>NC_060246.1:134250197-136750197 GCF_921293095.1 Ischnura elegans
GCGCCGTAATTAACACTTTGCGTGCCACGGACATAATATTACGTCTTAACAATACCTCCGAAGATTGCCTAGTACGTAATATTATACGCGAAACAACATTTTTTATGATTTCCTTGAATAAAATAGTTCATATTAAGCATATTAAAAAATATAATGCATTTTATGGCTGTAGATCCATTGTTTCAACTTCGTTTATTTAAATAAAAAACATGTTTCATAGTTACATGATACATCAAAAATCAGCAAATAATTTAATTCATAACTCATTCATAAATTAAAACCAATATTCATTTTTATCGAAATATTCATCGTAATAAATATAAATTTTCTGCTGATGCCTGAAGAAATTATATATATTTAGCCTAGATTTTTCAGAAAGGCTTTTACATTAGCGACTGGCACTCAAAGTGCTACGGCGATGTAAGCTACCACTAGCGAAACCATATTTACTGTTCCTACAGAAGAGGTTTATCATCGTACGAGAAAATGATCCAGAGATTTTTATCTGGATATGTGTATTACGCGACAAATTGGAGCATGGAACGGAGGAGTATTACATAGGGAATGCCGGGTCTACACTAGTGCCTTAAGTGACCACTTAAGTTGGCTCTCTATATAAGGTGGTAGTTCAGGTGTCACCAGCTTCCTTTAAGTACACCTCCACTTAAGTCACTTAGAACCCATACTTAAATTGCTTAGGCAACATTTACGCACGGTTGACGCTCTTCAAGTGTTGTAAATGGCACATGGTAAAACCCATCCCACCCCTGACACATCCCGTTGATTATGCTCTAAGTTGTGCTGCATTCCATGAAGTGGTTATTGAGCGTTCTGTTTCGTTAGTTAACTTTCTAGTGTTGAGGTTTTTAAATCTACGAATTTATTTTGTGGAGTTTCTCATCTTATTGTTGGTTTTATTTCCGTGAAAACTAATTGCTATGCCTGTTGCTCACGGTGAAACCCGTTTTATAAAACTTAGAAGCGTTTTAAGGAATTTTAAGACTGAGACGAGGGCAGAGGATCCGGTGAAACAGTTAAGTTTCCATGGTGTCATAATTGAACATAACGTAAACGGTAAAATCCCACACACTGATAATGAAACCATTGCATAGGGTTTCAATTTTAGTCCAAGGGATGCCGAGGGGGATAAGATATGGCGATTTAATTGGACGTGGGAGGAATTGAAGGTTAATTTAACATCAATGGTTTTAATAGAGGAGTGGAATTTGACTAAGTGTTTTCGTTTACGCTATGAATAGGTCAAGTCAAGCTTAGTATTTCTAAATTCCTCTGGCTACATCACCTCTCGCCAAATAGCGTTTGCTCAGGGACTGAAATCGGTCTTTCCTTTTAACCTTCTAAATCCAAAATGGTTAATTCATGGAGTTTGGAAGTTTATTTCAAATATACGTGGCTTTGGATTACAGAATCACTAAATTGCTCTCCTAGATCTTCATCTGTGAACATAACCGTTTCCCGATATAGACAATCACGGCGCTGAAGTCGATTTAAAGCTCAAGTGTAGCTACCGCGCCACAATTAAGATTCAGTGACTTCACTTAAGTCTGTAATGTGGACAAGGCAGAACAAGCTCCTCATGATGCCACCTGGAACATAGGCAAAGCCATGAGCGCCGGAATTGAAGGCGCAGCAGAACCAAAACCTGAGAAAAAAAGAAAAGACTACCTAAGGCGAAAGGATGAAGGAATAGAGCCAAACATAGAAACGTTAGATGTCGATGACTTCTACCGATGGACATCGATTTCGAGAGGAAGCGTTCCGCGCTATCCAAAGTAAAGCACGCATACATGGCCGGAGCAGGTATTTCAGTCCACAAGAGTCGAGATTGATCACAAAGGGACGAGGAAAGTGCGGGGAGTGGAGGAGGAGGGGCTCCACGGCAACGCACGACCCCGTCGCCACTGCTGCGTCTCTTTTCCAGGAAGCGATTTGAATATTCATCGTGACGAAGTATCCGCACCGATCCGCGAGAGGCCTTGGCAGAGGGGAGCAGGAGGGAGGCGGAGATTTGAGCTAAAGGTGTGCGTAGATGGAGAGTGGAAAGAATACCTCCCCAGAGGTCAGCTACGTAGCTCTAAAAGAAAACATACACTCCTATTTTTAGGGCCCATGCGTTGAAAGAGTGGGAGATCTGCCCCTATACGCACATACGTAATTTATGCTTCAAATTCTGTTTTATTCTTCTTCATTTAAAAGTGGCACATACTTTCCTTTTGAATCAGAGTTTCCATCGAATTTAAAAATTACACGCGCGCGAGCAACCATGCCCCGCGTAGAGAAAACCTACCGGGGCGGGACTCGAACCCGCTATTTGAAATTTGGCAGGCGAGAGTTAGTGATTCAACCTAAAGGTTTTTTTGTTACGTCAGAGTAGAAATTAATCCGGTTTAATTAGCAGACCAGTGAACTATAACAGAATCAGTTTAGGGGGAGTAATTCCTTCTAACAGGTCACCTGATACTTTGAGAATTTGAGGAGGAGGATGATACAATGCTCATATTGTTACTTAAATTCGGAATTATTCTTTCAGTAGCCACGCAAGCTTACGATTGAGCTTTTTTACGAACTTATCATGCTCCCCGAGCTCACAATAATTTTATAAAAAGAATTTTGTACGTGCGAATTTGAAAATTTATCCTAAGCAAATATCACTTGGGAATATTCAACACTGGTTAGTTAGGCTTTGAAGTCCCTACTGATAATTGTCTACCTATTTGTTGAAGGAGAAAATGCTTTTAATGTTCTTACAGGACAAGAGCTCTAACAAAAATATCGACGGTTGGTGAAAAATCCGTTAAAAATTCCCCTTTGAAATGGGTGATGCTGCACAACAGAAATAAATGTCAAAATATTTTAGCAATTTACATTTTGGTGTCGAAGTTGTAAGAGAGTGAATGCATGCAAAATTACGGCGCTTCATTTTTGGTATTTCAAGGACGGAAAATAGATTAAGGGAAATACACTACATTGTGCACACATGAATGAAACGTCGCATACGACGATTGAAATTCGCACCGTGGGAGGACAGTGACAAAGTTCGCGGTTCCGAGGAAAAATATGTCTCGCTCGCTCGTGCTGAACTCCCACCATGCCATTAGGTGACAATCAATCGATGATAGCAGTCGCAAAGAAGGCCGAGAGGGATGTATAAGATTCGAGTTCCGCCACCTTCACGGTCATCGGGACAAGGGAGAAATTAGCAGACCGCAGAAAGCATCGGGAACATCAATTTTCCTCTGTCAAGGGCGCTGAAGGAGGCGGTGCCACGCATCGTTATTTTGCGAAAGCCTACCATGGAAGGCGGATTAGGGAACACGGAAGAACGATGACCATCTTCGCAAGTCCGAGTAATATTTTAAAAAAATATATCAGTGTTAATCACGCGATTTCTGTTTTTCTTCCCCGGTGAACAGCAGCAGTGAAGATTCCTCGGACTTCACAATGGATAATATCCTCCATATCTCCTTCCGACGTTTCGACGTGCAACCCGTCCATCGTCCTCAGGGATTCAGGACTCCAGTACCAATCCTTTCCTGCCTCTGGATTTACATACAATTTAATATGTATAAATAAAATTTATATACAATTACTTAAACTACTGATAAATAATTAATAAAAAATAAGCAACTTAATAAATAATTGTCCTGAATCCTTGATGATGATGGGCGAGTTACACATCTAAACGTCGGATGCAGGACCTTTCTCGGAGTAAAAATCGAGAAATCTCATCTGTCTTTAAGGGTTAAATAATTAATGACATTCACTGTTACAACGAAACCTGGAAAAATTACGGGTAAAGGGAAGCTGAGTATTCACAGAGAAAAGAATGGAGAAATATGCACGCAAAATAACTGCCTAAATGGTCATCGTAATGTGATAAGAAAATGTGTCAAAGTTTACAAAACAGATGTTCATTAAACTTTCAATCATATATTTTAGGTGCTACGTTTTTTGCCACTAAAACTTAAAATGCTCTTCCCTATTAGCACGGTTTTGTAAACAAAAAGTGGAATTTTGGGTGCTACTAAGAGAAAGTAATATACACAGTTCTCTGGTTGCCGTGCCGTAAATGAAGCTGTGAAACTTTCGAAAGGACCGTAAAAGAATACTCATGGCATCATTGGGTATTTCTCCATACTTCTCCAGCGCATCACCACAACTTAGCTAATGTCTCCATCGGTACTCAATGACGCAAGTTCCTTCAGTTGAATGTTCTTTCATTTAATGAAGAACCAAAACTGTACGCTCCGAATGAAATCAGTGACTACCGCTAATTAACAAGGCAAAAGCGAACACCGTTGACCTCAGATTCGAGTTCCGTGTGGCTATTCAGGTACCTATTCGTCCGCAAACAATTGTTTTCACCTACGGTGGACAATCAGCGAGTAGCCTTGACCATAGTCCCCCCTAATACTGCATTATGCTTACTTTTAAGCATTTATTTTAACCGTATTATTGCCTTCGATAATTCCTAGATGTTAACTCCTACCTCACGCATAGTTCAGTGCATACTCAGGTTTTAAGCAATGATTTCTTAAAAGCTGTATGGTGGAAAGCACGCACTCTTAAAGCAAATATTCTAGGAAAAAAGAATGTTTGCCACGATCTTCGAAGTTTCTTTGAACATTAAATAATCAACGACACTAAATAGAGCTTAGGTATTGCCGCTAATAAAATATAGGTTCGCAAAATCATCTCAGGAAGCAAACCAATACAGGTATAAGCATTGCGCTCCGTAAGGATTGATGGATTTGAATTTTTTATCAGTAGAGAGGAGGACACCTAATCGCAGCAAAAAAATTATAACTCACTCATACAAGAGATGGAGAAGTAGGTCAAGTAGCAGCGGCGTTGAAACAGCAAATGTGCCGTTTTTTTTATGGGATATCATTTTAGGTGCCCAACACCTTGTGACGTCCACTTATCTCGGCTGCCAGAACCAACATCCTCTCCGATTAATTTTAATTAGTTCCACGCGATGAAAAATACTTGAGCAAGCAGAAACAAGTCAAGAGAGTGCGTGCGACAGAGCCGTAAATTTGATTAAGTCCATGACTGGAAAAATTATTTTCCTCCACCAGAACAAATTATGAGCGTCATTAAAGAGAGAGACTATTTTTTTAGGCTATTTTAGGAAGTTAGAGAAAGTAATTTTCAGGGGAAATAATGGAGGTAAAAACAGGCATTAAGAAACATAAACTTGTGGGAAAAGAACTGGATGTAAATTTACGCAGTCTAGATAGTACTGAATCAACCAAATACTCAATAGCTATTTGGAGAGAAACTTTCGGAAAACAGAAGATGAAAGTATAGAAAAGAATTCCATCGTAAAAATTAAATAGAGAAGTCGTCCCAAGAAAATTCTTTAACATTTTTATAAGAAAATTTTCCAATGGCCAGTGCAGGAAATAAATAGTTCTGAATTCTTTCCACAGAAGGATACACAGGTAGAACATTTACTCCCTAGAGGAGCCAGTAATCGAATTTAACATCGAGTAAAAATAATGAGAAACAGTTTTACAGCGAGGAAATACCTGCAAAAGTAAATAATCTAGTGTAAGGAGCCAGTAATCGAATTTATCACCGAGGGAAAATAACGAGAGATACACCCGGGAAATAAATACCCGCCAGGTTGGAAGGAAATCAGGCTTCTCTCCTGACTTCATTTTAGCTGACTGTGAGTAATTCTCACGGTTACCACGAACAATTGAGGTAAAAATTAGCATTTATTTCATTATGTAGCGAGATCGATGCCTAAAGTCACGTGGGAGATACGGGGAAGAACGGCAAGGGCGGAGAGGGGCGTGTCAGAGGCGCCCGTTCATTCTTCGCCGGTGGCCGCGTGGGTGAATCGCTCGCTGTGGGAGTCAACCGAACGGGAGGAGGAAGGAAAACAGCAGACAATCAAGGAGGGCGAGAGATCTGTGCAGGAAACGGACGCATTCCGCAAAACGGAAATCTGGAGCCGGCGATTGGGCGAAATATCATCGAGGTGTGCCGTCAAATTATTATTAGTAGCAAGAGTTTCAATTCTGCACGTATTTGGGTCATCCACTATGACCTCTGATAAATTCAACATGGGTGGAGAAATCCAATTAAGACACTAAGACCAAAAATAGATAGTGTTTACACTCACTCACTCAATGATTCTACGTCGGTTTGGATACAGGAGGGCATTGCTTATCCTAGTTTAAGCTACAGGCGTCTAACCTTTCAAACTTTCTGTGTAGTGGACTAGTTTTTAAATGACTACATGAGCCTGTAAACTTTAGATCATCAAAACATTGATTTTACTACACCTAATGATACTTAAGCAGTCTTAATGTGCCGATATAAAATATAACCACCATATCACTTATCAAGTAAGTATTATTCACCAATCATAATGCCATACAAGATTGCATATACACTTGTTAAGCGCTATTTTCTAGTTCACCATAAGCTGATTTTTCTATTTTGTTAATATTTGAATCTGAGGAATTCATGGGCAGTTAAAGCCACTAGAGGCATGCGAGTGCACTGGAAAGTGATATATTTCTTGTGAAACGGAAAGAAGGCTCCCCAGTTTCACTCAGGAGCTTATGGAAATACTTGTTCGATGATTGATTAACGCTTGGTTATATACATCGTTTTAAGAACCTAATAATGTAAGATGATAGTAACCATGAAACTTGGGCTGATATATTTAGAGTGAAAGGCAGATAGAAATTGAATTCTGTAATTGAAGTCAA
Source organism: Ischnura elegans (assembly GCF_921293095.1). Classification (NCBI taxonomy): domain Eukaryota; kingdom Metazoa; phylum Arthropoda; class Insecta; order Odonata; family Coenagrionidae; genus Ischnura; species Ischnura elegans. Next base: position 134,256,950 of record NC_060246.1, read on the forward strand.
ACCGATACTTGAAAATGGACGACGTCAGGTATTTGAAAATGGCGCTACGATTTGCTCAGAAGGATGTGAAAACCATAAGCTTAAAAATGCAGTTATTTACTTATTTATTTATTTAGGCTTAAAGTTAGTGCAATAATTATAGATGAAAATTAGCCAATCCGATTAAAAAAAGCAACGGTGGTACTTATGAATAGTCCTGAATGCGAATATGGAAGGATATGAATGCCACTCAAATACCTTCACCACCGTTAGGTTCCAAGCACATGAAAATTTGTGACACTCCATGAGAGTAATTACGTTTGACCAAGAAACAATAATCAAAGAAAAACTCTTTAAGAAGCACACTGATTACTTTTCATTGAAAGAAAAAATAAATAGGTACACATCGACGACCTGAGGTATGCTTTACTCCCAATACTCAGAAGAAATTTTTATGCCTAGAAAATATCTTGGTACGTGGGTACAAAAATTAGGTCTATAAACCCAAGAATAAAATTATCTAATGAAAATAATTGAAATTGGCCGAATGTTGAACCCAGGTCCATCATTTTCTGGCCAGAATTTTTTCCGCTATCTACGGAGATGGTAAATATTTGCACAACTGATTAGTAATCGAGATATCCGCCTAAGAATTCCGGTTACGCCAAATTCATTGCCGAAATTTTATGGTCGATTTCATCCTCTAGGGCCACAATTCAAAATGTCTAGCAGTCCCTAAACGCGTTGAATAGGGCAGCCAAACGTAGCAATTGACACGCCTCACGTCCAATTCTGACTCAGTAGAAGATTTGCGAGGACTGCTATCAAGGATGAATTTTATAGAAGGGGAAAATATGAAAATCTTTCTCGAGGAGAACACTCCCGTAAGCTCAGACGATGCTCTCAATCTCGCCCTTTATAAATCGACCAATTTTCGACGTTCGAGAGCGGCTTAGAGGAAATCCTTCAATTTACGAGTGAAATTCGCAGACTCCCATCCAATTCCGGGCGAGTCTCCACAGGCCTGACCGCTCTCAATAAAGAGACTCCCCAGTCGTAACTCAACGGGAATAACGGCAGGGACCACCCCGGAGAGAAGAAGGCAGATGAGGGACACGCCAGCCACCCTGCTCCATCCCTAAGCTTTCCCTCTTCTTAAGCCATTTTGCCGCTTATCAAGGAGCAGATCGCGCCAAGCTGCGAGCGTCCGCACCACCCAGGAAAACTTGACCGGACCCATGATAGTCCCTTGCAGGACTCCAACTGTGGCAAAAAAAACACCTTTCGCATTCCAGTGAACATCTGAAAATAATGGCTTGCATCTGCATTTCAGCAACGGCTGGTATCATCTTCCGAGGTTACCCTTCGAAAGGCTTCCACTGGAAATAAACAAGAAACTCTTTCTGAACGCTAGCCCTCTAACTACTCCTCGTCAATTTCTCTAATTTACATGGACCCTTTCAAGAAGTTAAGAACTTTTATCCAGGTTATCGTTGGAAAACAAACAATGGATATATGCTCTGACTGGGCCCTCACATCGCTGGCAACAGTGTTAGATTTGACCCCTGCCATTTTATCAACAAAATATCATTTAAGGGCCATCTTAGCTACGAGATTTTAAAAGAGCACAATAATAATTCATGTTGCATAAAATAATTTGAGAACGAGTAAGCTACGATAGCGAAATTATTTGCACTTGCTTCAATATTGCCAAGCCTTTTCCTAGCATAAAAAATAGTATTAAAAAAATTAACGCTGAGTCTATTTCCACTAAGTTTTTTTTCCTCGCAAAAATTATTAGTTCTTCCCGTAAAAAGTAAAAAAATTGGTTTTCCAAAAAAATTAGCTCTAATAGGATCAGTAGAGATACCCATAATTGAAAAAATACACTAGGAGAATAAAAATTTAAATTAGAGACTATTAAAAAGAATACGATAAGAAACAAAAAATCGTCATACTATTTGCATATTTGAATCTTAAATGTGAATCAATTACAGTAATTAGGATGAAATCATAGATCTGATGATTACTTCGCATGGATCATCGTCATATTCAATTTTACTCCGCAATTCCACGTGAAATAAATAAAGATTCTTGTGAATGGGGATTCTCGTGTAACTTCAAACTGAATCAAAACATATGTTCCTTAGAGTAATCATCAAAGGTTAGCATTCGCCGATTATTTGTGACCTAATGTGCATTGACATGTATCTCATTCATTCTCGAATTCTGTCTCCAGTTAAAAAGGATAAAAATATAGCTTAACTGCCAAAAAATAATTTAGCCAAAAATTAGCGAATTATAAAAGTCAGTAACGAGAAACATGGATTGAGCTATGGATCAAAATCATAAGATTATATCATGGTAGACATCGCTCCATAAAACGTCACATGTTCCTCAACCAATTTCTGAGGAATGAAAATCCAATCGAAAATACCTCCTCATTTCTCGGAAACAGATTTTCCTCTGATATAAAACGGAAAAGATAGAAACGCATGTGTGATTTTCACCGACAATAAGAACTAGTAAAGAAAATTTAGGTAATTCAAATTTCATTCCAGCGGTAGTTAAACATGACAGCTGACTGAAATTATAGCAGCAGAAAATAATGAAGCTACGCCCTTGTGCAACTGCAAAACATATGAACAGAGGCATGGGTACCGAATATTCCGATAAAACATGAGGAAAAACGTGCATCGAGATATTTCTTAGAAACAAGATTAGTTGAATCCTTTTAGAAGAAACGAGAAGCCGGATCGCAAAATCCACTTATCCTCCGAAGCTGACCACAGACTTTCCTTATCTTTAAAATTCAAGCAGACCCCTCGGAAACACCGGAGCACCAGTGTGTCATTCTGAAGCGGTCGCTGATGCATCCATCAATTCCAGGAAACACTTCCTGGAATACGTCTTCCCAAATAGGGTATCTTCCCATTCCGACGAAAGAGGAAAGAAACGATGGCAAAATGCTATTCATGAAACCAAAACTGGACAAAATACAAAGAGGACCAGTAGGTAGTTGAGTAAAACACCGATAAGTCAGAGGAAATAGCATGGACTTCCTTAAATTTTTATTCAAAGGAACCCCCGGGATGAATCAACAGCTGGAGAACACATATATTTCATGGGATACTTATGAAAACCATCGTTGATCCATAAAGTTAACAAATTCAAGCAGTACTCAACCAAATAAAAACTAAAAATAATCTAACTTCCATGGGAGATGAAGTTAACAATCCTAACATTGGTTTGACGCAGCTCTCTATTTCTCTCTTCTATCCGCGAACCTTTTCATAGTAAAAAATTACTACGAGGGAAAGTTAAAGCTTAAGTTGAAGGAAGATAGTTACCAAAATAGAAAGGTTTCAGACCAGTTTTAAAAATACCGCTCAAAAGCTCAAGTAATAACAGTAATTAAATACAGGTAGCCACGTTAATGAGAGATAAGTTAAGTCTAATGGCAGAAGACTGAAGAAACCCGTCGCGCGTCTTCACCAACCTGCTCTGAAAGAGGGGAGAATATGTACGCATAAGTCGTCACAATTGACCAGATAAGTATAGCACCCGAATTCGTTAACATCCAAGCAGGGATTGGCACGTAACTGAAAAGTATACGAATTTCATGCTTGTATTTGGCTTCGTCCTGCTTTGAAAAGTTTTTTTGTTCAGGGTACCAGCTACGTTAAGTGGCCCATGTAGCCGAAATTTTAAGGTGTGATTGTTTACCAAGCAATATAAATATTCAACCCAAATGAAAGTCACTTGGGTTGAAATGTCTTATTCATTACTGACAAACTGTCTCGAATAAAAATGAAAAAAAAATACTTTAACGTCAAAACATAATTTAAATAGCCAAAAATGTAGGGATTATGAAAGTCAGGAACGATGTAATGGATGGATTTAAACACGGACACCATTGATACAGTGATAACCAAGTCATGAGTTGTTCAATAATTATTGAATAAAAATAAGTAGGCGTAATATACAGGGTATCATTAATTTACATGAAACGGCATTCCACGTCTTCGGCCAAGTCCATATCGTTCACATCCACTCAAGTTCACAGACGTCCACATCCACAAAAAAATCCTTTGGGAATAATTTTGAATTAAGGAAAGATTGAGTGATCAGTATCGCTGCCGCTAGCAGCCTCAGGCAAGGCAACAGAGCAATCCACAACACTTTACTTTCCCCGCACCTAGCCGCCTCCGACCTAGAGACTTCAACGCCCGACTTCACGGAAGGAATCGCTCGAAGGTCGGATCGACAGATTCACATGACGGATTAAGAAGGGGAGAGCGGGTGACGGGGTGCAGAGCCGTTTCCTGGGAAGGGAAGTAGGAGCCGCGCGGCGTCTGATACCAGATAGTTTAACGAGACGGGCATTCCTAATAGCTCCTCGGCAATTAGCACCCCGATGTGGAAGTCTTTGTCGGGAGACGACGCCGCCACTGCCAAGATGAATGCAACCTAGACAGCGTTTTCAGCTAAATGAATGTAGACGGTAGCCAAGGGTGCATCAATACTTTCTCCGACCGATGTTTAATCGAACAATCGGACTCCATGTTAATGGGAGCCTCGACATTGTAGTGTTAGAAACACTTATGGATGGTTATAAAATCTAGCTGAGACCTTTTGTTGTCGAAACAAGCCAAGGAATATAATTAATTCATGTTTAAAAATTCATGTTAATAAAATAAGAATGTTTCAAAATGGAAGTTTCAGCGATTTTCAGAAAAATTCAATGGTAAGTTACATTGTTTTCATTTATAATACGACTAAAATAAAATTGTACTCCTTATTAAAATTACTACAAATTCAATATACAACACTGAATATTACGAAGAGTTTGGAAGAGCTTGAATTTGAAAATAGCTGATTTTTTTTCATAAGACAGGGGACAGCATTATTTATAAAAAAATCATATACAACAGGCATTAAAGGACGAAATAATGTCTCCTCTCCAAAAATGAATAACTGTCTGGGGTTCTGTTAGGTGGTTAAATTTACAAATGAGAGGGTATGAAGAGTAAATCATGTTTGAAGAGTAAATCATTTGCGTGTTTATATTTGCTATATATGTACATATATTGATGATAGAGAAGCAATTAAAACTAAATAAACTCAGCACGAGTGATAAATTGATTTTACATCAAATATAAATAATTCGAATAAATATAACTAAAAGAGCATATCTAAAGCTTGTCCCTCATCCAAAGAACACTGAAGCAAGGTGGTATTTAACTTCCCTGAGGAACCAAATGATTATTCCCCATTTTTTCCTTTTCGGCATTACCTTCCAACACACTTGGTCTCCACGGCCTCTTTCATCTCCATTATCAAGAATGTTAACGAGTAATTATCATTTTGAGGAAAAACATTAAGCATTAGAGGAACAGGAACGAAGAGAAGCATGAGATTATATATTTTCCCAATATAAATATGGATGTCAAAAATTAAAAGATTAAATTTTCCTCAATAGTTCTTCTTTCCGAAAATCATCTTGCCGCAAAACTATGTCATGGACTACTTAGAAGAAAACTTCATTAGCTGATGTTTTCTTCTAAGACACAAGCGTCCCTTCTCCCATCTCCTAGACATTGAACGGGTAGTGCTCTCACCACGAAATAATGATGACATCATATTTCAATGCATTGTGAAAATTTTCCCACATCGCCTCATTTTCGGGGCACTTGGGGCAAGGTTATGCACGCATGCAGGTATCTGCCATCATTCTCCAGCGAGAAATTACCATCGCAGGCAAATTCCATTCCCTAGTGTTCGGCTCACAGGAACGCTGCGAGACCGAAACTAGAAAGCGACCGAGACTTATATGGAAGATTGGAAAGGGTAGGAGGATCGCCGATTCTAAATAGGATGAGCAACATAATGGGAGAAATCTCCGCAGCAAGGGAAGACAAAGGAGCCACGTTAAAGAAGAAAGACGACCCCGAACAGTTTCATTTGAGAGAGGCATTCCATCAAGGAAGGGTGACTAGGCATGAGGACATCCCCACACCCAAACCCCAGACATGAGGACACCCCCAGGGTACTGTTTGTGGAGGCAATTCTTTCCATCACGCGTGTACTAGGGGATTAGATGGTAAACAATAAGCAGAGGAAAGAACATGTATTCAAACCATGAATAACGGGAATGGGGGGAGAAGGCTGAAGGATAGATTCGGAGCGTGAAGGATATGAGCGTGAAGTGGTGGGGGAGCTTAAAGGAGCTTGGTGGAATAGGACAGGCAGCACGAAAGAACATCAGTCCCGCAGCGGAAGGACACAATGCAAGAATATCAACTTCAACGGGAGACGTGGTCTGCGGAAAACAATGGTGGATTTGGACGAAGGGAGAGGAGGGAGCTGAGCAGAGTCCAAAATGATGGATGGTTTGAGACAAAGAGAGAGAGAGAGAGAGGGAGAAAGAGAAGGAAAGATACAGATGAGGGAGGGAGGGATGAGGAAAACAAAAGAAACGCAGTCCGCGAGGTCTTTTTTGATGGTGCCGCTAGCGAGAGTCGCCGGCTTGTCGTCATCCTTGCAAGAGACCAAACCGCGGGCTTGAGTCGTAATTTGTGTTGGGATCGACAGTCGTGATTTAACAATTACCCCTTTTGCACCCTCCTCCTCATGAATCGACTCCGATGAGAAAGCGACATAATTATCCCTGCGTTGTGATGTTTGCCAGGTGGAATTTGGGGGTCGTGCGAACGTCACCCTTGATCCCCTCCCAAGAATGCTTGCGCCCTTTTCTCTCAAACCTTTCGCAGGGCCACGAAGGGTCGCATAAAAATTTCAGGGCACGCGTGAACTTTGGGGGATTCATTCAGAGGATTTTGGGAAAATAAGGACCTGAGTCAGATTCGATGACTTGAGAATTTATCTTCTCTTCCTTGGAGAGACGTAGTGAAATCATAAAGAGCAGCAAAGAATCTGCATCCTAACAGGGCAAAGGTTTTCATGTTTTAACCTCAAGAGGTCTTCAGCGTTTGATCGAGGAGATAAATTAAATATTGATACATAAAGGAACTAATGACTTTGTACAAGGTTATATAACAGTTCCCAAACACCAGCCTAGACATCAGACTTAGCATTCATATGTAAGACTTAACTATAAGCAGGAAAATAATTAAAGAAGACATTAGCTATTTCATCTTCATTCCCTAATGGCAAAAAGCTCATTCACTGATAAAATAGATTCCCAAAGAAAGAAACCAAGTTGCCGTTTGTCTTGAGAATGACGCTATAGCCGTCAAAACTAGTCGACAGCAAATAAAGGTTTGTGGAACAGTACTGGGTTTTTTGATTCACCATGAAAATAAAATTTTAGTAACGATTACTAAAATAAAAAATAAAAACAAAGAAACATATAATCCCATTAAAAATAAATTAAAATATTCGCAATATTTCACACAACTTGATGTGCATTCATTGAGAGGGGAAATTTGGCATTAAACCGCTAAATGCCAATCTTAGAGAGAGAATAAAATGGGTATGGAATGTCCTAAATATGACGTTATCAATTGTAGTCACACAACAATTCAACTGCCCAAACTTATCGTCGATACAGTGATTCCTTCATCATTGCAACATACGTCAGAATTCAACAAAATAGCATTGCATAGTATTGCATTTCTAAACCACACTTACAATGTATTTTGCCAGCGTACAGATCATATATAGATTAAAACATCACGCCGAGGTACTTTCTGCATCAAAAATTACCATAGAGCGAACATCTGATGGAAATCCAATTTCCGGAAGTATAAAGTTCTTCCTTCACTAATATTATGGCTATCATTGCGAGATGACAAATGATAATCGTCTATAAGTGACAGAGGCTGTTTCCGGTCTGAGGTTATCACGGGAATAAAAAACCCCTGACCCACAACGGAAGCTAGGAGCAACGGCTACAAAAATATTCTATCTCTTGAATATTCACCGTCGCTTCGAGAGCCACATTTACATTACCCGAAAAGAAAGTTCTGAATGCCTTTGAGTGCATCTATAAAAATATCAAATAGAGTAGTTCTCACTGATTTGATCGCGATCGTGAAAATGCGGTCAATTTATAGCTCAGACTAGAATGGTACCATTAACATGTCCATTGAGATAATGGCTGGAATATCTCCACGCGATTAGACGGAGGACTAAAGACTGGTTCCTTCAGCGACCGGTTTTCTTCTTCGACATTAATTTCTAACGGCATTTAGTCATTAGAATAGAGATTTAGATAGAGGAAGAGAAAGTAGAAAAAGGGAAGGATCCATTGCGCCAGTTTATTAGGACAAGTACACTTCATTCATCGATAAAAAATTTCTATTCGCGAAAATTTTTTAATTTAACTTCATTACATTTTGACGAAAAGCAGCCCTCAGAATTCTATTAACCATCTGGGTTGGAGTCGATACTAAATTTAAAAAAACAAATATGGATGCACATTTAATAATATTTACGTGTCTGTAAACCTTGAAATTTGAGAAGATATTTCATTTTAAAAATTTAGGAAATCATAAGTAATTTTTAGAATGAAATTACCGTCTTCCATTTCACCGTAAACGTTCAACGCGTCAAGTTAGAATGAATTAGAATGTTAAAAGAAGAATTACTTTTTTGCTGCATCAACAGTTGCACTCGTGAAAGGGAAAGTTCACACAGAAAAGGGCACCACAAAGAGTTTTAACAGATGTTGAATATGAGCAGTAAAGACTGCAGTGGGTATGTGAAAGCCGGAAAGTGTATTATGATTGTTCAACGGTTATGGGTACAACTTGGAGCTAGATCCTGGCCAATTCTCCGTTAACTGATGCCATGGATTCCAAAAATCGGCACAGGTCTACTTGAAATGCATTATAGATGAATAGATTTTATGTATGATTACGGGGCTAATAGAGGCGTTTCCTTGATTTTTTCATGAAATGATATCATATTGAGTAGCTTTGTATTCATATCAATAGTCAAAGTTATGGCTTCGGAAGATGCACATAACAATAGTTTTTCTCAAAACTTTGCACTATTCCGAAAATTTACGGCATCGATTGTGCATCTCGCTTAGTACATATTATATATTTATTCTCACAAATGCACCTGATAACAGAAATTATTACAAGGGGAAAGATGTCTTGAAACTTTTACCAGAGCAAACGTAGGAAAATAGCTTAAGCTTCCAAATGGAAAAGAAACGACTTATTTTTTTATATTTTTCTTAAATATACGTAAAACATGACATGGGTATAACACTGGAGAATCAAATAAATTTAGTACAGACTGTCACGCATACAGAATGGAGGAACACAGAAAATACGGTAATATACTACACTTGGAAGGATTTACGACCATGTTTCCAAGAAGAGAATTATTCCAAGGGACTAGCATCTCTCCGCACATGAGAACTGATAAGATGCACGAGAAGATAGGCTAAAGATTGCCACGGCGGAGATGACTATCTGGAAAGGCGGACCGCTCGGACCATGGCGAAGGGAGGCCAAAGGGAAACGTCTCGGTAAAACTGTTTACAGCGCCAGGCGACGGCAGGATGGGAAAACCATCGTAATCAACTCGTGGAGACGACTTCGCGAACCACGAACGTCGAAGCTGAAGACAAACGACAACCGCAAAGAGAGTTATCGGCATGAATTCGGTTGCCAAGCTACCGATCTCCTTGGTAAGTACAGATGAATGGACGAATTTCCGGAGGCTCCAGTAAAAATCATATGTCCTCTCCATCATGACTCTCTTTGCCGAATGGTTTTTTGAGACAGCGGAATGAAATACATTACGAGATGACCCAAGCGAACGAAAAGGCCGCCTCGGGCAAAAGAAGTAATACAGCGGGAAAGGTGGTCGTTGGAAGTACGTGAAGACAGGTAGGGACAAGGGCACAGGCGGAAAAAATACAATATGTCATGATGACAACGACCGATTAATTATTTTTCGGCATCGGCAGGAGAGTATGGGAGTGAATCGACAGAGCGAGGAGCACGGTCCGAAAATAGAACTGGTTGAAAAAATAAACGGCCGATCAAAATTATCGATTCAAATAAATCCCTTTCCATTTCATTTTATCGCAACGACCCGCCCGAGGTTACGAACGTAGCACACGGAAACGACTGAATGAATAAGGACTGAAATTTGAATTTCAAAGCAAATATATCGAGAACTGATTTATATTTCTTCTTCTTTTAGATATCATTAATTTTTTCTTCCTCACGACATTGTCTATTTCTTCCCTTAATAATATAGTTAGGATACAACTCTCGAAGCAGAAAACTGGGAACACAGAGAAAAATCTCACTAAGCCATATAAATGCTTCATTCTGGCGCGCTATAAAATCAAAGAACTCTTCTCCTAATCCTCTTTCTTTGTCATCTAAATTCGCTTCATATACTATAGTAAAGGGAAAAACGACATGAAGATCAATCAACAAGTAAATAGAGTCATGGGAATTTACGCAACTCTTACGTAAGTGAAGTGAGGAGTAATATGATATGATCACGTTCTTCATCTTTTATGATGGCCAAGTCCTTTGCTACATGAAAGCTGGCAGATAAGGTAGGATGTGTGAGTTATAGAATCAACAGTAGGCTAAGAAGAGAGACCATTTATAAAAATAATTTAACGCAGACGACACATGAGACAATAACGCATGAGGGTGAAGATAATACCGACAAAGCAGCATATATATATTGCATCAGCACAAATGCGGAACATATAGGTGGATTTTGAGGAAGGAGAAAAAACGTGAACGGGCGCATAATCAAGGGAAAATTGAATTTTAAAACAGCAACGGGTGGCACGAGCCATTGCTTTCCATTGACACTTTGTCATCCAAGCATTTTTGTGACCAAAAGATAAATTATTTTGTCCCGTAACGCCCTATGAAAGGTTTTCAAGAGCATCAATTCTTCTCTTAATGCTAAAAAAAATATCAGGAAAGGACACCTGAAACCTTTATAGAACCTGACAATAATTACAGGCATTTTAAACAAGTGAACAAGTTCCTGCCTCAAAGGTAACATAAATTTCCGTTTATTAAACGTAAACTAAAGTTATGGTAAGGTATGCTTTTTTTCGGAGGTCACCATTTTTTAAGTTCACAGGTGGAAATTGAAGGATGAAGAGAAACCCGGAGTCGCCATTAGCCTGCTCTTGAAAAAAGACAAAAAGGGGACCACCTCTCTTAAACGGTACAAAGTACTTCTAAAAAAATGATAATAATGGGTTTGTTCAAATGGCATAAGTTCATCACAGGTTACGAAGAACATCTTAATCTAGACTTGACTCTCGCGGCCGTATTCATAGTTGCCTTAGTAAGCTACTAACGCCAAAGCAGCGTTATAAGTAGTAGCATACTAGTAAAACGGTATTAACAATAAGCTTAGTATGCTACTATCTTAGTAGCCGGCTCTTTGTTGCTCTCCGGCTTTGTCTAAGGGAGCTACTAAACATGACGGACCGTTGTGGATGATTGACTCCGGTTCTATTTGTATCCTCTTACAGATGTTTTACGCATTTGTGCTAAAATGGAACACGAAAAACCATTCTTCAAGTAAGGCGGTAAGTTTCAGCGGAAATCCATGAATACGGCCGTCGATGTTTAAGATTGGGCAACAAAGTGCAATTCGAAAATTTCCTCCACGCGAATCACGTATGAGCATACGGAAATATCTTTTTTGATACATCGACGCATGAACTTGGGCACGTGCATGACAAGCAGTGATCATTCTCGCCCATGTCTGCATCCGACCGAAAGACCTCGGACGCCGAATGAAAGATGACCACGGATGGCAGCGGGAGGGAAGAGGTGGCTTAGAGTGGGGGAGGGATTTATCTCCCATCCCCCTCCACAACTAGTCCCCATCGCATCTTCTAAGCCAGACGTTGCTAAATGAGCGAAGATTATTCACCACTGATGGGATAAGAAACACTCGACAATGGAGGATTTGACGAAAGAACATTTGGCGTGGCAGCATTTGACGAGGAGCCAACAGAGTTATTGCCGCACGTAAAGTTTAAGTGCATGATTATAACTCACGTCGACTAAGACAGAAATGGAAGCCGCATCAAACAGTATTGCGAAATACTCCGCTTTCTTCAATAAAACTCTACATAAAGATGAAGTAAGTTTCATCTTAATGAAAATCTCAAATATACGGACTTTATGGACTGAAAATAATTTTTTTTCTAATTTTTAACTTATGTTAGTATTATCTGGTAAACACCATGTAAACATCGACTTACCTTGGCGATTCTTACGTTGAAGCTTGTTGCTACTGATGGCAAATATAGAAACGGCTATTATACGAATCCCTTTTAAACGAAAACTTTACTACGACGATATTGATAAGGTGCGTCATCTTATAAAACCCTGAAAATGAAACTCGAGAAACCTCACCGCATAAATATCCTATTTATTAACACAAGAATATATCCTTTAATCAAAGTCAAAATACTTCAAAGGAGTGAGAATTGGAATGAAAAAAATTAAAAACAAATACATTTATAACTATTGAAAATTTTGCATAAAGAATATTTGCAAATCTGCGTACTAAATACCTGAATTTCAGTTTTTTTGACATAAACGGTCATCACGAATGAAATCAGTATATTTTACGAAAAGTACGAAACAAGTAAGCAAGTAAGTAACAAGTACAACTTGAAAAAAATTTGAAGTACTGAAGTCAAAATGCATCCGTGGAGTGAAAATCGAAATGAAAAATTACGTAAAAAACCTAGCCAATGAAAACTACTGGAAAACTTGCAAAAAAAGAAAATTTTTTACCGGAATACTATGAACACAAATTTCGATTTTGGTCGTCAGCGGACCTCACGCATAAAATCAATATATTTTAAAAACCTTGACGAAAAGTAAGAAACAAGCACTTGTTTTGAGTTCCACACTAATACCGGCACATATTTAAGTTCATGAGCATAACTCAAGATGACTGGGAAAAGGGATTGCCGTCTGACAGAGTGTTGCGAAAGCTTCATCTACCCTTCATAAAGAGGGAATCCGCAGAAGGAGCAGACACTTATTTGAAATGTGACGCCGATGCCTCGGAATTCCACCTTGGAGAAGGAGACGAACGCTATTCCTCATGTCCCTCGCGGTTCAATGCGGACTAATCAACTGATTGATAGTCGAGCACCACGGGAAAATTCTCAACGCGTGCCGTGCACAACGAGTGGAATCCCGGGATGAATACGAAAAAGAAGTCCCAATAATTAGGGGGAGAGGCTGGCAGCTGAAGTGATTCCTGTCGTTTCAGGGAAGGTCAATGGAGTAGCAAGAGGAGAATGGCTTGAGTGAAGAACGATGGACGGAGGAAAACGTGGCATTGGCTCTCTTTCTAGCCATTGCCTTATTTCAGAGATCGGTAACCCCTCCGAGTCGTGGGTTGCATGGGTTGCGGGTTAAAATTGGTACGGCCACTTATATTAGCGCATATGCGTGAATCGTTGCGATAAAAATATCAAATCTATGATTTATTCTCTAAATTCAAAGAACAAGCTTACTCCCGAAAAATATCATCCTCTTGAGTGCTAAAACCAGATAGTAAGAAGGTATACGGGCACTTAAAGCTTCAGCTGCCAGAAACCAGATGCGGTCCATGGGAGACTAATTTTTAACCGAATAGTCACGGCTCAGATGTACGGTGGAGCCTCCAGGGTATCAAAAGAAAAAATTTCGAAGTTCTCTAGAGAGGAGCTGTCCCTTCCCCCCAAACTGATTGTGCGTTATTCACAAGTTTATGACTATGTCTCTTATCTAACCGATACAAGCCTAACACTCAGTGATTGAATTATACGGCCCGAACTTGATCCAACTGATACTAATAAGAATGTATGAGTAAAATACAAAATTGATGCCAAAACATACTTTGACGAAATACTAATTACTTATATTAAAACAACGGAGCAGTAAATTCGAATGAATTTGGCTTGAAATTAAAGTAATAATTATCAAGTACACAGAAATTATGAGAGCCCAACACAACGCCGAAAAACATCGAAGAGAAAAGTAATGAGGTCACTACTTTAGAGCTCAGAAACAACTATGGGCATGTCGATAAGTGAAATGGTTTGCGATCAATAAATCTCCCACACGATTCTTGAATATTCATTCCCTCGACAGGCCAAGGAGAGACTTTCCGTCCAAGGCAAGCAAAAAAACAAGGAATCGTCTGCGAGGGCATTGAAGCGACGGCATGTAGACATCACACAACATTGAGACGGGAACCCAAGAGGGAGGGAATTGTCGATGAGGTGAAGTGTTCCATTCAGATTAATTAGGAAATCCCCTCACGTAGACACAAACAAATCTCAAATCCGTAGAACGCAATTTCAATAGTTTATAAAAAAATCCACAGAGGATCTCAGCTACCATCAGAATGCTGATTTAGAAGACAACGCGACGAAGCTGAGGGGAAAAGAAGAAAATGTATGCTTCTACTGAGCTGCCTGCTCTGAATGTGACACATTCTTTTTTTCTCTTCTTTTTATTGCCTTTGAATACCAATTTTATCAATTATTTTATATCTTTTGTTTTCAAATAAATTTTATCATTTTTGTATGTTAATTTTACAAAATTATCTCAGATGATTTAAATTTTCCAAATCATTGTTTTTTTTTATATCGTATCGAATTCAATAATTATTGTATCACATTTTAAGCAGATCGCTTTTAAATATAAATAAGCATTACCCATTCTATATTACATGTACTACCTATTGATTTAAAATTCCAATGCATAAGGTCTCTTTTCCATTTTCACCCAGTACCATAATTTTAAAGTTTTTAGTCATTTATTTATTTAGAAACTTATTAAATAACTTTGAGTTAAGGGGAAAAGGGGGCCGGATTGTGGCTTCACCTGGGCCTGGTTAAATAAAACCAAAGTAAGTAAGTGTTGAGGGATACTACCAGTAGTCCACGTATTTCACAGGAGGATTTAAAGCAATTTGGCCAGGAAGCGGAAGAATAGAAACTCATCGCAATCGTTATCGATTGGTCACTTCACTCTTGAACTTATCTGGAAGGTAACCGATGATCAACCGCACTTCAATGCGGGGCGGATAAAAGTCAGAACCCAAACACCCTTTGACGACACCGCGAACCATAGATACGGTTCTCTGAGGGTGGTGGCGTAAGAATAGAACTGCGAGAGGGAGGAAACTTGGCAAGCCAAATTCCTCGGCCCAAAAAATTAAACAAACACTGATCAACCAATTAAAGACATAAACTTGGATATTTTTTATTTGTAAGTTAATTACAGTAGGACTTCGGAGACACAATGTGACTCAGTAAAATTAAAAAAGTGAAAAGTATCAAAATAAGACAATATACGCAAGTTCACTGCAAAAAGAACTAGATAGATAGGTATAGGTACCATATTCATATCCTGTTCAGCTTGCTACTAATAAAATGAATCCAGAACATCAGTTTCGAATGTTTTTAGATTTCATCAATTCAAATGCTGAGGAAAGTCGCTTCATATTTTCAGCTGTACTTTTTTTACCTAATATTCATTGGATTTCGCGCATTTAAAAGAATATTAGCATAAAGCACATTCAATTACCTGCCACGATACAATCTCAATTAATGGAAAGTCATTTGCGGTGATCCCCAAAAAGTGAAAACGTGTACCTTTAGTAGATAGAATGTCAAGTCAAGATATCCTAGTCAGGCCAAAATAGAGCTTTCAAGTGAGTTTTCACGGAGCGTGGTGGCCTTGTAATTAGAGCGTTGAGCTTCGAATCGAAAAGCCCCGGGTTTAAAATTAAAACTCCAAATACGAGCTAAGTCTTAAAACTGCCACTACAAAAAACCTCGCGTTGCGAGGAGGTCCTACCAATGAATTGGTAGGAAAGGGGGCCTACCAATATGCCCTGAATAAGTTAAAATCACACGCCCACGTATTAGGACGGGGAGAACTCTACTCTTGTCTATTGTAACTAACGTTAAGGTAACAGCACTAAGTGATAGCGTGAAAGACATCACAATTTTCCGGGATAAGAAAGGATATTTTCCTCAATTTTTACTCAAACAATGGGTGTTTTGGCACTCAACCAAGTTCCCATAAAAGAGGCAAGACTGATACATGCTGAGGACAATTCAAACGCAGTCACCAGCATGTCAACGATAGAAGGAATCAATAATCATTTAGACTCAAATATAAATCAGTATTGTTTTATTTTGCGCGATATTGAAATAGGCTTTGATTCCGTATCAAAATGTGCTCGCAGCCGCATAACCTTCCATTCTACTTCTGATAACACTCTCAGGTCACACAAAGAGCACGAAGACGATTTATAAATGAGATTCATCAAGGACTTTTCAAGCTGAAGTTAACAGATTGCTTGAACTCCAAATATCTTTGCCTCCAAACAGGTTAATACCTCATTCGAATATTGTGCAAAGAATCGCAATGTTGAAACTACTTAGATATTTTGATCGCAAAGGGAGATTTCCTTGACTGAATGCACACTAAGGTAAACTTATTTTTCATTCACTTCTATCAGTATCACCTTCATCCAGACTTCAAGACGTAAAACCAGCCAGGCATTCTATATTTAAATTTATTACCTTATTTGATAATCAGCCATAAAGACGTAATATTTTGTTAAATGTAGAAAGCAACTGGGATTTTTCAATGGAAAAAGTACCACGGACGGTCTTTTAGGATTTTGTTCTAGATTACATGAAGGACTTAGTAATAATTTTAAAATAGCTAGTTAACTTATTGACACCACAAAACTTTTGTATAAAAATTGCACTTGTGAACTGCATAAAATATTTGGATTTATTTATTGTTGAAAATGTCAATTGGAAGCTTCACATTACTATGATAAAACAATATATGATTTCAATGTCAAAAAAATTCTTTCAATTAGGATATCTGCGTCTTTTATCCGTTGTTCGCTGAATTTATTTTGCCGCGGTACTCTCCAATCTGCAATATTGCTTCACTTTGTTGTAGCACACATTTTTCTAATATTCAGTCATCACATAATGTTCAAAAGAAAAGTGTTAGAATGGTTCTTCACAAAGGGAAATCAGAACTTAACTTTGCCCTTTTTAAAGTGCTTATTATATTAACCTTGATACATTTATTGTTCATAGGGTACTTAAGATTTTTTATAACATAGGGGAAGATGAAATTAAGCCAAATGAATATGCAAGTAAATCAAAAGATAAATTTGGCACTAGAATACCGAAGCCAAATGAACAAAACTTAAAACATTCATACAAATGCACGTCACGGTGAGGGCGCGAAAACTATTCATGCCCTCACCCTTTGATTCAATTGTTTCCTCTGAGAGCGCTTTCCTGCGAAGTGTAAAGATGAGGCTATTTTCTACTACCAGAGTTATTGAGTTACAAGGGCATTCTTTGATTTTACAGGCATTGGTTAAGTTTATTGTTATTGTTTTGTTTAAACTTTAGCACCAATTTTATTCATATACCTTATAAGCTTTTTTATAATTCTATAACTACTTGGACACATTCTTTTTTTTCTGTGAGAGTAATTTGAAGTGAAAATTTTACAAACTTATTACAAATGAAGGGATTCTTTCCCGGTTATTAATTGCGTGAAGCTTTCTCGGGATTTCCACCGATCTAATTCGATGTATATTATCAATCTCCACCCTGTGTATCGCTTATTACTTCACCCTGATGACAATGGGCGAATCGCTCATTGAAAGGGGGATACACAACGATTTACACCGGTGTAAAAACCGAAAACACTTCACGCTTTTAAGGTCGTTTTACACGGGGCACGGAATTTCGTAGGTTTGCAGCACTGCATTAATTTATAAAATGGTGTGGAATTGTAAGAATGCATGAACGAAATTAGAACAGGGACTATTTTGCCATCTCACGTCCACGCATTTTCGCATTGTGTTCTAGCAATTAACCGCTTTACACGACGAAATTTTGACTGCGCATTCGTACAAACATTAGATTGTGCAAGTACGTGCCCCGTGTAAAACGGCCTTTAATGAATTCTGCCTTCGCACTACAATGGATGGCCAACCGACAACATTATTCGGTGGACTAAATTCCTAATACAATACTGAGTAATATGTAGTATTATGTAAAACAGAGGAATGAAGTTTATATCACTGTAAAATAATAACTCATCTCAGAAGCAGACAAGGTGGAGGATTCCTTCGTGTCAGGGAAGTGCGTGCTATGGAGTGGCCTTGGGTGCGAAGAAGAGTTTAGTGGCGGTGGAGGCTGAAGGAGATGTGGGAAAAGGGGAGAGGGCACAGGAGATGCGACCACGGACGAAATGGAAGGAAATGAGGCGGAGATCTCCAGCGCATACAGATACGAGAAGCCCGGCTCAACATTAGCATTCTCGGAGGGGGATGTCGCCGAGCCGAGAAGACGACAAACTGCGCACTTCCGACGGGAAAACACGCAAAAACGCAAAAAAAAAGTCTCGTTCCTTTATGATTTCAGCCGTCAGAAAAACAAAGATAGGAAGTGGCAGCATTTCACACTACACATTTTATTTCTAATTGCACGCTACGCCGCCACTGTGTTGCTGTTGATGAGGCATATCTGTAACGAGGAGTGCTATTACAACAAGCGCGAGAACAATATGAGTGGATTTTAAAATGCTTAATATTAATGAGAGGGGGTTCGCTAACATGACCTATTGTGTTCCATCGTTGTTCTAGCATCATTTTCTTCTTCGAAAAATCACTAAATGAAGTAATTGATAAACTCTTGTACGAAAAAAATGAACATACCGGCAGCCTGAGAAATCATACTCAATTTTGTTTCCCATAGCGTTAATAGAACCGTATGAATGATAATCCCGAGCCAAAAATTAAAATTACGATGAAGACGTTCCGTTTATAATGCAAAATTACGTCTTAAAAAGCACACCGCTCATTCTAAGATTGAAACACACAATTTTTTAATTCGAAAAAGGTGACAAAGTCTTTCCTGCGGATGTTAAGCCAACAGAGCCTCAGATCCAAATTAACGAACTGGAATCTGAGTTCAATATTTTACACAGAAGAGAAATAGAAAATTTAATAGAAAAAAGAGGCACAGATAGAGAGACGGACATTGACTGGAGGTGTTAGCCAAACCCAACCTGGATTCATAGAGGAAAGGGGAATTAATTGATTCGTAAATAACTTAGGTCGCACCCGAAGTGCTCTTCCATTAAAAGAAGGTGAAGAAATCTTTAGTCTCCCACCTTATATATCGAAACCGATACTAAAATTTTATGAGACATTTTGTATCGATGCAATTTCTTGCTTTACTTCGTTTGTGTAAAGCTGTGCAAAATCATTTTGATCACTTTATATAACTAATAGCTTCATAGATGTTAAAATTGAATAAGCAAAAACACACGTATCCCTCTTATTCAAACTCGGCCTCGAAACTGAAAGGTTTCACCTCGGCCGCAACAAATACTCGTTTCCGCATTGAATGCTTTTTCACGCCAACAAACAATTGGATGGCGAGAAATCGTGGCTTCATATCGCACACCTTCAGGCCTTGGGTGGGAAGGAGAGTAGAAAATGCAGTTCCAATTCGTGAATGTGTTTGGCACCCCATACAAACGACGAAAGGTAAAATTAAATGAAGAATAAGATAGAAATTCATCCGGTAAATTAGGAAAATTCATTATTTTCCTCATATAAATTGATTGTTCTAGAATAACGGTATTTATCTATAAAAATCTGCGTCAGTACGATGAAAAATGAAAAGGGACACGCCGCATATGCTACAATATGGAACAGAAGTAACCAGGAAGAGAACTCGGGTATATTCACGTGAAATTTCATGAAATAATTTCAGGAGAATTTTCCTGCAAAAGCGATCACATTCTTTAAAAAGATACACAATAAAGAATAATAGGTTCATAAAACCTAAAGTAAAGACACAAATTTATGGCCGATTGATGTTTATAATTATTCATTCTTGAGCAATCTTTTCATTCTGGGGCAGGGATTCCACACACAAATTTGAAACAATAAAATAAAATCTTTTCCACCACGAGAGGAATAATTACATTGAGAATATTATATATATATTATTGAGGGGAGTATAGATAAATACCAAAATGGTTGAAATGAATTAATCAAATCCCAGAACTACAATCTCGCAATAACTAGGAAAATATCAGCAATGAATTAAGCCATGAGCGTTCGCTTGCTCAGTCCATACTAAAATCCTGCAGCTTTTGTCGACACTTTCTCAATCTCTCCACCACTTTTTGCAAAGAATGGTTGTCATTATTTGAAAAAAAAATTGCAACTTTTTAGCAAAGTGAAATGTTTTTTGATCAAATTCATCATCTGAATGTCCCCATTGGGGACAGTAACATTAAAAAATGGCAAAAATCACATTAAAAGGTGCATTTCAGACGTCTAAGGTGTTGGTTTACGCAATCAGTTTTCAGCCAAAATTAAATTGCATGGAAAGTTTTAAAAGCTTTGTTTTCAAATTTGACGGTGAGTGGACAAAACCTTACCCTAGCAACGCAAATTGCGTCCCTAATTTTATTTCGAAGGATTTATTGAAAAACTCGGAGCCAAAGAAATTAGCACACCCCGGACAATAATTTTCTCAACGCAATAAAAATGGTGATAAGGTTGAACGATCTTCACGGCTAACGCAGATTTTCGAACGCTATTTCTCGATGACAACTCGACTCAAGCGTGTCCAATTAGATGAATGTCACTGTCCAGCTCCGTCAGCGAATCGACTTCCCCGCCATGCCATTAGGATTCTTAAAGTGAGCTGAGCTTTAGCTTAGCAAAGCCCTTTCCAGGTCTCGCGATTTATATCGCGACGTCTGACCGAGTGCTCTGACGCTACGCCAAATGTAAGTTTTATTCAGCGATTCTTCACGGTGCTCGCATACGCTTCCCTCCGCATTTGTCCGCACCCCCTGCAGCTCGTCATTATTCTTCAACGGCGAAACATCGAGTCATTTGCAGAATGAAATTCCACTTCTGTACCCATTAGAATAGCGAGGGGCATTATTATAGCTAGAGAGCGGAGATCAAAGGAACACGACCTATACGCGACGCTTGCTGACGTACTCTCAAGAAATATTCGTACAGCTATGGAGAAAAACAAAGAGTATATTTATCTCCGGAATGCGGGTTGATTGCACAGCATAACACTGAGATCAGAGGAAACAATAAAAGTGGAAAAAAGTGCCTTCCTACTGGAATCACCTTCGAGGTGATACAGATGAGAAAATAGCTTATGTGATTCCCTTAATCGAAAGTTTAGGAGTGAAATCTCATTATAAAGTGGATATTGATTCCATTATGAAGTTTTCACATAATCTAGAATTATTAGGACGTCGTATAAACTTGCGCGGACTTCTAGGAACTAGCTCTTCTATCCCCGACCCTTTTATCTATGAGAGTGCTGCTAAGAAAAAATAATTGTTGTTGATATTCGTACAATCCTGGCGGATCATACATTTGATTACTAGAGTTAATAGGTATGTTCCATCATTACCTTTACCAGTTGGTTCCAAAATCAACAAGGGCCATTACAATTTTCACCAGAGGAGTTCATTAATGACATTGCTTTTAGCTGGTTTGTTCCGATTGCGCATACGCATCACGCCTCGTGAGGCGTGTTACCCTAGTGGACTAGAGCAAACTCCTAATGAACAGAATTTGATGCTGATATGAATATTTTTGCATATGATCGACCTAAATCCCAGATACAATCGATGGTCACGCCTAAATCCCAGATATTAAGAGAAAACCTCTAGTTTATCCCATGATGTGCCAAGGTGCTTTCCATAAATTATAGATGATTTTTCCCGCATTCAGTACTTTTTTCCGCACGTCCACTTTTTCAACGATCCAAAAGGTAGTCGCACCCGAAGAAAATCCTGAAGATGAAATGAACGATTCGATTGATCGAATTATCACTTCCAAAATGAGCTTGTTTCTATCGTGTGCATATTTTTCACGACTACAAATGCATCGATTTATGACGCTTCAGTATATAAATTGCTCAAAGAGCATACAGAAACTTTCATTCACAGCAAAACCCAAATGACTCTTGAATAAAACTCCAAGAAACACAAAATCGTGTTATTATATACACTATGACGTACGATTTTACAATAACTTGTTGAAAAAATATAAGCTGCGTCGTAAATATTAAATGGAATATGAATTAGAAAATGATCAACCAAAAGTTCTCCTACTCACTGAGTAACCGAGGGCAGAGGGACTGTAATATCTTCTCCTCATACCAACAAGTAGACATGACAAACACAGGGAAAGAAAAGGCATAAATTAGGAGAGAACAATGGTGGTTACAGAGCCTGTACCAAAAAAAACCTCTACTTCGCTAAGACTCCTGACGCAAGAATGTGAAGCACGGCGATTGAAAAAATAAAAAAAAAAATAGTCAAAGAAATCAGCGGGAAGTACGGCGTGATTGATTCTCTACCCATTCGCTGGGAAAGAATTTTTTTAACAATCCCTACCCTCCGATAAAGATTATTTTAAGGTATTACGGCTAGATATTGGAAAGTTGGAACTACGCAAAGACGCAGTAAAGATGACGATGTCTACCAAAGCAAGCGATGAGAGTGACAAGGAAAAAAACAATGAATGAACATAGGGGAAGAAATGTACATACTTCCTCATCCACCACAAAAATAATGTCGGAAAGATAAACACCCAATGACCAAGTAAGCTTCAAAAATAAAACAGCATTATCAGCTGTAATGAGGTAATGTGTTACGACACATAGAAAGGGCATAGCATAGGCTAAGCAGCTACGTACACAATCCAGAGTAAACATTAGGAAATGAGACAAATGACTTATCTCCTCACTCACTGCATATTGACGACAGAGAAGTAAACCACTCATAGCAGCAGCGAATGCATAAATCAATAGATAACGCAAGCTAAAGCAGCATAATGAATGAGTACAGAAATAAATAACAGTTGATATGGGGTATCGGAGAAGGAACCCGAACAGCTGCATCATTGAAGAGAGCAGTAAGGGATGGAGAGAAACCTGGCGCCCCGTTAGCATTAGCCTGTGTTCAAAAATGTCCTTAGGAGACTACCGTTTCAAGTCTCGTTGCGTCCGTTGAATGAAGTTGCAACAGAAAACAAGCAGAAATATAATTCCTCTAAAAAGTCTTTGCCGCTGCCAGGACTTCAACCCGAGCTCTAGAGTGAGTAAGCATAATATTAGCAGAAACGATTACACTGGCTATATAATTAGTAATTAAGGGCACACAAACAGGCGGAGACATATCTCAGGTTACATGTCATGCGTCTCAACGATAAGAGCCAAAGGTATTAAATGTAATCCACACAATTTTATTTTACCCTAAACAATAATAAAAAATGAAATACGCAAGACGTTCTTGAAAAGAAAAACAAATAACCCCGCAAATTCCTTGCTTTATACATATTATACACGCTAAATACATACTAAAATACCCTGGTTTACACTAGACACTGATGAATAGTTGATTCCACCTTCATAAGTCATGAGGAAAAGAAAGTTATAAACAAGCCAAGCTTAAAACGCCTCCTTAGTTTGATTTTACGCTCCGCTCATGTCCTCTTATATAACTTTTCATCAAATTTTTATACTTACAATTAACCCGAGTCCAGCTATACCTTTGTTTCATATGTTTTTAGCCTTTTACTACGAATAACAACATTAAAATTCCTCAACCAACAACAAAAGCCAAGGTAGCAAACCTGCTGCCTCTTCATCTAACGGCCAGCTGGGAGAAGGATGGCTGAACCCACAACACTCGCGATTGTTTGCACACCAGGAAAGTGAGAAAGAAGTAAATACAGATATATTCCCCACTCGTACGTCCCCCAACCCTTTCTTATCGCCATCTGGCCTCGTGAATGCGAACCCGCTGCGCAAGGTCACGGCCCTTGGCAAAACCGCACGCATATTCGCCCGACGCTCAGACTGACGGAATAATCCACCCCACTGACGGAGATGAAAAACTGCCCTTGATTTCCAGCGCACCGGGTCGGCGCTATCGGGTCTCCCGGGCCGAAAGCTCACTGTGCTGGTCCATGGGTCGATCTTTCCGCGATGGGAGATTGAGAGCATGCTTTTGGAGGAGGAGGCGGTTGGACGGAGGAAAGTGAGGACTGGACCGCGCACTGCCTAATTTATGACCCTCAGGAAAAGGCGCAATCTCTCCGCTTGGCCGAGTGGCTTGAGGTCAGTTATTATATTCAAGGTTGAGAGGCAAACTGCCAAGCTACGTATGCCTCCTGCACGATCGGTCTTTTGATTGGTGAATAATTACTCGCTAAACACTTGTGTTATCATTTTTTTATTTTCGGGGTGTATAAAGCAGACCGTTTTCAAAATTTGCATTTACCTCAAATTTTAAATTCTCACGTTTGAAGTACTACCTCAGATGATAAAAAAATTGAGACGCTCGTAACTGTTGAAAATATTTAATTGTATACTACCTGAAAATAAAAGATACCAAGTGTCCGGCGTGTACAAGATACAGCATAAAAAGTGTCCGGCGTGATACGGTGGAAATATTTGATATTCAGCTTAGTAAAACCTCTGGTCTCTTTCCAAACACTTTTATTTAAAACGACCATGCCATTATCAAGTCACGAGTTGCCGAAACCATGGTCGGTTTAAATAAAAGTGTGTGGAAACAGACAATTGGTTTTACTAAGCTGACTACCTGAAAATATTTAGATGATAGTAAAAGTCTTAGTAGACTAATCCTTCACCAAAAATGACCGATAGTACGGGAGCTATGCGTTCTGTTTAAGAAGTTGTGCCGCTCGTAAGTACATTTGATTAATAAATGGCCCTTTGCTTAGTTCTCCGCAGGCCCTGAGATCTTTCAAAATAGCCGAAAAACCTATCGTCTCATTTATTCCTATTTCAAATCCCTGGTGTTTCTTTCTTTCTCTTGAATCAGCATCTTCCAGGTACGCAATCAATCGGTACGGAATCAGTATCTTCCAGGTAAGGTATCAACGCAATGACGGCGCGAAATTCTGCCTCCCCAAACCTATCGAAACAATCCTCAACCTGAGGTATTTCTAGAGCTCATTACGTTGAGACCGCGCTTCCCTAATCACATCCCAAATTTCCAGCCCCTGCAGAAATGCAAGGTGAAATAGTCTGCATATCATGCTTCTGGAGAGTGATCCTAGGAGATCGAAGTTTATCGATCCTACCAATTAATTTATAACCCCCATGAAGACGCAATCCCTGCGTTTGAAGCCGGTTTTATATTCAAGGTTGAGGGGCAAAATACAAGGCTGGTAAATATTGCGTGTTCACTTCGCACACACTTCGTGGAGTTGCACATCACGAGCAAATTCCTGAGATACTGGCTGCCAAACAATAGACGCAACATAGAATTGGAGGTGATGCCAAAAATAATCGCGGAAACCCAATTGACCTGAGTGACATGTCCTATATATTTGGAAATTAAGGAACAAACGAGATACTAGCACAAATCTCTCCTGATGTACTTAAAATTTTATTTTTTACTCGGCACAGAAGGTCAATTGGTGGAAAAAATAGTTAAAATTAAATTATCGCACATTCCGTATTCAAACTACATTGAGTCGTTCCTTTGCAGCATAGATGTATTTTTTGGTGGCGTACTTCTTTATTATGTTGAAATTTATTAAAAATCCCGTCTTCTTTTTCTATGAATCTAATTGTAAGTTTAAGTATACAAAACGCGGAAGCAAAGCAAATGAAACAATGAATAAGATAAAGATAAAGAAATGCTTATTGTTCTTGGACCCTTGGTCCACAAATAACATATAAAAGTATACACTAGTATCAGAGTTCGAGTATTCAGAAAAATTGGATACATACAATAAATAATATAATAATGTTAACAGAAAATACAAGCATATTGGCAAAATTAATTTTTATCATGCAATAGAATTTTATTGGAAAGTATATTTTTGAAAGTCACGAGTGATTTGGATTTTTTAATTAGTTCTGGAGAACTATTCCAAAACCTTGTTCCAACAACAGAAAAGCATTTATGAAACGTAGTGGTTCGATGCTGTGGAACTATTAAAAAAATCTGTTGACATCGAGTTACAACATTTAGATTTTCCTCTTTAGACTGAAAAAATTGCATGATATGTTCAGGCTGTTTACAATTGAAGAGTTTATATATAAAGGAGACAAGCATGTATTCCCTCCCTGTTTTAGCTATAGGCTATTCTAACTTAGAAAAATAAGGTGATATATGTTCATCTTTTTTAAGGTCATAAATGAACCTGACACACATATTTAATGACGCTGCCAGCTACAAAAATTCATTCAAAATCGACCAACAATACGCTGCGCCACCTTTGGCAAAGGACATTGGAATGAAACGTCAAGCGCTCCCTACGGTTCATTTATAGCTTTTTTGTTAAGATCCAGCTTTAGAACCGATAAATACACGGCGGGGAATGAAAACTACATTTTCAAAGAGTACTGACACTTCCAAACAAATAGTTTCAGTTAATTATTGACTACCTAGATTTCGCGAGGGCTAATTTTGGAAGGGAAGCGGTCAGAGAAAGTCAGGAGGACAAAAAATTCTCAAAGCAATAAAAGAATTAATGATAAGCTTTGAACGAAGGAACACTGCACGCACCTGCTCAATTGCAGGACAAACAGCAAAGAAGTTAACTTATTGCAAGGGTTGACTCCACCGATGGGAGCCGAGGAAAGTAAACGCCTTGGTCAAACAACGCTAAAGGCTGATCAAATACACTGGAAGCACTCTAGAGGATCTCCTGACCCGAGATACGCCGCCCTCGGATGGCAAAAGCCTCGCAAAGAAACGACAGCATATATTGTGAATGAAATGGAAGACAAGGAACGGCCTTTGAACTATGCTTGAAGACAAGGAATAGAGCATATAAAATTCATGCAAGTGATTCTAAATTTTTGATTAGTTCAAAATGCTAATATAACCCTAAAAAAAAACAGAAAAATTGCATATTACTTTTAATATCCATAACACGTCACTTAAAAATACCCCAAAAGCCAGCCGAAAACTTAAGCATTTAAATTAGCAGTCAACTCAGAAAATAAGTTACTTTTAAAAGTGCTAACCATATCGACGGACCGGACGGAATTGAGATTTGAACATAAATCATGTTAAATCAAGGAAGAAGTTTTTGGTACGAAGAAATAATTGTCATATTGCAGCTTCTGTGACAAACCAATAGCGGAATGCAGATAAGGGAATGGCGCATCAGCACGTTATTTCTTACTGAATTTACCTAAGCAAAATTCCTGGGAACACGAGCTCTATGCGGCATAGGAAGTTTCTCGTCATAGAATTATTAAATTTTAAGCATTGCAGAAAAAGAATCAACTATCAGAAATATCAAAAATCAAAAATATCAACAAAATCAGAAATATCAACAAAACATGTGACTACGCCGTCAGTGCGAAGAGGGGCAGTAAAGTTTTCGAGCATGCATCGATGATCAAGGAACGGCGGAGGAAACTCACCCTATAGGGCGTTCCTCCGCGTTCTCCGCCGTCCTCAGGCGGATCGTAGCTGCACCTGTAAAGGAACAAAATCAATTATAATCAAAGAATAACGGAAGAAAACCAATGAAATAAACACAATAAAAATAAATATATTTTAACACATTTCAGGCATTATATGATGCACCAGCCTATTATTCAACGAAGGAGAGTCTTTATCAAAGATTAAAATATCAATCAGTGTAATACCACAGTGATATGGCTAGAATTAAATATTAGGGTGATATATGTATTCATCACTACGGCGAGAAAACATTTCATTAGAATCGACGAGTAACGAAAGGTTGAAATCGAAGCATTAAGTAATGAAATCACTCTTCGGTAACACAACGTAGAGAAATTGATTTCCCTCCCAATATAATTAATAACCGAAATTATTTCATTGTCATTTTATCCGAGTATTTTGTTATTTTCAGTTGAAAAGTATTTGATTCCTCGTAAAAGAAATCTCCACATAGTCGTGCCAACAAATAAAATAACTCCAGCTACAAATGTTTAGGCGTAGAATTTCTTGCGTACAAGTGCCTCTTCAAAGAATACTGTCTTTCTCTGGAAATGAAAAACAGAGTAACCATGGTAGGTCATATAAAAACTACGTCCCGTGAGTCATGAAACAGAAAAAATAGAAACCATACGAGCGTAGTAGATAGAAGAGTCGAAAGACCTCGATCAAGTCGAAGATGGTTGAGTTGCGAAGAGCAAAGAAGCGATGATGGCCTGGGGAATCGAATGAGGGGAGAA
Organism: Ischnura elegans; assembly: GCF_921293095.1. Taxonomy (NCBI): domain Eukaryota; kingdom Metazoa; phylum Arthropoda; class Insecta; order Odonata; family Coenagrionidae; genus Ischnura; species Ischnura elegans. The sequence continues at coordinate 134,285,235 of NC_060246.1, forward strand.
AGGAAATTCCCTAGAGGTGCAGAACGAGGGAGTGAGAACTTTCATCAGAATAGCCGGTGCAAAAGGAGGAGGGATGCGAGGGATGGAAGAAGAGAGGGGAGCAGTTTCGAGAGGCTATGATTAAATCATTCGCAGGCTCGCCGAGGAAAAGCGTGTTGATGGACGGTCTTCAAAGGCGGAGAGGGAGGGAGGGAAGAGGGTTTATTGACAGCCAATTGAGGAGGTGGCACTAAGGAGGACAAAGTGGAGGAGGAATGAGAATTGCAGAAATTACCGCGCTCATGCGCAAAGGATGACCCTCCACGATAGGAGCCGCTGGAAGAGTTGAGACAAGCTGAAAAACCAACAATGCTACGATTGATCCATGCTAATTTTCCCGATGCGATCAGAAAAGAAGTCCCGCTGTCTCTCATTTCCTTCTCATCAGAGGAGGAATCTAATAATCCATGAAAATATAATAATTTGATGCCCAAAATGTCATGAAGAAATATAGAAGAATTCATAACGTAGGTGATAGAAGTTGCCTTGAAGTAAATGGCCGGGATAGTAAACGGTTTCCTCAGCTCGATCATTTTTTCCTGTGCCTGGTTATAATTCTACACTGTCTTCACTATTGTATGCAATTTAAGTTAACGGAACCATGTCGTAACTGCTCAATCACCTTCATCCCTAAAAGAAAATAGGATAGCGACGGGTCCTTGCAGTGAATTATGAAATGATATACCTACATAGATTATACAACGAAAATGGAAACCGTATGCAATTACGTAATATATATGATGAATTGGATGGATGAGGCAGATACTTTGTGGAGATCCATTATGAGATATGAAGTGAAACACTTTGCACTTTCCACATAAAAAATTTATTACACTAGAGTCGACATGTTTCGCTGCACTGCAGCATTATCAAGACTCTAGACAAGACTGACAGAGAGTCTTGATAATGCTGCAGGGCAGCGAAACATGTCGACTCTAGTGCAATAATTTTTTTATGTGGAAAGTGCAAAGTGTTTCACTTCATATCTCTAATATAAATGAGCCTGATTTCAGCTCTCGAGGTTTTAAAGTCCTCAAAAGTTAAACCATAGAGTAAACTAAACTAAATTAATACATGAAACACACATCTAGCCATGAGTATTTCAATTTTTATTAATTAAAATAACGAGATAAGGCTGAGGCAGAAACATTGTAAACAACGAGGTTATCAAAGTTAAGTGGTATGACTCTATTGGACGAAAATGGAGTATATTTTGTTGGAAACCAGACCGTAAAAAAATATCTACCTCAAAAGAAAATTTCAAAATGAATATGCACCTATTGATAAAAATATTTTTTGAGGCAAATATTTAGTACGAGAGCTTTATTTATAGCTATTATCTAAGATGTGCTGTTAAGTTTCCTCCGATGCCAACGACAAGACTTGAGGTCCGGGAGCAATGCTGTTTTAGCGGTATCAGAGAAAAGGCGGAATTTCACTTAAACTATAACTATATAAGGAGAGTATCAACAGGGCGCAAACCACGGTAAAACCAAGGGATTAAGCTCTACCCTTTTCAGAACCCGGAAACGCCACAGAGTGGAATAGCCATAATGGGGCATCAACTCGCTGCAAGTGAACGCGACAGGCCACGCATTTCTCATCCTCAAGTCCACGCCTCGGCTATTAAGTTTTCCTTCTTTGAAAGCAGAAAGGGATGATGGCATATGCAACGGAACGCCAAAGTCGATGGCAGGAGATCTACGAAAGATCAGACATAATAAATATTGCCTAAAAAAACCAACGATCCATTGTTATGAGCAAATTTGAGGATCAGTTAGAAGGCAACGTTGCTTCTAAAGCGCTTCAATCACCATTACTTTAGCTTAAAATCTTTATCACTATTCGTGATTCACTTAAAATCCTGGATGACCCTTCGATTTAAAGGTGATTTAAGTTAGCCTGCATATGGGCACACAAGACGTACAGCGTCCATGTCCTCAATGCTGATTCCTTCCTTCCCCTTCAGTATAGTATCCCCATTGTAAGGTCGTTTAATTTTTCGAATTGATATATCATCGGAAGATTTCATCGCTAAAAGATAATTCTGATTTCATTTCACGTTTGCAAATTTTTGTGACTTTTTTCCTACACATAAGAAAGTGATGGATGAATTAATCCCTCAAAAAAACGGGGTACTCAGTAAAACAGTGAAGCACGCCGTTATGATAAGTAACTACCTAGTGAGTTTGACATATCGGAATGTAAAAATACATGGCGTATCCAGAATAGATCTCAACAGGATGTCCATCGATAATTATGAATTGAGATCACCACGAATGCCCTTCAAATGAAAATAATCTTTATTTTTTATGATTTTTTCTTTCGGATGAAATTACCTCTAAGTTCATTGGGACATTAATATACATTCTATTTTTGCGCAATGGAGACAGTATAGCGCGCAATACTTATGCTAAGCCTCTGATTGTAAATTAAGAATAGTTATAATAATTAGTTATCATCACTTTGAACCAAGACAAGTAAATGCTAAAATTTAATTAGGCGCTCTTGGGCTGGACACTTTGTCTTAGGAAACGAAAAATAATGAGGTAAATTACTGGCCAAGCACCACAAGTCAACAGTGTCTCACGAAATACGCTGTTCATTAGATTGTAAACTCATATCGATTACGATAAAATCATTCAATTTGAGAAAATATAAACGGTAGAGCAGGCCTTACTGTTGACCGGCATTAAGGTAAAGCTAACCTTTTTCCATTCAAGACTGTAAAATGCCGAGTTAAGGTCGCTTGAAGTTGCCTCAAAATAGAAAACTCTCAAAAACGTATCACCTCCAAAATACACTTAGGTAAACCGAGTGCACTGATTGTTAGTTAAAAAGCGATGATTGAGACTTCAGAGCATCATCAATCCGTACAATGTATGCACTTTAAAAAGTGAAGTCCAGGATAGAAAATACAAACTCTTATTTTGAGCAATGTATAGCTCATTGTTAGATTAGGAGAATAAATAAGCACCTCATAGCGGCCAATGAACTGTATTTGAGAACACAAAAAGCTACTATCCATGGGTCCACATGTTGGTAAATCACCTCCGGTAAAAGGCTTCCAGGTTTGAGATGGATCTTACGTGCAAACAGTAGCCTTGCAAACAACAGATATTTCATTGGAACGACTTCCGTTGAGGATGACATGTATACCTAGAGGCAATCACCTCCTCACCTGCCCCAGCAAATAAACCAAACGAGAAAAAGGTGCACTATTTCAACAGTGAGTGATAACTAGGTAAACCTAAAGATCAGTGATGAGGAAGAAAACGATGTGGGACCACCATATCAACGTCTCCACTAGAACTGCAACGCCCCACCGAAGCGTCAATCAATTATATCAACGAAAATTAGAGAAAAATTTATTTCGTCGGCATAAATACTCGGGTTTCAATTATTATTTTGTTATCTTCGTCTCATGCAATAGTCAAAATACAGGTTATTTTAAAATTTTTTGAAGAAAAAAGTTGTAACGGAGACCAAGGGTTCCACCTCAGCCCATCATGGAACCCAATCTGAAGACGCATCGACCAATCACATCAGAGTTTAGTCCCCGGGAAAACGTGTATATCTGAAAGCCTGGTTGTTTGATCCCTGCATCAGACTTCCCTGAAGACGATGAGCAACACACTCCTCAAAACTTTGGCGATGATTGAGTTTTTTTAACCCGAGAGAAAGCCCGAGAAACATTCAGTGCTGACGCTTATTGCCTTGGATGGACGGCGGTACCACACAAATGATGAAAGAGAGAAGATGAGTATACGTTTGCCGACCTCGGTGGCGGCGCGGCGGGGCAAAGTCCTCGCTTGCGAAACTGGAGGTCGCGGGTTCGAGCTCCTCCTGGATAGGTTGCCCTATTCAGGACATGGCTGTTTGCGATATTCCATCGTTCTTGATAGTATCCCTTGATATAAAGGTCTTAAACGTGCTGTTTTCAGGGAGGTGAATATAAATGAAATAAATAAATAAGCCAAAGCGTACAGACGAGAACTCAAAACCAATACAGAAGAGGAAAAAACAAATTAAATAACGACTACCTCCGGCGGCTGGCAATAAAAAAGGGCCTAAAAAGCCATTCGGTACTCTAGCGACCTGTAGATGACTGCTGAAATTTCCCTCGAAACTGTCATATACGCTTGTAGAACAACGAGATGAATACCCCGAAAATCGCCGTGAAATTTTCAACCATTTTCAGGCCGTAGTTTCATGACGAACATCCACGCAAAATTAGCTGGCTAAAATTATGAGTAGGCTTTACGGCCGTTGAATAAGAAGATAAAGCGACGCATGAAAAGGGGTAGTGAATTCATGAATTCTAAGGAAAATGGTAAACGCAAGATTTTGGACCCATGAAGCAATAGCTTTGATTTGATGCCACAACCATTCGGTCAGCGTAATATTCATGAAAGATAATGCTGAGCTAGAAGTCTAACCGCAAGGATAAAAATGGATGAGAAAATAGTTCGACATAGCAATACGATGAAGGAAACATAGTAGGAGGAGATTGACCCGCAATTTTGGATAAAATTCAATATGATATTAATAAATGGTCATAATTCATATTATCTAGCTTTTTGAAATACGATTAACTCTTACAAAGGCAGATAATTATTTCAGTTCAAATAAATCTCGAGTATAGAGCCCTCACAGGTGATTATCTTTTCGTTTAAACAGATAAAAAAATACTCATTTATTCCCTCCTCGACCTTTTTCAAGTCAGTAACGATCAAATAGAGAATACATTAGTCACTCATCTATATTGCTTTCACTAAATGGCAAGAAATGAATTGTTAATATTCAGGTCGTCAAAGGAGCTTGAAAAACAAAAAAAATAATATAGCCATTATATCGGCACAATGGTACAAGAATTGTAAGACCTTGTTTCTTTCTTCATACTCGACCTGATGCAATGAATCGTGATAGTTTAGCTGCGGCAAAAACTTTTTATACTGCTCACAGCAACCGTAATTCTACACTCTTTCCCCAATGCAAAGGCAAATTAAAACATGTCATTCGAAGGTCTTCAGTTAGTTACGTGGAGTTTCCTTTCACTTGCCCCGCTAACAGAATGACCTTTTTGGAATTCCAGGACAGCGATCATTTTCGTACGTGTACACATAATTGCTGTTGAATAGTGTAAAGTCATAACACTCATTTGCACAATAGATAGTTGCAGCCGCAGTGCACGACATTATTTCAAAATTTTAATAATCTGAATATACATATTCATTAAGACTAGATACGAATTTGAAAAAAAGCGGGATGCTTTCCTGTTCCAAGGCAATACTGGCATTTTAAGGCAAGTGGGATCCCCACCATTTTTTGGAATGCCCAATCACCACCAAGTTTCAGAATTAGGCAAAATTAACATGGGCAATTCATGTTACCGTGTTTACTATTCCACAACTTCTTTATCTGTGGACAACCGTAATTTTCACAGCAAAGAATATTTGGCATGTCTGTTGGCTCAGCTAATTAATAGAACAATGCTAATATGAGATAAATTATTCGTTGTTCACCTAAAAGTATTCCATGATATATGATACTGTTTGCCCCTCTGCAGTGAAAACCGTGGTGATACACAAATAAATATGAGCTACAGAACAAGAATCAGCATGATCATTTGTTATGAAGCATGACATTATAACGTGAAAATTCCACGAAATGATGCCTCTTGTGGTTGAGTATATCCTGTTGTTCTTAGTATGTGGCCTCAAAATTTTAGAAATTTCTTTAAAAAAATGTTTTACTGATGGTACTAATTACATTTTATCGGCAGGAAACCTTTCCTACCCACAAAATAAGAATAGATTCGAAATGTTTAACATCGGGTATTCCTCTCTATTACTGAATTCCACATATTCACACTCCTTTAATTGGTTAAATCAAGGCGTATCAAATGCGCTGGTAAGACATTCTCAGCTATCAACCCATTGTGTTCCAGGCCACAACACAAAAGTTCTTGACACGACGAAGGGGAGGAAGTACTCGTATTTTCCCCATTCCTCCCTTCCCCTCATCGGTGACACCACCAGGCTCTCTTGAAAGAAGCGAAAAAAACGGACAAGATCCATATTAGGTCGTCTCTCGAGGATCTGGGGTGGAAAAAATTGAATTCCCTCCATAAAACTAACTCCATTCTGTAACCGTTCCCCTAGATGGCCATGCAATAGTTGCAGTGAGTACACGCAATGCCCATTTTTCCCGCCAGATCCATCCGTCCCCCGCCTCCGCCGTAGAATGAGGACGAGTGTACGATACGTTTTTCTCACGGATCTATCGAAGGGCGGGACGAAGGACGACGGACGCATCATACGCCGACGGTGACCGCCGTCACTGACCACCCCGCTCTTTTAAAGCCTCCACCCGACATGTAGCTTGTCTGTCATACGCTCTCTCTCTCTCTCCTCCCCCTATCGCCCAACTCCTTTCCCACACTACGTCACCGACTATCCCATGAACCCCTTCTCAGACACTACCAGACGAGAAAACTACACCGTATAGGCCTGGTTACACGGTGCATTAATCCTTTAATGACCGAACTAAATTACCGACTGATTTTTATCATTTATTTGCATATACTATTTATTTTGCAACTAATTAAAATATACTATGAAAGAAAACCCGGACAAAATTTTTAAAATGCGTTTTCAACCAAGTTGCGAAATGAAAGCACAACACAAAATTTTGCAATTGCTATTAAATATAAATATGCACTTACCTAGAAACTAAGTTTATCTACGTAGTGTATACTGATCTCTTGAATAAATGAGCATTTATCACTTTAGAGTGAGTGTAGGGGAAAAATATCGAATAAACTGCATACTCGCCACAGGGGTGACGAAAATAACCAATTTTGAAAAGGCTTAATTAACTACCAATGTGCACACAAGTCATGCGATTCACTTTCAAAAAATACGTCTATACTTTGTTTACATAACAAAAGCTATAAAAGTAATCACAGATAAGAAATATGTATAATTTTCATGAATTTTTATAAATCTGTTCCCAAATGGGAATATTTGACTGTAAAAGGTTAACATGTACGAGTTAATGAGTGATTGCATGAATGATTTTTATTTCCCGGAACGGAGCATGTACAAATGCATGAAACAAATTAGATCAGGCTCTATTTTCTGTACATGCATTAGCACAAGTTGGGTGGTTACACAGTGCATTTTCGTGCTCATTCACGCGTTCATGCATTTAGACATCTTCGTACGTGTTAATTCATCGTGTGATCAGGGCTTCTAATGAAGATAAAATGGATTGACAGATGCTTCCAAAAACTTTAGGGAGAAGGTGGGACGACTGAGTTGGCCGCATTATGAGGCATGATGGCCTGATGAAAACAATCGTAGAAGAACAGGTGGAAGAGAAGAGGGGCTCGTGCGTCACCGACTATCCCATGAACCTATTCGCAGACACCAAGAGCCAGGTGAGAAAACTACTACGTAACATGAAGATGAAGATAAAATAGATCAAATGAGCGAGAAATGACGAAGTGCTAAGAAGATTGGGAGAAAAGTGAAGCCTTCTAAAACCCTGAAGGAGAAGACGGGACAACTTAGTTGGCTGGGTCACGAGGCATGATGGCCAGACAATCGTAGAAGGACAGGTGTAAGGGAAGGCCCCAAATTAGTTATATGGGACCAGGGGCGCAGCGAGTAATTCAGGCTAGGGGGGGCGCAACTAATACTTAGAGGGGTGAGGGGGTGGAATACCCACCAGAATAAGCGGGAGGCGCGGGAGCCCTCCCCCAGAACAAATTTAAGATGAATGGTTCATAATGGGAAGTTTTGCGGCTTTCTGACAGATATTTTATCAACCCTTGCACTACCTACTCTATAAGTTATATAAATCCAATTAAGTTAAAAGGATTAAACTTAAAAATTTCTCTGAGCTCTGGGGGGAGTTTTATCCCCCAAAAACCCCCTCGCTGCGTCAATTCATGAGACAGGTTATATAGGACGTAGAAGAGAAGAAATACGTCACCATGAAAAGGCTAGCGGATAGGAGAGCGGAATGGAGGGCTGCGTCACATCAATCTTAGGACTGTTGACTTAAGATGATGTAACTGTAAAAAGATGACTGTTGACTTAAAAGTAATGTGGTTAGCCTGTCTGTAGTGAAGATACCGAGACGTAACGACAATTTCCAACCAACAAGGTAGTCGCTGCATTTCGCTCGACAAAAATTTCGGTCACTCCCGACAGATTCATGAAGGTATCTCTAAAGTTTGTACAATAATAATAAAGTCACTGTATCATTTAAATTAGACCCACCCACGCGGTCTTGTGGACACACGAGCAGAATACTAACGACTATTTCTCGAGCTTACCGAGAGGCCCAGGATACCAGCAATTTTACCGATACGTCTTGGGAAAAATAACTTACAGAATAGTAATATTCGTTAAGCAGCCGGTAAGGGAGTAGGAAAAAAATAAGCCGAGGGGCAGAATTTGAGTAGATAATGTGCAGGATCGGAAGAAGTCTTCTAGAGTCTTCTTAAGTCACAGCCATTCAAACGAAACCCATTACTAACAGTATAATGCTCAATCCGGAGGTTGGTATAGATGTGAGAGGGAAGCTAATCAATCGAAACTAAACCACAAGCATGTGAACATCACATAATCAGGGAAAGGTACTATTCCAATGAAATGGAATCGGCCTGCTGCCGCTCTTCCATGAACCTAGTGATTCTCCAGTTACTCTCAGTACGAAATTTGTATCCCGCTATCCTCTTCTCTGCATTAAATTTCCCATAGCACTTAGCTATTCGGCTAATTACCCTTCCTTCTATACAGAAGAGCCCAATTATTATCCATCAACGAATAAATTTTAGCAGTGAAATGATAACAAACAATGAGTTACATTATCAACTCCAAAAGTAAACTGTACTTAGATTACCGCGGAGATAAAATTAACAGCAAAAGATAATTTCTTATCACTATCAGGAATGGGATGAAAATGGTTAACAAATAGTCCCTTCTCATTAACATTTCTGTCTACAAGACACCGCAGAGTCGAGCGATAAATTACCGTGCCTACAAAAAAAACGACAATTAGCCTCGCTTTATACCTCGCTTTCAAAGGTCATTGAGATTTCCAAAAATAGCTTCGTCATAAAAAAATCCCAAACCCAACTTAGGTTCGAAAGGTACTAATAGAGGTTGAGCATTAAAACTAAAGAGCCCGTGAAATAGAAATGACTGTCTCGCGTTAACGAAATCCAAACGTTCTAAAAATAACACACACTTAAGCTAAGGGTAGGCGAAGTGTTCTTGGGAAAAAGGGCATTACTTCGCGCGTAACTGCGTTGTGAGAACGAATAATTCACGCCATTCCGATCCCTTGGGATGCTTTGCGAGCCATGTGGTCGTCCGCAGGGACGCGGAACAAATTTTAAGTGCTCGCGCGCGGCAAAGACGCTCTCGTAAAATACAAAAAAGAAGGAAAACAGTTGAACTCGCTTTCGTTCATATCCTCCCGCGTCGACGGAAAGCGAAAGGAACGAGATTCTCGAAGCGACCTCGGCCTGGTCTTGTTTCCTCTCAAGGGGTCGTTTACACCCATGATTGATCACTATCCCACACCAGAGGGGGAGGGGAGCGGGGAAGGGAAACGACCCTTTGACCGTTGACGAAACGTCTTGTGGCAAAGAAAAAAAATGTCGCGTTGTTAAAAGAAAAAAAACTCGTTTTATTTACGTTGCGAGAGTTTTCCCCTCCATTCTCCACTAGTGAGCTTAGGGGTTGAGTTTATAGGTTGGCATGGGGACGAAACGAGCGGAACACACATGCGAAGAAGACGCCGGAAGGTTCTTGTCGCCACTGCTCAAGCAAGGGACGGGGGAAGTCGCGTCGTTCGGAACAGAATTGCAAGGCATTCAACGTAAAAGCTGCATGGAAAAATGAAGAGGGCGGAATGCCTTGGGAAATTGTGTTCTCGCATTCACCAGGTTTTAAAATCCGCTCTTTACGAGAATGAAGGCACTGAAAACTCAGGCACAGTTACGTATCCGCAATAAGCTCAAGATAAATTCCTTTTGCATATTGTTTTGCGTATTCAACGCTCTCCATACATTCAAGCCCCACCAATTGAATTTGTAACAAAAATTTAAGAATATTCTCCCACATGAAAAGGAAGTAATTTCTAAGGAAAAGGATAAGTGAAAAGTTTTCCGACATTATACGTAACACTAACTTGGTTTTTCAATGACGATTGCAACGAGAAACCATAGGATTCTATAAACGTATTCAATGTCTTAGATATTAAATTCTGCGGGCCCCTCACTCCACTAAATATAGCGAATTGGTATGTTGTGAGTCAAATATTTTGGTGCGGAACAACTCAGGGAAGGGAAAATAAGGCAAGAGGAAATGGAATGGAATTCATTATAAAGAAAAGGATATTCAAACGTCATCTCATCTCACAATATATTTAATATTACAACACAATTTTATCGGAAATATCTTCGGATGGAACCATGGTTAAATAAGAGGGCGGGTTTTCAAGTATGGTAAATCGTGCCTTTCGCATTTCCATTCGACATAAGAGAATCAGAAAGAAGATACTTATCTCAGTCTTCTTAAGAAAATTTTATCCATTAAAAAGTAAATATATGCAAGAAAAATATAAATAGAGCCAATTTAAATGTGGATAAAATAAGTATTTTTACGGAGGTTAAAGGACATGAATTTTGGACTGTGTAAGACAAAAAAATGTATAAAAATTTTTTATATACTATATTATGCCTGTACTGCGATCGTGATTCAAAATTGAGTGATCGTAATTTCAATGATAAACATTAAAAAACATCAACATGGTTTAAACATTTGAATGATAAATAATCATAAAGTCTACTTCCTGGATAGAGCAACCATCACCAATGCAGGTCGACAAGATGCTTGTAAGTGATTAAAAAAATTAAAAACGTAACAAGAAGCTCCACGTCAATCGTTAGAAAACCCTTGTAATTATTCTCTTGGCAATTAAAGTAATTATACATAGAAAGAGACTCCAAATATCATTTTATTATAAACAGAACAGAAGCGCCGTAGACATTGGATCTCCTACATGCAAATTACTAGTGTAGTAACATGCGTCTGACATGAGAGATCCGTCATCATTGAATTTATAGCAAATTCCACGAATACAAAATTATAGTGAATAGGAGCATGGGTTTAGACACCATTTTCAGCCCAATTTGTGGTGGAGATTCAAAATAGACATCCTTGCTCCCTGCGGGGCCTTCCTCAAAGAACACTGAAGCATCCTGTGGTTAGGGCAAAACATTTGAGACTCGCTTGATTTACGTCACGCTCGTAATCGCCCGAAATACGAAGCCACAGCGATAAAACCGTAAGTGCACGTGTCTCTCCACTGAATTGAAATCAAGGAAGTGGTCGAGTCACTCATTCCAAGTTCCGTCTCGTGTGAGGTCTGACAGACAGACACTGTCGCGAGCTGTGATAACCAGAGGGCACCACCTACCACAGCGGAGATCAACTGGAGAACCGTGAAACTCTTAAAATGCCACTGCGTTTATGGCCGAAAGTAATGGAACACGCTAAGGTTAAAGAAGTAATTCCAACGTGAGGGACACGATATATATGAGCGTCATACCGTTTGCAACCGAAGGTCATGAGGGTGGTCACGACCATTAAAAATACCATTCAAAGTAGTACCTAGAGGAAATTTATGACAGAGAATAAAGGCAGGGTCGACAAAGAAAATAAAGAAGGTTTCAAGAAGTTAAGGAAGCAACAGGGACTAGCAGAAGAAATAATGTATTGGGGCAAAAGGATAAACTGAATTTGATATTGAAATTTGATCTTAGCAAAGATTGCATGTTAATCATTTGGACAAAAGTGCATCTCAACCTCACAACACACTATTGAGTCTATTTCAACGTGAATAACGTAAGCCAAAATTAAGTATTAATAGCTTGAGTTGCGGATAAGAAAAATGATAATATCACGGATGCCGCTGATGGCACAGAATTTTTCCTTACCAATCTATTTGCCCGTCATCCCTTCACTTCACCAAGCACATGCCTATTTCTTCATCGAGTGAATTAAACTCATGTTTATGATAAATGCAATGATATTACTCGGCTTCGGATACCTATTAACCTGATAGAAGCTGATTGCGAAGGAAAGTCTCGTAAACGTTAACTTCTCCACAATAATAAAGTCGCAAAAGCCTCTTGGCAAATATTCCACTGTCTAAATGTTTGAGCGCAACGCAAATGAGTAATAAAACTGCCGCAAGTAAATATTCTGATGATATATTATTAATGAAAAAAATGAACATGTCTCGAACTCATCTAGCAATTATTTATGATGGTATAGTAAAATATCTAACTGAAACTTTCAGAAAAAGCTGAAGACACAAACATAAAATCGAAGCAACCAATCAGAAAAAGCATGGAGTACTCTAAAAATATGTTCGTTATTTACCATATAATGACATATTCTTGAAGACAAGAATGCGACAAGATCTTATTTATAGCATCTACGTCCAATTAATTCATGACTAAACGGCCACCAATGCACAAAAAGAGATTTAAGGATGCTGATTGCGACAAAATATTCTGAGACAACCGCAGATTAAGCAAACCATAATATTACAACGACGCAGACTTAAAAATCCAGAAAAAGTGGCCTAGCAAGAAGCTAAAATATTTCGTTTCTATCTTGGGACAAGCTTGAGCCATTCATCTTCACTAATTCGAAATAAGGAAGAAAGCACAGTCACAACACCTTTCAAGTGGATTGATCGATGATCTTGTGATTGCTAACAGACGACGCGCACAAACTCGGAGACACAAATATGCATACACACATTACGAAAGCCTACAGATAAGAACAAAAACTCCGGAAAGAAACAAGGGACACTGCATTTTTTTTTAGAAGAAAGGATGGTTTCGCTCGGTAACCCCGAAACTCGAATTTTAAATCAATCAGGTAAACGTGTGACCCAAGAAAGCGTGGTTTGCTGCTCGCCCCTTGAGAATGTGCAAGTCACTGGGGCGGCCGGGCCAATCTGAACAAGGGCTCTTCTTCTCTTTCCGCAAAGGACGACGGAGAGAAAGTGATCCCACGAGTCAGGGACTCTGAGGCTCGCGCGCCTCTCAAAGGGCGGAAAAAAGAAAAGGGAACGGAGTTCTGCGTCCGTCGCCCCGCAGATGCGCGACCGAGATAAAAGGGATGGAACAAGGACCACCACCGGCGTGATGTTTGCCCATCATCCCCATCCCAAAGGCGCCGAGAAGAGGAGAGGAGCGGGAGGACAGGAGGTGATGTAGATGACCACTTGAAAATGCGGAAAAACAGGCGGGAGGGTGGACATAGTTATGGGAATCGCCCGAAACCAAGGTAACGTCTAGAGCTCGGCTGCGGCACTGTTGCGGAAAGGGCGTTTATGTGACCGACCAAAAAGTAACAATCTTACAAGCCCACTCCACTAAAGACTAGATTACTAACTCATATAGTGAGCTGAAACCTAGTACAACTGCCTCTTGCCTCCGAAATCATCACACATTTCCATTACTCTGGAGAAAAAGCCGTGATTCTGCATTTGGAAATTCTGTATTTTTCCACAGAATTATAATGGAAAACTTGGAAATACTCTCTCTACTTTTACTGTAGGCTTCTTCATTAAATCTTCACCAGTTTTTAGCAATCCATTCACATGTGAAATGAAACAGAAAGCGAATATTTGCCAGCGGTTTTCTAGTACCTAAGTCCGTGATATTGGCTAACAGGTAAAATTATTCATACCCGAAACATATTTTTCTCCAATTCAACTCCAATGTTCAGGAATGCATATGGCCCACTTCTCTGTGTGCCAAATAAAAAAAGTTGTTTTCTAAATTTTCAAATTGTAACCAAACATACAACACCCTACCACGGATTTCGGCATCATATGCAGGTGATATGCTAACATGAAGCTTTTTTACCTACGTAATATTTACGCCGCTAGTATTCCACAATGGCAAACAGAGTAAATCTTTTATACTTTCATTCATAATTCAACAACAGATTACAGAAGAAACAAGAGTCTTACGCACAAATCAATGATTTATACTAAACAAACCACTTACATTCAAGCATAAAAATGCATCCACAGACTGTTATTGCAGTTAGGTTAATAAGACGAGTAGGTTCTTTGAGTTCTACACTAGGGATTTCAGTGATCCAATTGTACCATGCGATTAACCTTCATAATGCTGCGCAGCATTATTATGATCGCGTGAAGCGGTAGGTTAATTTATACAGAAAAGTTTCCACATATGGCACTAAAGCTACATTACTGGGGAAAAATATGGTTAGCTCGGATAAAAAGAAAAGGCTTGGATGGTAGATGGCAAAATTACCCTTGCCCTGATTTTTCCCAGGCATGCTGGGCTGTCCGAACTACTGCGACGTATCACTGAGTATATTTAAATCCTCAACGCAAAAAGACTTTCATTATAGGGTGCTTGGCTGTGTGATGGGAGCAATCCGTTGCGAGGCTGACCCTGTACCGATGTGAGAAGAGGCAAGGTCAGGAATGTAGAGGACGGGCACTTGAGATGTAGTGGGGAGCCGCCCAAAAGGGAAACTTATCTGTTTTTACTTGGAACGGACAGTGTTAAATGTTCAAGGGCACACAGACGGAAGGAACGAAGGCAAAGATGGACTGATGCATGCGGCACTAAAGGGAAAAAAGGCAAATCCACCGTGAGATATAAAATGAAAAGAACTAAAAGGTATGTGCCAGTACGGATGAGCTTACTTGCGCCAAGTTCCTCTTTTTAGGGTGGCTTAGTTAGGCACTGGAAAAATAACGAAAACCCACCATGAATGAGCACACATAGCCGTTCAAACGGATAAGCTCCGTGACCGATGAAAATTCCTTAAATTCAATAAATCGGAATTGAGAGGGTATTTGTAAAATTTCTGCATGCAATAAACTGGTGTGGGTGTATTGGAAAAACACGGACAAAGTTCAAAATTCGACTTGCAGACAAAATAAGCAAAACATTTTCAAAAGAATTCATAGAATACCTATACCTCATACCTCATATAGAATACCCCACCGAATACCTATGACTACAACAGCCAAAGAGGATGGTTGTAAGAATAATATGCCACATCCAAGACGCCCAATTAAGTTAGACATTCAAAGAATACGGAGAAAAATTTAGTTTTACAAGCGCGGTTTTATGGATAGCAATTTTTATGTCAAGAGACAATATAATAAGCTGTCTTAACGGGACACAATGAACGAGGACACTATTCGGTAACTTCACGAGGAATTTTCGCGACAGAACTGTTTTCACACAGTCACTCGCTTTGAAACATAGTGCCTGATATTTTCGCGCCTGTTGAAGACTTTGGTTAAATTTTAGACACGAAAATGACGGATGTAAAATCGATTGACCAATATAAAAAACTCTCTCAAATTTTCATACGATATTCTTCCTATTATCACACGAAAACAGTGGCTACAAGCTCAGAATCGTCAAAAATTGGCAAAAAACGAAAAAAGTGACAGAGTGCGTTCACTAGTAGAAAATGATAGTTGTCGGTGGCTAGCTCCTACGCTGGCATACTTTGGCCAGGACCATTTTCTGCGTTTCTCAATCACCGAATTTGACGGCAGAAAAAACCATCGGGGGAAGGCGATAAAGAAATACAGTTTACTTGATGCAATTATGGATAAAGGGTGCTTGCCGTACGGAGTATTCGCGAGCACATGACACGTTCAGTCGCTTAGGACCAACCGCTCTGGTTGACAGGGCAATCAAAACAACAGACTCGACCATGGCAAGAGAAGGGAAAAATGGCTCATGCCCACAGTCCTCTGGCCTGCACGAGCGGCACGAGGGAGTTCGAAAGAGTGGGCTGACGGTTAAGGCTGGACGCGTGGAGGAGAGGTGGACTCCAAGCACAAGGGGCGCCCTTGTTCCAAGGAAAAGGGACGAGAAGTTGAGTGAACACGAGAAAGATACGCTTTCGACGGAATGAAATGCGAGTAACACCGAAGAGAAGCAGCTGTTACGGTATGCAATATTTATTTCTCATTTTCCATCTCAAAATAAATATTTTTGACAAGGTTTAAGGAAGGGTTTGATTGCCGTCCTCAAACCATACATATTTAGTGTGATCTCTCACATTCATATGACACTATGAAAAGCAATATTGAGAAAATGATATTACTGCATTAGTATTAATTTCAATAAAAAATCAGTAGGTCAGAGAACCCTGGACACTTCGCTTCGATACGTTCAGGGTTATGTGTTACTTGACGGAAAACAAATAGTCTTAAAGACCGTGGCCAATGGTTCTTAAGGCATTATAGATCGCAGAGATGTATGTACATAATCAAAATTAAGGCATAAAAAGAGACCCTTTTCAAGCAATTGTTACAGGTCCTCTACATGCTTCTTAAGCATTATCCTTCCACTACTACGACAGTATGATCCCGGATTACGATAACAAAAAGAGTTTTCTTTACATTGACCAATGAATGGGCGGTTATGCCAGTAAGTTCTGATGATGCCGCAGTGCACATACAAATGTAGTCTGCATAAACCACAGTATACTGTGTAATGTGCGCTAACATTCATTACCAATGCACAATTTATTAAACTAGAGTTTCCAAAGCACTAAATAAACAGTTTACAACTTACGAATGAATCGAAGGAAAAAACTCGCATATGTGAAACAGTTATCTTAAGTGATTACTTGACCGAACTGCAAAAATATCGTTAAAACAATGATAGCCAAAATAAAAACTACTGAGTAAGCAAAAGCAAGGTTATTTATACATTACGCCTGTGTGTACATCACCTGAACAGCAAGAGCACATTCTTTAAGAATTATACTTCTGAAATGAACGAAGTCTCCTTTTCGTTTTCGTATA
The DNA here is from genome assembly GCF_921293095.1 of Ischnura elegans. Lineage (NCBI taxonomy): Eukaryota > Metazoa > Arthropoda > Insecta > Odonata > Coenagrionidae > Ischnura > Ischnura elegans. The sequence goes on from NC_060246.1 coordinate 134,302,197, forward strand.
TTAATTTCCACATAGTTGAGCCTAATACAATTGAACGAATTATACTTCTGATTTTAGTACAATTACTTATAAGCATTTTTCTATATTTTCAGAGGAAGCGTACGCTAAAAAACCCTGAGACTCCGTTAAAGGAAAATAAGATAGATATACCGACACAACTTCTCAAAATTCTTATTGAAATATGGAAAATTCTTTCCTCTTACGCCAGAATTAAAAATAATAACTGATAGAATCAATATGATTTTCCTCAACATACATCTCCCTACTCATTTCCCCTTGCAGTTCCTGAGCAATTGTTTAGTCAAAGTTTCTATATTGAAAGTCGCACTCTTGAAGTCCATTACATGCGTAACTTATAGACTTATAACTAGCTGAAAATGGAAATCAAAGCGTTCGTTCAGGTCTCCATCTTTCTGGGAATAATAATCTAGCGTCAGCCAACTTTGCCTCACAATCAGACTCGGAGGCGCGGGGTCTGCCATAAAATAGAGATAAAGAAGGAGAAAATTCCGGCGAGGAAAAGCAGAAATCGCCTGGAATTCACTTCTCGGACCGACTAAACCCTCCTAAAATGCTCAAAGTTATTTATAGAGGGGCACTCGGAATTGCAGGATGTGGAGATTGAAAAAGGAGCGGCTCACCATATTACCGAGTTGGAGTCGGGTATGAATGGGGCAGTATATATTTAGCTCGTGAGGATGAGAGAGTTGGCTAAATCGGACTCCTTTAGCGGAAAGATTAAGCGGGCCCATTTAATGATATGAGGGTGCCTTCCTCCTCTAGAGAGAGTCGTTTTTTTTTCTTTTTTTTAACCAACCACACTTTCCACCACGCAGCCGGCGTTAAAGATCTTTTCTCGCACGCGCATATGTATATTTAAGCCCGAAGCTTCGCATGAAGAAGGATGGCACGGAAGGGTGGCATGGAGGGAGGAAGAGGCGCACTTCATGGCTAATATCTCTCAAGACGACGAACGAGACGGCCCTTCAGAAGATTCTCATCCTCGCGACGCATTCTTGAATATAGGTTGGCGGAGGCGCCTCCCGCCGTAATCCCTTCCTCCGAACCATCATCTATCTCGCGGCGAGGGATTTTTTCTGAGAAAATATGTTAATGGTCGACGGACGATCAACGAAAACGAGAATGGTCGCTCGCCTCTCGCTCGGTCACTAAAAAAATACGAGAAATACCGTCGAGCGTCGTTGGAGTCCCAGTGAAAGTCGCGAGGACTACTACTGTTTTTCCTATTTCATTATTTTCGTCTCCCTAATTCAACAACATAGGAAGAAGGACTGAAATTCTGTTTTCAATAGTGTATTTTCACTACCGATCACAAATACTAGCGGAAGAAATCCCATTAACATCCAATTCCTCGAAATTAACTGAATGATAAAGAGATGCCACTTTGCCACGAATTTATTGACTAACGTACGGTGTGTTTCGACCGTTAGGTCATTCTCAAGTACATTGAGAAAATTTCAAATCCTGCATGGAGATGCATTTTTACCGTTTGGATGAGCGGGGAGGGAAGTTCCCACTATTATTTAAGCATTATAAATACAACTCCTGAATTTGAAATTTTTAAAAGTGCACTGGAGAATGACCTACCGGTCGAAATGCGTCGTACACTATTCAATGCATTCGTGGAACAGTGTCATATTTTCATTATTAGTTCAATATGCCCTTCCACTACATCATGCCAGCCTCAGATACTTCAATTCTTCGAAGAAGAAACAACGATATGTACAAGTATTACTTTCACTAGAGATAAGACCTTCCTCTTAAGTGAAATGCTGAAAGAAATGCATAAAATACTGGCAGAGTTTACCAACAAAACAATTCCATTTTCATTAGAAAAAATGGAATATTTTTAAAATATAGTTTTGATCGTTTTTATCTTATATCTTTGATTACTAACGTTTTTGAAAGCGCACGTTTAATTTAAAGAATTAGATGGTTAATAGACCAGAAACAAATTTCATGCGAAATTAATTTTTTTTACTAATAAAGGGTAATCAATCAGCAATATATTCCATTCATTTTCACTGGTACGTACATATTTGCTCATGATTCTGGGAGATACGAGTGTGAGGAAATTTGAAAAATTTTCAAAGAAAGGGTACTCAATCAATGCTAATTTCCACTTATTTAACTTGTACATACATATTTGCTTATGAGTCTGGGAGACATGAGTCTGGAGAAATTTGAGGTCGAAAATTTTATTTTCTCTAGATTATCGAATTTCGGCAAATGGAACCAGATATTATGACCCATAAAGAAGGCTAAACAAGTTTGCAAAAAATGGGCTGGTATTCTGGAATTCTGAGAATTCGGCTTATGTACTTTGGAAGAAAAAATTCCATCAAATAAGTCACCAACCACCAAGATCGCCAGCACGATATAGCGCCGAAAAAATTCGGATACAAATTATTTTCATTAAAGTCAGCATACTCCTGGTGGACATGTCCCAAAAATATACAGGAGATGAAGCAAAGAATACCGCCAATGAAGTGAAACCAAAATTAAAAACTGCGAAATAATCTCCAGCTAGAACCCAGGTCACAACAAAAGCTGGGTAACGCCATGTCATCTTAGAGACAAAAAATATTAACAGTGAATTCACAGAAAAAACCTATTTCATTTCCTATTGCAATACAAGAAAAACTTGAAAGGTGATTTCACCGCATCAAGTGATACTATTAATATTTAAGAGAAAATATTTAATACGGTACTTAAATTGATTGAAGAGGAAAATGCCGGCGAAATTTGTTTCGTCCACTAAATTGACAATCGACAAACATTAAGTAAATAATTCCAATGGATTGTAATCAATAAGATTGTCCTCTTTGGGAAAACTCCGTTTTACTTGACATAATAAATCGTCCTTTTTAACGAAAAACACTGTCTCTAAAGATGCTTAAAAGGTACCCAAGTAAAAAATATTTGCATAAAAGTACATACTCTGGAAGAGAGTAATTTTCTTCTTATCAATTATTTATTCATCTCCCTAAAGATGATAACCACTAAGAACTACGGAGGAAATCTAAATCGAATCGAGGCAATGACACAAAAATTAAGCATGAAAATAGAATTAATACTCAATGGCGATGAAAAAGTTGGTAACAATAGATGCACCTGAGATAGTGATTACATCAACAAAATCGGATCACCAAACAGGACAAAGATATATTTTACAAATGCAGAATGAAAACTCACTGAATACTCAACGAAATAACTGTTCTGGAGACGGATAAGGCCATAATTTAAACGACCATCATAAATAAGAACAGTGAGATAAGGAGACTATAGCCGGCAGGATTTGAAACGACGAGATCTTTTCTTCCTTAAGTAACCGGTTCCAAGAAAGTGTTGCCCGCTTTAACCAACCGTCCGCGGGGGTTATTGGGTCCGTAAAAGCTATGAAGGCATTGCTTCGCACCTGAACCGTTAACATGTAGTTTTACGCCTCACGGTATCGCAAATGAAGACAGCAAGGTTGCTCTGTTAAATTCCAGCCGATTTCACTGTTCTAAACACCACGATCCTCGTTATCCTTATGTTATAATCTTCAGATAATTTGAAATGGAGTTGTTTTTTATATAAGATAACCTTGGCAACAATTGTTCCATAGTTCAGATGCTAAATCAAAAAAAAATACAGAAAACAGACGGCGCATGACCTATTTAAGGATCACATCTCCCTCAGTAATGTATTATTTTATATATGATCTGATAAAACTATTATTTATGTCGCAGGCATTAAATCTGATTGTAACAGTTAAATATAGGGACACTATTTGCAACATCTTTTCTCTCTTTCCAAGAGACAATAAATTTTTAACTCAAGTCCAACCGGGTAAACAGGGTACTGAAAAAACGCATAAATTTTCCTCCCGACAATATTTTTATGCTTCAAAGCCATGAAATTCAAAAAACTGATCAACAATAACAAAACCTGTCAAAATTATCTGCTCTATAATAGAGGGGTTAACAAGAAGGGAAAATTCATTTTCTAGATTATTATATAGAGATGTTGCTTCATACAAGCGACATGAATCCTCAGGATACTACTCATTCACGTACTCATGCAAACATAATATAAAAAAATAAACGAATATAAGGCATAAAATTATTACTTAAATAGGGAGGAAATAAGGAAGAGGCTAATTATTTTGAGCGTTATATGGAACAAACATTTACGATATAACTTGGAATCGGCGAAATGTAGAGCAAAAATAATTGTTGACTTACGCGCAGGATGTTAAAATATTTCTCATACATTTTAAAGTTTGCTAAAGGCCAATGTTTTTCGACATAAACCAGGGAAAAGTTGAATTGAAATACTATTCTTTTGAGAGCATACATTATTTCAAAGTCTTTATTCAAAGGTCACATAACTTACTTTATGGATTATTGTTTCTCAACCATTTTTATTACCTCAAATCGAGCGAACTAATTATGATGCAAACATTATAAGGTAAATACCTTAATAATAACTTTTTGCTAAATAATGCACATACAATGTTCATTATTTAGGAAAACAATTAGGGCACTGAAATTTTTCTCTCACGCGTATCTAACTGTTATCAGCCAATCTGAAGAACCAGGAATGAACAGCCTCCTATCAAGAGGGCATGGGTTGAAATCACTGGAGTGGTGGAGATTTTTACTCCTATGTACGAGGCGGAATGGATAAAAAATGAAGTGAGCGGTGATGCATAGTTAATTTCCATGAGAAATTAAATAACTATAATCTAATACTCAAGAATATAATTATGCTTTACGTAATGACGATCAGACGACGCAAGTGCGAGGCATTCATAAGGTTAGGCTCTAAAGATACTTACTCAAGAGCAAGGAACATAATTTTACGGACTTAACTTATTATTTTGACTGTTGGAAAATTAAAAAAATATAGTCGGTAAGTACAAAAGTCATCATTTAATCACTGATTTATGCAAAACGTTGCTGCATGATGCCCATTACGGATAAATCGCCTAGGCGCCGTCTATCCCCAGTTTATCTGATAGTTCCTTCCCCCACGCAGAGCAAGAGGATGGCGCAATTTGATTAACGCGGTGAGATCATCGACTAATTTCGCGTCTTTACCCGACAGTAGGCAGTTGCGACCAAGGAGGAGAGGGGAGGAGGGAAATTTTTGGCACGCTCCCAGCAAGGACCAACAGCGCGACAACCTGTTTGCGACTATAATCGAAGTGGCACCGGGGATACGACCACTGACAGGCAAAGTACATCGCCGGTAGCGATGAAAAATTATTAGCAGAAATCTGTTCTCATGTATATTTGTATAAAAACACCATGAAAAATTGCATTGACAAAATATTGATAGAATATGATATTGAATTGCATGAAAATTGTCCGCTTTCCCGCAAGACGACACAATGATTTTGAGTGCTATTGGACGAGCGCTGAAAGAGCTTTACTGAGGTCATTGGAGTAATTTATTTCATAAAACTTCTTTCCACATGGGGGATTATTATTTCAAGTAGATAAATATCGAATCGAATACATATTTTTAGGAGCTTTAACACCAAGGGAACATACGGAAAAAATCCAAAAAATTCGTTCACATGTCCTGTACTGCAGCCCCATGTTCATAAATGAAGCACCTCATTTTCCTATCATATGAGGATGACTAATTTATATGCACCTACATGTTATACAAAATACTTTTGTTGGCAAAAAAAAACTCGATAGCACTCTGAAAATGGGAAGGAACGAAGATTGGAATTAGTGTGCTTCTCCTAAAAATCAACAACCCGTTGTGCAATAATTCGTCAAGACTATACAAAACACATCCATTCTTTTCTTATAATTCACTGAAAAATTAAAGTGCATTAGTACTAACGATACACAACCTAAAGCGACATAGTGTCATGGTTGGGTTCAAACTACACAAAATGCCAGATGAAGATTTACTTTATTGGAACCATAAACGCTTACAGCACATAAAATTGTCTTGGAATCAAGTTTTTTCACAATTTTTATGTGTAATTAATTTCGTTTTAATCTTCATATCCATAAATTTTCCTTTATTTTCAACAGTTTAAATTCTTTTGTCTTGAAACTGCGATTAATGTTCGCGAAAGTTCATCGGTTTTTAATGAATACATCACCTGCAATATTTTACACTTGTCTCACCTCCTTAAAGAATAAATATTACTTTTTACAATACCAATACATGTGCATTTGTCTCGTTTCCCAATTGTATAGTTTGTTTCTATTAATACATGTAAATCGAAAATTCACGAAATTGATGTTAAGGAATCCTATGCCGGCCATTTTCTCTTGATCGGAGAGTCCCATGGATGCAATGCTTGTTTAATTAATTTATTCCCACACCACCCGAAACAGCACATTGGCCTTTTTATCGAGGTTTTCCACATTTTAACAATTACACGTGCACGAAAAAACCGTGCCCTGTGTAGGGGCAACCTACCTAAGCGGGATTCGAACCCGCTACCTTTTTTTGGCAGGCGAGGACTTTATCCCGCCCCTATCGAGGCCGGCAACTAAACAAAAAGTTCCAGGAGGAAAACCGTTGGGGAAAAGCACTAGGTACAATTTTCAAGAAAGGTTCTGATGGGATAAAAATTTGTAATATTCGTGGATATCAGCGAAAACTACGTAGCTCACGCACGAGCTCCAAGGCCACTGACAAGCGTAAGCACGGATAACTGTGAGGACCTCTCTCCGCGTCAACGCAGTGAGTGGGTCACGACGGCCGACGAAAGGTAAAGAGAGGGAGACAGACCTGTCAAACACTAGCACCGAGCCATAAAAAAGCTCATTCGGTAAGAAAATATGACAAAGTGGACCGACAAAAAGAAACGGACTACCTGGAGGAAAAAGTAGGCAAAAGCTCTTAGCAGTCGTCGGAAACAGACGCGGTGTCTTGCCATTGATGTTAAAAATACCGGAAAATTTCGGGACCTCTTCGCAAAAGAGGACTTAATTGCCTTTCTTGGCCACGTTACCTTTTCTGCATCTTAGTGTCAATCGCCTGAGTGGAGTACTAAGTCGTGTTTCCATGCTGAGAATGAAAACGAGAGGCCAACCGTAAACACTGCTTTGTCAAGCGAAAACATTCTATGCCCCTTCAAATCAGAGGAGGATAATAACTGATACCTTAAAGGCCGATTTTTACTTAAAGATTTCGTAAAACTATTTAGCACTCGCCGAAGTAAAAGAGATAAAGTTATGTAAAGTATATATAAAAAAGTATAAAGAATATACATTCAAGTAGGGCTTTGGCAAACCGAACGGCATAGACCGGTGAGGACTGTCCAATCGGATATAAAATTATAAATAAAACTCTTTCGCGTCTTCATCGGTTTAGAGATTCCATTGTCATCCCTGTAGCCAACTTTGACAATAAGGTACAATAAAAACGACCTTAACACGTGGAACTACTGAAAATATTTTATTCGTAAAAAGCACAGCGAGAGCATAGGCCATATCTACGAATTTTAAACGGCTAAGTGCTGCACAGAGTTTTCGGCCAAAAGTCACAGAAAAATAATAGTATTCAATGAACAATGGTAACCAACAATTGAGGCCGCTGGTTAACGACGTATTGAAAACAAATTATCGATGGCTAAGTTCTAACAACACGTATCTCTAAATTTGGCCGGTTTGAGTTAATACCGCTTACATGTGCTAATAAAGAATACAGTTCAAGCAAAAAACAACTCTTTGTTAGCAAATCTATGCTTCTTTTTCAGTTTTATGTATTTTTGGTTTTTAATTTCAATTTAAATTATATACAATTAAAAAATAAATCCTTTTTCTGCTCTCCTGAAAAGTTGGTATTTTTGAGATACGTGTTGTTAGAACTTAGCCATCGCTATACGATTAAAGAACTGGAAAAGTGAGACTTTTGAGAAAAAAAAATTACAGCGATATCTGTATTCTTCAGGATTTGAAATCTCTCATTACATGAATCTGTCAGCTAATTTATAATTTTATTAATGGCGACTACTTCTTGGAAAGCAATTATACCAGTTCATAATTACAATTCTTCAGTCAGATTCCACAGTATTAGAGCCCAGAGGGTAAAGAAATTTACGTACAAAATACAAGTTACCATACAGTGCTGTAATGCATGTACATGATGGGCATTTTTTAGGCACCAAATACTAATGATTTTGTGATTCAGTAATCTCTGAACACTTTAAATTTCACACAGACAATCGAAGCGATCAATTTCCAGAAAATATTCAGGCTCCAATTTTAGTGGGTCTTTCAGAGTGCCCTCATGAAGCTCAAGAGACTAAATGATTGCTGTGTTAAACAGCTTCCTGAGTATGTGAACAAATTACCGACACAAGAGGTTAAGAGGTATATTTTCACTGCATATTAAGAAAAACCATTACCTAACTAATTAGTAAGGAAGCAGTAGACACACGTCAAGAAGACCTCTAATAGGTAAACAACGACTACTTCTCACCTTAAGTCTCAAATATTATCGGGATCATTGAGAAAACCATTAGAAGGACATAGACACGACATAATAACCGAGGTCAATGCATTACAGTAGAAAATTATCCCTGAACTTGGGATAAATTAACACTAGGATCCAAGTCTCAATTTCATTTTAAAATACCTAGCAAAGCAAAGATGGTTACGATCTTTGAGGGGGCCCTGATAAGGAGTTATAATAATTCAGGTTGGTTAGATAACAATGACGATAACTCGTAGCACTTCTAACACGCATCTTGTATTTAGAATGAAGAGCGGGGCACAGAGCATCTAAGTTACGGCACGAACGGCAGCAATCAATATATGAGACCAACCTAAATCCATAGAATTACACTTAAGCTCTACACAGTGGACCAACAACTCATTACAGAAATCAGATAATAGTACAGTAGACTCAAAACAAAATAATTACTATGCAGTCGAAACTCTCAGAAGGGTTTTCTTTTCTTTCCCCGAGCACCTCTGGGTACTTGACAACCCACTGCATCCTACTTATTTATTTTAGAATATTTTATAATAAAAAATCCATTCATATGAATTGAAACTTTTAACAGGCGCCATTATTACTCCAGCTGACCGAAAGCAAAGAAATATTTAGCGAAACAACCAATGAAAAACTAGGAACAGAAAAAATTGAGTTCGATCGCAAAATTAAATGGGAATCAATCTAATGTAATACAATACAATGTGCTTGACTCGATTAACGTAATTATTAGCAGCAAATAAAATTAAACCGAAAAATATAATAAATAGATTTGATTAAGAATTTTCAGTAGGATAGATAGAGTGTAGCGGAATTTTTGGAACCAAGATACTCGGCATATGACGTAAATTCCTTGCCTCATAGATATCAAAATTTGAGAATTGAAATTGAAACATGCAATATTCCACGAACCTTATAAAATTTGGGTATATGGCATGATGTATAATGAAATTATACTAATCTTTTGTAATGCAGCACTCTGAAATAATTTCGGGACAAAGAAGGGAACGGATAGCCCCACAGCTTCAGCAAAGGCTGATAAGGATTTCATTCTACTGTCACGAAGGCTAGCTGGTTCCCAAATTAGCCTACCAGTATGAAAAAAAAGAATCAAATTTGGCAGCGCAGAAAGCTGTTAAAAAACACATAAAAGATATTTCTCGCAGGAATAGAGGAAATCGCGTGATCCAGGTAAGCTTCCGAAAACTAAGCGTACAGATGTCTGCGAAACATAAAACCTAAAGAGCGATAAAAAAAAGACTCGCCGAACGAACCTTACAATCCGCTGAGAGGAACTCATCTATCGCTCGAAATAAGACTGTCACGGTGGAATTCATGCGCATTTCAATACTCCATAAATTACATTAAAACCGGCAGTAATATTTTATATAGATTTCCAGCATCCCAAACAGATGCGGAGGACGAATCGAGAATGTGGGCTAAACAAACATCAGCGCTAGCATTTTTCCTCTTCGCCCGTTCCACGGAAGCCCATCCACGGATTCCATATACCTTTTTCTCACACTCACTCGTTATAACACCCCAAAATCCATGAAATATGGCAACGCTTAATCGTCGACATAAATTTTCACCGTCGGAGAGATCTGTTCCATTGTAACGAGCGATGCGCATCGCAGTCGTAGAAAGGATGCCTTCGCCGTATTTTATTGCGAAAGGGAAGGTTCCATTCACACGCGAGCATTAAAAAATCAGGAGGTGCTAAAAATCCACCGTAGAAAGGAGCAGCTTAAACTGGTAGTGAGATCGAAGACGGGAAGTTTGAATAAAGTTTGACCCATGCCACTATTAGCATGTACGTACAACCAAGACCGAATACGGGTTATTACTCGTTCACAGAAACGCAAATACATCAAGTAACTTCATCACATGGCATCAACATTGCTCGTGAAAAGGTCATGATTTTGAGGACAAGAATTACCCAAACGTCCTGTCTCCACAGATAGAATTCACATTGTAGTGATTCCCAAACCACGAAATGCTAGTCATAGAAACACATGAACTGCACTCCTGCGGTAACACATGTACCTAGTTTCGAATTAACGGCGAAAATATTCTGCCATCTTAACTATTGGGAGCTACTAGAGTGACCTGAATTCTATTGAAAGGAGGGTAGGTATTACGAAGCCAAAAGGTACGATACGTTTGCGATGCTAGTAAAGGCAACGTTGAATTAGAGACGCAGGAATCGTTTACATCCAGGTAAATACCCCTCCAGCCGCCTGAAAAGGTTTGTGGCGCTAGGTGTTAGATCATCAGCCTGTTACATGAAGAAAGTAAAAAAGAGAAAAAATTAGGTGCGCTTTGTGATTTCATTGCCCGAGCTCAGCTTACTCTAGCACTAACAATAATCGTAATTTTCTCGGGAAAAAACAAATGTCTATATAAATATATAAATTCGTTAAAATATATCTCTTATAAAATTGCTTCTGTCGGATCAGGGAATATAGCCTGGCTCTGAGATAATATTCTTTAACTCACTCAGAAAGTTACCTGTGCCGTGTGTGAAAGAAATCTGAAGGATATCTACGCGCTAGCTAGCACGTAACCAAGGCTCTAGCGGTACCCAGTGCAATTCATATAATAGCTGGATAACGTCCGCAGTGGTTTGACGAACCGTACAGTTTTCATTTACTTTTTATTCAGTTCAAGGGTTAAAATTTTCTGCGCCTACTCCAGCACCATTCTAGTCAAGAATTATCAAGGGTTTGATGGAATGGCGTTTTTTTTTTAGCCCGAACAGGCCAGCTGGTACGCGACGGTAGAACCCTACATCACGAAAGCATGCTACAACTATAGTTTCCCCACCACTGGAGTCTCCGCTTCGAAAATATTTATAGCGATAGGAAATGCTGTGTGGTGTAATTAGCCCCGTTTTCCTCGCTAGGATCCGCCCATGCGACGACAGAAAGGGGGTCGAAGTGCCTTGGCACCCCCGAGGGGAACGAGATAGGATACACCACCACTCTCTCGACTATTAGTCAGTCAGTCGGCCAGGGACGGCCTAAGGTAGGAGCGGTTTCTCTCTTTCGGGACTAATTGAACTGTCATGCGAGGGAAGGAAACGGTCGATTCGCGCTAAGCACACCCCCTCCCTCACCTTCAACGCGGTTCGGCTTTGTTTTTAGTTCTCCCCTTGAGCTAAACGCGACGCCAAGGAATGTTCTTAATCGGCAAGTCTACCCTCACCTGCGCGCCGTGCCACTCCGTACTACTACGGCCCTCCCCTGCGTATTGTGAGGGAGAAATGTGCCAATTTTAAGCGTTCATTTTTATTCTTATACCTGAATACTCTCATGAATCCTGAATACTAATGAGTACTGAATACTGATGAATATTGAATACTCATGACTACTGAATCGGATGACTGCTGAATCAGGTGAATACTGAATAATCTGACGAATAAATAAATGCTTGAGTAAATTTTATCGTATAAAGATATAGCCCAACGCACAATGGACTCCTAAACGAATTAATTAAAAGTCGATAACGTTGTACACCACAAAGTGATCCGTAAATCAAAAACATGTATAGAATGATAATGGCTAAATGTTCATCTAAAAGTAGATGGTTGATTTAAAAGCCAAACCAAAAATTATAAAAACAAAAAATTATAGATAGGTAGTTGATTTCTGGGATATAATTGCATGGCCAGACTCGTTTAAGCGATTTAAACTTTGATACAGGCATGGCCTCTCCATAGACTATTGACAGAACAGTTTGTCCACGACAACTATGTACGCATAATATCTATGAGACTCTTTCATGCACTCACTTGAATAGCAAGAAAACTTAATGATTGCAAATTAGTTTTTCAAATAAAAGCACATAAATTTACTTAGACAGTGATTTTGCTGATTTTTAGAATTAATTGCAATTAAAAACAGTAAAAAAATGTATACTTGACCAAACGGTAAGTGATAATACACTTAAACAGCCTGAAGTTATTACAAGACGCAATGCTTTACATTAATCGTGGATCAAAAAGAGATATTTCATCCGATTTTCAGCAACAGGGACAACAATACGCATGCATAATAAAAACTTGACGAATACCTTACACCAACAAATACATAAGTAACATGAAAACAAAGACTTTTATCGATTCTTCATAACATGCACTCAACCTATGTCGCACGATAAAATGGGTTTCAAAACTTCTTTTACACTTCAAATACACGTACGTACTGCCAACACTATTTACGCTTACTAATACAAGTGCTTCCAGTCGAATCAACTGTTGGAAGGGAAGACGGATACAAAAAATTCCCCTCAGGGCGTTTACGAGAGGATTTCAAGGTCTAAAGAAACTTCAACAGGCGAACTACATAAATATACAGAAGAGGAGCGCCCCGTAATGACGCCGTTAAGCTCTTCGACGCAGACAGCGGAGATATCCCTCGTCGCCACGCGTCTCCTCACGGCTTGGGTGCCAAGAAGCGCCATGCACAGGGCGGAGGAAGACTTGACGGAAACATAACCCGCCTTCTTGCGTTGAGAGGATTGCACACTTGAAATTTACTCTGAATGGAGAAAATTCTAGATTTATCATCATCCACAGCAATATACTATTCACAGGTTATTCTCCTTGCCACTAGTAAGGCGTTTTGCAGACTTTGTTACATATATTCCTACTGAGGTATCACTAGTCCGCCGAGGCTAATTCTCCTAATATGAAGACGTTATCTAGCCAATTATTGTGCTTTATCATAAAGGACGATGATAGGATTGTCGCAATTTTCGGCCCTCGGTGGAAAAAAGCTATAAATATTGAGAAAATAGGACAACGAAAATGATTAACGACGGAAAGAGATGATCATGGGATTTATAAAATTATAGCTTGATCTCTCATTTCCCGGTGTCTGAAATGCTATCGAAGACAGAGTTTCCTCAATGAGTTATAAAGCTATGTATCGTAAGAATCTAAATATGAGGTGATTTTATAGGAATCATTAAAAAAATTTAATGAGAATGTTAACTCTTCTTTGATTGTACAAAATAAAACAGTCTGACTTTCTAAACTTCATGCTGAAATAAAGAAATATTGACAGTGGTATGTATTTGGTAGAGGCGACCGACAGCTGAGTTAATTTGCGATACGAGGGAAGGGTAGAGAAGGAAGGATGTAGGGAAACCCGGCGCAGGCTTTCAGCTCTCAACGATAGGTACCAAGGGGACCACGGGTTAACGTCCCATCCGACGGACGGAGTGTTGCAATTGAAATGTCTACCACATAACATTCAAGCAGGCATCGGGCAGTCTCTGAAAATTCTCTGCGCCCGCCGGGATTTGAAACCGATTCCATGGGATGGGAAGCCAACACTTCAGCAGCTAGGCCAACCCGATCCCTTGGTATTGGCAATGACATAAAATAAAGAATAATTGGCCACACGATGCATTGAAGAAAGGAATTCAACGTATAAAGAGCAATAAATCGGGATTAATCGTCAAATGCTCCATGCAAAGATGCCTTCACCGGTATATTATCAATAAAAATTTTAATGATGGTATAATGAGCCAATATCTTGGCCGGTTAACTCTGTAATATTTGTAATGAAAGAAGTCGTTTTACCAACGTAGAGAAAACTTTATGGCATGGTTGAGCCTTAAGATTTCTAGCGAAGAAGTTTGTGAGGAAGGCTAAGTTTTTCCCGCCAAGGCGAAGCGAGTAGATAGAGCGGTGAGGGTGTGGAGGGGCGGGCGAGGGTGAAGAGCATGGGTTTGGCCATACGGAGCCAACATCCCCCTCTCCCCACCCTCCCCCCGTTCCCAGCCGTCGCGACAACACGGGGCGGGGATGTTGGCAAGAGAGGATGGCTCGGAAGGGGGTGCGGAAGTCAGTCCCCAACGCCACCCTTTCCCATTGTTTGTAAATTACCTCACCCCCTCCTCCTGCTGCCGCACACCCTCCGCAATGGGACAAGGGCCTCCCTCGTCTGCATCCCTCCGGACCCGCCTCATTTAAAAGGAGTCAACCCCGCGACGAGGATACATGAAGCCTATTTAACCTCCGCAGCCTCTCACTACCCTCTCTCTACACATCCTAACCTCTTGGCTCAGGTCTCCAGCCGCACCCTCTCCTTTGTGCTGCACACCGACGGCAGGGGGCGGATACACGACTCGCGGACCATTCGAACACATCTCCGGAGCACGGAGACGATGAGGAGAATTTTGTTCAAGACGTTCCAACTACTTGGATCACATCGCACCGCACCTAATCTCAATTTTGTGAGCAACCCAACATCCACTACCAGGAGTGGAACACAAGACCTTTGAAGTTTCACAGAGGGCAAATGAAAGACCTGAATTATCTATACTTCTAGCAATAGCCCACTTCATAAATTAAATACTTTTCTGAAGATCTTTGTCACAATTACAAAAAGAAATTAGCTATCTTTAGGGAAAACGATGCAAGGTTTGAGCTCCTTCAACAGCTTGCTATATAATTGGTAATATTATCGCTAAGCAGTTGAGTACATTTTGACAATAGCCCTTAACATGCTACAAATCCCCTTTATCTCTGTAAATAGTCCACCCAGAATCTAAGTCATAGATTTGCGCGTTATTATAGAACACGCGAAAAAATGAATTATTAAATGTGAAAATTTTTAGTTCTCGATTCTCTAGCGACTAAACGCAACTTTGGCTAATATTAGACACTGCACACAAATAATTGATTTTTCCCACAAATGCCTGTTGGTAAAAATATAACCAAAACCCTCTTTTTAAATTAGAGGATACATATCTACAATGCAATGATTCTAACGCCGATGGAACGCCATAGATTACGTTACCTAATTTAGATTTTGTAAGAGATTTTATGTGAAGAAAATGAAAACGAAGTAAGTAGCTATTATGGGCTGATAGGCATATGCAGCAAATAGTGAAATTATTTTTAAGCTATATCATGACATATGGATTTTCGAAAATACAGATGGAGTGAATAACCTTTCCCATGCCACACTCCGTCTTACACGACAATCGAGATAGATCACGTGCCAGCATGATAATGGGGAGTTCATGAATTATTTAGTATGAGACGGATTAAAATCAGGTAATAACTAACCAACAAGCTGTAGGTACAAATGAAAATTCTTGAGACGCAAAAACATATTACCAGAACACTGAAAAAGAGTCACAATCGAAGGCGATGGATAAATCTTCCTCACATTAATGTTTGGGATAAACGGAAAAGATAACTTAACTCTAATTCCAATGGAAACTGGTATATTGGATCTCCACACATAATTAATTATCAGAAGAGAAGAAAAAAATTACTATAGCTCGAACTTATGTAGCAAAGGTATGCGAAATTTCCATAGATCTGTAAATTATTCTCATTCCAAAAAACGTAATACATGGCATTCATGATTCCATAATTACGTGCGTAAGTTGCGGGCAAAGGCTATCGGAACTTCACCGATAAAATCTCGATACACTGTTAGAATGAACGGTTTACAAAATATTCACTACAAGATCGAGTTAGGCCGTTTCCGAATACGACAAAGATTCACAACGTAGAAAGACACTTCCTTCCGAGATAATAACACGTATCTACAATGCAATGATTCCTACGCCGATGGAGCGCCATAGCTTACGTTACCTAATTTAGATTTTGTAATAATAATATAATCGCGTTATCAGTAGCCACTCCAGTGCTTAAGTTGGTAATGGTTACGTGATTTGGACGAAATTAAAGAGTTAGTTAGAGAAGATATAGTATCGTAGTCGTAGTCATTATAGCCACTATCGGAAGCTACCATAGACTTGAGCAAGTTAATGAGAGACTTCAACGGCCGAAACTTTGTTGCTCACAAGTTCCGCCTTGTCAATTGCGACACTTGGCCTCCTACGTGCGCCGGGACGCGACCCCTTCCCTGCCGCCCTTTGCCCTACCCTCCGTCAACCTCTCCCATCGCCCACCGTCCCACGCCCTACCCCACTATACCGCGTGCAACCATGTTGCCTCCAACAGCCCACGCTTCCGCCGTCCTGCCATTGTGCACGCTGCCGTGAGGCGCGGAAGGGGCGTGGCGGGCGGGAGGCTAAGGGAGCACGACCCCCGAGTCACGGGGGAATGCGGTCCCCTCTTTGCCCTACCCGAGATGTGCACAACCTTCGATCATGTAAATTCATGGCTTACGTCTACCCACGTATTGAATCTCCACACATCAATACTTATCAGAACAGAAGGAAAAATTACTATAATTCGAACTTATACAGCGATGATATGCGATGGGTCCATAAGTCTGTAGGTCATTCTCAGCCCAGAATACATGGCATGTATGACTCCATCATTAGCTGCGTAAAATATGGGCGAAGTCTAAATGATCGGAACTTCACCGACACTATCTCAAGACACTACTTGAATGCACGGCATCGAAGCGGCCTGTAATACTGCAAGACATCAAAAATTTTCATGACTTTGTTACCAAATAACTTATGAAGAGAATGCATCGTGAAAACTCCGTACGTTGATGATTAATGTGCATGTATTAGCAATTCATAATAAAAATTGCGTTTGAGCTACACGTGACGAGGCATGTCAATTTGCTGACCCCGAATATGGGTGATTCGTGTTTTCATGAACTAATACGTGAAAATATTTGCTCCAAAAATCACTCCGAAAGTTATATTTTTTATAAGAAGCAAGGTCCGGGTTAGCAAGGAACCCTAGTTGATACATACGTGTTGATACGTAAAGAATAGAAAAGGGTCAAAGGACACAATATACTACTTTACCACAGGTAATTTCTTCAAGTACTACAAAGAGGTTACAAATATACCTATTATTAAAAAAGCAGTGGAGAAATTCCCTTTTTATGATAATTTTAATCAAGAATTTAATATTTTCTGCACTAGGCTTTTTCTTTAGTTTCAGAGCGAGTAAACATCTACTCAAATGGCTTCTTATAGAGAGGTTATTAATGTGGGATACTTCGGAACTGAGATAAATGAGTAGACACAATAAAAAATTAATTTTTGAAGCAAAAAGTTATGATTCAAAAAGATGGCAACTGCCACACATAGGAGGCAATTGTGCATCTCAATTGGTCCTAAGTGCGATTATAGTGAAGGAGATATACATGATACAGGCTTCGTACATGATCAAAGGCCATAGCATTCAAATTTGCGATCGTTGCTGGTTTTGAAATTAATAAACCTGTTTTTCCGCATGTATTCTTTGAGCGAATGAGAAAATATAAATTAAAATCTGGATAGGAAAATTATAAGTATTATTTCAGAAGCATAAATGACTACCATAAGTATACCTGATTCTTTCCTGGCAGCTAATGATGTATTTCGTCTCAATACAAGGGTAGGACTATAACGGAAGATTGTTTCGTGATGATTTTAATTCCGGATTTGCCTGTTTACATTTCCATGAAAAATAAAGCGCACTGGTAGCCAGTATTGACAGCAGTAGTTAGTGTTTAGTAGCGTTATTGTGGGGAGCGTAAAAATATCACAATACTGGCTTACGAAGTACACCGTATTTTATTGGATTCTTTTCTAGAGACGTAAGAACCTAGAGAGACACTAGTTACCCAACGGCCTATTTAATAGCATATAATGCTCTCCTAAGCACAAAATATGTCATTTTGACACTAAATTTTTCATAAAATCCTGTGTATAACTACGTAAAAATCGAAAAAACTCTGAACAAACAAATTGAAAACTCTGTCAAATGATTACATCAGGCATCGCCTTTCCCGCGCTTCGCATTTGACATCTAATTGTAAGTAAAAGAGAGGCTAAATGAGTTATGGCCTGGACCCAATTCCGTCCCCCCACATGCACCACTTCCTACAGAACCGACACAATACTTTAGTCGAGTTTCTACGATTCATCCCTCATCCACCGAACTTCATGGTCACCCGAACAATGAGGACATCCTTAGGCGTGACTGGCTTCCAAATTTGAGGAGGAATTTGAGGAGTTCATTGGCGTGACAAAAATTTCAGAGACACCGACGGCCCTTTGAAATTGAGAACTTCACTAGAGCGAGGATGAGTTTGAGGTTTTCTCGTGTACGGGTTGAGCTGAAATCATTTCCCTTCATAAGGGTATGCCCCAATTTACGCAGTTAAGACAATTTTTCGACAGTTCAAATAATGAGGAAATGGAAAATTCGTAAGAAAGTGAATCAGTAGGAAAAGGCCCTAAGCGAAGTACGAATAAAATACGGATGTAGTTATTTTTTTTTTAATTTGATATAATTATACGCACAGTACAATTTACAGCAAGTTACCAATTATGATGGAAAATTTCTATTACTTTATAATATATATATATATACATATATCTAAAATCTTGATGAAAGCGCACTAAGCGATAATATAAATATGTGGCCGATCGAGGCGAACGAACAAAAATTGTACTACTAAAACATAGACACACGTAAAAAAAGGGGAAATCCGCTGAAACGTCTGAACGTTTATTTGTGAGTGTCCCCTTTTTTTACGTGTGTCTATGTTTTAGTAGTACAATTTTTGTTCGTTCGCCTCGATCGGCCACATATTTATATACATATATCCATATATACGCATAACGCAGTAGAGATTGATCGTAAACCAACCAAGAAGTACATGAAACAGCCAGTTATGAGGTAATCCTATAAATTCGCTTGAGCAAGCGAATTTATAGGATTTACAGCACTGTTATAATGGAAGTCACTGCGACACATACTTCAGATGTGGATTAGCGGTTATGCTAAAACTCATGCCATATTCACTCTGTAATCATTGTAATACTCAATAAAAATTGGGCTCGCTGAAAAAAAAATGAATTGCAAACACCTTTGTGTACCCAATGTTCTACGGGCATCGTCTCATTTACCTATTTCTATACCTTGAAAGTCATACTTTCGATTTTCAAGACTGTAGTCACCCTCAAAGTATCCAATCACTCAGTAATTCAACTCGAAAGTTGGTTTGGATAGGTGAGGGTAGACATTACCCAATACTTAGCTAAAGGCGTGTCAATATCACAAATTCAGGGTGCTCCTTTCTCTTGGCTTTCACGCACTTCGAGGGTTTTGTTTGAGCGCATCCGAAGGTTTCACTGGAGAGTTGAACCCGGGGACCATCGGTCAGCAACGAAGCGCTCTACCAACTAGGTTACCACGTTCTCCTCTTAAAATGTTAACCCTCTGCGGTCCAATGTCCAGGATGGCTTGACTGGCCCAGGCATCGGATCCAACGTCGAGTTAAGCTCGACATCACATGGCGCTGCGATTATACTTGGGCAAATATTTCCGCAGATTTTCCACACATTGAAAAATTACAAAGAATAATTTCTTTGATTGAACTTACACAATATTACAACCAGTGGATTTTTACTTTTAAAAATAAAATAAGAACATTTGAAAGGTCAAAAATTATTCTTTTCCATTATTCCTTATTTCTAAAAATTAATTTGGACCAGAATACTTAAATCCATAAAAATTGGACCGCAAAGGGTTGAGTGATATAAACCACAAAACATACTACTAATAGCATGGCAGCAAGGCACAATTTCACATTATCATCCCAAGGTCACCTTGGTATTCCACTGACATATGAAAGGGAATCTCAATCGACAAGACTGACATTCCTGAGCAGTTTCGCGATATTGAGTGAAAGGATATTCGCGTCCTACATGTGGGCGGGTGGTAATGGGCAGTAAGAGGAGAAAGTTGAATGTGCCACCCACGAAGCATAGAGAGACAAGCATTGAAGCATAAATATTTGCTATGTGCTACATCACCACAAACATGATGCAATTTTCATTCCTGCTTTTATTTCAACTTCGTTTAGATGCACAGGTATGATCGCTGCAAGATCAAGAACACGGAAAAATTGAGGATAGCTTCCCGAGTGTGACTTTCATAGCAGTTTGTATATACAAATAAAAAATAAAAAATAAGATAGAAAGTTACAAGATAAGAGAGTTCAATGAGATACAGGAGACTCGGATACAGGACAATAAGAAAATCAAACACAGAATCAATACCACAAAAACAGCGACTGATATAAATACATCGGTGTTAACGAAGGTAAAGGAAGGAAGGAAATAAAATTAAATCCAAGACATTAGCGATATTCCATGATACGAGGAATGAAAATTTGTCGATATCCTCAAATACTTACACTTAATACTTACATTTAGTATATTCGGAGATTACACGACGACGTTCCACAGTTTTATAAAATAATAAGACCAACTTTGGTTTACCGCATAGATCACATAGATTGTTTTCCCACAAAATATATGCGGAAAAAATCTAAGATATATATGGAAAAACAATCGAAGGTCATTATTATTATAACTTGATATTGATAATCAAATTCCACGAAGATACGCCCGAGACAACAGAATATCACATATTTAGGATTGATCGTTAGAAAAATTGCAATTTTGACCACAATCACTGTCGCTGACTGGATTGAAGGGTTTACTGGGATCTCGAAACACGAAACAGTGCTCGACGAGGGTAAAGCATACGCTTTGCTTGGCACTGTCTACCGAACATCTCGAATGCGTTCCGCCTTAACAATCAGCAGACCGTGAAGCAAAGGGGGGGAATATAACGACCGAACGCCGAAATTGCACCAATCTGGGAAAATTTTACGCGATGGTATCTCACATGATTGCTAGGTTACCTCTAGACGCTAAGTGAATTACTTAGTTACTACATTAACAGCACAGTGGTTCTCTGTGAAGCAAAGCGGAGGCTGAGTCAGGAAAATATGACAAACGTTTATTTTATTGTTATTCAATATTAATAATAAACATATACCTACTTTCGTGGACCCTTATGGTCCTTAAGACTTTACAAAAATAAATATTTAGCTAGTATTGACAATTGAAAACTAAAAAAAATTTAATTCCGAAGAACTTGAATAGACACATTACATTCAAGAAAAAATAAACAGTACATTCCATATTTCAATAACAACTTCCAATCAATGCCTAACTAGACATGAAAGAAGAAATGGTATTTATCTGGAGCAAAATGGAATTAGAGAAAAATATAGTGGGAAAGTTTACAAAATATAACGTGTGCTACCTACGCATGACAAAAACATACACAATGCAGGTAAAATATATGGGCATATGAACAAAATTTAAACATGAAAACGTCGGATGGCCATTCGTCAGCAATCATGCAGTTCAAATGCATACACCTGAAAACCTTTTGAGGATTTTTGTATTGGGTGTCCAAAGGCTTCAACCGTGAACCACGAGGCAAGAGGTAACCCAGAGAAATAAACCTAATCTGGGGCGAGCTCTATATAAATTATCCAAAACAACCTTTGGGTTTAAACGTTAAATTGAACAGGGTGAGTCCAACTGAAAAGGAGTAAATAGTTACAATGGTCCATCAGAAAAGATCACTGATAGTAATAGTGCCAAAAAAGGTCAGGAAAACCTAAAATTTGAAGCAAAATTACTAAATGGTACCTTACAACTGCGCGTCTTTCTACTTTCACTTTTATTTCGATTGAGATTTGAAATTCTGCATGGATATTTATCTCACGTCCAAACAACGGCCAGACCATCACATCAGAAGTAAGATAGACCACCGAAATTACAGCAATTAATGAAGACTGTGTAAACACCTGCTCGTAAACACACAAAAGCTACAGCTGCATAGTAATTAAAGTATCCTTTCAAATTTATCTCATTTCGTTCACCGCGCAGCGGAGGCAATGAAAAATACGGGGTCGAATTATTTTCTTCAAAGTGGAAGTTAGGAGATTACGCTTCCATATCACCTTCATTTTAAAACCTCTGGAGATCTGTTTTTAAAACCTTTCCATGGTTGAGAGACAAATTGTCCTTAACAATCATTACACATAATAACAGCCTCCACGTATATGAAACCTTCCGATTATCAGAGCGTGCGCAAACACGTCACCTGATCCCAACAGACCGATTAAATTGCCCCACTTAAGGTTCTTCCGATCCTGACGCCTCGTTAATAGGCGTTCTATGTGCATCGGAGCCAGGAAAATGCTCCAATGTAAAAACCGTCTATAATTTTGACGTCCCTCCTCGCTAGGAGGTACCATAATCGCACCGGAAACTTCCAAGTCGAAAGCTCGAAATTCCCATCGCACAGGGAGCAGGTTCAAGAGGCGTAAGACTTAAATTGGCCACAGAGAAAACGCCCCCCGTAAAGCCTTCATGAACAGGATAAGTGGCGTCGGATGTGCTGCGCTCCAAGGAATGTCGCGCCATTACGAAAGATGACATTTAAATCAGTGAGCACGCAAAAAAGGAATAAAAAAGAGAGGTGAAGTATAAACCAGTGACATAAAGATAATAGTAATTCTAATTTCTCAAATTGCGCCCAAGGGATAAAAATAACATTTGGCGAGCCGAATTCTGTTTAATATTGAACTGAAAAGTTACATTAATGCAATGTTTAGGTTATTTATGTTTGCATATGAAAACTTGAGGAAGTACACTTGACAATAAAGTTTTTTAAATCACCCGATCACTGAAAACACGATTAAAAGAGATCTTAGACACCCTATAGTTAGTTGGGTAAGGAAAAGACGATTTGGGAACGTTTTAAAGTTTTTCTGCTGCTCAAAAATAAATAAGTAATTTAAATCCATTAAATTGTAGAAATATTCACAGATACCGTTGCGGCCAATTCACATGATGTCTTCTCGCGCTAGGTTACTAAGCGGAAGGTTCCGGTTTCAAATCAAGTTAAAAAATTTTAAGACTACTACGCTTAAAGATTCCCTCAGAAAGAAACTAACCCATTCATCCTTAATATCTATTCATGCGCCTGTGGCTTAGGATGGGGGAGGTTCTACCCTCGCTTATTCAGTTTGACTTCGGATTGAAGCGTGAGTGAACCATATCAACGCTATTTTAAAGATTACTTTTCGTAAAATCCCCGACTCTTTGATGCGATAGAAATTAAGGATGCTTCGTCACAGCGGAAATCCAAACACGGGTTGAGTAAATTTCAGCATCTAGAAAAGGAGGGTTTAGAAAATTGACTAGCACTTCCACATTGTCACAGATGTGAAGAATGAAAATGAGAAACACATTTACTCACAGAAATCTATACTATATATCCCA
Source organism: Ischnura elegans (assembly GCF_921293095.1). NCBI lineage: Eukaryota > Metazoa > Arthropoda > Insecta > Odonata > Coenagrionidae > Ischnura > Ischnura elegans. The sequence continues at coordinate 134,325,786 of NC_060246.1, forward strand.
CACGAGAGCCAGAGAAGCCTTCACTGACAACAGGCACCAAGAATGAATCAGATCGTTTCTCACTCAAGCTTGCTCAGTGAACATCGACCTCGCAACCACTAGGTTAACCGGTAAGTGGTAATCCCAGTGAGTAGGATTATTCTTTTTTTTTAAAGAGATCGAACGGCTCGGAGCATAAACTATCGGGGTTTCGAATGAACGATCACGATAGGCAGTCTACCACGATGCTAAGACTCACACCTTGTCGTGCAACCACCGCAAAATACAAGTGGTGGATAACTCCGCGCATATTTATTACGAATTTGGTTTTCTTTTCGTGCAGCGGCGATCGGAGTAAACGCGGAACGTATCCTGTGACAGTCGAAGACTGCGAAGACCAAGCGGGACTCACCGCAGAGTTACCTCAAATGGAAAATCTGCCTAATATTAGAAGCCGTATTCATTAACCTATTCGATTGCGATAAATTTCTTTTCCTAAGGGGTGATATTCGCTATCTTCAAATTAAATTCTTATTTTGCTGATGAATGGTACCACCACTATCAAATTTCATAGCAAGTCCCGCAATATGCACGACACGTTGACTAAATTTTAGGCCACGATTCTATCACCTCTCATAAATACCTTTTTTATTGAAAACACAGTTTTTAGACACCGGATTTTAAAATTAATCAAAATAAATTGTATGTATTACTCATAAATGTTTTTTTTGCATAATCGTCTTTTTCAATCGAGTATTTGAATTAACCAGCAGGGGAATTACACAGGAAATGAGTATTGCCGGAGACGTAGACGATATCAAATATCAAACTCACTTCAAGACGTTTTACACGGTAAATTTTTCCTGATACATGCGTCCGCAAATGTAGAACTAAAAAAAATATCATAGTAAAATTGTTGACACCAGTGCAAAGCTAAAGTAAAAAAAAATTATAAGTTAAAGTCCAAATATTAAGGCGTAATTATCTTGAACTTAAGTAAATAAGACAAATGAACAACAGAATGCCCAAATATAACTTTGCACGATAGTGGCTGAATATACTGCGACATTAAAATAAAATTGTCATCAAGTGGTTTTAATAGAAATTATTCAAAATAACTTCAATCCCATAAAATGGATAAATTCCACTACATCTCTAAGAATGCATATTCTTATAGCTCTCTCTCCCCATCCCTCATATTTGAATCACCACTTCGCTCCTCCAAGTTATTGGCGTAATATAATAGGCAATCAACTATTAGGTTAAAAAATATTGCAAAATTATTCAAATAATAGACGTCGGCTGTTTCTCCGGGCTCAGTGGAAGGTGGTGGCGCCGAGGAGATTCCGACGATCGGGAGGTTGCTAGGAGATGTGTTTGTCGGGTGGAGACGGCCCAGCGTCACGGCATCTTCCACGCCCTCCGCACGACACCAGCTCCACTCCACTCGTCGCGGGATTGCCCTCGGTCACGCGAAGTCGATAATCCGATCGGGAACAAGTGCGGGGCGCTCTTGTCACACTCGAGAGCAGACCACAAACACAGACCGCATCGGACACAGATCGACTACTTAATACGTGAACGAGCACGCGGAGAGCGAGAGGAAGGGGAGGGGGATACGGATGTAAGATGAGAAAGCTACTCTCTTTGTAGGTATCTCACCGACTATCACGCCGAACTCACGTAATACAGAAGCGTAAATTCAAACAGTTACCATAATTACCTTAAAGAGTTCTCAAAGGGTAGAAAATGGGAACACTTGAGGTAAATCTTATTTGAGTATTATTTCAACGCTGTATGGTATTTTGCATCATAATCAGCAGTTACCATGGAAACTTTACGCTCTCCTATGCTCTACAAGTGATAAGTATTGTTTTCTACTCATGTTACCTCTGTATTACCATCTCCTACAAGTACGCATACATAATAGCTGTAAATTCAACGCATTTTTCAGATTTTATCAATTCAAAATGAAACATATAAGGTACAAAAGTATAAGCAGAGGAGGTTTTCATACTTAAAATTCAATAATAAATTTAAAAGTGCACATTATATACCGAAATTGCGACCATGCTCAGGCAAAATGAAGATGAAACCGCGCCCTTTTCATTACAAATCGCTCGAAAATAAAAGATATCTTTCTCACAATTTATTACATTCAAGATAAATTAAACAATAAAAAGTAAAAACAAGACTTGTTCAGAGAAAAATACGCTGAATTCAAAATCAGCCTTAAATAACCTTTTATTAATTAAATTTCACAGAATAAGTGAAAACAATGATAAAAGCAGCGATCATCTCTTATTCAGCACTCTACGGTCCACCACTGATACCGCTTTGTAATTTTACTGCGTATCAACAAGCAAGCCGTCGCAAATGCGACTCTATCAGCACGAAATCAGAGCGAGAGATTTTTCTGCAATCGTATCTATTTAAAAATCACACATTAAACTCGCCCCTTTTCAACCAAAATACCACTGCAGAGCCCACAATTCGAAAAGAAACACGATGAATTTCTCATACGCATCCATCAGCTTCCAGGTTGGCTGATACGAGAGAAAAATCACACCTATAACACTCAAGAAAAATGGCACTCGTTAATATGGCACACGTTCCAAAGGTCTTAGGAATGTAATTCACAAGCTTGATATCGGCCTCACTTCCGACATCCACTGCCAGCTTCCATGCCTTTCGATTTGTTAATTCAACGTTCCGATACAAACTGGATGAGCAGGGCGTGTCCTTTTGATATCATCATCATTCTCTCTCGATATCGCATACCAAGAAACGATTCGGTCTGACATTCCACTGGAATTCCAGGAAACACACCCTAGCCATTCAGGCGAGAAAACTACAAGTATGCCTAGTTCTCGACATTGAGGCATACGCTCCATTATAGCACACTCGGAATTTACTACGCATGCGATTTACTACACATCTTAACGAGCACAAATTCTCTCGAGGCCTGTCGGTAAGGAAGAGATAGGGAAGATGATAAATATTAGGGTTCACAAATCAGGACGATCGAGATAGAATGAACCGACTAAAATCAAATAAACGGGAGGATTAATTGATTTAGACCGAAAAACTTAAAAAAGATAGATACTATAAAGTAATTAATGGATGCATTTCCTAAGTCTCGTATACCGCATAAAAACATGGATAAATATCAGAATGCAACGCTTTCCGTCAGGTAGCTTTGTGACTATAGTAAGAGGTATAATCTGCGAGTGGAGTTGAAAATTCAAACGTGAGTCTGAAAAAGAGAAGACATTAATGGCTCAAAGGCAAGAACTCGCAGTGAGTACGAAGAAACTACAGCGTAAATTTGAAGAAAGGTAATGAGGGACGTTCAAAAAAATAAGGGACTTATTCAGTAAACTGACTTTTGCATTACATCTACATCTACATAATACCCTGCGAGCCACCTCTAGGTTTTTTGGCAGGGGATGATCAATCACCAGCATGCAGAATGCAATTGGACTCCCACATGCACACCACACGGTCCAAAAAACGTTACGCATACTAACACATTATACTACTACATGCTGTTAGAAATAATAATAAAATTCAGAAACATGCATTGAGGTATACATAAGTTACGTTTCACAAGGAATAAAACAAAATTTAAATAAATTCCACTACACGAAAATAAAGGTAATTTCGGCTTAAGTTAAACGTAAACCTGAACTCAAGTCTAGACTTTAAAAATATCATTTGATACCTGCATCTATCACTATAGCAATACTACTGAACCGCTTCGATGCAGGATAAGTATAAAGATATTAATATTTAAATATTCCCTCCCTCTCACCTCAATAAATTTCACACCTACACGGCTGATGTCCTAATGCTTCACTACCGATGGAAGATGATGAGAACACAAGTATTTTCCGACTGAGGCTCATAAAACTCAAGTACCTCAACAGCAGAAGACCGGTAGCGGGTGGCTTCTGCCTTTATTGCACCTTATTCAAGTTGTATAACTTGTTGAATAAAGGATCAAGGAAATGACCAAGCAGAATACAGCCTCGTGAAAAGAGTCTGGTACCAAAATAGGCTGAATTGTTGGTACCCAAAGGACAACAACCTTTGAAGAGTTCGAGTAAACGGGTAAGGTTGTGTTCCGAAAGAGTAAAAAGATATTTTCATATACCTACACTCTTTCTCAAATGCAATAAAATATTTAGCCTAAGGCCAAAAGCTGGGTCTACTCGAGTAGGTACCACATACAAGTTTTAAGCCGAATCATACAAGTGCCATAAACATATCGCACTAGTATCGTTTACATCATGCCACAGCTAAGTATAAACCGTTTTCAGTCAACTAGTATATTGATGATGGCAGCATTGCAGGACAGAGCAAAATTTAAAATAAAGACATCTCGAGATTTATCATACATGAGCAAGAGGAGTGTTTTTGTCAGAAAACATAAGCAATTGGCTTGCAATGTACTCCACAAGGCAGATGAGCTTGAGCCATTTAATACCCCACAAATGTTTAGATATAAGGAAGATTTTGACATTTTTCTTCGCGGAGATTTGCTAGGTTTTAATACGCAGGAGTTTCCCTGGATTGGAAGCCCGGACTCTCAACTTAGAAATCGAACGCTCTACCAACTACGTAACCGATCGGCCAAAGTTGTAACTGAAGTGGTCAGGCAAAGTAAAAATAAGACAGCTTTTACTACCGTGAGCCCCATATGTATCCAGAGAAAAGGGTAACCACGTGGAAAGGATGCAATACTGGCGTGAACAGCAGCGAAGCAATAAAACTGAAAAATAAAAAATAATAAAAAAACGAAGAAATGAGACGGGGAGAAGCGTGTAACAGAATGGTTCGAACGCACGAAAAAATGACTTCCTCCGTTTCACCCATTTTTTCAAACGTCCTCCACTCTCCGCTGGCAGAGGGTTGACAGGAAGCTAGCCCATCTTACGGAAGCAAGGGGGATAGAAAAATTCTTTTTCGGAGACCTAAAAAGCCATCGGCCCCCTCAGGGGCTAGGAAAACGGCCCCAGCTACGTGAGAGATCGTAAAAAAATGCTGAGAAGGGAGGTAAGTGGGCGGATGGATCCAAAAGGGTTGCAGTAGGCTCCTGAAAACCCTTTACCCTGCAGGGAGGATTGATGGGGGATGGGAGAAGAAAGAAAAACAAACTGATGGGAGAAAGAGGACGGGCCTTCCGCATTGGCTCGCATCTGCGTGATACTGAGCTGAACTAGCCTCACTCAAGGCTTAGGCGGGAATGAATTTTCCCATTCGTTAGGAAAAATATTCACAATATTTTACTTCGAAAATTACGAGAACGATGTTCCAAAATTGATGAATTCTGTTAACTGACCACAGTTTCGAAAATTTTAAGCTCGGAGGAAGTGACATTCAACGTGAACCATTGAAAAAGTTGATTTTAAACGAATAGAAGCAAGCACTCGATGTTGGAAAGAAGGCTTCCGCGGAGTGGTGTCGATGATTGGCTGCTTTCAGATTCTCTCCCGCGTCTGTTCATCTCGGGCGACAACACGTTTCGCAAACGTTGCAGTTTGCTTCTTCAGGTCCGAAGTGTGGGATGTAGTTGGTGACTTCCTTATACATATAACTTTCCTTCAGCCGGGGGTCGGTTCGTTTTGGTGCGCTCTCTTGTTTTTGCTGAAAACTCGTTTCCAACAGCTGGGCAGTTTGTAGCCATCTTGTCTATTGAAATTATCCGCCGGAGATGAAAAGACGCGGGAGAGAACCTGAAAGCAGCCAATCATCGCAAGCACTCGTCACCTGGTGCTGGCGGCTAGTGCAGAAGATCAAATAGCCGGATAGGGTGGGAAATGAGAATGTGGGTGGGCCGAATAATAGGAGAGGGAGCGGAACTGTGGAGTAAATTTCACGAGAGGAGGATGAGACGGATAAGCATAACAATTATTACTTAAGGAATATACTTGCCAAACAAATTTAAATGGGATCGGGTTGGTGTGGTGGCCAGAGTGTTGGCTTCCCATCCGGTGGGCCCGAGATCAAATCCCGGTAGCGGCAGAGAATAATCAGAGACTGCCCGATCCCTGCTTGAATGCTGTGTGGAGGACAATTCAAGCGCAACACTCCGTCCGTCGGATGGGACGTTAATCCGTGGCAACTCCGCGGTGCCTTTCGTTAAGAGCAGGCTAATGCCGACGCCGGGTTTCTCTCCACCCTTCCTTATCTACCCTTCCCTCATGGCGCAAATGATCTCAGCTGTCGGTCGCCTCCTCCAAATACCATACCATACCTACAAATTGAAGGACGTCCCCGAGGAATGTCATGTGTTAAGTAATTTTGGCAGTTTAAGGAGGACACTAAAAAGAAGAACATCAGGGAGCTTCAGGAAGGAGCTGGGGAGTGGGAGAGATGGAGGGCTGCTGAATATCAACCTTAGAATTTGATCGCTGTGAGTGAGGTGCGATTGCAATAACCACTTGAAATTTCTACATACATAATTGGTCAGATTACGATGAACGTCCTCTGCTGCTCATCATATCATCACATGCACCGTTACTAAGAAAAAAACATAATGTCCATAGTAGGTCCCGGCTACACCGAAGCATACAATGACAAACAAAAAACACAACTAATGATAAAATTTACAAATTAGAAAATTCGATACTTAAAATGTCATGCAGTTTAGATAGATAGCAAACATCAGAAATATGCAGAAATGATGGATTTACAGGGAACTCATTCCTGAAGCATCAACTTTGAGAAGATCCGGCAATGAGTCTAAGCGCAATTAGTCTGACATTTGCTAAATTTTAATTTAGGCGTTGTAAATTGTGTTGCGCCTACATATTTCGGAAGATGTCGTAATGGAACCTTCAAAGAATGTACTTGAAAGTGTTTTAGGGATTGGTAAGGGAAAAGAATACTGAAGAGATCGAAGCACTGAAAAACGTCCCATACATGGCATAAACTTTCGCAGAAAGCAAGTCTCTCGTTGAAAACGTATCACGTTAGAGAATCCTAAGCAAAGGAGGGAGAAAGAGGCGTGGTTAGAACACGTTCTGCTTACTCGACATTTCCTTCGCACGTAAGAGAAATAGTCACACGGCTAAACGATCGCCACGCACGCAAGCGAGGGTCGAACCCGGAAATCGAACGAAAGATGAAAGACAGAAATGGATCAATCGATCCACACTTGCCCGGATTACAGAGCAGAGGCAACCAGGGAAATGGGATGCACTACTTCCAGACCTTACAGGGGCATCTTTGGAGCAAGGACGGACGTGGTAACCGTCTCTTAAGTGTCATCCTATGCCCATGAAACAAAAACATCCCTTGTCACAAAAAACATTCATTTTTCCTTAATTTACAATTGATGGACGAAACAGACCCGCCAGTAATAACAACGCGAGGTCAGTGAGGAAGGAGATTCCGCATTCGATGTATTCACCACATGGGATGTGCATATGGGTTATTTCGCATCAACTCAGCCCATAACTGAAGTAAAAGTAGCATTTTCACATCCTACTACCATCATGCGAGAAAGTATTTAACACCGTGGTTTTCAGTGGTCATACAGAAGGCAATGGATTTGAATGGCAGAATACTCGCTTCCCAAGAAAATTCTTACAAAATTCCACGCCTTTCTCTTCGATGCTTTTTTCCATTATATGACTACATAGCAAGAGAAAATAATATATTTTATTTATCAAGCCAGGACAACCTTCAACTCGCTTAATGTTCCCAATTAAAATGATTATTCTGCTGTCTTATGGTCTAAGCCAACATTTTTAGTCTCCTACACCTGGAAATATTTTTTATATGTCCCAACTATTTTCTGACCCTTCTCTGCAATATTGCTCAAGCAAAATGAATATTTTTTCCGCTCAATCTCTAATTATTGTACTATTCATATCCATGAAAAACAATCACTACTGTCAAAGGGCAACAGTTTCAACTATTGTCAAAAAAAGAATCTTAGGCAGCGTCAAAAAATATGTGGAAGTGGATTAGTACATTGTTTCACGGACAACTGACTCGAAATTCAAAACATATTATCAGGAAACAGAATACTGAGAATGTTTTTTTGAAGATGTAACTGACCTGAGATAAATCGAAAACCTGAGTTCAATGATCCTCAGCAAGATACTTTTTCGGATACCATTAGCATGCGACTAAGTCGTTAGAGGGAGCAGATAAGGTAGTTTTGGAAACAGAGACACAAATTTTAAATGTTTTTCCTGAGCACGACGATAGACCAACAAAATGGGCACCAAAATGTTTCTAGGATAAGAAGTAATATCAAGTTTGTTTTTTTATAATTTAACATAGATTGAATTTAAGTTTACGCTCACATTCTTATAAATAATAGATAATAAAAGTACATACAGCTTTTACTCGTTATGAGATCATGCAAAATGAGCATTAAAACCAGGATTCTCATAATTTTTACCACCTTCGTGAATATTATTTTTCTCTACTTTAATTCTTTTACTGTTTCAATGAGAGGATTGAACAGAGAATAGAAGAATAAACTATCTATTAACGTGAAAATAAGCTTAAGGAAATATTGTTATAATTGTAAATCATTCAAGAGAAAGTGGACACTGCTAATGATGCACTGGAGGGATTGAGGACCACTGTTACGAAGGTAAAAACGAGTACAGAGGACCAGTTCCCACCATCATGAAGACAAATTTTATGCGTAGAAAAGTTAAACGCTACATTAATGAAGAATATAAGTTCCTTTTTCGTTTGAAGGCGTTCTTTGCTCTCTTCGATCATATAAAAAGTGCCTTTTTATAACAATCCTTTCCGGGCTGGTCTTTAAAACATGCCTTCAAAAGTCACACAGTAAGATTCTTTTGGAGTCCAAAAATGCCGAGCTTGAATTATAACAGAAATCCTAATGCAAGATGTAGCATTCAATTTTATGCCACCTTCACAAAAATATCACCAAAATAAATGTAATCCCCAATTGATATTGTCGCAGATTTAAGTCCAAGGCCCTGACGCATTTTCAAATACAGCCGCAAGAATGATGTCATGAAGCATCCATTAAAACTTCTGTCATTCAATTGACGACAATAACGCCGAGAATCAGGGGAAATCGACACAACGCCTTGAATCAATGGACGTTTTTTTTTCAGGAAAGAGAGACAAAGGCGCCGTTGGGAAGAGAGAAAAAATAACCGCTCCAATAACAAGAGGGCATCAAAGCTACGATCTCGTGGATCGCTAATAAAGGAAACCACAGCACATTTTCGTAAAGGCGGCACAACGCTTGCTTCGATTCGTCTCCATGGTCGCACATATTCGCATGCAGAAGCTTCCTTATTAGGTACGTAGGCCTCTCACCCCATAGCCACGGTAGGATACGCAAGAGAGAGAAAGAGAGATATTTAACGGCAGAGATGAAGCAAACACGAGGAGACATCGGCGTAAATAAACCTCGACGACAAACAACAGTCATTCAATCTCTACGGGCGAGCGTGAACAGCCACCGGCAATTCGTTGACTGAACTGAGGCACAGGAAGACGATGAAAAATAAAATAAGAGAATGAAAACGTACAAAGGGATATCTTATAATCAGCAAAATGACCGGAAAAGAAATCGAAATCATGTGGATAAATTTTGAGATTAAAAAAAGACATTTCATCAACCGCACGTTTTAGCGGTGAAGATGAAGATATCGTATTTCACACGTCTCCCGCAAACATGCGCTTGTGTGTGAACGCCACAAAAAAGGAGAATTTTTAAATAGAAAAATTTCTCCACTTTAAGTATATAAAATTGCAAGAAATAACAACATAATAAACAATCAGAGGCTCCATGAGAAATTCCAACCGACAAATATTTAAAATAGGTAAAGAAGGAAATGAGGTGTGGAGAAAGTAATAGAGAAATGAGTTCAATGGTGTCCGGCTCAACTTTGTGGAAGTTGAAGCTCACAAATGACAAAACGAATTCTTTTTCTTCCACGGTTTTATTTTTTATGGCACAACATGTTTCAACCTCAAGAGGCCATTTTCAAGTACTTTGTAAATGGTACTTGTAAAGGGTACTTGAAAACGACCTCTTGGGGTTGGAACATGTTGTACCAAAAAAATAAATCCGTGGAAGAAAACGAAGTCGTATTGTCATTTGAGAAATGAGTTTTTCAAACTAAATTTTTATTGGTGAATATAAATAAGCAAGGATAAATTAAATTCAGTGTTTTTAGCCCTTTCTGAAAATCAATGCACTTCTAGTCTGTCCAGCACAAAGCCATCTCCTATTGCTTGCTCACTGAGTGATTCCTCCCGGAGGTTGGCTTGAATATATGAGGGAAGAGTATATCCCGAGGAATAATACATGGGTACGTAATGCTCACAAATTCCAGGTAAAAGGAAAAATTCCTTTCGCTGTGCCGCCACGCACTTCACAGGAATTTTGTTCAGTCCTATAGTTTCATTTGGGATACCACCATCAACGTTTAAGATCCTAAGATTAGTTTAACGCAGCTCTCCATTCTGCTCTCTTATATGAGATAAGGAACGGGAAAATATCAATGCATGATGCAATTGCTTTTTCAACAAGTGCGACACCACCCCACGGGAAGCAGCATTCTTCTCCCAATTCTCTTTTACGTAATGAATCAACGAGGCCAACAGTACGGAGAACAAGAAGGGGAAAAGGGGTCACTCCGATACATGCATCAGGGCGATAGTGTCTGAGAAGTACTGAATGAAAGGGGCGATGCACAAAGGAGCGGTGGGCGATGCACACTTGTGTATGCATGAGAAGGGAGGAGAGGCAATTGTTTGGAGGAGGGAGATTGCAAGGATTTCGCCACGGTCGGCAGAGAAAAAAATGAGCGAGAGAGCATACGGGGTTGCCACATTAACTGCAACATTATAGGGTTTAACATGGTATTCGGTTTATTCATTCTTAATATTGCAATCCTAAGATTGGTGCACTGATGCACTCCAATGCTCCCCTTCCCCAGCTAGTAGTTCCTTCAGTTCTTCTTCTGCCTTATGCCCTTCCCTATCTGCTTCAAGTACTAATCTCTTGCCCTTCTTCGGTAGACTTTTCGCTAATTTTTTTTTGCAGGATATTTCTCACGCAATCACACTGATGATTAGGACTATCCACCGGGCCCTTCCCAGGAGTATGGTGCTCAGCAGTTCCTCTTTAATACGCCGCATATATGGACTGCAAAATCCATAACTGCAAGGTTTGCAAAGGTGATTTTTTCGCAGAGCTGCGATTTATATTTCATTCTTATTAGTGTCATGTTAATAAATTTCAGACATGCGATTATAATACAATGGACTCATTAGCCTACAGCATAGAATACCTCTGATAGACGAATATTTGAAATTGAGATGTAAAAAACACAATTAGCCCCGGAGAAATGACATTGAGATTAAACCTACTGATGCACAAATCTAGTCATAAGATACAAGCGTTCATTGATAATGAGAAAAAATGGAATTTTCAGCGAGAACCTCTGTTTTTCAGAGACATACTCGCCAAAGGATAGGTTGCATTTTTTTAGATTAACGGACAGAAAGACGAAATGATTCGTCCTAACGAATATCTGGTGTTTGTAATTAGCAGCCAAAGGCATTAAAGAGGCAGAAATGAGTGGGATTTCCATCGTATTAAGAGTTTTAGGGAAGGGCACAGGGGAGAAAGCTGCCTTTTATCTGACAGGCATCAGTAATTTGAACATAACCAGCCATTCCGAATTAAGACACCAAAGTAAAATCTTCAACGTTAAAAATCTAAGTAAAATAGATAATTAATCTAACTGCCACCAACTAGACCTTACGGGATATTACGACAAAATTATTCCTAAGAATAATTATACACTATTCGAGGAACAGAATTTTCCACACAATATCAAATGGCTGGGAAGCTTTAATAGAATTACACTTGTTTTCCGTTTACAAAAAATTTTTCCCAGGACTCAAAGAATTGAACTGCTAATAAGTACATAAAAATCTGTTAAAATATGATAGTAAATTACCTTAACCGCTATTCACAATTTCGATCATAAAATTCCTAAATACCACAAGAAAATGTTTACACCATGCCTTATTAAACTTTTCATTGCCATTGCTCAACTACCGGGTCACTAACTTTTCTTCTCTGATTTAGTAACTATGACACCCCATTTAAAATCAAATTTTAAATAAAATAAAATCGTACGCAAACCATTAAATATGCCTCAGTCAAATGATACTTGTAATAGCAATTACTTCTGTAATTCGGAAAGCATCCTCCATGAAGATGAGATAGTTCCATCTACTGCAGGTATTGTGGTATCATGAATGATACTGCAAAAACTACCCACAGTTCTATTTCTAAATTTTAAGAGGCGGCCGTCAGAGAGGTACGCAATAAAAGCATGGTACACCTACTCTCACAGAATACAAATTAGCCACGGGCTATACGCACAATGAACAGAAAATCTCCATTCCGGACTCAATTTCCTTTCGACAATCGGATACGGCTTTAACACCCAGCCGTCCCCTCTCAGCTCCGCGCTAATCCAGGTGGAAGAAGCACAAGGAAACTGATAAAATAAACAGTAGGGGTCAATGGAGATCGGTTTCCCGAGATAAATACTATCGATACGCTCGAGGCGAAACCAACTGACGTAATTGAACGATCCATGTTTTTGTGTCCGCAGTCGGACAGGAGGTTGTGCGAGGATGGACACGCCCCCTGGGGGGTGTGGATTTAAAGAGGGATGAATGAGAGGGTGGGGAGATGTTTGGCGCGGGGATGGCGGAGCACCTGGAGGTAATCCGAACCGCATGTATGCCTGTCTGGCGCGTGTCCGATGGGAAAGAGCACGTGGTTACAATTGTTGAGGGAGGGTGAGGAGGGGAAATAGCCGGAGCAGATGCACAAACGCCGCCGGGGTGGAATGGCAGCTTGGCTCCATGGCCCGATACTGCCGGCTGCGGAATGCAAAGACGCCCTCTGGAAAATATTTCTCGTCCTATTTTCCACCTCAAGACGGAATGAAGTTCAGATGCCAGAAAGATTACGTATGTGTACTGTACCGGTCCCGGCCTCCGGGATATTTACGTCCGAGATAGTGCTTACATTTAACCCAAGCTACCTTCGCACCTTCCCTTTTCTAATTTTTAATCACAGACATTATGCGTCAGTAACATATCAGTCGAAAGTATGCCGTAAACTTAGTTCGTCGCAGACAAAATGGCTTAGGGGCAGGATATGGAGAGTAGGTATGCGTCAGGGGTCGATATATTAAAGGGAGGATACTCCTTGAATGAGTTAATGAACAGGAAAGTACAAGCTATATGCTCCATGTTAGAGGGAGCACGTTTTAATTGCCATTTTTACTTCCGTTATTTATTGTACGATTACGACACCGATTCTTGACGAGTGGAGGCTAACTTTCCAGTTTATTTTATTTTAAACTTTTGATAGAAAGGCAAGGTATGGAATATTTTATCATTAAAAGCTATTGCAAAGTATGCATTTACTACTGTGCTCAGAGACCTGTTATGGTAGAAATTCATCTCCCTACACTTTCCACTTGAGATGCAAGGGTCCGCTAGGAATAGGCAACGGCTGTGAAAACGGTTATATATTTATACTTCTTATTATTTCAGAAAATCATATCTTTAAATATTAAGAAGCAGGAATATTTCTTTTTTTAAAGTGTGATATTTTTATGACATAACTTATCGCATTGGCAAAATGTACATATTAGATTTAAAACGGCTACCTTCACCATCAATAATAAAAATATGCCAGTCTTCATATGGAATAAGTGGGTAGAAAGATGAGACGGGGCAGGGGAATGCACCGAAGCAGATGCACAAGTGCTGGAATCGCATTGCAGGCTGGCTCCATCCGACGCCGCCGCTGCCGGCTGCAGAATACCGAGACACCCTTCGAAAATGAGTTTCATCTCAGTTTCCACATGGAGACGGTCGGAGTGTACAGCTGACTGAGAGATGATGCATAATAGTGATATTAACTAAAAAATAAACAAAGAAACCTCATTTCGCTAATTGAAAAATAACAAATCTAGAAGCTATGGAGTAGAAATATGTTCTACACCTAGAAAAATCGAAACGTGACGCTGCACATCGAGAATCACACCGATATTTATCGTAAAATGATGCACATGAATTGTGGTACCTATAGGTATAAAAGTTATTTTCCTTCATAAAAGTACGGCATTACAATGATAATTTGGCATAAATAAAAAAATACGCATGAATACCTAAATTCTTTGTTAATATTAAGAAACTTCCTCAGTAATTTGAAAAACAGATGGATAATAAAAAATATAAATTAAATTCCACTAGATTGCCTGTAATTAGAAGCGTTTCGAACAAAACGGCAGTTCTTTCTCCATTTACTTTGTCAATAAAAAGCTCAGTGTGTAATAATGTAAGAGTGACGTAATGCTTGATGCAATACGTGGACGAGTTTGAATATTTACCGCGTGAAAGTAGAATGTTTACGCGCCCTTTCACTTAGCCATCAATGGAGTGCCCGAGAGACACTGTAGGCAAATGAATTGAAGACAGCAAATAAAGAATGGGAAACCCGTAACTTGAACGCACATTTCAATCTGAACTAGCCACGTCATAAAAATGCATGATATTTCAAGCAATCACATAGAAATTAGTTCGTTAAAAGGTTACCACAGCATTAATAATTAGAAAAAAATATACCAAGGAATGGAAATACGGTGTCACGCGCCTGAAAAAAATTTAAATAAGATCGAAATTCATGGTTATCAAAAAAGTTAAAAAGAACCTTAAACGCCATCTAACTAATAATAATATTATGACATTGGTAAAATGTTTTGCATAAAAATATTCTGACATTGGTAAAATGTGTATTCTACACCAAGGAAGAAAGATAAGCCAGACATGCCAGTGAAATGGTTGATCAATTAAAATACCTAAACCCATCTTCTTCAATCAAAAAATGCAACGGAATAATATAATCTCCAATGACACATAGTTCATACATGGCATGTATAGTATTACCACTCAAACGTAGATTCTCTTTGAAATTATTCAGAAGTGTAGATTACGAGAAGGATTTGAAATTGATACGGATCAGAAAGTGTGATACTTCGATGCATAGGGAAAGTTCAAATTTACGCACTACTTTCCATGCTAGAGATAAGCAGGTTTTAATTGCCATTTTTACGTCTATTATTTACTGTACGAATCGCAGCTCGTGAGGATAAAATTTTCCCTGATTCGTGAAACCGAATCTATGCATGATCGAAGAAGCCAATCATGGATGGAAAAACGGAACACCGTCGTCAGCATCTGCGATATTTTATATAAAACATTAGGCACGAAAATATGCCGTCACATTGGCACTCCTACTAGTCTCAGCGGAGCCCAAAAACTAATGAATGCGACCAAGGTCAATAACCCCATCGCAATTCCATTCCAGTGAGACAGCTGTAAAGAAAGGAAACTAATGTTTAAAAGAAAAAAATCTCTCTATAGAAAAAAATATACGTAGCCGTGTCATAAAGAAATGCAGATATTAAACTCACTGGTCTATAAATAACAAAGCGGGCTGAAAATATCAATTCAGTATATTTTTGGTCAGGCTAACAGATATTTCACTTCCTCAAATAAAGAAATTGTCAAAGGAACGCTAAACTTGGCTCGTGCTAACGTACTGATTAATATTAGCTAACGCAAATATGGGACTATTTTTTTCTTAACTACAGTATCCCAGGTCAGCAATTCTGTGAGAAAAAATAACCCAATCCAAACTCTTTTTCGTGTTCTGCAGACAATACTTGTACAAAATTGTACAAGTAGTTTTACTTACTTCTAGATTTGCCATAATTACCTCTATAACTATGAAAGCGTGACAAAATAATTAGCTAGAAATCAAAAATATAGAATTATGAAATGAAAAAAATCACAATGATTACCAATCAATTATTTTTTTAATGACCAGTGATCATGATAGTGTAGTTGAATCTTTGTTACTCACTGCAACGACTTGCAAGCAAAGGGCACAAATTAAGAACTTTGAGTTAGTCTTATCTGCTTATATATGACGCTAAACAAAAAAGACGTTGGGGGTCAAATTGATCCCTCCACAAAAATATTGTGGTCTTAAGTGTCAGACCTTCTAGTGTTTAAAGGACAAAGTACAATCAATCGACGGTTCGTATTTAACCTATTTTCTTCTCGTATCACGCGTATGTAGCGTATCTTGAAATTTTCGTGGCACCAACATATGTATGTTACTTTACAGCATTGACTTATACAAATTATGAAAATTGTACCTTACAGAAACATCGAAGTGGAACTCCTTCGCTCTCGTGGGTCACTGTTGCTGATGTTTTTATTTGTGTGTGCTCCGCGTACTAATTCAGTTTGTTGACCAACACTTCGTGGCATTGCTAGTCACTTTTTCTCGTTTATTTAGACTTCTTAGGGAAATACATGCAAGAAAACATCACCAACATCGAGGTGGAATCTTCGTACTTGAGATATAGGTAAATGCTGACCAGGGTGTACTATAGACATCCAGATAAATCCAGGATAACGTCCTTAGTTGCAAACAAACAATACGTGGTGCGTACTCTTATCGCATGTATCTATAAATACCTAGGCGGGCTAGGAGTGAGAATGTCCTCGCGATACCGAGAGGAATTAATCAATATTTGAACGCAGATACGTTCCCACTCGACAAATATGAGTAACGAACGAGATAGAATATAGAAATAGAGACCGCATACGTCGTAATACTGAATAATGTTAACGTTATCTTAAATGCCCACTTCACAATCGCCTTTTCCCTTTTTTTTATGATTTATGTTAAACAATACATTAAATCTTCAGTTTACAACTTAGGAAGCCATAAAAATTGAAACACTATGGATTCGCATTCGCCGGCCTCGGTGGGAGCTGGGTTCAGTCCTCACCTGCCACACTGAAGGTCACGGGATCGAATCCCGCCTGGATGGTTAACCCCTACCCAGGGCATAGTTTTTTATGTTATTGCCCTATATTAATTGTTGAAAACCCTCCGATGTAAAGGCCAAATAGTGCTGTTTTCGGGGTGATGGAAATAAATAAATAAAAATTAGTGGACAGGGTGTCGTGACGCGAGCATTTAAGATAACTTTTTCTATATTCAGTGGTACGACTGGATTTCATGATGTAGGTACAAATATAGACGTCGAAAAAGCGTTGAATCTAATCTTTTAGGTTGTAGTTAATTTAATAAAAGTGGAAATCTAACATAACATTTATACTATTTCCTATAGTAATACGTCAGTACGTTCTACAAAACGCACATGTCGTTGGACGCTGTGGATTTTTAGACGCACGCATCCAGGAATAACGAAGGGAGCTCATGGTGGAGAAGCGGGAGAGACGGAAAGGAATGCGTTGAGAGTCGATTGAGTAAGAGGCCAAGGAGGAGGACGCGCTCTTCGGAGAGTTCGCGAGCGAGCGAACGTTTTCAGATTCCGTCCGCGCGCACATTGGGTGACACAACGTCCCATCAATTATTGACCCAATTCCACGGCAGAGAGAGAGAAAAAAATAAAATAAAAATACTATCGTCGAGGCGTCACTTCATTAGCATACCAACCAGTTCCTTTCCTCTCTCCGTTCGAGTGAGCATGGCAATCACCGACAGTCCAAAGGCAATAAAATAATTCAGCGCACCGCGGGGACACGCAATGACAGTGGCTCTAGCTAAATCGCCACACATTGAAAGCACACACGAATGACCGCAATTATCAAAGGAAAGAAAACGAACATGTTCCATTCTTGGTAATAGGGTAAGGTGTCTCTGTAATAATTGCTCGTAGATGTACATCGTCTACATCTGTTTTATTTGCCGCGCGACAGAAAATCATCAATAAGTATTTTCACATAATTCGTTGCCTCGGGCGTGAATTCATGGAATCGACTTAACATAGTGAAAAGTAAAACTTTGTAACCCCACATAAATTTATTGAAGGACGAGCTTGGCTTCGAAGTGGCACGCCATCGTCTGGGGAGGGTGGCACATCATCACATGAACACATGCATGCTAATGAAGTGACGCCACGTCGGGAGTAAGACGTCATGTGATGACGTGTCACGTCGAAACTAAGGTCGTCCTTTAATTAATTTATGTGCAATTACAAATTTTTACTTTTCATTATGTAAACTACTTTCACCCCGAGAAAAACACGAGAAAAAATTTTTCATTCACAATCGCCGCAAGTTAATTTTGAATTGGTTACGCGGAGCCTTATAGAGAGCGAACCTTGTATAACCTTTATAGCCTTGATATAGAGCGGCCAAAAATATCAATTTTTATATGCAATACATGAAGATAATGCTAGAATTTTATCAAGTAGGTATACATTATTTAGCAGGTATATTATGTCGATAAATTCAAATTGGCAACAGATCCGATGTCTTCAAAAAAGCTGTTACAGAAGAGAAATAAACGATTCACCAGCACAGAATATCTTGTAATGCGCAAAATCTACATTCACCTTTTGAATTTTCAGCACACCGACTTTATATTCCACATACGAAAGCTGAGAAATGTAATAAAGTGCAGTCAAACACTTCCCCGATAGAATGCTCAGAGGCATTTATGAAAATATTCTCATGAAATCCACACAACTAAGATACGATATCACCAATCTAAAGACCCCTACCCCTATTGTCTAAAACCTAAAAGAATTATTTTCGGCGACTGAAAAAAGATAAGAATCTTGGAGCGAGTCCCAAACCATAAAAACTTATGTAGCTGCTTTGAAAATTCACACGACTTCGATGGGATATATAAGACTAAAGGGGGAATAGCTTTCACAGGTGCTAATTTTCCTGAATCCTCTCATGAAAGAAAGATATGTCCAGATGACAGTTAGTCCCTCACTACGATTGCTCTTCACAACGGATAATGACCACTCCGGGATGTCAGGTACTTCCAACGTACCCCAATGAATATGAATCATAGATCGAGGGGAAGTTACAATTGCACCATTCACCATGGCAGTAACTTTTACTTGCCATTTTCATCTTATTTCGAACTGAATAAAATGAATTAGAAAACAAGGGAAGAAAAATACCATCGATACCATCATATATTTGCACATAAGGTACCATATAATACAAATATGGAGGTATTACCAAGCTTAAAGTCGGACCATCGTCGATAAAATGGTGATGATGACCTTATCTCCTCAACGCTGGCCCTTTGCATCCTATTAAAACCGTTACAACGTACACGTTAACCGAGGGGACTGAATGGCTTTAACACCTCACGTTTTAGGTGTTTCTTTCCCGTCGTATCTGGCTATAGCATAGAGGGAAGGAAACACACTTCCGTAGGCATAAATCTTTCGCTCATTACCTCGCCATTACTATCACTTTACACCGTTGCGGCGGGAAAATGAAAAAAAATAAATACCACGGGAATTCAAATTCCCTATCAATAAAAGGAGCCATAAAAAATATCAAACATAATTTCGCATCGATAAAATCAAGTAAAAAGGGGTGAATGAGCATAAACATGACCTACTTCGATTGACTCCGCAAACGTACTCGCGACCATCAACGCACGAATAGCCCGTAAAGTACCCACCCACATGGAGCAGAAAGAGTAATAACTCCTAGACAATGAAATGACTCACCACAGGAGGGCGTTGCTCCGTGCTGAGGAGATTCCCGGGAAAGGAAATTGAACGACTTATACTGGAGTTCTAGGCAAAATGCACGTTTAAATGTAGGGTTTACAAATCAAAAGATGTAATAGTACTCAAAAAAGAAACATAAAAAAGATTCCAAAATGTACACCCAGCTTCATTCGTAGATAATGAAACTGATGCTTAAATCATTGGTTTGAAAACCAAAAAAGAAGAAAAACAGTGAATTTATTTTTCTACATACAAGGCATTTTATATTTAATCTAAATACAACGAAACCGGATGCATTTTCCTAAGTGGCTCCAAAAACGAAAGCTAAAACCCATTCGTTGCACAGTGAAGATGCTATGAAAATCAGTTGCGGTTCATGAGGTGACTGAAAATAAGACAAAAAATTCCAATTTTAACAGACAAAAAACAATAAGTAATTTACGAGGAATATATTTACGGAATGAAACGGTTCATTAACACATGATACCAGAAGGCGGTGCCGTGTAACGCATTCTGACATACCATAGCATAACAACATTACCTTTCTACCGTAACATGCCATAAAATCATGAAGATGTACGCCGCAAATACTATAAATTTTAAATAAATACAATAAATTTCCTGTAAAGTCCAGCCTTAAACAAGGATGCACATATGAATGAAAATTGAGTGGTAAAATTATCCACCTTATATCACTCGGGTATGCATATATCACTATACATAAGGGCGTGGTCGAGGTTAAAGCTACTCAGATAACTTCCAGACCGAGAGAGCAATATCATTCACGCACACTGCACAACGTTCAACGACAACTGGTGTTCAATGGGCAGATAAGACGACGTGAGATCGACCAATCTCGAATGCCTTAAGGATGGTAGAGTGCCCGAAGGCAGGATGAAAGGGGTGGGAGATGAAGGAAATGAGACTGCTTGGCTCCAAAGGGAGGGATTCTCTTTAAAAAAAATCGCGGTGGATGAGATAGGGGGGATTAGGGGGAAGGAAATCGGGGTGTGGTTGAGGAGAGACATGAATGCGCGAGTACAACGGCGCCCCCTTCTGGCCTCAACCGCTCCCGTTCGGCTCCGGTGGAGCGGCAAATGAGATTTGAGCAAAACATCTGCGGAAAAAGCTCCTGGAAGTGGCGAGAAACGAACTGCAGCAAAACGAATGAGGCCGCGATATCGGCACGAGATTCGCGCGGAAAACCGCGGCGTGTTCGTTGGAATTCGTCGAGAAGTATCCCTTTCATGACCTTGCGAACACCAACGGATACACAAGCAAAAATAAGAACATCAAGCCAAAGTCGCGACCGAATAAATCCGCGGCTTATCGCAATTCATAGCTAAAACCAAGTAAGAACGAGGAGTGTAACACAGAATTTGTTATGGCGGGGACGAATCTGTGTAAAAAGCGATGAAAATATTATGAAGCAATGCGTCGTGGAATCTTATCGGGACAATTTATTAATTAAACGTAATGGTATTCCAAATAAAAAATGTCAGATAACACGACCAATATTTCGGCTGTTCCACAACCACTAAAGAAAAAGGTATCTTGAATAGCGAATGCTAAATAGTCGAAAATTAATTTGGCAGGTTTTATTCATTGAACTTAGTTAAAATCTTATTATTTTTTTCATTTTCTCATCCATAATGGCTTTAGATCAAATACAGGGTACATACCTCTCTTTCACATCAATAACATAATAGCGTATTTGACCGGGATCAGGAATAAGGACAAAGAATTTCGTTGAAAATAGAGAGCTGTTCTGCTTCGGAGAATTAATGACGGATACCTCTATAATAGATGCAAGAGGTAAATAATAATTCAGTGTTGGAAGTAGGTAAGATCATTAAGATCGAAACTGTGGGTAAGGAGGAAAATGCGGAAGAGCAGTACCTGTTCAAGAGTAGGCAACGAGATAGATAGTTGGGCACGCTAGATTGAAATTGGAGAGTACGAGAGGGAGAATAATCAAGAATAGCGACGGAAAAAGAAGAGTAGGTAAAACGGGATTACAGGAAGAGGTTGATATACGTATTGCATAAAGTTAGCGGTCGGCGGTATCGAGGGAAGTTTTTACGAAGTTTAATTCAGTATATCAGTGATGCAACATGTATTCCCTTATAAGTACATATACTCTGAGGGTAGCTTTGCGAATGTCTAGTAAAAGTATTATAACGCAAGAATTTGCGCACAATGCGCAAATAGTACGTTGCAGCAAAGAGGAAGTTTTTAACTATCACTATTTAAAATTACACCAATACTTAATAAAATTGGTTTCACCAGGTAACAGTAACCTACCATCGCAATATTTTTTTCCATAGAGTACATTAAATATGATTTTATGAATTTCTGAAGACGAATGAAAATCAGCTCAAGGAATTTGGTACATCCAAGCACTATTAATTTAAAATATGAGCCCATGTTTACATTAAAGCCTTTCCAATTACGTACTACTTACAAAGATTTATGGCCTAATTTCAACTAATACTGAAATATTAAGCAGCCATCAATTCTTCAAAGGAGATCTTAAAATTCATTTATAGCCCGAATGATATCCCCGCCGATGCAACGGCGAGAATAAAAGTAATTTAGAGCGACAGTATACGAGCATAAAATTTAAATCTTCGATGTAATGAAAGATGGTGGCGATGCTGGTCTGAAGTGCGAGGGAAAAGACAGCAGACCTGACCAACGGCATTCCATCAAACACGCTACTTGCCAGCCAGCTGCCAATAATGCAGAAAACGTGAAATAAATGAATGGAGGACTCTTAAAAATATGAAAGGCAGAAAAATAAAATATCTCAAAATAAATCATTATGCGATTTACCCACTTACCTCTGTTCTCTCCTGCCCATATTATTACGCAAATTTATAATCAGTAAATTGCAATACAGAGGTAAAATACTAAGTAATCATCCGGAGTATAACGCAATATGTTCAAGAAACATCCATCGTGGACTAAGGAAGTAACCGTTCCCGTCTGCTATTTCCTCAACATCTACGGCTATTTATATCCAGTTCGCCATCGTAATGCCAGAATACCTAAAATCCTAAGTATAGCACGCACTCATTCATAACATTTGGCTGTTATCCGCTTGTCTCCTCATTTTAGAGTACGACGCGGACTCATACTACGCGCAGTAGGTACATCCGCAGAGCCTTAACTACTGAAATTCATACTCTCGAAACTTTTGTAATACGCCAGCAATACCATCAATTCATTGATTTAAAATTTGAACATTTAAGATATTTTTCAGTAAGTTCTTACCTAGTCATTCCCCAGCATAATGAGAAAACGTGTGCCTTACGTATAACACGCATCAAATAACTTCGTTAATTTTACAAAAATTGAACATTTATGAAATATTTAACTTTCCCCCGGCGAAAAGCTGACGTAAACACTTCTCGGGTATCCATTCGGGTTAGATTCTCCATCTCCATTCTTGTAAACATTTCGTTGAGTGACTTATTTATCATCATCACAGCCGTCATCATCACCACTGCAGTCGACGCCCCTGATGATGATGAATAAGTCATTCATCGAAACGTCGCACAATGGGCTAGAATGGAAAAAAATCTGTCCAAAACCTTAAAAACGATTTGAGTGTCTCATTACCTATTTAAATACCAGCCGACAACGGTCATTTTATAGCACTGTTGAAGTGCGGTGCCCTTCGACCTTGTTTTTGGCATGGTCTCCCGCTAGCTGTAGAAGTTTCGGAAGACATATGACTTGCATCGGAAAAATTATATTTTCAAAGAAATACAATTCATTTTTAATTTATGCCTTACCCTAAATTTAAAGTAATGAGCTCCTGAGTAAATATCATAGTTATTACCTTAATAAACTGCGCCTCTGACAAAAGAACTATTTCTACGCGTCGGCAAGGCTGGAGATGGAGCATCTAACTTGAATGGAAACACGAGAACTGTTAACGTTAAGCATTCGTATCGCTAAAGTTATACTTAAGAATTTAATGTACGTATGGTACAAAATTGCGGAGATGGCGATGGCACTTCCCGCTGGCGCCACCGTCACCAATCGCGTCGCGAATCCGTGATACTTCTTCCTCCCCTCTCCCACGACGGTGTGCGGGAATCAGAGATGGAGTGAGAGGGAGAAAGATGAGCCGTAAATTAAAAAGACTCGCGCCCTTCGTCGCGAAACTTTCCAAACGCTTTTTTATTTGCGCTCTCCGGAGAGATGAATGCGTGATTTACGGCGCGGAGGAATATACTCGCCTTCCTCTCGTTCGCACGGAGGAAAAGTGCGTCGGAACTCGAATAAAACGCAGATCCGCTACGGCGATGGGACCCCGCTACAACACTACTTACTATCAAGGAAGTTGGCCCGGGAAACGGAGCACACGTCACGTTGATGAATATTTCAACATATGATTTTTTAAACTGTACCTCATTTACAGATAGCCACAAAATGGCTTTCAGAGCTACATTTTCTACAAATTTCTTATGAAAACCAGCATTTTTATGCGGAATCTTCTTGCGATACATGCATGAGCACCACAAAGCAGTTAATCAATGCTAAAATGTATGCGTAGTTAATATAAAAACTGATATTATGAGCGTATTACTTAAAAGTGTATTATAAATATAAAACTTCGCAGTCATAAAGAAATCGCTTGCGGAAATTTATTTCAGCTCCAATCAAAATAAACTCTGTGATTGGCGTCAAATCACATTATTTCTATATAAATGGTACTCTGGTTAGTTCAAATAGGTGGAAAAACGTGCCGACTTAAAAATAAAGAAATTGAATTACCCACATTCTGTGTAGCCGTACTTTGCAATTTAACCTCGATGAATGCTGTCTAAAGAAAGTAATTATTTCGCTAACATTTGAGATAGGTATTTTCTAATCAAACAGTTCTGAACTTACTTCCTATGATTGGAACTTTTTTCTTACTTTTCCACCTAAAAACATCTTTCCCTACTCATTCCTTTTATCTCTCATCTTAACTCACCACAACCAAGCAAACATGCTACCCAAGCAATGGTACATTTTGGTAGAGACAGTGACTCATATTTGCATCTTTACTCTTATCTCATAAAGTGCGTCACTGCCACTGAGATGAAGCAAAAAGAAAAATTTACCTCACCGTCTTGAGAACACCTAGGGCTATCGATTAAGATGGTGTCAATGAAGTGAGGTGAAATTTTTTTAGCCTTGCTGACAAGTTTCTCAATAATTGTCAAAGAAAGTGTAAACTTTCTTCTGAACACTGTATAATAATATACTATACGTCACACCTTCGTGGATATTAAGAGTTTGTTCGTTCAAGCCTTGAGCCAGTATATAACTCTTATCAAGAAGCAGTGATTGCCTGATGCTATGTTATAGAAAAAAATAGTTAAAAGCCCTAATCGTGGTGCAATTGAGTTTGAATGCCTTTTATGCCCATCTCTCATAAATATTAATAAGTACGCATCAAATCCTTCGTGGAAACAGTGAAACAATGAAACGAGCCCATACTCCAAGAAAAAAATTCTCAAGTAAACCTTGAAGAGTTTTGCAGCTGTTAAAATGAGAAATAGAGAATGAGAGTAGCTGTAGAAATCCAAAATGAGCAAGCATTTTGGGAGCAGTATAAATATGTAAATTACATCAAATCCTCAGAGAAAAGAGTAAAACTCTATAACAGTGACTCTAAGTACACTTTCTAGATTTAGATCTATCATCTCGACAGTGAGGATGTATTTTGGGACCAACAGATGTTGATGTACACACGTGGTAATGTACAGTTTCATTTGCATCTATATAATACTCCGCAAGCCGCCTAAAAGGCGTGTGCCAGGGGGTGTTAGAACACCAATCGTTTAAAGATTTAAAAAAAAAAATGAAGTGCTCTCACGAAGTTGGAACTAGCTTTTATTAAAGTCTTTTATGGTTCGGGGGGAAAACGAATTCCCATATCTATCCCTTCGGTAAAAAATCCTTCTTAATTTATCGCTTCTATCGGACCTGGAAATATAGTGTGGCTTTGATATTATGTTCTCCGTGTCGCTCTTAAAGATATCCATTCTCAATTTTTCAAGCAATCTAAGCCTAGCGCGCATCCTCCGAGTCTCCAGCGGCTGCCAGACTAATTTGCTTAACATCTGGGGAACGCTGTCTGTACGCCCGTAGCGGTTTTTGACGAACCGCGCAGCCTTCCTATACATTTTGTTCAGTTCGCGCATTAAGTTCCGGAAAGGCTCGAGTGAAAGGTTCAACGATACCCGACCAACTGCGACTACAAGTATGACCAAGAGGAGAGAATGAATTGAGGAGACGAAGAGGAGGTCGGGTGGGTGGGTGGAGATGTCTCGTGGATGAAAGAAAAAGCAAAAACACCTCTAGACCAGAGAGAAAAACGACAGACTGTGCGCCAATGCATGTGCCTGCACAAGATGTCCCGTTACAAGCCTCCCACTCCGCCCTCGCCCAGACACTACGAAGGACTGGTCACTCCGTGGAAGGTCGCGCGCTCATGCACTCACAACACACGGACAAAGAGAGGAAAAAATGACGCCGCCTCTCGCGAACACAATCGGTGCAGTCAGTTCACGAGTTGGCGCGTGTTTGGGGTCGCGAGGACCCCCACGGTGTCTCCTCCTCATCCTGGCTTACTCCAAAGGCTTCAGAGGAGGGAAAAAAAGGATTCAAGTCCATTGTCACACCTTTCCCTGCCATATCTCTCTCTCTAACATAACAAAAAATAAATCCCGGAAGGGCCGTTTGAGCGAGGGACAGGAGGAGATAATGTGGGCAGAGGGCGACGCCCTTTCTCCACCTCGCAGCGCGACGGTCCCTTACCTCGGGCAACACGTTCACAGTATGAGCGGAGGCCCAGAGCCAGGGATAGAGACAGTAGGAGCGTGATGAAGGGAACATTCACAAAACTTAGAACGCGAGGAATAGATAAATACGAGATATGACCTATCAGATCAAAAATAAGGAATCAATGGGATTGTTAATCACTTGAAATGTTAAGAACCTTAGCTTAAATACATAGATTTTATTCACGAAACCAATAGATACATAATCTATTGAAATGCTAATTGATCCAGTGAAGTAACATTAAACCGTCAAACATAACAAATGACTTTTTCATCGAGAAAATGAAATTTCACTCGATGCAATCGATTGAAAAAGTAAGTCTGCGAATTGGAAGTTTTTTCTCGCTTTTCATTCGGGTATCCCACAGAATAACTCTCTATTACTATCTTCATCTCCTAGAATATTGACTCAGTTTTTTACATCTTGAGAAGAAAAGATCTACAGACAAATAAAAGCATTGAAGGCCTACTATGCCTCGTATAATCCACAACAAATAATACAATGAAATATATCATTAAAAAGGGTAGAGGTATTTAAATTGTACATAAAAATTCACTGACACTAATGCTATTAGTAGGCATGGAGTTTACAAGGTAATTTGTATTTATGACAAGGATTTAGACTTCCAGGCCAACAAATAAAGACACTAAGAGTAAAGCAGAAATACTGCACGAATGAAATGCAATCAGAAGTGCGAAATGGAAGATAGATTACGGCAGAACACCGATAACTCTCTCAAATATGAGTGCGATTCTTACAAAATGAAATAGTAACATAGCAAGCAAAAATGTCCACAACTTACGGATGAAAAAGGCGCGAGAAGCATCGAAGAACGATAAAATGAAAAAGTGAGTTTGCATAAGCATGCTTCAGTAGATCAGAGGAGACCGTCAACAATAACTTCATGTTGATAACCAAATCAAATCTAAAACCTAGCAAAGAAAAGAGTTTGAACACGAAAAAGACCTCTAATATGCTTTCAGCGGTTCCATTAGAACGAAATCGATGTAAAAATGCTAATACTGTGATTCAAAGCCTATCCAGGATATGAATCAACCAAATCACAAAATGAACGTACCTTTATTCTTTTGCTTCATTACCTAAGTCTCAAAAGATAGTTGTGATACCAGTGAATCCACAGGGAACTTAAAAAACTCACTTTGTACACAGTCATAGCACTTCCTGACGGCATACACTTGAAAACTTTTGTCGATGGAGCGACGGAGAGCCGTCTTACATCCCATGAATATCCTATCTGCAAACGCCGGGAATGCTAATCCCCTAGTACCTTGATGCCAGTTAGTCCAAAGGGAAATGAACTAAACTCACATTTTACACATTCATAGCACTACGTAACAACTTACTCTTGAAAACTTATGTCGATGGAGTGACGGAGAACCATTTTATAACCCCTTGAATATCCTATCGGCAAACGCCGGGAACACTTATAGCCTGGTCCCCTGAGGAACAGCAGGAGCAGAAGCTAGACACAAGAGCACATGGCACACTATACACACACACTAGAAACCACTCCGGATGCCACGACCTCACTCCCAGAAATAGCGCCAAGGCGAGACGGACGAAAGGCCCTGACGGCATAAGGGCCCGGCTGCCAAGGAAACGACCACGCCCCCAATACCGAGAACCCCTAGAATTCTTCCCCACCTCACGTTGGTCTGCCCTTTGCCGTCACTTCGCAGCACATGTTCTCCTGCCTAAACTCCACGGCGGAGAGGCAGCGACTCAACTCAATGGTCACAAAAAATGTATGTACGAGCTTAGCGCCCAAAAGAGATACCCCTGTACATTTCAGGCTCGCCAGTCCATTCCCCTTTTCCTAACATCCTTTCAAACTATACTTTCAAATTCAATGACAAACTTGACGAAGGGGCAAAAAGCAGTTTTTGCTTGACCTATATTCCAACTCATTCCCGCTCATTCCAACTCATTCCCGCAAGACGACATAGTATACTCACAGGCTCACGAAGTACATACGTTAGTATCTTTATTTTTTGAGAGATTACACCTCAAAATAAATGGTGCAAGTAACTTATTGCAAATGAAATCAAGACTTAATTTACTCTTTAACGAATGGTTGCTGACGATGCGGAAGTTTAAGGTGCTTTTCAAAAGGAACTTAATTAGCAAAGTATGTCACAGTTAATTTTTATAAAGTAAAATCGAACTTCAACTACCAATACAACTTCAATATAAGTACGAGAAAAACGGCGAGTAGCTCAAAAATGAAATCAGAAACTTAACTAGAAAATCCATTTTGCCTTTACTTCAACGATTTCTAAGAGTTCCCGAGGGGAGATAATTCCGACGAGCTATGACAAGAAGTCTTTTCATTATTGAACAATGAAAAGAAACTTTCCGTGGAGTTCCCCGTAGTTCTGTCATTTATTCGTACATTATTTTCTCCATTTACTTCTCTGTACTTAAAAAATGTTGGAAACACAGCTGCTTTCGCCAGAAGCACAGATAATCTCATGACTCAGTAATGAAAACATTTAAATAAATTATAGTTATTTAAAAACATATAACTCACGTGGAAACCAACTCAGAAAATATTGGTACTAAGGGAGATTAAGGTAAAACTTCGTTTTCATTCTTCGAATATAGTCCATTGCGGTCTACTTGTTCCAAAAATTTAAAATCTGAAAAGAAAGAAACACATATTTTAAAAATTAAATTATAATAAATAAAAATCACTATGGGTTAAAAAGGAACAAAATCAACTATTTGGAAATGCAATTATTGTGAACTCACTCACAAATGGCTACATACGTAAGTACCTCGCAAACAGGACAACCATGAAGTATATGCGAAATAGTCATAGTTGACACGGGAAAAGGTTACTAAAGGCATGGAGTAAGAAGAAAGAATACGTCGCAAGAAGATATAGACTTCACCCGTAGTTTTCAGTTTTTTGAAGCACTATAACCCGTAAAGCGATTAAGTTACATATTTAATCTACATAGCATAACAACCGAGTTGAATCGCTCTAGTCAATCAATCTCAGTTACGTCACGCACTAGTGACATTTATTCGCAACAGAGTTTGATCAGAGATGATTTAATAATACGTAGGTTAAATCTTAAAGGAAAAACGGAGAGTGGGTCAAATTAAAATGGATTTATGAACATGAATTTGTGGAGATAGAACGATAGCTCTTAAAAGCTAGAAAAACTAATGACAGGAGTATCATATGAGAAAAAAACAAGAAAGGAAATGCTAAAAAGATAAAATAGATACGAGGCATTTTGAGGTAGGAGGCGATACAAGTTGCGAAATCAAGTAATTAGGTGCCAGAAAAGTCAACTGTTGCTGTTGTAGGGAATATCCGATAAGCAATTATCCCGGTAAAGGAAATTTCATATGCCAATCATCAGGCATGGACGTGACTATGTCGCTGTAAAATAAATGCTGGCATGTATCTGAAATCAGACGCAAATAAATCATGGAATAATTACAACAGGTATTTTTTTTCCAAAACCACGACGCAAATCATTCCAAAACTCCAAGCCTTCAAAAAATATTTGCTTAAGCTTAATCACGAAATCTTTGCCTAATGCGGACGAGATGATTGATGCTTCTTGCGTTGAATGCATCCAGTATTTCTTCCGCTTATCTCTCCTTGTGTGATTCACTTAAATGGACGCGCACTTTCCGCAGCAATTACCATTAGCTTCCTCCGAATACGGATTCCATAATCAATCAATTGAACCGCACGCATGAAGAGAAAAGACGCTGATGATTTCACTCGGAGAAAGTCGTCGCCGTTTCCATGCGCTCATGCACTGAGATCATTTGCATCGTCTGGGTGGGTGGAGAATTATTTGGGCAAGTCGGATGGCAAAGTGGGATGGCGATGAAATCGCGGAGGGATACATATTAGCTGTGCCCAAATCGTGAGAGGGCACGTAGGCCACATATTTCAGCAAATACAAAAAAAACTCATAGCAAATAACCGGAGAATGAGAACTTGATAGAAAAAAAGAAAATTAAGAGTTAGTCTTATGTTATTACAGATGACGTTAAACAAGAAAATCTTAAGGGTCAAATGGTGGTCTTAAGTGTCAGACCTTCTAGCAGGGATGGCAAGTGAAACGAAACGAAAATGTTTCGTCTCGACACGGACCAAAACGAAAATACGAGGCCTGGGTTTAGTTTCGTTCCCGCAAGAAATTAAAATCACCAAGGAGTTTAGTTTCGATCTGGGACGAAAATGTACTCCCGGGAACGACACTAAATTAATTGAAACTCCGCTGCTCATGGTTAAGTTTTGATCCCAGAAGTTGAGCGAAGGGTGATAAGAGGGAATAGTTTCGACCCATTACGTTTGACATGCGTGTAAAGAGGTTAAAACATCGAGCTTAAAAATCCAATCGCCAGTTTGCGTTCACCGTTCTCCCGTAACTGGTAAAAATATGAGTGCCCCATGCATCTAATGGCGTTAGGCCGAACCTCTACTTCATTCAACCATATTTCGTACTCGGTGTGTGGGTCGAAACTAAACTGTCTGAAGGTTAAGCACGTGGTCCCTCTGGTGCGAAACATTATCGAGTTTCGTTTCGTCCCAAAGTTTTACTTTAGTTTCGACCCGAAGTAGTGTTGATTCCGATTTCGTTTCGACCGTAAGTTTAGCTCCCCAGGTTTAAATCCATTTCGTTTCATTTCGCTCCCGGGAACGAAACTATAGAAATTTTATTGGTTTTGACTTTCGTATTATTTCACTTGCCATCCCTGTCTTCCAGTGCTTAAAGGACACAGATCAGCTCCTTGAAAAGACAAAAGCGAAGTCATATTCGAATATTGAAAGACAAAAAAAATGAGAGAGAAAATGTTTGAGAGGAATGGGTATGAAAACGAAACAATCATATATTTGAATGCATAATATTCATTGGTTTCACAGTCCGTAATGGCAAAGAAAGCTCCTCATGAGTTAGTTCTATTTCCACGTGTTGAACACAAAAATCATTCGTTCAAACCAATATTTTTAATGTCTGATGCACGCTTACGGTGGAAACGTTAGGCAACACATAATGAAGCGTCAAAACAAGTTGTCCCGCAAGACACACTTCCTCGGGAAACAAAAGTAGGAGGAGCTACGGAACGGGATAATAGACACCTAAATATCTAGGGCGCCAACACACCTATTAGACCAACCGTCCCAGTCCCTCTCTTCTCCTTCGTACGAAATCACAACGAGCAGTGTTCTGAGCTAGGAGTACTATACTTCGGGGAAGATCGGCACTGAAAACCATTCCAAAATGCCTCTTCTATATCTAAATCCACATAAGGCGTGTATATAAATCTACATAAGGCTAGATTGTCAATAGGAAATTCTAAGCATGTTTTCGACGTATTCTCGGTAAAGATGTGAATAAGTAGGTGGTGAAAAAAGTCAACACATAGATTTATATATTCAGTATTGCTGATTTAAATTCATGGCCTTTGTAAATTATACAGTTTTCGTTCTAAGATAGTCTAGTTTTCTTAGTTCTTCTAGTTCTTCTAGTTTTTTCTTAGTTCTAGATAGTTCTTCTAGTTTTCGTCCGGGTCGGGCAGGGGGTTTTGGGACACCAGCCATTTACACATAAAAGGAAATGCTCCAAAGAAATTACGACTAGCATTTATTAAAGTCCTTCATGGCTCGGGGAAAAACGAATTCCCATACCTATCTGTTCGGCAAAACATCTCTCTTAATTTATCGCTTCCGTCGGACATGGAAATCTAGTGGGGCTCAAATATTATGTTCTCCGTGTCGCTCTTAAAGATATCTATTCTCAATTGTTCAAGCAATCTATTCCTGGCGCGCAGCCTCCGAGTATCCAGCAGCTCAAAGCCTAATTCGCTTAACATCTGGGTAACGCTGTCTGTACGCCCGTAGGAGTTTTTGACGAACCGCGCACCCTTTCTTCGTATTTTATTCAGTTCGCGGATTAATTCTTTTTGAACCGGATACCATACGCCCATTTTATCTTCGTACATTTAAGTACGGGATACTTAATTGCTTCTTGAAAATTTCATATTGCACTACAAAATATATCAATCATTATATATTTTAGCGATGATGTAGAGGAAACCTATTTCAATATGTTTTAATACGGTCTTGTTTGCCCTGAAAAGACGGATTACTTAACAAAAAAATAAGTTCTTTATCTTAGAACGAAAACTGTATAATTTACAAAGGCCATGAATGTAAATCAGCAATGCTGAATATATAAATCTATATGTTGAGTTTTTTCACTACCTACTTATTCACATCTTTACCGAGAAAACGTCGAAATCATGCTTAGAATTTCCTATTGACAATCTAGCCTCTGTGTCTTTCGGAGAATGGGATTCATCATCATCATTGGTCAACAATCCTAGGATTGGTTTGACGCAGCTCTCCACTCTATTCTCCTTTCAGCTAATCTTTTCACACCTACGTATTTCTTCTCTTTCACATCTCTCTTCACTTGTTCCATATATTTTGTTCGAGGTCTTCCTTTTCCATTCTTACCTTCCAATTGTCCTTCGACGATTGTCTTCATCAGGCCATCATGTCTCAGGATGTGGCCTATAAGGTTGTTCCGTCTTCTTATTAAGGTTTTCATGAGGCTTCTCTTCTCTCCTACTCTTCATGGGATTGGGATTAACACGGAAATATAAGGGGAATATTATGAAGGGAATTTTTATGGGAATGCAAGATTTCCCAATTCCCAACAAGAGGGCCAGGAAGTAAAGCCCCTCGTTGGCGGTGATTTCTCAGAGGAAGCCAGATCCCAGATTGCGTGCTTCGCAGAGGGCACGCCCAGTGCACCTGATCTGCACCCACTCTTTATTTATATTTTATTTTTTTACTTTTTAATGGCCATTTTTTAGTGTTTATGGAAAAGCGCTTTTAAAAATATTTTTTATTTTATTCTTATTTTCGACTTTTTGGTGGTGAATCATGTAATCAATAAAACCAGAGCTGCTGAAGATATTTCTGCCAAAAAATGTATAACTTACGCCATCCTATTGATAAACTTTATAACTATTTTCCAGTTAATTGATTTGAGCACAATGGAACAAAATTTCAAATGTCGGATTATTGAATATGGTACTGCCATCAGAAGTGGGCAAGTTTGCATGATTTCAAGCCGACCTGACAGTGGGAAGTAGTTTAAAAATCAATAACAAAATTCCATCGATGAAGCACACGAATCAAGTTAAGAAAAAGCGTGTAAAAAATTGAGGACGTCGAACAGCAGGGAAGCAACCATTGCACGTCCTCCCAGTCTGGTTCTCTGGAAGGCATCCACCATCCCACGAGTATTTTTCCACGGGGTCTTCCCTTTGTTTCCTGCCCAACCAATTTGTTACCCCGGCCGGACAACGGCTTGACCTCTGCCTTCTTCTACCCTCACCCCACCCCACACGCTCATCTTCCGCACTCTATTTTCGAGGGAAAGCGATAAGGGCGGGAAGAGTCCCGTGGTCTGCCGCTGCCGAAGCAGGAATAGAGGAGGTGATGGTCGAAGACTCCGCTCCAAATGAGGAGGTGTTCCCGGCCATTACCAGAGACAACACACTCTGCGGCCACTCAAGAGGGCGGCGGTCTGCGCGTGAAATTTCCCGCTAATGGCACATCCCTCCGATGTTACGTTTTAATGGTGCTTCTGACAAAGCACCTTGTTGAAAATAACGCACCGCAAGAAGGGAAACACATCAGCCGACCGCCCATGACGAGATGATTGGACCACCTCTAAAACAGGCAAAATATTCGCTCCCTCAGAACACTTGTAAGTAAATGAATGATTTCCAAAGCCCAACGAATATATGGAGTCACATCAAAGAGAAAATTATCATATGTAAACGCAAAATAATTACAAAATCTTTTTTCATTTTTGATAATCCCTTATTTGAAACCCATGGGTAAAGATTTGGGACGAAAACCTGTACACCAGAAAAAAAGGCTGACTTCAGGTATCAATCTCAGTAAAAAAAAATACATCAAGGGATACTCAAAAGCATGTCAACATGGCCAAAATTAGATCTATTAGTAATGGAAGAGGAGGAACTATCTTGACAGGAGACATTGGCACGTCTCTTCGTCGCTTATAAAAGATCGGAAGAATCCCATCCCATAAAATATTGCTAATAAATGAAATGTGGAAAAGGAAAGGAAAATTGTAGGGTCATGTAATAAGGGAGAAAAGTAAAATACATGTGGCGCTGAAGGGACCAGTTGAAGGATAGAAAAATAGAGGAAGGAGAAGGTTAAACTGACGGATCAGCTAAAGATCATCAGCTAAGAGGAAACAGAGAAGAAAGCTCGCAACAAAATCGGATGGAGACAGAATTGATACACGGAATCTATTTATTTATTTAATCCAGTCCAAAAATCGCACGAGGCCAATTACAGAGGACTCACAAAACAGGAGAAACATATTAATGATATTAAGCGACGTAACCAATAATGAACAAAAAATATTCAACAGTATTTACATATAATAGTACACTTCAACGGGTGGTGCGAGGAATAGGGGGGAAATTACAATAGTGATGGTGCAAGATGGATGAGGGATGAAAAAAAGGATCAAAATTTGGAACACACTTGGCATAGGAGTTAATGTAAGAAGGAAGTCTAAATAGAAAAGAACGTATAGAGACAGAAAGGCGGGGGATGATACAATGAAATAGGTCACTCGACCCCGTCGTGCGCGAAGGAACACGGAGCGGAAAAAAAGAAAGAAGGTCAGATGATCTGTATTTGCCATTAACGATATTTAAGAAGAGTCTGCGGTCATTGAGGATACGGCGATCATCTAAAGTTGTAATGCCCAGAGAGGATCTAATCTTTTGAGGGAGAAGTTACGAAAAGGCAAGTGGCGGTAGCGGACAATAGAAAGGAAAAAATTCAACGGGCGTTCTTGGAGCAGTAATGAAGAAGGTGGGGTAATGTCAAGTCAAGTATACAGAGCATCAGCTGAGGTTGGACTAAGAAAATCTTTGACCACGGGTCCAGTCGTTAGTAAGCCTAGGGGATAATGCGCTTTTTCTATTCTCCCTATAAGACAGCCGTTCAAACAGAAAAGCTGAAAATTATGAGAGGACAAAGAGCAGATGCACTCGAGGGGACGACCGCAGTGCAATGAAGCGATTCGCAGTTGACCCTGACCGTTTATCCTGGAATCTCAAGAAGACCTTTCACCCTCATCATTCACAGATGAGCAGAGGTGGGAAGAAAAATCTTTTCGGCGTCGGCGGCACCCACGACGAATTGAAAGAGAAAGGGAGGAAAAGAAAACAAGGGGCGGAGGAGAGGTGTGAGACAAGAGAGAAAGGAAAGGATGGGTCAAGTAAGGGCGGCTCACGGGAGAGAGAGGGAGGGACGAAAGGAGGACCCTTTGGGAGAGGGCACAGCGACGTCGGTCACATTCCACGAATTCCGAGGTGTCGAAGACCCTGCGGGCGAAAAACCGCACGGGAGAGGAGAAGCAGGAGAAGGAGAGGGTAGAAGCAGGAAGGAACAGGAAGTGTTCTATATATATATATATATACACAATGTTTTGCAGAAATGCGATGCACCGTAGCACATAATATGAATGTTCAAAAACACAGTCACTAAACATAGACACACAAAAAAAAAAAAAAGGAAAACACTCACACGAAAAATAAAACTGAAAGACTTTCGCGGTTGTAGCCGCTTCATCAGTCAAGGAGAGAATGAGTCAATGAGTCTCACTCATTCTCTCCTTGACTTCTCATCACACTGGGTAAGGTACTTACTCAATATCTCCTTCAGACGTTTCGATGTGCAACTCGCCCATCGTCCTCAGGGATTCTTGAATCCCAACTTTGCATTGAATTCATAAATCCCTGAGGACGATGGACGAGTTGCATATCGAAACGTCTGAAGGAGATGTTGAGGACCTTACCCAGTGTGAGACCTGAGAAGTCTTCACTGTCATTGTTCGCCGGGAAAAAATCAGACATTACATCATTGCACTCTCTAATAAAACTAAATTTGATAACTTCCACCGCATTCGTACCACATATCATGTAAGAAGATAAACCTGAATCACAAGATCATTTTTCACGCAGGAGTTCAGGGACGGCGGCAATGACAGCTCAAATGATGACTCTCGGATGCCATCATTATTTACCACATAATGCTAGAAAAAATAAACGCCGCATGGCAGAGATTTGCAAACCATACTATCGTACATCTGTCTACGCTAGGTCTTTCCATGCCATCGCTTGCAAAGTATAGACTTGTAAGACGACATAACAAAATCTGAGAATGCAAGTAATTTCAAAAAGACATACCATGAAATATTACTACAAGAGAACTAAATATTGCGCCACAATATATAAAATCAGATGTTATTATGAGCAGTCATACATTTTCCTGCCTTTTAAAATTTTTTTAAACATTATGTCGGATTCGATGATGTTGATGCATCAGATATATCTTTCTATTGTATTACTTACTGCTTGTTGACTTTATTGTAAGATATTAAAAATTATATCCGTTTCTGAGGAACACACTCGTCCGGAATAATAAATTTAATTTTCTATTTCTAGCATTTACAGGGACGGAAGTAATGATAGCTATTTCCATGATTTGTGGCCGTAGCGTTTTCAATCACTGAAGACGCACGTGAAATACAGCAACAGCCAATAAGCGCACAAAACAAATGCATATTGTGGCACACCATTGGACTTTATGAAAAAGAGTATAGTAAACACGGCAACCAACGAACGATGACATCAACGACGCGTCGCCTCAAATAACCGTGTGACATTGAAAATAATTTCTTATGCCACCATATTCCCAGTCATTGAAAAGTAAGTAGCTAATATGATCACTGTACTTGTACATACATGAAATACGATCTTGTGATTTTACGAAGGTTTAATGCAGTAATTTAAATGAGAAATGCAATTTCCTCAACAATTCTTCGACACCATCAAGCCATCTAGAGATGGCGACTGTGAATAAGAATCTAATAAACGCCCAATGCGTTTATTCCAGTAGTTTGCTCGCTAGGAGTGTGCTATATCTAACAGTTATTCAGCGCTGAGAAGAGAGAATAACAGTCACAGCATAACT
Source organism: Ischnura elegans (assembly GCF_921293095.1). NCBI lineage: Eukaryota > Metazoa > Arthropoda > Insecta > Odonata > Coenagrionidae > Ischnura > Ischnura elegans. The sequence continues at coordinate 134,363,352 of NC_060246.1, forward strand.
GTGCGAATATCTCCAATATCTTGAGTTAAACACTGTAATCGCCCTCCCCCCCCCCCCCCCGCGTCTCACTCTTCCCTCATACCTACAAAGCTCTCCAGCTTTTTACATTAGGAATATGATGCGAGAATTGAAGCATACTCACGATATGTAGGTACATTGACATTTCAAATAATGCTCTTCTCATTGTATTTCCTCGAGTGATGGCTACAAATGTTACTATTTTCGTGTATACTTTCTAGAAATTGATTTTTTTTAAATCTGCATTGTCTAACTGGTTCCTATGGCTATAATTGTCAAAATGTATGAATAAAATTGATCGATGTCAGAATATAGTTGACCTTTCGAGAAAAAAAGCGATGAAATGTTCGTAAGACAGAAATTATACAGACTCCTCACGATCGTTTTTAGGCATTGATACTTTTCATAAAGGCGATTATCAACTTCACGACATTCACGGAAACTTATCCTTTCCACCGACGAGTTCCTTACTCCTTTATGCCAATTGAGCTAAATTTGCATGACGAATGGTACGTAGCGCCTTGAGCCTCGGAGTAAATGGGCGAAACTCGGAGACATCTGCAACAGGTTGAAAGGGATGGAGAATCAGCCTCTCACTTGCATCGTCCACTTCCGACATAGATCGAGTACATATTTTCATTTGTGAATGAAACACACTCGGCTGCAGGAGATCTTGAAAATACATGCATGAATTCCAAAACCGTAACGAATGCTTGAATGAGAAAAACATTCGGAGCAGATTCAGCGTCATCAATCAAACTCCACTGAATAAATCGCAAGCTTCGGGTCATGGGGACTACTTTCTCAGCTCAGAAAATGCTAAGCGTGGAAACGGAGTTAATTAATTGGCCGTCCTCGGCAGTCACTTCCATCCAACACCACGCGCAGGAGTTTATTTGTCACCTAGAGAGATGCTACAGTCATCATTTTAATTTTCCGGTTCTCCAGCGAGACGAGACTCGCTTCGTTTTAGAGAGAAACTAGAATTGTCGCTCAACACCAGAATAACGGAATATTCACCGGTGGCATCAGTTTACAGACCACCACCACGGGTATCTCCAGCGAATTTGGTTAGGTGCAAGACAAACATACAGATGAGGATTTAAAATATTCCAAAGCACCTAGTTCCCGGCCCGGAAGTCAACGTATAAATATTAGAGTTGTAATTTCTGTATTTTTAGCGTTTTTTCACATTCACCGAGTGATTAATTTTTATTCAATTCTCGCGCCTTAAACAGGTCGTTTTTGCCATTCACTTTAAATTAAGCCGATATTTATACATAAATCTGGTGATATGTTACACAATAAAATGTAAGCCCTCCCATCAGACGCTAAGGATGATGTATTTACATGCTTAAAAAAGAATATACCAACGGAATACACGCTCACACGTCGTACGCTCAACTCAGCGTAAAAGAAAATACTCACAGCAGGTACTATTAATTAAGGATTAAGAAAGGGTGATATTGTAAAAATGTCAAGGCATCAAATTCAAGGTCAATGTTTAATCCGCAATTTCATTTAATTTATCGATCAAATAAGAACATGGTTGAACTAGGAGTCGTCACACAGCACAAATGCCCTCCAAACGGAATAAAAGTGAGTTCGAAGATTTATTGACCGGCACCGGACCAACCAGCCGGCCATTATGTGCATGCATTTAGAGGGAAGCCTAATTCAAAAGTCATAAATTCAACGGTACTGCCCTTTTCTGGCAATAGAGAGTATAGATACACAAAAGAAAATATCCAGAGACCTAAGGAGTAGGATAAACACAGACGAATCCTTCAAATCGATAAATTAAAATTAAAATTCACTTTACCAATTTAGTGCCCACATTTCTGAAATAGGAATTAATCGGAATGACAATAAAAATGGTTGTGATATACATTTTTGTGGATGACAGAATACTACACAGAATATAATTTTCAACATTATCGTTACAAAGCATAAATTGGAAAAGTGGGGCGTTGATATAAATATGCAAGAATACGTCAATTTACTCGAGAAAGACCCAATCAAATAGGATTGATTAAAAAAAAACGCTATCGTAAATATGCTTGCTGCTCATGCTTGACTGGAACGACAGAAAAGATTCACCAACATATCTTCTCAAGCCCTTACCACAAAAAAATTAAATATTTAAGAAAAGGTTGCGGAAGTTGACGGGTATTCAGTTTTTGAATTGAATGGTTTGCGGCGTAACTTCGTGAAATTACCTCATATTAGAATGAAGAAACTTTGTAAATTTCACATTAATTTTATTAACACGACCAGTTTCATCGCTGCGCGACATCATTTAAGACTGTAATTTCCTGTATATGCACCTGATGATGTCGCGCAGCGATGAAACTGGTCGTGTTAATAAAAGTAATGTGAAATTTACAAAGTTTTTTCATTTTTATATTCAGTTTTTCTTTTGTTTTGACGTCATTGTTTTCTGCCAAAACCGGAATGTGTTCTCAATTGAAACCATCTCCTTAAAAATGGCAGTAAGATTATCTGGGACAATAAATTCAAGATGAAGCTATTAAATTTCTTACATTATATATTTTACTCAAGCCAGGCTATTCGTTTTTTCTAGGTGAGGTTGAAATAAAAATTAAGCAATGGAGAAATCCAATGCCAAATCTTTATACAGCATAGAATAAATTTTTAATGAAAATCTAACATGTAGAGAATTCCTCATGACACCATAAGAAGAATCTCCTTTACCTCTAGCCAAAAATAGTAATTCTATTTTGTGAAGAACGTTGTGTTTGTAACGGATGTAGCGTGGTCAGGGAAGCCGAACTACCGTACAATTAAATATTTGAAATAGAAAAATAAGGTCATATAAAACCGATAATGACGAAAAAAATCGAATATACTGGAAAAAAAACTCAATGAAAAAACTGAATAAACTACAAGGCATTATAATTTTTACTGGGTGACACATACTAGCAGCACAATGATATAAAAAGAAGCGACAATATTCATGGTGAATGGAAATACGAAATGCTCTGAAGAAATTACTAACAGAAACTACAATAACACTGGAAATTGAGTAATAAAAAAAAACGACAGGGCTGAAACACCATTGGCACGAATTTGATTTTAATGCAGATCAATGATGATTCGCAATTCTATTTAGTAGCATGCCAATCAACGGTATTAAATGAAGTAACCCGATCGACGGATATACAGGGTGTAAATAGTGTTACATTAGATCCTTTTCAACCGCCGCTATATCATAAATATTAACGTGAGCTATATTTACACGACAGAAAATTTATAACGGCTCCTGATAAAAAAATAAAATAAAATGAAAAACACACTTCCTCCACACTAATAATTTTCATGTGTCAAATCAGAAACTGGAATGAGTAACCACTGACGCTATCAGGTTGACACCACAAACTTGAAAACCGATACGCGCTTTTAACGACGGCAAAACGTTCAGCCTCAGAATAAATTGAAGCCCTGATATAAGAAAAAATAAGAAAATCGGTTTCTCAAAAAGCTTCATATCCGCGATCAAATCGAATATTCTATTTCAGCATAAAACTATCACGAGAATCATAAGAACTTTTTTTTCGTGTTCCAGAAACAGCAGGCTGCAGTAATAAATGTGTCATTCGAAGCTATCTGCTTTTGCGCCCACAAAAAAATAGAATAATAAGGCCTGGAATATAAATCAAAGGAAATAACGACGTGACCGAAAGGTTTTCCACGGAGATCAGCTTACAATGCTTTCTCCTCCGAGAATCGCCAGTGCCAAGTGGGGAAGATGGCCATCTCATACTTTTTTTGCGAAGTGATTCCCGAAAAAGAAATAAATTCTGCAGACGAATGCCCACGGAGCGCCATAGGGCGGGAAATCTAATTAACAACCTCGCCATTGCCGTTTACTATTACGATCCAGTCTCCCGCGAGGAAAACCCTTTGCATTAAACCGCCCGTCCATCTGGGCAAGACAGCTCCAGAAAGCACGTGTTTACCAGGAAGGCCGCAATAATCGCCAACACCCTGAGGCCGGCAATAATTCGGACGGCCAAGAGATGAGAGGGAGTCTGGCCTCTCATGAAAATTTCACCACTCCATATGCGTGGTGATGGTCATTCATATAAACTCAAGTAGATCTGACTATTCAGTAATTGATTTACCGATTTCCCTTGACGGTATTTCAAAGTAAGGTAACCTATTCTACAACTACATCGAAAAATATTATTTCAATTTCACTTAAAACTTGCATGAAATGTAATCACTGAAATAAACGCATTAAAGCCATCAGTACTCGTAAATCCCGATAAAAAGATACGCTAATGAATTAGATCTTCATTAATAAAATCATAATTGTATTTATGGATATAAAAGCATAAACTACCCTATCCCTATTAATACATATAAAATGACAGGAAAATAAAAAGCAGCAATTAGTTTTTCCTCATAAATTTACTTGAATTTTTGATAAATTAAAAAAAAATTCCTCATGATATGGCTTATGATTCCATTATTGCGGGATCGGATGGAAGTCGGCCAAAAGGTATTAGTTGCACAGTCCATGTTTTACATTACTTTCCTTGCTGTGGTTCAGCAGTATCCTGGCCGATGTTTTTACCCGATTCACAGCAATACCATAGATGCATAATATTCTAACCAATTTTGCCATCAGCACTATCCTATTGAAAAATGTCTCCTCCGCGAATTCCTCTCTTTATGGTGCCTTTATGTTTACCATTTACCTCTCACGTACTTCCCAACCCGTTTTTGCTCGTAATTGATATCTTGCCAAGATATTTAGCCTAATTTATTTTAAATGGCGAAATTCAAGTTAACCATGCATCTAAAACCATTAAATAAAGGAAAAATAAATTAATAATGAGCGGGCTAGTCGGTAATACTTTCTTGGCGTAGCTTAGAAGGACTCGAGTATTAGCCCCAGTTCTACTGAGCCACTTTTACTCTTCGAATTTCGCACTTAAAATTCCACCATATAATGGTTACTTAGCTCATTGGATTGAAAAAATATAGTAAACATTGCAGGAATATTTCTCGGGTTTCCCACCGGGTGTCGTATCGGGTTGTAGTTGAAACGTTTCCATGACTAAGTCCGTCATCGTCATCAGGGGTTAAAGGGGTCATCGTCATCAGGGGTCATTAACACCTGATGACGATGACGGACTTAGTCATGGAAACGTTGGGAACTACAACCCGATACGACACCCGGTGGGAAACCCGAGAAATATTCCTGCAGAGCATACGCCGGGAAAAACTCAGATCTACATGGTAAACATTCATTGAATATTATAATGATTTTGGCGAAATTTGAAATCCATTCTATCGAGGCTTAAAAAAATTGAGCCCCTTCACATTACTACACGTAAATACACCACTGTAGGGTTGAAGTCAGGTCAAAAAGCAAATTACAACAATGAGTGCAGGGATCAACCAACGGAGGGCACTGCAGAGAAGGTAGAAACCAAATCGCTCTCAAGAAATACAATTTACTATTTAGAGAGTTATTATTCGTTCTTCTTGTAATATATAGGCACTCAACAGACTCGTTTCATCATTTCAATGCATAAGCTACGGACCTAAATCAATATTTGATGACGAGGGTGGTCATCTTTCACGGATGACCCAAATGGAGCCTGAATGAGCAGAAGAAAAGCTCGCCATAAGAATTGAATGAGATTTACTTAAGGAGAGGTACGAAAAATATCCCTCTATGATTATGCCAAGAACCGGTCAAGAGCCTTTCTGCTTACTTGCCATTGGCCAGTTCGCATAAATAAATATATTTGAGTTCCTTCCCCGGACAGATATGGACATCGTATTTAATGACTTGCAGCTCGTTTTCTTCCACCGAAATGACACGAGATAACGATCAATTGGAAATAAAAATAGACGAGAGGAAAAGGAATAAAAAAGAGTTTATGTTACGATTGCCAAACGAAAATTCAACGCGCACACCTTTGGTTACGAAGAAATTGACTTATGGCAATCATTTGCTAAAGCGTGATGAAATTTTCACACATAGGCAGACACTGCTTTCACCGTAAACGCTATGAGTCCTGGAGACAGAAAAAAACCAGTTAAGAGAAATAGACGATATACCGACAAGGCTCTAGGGCATCCCATAAGTATTATTGTAAATATTTAAATTGACAGCCATGGCAAAGGATTTAAAAAAATCTAAATAGTAACAATCCCATACTCACAAAACGGCCAGCTTAATAACACCCGAAGAAATCCCCATAAAAACCCGCGACGGCATCTCAAAATGTTTCCACTTTCTATTTGCGGCGGTTCACATATTCGGCCTTTGCAGCATGTAGCGCAAAAGGTCCTGTTACCACCATAACGCACTTCACTTGATTTTGGGCCATCCCCATAAATTGCAATTCCTCGCAGTTTATTTCCATTACTTCCAATTTTTCGATGATATTTTCTAGGGATCATCTCAGTGCATGGTTCACCGTTGGGCCGTATTTCACACTACATAGCAGACATTTCATGCATTTCATTCATGATTATGGATATAAATAGCTGTGAATGATGGAAAACCTTTTTAATTACCACTAAGAAATATAAGCGAAACCATGTATGCACGGGTCTCATAAATGCATTCATATATGTGTTAATAGTTAATACATAATTATGCTTATTCATTGGTTGAAATGCAGTTGATATTTCGAATTTACTTGTCTAACTTGGGGTTTACATCCTTCGAAAGCCTTGATGAAGCAACAAGATACGGCGTAACATGGTTAAAATAAAATCCATGATATAATGGAAATGATAAAATTTGCGCATTTAACTTTTAAATTTAAGACATCATTTCCCTAAATGGAATGTAAAAAAATTGTAACTCCCCATAAATTTCAATTTTTTTAACATTTAATTACATTTAGTCGATTAGATGAAGCCAAGCCCGAAACAACGAATCATAACATTTATCAGTTACAATATGGATACATTTCACAACATTAGCCCTGAAACAGGACGTATTGCCAAAAGAGGTTGGTTGAATTTATTAAATATCAATGCCCAATTTAAAAAAAACTTATCGAAACATTTATATTTTTCAATTACCTGGTAGTAAATTTCAATTACCAAAAACCTTGAAACGAACGGGTAAGGCGGAGAAGAGGGCGCAAGGAAAAGAATGAAACAAAAAATTTCAAGAGGGAATAAAAATTCGAGGGACGTGAGGGTCCGCCTACTTTGAACTAATCCAAGGCCGGAGCATCATCCCCTCCCACGCAGCGACCGACAGCCCTCTCGCCCTGGGCTTCGTTCGGCTCCACCCCCACACGACCTCCCCGGCGGCAGCCGCTCGCTTCCTCGGCCGGCATCCTCCGCCGCCGCCGCCCAGAGGCTGGATCTCGGGCGAGGCTCCCGACCCGAATTTTATTCAGATTCCAGAGGGTCACGAGGAGCGATAGCAAAGGGAAAATAGGGAAGGAGAGGAGGAAAAGATGCGAGAAAAAGATAAGCAGAGTGATGGAAAGAGAACGCCCTCCTCACTCGGTGGTAGAATTTCGGAAAGCGCTCTATAAATTACCGCTTAAAATCACTTTCCGCCCACACAAAAGAGCATCCGTTTGACACTAATGGGTAACCTTTTGAAGAGCATAATTATTTTTGGGTATTTCGATTTGTAATAGACTCATTACTATCTTTTATAATAATTTCGAATTCGTCATTTAATCATGCCTCGCGCGATAAATACTATGATTTTAAAAATTCCAAGCATTCTAAAAATAATTCCAATTTCCGTAATAATTCCGAATGCATAATATATCTTGGAAACTCATAATCCAACGACCTGTAAGCAGTGGCGCCGACTCCATGGGGCATGAGGGGGCCCAAGCCCCCTCAAAAATTCGTTATGGGTGTGAGGAAAAAATGTGTCAGGCTTGTCGATTTTCCCCGGAGTGTCCTGATATCCAGATTCGAGTTATCGGGGTTCTAATGTTGATCATATAGTTCTTCTAAAATGCTTAAAAAACTTAAAACTCACTACTTATAAAATTTATCTGGGCAATATCCCCGGTTTGGGCCCCCCCAATAGTTTTTGTAAGTCGGCATCCCTACTTGTTAGTCAATTATTCACTGACAATACCTTTTTATTTTCTTTCCAAAATGACCTACCGAATCGCCCAACGACCGCTTTAAGGGAATAAATGGTATTTTTACTACGTTATCATATGCAATGTATTTGTTTCAACACGTTCGGCCAATTTATTTCCGGAATTTTCATTTCCACAAAAATTACGTGGGCCCTCATCATCCAGAAAACTTTCAATCATTCAGCTCTAAAGAAGAATGCAGAATATTTCTGCAGTCTAATCAAAAGTGTAGATTGAAAGACGGGAAACGTATTTGAGCTGCTCGTGGAATGCAGAGCGACTGTCGAGATTATATTATATATATTTTTGCTTTCTACACCTAACTTAAGAGAGGGCTCTCTTTTACGGTGGTTTTCCTGCTTTTAAATGTTATGTTTGCCTAAACCAATTTACTTTCAAGGGAAAAATAGTGAATACCGACACGGGATGGATTATTACTTCAAGATTGTAACGATCACGATGAGATATAGCATATGATCCCGAGTTTTAATCACTAGAACATTGGAAATAGTAAACTAACCACGAAATTATGTATATCTAATATTATATTAACTCTGAAAAATAATACGACTCCAGTGACACAAGAATCAAATTTTCTAAATATTCCCTTTCAAGTCAGTCTGATAGAAATGCTAATAACACGAAATGTACACAACATTTTGGCATAGCATTTTATTTCTAGGTACAACGGTTTCTTCGTTCAGATACATCGATAAAACCTACAGGAAGATCCTTATGGTCTATTAAATATACAAATAATACCGTTACGTTTCGGAAAGTCGAGCTATTTCTTTACTTATGCGTTGTGTTAACAAATTCATATAATTCTAAAAATACATTAAGAGAAAGATTAGCATAAGTGGAGAAGGGCTAAGAGGGCATAATTAAATCTACAAGGATATCTTCGCGTCACGAAGACACGTCAGTTAAATGAGATAAATGACTTAGAGAGGTGAAGGGAGCCTCAGGAGAACGCACCGGATCTTAATCCTTCTGGCTCTTGAGCTCGAAGGCCAGTGAGGTTACAGAATGTTACAGGCACACTGCACAGGTGCCACTGCCAAGTCCAATTCTTTGGAAGGCACACTTCAGCTCGTGCGCGTGACACAACGTCCGTGATTATGAGCCCATCTGCGAGAGCAAACATATTTATTGTGTACTGAGCGCGCACAGCTACCAGCTCATGATCCGTAGGCTATCCATTTTCATTCATTCCGAATCTTGAGTAAACACGGGGAGAAATAAGGACCGAGGGATACTAATCCAACAAGGAAAAAAGGCAATACGGGGAAACATTGATTAGATAACCTATGAATGATATTAAAAAAGTTATGACTAATGAAGGCATGGCAATGATATCAGAATACGCATTAGCGTAAGAAAAGACTAAGATACTTGGGTACTTGGTAAGAAAAATTACTTGGGTACATTTCAATCACTTGATAATCTTTAACTTACATATTGACTCCCTCAAGAGAGCATCGGTCAGACTAAGAAGAGACCGCCCATCAAGCAATGTTTCCAGCCATTTTTGGTGCTAGAGATTCCGTTTTTGCTTAATTAATGACACATTCAAGAGTCAAAATGTTTTCTGAAAACCTAAAACTGAAATTATAAATATAGTAAGCCATAAACGTAGTGAGAGACCGGTATACTTCAATAAAATTAAGGATATGGTAGGAATTGTCATATGCCTTCATTTTCACATGAAATTCCACAGTAAATAACTTCTTCGGATCCATTTTTAAGGTTTCATAATTAACCATTCTTATGAAAATCATCTTCCTATCATAATAATACTGAAGAAAGGATTTCATATTTATTTCATCAAATATAGTTTCCATTATTTGTATTCTGAAACAAATATATCCACAATCCTACCCAATTACCACAAGTAGCAGACTGCAATATCAGGCTCAAATATAATTAATGAATCACATAAAATAATTTTCTGTAATTTATAAAAAATATGACATCTATCCCGCTTTCAAAATATTCAGTAAAAATTCTATCCGCACTTAGAATGAACAGCAATATCTTCATTCATTGATCAGAAGCTGAAAAACGACAGAAGAATAACTAAAACTCCTTCGCAAAATGAATACATATCGTTAGCTTCTGCAATAGAACTAAGCTTGAAAGTGAAATAAATACCATTTTAAACAAAAGGAATTAAAAGATAAGCTACCCCAGAGCCTGAGAGAGCATGCATTTTCACACCAACAATAAATCCAAAACGTAAAACACGAACAAATCAAGACGAATTATTCAGGGCTCGTGCGTAGCTAAACATTTTATCACACTTCCACACATTGACTTCAGCTGCATTCAAATGAGAGTCAAACCTTTTGTGCTTCTTCGCAGACATTAAGACGACGGCCACTGGGTAAGTTGTACAGCTGCTTTTTTAACATAACAACGACCGAATCGAATGACGTTTCATGCCCATGATTCCAACGTACTCGATATGGAAGGGGGAGACTGCCAGGACATGGGGACTCGGAGCGCCTTTTATCAGCTATGCAAAATTATTCAAAATCATATTCGAAGCGGCCGCTTTGGAAGGAATGCATGCATCGTAAGTCAACTAACGATCTCAATGGAGGGAGTAAAGAATGCGTAGTGGATAATAAATATATGTTCAAGAGATAATCACAAGTCATGCAGGCAGGGAGTCAAGGCTACAGCTATCTGTATCCCGCCTTATTCTGCCTCGATGCGATAAACGACGCAGTCGTCAACGAGTTGCCTTATTGAAGACGCAATTAAACAGGATAACAGAGCTCTGAAAAAATGCCGGTAGGATCGACGGGTGATTCTAAATCAAACGAAGGAGTAATAAAAGTTAACAGAAAAACTGCTCAAATCCATTTATTTTTCTAACCGAGATTGGTATTTACATTTTTGAATTTCAGCCCTGGGAAATCAGTTTTTAGACTTGATATTCACGAAGGAATATGATTCAATTTTAAAATTTAAAATATAGCCCACTCCTCACAAATTTTATAAAACTTCTCCTTGAGAGATTATTCGCATCGATAGGCCGATTCGAAATAAATTTTCTACAAGAATAATCATCGAATAAAATACCGACATATACCATTTAAAATATCAAATGGTTAAAAAAAATAACAAGTCAAGTACACACAACTACGATGAATCATGAAAAATCAGAGCAAAATTTAATCAAGTACCTAAAGAGTCATGACCTTTGCGTTTCAAATAAAAGCGTTCATTCCTACAGTTACAAACAATTATTCTGAACAGCTAAATGGTTTTTATCATTGGCGAAGCGGAACGATGACCAGACTACCTGTGGGTCATAGTCATACCTTATTGGAATGCTTAACCAAAATACTAGTAATACTAAAAAGAATGGAAATCGATACTTCAAATTCAATTAAAGATGGCTGGCCATTAGGAAAAGCACATATTTTGGAGAGGTCCACCATTATTCCAAATTTATTGACGATTCATTAGAAGAAAGGGGCGAATGTCCATGAATGGGTAAAAGAAATATGATCCGGTAACCATCAGCTCTAGCAAAGAATCTTCATTGTAAGTCTCACTCAAACTAATTAACCCGTTACGCAAAATTATTCTCCTGGCAAAAAAATAGAATATTTTGGGGTCAAATTGGAAAAGGTCAAATTTTACTATGCATTAATTTTTATCAACGATCCAATGTGTACGGTCGCTAACTTTCCTTCATTCAAATGCGGACACTACTGAAATCGACCATTTATTCGATAGACCGTTTACACTTCACACGTTGTAGGCAGAGGATCGTAAAGCTGTTATGTGATCAACTTTTCTCTCCGAGATGTCACTCACGCTTCACACTTCGAACGAAGTTTATTTGAACGGCATTGAAATTCGAAAGGGTGAGTTTTATACGGTGCGATAGATCTGAAAAAAAGTGTGAAATGTCTCCGAAGAAAACCTTCCCGAGAGCCAGGAAAAGAAACAGGTAGACGAAATTTTGTGGTCCATGAAACGAAGTGTGTCTTCCAGATGCGATTGCATTCAAAGCCCTCGACATAGGGTTGTAAAGCAGACCTCTGAGAAATTAAGGGACTTTCTCAGTCATCAAAACAGAGAGAAGAGTTCTGTCATTTGAGGGAAGCTGATATTCGAGAAAGGAATGAACGCAAGCCAAAAGCAAACACTGGTCATTGTAAATCTGATATGGAAGAATAATGAGAGGAGTTTTGCTAGAAAGAAATAATTAAGAAGTTTTAAGAGATACGCAGTTCATACTCGCAGTACACAAAGACATAACAAAGACATTTACACAGACAAGACACACAGTGTCGGTGGAGGGATAATAGCAAAAAAAATTATTCGTGCAAATAAAATTTTGAAAGGCACACCGTTTTCGATGCCTTAAACTCCTGGAGGAGACCTATAACTAGAACTATCCTGGATAAAAATATACATTTCTTGAAATTTATTTTTCAAGTATGATCCCCGGCCGAGGTTTTCACAGCCAAAATGAGACGTTGAAGAAGCGAAATGACTTGTGAAAATAAACTGAGTAATTTTTGTTCCCATAATACCTTATAATCAAGTAAATTTTTGGTTTTAGGCCTCGCTAAATTGAATTGAACATATTTGAAAGAATGGAGTGATTTCCCCAATAAAATACAACGGCATACCGAGTTACGTCACTTAAAGATATTATTATGTTATGAACTAGTCGAGGGATTAATTTAGCTATTAGCAATGAAGTCATGCCAAGTTACGTCAAGTGAAAGTTTGGAATAAGCATGTAAATTTGTTTTCAGTGCCGCGCACGGATGCAAAGAGAAATGAGTCTTGAAAACATTCTTGTCATCTCGTGGACTTGAGATTAAAGCAACTTGTTCATTTGACCTTCTCAAAAAGTGTCCACCAAGACGGCTTTAAGGCGTCATTGGCAGAATACATGCCAGAAAATCGGAAGATTTGAGTCCAACTACCATGTCAAAGTCAAATGATTTTATTCGTGACGAATTTCTTCTTTTGGTGTTTATATAAAAAGATAGCAACATTTTTTTTCCAACAGTTTCAAGATCCAACGGATTATGGAAATATTTTGCCGAACGAATGGATATTCGATTTCCCCGCACGGTAATGGGCTATAGGAAATGCTAGACGATATTTCGTTGGAACATTTCGTTTTCGTATGTAGACGGCTGAGGTCCTGACACCCCCTTCCACACGCTCATTGAGAAGGCGTGCGAGGTAGCAAGCAGATGTAGATAGATATATTTTATTTTTTAGTAAACGAGGCTCAAAGCACCGATAAAATCCGCCACTCTCTCTGTTATGTCTCCAATAAGAGTAAAATAAACATATAGGTGGCATTTCAAAAATATTGATGACTCAATCCCCAATTCAAAACCGTCGTTATGCATGACGTATCGAAAATGCCACTATCGTGTTTTTACCACAAAAAACAGCAAAATCCGAGAGTCCACTCCTGGATATCTAGCGTTTCGTCATCAATAAAGCGAGTCTCTCTGGTGGAAGAGGGCAGAGAGAGATCTTCGAAAGGTGAGGATAGAGGCTTAAGGGGCAGGCGATTAGCGCTGAACCTCTTCAGACTCTCCGGCTATAAAACATCGGCAAGAAGCGCTAATCATAGTAGCGCAGCTCGTTCATATTTTGTCTTCTACTCTCGGCTCGCGCATTCCGATCCAATGACGACGTCGTTGGAGTTCGCAACCGACGGAATAAAGTTCCCCCAGTAAGTTGCAAGGCGAGAGGAGGCTCAAAAGGCAACTCCATCCCATGATAGAGAAGAGGAATAGATAGTGTTGAAGCAAAAATGCCTTTAGTGATAGATTTATAATATAGGGTGGGGAGTGGCGTAATTAAAATTCCAATTCGAATAATATATCATAACACATCTCGTAAGCGTCAGTCATAGATAATTATAATCGGAACCTGAAGGACAAATATTTAAATGAATGAGGTTTTCAATAAAAATTTCCAATTTTTTTTTTAATATTTCCATACAATTGGCTCACTGACATCATGTCATCAACTGGTTCACCCTTGTAAGTAGTAAATGGAAGAGCTTCGAGGTATTTAAAGAAATATGTAAGGTTGATTGATTTAAATCACAATGTTATCTATATGGTTAATTTAAAAAAAGAAACCATGAGCGAATAATTTTGAAATTTAATTCTTTGCCAATAAATGGAACGCCATTTTCCATAATGGTGACTCTCAACTAACAAAGATGCTGAAGGTGAATAAATACAGCATGAAGTTAAAAATAATCTTAGTTCTGTTTTTTCATTGAAAATACAGTCATCATCAATAAAATCATTATAAAAATAGGTAGCTATTATGTTAGACCACATATTTTTATTCATGATTACAATGCATGAGTCACTACGAACAAGCTATTGAAATAAATTATTAGAAACATTCTATGAGCCAAGTCAATTTTTACTGCTGGAAGTGAGTAGCCAGTCTGTAAGCTCAAAATATATGTCTTAGCACTATGCACAGAACTATCCCACGCCAACATGATGTGTAATATTTACAATTCAAAACACATAATCAACAGAACACACCTGCGATGCTAGCTGCCCCACGCAACCCCTTTATCTCATCACCTTCTCACGTGTTCTACGCATTATTCACTTCCCGAGAGAAATCTTTTCGACAAAAGTGGGGAAGGAATGCAGTTCTCCAGATAGCTCCGAGACGAAATAAGGCATTAAATGTATCTCCGCCTTAAAGCAGAGGAAAGGGATGGACTGTATAGCGGCAAACATCACATCATCAACCTGAATTACTCAAAGAAATGCACAGAAGCCGCCGTAGACTAACGTTTACACGATATAAAAGAGTCAATGATTCGTAAATTGATAATACTTACACAGGCTGACTTTAGACCCTGAGAGTTTCGGAAGCCAGGGGACATTATATAAATTCAAAAATTGTAAATTATAGTTATAAATATTTCATTTTGGACAAAGAAAATCATCTTCTCGGTCGAAATTTTGGTTATGCTGGGATTGAAAATAATTTGTTCACCTAGTTGTATTCCTTTATGCTACGCTATTAAAATATATTTCTTTAATATGTCATCCTGAAATATTTCTCACAATTTTTCTCTTTTCCATGAAAATCCCTTCTTGTTATTATCTTCGATCGCTCCACAAAAATCAATATTTTTTTCACACGAACGCATACTTAAGGGCCAAAAAAAATTCCCTCCTCTTCTCTTCAATCTCTCTTTCACCGTGCCAACAACTATTTCAAACAGTACAACGCCTAATATTATCTATTCAAAACACACAATCGACAGAACAAGACCGCAATGCAAGATGTGGCTACACACCCTCTCACGTCGCCTTCGCATTCTTCATTTCCTGCACTGGGCTGGGATACTATCCATTCTTTAATCGCCGAGTCATCGCGCTCCTTTGATGAAGAAGATAAGTGGAAGAGAGGGTAAAGAGAGGGAGAGGGAAGGACGAGGCAGGGGAAACTCCGACGAAGGGGAAAATGAAAACAAACACGTCCACTGACTCTTCTCCCCTTTTCTCACAAATAATACCCTCTCCCTTGGCGCGGCGAATGCCTCCAGAGAGGAGAGCCTAACAGCTAGGATAAAACAAAAGGGCGTGTTTTTTTCTCCCCCATCCAAGTCACGTCCGATCACTGGCGGCGATGATGACGTTCCGTCTTCTTAAGACACCAAAGTGACTTATTATTATTACCATTGTGGTCTTCGAAGCCGATGCACAGACATACACACAATCTTGCTTGCAGCCACGCCCCATTTCGAAGGACCTTAGAGGAGGCGTCAGAGTCCCACTTTCCCACCACCCAACCCGACGAAAGCGTTATTCCCTTTGTTTCAGGACGACGAAGCCGACAGCCAGTCTTCGATCCATCACTGAGTGTCCCAAGCCTCTTCCCGCGATAAAGCTACCTATCAATGATCAAAAATGCATCAAAACGGTCTTCAATCTTCCAAGCAGCCGCCAACTCAAAGATCACCCCATTAGAGACAAAACATACAGTAGGAAGTACCATTTATTAACCTAACGTGTAGGTCTTTCCCAGCGTATGCTATCAGGACTTTTCCACCACGTCAAATTGTCCATTTCGGCCATAATTTCATCTGTGGCGATAATATAACCATTGAAACGTCAGCAGAAATGAACCTATTAACTACGTGAAGACCCCGAATATAATAATCTGAGACCATTTGATAAAATTTCCTTTGGATGTAAAACGGTGTATAGTAGCATCAAAAATGCTTTTTGGAAGCATTTAAAATATTTCCATCAATTTTATAAAAATCATCATCTCTTGAACAGCAGGAAAGAACGAAAACAGTTCTACAAATATCACTGAAACAGTGAAAAATGAAGCAGTGGCAGAGATGGTGGCCAAGCACATGGGAAATACATCCAAAGGTAACGATTGCTTTGAAAACTTCTGAGCAATATATAAGAGTTGATATTGACAGCCACAAGGCGGCATCAGATATGCAAAATACATAAACTAGAAGGACAAAATATTAATTATTGCCTTTAATAATCTCATCCCCAGAAGACGGTGCGCCGTTACCCACTCCAACTAAGCGGCAGCAAGACTAAATATAACACTCAAAATGAGCAACCAATATGAAAAGGTTGAACTTATATTCATACAAAAATAATTCCATTCATGCAGAGCAGGAAAACACAAATATCTATAAAATAACTTCATTATTTATGAAAAGAAAAAATAAAATAGTAAAATAACGATAGATTTCAGATATTACTTTTTACCTATTTTATTCACTTCACTTTTCCTAAATAATGCGACTGAAGAAAAAATGAATTAAAACAAGCTATTTAAGAGCAAAATCCTCAATCAATGTGCACAACACGAGAGTAAAAGACTTGGTAAACAAACAGATACCTGTATTCATATGAAGAGCACAAAGGTATCCTTTTGAATCAGTAGGCCTTCACCTGCTGGTTACAAGGGTTAACGCCCATCCAGGACTCAGAATATTTTAAGTTCGTGCTTTAGCTATGAATATAGGAATTATGAAGCATAAAATCACAATTTGAAATTGAAACGGAATAACTAAAAGATATAAGGCTCGAAGAAATACGACCGCGATAAGAAAACATCATCAAAATCTCAGTGTATTAAAGCTGTAAATTGAATAAAAAACGTGACTTTTCCTTGGCCCTCGCGCGCCTTGACGCAGACGGCTTGATGCCCCCAAGTCGTATGCAGACGATGTAGAGCGATGAAAGGGGAGGGCCACAGACTTAAGTGATAACGAGTTCAAGTTCACGCGTCAACGAAAATAATCGGAAACCGACGGCCCGTGGAGGTTAAAAGAAATTCCCTCTTTCCCCGCTTGCGTAGGCGGGCGGTTCATAGGACCCACCCCATGCCAGGCTTCCCATAACTTCCATCACCTCCCTAGTGAAACATCTGAGAGGAGCCTCACCGACATTTGAGGATGGTCTATCAGAACCCTGCCCACCAGGTACTACCTCTTTTATCTTGAGATTTCAATCGAAAGGGTCGGAGGTGTTTTCCTTTCTCGAGGAGGAAATAGGAAATTGGATGGGTAGTGCTGCTCTTTGAATGTCTATGGAATGGGTTTTACTGGACAGCCCTTCCAAAATCGTTTGTCACGACGCGCTACGCACCCCTTCAGTCTCTAAGAAGCATATTCTTCCTCCCTATACTACTCTCTCACAGTTCCATATCCCTCTTAATTGAAGAAAACTAAATATGAAATAACTTGGGCAGGCACGTATGCATTGGATGTTCTTCAAGAGCTTCAGAATGCTATGTAATGTTTCTAGGTTCTCTTGACAGAGAAATACGAATAAACTTTAACCTAAATTGAAAAAATATATCTATACATTATGATTAAATTTTAAATTTAAACGCATTTTCGAATCTATACATCACAAAACTTGTATAGATGTATGATACAGGGGAGGCCCATGATTAACCGGTTTCATGTTGATTTTATATGATGCTTCTTCTCAGTGCTACATCTCCTGCATTGAGTTTGTGTACCAGTTCAAGTCTATCAGGGATTTCTCGCGGGTAATATTGATCCGGCAATCTTCTGAATAGTATGAGCTCTTCATTCTAGGTAAAGCCAACATTCAGAGGTACTAGTTCCAACTTGAATTCTTGCTTTCATCAATGAGTGAAAACTCTAAAAGTGCGTTTAAAGAGCCCTTCACATAGACTTTTGATAAATTTTTCGGTTGAAAACTTGAGATTCATCGTGAAAGAAGAGAAACTAAAGAAGTTTATGAATACTACCAATGATGGTTTTGCGAGATATAAAATATGAAATCGAAGAAAGGAGCCCGACGTTATGCAGACAAGATGATCGAGGTACTTCGGTGTTAGCAAAGTGACTTTCACCTAATTGGACACATCAAATCACATCCTAATATTCAAGTAAAATATGGAGGAAAACCTTCAAAAGTAATAAATAATATTGATAAAATATGTGATCCAAAGATAGAAAAATTCCTCGCAATGGCTAATGTATACTTATAACGACAAAAAACACACTAATTTGTAGGTAAGTCCCAAGAGAAGCGAAAAAAAGCCTTCTAAAGCCCTAAAGAAGAGGTATTTTAAAATATTCGGTCACATCACTAAACGTCGTGTGACAGTCTAATGAAGATATTCGTTGAAGAACAATCAGAAGAGAAAAAGAATGTCACGTGAGCGTTGATTGTAACAGGGGATAATATACATAAAAAGAGTAAGGTAGTAGGTAGGTATGAAAAGATCGGCTGACAGGAAAATCGAGCGTAGAGCTACCATACAACAATCCCATGACCGTAGACTAATGATAATGATAAAGACAAGACAAGAAACATGAAAAGAAAGCAGCCGCGAGAATTATCCATCGGTTTGTACAGCAGTAGCACACATAGCCAATTGATCAATTTCCAAGGCAGAGAAGAAATAAAATAACTGGAATGTAGACTCATTGAAAGTTGGAAAGGCAGTTTCCACGGATGGCAATGAAAAATTTAGCTTGGCGCTCACAATTTTAAGCGCCTAACTTTATCGAAAAAAGTTTATTCTCACAAAGTTCAGCAAATTTACAAATATTACTCTCGCGTTCGGAAACAGGTAATCAAACGTAATGAAACGTATTATTCACGAACGGTATGTACTTAAATTAAAAATATTTCAGTTAAGCATTTTAATATTTAGCAATGTACCCAAATCGCTGTATTTTAGCGTAAATCTCGGCTTGGAATTGGAAAATCGATTCTACATACAATCTATGAGTTCTTGGAGAACATATTTCGAAATTTTGTATTACCTTGTCAATTCTCGTAATAAAAATCGACCGATTCAGGACTGAAATTGATCAATACCAAACATAAATAGAGATTAATATTGACTGATGAGAAGACCAGTATTCATAATCCAACTAAATCGTTCAGAAGTTGTGTCGATATGGTGCTAGCATTCCTATAGGAGATATAACAGTCACTCAAGTCTCCACACGATAAGATGAATTATGAGGACATCTGTCACACGGATTTATAGGGGTCGGCTAGGATGGTGAAAATATTTAACCTTATCATTTATATAATCGAGTAGTTAAAAAAAATTAATCGGATGAGTTACCGCCACTATATTTTTGTGTCACAGAAATAGCACCTCAACCTCGGCGCTGAAGAACGCCACCCGCCTCAGCAAGGGGCATCATTTGACTTGACATTCTGGCGCGGAATTGAGAGGGTGGTCATAAAACCTTTGACCCCCCCCCGGATGGCCAGCATCAAAATGAAACCAAAACATTGACACGCGCATTAAAGGAATAGATTTCACATCCATATAACCGACGCTCATGCCTCCAGCGAATGAAAACGTTCAAAAGTCGGGAATATTAAAATAAAATGCATCCGAGGAAAGAACATGATTTTGTACGAACAATGGTCATTAGTAAAGATTAACAGCGACCAAATAACTCTAAGCGAATATTTTTCGACTCAAATTCAAAGATGCGGAAAATTTTAAGTAATGAAAATATGAATGAAAAATAGCTGTTTACAAATACCCAGACTTCACGAAAAAGTTTTCATACGACCATATATATGCACCACCACCTCTCACCAATTAAAGGGTTGATAATGGTGTCCTGTCCTAAAGTTAATATCTTGAAGCGATTAAAGAAGAATGAAGCTGAATTTCTTTAAGCAATTTCGAAATTCAAAGCACGAGTGCCTGCAGAACATGAGAGTCACATTTGAAATCAATTGATGAAGGGGTGGTATTATTTTAGAAATATTACTGATAATACTATTTATATATTATTGCTCATGCCAATCATGAAATGTAAAGTTGTCGGACGAGATAATTCAATCCGTATTGCAAAATTTTATTATCGCCATCAAGCACCTAATTGTCAGCGTATTTTTTATTCATTTCACACAAGCAAGTGCCTGCGATTAGAAGCATGGGGAAAAGATGTGAAAAATAGATTAACGCCTCATTCCGAAATTCTATTATCAATGACGAAGACCAACAGGATCAATTAAAAAAAAGTTGTTTCTTGAGGTAATGCAACATGCCTTAAACTAGAGGAATGCAATAGCGTCGAATTCAATGGATTTTTATAGCTTGATTTCATAATTATAACCGAATAGAAATCGTAAAACTGATTTTAGGAATCTAGCCACCAAAGATTTCAGTTCACCAGGATATTCTTTTCCAAGTGAAATCATGTTTGCATCCATTCTATACTGGAGAAAAGTGCACATATTCCTCAATCAAAAGATAAATATATAAATTTAAACATACCTTACCGTCCTCGCCCGCGTTGTCTAGCGATGGTTAATATCCAAGGATCAGAATACGTCATGCGTCACGTAATCATACTCATGCACTGGAGCCCCTGAAGGAAGAGTGAAAATGCTAACGTTAGATACAACATATTATAGCGATCGCACAAAACTATTTAGCAGAAATCTGACCAATTTTATAATAAAAACACACCGCGATGGAAACACGGGCTTCCCGTCAGTTCTGAAGTCAAAAAGTAAATTGCTCGCCCAGTATCGAGTAAAAAAAATGTTTAATTTATGGGCCGAGTGCCATTTGCTCTGACAGAACTATTCACGTAGAATACTATAAATCACCACAACCAAATGAGTGTAGGATCTAGAAAAGACCTATAATATTCATAGGAATATTATATAGTATACTCTATACTAGCCTATGAATGAATTTGAAGTAGGCAGTCTAGCTATTTATAATGGTAATTATTGGTGAGCGGACAGTACACCCGGTTACGACCGCCCACCAATGACAGGATAAAAATAATTCACCTGCATATTCGGAAATGCAATTGGGACATGAAAACGAAAAGTATTCAGTGAGACTAACGTCGAGCGATACGCGTGAAAGTTCTACCGCAGTGCAAACGTCATTTCGTTGGCGTTAGGGTTCCTACATCCACAACACCCGTAAAACTACGTATATTCAGAGGTGACTAGCTGAGGTTATCTTAACATGCGCTATCCTACACAACGTGACAACATTACCAAGGTCGTTATTTTACCCTTCTCATTCCGCGATTATTTAAAAACCATTAAATCGCAAAGCTGACAATATATTTGGTAGTAGGAAAGCCAGCCATTTTCCCATCACGTCACGGGATGTAAAGCGCTAATATTGACCGTTATCTCGTGCTATGGAAGGAGGAGAGCTAGATATAAACATCAGCCTTGGATAATAATTCAACGTTAGGAATTTTTTGCCCACTTCATGACAGAAATGTATCTTGTCGGACAAGCCTTGATACCACTACGGTACCCTGTAGCATAGGTGGAATGCCTATGCTACAGGGTACCGTAGTGCAGCCTTATTTAAGTGATATAAATATCCATCAATACTAAATTAGCCTTTCGCTTTATCTTTTATCACCATGGAAAAATTAATAACTTAACTTTCAACGGCAACAAAGAAATTCCGGAACGCTCTGCTTTCGATAAAAGTTACTTCAGATAATTTCAAAAATAAACTTTCGGAGAATAAATTTATAAAATCTATGGCATACGCAGAAAACAAACCGGTGTACTATGAAATAAAATTTGGCTTCAATCAGCGAGATTATAAGGAAACTAATTTCAAACTTGAACGTTTTAATAGCATTCCAAAAAAGGTGGCACGTTTTCCGGTCTTTCATTGCCCAAAAAACATCAATAAGTATCATTTTTTTAAGAATATTTGCACACAAGATAAACTAAATAAAATTTTTAAGTCATTACGTTTCATGAAAAACGTGTGTTACAATGTTACAAAGCATTTAACTAGAATGCACATAGTGTTCTGCCTCACTGTATGTGTGGGAGGAATATAATAAAGAGCGCCAACGCTTTATAACGGCAATAACGCTAATGGATTTTTAGTTCTGCAGCACAGCGCGGCATGAAAAGAGAGAGAGATGCAGGCGGAGGCCACACCCGTGACCCCTGACGCCCCCAATACCTCAACTCCACCACTGCCGATCACGGAAGACAGAAGAAACGACGAAATTCCTTCACGCGCCCAACTAGAAGGAACGGCCTCGAGAGAAGACAGAGGCGGACCGGCCAGCGGCGGACTCTTCAAGGAGAGGAGTAGCACAGGGGGTAGTGGGGTCGAAATAAAGGGTTGGTCACCTGCCAACGAGGAAGACGCAAAATCCCAAGCTACAAGCGCCAACAATGGCCCACCCGACTTAACATCTGCATGCCACACACATTGACGGCGTAGACCAATCAATGATTCCAATGGCAATTCACAACGGCACAGAAAACTACTCCGTGACCTGAATAGCAAGGATTGAGTAAAATATTCGGGGATCCGAATAGTTCATGGACATCTACACATTACCACGCAAGCCGCCTCAGTCGGCGAACGGATGGTGGTGCCAGAACACCAGACATAATAATAATAATAATAAATTCGTCTTCATTTAAAAACAGAATTTAAGTCTATAGTTCCATAAAGTTGATTGACACGCACGTACATACATGCCCTGGATGAGAGAAAATCCACCTAGGCGGGATTCGAACCCGCGACCCCTTGATTAGCAGGCGAGCCGCGCCGCCACCACGAGAACACTAAATTTTTAGCCGTTTGTTTTGAAAGAAATGACTGGTAAATTTCGACCCAGCATTTATTACGTCCTTCACTGCTCGAAAGAAAAACGAATTCAGACACCTATCCTATATGGGCAAAACACCTCACTGCTTCATTGTCCGTGCTGAATCTGGAAATAAAGCGCGGTTATGAAATGCTGGGATTCCGATCCTTCTCCTCTCCCTCCACTTCACCTTCTCCATTCTTCTCCACGCCCACATTTCGAATACTTCCAGTCCTCTATCGTCCTTCTTTATAAGTTTTCATGTTTCCGCACTGGAAAGTACTGCACTCCATATCAGACTCTTCTGTAACCTTTCATTTAAACTCTTACATAACAATCCCCTCATGACCATGAGTGATTAAAGTGGCATTGTGGGTGAGGAGAGACAGCTTTTAGATGACATACGAAGGAGACAGAAGGAATGGATGGAGCGAGTACTTAGCGGGGTTAGGATGTTGAAAACAGCGCTGGAGGGTAGAATATTAGGTAAAGGAGGGAGAGGAAGAAAGAGAATAGGATTTTTCAATCAAAGGAAGTAGGCCTTGCTTTGAATTGAAGAGGGAAGTCCATGAAGAAAGGGGATGTTGCCAGAATACTTCTTGAATAATTCATGGAAACCTACGGTAATCGGTAGAATAATTTGATAAGATGATGCTAACGCTACGCCAGGTTTCTCTCCATTCGTTATTGGCCCATTAAATGGCGCAGTTGCTCGGGTGCCTTCACCGATAACAAATAACAATGGTTATTTATTTCTGTGCTCATTCATTATTCTGTTTTAGCTTGCGTTATCTATTGATTTATGCATCCGCTACGGCAATGAGTGGTGTACTTCTTAGCCGTCAATATGAAGTGAGTGGGGAGATAATTCATTTGTCTCATTTCCTAATGTTTACTCTGGATTTTGTGCTTAGCTACTTAGCCTATGCTGTGCGTTATTTACATGCTATAATATACTACCTTATTACAGCTTTCAATGCTGTTTTATTTAGACGCTCAATTGGTTATTGTGCGTTTATCTTCCCGATACTATTCTTTTGATAGATGAGGAAATATGTGCATTTTTCTCCCTAAGTTCACTTATTGATTTTCTTATTGTTCCAATACTTTAATAACGTTGCAAATGGGAGATTACGAAATTCATTGAAAAAACATGGGAACGGTATTTCTGTGCGGCAGGATGTGATCTTCGGGACGTGGAGCGGCTCCCAACGATAGGACGTACTTCGCAGCGCCTAACACGACTAACTGCCGCTCCAGTGCCCCACATAAGTAATCAGAGGTCTGCACGACCGCTCCCTCGCGTGCAGAGAAAGACAAAGGGAGCGAATCAAGTTCGGAGAAGAGCCACTAACGACTTCCCTAATGGAGACCTCCTCTTCAAGAAGCGGCGACTTAAAACGCTGGGAACTTACCCTCCCCCGATCACCTGCTTCCCACGAAGAGAGTCAGCAGCATCGAATAATTGCAGTGGCTTTGAGTCACGGAAGTCATTTTATAATTATTTAGCAGAGGTAAGGATAGGTCCATATATCACGCGGGTAACACGGAGTGGGTAGGCGATCGATGAAAAGTCAGAAACAGAGGCATAACGACAGGCTATTAACCACTATTTCAGCATTCACTCCTATTCTACATTTCCTTGTACATATTTCCCATATGAATGGTAAATTATCCACCAGGACATATACGTTCAATTACCTAGCGAGTTAACTACACTATATTGTATGATCTTAGGTTTTCCCGGCGTATCAGTTGCAGAAAAGTTTCTCGGGTTTTCCACCGGTTGATGTCGTCCATGTCTCCCTCGGAATGCATTCGGAAGATCCCCTGAGGATGATCAGCAAGTCGCGGATCGAAACGTCGGGAGACATGGACGACATCAACCGGTGGAAAACCCGAGAAACTTTTCTACTCTATATTGCTTAACACTCACTCAGTTTTTTAACCTGAAGGATGGTTGGATAGGTTAGGGTAAACTTCAGCCCATGATAGGTCACAGGCGTATGAATACCAAATATTTAGGGTGAGGAGGTCAGTTCCTTTCCCTGGGCCATCTTGCACTTACAGGTTTTTTTGCTTCGGGTGGTCTTCGTTTGATTTGATGATTTAAACGAAAGATTCAATAATCAGAGGTCAAGCGCTCTACTCCGAAAGCTAGACGCACGCTGAACATACACAAGCAACATTTTTGTATATTAATTACCTTCTACAAGCGATTTCTGAAGTCAACGACAGAAAATACCGCTATTGGTAACTATGTCAAAGGCATTATATAGATTGCTGCTTTGCTGGTATTAAACAGCAACCAATCATTATTTAACTTCCGATATATTTGGCCAATATGAATTCTTCATTTAAATCTTTATAAATTAATGCGTTCAAAAATGTCGTATGTGATTGTAGTGACCCGGAAATGGAAGATTTCCATTTCCAAAATATGTATAAATATGTTATTGTGTGACGTCTCAGAATAGCCAGCTATGACAAACTATGCCTCGGGATTTGCACCTTTTCACTTTCTAGAACGCCTAACCTTCCTCTTCCCCTTCCTTTCCCCTTCCTCTTGGACGAAAACTTCCTGGTTCCACTTCCCTATATAATGGCACGGTGTAGATGCAATTGGCACTCAGGACTCAGGCACTCCGGGACTCAGGAACACACAGGGCAGTCAGTAATGTAGCCGTCAGTTGGAGTCGAAGCACGGGCCTTATGGCCCGTGCGACCGAAGCGCCTCGCTATCCACCCGTGCCATCACCAGCAGCTCTTCTCCTTCCCGAAACATTGGTAAAATCTTCACTGTTGGTTATTCGGGACACACAAATTCATTATTTCTTCATGCATTGAATTGATTAAGTAATTGGGATTTTCAATGGGAAATAAACTTTGGGTTAAAACTTCAAATACTTGTGTGTGATTATTCGCTTCCCGACACCAAGGGCAAGAACCCGAACGCATTACATGATCAAGATTTTAATTACGCATCTATTAACAGCTTATTAATATTCATGAACGCGTCTTGCATACCTGAATATTCCGCTAACGGATGCGAACGGAAAAACATGAAGACAGGGATTTATTTTCGGTGGACTCGTAATTTTCGCCGTGGACACGAGAAAATTAAAGGCACTTTTCCACCAATAATTAACTCATATTTCCTGACTGATTTTATTACATTCTGAATTATAATCAGGTGGAACTATGTGATATTATAAAATGCATCGAAACAGCTCGCGAAAATAATAAAATATAATAAAAAAAACTCCAAGCCAATACCTATAGCATTCTGCCCGTTTTTTGAAGGCCTGGTCTGAAGGGTAAACAGCTGCTCAATTTTACCATCACATACGGTGATTTTAAATAAATTATATATAAATAATAAAATTTTTAAGCACATATGTTTTAGCATTATCAGTCACTTTTACCAAATGTATAGCTCAAACTATCAGTCAAGCCAGTGCACCCGCAGTTCAGCTAATCTACATGGGCAGGAGTGGTGGTACGGGAGCGTCTTTTACGATTTTACAAAACCTCAGTTGTGTCCCAGAGTAAAAGTTACACAAGACGGCTCAGCAGTAACAAAAAGCCTAGGCACACACTGAAGTTCCGATCACGGTATTAAGAAAAATGGTAAAAGTTAGCGAGTGAAATGGGTATGAAAAGATTTATCAAAATCCAGATACTTCTCCCTCCTTGTGAGAACTAGGTTTAGGTATTCATAAGTAGGTAGAATTCATTCAGGGTGAATATGTTGCAATTATAAAATTTTAGCAAATTAAAAGAAAGTGGAAAATTTCCACAAATACTTTAATTTTAATTTACGACCGGCTTTAATTAATTTTGCATTATCTTCAGGTGCCACCTTAACGCATCACAAAATGTATTGAAATCGGTGACAAAATAGAAATTATATTTCATGTGGAATTTTTCCAGTTGCTCTTATTGTTTGTACTCTTATGTTTTATACTCTTATATTATTGCATTAATTAAATAATATTATAATAATTGCAAAATGTTAAATGGAGCACTAAAATGGAAACAAAGCGGTGTAAAAACGCTGTTGCGGTATTCAGCCTACAAGACCCACCACATGATTTCGGATTATGCAATTTCAATCTTGGCCGCAGCCACAAAAGCCAAAAATTCCTCTTGTTTATGCGTAGCTCCTTTGAGAGGCGTCCAGAAAAATGTTGCTACCGTCAAAATATGAAGGGATCACCCCGCTCCCCTTATTACGATCAATCTCTTCACGGGACCACGAGACAAGGGGGCATATCCGGCAGCCGCAATTTCACCCCCTTCAACTAATTTCCCAAGTGGCCACTTGCACTTAACAAGGCATTAGTCTCGCTCTTCACGTGAGAGAGATTGCGAGCAAGTCAGGAGCAATTCTTGCCGGGCCCTCCCACGTCAAACAGATTCGCAACATCAGTCTCATTAAAACGAGCACCGAGTTGGCTTTGGGACGGATGCAAGCGGAAAAGCATGAAGACAGGGCTTTACAGTCGACGGACTCTCGTATCCCTCGCCGCGAACACGAGCGTTCGTGACTCACGGTTCCCATCGGAAGGAAGAAGGGTGCATATACACCACCACGGACCAAAGAGACCGATGGGAAAACATAGAAGGGATCCGTCCGAGAGCGTGACCTCGCAATGCTGAATGCAGTTCAGGAAAGTGCTGAATATATTTTCACCAAAGGGCGTCTGACAGTCCGAATAAAAGGATTAAGAAACTGAATAAATTTCACGGATAACAATTTGCCACGAACACTAGAATCCAATTCCACCATAAAACTACGAATTAATCCAATAAATGCTACCGTATTGGCTCGTTTTCTCTTTTGTTAATAAAAGCTGGTAGCACTTTTCCACAATATTTTAATGCGTACGACACGTTTCGACTCACAGAGCCATACTCTGGTAGAAAATCGGTACAAGTCTTGTACCGGAGGATGGCTCTGTGAGCCGAAACGCGTCGTACGCATAAACCTTCCGTCAGTCGCGACACATTTTGGAACGACATATTTGTCGCGCGACGTCTCACAGACACCATTTTAGAATGGTGAAACAAAATGCATGCAAGTAGAAATAACTGTTTTCACTAAATTAAATCATTCATGAATACTTAATTTCATAAATGGAGAACATTAATGGATAATAATGATGGAGATATTGGTATTAATAAAAGACTAAATACCACTCATTTTGACGTTTCTTACAGTTTTTCTTTCTTGGAAATTATATCAACATATTAAATTTGGTCAGTAAATGAAAACATATTTTTCACAGCTTCACAGTACGAATTGGGGGAATTATGGAGACATTTTATGTTGCCTGTTCAGTTGAACTTGAACCATAAATATCCTGTTGGAAAGTTATTATTCGATGCAACAACAACATTGTTAAGTGTATGTTTACGGCTCATGTTATGCATCTACATCAATGTGATAAACCACCATGAACGTATGTAACAAGGGGAAAACGGTGTAATATACGCCAAAGTTCACTAAAATTATATGAGAACCATAGTAAATTCTATGTAATAATAGTTTTTTTCCGGTGTTAAATTCGTCAAATAAAAAATGTGTAGCAATAAGACACATATCTAAAATTTAGGGCTTTAAATAGTTGTTAGTTTGAATTATAAGCGTATTTTAAAAAAATTGCGATGAATATCACGAAGCTATTAGCATGTAACGCATTGTAACCCAAGTTGTCGTCGGCCGTCTGCCAGACTCCAAAAACAAGAAAATATCAAAATTTGTTCCATAAATGTGACAAAACACGTAACCATATTGGTGTCTATTTCAGAATCATAAAATCATAAGATACAAGGAATATGGGTTTCCAAACTATAAAAATACGATGTGGGCAAAGGAAAGAAAATGGCCCGGCGTCTGATAGACGCCAAGTGACCACCGGAGGGTTAAAATATTGCCGAGACGTGCAACCAGCTTTTATTTAAATAGGTATGTCGAACTTCCACCACATAACGCCTGAATCTATTAAACGTATTAGCTCGTAGTCTTCCGTGGCGTTCTATATTCGTGGATCCCTCCATCTTCCGTGTTTTTGCCGCGTTGTTTGCCATACGTTGACGACAGTTTCGCCGGAATTCCACCAGGCATCTGCAAGTCGAAGTACTGGTATCGCAGTTATAAACGCGATAACGGTAATATCAATGCAAATGGCCGTAATATAAAGGTCTCGATAATCCACAAAAACCGATATCGGTACCTACTTCGACCAGAAGACGACTGGTAGAATCCCAGCAAAACTGTCGTAACCACATGACAAAAAACGCGGCGAAAACCCGAAAAATGGAAATATCCACGTAATGTCACCGTACACTATAAAAGGTCTATTTTGATAACCAATCGCTGCAATTTTTGCATGTGTGTGAGACACCGAGCTCATTTCAACTGTGGAAACACAATTACATTGAAGTCTTAAAAAAAACTTGTCCATGAGAGTTTCTGTAGCTGATACAAACCCTGAAGGAGGGAACTTGAGTGAGAAATTTTCTCCAACTACACTCCTCACAACTACAACTGAAGACTTGGAATGTTCTCCACAACAATTAATAATAAATACCACGCCCAAACTCAGAGTTGATGTTGATGTTCTTGAAGTCAACCATTGCAGGAGCACATCAAATTTATTAAATACGCTCAGATTTCCATTCGCCATCCCAAAAAAATTGCTGAATAAGCTCCTCGTTTCATTTAACACTACCGAGTGAATAATGAACAGGTTGAACTGGCATGATTACTGAGTTCCTATAAGTTTTAAGTAAAAATATCCTTTCATATGGTTGTTAAAAACTTCAGGTGAATTTTTATGGAATGAAAGGAAGATGGAAAAATAAATACCTTATCGGGTGGCCTTCGAATTTATTGAAAAGGCAAATGACAGATATATGTGCCAAGAAATATTGAATTGTGCGCTCTAAGGGAAGAAATGATTTTTGATCTCAATCAAAGCCATTCTCCAAGAAAAATTTCAAAAATGGTGATATAAAGGCTAATGTATGCTATTAGAATTGAACTGAGTAATAGCATGCTTTTGACAGAATAAAAACCTAGTACTTTGAGCAAGCAAAGGCGTGAATAGGTGGTATCATACCTTTGAATGACACAAAAGAACATTGTAATGAATTAAAGGCGGGGAGAAATCTACAGCTGGAAAACCATAGTAAAACTGACAATGGACAGAGGGAAAATTTTATCGTTCGATTTGGCAGACAAAATTTTTCATTATTTCACAACTTCCACGGACCTCTTATGTTATTTATTTTTAAGGACCAGATTTCTCATAAAATCAAGTTCATTTCTGAGATTTGAAGTCAAATCTTTCATATAAGAAAATATATTTAGACGTAATGGTAAATGCATCACCTATCTCTGAGAATTAATGTCTTTTCTACAAATAATCCTCATGGAAAATTCATTAAAGGTATTCTATTTTAAACAATTTCTGGTTTTTGTATTCCATTTTGAACAATTTTTCGAATTGTATTTAGATAAATGCATATGATTAATCGCTAATAATAACGGATACAACAATAAGCTTATAAACTGATAGATCTTGCTCTATAAATTTGAACTGATGCAGTAATCGCTAAAAATGGTGTCTACTAAACGGGTTTATCACCCGAATACTACACCCTCATTCCAAAATTTAAAAAAGTTTTCCAAGTTGACCAAAATAATTCAACTACTAGTATATGACTTGGAGAAGGGGATAGGATCACTAGCAATATATTTCGTCAACTATTATTGAGAACTTTTTATGCTCACGTGAACCTCAGAGTATCCTGACCTCGGGGAGCAATAAAACGATGCGACAGAGAACATTACCTTGCCAACCAGAAGACGATGAGAGTAAGAAGGCATCCTCACATGATTAAGACAGCAACAGCTAGCAAAATGAAGACATTAATGAATCCCGAGATAATAACCGCCCTCTCGTAATTACCCCGCAGTTATTCAATCAGGCGGCTGAAATTAATTCCCAACAAGGCACAACCAGCTCGCAATTAGCCACCAGCAGTACTTTAAATCGGAGGAACTTAATAGATTTTGCACCGTGCGCTTCACAGGTCCATTAGGGAGGATGAGTGCTGAACAACGAGAGAAAGCAAAGAGTCCCTTATAAGGGAACGTTCGGTACGGCTATCTTTGAAACAAATGACTCCTTTGAGTCTCTTTCGGCGCTGCGATGCCGACGAGCATCGTTACGGTGCGTTTTTGGGGTCGGTAAAACCCACGAGACTCGAAGATGGAAGGGCGATTTGCGGATTAAGCATGTTCACTCAAACTATTGTAAACTGTGCGACTACGTCCGGCATTCGATAACTATAACCATATTCTATGCGGCGTTGCAGCAAGAAACAGCAATATGCGTACATTTTAATCAGCTGATAGGATTAAGAAAACGCCAAAGAGAAGCTGTCAGTGCTCCACGCAATGAACTGAGGAAGATTAGGCAAACAGTGAGAAGATACTGTCCGCGCAATAACCCCGACTCTCAACTAGTGGATGAACATAGATACGAGAGGAAGAGTAGTTGCAAAGCCGCATTTTCAAAGAAAATTGTAATTGTTTTTTTGTGAAATACTAGTTAGAATATAAAAAAGATGGCTCATCTCCAATAAAATAGTGTAAAATAGACTTTTGCAGGCAGTTTTAAGAATAATTTTCAGGGAGTAGAGATATGTAACAGCTAGTACAGCATCCAATGACGAAGAAAAAATAAAATGCTCGAAGGAAATAAGGAAATATTTGAATTTTAAATGAAGGATAGGACAAAAAGTTTCCGATTAATCAAATTCAATCTGATAAAATGCGTATGCTATCTTAAGTATGGGGAAAGTTTAACAGGAACCCCATCAATTTATATTCAAATGATGCATGATTCTTCTCTTGACTCTTCAATAAAATATGTAATTTAGCTAAATAATTTTCCAATGTTTATAAAACTTTCTATAAAATATCGTAAAAATCACATATTTATCATTTAAAGTATAATTTGAGATAAAATAGTATAAAATTTGAGATATATAAAGATCACAGCAAAGAAATTAAAATTTGAAGGGCACATTCGTAAACGCGAGCCCACAAGAAAAAAGGCATAATCTCCACTAAAATGACACAGAATTTACATGAAAAGACACTTTTTAGAATGAAGTTAATCCAGGATCCCACCACAATCGGGAGAATTTCACACTTTCAAGGAAGTCGGGTCAATTATTTGTACTTGGACACATACACAACACATTTTAACTTTGAATACGCGCACGATAAATGGAATACAAAGGGGTCCAATTTTCGACACATTTTACAAGATGAACTGGAACGAAAAAGATATAAAATCCCGTTAAAATGTTTGTAACTTTATGACAAAAAAGATATCATTAAAAGGTCTTTGATTCACCTGGTTTCCGGATTCGTAAACGCGAGCCCACAAGAAAAAAGGCATAATCTCCACTGAAATGACACAGAATTTACATGAAAAGACACTTTTTAGAATGAAGTTAATCCAGGATCCCACCACAATCGGGAGAATTTCACACTTTCAAGGAAGTCGGGTCAATTATTTGTACTTGGACACTACACAACACATTTTAACTTTGAATACGCGCACGATAAATGGAATACAAAGGGGTCCAATTTTCGACACATTTTACAAGATGAATTGGAACGAAAAAGATATAAAATCCCGTTAAAATGTTTGTAACTTTATGACAAAAAAGATATCATTAAAAGGTCTTTGATTCACCTGGTTTCCGGATGCCACAGATGGAGACCTGCGGTCAATGTGGACAATCCGACGCGATTGACCTAAACCCATAATCAGCGCGCAAAAAAGAAGGATCTATGGAGTGCTAGAGATGCCCTTCGCCTAAAGGAACGGAACGTGAAAGAGTTCTGCTCTTTAGTACGGAGGGAAGCAATGCGTCTTCATTAACCACCGACCGACATAGCTCACGACGCGTCATTAACGGACGCCTCCGGCGGCGCCTCCTTCTCTCCCGCGCCGAGTCCATGAGAATGGGATCCCAGGTGTGCGAGTTCCGGTCTGCCGCCGCCGCCACCGCGAAGGAGTCCAAAGCAAGCGGGATTCGCACCCACAGTTCGCTCCCCACGACCCCCACTGTCAGCGCCAAAGGAAGCAAGGGATATTTAAAATTATGAACTACGCATCATTCCACATCATATATTAGACGCATAATTGGTCATTTTAGCCTATAAAATAATAAAAAAGTGTATAAACCGGTCCAGTTTCCTTCTAACAGCGTAAAAATGACGATGTACAGTCCGTGAATTCAAAAGATTATCAGTATTTCATTATTGACGGAAACATCATCGAGCACAAAAATAAGATATTGTGCACGCAAGGGAGGCGTACAAGCAAATGGAAAATCCATTAAGAGGATGGCAACAAAAGAGTTTGAACAAAAAGTTAATAAAGAGTCGGAGTGACACACACTATGCGACTATTTGCGGTGCGGAAAGGTACACCTTGAGGAAGAACGACGAGGAAAGACTGGAAGCGTCTGAGATATGAGTATAGAGGAGAATGGATAAAATGAAGTAGACAGAGAGGAAGAGCAACGACCAAGTCCCACACATGTGGGCGAGAATTGAAAATTTCTATATGAAATACAGAGTTTATGGATGGAGCGAATACTGAGCGAGTAGGGCATGTTCAAAATTGTGTTGGACGGAAGAATGCTAGGCATGCGGGTGAGGAGGAGGAAGAGAATTGGATTCATACCTCAAATAAAAGGGAGGAGGCCATGAAATGAATTCAAAACGGAAGGAAGAACGGAGGGGAAAAAGGGCGACGTAATTAGCAAAATTCTCCATGTAAACTTGCTTTTACCGTAGATTACTTCAAAAAACTTTAACGATTCTTTAAATAAAAAATATAGCACTAATTGTTTCACACTGTGGCCTAGCGAACGTTACAGGTCAGTGTACGCTAAAATATGTCAAGAAGTTGCCACAAACGGTGGGGTTACCAATCAACAGAGTGTTATAATGCATACTTTTTTAATGCGATACGTCATCGTAATTCGTATGCTTACTGCCGCACTCTAATTAAGTTGTAAGCAAGGAACAAGCAAAGGTTCTTTAAGGTGTCTCTCCGAACAAGGGATGTTATTTCCCACCGTCATGACGCGTCACCTCTAGGACATCGGCCTTCCCGTAAAATGATAGTCTAAACTAATAACAGCAGGGTAATGTCATTGTAATAATGAAATTCTCAATATTTTGACGATGGAGTGCCTCCAAGATACTGCCCTGCCGCTTGAATAACAACCTGATCTAATGATTTCAGTGAATTAACATTGGATCTGGAAAGTCTAGCATTTGGCTATGGAGCGCCAAAACGTCAGACGTAATAGAATGGACTCTTGATTTCTTTCTACAAAGCCAGTGACTAAGGCATAGCTAATTTTATTAAATCACCAAAGGGATTGGTTTGCTTTATGCTGTAAAAGCAAAGTATACTACTATAACGCCATTATAATGGCAATATCATAATTAGTCACTCCCGAACGCAGAGCTTTAATCAGATGATTGGTTTGCATAAAACGTACAATGGAATGAACCACAGAAATCTTAATTCCGCGTGTTCACGGTAGGGGGTGAGGACATCACATTTCCTTATCGTGAGGTCATTTCGCGCTGTGAAGATTTTTACTGAATAAGCCACTGATTTCATACACATGTGAACCCGGAGCAATACAGTGGACGGACCAACGCTCTACCCAATACCAGAATCACAACGCTCCATCCAGTGTAAAACTATGCCAGGATTTCCGACTCTAAAATTGATAGGCACAAAAACTTAAACCAACAATCGCTCTGGCAAAAAAGAGTCGTGTATTTTTTACAACTTGAACCCCGAAACTCGGAAAATCTTGAAACTTCAAAGATGAGTTCCACACACAGGTGTTCACATGAATAATGCATTCCGTATTTTACTTTATAATTAGAGTTAACCGCATCGTCTTGGGATTATTTTCATTTCGGAAATTTAGCGACGGGACCCTATATCAAACTGGAACACGTGCACTAGCCGTGTAAAAATAATAAGACGAAAATAAGAATAAAAAATAAGACCTCAGGATAATAAGACGAAATACTAATTATCCCTACAGAGGATATTTTTTACGTCCCCACGAGAGGAAAACACCCCGCATCAAGCCCTGAATATGACCATGAAATCATTTTGCTAGGAAACTGAAGCTTAGAGCATCGCAACTTCAATGTGAACGAAATTTTAGACTTAAAATGACTGAGCACTGTTCTGCGGCATCATCACAAAGTAAATGCAATAGAAATAATTTTTTTCCCGATACATGCCGACGGTAAATTTGTTTTTTTTTTCTGGAACACTCACACCATACATTACACATCATATCATAAAAAGAGGAATATTGGTTAAACCTTAAATATACAGCTATATTTAGTATGCTAAATAAGCCTAACACGGTCGTGAATATGAAATAAGTTGGCTAATAGCATTTGTTTTCACTTTTAAACCAGGATGTCGCAGTTTAAAACACTTTCGCGAAGCTATGAGATATTAGACAAACTTTCCAGTCTTCTTAAACCTAAACACCAAATCATAGCTATTACCATAGATTCAATGCTAACTCCACTCCTAGCTTGGTTAAACCTGTGCCTCACGGCCAAGCTTCTCCATTAATAATGACATAAACAGTGACTGCCTTGCGGCAATCTTATTCCAGCTCTTGGCATGGCAACGTCTCTGCTGCAAAATGGATGGCCATTACTGCATTGAGACGACGATGGAACGTAATAGTAGTGACCTTGATTTGTCAATCAGAACCCTAGCGCGATTGCTTTGAGAATGCTACAAGGGCAAGACCCCTCGTTCAGAGTGGATTAACGATTTTGGCAAGTTCGCACGGAACACAATCGATCGCTAAGAAGCTTGTGGGAGGGCCTTCAGCCACGCAGCGGGGCCCGAAATTCCGAGTAGGGGATTAGGTGGGAGGAAAAGAGGCCGGACGGAGGTAGGAGTGAATGAACTGGTGTGAAGGCCTCTTCGCTTCACGATAAGAAGCTGCTTTGCATGGCGTGCGATGGAGATTCCGGCAAACATGCGCGTTCGGCATGGCATCTTTGGCGATGAAAATTGTTAGTACGATCACAACTTAAAGTATATACTCTGGGTGTTTACTGCGGTAAATGGAAAATTTTATAAATACCTACTCGCGAATCTATTTTTTAATCGCATTACCTATAATGGACTAAATCTTCATGGACTGATGGAATGTAAAGGCAAGAAGGAAAGCAATGAGTGTGGTATAAGCGAGATAATTTACAATTGTGAATGATTTTTACGATTGTGATTTGTGAGTGGCATGTTTTTACTCCAATCGAGCATGAAAAGAGCCTTTTAAAGAATCTGCTTTATTTGAAGATTTTTTGAAAACAGAGAACACCAAAACATAATTAAATATCATTTAGGGCTATCATAAACTCATGAATACCAAAATTTTGGTTTTCTAAGATCATTGGTCAAAACCAGAATTAATACACATTCATTACATCCATAAATATCATATCAGGTACAAAACAAGTCTACATCACAAGGCGTATCATGGGAATAAAATCTAACGACTCTCCAACCGAAGACCGACAAATTTTTCCCTAACAGTTTAATTACGATTTTTAGGCGAAAAAAATTATTGATAACAGCGCACTCTATTTTCGGCAGGCTCTGACAGAAAATCAATAATATGAGATAGGAATCTTTATTAAATTATGATTCTTCCTCAGGTGAACTTAAAATAATTTTCATTTATCTATACTTTGTAATAGTAAATAGTGGGCCAAGGAATCGCTGGAATCTCCCACAAAAATTTACGTGTCCACGCTGAAATTAAAATAACTAGTTACTTTTTCACACAAAATAATTATTAACTTATAACATTACCATGGTTATAGCACTTTGCGCCCCTTTCTATTACACCCTTCCAGAAGACGCTTCCAGAGAGACTTCCAGAAAGTATCTTCGGCAAAGAAGCAACTACAGCCGGCGATATATAGTGGAAAGACTTCATAATGCCAATGAAAAGAAGTTTGCATTTTTCCACAGATTTGTTTAGAACGACGTATATTACAACAGTGACAATGACTTAAGTTGAATCCCCTTGAATGCAAGTCAGAATTCGTGAAAAGGTGTTATCTTGTTTGAATTAAAAAGTTTTCTAAAGCACAATAACAAATGAAGTTTTCTGTGTTTTGTTTCAAATGTGGCAACATAAAGTAGTACCGAGTGACATCCACACAGTAGGGTATCGTAATTAGTCGATGCCGTAAATAGTGCTCTTCTGCTCAATGAACTCCCCCTATGCAATACATAACTAAGGAGTAGATAGAGAGAGAGGGAATAATCGTCGAGCCAGTTGGACTGAGAGACCGAGAGGAAGGAAGAGAAGGGACCTTGACGGCCCCAACAGATTCGCACGGAACCAGCTTCGCCCACGTGCGTGCTCGGGAGGGAGAGGGGGAGGAGAAGCTATGCTCAGTCTTCAAGACCGCTGGCTAGCTCACCACAATCGGCTCTTCCACCCCACGAACAATATTCAGGTTGACTTTTCTCAATGGCTCGCCTAAGCTTGCTAAAAAATAGAAATTCAATGAAGTAGAGCCGCATGGATCCGCACCAAGAAGTTAAATGTAATTTACGTGGAAACTTCAAAATGTACCTACTTTTTTCTAACTCGACCGACAAAAATCCTTGGAAAAAAATATTCACTCAGTTACTACGAAATTATTACCACAAGTGGTATTAAAATGGCACCTTAATATCCTATAAAAAACGTATTCAAAATATGCATTCAGGAAAGTAACTGCACCTTTTGCATCATAATTAGGCAATATAAAATCAAAGGGTGCCATCTGCGCATCATTCATCATTCCAATGCATAGTTTTTGTATAATGAATCGATGCGAATCATTTTGAATGATGATAACTCTATCGGCAAGAGAAATACCAAAGGTGCGAGTCTGAGCATAATGCCTTGAAATTTCTAAGGATCCTATGGTTACTTAGCTGGAGGTTCCAGTGTTGGATCAATACATTTTCAAAGGGTAAGTAAGAGCATTCATCAACTCTAGTAATTCCATGTGGTCTTTTCATTGTATTTATATTGCGTATATAATAATTATTGGTTACATTTTCCTCCATTCATGTTTTTTTTGAGATATCAACGGTGAAGAATCCCGAAAACATGCCCATTATGAAAGCAAGCCTTATCCTCCATCCACACATCGAATATCAAACGGCTCTCTCCGCTGTTTCCACCAACCATCCATCTCGCCTCTTTTTTCTCTGTCTCTCCATCTTTCTTCTTTCATAACCATCCCCTAAAATGAACGATTCTTTTGTGAGCGATTAAGCCTGTCCGTCCGTAATTTCGCATCCGAGAGAGGTGGTCTTTCGCCTTTGAAGTCGGGGCCGACGAAAAATTGTGAAAACAAAGAGTTCTTTCTCGCACGAAGAGCTACAGAAATTTTTAACAGCATGTTCCGAGGCGAGGAAAAGAGGTGCTTTTTGAGACACCACGCGGGAAGACCTGGGCCTTTTCTTCGCTGAAAGAGAGGCGAGGATCGGAGTTAGAAGGTAACAATACATCGTTGCGGTACCAAAAGACCGTGATGGTAAATATTTTTAACGACAAGGCATTCGTCAAAAAGCAAAAAGACACATTTTTACAGAAAGGAATATTAATATTTCAGCTATGCGGTTGATTATTGTTCAGTAATTATCTAACAATACTGAATATTCATACTGTGATTTTGGATACACTATGATCACAAATTCGTTCAAATAAAATGTCTGCAAACAGTCTCTAGTTGTTCGAGATGCAGCGGAGAGTAGACAAGGTTGAGTAATTAGCGAGGAAAGGGATCGGGGAAATGTAGGATATGCTGACAGAGAGGCGGATGAGGAATAGAGGACGGTGAGAGAGTGCTTGAAAAAAGGATTTACAGCTAGAAAAAATAAAAATCTGCTGTACTTAGATTTTAACAAGAGCGGTAGAGATCTGATCATGGGTGTGATATCAAAAATTAGCATGAACCGAAGATGAAAAGAAAACCGGATAATAGACGCCAGCAGCTACGAACGTGCTGACTTTACCTACTTGCAAACTCAGCTGAAAAAACACGATTTACCTCACTTAACGGGTAGCTTAAGCTTCCTAGTACCTACACCTACCCTGCGGGATTAATTACCTATTTCAAATGAGGACCATAGAAGCTCAGGGGCGCAAGAGAAATTCTTATAATTTTGGAGATTAATGCAGATGATGGTTGGTGGGGTACACACTATTGCTTTGGCAAAGGGATGAAAGTGAATCATTGAATCTATATACACAAACTCAGCGATTCATTTGAATCCCTTTACCAAAACAATATTCTGTATCCCACAAACCATTAACTATACCTATCCGCAAAATTATAAAAATTGGACTTCGCATCTAGTGTCTTCAAATAACGTCTCCAAGGTCCAAAACACTTTACTGAAAGTATAATGTCTTTTTTTCGGCTGATTTTGCAGGTTACTTTCTTCATCTACTTGTCATCTGATTGGGAACGTTCAGAATCATTGATGGACTGGAGTCAAAAAACCGGAGTCAAGGCTCTTCTATTGAAGAGGTTCACGCCCTCATCTCAAAAAAAAAAACCCAGCAAGTGGAAAAAAAGACGGTGCGGTCGGCGCAAGGAATGTCCACAACGCACAGGTGGCACTCTTCGAGAGGGCGAGTTTGATCCCCGCAAAGGAATTTTTGCAGAAGTCTCGGGTCGGAAAAAAGCAGCGGCCGCCCAGTCTCATACGAAGTAGGGGAACGAGACACAAAAAAGATGCTTTTGGGTGGGTCCACGGAGTGAACACTTGTGTGTGCTCCTGATCATCATTAGGACGATGCTGGCGAGAAGGGAAGGAGAAGTTGCGGTCGGTTTCCGTTTTTTTTTCAACTCGTTCCTTTCCTACCACGTGCAGAGGAGGCAGTACAAGATGCCCATTTCTCGGAAAGAGACGATAGATTATGGATTTAAATTCGAATAACAAAATAGTTCAAATCAAGAATAGGAAGTCAGAATTTTTAAGGACGTTACTCAAGGAAATGGTGGACAAAGTTTTTTTTAAAGTATCTAATCGTTGAAGGAAGAGATGAATACAGTTGGAGAAAACGGCTCTGCAGGTATCGAACACTAAGCACTTAAGATTTCCTATCTCCAATGTGAGCCTCCATTCACAAATGAATATATGTTAGCTTATTTATAGTTCACTTTAGCGATACCTGTTCAATGGAAGATTCTGATTGTCCATATTTGATAGTTTTATAAATTAAGGAATTCATTTTCGATAGTGGACTGTAAAAATTGTCAACTTTTGACGGATCTCAGTGCAATTCGATATTCAATGATGGACTACATTTCGACAGTATACCCTTTTCTATTGGCATTCACAAAACCAGAAAACCTCACATAAGCAGGAGAGGAAGAGTGCTAATTAAGTAGACTGAAATCGGGACTTAAACGAGGGAAATATCTAAAGGGCATGCAGGCAAAAAATTACAGCACAACAAAAATCGATATGTTATGCAACCTATGTAAAAATAAATAAAGAACTTTGCATAAAAATAAGTGAGAGAAAAGTACTAGATTTATTCTCATACGGTTTTTAGCATCTCTTCCCCTATCATGCCGGCCTCGGTGGCGCCGGGGTAAAGTCCCCGACTACTAACCTAGAGGTCGCGGGTTCGAATCCCGCCTGGGTGGTTTGACCACCATCCAGAGCATGGATGTATGTGATTGTCAAACAAGTCAATTGTAAGAGAGGACTATCTAGTCCTAAATTCTCTTGTGAAATAAAGACGACATTATTATTATTATTTATATTATTATTATCATTACCGGCTCCATCCAAACCTTATTTATCCTTTGCTTAACCATGAGTTTGCATCTGCTCCCCCAGATGCCTCCCTCCCTAAGACTTTGTTATTCCTCTGAATGTCACTCCACTTCACTTCCACACCCATATCTTGAACAACTATTTCTACACCAGGCTTCTACTGTACTACTACATCTTACACGCTACCACATTGTAAAGCGGGTTATACTTTAAATCAGATTCTTCACCAGTCATTTCCGAACAATCGTACGTAAATATCATCTCATTTCTCCGCTCTAATAAATGTATTCCTCCGTTTATTGCAAAATTCCCTTCCTGATATCCTTTAATTCGATAAAAATATGATCCTTAAATAAAACCACAGCAAGCTTTATCGTTCCCGAGAGCAACACGGAAAGTTAAATATAGTTGCACTTAAGAGGCTTGAACCAGTTTTTCCCATCCGCCTCATTTTCCACCCTCATTGCCAAGGAGGGTCCGATGGCGCAGGCAGACACTTCCATTGCTTCAGCTTACATGCCTCGACATGAAGGCCTGTCCAATCCATGAATACAAGTATTTCCTGATTAGTGACTCTGACCTGTTTGCTTTAAAGAAGAATGCAGGCGCCATCGCATCCCACGATAACTCCTGGACCCAAACCTTTTTTGCCAAATCTTAAGTGAATATTTGTCCCCTCGAATTAAGAGATGATGAATAGGTTGGATTCGCAGCATACATCTCTGGAATTCCACTCCAGCAGTAGGTACCTACCCAGCACTTGCGAAAAGCTGCACCTTTCGATAAACGTCAATATTTATGCTAAAAAAAATAAAAATAACATTTTTCCCTAAATCTTCCACTTCTTTCCACACTCGAAACCGTTCTAAGACACGATCTCTCGGATGCTCTTAACGGGATTTTTTTAAATGTCTTCTTCGCTCGTAAAACGAACACCCTGTAAGGTTATTTACTTTTGTTAATAGGAAAAAATCACATGGAGGCAATTCCGGCAAATATGTAACCTTGGGAATCGTTACAGCATTGTTTTTGGTTAAACATTCACGAACAAGCGATGAAATGTGAGCCGGAAAAACCGAGGTCACAAAAAAACGACTGACCTTAGCGGCTGCGATAGACAAAGTAAACAATAAATACGACTGGAAAGTATACGATACTTCAGGGGGATGTAAACCATCACAATAAGATAAATTGAAAATCGGACTCTTCCAACCCACGAGATATTAAAAAATAAAATCCCCAATATTTTCTGAACACACCTCGTGTACTTATTGGGCCGTGAAAACAGCAAAATTGATATAGACTGAAATTTACCTTGCTTCAAACTCAAAGGGATCTTTCCAAGAGAGTGCATGCAAATTATCAGGATTTGGAGATGCTATATTGTGCATAAACAGCATAACAGAATAACGACGTTTTCACTGATCATTTTGACCAAGCATAAGAAATTTAATTCACAAAATTAACTAAATTAACTCCTATTTAAGTTAAAGTCTACCAAGGGAACTTAAAGGATCTTCACCATACATTGGGAAATATCCACATGATTCCACCGCCTGGAATACATATTTTTTCGTCCGCTGCCACCTGTATCGCACTATTTTCATTCTCCTCGATGTCGACGTTTATAACGCCTGCAGTGCACATCAATTCTTTTAAATAACGCGTCGTACGAGAAGAGTTCCCACGATATCTCATCTCAAATGAGCATCCAACGCCTGTACCACATCGTTTAAAATGGCTTGACTACCCCTCACGAGATATAAACAAATGACTTGATGACAAGTAAAAATGGGCACTACATTACCTGCTAGTATATCCCTCGGGGATGCATAATTGATTGAGCCAGAGGGGCTTTGAGTACAGGAGAATCCAAATCCTTTGCCATCAACGAGGTATATATGTATCTCTAAACACATTTTACAGTCTGCCTTAAGAGAGAAAGCTAGTAGCCATTGTTTAATGCAGAGATTTATGGAAATGGAGAGAGTAAAAACTTAACGAGCTCGCCACGTCAAACCAATGGAAAGCGCCACAACCAGTTTCTCACGAAGCTCAAAGGACCCATAAATTTGACGTAAATAGGCGGTATCTCACGAGTTGGACCGAAGAACTGTTTCCGTAACTGGTCAAGTCGATTGATGCTGTTCTCCTCCATATTTTTTGCTCGAACGGGAGGCAAAAAATAAAAATAAAAATTCGAGTTCTGAACACGCAACGGAAAAAAATCAACATCGTTATGGCATCGCGAAATTTTATCCTTCATCGAAGCCTCCGCTATAACCTTTATAGTCACAAAAACCAGCCGAAAATGAAGTGATACATGCCCACTTATTCCACGCCGTTTTTCCCAACCGACGAGAGAGAGTGGGAGGATGGGAAGAGATACGAGATCTGGATTCGTATCCGTGAGTCGGTCGAGTGGGTTGGTCTCCTCCTACTCCTCACCAACACTCCCGGAGTACACCTCTTTTCCTCATATTGGAGAGTGCCAAATGTATGCTAGCATGCGCATTTGAGTACCTTTAATGCACCCGGTTAGTCGGATAGGTATACGACGAATACCAAGGTGGGTGGTAGGGTACATCTGATAAGTATTCAGCAATACAAAGCGCCTGCTGGGGTAACAGATTAAGCAACGCACTTGTTTATATTTTCATAGAAAAGAAATTAAAAATTTAGGTAATTTAATTTAATTATTTTAAAAATAAATAGGTAATGAAATTTTTTTAAAACCCTCATATATTAGTATATTTTTTAATTTATTTCTAACACACATGTTTAGCTTCAACCGCCTCTAAAATGTGTTTTTCAATAAAATATATTGATTTCCTCTTGAATCCAAGCCTTTCTTTGGTCATAGCTAATCTAAAAATGATTTTAAGCGGGTAAAATTACCCTGGCCCAAATTAACCGAATCTCAAGGATAACATTAGCCCAAATAAAAATATTTTCTTTTAATAAAATTTAAAAAAGGAGTTTAAACTATTCAGAATCTGTGCTAACGACAGTTCATAGGGGTTTTAATTTTTTAAAGGCCTGAGAATTAAAATATAAAAAATGAGAAATGAATCTAAAAAAAGGTTTGTAAGTGGGCTAAAGTAGCCCGTGTTTACGGTATCTATAACGGCATTTGCAACAGGGGTGGATTAAGGTCGTTTTTTGTGGGGTAAGTGGGGGGTAGTGGTAGCACGGAAAAAGTACAATGCAGATGGCAGCGGATGAGCAAATAAGTGTTCCGTACGGTGGAAATAATGAGGATATTCCCCGATTTATAGTGAAGATCCATTAAGCTCCTTTGGTGGGCTTGCAAGAGCAGCGAGACTAAGTAACGACAGTTAATTTTGTGAA
Source organism: Ischnura elegans (assembly GCF_921293095.1). Lineage (NCBI taxonomy): Eukaryota > Metazoa > Arthropoda > Insecta > Odonata > Coenagrionidae > Ischnura > Ischnura elegans. Next base: position 134,407,958 of record NC_060246.1, read on the forward strand.
TGAAATCTCGAATGTTTGGTGAAAATTCAAAACTTGCATCGTCGCTTTGGCGGTATGCAACACATTTCAGCAATAATGCTTCTGAGGTGTGATATACGTAGACGAGCTGTTTTTATTTGTAAATATTGCTTTTTAAGGTGGTGAAGTAATAATAACCGTTGGAGAACCACCTTCAAGATTGCCATATTTTCAATATTTCCACAAATTACGGGGGGGCCGGAGGCCCCCTCCCACCCTTCTCTTTTAATCTACTTGTGATTCGTTTCGGGAAGGTATTTAAGCCCCCAGATAGGTATTCGAGTACTCAGCTAAGTGTTCGAGTATCCATATAATAGCTATCTTTGAGCATACAGGAGAGCAGTATAGTATCCAGGTAGGATTTGAGTACCCATACAGGTATTAAGGCCGTTTTACACGGGGCACGGAATGGCGCAGGTTAGAACTGTATTAATTTCTAAAATGGCGTGGAATTGCGCGAATGCATGAACGAAATGAAAACAGGGGCCATCTCACGTCCACGCATTCTCGCATGTGTTCTAGCAATTCACCGCTTTACACGACGTAATTTTGACTGCGCCTCCGTACACACGTCATATTGTGCAAGTACGTGCCCCGTGTAAAACGGCTATTAGGGCTCCCATACAGGAGTTAGTTCAATGTTTCACATGAAGTTCCTATTCAACCACCATGCTTGTATCGAGAATTTCTTCTTTCGCCTCATTATGGGATGACGGCGGATAAAATCGACAGAGAATTGGTTGAAACAAAGCGGCTATGAAGGGCGAACTGACAGACAGTAATGGTTCAAGAGAATATACGAGTATAATAAACGGTACCCAAAAGTTTGAGAGCAGACTAAAATATGGGCAAAATATGACGCCTTTACGTGAAATTTTCCTCTTTTGCCAACACGATTTCACAATTTAAAACTTAATAATTGGAAATGATTTTGATTCCATCGCGTGGTGAAAAGCTAGGGGAAATGGTGTTATTAATTGCCATGACACACCGCTTATAATCAATATTCCTCACCCAAGTATTGATAAATTTCTTTGAAATTCCTGGCAGAAGCATAGATAAGGTAACATTTAAATTTTAACGTGATCCGTGGGTTTCATTCTTCAGAGATTCACAATCATAAGGTACTGTAGCAACTTAGAACACCTTGGTTAGTAAAACCGGTTGGACCATTACGAATTTTATAATTCTTTGCATGAAAAAAAATCCGTATTTGTTTCATGACATACCCTTACCCTAAGAATCAAAGCTTTTTACCTAATTATAACATGATGAGATGGGTCCAATCTCCATAAATTATGCAGAAACAAAGCGAAAATTATTCTCCCCGGCAACTGGCCAGCATCCAGGGATTGACCTTAGCCGTGGATGCTGGATACAGATTCAAGGCACCTCAGCTGGTCTCCCACTACATTAACTCCTCTTACCCCGAGATACTCACCTTTTTTGTTTCCTCTTTTGTTTGCGTTCGCACGCAGTTCTTCCCCCTCCCCTATTCGCTATTCCCACACGTTCCCTCCCCTCCACACCTGGACCGCCCCGCCCACACCCTTGTCCACCCGCTCTCCCTCCTACCATCCCCCCGAAGACTGCCTCAACTCCAAACGGATCTCTCGCTCTGAAGCCGAAGTCACACAATCCACTTTTTCGTTCCTATTGAAGAATAGCTCAAATTATTGTTCAATTATCATGACTTCTGATTGAAGATATAAATTGAGTGTAGAAATAAGATGCGTAATGATTTATGGGTTTTCAAGATAGATCCATTTAAAAATTGCTAGATGAGTTACGTTGAGAGTCCTAATTTCAGACAAAAATAATGCATAGATTCAACTAACTTTGGGAGAGAGTTTCCAAGACACGTGAACAGTACTCCACGCTAACCGTCCTAATATGTACAGTAGACAGATTCACGAGAGAGAGAGAGAGGAAATAGATACGAAAAGACTAGATGATAGGGATGGGTCCAGTGGCAGGGAATCGTGTAGCTTTTACTATCACCGAGAAGGCTATAGATCGCAAGGCCACAGAGAAATTAATGATAATTGCAATTTTTGAAAAATAAAGACGGCACAGATAACATTGTGGAAAAACAACGATGAAAAAGACAATTTGATTCAAGCATCAGAGGCATTGATACTCTCCAAAAACTACCATTACCACCCATTTCTCTTTTATTTTACAATTAACTCTCCCACCACGTCAACCTCGGTAAATCTACATGATAAAAAAATAACAGAAGATGTGCGTATTATCGAATAGTATACTCCCTGTGAAGTAAAACATTTCACCAAATTATCTTATAAATTTTTTTCGCCAACGAAGATAATAGGAAGGGGAGAGATATTCCAGCCAATAAACAAATCTATTTTTTGGGGAACTGACAGAGATACAATTGCGAGCTACAAACATCGAAACATGCAATATGTAGGATTTTTTCTTCTATTAAACAAAATTATTTTTCGGTTTCTTTTTTTTTCAATTATTTTTCTAATAATTGATCTCTTTTGAAATTTTCAGCCAAATAAAATAATGTGTCGTCAGTAAGAGAAATGTTCTCCATTCACCCATCTCTCTCTGTATTAAGTTCAAAACAGCATTATTGTTGCAAAACGGATCATCGATTCTAAAAACTCAAATATTTGCGTTTCCATTTCGGAGATTACATTTATTCCTAATTCACAAGGTGGCCGCGAATAAAAGATGAGAACTAGTAGACTATTCAAGAATGGCGTGATAGGAAAACAGGTCTATGGGCGTTGTTCCTAACGGGAGGCTTTGCGAAGGTCGAAGACCCAATTTGGGCAGAATTGAATGTCTCTAGCTGTCACGACTTCTTCCTCTGAACTTTCGGAAATGAACATGACAGCGCTATGCATATTTTCTCTCCGGGGCTGAGCGGAAACGAAGTGGGTCACGTTCTTGGTAATCGGAAGGTTATGAAAAAAGAATGTCAAGACTCGCTAGACAGTCATTGGGATGTATGTCAATTAACTGTGGACATTAATTAATAAAGTTTTGCGAAGGAGAGGAAAATTAGATTTAAGACTGATACATTAAATTTTATCACATCTACCATTTACCATAGGAAAGGTCGAGGAACAATTGCAACTACTTATATTAGCCTAAAGCAAATGCCGAAAAAAGCGAAGAGGTATAAGTTATTTTTTATGCTCCCGCATTAATTTAACGCTAAAATTACTCTAATTTATGGGAATATTTAGATTAGAATCTATCTTACTAGTAAAGGTATTCTTCCGGCTTAGGTCCATGGAACAGTTAATGAATCAGCCGTGCCTGTTCTGTGTCCTCTCCACCACATAGAAATCCCTTTATAAGCCGACGCAGGGATTGTTTCCCTTTTTTCTCCATAAATAAACACTATACCCAACCTTCTCTTCCCTCGCTAACCTAACATTCTTCCCTACAGCATTTTAGAAAGAACCCTTCACTTGCTCCATGAATACTCTCCTGTTCTAGATAAGGGAAATAATTATGCACAAAATGTACATAGGAAATAATAATGAAATGGCGTAGTAAGTTAAGAGTAATAGGAGTTTATGCCTCCATGGGTCATTATGGGTGAAAATTAGATAAAGCACATACTTAAAACTCTCATAGTAACAAACGTAAAATTATGCTCCACCTTATTCAAATGTGTACAAAGTTTTCACAAAAATAATTATAATGCACCGAGCAGAACATATTTTCAAGTATTCGCGGACGCCTGTTTTCAAAGTTTTAAGCAAAAAATGAAAAAAAGCCGTTATCTGCTGTTTTTTCGATGCGTTGGAAAAAGCGCAGGGGTGAGGATGACGGAAACCCAGGCTTATCATTCTCAAACCATCCTAAATACCGTATAAAAAATCAGGACTACCTGATAGAGAGTAGGGCTCTCTGGCGACTGGACAAATTACGCTATTTAATGCAGCTTAATTTATTGGGGGAACTTTGGTATCTATTGTCCTTATGGGAGGCTCTGCTGTACAACCCATTTCAAGAATAATTTTCGCGCATATTGATATTAACTAAGAGTAGCTTTCCAAGATAACATCCTTCCATACAAATAAAGTAGGATCAGGGTTGGTCTATGAAGAAAATATTTCCTGAATTATTTCTCTAGATTTTTATCAAATCAAAATATAAAAAATCATCACAACCGCCTTTAGAAATTTTCCAAGTTCCAAATTTAAATAGTTTACAGAAAATATAACGAGCAGAGGCCAATAAGTTTTTAAAGTAAAAAGCAGAGCATTGTAAAAAAGGTAAAATTAAAAATTCACCTCCAGAGTCAATCATTATGTTTCACGGTTGAAACTTCATGGGAGATTGATGCTGCATTAAAGGCAGCACAGAGATTCCATTGGGTAAGGGGGGGATGGGTCAGGCTCTGCCTCGAAGGATCGCGACGCCTCAGCTGACGCGGTTGAAGAATGCAGGTGGGAGGGGGGATTCCATTCACCCAAGAGGAAGGGGGAGGTAAACGAACCCAGGAGGACTTCATATGCGCGCGACGATAACAAGGGTGGATTCTCGCGGCAGAGCGCCAACTGGAGATGTTGTCATGACGACGACGAATGTACTCCACTGCAATACGCAAGTGGAATGATTCCTTCGACTATTAGTACGGGACAGAAATCATAATATTCACCCAGATCGGGAATTAAATAATTTTACAGACTTTATTCGACCAATATGTTCACATACCTGCATTGTCGACGTGAAACATTTACTCACTAGATTAAAAGTGGGAAAACCTATATACCTAGGAATCCTCAGGTGGTTCGTGGACTTAATGTTGATTTGGATAAAAGGGATTGAATGCGAAGGTATTTCTTTATTTTGTTTTCAGGGTTCCTCCAATTTATTTTTTTACTTCAACGGTCAACGTAGGTCTACATGGAGCATTTTACGAATCAACCTGACTTATCCCCTTCGCTTATTGGACTTCCTTCGTCAATTCATTATGAAACCTATCATCTTTCATTCTATATATATCCTGTTATCTTCCATCCTCTGTCCCACTTGTTACCCGCTCATCCTTAGCCTCTGTCTTCAACATATCTTTTATAGAAGTTTTCTCTCCTTGCCCCTTATGTACAATAATTCAACATTCCTTTTCCGTACTCCCCGTAATCTTCAATGCGTGACATTCACAATTCCGAGCAGCAGAGAGTATCTTAATGTGGTTTGAGCTTTACCCTGACCATTACGACTTATCCAACCTAACCTTTGAGCGGATCGAGCGAGTGCTTGACATAATAAAACATAACTGATTCAGCAGCACTACGCCAAGCTGTTATCACGAGACCAGTTACATGTAAATACAGTATGGCTGTGGTTGTGAAAATTCTAGGTAGTTGTGAGATTTCTATTGGTTCAACGATAATAGGCATAATGTAACAGGTGAAGCTCTTGGTGAAATCAGCCATACATATGAACTTGTAGCAAGTATTATTTATATATCAGCTACATGATCTTCAGCGTTCCTATGCTTTAGAATATAAGGTTTTCAATATCATAGGCAAATGAAAACTGTTTTAGCTCCGCCCACGTGAATTTCAAAACTATCCCCGCTTTAAACGTAATTTCCCGAAGGATTTCCGCTGAAATCTAATTATAAAATGCAACAACGTCTTCAGCATGCAGAATTCCTAGAGGAGATGGGTATGAACTGCGCGTTAAATTGCTGTAACAGAAACACCAAACAAGATTTTTTCAAAAGTTGCAAAGGACTTTGATACGATCAAGACTGGCAAATCCATCAATGCCAAAAAAGGCAGTGGGAAATGCACAAAAACGATTTAGAACAGTAAGTGTAGCCATTACCAGCATATATCACTCACTCACCTAATCCAACTTCCAGCATAGGGGCAGAGCCTTTTATTGCGAATTCAATCTTAATCGCACAATCTAGGCGAGGGCGAATACAGATCTGCGATAACCAAACACCTGCAACCATACGGCAATGACTCACAATTCCCAGAGATATATTCCGTTTCGGAGAACGGCAACCGAAGAACAATTTTTGAAAGGTGCGCGGAAGAATTTTAATAGAAAATATTCCGGAGATAAGTAGTTCAAGCAACGTGGGATGGATATAAAATTTCTCGCAGGGCATAAACAAGTCGAGAAATGACTGCTTTGCGCTATTTAAACTCGCCTTCTGGCAAGTGAATGCCTCCAGGCCGGAAATGAATAGAATATTAATGTCACAAGCATACCTATCTAGAGTAAAATGTAATCCTGACAACATCACATCAGTGGGAAAAGATAATAACACCAAAGAGCAAAAAGTTAAACACACTGATACAAAGACCAAGAATATAAACGCGAATAAATAGTCTAAAAGCACAGCTGTCAGTAGTGAAAATTGAATTTTTTATTGTCACTAATTATATCTTACTTTAATGTTGCAGCAATCCACACAATCACGGGGCTATAAATTTCAGCGGCATTTGAAAAAACAAACGAAAGCAAAAGTTGTAAAAAATAACTGACGTACCCTGAGATGGGTGTCCACATAAATAAATCGGTCTGAATCATTACCACATATTAAGGAATTGTACACATTAAAGAGAGAAAGTTAATGCTAAATAAAACATTGAATACCATCTAATCACTTAAGAAAAAATTATATTGGCTAAAGTGATTGCCACGCAATAAATCAAAAGCATGACAAAAGATTGCTCTGTTTTTGAAACCTTGAGTGTTAACACATCGATAATCGCTTCGTAAATAAAAATACTCGGAAATTTTGTTTCTTCAATTAGATATCTAAGCATATCACTAAAAAAATGTTATGTGAAAAAAATCTTCTGATTGAAAATCGCACTAATGTTTTAGTTATCTGCGCAGCATTACGGAAATCCTAAGACCTAATGTTAAACTTGCGGCCCTAAGGCGAATTCCTTGCCAATATCTGTTATTTTCGTTAACATTGACTTGACAGAAGTCAATGTTACATCGATCACAAAGAAAATATAGAAGTGTTGTGATGTTGATAAGGAAAATTATAGCCAACGATATGGTTAAAACCTCTTTACCCGACTTTTATAACTACGCACGCTTGTGGCTGAGTGAAGGGAAATTGGAATATGAGAGAGAATGATCGAAGAGCATTGTAGAATTTAACTGAATTCTGATAAAAACAAATGAAAATAATTTTAAAAAATTGTCACGGTGAAAAGGGGCAAATTCACAATACTTAAGACTTTCGAATGATCACAAATGCGTGCGAGCTTCCTCTGGAGACGTCAGGGATTTTTTCTATATGAATATCAGACGCATTTTTCAAAATTCCGAAAACCGCCGCCAGGGTCAACCACCTTGCTGGCTAATAGGGGTCCAGCAGACATGTTCATGACGCTTTCCATTCATCTCCTCCTATCCGCCTGCTGAATGTCCCACAAAGCCCCCCACGTATCCTTCCAAACTTCCACCCTACGCGTTGGCGACAAAAAAAATGAAAAGCCACTTACCCAAACCCACCAACACCCGAAGCGAACCTGAATCTTCGCATCAAAAGAGGTAAGACTGCGCAATGCGCATGGAGACAGCTACGCCGTGAACATGCCACTTAAAACCGATGGAATTATGAAGAACCATCGCTACTCCTCAAAATGTAGTCTTTCAGGGATGTATTAATGGTTTCAGGCGGGCTACATTGAAAAATTCTAAGGGCATTGAGAGTACAGATTACTTGTGAATTACATATGAAATGTTACACCTGAGAGAATACTGAGGTTAAATTTCCGAATTTGAGATTCAACTGGGATTGAAATCTCAGGTTCTTATTCAGTGCCACAAAAAAAACTCCCGAAGCGGAAGATATAAAAACAACTTCCAAACTTTTCAGGCAAAAACGCATAGTGAATGGACTATCTACTCAACTGAGTTATGCTACTGTCGGCGTCGGTGCCGCAGTACTTTGCAAATTTATATTTGGACTTCAGTGCGTGTCATAATAATGCGTAATACGTCATTTTTAAGGAAATTTTATTTTTAATTCCGATTTATTTTTTGTTTTATGAAAACTCAAAAATGTAGACAGGCCAGTGCAATAAATGACCACGCGCACCGCAAAATTAACCACTTTGTCAACATCATGAATTTTGTAACTCAACCTAGGGAAAACTACAACGTCTACAATATTAATCTTCCACAATAAGTTGCAAACATTAATTCATATGAATACAATGGCTTTTGCGTATTTGCGTATTTTTATAATGCATATTTTGTTGTTAAATAACGAAAATGTTTAAACAAAAAATAAATCAGAATTGAGAATAAACTTTCCTTTTAAATGACGTATTTTTCATAATTATGGCATGCACTGAAACCCAGATATAAATTTGCAAATTACATCGGAAAATGATTCTGACGCCGACAGTAGTAACTTAGAGTCAGGGTGGAAATCGTTAATAAGCGCACGAAGCGTTTCCACTAAGCAGTTTCTAAATATGGTTTCATTATTTTCGATTTGCTTTTCGAAAAGGATTCTTTATCACGGTTTCGTGTGGCATCATCACTCGGCCATGTATGGGTATTATAATACCGCAATTATGCGGAGACAGCCAGATTGGATTAAATTCAAACGCTAAACATTCTATTAACGAAAGAATTTTAACAAATGGGGTACGTTTTCGATGGGGAGTAGCTGGTATAGAGTCGTCTCCATGAGGTGGAAGTTAATGCGTCATCCACTGACATGCAGCCGTATATCTTAACAAGAAGCCCAAGTATTAAATATGAGCCTACACCAAACTACCCGCGGAGATAGATAACCAACATAATTAACTAATAATGACTAAAAGTCTTGTGGAAAAAATCGACAGGTATTCTAAGGCTTCCGGATTATTCCAATTATTGATTAGGTCTTTAATGATTTAATTTAAAACCAGGTATGGATTTTCAAGTCACTTTCGACTTCCAGAATTAATTTTTTGCGATGAATTTTTATGAAATTAATGAAAAAACTGCCTTCATTTAACCGTTCATTAAAGAGTTAGAGAAAAAAGTTGAACATTTGCTGCGCATACCCTACAGTGCACGAAGATGACCATGTAGATGCCGGTAAAATCGATGAAATTTCTCTAGAAATGTGGCCACTTGAAGACCAAAACCCAAATGACAATATCGACATTTTCGTCAAAATTTCGAAAGTAGGAAGTCGATTAATTTTAGAAGACACTATGAAGTTATTCGGAAAAATATTACGTCTATCGTATGGATTAAGAGATAGATTCAGACTAATTTTACCGGAATTCGCAATCTATTCCGCAGAGGAAGTGGAAAAGTTGACACTCTGACCACAAAGCTGACGAAGGAACGTCTCTAAAACTTTGACCAGCTGGTAACCAACCGTCTTTGACCACGTTTGGAGATGCTCAATCTTTACTCAGACACCCACACTGATGCCCACTCGCCAGATGTACCGCCCCCGACGGAGAACACCCGAAGCAATCACACAGACGGCAGAGTACCGGCTGACGTTCATTGCCAGGCGTCTCGGAAGTCGATGGGGGTTGTCTTCATTTTTGGAAGAGGTGTCGTGTGAAGGTGGCAGCAGTCACGGTCGGTCGTGAAATACCCGAGAATGGGGCATTATGGAAGAAGGAAGACCCACGCAACACATGGCCCGCTCGCGTCCCACGCCATCTGTGAGTGGTCAAAGAACTCACACTTTTCGCGAGGGGCCTTTGAACGAATCATAAGCACATTCATTTCTCCTCCCGATTCGGATTTTGTATTGAGGCCTGATGCTACACACCACGACTACTAGAAACTAGCTGGCCACCCGGCGTTGGTCGGGAAGGATAGTACCCAAAGAATTGGGAAACTTAAAACTTGGAATTCAGGGTCACACGGCAGGATTTTTAGGTGAATAAACAAATCAGGTATGATGATGGTGTACATATGTAACAGCAAAGAATACAAAAACCGTACACCGCGCACGGGATCAGCTTATACCCCGCTCCCCAACAATGATCACATTATGTATGTCCGTACGTGCGTGGACCATAACGTCGTGTGAACGCGTACCCCAGCAAAAAGGTTTGCACCAAGAGAATTATTGGCTAAGTGAAGAATCCTTCGAGTTATAATTTCGCGTTGGGCGTGCCAAGAGGTGTGCTTACCCGAAAGGATGTCCCACCACACAAATTGTATGACGTAACGTTACAGACGGTAATGAGACAACGACGCAAACGCCGCGTCGGACACAACCAGAAGTAATAATACTAATAATGTCGTTTATTTTCGTAGGCACTGGGGCCCATGAGAAAATAAAAGTACAGCTTTCTACATTTCCATCTTGGTAGATAAATAGAAGTAAAAAAGTTATTAAATATAATTACAGACAAATGCAATCAGTGCAGATCGCTAAGAGCATGAAAAAACAATACAATATTTTCTACAAAAAAATAAATAATCGCACTTAGATATAACATACTAAATACAAGAATTTAAGGTGACTATACATTATGACAATTATGACAAACAAACATTTTTTAAAGAAGCCATAACATTAGGATAACACTGTGATTTAGCACAATTCTAATTTTAGTTGACCATTTATTCACATATGTATAAAAAAATAACAATTACAATAATAATATGAATTAGGCTCAACATGAATATAAACAAAAGATATTCAACTTGAGGTTAAGGAGGCATTCTTCAGAAACCCATATGTGCTATGTTTAAACCTATTGATATTTGTACTGCTTCTTATTTGGGCTGGGAGAGAGTTCCATATTCGTGAGACGGTTACTATGAATGATTTGTTCATATGAGGCGTGTGATGTTTTGGAATATGGAGGTCAATGGTATGACTACGGGTAGGTATATTATGTACTTCAGATTTTCTAACGAATTTCTCGTACATGTATGGCGGGTAACCGGTCGTTAAGACACTAAGGCTAGAGTTATTATCAGAAGGGTGCGACGCTCTTTATACTTAAGCCTGTTAAGGCGGTTGTAAGAGTTACTAATATGGTCCCATTTTTTTAAATCGTAAATAAATCTTACAGCTGAATTCATGGCCTCTTGGAGTCTATTATTGTTTTCATCGTCTAGACTAATGAATAAGGCTTCACAATAATCCAGGTGAGGGAAGACTAATGTTTTTACTGAAGAAATTCGCATGTCGGGTGTAAGTATTTCTCTGGCTCTGAAAAGTTGATGCAGTGATCCCAAAAATTTACGCCGCGCATAATGGGTTTGAGGCTTCCAGCTAAGGGTTCGATCAAATAAAACTCCGAGGTTTTTTACCGTTTCCTCATAAGGTATATTGTGGCTGCCGATCCTAATTTTTGGTAGATTTTCATGGTCTAATCGGGAGAAGAGGTATTTGCTCCCGATAATTATTGCTTTTGTTTTCTTGTCATTAAGAAGTAGCAGTAAAGGCTTTGATTGCATAAGGTGCACCTAAACATTAAATTTGGTTGCAATGCGTGCAGTTGTATGGAAATGCATAGAGGACAGACAAACAGACATCTTCTTTTCTATATATACAGAAGACGATCCCCAAAACGGCCTCTAGATATGTTGCCGACTGCGGAGAGTTAACCATTCATAACCCAGAGATACTTCTGGGAGAAATCAAATTTCCATATTTTTCATTTTGAAAACTTGAAAATTTTGCACTCAATTATAATTATCGTGGGAGCTAAATATTTCGTCATTACAATTTGCACTGCAAGATAATGCATAGTTAACACATTTCCTAAATAGAAAAGGAAATTTATACATTTTTGATGTTGTTTAGAAGCAACATTGGGTTATAATGGGTTAAATGGGTTTATAGGAATCGCCACTCGCGTCGCTGACGTGAAAAGCGATCCGAATTTCCCGGGGAAATAAACTACAGTTTGGGTCGTCAACCGATATTTATATATATTCGCGTTGATGTGGTCCATCAAATTCCTAATTTTTCAATGCTACTCCTCGTGATTGAAAATGCTATATTGCAAAATACTGTGGAAAAAAAGGTGGATTGCTCAGTACTAATCGCCCCGCGGCGGACATTTTTGAAAATGGATTTAAAGGCGACCGAAGTGGCAAGAGAAATAAACTTACTATAGAATGCAATGGGGCCTCCTCTATGCAGTCCCCTTGCTACACACTTGCGTCATTCCATAGTGCCAAAAATTACTTATTAGATGATTGAAATTCGTTAACCCGGTTTACAACAACTAGGTGATGCTTGAATTATTAGGAATCAGACCAATCAATCAGATATTTCTTCAATCATATCATAAAACGGTCGAGGAAAGTAAAGTTTAAAGAAACATCCACAGATTAAAAAAAAGCATTCGCCTTGACCGGGATTCGAACCCGGATACCCCGATTTCCGGTCGAGTGCTTTAGCAGGCGTCATTTCTCCCTGTGGATATTTGTGCTCACTACTAAACAAGTTGGTAAAGACTGTTGAGCATATGATGCCACAAGCAGTCTAAATCGTGCGCACAGCGCCACAGCCGGAGAGCAAGGCCTGGACTTAAAACACACAGAGGTGCTCGCACTTCATTAGTTTTAAGTAAACCGGGACGCTGAGGAGCTGCAAGCACGATTTGGACTGCTTGTGGCATCATACGCTCAGCAGTCTTTACCAGGTTTGTCAGGTATAGTCCTCAAATATACACAGGGAAGAATGACGCCTCAGTATCCTCACAAAGCACTTGACCGGAAATCGGGGGATCCGGGTTCGCTTCCCGGTCAAGGCGAATGATTTTTTCTCTGCGGATTTTTCGCACCTTTTGTGCACTACAGATGACTCCCGTAATAGTTATCGCCGTGGATAGTTCTGGTGTACGTAAAACCCGTAAAAATTTCACTTGAAACGAACCAGTACCACGGACAAGTGTTTCCAAACCAGAGGCCTTAGAACTATGCTAAGTTTTCTAAATCACCATCACAATTTTTATAATCGAGGGTTAAACGACATAGATTAAAACCTCAGTCAAGACACTACCATATGGAATCCGACGCAATGTGATTGCATTCTTACGGGAAGTCTACAAAGCACCTATTTGAAACGCACAAAATACTAGAGATAGCTGAATTATTAATAAATCAATCAAAGTAAGACGTCAAAATTCGGGCAATTTTGATATTTGTTAGTACTTACGATAGATAAGACAAGATAACAAATTTTGATAATTTCCCATCTTACGAGAAACCGAAAGACATTGAACTAGCTGGGGTGCACTGATAAAAAAACATCACCAGCCAAGCCTAAATCATTCCTGGCTCAGGTATTCATTATTTGCATATGATTAGAGTGTTGGCATGTGATTGTGTGAAGTTAAAAATGGCTAAAAAGAGAGTAGATATCTTAGGACAAGCGATGCAGTTATGAAAAAGTGTCTTCTAGGACGATAATACACAAGAGGGAAGGACGAAGATAGTAAGAGGCACGGCGGATATTGACCAATGTGACAAGGGGCCATATATCAAAAAAAGGTAAAGGAAGAAGCTTTGAACTAAGGATTTTCAAGTCTTAAAAGAGCAAACTGATAGGAGTAGGATATTTACGGTTATCGTTACCAAAATTAAAAAAAAAACGGGCGAGAACTCCGGCACAAAAATCAAAGCCTAAAAATAATTAGAAAACCTAACTCCCATATACTTGAGGGTAAAGTAATGCAAATAATACGATAAGGTTAAATGAGCATCTGGTCAATTTGGTACTTAATGATGTAGAGTTTAACTTTGCACCAGAACTGAAGATGTCAGCTTAAATCTAATCGAGACATTAAAAAATGTAGCATGGGCCACTTAAACGAAAATATAACTTAATGAGATAAATGCCTGCAAAAGGAAATTCGTGCATTGAATCAATTATAGAAATGCAAAAAAAATGGTTAGGCACCAATGTCGGAATTAACTTCCATGATAGGTAGCTCTGCTCCCTTAGCAGCCGACAATTGATGCGATAATCACCATTATCATTTTCCCCAAACGATGCGTTTATTACACCATTAAATTTCTTATACCCCAAATAAATGCAGTTTAAGTGACATGCGGTACAGCTTGCGGTGCGGACTTGGAGAAAATTTAATGCCGTAAACACCTATGAACAAGGACGTACAAGTTCAGGGTTCTCGGGTAAAATGATAAACCGCAAGCAAAATAAATCCTTAAAGGATTCAATATTTATAAGGAATTCCTATAACTCCGACAGGAATTTACACAAGTTTCTCTTGGCCTTAGAAAGTTTCGTAAACTGTGTGTGAAAGAGGGAACTGCTTCTACAAAAGTTCGGAAGAATACCATCGACTTAGATCATTCGACTTAACTTATTCAGAAAGAGTACGCTTTATCTGCATTCCACAGAGAAAACATTACACATACACATATTTATTTAAATTCTTCATTCAATCTTCACGACGCTAAGGAATTACAAGAGTAAAACATTGCAATGCTTTTTGAATTAATGAATTTTTGGGTGAGTAGGGCTCATATTTAGAGCCCTATCCTGAAATGCAGAGGAAACCTGTATCCACGAACACAGTTTCCGTCACCAACGTCCAAATCGCGCCCAAGGCCACAGACGTTGAAATATACCAAACAACCCCAGGTGGTGAAATCGGAAAACAAGCAAGCTCTGCTATGTTCCATTAAATACGTTTAGCTTCGGTAAAACGATTTAAAAAAATACCCTGTAGTCAGTACTAACATTTCTGAAAATATTAAAATTCTGCTTTCGAAAGTGAAAATATTGACGCTACGCTGAAAAGCACAATTAGGCTTAAAACTTGAAAACACGAATTGGCCTTTGGTAATGCTATTCAATCAATACTTTTTATTAAGGCCTGAATCAAGTGGTGATCCAGTTTCATTACACTGACGCATATTGCGTCCAATTATAACATTCATTTGTCAACCCTGAAATTAGAAGGATGATGCGCCAGCGTTTCGAATAAATTATGAACCTCATGTCATAATATATCATATACAGTTTAGTCTTCTGCCAAAGCTGCTTCACTGGGTAATCTCACTATGCTTTTTTAAGAGTACATGCAATTGTATGTAGTTGTCATAATTCCCACAGAAATACGTAGAGGAGCTTTTGTTGATATTCCAATTCGAGCATCATAATTTCCCACAAGAATATTTTACCACAAATAGTATAGAAAATTGAAATAAAATGTAAATACACTTTTTCACAACAATTTCCAAAATAATTTCGCAAAAATGCAATGACATTTTATTCCACACTTGCACAGTTACAATTTCACTTTTCCACAATCATTTTGGAAATAAATTAGAACATCGTTGTAATATTAAAGAGAAATGCAGTAAATATTTTCTTCGATTGCAAATATTAAGCCAAATTGGCCACTTTTAAGTAAGCTATGAAAATACAAATATAATAAAGTAAAAAAATGTAGCGCAGAGAGCCAAATCTTTCGAGCGACACGTAACGACGCGCAGTTTTAAAATCACGCATATTACAAAAGAGGATCCTCAAGTCGGCCTCACAATGTGTTGCCACCCACCGCTCATTTAAGAGGGTTTACACAAGTTTGACGGACAAATTGATACAATTTTCACGGGATAATAAGGTATAATTAGGGGTATTAACCGAAATTTGTCCGCATGGTGACGTGATCGATGAAATTGATTACTTTTTATTGCTATTCCTATTAACATTATATTGCAAATTATCGGAAAAAAGTGGATCGCACTGCACTCATCACAGCGCCGCGGACATTTTTGAAAACCGATTAAAATGCGACCGAAAAAGGCAACAGAAATCAGCCTTAAATGGGATGGAATTGGGCCTCCTCTACGCAGTCCCCTTGCTTAAAACGTTGGGTTCGCAAATGTCTCTACAGCAAGCGGAGGAGGAGGAGGATAGTGCGCACGTTTTGAAATATCCACGAAAACGACATTTTCTTCGTTTTGCCGTGGAAACTCGCAGTGAGCGGCACGTTTTCCACTCCCTTGGAAGATGTGAAGGTCAGGACGGAGCGGAGATAAGAGCGTCAAAGCGATAAAAACGGGCGAAGGCGAGTGTTTGCAAATGCTGCGACGGTAGGGCAAACTCGCTTCTTCTCTCGTGAAGATCCTAAGAAGAGTGCTCCAAAAGAGCCCCCGGGGATAAATACGGATCCCTTTCACCCACTCTCCAAATGCGCCAGAGGGAAAACAACAAAACGCTAGTGCCACTCAACGGAGAAAGAACAACATCCAATCGTCGGTTGAAAGGTAGGCTATTTGAGGGAGACGATTAAGAAATGGGAAGATCAACGAAAAACAGTAGGTACACTACGCACTAAAATGCCAATTCATTTCACATTGTTTTCTCCAATAATTTTTGAAATGACGTAAAGAAATTTCACATATTTTAATACAATTACTGATACCTATCAGTATTTATTTTTCATAAAATTTATTCAAATATGTAACCAAAAAAATTCAACACTCTCGCATCAATACCACTTCTTTCCTCAAGAGCGTATAGAAGATTCTTTCAAACGTATAACTTAAATAAACAACCACACACATTGACGTCTTCAATGGTGAATATATCCTCCAGTCCGGTATCTAACCACACACTCGGGGTTGGCACGAAATTAGCAGGAATTTTAATAGTAATTCATTTTCAGTAAGAGTAATAGTTATTTTCATACGTTGGGTAAAGTTAGCACTATACGAATAATATCTGCTAAAAGCTTCCATAGCGAAAATTCTTTTTATGGCACCTCTAATCTACTGGACAAATACTGATGTTTTCCAAATATTTCGTTTTTATCACCAGCAACTTGGGCTGTGCTCCGGATGAATCACGGTTATAAGTACTAATAGTTCTGCGGTTTTTTTACGTACCCTGAACTCCATTTTTCGTCATTCATAAACAACTAGGCTGCTTGAAAAAGTTTTAGTTGCAAACATTTACGACGTGAGAGGGGCAGGATAGTTCTTCGTAAAGCTTCTAAGTGAAAGCTCCGGATGTATCTTTAAAGGCCGTTTTACACGGTACACGGAATTGCGCAATCTGACGTACGTTCGAAGGCGCAATCAAAATTGCTCGTGTAAAGCGGTGAATTGATAGAACACATGCGAGAATGCGTGGATGCGAGACGGCAAAATAGCCCCTGTTCTAATTTCGTTCATGCATTCGCGTAATTCCACGCCATTTTAGAAATAAATGCAGCTCTAACCTGCGCAATTCCATGCCCCGTGTGAAACGGCCTTAAGGCCAATACGGTAAAAGGAAAATAGATGCGGTCAAAGCCGAAAATATAAACCAAGTTAAAGAAAGTTGTTTTCCATAAAAAAATCGATTGTAAATACTTTATGAACGTCATATTAACATCAAATGCATCCGAGACTAACGTTCAAATGTCGACCCCTACCCCACTGCGAGCTTGCGAATGTTTTTGAGAATTTAAGACGCCTTTAAATTTTTCTTCGATTCGAGGAATTTTTCGTGCTCACATGAAGAATGATTATTTCTACGAAAATTCTATTGCTTAGCTATTTGCAAAGTGTTGTGCAGGTAATTATGATAAGTAAAGATTGTGTGTGACGAAAAATAATTGAATTACCGCGATGATTAGTATATCAATGGATGCATTTGAATTAGGAATATTTACATACTAAACGGTAGAGCACTGATCCTTGGCACTAAGACACATAATGGTACGTACATAAAACATCTATACAGGATGAGCCTGTGAAAAGTTTATAAAAATTCTGGTTCGTTAAGTAAAAATGAAATTCGCGCAAAGCTATATAGATGTTTTATGTACGTATCATTATGTGTCTTAGTGCCATGGATATTTCTCATAAGGAACATCAGCCCTGGGCGAACGAAAATTACTACCACATGTGGTCTCCGTGATGAAGAAATAGATTCAAGAAGCATTTATCAGAAACTAGCTGAGTAACACATTGGAAACGAAACGGGATCATAAAAATAAGCAAATATGACCCCGCAGAATATAGCGACATGACAGCCGTCAAATCACATCATGTCACGAGGCAATAAATTACACATTACAGCAACATTTCTTTGATTTCTAAAAGAAATAAAATAAAAACAGCGAGACGGCATGAAAGGAAACCGATGAATGAAAATAAGCAAGGGAGTTTGTTAAAGATAGAGAGCGAGCTGGTTGCCATGACTAACGATAAAATAGAATCGATGAATGAATTATGAGGCCGGATAAATATGCTCCAATGTATGTACCAACACGGGCAGATAGATGCGTTTATGAGTGGTCCATAAGGCTATGAGATAGCTCGTGGCTGCAATAAACGAGGCGATAATCGCTACTTAAAAGCCCCTTAAGGAATTCCGTCGAGTCACGCCCAAAGGCCAATGCCACGTCATGCCCGGTGATCGGCTCACTGCAACTGTGAGAAGTCCGGCGACGAATAGCCAGTGCTTATTTTAATACTAATGATAATAATTGTACTTCTTCCTTAAGCAACAAAAACACAATTTTAATATTCGAAAAAAAACGTAAGAAGCTATATTACCCCAAAGGTCATTACTTCGGAGGGGGTAGGAAGAGGTGTTTGGGATGTGGGAGTAAAGATAAATAACGTTAATAAGTTACTAAATTGAACACCACGGAATTAAAATTTTTAAGAATATGTGAAACCAATATTTACGTTTGAAAAACTTTCCATATCCTGGCAGGAGGATATACTTCTTAAATTGTCTTCCTCAGGCATAATTTCATGGAAATACGTGAAAAATGCCACCAAATATACTTTAAAGAAGCCTTACTTTTCATATACTGACCAAAAATATATTCAAATCAAAAATAAACAAATTAACCAAAACCAAAACTACATAATTCATTATACACGCAATCTTACATAATTTCATGGATATTAAAAAAAATATCTAATGTTATCATACTTCTGCAGCGAATTTGTACTACATTAAAATGTATAAATTTTAATCGCTTACGGATAGTATTTCAATTGGAAACATATTTTTAAGTTAAAAATAAACGAAACTTCTCCGAGTAAATCAAAGCTTCGCCTCGGAAGTAGAAAATGAATTGAATGCGAGGGCTTCGCTTTCGATTCCTCGAAAATTTTCCCTTCGAGTGCCCACAACGAAAGAAAATTTTTTTAAACACTTTATAAACATAAAATCACCTAAAATGGAGAATTTTACGGCACGAAAAAGTGGTTGTGTGCGATTATTTCTATTTGTTGGGAAAATCGTTTACATTCTACGCATACGGAATAGTCCAGTGAGCGTCTTAAAATTGCGTCATCAGTATAGAAGTGTCACTCGTGATGCGACCCGAAGTTAATTCTGACTACAAATTCCTTTATCTGTAAAAGGGGGTTACGAAAACTCGAACGAATATGATCGGCGACCAGCTGACATTGACCGTCGCCTCCAGAGCCATAAAACGGACCGCGAGTAAAAAAAATTTCACTCAATAAAAAGGTCGCCCTATCGCGTGGGGTCTTCGTATGAGTGAATCAAAGGGAATTTATCGCCAAGCGGAGCTACACGCAATCATTCACAAGAGCTAATCAACTCAGCACGACTGAAGCTTAAGGCGAAATGAATCCGACAGAACTATTAACAGTTTAAAATACAGGGCGATGACCCAACACGTTGTGTGATTCTACACCAAGGGTGCTGTGCATATCCCAATTAATATTCCTATCTAAATGATTCATCAAAATGTTAAATTGGACGAATGTATTGATATGACAAGGCCGCAAGCCAGATGATGGCAATGAAGCCGAGCAATTTTTTTGGAACTATCAAAAATGCTTCTCAAACACTGTGACAATATTTTAAGAAAATAATCCGGAACACTGGTTCAAAGCGACTATCCTCAGAAATGGCAAAGGTGATCAATGATGTTAAGTGATTCAATAAAAAACACTTGAAAGAAAATAAATTCCCTACGCGGAAATTTTTTCCTTAGAGCAAATCCGCAAGGTGCGTGAGAGTGAGCGTGATTTTCCGAGTTGTATATTTTTTGTCTATTTTTTTGGTGTGAGTAGGTCACTGGCGTAAGAGGAAGCTTCGCAAACCTGAGTGTGCGTGTGATTGAGACCTACGCGGAAATTTGTTCCTTAGAGCAAATCTGTTTGGTGATTAGTGAGCTTGCGCGATTGTTTGTTGTTTCAGTGTTTCAGCTTAATTCTGTGTATCATCCCACTGTCATCCTTCTAACTTCCCACCCCACCACCTCTTTGCTCAGCAAAGAGTAAGGCCTTGGGGAGTTTATTTTCCTTCAACTCTTAAACGGCCATACATCATTCAATAACCTAAACAATATAAACAGTTTTACCAGCAAAAAAAGGAGCTTCCTCTGAGAAAAGACTGAAGCCAACAGCTTATCATTATTTACAACACATTCGAGAAAGTAAACGCTCAAGTAACTACACAATATATCACAGAGCATATTGCACCTTTTTCAAATAAATTAATGCTCTGCTTCTAAAAAATGCACCATGATCCTCACATTAAAAACAAAATAAGTTAACTTACAAAAACTTTACTGTGAGGGTATCTAGTGGGTACTACCCACCAAATGAGAGGTCAAAAGTAATGCCTCGAGAATTCACAGCTAAATGGTGTAAACAATAAAAATCTAGGTAGTTAATAACAAATAGCACATCGAAAAAGCTCTATCAAAATAGTGAAGAAGACCAAATAGTCAACCAAATGACAAAGAAAACAAAAGAGAAAAGAAATAATAAGAAAAAAATCGATTTTTTGGCGCGTAAATATTTTATGTTTGCTTTAGCATAAGCCGGAGCAAGACGAAAGCCCGTCGGACACTTAAAAAAACTGAAACCGGTCGTCTGAATTCCCTCATGAATTCAATTCCCAACTCAAGGGGGATAATGCGCAAAGGATTTTGATGCATGAATTAATATCGGAAAAGAGGGAAAAAAATAAGGGAAGGGAAGGTCATCGGAATCGCATTTCGTCGACGGAACTAATTTTGGCTTCAAGTAACAACTGGTCGTTAAAAACAATAGACCACCCAAGGACAGGATTTCGAAGGGAAAGGAGGAAGGAGTGGGAGGGGATAGAGGGAGAGGAGTCTGAGAGGAAGGAGAAGTAGAGGTAAGGAAAATTGAGGGGATTTTTTTCGGAAAGATAAAGATGGAAGAATGAATTATAGAGTAAATAGAAATCGTGATCGTACAAATAAGGATATTACACATCGATAACTTGATGGAAGGAACTTCAATATGCTCTAGATTTAAAGCAACATTAATAACGACTGCAAGTAGAATTTTTTAAAGAATCAATATAAACATTGGAATACTTTCGAATCACCTGAATATTTGGCTACTTTTTATGGATTACGTTCATCTCTTTCTATTTTGCTCATGGTGCTGCGTCAAGCTCATGCTGTCGTCTTCCAGACCTCTTCGAAACCAATCCTATACTGTATAATTTTATAACGTTTCCGGCGCTATACATGATGCAGCAACACGATATAGGGAAATGAAATTCATCTTTCACGTACCGTACAGAATATTTATTAACACGGACCATAGTTTCGTTACTGCCATATCACTATCACCTTGATTATTGATTACTGTAATATCATCAACAACTTAACTATGATACAGCATTATAGAAACAATTGTTTAGTTTATTTTAGCATGAAAATGAATTAATAAAATCTATATGTGTACTATAAAAACGAGGCAAAGTAACTGGACGAATTCTGGAAAAAGCTTACGCAGGTTCTAGAATTCTATATAAATTAGCGGGTTTCAGAGGCAAAGGCACCCACCCACTTGCGGGGAAGTATGTTTGTACAAATACGCGAGAGAAACAGCAAGCAGAGCAACATGCAGACGTATAGATATTCAAGCGCTATGCGTTGGCACAAAATACGCAAGAGGAAGTTGAAAATGAATAGACGATGATGAGGAAGAGGAACAGGGCGCTGACATGACAGGAGGGGGCAGGCGGTTAGCAACTTCCCTCCCATTGAGTCTCCCCACACTTGGAAGGTGTTATGACCTTGAAGGTTTGGGGAGAATCATAAACAAACGTATTCATTAGCCACACACGACGTCGCTGGCGGAGGAGAGTGAGGCCGCGAGGAGATTCGGACGGAAAGAGAAGGGATGCGAAGCTTCTTGGGAAGCGCGATCTCGCAGACGGGAGCACTGATCCATGCCAGGAAAGAAGATGCAGGAGCACAGATAATTACATGAACATCCAGATGAGAGTACTAATACCTTCCCGAACGGAGACTTCCCTGAACATTAGATTATTCCCAGCGCTCTTTCTATTTACGTATATGAAAGAGAATGCCTGTTTGTCTGTCCGCAATGCATTTCCGTAAGGCGGCAACCAAACCAAACCGTGGCAACCAAAGTTAGCACGTAGGAGCATCTAATTCTCCCAAAGCCCGTAGTGTTACTTCTGGCTAAGTCAGACGCGTCCTTTTTGTCGTTTTCTCACTACGCTTTGTTACGTAACGTCGGACATCCTGCCGAGTAGGCGAACCGCTTAGCATTCTAGAAGGGTACAACACTAAGGATTCTACACTTAACTATTAATCCTCTTGGTGCAAACCTTTTCGTTGGAGCATGCGTTCACACGAGGTTTTTGGTCTACGCACGTACGAACACAATTTATAGGCGATATTGAGGAGGGGGGTATAAGTTGATACTGTGCGCGGTATACGGAAATCGTTTTCTTCCATTGTTTGATGTTATATATGTATGCAATCATCATCATACCTTTTTTGTTTCTTTACCTAATAATCCTGCCATATGACATTGGATTCCAAGTTTCTCACTTCTCTGGGTACTATCTTTTCCGAGCAACGGCGAGTGGCTAGCTTGTTTAGTGATAAATACACAGTATTGTAATCCTCAGACTGGTGTACTACTGCTCTCCATTTCTCCAGCTATTTCTTTTTACCTCCCTGGGCTTCTCCTTCCCTGTATCCTTCCTGATTTGTCCAAGTAACTCGACCCTTTGGGCCGTATTCTAGAAATAAGCTCAAGTATTGATTCTGACCTAAACTAGACTCGGTTGCCACGTTGATATTACGATATCTCACTCGATTCCTATCTCAAATTATCATTTCCATTATGCCAGCCGCCATCGTCTCACCTTTTTGAAATGAAATATATCTCTCGTGAAAAAACTTCCACGTGCGATGTTGCACTCCATTGATGCTAGTTGTTGATGAGCACGAAATCAGGAATCAAATATATTATTTTGTATACTTTACCACAACCACTCTGGGTGAAGAGAGTCGAGTTGAGGTTAGTTTCCAAAATACGAACTCCAACTCAAACTCATCTACAATTTGAGAGCGAGTATAGTGAGCCAGTGAGTCAGGTTCTGAAATACGGCCCTTGGTCTTGCTCTGGGGGCTTTGGCATCAATTATTCCTTCCATTACGTTTCCCATTACTGATACTACCGATTAAAAGAAAGAAGTGTACTATTTGCAGTGCGCCAAATTTACTCAAAAACAGATATCCGAGTGCCCAGATGTTACTCAAGTAACCAGATCAGTACCCCGGAACCCAAATAGATACTCGATTACCCTGACTGGTTTTCGAGTACCAAGACTACCCTGACGAGTAGCATGACTACCCTGATGAGAATGCAAATAACTTCTGACCTACAGCGGATACCTGAATGTCTCTTTGAGTAATGGATAAGTACCTCAGCGAATGCAACACCCGTATCTGGGTAAATGTCGCTGCTTACTCACCAATTCGTTTGAGTGACCAATTTGCCAACCAAATATTTTGCCACTAGAGAATCTATCTGGGTAGGATATTAGGTTGCGATAGATACTCGAGTAGATATGGGCATTGGAGAATAACCTGGTTACAATAGTAATATTTAAGGAGTGGAAACTATTTAATCGAGTACCACTGGCACACTGCCAGCACAGACACTCACTTATGAAGACGGAAGCAGAGATCCTGCCAGGAAAAACACGGACTTCCCAGCAAAGCAAGCTCAGTGCACTCGCATGGACCCGCCAGATCTGATATTGTGACGCTGATCCACCACGGAGAGAATAAGGAAGAAGGCCCAATGCCAGGATAGAAAACGACCGGGAATTTACAGAGTACTGACCGCTCAAGAAACTAGCGACTGGAGCCGGTGAAATCTCCTCTCGTCGAAATCAGGAAGGAGCAGCTTCCCTCTGGCTCCCACAACGGCGTTAACTGGAACGTACAAAGCTGGTGTCTGAACAGGAGTGTCCCAAGTTCAGATCTGAGTGTAACCTTAAAACCTATACCTAAACTAAAATCCTCGCAGTGTTTTACAGTAAGGAAAATCTTTGAAGGAAGTTATAGGAGGTTTTGATAAAAAGCAAGCCAATCCCTAACACTTACAATGCTTTTGAAACGATCAAACTGATAAGGTCTATTTACACGATACATTAACACGTACGAGTTAATGTCTGTTTGCATGAATGATTTTTGTGGACCGGAACGGAACATGTGCGAATGCATGAACCAAATTAGAACACGTTCTATTTCCTGTGCATACATTTGCACAAGTTAGGTAGTTACACGGTGCATTTTGGCGTTCATTTTCGCATTTATACATTTAGACATTAACCCGTACGCGTTAATGTACCGTATAAAAAGGCCTATAGACAATATAATACTACAACGACTCAATAATGATGAGGATACTCCCAATGGTTCTGAGAGTAATGCTCCAACTACAAGTACTGCAGCTAAGCAGCTAACTGCAAAATATTTTCGTAAATATTATTTACGGAATGAAAAGCAATTTACAAATAATCTCCCATGGCTATAAGAAGGTATTTCCGTGGGAATTTGGTACTAAAGTGAGTAGGAAGTTTCGTGCACGTATTGGTATTCGTAATTCTGGTAATATTCACCAATTCTCACCGAAAGGGGAGAGAAGGAGGGAAGGTAATGAAAAAAATACAAAAAGGGGGAGGATAAAAGAG
The DNA here is from genome assembly GCF_921293095.1 of Ischnura elegans. Lineage (NCBI taxonomy): Eukaryota > Metazoa > Arthropoda > Insecta > Odonata > Coenagrionidae > Ischnura > Ischnura elegans. The sequence continues at coordinate 134,432,916 of NC_060246.1, forward strand.
TAGCTTGTTCTCATGAAGCAGCATACTAATACGTCATTATTATTTTTATAATGATTAATTGCAGCCATGAAGAAAATAGACGCCCAGGGAAAAGAGCCGCTCCGTGAAAACTGCGAATCAAATTCTGAATACAGATTGGAATGAAGTTAATAGGCTTCACTTACAAGAACGCACCTCTTACGTTTTTTTTCGCGACGAATTACTACCTCAAAACTTACCTACGCCATAACATTGAAATGCTCATGATTCACCGACGAAATTTTTCAGCATTTGCCTGTATCTCAAATGCGCACATTTTGCCTCAGTATTTCCCTCCGATCTTAAATTTTGAATCTTAGATACATGTAAATGTTGACGAAGTTCTACTATAGAACCTCAGAATATTTCAAGATCATAACGAAATGCGAATAATCCACAGAGAAAAAAATCATTAGCCTTGACCGGGAGTCGAACCCGGATCCGGTGTAGTCCACAAATTTCCACAGGGAAGAATGACGCCTTGGTAGCTTAACTGGCTATAGCACTCAGCCGGAAATCGAGGTATCCAGGTTCGAATCCCGGTCAAGGGGAATGATTTCTTTCTCTGTGGATTTTTCGAACAATTAATGCATTGCGGGTGACTCCGTAAAAGTTATCACCGTGGCTGGTCCCGGTATACTTAAATTCATCACAACGAAGGTTATTCATAACTAATTCGCAGCGGAAAAAACAAAATGCGACCGATTGAGAGTGATTTATCCCTCTTGAAACAGAAATGATCACGGATAAATACAGCACTGAGCAGGGGGTCTACCAGCGTAGTGCGGGAGTGGCGACACGGGAGGAGGTACTCTCTCTCCCTTCAGTTGTGACCTTATCTCGTGGCCTCTCTCCCTCCCCCCTTTCACAGCTTGTGAGTAAGGGGGGAAGGGGTCAGTGCGCCTCGCTTCCATTAACGTTTGCGCAATGCCCCCCGAGAGAGTCTTGAAGACGACGGTGGTTTGTTTCCATATGGAGCAGGCAAGAGCGGTCATAAGAGCGAGAGTGGACGGGGGATGAGGTGGACGGCTGGAGTGGACACGGCGACCGACAGACAGGTAATGCCCCATGCGCCCCATGAAGTGTTTCCCAACCGCCTTCGCTCTCTCGGATACAGCGAGGGAGTGAGGATCGCGAAAAATGCAAAACAAACACAGATGACATCGAAAATACGCAGCGAGGTCGATGTAAATGGCCCCACAGCAGTTTCAAACTCTGTTAAATGAAGTACCAGTTTTCAGTTATCTCCATTATCTCCGAAAACAACACGTGTGGGCCTTTCGCGTCCGGGGTTATCAACAAACAAAAATGGACGGTCAAAAGCAACACCCATGCCTTGGGTTGGGGCCACCTACTCAGGCGGGACTCGAAACTCTTGACTATAGCTCTGACTTTACCCCACCGCCAACGAGGTCGGCAATATTTCTGATATATATTACTTTCAGAATCCAAGTGCATGCAAGCAGAATGGGGCACGTCCTAAATAGCAATCAGATAACAGTAATTTAATATTAAATTCACCGGGAAAAGACGTGAATGTATAAGAATTGGAATTTCAATACTGTTACTCAGCAAATTACATTTTAAAATCTAAATAATATGATGCAACCAAAAGCTATATTATGCTACGCGTGGCATTAATGCGGTCTATCTACAAATATATTATAAATTTCTACAAAAAATTATACAGGTTACATCAAAACGTAAAATTTTTAATTAAAATATAACGATTGTGCTAAAAGATTAGTGCACTTTCAGGCATATTGGAGTAGCACTGCTGTAGCTGAATTCAAAACACGCTAGTCAAATTAAAATAGCGTCACACTAATCTTAAAAAAATGGGAATATGGTTGATACAAATCAGATGGACTTTCATCAGAAACAGCTGAATAAATGGGGAGTCATAAAAAGTAACCGCAGTGTTAACATATACCAGTATTTTCGGCAATCTCCCTCGTTTCATCCTCTTAGTATGGCGTTCACTTACAGTGTAGCATCACAATTCTTCCCTCCGTCACTTTCCCGTCATTACAATGAAAAAAGGTGGTTTGTAGAGAGAGAATTTCATTGCTACACGGCTACATTGTCCGATTCAATTACTTGCTTCGGTTGAGTAGATGTCCAAGCTCTCGCCGTTCCATTCATAAAGGCTATTCATTCCCTCTGCCGTACTCTCAACAATCCTACACTGCTATCACTGACTTCATCTGCTCCTGCCACCAGCCCCGCCCTGCTCCACACATGCTCCCCCTTTCATTATCTTTCCCAACAGTCTCCACCACTCACCATCCAGAACACCTCCTCACCACCATCCATAGTTGCTACACTCTACAGCCTAAGGCCGTTTTCCTATCCACGTAATATGCACTCATTCCCTCGTTCCCTTCCTCCCTTGCACCCTGCTCCCTTACTGATGCTCTACTGACGCCATAAAGTGTGAACGGAAATAATGCGAACTATTGACAGTAACGAAATGTGAAGCGCAGGGCACTGTTAGGACATCTGGTGGTGATATAAGAATCAATTTCATCTTTATACTTATATTTTTGCAGGTGAAGAGCAAGAGTTCACAATGCCGATATAATATTACGTAAAAGAGCTTACATGATAAGCACAAAATTACTTAAAACTCCAGTTCAAGAATTCTGAGTTTTCCATTGCCGCAATTTTCACGTCCACTTCCTACGAGGGAGCATCCGCGTTCCCTTGATCACTTACCCTTCGTTCCTCTGCGCTCTCGCCGATTGAATCCACCCTTGCTGTCGTCACATCCGTAAGTTGATGATTGAAAAGTTCATGAAGGGTGAATAATTGCGAATTGGAAAACAGCCTAAGTTCTTCATACCCTCAGTTCATTAATCCAATTTCACCCTATTTACCTTCCTAATGGTTCTACCTTTGAAATCACCCTTCGAGCTAGATTATTTACGGAGACTTTTTTTTTACAATTTTGCTTTTAAAAATTGTAGAAAACTATCAACAATTACGGAAAAACTCATCAATATTCTGAAAACGATATAACCACTACGTCTCTTTCTTACCGCAAAATCGAAAAAACATATTTTATCCTCAAATTGGTTTGCGGTGTTACGTTTTGAAATTGTACCTTGGTGTAAATGAAAATATTATGGATTAAGCAAAAGAAAAATTTTCTATGACATAATTGGACTTCTCATAGATGAAGCATCTCTGTCGGATATAACGCTAAAGACTGCGACTTACAGAAAAATTGGTAGTATTCAAATACAATATAGGGAAAATTAAAATTACTGGCAGGCAGTGATTTAGAATTTCTTAATAGATATTATTTGACTAGTGGAGCAAAATCTTTAGACCTATTAAATATTTTAATAAATTAATAGCATCAAGAACCGAAAGAAAATCATGCATTATTTAACGAAGCGAATTCATTGTTTCAAAATTAAATGAAAATGAAAAAATAGCCTATCCCTCTGCTACTCACCAACATTTGTAAAGATGGAAAACATATTCAGGGGGCATCGCCAACTGTTTCTATTTCATGGAGTTGAGCATTTCCCAGGACAGCGGCAACTGGAAAGAGGGAATAAAGTTAAACTCCTCTCACCTTCATAAAGAGCATTCATTAGTCTCATTGACCTTCAAATTAAAGAAAACAGCCACATAAATAAATTTCCCTTACGTTAACAAAGTCTAGAAATAAAACAGCTGTGAAAAACAATGTCAGAGACACGTATGAAATAAAGATAAGAAGGATCGCACTTAAGGAGGATAAAAAATCTGACGCAAGTACCGACGCGTCGGTACGTTTGCATTTGATAAGGCGAAAAAATCTAACCTTGATGTACTGCCGTTTAAAAAGGTCGCAGAAGGTGTTTTTTAATGCCATTTTAACCAATGGGTTTGACGGCATTATTCTCTTTGATAACAATCCTCTGGACTTAATTGCTTTTAAAAGATTTTTTCTAAAATTTGAATTCTTTTTTTTCACCGTATTCTTACAGGACGAAAATGTATTTGTCAGCGATCATTTTCATGCAACGCACAAACACCAGTGGAAAAACCATGTACTGATTCATATCACTATTGAAAAATAATTAGTCGCTCTTGCAAGCCCACGTCGAAATTTCATAAATTTCCTCCAATTTACAATTATTTGAATACAAGAATAACAAAAGTTATTGCGGAAATAATTTTCCGCCAGAATGGAAATTAGCGATGCAAATACATCTGTCTGAAATACCTCAGCTGAGTTAAAATTCCCTCTGACAGCAAAACAAAGAATGCATCTTACAAATTCCAAGGAAATTAGAAATCAACAAATTCCTTTCTCAAGGCTACGATGGAATATATGATGTAATAATTTTAAGTTCAGTTCCTCTTTATACATCAGGATTATTTGACGGATCGATGAAATGTGAAGACTTAAGGGTGAGAGAAGCTCATAATTAAACGGAGGCCTGTCGAAAAAAATTCCATTTGACTTACAAAAATAGAAATCGCATGAAACTAGTGAAAATAAGAAATGATAAATAAAATGTGAAACAGGACATTATGTCGTGGGAGAATCGGAATGAACTTTTAATGACCTTTTTATAATTATTTTTAAGCAGAGAAGTCATTTGCCAATGTAACATTTTGCGCCCGTACACTTATTTTTATGTGGACCATTATATGTTTCCAGAAAATTTTACTGAGGCGCATGAATTTCATTTGAATTTTATTTTTTTCTCTCAAATGCAGTCGTGAATCAGATCTACCTGTCAAATCTTCGCCTCAAATTCGAATAAACAAAAAAAATTAGAATATGAGCCTCACTTTTTCCAACTGAGGATTCCTTGTAGGATTGATCTAGAATACAAACAAATTGATAATCCGATTTCCTTAAAAGAAGAATTGACAAATGTATCCTCAATAGGAAGCACAAGTAGCAGTCATAGTTAGTAGTAGCATTCCTAGCAACATTCATAGTTAAGTCTACAAATAAGAAGGTATAGGTCCGCAGATTTGTAGAAGGCACGGGTTAAAAAACCGTTTGGAGGCGAAATGGAGGAAGGAAATATTTGGGAACGGCACCAAACTCGGGATAACTCAAAAGCAGAAGCAATAGGAAGAGGGGTGAGTAGGCCTAAAAAAAACAGCTGAAGAGTGTGAGACGGGAGAGCCCACTTCATCCCTTAATGCATCCGCCTTTTTTCGACTCGGATGCGAAGATCAAGAGGGAGTGGAAGGAAACGGAAGAGATCGCCCCGTGAAGATGTCTCCGAGACATGCAAATCACAAAAAAAAGAAATTCCCTCTCTCCAACAACACTGTCCCGGAGAATGAACTCACGCATGCAATCAAGTTGGGAGGAGAGTAGAGGTCCATTGTCGGTGCCACACTTTCACATTTCCCACAGAGGAAAAAGCGAGAGAGAAAGATAAACGGTGTAGTCTTCAAATCTCTTCGCATGTGACCGCTCGGGAGTCAGCTTCGTGACCAAAGGTTCAGTTTTCAATCACTTTATTACATGGGACTCGCGCGGCGGAGAAATTTAATTTAATCAAGAGAACCGTGAAAGTGCCTCGCCATAAACGGCACCGATTCATTACTTGTGCTAACTTAAAGTCAGCAGAAAACATCTCTCGATTCCGCCGTATTTCATGTCGGTCGCTTTGGCTACGCTTATAGATGACTGTCCCTCATGATTTTCCTCAATTATTCATCGAGTTGCCCAGTTAGACTACATTTTAACGTAAGGAAAGTGGTTAAACTAAATAGTGAAGCTACATAGACAGCTTTTTTGGTCTTGATGCCATATCGCAGATAAGATTCGATGAGAAATTAATGTCTTTCACTGCCATCAGTTTCACTGAATTGACAAGTCTAGGGAAGCAATAATAAATTTCGTACAGTTAATTTATAGCATTTAAAAGTAGCGGACATTGTAAGCTCCGGGAAATATCTCGGTAGGGAGAAATATCACAAGAAATCTATATTCAAAGTAGCCAAACGATTATGAAATCTGAACGGCAAAATATAGCCGTTAACGAAAAACCGAGCCTGAATATGATTTAAGTTTGATAAAAAATATTTAAAGAAAACAGTTATTTTTTCACTAATTAAATCACTCGTTAAAGCCTTTTCTCCGGTATTTATAGGGTAGTCACTATTCAAATTTCACAAACACTATGCTTGGACTGAAATTAATACATTATCTGCCAGCACATGAGCTTCGGACAACACGGTAGTATTCTAAGGGCCGTATTCTTAGTCGACCCTACATATCCGTCCCTACATAACAAAAGGCCCCTACATGCGTTTCTCAGTCGACCCTACATAAGTGGTGGGGGGTGATTCCGTCGTCAACTTCTCTGAGATGACGTAGATGATGGCGCAGCGCCAATTTTCCATACTGGTGGCGTAATGGGAACTAACTATGAAAGTAAGAAAAGACGTCCTATAATTTTTCGGGCGCATTGTTAGGGCGGTTAGGGCAACAGCTCAAGGTAAATAAACAATCGGTGTCGTCCGTCAGGTCGTGTCGGTACCTTAATTATCGCTACAAATACACTCATATCGAACCAAAAGTAGAACCTTATTGTCTTCAAATTACTTCAAAAGCGGTCTGTACAAGATAGTAATAAGTACGGAGCAAATATGATCATTGTCGTGGGAACTTACGTTGCATCATTAAGGTTCGTCGTTCGCTTTTACCTTCCGTAGTTAAGTTTATTATGTGGCAAATAGTGGCATGAAAATACGTTTTCTATGGTTGTACGTAAACGAAGTATTGGCTTCCCAAAAGTATACCAAGTGCCAAACGTGAAAAATATTATATATTCGTAGAAACCAGACGCTTGTATACCGCTATATTCTTCTTATTAGTTTGTAGCAGGCGTAGGAATTGTCTGCTAGCAATGATAAGGCACTGTAATGGTTTGGACGATGTTTATTAATCCGTTCCATATTTCAGACTGATTTGCCGGCCAATTCAAATTCAAAATTCAACGGCCGAAAGGCCGCAGTATTAATTCTATTGGTGCGCTTCCAGAATGTTCTATGTTACTGTTCTTGAACTTTAAAGTAATTTCTAGAAAGGAATTCTAGAAGGCAAGAAAAAATAAAATAATTACAATTTCCGACACGGGGAATCGAATCCGGGACGTCCGCTTGGGAGGCGGCCGCTGTACCGCTGGGCTAGCCGGCCTATTGAGGAGAATCGATGATGGAGCGCCATTTATGTTGCCTCCGGGCAAGCGGTGTGGCGGCGAGGCAGGACGTGCGGCCGCCACAAGTTCAGTTAATTTTATAATTAATTTAACTTGGTGGCTATAAAGTGGTAGTATTATTACTTTTCCGCTGTGTTACTGTACATTTTAAAATGGTTTGTGCGAGCTCGTCAACCCTAAATATGCATTACAACGTAAATTATTTAATCGAGGTGATCAGCAGACGATATTTGGCCGCCATGTTTTTGTAGGGTGTAGGGTTGGTTCGGGTACCCTACATCAAGTAGGGCCCGTTTAGTTCCAAAAACGGCCATATGTAGGGCTTGATGTGGCGTATGTAGGGTGAGATCGGTTTATGTAGGGGCTGATGACGTATCCAGGGTCGGTTGGCCCTACAGGGTCGACTAAGAATACAGCCCTAAGAGAGCAAGGACCCGTAAGTCCCTGAAAATTAGTTCGCCAGCCAGTTTGTCGGTTAGTTAAGGGACTAATTTCATGAGATTACCAGAGGAAACAATGAGGGAGGTAATGAAGGGCAAAGTGATGATAATCAGGTTAGTGCTGAATATTAGAGGAAATTGATTAAGATGTTTAAACTAAGGGCAAAGGAAATGAAAATTTAAAAGCCCGGACCCAATGCAAAAATCTTTTAAAAACAATAAAGTAAAATACACTGAACAGTGGAAAAATCAGGACCCTTAATTCTCCAAGATGATTAATATAGCATTATTTTTCATCGAGCGGCTGATCGATGGAAGGACATTCGGGCATTCCAACCGAGAGGACACAGGCTCTGTCCTGACACCATTTGTCAGAAGCTAATAATCAGGTACGACGTCGCAGGGAATATTCCACTCGACAAAAATAAGTAGTGAATATTTTAATCAATTTGCCTACAAAAGGCTTCCTACTTACTGCCTTAAAATTGTGAATCACTTGTCATTAAGATTATACATAGGAATAATTATTTTCTGCGAATTAATATCTTTTCGCCGTGGATATCGATAAAGAGCATTTTATTGTCAGCGGATTCACATTTGAATGATAATCAACCCAAATACAGCCAAGAAACAAAAAGATTAAAAAAAAACAATTTCCATGCGTTGTAAAATTATTATTTTTTACATATTAGAGGACTTTCAAACCAACTGTTCCGTAGATGTTAGTAAGGTTGATATTTAAAGGAAAATGCAATTTATGGAAGGTTGAATCTAGACCTCCACAAATATTTTTGTTAAATAAATACATGCACAAAATTTAGCAGTGTAGCTATCATATGACTAGATAAAATGTGATAAGCAATTTCTATGCCGTGAAATAAGTGACAAATAGTACCACAATTTTTCCAAAAAAGGTACCAAGATGCCAAAAAATGTAGCAAGAAACTTAATAACCGCAGTAAAATTTCCACAATTTCCGCAGAATTAATCGAAAAAAGAATTTTGCCCATATGAATTTTAAAAAAATCACGCAGGTAGCCTCGCATGGCTAAAAGAATTTAGATTATACTAAAGCATGCTGTAATTGCGTCCCTCCTCATCCTCATCATATTGAAATATATAATGCCTACAAAATTAACTAGAAATATTCCATATTTTTTTCAACCAGGTAATACTCTTAATTAATGAGTTCAATTGATTCAGGAGTGATATAGTGGATGTTCAACATATTGAAATGAAAGGTAGTTGCACTTTTCCACAGTAATTTAATCCGTAAGACGCGTGTCGGCTCACAGGGCAATCCATCATCTGGTACAAGAGTCTTGCTACACGGAGCCATCACCTGGTACAATACAAGGCCTCTGAAAAAGCAAATACTTTTCATTTCAACTCCTAATTAAAGTCCTGGACAGATAATTTTAGGGAGATTCCCTCTTTAAGCCACTCTTTTGGGCCAATCTATGGGATGGCCAAGGAAATTTACGACATAATGAGAATCGATGTGCATCAATATTGAATTTTTATCATTTTTTTTACTTCAACCATGATCGAGGCACCCATCTCCTAAACCCGACTGGCCCGAATTCTTCTCCAGACCGGTCGACTACCTCCATCACTAGCGAACTGGGTTGAAGCATTAGAAGGGAACCACAGGCGGAATTTCAGGCTGACACGGCAGGGATCCCATTTTTCTCAAACCTAACACCAGCGACCTAATACCCGCTCTATAAGACTCCGATCCGAAGCCAGCTGAGCCGACGGGCAACCAACCAACTCCTCCTCGTGTCTATCTCTATAAGACGTGGACCCCCCGCCCGGGGTCGGCCGAATAGCCACCCCGGGAGCCAACGGCTGCGGGTGCCGATAGTCATTCTCCAGCCTCACACGAGAGATACGAATCGCTCACATATATATACAGCCTCTTTTTCCCACTCCCTCATCTAGCATTCCCACCTGTCCATCACACGAGAGCCCAGAACTCGCTCAGCTCCTAGATACAAGCGGACCACGTACACATAATACATAATATCTTCCTGCATCGCTGAGATGGTCTCAGACAGCTTTCCTCGGCACTTTTCGTGTTACCGGATCCCCTGCCCCCCACCCAAGGATAATCCATGGTGGCATAATCGCGTTTTGCTTTAGAAAGAGCCTAAAGAAAATAGATATTCATGAGCAAAACGATGACTTTTTTAGCGATTATGATAGGCATTTAGTTGTGTCTTGAAGTGTTTGGGACGAAATTTGAACGTGCTAACAATAAGCCTGCCAAGCCCTCCCAAGAAGATTAAGTTTAGTCATAGCCAGCTAAATGATAGGTCGCGGGTTCGAATCTCATATGGAAGGGTATATTTCATCACTTAGGATATGGGTCTTTTCATTTTCTACCTATTTAAATGGTACACAGGCAATATTTTGTTTCGCGAGGCTAAAGAAGTCAAAAATTAAAAAATAATACTTTGCAGGCATTGATTGACGAAAGAGCCAAGTGGTTAACTTGACATCAAACTGAGTTAATGTCTGTGCCCATAGGATCGAACGAAAGTTTAATTAAATAGCTATCCGAATTGCTATATAAATCCGAAATGCTAGGAAAACGAAATCCATTCATTAAAAAGAGATTCACTTGACAACGGCTAGTGCAAAGGGATTGCAAAGGCAGAATTTCACGCGCGTTTTCAATTATTAAATTCCTCATCACATATTAGCATGAAGAGGATGGAAGACGGTGAAGGGGAAGAAAGGAAATATATTTTCCCATGGCTGAAACGAGCTTGGACATATGGCACAGTGATAAATGATAACCGCTGATAATGTAGGGATACATACGTCATAACTTACCGTTGAGAAACTAATAAGACCCGGCTCGAATATCATGATGTTCTCCACGATTACACGGTTGATATTTCGCCATTTCAGCACGAAAATTCACGAGTAAAGTGAAGAAATAAGAACGAAACCCAAGCGAAACTGTTAGAGCCTTCGCGGAGGACACCTCGAAAATCGAACTGAGCCCCTTGCATTACCCTACGTAGGCCTATCTACCTAGTTTAACTATTATTTAAGCTTGGATCCATTGATACACATTTACTCAATTCGTTTAAAACTCACATGTAATCAATTAGCTGTAAGTGTTTCTCCAACACTCAAATACCCCCTAGAGCAGACAAATATTTCGGTTCGGGCGAAGGAAAGACAAATGAAAAACAACTGAAAGTAAACCATTAGTTCTCACTTCACAAAAATGAAAAACATTACCCATGCCACTGTCTTCTGTTTTCTTTGGTCGCAAAGGCATTTTGTACACATTTGAGCGCTCGCCGAGGGTAATTAAGATCATAAATCAACTGGTAGCCTTCAGATTTCCAAACGCGATCGCTTAAGCTAGATTTGCCAATTCGCTAGCTGTGCGCGAAAAGTTACCTCAGCCAAAGCAATTACCGAGGCACGATTCAATGAATCGCGCTCCACAAAAGAAAAGCAGTATCCTACAGTGCCAATCGCTTTGTCAAAGCTAGAAAAAATCTCAATCCCTCATTTTCCATCGCATCAACTAGCATGAAACTAAACATTACCACCACGAAAGAAACGTTTTCGTACTTAAATACTGAGTTTTTTATTATATGAAATGTACGCAACTAACTTATTAGGTTAACATGAATTTCAGTCGAACGATCAAATTGATATTCGTATTCACCGAGGCAATTAACGAGACAAAGGAATTGACCGCCTTCGACGATTACATTGATAGTTACATCGGTGAAAAGCTAAGTCTCGTTATTACAACTCAGAGGAGTTAGTAAGTGAACTCTTCTCCACAATACTACTATGAAGGCAAAAAATGAACATATTCAAGTTTATCAAGCATTCTCGCTATTTCATACAATGTTATACTACAGTCATGATTACTGCTATAAAATGTTGAGTGGACGTAAACAACCATAGTATGTCATAAGGTCACCTTGAAACATTTTCTGTTGACTTCGGCTCGACAATGAGGCAGGGGAGAGAGAAAGAAGTCAATCAATCTCAAAAATAACTCTAAAACATTTTGCAACACAGCAGCAGATTTAGCAGAAAAATTCAGAGACTACATATTATAAAAGCATAAAAACGAAGCTCTTTTTCCACCACACTTATGATCATAGGCGTTTCCATATTGAAATATTTCCACCGTAGATTTGGATTTCTTTAAGGTTTCTGGATAGGGAATAAAAACAGCGGCAATCAAAACGGAAAGACTTCAACGATGAAAGAGGCAACAGGAAGAAGAGAAAGGCGGAGCAGCATCTCCAATGGATCAATTCCATCCCTTGGGATTCAATGACAAGAAAACAGGGGATATAACAATACTCATACGAAATTTCACTTGAATAACTAGATTTGATAAAATAATAATACTACGTAATTCTTGAATAAAACCCAGTAGGCTCCTTTAAAGCGACAGCCTCAGAATATTTTTCTCTGCCGACGGTCACCTCCATTCTAATCCCAGCTTTAAGATGAAGAAATCTCATCAATTAGAGCTGAGATTATTTCCTACAGGAAGTCTCAGCAATGAGGCTTATTTTAAAACTTTGAGACTTTCCAATATTATCATACAGAAGTACTGAATGCAACTACTATTCCCCGGGCTGCTGTTATATAAACGCAAGCAATGTTTTGTATACTAGTTTCAAATATTGAAAAAAAGGGGATTATGAAGCACTTACTCCTTACAATGGTAACATAAGAAAAAAGAAACATTATTCGATATGATCGGTAAAGTATGAAAAAACGCAATTAAACCCGGTTTACTGAGTTCAGGAGGCTAGAAAATTTGATTTTTTTTAAAGGGTCAGAAGAGCCTATTAGCTTCGTGCAAACGAGACATCATGATTTTAAAAATTTAGCACTGGCACACAAGAAATATGTAAAAATTATCACCTTCAGAAATATTTTTTGTTCGGGCAAAGAATTATTCAGGCAAGCACACGTACGTAATTCCCGAATACAAATCTACTCAATGATGAGAGCCACTCTTATCATAAATATCAACACCATTTCCGACAGTTATTTGATGAAATTGATATAAAATGTTTCTCTAATTTTCCTGGGCGAGCAGAGGGTTTTTCACACATTATAATGTCTTCAGATTAACTTTTTCATTAGGTCATTACTTAAAAAAATTGAATTGCTTATGCAGAGGGAATTTTAACGCAACAACCGAATAATTAAACGAAGAGTTTGTGCCAAAACAAATATTCTTTTTATTTTATTCATCAAGCAAGCATTACGAAAAAGTTTGTTAATATTTAATTTTTACATTGCTTATGGTAACTTATATTTTATTTTTATAGTTCTTGCTAATATTTTTGGGTCGATAAAAAATGATTGGTCCCTTTTTTGAGCGAATTTGCCACGTTTTATTCTCATATCCTATAATAATCTCCCATCCATCACGACATTTAATCACTTAAGGCATGATTTTCGGAAAAGATGAAATGCTTCGAATCATGTTTTTATCAGGCACGAATCTAGGCCTATATAAATGTACGATCCAATTCTCAAGCCTCGATTCAAACCCCATCTTCATAAGAACCTCATTATTTGAGACTGGGGGAGCTAAACGAGGGAATAACCTGGGTGAAATCAGAGCACGATTTAAAAAACATCATGTCCTGGAGTTGTGGCCAAATATGTGCATACAATCAGATATAAGCTTGGAGCTTTGGCCTAAAAGAAAATACTTAAATAGCATGTAAACTGCAGGGATTGAAGGTAGTACGTACTTTCGATGTAAAAACCTAAATTACCCTTATATTGGGAGAACGTGATGATGCCGCACCGTTTCTGATGGACGGAGTTCATAATTTTACTTTTGTTTACATTCACTGTAGGTCTCACATATGTTAAGAATGAAAAATTAACGGGGCAAAGAAAGTTTCCAGTGAAATTATTAAATGAAATTTTTGGTTCTTCTATTAAGTCAGTCGTAACAATATGAGCGGAGTGACTCCACTTACTCTTCTACGTACAAAAGGTAGCGGAAATCTATGGGAATAAAATTTCCCCTTTAGAGCACTTGTTTGGAATGACTAATTATCCTTAGTGTCAACGCAATTCTTTCGTAATAAGGATACTACCGAAAGAGAGTTGCATGCACAGTGGATAATTAATTATTATGCGAATGAGCTGACGCGGAGAAGTTAATTTTCTATTTTGCCCACGTTCCATGGATTACCGCAATTGCTAGTGATGATCTAAGCCCTCGTGCATGCGAAAGATATCAACAGATTACGTTTTTTGCGCAGCGCAATGCCATACGCAAATTTCCGTAAACCATAAGAATTTACACTTACAACTTTAATTTCAATAAAGAATAATTTTAACCAAGTGATAAATAAATCCCAGGTGTGATGCTGCATGGAATGAACATTTAATACTTTATGCATCACCTGCTGGGAGCGCTGTCATGAGATCAATAGGGTTTACCTGTTTTAATCTGGACGAACCTTTGGAATGTCGAGCAATATTGTCTTGTAAACGCTGGGCATTAAAATTTGTTTCTACGTAGCAGTACAGGGAAAATTTCTTTACACCAGTGCATTGAATTAAAGCAAAAATCTTGAAATAAAATAATTTTAGCTTAGAATAATCCCATAGAAATATTACTCATTAATTATAAAAACAGGTATGGTATTTGGAGGAGGCGACCGACAGCTGAGGTCATTTGCGCGATGAAGGAAGGGTATGGCCGCAAGGGTGGAGAGAAACCCGGCGTCTGCGTTAGCCTGCTCTTAACGAAAGGCGCCAAGGAGACCACGGCTTAACGTCCCATCCTATGGACGGAGTGTTGCGCTTGAAATGTCCTCCACACAACATTGAAGCAGGGATCGGGCAGTCTCTGAAAATTCTCTGCCACTGCCGGGATTTGAACCCGAGCCCGCCGGGTGGAAAGCCAACACTCCAGCCACGACACCAACCCGATCCCCCAATTATAAAAACAGCTATGTAAAATAATTGGAAGGGTGGCACTGCATAACCTAACGCCGGATATTGGCGAAAAATATTTGAGCCGGTGGAATGGGAGGAGAAATAGTGTCAGGTGTGAGTGTAGCAGATGTCCCCAACTTTATTAACTATTTTGTGATAATATGGTTTATTTTCCTTTCACTTCCACGATATGAGTTTTAAAAATTGGAGCATAATCATTATTTTCCGAATGAATGAAAGACGATTAATGAAGAACTAAGCATTCCACTAAAATTGGTATTCTTTGCACTTGGTAATAGGCAATATTAGTAGTCCTTGCATTTTTACAAAAGAACAGTGAATAAATTGGTTAAAGTGCGTTTGGTGGGGACATGAAGCAGGTAGTCCCAGGTTGGGCGTGGCCACCCTCGGAAGGGTCGCTAATCCTCGACCCTTTCCTCGACGAACTCACCTTCGCTGGCCCACGTCTTCCACCCTACCAGCGGGGGGCCTCCCTCCCTAAAAGTGACCGTTCCCACTGCAATTTGAAAATCAATCAATCGATCCAATAATCAAAAAATAAATGTTTTCATCGTACTCCTGTCAAGCGTGCGATCAAGTACGTCTTTGAGCCGTGTTTCTGCGATGAAAAATAACGATTTTGTTAACTTTGCTGAAAACGTGGTTTCGGACCACCAGAAAATGGCAACAGCGGTTTGAAATGGGCAAGGTAGCGGGCTGTTTGAATGAGTTACGAGCGTGAGTTTGGCCATGTGGTACCGTTCAGTAGCACGCCAAGGCTTCAGTTAATTTACCAGAGTATTTTCTTACTCACCAGCTACTGATACTAAGTTCGCAGGCTTTCAAAATGTCAATCTTCCATCGTACTGCAAATGATAGCAACGGTATCTCAATAAGCAGATCATTACGTTACTCGCTATGATGACTACCCTAGAGGTGCCTAAGCTGTGTGAGTTTTAGACGGTGACTGCGAATATTTCGGAGTGCGTACATACCTCACGGTTCGTCTACGTCTACATAAAATCCCGCAAGCCGCCTAAAAGGCGTGTGGCAGGGGGCGTTAGGACACCCCCTTAAAGATATCCATTCTTAATTCTTTACGTTAGTCTTGTTAGTGCTAATACCTCATTGATGAACTCGAATGGAAATCTCTATCAGACCGCAGGCTGAAAAATAAACTGAACCTATTAGATAAATTCAAGAGGAGTGTATTTTCAGACGAAGGTAGACATATGTTACCAACCAACGCCATTATACCACGGTAGATCAAATCATATAAATAATATCAGAGAGATAGACTGTAGAACAGACAGATTCATTGTCTTTTTTCCCACGATTTATGAGACTGTACCGACAGCATTTCCACGATAGATCATTATTGAGGTTTCGCATGATCTACTTTTCCTGAATACATATTGTGCTCTCATTAACAAGTTTTGCGCGTCTAGGTGTTCTACATCTACATTTTAACAATACCCCGCGAGCAACCTCTAGGGACCTAGGGTGTTTGGCAGGGGGTGACAAATCACCAACATGCAGCATGCAAGAGGACCGCACGGTCCAACCAACATGCACACCGCACGGTCATATAAATATTACGCATACTAGTAAAATATACATGCTTGTTCATAAAAAAAACTTGCTAATGGTTATTTATTCGTAGAGAAAATACATACAAGGTTAGAACTATGAACAAAACATGCAATGAGTGATCCTAGCGAGCGACGCTATTAATCCTATCAATTGAGACGACGTTGCTATCCTTAATAGAACGAGGGAAGAATGACATTTTAAATCTCTCTGTTCTGCAGTTTATTTATTTTATTTTATTCTCATGATCACGTCTACTATAGTACGATGGTAAACGAAGGATATGATTCTCGTCGTCTGAGAAAATATCTTTTTTTTCCTATCCCTTTTCTAAATCCGTGCTGTTCTTTTACTGAAAGATTTTGGCAATCTAAGTAGAGGTTCGAGGTTATCGTAACTCCCAGGTAGTTCACTTAGTATGTTGCCTTTATGTTAATACCATCCACAAATTAAATATGGCTATAATTGGACGAATTTTGCAAGAAATGTACCGACATGCATTTGCTCAGATAAGATCGAGTCCCCACTCTTGGCTCCACAAATGAACGTTGTTTAACGCCGATGATAGAATTTCATAGTCAGAGTGGTCCATAATTTCGCGATAGATGACAGCGTTGTGACCAAATAAACGAATTTTACTGGTATGCGGGAGCAGAGATCATTAATGTATACAATGAACAACAGGGGGCCGATTACCGAATTCAATGAATCAAACAAGAATTTGGCTTCTACTTTCCCCTCAAGTCCCGTTTCATTACTGACCACACGCTTTCGATGTTTTGCGTGTGGGTGCTTCTATCTCCGGGACGAACAAAATTCTGAGAGTGGTTGACGGTATCATGGATGTACCCCAAACTCTCCAGACCGGCGTACCCTCGCCACATATCTGTTTTAATCGTCGTTCCCATTCTTACGTATTTTGTTATTGCCTCGTTGAGAGTGGCGGCATCCCTTTTCTCCACGACGCAGAGAAAGGTCTCCCTGGTCTCTCGGTCAACACCACCAAGGACCCACTTCGTTTGGCAGAGACGACCGCGGTTATATTTTCGACCCCCGAATGCGCTCTCGTCGATCTCGACCACGTGCCCCGGACCGCCGATTTCTACACTCGTTTCCTGGAGCCAGGTGAAGACCATCTCTTGGAAGGCCCCGATGATGCTGGATACCGTCCTCCGCTGGATGCCTATCTCCTTAGAAATTACACAGACTGGATAGCGATTAATCCAGCCTATGGCTACGGCAAGGACGTCCTCCGGTCTAGTGGCAAACCATTGAAAAATGGTTCCCACTGTGATGGAGGAACATCTCCGGCATGTAGCCAACGGGCATCTAAATACAGGCAGCCTCCCCTTCCCCTTCGAGAGGGTAGTTCTCATGCTCCCACAGACGCAGCTAATGGTGTCCGGAATGAAGCCCCAAAGCACCAAGAATTGCACTATACCCACCACCCTAATATGGGCCTTAAACGCAGATATGCTCTTACAGAACTCCATGTCACTGGTTTGGCAGTTCAGTAGAGAGTAAAACTTTGCACGCAAAACCCTCTTTTTATAAGGGGCCATGCGAGTGTGGGAAAGTGAACGCGAGCACCTTAACGTATTTTCGCAGTATTTTGTCAGTGCCATAGTTAACGTATTCTTAAAAAAAATTTCTTTCCTTTCTCTGGGGAGAATATATAAAGGGCCTCGCAATCACCGTCTAAAACTCACGCAGCCTAACCACCTCTAGGGTGTTTGGCAGGTGGTTTTCAACAATTATTTGCTATAGCGTTATTATTACAGCGCTATTTACCTGTACCACGAATACTCTTACGAATTCGTGGTACAGGTACCTCTTACCTCTTATTTCTTACCTCTTACGAATAATCAGAAAGCCTTAGGGCTAAAATAATGGCCATATTTACCCATTATTTTTCGTTTGAATTCATTCGATGCCCCCAGAAGAGTTTCCTTTGTATCATTTTTCGATTTTAATAACTGTCCCGCATTTATTTTATTTTCATACAAGAAAGATCTACACGTGTCTTTTTCATTTTTGCGAGAGAAATTAGCTACTTCTCCCTCATTATAATCCATTTAGAATACGCTGCCAGTGTTTGGGATCCTCGTGAAATAGGCTTAAAAAAACAGAGTTAGAACGCGTGCAAGGGGAGCTACCAGGTACGTAAAAAATCATTACGATAGTCTTGTGTGACTGTTGCATACTTCACATAGGATGTGGATATGGAAAAGAATGGAGAAGGTAAGATGGACGGAGAGTAAAAGGAACAACGAAGTGCTGGATATGGTTGGCGAGGAGAGACAGCTTTTAGATGAGGTACGGAGGAGTCAGAATGTATGGATGGAGCGAATACTTAGCGGGGATGTTGAAAATGGTGTTAGAAGGTAGAATGCTAGGGAAAGGAAAGGGGAAGGAAAAGAAAAGGATTTTTAGCTAGATTAAACGGGAGTAAGCCATACAGTGAATTGAAGAAGGTAGTGCTCGACGGAAAGTGAGGCTTCCAAATCACTTCTTTAGTACTCCATGGAAACCTACCTTAATCGGTAGAATACTATAATAATTTATGATAAATTAAAGAGCAGTGTATTTTCCGACGAAGTTAGCCATATATTACGAGCGCCAATATACTACAGGAAATCAGATTATATAAATAAATTAAGTGAGATAGGCTGTAGACCAGTCTGATTCAGAATATCTTCTTTTCCACGATCAAATAGAGACTATAACGGCAGTGTAAAAACTCACAAAATGATTAGATGACTTGTATTGTTGCTTATGCATATTTGAGCACTGTAGGTCTTTTTTAGAGTAGAGAGTAGGGCAGAGTGTAGATATATTAGTGGGTTGAAATATAAAGGGGTAAGTTCAAAACTTTTCACAGACAAAGATTCTTCCAGAAATGAGAATAGAGAAGTAGAGAGAAAAATCAGCGTTTCAGGTATTACATTTAAGCACGAGAAGCGTCAGTCGAGCAACACGTTCAAAGGCAGTCAAGGCTCAAGTCATTTTGATAGTGTGTCAATAAGCCATGCATTTCCATTTATCAGCGGTATAGAGCCTGTGAATAGTCTATTCGACAAAAGCAAATCAGAATTATTCCCGAATCGCAATAATACTAGTTCCGAAGTTTTAATCGTGGCTGTGGTTAATTGCCGTAGTTTAAGAAATAAGATTCCCGAATTCCACCATTTAATTCATAGTACGAAGTGTAACGTCATTTTTGGAACAGAAAGTTGGCTAACAGATGATGATTCAGACAATGAGATCTTCCCAAAATCGTTCACTGTTTATCGGAAAGATAGAATTAATCGAGTTGGGGGCGGAGTTTTTATAGCTGTAAAGAATTCAATCGTCAGCCAAGCGATAACCGTAACTGAGACCAGCGTTGAATCTGTGTGGTGTTTAATTAAATGTCCAAAATTCAAAACTATTTTATTATGTTCGTATTACAGACCACCTAACTCAGATATAACCAAATAAACAGCGTAGCATCCAAGTATCCTGAAAGAAACTTGATTGTGGGTGGAGATTTCAACGTACCTTCTATAGATTGGGAGACTTATAGCTTCATTCCTGGTGGGAGGGATAAAGTGATCTGCGAGGCTTTATTACACACCTTCACATCTAATTCATTGTTTCAAATAGCATCCGCACCGAACAGAGGAGAAAATATTCTTGATTTATTAGCGACAAATATACCACATCAGGTAATAAACGTTGGCACTGTCGAAGGAATAAGTGACCATAGGGTAGTAACTGCAAAGTTTTCTCTAAATACCGCTGTAAACTTTAAAAAAGAGCGTAAAGTTTTCATTTTTAAAAGAGCTAATTTTGATGGGTTTAAGAGTCATATGAAAAATGCTTTCCCCGAGTTTCAAGAATCAGTATTAAAGTTAAATGTAGAGAATACTTGGAAAGCTTTTCTTTCGCTCGTAACTTCGGGAATAAATAGCTACATCCCTAGTAAAATAGTAAAAGAAGGCAGCGAACCGAGATGGTACGACGCGGAAGTGAGAAAATCATTGAGGCGACAGAGAGCGTGTCATGCTAAAATGAAAAAAGTCAGCACGGATTTATCCGCTAATGAACGCGAGCTAATAATTAAAAAATATAGGATGACTAAAGCCGCCACGAAGGAAGCGTTCAGGAATGCGTTCACGAATTTTAAAAGAAAAACACTAGTAGAGCAGTTACAGGATAACCCAAAAGCATTTTGGTCATATGTTAGGGAAGTTCAAGGTAAACGATCTACCGTATGTTCGCTGAGAAACGACAATGGAGATGTGTTGACAAGCAGTTACGATAAAGCCAATTTATTAAATTCATACTTTAAGAGCGTGTTCACGGAGCCTTCCGAAAACTCACCCGGGACCGATGACAATCCCTGTATTCATAAGATGCCAGCTATTGACATTAGTACGCTCGGAATAGAAAATATATTGAAATCGCTTAGTCCAAATAAATCACCTGGTCCAGACGAAATCCCTTCTCGTGTATATAAAGAACTAGCCTCAGAACTTGCCCCCTACTTGCAGTTAATATTCAGTAAATCCATCAAGCAACACGAAGTACCTAATGACTGGAAAATCGCTAATGTAACGCCTATATTTAAAAGTGGAGACAAGGAACAGCCATCTAATTACAGGCCGATATCTTTAACGTCCATCTCTTGCAAAGTCATTGAACACATCGTAGTCAGCTCGGTAATGAAACACCTAGACGCGCAAAACTTATTAATGGGAACTCAACATGGATTCAGGAAAAGCAGATCGTGCGAAACTCAGTTAGCGCTTTTCGACCACGATATTTTAGTCTCCGGGGAAGACAACATTCCAGTAGACGCGATTTTTCTTGATTTCAAAAAGGCATTTGATAAAGTACCCCACGGAAAGTTAATAATAAAACTGAAATCTTATGGTCTAGACGAAGATGTCATTTCCTGGATTAGAGAATTTCTGAGCGACCGCGTCCAAAGAGTAGTATTAGACGGTGCAGTCTCCAATGAGGTTAGAGTCACTTCTGGCGTTCCTCAGGGTAGTGCCATTGGCCCACTCCTATTCCTTCTTTATATAAACGACATTGGCGAAGTAGTACACAGTAAGTTACGATTATTTGCAGACGACGCTGTAGTTTACAGAGAAATCCGTTCCAGCAAAGATATGGATGAACTAACGAATGACCTTGCTGCTATCCAAGCTTGGTGCGATGCTTGGCAGTTGGAATTAAATTTGGAAAAATGCGTCGTAATGAATTTCTGGAAGAAGAATAACTCCCTACAGCGTAACTATATCATTCGAGGCACCCAATTAAATGCAGTTGAATCCGTGAAATATCTAGGCGTTAGACTCAATAATGATCTATCGTGGAATAAACATATTCGAGAAATAACCGGTCAAGCTAATCGTAAAATGGGTTTTGTCAAAAGAATATTAGGAAAGTGCGACGACAAAGTGAGAGAAATTAGCTACTTTTCCCTCGTTAGACCACATTTGGAATACGCTGCCAGTGTTTGGGACCCTCATGAAAAAGGCTTAATAACAGAGTTAGAACGCGTGCAAAGAAGAGCTGCCAGGTATGTGAAAGGTCGTTACGATAGTCTTGTTAGTGTAACTGACCTCTTAGATAAACTCGGATGGGAATCTCTGTCGGACCGTAGATTGAAAAATAGACTAAACCTTTTAGATAAATTCAAGAGCAGTGTCTTTTCTGACGAAGTTAACCATATCTTGCGGACGCCAACGTACTACGGAAGATCAGATCATATAAATAAAATAAGAGAGATAGATTGCAGAACAGACAGATTCCGAATGTCATTTTTTCCACGATCAATAAGAGATTATAACGGCAGCAATAGAACGCGTAAATAGATTGCATGACTTGTAGTGTAGCCTACTAACCTATGTAAAACTTACTGCATGTTTCTGAATTTCTATTCTATATTCTATTTCTAACAGCATATAGTAGTATAGTTTGTTATTATACGGGACGTTTCTTGGACGGTGTGGTGTGCATGTGGGAGTCCAAATGCATGCTGCATGCTGGTGATTGATCACCCCCCTGCCAAACACCCTAGAGGTGGCTCGCAGGGTAATTTGTAGATGTAGATGTTATGTAGAGCGATGGCTAGGTTCTAAAAACAATTATCTCAAAAATTGCAACCTTTCAGGAGAGCAAAAGAAAGTATTCATATTTTTAATTGTACACTGAAATTCAATATCAAAAATACATTTATTAAATAATAAATTCAACAACGATTTCAGAAGGGAACTTAGGAAGCAGAGCAATTTATAGAACATGTACAGAAAGTCCATTACGTCATGTAATAAATTGAAGGAACTTGAAGCTAAAGAAAATTACGCTCCATAACGCTCAATAACTAAGGAGTTAGCACCACAAATCACTCCTTACAAAGAGATAATATCAAGAAGTCACTATCAGAAGGAAAGTTATCGCTAGACTGGAACATTGCAAGCGTTACACCCATATTTAAAAAGGGAAACAGACATGACCCAGGCAACTACCGTCCAATTTCAATAACATCGATCATAGGCAAGATACTTGAGCATATCGTCGTTAGCAATATCATGACTTTCTCGGACAGACGTAACTTCCTCCATGACTGTCAGCACGGATTCAGAAAAGGTAGATCATGCGAAACACAGCTCGCGCTATTTCATAACGATATTCTAAAATCTGGTGAATCGAAAAGATAAGTTGACGCATTTTTTCTAGATTTTAACTTAATCTGAACAAATGCATGTCGGTACATTTCTTGCGGAATTTGACCAACTATAACCATTTTTATTCTGTGCATGGTATTAACCTAGAGACAACAGACGAATTGAAGTACCTGCGTGTTACTATAACCTTGAACCTCTCGTGGGGAACACGTTTAAGGAATATCTGAGGCATGGCCCGGAAGACATTAGGATTCGTCAAGCGTATTGTGGGAATATTTTCGGATGAGCAAGTGAAAGAAAGGTGCTATTTCGCAATTGTACGTCCGCATCTTGAATATGCAGCGAGTGTATGGAATTCGGTACCGAAAGACTCAATGCGCGAACTGAATAAAATACAAAGGAAGGCTGCGCATTTCGTCAAAAACTGCTACGGGCGTACAGACAGCGTTTCGCAGATGTTAAGCGAATTAGGCTGGGAGCCGCTGGAGACTCGTGCGCTGCGCACTAAGCTTAGATTGCTTGAACAATTGAGAATAGATGTCTTTAAGGGCGACACGTAGAAAAAAATATCAAAGACAAACTATGTTTCCAGGCCCGATAGAAGCGATAAATTAAGAGAGATGTTTTGCCGAACGGATAGATATAGGAATTCGATTTTCTCCCGGACCATAAAAGACTTAAATAAATGCTAGTCACAACTTTGTAGAGCACTTCATTTTTTATACGTAGACGGCTGGTATCCTGACACCCCATTCCACACGCCTTTTAGGCAGCTTGCGGGGTATTATGTAGATGTAGATGAACCATGAGGTATGAAATATGTGCCTTGTGGTCAATAATAACAGCCTCAGTTCTAATTTCGAACTCGCTGCCAAGAGGTCAAGGTTGTTGTTACCCCTGGTAGGTGTATTTTGCATACTAATATAATACGTAAAGCGACTCGCAGTCACCGTCTAAAATTCACACAACCTATCCACCTTTCGGGTATTTTTCGACTTTTTGAAGTAGTTCGACTGCTCTAACCCTTCAATATGCGACTTAGGGAATAATTGACCCTTTATCTCGACGCAGGTTATCTAATCGGTAAATTAACTGAAGCCTTGGCGTGCTAATGAGCGGTACCAGATGGCCAAATCATGCTCGTAACTCATTCAAACAGCCCGCTACTTTGCCCATTCCAAAGCGCTGTTGCCATTTTCCGGTGGTCCACAGCCACGTGTTTAGCAAAGTTAACAAAATCGTTATTTTTCATCGCAGAATCACGCTTCAAAGACGTACTTGATCGCACGATTGACAGGAGTACTATGCAAACAGTCATTTTTTGATTATTGGATTGATTTATTGATTTCCAAATTGCAGTCATAGCGGTCACTTTTCGGGAGGGAGGCCCCCCGCTGGGAGGGTCCAAGACACGGGCCAGCGAGGGCGAACGCGTCGAGGAAAGGGTTGAGGATTAAGGACCTTAAGGAGGGTGTACCACGCCCATCTTCGGACTACCTGCTCCATGTCCCCACCAAACGCACCTTAACCAATAAATTATTGCTAAAGAATAATTTTTAATCAATAATTTTGCTCCATGATACAATAATTGCTCTTCAGATTCAGCTAGCGTAAGGAATGATGCATATATTTTGAGTCTCACATAAATGTCGATGAAAATTTTGATTCCTTTAGCATAAATGAATAGATATCTTTAAAAGTGACAAGGAGAACACCATCTTACCTCCAGGTCCGACAGAAGCGATGAATTAAGAGAGATATTTTGCAGAACGGATGAATATGAGAATTCTTTTTTCCACCTAACCATAAATGACTTTAATCAGTGCTAGTCGCAATTTTGCCTAAGCATTTGCTTTCTCTACGTAAACGGTCGGTGCCCTAACACGCCCCGCAAAACGCCTCTTCAGGGTAGTATGTAGAAGTAGATGTAGAAATGCATTCCATAATTTATTCCGTAATGACGTTAAAGAATTTTTCGAGTCAATTTTCCTTGCGTAAAATATTCCATTTTACAATTCAGCTCATCATACAGTCTTATCTTCCGCCATCTTTCTCACCGGCGTTGAATATTTAGGGTTGAGTCTCAAAGGCGGGGCAGGAATCTCTCTCTTTATCATATTTCGCTCCGCTTTCGTCCACTTCACAACCACTCCCGTCACAGGTGTTTTCCTCGCTCTCCTCCCCTCTTTTACCCCGTTAATTTCAACTCCACCACATCAATCGCATCAATCAACAATCGCATTCCCACTCATCTGTATTCAGTTTATTTCTTTCGTCTTCACCACACTTTTGCATTCTCCATACATAAAAAAAACATTCACCAATTTGCTTTTTTGGCCCAACCGACATTGTCGTGGATCCTCTCTTTTTTTTAATCTACACATCCAACGAGGGATTTGAGTCAATCAAAAGAAAGGTTTTGATATTCTTCATGAAAAACTGCTGCGCATAAGGTAGCGGATTTTTTATCGCCCTCAATACGTCGGTAAAGTTCAAAGAGATGTGGTTATATACAGCTCTTTTATGGCGGCCGTTTGGGTCTCGGAAAATATGGGAGCAAGTTCTTTCGTTTCATTCGCTTTTCTTTTTTCGAATTAACACATTTGGAATACGCTTTCATTCACTTCTCGAGGACCATCCGTTGTCCGCTCCCGGCAATGTGTATTCTTCTGTAGATGTGTTCAGATTTTTAACAAGAATGAATCCGTTTGGTTACTCCAGATAGTCATATTTCTTAGAAACTCTCTACGGAAGTAATATGTGATTCATTTCAAATAAAGACAAGTCATAGTAATTTAATTTTCTTCGATAATAATTTTCTTTTCATATTGAATAGAAAAGACTTGACCCACATTTTTAAGAATATTTTCGTACTGATTCAAAGATTCATAAGATTCAAAGATATGTCATAGAGGTATGAATAACATTAGAAGAGAATTGATATGAAAATATCGTTTAATAGAATATAAGATAATTACACGCCTATCTTTTATTTCATATTCGTCCATAAACAAGCAAGGAGTCAATGAATACTTGAAAATCAGACACTTTTCTTTAAACATACGGTTTGAAAACAATCTGAAACTGCATTTAGGAATATAAATTTGCAGAAATAGTTTAGGAGGACAATAAACTTCTGAATATTCAAAAATTATTTCTATGCTAAAATAAGTAAAAACATTCAAAATCGATCGCAGCATGGGTTTTGGTAAAAATTGTGACACTAAATTAAATTTATCGCTAAATATATATTTTTTCGTCGAATGATCATTCGATGATTTTTTTCAGGTAATTGTACATCGATACTCAAAACTAGGTTAGAATATGATAACCTTTGAGAACGTCCTTTGCTGAATTGAGGTGCAATGACCCAGATGGCTGTCTCAACAAACATCACACCGATACGCGAGCTCACTTAATCACCTCGCACGATCCTCATCCCCGTATCAGGCGACGGAAACATTCTTTTTTACAGAGGTGGGGTTTATCATTGATCATGAGGCGGAAATCTCGGAATTTTGCCTACTCCTCGGATGCTTCGATTGCCCACTTAGCCTTTTGAGGCGATCCATGAAATGCGCGGACCCCCCCACCCCCACAAAGATCGAGCGAGCCCTATTACGACCGACGCGGAAGGCATTGGTTACCTCCCTCAACCGACCTCGGCGAATACCTACACCTGTTTGCACCCAAGGGATTAGCGCCCGAAGAATAAAGATCGTCTACCCGCCCGGTATTCCGAGGTCTCTAGATCGGCGATAAACTCGATTCGGAGGCGCGTGAGGGGTTGAAACTGAGTTAAAGGAAAGAGAACTGGAACTCTATAGCTATGTCGGCTCCGCCCCAAGCGGGGATGGAATTCCAAAGCTTTATTTGGATGGTCCAGCGGTAGAGGTTTGCGTGGAAACGCATTTTTTTTAGGCCACGAGGTCAAGCAACTCTTCCAAATACGTGCATTCAGCACGGATCACACGTTTTCACGGTAATTTCCGTGCCTTTCACTCGAAAATGCCGCGTTTTTCTCGTCAAGTAATTATAAAATGGAAGCAGAACACGCGCTCATCTCACAGACTCCTTTTATGCAAGTAAGAAAACGTTCACTTATTTCAACAATGCAGCGTTTTCGATGTCTATCACCGGCCAGAGTAGACTGAGCCAGATGGCTGTTGAAATGCAAGCCGCCAAAATTGGAGCTGGCGTCCATATATTCTCATTTTAAATCAGAAACATGTATCGACCAACTCCACAGGTTAGACGAGTTAGTTTCATTCCGGGAATACACTTAAGCCTAGGGTAAGAATTTTCAAGCCTAATGATTTTCTTTTATCTTATGAAATTTTAAAAAGACTTATTAAAGAAAATATACTGCCGCCATTAAGTATATACCCATCGAAAGTAGGCAAGGACACGGTCATTACTAAGTTCTTCGCCTGATCATCACCTAAAACTTACAGCAACAGTATTTAACGATAAACAAAATCATTCTCGCAATGAGAGAATTCTATTATTTAGCGTTGGTTCGTGCCCTTTAAATGTGATATTTACACGCCAGCAGCTAATTTTGGTGTGAACTCTACTCTCACTTATCCAAACAAATTGCAAGCTTAAGCGCTGAGTGAAAAATAAGCATCATCATATTCACAACACCAGCTCTCTTAATTTGGGTATTTGCCCAGGTTAAGGAAGAACACTTTGAGTAATAACCTCACTCTTTAATACGCCATCGAACCAGTGTTTGACTACACTACATAGCTATAGTGCTATAGTGCCTCATCCGAAGAATTCCTTTCGCACAGCGCGGTTTTGCAGGCGCCGCGTCGTGCCAAAGGGAGAGGAGTTTAGGGTATATATCACACTATTCCGCAAAAGGCAAAAGTATTTTTCCTCCGCATACGGCGGTGGATTTACCAGCTTGTAATGACGACGAGGCTCCTCGTGGCAGCGTGCCTTCAACGGGGGCGGAGTATTGAGGCGCAGGGGAGTAGCGCTATGGGTGGGACGCGAGGGCTTGTTAAGAACACCATGTGGGCACATAAGCTCACTATGCGGGAGAGTTGCCAAACGACTTTCCGGGACCGATAATTAAGAGGATGAGGCAGCGATAAGTCAAAACGATGGATGCCTTGGCGATAAGCGAGCGAATTCGATAACTTTTTTTTAAATCCAGTACTATTTAGCCGGGAGAGGAATGCATGACGTGATCCAGCAAATTAATATCTTTATAAGCATAATTATATAGTTAAGTACCACGAAAAACGAAGACATTAAGCGGCTTATTGAGCACGAAACCGCTCAATAAAGGAATGATAAATGCAGTGGGATATCTCCCCGGGCCCATTCCTCGATGAACAAAAATATATGGCAGAAGGCCGCTGACCCGAGGAGGGAATCCGTTCCGACATTCCGATGGAAAAAGAGATCGATCAAAGATGTTGGATGAATCCATACGCCACGACGCAACAGATGGAAAAGAAAAGGCTTCACCAAATACATAGTCGGCCATTATGGCGTCATGAGAGTGGTTTACTCATAAAACTCTTGTTTAAAAATTTGGAGTTAAAATATTTAAGCACGTCAATGGAATTTATCCTGTGATAGCCCACTTGGGGTGACTTAATAATCCCCGTCGAAGAAAGAATCAACGATTGCAGTAGCTATACGAATCACTACGAAGCGGATACCAGACTCATTCAATCTATCAGACTTTTATCTATCGAGAAGCCAAGTATTACTTTTTACTTCTACAAATACTACTTAATTAAAAATTTAACAATGATTGCAACTATACGATCGTAAGAAAAGCAGTCATTTATGGAATTAGCTCTGGTGTATTTAAAAGCGACATGTGCCGTAAAGTCCGATGTGCCACAAAGCAGTGTAGTGGCCCCCCTTGTGTTCATCATTCATACAAAATAAATGACCTCAGATCTCGAGTTAGTAAAAATACGTTTACTTTAAGACAATGATGCCATCTAACGCAACAACGGTGAAAATTTTGTATTAGAAATCCTCTCACCAGGACTAAACAACGTTCAGTTAAAAATAAATACTTGGTGCCAAAAGTGGGGGCTAGAACCTCTAAGAGGTAAAGATAATATTCGTGAGTATAATAAAATTAAAAAACAATAACCGGTAACTTGTGCGTAGAGGCGTTAAATACGGGCATATCCTTTCATCCTTTGATTTAATACAATGAAATGGCATAATCCGTTCAACACACTAATCCAAAAGATACGGAAACGGACAGATGTCACATGGGCAACCATAAACGACGCGTGTAGATTTGTCTTTTATCTGGTAACCGTCATAAACACATGGAGCGAAACTCCGCAGCGTCCATCAATCGGTCTCGTGGCGCGAGGTACACAGAAGAAACAAGAGGGTGGGGGATGCGTTCGCTGGATACGAAGGAAACCGCTGCCATTAGCGTCGACTCACTGAGTTGTGCAAACCACCTTGGACCCGAGCGAGTCAACCTCCTTTTCTCAATTAGGAGATAAGGAGAGCGCCCATTACAATGAGCAAATGTACGAGCATACGAAAGCACTTCCCGCCTTTTCCCGCACAACACCATCATTCAAGCGGAAAGGCTTTGAGGCCAATGCGAGAATACGGTTCCATAAAGTAGATTTCACACGGCATGAGAATAGACCACCTAAAATAAGAGACCTCTGAGTTAGCATTAGTTAAGTAGGATATTATATAGCCCTTGATACTAAAGACGAGTAACATGAGAGGATTTTCAAATTATCAAAGCAAAACCACCGGCCTCAGTAGCGGTGGGGTAAAATCCTCGCCTGGCAAGCAAGATGTCCCGGGTTCGAGACTCGCGTACGTTGAATTGCTAGCTTGTTGAAAAACCCCTATGTCAAAGATCAATAGAGTGCTTTTCTCGGTGGCGTGGGGGGGAAAAACAAAAAAAATAATCGTGTATTACAACTCTAATTAAATGCGAAAACGCAAATTTCAACCTTAGGTTACTATAATAACGGAAGTACACTCCAAAAAGGAGACACAGCCTAAAACAGCATTTTTTTCATATTCGACAACGGTGGGGAATAGATACAGGCATTAATTAAACTTTTCTTAATGATGCTACTTACTAACTCTGTTCAAACTTCAACCCGAAGGTCGGTATGGATAGATTGAGGCGAAAAGTCCACAAATTTCCACAGACGGGATTGACGCCTCGTAAGCTTAATTGGCTTAACTATTCGGCGGGAAATCGAGGGATCCGAGTTAGAATGCCGGCCAAGGCGAATGATTTTTCCTCTGTGGAATTTCGCACATTTGTGCATTGCGGGTGATTCCGTAAGGTTAACACCGTGGCTAGTCCCGGTAAACTAGAATCCCAATCAATTACACTCCCGCGTTCCCAAATATTTTCCTGCAGAATACTAAAAAGTAAAGTCAGTTTGTTCAAGGCAAATATTTGATAGTAGAAATATTGAAAACTGTAATTTCATTTCGGTAACTTTTACCAACAAACAGACGTTACTTTCAGAGAGAGCATATGTTTTAGTTTTTCTCGCTTACTTCTCCCTATTTCATTAAACTAACGCCCCTAAAAAGTATTCCTTACCCTAAAAATCTATATTCTTCGGTCGAACATAGGTAAGCAAAATGGTGTTTTTTCAATTCCTCGTGGGAAAAAACAAAGGGCTTACATAAGGTTGTTGATGCGGTAAATTATAATGATGTGTCACTACGCCCTGTAAACTACGGTAAACTTTTCTGCAAAGCGATGAATAAAATCAAATAATTTTATATTAATTCTTTTTTTATAATAAATACGATACATAATTTTAAACCGTTTAATAAAACAGCCATTAATAGTAAACGCTCACCACTGCGAGGGTGCTAATTAGTTTTAATACAAATTAGTGTAGAAGAGCTTGACAGGTAATGGTAGCCTCGAATACGGAGAAAGCCCAGCAACGAAAAGTACTTCTGCATGGTTGAAATCCTATGCAATGTTGATAATCTTTTCTACTTTTCGGATAACAATTATAAAGTGAATAAATCACCAATTAACTAACCAACGCCAAAACTATAAGGATTAGAGCGCTTTTATCACATAAGGAGGAGGCAAAATTTCCTATAACAGCAGATAATATAAGTTCGGCATCTAAAATGGGTAGTAACTTATACCGTGAGCCGGCACGCATGTTTTACTCACGATAATATTTTCAAAATACAATTTCTTGACATAAATATTAGCGTTAACTGCTGACATAAGAATCCCAAGACTTAAATTCACTTTAAAAAATCGAGCAAGGTCCATGTCTGGCTTATGTGTGTGGGAGCCGGTGAATCATATGATCGGATCGGATGGGAGCATGTGAAAAAAAAAGGATCGCCTTCCTTACAAGGGCCGATACGCTTTCCCATGTTGGTGGAGGAGACCTAGGTATGTGGGGGGGAAGTGCTGGGGGGAATGTAACGAAAGCGGAAGCTGGGAACTCTGGATTGTGGGGAGGGAGGGGGATGGGTCAGTTGTGAAGGAAACGTCAGCCGACGTCACTCTAACACGTAAAAGCAACGACTTTATTGGCAGGCGATTGTCACGCGGAGTTCTTCCGACTAAGAAAACCTAAATTTTTGTATGTTACATTACGATACCTCCACTGCATAAGCGCTCAACAATCGCCCACCGAATCAAATCCGCTCATCTAGTGCTACTACGGCTATCTAGATGAGCGGATTTGATTATGTGGGTCATTGCTGAGCGTTTATGAAGTGGAGGTATCGATTGTTTTATACGGAAAATCCTTCACTAATACTTATCTCTAGCAAGAAAATCAGACGCAGGTGCATTTGTTCCAGTACTGAAATAATGGAAAATAACGCGTCTCTTTGATTTTCAAACTCATTATAATCGACAGCAAAAGAAAATAGATGAACCAGCCCAATATTCAAATAGGTTAGCTTACTTACAATAAAGCAAACATTCAAAACCATTAGGCGTCACTTAGCGGAAGAAACTTATATTGATGATAAAAGCTTGCATCTACTTTGCGGCAAATTCCTTTGAAAAACGTTCAACTGGAATAATAGATTTAAAAATATGACAGGACAAAAATAAATTGATTATTTATTGAGCGTTACTGATGAAATATTTTTTTTTTTTTTTTTTTTTAAGATGCCAGTCACAGTATAAATCCACGTCAGGGTTTCCCAGGATATTTTTATCCATTTTTCCCACAGTGTGTAATTTAAAACTTTGTTAGACTTTTTCGCAGCCCAATTCGTTTAACTATTCATTAACTATACTTTTAGAGAAAAAAACTGCGTATTTTGGGAGCTGGGTAAGAAAAATCACGTCGCGTCCGTATAAGAGAAAAATATCACGGAAATGGTACAAAGGTTCGTTAGTGGGAGTGGCTTATAGGTACGCTTCTTAAGCAAAAATTATATTCCTCTGCGGGGGAATAAAAATCTATACCTAAATCAGAGGTGTCCTTTAGTAAGAGTTGTTTATAACCAAAGGTTTCTCTGCAGATGTTATTGTTTATAGAACGTATGACTTCCGGTGTTGTGACTATATTTTGTCTTGATTTTCTGACGCATTGCTTGTTCGAAACTTACGTAATTCCCTTAAAGTTTTCAGAGTGAACAGAGTAGATTAATATAAAATTAAATTTAAATTTAAATATAGTGTCTCTTTTATGAAAATATAATCTATGAACCTTTAATACGGTAAAATTTTCATTTTTTGCGAGCGTCAGAATTTCCTGTTCAGAAGTGACCTGTGCTGTGGAAAATAACTCATATTTGATGCATAAGTAATTATTTTAAACACAGGCTCGACTTCAATGCCCGGAAAATTTCAAGATGATTGCTCAAGTTTGAAGATAGTAATATGTTAAGAAACTAAGGCCAATTACGATCAGTCGAAATGGAGGGATGCCTCATCTTCGCGTCGCATGCAACGGCTTCTTTTCCATCACTATCTAATTTCTGCATCTATACAAATAGGCCTAAATTCAACCGGTCAAATACGCGAAGTGCACGGGGAACGTTCCATTGGGAGCGGATGCTAATAAGTGGCAAGCACTGGGAGCTGCATTCGCGGGTGGGTGGAAAGAGGTCGAGGTTCCAGGGATGGCGCGCGTAGAGTCTAGCAACGCAAGAGAGGAAGGCTCAGGAGAAAAATATTATCACGCACCAGTTCAGAGTCCGCAATCGAAGACGAGACACGCTCCTACTCGGGTTACCGACATAGGCCCGGCGCAGATTCCCCGGCGACAAAATCCCCGCCGACAAAACCCCCCTGAGGACATAAGGCCCGGCTACAAAACCCCCTGAAGACATAAGGGCCGGCGACAAAATCCCCTCAACAAAATCGCCGCAAAATCGGCGAAAAAATCGCAGTGAGGTTTCGGGCGTTTTGTCTCGGGCCTTTTGTCGCCAGGGATTTTAGGAGCGGGCCATTTGACTGCGACCCCTCCTACTAGAGTAGTCAGCATCATGGCAGGCGCACAAACAGACGCAAGACTTGGAGGAGTCACCTTGCATTGGTCATTTGTTCATTTCTCCTCCCAAAAGCAGAAGAATCTATCGATGTATTTCTAGCAAGCTAGACCATTTTGCACGAATAGAGGTTTCAGTTTCCTTTCACCAATGCTTAGGGTTCCCTCCTTCCTGTCGCTTAATTGAAACGAATAAAACTGCATCTCTTCCAAATCTTTAGGGTATCTTGTTTCTAGTCTCTTTGGTGGGAGGGTCATTATTCCAGTGATCCCTCTGATTTTGAGATTCCACATAACTACCACAGCTTTAAAAACATTACAGGCAGTCAATACACTCCAGTATAAGCAAAAGTTGTCAATTTGCTCCAATGACTACCTCAATTTGCACGTCAAATTTTTAAATATTATTTATTTTTCTAATGGAAGAAAGGACCTTGGAAGCAATGATTAGCATATATTTTATTTCACGAATCGCCCAGCCTGTCCCCCACATCACAAAATTACTCACAAAAACATGCAATAAGACCAAATCGTTTTCTTACTATCCACAAGATCAGCTCTCTTCCTCCCAGTTCCTCGCTTGCCTCTATCACGATTTTTAACATTTTCTCCTCGCTTAGTGCCAGCTCCACCCACACTTTTCTCCTCCACTTCTCTCCTGGAGGTATTCCCTCCTTAAGTCCAACACTTCCACGTCCTTTTTCCTTTGCGTCCACCATTCACTAATTTAAATATAATTCACCTTACACACACAAACAATATACGCCAAGAAAAATCGCGCAAACATTGTTTAACAACATTTCCAGTTAAAATATGAATTCACACAAAATGGAAGCCACACACATAAACATAACTCACGACAAAATACATGTCCAGGTTTAACAACGCCGTCTATGAGAGGGGCACCCCGCGGTAAAAAGCATTTTGTGTGCAATCACTCTCACGCTTAACTAAACGGGCACGGAGAGAACGGGACGCGAAACAAAGATAAATACTTGCGTGCTTGATTTGTAGCATTACGAATACGAGGAGACGGCCTTCACCCTCTCACTTGAAGCATGAACTATGACCAAACACCAATTACGCTCGAGCATAAATAAATCTCCTAAGTTTCCCCAGGGGCACAATGCAGACGAATGCTTTAAGTGATTACGGCCTGCATTTTTTCTCCTGACCACCCGCTCGCCCGCTCTGACGGACTTTCACCCCTGGCGCAAATGGGACGCAAATGAATAATGTAATGCGGCATGTTTAAGGATGACCAACACGCAGATGGAGGAGGGAGAGAAAAAACTCTAGGGACTCCTAGGGGGACCGACCGAATCGAATTCGTTCTACGAGCATGATAATGAGTAACGGTCCTTCGAGGGGTGTAGGTACCCTAACGACTCCATAAGTGGACGGAGAGAGAAAGGGCTTGAAGATGAAGGAGGTACAGGGCATAGAAAAGGCGAGAAAGGTCAATCAAAACATGACCGATAGGCGAAATAACACATCACTCACACCAGCAAGAGTGCAATGAGCCGGCACCCTTTGAGGGTCAGCCATTAACCGAGAAGAAAAATGAATAATTCCTCGATTCACTAATCCCTGAATAAAAAATACGGTAGCGTCTCAACCAACTCAATGAGGAAGGAGTAGCTGTAACATACAGGCACTTTTCCGAACTACAATGACTAAGAAAACACCTTTTCACAATAGGATAACGTATTTTTCGTTATAAATAAAAAATAAATGGATTTTACCACTGATATTAAATTTCATAGAACTGTTCTGGATACTTTTGAGCAAATGGCGGACTTTTAATTAAATAAAACCTCTCTTTGGACACATTTTAAACTTAAATTAGGTTGTATTCGTGAGAATACAAATCCTAGAAAGTAAATAAATTCGTAGATGTGTTCAGACTAGGAAAAAAATAAATCGATAAATGAAGTGAAAAAATAGCCCCTAAATTCACTGAATGAGATAAGTCAAAGAAAACGTCAAAAAGACGACGGCAAGTAGAAAGAAAAATTCCTTGAAAAAATTTTTCCATCTGGCTCTCTTCCTAAAATCTTTGAAATATAAGACAATTTGGGTCGTAACTCGTAACCAATATTTTGCCGTAGTCTTGCGTCGACGTTTCACCTATTCAGCTGAGGCTCTTAATAGAGGGTAGAAAGAGGAATTTCACCGTCTTAAAAAATTACCGCAGGGCAATATTTAAAAAATCAATAATATTCACACGCCTATAAATGAACTAAGCACAAAAATCCAGAGAAAAGCTAGTAGTATATTTGAATATTTTTAATTCTCCATATTCTGTAACCGAGGATTAGAGAAATATTTTGAAAAAAAAAGGCTCTAAAAGCATCATAATTTATTTAAATATTCCACCTTCAGTAGACTCACGCTATTTACAAAGCCTACAGAGAGAAACAAAAGTAATTAATATTAAAAAAAACAGATATTTCCCACTCGGTCTAGTGGCAAAACAAATTCCTAGAAAAATAGCTTGAAAATTAACGGGAACTCATAAACGTCTCCATTTCCAATAGCTCTGAAAAATCGAAGAGAAAGTTATGTCCCCAGGATACCCATCGATGTGGAAAGATAGCGGCAGACAGAATGGAGATTTACACTCTCAAGAACGAATATAATATGGTCGCTAGAGACCGCCGCTCATTCCAATGAGTTAACGCGCAGAGCGTAAAAACGAAACGTTAGCTGACAATCGGTATTCAAGCGAAACGCTTTTCGAGAGAAAACTTTCAAATAGACCACCCACTCGTATAGCCTCAACAAGTTGCATGATGGATTAACTCTGGCGGCCTAGAACCGAAGTGACACAAGGTGGTCATTGCATCCAACTCACCAATAACCAGGAATATCATGGACCAAATCATGAGGAAAAAAATGTAATGACAATGGTCACTGCTATTTTCACGCGGATCGCGAAGTGAGAGAAATGAAATTCGTTCGAGAAAATATTTCCACCGAATAAAAGTGAAATTTTCCTAATTGACATGACTTCACCCACGAAAGGTTATTATGAAAAGGAATACCCAATGTGAATATCTAGCCTGAAAGCATTAATATTCTCAAGTGGCAGCTAAAAAGTATGTATTCAATAACTTGTTTGAATGTAAAGTTTGAATAAATAACAATACACTTTCTTTAACATTTTTTGTGATACGCATCCATACAGGTAGGATTCTGTGCCTTTCCTTAGTAAAAGCCCCATTGCCTAGCTTCTTTGCCATCAATTTATCCTCTGTTTATACCTCCAGTTTGCAATTGACCTGTTTCGTTGGATACGAAAGAGTACACTGAAGAAATTGATTATTTTAGGTGAACAATAAAACGGTATGTAATAATGGCAGGACATATTAGCAGATGTTTTACCCAACTAAAATTCTGCTATCAATATATTCCAATAGATTTAAAATTTTTCTTACCCAAACATTACCCATTCACCAGGATTAATAAAGATTGCCGAAAACAACAAACAATATTCCATGAAAGGCTCGTATATAAAGGTAGTACTTAGGGGTTACGATAGCTAAGATAAATCATACAATCGTTATTTGTATCATCATTAACACGGAACTTACGTATGTTGAAACCAAGATTCTATGGTAAGCAGCGATTTTTCTCCATTCAATTCACGCTGCTTATTCACAGAGAAATTAATATGCAACTAAATATACTGCTACATATAGCTCAGAGGGCAAACGGAAGAAGCAATGTTCCAATTTACCATTTGAAGTAACAATTGGTACGAAGAAATTCTATTGGAATTGTGAAATGCAATCGTGAAATCACCTCATATCGAAAAATTTAATTCAATGGAACTAGGCAGAGGTTTTCCCTTGCATCATATTAAGAATGCAAACAGAAGATGATTCTCAATAGCTCTATTTCTTATAAGCACTACACAAACATATACTTCGATTTTTCTCGAATTTTCAGATTTGATTGCATTCAATACACATATTATACCGCTGCATGAGTCCCACAAAACATTACTTGAAGAGTGCGATACCACAATAACTCCATTACTCTCCTTTACCCCTTCAGAAGAGTAAAACTGAGAAAATGGCGAAAAAAACAGTAAGTCTTATTTGTTTCGGCAAATGAAATTAATCACCACCCAACCGTTCAGTTATGCGATGGCAGTACGAGTAAAAAAAATGCGGTTACGCCACAAATAAACATGGACGGGAAAATTGGTGAAAATCACCTCCGCATGACATTAAAAGATTTTGAAAATAAATCCTCACCGAACTTTCCCATAAGAGTATGATTGCGAGGAAATTTCATATTTGTATCTGGGACATGGATATCGAGCAAAGTTGCAGCACCGAAGTTTTCGTAACCCACCACAATTCGCGTTGATACATCGCGTATAAAAACTGGACAGAAACGAATAGGCGAAATCTCCATAAACACGATATCGTGATGATGCTTAACTGAGAGAGATTTATTTTTTTAACCCCTGACTAACCCTGTCTAACTTACAACAATATAAAAATTTGTCCCTTTGTAAAGTTTTACAGAGAAACCATTTTCTACTACAGAAAAACCACAGATGTCACGATATTCATTTCATAAGCGCATTTGCCGCAATAGAACTTCAATTGGCTGCAAATTCCCGTTCATTCGCTTTAATTCATTGTAATGATTTTATCCTGTTTTTTTCCCAGTATTTTTTTATCCACACATGACTGAATTAATTCTTTTCTTCATAATGTTAGTTTTTTTTAGGTTTTCTTACTTTGGTATCATTAGGTTAAATTTTATTGCTATTCATTTTTTATGATGACTTGAACAAAATTAGACCATTTCAGGAATTTTCTCCTGGGAGATCAAGAGCATTAACAAAGAAAAAAATTAAATACTTATTTGGGCAGGTCTGCGGAGAGGGGTATTTGTTATTGGGGGAGCTTGAGGTATTTCTTCAATCATGACAACTGTAATCCCAGGAATTATTACTCATAAAAACTATATAATGAGATTTAGATAACTAATACCATATAGTACATGTTACTCTACGCTAATATTTAGTAAAGAGTCATGAACATATTTTTCATCATGTTTTTTTTTCGACAAGAGGTTCGGCATTTTCCCCCAGTGAACCTCAATTTAATAAAAACTATATCTACTTCTAAATACTACGCTGCAAGCCACCTACAGAGGTGTTTGGCAGGGGGTTAACCATCACCAAGATACACCACAGGATTAAAATTTACCTCCACGAATGTGCACTACGCAACATGTACGCTACATATGACACATAAGCACAAACTAACACAGTTGGAATCCCATTTCAGCTCCTGAGCTGAAATCTGCTCAGGAGCTTTTCAGCTCCTGAGCTGAGGGTGTCTGAAGCTTAAACACCCCTATCACTAGTGTATTACTGGCAGGGCGTAGAGGAAATAAAATAAAGCGAATTCTACCCGGATACAAAAAATTATGAAACTCGATCGAGAGGGAAAGTTCGTCACACTCTCTCCCACGAGAAGCAAAGAGATGCGAATGGTCATTACCAAACGGGCGATGGGATACTAGTCGAACCAGCCAGCTGGTCGGTCGGATATGGGCGTAGGTTATGGACGTGGGCGAAGGATAAGTGGAGTGGGAGGCAAGTATCTCTGTAAAGGCAGGCAAGGGGGTGGGAGGGGCACGGGCGGCGCGCCGCGGCGTGGGCAGGCATGAGCCTCGCGAGGGCGATCCCCGCTCCATCTGTCGTCACAACAAACGGGACGAGGAGGTGAGCGACGGATGACGCAACGCATCGGAAAGAGAAGAGTCGAGGATGGATGGACAGGCGCACCACCGCATTCCTTCCCGGAACAAATCGTCCATGCGAAAGTAAAACTTCCAGACGAGAGGAAAAGTAAAAGAAACACTGCAAGAGGGGAAGAAAGCAACTGAGAAACTAATGCCTCCCGAAAGAATTTATAAAAAAAACGATCCATGTGCCATCCATCCATCGCTCCAAACTAGATACAGTACATAGAGAGCTGTTAAAATCTGGGTCAATTTTTCATAAGAACATACATTGAGTGGGTTGTTATTAATTTCAGCTAATGCAATTCCACTGAGTAAAGCAGGAGCTAATAACTTGTATGACTATTAGACCCTTAATGCGGCAATTTGCTATTAATTCTAAGCTAATAGAATTCTAGACTATTATAAAGTTCATGAGAAAAAATTATTTTCGCGAATACGTCAGTAAGTTGATTACGATTTATTAGACGAGGTTAAAAATTAATGTATATACATAGTAGAATATAATATTACGTATAATAGTATAGTATTAATAGTAGAATGGATAAAATATAATGGTAGAAATAGTACAATAAGAGATAAATAACCGATAAAAGGTTAAAAATTTCAATTGCATATCATCAAGATAACAGAGAAGGCCAGCCTTTTATAAAAAAAGCTAGAATACCTTTTACTACCACACCACAATGTAAAAGAAAATTAAAGGTAAATGTATTGGAAGCAACATATTACTTCTTCTTGCAGGGCAACTTCGAGTTTTAGAGAAGTTTTCAGCAATCGATACAGGCATACTATATTATACAGCAAAGGAATACTTCAAAAGCCTGAGGTGGATGATATTTATGTTAAGACAAAAGCAATCAGTATGGTAATGAAGTCTATTTGGGGGAGTAGTGATACAAAAGGGTGTAATCTCTTCCGTATTCATCAAACACGCATATCAGGAGTGAGAATAAAGCCATTGTTTTGGGATTCGCCTAAGTTTCCGATCTAAATATGTTTGCGCGCTCGTGTTTTCCTCGAGTCGTAGCGCAACAGACCGCGAGTCGCATGTGAACCTTAAAACACAGCAAACAACTCCTCCAAGTTTAGATCACTCTTTCAAGCGCCTGCCAAAATGCTGCTTCACTCTTGCCCTCCCCCAAGATCAAACTGCCGCCCGCCCGCATGATTCAAGCCCGGTGACTAACCACCCTCCCTCCGTTGCATCACCCCTCAGTTTCCTAACGACCGCGATGACGTCCGAAGTTCAGACGATGGTGGGGGTGCGAAAATTGCGGATTCACCTAGGAGTACACGAAAATACAGGTCCCCGGTCGACTCCTTTGGAAGATATCCCAAGTAAATGATTACCAAGCCAAAGCGTTAAGTACATCAAGGCGCTCTTCAAGGCCTAGCGCAGTTATAATATTATCTTGAAGTAAGTCAAAGAAAATGTATAATTTGTATTTGTAATTTATTACCTAATTAGGTTAGGTTTATATTTAAGAGACAAAATTTTTCTAAGCCAAGGTTTCAGGAACTAACAATTTCTATATTGCGATTTTCCAATAAATAATCACTTTTTAAGGGTCACTCGGGAGATAGCATGCCATGCCGGGTTTCACTGATGGAAAAATCAACCTTTTTGCAATAACACCACAATTTATGAGAAACAGCATGGTATACTATAATGTCACCAGTGAAGAGGCAGATAATTTAAAAAAAATACTGAATGTAGAATCCTAATGCGGGATTCAGCCACCTAAACTTAATTACTGATAAACTTTCATTAAAAAATTATATACGAAGTATGGCACTAGGAAGTGGAATAAGCACATTATTTCTTAATCAGCGGGAGGACACATTAAATACCTAGGTTAACGTTCAAAAGTAACACTGAACGCATTAATTGTAAGTTCTTACGAATTGGTGAATACTTAGGCCCTGAGCCCCAATTTTCCCAGCCCCTCTAAAATTACGCTTTCTCTCAAGCACCAATATTCATTTTCAGGTCTCACCATCAGGCTGTGAAAATATTTAACTTATAAGGAAAAAAGATAATTGTTTAAGGAAGCTCACTTTCCTAACTCACAAAGTTATCTTTCTTATTCACAGAAATAAAAGTACGCCTCATGTGATAATTTTTACTTCTCTTTTTTATAACTCTTTCAGTGAAGAAAGAACGCCGAAAGTAAGTAATTAAGAGAAGTTACTTCACTACAAGTAATCCTAATAATCACTCGGTCACAGCCAAAAATATCCAATCCATGTGGAGAGGCAAATAATAGCTAACACTATCAGTAGAGATAATGCGTATTCCCTCAGTTTTCGATTAGATTCATGAATGTCCTCCATATAAATTAATAGACGTGAAGGAACTGTAGGCAGAAGGTCCAATCAATGGAAATCGTGATGTATGGCGCCTCACGTTCTTCTTAAAACATGCGGCGGAATTTTATTCGCTGCTTCTTAGTGTGAAAGCTACGAATCAATCGATCAAGTGTCAAAAAACCTCACCTCTTTAAAAGCTCCATTCCGTTCTTCCTCGTGGGGCAAACCCTGTTGCACAATTGAAAGAAGGAGACGCCCAAATAGCACCGTGGGAAAGAAACGAGAAGGGATTTATTTCATTCTTTTCCATCCCCAGTGTACTCTACCAGACAACATCCTATGTGGCTAAAATACTTGCGCTGTAGGACTACTGCATGACACCGATGATGTTGAACCTCAACTTGTGCCTCTGCCGTACTCTCGATCCTAAGTTTGCTCGGATAACATAGTACTAATAACAAATATATTTATTTCACTACCCAAAATTTACACCAATTTACACAAAAAACGTCAAATTAGGTACCTACACATGTATATCATGCATAGGTTGTCATTATTCAATGTAAATACGGCAATGCTCATCAGTAAGAAATTATCTCAAATAGAAATTCAACATCTTTGCGAATAAAAAACCAACCTCTCAATTAATTTATTAATTCGGCTTGACAATTGCATCAATATGATTCTTGCCATATTTTATACAATTTCGGAGCTAAATAATTAAAAAAAATTTTTTACGCTTCAAGTTTTGGTTTAGGAATATAATTACTTTGGTGGAATCCTATGATATTCGTGATGGGGCATGGCTTATTTTTATCCACTGCGGTTGTAAAAAAATCTTAAGGTTTTATAACCGAACAAATGCCTAATTGGGAGGATTTTTATCATTATCAACAGCGGGAAGGATGATTCAATCCTGGAAGTTCAAATCATTCCGTTTCAAATCGGAGGTTTTGAGTGGCATCTATCCGTTTCCAGGCACAGGTGATATTTCAAAGAGTTACGGGATAAATATCTTTGCGCCCTGGGTTCTGTTACGGTCGAGTTTTTCGAGCTCCTCGTTCTTATCGGGTTATTCGGATCCAAATCGGTTAGAGTTCGACAGCGGGTTGGGGGGAGCGGGTGGGGTCCCTCATCCCTTGCGGCGTCTCGCCCTTCGGAGATGAATGGTCGTCCTGTGTCCGTCTCTGATCCCCACTTAATTCATCTCCGTCGCCAAAAAGGGTCCTGACTTGCGAATGAATCAATCAAGCGGCAAAACCCGCCCCATCAGCTCATAACATCTCAATTTCCTCCGACGTGCGCTTCGGCGGCCCCTTTTAAGAATTCGCGCGAGGAATGCGGCTCGCCAATCTTCACCGCGCCAGTGGTCGGAAGAATATTTTTTATCCGAAATATACTTTTTCCAGAGTTCAAGGTCTTCATTTTCGCATTTGATGGATCTTTCTTGGCTGACTTTTCAAAAGCTGTTTCCATATAGCTTCCTTCTCGAGTATGTGAAAATTTTAAATGCATCGGGAGAATCTAAGATGAACTAGGTTGATCTTGATCGAAATTTCGGAATAATTTAATTATTCCTCGCTTTCGTAGAGAGATGATTATTTTGAGGGAGAACTAGTACTGTGATCTTCTGTACTATCACCAATACATTACTTTTGGCGCAAATGACCCCAAGCTAAAGAAAACATTTTAAAAACAAATGTAATTATCAATTGCGCTTTCAAGGTCAGAATTACTTAAAGAGTAAAGACTTACAGTATCTATTTAAGAGGCATGAAAACCCACGTAATTAAATAAGGCAATAAAACTGAGCGAGAATGCACGCAATGCCAACGGCTAAAAATAAGCATTGATTATTTTCACTTCTGCCCATAATTAGCTTTTTGCCCACTCTCTGGTCCGTGAGGGTCCAGAACTACGAAATAAGTAAGATAGAGATCGTGAATGGAAATAAATTGGCGTGTATTGAGAAATTTTCAATAAATATGATAAATCTGAAGCGATCAAATGAATTTCGACGGCAAACATTATAATAAATAAAGCCTATTTTTAGAGCAAATGGCATTTGAGAACCATTAGAAGGCTGATATCCATATTTAAATAAGCTCACTTCTTTTTTTAATTATTTTTATTGAAGAAGAGCCTTAATAATTACAATATTATACTTAGAAAAGTCAAAGTAATTTACGCTGTACCATTCCATCTTGAATTTTACTCTTAACTAATGCTTTGGCCAAGATTTCAACAATGAAACTACTGTCGATAAATCGAAGAGCGTGGGAATGACGAACTACTAAAACGAATCACCATACAACGTTGCTGTGGTTCAAATAAAAGTATGTGAAATGGTATATATTTAAAGAATCGTATTTAACTAATAAAGTGGTAGTTTATAACTGAATTAATACGTGCTCAGCTGTCGGCATTAATATGGAGTCCCTTATTAATACTGCATTAAAAGTACACATTTGAGGCAGCCAACTGACTTAAGGAATAGAGTACGCGACTGAACAATTCCAAACAAATTTCTTTCGTGAAAAAATGCTGCCATCCTGCAGGATGGAAACACCACATCAACGTAATGAATAAAACAATGATAATGAAATATCTATTACTCAATTCCTTTTTATGTATTTAAGTTAATCATTTTTCTCAATATCAATGCAGACAATAGCATGTGTTTGTGTAAAAAAAGTGATTTGACTTCCATTACAGCATTTATTTGCGATTAACTCGAACATTAGTACACAGGCTAGTATTGAAACAATGCATATCTCGCCTCTCTAACCAACCTCCTTAAGCCGATAGATTATTATAAGTGATAGCCATACTTGCACCATGGTGCACAGAGTTTGAGGGTTCAAGGCGAACCCTTCGAAGGATACAACACACCGGGGCCGGGAACCGCGCCAGTGGCTTATACGCCCGATCACCCGGGGAGGGGCTGGAGAGGAAGGAAAAAGGATAGAGGCGCCGCCGCGATGGGAGCCCGCCGACGCCTCTGGGAAAGGATAGGAAGGGAGGGACGGGGAAAAACACCTTAACGCTATAGAAGCGAAGGGGGCCTTACTAACAGCGAAACCAAGCGAAACGCAATTAATATTCTACCAATCCTAGTGGATTTTCCTATGAGGAAGAAAAATCCATCGATCGAATCGGTAGATTATTATATATCTACCATGGTACACAATAATAAAGCGCGATACGTGGTGTATGGTGACAGCCATAAAAGTAATAGGTCCTTCAGTTACCTCCTCCAGTGGCTAACATGAGGGCCACGAGCTACACAGTCGACGACCGACGAAAACTTCAACTAGGCAGGAGTTTCCCCTAAAAGCCAAGAAGGGATGACCCCGTCCCCACGGCCCCCTGTCCGTAGGTGCGACCTCTGTGGTGTTCTTGTTCCTTAGAGCTTAACGAAGACGGTTTAACTCCCTACCCAGGGGAAACACGAGGAAGCTTGGGTGTACGACTCAGGAAAACCTCAGAGCACCCTTGAAGCATCGAGTTCGG
This sequence comes from Ischnura elegans, assembly GCF_921293095.1. Taxonomy (NCBI): domain Eukaryota; kingdom Metazoa; phylum Arthropoda; class Insecta; order Odonata; family Coenagrionidae; genus Ischnura; species Ischnura elegans. The sequence continues at coordinate 134,477,885 of NC_060246.1, forward strand.
GGGCAGTGTCGGCATCAAGTGACACCGTTACGCAAAGCTGAGGAGGAGGAGGGTATATTTTCGAGATTTTATCAACGAGCAAAGTTACTGGAATGTCTGGATCAAGATGGAAGAAAATATGCTCTCAATGCTCAAGAAGGGGAAATATCAGTCACGGAAATGAAATCAAATTATAGCCAAGAAGGAAATGTCTGTCCAATAAAAAAAAACTTTTAAAAAATCACCCTGAAAATGTCCCGATCATGTGGGCGAACTCTTAGTACTGGAATCTCAGAAAATGGATTCGCTTAAGCTTTTAAACATTCGAAACCTAATTTATGCTTATTGGAAATATTTACAGACCGTAATTGATTTTAACCGGGAATATATGACAAGAAATTACAACAGAAAAAGTAATGAGCCTCACACAAGTTGCTTCGTAAAGTTGGGTATTAGAGCCGTGTATTTGAGATATTTGTTTGCCGAGATAGATTTCAATATGAATGAAAATAGCCCATAATGATCTCATAAACATTCTGCGAGTAAATTCATAGCAAGTCGAATATGATTGCCGTTTGTGTAATAGGAAAGAGGACATCGTTAGACAAAAAGCGACGATAAACCATACCAAATGTAAGCTGATTCTTTTTAATAACGAGGAATTAATTCAATTACAAGAGGGAGGTTAGATGCTGGTCAATCAAAATTGCAATGCCGCAACTAATAATACTCATTATGTGTCCCCTGCCTTGCTTGAATAATGGCCACCATCGTAGCGGAAGAACAGAATAATCGACATCTATCCTGGAAATAAGGTGTTTTACATCATTGTGCATTATTGACAGAAAGGCAAGGGAATGAAAACAAAACTTCTTTCAAAGAGAAAATTTCACACGCAAAGAGAAAAATGCAGCCTCAAGAGAAATGCTAAATTACCAGCTAACAAAAATCAAGACTTAATTATTTAAAAACATTAATGGATGGAATGTGGTGTTCTCAAAAAGGAGGTCAAGATGAAATGCTGATCCATCGGGAAATATCTCTGGACAAGGGAGATTTTACTTTCGCTAAAAAAAAGGTGGAAAGTAAATGCCCCTAAAGAGCAGATCCACACTAAAAATATTTTTGATAACCCAAAAAAAATCGAGAAGAAAGGATGCAAGGACATTGTCCAATACTAACGAAAACCTCACGTTAGAATGGCAATATCTTGCTCAATAACACCAATTCCAATATCGCCCCGAATGCCAATGAAAAACTCAAGTTAGAATCGCAATATCTTGCTCAATATCGCAAATTGATGCATTAATTTTACGTCAAACCAGTATTGCAATTACGATTTTTTTGCTTTCCTTTCTTGTGACGCAGAGGATTTAAAGATCAAAAAAATTGTTTATTTTTCTCTTCTATAGAAATGGAATGAAATCACGTGAAAAAGGAAGTAACCATGAACCTAAATGGCTAAGATGTGACAATAGCTAGGACAGCTAGGGAAGCGAAGTAGGTAACTAAAATAAAAAAAAACACGAACGCCGTGACGCTCAACAGGGAAAAACAAGGTGCGTTCACAGCTGATTGGTGGAAAGCTGCATTCCATTGACGCGACACGCAAGTGTGGAGAGATCCGCGGACAGAGATGGCGTCATGTACTATATCCACCGTGATCATGTGGGCATGCGTTATAAGGTACTTTTACGGAGAGGGCAGCAGAAGAAAGGGGAGAATAATAAAAAAATAAGAATAACACGAATGGAGAAATGTGGGAGGGTGGACACGGAGGCGTACGAGTGGGAAGAATACAAGGGAGGGCAGAGAAAGATATAAAAAAAAAGGTAGAAGGAAGGTCAGATGTTTTTACTTCAAACACAACAAGTCCCCACTTGATTTAGGATTCCATTCAGCTACTTCTAAAAGGAAACAACATGGTTTTCAGCCAATCTAAACACAGAATTCGCGAATTCATCCAATATTTTTCCACCAAAATTTTCAGGTTGCAAAACTTTTTTCGCCAACGGATTAAGATAAAACTGATCAAAGCAAAATATAACCTTTTCCTTTAAACACATCAAACCAAACTAAATTTAGTACTTTATTCATGCTACTTTACTACGATGGCATAACTTTGACACCATTCAATCGATACGCAGAATTCGTGAACACATCGTACATCGATGTGTTTATCTTTCCAAAACTTCACATTGCAAAATTTCCTCGGTCGCCCATTTAAGCAGAAGGGTGTAAGGAAGGTCAAATTTTCCTTCGAACATTAGTCCTAACAGGTTAAAGTTTTTATTAAGTTTTTTTATTTGGCGACGACAACATGGTTTCCCTTCAATCCAAAGGTAAAAATCGTGAATATATGGAATATTTTTCATCCTTAACCATCAAATTGCATAATTCTCAAGATCACCAAATTCAGAACGTGAAAATGATACGAGGTAAAAATTTTCCTTAAAGTAAAACAATTTAAAATATGCAAGAGTTTATTTAGGCTTATTTATTACGAAAGCATACAAAAAATTTGGTTTGGTTTATTGAACGTCTGAATTTTTCCAAAAAATTCGAACGGTGAAAAAATTTATGGTCACTCAAGTCAAGAGGTAGAGTAAGTGGGTGGTAGAGAAGAGAGATAAGGAGCGGAAAAGAGAGAAATATTGTTGACGGTGCGTAACCAGTGTTTCCATAGAAATATCAAATTAAAAATATTTTCGTTGTAAACTATACTTTCCATTTAACGGATAGGTGAATAGGTAAAGCAACAAGCACGAATATATATGGAATCCTCATCAGCACCAATTGAAGGAAAATATCTTTCGCGACTCGATAAATCGAAATAAAATCGATATTTTCAGCCACCGACTACGCATTGATGATTTCCGATAAGTGGTAGATACGAATGAATAAAAATAGTTGCTAAATGATCAAAAAATGTCAACCAAATCGTGGTAGCGAAATACTTTCGCTGCCACGATTTGTTTTGGCTAGGTTATTTTCCAACACCTAATTTCCGCATTAGCCTAATTATAATACCTAATATAAAATCAACTCAAACTAATTAAATTTCATCATAAGGAACATATTGACACGAAGGCCAACATATACGGCACAAGAGCACCAATGCACTATCTCATATACCACGGGGACAAAGGCGTCACAGAGAGAGAAATACACACGGGGATATCCCGGATCCTTTACGTGTGGAAACACGCGTAAAACACGGGGTTCGAATGCACTCGTTAAGAGAGAGGGGAGAGACACACACGCATAGTAGGCACGCTTCTTTTTTGTTTCCTTCCTCCACCACTGCGAACACGGGACAAGTGACAGGCGGAGGGTGGCAGACGGCGAATTATTGACGCGCTCGGCGTGTTTCTCGTTTTTTTTTTTTTTTTTTGCACCTCCCCCTCACGTTTCGCTCTCTCTCTCTTGCGCAAAAGAGCCGCTCCGGGTTTCGAACGGTCGACCCACTCGTTCACGGCTTACAACTAGCTAGCAGGGTTTGATCGAAGGGAGAAGGAAAGTGAGGTTGGAACATGGGAGTTGAGAGCAATGGTGCGGAAACGAGATGTCTTTTTCGAATGACGAATGACTCCATTACGAATAGAAGCCCACTTCCCTCTCCAAGGCATTCATTAAAGGGCAGGCTGAGTTGGAAGCAATGAGTATGCTGCTACAATGGGGAATGTCTGGCCTATTAAAATTCGCAACTAACCTCGTTTCTTACCACAGAAATACGGCAGAGTGCAAAAAATAATGAAACGTTAGAGGCTTGACGGTATCTCGATGAATAATCAACAAGCATGTAGCATATACGAAACAGAACTATGCACCAAGAATTTTCAATGGACAACTTATCTATCTAGATCTTCAAACCTCACAAAGAAATGCCTTATTCGTTCGTGGTTAGGGTTGTTATATCACCTTTCGTGAGAAGAAAAAAGGGATATTATTATTATTACATAAATTGTTACAAGTCGACCATAATGTCGGGTGGTAACATAGAATCAGGAAGTATATAATAATAAGAAACAGAAACAAATAGATATCCATGGTAAAAATAATACACAAATTCTAATCTCATACAACTAAGAATTTAACATTGTCCCAATAAACAATTTAAAACAATCCATTAAACACATTAATTCTAATATAACACAACTAAAAAATGAGCATTGACCCAACTTCACACTCTTTTTAAACCACTATGCAATTAATCAATAGGTAAGTGATTCACACTTCTTCCTAAAACTTTTGGCATTTGAAGGGAAGATCTTAAAAATCACTTCAGGTAAGTCATTCCACTCCTTTATTCCTCCATGTAAGAAGGATTTCCTCAAAATGTCTGGATATGAAATAGCAAGACATAAATTTGGATGGTAAATGTGAGAAATCGAAACTTTATCATGAATTCTAATTACGTAAATAGAGAGCATTGAAACGCTCAACCAATCCATAAATGAATCCTTCTTCCTTGTGATATAGTTCCTGTCGTACAAATAAGAGCAGAGGGTAGTTAGGAGGACGGTATTTACCAAAAGATCTTCGCTTTTTTTCTTCAGGGCTCTATCAGTAATTAGTCCAACTGTCACGTTTGGATCAAAACATATACTGAGTGGCATTTTTCATGTGTGAAGTTTATTAGATTCTTCGAGATGGCAATGACACACAAAAATAACAAAAAAGTGTCAAAAGGTTTCATGATGTTTTTGAAACATTTGATTTTCCAACCTAGATCACAGATCTCAAACATAAGGCACGGAGGTACGAACCAGCTCTATATTATCAGCAAAAAGAAGGCTATAAGGAGAAAAAATTTTATAAACTGAGAACTTGATATTGACGATTTAACATCCATTTACACATTACAGTGAGAGAATACTTACATCATTCATAAATAAATTTCGATTTTGTTTAAAAGTGACGACTAGAGAATAAGAAAGACGTTTTTCATTGTAACGACTTATAAGGTCATGGCGAAATGCAAATCAGCATCATGCATACCTATGCATACATGCTTGTATATGTACGTAAATGCTTGCTGACTAACAGTAACATTTATTGCTGCCATTTCATAGCTATGGATTATAACATGCACGTTTCCGATTGTTTGAGCAGCCACACACTCTGTTCGAAAATCACCGATTATTTTCAAGAGCCAAGTAGTAGAGAACCAAGGCAGGAGAAAATATAGAAATGATATGATCTAAACGAGTATCGCAATGAATTATGAAATAACGTCTGGCTATTCCGGCTTCTGGCTAATTCTGCGAAAGCTGTTCCATTGAACAGCTTGTAAAGGATTTCCACAGAATTATCCATCATTTTCCTAAATATATATCGTTATTATCTCCCCAGTTTCAGATACGATAGCAAATAGATACAGAGGTAGCGAATAGGAAGCCCTTACATCGCCATGAAAACGTATGTATTTGCGACTCACACTTGCAGTAACTTCGCCCGTTTGCAGAACCAAAATCAACAGCAGGAGTATAGAGAGAGGGAGAAGAAATAAAGAAAGGTACTTGACGCACCCGCGGAGTCACCTTTGCCCACACCTCTCGTTCGTTTGAAGAGTGAGAGGGAGAGAGATACGTAGATGAAAGACGAATGTAAGACGAGGGTGGAGTGAAGGGGTGAGTGAGTGAACCACCCCTACCCCACTCCCACCCTTACAGAAACTCCTCTCCGCCCCCGCGCTCGTTGGGTAAGCATTGGGGCCGGCGAGAGAGAGAGAGAGAGCGCCGCAAAATACATTATTGCTTCACGGAAAGAGGCGTTGGTACGCCCACGCAATGAATAGTACCGACTCCTCCCGCGTGGCGTGACGTGGTTGCCCTGGGAACCGAAAGGGCGGGGTGTGCACAGCCGGGGTTATTAACATCCAAGGTTTCCTTCCTACTCCTTCTCCCCGCCCTGCCCCATTCCGAATCCCATCCCTGATGAATCCAGCATCCCTCCGTCAGGGGTATTTATTGGGGAGAGACCCACACGACAGAGTTGACGATCGAAAAGGGGAAAGTTTAGCCCCACTCACCCAGTGCTTCCACCAGAATATTGGCTTGGATAGGCAAGGGGAAAGCTAACCTTGGACTAAGCTGTAAGCGTGCACACTTCGCATATTTATTGCAGGCAGATCTTCTTCACGGGCCCCTAGACTGCAACAATCTTTGTCGGGAGTGTCCAAAGGCTCGCTTGGGTTTTAACGGTTAGGACTACATATTTCCAAGAGATAAGTAATCAACATTGGTGTTCCACTCTCACACTCTAAAAAATAATAGTAGGTACTTGTTTAAGTAAGAACTGCGACTGAAATATAAATACTAAATTTTCAAAAATTAATGGTAAAAAAGCTGAAAAATACGGAAAATTATGATGTTCACTTTTCTGTTTTTTTTCCATTATTTTGTTTCCACAATCGAATTGACGAGACACAGCCCGCAGAACTATCCTACTGACCTCGTGAAATTTACCTCCGAAACAAAGGGAATGGTACCTCGGGGGCGACAATGGGCCAAGGATTCCTCCCAATAAACCCCCCAGTGCTCCGTGCACCCTCTCTCCAGATGGGAATACGGGTGTGGAGGCAACAATGGGGCGGAACTGTGGAATGACCACGCGAGGACGAACCGCTTAATGGAGTGATGGCACAAGGCAAAAGGGAGGGGGGTTCAAAGGTTATCTGAAGGGGGATTAGGCGGGAAATAGAAGGAATTTCAGGGCGTCGGCGACGCGGAGGGTGTAAGCCAACCAACCAACGGGACCGCAACGGTGAAACTAATCCCCAAAAGTCATCAATCCAAAGATTTGTGGTTCGACGCAGCTAGACACTCGATTCTGATTCCATTCGATAGATCAAATCCCTTCACAAAGAGAAAAGCCTGAATTTATTGCAACGCGTTCTTTGTTTGAGGATATAAAAGCTCTTCAAAACGTGCGATTGGAATGCATGCGTAAGGAAGATGAAATGGACGGATCGGATTAGACATGTGGACATGTGCGCAGAGGAATACAGAAGAGAAAACAAGATATATGTTTACTAGAAGGAATAGGCCCACACGCAAGTACCAAACCACTGAGAATAAAAAAGTTCTTAGGGAAAGCAACAGAAGGGAAATCCCAAAAAAATGATACAAACATACTTTAGATAACGGTATTCCCATCATCTTACATGTGCCATTTTCTTAACTGGAGGAACCACAAAATTAATGCACATTATTGTCGTCATTTATTTAAGCAATATCCCATCCCAACCGGCGGTAAGCCTAGAGAAAAAAAATCAATGGAACCTGTGAGCCAGAATTTCCCTAGCAGCACCCTATAAGAGTGTATCTTGTCCACTGATCATCTTCGTATTGTAGAAATAACTGATACACTGAGTCATACTGAGTCCATACTGAGATAACGATAGTTCCAATTATAACGTTGATCTTGAACACTATGAGCGGCTTTCTTAAATAACTATGAAAATTGAATTGAATTTATCTTCATTTCATTGATAATTACCCCACCTAAACAGTAAGACAAAATTTAAATACATAAGCCACTTATAAATTCACTGAGGCTCCTACAAACTACTTGGATTAATGCGAGCACAGTGAATTCAGATAATTTTATGTCGACATAAGTAATTCAAGGATTCAAGAGGAAAACTCATCCCAATTTTGAGGCACGAATTCGATTTTGAAACATTCAGGATGCATCAACGCTACAGGGTGATGTGTTGAATCTAAAATTGAAATGGAGATATGATTTTGCTCACAAGGCAATCGTGAAAGAACTCCCCAAACACAATCTTTCTTCCTTTCCAGAGATACTTCGAACGAATGTTTTTTTCTGGCGGGAAGAACCGGAATCTCCATTACTAACGAACACCTTTCAGACATTTCGAATCATTTAGGGACATTCCTTTTTTACGTCCGTCGCGTATTTATCACCAAAGAAATAACAGAAACCATCATCTTCTCAACTGAGAGGATAGCGACATTAGTATGCAAATAAGCTAACCAGCACTCATAACTCAACGTCCTTTTTTGTCAACACTTAGCCCACAGGCAGAGAAAATAGAATGCATTCACACCTTCGGAGGGAGTGACGCTAATTAATCCAACGAAAGATTTTGAACGCGAAGGAAAGTGGGCATAAAAACGTTTTAGGGTAGTCTATCTGTTGATGAGAAGTCTTCAATCATTATAACTCGTTTAATCGTTCATTCCAACGAATGACATTCGAAATCGAAAAAAAAAAAAACAAATTAATTACAGTTCCGTGCATTTGAAGACCGGATTTAAGGAGACAGGCTTTTCGGAATGTCCGTAAGAGGAAATTTCGTCCAAGATTTGGATAGAGAGTATAGAGGCGCTGAAATGATTCTAAAAGGAAAGCATTCCGAGCTTAAGAAATCAGTAGGCTTTTTAGACAGATAGGAAAGTAGAAATCAGGGAATAATCTAAATAAAACACTCGATTAGGAGAATATGAATCAAATTTACAATAAGCAAGTGCATTTCGTGCTGGGTGAGTTAAGAGTGGGGTACGTCCATACTAATTGAGCGTGTTGAGCATTTTAAATAATACGCCCTAATTTCAAATTGCCAAATTTTTAAGAAAAAGGCTGCATATAACACATGCCAGTACCAGACGCAAATATTAAATTGGTCGAGGTTTAAAAACATTAATATTAATGATATGATACTCATATCAGCATTAACCGAAAAATTATTTAGACTTTTACAAAGGAATCTAGAGTTCTGAAACTTTCTGTTTCATATAACACTCATTCATTCTTAGCGACTTCTATTGAAGATGATGGCGGCTAACTAGCTTAGAAATATTGGAGATTGAAAAATTGTTCATAGGTCTTAAAAGATTTATTAAGGCAATCGACTAAAAAAACTACCAAGAATTAGACTGCGTGAGGGGATTTTCAACACCAACTTAAATACCTTGAAGTTGGAAATATGTACACGAAGATATTTCCAACAGGGGCATCAATGAGCAGAAACTTCATTTACGAGCAAGGAATAAAATGGAAAGTGTAGAACAGACTTTTGCAAAAAGAGGGAGAATACTGGAACAAAATGAGAGTGGGAATGGAATACATGAGAGAAGGGTACAACTTTACCTCGAAGGAATTTAAAATTCAAAAGAGCCGAGAGGAGTAGGATAAAATGGTGTGCCAAGAGAAACTATGTGCAATTTTACTCCAGAATTACAAATTTATTAGGTTTGTAAAAATATTATTTTTCAATTTCTTCGTCTGGGTAAAGGTAAAGAAATTAATTAAAATATCATTCAATTATACTATGTCCCAAGTATTCCAATTTTTTTTAGGAAAAATGCGTTTCTGAATGCCTTTTATATTTAAAACCTTATTCAGCATACTTAAATTATTAAACAAGGATAATATAAAGTATATATAATAAATAGCTTATATTAAAAAAGGATAATAAAAACAATAAATAATAATAGAATAAAAATTCCGCACGAATCTTATCATATTTCAATCGCTCGAGCTACCTAGATAAGGAGATGAGTTTTCAAAAAATAAGGTGAATACAAATAATAATAATTCGTCTTTATTGGGCGAGATTGGGACTAGAAAGTCACATCTTCCATCTAACCCCTACAGAAGAGAAAAGAGAAGCATGGGAAGAGGGCGGCTGTAACAGGGAACGAATCTGAAAGATGGAGACGGAATTCGTTTATATAAAGATGGAAAAATGCATAGAAGATAAGAGGAGAGAAGAAAGTGAAGAACAGAGAGAAGAAATAACACGAGAAAGACACCGCCGGGACACCGCGGGTGGTGGTATTAAGCGGAGGCGGAACATGCATGCGTGCCGCGAAGCATTTCGTGATGAATACGCTTAACAGGCATTTCCTTCGGAACGGAGAAAGAGGAGATCGGAACAGGTGAAAATGGGGGAAGTTTCTATGGGAAAGGAAATAGATTAACGCTTTCCCCGGGCGGGCGCGCGCTCAGTCGCACTGCTTCTAAGCATCCTTGGCCTGCCTATTGGGAGGAGGCGACGAAAGCAGCTCCGGGTTGATTCAATAATTCAAAGGCGACGACAGGCCTAGACGGAGATAGGTAAGATTCGAAGACTTCAACACATTACCCTATCAGCATCCGCCTCTCTCTCTCTTTTTCCCTAGCCGCCCATGCTCCAGGGGCTACGAAGGGCCTGCTTCTCCTCCTTAACAACCGATGACCACGCCAGCCCATCCTCTCACGGAATTTTAGGAAAATTGTTCTCCCACAACAACGCCGGACACTACAAGGGTGAAGAACGGTATAGGTCCCGTTATTATTTTTTGAGGCACCAAGGCCAAATGGATCTGAAAAGTCGATCGTCTGAAAAACTTTACGGGTGGATACCTAGTAATGCATTCAATCAACACTTTTCAAGAAATTATTGTGCCGAAAACAATTTTAAGATGATTATTTCATTCATAAGCTGATAATTCGGTAGTATTTATTTTAGCGAAAAAGCAATAGATTAATTGAACTTAAATATCGAGAGAAAAAACGAGCAGAGCTGAAAATAAGGTTGAGACACCGCTAAAATTCTGCCCAAAACGTCACCAATCCCAACGAGACCTCCAATCCAATCCAGCTCAAAAACAAAAATTGCCTTTTAAATAACAATGTAGCTGTATGAAATGGAATACCTACAAGCACACCTAATCATTATCTTAAAATTAGGGATACGTTCAAAGGTCGTAAAGTACACCTAATATTTGTGCAAAAAATTTAGCTCTTCCATTGAACCCTGTTTCACGGCGGCTCTTCCACTTATAATGGCTCTTTTTCCAATATGTGTATTGAACCACTGATCTATCTCTTGGTCTTCCTCGGGAGGATTTCCCTTCAATTTTTTTCCTCCCGTCTAGCTTACCACTTAACTATCGTGTTAGTTGCTTTTTAACATGATTTAGCCATCATATTGAACAAATTTTTAATTTCATCACGTGATTATTTGGTCAAATATTCTTTTCCGGATACAAATTGTTATAAAAATTCTGTACATCAATATTTAATAACATCAACGATTTCATCTCGATCAAACCTCAATTATAAAATATCTCGATTGAAAACTTATTCTGGTATGTTATGTATTGAATTGTCATAAATTTTCTCTCTATCATGCTGAAGTCATAAACTCATTAGGTCTGAAAAAAACAATTATTAACAAATTATGATAGCATGGAACTTCTGAAGCTGCAAAATAAATGAAAAATTACCACTACAACTTTAACCGCAGCATCTAACTAGAATGATATAAAAATACACTATAAGTTCCTAAGTTTATTTAGTATGTTATGAAGTAATTTATCACATACCTTAGCGCAGGACGGGGACAACTCACTCGCGACCCGAAAGTGGGAAGGTGAGTATGTAAGTGTGGTTGAACTACCAACCTCTTAAAGATACGGACAATTTTGAGCTAGCCCAGCAGCTGATTCACAACGAATTTACCACTGCGGAAAAATTTCGACTTGTATTTATAAAAGAGTATAGAAAAGAGCATAAATTTATTGTCCTTAGACGTCTTCGTACATTAAGAACATACAACGAAGTACATATAGATTCGAGCTTGACATCACATTGATTCGCAAAGCAGTCACATTATTAAGAGCAATACCAACAATCCTGCATTGAGGAATTGCATATTTATTTAATTAAGACCCTTCTTGTTTTTTTTTCAAGATTTTTTAATGTCGTTATGAATACTATTCCACAAACTGTCCTCAGCAACACAGAAAGATTTTTGGGATTAGTACAGTGTAGAGGAGGAATCAAATAATCATAATATTAGAAAAAAACATACAATATTTACTACAGTATCGTAGAAACGACGAATGGTAAATGATGGTACATGAGTCTCCGGAGGGCATTGCATAATTTGTAACGGGAAGTAGCTATCCGGTAGAGAAGAATTATCGACTAGAGGAAAAAGAATATTCTCCAGGAAACCGTATATCACGTTACGCATGGCGTTGCACCATTTTTCGAAGTTCTGATGAGCATCGTTTATGGGTGAGCCTTCGAAAAACTGCACTCGGACCGATGGCGTGCCACCCGGCATTCCAAGAGCTCATGGGCGGCGATGTCACGTGATCGAAAGTGTGTGTGTGAGAGAGAGAGAGAGAGACTGGCAAGTTTTGAAAGCAGGGCAGTGATTCGGGTAAAATATAGGGTTTTTGATCTCAGGTGGACAAGCCCCGAGGGGGATGATAGGCATGAGGGGGAAAAGTATATGGGGGGAGGCAAGGAAAATGAAATAGACCTTGAATTTCTCTAGGAGAGGATAATTTTAGATCAAACTCTCCAGAGTGTCCGTAGAGGGTGAGTGAAGGAGGTGAGAATGGACAGACATCTGGTGGACAGGAGGAGGAAGTAAAAGGGACGATAAAAAAAGGTAAATTAGAATGAAAGCGTGTGGAAAAAGAGCGTTACCTAATAGGGGGAAGAAAGTAAGGATCGAAAAGGAAGGGATGCATCCCTGAGATTCATGGGAATCGGATGCAAACGTAATTACTCGACCCTTACCCGAGAAATTAACAATATTTGGAAGGTGTCAGAATAGACAAACCACTAAGGTTCGCCCTAAACTACAAAGATGAACCACAGCGTGTGAGAATTAATAAATATAAAAGAGTTCCTGGATAAATTAACAAGATGAAAGGAAATTAAGAGTTGATTCGTGACGCGTCGTTGCCTTCGCAGTTCATGCAACTGAGAAGAATCCCCAGAAAACCCTAAAAGACTCGGAGGACAGGTAAATTAAGAGCAGAACACAGACGAGGATGTTCAAAACGGCTATAATACGATAAAAAGTGGAAAATATCAAGTTAATATGATACAGACTATTCACTCGGAGGACTGCATGGATGAGCATAAGCTAAAGAATTAACAAAAAAGTAAAACGATATTTTCAACTTACTTAAAGCCACAATGCCCATTTTGCTATATTTCGGAGAGTGTACTAGGATAAAAAAGTGTGATTTGTATTTAATTTGTAATGTAATTGTATTTATTTTTGTAATGGAAGAGCTAAAAATTTATTTGCAAGAACTATTTAATACCAAAAATCCTTGTTTAAAGCGATTTAATTATTCTGCATTCACCGCCGATCACTATATTCATCCCTCGCAGATTAATACCATACTTAAATTATCAGCAAAAATGATAGGATAATTCTCAATGAATAAAGGTATGTTCGATGTTCCCAAATTTCTATAGCTTCGCAGCCAACTAGTAACTTTCACAAATGTCTACGTGATAGACAAAATTAAAAGAATGCACCCGGATTAATTGCGGAAAAGTGCAACTACCTTTTATTTCCAAACGATATATTTCGCTTTCACCATAAATTCATGATACCTCCCGACACTTTTGCCACCTGAGCCAAACTAAACGATATTCATTGTTAAAAGCGCTATTTTCCATTATATTTCACCGGCCATTTCTACACAATAACTCCTGAAACCATCAAAATCGGAGTTGCATACCAGCAGATAAGTAGCCATCATTCCTTATTTTGTTAGCACGGTAACTCTCCGAATTCTCTAGATTCTTCTCAGAATATCCCAAATACTACGGCTTGGGGTTTGTTTGGGGGAAAGGCCAACGACAAAGAGAGAGGAAGTGCCATACGTCATTGCGTGAGAAGACCTCAAGGAAACGATAAGGCGTTCCGGAGGTATGCGGCGTGAGTGATGGCTGAAAGTGAGAAGAGTAGGGTTGGGAGGGGATTGAATGAAAAGGCGTAATGGGGATGATAATACGGGGGTTGAATGGGCGAGTGACGGCAAGAGGGTGGGGGAGGGTGAGTAGGTAGTATTGTAAGGGTGGAGTGGGCGGGGCTCATTTTGAGGGATGAAGTCAATGAAAGGAAGGGGGAGAAGAGATAGGAGACCAGGTAAAGGAGACGGATGGAGAGGAATAACCATTCGCTGGTCTCTCCATGAGAACAAGTACAAAAAGGAAGAGGGAAAAAGGGAATGTACCATCGTTTCCCATAACATGTAGGCACCCATAAGTCACATTTTACTGATGAGGCCGGGTCGGTGAAAATTTCGAAGGTTGGCACGTGAAGTAATTTGCACCCTTTGTCTTTTCGCCACCAAGAGCCGGCGAGGACGTACGCGAATGCGATTGAGATACCGATAGTCATAATTCAGGGGCAAAAGCCCTAGTAGATGACATGCACTGAGGAAATTCACGTCCACGCACACGTTGGGCCATCGGAGTATTTTCTTTCGGGCTCCGCGGCGAGGTTTCTCCTCTCTTAAGATTCTTAACATACTTGGACTCTCCGTTTATGTCTCGTGAAGAGGCGGCCCCATAGCCGAATGGATTTATTCTATGCGCGGTAATTGCGGAGAAGTTCTGGTAGGGTTCCAATCCATTATAGTTATTTTTTCCATTTTGTAGAAGATGTATTCACAACATCAACAGAATTCATACATATCACTCAAGAAAAAGTAAATAAATACTGAATTATAATTTTTTTTTAAATGATGACTCTGCGTACGTAAATAAATTTATTTCTAAACAGATTCATTCACTGTATTCATTCGCCACGTTCGCACTCGCGTCCGTCCTTGTGGCGTAAAAGTTAAGGATTGCGGCTATCCTCAATTGCCAACCTCACCCCCCTCCCCATAAGACTAGCTGACATTAAAGAAAATATTTTTATAACTATTGTTGTGAACAAAATCGATTAGCTATTGTCAATAAACGTAGCAACCCGTTCTGCTTCGGAACATATTTTCATACATGAGGAACGAGCAAATTCAAAAATATTTCTCTCCTTATTACCCCCTCCTTCGTTAACAGCGAGGCGATGACGATTTTAAGGTGATGATCACATGGGTTCAGGTTTTTTTTTAACCAACTGAAAAAAAGTGCCTAACGCGCCATAAGAAGTTTTCACTTCAAAAATATCCTGGATCCGCCACAGCTCTCCACTACCCGAGGATGAAGGATAGCACAGAGAGGTTCAAAATAAACGAAAGAGAAGGATAAGAAAGAGTAAAATACATGTGGGATGGTATCCACAGAAAACGGGGAAGACTTGGAAGTAAATGTGAAGAGGGACGGGGGTGCGACGATCAGATTTATGGCTATCGTCGACGTAGGTGGCTTGGAAGGAAAATATTTTTTCGTGGAGGGCGGGGGTTGCATTCGGGGGGGAAAGAAAGAAAGGAAGGAAGGGAGTGCGGGAGGGTGGTTTGTCTCGAATGTTTTGGGGGTTGGGGGAAGTGAGTGAAAGAGGCGTGGGTCGGGTAGGATTCCGGAAATAACGACTCGGTTGCATTCGTCACGGTTTCGGGTCTCGAGGAGGAAAATTCGAAGCCCAAAAGTGCATCAGGGTCAGGAAAGAGAGTTCAGGGATTTTTTTTTCCTTCGAGTCGATGAGAGGAAAAATACGGAATGATGCCCAAAAAATGCCTATTAAAGAACCATTGAGAATATTGAGGGCGAAGGGTAAGATGAGAGAAGAAGAGGGATGAGAATGATATATCACACGGAGAGGAAGCTAGGGTATATTCTAGGTAAATGACGTAAATTGACACTAATAAAGGACAGGTTATAAATATGGTAAATATAAACGCACACCGCGCGGAGAGAAAAGGTATATAAAAAAAGTAAGTAGTTTTGAAAAACCTAGGTGTTCAATATTTACATCATTTCATAACAATAATACACAAAATCGAGGTAAAAAATAGAAAGCAGCAATAAAAACAAACATTTGGAAAGCTAAGCAGCTAGAATAAAGGAAACCAGTTAACTTCATAATGCTTCATTTTTTTCGATAGGTATGCTTGAGAGCAATGCTGAGAAAGACTCAAAAACAAATAAAAATCAGGCAACTACAGAGCATAGTAAAACATTAAAAGATAGAATTAATTTCAAATTGTTGCAAAATAAAATTGAGAAACAATTGAAACCATTAAACTGAGAAAAAAATATCGACAAAAATTCTGTTTCAATTGCGGCCAAATGAAATAGTAAGGAGTTATAGGTTTGCCCTCTAAGTTCGGTTCAAACTGAAGTCATATCAGTCATAGTGTTCAACCCGAGGCTAGGCTCGGATTTGAAAGGAAAGAGCTCTCCTAAGATCGTCAGTGAATGCTTCAAACATTCCCTGTGGATGGGTCAGTATTTTTGCCTGGTCTAACAGCAAAGATTTTTCTGGTGTTCAAAGCCTTCATCCGGGATGAGAACCCTGAATGCTTCGGCTCAAAAGCAGAAATCTCCACCTGGTAGACCACGACGCTCCCAAAAGCATAGGATGCGATAGTTTTTTTTTTCAATCAGTCCTTTATCATTATTAATTATGCAATATATTGTACACTAGCATTGAGTATTTAGAGGGAGATAAACAGCCTGGCCGCATTTATTTATTAAAAATCGATGTTACCAAAAATAGATTTCTTGGAAGCATTCATAGAAAAACAACTAAGTACAAAGACAATCCCATCACGATATCACATGGTTCTTAGCTAACAATGTTATTTAGTATTCCTATTTAATGCCCAGCGCTCTCTTCCGTAAACGCACACGATCTATCAAAATACGGGGAATTTAGGCACTACGTTCTGTCAAATTTACGTCGACATTCAGCTTGGACAAAGCCACGCGAAAATTTACTTCGACACCAACTGTGGAAAAATTATGCGACCGCGATAAACGCTCATGAGCACTCGAGAACACCAACAACAAATAATGGCGTGGGTGGAGTTGAGGGTCCTCACGGTTGAGGAAGGCGTAAGAAGGATGGAAGGGTGGTCACAGGGTGAAGGACTGTGTCATGCTCACTTCGCGGTCATGAGCCAAGGACGCTTCGCCAACAAAAGGAAGGACTCCAGACACGACGACCCAAGGGCGGACCGGTAAAGGGTCACAGGAGGCAGACAGCCAGACGCATATGATGCCTCGTTTTGAGTGGGACTGATGGGCAGATGATGACTGTGAAGGCGGAGAGCATGATATGCCTTTTGAAAATCATTCCCCAGTCCCCCTCCTCTCCCTCCCGCACCGAATGACTCCAACTCCGTCAAAAGTAAACGAGGAGACAAATATATATTCACGTGCTCAACGTGCGAGGCTGTCGGCGGTGTATTTTATTATTCTCGAAAGCGGAAGAAATTGAAAGAGCATTAATTTTTCCCGTCAAATAGGAGAAGAAAAATTTTCTTGTGACAAGGTCGGAAGCCGAAATCGAGTAAGGATGAGGTAGGAGAGAGGGGAGCTACAAAGTCGCCTCGTTTAATGCATTCCATAGATGTCATTTCTCACGTCTAATTTTACACGGACTCTCACAAGAGTCGGCAACAACAGAGGAAAGGAATGCCGATGCAAAAAAGCCGTATGCGGACCGACCAACCTTTTTATTTATTCCTTGCTCCCGACGATGCATATGCAACTCAAAATGACGAACCGCGACAAATCCACCTCATAACGAACGGGGATATTGCGAGAGAAAATGTGAGCGTGGAATTTTGAATTGTTAAGATCCAGAAATACATTCGAACTCATCACAGGTGAATTTTTTAACTGATGTGCATCGTCAGGCGCAGCAATGTGAAACACTCAATTTAAAACATGTATTGCGTCGCCGCATGTTAACAAAATTAAGCACTTCGAAAGTTAGGTCAAGAAATAATAGGCCAAATTGCAACGCAATTGACCGTGTGATATTAGGGCTTAAGCTACTATTTTAAAAGCACCATTTTTCGCGACATAAATGTTGCTCTATTAATGCGTACTTCAAGGACTATAGCGCTTGGAATTCATATTTTTTTAACCTAGACGTAATTGCAACTATCGGGAAATTATTGGCGTACCGCAGTGGTTGCAACAGAATCGGAATCGGAGTAACGGAATAAAAAAAAACTGTAGCGAATTCTGACTCGTTAATCCCGAATCATTTCAGAGGCGACATGACGTACTGATATTGGAAGAGAGATTATATCGGTTCAAATCATCCTAACATGAAAAGCATTTTCAGACAGAGATGAGGTTTCTGGTCGAGTGACAGATAGGATAGGATGAACAGATATGAAAGAAAAATGCATTCCAATCGAAAGGAAATGTGATATCCTATAAATAACTAAATATCGCAAATAAAAACTGCTCATGGCAAAAAGCTCTTGCTTGACCGACGTTGCTTCGCAATTGGTACATCGGAATACATAATGGGAAAGAAATAGCAATGTAATTCCCTAGACAAACAATTCAAGAATTCCAGACGCAAGTTGTGCATGCGATACGAATGCTGAAGAGATGGTCTCCAACATTTCACTCAAGACTCAATCGCAATGCCTAAAAATTATCTCGGGCATTTGGACTATTCAGGTCTAAGTAAGACATATCCTAACTATTGAATTACGTATTCTAAAAAAATAATGAAAATAATATTCATCCAAACACACACTAAAAATATTTCGATATTGAAAACTTCTCTGGTTAAACCAATAACAAATTTACATGTTTTTTTTTCTGCCGGCATTAATTCAAATGCATCGCGTTTTGAGGTACCTATGATAAAAACGTAATCAAGTGGAAAATATAAAACAAATAGTTATTAAAATCTTCGGCAACCAAATTAACTACGCACTATGATACAAAGTAATGAAGAGTATAAAGCAATACATGAGCACAGACGTTATAAATTATATTTTCGTTAAAACTGATACGTAACAAATATAAACTTCGTTTATATCGTCGCTGCCCTTACTGAGACGATAAGGAACTTACAAGTGTCCCTTCCCGTAAATACGATAACGCCACACTATCAGGGATGCCGACTCACAAAAAATATTGGCGGGACCCAAACCGGGGATCTTGCCCCGGGAAATTTTATAAGTAGTGAGTTTTAGTTTTTTAAGCATTTTAGAAAAGTCATACGATCGACATTAGAACACTGATTACTCGGATCTCAATATCTGGACATTCCGAGAAAAATCGACAAGCCTGACACACTTTTTCCACATACATCGTCAAAAAAACACATCGGCTAAAAATAACGACCACAAATCCAAGGCATGATCCAGGAGCATCGTAATTAAAAATCTTCTCGACTGGCGTGCGGCATGAAATGGCGCGGTTCAAGACCTTCGCTTACTCACATCCACAAAGCAAGGTTTCTCTAGGGGGATGAGACGAGGCCATCAAAATCGACAGCCCGTGACTGCTGGGGATGTACTCGGCTCTTCGCAGTCGATCAGATAGTTAGTGTTTTTTTCATATGAAGAAGGGAAGTGACCACGGCATGAAGAAAGTCCTTTCAACACGATTCGGCGCAAAAAAAATTGCGTGCGAAATAAATGGAAGCTACTGAGGAATTCAAAACTCACGGCAAGGACTGACACTGAACCTCGGATTCATTGAAACCATATCAAACAAATCAATCGTTGAAGAAAAAAATATTGATTAATCACATCGTATACCGAAATATCTCAAAATTTGCAATGCCTAGTAATTTTCCACTCAATATGGATGGAAAGGAAAGTAACATTTTTCATGCACCACCACAAACACATTCCGTAACTCTGAAGAAGTATAGCTTAAATGAAAAGAGAAGAAAGAGGGTTAAAATATAACAAATTCTTTCCCCGGCTTGGAAATATATATGCGTTCCTGAAAAATTCGATTCTCTCAATGGAGACAATCATCATCATTATCATTTGTCAACAATCCTAATATTGGTTTGACGCAGCTCTCCAATCAATTCTCCCATCAGCTAATTGAGACAATATCTATACTTATATAACTTATCTGCCAGAAAAATACATAGAAAAACTTTAGAAAAGATAAATTTTATGTCGGTGATAGTTGCTTAAATTATATGTACATTATACGAATGTAAAACAACAAAATAATGCAACATAAGTCTAAAGTAAAGTTGAATGTAAAAGTCGTAACCGATGGAATTACAATAGCGGCAATCCAATTTATGTATTAAAATGAAATAAGAGGAACAGTTTTTGAACCATTGTAATTTAGAAGCATCACTACATAAAAACTAGTTGAAAAACAACTAAGGGGTGTTAGTCCAATAATTTCATTTAGGGGGTGGAAAAAAATATCCTGCAAGCAGATCGCAAAATCTTTAAGCCGGTTTCGACCATAAGGAACTCATATTGAGCTATTGCATCTCACTTACCGAGAAGGGGCATTCCAGTGAATGGAAGATACGGTCCTTCACTTTCATTAACACTTTGGAGAACCCTCTCAGAGGAATGAACTGCAAAAGAAGGAAGATAATATTTAGATTTAGAGCATGGAAATTATTTATCGCATATTCACCTCCAGATACATAGGCTAGGCTTTTATAGTAAATAGAATAAGACTAGGTTGCTTTTCATTTTGAGGAGAGAGAAGATAAATTGATTGATAATTCAATGCGAGTAGGCAAATAAGTTCAGCGAGCAAAATTGGAGGAACATTTATCTTCCTTACTGATATAATGCTTATGAACATCCAGTCCGACATTATCATTATGACTTTTACCAGGAACTAAAATTTGGTTACTAACTGCTAAAATAGCTAGATAATAATGAGTTTCAAATGACTCAACAATTTAATTTATGGCTTTTACACTATTAATTTGTATCAGTTAAAGTTTGTTAATAAAATGATTGCCAGTGATAAGAATTCAATTAAAGAGGCTCACAAACCAGCTTCTATAATCATACATGATGAACATATTACATTATTATGGGGAAAAGGCACACATTTCTCCAAGGAAATTCGGGATTTCCTCTGTTGAAATCCCCCGAAGACTGAACTTATGTACAACGCAACACGGACCGAGCTCATAGAAAACAGCCGCTCAAAGCCGTTAAGCAAAGACATGGCAATGCATTAGCTATGAAACTATCGTAATCAAAGGCAACTCAGGAACAGACTAATACTTTTTTACGGAAACGTCACCTTACTGATGCGTCACCTGTACCAGAGCCGATAAATAATCTTTTGTGAAAATCTCATCACATAACAACGAATAATGTGCAAGAATATCAAAAAACACAGACCGTTAACAATGAACTAGTTATTATCAGACGATGATGTTACCATATTATGAAATGAAACCCCATAAACGAATTACCACCTCCCACCGTTTCTCTTCCTGGACAGCGCAGTAAACTTTATTTTTTCTGGAGACTGGAATTTCTGGGTTGAAAAATACATCTTCCTGACGCAAGACGTTCACTTTGGTAGTTTACCTTGGACGCCGATCCAGCAGCTCATTATATGAATTAGGTGAGATTAAATATTCATAAACGCCCGAAATGGTACGTTTCCGAAGGATAAAAATGGAAGGAACGAGGCAAGACGTCACACAAATCAGGAGGCCACCCACCTAGCTGGTCGGCGCGGTCTATACTCGCCGCCCGTAACTCATCCTCGAGACCTACTGGTCCACTCTCGAGGATCACAGCCGGCAGTTCCGCCCAAGGTGGTGTACCGGTCGCATCGATTATAATAACAATAATCCGAACAGCTTTGGACTCCACACAAATACAGATGATGGGGATCGTGTTATTCGGGTAGCTGGTTTCGCGACCCGAAGTTTCAGAATCGACTTGCAGCCGATACCAAAAGTTCACTTGGGTTTTAAGAGGCAGAACTATGTCGAATATGTAACGATTTCTTCCCGCTGCATGTTTTTTTAGAGTTCGGATTGCTCGACAGCGTGGCAGCTCCAAACCCACGAAGTCAGTCCCCCCACGGTGCTATGAGTTTGTACTATCTTTCTTTTATTGGTAAGGTCTCCGGTTAAATATGACATTTTTTGCTATTACCACTTTTTACTCTATTACATCACAAAAAAAATTTTAATGACAAAAAATATTTTTAAAAATTCAGGAACTCTTCAGAGAATTTCCTCAAACATGGCAATTCGCTTAAAATTCAGGTTGGAGATCTTTCCCAGAAAATAGCCAATTTAAAAATTATACCTACAATTACATTAATTTCTCCATGAGAAAATGTAGAAGACGATTACGTAATAGGTATAGCATAAATTCTAAAATCTTGACTGTGGTTGGTAAGATAATTTATACTTTACTGCAGCTGGAACGATCATTTTTATAAGGAACTCCATCAGTTACTATGAATGATTAATTTTAGTCATTAATAGGAATAATCGATAAAATAAACTGATACGAGGTACAGATTAAAAAATAAAAATGGATGGGAAACATTTACGCAGTAACAGTGCTCCTATCCCTAAGCTCGGATCACAATGAGCTTATCAAAAGAATTAAATAAGGTCACGGAGTGGTTTACGAAACTATGAGAACCTTGTGCACTCGAAATGCTATAACACAACAGTAAATAGCGGTAGATTAGCGGCCAGACAAGTCATTAAATAAAAGTAACAAAAACAAACCTCGCAGGAAAGAGCTTCATCTCCAATTTTAGGCACATATTCGCGAGGATTGGCAGGAGAAATATTTTTTCTTCGGACAAGGTCAAGCGCATGAATGAAGGACAAGGGTGCAAAAAAGAGGGAGAGATGAAAGTGGAGAACCCCTCAGGGGAAAAAAATTATCAAGCGCTTATTAAATGTTTCTTCCTTTTTTTTTAATTAGAAAAGGAAGGGAAAAATACGACCTTTCCACCCGACCTTCGCGCTTCCAAGCTGAGGGTGAGTATTAAGGGGGTGAGTATATGAGGAAGAGCTGTTTAGGCGAGAGTAAGAGAGAGATATGCGTTGGGAAAATAACTTTATAAAAAACCTGAGCGTCCTTCGGGACTTATCCGGAGCGGAACACCCAAGAAGAAGTAAAAGAGAAGGAAGAGGCGGCCGATTAACTGACAAGGCGGCCTCAGTGGAGTTCCAGAAAGGAGTCTGCGAAAAGATGGGACATTTGGAGAGACAAGGAGGGAATATTTTTGAGGCACATCCCACCGAGGGAAAAAAGCGAGTAAGGCTACGGTATATGGGCAAAAGGAAGAGTCCTCGTAAAAACAGGGAAACCACCTAAATATTTCGCTGCACTGCCCTGACTTCTTCAGACCTTCAAAATTAAAGTTCATCATTAATATCAAAGACGTGTAACTCCAACGGATTTCAGAAAAAGTATTTTGGGGGTAGATGACAACCCCGTTAAATCCGAATTTTCCAGTAACCAAACGGGTTTTGGATCCAATCATCCATTTTTAAATTCTGTCCCCCGAGTTAGCAGTAAAAATATCGTTCACGTCCCGCATTCGGTTTTAAAACAAAGTACCTACGTAATATAAATCTTTTTTTTCGTTTCCTGAGGCAAGGACGCTATTTTGATGTAAATAATAATTTAATTTTTCGCTCAAAAACGTAAGTCAGCGCAATTTCTCCTTTCTCATTAGTGATGAGCGATATATCGCTAACTGTGATTGAATCACCGTTACTGAAAAGTAGCAATCACCGTCGGTGATTGAATACTCAAAATCACTGTGACAGCGATTCGGTGAAGTTAGCCCTGCTGGTGATAGGCTGCTACCTAGTGATCAGCGATGTATCGCTACCTGTGATGGAAGAGAAGTAGCCGATCACTGTCGGTGACTAAATCACCGAATGCTCGAAATCACTGCGACTGTGGATACGGTGAAGTTAGTCCTGCTGGTGATAGGCTGCTACCGCTGCTACCTAGTGATCAGCGATGTATCGCTACCTGTGATGGAAGAGAAGTAGCCGATCACTGTCGGTGACTAAATCACCGAATGCTCGAAATCACTGCGACAGTGGATACGGTGAATATAGCTTCGTCTGCTACCACTGCTACCAACAGTATAGTAAAGGATGTCTTATTCATCTTTTATGATGAATAAGATATTCTTTACGAAATATACAGCTAACGGTTTGAATCATGATGGTTTGAATATATATAATATGTTAAAAAAATGCCGACGGGATTTTAATGATTGGCCATTATCAATTCCTTTGCCATATCAACTTTACTTAATTATCGTAATATGAACTAAGAATCAGACATTTCCTCTCAAAAAAATATTTGGCCTAATTTTCCAATTTTCAATAAGTTTATTCGCTTAATTTGCGGAAAACTCATTCATTGGAATTGGACAAAGTAGCAGGAATAGCAGCCCCACAAATCACCGATGACGTTTAAGAGTGATTCTTCTCGGTGATTGCAATCACAGTTAAGAACCACCGTTACTGATGAGTAGCAGTCACAGGTAACGAAGTGATTGGAGAATCACAGTTCCCCTCATCAATGTTTCTCATATCAAATAAACCTAGCTAATTTATTCGGGAATCAAAGCCTATGTTTAACTTACTTTTGCGTAATATTATCTACGTATCAAATGTAAAACTTTTTACAGCCAAAATAACTTCTGGTTACATAACAAACGTTGTCATTCCAAGCATCTTCATAACATTTTTCGTTATAGAAGTTATTAAAATTATGATTATGTTTATTAACATCCAGTCCGATATTATCATTATGACTTTTACATGGGACTAAAACTTGGAGTTTCAAATGACTAAATAATTTATTTTCTGGCGTTTAAGCTCAGAATTCGAATTAAGTAAAGTGTGTTCATAAAATTATTGCCAGTACTAAGAATTCAATTTAAGAGGCTCGCAAACTGGCTTCTATAATCATACATGACGAATATATTATATTATTATGGATAAAAAGCACACATTTCTCCGAGAAAATTCAGGATTTCCTCAATTGAAATACACCAAAAACTAAACTTATGTACAACGCAAGACGGATCTAGCCCTTAGTTAAACAGCCGCTCAAAACCGCTCAAAGCAAAGAAATTCTAATATTTAACTGAAAAGGTAAACATCATTATATTGACATCACAGCAAATATTTTTCAAATAACCATTCAAAGAATTTTGTGATAAGAGAAAAACCCCAGAAAGAAACGATGATGCTATTTTTATGAGACAATTGACACTGATATATCAATGCGTTAGCCCAAAGAGAACGTGAACACAGAGACATGACGAAATGATCAGAAAAATTTGGGATGTCTAGAGGTCGCTGATGTAAATACCTATTGGCATGAGGGTGTAGAGCATAAACATATGACTATTACCTCACATATTAGAGTTTTGTATTTTCATTTTCCATGATGTTGTATGACTATCAAGGCATGAAAAAATTCTCCGACCTTCCCTACTTTAAAATATTAAATAGAAATAAGGCCACTAGGAATGTGCGATATTTTCATAAAATTGTATAATATAGCACAAAGCAAAAGTGGTATATTAGCAGTAAAGTTTTATATTTAGAAACTGATGTTGATGTTCAACGGATACTTTTATTGAATGTTGTTAGAGAGTTTTTGATGAAAGGATTTTTGAGGAGAAAAGGTAAAGTTCCTTGAAGAACAACAAAAGAAAACTTTTATTTGAAGAAGATAAAGCTTTTTTTTAAGCAATCGTCTGACGATACATAACCCTAAATAAACCAGTATTATATAATAGTAAAATATGCATTGTCACACAGGTAGCTACAATTTCAACGATTTAACTACAGTCCCATGGGTGTTTTTAACAATACATCGGTTTTCGATTTACCGCACATCCACGTTCGCCACCCTCAACAAAAAAACGAAAAAAGAGGGAAGAAGAGATGCAGCCACTGGCCCGTTTGGGCGGGTGCCTTCAAGGACGCCAAAAAGTCGTGAATTACCCGAGCCCGTCATCTTTCGAGAGTGGGCTGGACCCCAGAAGACGTGCAACAGAGAAATACCGCCCCAACCGATGTTAAGGCAGGGAACGTAGGCGTGAAAGGGGGCGTCCGGAAAACGTCAAGCGGTCAAGAGAGAGGGAAGAAGAGGCGGGTGGGGAAGAACTAGTTCAACGCCGCACGGAATCTCGAAGAGATTGGGAAAGAAAGTGGGAAGTGGGGGGGATGACATAGTATTGACTGCACACCTACGGAAAAGCAAGTAAGTAGTAATAAAAGGATGGAATGAGGAGAGGAGATAGCGACGAGGCCATTTTTGGCAGGGTGACGCCTGAAGAGGGCGGGAGTGGATGATGCCTAGCTGCTTTATGATCTCTCGGCGTATCATCTAGATCACGAATCGGAAACCTTTTTACTCCCACGGGTCTCATTGTCACCATGACAAATTAACAAAATATTTTTCATTTTATGGATGGAGCGAGTACTGAGCGGGGTGGGGAAGTTAAACACAGTGTTAGATGATAGAAGTTTAGGTAAACGAGAGAGAAGAAGGAATAGAATAGCTAAAATGAAAGGGGGTAGGCCTTACTGTGAATAGAAGAGGGAAGGACATAAAGGAAGAGCAGGCTCCCACAATGCTTCTAAAGTACTCCGTGGAGATATTCTTTAATCGGTGGAGTACCTAAGTAATTATAAATTCATATGTTTGCCATTGTGACCGATTAATGTAATAACCTTATTTAATTCGACTATGCAAAAGCCGTTGAATTCATATTACAGACTGATTTTTTTACGGTGGACCCAGTATCAATACCTTGAAATAGATGAAGTTCAGTTGAATAAGAAGTAGCTTACATCCTTAAGAAAAACCATTGGCCTCACAGTAAAATACTAATAATTCAAATGTAACTTTTAAAGAATGTAAAATATAAAATTTTCGATAGATTAATGAAGGAAAAATTATGTTCAAAATATCTGTACGATAAAGAAACTCATGAAAAAATAATAAGTTATAGAAATAAGCGACGATTCTACTGAACTTGTTCTATAAGAAAACAACCCACTGCATGACAACATAGTAGCAATAAATGAAAATAATAATAACGGCTATAAGAATAAGGATTTTTCTAGGTCTTAAAGAAGAGAGAACACCGATGGACAACGTCCTATTTAGTTCCATGTTGCTGGTGCTGAACCCCTGTTCCGTCTCGATGTTATTTATTATTATTTTTTTATTTATTATTATTACTATTAAATAATTGGTTACAAGTCGACCATGAAGTCGGGTGGTAACGTAAAGTTATTACACTATAATATACATAAACCAAAATGCAAAACAAAATACTTAGTACCACAAAATTTTTAAAAAGCCCAAAAAAAAAACATTTTTACACAATACATGTCCCCGTATACATAGCACCAAATCAGCAAAAATACAATACATATCTACATTTACATTGCCCTCAAAATCCATTTTTACACAATAATATACTAAGACCAAAGAAAAAAAGACAAGAAACACAATATTTAAAAAATATACAATTACAAAGCCCTCAAAATTCAATTTTATCTATCCTTTTGGTAAATATAGAGGCGTGAGTTGGAAATGGCTCAGAAAACATTTCTTCTGGTAAGCCATTCCAATCCTCTATCCCCCGATGTAAGAAGGAAAATTTTAGTCTATCTGTCAGCTGCCTTGGGGCCTTAATCTTATAATTATGATCCCTCCTCCCTACATAACTTGGTCCTTTTAAGCGCTTCGTTAGCTCCCTCCACGCAGGATCACCACTGTATGTTTTATTCCGGCGGGCAGCGAAGAAAGGAAATAATACGAAAGGATTCGGTCACGAAGGGGAATAAGATGGATAATGAATAAAAGGATGATAGGAAACAGAAAGCTTTCAAAGGATTGGCGGTCAAGGACGACAAAAACATCTCCCAAGGAATTTCTGCCAGAACATAATGCGACGAAGAGGCTTTCTGAATCAAATGTCGAATGAAGACGTCATTTGAGAGACTACAAGGTGCGCTGTCAAGTTATAAAGTTCGGTGAAATCTCGAGAATGACTTTTATTCCCCACGGAATGTGACGAAGGATATTCAAAGTCTATGTATCGGAAGATAAATCAACAATCGTGCCCTTAACGGCAGAGGATTTGACCTGTAGTGTAATAAATGATTAAAAGTAAATATCCATGTTTCAAATGAAATGCTGAAATCAGCTGACAGTACGTATGCACCGACTTGTCTTCCTAACATGAGAGAATGTCTCGAAATAAAATAAGAGCTCATATGAGAGAGCGCTGGAGGTAGAAGATCGTAGCATAAAATAAAACAGCCGAAGTATAGACGAGAATCGACGTCTTGGAAACGTCATCATTGACCTATAAATGTATTGATCTAAATTGAAAAATGCCTTGCAATAACTAGAACTAACCACGCTCCAAAATAAATTTAAATAATCAAGCCTCTCATTCAATACATTTCAGACACATTTTTCCCCCAAAATCATCCGAATTAAAAAAAAATATTTCCTATGGAATGGGACAACTCTTCATTACAATGTCAACATTATAAAAATCACATTTTCCGCGCCCAAAATTAATAGCTTCAAAAATATAGCCGTGCTGGCCGCAGTATCATATTACATGGCAGTGGCCTGACTGTCTCCAAATTATCTTACTGATTGAATCGAAACTTATTTTACGATAAAAAATAGCACCTATACCATTAAAATCTTCGGAATTAATATGAGTCTTTTTTGTAAATAAAAGTTTAAGGGTCCTCTAAATTGGAATACTTTTTTATCGAGAATATTTTTTTCTTGAAAATATCCCATCCCGCATATAATAAATTGGTGGGGAACTGGTTGAGTTCGACCTCATATATATTCTCAGTAGTATTTTCTCACGCTCTTATTAGAAGGGAAAACGCCCCAAAATCTTCCTCCTCCGTTCCTTCCTCTCCTCTTGAGGCTTCTAGTCGATTCCCAGCGCATCGAATGATCAATTTCATCCCTTTGGACTATCACCGTGGGATCGCTGATCCCCCGGATCACCTCGGTCTCTCCCTCGCGGGCGGAGAGATAAAAAGGTGCGAGCAACAACAACACGCCGGGACGAGCGCTCTCCTCACGGGAGGGCGACGAGCTAATTGATTCCGACTGAACGGAGGCGATGCGATAGGGGGCGTGCCAAGGAGGAACAGGGGCAGCAGCCACCCTCGGTCAGGCGCGACCACCGCGTTCACGATTCACGCCGAGGAAATAGGTTTCAGACCTGACACAGCGATTATTATACAAATCGATTAGCCTAACGATACAGTTGAAAAATATTAGAAATAAATAATCACCAATGGGACAAGGATGAATTTAAAAATCACTCATAATGTATATATTCCAATTAAACTATGTGATGTACATTGTTTAATTGGAATTGAGTTTAATTGGAAATGTCTATAAGAGAAAAGATGGTCGGACTGCGTGACTTTTTTCAAATACCATAAGTGACAACGGAGATTTTCTGTGTTTGCGTTGACGTACTTAATTTCCGATTACTGCCGCGTCGGTTGCTATAATAAGACAGTTTCGCTGGCATTACTGCCTGACCTTAAGACGCAGGCAGTATTTCCAGCGAGACTGTTGGCATCGCCACGGCAACCAATGCGGCAGTAACCAGAAATTAAGAACCTCAGTACATAAGAATATCTCCCAACAAAACGAGGTCATTTTAATGAAAAAACGCCTAAGCATCATTTTATGTGGTGGGCGAATTCATTAAACCCTTTCAACTGGGGTGTAAATTATCCGTGAATACTAGCAGTGTGAATGAAACTTTTAATGAACGTATCTTCCTTGAACTAACAGACTTCACATTGGAATATTCCACACCGTAGGCATAGTTCGTGGACTTAGCCTAACTCCGCCACCAGTATTAAACTAATAGCATTCATTGCTTCAGCGGTGAAATGAAAAATCTACGTGGTCAGCAAATTAACTAAAGTGATCCATGTATCTATAAACACTGAAGTAAAAAATAATGGAAAAGAGTTCACATAAGAGTAAAAATTCAAAACTTTGAAGTTGAACGTAAGGAATAGTGCCCCAAAAATGTACCATGCAACCTAAAAAAACAAGCCATCTAAAACTTAAAGTGTAATTTTTTAAAATTATTTCCAGAAACTTACAGACGTAGAATATATCTTTCTACATATATATAAATAAAAATAATGCTTAGAGAAAATGATCCTCGTTCCACAGCTTAAGTAATAACTTCTACCCATAAGCTTATTGTTAGTAGCAGGATTTACGAAAGTTATAGGATGGGTACTCAAACTAAGTTAGTTACAAAAATATAAATAATCACGCATAGAAGACATATGTCTAGTGACGAGGTGAAAATTAAAAGAAAGTGGAAAAATCTCACACACCCTGTGTATCGGTATTTTTAGGTAACACCAATTTCTTTCCGTCGTCTAATTTAAAAAGAGAATCGATTGGTTCCCATTTCGCTGATCGACCCCGCCCACGTCTTTCTCACGGAGGAAATCAACGGCTTCAAGAGGATGATATACCGTCGTCATCATCATCATCATAATCCTCGCCTCCCATACTTTCCTCCTCGCCGCTCGCGAAAAAAAAATGAAGGCGATCCTTTCCCCGATCATCATCTATCTATCTCGCACGCCCCGCCGATTCCGGAAAGATATCCATCGCTAATTTGAGAAGGAGGAGGCGGCGTTGACGTAGGTCATTCTTCGGCCGAGAAGCCGAACGGTTAGGGCGAAGGAAGATGGAGGTGGGATACGGGAGGAAAAGGAGGAAGAGAAAGGAATAGCTGCATGGGTGCTTGATGGAGACGTGGGAGTTGATTGGCTAGCGGCAGCGTGGGCATAAATAGACCTTAAAAGCTTTTAGCACGCATTTTATTCCCACGCGCGCTCTAAAAAAAATCACTCTTTTCACTCTGCACCAATGACTGACATTGGAAATCCATCGACGCGACGCCATTTTCAGAGAGTCGTCGACTGCAACCTATAGATAACAATCAAGATAATTGGCGAACTGATGTAACATGGGTGTAAAAAAATGAATAATTCTTGTCTAAAGTTCAGGAAAAATTGGAGAATAAAATATTTAGGAGACAGACTATGTTGGGTATGAAATGGGTTTGTTTTCAGTCTTTTGGGGGTGCCCACACTTTTGTTCGTTAGTATTTAAAATAATAATAGAGGAGCATTTTTGACATTTTCATGGAAGTAGGATTTAACTCATTTCTCGGTAGGATCACTGATATTGGACACATTCACTCCCGCTAGACCACTCTTTTTTTCGTAGCATAGTTGAGTAGTTCAGCTGTTATTTTAAATTTGCAGGGTATATGGAGATTCTTGTCAGTGCATGTATGCATGAATCTCATATTTGAAAATTATATTCCAACAATTTCTCTTAAGATTAAATTTATATAATTGACACACAGGAAAATGTTGACTAGGGCCTACTTTGTATAACCATCTTAAATATCGTGAGACAAGCAAAATTCATAGACGACGTTAGTATCTCAAAAAAAAGTTTTACTGACCGACCCAGGTATCGACGCACATTCATTTTCAAGCACCCTTGAAAACGGAATAGTTTAACGAAACCTGGGGGTTATTCCGTAATTCTGAGTGAAAAAGTTTACATTCGGAGAGTTGTTGGTTCTCTAAAGGAACCGTCTCAATGATCCATTCATTGCTATTGGGTAAAAACGACGACATGATGGAAATGGATTATTCCTGTCAAAGTGAGTTCTTTCACTGAGTCATTACACGCGCGCTGCCGCCGGTCGTTTACTGGACTTCCTTGCATTTCTAATTTGTTTTGTTCTAATTGTTTGAAATTCGGAAATACTGAATGACTCTCCTCAGTGAGTTAATAAAACTTATGGACCACGCAAACGATTGTCGATGATTATGTCACCTTCTACGCAGTATATAGGGCGGAGATAAATAATGTCACGAAATATTAACCCTTGACAGCTAATGCCACAAAAAAAAACAAAAGTAGTGCAGTTTCGGTGGAAAACGCACAGCGGTTTTTAAAGTACGGAAACTTTGAGTCATGCGCTCCGATTGGCCGCGAGTTTTCCCTGTTGCCGGATGCTCTGGACAAAGGGTTTGGGTTCTTGGGTTCCCCCCTTGGGTTCTCGTTTTCTGGCATAAGCTGTTCAGGATTAAAATTTCGTGGCACAATTTTTCTCCACCCTGTAGTATGCCCTAAATTTATAATATAATTTCATGATTTTTTCAACTAGTAATACGTCACAGTTAAGGTGAAATACGCCGGTCAAGCGGGATCGATGGGAAGAAGGAAATAATGACTATATTACCTTCCAATGAGGCCCACGTTTTTTGCCGACGATTGCTCAACCCATTATAATTCCATACTGCTTCTAAGCAAACATCAAAATTGCATAAATTTTCTGCTCTATTCAGGAAATATCTAAACTACACATAATTTTGTGGAGTGAATTGTAATGACAATATATTTAGCTGCCACGATTAATATGATTGAGAGCAAAACTTTCAAGTTTACAACATGAAAAATCTTGAAAATTGATTTCTCCCAGAAGCAGCTCTGGGTTAGAAAGGGTTAAGAATGAAAAACGACTATTTCCCCAAACTGTTATATAATAATCTATTTTATGAACCGGTGGAAGGCCCAAGAAACTTTCAAGACCTGTAATGTCTCTCTCTCTCTCTCCCCCCCTTGTCCCCTCCTTAAAGGCCGTCGTAACCGCGAGGGGGAAAAGGGACGCCGCCGCTGCAAAAGGTGTTATTCGCCATCTCGGACCGTAATGCGAACGGATATAACGCGGGTCTGGATTGACCGATGACCCCGCCAGCGATCTCCTCCGCTCCGGCCGCAGATCTCATCTCCCCGATAAGGCGGCGGCAGCATGCGCCTCTCTCTTGAAAAAATAAAAAGAAAAAGGGCCGTGGTAATGAAAATCAAACGCCGGAACGCACTTAGGGGACGTCCGGGATTATCTGAGCCGCTGAGGGAGGGTGGGTGGGTGGGATGATGGGCGAAGGCGGGCACTTCAAAAGACCCGCCGCCATTCCGATCTCGATCCCATGATAGAAAAGATTAAAAACCGCAATCCCTCGGCGAAAATTAAATTTATACTTATCCCGCATTCATACGATTCCGGAATTACATTACTGGAATTACATGGAGTGTTGCAATGAAAATAAATGGTTAGAATAGATTCATCACGTTCCCATGCAAGTTGTGTGGAACAAGAAAAAAATACATGCTAGGAAGCGAAACAGAGCAATGAAAACATTTAAATAAAACTTCGCCTTCAAACAAATCAATACTAACATGGTGCTCATGGTTGAACAAAATTAAGTACTAAGTACTTTTTCACCAACTTTTTTTTAATGTAAAGAAAGATTTGGTGCTTTCTCGGTGAATGCTGCTGATAAAGAAGACGATGGCAGAGAAGGCCATTGAAACCTTGGCAGCAATGTCCATCCTTATCCGGCTGCTTTCCCGTGAAGATTTTTTTAAATGTTTTCGACTAGTTTCAACGACTACAGTGTCACAATCGAGACAAACAGGAATTGGAGTTTTTTCATAATGTTTTATTTAAAATTGAGTCTTTTTCGCATATTTAATAGATTGTAACATTTAGATCCCTGACCCACTTATTAAACTAATTTTCGGCTGGAAGCATAATGAATTTCCTAAGGTACGGATCACGATAAACCATTAACTATAGGTGGAATTATTTCAACAGTAATTGTAAGAGCAATTCTATGTGGTCATTCATATATCAAATCGGAATTCCCTAAAATTTCCTAGCTACTTTCCTAGCAATAGTAACTGTAAGAACAATTCCATGTGGCCATTCATATATCAAATCGGAATTCCCTGAAATTTCCTAGCTATTTTCGAAAATCTTCAGTTTCATAATATCTATCTGGGCAAATGTCCGTCTCGAGAGGAGATAATCATGCGATTAAGTGTCGTGAAACATTAACCTCACCTCCAAGAAAGGAAAATCACGATGATAAAATATATTTTAGATGTTAATTAGCACCACTTAAATCGCACAATATGGATAGGATTCTCAAATATCGAACATAAGTTAGACGATGATGAAAAATCATCGTTTGAATTTGGTAGCAAAAATTATTTTTTCCACACTTCGGTAATTTTCCCACGCACTCTATGACCTTCAAGACTCAATGATATTCGTTGACTAATCAAAGTTTTCCGGGAGAGTGACCACCCAGGAGTTTATATGATAACCCGTTCCACAGGTGGAGACACCCGGGCCACGAATCTAGTCACCCGGTCTACTAAGCGCTCGCTCTGCAGGAAACTGACTGAGCGCTAGGTCGTTTCCGCGTGCACCCGCCACTGCGGCAGCTGAAAGAAGGCTGTGCAAATGGTCCTCGCCGTATCTCGCCGCACCGGCTGATAAAAGCAGAAGGGCACCCACTATCGCACTGCCGTCTCCATGGATGCGGCTGGCTGACGAGCCTACCTTCCGCCCTCAAGAAGTAACAGTGCACTCCGAGCAACATAAGGCACCGTGCTTATTTGCAGAGGGTAGGGAGACGGAAAAGCCTCCACGAAACACTGAAAAGAGAAACACGAACGCAAGGCAAAGATTTTGCAGCCACGAGGAGTTCTCCCCCGAACAAGGAAACGCGAATTTTCATTATCTAAAGGCCGTTTTACACGGGGCACGCACTTGCACAAGGTGACGTGTGGACGAAGGCGCAGTCAAAATCGTGTCGTGTAAAGCGGTGAATTGTTAGAACACATGCGAGAATGCGTGTACGTGAGATGACGAAATAGCCCCTGTCCTAATTTCGTTCACGCATTCGCGCATTTCCACGTCCTTTTAGAAATTAATGCAATGCTAACCTTCGCAATTCCGTGCCCCGTGTAAAACGGCCTTAATACAGCGAAACTTTATTACTCGGCTAAAATAGTTCGATATAAAAGAAGAGAGAATTTTAAATCCATACGAATGCAACATGTATTAGGGTTGCGTCAGGTACAAGTCATGATGACTAAATGAAGGGGATACTGGCTATGTTGACCATTTTGATGCCATAATAACTCAAGGATCATTTAGGTACATACTTGATTGGCTAATTCGAAAGCAACTCAAATAAAATCACCCCAGCGTGCCCCTATTCCCGCTTTACATTTGCATTTTTCGTTTGGCATAAGTGGGATTCCTTTTTGACCATACTTACAACCCAAAACTTCAGAGTCCCAAGGGGTGGCAGTTATTTGAGTTGAGCTCAGAGGAATACGGGGAATTTTGTACAAAGACGAGACCATGGAAAATCTTTATCAATTCAATTCAGGAAATGGATAAATGTAGCGAAGGAAATACTTATAAATGCATACATGATTCTAATATCCTCATTCTTTCGTGTTTCCCTTCCTTACTGAATAAATTATATAACAAAATAAGTTTGCTAAATGAACGAAACACTGGGTACACAAAGAGTCTCGTCGGATTCAGATATTCAGACTCATTATACTAATCGAATGATCAGGGAATTTTTCCATTTGAATCTAAATCGCATGTGTGGAAGCCAAAATCGCTCGTTAACATTTACTGCGAAGCAAATGATTAACCAGCTAAGGTGGCTCCATTAAAATGCGGCACACTAATAATTAGAGTCACCTTCACCTGTTCCCAATCACACATTGATATACGCAGTTTTATTCGTCCGAAGTCAAATTACTATTATTGCTTCCACGAACCCTTTCACCTTTTCCCGCTCACTCTGCATCTCAAGCATCGCCCCCGAACAAAGACAAATTTCCTGATTTTAGGTGACTTTGAAACACGGCATTGAGCAACTGATCTACATCTACGAGGTAACGCGCAAGTCACGAGGTGATTCCACAACAGGCATGTAGCATTGCAGCACTCATCATAGTCTTAATCAGAAAACCCTCTCGCTTGCGGGACACAGGAATACCTAAAAAAATAGCTGCAGTTTTTCTTGCAAGAGAACATTCCATTGAAATATATTTGGATTAGCAGTTTGCAATCATTTTTTTTTCTGAACCACACATAATACTATCTCGTCATTCGCCGCTTCATCCTTTTCTTATTGGTTTATGTTTGTTAGGAAGTTGAATGAATTCTTCTCGGGTCTCCCACCGAGTTAGGGTCTGAACGTCTCGTTGAGAGACTTTCCCAATATTTTTAAGGCTATCTTGTATGATGTGAGGTACGTTGCGGTGGAAGTTCTTAATATTAGTAAAATTTGACGTTGTAACATTTCCACTGATTGTGAGTTTTATTTTGACACAACACATTTCGTTGTCATAAACAATATGTTGTCATAAACAACGGACACTTGAAAATGTTGTTTGTAGCAACGAAAAGCGTAGTGTCAAAATAAAACTCAGTGGAAATATTGCAATGTCCAATTTTACTAACATTTTCAAGGCTGATGATGGCTCTGAGGAAGTTCTCTCCATTCATCTTCCCTACGTAATTATGAGAGTATATACTAGCAAGAATACTCACTCCTTATGAGTCGGGAACAATTAAAAAAATTTACTCCTCGGAGAACCTCTTCCTGCGAAAAAAATGTCTAGCTAGGCCCCCGAGTGGTGTCACAGGTACGTTTCATACAAACAGCTACATTATTCACTAACACTACAAAAGGGATCGAATAATTTCATTTCCCACACAAAATGTGCGCAATGCATTCTCAGTCATCATAAAACCATGCAATTCTTTAAATAAAACTTTGTGCTTAGTCAAAATTATCTTGGATGTTATATTCATCATTGATTATTATAGATGTAACGAGCTTCGTTGAGGTGATTTATTTCGACAGGTGTGTGCCTCGAAATTCAGCCTGAATTTTTGCAAAATATTCAACTTTATGGTTCGGGCGGCAGTGGTTAATATTATGCAATTTCGAAAAAATTTGGATCTGAGACCCTGACATAAGTGAACAACTTTCCTGCAAAGGGCAAATTTTATCCTGAAAATAGTCATTTTTCGGCGTACACAAGTGTGCATCACCCTCTCGAATGCCGAAAAAAAATTATTTTACCAGGCAGGTGGATATAGACACTGACATTAATAACTATCAATATTGCACGAGACAATGAGCTTACACATTTTTGACTATTTATAGACATTTACACGGTTTTTTTTAATGCTGGTCATTACGCAAAAATCAAGAGCGAGTATATTCTGGTAAACGGCCAGATGAAGACGTTCAAGATCGCTATAACTTACTGAGATGATATTTAAAAGGGAAAAAAGAGGCAGGGAAATGCACGAAACAAATGCATGTGGAGTTGCCAGAGCAGATCCTACTAAAGGATCGGTTAAAAGGAATGCTTTTGGAGCTAACACTCGAAAATTCGAGCCCTCGAGAAACAGAGTCGTTAAAGACGAAATGGAGGGAGAGAGCGAAAGTGAGAGAGAGAGCCCAAGGGGGCGCTCGTGACGCATTAAATGGAAGTAGACCTCCGAATGCGTCAGCGAAACGAGAGGAGATATATATTAATGTATAGTAAGGAGCGGAGTGAGGAGTGTAAAGGAAAAAACTTCGACTCGAGAGAACAAGAAAAGTGCATTTGGCTCTCCGAGAATTTTGTATGGCATCTAATGGAAAAATTTTAAATTGAAAATTTTCACCCCTGTATTTCACTGTAAAATGTTTTATAAAAGATGATGGTACATTCATTATAAACGATTTAAAGACTGAATCTTACATAAAATATTTTCCTTGCGCTACACCACGTATTGCATCTATGTCAAATAAGGTTCTTTTTATTGTTGAACTCAATAACATTTCATCGTTTCAGAGCCAAATTAAGATGGATGGCGGAGAATTCTTTACCTGTGTAACTACACTTAGAGCTGTCATTTTCTTATCACTTCGTAATCATCTTGTTTGGGCTAGACCCGAGATTTCAAGATGTAATTATTAAGGAATTCATCAATAATTACATCCAATACAGAATACATCATCAAATTCTTATATAAAAGGTAATGCCAACCTATTAAATTTTATAAAGTAAATATTATTAAAGACATGCATCGTAAACGATGACCTAAACTATCAAAGATCTTTGTCAAAGAATTTTAATAAAAGGTCTTATGCTTATAAAATATTTTATAGAGAAATACGGGCCCCGATTGCATTTTCCTAACTTCCCCGCCCTCATCATTGTCCTCACATTCCACGTCCCTTCATTTATACCCTTCTTCTCCATCTCCTTGGTCTTCTTTTCTTCTCTCTTCATTGCTGCTGCTGCTGGTGATAATGCTGGTGGTCTCTGCAAGGATTTCACATGTTGACGACCCCGAGGACCTTGCCGACTACGCTGCCGTGACCGACACCAGCCCTTTGCGGACGGGTCCCGGTGGATGAGATTCCGAGGCTCATTTGGTTGCACTCCATGTTTTCAGGGAAGAGTTAGTTGGCAGGATTTCCCACTTCCATTCCAACAGTGTTTTTCACGTGACACCATCAAGTGGACCACCCTTCGTCTGGTTCCTGCCCTTCGACCTATCTGGGAGGCCCAGCCGGGAATAATTTAGAATTAATCCTGACAGTGCAGCTCTAGGGGTCGTAGGAACACGCAAGCCTTTCCACCGCGACAAGGTTGTAGGCCAAGGGAAAGGAAACAGAGGGTTCTTGCTAATAAAAATGTCATTGCTGTTTTTCCCATTAAAATTCACGCATCTAACCAAAATTAATGTATGGATACGTACAGAAGAGTATATGGATCGTTAAAACCGAAAGTAAAACGAAAGTAGGACGGCAGCAAAGATCGTGCGGAGAGGAAAGTTAGAAATATTGCAATCGGAAAGTACCAAAAGGTTAGCGGGGTCTGGAGGTGTCAGGGGAGTGAGGAGAGCGGAAAATTTTCAGGAGGCTAAACGACGTGAACCCGAAAATCTAGCAGGCACATGTGCAACACAGGAAGGAAGATGGGGAAGAGAAGTTGCCGCCTTTGGAACCCTAAATAGAGTTTTCACGAGGGCCGGCTCGAGAGTTTCTATTCCTATCTGCTTGGAATCGCGGAACACTACCCATCTCTTGAAAAGCAATAAAACTCTTGAATACTACAGCGAATGACGTATCTCTATTCCAAATAGTTAGCTGTATTCAAAATACAAATAGCCAAAGTAAAGACAAAGATTTAGTTATGATCAGTATCCACTTTGCATAATAACAACCAAACTTTGTGAGTAAATAATGTAAATTTCATAGGCGACTTATCTATTGATGTAACTACGTGACCGTCAATTAAATTGAAGAAAGGAGACAAAAGGCCCTCTAATGAAGATTGACGCCTATGAAGTGGCTTTAATATATCTGACCCGCTGGCTAAAGACCCAAGGAAAATTATAAGTTGGAGTGGTAAGCGGCAACTTCAGTTAAAAAATGCGTTATAAGGAATTTCTGGAAAAGGAAGGGCTGACCTCAATAAACTTAAACTTTAGGGCGTTTCAGTAACTGATGATCTTACCGTGGAAACATATCTCGGAGAAGTAATGGACAATGATAATTGCAAATGCACGCTATGAGTATTTTTGGACCCTCCCAAAGGTTTAGTTTGTAAACTAGTAGGCTGAAGAAAACTGTAAGTAAGAAACGAGCACATTCAATTAAGAGATACATTCAACGTTAGGTAACTGTGCCACTAGGCACTCTGAATTGATGTCAACAAATATTTTCATGAAAATAAACACCACACTTTTTGCGACCAGTTTGAAGGAGTTTCATCATGTTACGCCAACCACCATCGCATTTACCACACTTTTTCTTCTCTGAGAAAATGTACGACATATCAATGAGAACGACTCCATAATGATTTGTTAAGTGTATCGAGGATGATGTTTTATACGTTTCAGTGAAATATATCGGAACAAAGCGTAGGCTCACACCGGCTTTCTAAAGTATTTAAGGATGTTTGTTTCCCTTTCCTGGCGTCGGCAATAATTTTATCCAAATTCGCGAACACTAAAACACATGACTACATTCAAACTAAAAATCCAATACGAATAATTGGCTGTCTTCAGAATTCAAATCCCTAAAAGTAAAAAAGATTTCGCTATCGTCAAAATCCAATTAACAATTGCATAAACTTACGTTATAAAAACCAATCCCTCAGAGTCAATCTGTTCAGATGTAACAAAGGAAAGTCTCTTCGAAAAATGAGTAACATAATTTTTAGTCAACAAGCAGAAGGAGCATTCCCCATAAAAATATGCTACTATTTTCATTTTCATTTCAAAATGAGGAAGCAGGAGGATTCCTCAAAGAGAGCTAAGTCGATCCAAGCTATCAGGAGATGGAAAGAAGACCATTCCTGAAGAACGGAAGACATGAGATCCGCTTAGGAAGTTGCCCGTATTCTCTCCCGCCGGCCTCAGCGGGAGGCTCAGCTGGGAAGATGCATAAGCAAGGGAGGGGTGGGGAGAACAGGGTGGAGCAGTAAAAAGAGACAGGAAGGGGAGGAAGAAGCGCTCGCTGTTTCAGGCAAACTCTACGCTCATAAAAGGCTGTAATGACGCGCGTGATTACGCTCATAGGACCAACACATCGTTTTTCGTGAACTATGCGATAAACAGATTCGGATAGAAATATAATAGCAGAATAAACCCTTAAATGAGGGGCAGAAACATCCTCTGTAATGTCTGCAATATTTTTGCAAAGGCCAAAACGCAACAACAACATTATCACCTTCGGTTCAAATGTAATACATAGCGGGGATGATTTTTAATTTAATGTTAGTCAATTGTTCCACCTGAACGTAAAGATCAGCAATCCAATGATTTGCGAACTAAAGCTCTCAAATCCATTTTGATTCAAACA
Organism: Ischnura elegans; assembly: GCF_921293095.1. Lineage (NCBI taxonomy): Eukaryota > Metazoa > Arthropoda > Insecta > Odonata > Coenagrionidae > Ischnura > Ischnura elegans. Next base: position 134,518,422 of record NC_060246.1, read on the forward strand.
CAAAAATATTTTGGGTTGCAACGCATGCAGCACCAATGATCAAGATTGAGAGAGTCATGTGAAACTTTAGTGGTGTAAAATTTAAGACTCAAACTGAAGAGGTTGTATTAAAATTCAATAAACGTGTAAATTTTTTCCCCATTTTCCCCAATGAATTTTAGGAAGTAAAATTAACACTGAACGTGTCAGAGCTGTACTACTAACTGGTACCAGCCGGATCTCGTCGTCTGAAACTTAGCAGCTGCTGAGACGCTCAGAGAAAAAACTATGATTATCGAGCTGCTCATGACGTCAGTCGTACACAATTTCGTTCGCATGGCAATGGCACAGCAGAGATAAATTACTTTCGCTGACTTCATAAGCTTAGATTCGGCTAAATTTCAAACTTTTTCGGGTGCCCATAATAATGATGGCAGTCATCTCGGAATCATTTTCTTTCAGGCATCGTCACAGCTTTCTGCTAATGCGCAGTCACATTGAGTCTTGTTTATCTTCCTTTTGAGGGGCGAACGCAAGTTGGGAAGTCTAAATAAGATTTTCTTGGGTTTACAGCCGGATGAGGTTCCTCATGTTTCCTTCTAACATTTCGATGTGCAACTCGCCCAACATCTTCAGGGATTCAGGAATCCAATGCCATTCCGTTCGCAACTCGGGTTCACATAAATTATTTTTATAAGAATACAAATTGTCGCGGTTAAAAGTAGTTGCCCTCTCAGCGTCTCCTGATTGGCCATCAGTCCCCTCAGATTTTCAGTAGGTGGTCCCATTTATAGCTAATGTTGTAGCCGTAGACTCTGTTGATCGTGTTGTCGGATTTGAATAGATTCTTTCACTAAACGACCCTAATATCCATGGGATCGGCACAGGAGTTTCGTTTCTTCCCAGTGAATAATGTGGTATTCATGGTTTCTGAGCCTGGCCAATGCTTATTTTTCCGGTAGCCCTATTCGGAGGGGCCTACGGTGTTCTTTCAGCATGTTTTCCATTCCTGAATCCCTGAGAAAGATGGGCGAGTTGCACATCAAAACTTTCGAAGACGATATGGAGGATGTTATCCGGTATGAAACCCGAGAAATCTTCACTGTCATTATTCGCCGGGAAAAAAATGAGGCATTACATCAGGTTACGCATCCCTTTGTGAAAGAGGTAGCGTAGAAACGAAAAGGAAAGTGGCGGAGGGAGATTCTTGGATACGAAGGCGTTTGCTCCACAGCTACAGTGCGGACGTCACTCTTGCTCTTTTATAAGGCAGCATTTCATTCACTCCGTTCGTGGGGCTGTCTTTTGGAAGCGGCGAAAAGAATGGGACGGTTAAAGGAGGCGTGACCCGCTGAGACTCGTCGCTTGAGATCGCCCAAACTAGATTCTTTCGGGGTCCCAGCGCTCCGCCGCGCCGAGAGGAAAGACAGAGACAGTCGCAGAGAGACACGCACACGCACGCGAGAGAGCGCAAACAATGGAAGAACGAGGCGCAGTTCATCTCGAGTCGCAGTTGACAAGCAGCGGAGATGAGAGAACGAACAAACTGTTTCGCCATTAGCGTTTTCCACGAGTTAACGCGAGACTGAGAGAGTTTGCCCGACGATGAAAGAATACTTTTTGTCCGTGAGGCAAGAGGTAGGCATGAAATTAAGTTTATAATAGAGCGTAAAAAGCAGGGAAGTACAGGCGGACGGGAGTTGGGTTGGCATTATTCACGAGATATTTACGATGAGCTGCACGCCTTATGGGCAATTCGTAAACGGTGGCAAAAGACATAGCAGAATGGATCCACGATATTTGTCTGAGGATATGACAATGGAATAAGTCACGAGTGATTCTTTTTAGTCCTTTTTTGGTTCACATTTGAGGGTAAAAAACGGTTGAAACAAATTGATTTCTCGATTTTCATTGAGTGAATCTTCCACCAAGGATATTCTTTAACAAAAAAACTTCAATACGACATGAAAAAGTTCAGAAAATTATTTGACTGCAACAGTTGGGTTCGACTAAATAATACTTCAAGAGCGATACCAAAGAAAAAACGGAATATGGGCTGGAGGGAAGGGGGGCCGCTTCTCCACGCCAAAAACCGGCAAGGTCACTGCACTGGGGACTCTTCCTACATCTTCAAGATCTAACCAGATAGCCAAATATTCGGTCTTTGGCAGCGGATGAGTATTATTCAGCATGACATTCGGTATGTATTTCAATTGATTTATGGTGCTTCAACGCGCACACGGAGTAATGCTAAATGTAACCCTGGCTTCATCACTACACAAATACGAAAAGACGACTTAGCTCTACTGCCATTCAGAAAACTCGATGGCCTGGTACAACAAGAAAAACGTCCGTTCAACTCGAAAAAGCGGTCCAGCCATCAGACGTACAATAATGTGGATGGAATTTTCGTGAACCGCGATTACGAGCCAGAGGAGTTCACCGATTTTTATTGCCAAACTAACACGGAATATGCACACTAGACATAGAATTTATATGCATATATTGCATTAAAGTAGTGGGAATACAAGTATTTGAACTGTACTCAGTTCACCATCGAAGTTCAAGGAAATTCGGGGGCTTTAATCTAAGGGTACGGCGCGAAAACTTCAATGCAGACTTCATCACATTAATACTACTTAGCCACAACTGACCATTTAAGTAATCGATAAGTGTGAACACTTCAACGCGATGTTGTCTCCCTAAAAAAAACTAAGGCCGATGACCTGGGGGAAAATGTTATTCCCCCTGCCGAAGGCATCCAGCTCGCTAAGTACATAACGAGATGGAGAAAGACTCAATTCGACTCAACTCGCTGTCAACAACGTGACTCACACTTTCTACAGAGTGTCAAAGCTTAACGAGGTCCTCTTCACGAGTCGTTTCCATTTCAGAAAAAAAAATACCTTAAATGATTTATGATCGTGAAAACACCCATAACACTTTATAGAGTTGAAGCCAGACTGGTATACTGGGTAATTGAGTTATCTGCACAATTTTATAATGGTAAAAAATAATATTTCACTATAGAAGTGCCAAATTTCAAGACATTCAGGATACATATTCACACATAATTAAATGAAATCATTAGTTTCAAGGCTCACTCCACGAACGATAGCGAGGTGGCCTAACACTGAATAAACTTCAACACGATTTCGTTTCCATGATACGTACCTAAAAATCTTTAGGAAGCAGCAACGCTTACTCATTGAAAGAACACACTTTGGTCTGACTTCTAACCATCAGGTTTTCCTTCTAACTGCTCAGGCTACACATAAGGCGCTAAAAATTGTACGCCATTGTAATTTAGTTACAGCCGCCTTTAGGAGTAATGAACAACCGAGATTCCAATGGATAGGCATCGGTTCCAAAACTGAAAATTGTATATTTTTCTACAACGATTTATACTAATTGCAACGGAGTAAAAAATAAAAGATCATAACCCTGGTCAAGCCACGTTAACGAAATTGCCATAATTGGCTACAGTGAAAGGAAGCACGCCTATAAAAAAAATATTTTAAGTTAAGAGTGGTGATTTTTTTGGTGGCCTGAAGCGTTGCTGGACATGAAGCGAACGTTAACTATTATCTTGTTCACTCATTTCGCGAATATGTAGATGAATATTACAATAATATTCCGCTGAAAGCGTTGCGATGAAAAAATAATAAATAGACGAGTATGATAAATTGGAAAAAAGAATTTTCAATAGAAATTTGCGATGAAGACTATATAGCCAGGGCGGCGACGCGAGTTCCAAAAATTAACTGTAACTTTAGTCGCTAACTACGGAAGTTTTAATTTTTCTTATGATATTTATTAATAAATTCTCATTGTGGGAAAACTCTTTTAGGGGTTCTCACCGGGTAAATGTATCCAATATAGCCGACGTCTCAAGCTCCGACTCGGGGCTCATCCTCAGGGCTGCTAAATGTTGTTTTCAACCTGTTGATATGAAATTTATTACCAAAATGACGATATTTAAGATTGTCACTTTTTCGTACAGGAGAAGAATACACGTTTCAAGGAGAAAAAAAACAACATTAAGCAACCCTGAGGATGAGCCAAGAGACGAAGCTTGAAACGTTGTCTATTATGGGTAAATAAACCCGGTGGGAATCCCGAGAAGATTTTACCCACACCAATCGCTGGGAAACCATCATATCATATTTCACAAATCCACCATGCCCTGTTTTGTCTGCCATTTGACGGACACATTCATGAAACACTGGTTTTATGTCATTCAAGGCAAAAAATCATGAGGAACTTACAGTCTACATTATGAAACGTACTAATTGCATTAAAATTTACCTGAAAATATATTGAACAAAAATGAGTTAAGAAAACATTTAATATGAATATAAGTTACAATTTTACCCCATAATTTAGCTATTCCAATAGCGTATTCCAATATACTTAACTGTTGAGACTTTTAAAGCAAACTTAATATAACCGTTTCTTCAGAACTTTCTTTTCGCATTTAGGTGTCCGCATCAGCAAAATGACGAATGATTATTCATGTTCATAAGTTCAAAAGCTTTCGTGAAAAAAATCCGTTATAGAATTTTGCAGAGCGTATTTGGTTCCAGTCCACCATACACCAGCGGAAAAGATTCCTGGTAGTGGTTGTTAACGATTATGGTTCTGGTGTCTTAAAACTCACTGTTCAGTGTGTAAGGATCCGCCTACTTCTCATGAATGAAAAAGAACAGTACGTGTCTAGGGAGAATCCCCTGAGGAACCTGAAACCAAACAACTCTTACAGAGGCTTGAAGGCAAAAGAAAAGAGCACTCACAAAAACAAAAGAAGCGCCACGGGCGAGGTTTCCCCGACCGTTTGTTTAGTCTCGCGTGAAAACGGGAAACTACGGAAACATAGCCCCCTAGAAAGTAACTATAAATTTGTAGTTCAACCTAAAAAAGAAACCTATCCGAAATCGTAAATTCTCGTAGTTACGAAAGAGAAGCTAAAGCGCTTCACAAAAGATGCTAAATTAGCGTCTCAGGCAAAAGGATTAGGATCTAAGCTCACTCAGATACATGGTCCTTGAATTATGCACGATTTCCAACAAAGAGATAGCTACGAAGACTAGCGAGATAGAATTTCATGAGGTGAACAATTCAGAACTCGTTTCGAGTGAAATCGAGCATAAATCAAGTCTAGTGAATTTCACCCAAACATTTATGCATTACATAGGTTAAGACCTGATTCATTAGCTTCACTAGTTAGAAAACTGGAAATATATTTTTTTCAATAATTTTGAGATATTATCAAGCATTAAATTATTTAATTTCCGATATTCCTATTCAGAATTAGCTCATTCGAATTCGAGGTTACTATTCGAATAAGGATCCTAATAGTTTTTGATTTATAGTTTTTCTACAATATTCTTACATCATCAGTCTAAGTAACAGTAGAAATGCCTCCTTCTACCTAATCAATTAAGTTATATCCCATAAAAAATGGAGGAATTTATGTACATTACATTTGAATATGATTAGTCTTGAATTGAAGTTAAATTATTATAAGATACATGGGAAAAAGGATGAAAATAATGCAGTTAAGCCATTAATCTACACCGTATTTTTTATTGAAAATGACAAAATACGGAAAATTAAGTGACATTATTGCTAGTGAATACCTTGCAGCTGCCAAAAATTCTCAGCCAGGATGAAATAAAGCATCTTCTCATCAGCCAAGGACAAGAAGAAAGAAGAGGCAAAACGCCATACTGTCCCTATATGCATTGATAACGTAAAGAATTTCGCACAGTAAACTTAAATATATAAAATAAATTTCCAAGATTCTAAAAATATAATGAACGGTTACAAAATTATGTTTTTAAACTTTAAACAATTAAGTCAGACGTAGAACATTTATGATAAAATAATAAACGTACATACATGTTTTGTTTCCGTTAATTACTGTTGTGCTTAAATATTGGAATTCGGAATGAGAAAATTTGTAGAAACATTTGCAATTTCTTGTTTAAAAACAATGTAAAGGTTTCTTACGAATACGGATATGCAACTCGATTGGCAGAATGCTCAAATGCAATTAATAATTAAGTATTCGTCATAAACGAGGAAGAAATCAACAAGTTGTCGCGAACATAGAGCTTTGAAATTTTAGAGGTATTATTTGCTAATTTGGTCATTTTTTATATTGACACAAAAATTTATCCATATTATCTGAAAAGTTTGAATTACTCAAACTCCCGTTTGTGAGTAAATTTACAAAAAATAAATTTAATACTATGAAGCGCATTGTTTTAGTAAATTTCAATTGTTAATTTTACAGGAAATCGAGTTTTCAAACACCGTCTACAACGACTCTAATTAGACAGATGAGTGAAAAGACCTGATTCATTAGCTTCACTAGTTAGAAAACTGGAAATATATTTTTTTCAATAATTTTGAGATATTATCAAGCATTAAATTATTTAATTTCCGATATTCCTTTTCAGAATTAGCTCATTCGAATTCGAGGTTACTATTCGAATAAGGAACAAAATATTCGACCCATCTCCACTTAGTACAAATAGAATATCCTACGACTGTTAAAGTCACATTTCATTGAGAGCTAAAAATATCACATTATACTCCCTCAAAGGAATAAACTTTTCACTAACCGTGCAACCCATTATCATCATTCTCCATTCACGTCCCAACGAGGGGCACTCTCGCTTTCTGATCTTCTCTCACGAAACCATCGCATCAAAAGTGGAACTCTCGACCGGGCAATCAGCTGATGCGAGAGAGATGGAGAGTCGAGGGAGAAATACGAGAGGGGGGGGGAATAATTTGTGGTCACTGATTGCTCGACCTCGTCCGAACCCGGTCACATTCACATTTTTTTATTCAAGGAAAAATCCCTCACGGCGGTGGCTCGAGAACGGACTACGCAAAGAGATCTTCTCCACCTTTTGTATAACATTCATTCAACTACATTTTTTTAATTACTTATCTTTATCTTTATTCATCCACGGCGAGGATTGGCCCTCGCGGATGTTGTATACAACACATTTATAAAAACATTCGATACAACGAAACATACAAAACATGTACATTGGATCAAAACATTAGAAACACATACATTACAAAGATTACATTTAAAATAAAAGAGAAGAAAAGTCCAGCTCAAAATATTCATGAATTGAGTACAGTGGATAATTGCACAGCCACTTTTCCAGCACATTTTTCAGTCTAGTGATGCTCACTGATCTGGCTTTGCTGGGTAATTTATTAAATAATTTTACTCCCAAATTGTCAGACTGGTTGTTGGTCTTAAACAGCCTACAGTAATTAATATTTAGGCTATTTTTAGCTAGTGTTTTTAGTGTCATCTTAAAAAACTTCAGTAACAAAAATCATGTAGGACTGCGTCGCAAGGGTATTATCTAATGAAAGTATACTTTAATCAGCCTTTCCAGTTAATCAACTTAAATCGATTATTAAAGGAGGCTTCCGCGGTGATTAAACTGATGATTGGTTTGCGGGTTAATTCCGCGTCGACTTATTTTTGGCGTACGACAGTTTCGGGCGCGTTCCCGTACCCGTCTTCCGTTGCAAATCCCGACCAATTCATTCGTAGTCCAACCATTTGAATTTCATGCAGCGCCACTTTCATCGAACATACATAATTAGACATCGTGAACAGCATTTAAAAATAACCTGAAATCCCCGGAAGTGGGTGGGGCACCGACGTTACATCTTGATTCTTACGACATAACGCACATTGTGTCAGTTTACTATGAAATCGAAGCTTACCTATAGTCGAGAAGAACAATCAATACTTTTCTACGCATGGATTAGAGTCATCATTGAATTCGATACAAAAATGAGAATGTTACGATATAAATTTCAATATATATTAGAGCACGGGAAATACATTCTTAAAAAAGTTGGCTCAGCATTGATAAGTGGAAGAGCATTTCTAAAGATTTTCATGAAAATGATGTTTACAACGTTTATAGGAGGAACCCCTATGAATGACTATCCTATTTTCAAATAAGGTCCCACAGCCATTCAAAATGGAAAACTATTCTCACTTCCTAAATAAAAAATAAATTTTATTTTCGGTAACGGATAGCATGAATCTATGACAATGTAAGTTTTGGCTTACAAATAGGGGCTAATTCATTATCCTTTAGGGGTTTCATACTTTTAATTATCAATTTTAGGAGGCATTGACGCTTGCAATTATTTTTAAGATTCCCCAGTGCCGTTTTAGAATTTTTTTACTTCAGAGCACAAAAATAGAATGAGTGAATATGCTTTTTCTTGAATTGGTCTCAGCTATTTTCGTATTCGTTAAAATATTTTCAAGCATCAATTTCGGTTAGTAGGAGATTAAATGTAATGGATGATTTTTCAGCGGTTCATCAAAGTTTTCATCTCTGCGATTACATCAAAATCTTTCTATAACTCACAATCATTTCTTTCAGTGTTGCTCCTTTCTTATTTTGTAAAGAGATTTTGAAGCATTTAAATTTTGAATTATGAGCGAACTTCATTTTTCTATTTCTTCATCCATACTTTTTTAACTTTCCTTTCGCCTAAAGATATTTTCATAGCCTCAACACACGCTTTGAGGAGTTTTATAACCAGAGCTAACAAATAATATCAATATAATTGGTATGCAGATCTCTGCTGGACCCGTCTACGATTGGTCTTCCAACACCAGCCATTCCCCGAGTCTGAGTAGAGTGGAGACTGACTCCTGAGTCGACTCGTGAAGTGAAAGTTCTACCTCCGCTCATCTCCCTCCCTCCCCATTATCGTCTGATTTCCACCCCGCCTCTGTTCACCTCCCCTCCTTCCGGCTTCCTCATCCCAACCTCCACATACTACAGCTCCACCCTCTCATATACCGAGCATTTATCGCCGGGAGAAGACACCGCGTAAGAGACGACTGCAGAAAGGATGACGAAACAAGACCATCTTCAAGTCATTACTCCTTATAGGGAGTAGTACAGGATTTAGACTTGCCAAAAAAAATTGTGTAGGATTTTTTATAAAATGGTGGTGGTTTCCAGAGACATCATTCCAATGATTTTTTATTTCTATTATTATATCTATTCCACTTACTATTAGCGTTTGAGGATTTAGCCAAATAAGAAGCAGCAATAATGGTTTCCCCATAGAACAAATTCTATGGTAAATCCCTATCGTAAATTGCATCGATTTCGTCGAATAAGCTATGAAATGTCGGTGTTGTACCCTCATAAGATGCTTTCCATGTATCCCTGAATCTGGAATTCTATACAATATGAAACATAAGCAAAGAATAACTTTTTTAATATCCAAACCGAAGACCTGCACTCGATATTTTTTATGGATATATAAATCAAGAGATCGAAAAGAAAGATACTCTGTAATGCAAGGAGGTTGAGAGGTCTAATCACTATCAACGAAACTGCAAGGTCTCTGTTGAGTTTTTTTTTTCAAGAATTTCAACGTATTCGCGCATTCAACTCATGAAAAATCTAGATCTAAAACAAGCATATTGCACGGGATTTGGGAGGAAAAATTATGAAGAGGAGAAAGTATATCGTACCATCAGGAGGGAAAGGCTGTCATTCACAGACCCAGAGGGAGGTTTGGGTTACATAACAAAAGGTGAAGCACCACATTCGGACGAACACAGCGTTCAAGTGAGCCGAGATACGATGGGAACAGCTGTAGGTATACAAATAAAAATTAGAGCACAGCTAATGTTTGAGTCAAGCAATTTCAAGATTCGAAAGATCAATATTCTAACCGCAATATTTCATAGGAATGTCAAACCGGAGCGAATATCGGACTTTCTACCGATAAATTTCTCATTGCCTCCCAGTGAAGTTTCGAAATCGAAGACTAAGTCCGAATATTTTTCTTTATTTGGATCTGAAAAGCCATAAAATAGCCTCATTCCGATCCAGTCCACTTTAAGACCCGACAAAAAGGTCCACATAAGCTTTCAACAGGTGAAGAACAGGTAAAGGATCACAAACCAAATCTGACGAAATGAAGTACTGACTTTCAATTTTCGGATTTGCTCTGTAAGTACAATAAGGAAAAGAGGGAATAGAGAAAAGACCATGCACTGATTTTCTTATAAACTAACCCCTTTTATTTCAGCGAATATTTCCATTATGCCAATATTTTTTAAATTTCTATTTATCGCATTTCGCTTTGACAGACATGATTTACCTTTTCCATTACTCGTTTTTACCTTCACAAAAACCTTTGCACTGGGGTGGACAATTCATCAACGCGAGATTCGAAAATAGAATCTTCATTGCGATGGCCACTGCCACTGAAGCCTAGATGCGTTCATGAAATGGAGCATAAGAGAAAATAACTTCACGACATTTATCGAGGAGAAACATGATAGAAATATGTAACACATCTCGTCAAAATAAATAGGGCTGTTGGCAAGAAATACATTGAGTAGATTTAGCGATTCGGTCTCTTTACAAGCAAAGTAATAGCTGACACATCGTCTAGTTTTAATTCTAAAATACTAAAAAAATTAATTCAGAACCTGACACCATACTTGCTATTTTCTTTTCACTCAACCCTCAGGTAAGGTGAAATATTAAATAATTCATCAAAATGTTAGTCAGCTTTGATTATGATAAGTCGAAGGAAATTTTGGTTGACATTAGCTTTGGGTATTGCATAGTTTTAATATTCATCAGCCATAATGGTCATAAAATATTTTTTCCGCAGACAGCCAAACATAATTGCAAAAATTAAAGTCAGAAAACTGATTCTAGTTCATTCTCGTATCACAGGGCATTGATTGAAAACTTCAACACGAGAAAGTAATAATTTTCAAAATCCATCAATAGTTTGCACAGCCCACCACAAATTTTGATAACGAACATATCATTTAACTTCATACTGGATGACTCTCAAAGACAACTACATAGATTATGGAAAATCTTACGACTTCAAAACAGTTAACTACCGAAAATAACACAGGGAATAGATGCTCTAACAGAGATGAGAAGAGAGAGTGTGAGAAGGTGAAAACCTCCGAAAGAAAGAAAAAAAACTAGGTAGGTATATCGTATTCCTCACGATCCACACGGCCGGGAGCCTCTTTTGTGTGATCCCGGCGTTAAAGGGACAAAAATGAGACGACATAAGCGATTTGGGCCGAGGAGGATGAAAGGGAGAGAGAGAAATTTCACATCATCGTTCAAATATGGCATTCACCTGTCTCATAGGAAGATGGGGGGGGGGTTTAAAGCTTTGGGTGGACACCATTGGGGGAGCCTTCCTACACGCCCCGCTTCAGATCGGAGACATCATAAGAAAAGGAGGAAGCAGAGAGAAAAAAGGAGGATCTTCTTATCTGGAAACCTGAGGACGCAGGAGAAGAAGGGATTATATTTTTTGACAAAAAAAGAAAGGGAATGAATAGTGAGGAATAAGCGGGGTGGACCACCCTTTTCGGATGGGTGGTGGGGAGTGAGAAATGGTGCTGGGTTTTTGGAGATACTCAATCCTCAGACACGACCCCTTTCGAAACCCTTTACTTTTTCCTCATGGCCGATTCTTTTCACAACCTCTGAGGGGAAAACGGGAGGAGACGGAGGAGGAGATTGTAAAGAAACAGTGAGAAAATTTATTTTTTTCCTGTGCTACCGAAAATAGCTCCATTGGCCTTTTACATCGGGGTTTTTAACTTAACAATCAAACGTACACGAACATCCTTGCCCTGGATATGGACAACCTATCCAGGCGGGACTCGTACCCGTGACCTCTTGCGTGGCAGGCAAGGCATTCACCCCGCCGCCACCAAGGATGTTTATCAAATATATTCTCTTCCAAATTTTTCGTGCATTCTCCAACTGCATTCGTATTTTTTCTTGAAGTAAAAGAGACGTAAGTACCTATAAGAGATATCTCATACCCAACATCCATGAAGAGCAAAAAAATGCTTCCGTAGTAATGTATTTTTGTACTTCATCCTTGCGAAAGAAAAACTTTTTGTTGTTGGTTAAATATTTATGTATAGGTATGATCGATTTTCAAGTATAGCACTAGCAACAAAATAAACAGGAATAAAACCACAAAATACTAAGGAACAAGGGATCCTGATACGTAATAAACCTTGTATTTATAAAGAAAATCTCAATATGTATCGTATCACAATGGAGTACAGGTGAAAACCAATCTTAAATGGCTTATCTCTGTATGGTTGATGAATGGGATGGAGGAAAAACTGAAGGGATTGGATGGCGGAGATAAGAGCGGCTTGAAGAGAAGGAGGAGAGAGATGATAGAGAAAGGTGATAGGGGTGGGGGAGAAAAACACGACTTTTTCATTTATTCACATGTGAGGAGGAGACGAGGGAACGGAGTGTAGGGACTGCGACACCGAGGCGGTGGGGACGGTATGGGCGTAGCGGAAAGACGGAGGTATCACAAAGGACGTTGGACGAAGGACACTTTCCAGTCCCATTCACATACGGATGACCGAAGACACTCCTCGTGACAAATGAGCACGGAGCACAAAGGAGGTTAGGGGGAGGTTTGAACACGGGGAGATTCAACGGAGCTATCGGCAAAGAGGATGTGATCAGTCCGAATAGGCTGTTGTGCTGCATTGGAACATGGGCAAAACCCACTTGAAACACGCGCCCCCGGTGAAGAACGCGGTACCACGTGACCCTCCCCACTCCACCGGAACGCTCTCCTCATCTCCTCACCTCCCCACTCCAGCCGGCTGCCTTCCCCTCACACCACGTGGTTTTCCCCACTCCCGCAGAAAAACTCACACCTGCTCTCACACCACGAACCTCCCCATCCCACCTCTCTCTCATCGAACGCGTCACCTCGTGACCCAGCAGAGCGCCCTCATTGGACCCCTCACCCCACGCGAGTTTCCCCACTCCCACACCTGGTCTCACACCTGCCCTCACACCACGAACCTTCCCATCCCATTCTGATCGAAAGCGTCACCTCGTGACCCAGCGAAGCACCCTCATTGGACGGAGGGAGGCCAGGGTTGGATATAAAAGACGCTGCCCGGACCATGGAAGGCAGTCGGGGTTGAGGAGGCCGAAGCTAGGACTAAGAGCGAGCATATCCTCATAGTTCCTACCACAGGCCCTCAATCGGCCGGATGCCCCGTAAAATGCGGGTGGACCGGCGCCGCACTCTGCCGGATGCCCCGTAAACTGCGGGTGGACCGGCGACGCACTCTGCCGGATGCCCCGTAAACTGCGGGTGGACCGGCGCCGCACTCGCACCCTCCGCGAGGAGCGCGCACGCTGTCCCAGAGGGTCCTCTCCCCGGACACCGCCGCCCGCCTGAGGTCATCACCCGCGGAAGCAGACGGAGGACGAGGCCCATGACCCCGCCGTAGCGCCTGGACCCGCCGCCAACGCCGGAACTCCGCCAGAGCTGTCGCGGATCCACGGAGATTCCCAGAGAGGCAGTTCCGGACAGAGCCGGACCCAGCCACGCGGAAGCAGCAGCCGCGGACCTCGCTTGTCCTTACAGACCCCCCCCTGTAACTTTCTGATACTAATAAACGCACCTCCGGGTGTTTTAAAAATTCCTATCCCGGCCTTTCCTTTACTAAACGCCATGATCACCCGATCCCAGGTCTCCCTCGCAACCGAGAGTGTCGCTGGAGCCGCGACAATTGGCGCCCAACTTACGGGGACATCGACCGGCAGCATGGATAGCAGCCGGGACCCACAGGATCCCCCGACTGACAACGCCTGGCAAATCAACGCCTCCACCATGGATGTACAACCCATCGATGGAGCGCCCGTTACACCTACCATAGCTCTTCCGAGAGAGCTGCAACAAAACTCGGTGGCGCCCAACCCATCTCGCACCCGCACAAGGGATCAATGCGAGGCTTCATCATGCACCAGAGTAGGGGAGCACCTGATTTCCTGTGCCAGCTGCCAACGATGGTTTCATCACCTCTGCCTTGGCTGGAGGGACGAAGCGAGGGACATTGAAGGGCTGCAGTTCATATGCGGAAGATGCAGTCAACGCCAACCGCAGAACAGCACTCCTCGGGCTGTGCCGGAGCCATCCTACCGTCCCCCGTGGCCGGAGTTCTTCGGAGGAGAAGCAGAAGATCCGGAGACGTTCCTGCGAGGCATGGAGACAAGGTTCCACGAGGACCAGATACCCACATCATGGTGGGTCTGGAGAGCGGAGCAACAACTCCAAGAGGATGCAAGAAGGTGGTGGACACCGTACCGGGAATTCGCTTTCACTTGGCACGAATTCAAGCAAAGGCTGAAGGGAAGGTTTGACACAGCAGCACGGAGGGCCCAGATACAGGCGAAATTATTTGGAAGCATGCAGACACCGAAGGAAAGCGCAGAGATTTTTATCCTTCGAAAGATCCAGTTGTTTCGGAGGCTGTTCCCAGATGGAGATAAGGAAACTTTCTTACCCACCTTGACGGAACAACTCCTCCCAAGGATCAAGCAGATGTTCCGAGCCTGCCCACCGCAGAGCACTGAAGAGCTCATACGGCTAGCCAGCGCCATTGAAGCCGACCAGGCCGAAGATGTCACCTACACACAACCTTCTAGGCCACCAAAATGCAAGCACTGTCCAGGATACCACCTGCACCGAGACTGTCACAGCAAACCAGGCGGAAATTCAGAAAATCTCTTCCGGCCCACCCACCCGTCTATAGGGGCCACACAACCTGATGGGGCAGCTATAAATACCCCCAGAATCCAGGTGGAACTTGCCGGCGAAGTACTCCACGCCCTCATCGATTCAGGAGCCGGGGTGAATCTAATAGCTGAACGTTGCCTGCCAGTGGAATTCCAGAAACGAGTCCAAGGAGAACCCACAACACTACGAACGGTAAAGGGAGATACGTTCCTAACAACGGGGGACCTGCAGACCATAGTCACCGTCCAAAAATTGCATCTACCAGTAACGTTGCACATTATACGGGACATGGAGGAGGATCTCATCCTGGGACACCCCTGGCTTCGAGTCGCCGACGCCGTCATAGACTACTCACAAGGTATAATCTCCTTCGGCACTACGGGCCGAGTCACTGCAGCCTGGACGCAACAATCAAAAGACGCTCTGACTCCGGATATGGACAGGATGGTCCCACCATCTATCCGTGTCGTGACACAGCACGCGGATTTATACGAAAGAGTCCAGCAAGCGCAACAAGATGATCCAGAGATCGCAGACATCAGGGAGAAGCTACTGAATGCCCAGCAGACACCCTCAAGGACAAAAACACAGAAACGATTCCTTAAGAAATATAAGGACGACATCGATCATCTGTGGTCCCGGCCTGGCCAAAAAGGACCTTGGAGGCTATGGGTCCCGCTAGCTTTGCGAAAGGAAGTTCTCCAACGCTACCACGATACGCCATTTGAAGGACACTCTGGAATCAAGGCGACCTACACGGCCCTAACTCAAAAGTATCATTGGCGAGCAGCACTCTCCGACGTCCGCAAACACGTACAGAGCTGCATGAATCGGGCCTGCAAGAAAGGAGGACAGCGAGGGAATACAAGCTCACTCCACGTCCACAACCCACAGAAGTCATTGGAGGATGTCGCTGAAGACCTCATGGATGCTTACCCACGCACTGCAGAAGGAAAAGTCAGCCCATTAGTGACTACAGGCCTCGTTCAACATGGACGGGAGCATTCCCCATGGGCGACGCCAAAGGTCCATACCGAAGACCTTCTAGCAGCATCCCCACGATCCCCACAGAGCCCACCACATCCACCCAGGAAGAAACCTTCCCCCGGCAGCGATGCCAAGTGCACAGTGCCAACCAAGGATATTCTATGGACCGACAACATACGGCCACAATGCCCCCACAGTGTTTCTTCTCGCGGGTTTTACGCCATCAGGGGAGGGGTGGATTGTTGTGCTGCATTGGAACATGGGCAAAACCCACTTGAAACACGCGCCCCCGGTGAAGAACGCGGTACCACGTGACCCTCCCCACTCCACCGGAACGCTCTCCTCATCTCCTCACCTCCCCACTCCAGCCGGCTGCCTTCCCCTCACACCACGTGGTTTTCCCCACTCCCGCAGAAAAACTCACACCTGCTCTCACACCACGAACCTCCCCATCCCACCTCTCTCTCATCGAACGCGTCACCTCGTGACCCAGCAGAGCGCCCTCATTGGACCCCTCACCCCACGCGAGTTTCCCCACTCCCACACCTGGTCTCACACCTGCCCTCACACCACGAACCTTCCCATCCCATTCTGATCGAAAGCGTCACCTCGTGACCCAGCGAAGCACCCTCATTGGACGGAGGGAGGCCAGGGTTGGATATAAAAGACGCTGCCCGGACCATGGAAGGCAGTCGGGGTTGAGGAGGCCGAAGCTAGGACTAAGAGCGAGCATATCCTCATAGTTCCTACCACAGGCCCTCAATCGGCCGGATGCCCCGTAAAATGCGGGTGGACCGGCGCCGCACTCTGCCGGATGCCCCGTAAACTGCGGGTGGACCGGCGACGCACTCTGCCGGATGCCCCGTAAACTGCGGGTGGACCGGCGCCGCACTCGCACCCTCCGCGAGGAGCGCGCACGCTGTCCCAGAGGGTCCTCTCCCCGGACACCGCCGCCCGCCTGAGGTCATCACCCGCGGAAGCAGACGGAGGACGAGGCCCATGACCCCGCCGTAGCGCCTGGACCCGCCGCCAACGCCGGAACTCCGCCAGAGCTGTCGCGGATCCACGGAGATTCCCAGAGAGGCAGTTCCGGACAGAGCCGGACCCAGCCACGCGGAAGCAGCAGCCGCGGACCTCGCTTGTCCTTACAGACCCCCCCCTGTAACTTTCTGATACTAATAAACGCACCTCCGGGTGTTTTAAAAATTCCTATCCCGGCCTTTCCTTTACTAAACGCCATGATCACCCGATCCCAGGTCTCCCTCGCAACCGAGAGTGTCGCTGGAGCCGCGACAAGGCATACCAAGAATACGACACCAGATCTTCGACGACGGCTCATATGTGACCCAAAAACTTCGATTTCAATAATTTAGAGGCAATTATGCCATGGCGTCGCAACAATTCCAATGCAGTGCTAACTAATACCGTCGTCGTGGTTCTTCATGCTTCACCTGAAGACGTTAATAAATACGGCAACCATTATAGTTGATTATTTTTCATCACAGGAGTTCTTTTATCCTTACACAGAAAAATCAAAGCTTGTTTCGACGAATAATGTAAAGAGCGTGGTGAATGGAAGTAGTCGAAGATAATATAATATATGTATATCTTCGGTGGCAGTGTAACCTTGATGTGATTTAAATACACACATAGCCTTTTAAATTCACATAATCCAGAATAATCTTCAACACTACCGAATCCAGGAAATTACCGAATCCAGGAAATAATTTCTTCGGTTATACTTGCTCCTAAAAACTGGCCCACCTAAAATTTCCGGGGGAGTGGTCGAGGGCGTATAGAACGCCTACGTCTACCCCGCACGCTAAAGCCTTCATAAAAGCTGTAATTGCAAACTCAAGATGAAAGGCTGAAATTAGACATTCTCTTTCCCGAATGAGCGGTAGGAGTAGACTAAAGTGCTTACGCACATATATCACAAGGTGATAAAATTTCCGCCCCAACACCGGAGCGATCTCGAAGAAAATGACGAGTCAGATACTGAGGCGACGACGGACGAAAAGAGTGGTCCAGATTAATGAGTCGCCTGCCTTGACTACTCGCCCACGCGCTCATACAGTGCCGACACAATTGCATCGCAGACATGGAAGGTCTTCCAGATGGTAACGCGAGCCCAATTAGGAGTGTTCCGCTGCAGATAAATATTAAACAATTACAACGAAAGCCCACGGTAGTCGAAAGTGGGTCAGCCAACACCTGGTGAGACCCATTCGATTTAACAGAAACAACATTTCACGCACCGATGTGAAGATAATTCTCTCCACAAAATGTAGAAATTTAAGAGGACATATTATTTAAGCATCCACTTCATTTTAGCATTCAATTATTTGCTTGATATTTAGTGTATTTGGAATGAGACTATGATAGTACAGCAAGATTGAAATTAAATGGAAAATCACAGGGATATACGCATAGTTTCCCAAATATTTGTGGCAAATGCATGGCAAATAGAACAACACAAAATACTCTGATTGGCATTACATAAAATTCATTATGAAAGGAAATAATACTACGGAAATCAGGTAATTAATGTCGAGCCAATATTGAGAAGCGAGCTCCATAGTCAACAGCGACTGTACTAACCCTTCCACTCTCTCTGAAGTGTATATACTAACATTTGTTTAACAACATTTTTACAACATTTAACAACAATCAAATTCAACATTTAGCTAAAAAGACAATATCATTGGGTAGCAATATTTTTCGCAGGAATAGAAGAAATTAAAACTTGACTATTTCCCTATGGTAATTTATTGTGTCCGGCCATGGTTTCGTTACACCGTAAGATTTTAAGGTGACTCACGATAAAGGATTTCAATAAAGTTACGCCCGCTACTATTAATTATAAATCAATATTTTTGTCTTTAAATTTGTCAGGACATTACAATAAAGATTCAAACATACAATAAGCTCGCAACAATACGGTTTCCTTTGGTATAAAAAATATATAAACTCATTTTCATTCTAAAGAAAATGGTACACTTACAGCAAAATTTACAATATAAAGTGCACTTATAATAATTAAAATGGAACAAAGGAGTATTTAAAATTACAAATCTAACTGTAGCAAAACCAAACAAAACCAACGGAGGAGCATTTACTGAATACTTAACCCGGTAACGCCTGAATTAAAAAGTTTCTGCGATTTTTGTGGTAATCATTTTTTTTAATACGAATAAAATTCTGAGTCATTCAGTGCAAATTTTATTCTTTTATATGTAATAGTTACCGAGATACAGCCTGGTACCATATGGTACCACTAGGCGTTTAAGGGGTCAAAAAATCGAAAATTGAAAAACTTTTCGGAAATCACATTTTTAAGCCAAAAACGTTAAATATTTATTATTTTCCGGAAAATACATTCATTTTCATCCAAAATTACGCTCAAATATCGATAATATTCAATTAATTATTACATATTATTGTATATAAAATAGAAGTTATATATAATTGACGAAGAAATCAAGAATAACATGATTTAAGTGTTTCACTCAGTCGTTGCCGCTCATGGAAATGAACAAAGCAGTCACTGCATTGCATTTCAAGCATTCTGTTCTTATTCTACTGGTTCAGTTTTCAGTAGCACACCATCCCCGCTTGGGCTTGGAGTTTATTTGTTGGTTGTGCCCGTCGAACCTATCAGGGGCATTGGAAAGAAGATAGGCCGCTTTCAGTTGAATGCAATCTTTGAAATATGATTCAATTATAAATCTATTTCTTTAGCCAAATACTCCATTCCAGTCGCACTTCTAGTAAATTGAGCACATCCTTGATATTTTAGGGGATCCTTATATCCAGCAGTGATTATACTACTGGCCATCGGAACTCAAGCTGAGCTATGTTTTTTCACGATTTCTGCATCAGCATCCATTCGTTGGGCGTCATTGCATCCAGAATCCAAGTAAAATGGGCCACGAACATTTTGTCGACCCCCACACTATCTTTCCAAATTCCTTTTTCGTAGGCTTTCACATTCCTGAGTTTTACGGAGTAGCTATCTGAGCTATTGATGCACCACACTTTCTAGCCAAACCTAATTAGCCTCCCCCGCATGAATTGCTAACAGCCATGTTTTCCAAAAGAGAACATTATCGACTCATTGAAACTCAAGGACTGCTTTTCTCTGAAATATTCGCCGAATATTTCTTTTGCCATGCCCATAAAAGGGCGCATTTTCCATATCTTATATGATTTATCCATAGCGGTGTAATCACCGCAATGAATAAACCTACGAAGTTGTAGAAATCTGTTACGTCTCATTGTGTAATAAACAAGATTATTTCTGGCGTTTAGTGCTGCCTCACAATAGTGCCTTTTACTGGGAGTCGTTTTATGCCAACTTATAAAAAGAATTGCAACAAATATTTTCAGTACCTCATGTGTTATATTTGGGTCATAACAGTTGCAGAATTGTACACACCTATTCGACTGTAACACTTAGTGTGTAAGGACATTTTCGTCAAAGAACAGTTCAAATATTTCAGTTGAGGATGCCTCATGAAACAGTGAGTTGGTAATCAGGATTACGAGAAATCCTTTCGTGCTTTACGATCTCTTCATCGTCAAAAACGCGTCCTTCCTCCCTATTTTTATACCTTTTGGGTGCTTTACGGCTCTGTTCAGTTCCACTGCACTTTTGAAAAATGTTCAGACATTTCTTGAGATAAACTCAGCTGGCTGTCCACCTTTTCGAACAACAACTTCAAATTCGAGCAAAATTGGCGTCCACTCAATATTCCATTTTCCTAAGTCAGAAGGAAGGTATTCATCCTCTCTTTGCAGCAGCACATGCTATATTATAAGCAGTATGTGTAAGTTATTTCGGTTTTACTAGCACATGAAAGTGTGAAAAGTATCTGAGTGTGATTGAGATACGTTAGACAAAAATTAGGATTACGCTGCTCTTGTCGAAGTGATGCCTGTCGCGTGGTCGTCTCTCGCCGCCAGCCGTCATTGAATTTTCCCCTTAGCAAGCCCGCTTATTCCCCATCATACCCCCTTCCTAATTGAGTACACAAATACTCTTCCTATTCATGTTTTTCTAAATAGGATTCAGGTATGCAATTATACCTCCCACTCCTTGAGCCCTCGTGAGGGTACGAGATTCTGAAAAAATGCGGACAATTTAGGGCCTTATGTACTTGGATGACGTCCTTATAACAAAAAAATTAATTTATGTACACATTTAATATGCTGTTATAACATTTAAATAAGGCAAAATTTATAATATCAATGATGAAAAATAAATAATTGTAAAATAAATAACTGTTAGAAAACGAAAAGAACAGAAATATTCGTATTCACGCTTTCCGCCAAAACATGGTAGTGCAAGCGCCTAGCGGTACCATATGGTACCACCAAAATGTTTTGCATCATAACATTCCAAATATTAGGCTCACATACAAAAACCATGCTTAATATGAAATGTACATGTTATAACAATCATAATTACGTAAAAACATCTTCGTATTATGAGTACATAAGACGCAAGTAAAGAAAATCGAAATGCTTGCACTAAAAATTCCGTTTTTTTCGCATAGCTGAAAATTCTCTATTTTCAAACGGCTCTAAATACGTTAATTTCAGCTTTAAAAAAGCAAACTTTTCGGGAAAATGTAAATACAAACATTCTTATTATTTTTAAGCTCTCAAAAACCCAAATAAATTACAATAAGTGACAAAAAGTGTACGTTTAGCATTGCGCTACCGGCTGGTACCATATGGTACCGCTAGGCGTTAACGGGTTAACATGTTCTTTGGTTGTTTCACATTAAATGAGATGATGCCAAGTCAGTAATTTTTTTAATTGATAAGGAAAGGGATAAGGATTGATAATTTAAGATATCTGTCGTAAGAGGAGAATATATTAAGGGCGGAAAGGTGGTTGAAAAGAGAACGCTTAATTACCGTTAGCCTGGGTATTGGTATGCGGAGTAGGGATTACGAACAAGTGTAGCGGGAAATTACTCAAATGTTGATGAAGGAGACAATATCAGGACAGTCAAAGTGGGCATTTAGGGCGTCGTGAATGAGTTTTATACCTGATATAATGCGTAGACGGGAGAGACTGGTGAGTAACAAAAAGGATAAAACTGCATTTGTGGGTGCATCTCGGGGATTTGGATCTCCATATTTCACAATTTTAGGAAAAAAAGTCGTAGCACTTTTTCTTGATTGAAGCTTTCGCGGCTGATGGTAATTAAAAGAGAGAAACATACGGGTGTAGTAATGGAGATTGCCCCAACGTTTCGTGACCGACTGCTGGTCACTTCTTCGAGGGAATGAAGTTGGGATTTGGTTTTTGCTGCCTTTTTATTTCAGGTGGGAGGGGTGTGAGGAGTGAGGACTGAAGGGGGAAGATGACGAAATGTTGCGGATGACTGGGTTCCATGTACTGCTGATTCTCAATCCGGTGTCTCTGTTATAATTATTAAACCAAATCCCAGCATCATTCCCTTGAAGAAGTGACCAGCAGTCGGTCGCGAAAAGTCGGTGCAATCTCCACTACGTCACGCAGCATACACCCGTATGTCTCTCTATTATAGACGTAACACTGTTTGGCAAGATTAGTGGGAGCAGACATTCACCATACTCGGGAGCATAACTGATTACAGGAAGAACGATGGTTGTAACATATGATTCGAATGGCTCTATTCTGGTGACACCAATGAACCAATTGAGTGACAAGGCTTGCGATTCAAAACCAATCCTAATTGATTAAAATAACATTTTAGCAACACTTCACAGGAGAAGATTGGGTAAATAACTACCACTTTCCACGGTAGTAAATTCCTGAGCGTGGCACTCTTTGTATTCGGTGATTACTCCCCCACAACGTAACGGCAGCTTTCTGGGAGCATGTAGTCGTGGGGGAGGGGTGGATGAAAGTAAGAGCGAAGAAATACATCCGGGGAGAGGTTACGAGGAGTGAAAGAGACGGAAGTGGAGATAGAAATGGCGCGAAGAGGATGGCAACCGCTTGGGCGGTGAAAGAAGGCCAATGTGCGTGTTTGTGTGAGCGGAGAAGAGTGTGGGTGGAGAAGAGGGAGGAGTCTACTCGCTTCACACCACGTGTGAAAGCAATGTGAGGAGGGAGCAATGCACCAGATGTGTTCCCTAATTCCAGCACGAGGTCGCGGGAGGAGATGCAAGAAAGGCTCCCAAGCTTCATGCACAAGCCGCTTGGGCTCGAAGCATTTTAGAATGCGTAGGTAATTTTAAGCTCTAAAATTTTCAAGCACTGCAAGAAACGAGTGACTCTGAACGCAGTTAAGAGCACGGGTTTTTCACTTTATTTTTCAAAAGACTATTAATTTCGATGAAAGCAGGAAAAAACCTTAAAGGAATATAATTAAATTTTCTGTCCAAGCAACAGGAATGCAATGCAACGAATAATATAGGAGAGGGATTTTGGGTAATAGCTAAGGGAGAGGCTAATAGGAGAAACCTCGAAATAAACACATGCAAGAGAAAATTTCGGCTTCTGCTTACGGGACCTAGATCGAAAAGGCAACATCCGAGATAACGTGACTGATGAGATGGATCTGATTGGCTGACTACAACGATATCGTTTGTTTTCATGCCACTTACTTGATTCGTTATTTCCACTAATTAACTGTTTACAATAAAAGAGAATTTTCAAGATCAAAATAAAATCTACCTTAAAGTATTAAATTTTCTCACTTTTTTCATTTCACATCATGTTAATAAAGGTGAGAAATCAAAGTAGACCTTTGTTTCTGGTACTGCGTAGTGCAGTAGGTATATATGTACTCTGAGGGTGGAACAAGGATGAATGCGCAGGGAACAATGATGGGATGGCAGGAGGATCAGAATGAACCGTTTCCGATCGGACACTGGAGCGAGGGAGAGAGATAGAGACAGAGAAAGCTTGTTTTGGGTTTTGAATAAGATGAGGAAAGAAAGAGGTTATCATAACATTCCCGCGAGGAGAAGACCCCAGAAAAGTCACGGCTGCTGCATTCTCGATTCAGGAGCATAGAATGACATCCATATCACGCCATCGACAGCATCATCCCATAAAAGTATTAATCCCATTTCTCCCTAGATGATTTGTAGGTTCATAAAAATATATAGTGATATGGTGCACGCATTTTACACAATTGCCAGCGCAATCTTCAAAAATGCAGATCTTCAAATCCAACGCAGCCCATGAAGTCGGGAGCAGAAAAACGACGGACAAATGGTAATTTACATAATTAGCGAAAGGTTTTCCTAGAGATGCATGGGAATCTCGTTGAGTTTCTCCCCCTGCTCTCCGATGAAGAGAAATTGTAAATATCAGATCTTCAAGCAAACGATATGCCAAGTTGATTTAACTTGACGAGCTATTCATAATTTCTAAAATTCTTCTGCAGGTATCAGTGGAAAAATACATAAACGGTCATTTCAGTTTAACTTGATGAGGCAATCACAATTTCTTAAATTCTTCTCCAGGTATCACTGGAAATATATTAAATAACCATTATAGCATCAGTTTTATGTGAGTCCACATTATAAGAAAAGAAAGAAAGAAAGAAAGAGGTTATCTGATAGGTTTGTATCTGATTTCCGCGGTTAGGTACTCCAGGTATTAAAGTAGACCTGATCTTTTCAACCCAAGTGTTCGCTGAGAAGCGAGTAAATCAAAACCATCCATTAATGCGTAAAAAAACGTGCATTTAAATAATGGTAAGATGTAAGGCCTACCCGAGCTGAGCGTCACAACAGAAGATAAGACATTCCCATTATAATTGTTCATCGCCATTACCAATTTTACGGCGCAGAGATCAACACGAAAGACGAGGTGGCGGCGAGTGGGCAAAGGAGAAACATGAGATCGCAGCGTGAGCA
Organism: Ischnura elegans; assembly: GCF_921293095.1. NCBI lineage: Eukaryota > Metazoa > Arthropoda > Insecta > Odonata > Coenagrionidae > Ischnura > Ischnura elegans. Next base: position 134,542,911 of record NC_060246.1, read on the forward strand.
TACGCAAATGCAAATCAAAGGAGCGCAAAATTTCCATAATTACTGAACAGCAACCGGTTTCAGAAGGTCGCAATCATCACCACGCCACCGTGTGGCAAAGAAATCAACTTAAGACACAGCGATATTATCAACAAACTCATCAAGAGAGCACATTGTTCATACGCTTCAGTTACAGAGGGCAGATTCTTAAACAAAAATAGCAAGCAAAAAATATTTCCAAGCAAATATTTTTCGCGTAATTAAAGGTTAAATTGCACGGTAGAGTCGGCAAGGGAACATGATTGAATCCATTTTTAAGCTGAATGATGGCGGTGAATCATCTATACACCTTTAATTACTTGAGGTAATCCCTTGGATTCAGCCAGGCTATGAACTAGGGACCCTTTGTTCAATAGCCAGTCGCTCCCATCGCCAAGTTCTATTTCGCTGCACCTCCTCTACCACCATTTCTACAACCATCCACATATCAAAAATACGTAGTAAATATTCCTAAACTTCTCGGGCAACCGCGGTATTACACGCGAAGCTCAGTATTTTATCACAAAAGAAGACATACATCAGTCGAAAAAACACGATTTTTTTTTGTTGAGAACTTGGCGTCGAACATGAGCGATGAAGAAATGACATAAAACAAGTAAAACTCAGCCATTGCGGCTGGGAGGGCGGAGCAGTTATGGTTGCGCGAGCGAAAGCGAGCAGTCAGGAGCGAATTACATTTTGCAGTTATTGACGGACGAGGTTGAAGACGAAACAGCCAACGAACTGCTGATTGAGATTTGAAATTGAATTCGTAGAAGACTTTTCAATAATATATAAAATTAAAATAGGATGGAATAGCAATACGAGTGTTGAAATAAATACTTGAAAATTGCTCAAGTATACAACAATTACATATATTCGTGGAAAATAGCAAGCATTTATTGCAATATGGAAAAATTCCGCTCCCATATGCTTCAGTCCTCGGGTTTTTTATGCACTAAGAGTGAATGTAAATTCAACTATTTCCCAACATTAAGAGAAAAGCTGAAATAATTGAATAAGTATGGCTTCTTTAGTGAATATTCCTTCATATGGGTTTTTGAGAATTTTAGAATAACTCCAACCGTTACATCAAAATTTATCAGTTTAGTAGCACTAGGTTACCACTTACTCGATGTTTCAACGCAAAGACTGGTTTTCATAGGTGAGGTAGAGCTCATCCCGAAATACGCTACAGGCAGGTGCATTACACACATACAGAGTAGGGGGCATTAGCCGATTATTACCTTTCCCTGGGCCTGCTCCCGCCTCGAGGATTTCTCTTTAGGGGTGCCCGAAAGCTTTACCCAGGATTTGAATTCGTGGTTCTTAGGTCAATGACATAACGTTTTATTCCCCACGCTCTGGCGCCCTCGACGGCTCATCAATCGGCGTTTTAGTTCATTTTTAAACTTATTTTAGAAGCCCCATTTTAAAAATCAAATACAATAATTTGATTGCTAATCACTAATAACCATTCAAGAAATATAGTAAAAATATTTTCCCAATCTTTCATTATCAAAACTACGCCAACAAAAAATAACCTCTGCATGTTAGCAAATATAAATCAAATCTCTATACCAATATTCGCCGCTCTTTGATATGAAGCAAATGCCGCAATGTCATGCAACAATGTTGAGCATGCCGCAAAGCTTAACTTTTCAAGAAAGTGAATATATTAGAGAAGCTGTGATGCAATTTTAATCATTTCCACAAGACAAGACATGATTGCAGAGTTTAAAGCCTTGAAATCTGTTCAACGAGAAAGCAAAGAAGAAATGAAGGGCTAGCATTGAGTCGGATCATAGACGCACCTCGGTCCAAGTCCAAGATCCTGGAGAGGATTATTCTAACTCCCGGCTAAGGAGAACGATTAACTCGCCTCGGAATAAAATCATCTCAACTTGGATGTCTACGTTGAAATGACAAACAACGCAGTAAAACCAGGGATATCAATGGAAGAGACAGATTTGATGAAATAGGATATTCTAAGAATTCCATTGCAACGAATACAACATCCACTCCTGAATGGAGAAATAATCTGAATAATTAATCTTATTCTGAAAGTGGACTGCCTTGAGGAAATCGAAGGTTGAGGGCACGACATTATCCCTTAGGGTCACGTGAACCATTAATAGCATCGAGAAAAATCCTATATTCTCGCGAAAGCGATAAGAGTCGACTTCCCCGGAGTGTTCAGCTCAACCTCGCCTCCAGATGGAATAGGGTATCAGACGATTCGAGGATAAGGAGAAACAGAAAATGAATAAGGAGCGGTCCTTCATGAGTACTTGTTTTGAATACTCTTAAATGAAGGACGGACGGAAAAAGCAATCAGAAAATCTTAAAGGACGCCTCTTCAAAATTGAACTCGTCAATCACTACGTGGGAGGATTAGAGTGTAAGTTTCCCCGATCTAATAACTGAACCTCGCGTACCATACTTCCTTGACAAATAAATAGTATAATCAAGAACTGACCAAGGGTAAGTTATGAAAGAAAAAAATCATGATCAATCAAAAGAATGAAATATTGGGATAGAAACCTTTGCTAGCGCATTTTAGAACTCAAAATTTCCTTAACCTCCTCAGAGTAGAGATGCGTGAAAAACGCAAATGCGATAAATGCGATATAGATGCGACATTTATGCGATGACAGGACTTTTATGATATTTTTACGCAAATTTGCCTTTTCGACGTCAAAATTCGTACATTTTGTGCCTAGCGCAGTTTAAACGCTCCGCCGCTGAAAGCATTTTAGCGACTGGCCACTGGCCAGCTGCTAGTTGGCTGGGTCTCTACGTGGCCGCGAACTAAGCTTACCAAGTCAAGCTAATAACTTGTACTCGGCTGCTGGTGCACTTTTCAACCCTGCTATTGCTGACCCAACGTTGCAGGTAGGCCTCTATGGTAGAGTTAGAAATACTTAAAATTTATTAAGTTATGCAACATACACTCCTGAATTGTGTGCACTTATATTTCAGGCAGTTGAACAAGACGCCTTAGCTTTAAAAGCAAAGCTATGCTTCCGAGACTTTGGGCCTGACTGCTACATAGATGGCTAAATATATTTTTATCGGCAGGTTGTAAAAGAATCCTGGTAGTTTATTTGCGATGTTAATAAAATTTCTTGCCATCTGCCAGGAAAAACCTGATTTTGGAAATGCTGCACTCCACACAATCTGGGCACCAGTGTGCAGCGTGGATGCCGAGAGGTTTTTCAGCCACTATAATTCAGTTGTGACTGACAGACGTAACCTGCTGAAAGAAGAAAGTGTTGAAACTTGTTCCAGGTTGATGTTCAACTAGTACAAGTGATATTCTGGCTTTTAGTCTCTTATTCTCTAGTATATTTAATTATTTACTATATGTCTTATTCCTTACTTTATTATTTTCATACAACATAATTATTTAAAATATTATGTATTTCGTCATATAACTGTGTTTCACTACATTTTATCGTCATCTACCTCATTATGAAATAAAAAATACAAACAACAGAAAATAAAAAAAACAGACGCTACAATATGCGATGAACTGTTATTGAAAGTGCGATTTTCACGTATCTCCACCCATGAGTCACTTAGCTGTTTTATTCATGTTTTAGGCTACTTTCATAATAAGGGTGGATGGAAAAAATTACATCACCGTGAAACTTGAAAGAAATACTTATTTTAAAAATAAAAATACTTCTTACTTGTTATATTCCACACTTAAATTCAAATGGCATGAACCGGGTTTCTGCATATCATGCCATCACCAGGTAACCTACAGACACCCGGGTCGTACCATTTGAACTTTTAGTTAAGGAGTGCCGATACTTCCCAAGACTAATCAGGGAAGCAATAGAAATTCAAAAAGCACCGTTGAATTTCAATAGAGAAGATGGAAACTTGCTTCAAAGCGCCTGGAAAAGAGTCATCAAAGGGAGAGCCAATCAGAGAGAAGCGCCCAGTCAGACAGCCAATCACAGAGCAGCTCCCATCCAGCCTACGGTATACAATCGAGGCAGAAACCAACAGCCTACACCTTCGACCTGAAGATGCTGGCAGGATAGCCAGCGAAACTGTTGTCTACAAACAAGCTGACGCGGAAGAAAACCCTGAAGAAATGCAGAGATCAAACCATCGCCGCGGAAACCTACGTTCTAAAATTTGAAATAAAGTGTGGAATATAACAAAGTATTTTTATTTTTAACACGAAACAGTTGCACAAAGTAATGTCGGAGACTGTGTCTTACATTGAAATATTTATTAAAAAATATTTTGCAGTATGGTACACATATGGGATTTTAAGGCAATATTTTTATGCACTACGATAGTACAAAAAATATTCTCATCAAGAATATTTTATTATTATACATTATTTTAAATTGATATAATCTTTGTAAAGATTATTCATTAGATTTGAACCACTGAATACATATCTTAACGAAAACACTTGATGACGCACACTCATCTTGCTTGCCGTTGTGTCATCCATCTTGTTTTACGAAAGCAAAACAAAACACATGTGGCATAATCGTGTACTACAAGGTACAAAGAAGTGCAGCGGAGGGTTCAAACGACAAAAATTCACACGTGAAGGATTATAATGATAAAAACGTGGAGGTGCACGAGTGTGAACCTTGGGTCTGAAGAGGATAAGGAAGCTTCAAGTCCACTTCAACTCTCATTCCATGACATAAGCACACGGAATATTTTTTCGGCCAAACGACGACAGAGCATACGAGTTTACTTTTCTTCGCCAAATCCTTCACTGAATGATAAAAACAGTAACGCAAACAAAATTTCACACATTTAAGCGCCTTGAAATTAAATAATAAAAGTTAAGCAGAAAGATCCCACTTAGTACTGTTAACCACACACGCCATAATCAGCAGAGAAAACAGAAAACGCTTATTGTTAGAGCTCCTTACCGGATTGTAGGAGATATTTCACACTTGAACGAGGATAGAAACTAGGATACGTTGGATACATGCCTCAGATCCGTGGAGCAAACCATCATTTTTCAAATCGCCACTCACCTAGAAAGAAACAAAAGATGGAGAATTACAACGAGCATAAAAAAAGTGAAGTTGCAAAAGAAAAAAGAAAAAGAAATGTTTTTCTGCATAAAATTCTATAATTAAATATTTTCCCGACGCATCTGTAACCTTTTGTGACTTTTTCATCACCTATTCGACTTGATAAAAAGAAAAAAAACTTGGATAGAAAAAATAAACTCTGCTGGATTTGTTTTGTAGTTCCACGAGGGACGAGTGAATCTTGAATCATAATTTTCAAGACGATAAACTGTTTTTACAACTTTTTAAGGCAGATACCTATTACCTACGAGCGATGTCTATCAGAAAAAAATCAATTTAACGGGAGGGAACAAAGCAAATGAAGCGAAAACACGGGCAATTCAAGAAGAAGGAGTTGGATCAAAAGCGACACCAAGTCCAAAAGGAGAATCTTCAATGACAGCATTAAGATGATGGAGAAAAAATAAAGGCGCGAATTCGCGGCCGGGCAGCAGTGGCAATATTTTCACCAAGACGCAGCTGTGCTGACGGGAAAGAACCACGACTGGGTGAATAGAATGAGAGAAATGAACGGGAAAAAAAACCTTGGATGGAAGTGAGACGCTTGCGGGCGGTGTTTGGTATTTATTCGTAAAAGAAAGCCGCAAGCGATGCACGTGATCGTGGTGGGGGAAGTTTTAAGCCAGCGCGTATGAAATGGAATAAAGGATTCCAAAGCTCTCGGGGCCAATGAGAGATTAACTCTGGGACTAGAGAGAGGCTTAGGAGATCGAGAATGTTATCCAGTGGTGGGAAAACAGTATACGAAGCCGTCAACGACGCGCGTCAAAGTCATTAAAGGACTCAACTCGACGAAGCTATCGCGTTGCGATGCTCTCATTTTCGGCGCCGTGGCAACAATTGAAGTCGCAGACGGCTCAATGAACGGCGGGAACGAGCAAGGGGAGAAATGTGAGAAAATACAGAGTAGTTAAATCGCAATGACTTCACTGAGCCTAGGACTTGATCTCCACTTTCGGGGTCAAACGTTAAGTAAGTTAAGTTAAGCCAACTTAGAGGGTAGATATGGAGTCCTTAAAATCCTACGACAGATTAAGATAAGAAAGAGGTTGCATGACTCTAAGAAATTCCACTGTCAAAATCAGAAACTGAGGGATAAGATCACAATGCAACGGCTAGTTTGAAAAATTTATGGATCCTTTTCTAGGTTGGCTACTTTATTAAACTTGCTCACATAACAAAATCACTAAAATTAAAAAAAAATATTTTCGAATTTAATTTTCATCTTTAGAGACACCGTCGCAAATTGAAGAGGTTAGAGCGGTCATAAAATATTCTATGGTTGTCAAAGGCGGGTAGAGGGAGTGATGGACCACCTGTAACGGCTATACAGTTGAATACTCGTAATTCATTAGGGTACAATTGCCATTTAATTTGATTTTAATTGCTAGCTTAAATAGGATGTATAAGCCAATCCCATTGACAGCAAAAAGGATTTATGTACAGATTTACAACCTGTTGGTTCGTGGAGTCCCCGATGGATGGTATAGGGACTAAAACCAGTATATAGCTACCGGAAAAAGAAATTATTGTGAAAGAAAACGGCAAATTAATCAAATAAAGACAAAACTTTTTTGTCCAATTTGACTAAACTAATAAAAAATTGAAACTTATACGCCAATAATTCGATGCAAGTAACCTCAATTTGATATGCTGAGGATGAGTTTTCACCAGCAAACTACCCTTTCAGTTACTAGTTATGAAAATAACTGTCACACAAAGTAAGTTATTGTACTCATATATATGAGCTTCCAATAGCATTAAGAAAGCATCTTGCATCGCATAGAAATACCTAACACAGTTTTTCAAAGAAAACTAAAATAAAATTAATAGAAGAGCTTTGCTAAGAGACTATCAGTCAGAAAACGGGAATAATATTTTTAATTCTCATAAAATCAGTCAAATATATTTCTTCGTCATTGATAGTAATTATAATGATAATATGCTCCAGCAGAAATGTAGTTATCTGAGTACTTCATTAATGGACGACTACCGGTAGGCATTTTTGACAGCGTAAAAATATGTAAAGTCGAAGTGCCTTTTTCTAAAGAAAGTTAAAAAACATTTCATCTTAATAATTCAAAATCCATACGAAGACATACCTTTTCAGTGTACGAACGACATATAAGGGTATCCCAATGTCCGTGTATCCCAAGCATCTAGTGCATAAAAAACAAGACAAAATACAACAGGACTACCGGTGTGGTTTAACTCGATGTCTGTTAAATAGTGCCGGTTTATTAATCTAATGATCTAAGAATATTAGGGATTCCACTCATGAATAGATAGTTACATTAAAGTCATTTTGGATAATTTGAATGTATCATTTTAACCTATGTATAAAATCATTTCAAAACTGTAAAAGTCAACAGAACTGTCATGGCTGTAATCTTGTTTACTGACACAAGTCAGTCATTAAAATCACTTGTTTATATTCCACAATTTTTATTCTAATCTCACCAAGCAAAGCATTTAAATTCCATTCACAAGAGAATTAATTTGGAACATAACCCTTTCCCCTGAGGAAGACACTCGGTTATTGAAACCTGTAGCATAAAAATGAAATTTACGGAACACTACCAGGTAAGTTTTCACGAGTGAAATTGAGCGGTTTTCCGTTGAATTACTCAAAATCCTCGCTACGAAATACAATAAATATTTCAAATCGCTGTTATAAACATAAGAAAGGAAAGTCTTAGAAAGGTTACCTCTAGGAAAAAAAAACGTGTACTTTTTTTGCTACAGGTTAAAAGTTTTAATAATACTAAGTTATTTTTTACTATTCCAATATCTGGGCTTTAAATTCCCTCCAAGGAAATGCAGAAAAACTACACACGGAGGGCATACGTTCATTCATCACTATAAGTTCCCTCAAAAATATTCTCTCCATCCACCATCAAATTATTGTGAATTTTAAGTATCACTTTACGTCAAGAGGATGGAAAACCGGGTCAGTTAGGTCTCTATAAGTGACATTTATGAGGTCAAAGCGAACATAGTATTGTCTTGTTTTATGACGTGTGAACAGGTTGACACTTCCTCACCATCTTTTTGACTCAGAAAAGTTTTGCGGTGTCGGTCTGGAACGACAAGAGAAAACCTCAGACCAGAGACAAGGGGATAACCTCACGACCAGAGAAAGCACGCGTTAATGTCTCCTGGGTTTCCACTGCATGGACCCCACGCCTCGCTTTGTCTGTCTCCTCCTAGTGATCACGCAGCGAATAATAATAATAATGTGGCAGTCAAGGGATTAGCCGAGAGATGTGGAATATTTACGAGAGTGGTTCAATAAGTCTTTGGAAAAAAGTAGAAAAACAAATTATATTGGGTAAATTCTCATATATTATGGATTTTGTCAATCATTTTGGGGGTAGACACTTCCACACGGAATCCGGATGTTCATTTTTTTTATATACGGCCAAGTTTAACCTTATATATCCAACTTTAAATAGTTGCAACACAAAATCAGATTTGTCATGCAACTCAGTTTTGTTTTACGCACGCCTTCAACGCACAAAATCCACTTTTATCCATTTCTAAAAACAGTTAAAGGTTGACTTCTAGCGAGCGTAAACACAACCCACCAAGACGTAGGCGGTCTCACGATTTGATGCGCTCGTAACCCAAGGGGTTGGGATGAAGGAAGGGTCGAAAAAGGGGATGCGAGCGAAGGACACATAGATAGAAGAAATAGAGAGAGAGACGAAACACGCACAGCACCCAACGTCGCCGTCGTCTAAATCGCGTGTCCGGAGAGGAAAAACGTAATGTCACGGCGGCGGCGACCGCAAGGAAACACTTCCCGGACCACTCGACGATTCAACAGAAGAAGAAAGAGAAAAACAACGAAAAGGAGAACGAGCGAAAAGAAGCCGAGACGAAACAAATGAGTGGCACGAGCGAGCTATAACCTCTCCAACCCCCCCCCCCCCCCCTTTACCCTCCTCACCCTCATCGAGCCATCAACAACCTCAAACTCACACCCTTAACAAACTACACTCTCCTCTAAGGTTTATTGTCTAGTTAACTTTTGCATGTACCACAGCTTTTTTACTTAAAGCGACCCGGGTTTCGATGAGTATTCTTCATTATCATCAGACATAAATTATTATAGGCCTATAATTATTAGGAGAATTGGTATACGTATAAATGACCTATCCATTAAACCTTAAAATGGAATATTACACAGTTAAGAATGAGTTGAAAAACATTTTACGCAATCCTCTTTCTAACACATTCCCGCCCTGAAAACTTTCTGCAGGCAGTTGTGAATGTATTTAAATACAGGATCCTCCAATATTTAATCTCATATTTAAATTTAAATACAGGCAATCCTGAGGATTTTCCCCGTAAATGCATACAGGCTTCGGAAGAAGGAGAACAGAGCTCGTGTTTTTTTGGTGTACAAGTTCTTTCACATTTAATTTTCTTAGGAGAGAGTTCATATGTGCATGAGTGTGAAAAATCCTAAGAGGCTGTGGCGGATCTATGGGGGGGCTAAAGGTGCTATAGAGCCCCCCCCCCTTGGATATCTAATTTGCACTACATAGAATGGTGATTTTTTTTTCCGACCTCCCCTACTGCTGGAATATAAACCACCACTTAGCCCCCCTGTCCCTATCCTGGATCTGCCACTGCTCAGAGGCAATATATAAAATACTTGCTTTGCTTCGTATTTTATTTATTTATCAAAGAGTATTTTAATAAAAGATGTAAAGAGGGAAATATTAATTTTTGAAAAGTTGAAACACTAAAAAGTGGCACAAAATATTAACTTTTAGCCAACATTTTAATAGAATAAGAAAAAAACCGTCAAAAACAATTACTTATATTAAACTGTTTTCGATTCCTAAATGCTTAAAATAAAACCAGAATTTCTAACAACCATGCCTTTTATTAAGACAATAACTGCTTTCAGAGGTATTATCATGGATATTTTCATAATTGCTGCTGTATAAATTCATTTAATTCACCAAAGGTACCAAATTAAAGCCACTTAAGTTTAATAAAAAAGGTAGTTACTGCTGGTAGGCGGCACCTTTGACCGGAAAACGCATTAAAGAAATATTATTTCTGCTGCATGACCCAAGACACGACTTGCATCCGCAATTTCGTTTCATAATATTTCGTTAGGCTCTTCGAAAGCGAAAGCAATGCATTTCTTTCCAAACGATACAAAGGAAAAAATGTGGGACGGGAAGAAATCCATCATATTTGTTATGTCTCGCATAATACCTGACGCTGGAATGTTCTTTCATCTACGACACCAGACAAGAGGGTTCCCAAAGAGTTTCCGTCTCGGCGGTGCAGTCAAAAAACGCATTCGCTTCAAGGCCAGGCGATCAAACAATTATAATTCTCGATGGGACGCCGGCAGAGCCCCCGGATGCGACCGAACAATGATTCTGAAAACGCTGCTGACGACGCATATTGAATAATTTAACAACTGTCAACTCTTTCCACTACGGAGCCGGAGGGGAAGCATAAAACGCAGTTGGAACCATTAGGGGGAAAATATGCTTGTCACTGCATTCCAGCGCATGGGTTTGTCACGCACCGCCTTTTATCAATAAATTCATGAGATAGGAAACACACAGGTCCACGGAGGAACAGATGTTTCCGTCCCATAAATATGTCAAATCGACAGCCGCCTCGATGAAGTTTCTCTATCCGTTCGATAAGAGTGAATCGAAAACCGAACCGAGCTACAGTTCCTTCGCTGAATTCAGAGACTATGTTCCGATTGAATTCGACAGGATCACGGGGTTATTAGAAATGCATTATTTCCACGGGAATAAATAGAGAAGCAGTTCGATGCCAATTAGTCCTCAAACCAGAACTGTTGCTACAGAAGTCTCAATATGATGCAATTAATCGGGGTCAATGTCACGAAGGTTTTAACGGCGTTCATTAAATCCAATAAAAATAGATTCATGGGGATAGCACACATCCTAATAATTTAATTAGGCGAGTTTTTGTAAATCTAACATGCAATCTATCGCATGCGGCATTGCTCGCTGTGGAAAGATTACAAGTAAGAAAACACCTGCTATTAACCTTGTACAACTACTGTTTGGTAAACTAGACGCCACGTTAATACAAGTTATCAATATAAATTAAGGCATTATAGAATGAAATAAACATCACCCCTTCCAGGCTAATAGGTCCATTATTCCCCAAATTAAGACTGCAGCACAGCACCCCCTTACTAACAGACCCAGCTTCTCTAGCCTATCTCTTTATCCGGTGTATCCCAGGTAATAAATAGCTCTTTATCGAAATTTTTAATGTTCCTCATTCTTATGTTTTTGTTACAGTCGTGAATAATGGCTAAATTTCTACCTGGATCAGTTGTGGCAGCATAAAATGACAAAATCGCACTTAAAAGAATAGAAAATGAACTTTGGACACAATTGAAATCACCATCATTTTCAACTGAAGGCATTTCATAGTCTTTCAATTTAGAGATTTCATAGCGAATTATTAATAGTAAAGTCGTAGGTATTCAAATTCTGGTTAAATATTCCCTAGCGATCCACGTGAACTTAAATGCGGATTAGTAATGTTAAAAAATACTTTCTCAATGCTATCCATAGTGTCCACCAATTTCAAATGTTAATGAGATTACTTCAGATTCCGACAACATTTAAAAATATCACAAAATTGACACAAAAAGAATGCACGCTTCAAAATGGTTGCACCTGCTAATCTGCTCACTAATTAAAACTATTCCAAAACGCGCCAATATGATATTAGTCAGTCCTGCGTAAGTACAATACGTATTCCCCTTTCAACCACTAATTTAATTAGTATAAATTTTTTAAAAACATTTTCCAGAAATAGTTTAAAATGCACTAATAAGTAAAAAATAAGATTTTCATCACTCGAATAATAAGCCGTGGGAGTTTATTAGGTTGACTGGAAATTAGTGTAGAAAAGTGAGCAAGGATTGGCACACAATATAATATGTAAACCTAATGAAAAACTTATTTTTTACTATTTAGTGCATTTATACTGTTTTTTGGAAAAATGTGTTTTTTGTCTTCGTTATTTTATTTTTATTTTCTTCTTTTCATTTATAATTTAAACATGAATTTTAATCAACAATTTTAATTAATTTTAACGTCATTTCCATCGCTTCATTTCATGCACGTGACGCCTTTTTGTTCCACCACCAAGAAATAAAATCCATTAAATTTCATGCGAAGAAAAGAGTTAGAGCGCTTCCAGAATCAGCCAACATGATTCCTACAAGTGTCAGCTAGGGATGATTGGAATGCCTCATGCCAGAGACCGGAGTTAATTGCAAGATACACTGTAGGAACTCTTCACGACACATCCGCATTAGGTCAGAAAGGATTATCACGCAATATTAATATCTAAACTGAATTAAATTTTTTTTTACCTTTTCGTGCATTACATATAGCTTTTTGTAAAAGCGTATTTTCACATTTTTTATTTTATTTTTATTCTTTTCACTTAAGTAAGAATTTAAAATCCTTATCTTGTTCCTCCACCAAGACAGAGAATCAATTAAATTTCACGGACAGCAAAGAAGCCAAAATTTATATGCGTTAATTTTAAGAAGACACACAAATATGCTTCCAATAACAGGAGTGATAACAATCCGCCAACATGATTCCCACGGAAGTAAGTTTGAGATGATTTGTAAGATTGGAATGACTCATGAGTTAATTGCAAGATAGAGACTCTTCGCGACACATCCACATTAGGTCAGAAAGGATTAGCAGGCAATATTAATATCTAAACTGAATTTAAAATTATTTTTTCACCTTTTCGTGCATTATACACAGATTTTTGGAAAAGCGTATTTCACATTTTTTATTTTATTTTTATTCTTTTCACTTAAGTTAGAATTTAAAATCCTTATTTTGTTCCTCCACCAAGAAAGAAAATCCATTAAATTCCCTGCACAGGAAAGAAGACAAAATTCATAAGCGTTAGTTTCAAGAAGACAAATAAATATGCTTCCGTTGACAGGAGTCTTAAGAACCGGCCAACATGATTCCCACGGAAGTCAGTTTGGGATGATTTGTCACATTGGAATGCCACATGCAAGAGACCTGAGTTAATTGCAAGATAGGAACTCCACACGATGCATCCGCATCAACGTCGCGCAACACATGGCACCCAGGCACTCACAGACATCCCGCGTTATTTTTAGAACGCTGGCAGCGGGGGGAAAATAAATGAGCCAATTTAATTTTCCGCCCGTCATCGTCCAATTTGTGGGAATCGCATCGTCGCGAAGAGTGTTTATCGTCAATGGAAGACGAGGAAGGGAGACTCATAAACGTGGAAGGAAATGGCGGCACCGCACGGAGTTCTTCAGGACTAGGGAAGAAAAATTGGGAGACGGAGTGAGGAAGGAAGAAGAGCAGGAAGAAATGGACCGTGAGGAAATGGGTGAAATAAATAGGATTACGCCACTGAGCTTAGGGAAAGATTCCCATTTCAAAGAGAGGTACGAACGAAATTCATGCCTTAAATAAAAATAATAGATTTAAAACACGCTTTTTCCAACAAAAAAACAGTATAAAATGCACTATTAATGAAAAGTAACACGCTCATCACTCGGGAAATAAAGCGTGGGTGCAGATTCGGTATATTAAACATGCGTGTTGATGGGCCAGATAGGTGAGCAGGGATAGGAACGCAATATTAATATCTAAGCACTCACGCTTAATTTTTTCCTCTTTATCAAGTTTTTTTTTACCTTTGGGTCATAAGGCATGTGCTTCAAATCTTTTAATTTTATTTTCATTTCATAGTTCATGTGGTGAATCATGTAATCGATTAAACCAGAGGTGTTACAGAAATTTCGGCCAAAAGTTTAACTACCGTCACCTGTATAGAAATTTTTAAGTATTTTTCATATGAATATTTGGTCAGTTACTTGGATCGCAATGGAACAAAATTTCAACTATCTGATTGCTGAATATATAATGTCATCAGGAGCAAGAAAATGACCAAAAGTACAAGCCGATCCGATAATGGGAAAAGGATTATAAACCAATCACAAGATTCCATCGATGAAACAGACGAAGCGTCACGACGAAACACATGCACGAACTTTATTTGAATTACTATTAAAATCCAGAGCCTTATTCTCGGTAGTTTATATTCTTGGATGATTTCGAAACAAAAAAGACTACTCGCGGACCCCACTTTTCCGCCATTTACATTCATGTTTTCACTAATTTTACGTGCTTTAGAGGTGGTATTAAACAGTTCCCCTTTATTTTGGCAGTTCGATACGTAGATAGCGTGCTACCCGCTTTATATTTTCCAAATTCCATGGGACATTCTTTTTAATCAGTACTGTTGATATTGTGATTACTCATATAACTGATACAGTTCCCGATTCAATCGTTGTGTGGTTACGCTCACCATGCTTGTACTTCTTCTTCCACTTTCCGCAGATTGGCTAATCCGGTATGTACACATATTTTGCGAATTTCAACATCTCCTCGACCATTAATACTTTTCTCTATTTCCCACTACTTTACCCTTCCGTTTACTAGCATAGTTTCCTCTCCTCAACAAAGATAAATAATCAACAGGATAAGATAGGACTCAGACCTGCCGACTGACGCCAAGCTACAAGCTGAGCAGTACTAGAGAAAATTTCAAGGGCTTGTTTTTTAAGTATATTATTCTATATTTATCAAGGCTCACACACAGTGGCAAGTGCATTCCATTTTATATTACAGGGATGAATACGACTGCGTTATTGTTTCGAAGACTCACTGTTGACGGTTGAAAGAAACTTAGTGGTTTCCATATTACTATTGATATTGAGCCATACATTCAGAATAAATTACATCCTCCTTGTGGAAAAAGATCTCACGCGATGAGTAAGTGGATCATTGGCATTAGCCATTGCGCGAACTCTCAAGATTAGGCACAATACACCAATTAGAGAGATACTATCAAACGAATTCATATTTTATGCGCGAGTCATAGAGCATATGAACATGGTACTCCATGAAGTCCTTCATCGTGAATAAGGAAAGTATAACAATTTTTAGACCGTGAACTTCTATAATTCTGGTTCAAGATTTATGCACACAAAAAACAAATTCCCTTGATTAAATGCAACTTTTCCCTCGAAATATACATTATCACCGATTATTGTAATTCATACTCAATGAGAAAAGTAAAAAAATAAAAAATAACATTTTAATTCCGTCAATAATTTCTCCATGCCAGAAAGAATGAGAGCATACTTAAGAAACGTAAATGTTCAAGAGCAATCGGAATATGTTCTAATAAAAAATGCAGCGAGGATACTTGACAGTTTGATCCTATTTGAAGGTTTACTTCGATTGCACGACCCAGAGACCATAAAATATGGCCTCTCCTAATAAGGACGACCCCAAAACTGGCCACTGTGAATGAAAGGTGCTTGATTTAATAATTATACAATAACGCGGCATCTATAATGTAAAGCTGATCTGAATTAATGACGGGGTTAGAGCCAAAAGCGTAAGCCACCTGGCAGAGCCTGGATGTTCAAAATATCTCACCTGCATCTGCAGCATATCACTGCCATCATTGTGTTCATCGCAAGACATTATAATTCAAAGCGAAGCCAAAGTTAACAAATCCAAGGATGATCTCATGCTCAACCGAATAGGTAAAGTGAATGGCGGAAATCGTGACGAAACAATAATCCTCCCACCTAAGTCAAAGATTCATCGTATTCGATGATACGTGAATGTTGATGAGTTACAATAAACTCTTTACCATAAGGATGCATAATGCATAGCAACAATCCAGATGCCTAATTATCTCGTATCTGGAAAGGGGACCAACGCCATCACTAGCGCTATGGAAAGCTTCACACACATGTTCATTTCATATACGATAGACATGAATTTAAGACATAATAACAACGAAAGGTAATTATAAACTGGAATTGATTGAAATTGAAAGGTGACATCTGAATAATATCTAAAAAGATTTTCTCGATACATTCTTACCTATACTATCGCGTTATATACCCACATTTTTATCGTGATTTGTTCTGTTGGCACTGATCCCTATAATGCTGAAGTTGCTGAATGAGTTAAGTCCAGGGGTTACTGACGCTATACTACAAATATACAATCAAAAGGGATTAAATTGTCATTTGAATTTAATAAGAGGATGTAATATGGTTCAATCGTTAGCCCAAGTCAATTTTTGCCATCAAAACGCAGAAAAAAAGAAGGCCCTCCTAATAGTGTTCGTTCTCTTTTCACGTTCGATAGACCAGTGTTATGGAATTAATTAATGCGCTTGACGAGAACTCGGCATAGGGTTTAAATATAGAGAGTGAGAATTTGGGCAAATAACAAAAACTGGAACGACGAAATGGCTGATATTATAATGTATGATGAAAAAAGTATTACCTACTTTTGATTCAATATCCTAAGTGTAAAGGCCTCGTTACACGATATATTAACACGTAGGAGTTAATGTCTAAATATATGAACGCGTAAATCAACACGAAAATGCACCGTGTAACCGCCCACCTTGGGCGAAAACATGCACAGAAAATGGTACTTAATCTAATTTGGTTGAAGCATTCGTATGGTAGTGAGGGGAGGAGAAGTCCGCATGGGGAAACATTCCTTTTCCGAAATATTCCTCTAAATGCCGGTATAACGCCAATTGTACTCAGTCAATTTTATTAACATGACCGAGCGTAACACAGGGGTGCCATCAGTGGAATACAACGAAAAACAGAACGCGGGTTTTTCTTATTTTTCATTTTGATTAACGTTTATGTAAACTGTAGGACCACGTAATTATTATCTGTGCTTTGGGCGTTTATTTAACTAATAAGTTTATCTAGCGTTTCTATACATGCATTCTTTGCTCGAAAATTCATGCAGTCAGCTGGTTCGCAGGTCATTTTGTGGTTGTGTTATGGCGAAATTGGTGTAGAAAGTGCATTTGGAGGAAAGACTTCTAGGGCAAGTGTCCTCATAGAACTCTTGCCCCACGAGCGCTAACTCCCACCCCACTACATACCATTGCTTCTTTTAAGACCTCATAGTTTGTGCCATAAACATCACATGTACTTTTTGGATGATTGCGTTAAAAGAAAATGCGGTATTGTGATAGAAAAACCGATTGCAAAGCATTAGGAAAACAAAATTAGGAGGTAGCTACAATGAGGAGGATACGTTTCATACGTTCTATCGCTGCTGGCCCAGAAATTTATGATTTTTTTCAGCTAAATCGTCTTAAGACGGTGTGTACAATAAAAAAACTTATCGTGTAATGATGGGGAATTCGGAAAATATTACTGAATTCCATAATTTTAGGTGCGCTTTATTCATAGAATACATAACGTAATGCATCTTACTCCCCTTTGTCGCCCAAACTACCCGTGTATAGGCAGGCAGGAGTGTACATTCCCCCAACCCCTACATTTCCGAGAAAGCCTTTAAAAAATAAAGTTGCATTTGTAGCACCTCCAGGAACTCTTTTGCTCACGAGTGATTCGGGATATATCAATTCAAATATTTATATTGACTGGCTGAAACATTTTTAGGAGAATGTAAAACCTTATGTTGATGATCCAGTTTTGCTGATTTTAGATACTCACGAGAATGAGAAGTCTCTGATCATAATTGAAAATATTTTAATGGCTATAATTAATGAATGTATTTCATTGTAATATAACCATTTTTTCGAAGTCGTGTGATTTTTAATTTTGGTGAAAGCCTTCCGTTGCTCCTCATTGAGCAACCAAGTCAAGCGCTCTGTTTCTACATGCTCTGACTGGACAGTGGCAAGATAAATAAAACGCGAATGCCTAAAGAGTAGGAATGAGGTTTACGAGGAAATCGTCGACTCTCCCACGCGCAGATCCTCCGCATGATCCACTTCAAATAAAGATAAGGATTGTGGGCAGCCGTGATCCCGTTTACAGTAGCGGTCCCGTTTAAAACACGTCAGTCATTAAATCGGGCCATACCAAATGAAGTTAAAAAGTAAAGCTGGCCGTGAAGGTGCGTGGGCGATGACAGAATAAAACTGCACAAATAAGCTTTTGATTCACATATCTGCGACGAACGTTGACCTCGAAGATCATATAAGGTGATGAAGATCAGAAACGCGTCACGTGATTCTTTTGAGGCATGCTTGCAATCGCAACCCACGGCGTAATTTCCATCATAGCCCCTTAATTTGGTTAAAAACTTTCTTCTCATAATTTCTCTAAAATAAAAGCACATAAACAGAACATAATAACAAAAATGTCACGACTACTTTGGCCAAAAATGGAAATAACAGTTTAGGAAAATAGACGAACGACTTTGTATTTTCCACAATAGTAATTTAAAATATAAAAAAACTCTCATGAATTCCTATGGATTGTCTGACTATCCAAATTAGAGAGAAAAATATAATAAGAACCAACACGACGGTGTCTCCTTAATTAAGTCCGCTGATGCCGATTAAAATTCTAAGCAGACATTTTAGTATTTTTTCAAAATTTAGGTATACTTCAACCCCCACAAAATATTTTTTGATGGACATCCAAGTTAGACAGAGATAGTCATTTTGTATATCTACTGAATTTTCCTTTAAAAAAATATGTTGTGTTGTTTGATTAATAGCAATTCAATAAATCTCAACGTTTTCAATGTAATTGAGACGCATAATATAGAGATCATGTTTTTTTTTTCAATCATGTAATCGTTCAAGAGACAATAATGCACTGTTCAAAAGTGTAAGCAAAGGAAGCAGAGAAGGAGGGAAGAATCTAGCTTGTTAATCATGCCTCAAAACATTGGCGTTTAAAAAAAACATTCTATGACATCAGAATCTACACTGAGTGAACAGAGCCTTCATTTAAGTCTAATAATTCACTAAATGTTTTGTTATAAATAAATTTATATTTTTTCAAATGCAGAGAAATTCCGCAATGAAGTGTTCTGTTCGATAATGAGAAGCATCCAATTTTGGCGATCAAATATGAAGCCTAAGCCTTTAACATTTGCAGTAGACGTCCCCGCCCCGAAACAAAGTTCTGTCTTCGTGACTTCGCCACAGCTTTAAACCAAATTTAAGCATTGATACTAACGGACATAAAGGCATAACTTAGAACCATTACTCAGAATATACAGAATGACGAACGGATAGATAAAATTAAATGTAGAGAGAGCCTTTTCAACTGAAAGTACCCCAAGCCTGAGTAAATCAACATGACTTTCATCCTTAGCTCACAATCATTAAGAAGACTGCGCTCGTACCTATAATTTTAAAATTCTCCCGTTAGAGGAATAGTACCGCACAGTAGTTCGGAGCCGTTTCATGAATTGAAATTTGTCCTCACAAATGAATCGCGGGAGTAAAAATCCCTTTAATTCTCTAAGGCCGAGTTGGATGATAAAAAAGGTGGGGTTAAAAAATACACAAGACGGAAGACGTCGGCCAGATATAAAAATAAATTAGTCACATTACGGGAAATTCGAAATCTCTACAGTGAGCACCCATATCTCTCCTCGAACGCTCATTACCTAACGGATTTTAAATACCACTTCCACTAACGCCAAAGATTTATAATAATAATGCACGCAGTTCGAGCGCGAGAAAGAGCAACGTCCTAGAAATAAGAAAACTAGGAGGGAAAAACATTACTCAAGACTTAGAGGAAACGGGGAATTCAATCTTCAACGGTTTCACCAGATGCGCGCCCCTAGTAAATAGAGATGGAAAAAAATACCTCTCGAGAGAATCTTCCTCGGCTGAAGAAATAACACTAAAATAGAGGAAGAGCCTGGAAACTAATAAAATCCACACGCAATAAATGTCCAGCCAAGTTAACGTATGAGCCGTGAGCGGGAGGTAGGCGCAGGATGAACGGCCGCCTCAACTACGGAGATTTCGTCAAACGAACCGACTGTATCAGAGGGTTCCATCGAAATAAGGAGTAAATTATATATTTCAAAATATGATTTTCTGATTCGTTTTATATACTGTCCTTCAATTACGTTAGTAGTTTTACGCCATACCTTTTGCAACCATGCATTTAAAAGTTCGAATTTTGTAAAGTTTTTCATGAGAGACAATACCTTTGAGTTGAAAGAACACAAAATACCTACACCGAGGCTATAGATTTTTTTCGTTAAGCAAGAGTATCGATTCGTTTGATTAAGGAACTGTATTTGACAAAGTATATTAAAAAAGTCTTGAAAATGTAGGTACGCCATCATACAATTCATTGGGTTTTTACCAAATAATTGCAGTAAGTAAATATCATTAGATCATTAACATGCAATACATTGTGTACATTTTATTGAATAAGATACAGAAATTCCGTCGTTCTTGAAAAAACTTTTAACTTTTAAAATCCAAGGATGCCATTCATGCCTTTAAAATTAACATATCCACAAAACTTAATATTAAATTAAGGTCTGCAGAGATGAATCTACGCGGCAGTAGCCCCGAAAACCTCCACGCTCAAAATTATCCTTCGAGCATGCTATATAAAATCATATAATAAAATTATCATATAATTTTTTGCTTATACTTGCCTATCCGATATCTAGAGGGTTTTAAGTTGAGCGGTGCACCGCTCCGCTGAGGGTGGCTGGCCGGCGGCCGGCGGAAGACCGAATGGCATTATCGCTAAAATATTTTTGTATTGGTGGTCGAACTTGCGTGGTGTATACTTAGCATAATTCTATATCCTGTAAGATTACATATATCAAGGTCTTCACGCCTATCGTATACTCACTTATCGTTTGTGCACTCACCTTAAAATATTCATGAAACAAATGTGGGCCGGTTTTCATCCTCTTAACGAGCAAAAGTATGAGTGACCAAAGGCAACTACTTAATTCACTATGCGAGAACCTTACAGTAACCACAAGATGCTTTTCTCTGCAAAACTTTCCTCATATTTTTATAGAGAATAGATCCCTTACATGCTGTACAGCGTTGTCAGCACGTTATTCCGAAATAAGGTCTTGGCGCTAAGAGAAATACATGCTCCCTAATGCCAAGAATTGTTCACAGGACCATTTCAACAGCCCATAGACGTAGATAGGATGGAATTCAGAGGGAAAAATTCGTCTGAACCCACCAAGGGTTTCTGATTTTGGTATCTCACCGACTATGCTGATGGTCGCGGGTTCGAATCTCACCAATTTCATGTATTAAATTCTATAATGGGTTTTAACTACAATTTATACATCTTTTACCTTAAAATTACATTGTTTTAAGCTCTCCATGAACACCAAGTTGTCGCCAATCGCAATGACATCTATATCGAGATTTTCTAAAAATTGTTTAAATAATAACAGCTCAAAAAATGCTAAAATGAAGAGATATCGTAAAAATGATGCCAAAATCAGATTCAGACGATCAAAATCAGTAAGGGACTTCCACTTTTGTTGTTATTTTAGATAAAATTACGACGTTATTAATTTTGGCCAGCTTTGTTTCGATTTGGGACCACTGTGCGTCGTAGCTATGATCTGTTAAACTACTCAGGAATCGCAAACTTCAATGACTATTTTAATATGCATGATGCGAAAAAAAACTACATGCTACATTATCCATGCTCTTAACTTCAGGAGATATCCGAAAAATCAAGCGTTTCACAGCGTGTACATGTCCACGATAAACTCGGTACTCAGAGAATAATGCATAAATGAGGAGAAAACTGTTATTTCTCCATGTTTCCGGTGTAACCTCGTCGGTTTGTTGGTGATGACAACAGTTTGACCCCCAATATAAGGAGGACAAAAATCGTGGACCGGCATCATCTTCGACTAGAAGACGCTGGCAGCAGTGCCAGCGAAACTGTTGTCATCACCAACAAACCTACGCGGTTGCACCGGAAACATGGAGAAATTGGAACCTGAACACCGCGGAAACCTACGTAGTCACAGAAAACTGTTATGCTACAAAAGTAAGAAACGAGCGATTTTTCACGAAAAAAATTCCACGAGACCGACATCGGAAATGAAAGAAAACCATCGCCGTCAGCAGCAAAAATAGAGCATACAATGTATTTTGTTCGATGTTTCCTGGTGTCAACCACAGAGATGGGGTACACAATAGAATACATTTTCGCATTTCAGCATTCCCTAAATGTCCCACTAAGGCCAGTCCTGCACTAGTCACGGTAGGGTCCGATCCCATTCTCACGAGGGCAATCGAGTTAGTCCCCCAAATTGGATCCCGCAACACTCACTCGTCGGCGCATTCTAATGGTGCGGAGATGTAGCAAAAAGGGAAAGATGCGACGAATATATAAATCATCATTACCATTCCGAAGTGCGCTAGAGGGGACTCCACAAAATATCCCTCCCGAAAGAATAAATTAATTATATAAGACTCCGCCAAAAGAGATGCAGGGGAAGTTTCCATCCTGTGTATGACCATAGAGTAAGTATATATATATAGGTATGACTCAGAGGAATAATAAGGGCGAATTGGTGGCATGACTGGCTCCTGAAAATAATATGGAATAGTTTCACAACGAAGAAAGAAAATATCGCATTTTGGCAGACGGTGGCACTTGATGTACATACTCACTCCACAGTACGCATTTATATCGTATGCTAAATGCAACCAAAGAAAACAAGACTGTCAAAGCGATGATAAAAATTAAGAAACCAAAATCTCTACCACGGACAGCCAAATAACGGAAATCAGTGGGCATAGTAACAAATTTTGAAAAAATCAATTCATTCAACAAGTATTCAACTTCAGCATCAATGATTCAATATTTTAGCAGACCGAATTTTTCTCTTTGTCAAAACCAGATTACTTAATTGGGAAAAGTAAATAATGAATTTGAAATACTCCCCCAAAGCAAAAACAAAATACGATCATTAATATTTTTCATTGCCTAAACTTTCTCAGATGATTGCTTTTGTTTTTACATCATTCCGACTTTTCAGGCACTATGATGTTGCTTCATTGTTTATTGACCTGTTCCAGGACTGAGAGTCGCCTAAACTTCCATAGTCTTGTCTTGAAAAGCCTACAGTAACACTGGCGGTAACCACTGGCATGGTAAAATACCTACACGTACCTACTAAGGTACTCATTCATGTCGCATTTCACAGATTCATAATGATGTATCATAGAACACAAAATTAATCACTGCCGTCAACGGAGTTATGCGTCGTTTTCTTGATTCTATTCTCTGTTTTGTATTCCATAGGGTGACATCTTTCAATGCAGCTCTAGGTGCATCCACCTATCGGACAATAGGCAATACCTCAGGTGGGTGTATCACAGTGATGGAATATTTAATAGGCTCACTTTCGCGTTGGCATTCAACAATGTGGCTCTTGTGCGCGTTCCAGCTCGAAAATCCACACATGTGGGCGGAGATGCATTGATACGGGACCCCTGAGCTAAACTTCATCCAGCACCCAAGGATTCGATTCGTTTTAACTCCCCATTCCATTACCATGCTTTTGATAAATTTTTCCCGGTATACCTCAACTCATTCTATACTGGATTGCACTGATTTTAGTCCGCGAACGTTTAATCCAAATTAAAAAGTCCCTAGTGTGTTCTCTAGGCTCTTCACGTTTTTTCGAGGTTTCACGTCTCAATAAGTGGTCTTCAAAACGAGCTCTCATTATCAATAATTGCCATACAATATAAAAGGAATAAAACCAGACAAATAAAATAATACATTTATAATGATTTAAATAAGAATCTCCAAGTTTACCTTCATCGTTCTTGAGTAACGGTTTAACATCCTTATCGCCTTCATTCAGAAAAAGCCAATATTTTAAGTTCCATGAACTGGAAGGAAGATGAATACATGAAGATACATTGAAAAGGGAGGTGGGAGGAAGAAAATCTCAGGGCCGTTAAGGAACGAACGGAGATGCAAAGACGTGGAAATTAAGACGATCGTTTGAGAGGGAAGTATGAATACGGGACCATTGATTTAAATAACGAAACTACAATAATGAAGTAAAATTTACAGTCAGTTTCATAGCAGTTGTCTGGAAATCCGTCATCTGAGAAATGGGGGCATTTCAGAAGTGCCACCACAAAAATATTAAGTATTACTCGCGTATCACACAACGAAGGCGAAATAAAATCAATCGTCAAGAATAGAACGATATCATCGTTAATAATCCACCTTCAAGGGAAGAGTCGCTCTCGAAAAATTTGGCCTCTAAAGTGATAATAAATACCTACATCATAAATTTTTAACTCTCATAACTCACATAAAGTGTTCACGGTAGTACATTTCAAGTGGCCCGATTTTGTATTCCAAATGCAATAGAGATGAGCATTATAATTTTTGTAACATTGGAAGTCATTGATGAAAAACCTCAGGGACTAGATGTGGCAAAATGATTATTTAAACAACATCCATGAATTCCGAAAATAACTTCCAAACGCGAATAAAATCAAGACTATTATACAAGTCAACGCATCGCACGAATTATTTCGAAAAACACCATGTAATCCAAAATAATTTTGTATTTCATAACACGTATGAGAGCAATGAATTAAAAATACGAAAGAAATGTAAAAAGTGGAGTATAATGGCCCTTTTAATTCGCCACTATGGAAATAACATCGCATGTCCCGAACGGAATGCTTCCTATTTACACTACCTAACACAAGCTATGCCTTTCCCCTATCTTGCACTACTATACTTATCGGGTAGCGGCAACACGCAACTAAGAGTAACACGATATAACGCACATTGCCGGGCGAAAGTTATCGCAAAGACACAATCTCCAGGAAGAAACTAATCACTTTCGGTGCATCGGGTCGACCCCTAGCAACTAGGAGAGACGCCGACTTGGATGCTGCTTCCTGGACCATTCTCGACCCATCACCTTCCACAGAGTGGAACTAGGAAAGGGGATACATGACAGGGGAGGGGGCAATGTCACGGCCACGCTTTATCCATTCCACAGACGGTCGGTCGGTCGGTCCTCTCGCGACATCATCTTAAGGTTAGCCCCTCGACAATAAAGAGTGGAAGGGTCAGGAGGTGCAGTGAGTCACCGTGGAGAAGGGAGAAGGGGTTGGTTGCCATGTATTGTAGGGAGGCTGGGAAGGGGAGGGACGAAGTTGACGACGAGGATGCACTCGGATGGAACTGAAGTGCCGACTGGGATTAGGGGGAAGGAGTTCCTTCTGGGAGAGAGGAATTAGGAAGCAGTCAAAAGACGGCCGATGGAAGCGGAGGGGAGGATAGAATTGATGACTGATCAGAAGGGGTGTGGGATGGGGAGAAGACAGTTAACGGAGGATAAGAGATGCGACACACACTAGGAAGATGATGGGGGTAGGCTCATGAGGCACCAGCGGATGGCTCACAGATCGGTGCGAGCGCCGATGCGATTAGGTATCCGTCCCGGGCCGACGACCTGCTATGCACGCAGAAGTAAAACCGATCACTTAAGAAAAGAGAGGTAAATAGGAATAGCTATATGGAAATAAGATTTTACACTTACTCCCGGCGAACATGATATTTAAACTTTTCTCGGGATTCCGCGCGGGTTAAAATTTCTAAGTGCGCCGACGCAAAGTGGGCTAGAATCGAAAAAAGCTGGCCAAAACCCCAAAATCGATTTTTTTGAGCTAGGAAGTTGAAACTTCGCATACATATTCACAAATAAATTTTGCATACCTTTCCAGATTATTTATTTCCTGTGCTTTCATGTTAAAAATATATGTGAGGTCAAAGTTGGACAAATTTAGCGAAAAACGACGACTCTCGATTTTTTCTGAAAATTGCCGACTTCATCCTCGTGCAGTGGTTTCATGAATAGTTTTATCGACAAAACTGTTATATCATCTTAATCGACACTTCTTTTTATTTCATTTGAAGGGTTTTTAAAGATTTTGTTTCATCAATAACCATAGATATATAACAAAATGGCGGAGCCTGTTTTCAGCCCTTTTTTTACATAAACGTAGAGAAAAAGTAGATATTATCATCGACTTCCACTAAGTAACTTATATCATGTCGTTTTTTGAAGCTTCTATACTGTGAATCTAAAGTAAAACCTTGCATCAACTAGCAACCCCGAATTTTAAACCGTTTTTTCGAGCGTGCGGTCGACTCCGGTTCTGGCCGGCGGCGGAGGCGGAGAGTACGGCGACGCGGCAAGCGCGTGGATGCAATATGGTCTCATTCACTTCTATATGTGGATAACAGATATAATAGTGATAGAAAATAATCACCAGAAAGAAAAATTACTAAATATTATTACGAATGACTCTTATTATGCAATCACTGGGCACTGCAAGAGGTGCAGTGAAAGGTTTCTTTTTTTGAGTGCATTCCATATACTACTGCGGAGAATGGACTTAAATTGTGTGCTTAAAGTAGGGAAACGGACTCTTTTATTAACAAACAAACTATATAATAATAACAAAGAATATATTCCTTAAACGTGATGGAAAATGGTTCAAGACAGTACTTGATTTTGCCGAAAAATCAAGTACTGTCCTGGTGCTTGAAGAGCACATTATTCTTATCCAGTAAGTTTATTTAGTTTATATCCTTGATTTAAAGTAATTAATAACTATTCCTTATGCAGCATAATGTGCATGTTACTTTAGCTTAGCCAGTGCTGGTGGATGCCAAGTCGTATGTTTTCAGGGTTGTAGCAAGAGAACGAAAAGGGGAAAAACGTTTGCAAAAGGAAGATACAGTGACCATCCTCGGAGGCAAGAAGGACCCTATCCCTACTTTAAGCACACAATTTAAGTCCATTCTAATAAAGTTTTGATTGGTGTAGAAGGGTACCAGAAATTTTGATTTCGTAGATTACTGAACGAATATATTTTTCAATCCACACTTTTCCAAAATCATTGTAATTTTGAAAAGGCTGTGGTGCTATTATCATTCCACAAGCATTTTTTTACTTCAACTACAGCATTCGATTAAAAATATATCTGTATATAGAATAATACTGAGTACCTTTCTTAGTTTTTACCACAATAATCCAATTGAAATAGCCAGTTTCTTTCCCTAATCCACTAAAAAACTTCGAACATATTTTTTGTATAGATAAAAAGGCGCTAACGAGATTTAAACCAGGGATCTGCCAACAAGCAGTCAATAGTTCCACTCACAAGGGCACACCGCTCCCCAAAAAGGTACACACGGAAGCCTAAAACAGTCATTTTTTCTGGCTATCTTAGAGACATTGACATCTTTTTACTGCTATTATCGTAGCACTGATTCATTTCATGGTAGAAATTGCAGTAAATTTCTTTGCTCAAGCGATAAAGACGGAGACGTAATTAAATTAAATGCATTGAAGGAAAAAAAAACTCGACCACCTGGACGCCATAAATTATTCACTCTATCTAGATTACCAAACTGCGCAGGCGCATGAGTTTTAAGAATGCTGGAGGTGAGAACTCAACCGAGACGAATAAATAACGTCAATATATTTAGTTTGCAGGACACTGACCGAAGACAGCTGGTAAAAGGTGAATGTGAGACACAGAGACCACAGACGGAGAATGAGATCCGTAAAAACAGGTATAGGGAGGTGTGAACGCGAAGAAATGTGGTCACAAAAAGAGATCATCAGATAGAAGATTTGAGGTGGCGAACTCGGCCGAACAAAAAACCGTGATAAATGGCAGCGGTTTAAGTTGCCCTGAAACCACAACACAATGGTAAAAACAAGATTGAGATTTCTGGTCGATGGTCCGCGATGGCTTCATGCTAGCAGAGCAAGTTCCTCCCATTTTTTCAGCTGTTTCAAACGCAGGTCATTTCCCCTTTATTTAGGCACAAATTTTCGCTGTATAACGGTGTCCAAAAGCCACACGTTTTCCCATCGACTAGCCTTCTTTTATTTTGGCAAGATGCAAATGATGACCAATACGAATTCTGAAGGAAGGACCATTCGGAATTCACAGAGAGCATATGGTATTTTTTTGGCATATTCTCAACCTATCGTGGTGGGAAAATCGCAAAATGAATTGCTACATTTTATGATAAATCCATGCACAAAGTTAAAAAAAATAGAGAACCATCGTTTAAATGACACAGTTAACACGCTAGACACAATATGAAAACGCTGTTTATGCCTGGCAGTCTAAAATAGTCAAGACTAAATTTTAAATTATAAAATACACGTAAAATACCCACTAATATACTACTAAATTAGTATGTGGCTTTTGACGAATGAATGAGTTATCCCTTTTTACAGACCATTCCATTGCCAAAATCTAAATAAAAATCCAAATGGTGCGCTAAACTTGTTAACTATATATTCATTTAGATAATTATGAGAATTCCAAAATTCTTGATTGATTACCTTTTTCACTTTCGTTGATACGTTTAATCTTCTCAGCTCGGAAGCAGTTGCTTCAACAGATACCATTGAGTTTCGTGCGATTACCCGTTTAGTAACGAAGAGACACGTAAAATTAATAGTGGAACCGATACCCAGCATTAGAAAACTTGATTTTAAAT
This sequence comes from Ischnura elegans, assembly GCF_921293095.1. NCBI lineage: Eukaryota > Metazoa > Arthropoda > Insecta > Odonata > Coenagrionidae > Ischnura > Ischnura elegans. The sequence goes on from NC_060246.1 coordinate 134,571,486, forward strand.
CCCCAACTTCAGAGACACCCAAAACTGCATTATACGAATAAAACATACCACCTATTTAAGACAAAGACACCCAATTCAACGTTACAACGAAGTCAAGGGGTACAGAAAAAAGCAGTGGCAGCAAAAGCAATAACTAGGAATATGCTTTGTGGGGGATGGGATAGCCTTGGGTGACGATACCCCACCCCGTTGGGGAAAATGTTTGAAAAATAACATGGCGGGAAATACATTTCACATCATCGCACTGAAAAATTAACTTTTAAGCAGACGCAATTATAATACGTCAAAACTAGACATTAGTTTTAAATATTTTTTTATCTCTCCGAGGCTTTGGGGGGGATCTATCCCCCTCATCCATCCCCCATAGTTACACCACTGGAAAAAAGCTAGCATATTGTGTATATCTTTTTTAATAGTAAGTTGGGTCACTTCAAGAGTAGTGACACCTCATTCTTGCACTAATCGCCACAGCCACATGCCCATACATGGATTAACGCTAGATACGGCTCGCCAAGGTGGTAAACGAAGAGTTTTCTGTAGCCATAGTCTGAGCGACCAAACGTCATGAAAATTAATCACAACCTCATTCAGGTTTAATCTCATCACACTCCTTGCAAATATTACGACATATTTATCGATCAAATGAAAAAAGACTACGAAAGGGTGACCTCTGACATCGATAAACCTCCAAACTGTATGAGTACTACGAGAAAAATCCTGACGAAAGACCTTTAAAGCTCTCACGGCTTCGTGTAAGGGTGGGTGAAGGAGATTATGTTACCTCCGCGCTCCCTCTTAAGTTCAAGTTATGTTGCATCCGGAGGATAATATGAGCAATAACGGCATATGTACGCGTTTCACTGCATGCAATGAATAAATAATAGATCACAATCAAGGAGAAAACACGGGAGGTACGCAGCGTAGCATCCCGCTACTGTATTCGCCTTTGGGACTCGTATAAATATTGCTTGGGTCAAAGCCACATCCCCGCTCATAAACCAGGCTTTCCTTGACTTCAGCGGGAGATAAAGAAACACACATCACTCAACCCAACGGTACAAACTCAAACAGTTCAAGTGAGATGTTGACCGTAATTTAACAGAGGTATTTCAAAATGATCCCTCACCTACGCGCCTTGAGCTTCCATTGCCAACGACAAGAGGAGACTTTAGCATTTATTTTCTTTCGTTTACCTTTCCCAGCGACACATTCGAGCATCGCGATACTGAATCTAGTAATTCCGTGATCATGACATGAAATGAGCTAAAGCGAAACGTGCTATATGTCGATAGCATGTTTCGCTTTAGATAGATCGAGGCTCAACCCTTCCAGGTCCAAGGGACATATATGTCCCAAATTTTTTTAATTCTCTAAAATTTAAATAAAAAGGTGTATGATTGTAAGAATTGGTTCTATTGAAGAATAAGCTATTTGCTTTTAGTTTTAAATTCTTTTAATGATATCCTTTAGACATTATAGTTTCCACATTGTTAAGAACTTTCACTTGAAATACTGTTTACGAAGTGAAAATTTGATAGTTTACGACAAATCAATGAGAAGGTCAATTACTTACAACAGGACTTTCGGTTAGCCCTTACTATGTAACTAGCCTGTGAAGTTAGTACAAGTGCATTTGAGCTTTAATTTTCACAAAATTAGTGTTTTATGTCATGGGACACAAATCGATGGCTAAGTTCTAACTACACGTCTCTCAAAGTTTCGCCGGTTTGAGACAGTTATCTTTAAAAAAAGTGTAATGATATAAAAAAAAATAAAATTCAGGCAAAAAACAACTCTCTGTTTGCAACTGTATTCTTTTTTTCAGTTCAATGAATTTTTGGTTTTTTATTTTCGTGTAAAATAAAAAATATAAATAGTTTCTTTTGCTCTCCTGAAAAGTTGCTATTTTTGAGATACGAGTCGTTAGAACTTAGCCATCGATATGTCCCTATGGACCAAAGGGGAGCGAGAATTGGTTTAATTTCACGTCCCAGATTGTGTATAAGAAACTATTAAAGAATGAATAAGTTATCCCTTTTTATAGACCCTTCCATTGCCAAAATCTAAATAAAAATCTTAGTAGTGCGCTAAACTTGTTAACTATAAATTCACGTAGATAATTACGAGAATTCCAAAATTCTTTATTGATTACCTCTTCACTTTCATTTATACGTTTAATCTTCTAAGCTCTGAAGCAGTTGCTTCAACAGATACCATTGAGTTTCGTGCGTTTACCCGTTAGTCTTATAGCTTTCATATAAATGTTATTAGAATATACGCATTAAGATTACCTTAAAAACGTATTTTGTTATGCAATCTAGTGGCTAAAATCGTTATGGACCATAAAGGGCTAAGGAGGGCATTCGCTGACGGTAGCCCGGTGTACCAAGATGGAGACTCTGAAAAGAGTTACAAACGACTTAAGTCACCTTAAATAGATTTTATTCCAGAGTTGGCTCTCTGCGAAGAATCTGCGACTCCGAAAGATGGACGACCGCATTAAGACGAACTACGCAGCGGGAAGTTGGGGGCGAAATATATCAGATAAATTGCGGGACCCGGGAAGGCCCAATCTACGCTATCCCATGGCAAAGGCGCATATACGCATTACACGGAGAGATAAGGGGAGGCTCGGCCTGCGCCTGGCGAGGGAACTAATAGGCATATCCATAAGGCCAGACTCGAGGTAGCGGCGAATGCATTGGGACGGTAGAAAGGACTTACGGAGAGAAGCTGAGGATCACTATCTACTTCATCATCGCCTGTCTCAAGCGGGAGATTACGAACGTCATGAGTTGAGAGACGTTGAGAGGGCAGCACTGTCCGCCGAGCAGCCGAAGGGGGAGGGGGGATAATGGACAAATGGGATGTCACAGAAGTCAAAAGACCTTAAGCCATACGGATAGGTTTACAGTAGTATAGGGGTCAAACTTGCAGTAATACAGTCAATGGGGTAGTCAGGGAGGATTATTATGTTATATCCCTTCATATCCATAATAAATTTTCGATAGCGGTATTTAATGAGCTATGTTCGGATCGAGAAAAAATTCTAAATCCTTACCAAAATTTATGGCAGAAAAAAATTTTTATAACTAACAATATGGTGTGATATGGTTTCAGATGTCATGGAGAAGCCAGCATAGTGCCTAAATTTAATGTTTAGCCCACACACAACCAAACGTGGATCAACCAGAGACTATCCCTTCCATCAAGGATAAACACCACACTCACCTCATGATTAACTTACACAGTCATTCAAAAATATTTTACATGGGTCATTCCCACTAAATTCGACAAACTTTTGACCCTTTGAAACTCAGATTTTCATCAAATTCACAGAAAAAAATATGCGTTATCATAGACCCTGGGGATAAAGTAAAAGAATGTATGTATCCAAAAAGATCTCCGGCTCCATTCCCGCATTCGAGGGCAAAGATGTTTTTCCCTCAAATTGGAATTAAAAACAAGAGAATTAATAAAAACGAATGATAACCCTCATTTTCTGATCATGCGTTTACACAACGTAGTTGAATTCAAGGGGGGAAGAAAACTTTTATTTTAAGAAGCGATGTTTCACTATGAGAATAAATAATGGGCAGTAAGAGAAATCAGTCGAAACATATAGAAGAAATTATACATATATAAATAAATTCGAAAATATAAAATGCAATAATACTTCAAGGTAAGGGCGACATCACAATAACCGACCTCAATGCATTGTATCGGGAGAGAGAAGAGGCTAGAACACCTCAAAACGACATTTTCAAGATAGAGACTGATTCATCAAGTCATTAACCCTTTCCTGAGGGTTGGACAGCACATACTCCTGAAAGTCAACCAGCCACAAAAAACCGACTGAAAACAAGAAAGGACGAGCCATGTAATTAGCCCGTGATTTAGTATCATTCTAATCGAAGACCACGGCATCCTTAGCAGGATGATCGCTGGGACAGTCTACAAATTACTAGCTACTACAGAATCTACTCCCTTAATAGGTGACTAAGAACTGCCACCTAGCTGCCTGTTCTTCCATTAAAGGACCGAGCCGACGGAATACTGCGAGAAAAGGGGCATAATTACTTCCCACTTTTAAAAACACCAATTAGATACGGGTGCTTCAATATTTCTACCTTCCTAAGAGGGAAACTAACTAGGGAATTACATGCACCTTACACGCTAAATCCGACAAGTCTAACGTTAAAGACAGCACCAATTTTAAGTGAATGATTACGTCCCATGCTATTAATTATTCACCGAAGAAATTCGTGCGGTAACTTCATACGCAACGCTGAAATGAATTACAGAGAAAACGAGGAGAGAAATATAAGTACAGGCCTATTTTTCCTTAGCATTAATAAGAACCTAAGTTGCCCTCATAAACCTGCAGTTGAAACGGAGAACAAGTGTCAGTCGCGCTTTTAAAGACTTGGAAGTAGCCGGCCGAACAATTTTTCACAGTTGCATGGAGATAAAACACACTGATAGATGAAAGGCCCCTAAATCCTTCATTTAGAGATTAAATTTACACACATGTAAAACCGAACTGTATAGTGCGCATCCACACCTCATATTGACTTCAAAGATAACTTGTAAATAAAGCCCAGTCTACGAGATGAAAAGTAACGAATACATAATTTATGGTAACTAAAAGTTGAAGGCATAATGTGAACATCACCAGCTCAAAAAGGTATGGTTCCTCCCGATCAATTGAATGCAATCCGTCGTCAGATCACCTGATATTGTTGGAATGAGGAGCCTGGAGATGGAATAGAAAAGGGAGCAAATTACCTCTCAGTCTGGTTCCATTTCCTCAGATCAATGCACTAAGAAAAGCAGTTACTTTAAGAACCTTTAATATAAAACTTAAGTAATGTTAAAACCTTCTCGCGCAAGTGCAAACAATAACTGTGGCAACGTGCTTTCTCGAGTAGTTCGACGAAGGCTAAAAAAGAGAATAATCCTTATACTTCCGTCGCATTGATATATCCCTAAAATGGGCACAATCCGTAGAGGCAGTCTATAGGAAAGTGATTACTATACCAATTTTTTACATCATTCGTCGTAAATTATCAGTCCAAGTGAAATAATCCACACTGATTTTAAACCGCTTGATAGTCAACAGCGATAGAATGAGAAGCCTGCAGGCGGAATGGAAGAGGTTTTTATCCCTCAGCCAAGTTCGATTTTCCCTCAGCTATGAGGCACGACAAGCATTTGCGTTAAAAATTTCAAATGAAAAACTTGAATGAATTCTAAAATCTCCCCAAGTATGCGCAAAATATAACTATTGCAAGGAACCTTCCCAAGGACTTTGGAATGGACTGCATAATAAATTAATTTTAATAATACAGTCCCATTGCAACTGAACACAACCGATAAAGGCAATTAAAATAAAAAGAGATAGCTAAAAACGTTTAAATAAACTCACCCAAGCCTTAAGACGGATAAATAGAACCAGGAGTGATCGAAAGATTCCACGAGATGGAGTGGAAAGAGGACGTGGATCACCATTGTTCCTTTTCTCTTTCATCCTGATCCCCGAAAAGCGGTCCCTTTTTAACCCTTCTAGAGTCTCGACGCCGCGACAAGAGATAGGAGTTCTCTGTAAGGAAAAAGAAACGAAAGAGACGCTCGAATCGAGATTTTAAGCGCTTCTCCTCCTGACGGGGGTCCCGAAGAACGGAGACCGCAGGATAGGGTGCAACACGAGACGCCCGGGCACCCTTGAGATGACCGGAAAAGAAACGTCCTTCGCTGGGGAAAACGAAATAAGAATAATACGAGAGGAAGGGGTAAAGGAGGAGGCCTGACCTCCTGGGAGGATGAATGGGTTTCGTTTGAAAGGGTGGAGGAGGTAGAAATGTTCCTGAGGAGAGGTCCCACTGCTCACAGCGAAAGGAGAGGTCGGGGAGGGTTTTAACCTCCCGGGATCTTTCCACTCAATAGGGTGGGTGGTAACCTGAAGGATGAAGGAGGACGCGTTTCATTTCAAAGGTGGCACTCGTGTAGGGTGGGTGAAGGGGTTTGGGTTTAAGGGGAGCGGCAACACTGGAAAACGACCGTTAAATCCGAATCCGCCGTCATTAATTTTTATTCCGAAGGGAAGGAAAGTAGAAAATAGGAATCCAATTTGAGGAGCTGAGGTTGAGGCAGTGGGGTAGTCGTGGTAAGTTTGAGAGCTGAACATTTTAACTAAAAACCCTTCTGTCCCAAAACGGATTTCTGATTGATTAGAAGCTAAATAAAGGAAATGCTAGAAGTTTTAATTTTAAATTATTATCATAACATAAGTGTATGGCAATGAATTTGAAATTTTTATTCCCATCATGATTTCAACCCTTGGCAAATGTTATCTTTAGGGTGGAGAGTTAGAATTTTATCAACTCCTATTTCAAGAGTGGTATTACGGCTATGTAACTATTATTAATGGTTTCAGGGGTGACAATACCATTGTATTTACGATATAAAATGGCAAAATCTATTTCCAATCCTACATAAATTTTATAATCATACCAATTGACAAACGATGCTACATGGAAAGAATTTAAAATGATTTAAGACCAGCGGGAATACCTCCACTGCTCGCGTATTAATGAACCTTTCTCATCTTCCACCTTTATGCGAGAGAATATTGAGAATCGAACGCCAGACACGTACGGATTCAAACTGAGCGGCAACCCAATATCATTAAGATAATTCCAAGTAGAAAAACGTTGGAAAATAACATTAGCAAAGAAATCCTTTCAGTTACAGAAAAGTCTCCGCGTAAATAACGGTGTTAGTATTGTGACTCGGTAAAACTTCCTGAAAAGTGTTCTGTGGAGTGAGATTTACACATGGACGTGAGATATGGACATTTAGGAAGAATGTATTGACAAACGTAAAGCTTCAGAAATGTGTTTTTGAAGGAGACTTACTTTAACAAGGTGGACAGATTGAAAAATTGCGGAGCAGGTTCTAAATACAGTCCATGCAGAAAAGTCAACTACTGGAAAATAATTAAAATACGAAAAGTAAATCTTATAAGACACAAACTCAGTTACGAGAACTTCATGCAGAGTATAACAGAAGGTAAATTTTCCGGCAATATACTGAGAGAACGATCGAGAAATTCATACGCACAAGTATTGGAGATAGAAATGAGAAGAATTTCCTACTATGACATGAGAAGAAAGGATGAAGATAGAGTTTGCAGGATCGTGGTTACAGCAACAAAAGGAATCTTTAGAGGCGAGAAACAAGGGTGAAACAAGAAAGAAAATTAGCTTTAAGAATTTCCGAATACACAAGAATTATAGAGGAAAAGGATACAACATTTTTGCTAGTCACATGCAATGGATAAGTTACACCACGTTAACACTGATACACTGCCATACATTTGATCGACCGACGGCTTTTTCCCTTTCGCTGACAGCGAGTGAGAGGGAATGCCCCCATCCCACCTTAATGCAGCACTCAATCGAGACTCGCCATCTCGAGGAAGTAGGAGGTAAGGGGTGGGGGATGTAAAGCAGAAAGGGAGGGGGATGAGAGACTTTGAAGATTGATTGTCATATTGTAAATTGAAGAATTTTACAATGATTAAACTCGAATGTGGACATCTGGCATTTGTTTTTTTTATATTGAAATTATTCATAGTAATTGCGTATCATAATGATTCTCAGGCAGGTTTGGGTAGGTAAGACTATTATTGTCCTAACGATTTCAACGTTTACACGTCGCCAACAACGGTGACCAAGTAACCAGAAAATTTTCTCATGGGAGACAAAGCCTACCGAATAGATTGACAACTTCGTTCCTCTACAAGAAACGAAATTTATCGTATATATTTCGCGCATAGACCACAACCATGGCATTTCTCCACAGCTGAAAAAATGTGAATTTGTATTTTACGCAGATGGTTTATGTGTGAATGACTGAATCCTGATTAAAATTGTGATCATTCGTTATTAAGGGTAAGTTGTACACAATAATTTGGAAATAATGACGAAATTTCTAGACTCTGAAACCGTAAAACCTCCTCCCTCCATAGCCCGTTCACAGTGGTAGTTGCCTCTTAATAATTTAGTGTAAACTGTCTTTCAGCTGACGATGAGTGTCCGCAATAAAACATATCCCAACGGATATACGAGGCATTTATTTTACTAAGTATTTGAAATTATTTTCATGAAATAAATTCTCATTTCCAAGTATCATACCGAAAATCTAATGATTCACGATAATTTAGTGTAAAAAGGTACAGATATAAACGCATTTCACGGAAAATCGTACGAATGAAGTACCTACATAAATGGCCTTGACATGGAACATTCAATCCCAAGATCTTTTTCTTGCATGCGAGTTCTACCAAGGAAAACCTATAGGATACCCTGAAACTTGAAACTAAGTAAAACTCCTCCATAGGTAAACGAAATTCCGATAGAGATCTCGGAACTGGGCCGGGCCTAGACAATCCATCACGCACGTAATTAATGACCTTAGGTTTTCTTTTAACATATTTTGGAGAAAGGAGTAGCCAGCATACCGTCGGGTGGTGGAGCCATTCGGCATCCATAGCTTCAAAGGCCGAATCCACCTTCATTTCGGGGTAGATTTTAGAGCCATTCCATTTTTGTACCAGCCACCTCAATTTCGATGATCAATCTATCATTGGGCCATACAGAACTAATTTCATCACAGAATTTTGAATGGTTTCCGACTTCTGCCCGGATGGTATCCCAGCACAGTGTTCGAACCGGTCGCCATTACATCTGCTATCATTCAGAGATTTAAATAATACACGAAGCACGCAAATAACCCAAAAATAATACATGAAGCACGAGCACAAAATATATTTAATTTGGACTACTTTCTTCGTTTCAGTGCACCGACGGAAGTTAGGTCTATAAACCGACCATTTTCAATGAAAAATGCATGCATTATTTCACCTTCATTAGCATTTTTACACCCATCTCATTCATTTCCATCAAAATAATATGTAAATCATAATAAAAACTCATGACTGGGTGTTGAATTGCGGATCTCAGAATTTCTGGCAATTCTCCTTTCGCCACCATCCTTAACGGATCGGGCATTACACCAGGAAATATGAACACAGTAAAATTTCCATGGGGATTGCGGACCCCGGTCATCGTAATTGTTTGCAAAATGGCCCGGTAAGCCGAAATTCTGTGGTTCATTTCCCGAATCAGGGTAATTTTTGCAACGGTAATGTGAATTTCAATACCATACATGAGGAATTCTCGGGATTTACTGCATTATTACACCCTATTTCACCAAATGCACCCAATATTCCTCAGTATCATGCTATAAAATATCGGTTGAAAAAATAATTTCATTAAAAGAACGCATCCATGCCTTCTTCAAAATAGCTTCAGCGTAACACCGCGACCAAGACGGACGGAGACGACGATTATGTGTCGATCAAGTTGTTTTTTTTTCTTTACGTCCGAAGCAAAAAATGAGAAACGGCCCGCTGGCATCCTCGATTTTATTACCGGAAACAGCCCGAGACACTGTTTGCATTGTTTCAAATTGGGGAGGAGGGGAGTTGGACCGAAGATTAAATTATGGCTGACCCCCGGGAGTCGAGACGGGATGAAGGTAAAGTGGGAGGAAGTGGGGTCGAGCGCGGGAGAAGGTCCCGGGCCCTTTCCCAGGCCAAAGGGTCTTCCGCCCCCCCCCCCCACTGCCACCGACTAGTCCCGCGATTAAGTACTAAACGAGCCGTTCTAGGAGAGAGATGTGGGTATCATGCCGCGGTATGACTAAATGTTTTCCATTCCCTTTTAATGGTGAGGACATCAGAAGACGGAAACGACCGATTTTCAACTGCAAGATCAAACATTCACTTTGTGACTACCGATTCGATCGATGGATTTTTCTTCCTCATAGAAAAATCTACTAGAATTGGTAGAAAATTAATTGCGTATGCTTGGTTTCGCTATTTAGTGGGCCCTTTTCTCTTCTATAGCGTTAAGGTGTTTTTCCCCTTCCCCTCCCGGAGGCGTCGGCGGGCTCCCATCGCGGCGGCGCCTCTATCCTTTTTCCTTCCTCTCCAGCCCCTCCCAGGGTGATCGGGCGTATAAGCCACGGGCTTGGTTCCCGGCCCCGGTGTGTTTTATCCTTAAGAGGGTTCACTTAGAACCCTCATGATCATTCACTTTGTGAATGCCGCAGAAATTTTAATTATTATTATTTTAAGTATTACAATTGCCTGCGTATGTAATTTGGCGACACGGCTACATAGTTTCATTAAAAATCAGCCAAAATGGGATGTTACCACGAATATATGTGCAACGAAATGCTTCTCGTGTTGTCGGATCATTGTTTTTGGCAATAACTACGCATTTCAATAAGGTTATAATAGCACGGTGAATGGTGACACGGCAAGCATGCACTTAAGAAACACTTTGTTGCTGAAGGCCAAGGCAGCCTCGTTCTGTTTCTCCATATCTTTTATCGCTATGCCATATCCACCCTCTCCACCTCTCACTGTGGTTTAATACGAGACTTCCAACTTTGAAGGGGAAACACAAATGTTATCCCTAAAAGATTTATGGTTTTACCTAAATTTCTCGGGAACACTGGACATTATTTTCAAATTAAATACTTTCTGGTGCTATTGCTTCACTGATTCATTGTAAATAAATAACTCTTTAAATCAACATATAATAATTTCTTTACTCACAACCGACTTTCAACAGTGTAGCAACATCAGGTGACCACCAAGATCTTCACAAAGTAATACCCTTTACTAGTATTTATCACGGTTTCAGGATATTTCTCAGATTAGCTATTTCTACTTCGTGGTCATCACTCACTATATTGTTTTCATTCCTTAGGGGGAGAGTTACGGTTACAAAATACAACAAAAATTGAAGGAAAATCAGGTTGAAAATGCCATTATATACGGGCGCTTGCTGCTCTTCCATGCCGTGATATTCACAATGAGTAGATAAAGAAAAACATAAAATTAGGGAAACAAAAACTGGAATAAGTGGATGAATTCTGTTAATTGGGAAACAGGATAACTAGCTATGCAAGAAGCAAGAAAGACATTATCGGCAGAAAATCCTTGGCGAAGAGACCATTCCACCAAAAGAAAGATCTACTTGCAGCGGAAAATGTGAGCAAAGAAGTAAGGAAACAATCTATCAGAACTCAAATTTGGAGTATGCTACTCTACGGAAACGAGACATGGGCGATGATAGTAGCGGAGAAATGAAGGATGGAGGCTTTTGAAAATTGGTTCTGCAAAAGTATGATTAGGATAAAATGGATCAACCGAGTGTGTAATGAGGAAGACTTTACAGGAGAAGGAGAGAAGAGAAACCTTACGAAAACTCTGATAATAAGACAAAATAACCTAATCGGCCATATCTTGACACACCACACGAAAGCATTCGTCGAAGAACAATTGGACGGCAATAATGGAAGATGAAGATCACGAATAAAATACATGGAACAGATGAAGAAGGGTGTGTAAGAGATGAAATACTCAAGCGTGAAAAGAGCATCTGACAAGAGAATGGAGTGGAGAGCAGCGTAAAACCAATCCCGGTATTTTTGATCCGAGATGATTCACAATGAGATGAAAAAATAATTATAAAACTTTTTTTTAATTTTAGATAAATTATATGTTTAAGTTCATTGGAGAAAATAAGTCCGGGAAACCTGGTCCAAGACAACTTCAACACAAGATGCGTAAAAATCCGTATCGATAGAGTTAAAATTCCAAGGCCCTACGAACTGGGACCATGTCGGATGGGCAGATATAATTCATCTCAAAGGCAGCCAGTATCATGCCCCCTTCCCAAACGACAAAGAACCCTCGGACCTCTACAACCGTACGGGGAACTTTTCGGAAACATATTCCGAAATCGAACTCAGAGGTGGTCCATGTAAATCACGGAAGATTTTGAAAAAGTAATTAACTGCTCATCGCACGACGGTCAAGGCGCAGAAGATACGGTTTTTAGGGCTGGTTTTTATCTTTATGACCGTGCTAACAAGCCCGAAGCTGTGTTTTCGACGCCCTCACACTACAAAGCAAGCCGAGAAAGAAAATTTTAATAATATTCACTTTCCTAGCGATTGAATAGGTATAAGGGGCGACAGCTCGCTGGATGTAATGATTCAAGGTGCAAAAGAACACAGTTTCGAAGGCTTATTCCACCCGTAAATTATGTCAATATGATGAATTATTAGTATGGCTTAGAGAAAATCACGTTTTCTTACACCGATCCCCAAAAAGACTAAAAGTTGTACCTCAAAATTAAATTCGTCACTCATTAATCTCTTGGTTTCTACATATGATGTAATACATAGAGCGGAAGGTGCAAGTATGTAAAAGGTATCTAAAGATGGTGTGAAAAAATTGTAAGACTTATAAAATCCAATATTGGAAATGTTTCCCTCAGCAAAAGCCGAGCCGCAAAAAAGATTCAGCATTTTCATTGTAATTACATTAATGGACATTTGCATTCTCAGATCTATTTCGTTGGTATATTTCTACCACAAAAATGAATCGGATTTCATACGTACTTATAGCATAATCTTGAGTCGCGTAAGGAGGAAGGGGCTTTTAACTCAAGTTTTGATTCCAATTGCCAATCCAGATTAGCAAGGATTTTGGACAAGCTAAAGAAATGCCCGAATTTCTTCATTTGGCTCAGCGCATTATCAGCCCCAATGTACTGAAAATAGTTAGGTAAAATTAGGCAACAATATAATAAAATCGAACTACTTTCCCACTATTGTCTTCTCTATTTATTATATCCAACGACTAGTATAGCAACCAATAAAAAACTAGACGGTAAGCGGCGTGCACCGCGGTGGGCCTGAGTACTGAACTCGCATGTGAAATGATCTGCTAAGCGCGTCATCAGAGATGAAATAGATTCACTCCAGGGAGAAAATTTTCTGGAAACATTGAAATCTCTTAAGGCCTCCGTAAAAGGGCGAACTACAACAACAGATAAGAATTGGTTTAAATGAGAATCAAACCTCGCTGCAATTTTAATCGTATGCAGATTAACTAACTGTTATGTTATATAATTTAAAAGCCTTCCTGATACGAAGATATAATTCCATAATGTTTAATTTTGCTAATATTTTCTAGACACCTTGATTTAATGCGACTTCTACAATGGATTGTCACGAAATATTGACCCAACAAGATTTAATAACGATTATGGGAGTGCTACAAGAAACGTTCACGCCCTTTCGAACGCATCGATTGATAGAAGATACAAAACGTAAGTAGCAAAGACCTAAATTCACTGCCTAAAAGAAATTACGGAATATTTAGTTCGCAGCCAATGAATGTGGTTGAGACAGAGGAAAATCACAGGTGTGGATAATTGAGAAATAAAGCTAAGGAATCGACTGTAAATAAATTGGAAGTCAAACGGCCTTTAATTCTTTTTTTGTGGAAATGTCATGTTAACTTTTTAGAAACCATTGGAACCCGAGTCTGATTGCATTCTAAACGCTTCGCAAAAGTACATGTACTGAAAAGGAACGGGCATTTATTTAACTTAAATAACTGGAATGGGTTAAGTAACTCGCGCTTAGCAGTCAGGATCAATAAGCGGCAGAGCAGAGAAAAATCTGTGGTTATTAATGACAAATGAGGAATATCGTATCGTGTAATTCATTTGCGGAATAATTCAATATAATGACACGTCCTGCATCGAATGAAACATCACGGCACGAAGTCATTGCAGTCATTCGAATCTCGCACATTCTTTTTCCATCAGCCCTAATGCCTAAACCTTCACTGCAATTCGTCTCTCAATGAGCTCTCACTACAGCGCACATCCAACAAAGTCAGTGTCGCCATCATTAACGCCAGACATCAAGTTCTCTTTATAACTCCTCTGAGACATTGAGCCTGTGGATGGTAATGAATCCATCACATGAGACGACTTTGTTTCGCGAAGTACTTCTCGCCTCTCGAAGAAGAAAATTACTTACACCTGCGTCGGGGAGAGTGTATGTGTGTGACGAATCCAGCATGATGAGCTTGGGTGTGAAAAAAAGTTGGAGCTCATCACGAGCGCGCCTTCATTATCAAGGCTTGGTGAAAGCGTCCACAAATCCGCCGAAGAGCGTCATATACGAGGGACGGTTTTTTTCTAACCTGGGTCATGAACAGAAGACGAAGTGAATGATTAAAAATTATTTCATTGCTAAATTTTGAACACACTTGTGGTATCCTTTCGACATAATCTCCTCGGCAATTGAGGTATTGGTCGTGCCTGTGGACAAGTTTTACTATTCCCTCTTCAGAAGATATTGCCGCCAATGACCTCACATGAATTTTGCCTTAGTTCTGAAGCTCAAAATCTGTTTGGAAACCCTTCCCTCCTAGCCACTCCTTCATTTCAGCGTTGAGACGGAAGTCACACGGCACTATGTCGACAATGCACGGCAGATGATCGGAAATGTCCTATTGAAATTGCTCATGGATCAGTTGCGCTGCATCAGCGCTGAAATGACGGTCGTTGTCATGGATCAGAATGCTCCCTGAAGGCAGCATGTCTCCTCTTTTGTTTTGAATGGGAATGGGTGTATGGTTTCACGCTGTTTCACACTATAGCCAGAGTGCAATTAAAAATTCTCTTTTATTTGCATAAAGGCCAAGATATGTCAATGCTGAAGCCATTCGGCGAGTTTTCTGGCTGTCGCGTCGCAGTGTACACTTGGCGGGAGAATTCATTGTGGCAGTGTAGTTAATGAGATTGCTGCTAACCTCAAGCTAAAAACTTAAGATCGGAAATGAAATGTGCAAGTGGTGGGGAGGATGCGCAGTTGCCCTATGCGCGCAATGCCCGCCTGTCGCTTGTATGGTGTTTTTGTTGAGTTGATTGATGTTTTTGCTGAGCTATCGGATGTTGAAAAAAAAACGTCCCTCGTACAAAACGATTTTATTGAAGCTACTGATGTGCGCCACGCACGATTTAAGGTTGCTTGTACCTACCTCTCATCAAAACCGATTCCTAGCTGTTGTAGTAGTTAACCCTCCCCCAGAAGAGGAGATTTTTGATCTTTCCAGCGATCATTCTCCCTGAATTGAATCTATTTCGTCACTGTGACATGTTTAGTAGATCCTTGAGCCCAGTGACGTAACTATAGGGATATGCTTTGGGGGGGGGGGGGAATGGGAGGGCCTGTGATGGCGACTCCCCCCCCCCCCCAGCACACAGAGGGGAGTCCTGAAATTTCTTTTAAAAATTACATGCCTGGAAATAAATCTTACATAATTTTGGCATTTAAAAGTTAACTTTGATCAGATGCAGTTATTATATGTCAATACTAGACAATAGTTTTAAATATTTTTTTTTCTCTGAGCCTTTGGGGGGGATCTATCCCCCTCATCCCCCCCATAGTTACGCCACTGCTTGAGCCCATGAGTTTAGTTCTCAGGTGCACGCCGCTTACCGTCAGGTTTTGATTGGATGATGCACTAGTCGTTGGATTTATTAAATAATATGAAAACAGTTCGATTTGATTTTATTGTTGCCTAATTTTCCCTTAATACTCGAGCAGGACAAAATTAAAGTAATTTGCACTATCAGACTAGTTGATTAGGCTGGGCCCGAAAGGTTCATTACGGATATGAAGGTTTAAATGGATGACTCCTTTAGCCCACTTAGATGGTAGGATTTTAAGGCGCTTATACTTTTCTATTATATTAAAAAGACTATGGGAAACAGTTAAAGGCCACAAAAAGTAAGGATTGGAACGCTAATTGCAGGCCAGGGCCGAGGTTTAGCAACTCACGACGGACGGTTGGATCGCAATGTTCATGGTGGATTCTATGCATGAGGACTCCACCAGGAGGAAATATCCACCAGACAAAAAAATAATAGCAGCACAAAAAACAGTTCGTACTACTTATTGGATAATTCTTCTTCCCCAAAACAGAAGTAGGGATGGAATGTTATTTAGTGCGCGGATTCTTTTCTGCTTTAAATAAGTTGTTTAACCTAAAATTATATGATCTCTAGGAAGACCAAATGGTTAACTGTGAAACAGGACCGGCTTTTTTGAGCGTTTTAATACCGGCGTTGCATGAAATTCTGTATTGAGCATGGATAAAGTAGTGGTGAGGGTATTTTGGTACATTTGATACTCCGAGAGCAAAATGAGCTGCCCATCAAAATGAATTTTCATTGAGGTTCAATTGAGGAACGAGGTTCAAGGCTTGGACAGTTGAGGGGGCTTCATCCCGCTCCCGCAAAATAATTGGGGGAAATAGTCCTAGGCAAACTCTCTCCTAATTCCCCTTGCAATTGAGCTTTCCATTCACAGCAGTGGCGTAACTCGGAATATGCTTTGGGGGGGAATGGAATGGCCTGAGGTGGCGACCCCCCCTCCGAGGTAACGGGAGGTCCGGGAAAAGTTTTGAAAAATGACATGCCTGGAAAAATATTTTGCATCATTTTGACACAAAAAACTAACTTTTAGCAGATGCAGTGATTAAATGTAAAAACTAGTCAATAGTATTAAATATTTTTGAAATTTCTCCGAGGCTTTGGGTAGGGGGGATATATCCCCTCATCCCTCCCATTGGTACGCCACTGAATTTCTTAGGAGTTATTTTTCTGGTCAAAGCCTAATTATAGTTGGACTAGCTCATTCATATTACTGATACCCATACTGTAGCGTACTGATAACAAGAAATCTCCCATGGTTGCGTAAAAAAAAACTTAAAATCGTTCCTCCCACGAGTCAAGTTGTAGCTACGGAACTGCAACAACTTCTTCTTCATCTTCCAAGGCCAGCATTGAAATCGATAGTAAGTAATAAATCATATTGAGGTACGCCAAAAGTTTTCCTCACGTGAATAGTTTTATAACGTAAACCGACGACGATGCTGGGTCAACAAAATCAGGGCTTAGAGGAAATTAACCCATCAATCTGAGGTCAGGGCGTGGGTATGAGAGAAGAGGGTGATGAGAGTCTGAAATATCCCCTCCGAGATCATAAAATATTCATTGAAATGCACAACCAATCATGCCGGCACACAGTGTACTCTTATTAGTATATCTGAAAATATACACAAGAAATCTATAATTGAGGAACGCGTTAATCCCAAATAATGTACGCAATAGCTAAGAATACATATTTTAACCTTATTTCGAGTCGTGATGAATGAAGGAAACCGTTAAAAGTTTATTGACCTTCAGCCATTGTGTTTAGGATGACCCATCTACGAAAGTATTAATTCATTTTTCAACAGGCACTAATGGAAGTCATTTCTGCCCATGACTTCCTGAACGAATTTTAATGGCGCAACAGAATAGATGCTATCGAGAATCGGAAGGCCTGATTGCCTTTCCTTGGAAATATGTGTTCGCGTAAAGAAAATATAGAAAACAAAAAGCCAAGCTATCGCTACGGTTCAAAGCAGTGGGATATGAGCGATGCGTCCGAGGCTACTCTCGAAGACTGGTTTGATAAAAAAAGATGAACGCATATATGTGACTGGGATGCCCTCAGCAAAATTATTCGACGGTGGGTTTCCTATATCATTAAAACTTATCTCTATCACAAGTCATCGTTCTTAGCGTACCACCACGGAATTAATGGCCAAAAATTCGAAGAACGTTTTTTAAACACGCCAACACGTAATTTTGGCGCAGCATTTTGCCCTAAGAAGCCTATCAACGTTTGATTTAAAATAAGAGATTAAATATAAAACTAACTATCAAGCAGAAAAAATTGAGAACTCCTTCGGGCCACTTTTACGTAACATACCACCATCCATCAAATTTATTTGTCGAAGGATAATAGCTTAAAGTAACCAATACATATCATTAAGCTAATAATTGATTCCAAAGAAAAAATAAGGCAACAGATACCACACACCAGGCTGTCCAAACATCTGTTAGCAAGAGTGACAAAGTGATAGTTATTAAAGCTCAGGATTTTTATAATACAAACAAATTATCATCATCGACAGGCATTATAAGAATGATACATTTATGTGAATATGAAAACGTATCACTTTAAAATTATTAATTAAATAAATGACGAATTCATGCACGCCAACTGCTCTTTGAAGAAATTAGTAAATCACCAGAATTTTGCTATTCTTTCGCAGTAGTGAATTACCTATCTATCCATCGATGACTCTCCAAAATTCCGGTCCAATTCAAGCTCAACCAGTACCGTAAGCAAGCATTTTGATTTACACTGGCACAGAAAATTTTACAGATAATTACGTAACCAAAACTGAAACTATTACGCTTCACCTTCATTTTTTTCGCTGGATTAAGAAAACGACATTCGTTTCTTCAGGGGATGGTGACGCAATAATCGCCAAAATTCAGTACACAAAACTATAGGTGGACTAAAGCGAGTGATCCCCCACGAAAAAAAATCCTCCTCCGACAACTTTGATTGCGAAACCACAAAATATGAACGGACAGGCAACAGCGAGAGCGAATTGAATATGATGGCGGTGGTCAAGGCAAAGTATTGCCCAACTCCTCCGTTCGCTCGGGAAATATGGAGAACGCAGGCCTAGCCCCTTTCGTCTAAAATGAAAAAAATGGGGCCAAAGAACGTAATAGGTCGCGATAACATGACAGGCTTTGATGGGATCTAGTTTTTATTTTTAATACGGAATAAAGGAGAGAGGTGCAGACCGCAGACAGAATCGGCATTTAGTGAAGGTTCCAATAGATGTCAATGACTCTCAATTCAAACACTGAATTCACCGTGAAATTTGACTGATGACATGCTAAAGATAACGAAGGATAAGATCCAAAATATATGCTGAATATCGCAATTATAACGACAAATTTTACAGCCAGATAACTTGACAGTAACGCAGATTCCATGCAATTAAAAAAATTCAGCATAATTTATAGTTAGCATTGACCTTAGAAAGATAAGGTCAAGAAATGCTATCACAATATCAATGTACAAAGTGTTCGCTTATGATAATCAGTTTTCGTTAAAATAATAGTTAATAATAGAAAAAGGATTTGCTTGCTTTGCTATATAATGCTGCAATGTATAGTTGAACACTTAAGACAACCCCACTCGTGACGGCCTTTTTTGAAATCATTCAGCAAAATCATTCCAAGAAATAATTTCATATCACATTCTTTCATATTTGTATTTACGTTATGAATACTAATATTCCAATCAGCACTCGCATTTATTTGAACTAATAAAAAGCGTAAAACATGGTAAATAATGCCAAAAGCATGAATTTTTTCCGCTTAAAAAGAAATATTCCTTAATTTTTCCCTGCAGTTGCTGGTGCGATACGATTTCCGTATTTTCAAAGGTTTTCGAGGAAGCTACGGATGGTAGACGTAAAACATTCCTAAAATTTTTACCAGGATGATCTCGATGCTTTTTCCTTCTTGTGAACCTGGATGAGACTCCTCACGATCACTAACTGAAGAGAGATGCAGCGAATGCTCCTCCACGTGTGGCACCCCCTAAGCCATTCCGACTTTCTTCCGCTTCATAATTACCTTTTCCCGTAAATTAACGACAGCCACTCCCACGCCTCTCAAGGCCCTGCGGCGCCGAAAAAAAAACAGCTTATCGCCAAACCCTCAAGGGATACGCTAGCAAGGAGTGGCGAAGGGGAAAAAGATAAAAAAAAAGCATAAGAAGATCATCATGGGAACAAAAAAAATTCTACGCGGGAACGAAATTTATCGGTAAATCACTTTCCGCAAGGCGGCATATAACAGTCTTTTAAGGATAGGAGCAAGAAAGAGATGGAAAGAAGAAAGAGGAACCGTTGGAGTGACCGACCATCGATGACCCCTCTCTGAAGGAGACCGGGGGCAATACCGGTGAGTCCCCTCACACCACTTCTATGAACTGCTCCTACCTGCTAAAGGTGGAATAATAGAAGAAATACGCAACTACATAGGAGCACGTTCAGTCACGACCTCACGGCTAGAGAGAATTATAGGGAAAGATAGGATATGCCTTTCACAAGAGGGAAGGGGCCCGATGGGAAGAATTCGCTAGGAATTCGACCGAAGAATCTGGAGACTCGATCGCCCCCCTGCGAATGAGTGAGAGGGGGATTGGGACCAGGAGGGTGTTCGATCGGCACCTGCGAAGCCGCCGGCGAGGCGATCGTCGGAGAAGCGGAAACTTCAATGAAATGAATAACTTCAGGGGTTTACTATTGCAGGTGGCGATCGTCTGTGGTGGGAATCTTCGATCGTGCAAACAGTACATGCATTGGTTGGGCAAAACTCTCGTGTAAGCCTCATAATGTTTTCATAAGGAGTCATGACGAGATCGTCTTGTGGCCGTTTTACACGGGCCGCGTGATTTCGCAGATTAAAACTACATTTCTTTCTCGATACGGCGTGGAATTTCGCGAATGCACGAACGAAATTAGAACAGGGCTATTTTGGCATATCACGTCCATGCATTCTCGCATGCGTTCTAGCAATTCACCGCTGTACACGGCGCAATTTTGACTGCGCCTTCGTACCCACGTCAGATTGTGCAAGTAATTGCCCTTAAACTTGTCCCGTGTAAAACGGTCTTTAGATCACTATCTTCGCATGTCATATGACTCTTGCTGAGAATTCGCAACGCAAAATAATTAGCTCACAATCTTCCATCTTAGGATAGTTTAAGCGAAAAATCAATCAACATAGAATTCTATGAATTTTATCTCATTGGAAAGAAAAAGTCTTGATCTTTCCAATGATATAGTAATATGATACCATTACCGGGCAAAACTCAGAGACATTTGCATGTAAAGAGAAGCTTATTTACATGGCATAGATAAGAGCCATGCGCTTTGGCGGCAGAATTTATTTAAAAAGAGATATTTATAGTACATAGATATCGATAAAAAACTAAATGATTGTAGTCAACATCATTTATGAATTTGATGTCACATTAAATTTACAGGTCTCCGGTAGTATAATATTAAAATTTAAAAAATACTTTTCGTCGAGCAGGCATTTCCTGCAGACAACCGGATGCCGGAAGATTCGGTTTGGCAACGCTGCATAAGAATTATTTGTGAACAAACATGACCACATACGAGTCTCACATATGAAATGGCTCCTCAGGTTCAAATGTACACAGTGCGACGTCAGTGGTTATGATTGCTATTGTTGGGACCAACTGCCTCAATAGTGAAAAGGATGAAGGGGCATATCAATTTCCTATCGTTTCCAAAAGTATGTGAGCACCACGGCTCCACTCACAGGTTGAATAAATGGGGTAAACCACGAATATTACAGAAAAGGATCCTCAAGTCGACCTCTAGACCTCTATATAGAAGTGTTGTCACCCACCGCGCATATAAATGGGTACACTAAAGTCGCCACTCTAAGGCAGTGGGGCAGCCAGGTATTTCGTTCGGGGGGGTCCAAAATCAGGGAGAAAATGAAAAAAAAAACAGGATACTAGTATATAAAAACAGGATAAGTTGAGGGTTTTATACTAATTTTAACGCTTTCCATTACCAAAAAAACTTTATTTGTCAAAGAATTTTTTGTAAATTTATGATTTTTCAATGATTTTTAAAATATTTTTTATGAAGGAAAGTAATTGTGCTTTAATGTTTAGAGAGAGAGGGGGGGGGGTCCGGACCTCTCCCCTGGCTACTCCAATGCTCTAACGAGCAAAGTGATCTGAGTTTCACGGAAAAATAAGTTAAAATTAGGAGTGTTAACCGAAATTTAAATTCAATATGATGTGATCCATCTCATTAAATCACTTTTCAATGCTACTTCTCGCAATTACAAACCTTGTACTGCAAAATATTATAACAAAATGGATCGCACTGAATTCATCACCGCGCAGAGGACATTTTTGAAATCCGATTAAAAGCTACCGAAGTGACGACAGAAGTCAACATACTATGGGATGGAACGAGGCCTCCCCTTATGTGGCCCCATTGGGGCAAACTTTTGGAAAAACTATAGATAGTTGGGGACGAGGGAGGGGAAGGAAAAGAATAGGATTTTTAGATAGATTGAAGGACAGTAGGCCTTACAGTGAATTAAAGAAGTCAGTGCTGGAAGGAAAGGGAGATACTCCATGAAAACCTACCTTAATCGGTAGAATACTATAATAATAATAGATAGTTGGCACAAAATGTAGGAGAACTGTGCTCCGCGCTGGAAAAAGCTTTACGTCGCCGAGAGCCAACTAAAGCCCGTACGACACTTTCCAATTTATTTGCCAATGAATGGGCGCGTAATATTGTTTAAAATATTGGGCGTTACGTACCGTATGACACGTATCAACATTTACACCAATATTGGCAGTAATAGTGTTCTAATGTCCCGCTAGAGAACGCCATTATATTTCGATGATTTCACGCTGTATAAGCAT
Organism: Ischnura elegans; assembly: GCF_921293095.1. Lineage (NCBI taxonomy): Eukaryota > Metazoa > Arthropoda > Insecta > Odonata > Coenagrionidae > Ischnura > Ischnura elegans. The sequence goes on from NC_060246.1 coordinate 134,593,845, forward strand.
TTGTGTGATTTGCACTTTTCAATCAATAGAGAAACAACTCCCTCCGAACAAATTTTATAATTTTCAAGCGAATTCTTGGAACAAAACCAATTTTTTAGAGGCAAGCGGGATGTTTTGCAGAGAGATTCAAGTTTTGGCCATTAGGAGTCAACAAAACTGACTTCTGATTGGAGATTGGCCGCGAGAAAATAGAACCTGTTCCAAATTCCATCGGACCCAATTTTAAAATTGTGTCCAATACCATGACAAGGATATTGGACTAGAAATTGGTACGTGTCAGTTGGACCACAATCCAATATCCCATGGATTGGCCAATAAATTGGGAAGTGTCATATGGGCTTAAGGCAGTATACGACGGGGCTAGAATACGAGTCAAACAGCAGGTCGTTTGCTCCAGAGGAAGGATTTTTGGAAGTGAGGAACCTCATGTACAAGCTTAAACCGATCCGAGTTTTATCATTCGGGCTGCCAATCCACAAGACGACTCTCCTTCCCAGGCTACTCTCCGTGATTAAAAATAAAATAGGCTTCTTAAAGGAAAGCTTCCTACTAATATGACGTTCTCACTAATACTTCTAATTTGTATCTCATTTTCTAATTCACTTGCAAAATTTACCCACTGCCCATAAAACAGCTTAAGTCAAGGTTTAAATGTTGGCATCTGGTTCTGGTCCCTGCGCATCCACCTTGAGCGCTCTTGTATTTACTTACTCGAAGATCAGCCTGTAACATGTATAGCCCTCTTGCGACAAATATTTAGCATCTATACTCGCGAGAACGGGCATTGGAGGAAACCATCAAAAGGGCCAGTCTAACCATTCGGAGATAGGCGAAATTGCATTTCATTCATAGAATTGGAACTTAATTTCTCCATACCATCCCCTGGGAGTGTCCTCTCATCCCCGGAAAGATTTAAAGGTTTTCCACTGACAAATTCATATGCTAATTTCTTCTCAGGTTTTATATTGGATTTTTTCTCAATTATGGTTCTATTACTGCAATTAGATTCTGAAATATTGCACCCTATTACTCACCTGAATCAACGCAACGTTAAAATATTCCTGACTAATTCAATAAGTTCATACCTACGCAAAAATACACGCACAAGAAGGTCATGGATACCAAATTTAGGTAAACGCTTAAGACATACATGTAAATATTGATTGGTAAATATTTATTAGATTGCAATCAGTAAACGATCTGAACATTAGTATCAATATGCATATCAATATTTATTTCCTGCGATAAATCATTGAAGACAAGGAAAAAAACTCACGGTTAACATTCATTACATATTTCCAGTTCATGATTTCTCTGAATGTTCCACCTGGCGTCCCAGATTTTCACGGCCGTAGGGCCTCAGGATGCGCGATCATTTCTTCGGCAGCACGCAAAAACGTCAATGAAATTTATTCATTGCAATGTCAAGAACTGAGAATTATTTCTTCACGGTGTAAGTGGAATACATTGAGCCGGGCCGGAATCCAGGGCTGGGAGAAGCCGCGAGGCTATTCCCAACGCCGCCCGCCCCATTCGTGACCGCCAGGAGCGAGCCATCATTTCGGCCGGGGAGACGGACGGCGGAAATACCAGCCCGAAACCGCAAAACGGAGGTGCCAAAGCGGCGATGGCGCAAAAACGACCCATTTAGGGCGCATTAGGAGAAACGGGGCGGGGCGAGAACCCAAGGGTACTTAGGTAAGCCTTCGAGTACATCGGTGCGCCGCGACTCGGGGCACCGATATCTAGTTCACCCAGTGCCGCATTCGCCGAGATTCTCAGAATACTCAATGTAAAATATTTGCCTTACAGGTCCCATTTCTGGGAGCTCTGAAAGAGACGGGAGGTGTAGACGCCCACGCCGCAGGCCGCTAAAAATACCTCCGGACTAGAGATGGAAAAAATCGACGGTTACTTTTACAAAAGTCATTTTTTTTAATATGTTGATTATTATTCAGAAAATACTCAAAATACCCATTTGAGTAGTCCAAAAAAAATCCACTTGGAATATATGCTCGAATTACTAGTAGGTAGTAAAAATTTACAAATATACGCACCTTAAAAATTTTGGGATTACCGCTTGGAACCAATTGGCTCCACCAAAATTTTTTCAAGATGCTCTCTTGATGATCGAGGGCGTGGTTTTCTAATTTTACCGGCCTTAGATAAAAATTCTTTCACTCGGGACGGATGACGTAATCATTGGCCGTTGGCGACGCTGCTGAGATCAAACGAAATGGTGAAAAAAAAACAGTTGAAAAATAGAGTTTGGATCGAAACTCGAAGATGATAGCTCGATCTCAATTTCCCTGACCTTTGACTTTTAGAACTCGATTTTTGATTTTAATCGAAACCGATTTTTCCATCACTACTCCGGACGCCGCCGCATTCGATATCTACAGCCGGCGCACACGTCTAAGTCAGCGTAAGGATAAGAAAGAGCATGTTTTGGGACTAAAACTGGTAAAAATGCAATATTTAAACCCATCAGGCCACCTCTTCCCCTATTTTGATTATTATGTGAAAGGAAATACAACTGAATTATATGATTCCGTTCATATCATTGTTTGATATTTATATACAAGGGTGCTTATTTCGAATACATATTTTATTTTAATTACATTTAGCGCTCAGGAAAAAAATACAGGTATAAAGGCCGTTTTACACGGGGCACGGAATTGCGCAGGTTAGAGCTGCATTAATTTCTAAAATGGCGTGGAACTGCGCGAATGCATGAACGGAATTAGAACAGGGGCTATTTTGCCGTCTCGCATCCACGCATTCTCGCATGTGTTCTAGCAATTCACCGCTTTACACGACGCAATTTCGATTGCGCCTTCGCACGTACGTCAGATGGCGCAATTCCGTATACCATGTAAAACGGCCTTTAGAAGATGTCAATTCACTTCACAAGCAATATCCGCATTTTTCACCAGTCCCGCGGCGCCGATGTCGTCTAAAGCTTCCGACTACAGCGCTGTCACGGCGAGCGCTCTGCTGATGTAACTACTCTCAGAACAGAGAAACCCTGAGTGAGGCGACATCTTTCAAGCGTGTATGTAGTACTACGTAAAGCGCCTGAAGAAGATTGGTTAGTTTGGACCTTCTAACATAGCCTTAGGAATGAGAGGCGAAGAGATGGGAGCCATGGAGTATTGTTTCCGACTCAATGTGGTGGAATAGATTTACGTCAAGAAAGCAGTATCTTCCAGTGACCGGACACTAACTATGATTATGTGTAACATGGTAAAGAGAAGATAGCATCTTTTCCATTCCTCATAAAAGCCAACATTGAAAAAGTAGGATTAAAAAGCTTTAAGAAAAAACTGGAGCTAAAGAAATACCTAGTAAAATATTTTAAATTCAATGATATCATCTACGCCTGGGAATTTCTAGAAGGGGACTAATGCAAATACATTTTGTGTTATTAATGCTAAATCCATTGATACGGCGACAAGGGGATTCGAGTATTTAAGCCCCATCCCTTCCTTAAGAGCGAACATGGACATTAAAAACCATAATTTGCCTAGAATAATTAAAAACCCTTTTTGAAGAAAGTAACAGACTAAACATATATAAAACCTCATCTTCTTTAGCTAAAAGTATAAAAAAAGATAAAAATTAAGAAAGGATTTATCATTAACGGATAAACTCAATGAAAAATAATTATTCTGGGTACATTGGAGTCCCAGATTTACTAGCGTAGGGTAGGTATTTGGCATCATAAAAATAAACAACCATCACGGGAAGATAAAAAGTTACACTAACTTATTTTCGCTTACGCTTCACACATTTATTGACGATAAAATTAAGAATCAATCCCAGGGATGGAATTTTGTTACTTTACACGAATCTAGCCATGATAAGATCCTAAAGGAAACTCCGGACATTTGGATGTAAATCGAAAAAAAAGTGACCAAAAGGGTATGCTCGGGTACAACAAATGGAAACAAAATATCATCAGTTGCTTATGACATATTACATGATTCATTCAAAGTGATTCCAAGAACAATTAGCAGCGAGGGACGTATTTTACCACCCATCACCCTATGGCGAATAAATTTCTCGGAAACACCTCACTCATTTGAAACAAGAGAAAGGTCCAGAGGAAAAAATTTTTATTAATGGTGAACGGGTTGCTTCCTTTTAGATCATGGTATCCAGATAAACACACGTACGAGTTTCGAGTGAAGAGCGTAATAATTAGTAATAGTTTAATAATTTTGTTTATAATAGTAATAATTTATTACAGTTAACATGTCATAAAAATTGGACAACACTATCCATGAGCGATACAGGATTTGATCTACGCAGAAAGGTTTGAACATGAACTATTTTGACTAAATATAACATTTAGTACACCTCATATTTAAATAAAAAAGTAAATTTGCTACAGAATAACTGGAAAAGATACGGCGAGGAACCATTTATACATAGCTATTCAGTCCCTATTGCAGGTAAAGCAACACAATTTCTAACACATGTAATCACTATACATGAGCAATGTGGAACATGATTTTTGAACTAATGACAGATATGTGTTTCATCGAAAACCATTTCTAATTAATTTGTACTTTTTGGCCTGCAACATTTCTATCCAATGTGACGCTAGTCCATGGAACATCAACGGTTGACAAAAATTAATATTTATCTACTTTAATGCTTAGATTTTCCACTCTCATGTTTGAAAAAAGTAACCTGGAAGTGAAATATCCCTCAGACTCTTCATCAATTTCAAGACTTCAGTTTTCATACGAAGAAGTTTGTGATAAACATTCGCACAGCGGGAAATAGTTTGAGAGTAATGGTTTATTCCCACACAAATGCAAAATATGAAAAAAAAACACACCGATTAGTTTTAATTTATATTTTTTGTTATAATATATTATTAATTTATATTATCTATACTAAAAACTTAATTAATATTTATTGTCATTTGAACATAAATCTCATTCATCAATCAATTCATCACTAAATTGATCTACAGAAAACATCTGGTGAAAAGCGAATATCTCTTCCTATTGCTAAATCCTCTAATTAAATGGAATTCTCAAGTTTACCGAAAATATTAAGCATCTTTGAAATGGTAAAAATTACTTCCTCAAGTGGCCCTTCATTTAGCCAAAAATGTGAAGAAAGATATTGTACCAGAACGAGATGCTTCGACTGAAAGAAAAAAAAATCTAATCAGCAAACATCTGCGCGGCATCTTCTCGGAAAACGGATCTCTTCAAGGCCAAGGGATGAATATATTTCATCTCCTCCCCTCGGGACAGTGAAATACCGATCCGACGGATGCCACGAGGTCAAAGCCGAAACGACCGGCCGGCAGGTCCTCGCCGGATCAATGAATGGGAAAAGCGAGCTGTTTGAGGATCCGATCGTCATCCAACTATTGGAGAAGGATGGAAATGATACGTGGTCCGCTATGAAGAAAAAAATACGCCAGCCAATCGAGCACGGTAAAAAAAAAATAAAAAATTGAAAGAACACAATGGGATATACCTAACGGAGAATATCGACCGGTCTCCGTCCATCAAACTCAAAACTTCCTCGAAAAAATAAAAATTCACGATTCCTTTTATTTCTCCCATGCCGTCGCAACCATATTCAGCCAAGTTGATTGTAACTGATAGGAACAGACCCTATCGCGCACACCAAAATCAAAACAGAATCGCCCTCTAATTTGGCCTCGGGGTGTCACGCGTAAATCAAGTAAAAAGTTAAAAGCAACCGTAAAAAGGCGTATGCATACACTATAAGGAGGTCGGTCATCAACCCCGAGGAGGAGAATTCAATCCAAAAGAAATAATGGGTAAAGGCATGATTTTGAGTTAATTTCGCCATCCATTTTGTGCGCCGAAGTTGAGTGACTGAGAAGTGAACCCGGGATTCTTCGAACAGTCGTCAAGCACTCTACCCAGTAGACTAAAACGCTACTACAATAGACACTTTAGGAATAATAGGGTAGTTTCCTTCATTAAAGAAAACGAAAGACATTGACTTTGATTCGTTACCCACCACTAGACTACTCATAATGCACAAATTAGGTTTTAGAAATCCCAGTTTAAACGAATGTTAATGGTCAATTTTAACCTCATTTGAAAAAGGCCTGATTGGCGCCCATCCGATGCCACTCTACGTGACGTCACAGGGATTCTATACGAGTAGTCACGAGTTTTACATCGCCTGACATTACAAATTCATGCATGAGGCACAGAGCTCAGGGAAACATCTGTTAATAATCACCCATTAAAATTGCCTATGGTCGGAAAGTTTCCTTCGTTTGATAGGGCATTAATAATCCTTATTAAAGCGAAGCGCTACCTGCTAGCAGCCTGCATCGTAGCGGCGCTCATAGCCTCGCACCAAGGTGGCCTCACACAACAGCAGCCGGAACCAGAATGACGTCACACGGGCTTTTCCCAGCATTCATACTTAGCCGTATCGTTTTCGCGCGCTTGAAAATTTTCACTTTCAATTTCATCGCCAAAAATAGGTATCGTCATTTAAAAATCTAAGAGCGTGAAATACGTACTCCAGGAGATATAATCTTTCGATTTAGGCAATTTAGATAAAATAGGAAACCACCTTACGGGAAAAAGCCACGAAGCTTCAATGGCGAATGGCTCACACTCAAGGGATTAATTAGTCAATCTCTGCCGAATCGCGAGAAAGTCTATATTTAAATACTTCTCGTCAAGAGACCAGTCGTAGGAGGTTCTAGGACGCGAAACGTTTACCAATAAATGAGACTTAAATTAAAGTGAGCGTTGGTAAGGTGATCTGATTATTACCAAATATAATAATAGCCCTTTGTCCGAATTGTCCGAAGAAAAACGAATTCCTCTACTCATTCGTTCGCCGAAGTATTTCTCTTACATTATCTTTTCTGTCGGACCAGGAAGTATAATGTTGGAGTTCTCTCCCTGAGTGGCCCGTTGTGGCATCAATTAAACAACTGAAATCATTTCATAATGCGGTTGCCGAATTTATCTGGATCAAAAGTTAAATGCTGGCCCTTTAAAAACAAAAGGAAATAGATACAACGCACCAGGGGTGCTGAGTTATAAAAAATATTGGGGGGTTGAGTTATAAAATTACCGGGGGTCTTATCCCGGGAAGTTTTATAAGTTAATAGTGAGTTTTAAAGTTTTTAAAAGCATTTTAGAAGTGTCATACGATCAAAATTAGAAGCCTGAAAACTCGACTCTCGATAACTGGACACTCCGGGGAAAATCGACAAGCCTGACACATTTTTCCTCACCCCATAACGAATTTTCGAGGGGGCTCGGGACCCCTCAGGCCCCATGGAGTCGGCGCTACTGCAACGCAGAATATAAATAAATGGATCCAGAAATCTTAATTATCCACTGTAGAGATTGGCAACCAATTCCTATTTACTGTTAAAATAAGAATATTTACGTTGGCTAATAATTTTGTCTCATTAGATATTTAAAAATAGATAATAACCAATGCGGATAATTTATTCAAGACACTCCCAATAAGCAACCTCACCAGAAATATCAGGCAAACTACATAATTGTGTCGCATACTTCGGGTTGATGAACCGTGAGATGACCATGAGTACCCGTTTCATGATGATTACGTTTTCATAAATCGAATTCTGCAAGCCAAAATATGCTGTTTAAAAAGAGAGATCTCGCGGCTGAGCTTAAAGCCACCGAGTGCGTCCACCGGGTTGCGAATGGTGGGTCGACCTTTAGATATAGAGGTTAGCTGCGAGATAAGCGAGTTCTCTCGTCAAATAAGCAGTCGTGGACAAAAAGCGGCGGTATTCTGAGGGGGTATTGGGCTACCCTTGGGTAAGGTGGACCATTTAAAAGATACCAAAACCTGTGAAGATACCGTGACTTGGCGACTGGGGGCCGCCAATAATTATGCCTCTCATCACCCGGGGGAGAGGGCAGCAGCTCTTCTTCACATGTGCGAAGGTGGAGACCATACTGGTTGGTACAGCGACACACATTCCACTACGGGCGTGGTAACATTTACTTTAACGGCTGTAGTACTGCGATGTGGAAGGCAAGGGGAAACCACCACATTATCATCCCGAGGAGTCACAGCTACTCCACTCAATTTATATAATGGCATGATGGAATTCTCTCGGGTAAAATATTCCGGAGGTAAACTAGTCCCCCATTCGGATCTCCGGGCGGGGACTACTCGAGAGGGTACATCGGTCAAACGAGATAGAAAAGAGAGATGTGAAAGAGAAGAAATACGTAAGAGTGAAAAGATTAGCTGATAGGAGAACGGAGTGGAGAGCTGCGTCAAACCAATCCTAGGATTGTTGACCAGTGATGATGATGATGAAAAAGAGAGATGTACTTCCTAACAAAATATTTCATAAATACGACCGAAAAATGAGTGGAGCGATAATGGATACTTCCAAACTCGAGTATTATCAAAGAAACTATTAATTGTTTTTATTAATCAGTGGTAGTTTTACGCAACGATATTCAACGTATTGGTGGTAGAAGTCCATGACCACAGTCACGTAAATTATTATTAAATCACCTAAAAGATGAAATGTAACATTGAAACCTGGGTCGGTCGGTCGTAAGTTGTTTAATTTTCAGTACCTACGTGACGATTCCTCTACTCCTGACCGGGCGTAATTTGTCCCTGTTTCCTGACGAAGTATTTGTTAAAAACCCTGAATTCAGAAGTGTATTAATGTGTAAAACCACAACTCTTTCAAATACTAGAGTTATGAATAATTTGACTCATCGCTGTAATTTTGTCATAGGAAAATCTTTTTTTTTTTTTTAACAGTGCTATCGGAAAGGTCCAATTCTCCATACCATGAAATTTTCAAGATAACAGGGTTAGTTAAATACAAGTAACATGTCAGCAAACCGATAAAAAATGAAACCGGTCGAACGAGAGCGACACGTCGAGATCGAGTCACGCCCGAAACCACCAATTATAAGGGAATTTTATTGCCTCTTGACTGTAGCGAAACAACCAACCAACCTACGTGCACCACCTGAACTATTGGCTTATGTTCTCAAGAAACTATGGACTTCAAAACGGCGTTTGCGTTTACGTTAGCGAGGAAGCAAATGGCGAAAGTCCGCATCGGAGGTTCGAGAGAGGATATTTCTCACTGTCCAGAAGCGACGTCGAGAGAGTATTTTTCCCATGGTCGGCGTGGCGGGTAGCGCTTGGCTTCAAAGGGCCCCGCACCGAGAGTCAATTGAAGAGGATGAGGCCTGTGGCCCTTCAAACCCAAAGGCGGGAGGAGGTGAAGGAACAGCTGCCCCATCGAAGAGGCAACAGTCCACTTATCTCCCGTCGTAATTAGTCACGGCAATTACCGATCGACAGTCACCGCTGCGTTCCGAGGCAAAATAAATTCGATCACGTCTAAATCTTCATACAAGGGTTATTGTACTCCGGATGAAGTCGAGACAAGGAGATTGGCTACTTCATTCCCCACAGGCTAATAAAAGAAATAAAATTATCCTCAAATAACTCAGCGTTATCCACAAGTAGCTCATAATTCCAGAATAACCTAAATCATATAATAATTACCGGTATTTTTTACGACAAATCCTTTTAATCAGGATGAGCTTGAGGAGCGATGCAACCAAGAAACAAGAAGAAAAGTAATTAATTGTACTGCAATTTTCCAAATATTAAGATTTTGTATTCAATACATAAAAACTACTACACTCAATCTATAGCTGTAACTTTCGAACCTAGATATCGCAAATGTACCACATGAACCACTTTAATTACAATTATAGTCGTATTTGTAAATTAATAATAACTCCAAACAAAAAAGAAACTGATTATATTGAAACTAAACGCCAGAAAACAGTTTCATATGTTTCCGAAGCGTTAGTGGATTATTTAAAGCATGGTCTAGCAGAGAGACATTCACATTCACAACAAATGCTGATGCCAAACCTTTCCTACAAGTAGGTTTAAAGACTGCAACGCATTTGGCAAGGATTAAATTCCACTGTCAACCATCCATTTCATTCACTTAAAAAGAAGGCTCCTATAGTTAACTAACGCATGGGCCAGTGGTTCACGTCATAATAAAAAGATAAACGTAATCAGAAATTTCCACTCGAATATATTAAGAATTTTGCTAGTCAAATGTTAAATACCAACAGTTAACGTTGACATTATCAGGAATACCGACATTCGAATTAAAAAGATTTTTAGGAGAAATTTTACGTCATAAAGAAGCAAGGTCAACTAGGCTAACTCACCAATGAAAACCACAGTCATGATGCCACAGAATCGTCAAAAACTACCGACGATTATAGAAAAGCAGTTTGTATTCTCTTTCGCTTTAAAGCGAACGAGTCGAAGTAGTAACAAGCCTGACAGAAGAAATGAAAGCAACGAAAGCGCACCCGAGTGTTCACTAAAATATAATCGGTATGGGGAAAAAACAGCAACCGTTTCACCTAAATCTACCCCGTAAGAAGGTCACGGAGATTCATTTAACAGGCAAGAAATATTGGCCGCATTCTCGCGGGAAAAATTTACGGCAGGATACTATCCGTAGCCGTGGCAACATGATGCTGAAGAGAAACACCAAATGACAAGAAAACTTGAGTCTCAAACCTTGCTTAATGGAGGGGCTTCCACCGATACCACCGATGCGTCGACACAAGTCATGATTTATGCTTTCCATTCGTTGGAGTTGCCGACACAGGCGGACTCACACCGACTCTGACGAAAAGCTGAGTTTGAGACAGCGGACAGAGGAATTGCGCATGCATAGTTGTTTTGGCGCCTTTCACCTGCATTGGAGATAACACTATTTTTATAAGAGATCAATTTTTGTACTGGAGTTGAAACATTTTTTTAATAAGTTATTGGCAAGTGTGCGATATGTTCAAGGTATGACGTTTTTAATAAATAGAATAATGCATTTTTTTAAATTTGCAGTAGTTATTATACAATTGTGAGATGATTCTTATTGTTATTTTAAAATTTTGTGATTTTGAGTGATATTATTTTTAAATATACCTGCAATGCCTATAACTAAGTCAAATTATTTGCGTAAATTGCATCATTATTTTCACCGTAAAAAGTCTACCCATTTTATGAGGAGTAAATTCCTTTAAAGGAAAGTAACCGCTGCAAAACACATTCCAGATCTTCACTCTGAATCACTAAAATCGTTCTCTTTGGATAAATTTCCCGGTGTTCTAAACTCGTGTTCTACCAAGTTCTACGCGCATCAACTACTGCGCATACGGTGCTATTCATTCGTGGCTGGCTAGGAGTTGACTAGAGTTAACACAAGGTGACACGAGAGCCGCCTGAATGGAAAGCACCCTATGTTGCCGACGAACTACATCGAAGGCTCGACAATTGGGTTGGTGACCAAGATCTAAACGTGAGACCACTCACCTATTTTTTTTAAGGAAGGAACCCAAAGGACGAGGTTCCGTGCGGTACTTGGTATCCGGATGGCGACAGATAAAGTGAAATATATGTGAATTGCGATAATTTCGAATCTATACTGGGGGAACAGAAATAAGAAATATTTATGGCAAGGCCCTGAAGAAGCAAGGACTCGTCAAGCGCTTTCTGGGAAGATTTCCGGATGAAAAATTTACAGAGAGGTTCTATTTTGCACTCGTCCTACCACACATTGAATATGAAGCGAGCCTATGGGATACGGAGCAGGAAGACACAATCCGTGGACTCAAAAAAAATACAAAGGAAAGCTGCGCGATTCGATACTAAAAGTAAAAATACCCCGTGGATCATCTTTCTCTCGTGTAACTTAAGGAAGTTACCGCTTGAAAGGGAAATAAAAGGAGTAACAAAGCAAATGAACCCATGTCTCTATTAGAAGAGAAAAGAGGAGAGGCTTCATCGAACTTATACAATAGGGTAGTTTCGTTCATCAAAGAAAACCAAAGGCATTGATTGCGATTCGTTACCCACCATTAGTGTATTCATAATACACAAATTGTTTGGTTTTTGAAATACCGGTTTAGACGAATGGCAAGGGTCAAATTTTATCCTCATTTGAAAAAGGCCAGATTGGCGCCCATACGATTCCACTCCGCATGACGTCACAGGGACCTAGTTTCTACACGAGAGGATAGGAGTTATACATCGTCTGAGGTTACCAATGCATGCATGAGGCACAGAGCTCAGGGAAACATGTCTTAATAAACACTTATTGAAACTGGCTAAGGTCGGAAAGTTTTCCTCGTTTGATAAGGTATTAATAAACCTTTTTTAAGCCAAGCGCTACCATCCAGCAAGGTACTCGGCTATCCGCTAGCATCCTGCGACGTATCAGCGCTAAGTCTCGCCTCAAGGTCACCACACCGGGTGGGAGGGGGAACCAGAAATACGACGTACGGAGATATTTCCCGGCATTCATACTTGAGCGTCGCGTTTTCGCGCGCTTGAAAATTTTCACTTTTCATTTAATCGCGAAAAATAGATGTTGTCATTTAAAAATCTAAAAGCGTGAAATACGTACTCCAGGAGTAATAATCTTTCGATTAAAGCAATAAAACAATAATAGGAAACCACCCTATTGAAGCTGAGAATTCCAAAACGGCAGAAGTAGACAAAGGAGGAATTTGTTTTGAAGAGTTTCCATCTAAATTATGGAACTACTGGAACTATTGTCCCTATTAACTTCTATGAAGGCATAAATTTCTACGAAGGAGGAAAAAGTCATTACTAGCAGAAAACTATTCGCAGTCGAAATGATGTCTCTGGTAGCTATGTAGATGATTAAAATGAAATTATTTGGTCTCAAAATTTTTCTGAATGGACTAATGATTTTAGAAATACACATTTTCAATTATCATTTCAGAAATAGAATGCAAATGGGGGAAATCGAAATCATAAGAAGAGCGGTAGAAAAGGCTGAATCAGGCAACATGCTGAAGGAACAGTAACGGGATGAGGAGCCCGTGGTAAGGAAAAAAAACTGAGAGACAAGATGGGGAAAGAGAAGCAGTTGAAAACGGGGTGAAATGGAAGCTGGGAGCGAAGGGAGAGATGAGAGCAGTTTTTGGGAAGTCGAAGAGGGAGAGGTCAGTTCGTGGACGTTGGGTAAAAAAATGTAAAGGGGTGGGGGAATGGAATGTTAAAGGCGGCCTCAAGGGTATGTGTTCGAGAGGCGTAATGAGGGGAGGGACGGGAAGATGTGTGGGATGGGGAGAAGTCGGTGGGGATGAAAGAGGGCAGAGGGTGATCCGGGAGGGGAAGAAGAAAAGTGTCAAGGAATACCAAGCGTAAAACGAAGTAAAATCCATTTTCTTCTTCCATGCGCTAGCTGTAGAGAAATTTGTAGGGAAGCAGGCTAAAGCAACTAATTCGTACCCTTAGTATTTTGAAGTCCAAGGCTATTCAAAATAACGAAGTTAGCTGCTAATGTTTTTTCGGGTGTCCCCCGCGTATTTTTTTCGGTTTTTGTTTCCCGACGTTTCGTGGCCGTTTCTAGTCATTATTTTCTGAGGGATAAGGAATGAGGCCACGAAAGAGTAGACCCTCAGAAAGAGTGACCAGCAACGTCCACGAAAGGTTGGGCAATAAACCCAATTAATACGCGGGGGACACCCGAAAGAACAACATCGACATCAACAACGTCAACAATACATCATTAAGGACTCGTGAATACTTCAACGAATAAATAACGAATTTACTCAGCAAGAGCATCTAATTGTAGCAATAATTGTAATTGCCGTTAATTTGCCACCGTTTACAAATAACTATCGTATCCAACTAACACCATTCATATATTATAAGAAATGTCGACCGTAAAACGAATAGAAAGGCATTTTCTTCGCCATTGCACTAACTATAGAAATATTTGTAATAACGCTGAATACTGCAACTAGTTGATACTCTTGGTACTTTGAAGATATCATAAATGAAGCTGAGAAGGAAAGTATATGTGAAACATGTACATTGTAGTTGCTACATGTACATGCTACAAACAATTATTAATGGCATTTTCACCGACTTCTTTCAAGATTTTCTCCGAAAAAAGGTAACTGTATCATGGAATAGGTTCGATACAAAATGGAGAAATTTTTAGGGAAAATGTTTTTAAACAATAACTTTTTAAGCTATTGGTAATTTTCTGCGATAATTGAGCTTACATAGACCAAAACCGTGAATATGGCGGGCGATACAATCATTTGACGTGAAAAAGCCATCATCAAATACACAACTATAAACTATTACAGGATTAAAATGTTTATTCGGTCGTTTATTTTACACATACGGCTTCTCATGGAAATTATAACGGTTATTGCCTAACAGAAAGTGCTATGCTGGCAGCACTAAGAAACGTATTTTATGAAATAATGCTTACGGCCCCAGCAAGACAATTAATGAGGCCAAATTTATTCCAATGTGACGGATTTAATAAGCACGTGTACTTATTCGTAGAAAAAATTCTAGTCCCCGTTTATTTGTCACTGTTAAAAAAATTAACTCCACTTTTAAAACGATAACGAGGAACTAAGAGGCACTTGAAAAACCGTGAAAACGTTATCTAAATCATCATCACTGGTTTACTACCTTCAGATTGGTTTGATGCAGCTCCCCAATTAACTCTCCCAACAGATATCTTTTCACACCATGCATTTCTTCCCTTCCACATCCCTCTTTAACAATTGGAATAATAAAAAAATAATAATAAAAAAGCGCATCTATAATTAGCAAAGTGTTATTTGGTTTCGTGAAGAAAGGATTTTAGTTAGATCGGACTGTATCTTCTCCAGGAGCTTTTACTTGAGATGGGCAGTTCTATCTTTTGAATGATGCTGCAATTTTTTCAGCACGGCGGCCCAGTCTTTGTAATTGGTCAGAGTGACTACAAAACGATGTAAAACAGCACGAATGACACAAGTTCAGACAGTGACGTAGGCGAAGAACCAGAGGTAGAAATGCATATAAAAGAACCTTTTGGGATGAGGAAAAGCAGGTAGGGTTGAAAGAAGGGGAGGACAGACAAGAGTCAAGAAGATGTTAACGTCGTCCCACCATGCCCGAGGCTCTAGACTACAGTTGATGGGCGCACACCTGAGTAGTGGTTTAAGCTGTCCAGAGACCGCTGGACAGCCGATGACACCACCAACTCATGAGAAGGAAGCTAATCACGTAATGATCAGATTCGGACAAGGTTTCACAGTTTGTCCATTACGGATATGCCATAGAAAGCCAGCTTCAAAGACAATGAAAAAGTAAAAATCTGTTTAAAAAAAAGTTACTGAAAACATGTTAAACAAGTTCGAATAAACTATTTACGATTGTCAACTCCAAATTGAGGCCCGCGGGCCTCTCTATACACCAAACCAATGAGTTGATGTAAGAAATTAAAACTTAATTTTTAACGTGATTAACCTAACTTCAATGAAGTCATACATACGAGTGGTTGAGAAGCCGAGAGAGGGAGGTGAACTTGTTTTCTAAACAGAGTTACGAACAGAGATTAGGTAAAGGAAACAAATGAGATCATCTAGATCTTTAGCAGAGCATTTAATTTTCCACTTGATGCCAGCACAGAACAGAGACTCTCTCGCAGCCCTTGGCTAGAAAGTTTTTGTATACTTCTTCTGTCAATTTCTGTACCTAACTCTGTTTAGAAAAAAATTACTTGTACCACTTGGCTTCTCACCCCCTCACATATAATACTGACAAATGATGCCCAAGATTATAATTCATTCGATTATTTTTGTAAGAAAGTCTAATTTGTTTATTCCGAATTTTTTTGAAACATTGACAGAAAATGAAAAAATCTACAACCATAATTTCTGAAAATAATTCCGCCCGGCATCATTCCAAATAGCCAACCTGGATGATGGACATGAATTGCCAGTGTCCTTAATTTGTTCCCGCTGGAAATACTTCAAGATCTGATAGCTTTCACGTATAAAACCAACGCCATTAGATGCAAATATTAATTTGGGCCACTAGGGTAAATGTTTCTATGATTACGTGTACAGCGAAGTAGTAAAAAGCAATAAATGAAATGATATACCCCACAGATGCACTAACTCATTTCAGTTCCATTACCTTTAAATTACATCCTCCCTGCTTCTGCCTTTGTCATTTTAAACCCCAACAAACGATTAGAATTTTCTCTATGACATGGAATGAGAAAAGCCCGTAGCAAAAACGATAGAGAAATTGTTTCCTGGGGCCATAAAATTGTGACGAGTTTGCGAGGAAATATTTCTGCCGCCAAGAATATGATCCCCAAGCTGATAAGCCTAAAAAGCAAGCCAAAACATTAGTTTTCTACGACAAAAAACAGCCAGGAAGATGGCAAGATGATTTTCCTTCATTGGTCATGAGCTACATATTTGACAGCGTGATTCTTCAAGTTGGTGCGTGGCACTGACATTGAAGAGTGTCCAAAAGGGAACTAATTTTGGTATGCCCCACATATTTGGCCTGCTTCACATAAGGAGACAACTGAGAATGTATCACGGGCCAAAATCTCAGAATAAATGATAATCTCTTTGCCGATGTGCTCCCAGGGCTATGGTTCGCGTTCGGTAAATTCGGCGAAGAAAATTTTTAAATATAGTGAGCGAAGGATGTACTAATATCGTTCAGTAAGATACCTTATAGTAAAACCTATTAGGTTCCGATACTTTATCGTCTCAGGAGCTGATGATCTCAACGCAATGGTAGCGATTATGATATCAAAAGGTAACGATACTCTTAGGGATGTGGTTACTCAAGATAAATTCCACATTGTAAGTTAAAGAAAATATATATGCAGTGAGCATAACTATTTTGACATATTTTCAAGCTTCCTTTAAATACTAAACTAATAATAATATCATCTCCCTTAACAAGATGATAAAGTACTATGAAATCCCCTCTTATAATAAAACTTTCTGGATCAAAGCACACATCCATGCATGATTGAAAAGTGGAAATTCCACTCAGATGAGATTCGAACCTGCGACCTTTAAGTTGGCTGACGAGGACATAACCATGACGCCACAGAGGCCGACACAAAAGCTATGACCGATATACATAGTATACACATATAATCAAGTATAAAAATGTAACTATCATTAATATCGAAAAGTAATACGAAATTTTGTAAACATTAAATAATACATAACGCTAAGCAAAAACAAAAAATAACGATATTCGTTTGATACAGATTTCAACTTTAAATAATTGGCAAATACAATATTTCTGAACACTTAAAACTGCACGAAAATAAAATATAACGGCTGCGGCGTAGGTTGCGGAATAAATTCTGTTTTAGTGGAGTAGCTTAAATTCAGCTATCCAATATCGCCTCTTTCAACCAAAAATTGGCATCAACTCCAAATTCCGGAAAACGCTCACTCAAGTACCAATATAACATAATAATACGAAAAGACTCAGGAGACCATAGAGACTTGTCGCAAACGAAAAATAAAGGGTAGAAATTGGAGTTACATTATAATACGAACTGTAACTTTATAATCGGTATCCCATTCCTTGGAACTTTCTTCACAAACGCTCTCCCTCTGAACCGACATTCTTGGTTAGGAAAGGCAGCACTGTCGCTTCGCACCGATTCAATGCCCTCAATAGTATAGTGCCTATTGAGGCCTTCTATTCGAGAATTCTTCAAACTGAATATTTAGAGTGAGGAAAAGAAAGGAAGATCATTCAAAAATTAAGTAAACTATGTGATTTACCAAATAGAGGCAGAAGACTTCAACGGAAGGGGACAGCATTCGCATCTACCACTCGTATCCTCGTGAACGTGTCCAGAACGATCCTCATTAAAAAAAAAAAAAAACTGAAAAATAAGAATGAAGGAAAACATTATACATATTAACTCAGGAAAAACAAAAATGGGTTCTTTGACAATTGTATTGGTTTGCATTACAAGATTATTTGCATATTTTAAATATTTATGCAGAAACGCAATAGAGATGGCGAGATATTTAAAAAAAATCTTATTCTATTAACTCAAACATCCCATTAATAAAAATATGACCTTAGACACACACAACAGCATCCCGATATAATATTCCGTTCACAGATCAATTAGCAGTTTTCGGTGGAGAGTAGAAATGTTATTGCTCGGCTCAGAAAATATCTTCAGCAAAACCGAGAAATGTTTTTCATATGATAACTACGACAGCTTTCAGGAAATTCTAAGTAAAAACACTTAACTTCAAGCAAATATTCTCAATTTATTTAGTGAGTCAATACCTTTTTAAATAATTTAATTCTTCAATGAAACGTACTTTCTATATTTTATTCATCTCATAGATAGACCCTGTCTCACCTGGCCCACTATCAGATACACTATCTGTCTGACATGTTTTTTAGCATCCCTGATGGTATATCGTAAATTAATCGCAGGGTATATGCTACTTTATCGCATAAAAATGATTTATCAAATGCCTCGTGATTCGTCACATAAAAGTAGAATGTGCCTAATGAAATATTAACTATGAGAAACTGCAGCTATTCTGAGAATAAAAAACTAGTGAAGGATATATTTTTCATTTGACGCATTTTTATATAAGAATGGACTGGATGGCAAATTTTTTATTTGTTTTCATATCTTTGTCATTTCTGTGCCATTTTTAGGGCATGAAGGAACAAGGATAGTTGTCTCTGAGAGGATTTAGAGAGAATATAATATTTCCTAAAAGAACGTTTCCGGCGGCTGAATAATCAGAGCAAACATGCTATTTAAATAATAATGCAATACGTATTTCGGCACATCGCGTGATTAACACGTACTGGTAAGGACAGGAATGAAGCTATCCCTGGATACGATGAGGGCAATGGAAAGCCTCTTATGAAAATTCATTAACCGAGGGAAAGAACTCAATCGAGTCAGGGGAGGAAAAAAGATTTTTTTAACGTGGAAGGTGGGGATGAGGAGAGGGAGGTGGCTTGTGGCGTCGGAAAATAGATTTTTGAAGACGAAAATTGGTAACGGGACGATAGGGGGAGAGGGGAGTGTTTCTCGGAGAGCAAATGAAAAGGTGGAGAAGGGTCAACAGAGGATGGACGGACAGTGATGGGGGAGGGCAGCGGTTGAGGCAGCAACCTGTGGCGCGCCGGACGCCGACGGAGGTTGGGGGTGGGATACAGCGGCGGCGGTTGCCGGGAGATGAAAATGAGGGTGGTAAAACAAATATGAGCGTTAGAGGATGGGAAGAGAGAAAGAGAGGACTGATGAGACGGAGCTAAGGATGGATTCGTTCCATTTCGTTTTCAGTTCCGATTCCGGTTCGATTCCTGCAGTGGCGTAGCCAGGGGGGGTGTCCAGGGGGTCCGAAACCCCCCGAAAAATATAAACTCAATAATTTTTCTTCATAAAATAATACAAATATTTAAAAATCATGAATTCACAAAATATCTCTTTAACAAATGAAGTTTTTTCGATTATGAAAAGTGTTAAAATTAGTTTAAAACCATTACTTAGCACCCCGTTTTTATTTTTTTTTATTTCACCCCTGGATTTGGAGCCCCCCCGAACGAAATTCCTGGCTACGCCCCTGGCTTCCTGGCTACGTTTTACGGTTCCGGTTCTTTGTCAACTTTTCCATAATTACTCCGTATTGTCTTAGGAACCACCTACTATACATGAAATACCAAGAGAAAAAAATTCCCCTGGACCGGGAACGAACCACGGACCCTTTGTTTAGATGATCTCTCCATTTTTCGGGTTCTCGCTGCGTTGATTGTCATTTGTTGACAACAGTTTCGCCTGGATTCCACCCGGCGTCTTCAGGTCGAAGTGCCGATATCGGTATTTTCACCGCGCTTATGTAGCAGTCACTCATCGCTGCTGCGTTGTGATTTGTCGGATTCTGTCGCTGCTTTTCTATGATTGCCCGGTTTCTAAAACACTCTCTTCGAAACAATTGTTAAATAGTACCCGACCGGTTTTTCCCATATTTTCGCGGTTTTTTATATCTATTATGACGTCACCTATCACTTCCAAAGCTATCAATAATTTTCGTGAGGAAACTGAAAACTACCAAGAATAATACTCACAACTCCAAGTTATCTCACAACTGATTGGTTCCATTAAACCACTCACTTTTAGGCACATAATGCTCCCTAAATGCTATCAAACTGGCTAATGAGGCAATAATGTTGATTTTTGTTTTCAGAAACCGAAACACGAATCAACCTATCCCTAACGGGAACCTAGAAGCATGTAGAACGGAGCGGCGTTAGGGTTAGAAGTACAATCCTTACGAAAGTTTACGGCGTAGTGCAGTAGACGACTTCGCGACTGGAACTGGCTATCATTAAAAGGATAAAGGAACTTGGAGGAATGGATACAATCGGCGTTATATAATCGATGAGTTCTCGAACTCATATGTCATTTTCCTACACCCTCTGACCTGGTCAGAATATCATACCATTGGAAATATCATATATTGCCGAAATTTGCTTACAAAGAAAAAATAACACTAGCTTTCCTATTCGATTTGAATACTTCCAGCTATTGAAACTAAATTTAAAACTATTTGGTTATTTCCAAGAAGATACCGAGGGGTTGAGGCTCTGACTTGTGGACCATTTTGGTAGCGGAGCAAGAAGTCGGTGAAGGAGGCGTTTAACAGTTGTGTGTTTACATAGGCAATATAGTCGAGAGAGCGAGAAGAGAGAGGTAGAGAGAGAAAATTGAGGCTACGAGGCGTGCGGAGGGATGTAGATGGAAGTTTTTTTTTTGAGGGAGCCACCTTTTCGGTAGTACGTTCCTCTTCCACCTCGTCTGCAGCCCTGGACTAACTCGCGCGCGCGCCAGAGGCTCGAACATAAACAAATGAATGAATTCCTTCTCGGAGACTTGTTAAGTGGATCGAAAGGCAAACAGTGAATTGGGCACAGGGGTAGGTAGAGAAAGGGTTGACTGCCACGGCGCCACTATATCTTCACGCCCTTTTTTGGAATGAGCCCTAGAAAGTATACAAATTTAACCAGAAAAAAAGTATCGACCGTTAAAATCACCGACGATTCAATAATGCATAATATGTCCATTCCATATATGTTTAAGCTTTTTAGAATATTACCCTATCGGAAAAAACGTGAGTCAACTGAAATTTGTTTCCGACGACAAAATTTACCAGATTTCCTGAATGAGGCCACGTAAATCTGCGTCTTTACTTCCTGTGGGATGATAACTACTATTAAAGTGATACCCAATATCCTTATTGTACATTTTCACTCGATACTGGCAATCCCATTAACTACTCAGTCTTTGGTCTCACCAAAAATTCTCTTCCCTTCAACAATTTTTTCCCGGTTGGACGAATAAATATTTATATGGACAACCTATGCTGATGTTCCTGGCCAGGGGAGAACAGAGTAGATGGAGAATGGACGATTCACTACATTTCCTACACACTCAGGGAGTACCGGAGAAGCAAACCCTTGAAAAAATCTAACACACCCTCTTAGTAAAATCTATATAAACAGGCATAGTATTTCACATAGGGGCAAAGGAGCTGGATGTGTATGAACATTTAACATAAGTGCATGGAAGATAGGCTAATGGGCATTTCAAACGCAGGAAAAAATACATGGAAAATCTAGACAGGCCATGTTAACAGACATAAAAATATTGAGATGAAAGCATTTGGTCCAGATCATTATAACGCCACAATTGCCACAATGTACAATTTGCATGCCCAAAGAAGCACGCAGGTATTATGATAAAGATAAAAAACTAACTTCAAGAATAAACTTCTCACTCAATTCGTGAGTAATACATTGATATAAATCCTCGGTAAGGATGATGTTTACGGGTGTTTAAAAAGTGTTATTGCTAGGAATAACGGGGCGATGAATAACAAGATTTCATTAACGCCAAGAATATAAACGTAAATATTGATAGAATGTGAGAAAGGTCTGATGAGAAGAAAAAAAATACACCGAGAGCAGATGTACACGTAGTAAACACGGGAAATGAAATTCCAATTATTATTAGATGCTACAGGTTGAGGTAAACAAAAACATCTGGCATACTTTGACTAAACTAGATTCCATAGAAATGAAATCGAGCGCATGAGAAAATGAAAAACGATTAACGTGGTTTATGCGACGAACAAGGAAGAAAATGTAAAAACGCCATCGCCAATGAAGTGAAGACTCTCAACTGCTTAATTAAACAAAAAGCTGGCATCCGGTTCACGTAGGCTTGATCGAGATGGGCAGCTCAATTTCCTAAGCAAATGGATAATAACAGAAGAGGGAGAGGAAAAATAGAAATACACAAAAAAAGATGCTATAGCATACGAAAGATTATACAGACCCCGAAAAACAAAGATTATAGAGACGGCCACGTATAACCTCTCATACAGAAGTTGAAGAGGGAAGTCAGAGGGAGACAAGTAGGAGGTAAAGGAAATAAGTGGACGCATCCTGAGACATACTAATTAACTGAGGATCCGAAAGGAAGAAAGCTAAGTAGGGTAGGACGACAGAATAAGGTCAAGGAAAAATGCCGAGGTGAAGAGGCAATCACAAGAGCAAGAAAACAGAAACTCTGGCCGTACAACAAGAAGAGAAAGAGAGCTTGAACGACTAAATGCGAATAATTATATGATATATAGGGCTGAGAAACATAGAGGTGTAAGTCAATTTTTGATGATTTTGAGATATCCATGGCAACCGACTCTGAAAAAATTTATCTACCTAGAAACACAATAGTGTAAGACCTAGTTACACTTGTGACCGCCAGGTAGCTGCACATACTGTGAGCCCTCAGCACGATTCCAACTTCTTTGCGAGTTATAGTGAAGCGAGTCTGACTTACATCATAATGTTTCTCAGCAGTTGAATCTGATTGCTGAATCACATTGCATAATGACACCCAACACTGAAGAAATTTTTTATCTATTGATGGACAGAGATGATACAAATGAAGATAAGGATCATAATCCTGAGAATAATGACAAACGCAAAGGTTTAATTATTTAAAAACTTTGACTTTCGTCGATGAATTAAGTCATAGTTAAAACTGCCATAAAAGTGATTTATAACGGTACAAAAGTACATACATTGCCTCCTTAAATTCAAAATTTTTCTCATGTCATAGTCCTGTATTTTAAAACTGCTACTTTCTTGAGAATTGTATATTTCACAATGTTCTTTAGGCTTTAGATAAATACCAAACATAAGACCTTGAGTAGAAAGTTAATCAATTTCACTTTCAATATTTAATCATATAAATAGTTTTCCTGGAAAGAGGTAACACCTCGGGGGCTAATGTTATTTTCAATTACCCGGATAAGTTCATTAGGCATCATTTATCAAATTAATATAATTTTTTTCGTCACTCAAAAAAAAACACACACACCAGTGAAAGCACTTGAGGTGATCATCAAAGACTTTAAAGATGTTTTCAAAACGAGCATTTCTGCCCCCCCCCCCCACCAATACCTTTTACAGCTCACAAATTTGATACGCGAACGCCAAGAGCGAATCTTAAATTGCGTCGCGGGAGCTTTCATGATTAATCAGTTTCCCACAAGAGGGCCACCCAGTTTGCGAAAATGATGGCCGAAGACGAATCTTTTCCTCGGACGATAATTCAGCGCCCGTAATTCTTCCTGGCTGAGTCCATTGACAATTGACGATCTACGATAGACATCTGAATGCCAAGGGAATTTTTAAGTGAACATAAAATTCTTAAATTGCAGCACAGACATAAAATAATCGCCATAATGACATCCATACGTAGATTTGATACAGGAGAAATCTAAGAGCATAATGTACCTATTGACCATGCATATATGATTTGGTTCTTTCCTGGCGTATGATACTAGTGATACCTTCTCGGGTTTTCCACCGCGTGAGTTGCATTTAGGCCGACGTTTCGATAAATAACTCTGTCATCGTCACCTTGAGGACGATGGCAGGGGTAGCTAACGAAACTTCCGCCTACAAGCAACCCACCCGGTTGAAAACCCGAGAATATTCCACGCGCATTGAAGAAATAATTTAATAGTAGTGCCGAGGAAGGAATAACTAAGAGCAAAAATTAATTATGACTAAAAGAAGCAAATTGATATATTTCCATGAGTAATTTGCCGATATGATAGGAGCACTACTGCAGTAAATAATCTTGAACGACGGTAGCAATATATTGTATAAAAATTACTTTCAGCGGCGTGCGGCTAAGATATCTGCTCTTTAAATAGTGTCCACGTAAGAATATTGGCTGAAAACATACGACCTTGCAGATTACGCGGAAGGTATTTCAGCCTCAGAGTTATGATAACGCATTCTTCTAATTGCAAAATTTTATCTTTTTTCGTAAATTTCGGTCGAGACACAATTATGGTCAACCATTGGCAGTTATCCTGATTTCGAAGATCTTTGAGAAAGGAATAGCATGGCAGGGCTTTTCTCGCCTTTGAAGCACCAACCCAGAGCTATCCAAGCAGGTGTTAAAACACGTACTACCACAGTCGTATTCTGCTCAATTTTGTTTATAACTACGTAGATATTCAAGGCAATCCACATGACAGGTAACGACTCAAAAACGAATTCAAAAGGTATCTCGTCATGGCAACTGTCCATCCGCCCCCGCAGACAACCAAGGTTTTATTATTTTTAAGAACATTACTATGGTGATCATAAGAGGGGCCAGGATCGACAAAACTGTCAACTTTCCATTATTTTAACAATCTCAATATTAATAAGACGTGTTTTCAATTTTGATGAGATGAGTTCAGCTAAAAAAACGCATCGTCATTCTCCTCGTTTAATGCTATAACTATAGGAATTACTAATTTAATTTTAAAATATAACATATTTAAAATTACTGAATGTGCACGTATATTTTATTGTTGCACTTAACCGTGGCCTTGTGGTGTCC
This sequence comes from Ischnura elegans, assembly GCF_921293095.1. Classification (NCBI taxonomy): domain Eukaryota; kingdom Metazoa; phylum Arthropoda; class Insecta; order Odonata; family Coenagrionidae; genus Ischnura; species Ischnura elegans. The sequence continues at coordinate 134,618,707 of NC_060246.1, forward strand.
ATAGATAGATAGATAGATGTCTTCATTCGGACGAGGTTGAGACTAAAAGTTCCTTTCGACACCAAACCCTTGAGGCGGTCCTCTTGCATGCTGCATGTAGTTGATTAATCACCCCTGCCAATAACTCTAGAGATGGCACGCAAGGTATTACGTAGATATAGATATAAAAAACAATGGACAACCAAACCATAAAAACTTAACACAGGAAATCATGGGCACCCTATCAAAACATATGGAATATTTATCAATATGGAACATCTATTTTCTCGAAGACGCAAATAAAAGCGAATGGTAGAACCGGGAAATATTCAGCTTATAGAAAATTTGACGAAACCATCAACCACTATCTGGTGCAGTCATCAACAACACCATCGGTAGTAATAAACTTGGCTATGTCGATGTTTCCACTACTGAGGATGACCACCGTCACTAGCCAATAATCTATTCATTCACCAGCAAGGAAAATAATCCAGAACTTCAGTCAGCATTTTATGCATGACGCAAGATAACCAAAGAAGAAAGGGTTAAAAAATAAATGATTATGACATACAGAACTAAAGGATGTCTTATCGAAAAGATGCAGGATTTACAAACTAAATCTTGTAGCATCCAAAAAGATTGAATAAAAAGAATCTCACGAAATTTAAAATCTCTACCCGCAGATAATTTTCCCAGCAGTGTGACTTAAATGTATGCACCAAGTCACTACGAAAAAAATTATTTCGCGACCGTTCCGCGAGATAACACCAGTTACACATACACCGTCTTCATAGGTACACATAAAATAGGAGGAGACGTGGAATGCTAAGAGCTCCCTGCTGATTTTACTCCTGTCACGAAAAAAAATTATGACCCACATTTGATTTACAAAGACTCGCCGAGGGTAGTCGGGTGGAAGGTTTGAAATGATGGTCACTGCGAGATGATGCGGGCAGTTTGTGGTAGAGGTGCTTAGAGAGACGAGGGGAGGGGAACTAGGCGGGCCGATATCACGGGAGTCGCGCCACGGTTGCCGGGAGCGAGTGGTTTCAGAGGACGCATCACTTCCGCACAACCGGTCATATTTTGTCTTATTTCATGTCTATCTCGTTTAAAACTACAACTATGATGCGGAATTTTCCACCTTATATACTGTAAACCCTTGTAAACACATAGCCGAGCCTCAATCAATTTTTTTCTTCAGGAAAAATACCATGGTAAAACTTCTGCTTTTAAGTATCATGTTGAATAAAGCATATCTTATGAACTCTGAAAAATTGAAAATCCTAGAGCAACTTTTAAACAATTAATAACTAAGGAAAAATACCGATTGAACAGGAAGGATGCATCTTATTAATGGGAAATTTGAATGATGAAGCAAATTTTCAGTCAGGTGATTTTAGTTGAAATTTACAAGGAAATTTAAAGGTTAAATAAAAATCAAAGACAACGAAATGATGATAGCTTTTCAAAAGTTGCAAATGACAGTGACATCAAACAAAATATGAATAAGCAGAATTACACCCAGTACCGACACGCAAAGCGAGCACGCATTGCCGACAATGCAAAATGATAACAAGTGGTTTCGAAAGAAACTACGCGAAAATACGCGATATGAGAATAAATAAAACGCATTGATTTAAAAACAGAAAAAAAAGCATTAGTGACCTGCAGACACTAAATGATGACTCATTTCAATTCCATTTTCCCATTTGCATACCAAGAAGCTCTGGCTATATCCTTCTAAGAAGCTTAGCAGGTTCTCTTAGAGATCGCGTGGTTCATAAATGGTTTTAAAAAGATAAAGTTGTTTGCAAACACAAATAAAATTCTGACAGCTCTATTATTTTTATATTAAATCGCTATGATAGAAGAAAATTTACGCAAATGAAGGCTAAAGAAATAAATTTGGATATAAAAAAATTCAAAATGCATTTCAAAACACAATCGAAAATGGCGTAAATGCTTAGCAAAAACAATGCACCAACAACAAAATTACTTGCACGTAGTTAGAATGATTACCTAGGGCATACTAGGTAGATCAAAAGTCCGGATATTCCAGTGTTAAGGGGGAAGGGAGGGAACTTCCCCATCTCTCCTCAGGCGGTCCCAGCGGACGAACACCCTTGGGGAGTGAAAGATCTGAGGAGATTATAAAATGGGGTTTCTTTCCCACCCCGATGAAATACGCACGGCGAGGGTGAAATAAGGTATCAAATAAAGGAATACCTCATTCCTATCTAAACCTCCTTTACCTAAAAACTAAAATAAGGCAAAAAAATTAACACGACATCTTTCGGCGAAGAGCAAATACATGCCCAAGACCTCTCCAACTCTTTTCCCAGGAGTTTAAGGATTTATGCCGCGAAGAAATGAAAAAACAGGGTCTGTAATTTATCAGGCGGAGAGAGGGAAAGAATTATAACGTGCTGACGCTAGTGCGCGCCTCTAAACACGCGTTCAAATGGGATGCTCCTCATTTCTCTTAGCGGCAGAACTGGCGACTTCGTCCGTGCAGCATATCGGTGGGTGTAGTATGGAGATTTGTTTTAACGAGTACTTACTAGGGACACATCGTTCCGGAGGTGGTTGAAGTCCTTTCGCCTTTATACTGAAATTAAATTAACACTTTGAAATGTAAAAAAATGTAACTACCACTCAAAACTTATTTACAACGGTGCACTACGTTTTCTTTGGGAACAAATTATATTTTTATGAATCATTTCGGTCCAACTAAATCATGCAAACACAAGCATTCAATGTATGCGCTTTTCAAGTTTTGAAGAAATGACTGTCTCTGGGGCTTATAATAACTTTAACGGCCATAAGAGCGGCAGTGGAAACATATGGTTGATATTCGGGTATTAGCTACGCACTCAATATTTACCTTTAGGTAAATTTTTGTTTTTTAGCCAACAAGCATGTTAAAAGGAATAGAATTATACTAAAAGAATCGAAAATATATTTTTGGCATTTATAGATAGTTAGAGTGGCATTTATAGATAGACGTCACTTCGTATCAATCAAATAACTGAGAATCGCAGTTCTTTCATCCCGTCGGAAAGCGTACACAATGAATCCTATGCATCGTAAGTCGAAAAATTGAAAAGCATTCAAAATACGGAAGGTGAAAACGTTCAAATAAATGCTCCCCGTTCCTTAATTAAATGCTAAAATTACATAATGAAACAACGTGAATACAATGAAGAACATCTCCCTGGTTCCTATGGGTCTATACTGGTCAAATACACAAAATGAAAAAAAATCTCAAAAAATAGTGTGGAAATAATAAGTTTAGGAAAAAATTTCAGGCACTAGATACGTGTTATAACTTTCTTCGATTGCTTGATGCCGTATATTCTCAACAAAAGGCAATCTAGCCGGGGTGATCGGAAGTAGCGAAATAAAATACATTGGTAAGACACAGTCATCTTTCTCTGATGATACAAAAACAATCGCAACAGATCGACGCATTCGATCAACGAATATATTTCGAACGAATTCTCACAAATATGATGTACTATACATACATAGATGCGTATCTATCTTCTACCTTTATAAATAAAAGAGGATGTCTGTTTGTCAGTCCGCCATGAATTTCCATACGGCGGCACGGATTGCAACCAAAGTTAGTACGTACGTCTACTTCATGCTCCACTGCTCCGCAGTGCTACTTTCGGTTGTGTCTGACGCGTCAATTGTGTCTTTTTGCATTTTACCATTTGTTATTCACGTCATGCATCTGTTGTTTGACATCCTGCCTGGTAGGCACACCTCTTTACACGCTCATATGGAAAGCATAACTCAAAGGATTCTACACTTAATATTCAAGGTGCAAATTACATTTACACACCATCATTATACGTGCTGTTTCCTTTTCCTAAACATCATGCCATGTGACCATGAATTACAAGTTCCCCACTTTACTGGGTAATAAATATATCCTTCCCGAGCAACGCCAGGCGGCTTGCTTGTTAACAATTATATTAGAGATACCAACATCCCGAACCCATATACTCAAATTAGCCATTTTCACTTGGCCACACGAATTCTTTTCTAAAGAGTACAGACGAGGACGGCACTGTCGCTATGGAAGCGCCATACGAGTGGTGACGACAAGAACAGAAAACACAACGAAGAAAATGACTGCGAAGGGAGAAAAAGTGACGGTCTGCGGTACTTATAAAAGTGCCGCGACAGCGAGCTGCAAGGCGAGGGTCGCAAGGTCGCCCCGCATCGACAGGTGCGTCCATATTTCTCTCCAGAAGACGACCTAAGCTACGTGAGCACAATTTTCTGTCCGACACACAAAGTAACGAGAGACTTGGTTACATTTGCGCACACCGACGTTCTCCGACATTACTATGAGCTTAACCTTAAGATGGACGAGAGTCACCGTGAAATCAGATACTATTTAATAAAAAAAGTTCAGGCGGACGGAGATAGAATGTGGAGGCGTAGTCGCTCGAGAAACGAAAGACTACGTGTTACGTTCACAGCAAATTATTGCGCATAGAGCAGAACAAATATGAAATTACGAAGAAATATACCTTGTGCATATGTTAAACGAGTGAAGAATTGAAGGGGTGAAAAGCAAAGGGGTACAAGTTATACATAGTCTTTCTAAGCAGAGTTAGATACAGAAATTCATAAAAGAAATATACAAAAACTTGGTAGTCTAGGGATACAAGTGGGTCTCTGTTCTGCGCTGAGACATCGAGTGGAAAATCAAATGCACTACTAAATATCCAGTTCATGGTCGTACCCAGCGAGGGACAGGAGGGGGTAGCAGCCCACCCCCCCTCGAAAAAAAAACCCTTAAGTCTTTAAGGAAAATCAGACTGGATTGAATCGAAAGTTTTCAACAATTTTTCTTTAATATTAGTTAAAGACGTGTAACTAAAATGTTTTTTAAGCAAATAATTTTAAAAACTAAAAAAGCGCTGTTATAATTGTCTTAAAATTTTGGCTTCATACACCTTTTCCATGCTAAAATGAGAAATGTTACAGATTGAATGACCATGGCTTGCCCCCCCCCCCCCCCTAGTTTTCATCCTGGGTACGCTCTTGATCCAGTTGATATCGTTTGTTTTCTATACCAAAATTCTGATCCTAACTTTATTAAGAAAAAAATCACTTGTATCCATTGGCTTCTCACCTCCTCAATTATAAAATTAAAATAATGCAAGGCCAGGGGAGTCTCAAAGAAATGTTTGACGTAAGAAGGCTCGCCAAGGTTCTAAATATCAGAATCAATATCCACGTTATCTCCTTCATGGTTGGTGCTCGCACCAGACTCGAGTGTGAATTCCACTTGTGAAGGGGGTTTTTCGCGTAGTGAATTAATGAAAACTCCATGTACCGATAACGCACACATTTTCACAATCCTCCCTCACGAATTTTATTTTCATATGACGTCGAAAAACTAGCTCCCTCCTTCGCGTCCCATTTCAATTAACCCTGCAAAACACCACTTAATGACTAGAAACAATATAAGAGGTAGCCAACATGATAAAAAAATAATTTCCTTGTCTCCCCCACTACAACGGTTCTTTGCTGAACTTTGTAACAACTCCGATAATAATTAATCCTGATAATTTATTCACCTACCTCGAACTAACAAACCAGCAAATCTTAACTGGAATTCATGACAAAATCATGAACCCCATACTAAATTGATAAATTACTAGTGTTAAGACAGTTTCTTTCTGTATAAGTGTTTAATCTTTCCTCAGCCTACATCAGAAACTATTTCCCATACACTCCATTAAAATGAAACATTGCTTCATCGTACTGACGAATTTCATTTTACTTGCCAGTCAATCATACGATTCACACATTCCGCACTCTTCTACTTAATTAAAAACTTATTTTATTGTACTTACACGCCAAAGGTTCATGCCACTTTTCATAACTAAGTGATGTCAGATGAGTATTGGTTCATTTACTTGATCAGAAAGCACCTTTCTCTGAGGGAAGGATTCGCTGCCAAGAATGTAGACCACAGCGAACCGCACGAGACCTACGCACAAGACACTGAGACACGCTAGACATGCGTTTGTGACGTCATCAACTCATCTTCGAAAGGGTAAAATCCTTATATTTCTCGTTTCAAATAAGCTAGCCAAACAAGCCATAGACAGTGTAGTAGTTGGGCCGGTACGGCGTACCCCCTAAAATCCAAACTCGTTATAAGGGTGCCGGTTAAACTACCCTTTAAAATCTAAAAAAATAAGCCTAATGTAAATTGTCCATTGGATTTCAGAAAGAAATATCGGAAATGACTATTAACTTGCTCATAGTTATCTTGGAACTAATATAAGAGTTGGAGTCTGATATTTCAATCGCGGCCGGATGTATTTAGGCCGTTTCGCACGGGGTACGTACTTGCACAATCTGACGTGTGTACGAAGGCGCAGTCAAAATTTCGTCGTGTAATGCGGTGAAATGCCAGAACACATAAGAGAATGCGTGGACGTGAGATGGAAAAATAGCCCCTGTTCTAATTTCGTTCATGAATTCGCGCAATTCCACACCATTTTAGAAATTAATGCTGTTATGACCTGCGCAATTCCGTGCTCCGTGTAAAACGGCCTTAACACATGTTCAGCTGTTTGCAAATTTTGGTGAGTACCGCCTAAATTTTTTTCCCAACTACAGCACTGTAGTCAGATCGAAAAACGGAAAAAATAAGGGTCACTTTATTTTCAAACTCACGTCAACAATACAAGAATCGGTGAGCGAGCCCATTGAGACTTCAGGGGGACATGGTGGCGGGGAAAGGAAATAGAAATGGAAGCGGGAAGGGTTGAAAAAATGAAAGGGGTGCGTTGTGACACGCCCTTCCGCCCACAACTCAAAAAGCGTTCCACACCGAAGGGAATAGAAGAAGGAAGGCAAGTGACAGGATGGACGGGTTGATGAGGGTGGGCTTCACGAAGGGAGGGGGGCTCACCATTGAACGAATCGGACAGAGAATCCTCCCAAGAACAACACGACCTTAATTTGCTTCACAAAATATTTCTATACTATATCATAATATACCTTTTAATATATTTTATTACAGAATGACGCTTAGAAATTAATTTTATAATTCCAAGGGAATTTTTGACCATAAAGGAAAGTGCACGAGTTACGGTACGATTGTTGAACCTGTAAAACATTGCGTATAACAGGCGGAAAGCCGTGTCAAACCAAAGATTAAAAAAACATTTCCACTCTTTTGGTCTTAGAGAGAATGTGCCACGTCTCTGGACCTATATTTTTCTTATGTCAATCATATGCCCGATAGCATACACCGTATTCAATATTCCCGTAGTTAGTAAGTGTTTCAATTTTCCAACAAGCTTATTCAAACGACCCCATTACAATTCTTATTTTGGTAAAACGCCATTTCAAAAAAAAAACATTTGAGAAGGTCCGATTTCCTAAAACACAATCGGTAGAGAGAGAATAGGCGCATTTAATCTTTCAAGAAAATGGCAATAACTTCCTATCTCGTGGGAACCTCCTCGCGAAACGAATAACATGTATTGGGAGAGAAAGACATGAGTCACAGATGGGGGGTTCTTACTGCGACACCAGACGCGAAAAGAGAGAGGGAGCTAACTCTTAAGGGACTTCCGACGGGTAGACGAAGTTGGAAAACCATAAATGACCGACCGACCGTTGGGGCGAGTACCGATGGATACAGCGGCAGAGGGTCAAAGACATTGGGAGTGACGGGTAGATGAAGGTCGGACGAGAGGGGGGAGGAGGTTAGGCGAGGAACGGTTTGAGGAAGTTAACGGAAAGAGGGAGGCAATTGTTTTAATGGGTCCGCAGGGATGCTGTGGTGACGGAGGAGATTAAGAGAAGAGAGGGTCGGCAAGTGAGTGTTGTAGCGCGGGGCGGACCTCCAATGAGCCCCTCTCTTTATTCCCTTTAAAATTATAGACAGGCCGCTGAGGCGCGGGGACTTGAGGCAATCATTCAAGGCTGAGGAGAGGTCGTGAGAATCAACGGATGGGACAGAGAAACAAAGACCTGGCTCGCGGAGCAAACTTGAGAAATAGACACGGGAAAGGGGTATTCAGGATTTGTTCAAATGTGAAGTCAACTTTTTTCGAAGAGATATCGTATAAGAGTTTATTAAATGATACACAGAGGCACCAATGACATTAGAGGATTCTTTTCATTCTCAAGTCCACCACTAGAATTGCTGTCGCGCCGGGCGCATTGAAATCAGCTTCCAAAATCCCCACTCGAGGCACTACCAGTCACCTAAATGCACTTTTCACGAAGAAATACACGACAGTAAGTAACTGAGACAATAAATCATTTTAGCCACACATTCAACGAATGCGACACGATTTTCAACTAAGAAAGATCACTTCCACGACGGTTAATGGTGAAAGTCACACAGAACGAGATACAGCTGCATAGTGGCGCCGCCAAATAAAATGCGCGCGTAACGGCAATAGATATAATTTGCTTAACCGCCATGTTCTTGGGCCTCCTTTAATTGAGTCCCCTTGCACAAAGATATCGTACCATCCACATCATTTAAATGTCACAAACTCTACTACACGTATTTCGATTGGCTAGCAACTCAGCGGATATTTCATTAAATAAGTGAAGTTTTTGTACCCACGATATCCTCCATAATAAAATCAAGCGTATGTCTTAAAGCGTAGCGTTAAAAACATGCTTTCTAAATTTTCTCCCAGTTTTGAAGACAACTACTTAAGGTTCACGAAATCGCAATAACCTTAAGAAGGTGTTATACTAAAAGCTGATTTGTAATAATAAAGGAAGCGTAAGAAGCATATTGATAATTGAATTTCATCCCAGTATTCCAGTTTCACATTCATTTTTTGAGCGTTCAGGTGCAGGTATTCACTCACAGAAATAAAGTAAATACTGTAATATTCTGCAGAAAAAAATAATCCTCTTAACCAGAGTTATAAATATGAATGCTTTCCACAAAAACCTTTCTACGACAGTAGACTGAATATGAAAGGCTTCTACGATTGTATGAAGAGAATATACGGGCACTTAAGGGAATAAAACATACCAACAGCAACTCGAAGTCAACGGAAAGGAATGGAAAGGCAGGTATATTATCCATTTATTTCCCTCTCCGAATAGAAGCTAACAAGGTGCCGCTTTTTCTCATCCGAGGCTTTGAGATAACGCAGCAGGCAACAATGCGAAGAAAGCAATCTTCACCGAAGGCATAATTACGCGGGGTTAGGCGCGAAATCCTTTCGTCTTCGTGGCAGACAAAGCAAGATATGCAAATGCATGTTTTCACCACCACTCGTATGGAGTGGAGTTCTCTGGGGCAAAAACAACTTCTTTATCTTATCGCTGTTTACTCTGACTGATAAGACCCGATCCTGAGCGCGTGTACGCACGCGACCAAATTTTTGTGGTGCAATTACGTATTTCAATGAAGCCATCGAAGAGAGTTTTCATATCCGGCGACCCAAGAAATAACTGCAACATATTTAAAACTCATAAAAATTTTATTAGTATGAAGATTGAAACATTGCACGCTGAAAAAATCAAACAAATGAGCATGCAAGTACCAGTAAGTGATGAGCAAAGAACCAGAAAAAGGTTTCACTATACCTATGCACTCACTCTGATTGATCGATAAATTACTAAGGGTAATTATTAACAGAGAATCAGTTTTTCAAAAATTCAGGCTTCAAAGCCTATGTCTGTCACAAGGCATCATGAATTCGCCCCGGTTCATGGAATTCTAAATTCTCGATCATAAACATAGAAAGAGTCCTCTAGAGGCCATGTCGAATTATTTCGACATGGCCTCGAAAGGCGAATTATTAATTCCCTCTACATTACCAGAGCAACAAGTATTTAGTATGAGCGACGGAGACACACAAATATGGGACAGCATGGAAAATATTCCCATTGAATATTTGTCACCAGTCATCTCTCTTATCAAAATCAGCACCACAAGTCCATTTACAAATCAAAACTAGTAACGCAACGGAAAGAGTCCACCGTGGGCCAGTCATTAAAAGGATAATTTTCCACATAATAAATAAAATTAAGACAATGCCATCGTTACTTTGTAGAATTTTATTTTTAACACCTGCGGATGACACAGAGTATCGTAACAAGTTGCGTAAGAAATTCATTCTTAGGCATTGCAGTGAGTCTGACTACTAAGGTACGCTAGGTATCAAGCCTGCTACTTTCGACTTCATCAGTTACTACTTTCAATAAAATTAGTTAAATCAGCAAGTTAAAAAGATGACTAATTCAGAAAAACTTTTCTGATCTAGAGAAGTCTACAAGCATATCACTTTCGACATTCTATGAGAATCAGTGAATGGGAATTTCAGTCATTTTTAAGGATTAACGCCTTCAGAGTTGTGCGTAACGAGAAATTGTAACGAGATGAGTAAATGCAGCGTGACTGCGAGTTACCTCTAATGAGTTAGCCTCACTATATTACCCAGCTCCAACCGTATAATCTGGACACCGCTCTGAATATTTTCCCCTCTGACTACGCAGGGTGGTAGGGGAGAGGGTTTTCGGCCTTCCGAAAGAACATTTGGAAGGAGTAAATTTACTGCAGTGCAATATGACAATTTACAAAGTAAAATGGGTGCAGTGCCCCATAAACAGCTGACATTCGGGTACAGTGATACATTAAGTGCCCCAGTAAAAAATATCCACAAATCCGTGGCGGAAATAAAACGCAAAGGATACATAATAATAAACGTATTTCTCCTAAAACAATTTAAACATGTAAATATCATACTTACACACAAAACCAAATTTGGAGCTTTAGGTGACCACTGAGGCAATTGACTATTGGAGGGATCACCTTCAGAAATACAATCGTAACACTGTGCATATTGTTGCTTACAAAAAATGTTTTCCGGATGAACTTTTGATACATAAGTAATATATACAACAGTGGCTAGTGATACATAAGTGGCCGGACGTGGGTTTTATAGCGTACAAACTACACTTGATATGATACATATTACTAATAATTCAGCATAAATCGATGAGATGTGCTTTCCTGCACCTCATTATTGATCACTTACACTGTGTTAGAGATGATCTTAAAGACCAAGGAGATACCACAAAAAATTCAACCACTTCCTTCAAAATACAAAAAGTACATACTTTTCCCGTAAAAACAAATCATTGGAAACGTTTTAATTTATTTTCAAGATATTAACAGACCATTGAGATTGTGTTACATTTCAAGCAGTATGAATTTAATTTAGAAACCAATAAAAATCAAAATAATGTGGTTATGTTCAATTCAGCTGTTATTGAAACTTATTTTTGGCTGAGATCCCTATTCTCTTCATCATCAGCATCAACACACGACCTCGTAGCCGCGCCGCCACGCCCCATAAACAGCTGACATTCGGGATGCGCATATGACCGAGCCAGAGTGACCTCCGAATTGTTCCACGGTGTGATCATCGCGAGAAATAGTAGCCGTGACCGAGGAGAGATTACTACGACGTCCACTATAAGCAAAGACATCTCGTCGGCTAAATAGTCTGACTGCAGAGAAGAGATAACGGAGAAGACTGAAGTCATCGAAAAACATGAATGAAAAACATTCCTCGAGACGCAGTAAGGTCACGAATGAATTAGATAGGAACCCCATTGCGCACTAGGACATTTTGAGACAGGAAAAGTCAAAAACATTGGTTTTCGTAAATAGGTGGATGGATAGCGCCATCGGGCTCTTGTTTGCCATTTTTGCAGCCAATTTTGATATTGAGATATTTCTGAGAAGGTATGGCACACGGAACAATCACGGACACTAAAATCTTACCACCCGGGAACCGAAAAAGTTCTGAAATGACGCCGAATAGGTAATGCCGCTGAACCACGCCACCGCATCGAAGAACAATAAACACTATGATTTAGGAGGCCTTTACTTAGTGTGGTAGGAAAGGAGTATGAACCTCATCGAAGAAGGGGATTGACCGGCAAATTGATTTTTAAGAAGGGGTGCGCACGACCCCTGGCCTCTGAGCTAGCGTTGATCTCCTCAAGAAGTTGCCTTGCCCAGTATTCAGTAACCGTCACCGCAGAAAGCATTTTTTGCGGGTGGGACAAGTCAGAACACAATTGAAAAACCATATTATTTCAACCACCACGTCTTCTTAAATAGTTAGAAATGTCCTCAAGATCGTTGTTACGCGGGATGTCTGAGTGCTACGCTTCGTCAATCACAGAATTAAATTTCAGCAATAGCGATCTCTTATGGGGTCACACATGCGAGTAAAAGGTTATGCTGAAAATTTTGATTTCGAATTGGAGGTGGAAAGGGAAAACTGTGAATTGAAAGAAGGGAAATATACACGAAGAATATATCAGAGCCGAAATCTTTACCCAAGCAACATTAAATTAATAAAAATAAAATATGCGTTATAAAAATACACCAAAGGCATTTTATTTATCTCCATTAATATTCGCAACTTCTAGTGGCAGATGAGTGCAGCAGACTTCGTAGTTTTCCCTAGGTTGAGTTACAAAGTTCATGAAGTTGAAAAAACAGCTAATTTTTTGGCGCGTGAAGGCATTTATTGCTCTGGCGCGTCTACATTTTTTACTTTTTTCATAAAGCAAAAAAAATAGAGTTTAAAATAAAATTTTATTTAAAATGACGTACTATTTAATATTTTGGCATGCACACAAACCATTTTTTTAAATAAATTTGCAAAGTACAGCGGCACACTAGTTTGACGCCGACAGTAGGTAATAGGCAGAGTATGGGATAGCGTTTTATTGACCTGTCGCTTACATTTGGAAATTGCTTATTATCTGGGTAAATTATTCGCCGGCTGAACCCAAATCGCGAGTCCCCTTCCGTGGAAGTGACCTCGCCCTACTTGCCCTCGTCGGCACACGCATTACGGTCCAGCGAACCTCTTGATTCGTACAGAAGGACACGGGGAGACGGTCTCCACCCTTCGCCCACCACCAAACAGCCCCGAAACAAACACCCTCTCCCTCCCTCCGCATGGACCTCAGCACCCATTGTACACGCGCAGACGCACTTAAACGAACGAGCCACGACATGCGCATCAAAAACAAAGCCTTCCAAATGTAATCTGTGCATCTTCGAAGGCCACAACGAAACATAATAAAAGACGTCGCCAAAAATACGTACTCAGCCAAACTTGATGTCGTCTTCTTACGCGATGAATAACGCGTTCAAAACGCAATCTATCGTATTATAATTTACAGGTTATAGCTGTTAGACCCATGCAAGCATTTATTTGTATTTCAAGTAGTTAACGTTTAGATCTCAGAAAGTTATGAAATTATAAGTTTGGATACCTACAGTCAATAATTGACAACTGTGTAGGCTGTACACCTTAAAACTTAAGAGATATTCTAAAGTTTAGTCAAAATTATTTTTTACTATCTAGGTACTAATTACCTACACATTTGTTATCATTATAATAATAATAATACGTCTTTCTTGGGCAAGATTATTGGCAAAAGTTGCACCAAAACTGTGGGACATACAATTTTTCAGCAACGTTTTCGAATTTACGAGGCATACACGATGAAATACATGAAAAACGCTGGCTTTTGTTAAAGAAGTTTTTTCACTGTTGCGTGGTGTTACATACTTTTTCAATGGACCAAAAGCAGCAAATGCATTCATAACTACTTTTTAAGGAGGATAAATATTGATTAAACTGATCAAATATAACTTAACACCACTAATACTAACATAAAACCGTTGCTACTAGGAACGTGATAAATCTAAGGGTAGTTTAAGGAAGAGAAAAGGAGGAACAGAGGCTGAGCGAAATAATTTAGTCGCTCCCACTCTTCAATTATATCCAACAACTGCTTTATCCGCACTAATCAAAGGACGCTAGATACCTTACGGTTTTGCAGTAAAAACATACAACCACCGAGACATCGGCGAAAACCACGGGCGGTGCGGGAAGAGATAGGAGGGTTCGGCCAAACACAAAATAATCCCCCGGGTGTAATCAGAGGGGTCAGACGAGTTCAAAATTTTCCGAGCAACTCAACTCGCTCAAACGGGCAGGACTAATTCAAGAGAATTAAAAGAGTGGCTCAACGTCAAGATACAGGGCAGAGGGAGGAACACGGTCCTCCTTCGAGGACAGTTGATCCTCAAGAAGACAGGAATGGAGGCCCAAAAGGGAGATGATAAGATAGAGAATGAATTTAACCTTCGTTTATTCCACAGTCAACATTGTGGAGGAAAAAATACTTCAATATTGAAAGGTAACAACAAACTTGAAATTTTTTATGCCCTTCCCGACTAAAATAATCAAGATTTTACTAAAATAATGGTGAAACTACAGAAAATATTTTCGCATGTCACAGAAATGTTATTTCATTTGGCAAAATTAATTTCAAATTTCAAAGTTAAATTAATGTTTGTTGCAATAGAATTTCACAAAGTATTGTCCACAACAATCAATTTTATTTTCGAATTTTCCGTGATTATTATTCAGTAATTTTTAATACTCAACTTTCAAATAAAAGATAATACTTTTTTAAGCGATCTGCCTTACTTGATTATACTATTTTTATAAAGCTATCACAAGTTACCAGACGAGCGCCTATTACCCAAAATTCTGCAACGAAATAAGCATCTCCTCATTTTATTCCCTTCTTGCTTCCCCCCCTACCCCACTTCCCCCCCAGTGCCAAACACGAAAGCCCCAGGAAATATCCATGCCTCCTACAGAACACGCGCGTCGAGACAAAACCTCAGGGCGACCTTGTGAGGGAGGAAGGCTAGGGTGAAGGCCTTGCACGCGGCACCGAGGAAGCTCCACCCACCACGGACGATAAATCATGCGACGGTGGTGTACCTGCCTACTCATCCGAGAAGCGGTGCGGTGGTCTTTCGCGAGGAGGTCCGACGGCGTTAGATTACATCCCACCGCAACGCATGTCCCACCAGTATATCCTCCTGACCCACTGAATCAAAACCCTTGAAAGAGAGAGAGAGAGATGGACGCTCGTAGGTGGCCCAAAGGCAAACGAACACTCAAGGGCCGATGAAAAAAATCAACACATTGGCCATGCAGGACGCCTCCAATGGGCACCATGAAAAAAAATAAAATCCAGCGTCTCACGTCGACGGACGAATATATACAAAAAATGTACCCGCCCCCTCGGTGTCTCCAAGGAAGAAATATGAGAGCATAATTCAGAGGAATGCGCATTACTCAGACGTGTCGCTGGTGATAAAAAAATAATCACCAAGGATACCGGACATCCAATTTGATTCGCTTCATACACACGCGATGATTTTCCAAGAATTCCACACCACTTGCTGCACAAGAAGAAAAAAATTAGGTTCTCCGAAGGTGAAACGCTAACACGACCGAGGTAATTTAAGTAGCTTGTACTGAGGCTTTAATGATATTTCATAATAGCCAGAGGGCAGCCAACACGGCAGCAGACGGAACAGCAGCCAACACGGAGGGAGACTACTACAATCTATACACAAGTGTTTACCTTTTTTCTCTAGGGAATCCCTCGGTGGTTAAAAAATATTAATTTGTTATGAGAACACTGTAACAAAGAACCCATGACAAAATCGACACGAATGTTAATATGATTTCAACATACGGTGTATACAAAAACATTTTAATTCGAAATGATATTTCATGAGTGTTATAAAAGGATCACCTCGTGTGCCGAAAATTTACTTTTATCCTATAGCTCGACGAGAGAGCAAGAAGATACTCCAATTTTTTAATCACCAATCCATTATTATCCGTCACCATTGAGTTACGACTATCTGTCTCATCTTTGGATGCATTTGGTTAATCAATAAAGTAAATCATATGCCTATACTCATACGGATGCGGAATGCGCAAGTAATATTCAGGAAAGCATGAAAAATTAGGCTATTAAAACATAATCAGAGTTTTTAGCATTATAGAGATGAAAATAAAACAAATAAAAAGCTATTAACGTATTTCCTGTGATTCTATGGACAAAGATTTGTTTTTTTTAACTAGCACCAAATATACCCTACTTTAAAGGAAATTTTACAGTTTTTGCGGATGAAAACAATTAAAATAAACTTCTTCCACATTATTATGATGCTTCTTAAAGCGCAAAACCAATCACGGCATGCCGACATTTGGTATTTTAAATAGAAAGACATTGGTTATCTTATATATTTATCGAGGGGCCAAATATTTCCTCCGATGACAGCGAATCATTACGCATGGGTAACTAAACTCGCAGCCGACCAGAGATCACCGGTTATCATGTTTACACCATTCCACGCGGCAAGCCACAAGGATGATGGTAATTCTCATATGACACGAATTGGATAGCGTTCCGCAGAAAATATAATAAGGGTAATCTAACCCAATATAAGGCGTTAAGTGACAAATACGGTTGGTCGCCGCGGTCGGGACAGCAACAGACGGGAACAAAAAGGCTGTTATTAGCGGTGGTTGGACAGGATAAGCTTCAGGGATGCGCAGACTGACACCCACACCTCGAGTCCCTGGTTCAAAGCCGAGTCACGACCTTGGGCACGCAACGGCCGCGCCGCGGGCGCTTTCCCGAGGAACCGCAGGCGGTGACACGGGAGAACTGGTCCGCCTCCACCGACCCTGAATTCGCGAATTTCACACGCGAGCCTTGGGGCTTTTGAGGTTTCAAGTTCGCGAAGCACGAAGGGAGCACTATTCTCGTAAATTGACCTCCAAGTTCATGAGTGTGGGCAGAGATGAATCAAAACGTGATGGTTGAGGATGATTCTTCGTGACTATTCGATCCACAACAGACTCCTAATTATTTTTAACTCTTAATGAATACTAGCACAAGTGAAATCCCTAAATAGTTAAATAAAATTATTTGGGGTGCATATACCCTAAAAGTAAGTCGATATGCCACTTTAAAAGATATTGGAAATTTCTATATAAGATATTTGGTACCAATGTCCATACGTCGACTTATTTCCTGTAATAATTTGAATGCTGCAGCAAAACAAAACCAGGAAAATCCATGGTATTTACACCTAAGAGCAATACCTAATGATAATGGCCGCCAGTGAGTATGCATGACAAATTAACCAAGGTTACAATAAGGATACCGACTGCAAAATGCACCTGGTAATTCTGATCTGTAAAGCGCAAACAGAGGTGGATGAACGGAATTATTAGGTATGCCCGACAGATGAGCTATTCGTCGGGTGAATTTGCTCTGCCCAGATATGGAGAAACCGGTTCATATAACTCCATCACGAAACCGGTAATTTAAATAGCCTAAAAATCTTTATTTACCCAAAGCAACGCAGGATCCTGTAACAGCAGAGCAGAAAAAAACCTTTAAAGAGCACGGAAGCAATTAACAGTGATGGTTTCAGGTGGTTTCGCGAATTTTTGGAGCGCAAAAACGGGTCATCTTTCGCAAAAAAAAGAAAACACGCCCTTCGCGCTTAGCTTCTTACCCCCAAACTGCTTCGGTGTATCTTTCGCAGGGGCGGGACCTTGACTGAAATTTCAGGTGAGCCGAGCCAGTTCGGATGGGGTGGAAAAGATCGGCGAAAAAAATATTTCAACCGCTCAGCCCCTGGGGGTACATATTTCACCGCCCTTCTTGGTTCTTAACGACGACGGCGACCGATCCACCGCCACACACGTCGTCCTTAGATCATACATGCAAACGAAAGAGGATACGCCCCTTAGTATACTTCAAAATAGCGGATTTGGTCTCAAAACATACTCGGAGCACGAAAAACACTAGCTACTAACACTTCATATTCGCCATCTCACTGAATAACCTCTCCATTTTTACTGCGGAAATATTATGAAAATGTATTTCTTCACCTCTACTCCCATTCCAGGGTTTTCAACTTTTATTACCTATGTATGAAGTATGGACTACATTTAGCTCCATCCTCCTTTATTGAGCATAAACCTAGATTTTGGAAAAAAAATGGAAAAACTAAATACCCCAAAGAAAAAAATACTAATGAAACTTTTTGGATCAGCTAATAAAGGCAATACGTCGAGAATAAAGCACATTAGGGAAATCAGAAGTCTTTTCAAGGAGCAATATATCATGGTCCATGGCTAAAAGGAGATGGAAGCTAAAACGAGAAGGCTAAATGCACCGACAACGCCATAAGAAGAGAAAAATCTAACGACCTACACCAAACCCAAATGGATGACAACCACTCAGTGAGCTTGAATTGCATTGGAAATACCATTGGGAAAAATGCGCCTCAAATAAGAACGACAGAAGAAAATGCGAAAGACAGGGTTTGTTGAGGTATTGCGTTAGTGAGTTAGTTCCTTGAGTACATATGGACATGCTGGCAGCGTAACAGATACTACACGTCCTAACAGCCAACCGACCACAAGATGCTGAATGGGCCTTGTTCCCGAAATTTATGTCGCTTATACAATTGTTACAGTGTTTTACCGACTAAAATTTGTATGGAGTATTTGAGAGGTAGGTACTCTAGAATGGACTTCCCTTTTCAATTCACAATAAGGCCTACTCCCCTTTTCACTCAATCTAAAAAATCCTATTCTCTTACTCCCCCTCCCTCATTTACCCAGCATTCTACCCCCTAAAACCGTTTTCAACATCCCCACTCCACTCGGAACTCGCTACATCCATATCTTTTGTCTCCTCCGTATCTCGTCTAAAAGCTGCTTCTCCTCACCCACCATGTGTAGCACTTCGTCGTTCCTCTTCCTCTCCGTACACTTCACCTACTCCATTCTCCCCCAGACCCACATCTCGCTTCCATAGTAATCCACCACTTCACCGGGATTGAACTTGCGTAAGCAGAAATAGGGAAAATATGGAAAAACGAGAATAGGGGACCAGAATCATATTTTCAGTGTACGAATTTCCACGATTCAAGTAAGATCTCATGCAGCAACTAAGACACAATTCTAGTAAACGCTAAAGTGTGGTGTCAGTGGTACGGGAACGGCTATTAATTATTTGAAGCTTCACGTCACTTTCAATTCTCATGTGGAACCAAGGTCGTAGGAAAGAGGTCCGAAAACTCGCCGACTGTTTCCTAGTTTCACCCGTTAACCGCGCAGGCCGATAGAGGCGCCACCTCTCACGAAGTAGAATTTTTATAGAGTGAGAAGTTTATTGCGCTGTATGTTTGTAGCTGCGAGTGAAATAAGTACGATCGTGTAATCAACGGCTGCGATCAACGCCATTTTATGCGTAAGGCATTTGAAACCTATACTGAAGGCACGACGAGGCTTAAAAATGGTGTTGTACATGGACTTAATGATACTACCTCAATTATACCTATTTGCATTACACGATGAATTTTTTTATTAGTCTATGGACAGAGGTCCAGTACTAAAAACATGATTGTCTCACTTCGAAATCGCGATGTCTAAAGAAATTTTGGGACTAATATTTTTCCTCAACAACGCATCCATTGCTATCATGATCCAAGACGTCGATACCTCCTTACAAGCTCTTTTAGGGTCTTCGTGAAAAAGTTTCGTTGGGAACAATATTTGTCCCTAGCAACGCACACTACTGTTTACTCAAGGGGTGGGAAAACAAAATTATCTTGCGGGTGAGTTTAAACCATCCCCTTATAAGATTTCAACTCACTAGAGAAGATTTTTGAACGAAAATTTGGAACATATAAGGAGAAATTATTATTGTGTTTACCATTATTCTTATAAGAGCGATAAATCTCTCCGAAGCAATTTTCAAGGCAAGTTGGCCACCCCTGCTACACTTGAGCAGAGACGTCGACTGATATCAAGCGAGGGCGACTATTCGCTGCTGCAGGGCAGAAATACACGGCCTCTACTCGAAGCGACGGACGGTTAAAAAGCGAATTAAAGGGAGTCATGGACGAGGAAGTGAAACTTAATAGGGCCAAGGCGAATGAAATAATGCCGGCGAACGATTAATAAAATCAAACAGAGCTGTTCCCCAGCCACAGGTTGACCGTCCCAGTTAATCAAGCCGGTTTCCCACGTGGATAATGCACATGGGACGATTTTAACCGCAAAAGGACCTACATGTCGTAAATATCTCGTCAGAAAAGGAATAAAAGTTTTCTTGGCGGTTAAAATATTTCCGTAATTATTTTATCCCCTCATTTTCCTTATGGACAACAACGAGGCGAAAAAAAGCTTAAATGCAATAATAAAATTTAAATAATTCCTTTCTGCTGGGTCTACAGGCGTACGCAGATCTGGAAGCTCGTAATATTGGTGAAAACAGAGACACTGAATATCACCTAATGAGCGGAATCAGAATATGTTGTATCTTGGAAGACTACTCGGGTTTCCTGCCGGGTAAATGCCAGCATGGCTCCCGAATGAAGACATAGAACCAAGCCGGTTACCGAAATTACCTTTCTAAACTGTTTACGAAAACATGCACAACGCTATACGATGATAAAATACTAGAGAATACTTCAGAAAATGTTATAATTCAAGAAAAGTTGAAGTTCAAGAAAAAAGATGGCGTATATGGATCCACAATTAGGACTGGGGTGGCTCCAATTCCCCGATATGAGCATCGGTGAAGCGACATTGCCCCTTCACGTTTTCCTCTCTGTATCTCTCTCGCAAATTCTCGGCCAAAGTGCTTAGCAATAACTTAAAATGACGGATCGATGGCATTAAGATCTAGTCATTTTCTAAATACGAACGTCCCATGATATTTTATATTTAGTATGAACGACCTATAATTATTATGACAGAGAATCGCAGCATACTGCGGTCGTGCCAGAGAGGATGATTCGCTAAACTCAGATAGCGGTGACTGATTTTTCTTCTAATCTCGGGGGGAAGAAGTGTGGCCTCCTAACCCATACTTACGCCCTTGCAAGGAAGATAAGACTGCGTAGGGAGCAGTAACATTTTTTGCAGTATAATTATTCAAACATACAACAATCATAACGCAAGAATTGTTTAAGCCAGTGACGAAACCTTTTCTTTCAGGATTACTTTCACCAATTATTACTCGAATATAGCGTCCTTGCACACATTTTAAATTTGTGATATTAGATTTAAAATACAACCAGTACAAAGGGGACAAGGTCTCTCCGAAAGATAATGAAGGAGAAGAGAGACACTTGAGTCACGGCTTCCAATCTCCCAATTAACTTTCTCCACGAAGCTGCAGTGGTATTTGACTGACTGCTCCGACCATTCTGGCCCTTTCTAAACACCAGACGATGATGATATGATAGAGGGGTTGCCCAATAAATAATCACTTTGCCTCACCGCCAGAGACATTAAATGTGAAGAGAGATTTGCATATTCCGAAGGTCCAAAATAATATTAAATGGATAAAAGAATGGCATAACCGTTGAGATGTCTACAGAAAAGAGACCTCTAATGCGAGTTATTAAATAATATAATTTGGGGTAATTATCGTGGTGAATCACAAAGGCCGTGAGTTGTAGGTATAAAAAAAACTGGCGCACCTTTTAGGGTCAGACACTAATATGACTATACCTACTATGCTACGAGGCCCGAAGGCCATAAACATCAATTAATCACAAGGAACAGGAAAAATAGAATGATTCAAAACAGAAATTCTAACGCTATCGTAATAATTTCGCAGACAGAATGAACGACTGCCAAAACGTAGGCTTGTGGCACGCCGACACGAAATATGAAACCCAACATTGACATTAGAATGACTATCGATTATTATAGAGTTAACCTCAAAAGGTGTCGGCTTACTAAAAAAAACGCGTGGTCATAAGTGGTATTTAACGAAAAATCTCGAAATACACACAAAGATAAAACAAATGATTAACGTAATAGGTTATGGATGGCTGAAATCGCCGGTTACTCCCAAAAATATGCAACATCAAACGAAATATCAGAAACGTTAAGCTGATAATACTCCTAAAGATTCTAGAACTACTTACACTGAGATCAGAGTACATAAAGCGGGATTTATACAAGATAAATAAGACTAGCCTATATTACATGAGAAATTAGAAATAGCTGAAATAACCAAAGTATTTCAATAGTCATAAAATCGATAGACCAAGTAATACAAAACTCTTTTTTTTAATATAACGTTTTAACCGACAAGGGGAACATCAAGCGCTGGTATGAGTTCACCTTTCAGTAGTGGTTTCTTTGCGCTGCCATCCTTGATCCTAGCATCGCTGAACCTCGGTAAAATTTCCACAAACATTAAAGAATCTGAATAGCGCAGATATATGCGCAGTGGCACGGAAATACAATGGTCGGTGGTGACATACCCGGTCCAGGTGGATTTTTCCTCATGACAATTCATGCGTAAGGAGTAATAGCTCTGACAACGTTGCAACGTAGTGCCGTCGCCAATCATATTTTGAATAAGTACAAATTTAAAAAAAATGTTTTGAGGCACTAAATAAAAAGCGAATTCATGTGTTGAAGTAATAAAAAATTTTAATGACATGATTACTTGACAGAAAGATCGTATATAGTTTTGATAATACCAATGCAGTCAATATTACAAAAATTTTTAAACAAAAGTTACTGGTTGCCCTTAAATTGTAAAAGAAAATTGCACTGGACCACGTTAAATATAATAGGTACACCGAAAATAATCTTCTGAAATCATGATCGAAATCTTGATTGCGTCAATATTCACCAAGACAAAGACAGAATCACACTTGAAATTAGAAATGTCGGAACGGAAATGAAAAATCATTGATTTGTTTACATTGCCGCCAGTGATGTGAAGAAAGATTCATTTGCTAAAAATGACGAGCCAACTGGCGGCAAAATCTAATCGAAACGAAAAAACCTAATAGAGTCTCTCTAGAACGTTAATCGAAAAATACCAACAACTAATTACTGGTAAAAGCAATTTCCTACGCGCAAAATTCGAACCACAGACGATTTAATTACCTCAAATGAACACAGTTTTTGAAAGGAATATTTTCTCGTTCATTCTAAATGTACTCATGTAATCTTTACTTTTGTACAAATGCATACACCTTAAAACTATATGCATAACTTATACGCTTCTTGGATGTACAAAGCAGTCACTGTATAAAATATTAAACATTAGTTCTTCTAATGCATAATACACCTATGATAATATCATAGAGTTTAGTATTTATGGATAATATGATGAGATACGGGAACTTCCTCAGGAAGACAAAGCGAAAACTTTTCTCCATAACAAGTCAAAACATTCTCCAAAAGCCTTCTAAGTACTAAGTTCCGTGAACGACAGTCAGTAAAGATTTGATCCCATAAAAGGTAAATATATACAAATTATTCCAATTAAAGAAAGCTACAGTTAAGTGATCTTCATCGCATTCAGAATTTGGAATTATCCATTGAATGAATAGAACGCCGAAGCACTGAAATACATTTTCTTTGAACTAAAGAAACTTGGGTAAAAATTAAAAGATGCGGAACTTTAAACTATCCACAAATAATTACTGGTGACAAATCAATTAAATAACATGAGAACTGAAACTTGTGATACTAACAAAACTTTTGCATACAATCGAAACTCATATGTCATAATATTCTTCACAATTCCAAGTGAGAAAACATAACAATAGAATACCTCATTTTTAGATATAGTCTATAGAAAGTTGAAATTTGAGATTTACCTCATAGCAGCTCAGTAAAATGGCAAACCTACCCTAAGGTAATTTTGATGAAAATGTGTGATACAGAAAAAACAGAAAGAAATATGATACTATTACTTGTGGAGTTGTAGGAATTAAAACGTTGCTGTATCCAAATGGTGAATTATTCTTCCCGACAATGGTCTCTTTACAGAGGAAAATTATCAAGGTGTTCACCTTAATAATGAGGAAATAGCTACGTTTTAATTCCTTCAACTCCCACGATATCCACGCCCGGTACTATTACGTATATCTAGCTATGCCATTTCTTAGATGACGTATTTTTTACGTATTTTGACGAGACTAAAATTCTTCTTTTTTTAATACAATGAAGAACGTGTATTTTGAAAAACCAAACGTCTTCATTTCCAGCTCATCACACGCGATGTAAGAGAAAAAGGAAAGGGGAGGAATGGAATTTTCCGCATGGTAAGCATTGGGACCATCTCCCCAGAGTGGGTGTGTCCCCCCCCCCACCCTATGGAGTAAGCTCACGTCCTTAGTAGGTACTAAGAGGTGCTCACGGTCCGCTAAGGCGACCTTGAACTCTACGCCGCTATGTGCGTGGACGCCATTCCTCCGCGACACGTCCGCGAAGCCGGTGCCCAATGTCTGCGATCAGCAAGGCGAGAAACGTAAACACGCGAGTCTCCCCTGGCGATGGGATCTCCTCTCCAACCGCCCCTTCCCTTGATTCCCACCCCGTCTCACTGCGTTATATACCTTCGCGGCTGTGATTGTTCGAAGGGGTTCCACGGGCAAAAATAGAAAGACTAACTGATGGAGGTTGATCCATGAAACATCATGTCATTTCCATGAAAATTTCAAAATTAGCTCTTTTTATTGTACTTCATCGACTGTTAACCAAACAAAACAAGGCTTCCGCACCATAGTTTCTAGTACTTAATAGCGTTTTAAAATTCGCACTTTATACCAGCTCTTAATAAATTACTTCTGAGAGCAAAGGAAAACTGTTGACAAGTGTTGCTAGCTGATATATAAGCCATTATGACATAAACCTGATATATCTCATGCTCGCTACACCGTAAGAAGCGCGATAAAAAAATTTGCAGGCATGTCGCTGTACTATTTTATGACTTATAAGCAAATTAATGCGGTGATTGAAGTCAAATCACTTAAGTTATATCAAAATTACTTTTCATGTAACTTAAGAGACTAGACTACGCTGTCTCAAACAGGTGGAAAAAGTAATAAGTTATCATATAAGAATTGAATTATCCACTATCTCTGCACCTTAATTTTGCTCTTCAACCACGATGATGATTGGAAAACTTTTAAATGTTTTATTTATTCCCATAGTCGCGAGCCTACGTCCTTAATGAAACCTATGCTGTATATTCTCCTTGATATCTCATACACTGCACCGTCTGTCACTGAGAAAGAATTGAACTTTTAAAGCTACAATTTACGGAAACCCCTAATTATATCCGAATATTAATATTGACTGTTTCAGTGATCCCCTTCTAAATTCATAAACATTAAAACTTAAAATTCAAACATTGGCACGGTAAAAAACACTGATCAAATCAGTTGGCGACCTAAAAATCACCATGAGAATTTAGGCGCTTAATTATGCATCCTTCATCAATCAATGATTTCAATTTAAATTACTGACCAACACAACAGAGAGAACACATCTAAGATAATAAAATGGTTGAAAATATATATAAATATCATGTAAACGATATTTTTAATGATGGTTTACCCATCGGCAAAGCATCGCCATGATATGATTTCGTGTTATTTTAATGGGAGGGTTTAAGCACGAAGGTTTAAAAAGGACAGCAGGTGGCCAGCGTCAATATCTGATGAGTGGCCACGCCACGGTCTCGATTTGATACAGAACCGGTAGACCCATGACTCCTCCAACCAGCTAATATACAATAAAATTTTGGACTACGTGTTAGGCATGCTTGCGTTTTCTGTGTACAATTTAACAAGCTTAAAACTACTATGACATGATAAAACATGATATTTACAAACACGCCAAACTTACATTAGCTTTTTAAAGAGTAAATGGCTTAAAATGGGTTTCTTACTTTCTTATTTGTTTTGAAGTCAAGTCACTCGAGTTGCATGAAAATTAATTTTTATGTGAATTACGTATAACACATGTCACTAATCACTTAAGTTACATCAAAATTACTTTTTAGCTTAAATATGAAAAAAAACAACTTTTTAGCAAATAATTATCCGCTGTGTACTGGGCAGAAAGCTTAAATCTGCTACGATATGATATAACATAATATTATAAACACGGCAACCTTAAAGTAGCGTAGGGAGTAAATGGCTTAAAATCGCTTTACCATTTTCTCATTTGTTGTTAAAAATTAATTTTTGACAATTTTTGTATCATAAATTTTCACGATTGAATAACGTTTGCATGGCCTACAGAATTTTTTTGCTAACCGACGAAAGTTTCGACAACTAAACAATATTTTTAACTACCCTAAATGAGGAATGTTTTGGTATTTTTCCTTTTTGTCTCACGATTTATTTTCATGGCATTTTACTAAGATAGGGTCTATATTCGCGGGCGTGATGACCATGGGGAACAGAGCGAAGATCAGCCCGCCGCGCGGCGACACAACAATGAATCAACCCAACTCCCTGGAAGCATTAAGAGCGATGGAGCGGAAGGGGTGGGGTAAGTCGTAACCCACGCAACACACCGCAACCGCCCGTTGAGGAAACGGAATGAATGTGAGACAGTAAAAAAAATAAAAACGAAATAAAAAGCGAATAAATGAAAATAAAAACATGTGACAATGAATCAGCAGACCATAGATGGGAGGGAGGACACTTCCACAGTGCTCTGCGTTGGATGCGAAAAGTGACTAATGGAAAGAAAATGTCCGATGAGCGCAATGCATGAGACCTTTTTTCCAATATATTTTATGCATTTTTTATGTCATAAGCGCTACCTTCTCGCGTCTGAGCTTAAAGCCACCGAGTGCGTCCACTGGGTTGCTGATGGTGGGTCGACCTTCAGATATAGAGGGTAGCTGCGAGATAAGCGTGTTCTCTCGTCGAATAAGCAGTCGTGGATAAAAAGCGACGGTGATCTGAGGGAGTATTGGTCTATCATTGGGTAAGGTAGGCCATTTAAATGATACCGAAAACGGTGAAGATGCCGTGATTAGGCGACTGAGGGCCGCCAACAATTATGCCTCTCATCACCCGGGGGAGAGGGCAGCAGCGCTTCTTCACATGTGCGAAGGTGGAGACAATACAGCGACGCATATTTCACTATGGGCGTGGTAACGTTTACTTTAACGGCTGTAGCACTGCGATGTGGATGGCAAGGGGAAACAACCACATTATCATTCCGAGGAGTTGCAGCTACTCCACTCGATCTAGGTAACCTGGCCACGACATCAAATTTGAGGAAAAGAAACTTTTAGTTAAGGAGTGCCGATACCTCCCAAGACAAATCAGGGAAGCAATAGAAATTCAAAAAACACCATTGAATTTCAATAGAGAAGATGGATACTTCCTTCACAGCACGTGGAAAAGAGTCATCAAAGAGAAAGCCAATCGGAGAGAAGCGCCCAGTCAGACAGCCAATCACAGTGCAGCTCCCATCCAGCCGACAGTATATGAGCGAGGCAGAAACCTACACCCGACACCTTCGACCTGAAGACGCTGGCAGGATAGCCAGCGAAACTGTTGTCCACAAACAAGCTGACGCGGAAGGAAACCCTGAATAAATGCAGAGATTTCACCCGGAGTATTTACGAAAGGGGTTGTATACTCTCACCCGAACACACTACGCCATTCAGCACCCACATCGCGAAAATATATTTACAGCGAAAAAAATATTCTCGATTCAACCAATCCGAACATGAAATAATCGGAAAAATTGCAGCGTTCTTGAAGTTATCCATGTCATAATGAATGCTATCTACAATGTAGCACTCATAGTATGGCAGGGGAGCAGTAAGTACCTAGCTGAAATATGCTGAATTTCCAAAACAACTTTCTTTACAATTCAAAGGATTTCGATTGGTCTTTTTGGAAAAAATCTGTTAAAATCACGTTCCAAAAATATGGTCAATAATTAAAGCATTTCAAATGTTGCCATTACGCCCAGTGGTCAGAATCGTACTGCATTGTTTTCATTCAAGTCAGAGCAGAGAGTATAGGTGAATATAAATGCCCTTTAATATCATTATTCCTGGGGAGAAAACAATTTTTTTACCACCTGACATCAACGGAGCTAAGACTACCACTTTTTACTAATAAGCAGCATCGAGAATTGATGCACTAAATGCACATTAAGTTACGCGGAGGCTTAGAAACATTTTATTTAACTGCAGTTACAGATAAAAAAACACACAAATTTCAATTAGTTAAATCGATATTACCAAACCTATGAACCTACTCCCCCGTACGTCCTCTTAATAAACTGGAATGGATCCAGACGCATAGCGAATAAAACGCAACACGCACTAGATATCATGATAGTGGCACCGTTTTCTTTCTCTCTTCCTTTCAGAGGTCTCTCGGGCAGTATTCGCCGAAATGCATTTACGATTCATTCGAACAGCACAGATGTCATTCAGTTTACGGCCAAAGGCAACGGTTATTCACGGGACATGGGGCGTAGATGAGGGAACACTTAACCGTAATCCTCTCCTCTTCCCTCCATTTAGAAAGATATAGGTCGGGGTCAGAGGATGGACTGATGCAACCTGCACAAAAAATGACTCTTCCCACGCGGAATGAGCTGCATTCCTTTGAAAACATTGGAAAAAATATATAGAAAGGGAGGTAATGGAGGCGGCAGACACTGAACTAATAAAACCTTAACCTAATAAACCTTAATAACAATAAGGGAAGTTCATTGCTTACAAATCGGTTTAAAATTATTGATTTTCAAAACAAGGTCCTCTGAAAAGTGAGAAAAATGAAATTATATCACTGAAGTAAAATTTTATAATAAAAATACAATAAGTTGATGTAACAGGAAAATACTGCAGAGTGAATGCTCATATAATAACATGTTTAATAGTTTAATAGTTTATTTATTGACGGGAAAACCACCCAATTACAAAAATGCACAAATTAACACAAGATTGAAACATTTCCAATGCTCCCAAAAATACAGGAACAATCGCACAAACTTGCTGCAAAAACCAACAATAGAAAAAACAAACACAGCAGTCAAGAATAACAGATTGAACAGTCACACATCTCTCAAACAGTGGAAACAGACACTATCACCATACACAAGAACAAATCATCCAAGTCATTGCACAAACAAAGGCAGCTTCCTCCTTAAATTCTTTGGATTTAAATTAAAAAGGTCAATGTTACTACATTTGTAGTTAATGCTCCGCATAGTTCTGGTTAAGGGTGAGTGGAAGGCGTAATTTCTATTAGAATGAGGGAGTGAAAACATGAATATTAATATGTCGCATTATATCTTACCATTAGTAATATGACTATTTCGTCATTTTACCCTAACTTTTTTCAGCACTGAGTGTGTGATCCAAGGACGCTTGTAGGATTTCAGGCAGGTGCCATTAAATAAAAAAAAAACAAGTATTTCATATAAAATGCAAAATCCTTCCTCTGGTCCACTCCAAGTTCCGTTCAAATTTCATCTGGTCGTGGAAATGATTATGCATCTCTGTGATTTCTCCTCAAATTTTCCTCATAATAGTTTTCGGCATACTTCGCTAATTCCTACGAAAACTGTTAGAAGGGATGAAAATTGATGATTCTCAGAATATTTTATCGTTCTTGAAAGGCGTGCTATCAAAATTCCCAAAGGAGTGACATCTTCACATAATTCTCGTAAAGGATAATGTAAAATTCAATTTGCGAAGGAAATACGATGTGTGGAAGACTGCGACGCAGACAAGTAACTTGGCTGGAATTCAAACCCGGATCTGCTGGCTGTCCTGCCAAGTGTGTTAACTAATTGCGGCGCCCAATAATCCTTCTCGGGGACAATGGTCTATTGCTTACGTAAGGAAGCGACCGTTTGTTTGCCACAGCCGCATTTATAGTAGATTTTCTGAAGGAACTGTTGTAATTTATCTCCGTCTTGATATTATCTGGACAGTGTTAATAATAATAAAATAGTTTTTCATGACGAAAACTATAGGTTATAAAATAAATAAACTTTCCATAAACACTTTAAATGTCGATTTTCGACTATCCCGATAGAAAACTACCACAATTATATGTATTATGAAGCTTTCGCAAACCAGAATTTAAAAGAATTTACATGAGCGGGCGAGATATCGTAAGAGTTGAAGGAATAATAACTTTGCTTTTTCCACACGGTGATTAATGTTTTCCGACCATGATTTCGTCACACCGGAACATTTTGCTCCAGTAAATGTTTAGTTTAATCCTTCAACTCCAACAGAATTTAAAAACCTTATGACAGTACGGTACCTCATTCACAAAACAGTATGCTTTCAGAATATCAATCAACGGGAAATTTAGCCACTTTCTTCCTCCAATTATTTATGCTACACCTTCCATCTTTGAGGCATGGCAAAATTTTACACCACGTGCGTTATCTATTGTTTGGTTGATTTCCTCCCAATGTGTACGTGCTTAACACTGTGTTAGTCAAAGTTCGACGTCAGCGCCACCTTACTACTCTCCAGATGCATGACATTCCCTCCAAAGACCCATTCAAGCAAATTCTTCCATTCTGCTCCATGCTTTCATTCATGGGGCCGCAGTCCATAGCTTTATAACGCTTCGCCTTGAGAACTCTCCGAGCAGCTGAATGCATAACGGAGATAGTGCGACGGAAACGTGAAAGAAAGCCTCCAGAGCAGATTAACTAGATGACACTGCTTTCTGCGGGGGTGAAAAGCATACCAAGAGAGTTTACCACTAAAATACCGACAATTTTCTATCCGGACACGTGAAGCGTATTTAAAGCCAATGAGCCAAACAGCCACCTTAGACTGCGATTTTCAATTACTAAAGATAACGTTTAAGTTCATCAAAATCCTTATGAAAACAACTCCATAACCCATCATAATATGGGCACGAAGGAGAAGATGCTGGGATATCAGCCGCGAAAGGGAAGAACAAAGATAACTTCCAATACCTTTTAAGGCAGCTCAATTATAGCAATGAGCGAACGCGATAAAAAGATGGACTTATCGCACCAAGATCTTCATAAATGGATTTTAATAACTTGAATAATACTTTGAAAAATACTAAAAGGGATATCAAAAGTCGGGTTCAAAATTTCCCTGACCAATTGATTCATTACCGTGGCTGACAACAGCGGATGCACTAATGTAACTTGAAGGTTTGATTTATTTCTTTTACAAGGCCCAGATGAGGCCACAATCCGGCCCCCTCTTCCTCTGGACCAGGGCTCTCTTTACAAGGTTATAGATGCGGAAATGAAGGAATCGCCTTGAAGGGAGAAATGAATTTTAATCCCTTACTTTACGTACTTACGCTGGGAATGAAAGGGTAGAGCTAGACGATTAAATTATTGTCGAAATTGATGCGGTACAGACTTAACGAAAGTAGGAGGAAATCTGAACTCCGCTTCATCTACCCATGAAAATATGTAGGCATAACGAAGGACGAGTTCGACCAAGTTCTCTCCAGAGACGGCACGTCAGCGCATCATATACTTGTATCCCCAGGGCGCTTTGACGCTCTTGATAAAACTTGAAACATGCATGAAAACGTTTTCCTAAATTTCGTGAGTTTATCTAGAACGCAAGCACAGCATTCGATTAGCGTATCGATCCAAAGCTTGCCGCTAAAAATCTCTATTAGTGACCATGACCAGTTTTTTTAAAAAGAAAACTCTCGAACTAAGAGACCAAAAAGATGCTATCGGATATCCTCTTTCTCGCGGCACACTCTTCTTTCTCCGACTCCAATCCGTTATCCGAAGCATCCAATT
Source organism: Ischnura elegans (assembly GCF_921293095.1). NCBI lineage: Eukaryota > Metazoa > Arthropoda > Insecta > Odonata > Coenagrionidae > Ischnura > Ischnura elegans. The sequence goes on from NC_060246.1 coordinate 134,650,245, forward strand.
TTTCTCAAAAGTCCATCCCATCATGCACTTGCTGAGTGGTCCAGCAGGTAAGATATCGAAAGGGCTGAGAGTGTCGTGAAGCATTTGAGCGTGAGATACGGAGACAGGACGTTGACCGCTCGGATATCTCTCCTTCTCCAAAGACTTTTTCCCTCACCTAAATGAGAGAAGAAAATAAATACTCACCGGAAAACAAGAAAGAACCGGGATTTTTAGAAAAGAAAGGAGATTGACCGTGGGAGAAGCCACCTCCTCCTCCGCCATCAGCTATCGCTTAAGTTGAAAAGGGAGAAAGGAGTCAACATGAAGGTGCGGCAGTTTACCTAGTCTTTTACGGATGAAGAGTTCGCCAGTTTCCCAGACTTATGGATGTGATCGGTCAAAGCGATATTTCAAACTGGCAGACTGACGTCATTTTGACGATGAACAGCAAAAAAGGATGAATATGAAAGAGAACAACGATTGACGAAGCTATCGAAAAGTCTGATTCATTGCGGTGAAAATTTTACGTCAAAAATTGTGCTAGCGTTTCCTCGCTTACACAGTAATATTTAGCCGATTATTCAAATCAAAAATAAAGAGAAATGATAAATCCCTGTCAGGAAGTACCCATATCATTGTTAAAATAAGTGTTGCGGTAATTGCGGTAATTTAACTAATTAAAAGTAACTTATAACAAAAATTTGAAACGCACACAAAACTCATTCCTGATAATGATAATTTGTGAAATTATAACTAGGAAACCTTCCAATTTTACTCCAAAAACAACTTTATAAAATAAATAAAATGACATAGGAAAAGTCTATTTTACTTAATCAAATAAGCTCTCACATATATTATTAGAGAAAGGTCTTTTTCTGTCATTCCGTAAATGCTCCGTTAATATTGCACCTACAATGATAAATAAGATATCACTGCAAACGTTGAATCACCATCTTCTGAAGAAAAATACAATATCAATCTCAAATTTCACAAGCTAGCAATTAATGTGCCTTAAAAGTTTCGATTGTTTCATGTCGATTACTCGCTCAAGGTATATCGACTCCACACATTCTCTTTATTCCAAACTTCAAAAAAACCGACCATGCCTTTCCAAATGACAAGAAAACAAATTCCAAACAAAGTGGCCTTTGCAATGCCAATTAATAAAGCACAAGGTCACACTCTATAAAGAGCCGGATCGTATTGGTCAGAACCCATTTTTTCACATGGACATTATATGAAGCATTTTATAGAGTTCGCTCTTTCCGTGATATTTATGTTTGTGTTAAAGAAACTCATAACCAAAATGTTACAGACGACAACATTGCAACTTCTAACATTGTCTTTAAAGAAGTTTTTTAAAGTGTGTGCCATTATTCAGTACCTAACAGATGTCATGATTGATCCTACTGGTACCAACCTCTCTTGTATGAATTGTATTAATATGTTTCGTATATTTTTGCAAGAAAACAAGGACAAAGAAAGTACTTCGTGATACACCCTCTTCTCTATTTAAAGCTCAATGACACCATTTCCTTAACATACTTGTACTACTAACTGATTTTCGCACACGTTACCTAGTACTTTTATATTCATGAATACTTACTTTACGCAGCCGAGAATGCAACGACTCACTTAGCACTGGACGCTGTAAGTAAAATGTTCCTAACAATGCTAACGATACAGTGATTTAGATAGAGGTGTTAAAGATGTCTGAGCCCCACACCCCTCAAAAACATTTGCATTAAGTCCTTCCAAGAAAAAAATATTGAAGAGCCCGTCACATTTCACATTATAATATGGGTGGCATTTATGAACGTTTGCCACAGTTGCTTTGAGCTAGGAAAGTAAATGAATTATATACACCAAGGTTGAAATTTTCCACGAAAAAAATCATTTGGCTTAGCCTGGATTCGAACCCGGATCTCCCAATTGCCCGTCAGGTAGGACAACATTTATGTATGAGTATTGATGGCAAATTATTTTTTTCATGGCGAATTCCATCCTTGGTGACATGGCAATCCATGGCCATCTTGGCAATCTTGGCCATCCATGACAAACTTAGACTGCGTACAAAGTTACTTGGACCACGCAGTACTTCAGAAAAGTGAATGAGGCTTAAGTTATGTCCAGCATCACCTGGAGCAACGGTGACGAAGGCGGGGGACGAGTATATAGTTCATCCGCAATAACCCACACAGCGTCGCCGGTGAAAGATAAATCTTCTCTCATATTGGTGGAACAGATATTCGGTAGCATCGACGTCACTTCATCTTACGAGGTTCCCTTTTCTACATTTTCCGCAATACCGTGAGGGCAACGAAAGCTTATCCATGACGGTGGACTGTCGTAAAAGGAGCATTTGAATAATTAGCCTTGCTTGCCACCCGTAAGACCGGAATGAAACATATGCGAATGCATGAGCCAAATTAGAAAAGGCTCTATTTTCTGCTGATGCGTTCGCACAAGTTGGGTGGTTACACGTTTCATTTTCGGGTTCACTCTCGCGTCCATACATTTAGACATCTCGTACGTGTTAATGCATCGCGTAACGCTCCTACGACACATGCGCGGACTCGCGGGCGAAGGATTCCCACTGTCGGCGAGCCCAGGGCGGGAAAAGTGGCATCACTCCTCCTTTTCCACCACGAGATACATATTCAGCTCACCACAAGACGAGAGCAATGAAGTCTCAGAGAAGGAAGCGTTTCCTGCAATAACAAGGATCTAGGAAAGTAAGTGAGGCTTTAAGAAATATCAGGCTTCACCCTAAAGAAACGGTGACGACGGCAAGGCGTAAGTGTCTCTAGTTTATTCGAGATAAGCCGTAAGCCGAATATGTATTGCATGTCGCAAAGAAAAGACGCACACTTTTAAAGGAAATTGCTTCTCTCAAACAAGTGGCACAGAAACTCGGGAGAAATGAAAGTCGCTTAATCCCATGTGATCTATACTCCCATATCCATATATTATACTAAACCGAAGGGACATCGAACGCCTTCACACAGATAGCACTGGACGACGGTAGTCTTTTAGGCTTTTGGACTTTGAGGACGAAAAACGTAACGATAGAAGGTGAAAACTTGGCGTCTAGCTTAATATTTCAACGGCTTACAATGAGGGCCGCCACTATATACAGGGACGAAGAGGGTAATTAAGCAATAAAAGCCTAACACATATCTAACTTTTCATCATTTTTAGAGATTTGAGACGGCTCTCACGAGGAAAAATACTATACTTTTTTCCTCTCAAGTCCCCACGAGAAGAAAAGGTCAACAATATAAAGATTATTCTCCACTGGAAAAAGCGACGCAACGAAAAGGTTAATTCGTTGGGTGCAGATAAAAAGACGAAGAGTGAAGACGCTAAAAGAGCTTTTTCATCATTTGAAAAAAAACGACGGATAAAAAAATATGAATTCTTCTCTTCCCCATAATCCGATGACTGATGTTGCCGTGTAGTTCTCAGGCAGCTATGCGTGCATCGATTAAAATGCACATTCGAGCAAGCCTCTTAACCAGAGGATTATCGTGAGAAAATTTATTTTTTTTCCTCTCTCCCAACTCGATACCATGACTACCGATGCGGACACATGAAATTCCAAGCGTTGGGACCATCAAGAACATAAATTTCGGAAGGGCGACACGTTTCACCAGTCCTACCTCTTGGATCAAGAATGTTTCTCGAGAGAGCATCCATCCCCTTAAGCCTCATCGGCGCGGCCATTGCTTTTTTGTCACCCAGAATATATACCATCACACACTACCAGCCTTTGTCACGGCTTTAGAGTAGCTCTCCATCAGGATACACACATGGCTTTCAGATGCGGGCTACAAAAGCGACTCGAACAGGATGACACACCTGGGAATCAGGTCTGAAAGATATCGTTCCCATCCTAACCCTTTAAAGTCCATAAGGATTGCAGTCATTAAATTGCATAAAAAAATACTTTTTTAGGATAATATTGATGCGCATATTCCAAAAATATTTATCTTTAAGCGATATCTACAATAGTTTATGAGATACAGTCTGTGAAAAAACCCTATGGAAAAATCCCTATTGTTCAAAATAAGAAAATCATGTTACTAGATTATGGAATATTTTATTTATACACATTGGGATAGTGAATATTTTCCACGAGGATTAACAAAATCTTAAGCAAAATATTAAAATGCCACGCTTCTAGTAACATTGAGCATGTCCATTAAATAGGAAATATAATAACTAAACAAGTAAAACAGAAAAAATCATGTTTTTCTGAGCATCCACCAACCTCGAACATACAGTAATAACATTTTACCATATATTATTTTTATTACTTTTATAAAAATACATATTTATACATAAACATTTTATATTAATAAATAACCATGGCAAAAAATTACTAAAAATTTAAAATTAAAGTCCACTTATTTTACTTCGTAATTTGAATCCACCACGGCTGTGCAATCAGGGCCGGCCCTAGCAGGTGCGGGGCTAGGGGCTAACCTTCAGTGCGGGGCCCTTCACTTAAAATATTTAACTCTATCAACAAACTCGAGCATTTTGAATCCCTACCACTCTCTGGCTAAGTATGTGTTCCCCTCCCAAATTCAGACTTCGTAATTACGCCGTTATGATACCATAACGCAGTTGAGTTCAAAATAGTATAATACTAATAAAATTTATAATTATATTTATTCATAAAATTATAACGCAAAATAAACATAAAAAGCGCGCTTTTTCAATAGGTACGTATTTTTATAAGTTAGATTATGAAAGTTAATTAGTTGTAAGCCTAAAGCAATTACTGTAAAATGAAAAAAAGATAGTTTTAATTTCACATGCAGGTCAAAATGGTAATAAATTAATAAAAATAAACTTACCATTGCATTGAAGTTTAATCACTCTTATGTAGTGGGCTATAATATAAACAAAACTATCGTATATTTTAATTTTTTTTCACGAACGCAGGGCCCTCCAAAATGCGGGGCCCGGGGCGGTCGCCCCGGTCGCCTTGCCCTAAGGCCGGCCTTGTGTGCAATGGCACAGGATTAGTCGTTAAAACATTGATGAAAAACGTTTTCGTAGCCACCATTTTGAATGGAAAGTTCTGACCAGAAGATGCATTACTACCACGAATCCCTATTATTCCGACAGATACGCCAATTGAATTCAAACGGCTTCAATTTCTAATTAGATTGGCATTCGCAATGACAGTCAATAAGTCTCAAGGGCAAACGATGTTTGTTTGCGGCTTAGATTTGGGTACACCGTGTTTTTCACAGCGACAATCATCCGTGGCATGTTCTCGCGTTTGTTTGTGTTCACCATCCAGTGTGTTTGTGGTGGCTAAAGACTCGCTAAAAATATTGTACACTCCATTGCACTTAGAGGCTGATAATGTTTATTTTTTTAATTTTTCATTATTTGTACAAGAGATGTACGTTGAAATTTATTGATTAATATAATAAAAGTACAATGAATTCAAAAAATGAATGTTTGGTGTTTTGTTATACGTCGTCATCGTCCACTGCGCGTCATTCCTTTTTGAGTCATATACCACACCCTAACGATAAGTTAGATACTTTTTATTTGACTGCCAAAATATTCACTAGAAATAATTTATATGGTAAAACAACGTTTGCCCGCTCAGCTAGTTACATTATATTATGTCGTGTGAAAGGCCACAGCCCACGGGGAGTAACATAAATTATAGAGATAGATAAAACATTTCATATTCGTGCTTCGCAACTTAAAATATTTGATATTTTTGGTACAAAATACAATGAATAAATATCCAAATCCACAAATAATAATGAGAGTAGAAAACAATAATTATTACCGCTTAAGTTTCAGGGAGAGTGCATAAAATGAAATATCAGGAAAATCTTTTTCTCCATGCACATTAATATCGCTCTTTATTGCTAGTAAATATGTTGAATTTTGCATCAAATTAAACCAAAACAGAAAACATATCAGTTAGAAGATAAAAACACTTTGAGAGCAATGGAACTCGGGATTCGAGTCTTTTCATCAATAAACCACAGTAATATTTTATATACAGCATTAAGAACACCTGATTCATTACACTATAGCAACGAGAGAATGTTTTATACACAGCATTGATAACATCTGATTTTGCGAAAGCTAATCATTAAACAATAGTAATCAGAGAAGAAAACTACATTTTCATTAACTCTACTCTCGAAGCTAGAGTAACTAAATGAGCACCGCAACGCATCTACATTTTAAATATTGATTTACTTGTGTACCCAACTTTCTCCAGTGATTGAACGTGCAATTCAATGGATTCTACCGAAGAAGAAAAAAGAAAACTAAAACCCAGGCGGCCTGGTCTCTTTGACGCAATTAACCCGTGTGTTGATTAACCCAAGAGCAGCACCTCGCAAAACGCCCAAGGAATGCTAGGATTCTCGCGGGGGTTGTTGGGTCGTGATCTCTCGGATGGTGAAAGAAGTGTGTGAACCAGCTAGATGACTCCATTAGGCTCACGAATAGAGAGAGAGAGAGAAAGAGGCATCAATGTTTGAACTCCTCGAGGAAAGGAATTCGACGTCACTTTCGCCCGCAATCGCCGCGAGCGGCCCGACACCGTCCCGCGGGTGACCTCTAGTGACTCAGCACTTCATTAATAGCCGCCGCGTCGTGAGCAGGAGGAATTCCGAGCGCATTGCCGCGCGCATAGAAAAATAGCGCTTATGCACCGAGAAGGGATCGGCACGCTAAGCAGAGTGAGGCAAAGCAACAGGCAATCGCTCAGACAATTTACCAGTCCACGCGTTAAAGTTTCCTTCAAGCAAACGTTGTGCACGAGTTTGTACAGAAAATGATTATAAACGAGTATTTGTTTTGCTACTAACATGCGTACATGAGGTGGACACTAAGAAAACTCTTGAGAATTATCTAATTTACATCAAAAAGTACACAAAATCGTACCATCTACCAATAAGTTTCTTCGAAATACAATCACGTATAACATCCGCTACAGCGAAAATACGCATAAGTAAGCAATAAACACGAATAAAATAAACTATAGGTACGAATGACGTTGAGGCTATAGTTCATTCGAGGGTTCGACTCATACATATAATTACCTCAGTAACGTCTTAACCGTCATGGGTAAAAGTAAATAGTAATATTGCGTGATTTCATTCTTAATCAAATACACTTAGTCAAACCATACTTCCGCAGTCATACTTACTATTAGCTTTTCTTTTTTCTCTTTTCTTGACCTCTTTTAGTTAATGATCAAAAATTCCTTGAGTATAGGTCATATAATTCAAAAACTTGTTTTCAAACGTTTCGGTTTATTTTAAAACCTTCATCAGGTATATGAATAAAAAAATGAGAGTACAATTAAATACAGTATTGATATATAAATAAAAGTTACAAAAATGTTTTTTACAATAACATAATAAAAAAATGAGAATGGAATACACGACAATTTTGACATAAAATTTTTTGTGTATTCCCTACTCATTTTTTTAATTATATTATTGTAAAAAAATTGTTTTGTGACCTTTATTTATGTATCAATATTGTATTTAATTGTACTCTCATTTTTTCATTCGTAACCCAGAGAAAGGTTGTAAAATAAACCGAAACGTTGAAAAATAACTTTTTGCCTTACTATTAGCGGAACCGAGGAGAAAAACAGCGGTTACGCACAGAGAAGGGATAGACACTCAAAGTCAAGGCAACAAGAAATGTGCATACCAATTGACACGTCACGTGGTACTGTTTTATTCAAGCAAGCGTTTAAGCACAAGTTTCAACTGAAAGTGACAATTACCGAGTTTGCGTGAGGTAACAATACGTGTACCTGAGAAATGGCCCCATAAAGCATAAATATTGAAAATCACTGTAAAATAACTTTATGGCTTAGAAAAAAAAACTATTACTTGCACTCAAAATCCCTCAGCATGCCCATTTCAAATCAAAAAGTACGCATAACTTTATGCTAGGATTCTATACCTTTCTTCAAAATAATACAAATAGTAACAACATCCACAACGCAGTATACAACGCTAAACCCAAAGTTAGCTAGAAAGTCAGACCCACCTGCTCCCCTTGTAATAACTTACCTGCCATAGTTCGGGATAAATGGTAACGATGCTAGAATCCACTTATAATCAACTAAGATGCATAGACGACGCAGTTGCGGCGAATAGGAGAGTCCGTTAAAGGACGGCGTTGGCAGTGGAGTCCAACAAAGTGCACGAGAGTGTGTGTTTGGCGACTGTAGAGTGCGAATGTGCCCAATAAACCTGCTTTGAGTAATGGAGTTTTTTCCTTTAAACTAATCCTGCCTTTCCCTGATGCTATCGATATACTGAACCTTACAGAGCTATGATATCCGGCAGGATCTTCCGAAAAATGGTTAGCGAAAGCAGGGGCAGTAACTATACTGTAGTCGGGGGGATTATGGGATAGATCCCCCCCCCCAAAAGCCTCAGAAAAAAATTAACAATATTGTCTAGTTTTGACAGATAATAAATGAATCTGCTTTCAGTTAAATTTTAAATGCCAAAATGACACAATGTATTTCCAGGCATGTAATTTTTCAAAAATTTCCCCGGAACCCTCTTCGCTTTGGAAGGGTCCCCACGCTAGACCCCTCCATCCTCACCAAAGCATATTCCTAGTTACGCCACTGAGCGAAAGGTAGAGAAACTGAAGCTTGTTAACAACAAACGGAGAAAATACCTAAATCAATACCACGAAGAAAAGTCATATGTTCCTGGCAAATGCTTATGCTCCAAGATAATGCTCATAAGAATTTGCTGAACTTCAATCAATCCAGTCCAAAGTCAACCTCCGACAGACTACTCCGATAGGTATGATAAACTTGAGACTAAGATTTCGAAGTTTTCGGGCGCGAATACAACGATTCTGTTATGGCATACGCAGAGATGTTCAGATATACCATTTTATTTAGTTACAAAAATAATAATTAAATCATAATGTGACAAATGTATATTAAAACACATTTTACTTTGATAACGACATTGATTTACCTTACTTGTTATTATTTGTGATTATTATGTTAATCATTTTTCTTGGTTATCAATTTCCAGGTATTTTCTTCTTCTCTCTCATTTATTTTAACTACTGATTTTTTAAATACACGCATTAAAAAAACTTGATAAAGATCAAAATACATCCAGAGAGAAAAAATTCCATATTGACTAAATATGCAATTCCAAACTTAATCGAAACCTTCCATTTCACCTCTACCCCAGCGATTTCCACGCTTACGTATGCTCTGCCCTATGCTGTGCCCTATCCATGCTCTCTGTCATTACACATGCATAAGTTAGTATGTGGCTCAATGTGTGTGGCAATACACATTTGTAAAGTAAATAAGTTTCATGTGTAAACTGCAAAGTTTGTACTTTTCATAACAGCGGATACTATGCTTACCCATCAAATCAGACGTGAATGCAACAAACTTTGACTCCCAAAATGTTGTTGGCCCATATTAAAACAGAAATTTTTGCAATTATTTGATGAATATCGACCAAAACTTAAATTCAGTTCATTTACATACGAGAGGTTATTCACGATATCTATTTTCATATTCAAGATGTCAAACAGGGTCAACCCTCTTTAGTCCAACGTCGAGGCTGGCTCTACAGGCCATCAGGTTCAATATCGAGTTCAGCCACACATCAAAAGGCGCTGCGATTATACAATGGCAATGTTTCAAGAGATTTCATACACTGAAAATTAACAAGGAATAATCGCTTTGATTGAACATGCATAATATTTCAACCATTGAGTTTTTAATTCGCATAGTAAAATTATTAATTTTGACCAGACGACTTGAAATAAAAGAAATTGGACCATAAAGTATGAAGCACGCAGTGACCTATTCCAAGAGATATACGAGGCTACAGTATTGGCTGTATCGTGTACTGGGGAGAGGTAGAATTTTGAAAACAATGGTTGAGTAAAGGGTGTTGAGTAAGCGGGAGGGGAGGGAGCAAAAAGAATTCATGGATAAAATAAAGACTAATATGCCTCATGCTAAGCTGAGAAAGGAAAGTCAAAGACAGGTAGGGATGATTCGCAAAACTGTAAAGTTGCACTCCATGTAAACCTACCTTAAACCTTACATTACGAGTAACAAATAATAAATATATCGCGACGATAAGCCAAACGATTTCGCTTTCAATAAACCTGAGTGAAGAAGTGAACGACACTGGCGCCCCGCCAAGGGGTTGAGTCAAAATAAATGGACGTCTTACCATAGGATGTGTTCATTCATTGGGAGCTCTGAATATATTAAACTCCTTTTGCCGCGGTGAGCGGTTAATTTAGTAAGAACAAAAATTACCTTGGGTCGCCCTAAGATGGTCTAAAACTAACATAAAATATCAGGTAAGCCTGTCAAAGAAATTCGCAACATTAAATTACCTTTATTTTATAGTGCTTTTTAGGGCAATGAAAAAGTAAGACTCGAACACGCATAAAATTGATTTTACACTCGAATGTGATTCAAATTGGGTAGATTTTGCTTTATGGTCAAAAAAGCCAAATTTTCACAACTATTTTACTTGGAAATGCAATAGGTATCACAAGAAACATCGAGAGTTTTTTCCGCATATGCGGAAACATATTCTCTCACTGCATTCAAACAATTCACATTTTAATTTATTTAGATTAAAACGCGAATTACAACACAAATAAATTAGCCCACAGACATCCAACCGCAGATATTATATAATTACTCGATTATGATACGCAGCTCCGCCATATTGGTTAAGCCAAGGTCGTAGAAAAATAATTAGGGGGTCATTAGGAGAAGGAGTATATTAAGGTGGAGTGTATGTAAATTTTGAGGAGAGAAACTTAAGACCCGATCTTGCAATCATTTATTATAATAAAATTTGTTTCCTCATTTTATTTGCAAATAAAAAGATATAAAAAATATTAGGAGCTTAGGATAACCTATAAGGCGCACCTTCTTTTAGGTTCATCATTACACAAGCTTTTAGGTACACATCATTACACAATTATACTCCATGAATTGGTTAAAATAGCGGAAAAACGTGTACCAAAATTAACAAAAATAATATCAATGACTAAATATATTATTTCAATTATCAAATTTGATTTGACAAAGTATTTCGGGGGGGGGGGGGGAGTGCTATGTACGTCTTGGCCTCTCCCCAATTCTCCACGGCCTTGCATTGAGCGCGCAGTTACTTTTAACGGAGGAGGCAACGACCCCTTGTTTGATGCACAGACTACCGCCGAGCGACCGAATCTTATCCCCATGTGTATTCTCCGTGACTCAGCGCTTTCGAAGGAAGAGGCGCCGGGACGGGAGAGGAAGAGTAGGCAGTGAGTGAAGATAGGAAAAACAAAAGGGTTCCCGCAGCATTCCATTCACCTTCCCCGAGGGACTCAAAAAGGTCCCTCCCCCTCTTTCATACGAGAAGGAAAGCAGCGAGGGAAGGAAGCAAAACGATGCATTGGACTTAAGCTCGCGAGAAAGAAGACGCTCCACCTCATCTCAAGGAACGTTTCATTATTTTTATTTTTCGTATCCCCAAGCGAGGAGAGAGCGTTTGTAAATCCACATACCAAGAGCGCAGAAACTCATCACGCTCACCAACACACTATGTAGGGGAGCGCTTTTCCTCCGATGGGAGGAATTACAAGTTACGAGACGGCCGAAGCCATCAGGACGAGCGCTGGGCGCACTTAAACATCGATAAAAATAAAATGAGACGAACGGGCTCGAAAATCGTTCCAAAAGGCTGAATGACTGGTTCTCGACGTACGAACAACACTGATGGCCGTCAAACAAGACAGAATGCATTTATAAAAAAAGTTAAAAAAAATAAAATGAGGACAAAATAAAAGAGAGGATAAAAAGAACAATGATGGTATCAATTTTCATTCAAGATGATAAGTTTACTCAGATTGAATAGCCTTGTCCCCCATATTCATTTAAATAAAAATTTGAAATGAAGTTAGCTTTTTGTTGCAACAAATCCTTGCACACTGGATTCAGAAAGGAAACATTCAAAAACAAATTCTATTGGCACATAGACGCTCACAACGTACCCTTTTCGTAGCCCAAAATATATTCTTCATGGTAGGATCAAGTTAACACGTAATTTAGGATACGTGAAGACACAATATACGTGACCTCGGCATAAAGTTTATTGGGATGAGAAAATGCATACAAGCGTGATGTGTCACAAATATTTGGAATAAAAGTTTCGATGAAAAATAAAACACACTGATGGGACAGCTCTAAAAAAGGTAAGACAGTAAGACATCGGAATTCATAAATATAAGTACACTAATAATATGTTTTTCCGCAGAAGAATTTAGCAACAGTTAAGATGAGCAACAAGCACAAGCTATTGGCATTTAAAAATATTTCCAGCGCTTATAGAAGACACTAAAACGAAAAAAATAAGCTCTACGTCAGCTTTCACTATCAGAAAGAAGTAATTTTTACAGAATATTTTTGGAAATTAAAATACGTATTCAACAATCCTTTCCAGGGTACCAAACGCTCGCAGCGTATTCGAAGTGTTGACTAATAAGAAAGAAACAAACTTTCCTCCAGCTCATGATCCTCGTCCGATCCCATTCTAGTCAACGCTCAATAGAAAAATGAAGCCGAGACGTGGGGAGGCACAAAGAGGACAACTGTACCGAAGAGGGGAAACAGCCGAGGCTTATAACTAGACCGCGGTGGAGTAGACAGATGGGAAGAGATATGACAGAAAAACGACGGCGCTCAAAGAAAGGGAATCGAGATGGAGCATAGTGGATTGCCTGCTGCTGACGAGATTTGATCCTCCATGGAGCTATTCCATAGGAGCCGTCCTCAATTGTCTCGTAAAGAGCCAATAGTGACCCAAGGCTGCTTTCAATTTACATCACACGATACTTAAACATACCATAATTATGACCGTTTTTTTCCTGATTTAAGGAGAAACTCGAGAAACTTAGATGTTGTATCATACATTAGATAAATACCGTGCAAGGAAGAATATGTTCCATTTACCGGAAGTAATGATTGGAGGTTCGTTTTCAAAAATGTTACGGATTTAGTAGTGGGGAATCATGGATACCCTAACACAATTATTTGCATTAACTTAATTTTGGGGGCCTAAAAAAAAACTCTCTAGCCTAAATTACTGATTCAGCATAAAGATTACTACTGCGATTTCCATACACCTTGACGCAGACCGCTCAGCTCCTATAGGGCTCCTTGATAAAGCGAGGAAAATCGTCTAAATATAGGACGCTTGCTCCTTAGTTGCTGGCAATGCGTTAGAAGACCCAAGCAGATGACAGTGGCTCAACTCTTTCGGATAACTATAAGTCTTCAGGCTCCTGGGGGATACCCAGTTATCGCCCATTGATGCGGTGATTTTGGCCAAGTGTAGATGATAAAATGTTCTCGAGAAATGCATGACCAATAGGACTCTCGAAGAAAAGGTCGAACATAACAGCTAAAGAAGAGAGACGGGGTGAAAAGCTGCATTATATATCATTAAATTGTGACTGAGCTCAGGCGAGGAAATGATTATTTCCAGGATGAAGGCATCAGAAAATTGGCCATATCTTGCAAACAATTAGATACTTAACGCAAAGGAGAAGCACTGAGAAACTCCGAAAAAGTTAAAATTTGAAAACGTGCCGGCTCAGGGCTCACAAGGTGATAAAAAACTGCTTCAGTTAAACCGCAACCAGAGGAGAACTGGAAGTACAGTGCGAACGATAAAGCCGCGCTTATGTTATGCTTAAAATATTAATCAATTAGAACCTGCCAGAAACCCTAATGACCTTGATTTAATTCCCAGTCTACCACTACAGGAACCACCAAACATTTTACACTCGTATAAGAGTCAAGCTGGAAATTTATAATGCAAAATTTCGATAAGAAAACGTAAAAGCTATGATACTAAAACTTTTTCACCAGACCCCTCAACTTCCCGAACTTACACCCCCCTTCGTCGCTAGGTGGTGTCCACTGTCCATATCCTCAAATATGACTGAAAATTATAAAGCACTTCCAAAATTTCATTTCTTTCTTTGAGGGTAAAAACGAAACATTATCCCTATCAATATTTCATTAAGTGCATTATTACCGCTTATTTTAACTTCTCGTATCGCGTTCAGTGATATGCCTTCCTTAGAGGGCATTTACTTTTTCCACCGGGTTACCTGTCCAGTTAATCAACTTCCTGCCACTCCAAGGAAGCTGTTGCGACAAACTCAAACCCTCAGTCCAGCACCATTCAGCTACGGGTTGGACGATGAAAATATTGCAAGAACGAGGGGATGATGGCGGAAGAGACTGTGTATTTGGAGACAAGTCGGGTATTTTATGTGGAAAAAAGTTCGGGATGAGGATGCGAAGGAGGAAGAAGGAAAAGCAGTGCAAACAAGCGAAGCGCCTTCACTCACTTCCCAGCTCTTCCTTCGCGCTCAACTCCTCTTTCTCCCACAACTCGACTGTTTCCGTGTGTGCAGGCACAAGCGGAGGAGAAAAGAAGGGCAATATATCTTCCGTCGAGGCATTTTTTTTATTGCGCCATTTACGAGGGCGCCCCTTCATCCGCAAAGCCAACACAGGCGGACGCGTGATTAAATTCGGATAAGGATGGGAAAGAGAGTGAATGAGGAAGCGTGGAGGCGAAGGGGTGGTAAAACAAAGTAGATGGGGTTGGGGATGAGACGGGGGATGAAAGAGATTGAAGAGGAGGTCAGCGACCTTCTAAGAGATGACGACCATCCCTCGCAGGCGCACACCGAAACGATCCGTGATTTGCCACAGGAAACAAAAGAAAGCGGAGGGTCCGATCAAAAACTCCAACGGGAGAACAGTAAGGTACACAGCAATTGCGCAGATTACGTTCGGGAACCGCTGGAGACATTTTCAGAGGCTTCGTGCTTGTCTTGGTTTGAATGAGCAATTAAGAACCAATTTCTTTCAGAGGGACGCGTACAACATCATCTAAGAACCGCCACGCCGAAATTACGTCGTTGATTTCTTCGCTATTCCCAGCCATTTGGCTGTCTACAGCGGGTTTCTAAAATTTTCGTTACAGTAATTGTCGTCATGGCTAATGTAAGTCACAGTGTAGCAGATAATAGACTTATGGGGAAGGGATATGGTGGGGGAGGAGAGCACGTGTGAGGGTATTATACTTCTCAGCAGGATTATGAGAGTATTGCCAGAGATTAATAATCGAGCTATTGCTCGTAGAAGCCAGAGATTTTTCTAACTTTAATAATTGTGCCTTTAGTTAAGTAAGGATAGGAGTAATTTTCAGATCTTTTCCGATGACTTTGTTTATGATATACCACGGAGCCCCCGCAATTTTGCAGATCAGATCTTAGAACCGCAACATGTTCCTAGGGCATATATAAATGTAAACATAATAAGATATATGACAGGAAGGATAGGAATACTAGAATTTCGTTTATACCTAGAACAATAAAGGACTTAAATACTAGTTGACTAGAGCATTGACATCTTCCATAACGATTGCCCTATTAATGTTTAGCCCCTCTTACAGGCGGGTGGGATCACCTCCCGGCTAACGCCTGTTGAGGATGTTTGCTGAGCTGTATTTAGATGCAGGTTATTCCCCAAAAACAGGGTAAACAAGGGGGGATGACTGTTTCCTTCCCCACAACCGCCAAAAGTAGGTTTTTTAAATAAAAATTCTATTAACTACATACAGAGATCAAAGGAAAGATTGAAAACTCCAATTTCATCATTTATTCCTACCAAATAAATTTCTTGGCTCTGCTTCGCGAAACATATACCCAGCGGAACGATATAAGTATAACGTTCGGAAACAAAAAATTAATAGCGATGCAATGAAATAATGGGGAGGATAATACAGTCGCATTACATGACTCCGAAGTCCCCATTTATTAATGAGGTAATATACCGAAATTCAAGTTGAGAAACCTGAGGGAAATGTGAAAAGCGAGCAGTGAAGAGCTTCACAACACTCTCAAAATTTTCAGAGTAAGCACTGCAGCCGCATAAGCTTAGCATGTCAAAAATTTCTATTCTCCTCTAGACTTTGAAGTGATAAGATTTAGGAAAAGACTATCGTATTTCAGAACTAACAGGTTTAAACTCACAAAACTCCATTCATATATTCATCAATAACCTCCATTCTACAAGTTAATCCTAACAGAGGGGTATGCCACCAATAGCCCTCCCCTGGGACCCCATCCACTAAGACAATCTCTCGGATAGTTCGTAGCTGGTTCTCGGAAAGACGTCATCATTACGGAATGAGCTATCCTAGAGATTGTCTTAAAGGATAGGGCCCCTCAAGTTTGTATTCTTCGACCATTGGAAAAGATGGTTAAAGGAAAGGATTCGAGTTATTATCTTGAGTGTAATACGAATAACGTAATGACATTACAAATGTTATTCATTCCGAGTAAGTAACTGTATAAATCCCCACACCTCCCCTGAAAAGGATTTAGGTGTCGGGAGGCAAACAATGATTTATCCCGAAAAGTAAGGTGGTAAACAACCATACTCCTTTACTTTATATCTACAAACACTTTTCTCCAATACGATGAGGAAAAGTAAAAATAGAAAAATGAAAACGGAAATATGAGGGCCGAACCGCCAGAACAAACAGAGCCTTCGCCACTCCATCAGCTAAAACAAAAGGTTTTTCGAGAGGGAGGTAAGTGGAACCCGATAGGATACGGTGGATTATCCTCAAAAGGTGTTCGTTCGTTGGCTGGGAGGTCGGTAGGTGGATGATCAAAAGAGGGAAAAGGGCTGAGGGCGTGATGACTGAGAGGAGCCCGTATTCGATTGAAAAGAAAGACTAAGAGATGGCTGAGCGAGCAGGTAAAGCATACAAGACCTCGGTGTCAGTTTTCATCGAAAAAACAAAAGGGTACGGGATATCGGCAATGGGAGTTTCCCTTTTTATGATTCAAAGAAAACGCGGAGGACGTGTGAGAAGCTCGCCATTCATTTTATTTTCACCGCAAGCTGTCCGACACCCACTTCTCACGCCTCTGCCGAAGAGATGAGAAGACGGATGGACACGCGACAGGAGTTGAGTGGGGAAAAAAACTATCCACGATGACTGGCGTTTGAAGGCTCATATGCTAAATATGAATTGCACTGCAACTTGTTCCCAAAAAAGCAAACTCTTTAATATTCACTTTATTCCTTGTATTAATACTCAGACACAAATGCAAGGCTATATTCAGAATGCGAAAGTTCAGTGATTCGCAAGAAAATAAGATAACACGATTACAGACACGAACTAGTGACGAACAAATTTCCTAAAAAATATAATCCTTGAATATTTTCAGGAAAAATTGAATACTTTAGGATTTTTTGCTAAACTTAATGTATGATTTTAAATAATATACGTACTTCAATTTTTCTCGAGAACGTTTAGAAAACGGCAATGACATGAGATTTTCAACTTTTGAATAGCTAAGGAATGGGATTTTAAAAACAAAAGTATGTAGCGTTTGATTTTATTTGCCCACTTTCAATCAAGTTTTCTCATTTTCTCCCACTGATTTAATGCGCTTTCAAAATTTCAAATCCCAGCGGATTGAAATCCCAACCTAAAGACCCCGATACATGACATACATCCGACAACTTGCACGAAAGCTATTTCCACTTACCCGAAAACCATTGCCTAGGTAAGCAGGGTAGATATGCAAATGCGAAATAATTTTTTTTTAACATTTCCCAAGTCAAGGTCAGCATACGCCCACCACCCTCTCATTCCTTAGGGATGACCTCTCCCTTCCTCCCACGAAAGGAAAAACCTCCGCCTCCGTCGACCACTCTCTGCGGTAGCTGCACACTGCGCAGGCCACAGTAGGGAAATTTTCGGAAAAACTGGGCATCTGGTCGAAAATTAAACATATCATTTTAATAAATTTGCGTATTTGGTTATTAATAGCTGGTGATCTCAAATACATTATATCAAGCGATGAATATTTCCCATATGCTACAATTCTCGTGGGATTCCTTCGCGAATCGAGGAAACTAATCTGGGAACCAATTTAACTGTTAAATAAAAGGGGAACATCTCGAGTTAATAACAAATTTCTTCGGTGTAAGACCGATAGGACCCCTAACAACTGATCTGAAACGCGAGCATTTCCAAAAAAGGTCACTTGAATTTCGGAAAGTGCCAGAGGCATTTAATCCCATGGTTAGGTGGACGGGGAATATAACGAGATGGCATACACATTTCATACGCATTTATTCATCGGCAAAAGACTTATTTGATTCACAGAAACGATGTATGAAATGAGTACGCAAGACATAGAGAACATTCACCATAACCAGGCCAATTTCTACTTTCAAAATGCAATCATTAACCAGGTGTGCAATATTTCTTCGTGTAAAACCTTATTGAGCGGCAAAAACCAAATTCTTATGATCTCTGATGAATCTGTTTGACTAATGCCGGCGATAGCATGAAAGTTGTTTACTTTGAATGAAAATTTTATTTTAACTGATCTTCAACACTCACAATAGGTATAGGAGAGGTATCAGGATTACAATTAACATTTATTTGTAAGACTGTGATGCATTTACTCCTTTCCACTATCCATGATAATATTTCATTTTGAAGTTTGCCGTTGTCCTCAGCTGTTGGCTCCAGCGCAGCCACTTTGAGCGCTCTCGTTTACATTTACTCCTGGTGTTCTGCTAAACAGTCATGTATCCCGCACACGGCCGTGAGAGGCAGAAAACTCGCTCTTCACTCGCCTTGGTGCATCGGCTGGAACTCGAACTGCGTCAGGACGCCCATGCCTGGATTCACTCCGCATCGGGAGCAATCAGCCGCTTCAAAAGGCAGAAAATACGCCGCTCGACACAAGGCAAATTCTAGATCGCATACCAACCACGCAGCAACGATGTCACATAATACTGAGTTCATGCTGTAAGCTGCAAAAATGTATTACACATCGAACAATAATCAAAGTAACCTAAGAATAATTAAATGGTTTAGGGGTGTATAATGAACACTTTCAGGAAGTGGGGAACTCTTCAGGCTCAACTGCAGAGGTGTAACTATGGGGTGGGGGATGAGGGGATGGATTTCCCCCCCCCCCCCCCAAAAGTTTCAGACGAATAAAAAAAGATTTAAAACTACAGTGTTGTTTTGACATATAATAACTGAATCTGCGTAAAGTTAACTTTTAAACGCCAAAATGAAGTGAAATGTATTTCCAGACGTGTCGTTTTTCAAAAATTTTCCCGGACCTTTGTTGCCGGGGGGGGGGGGGGGGAGATCGCCACTCCAGGCCATGCCATCCCACCCCACCAAAGCATATCGATGGCCAAGTTCTAACAACACGTATCTCAAATTCGGCCGGTTTGAGACAGGTACCTTAAACAAAATGAAATAACATTAAAAAATAAAATACAAGCAAAAAAACAACTCTTTGTTTGCAAATGAATGCTTCTTTTGCAGTTTTATGAAATTTTGGTTTTTAATTTCAGTCTACAATCAAAAATATTAATCGTTTTTTTTTGCACTCCTGAAAATTTGCTATTTTGGAGATACCTGTCGTTACAATTTAGCCATCGATATGTCTAGTTACGCCACTGGGCTCAAAGGAGAACCTAAGATGATAAACTGCATAAGAACGAAAAGAGAAGACGAGAGAAGGGGACATCACGGATTGCCGCATAGCTGACGTAGAAACGTGCATTCCAGGGAAAACACTCATTTACGGACAGATGTTGTCCAGAAAAATGCGTTACTTAGAAATATATGCTGTAATTCGTGGAAAAAAGAAATTGGACGAAGATATTTTAGATGCACCATGCACTCCCACAAGTTAATAATTATGAAAAATGTACGTTTTCCTATAATTCAACACTAAAATCTCAATCGGGCATAAAAAAATTGCATTGATTTTGGCTAGCTCATTCCTTTTTGTAGCCATGAGCCCTACCAGGGTAGTCATAAAGAGGACTTCCTTCGCTTAATCCCGCGCAGAGAGGCTCCACAAGTCAGCGGCTGCTGCAACCTACTTAAGGGTTGACGTTTCCGGGAATGCATCGGAGGATTCCCTACATCCTTTACCCCGTTCGTCTCCTTAGATATGCATATTTAACCATTTCTTCTGCCCTATTTCTGTACACTTGAAATAAAGTATACTAAAATGGAAAAAGTTCCGAAAACTGAGTGATAGGTCGTAACACATAAGCCAACGGTGAACATATAAGAAAAGATAACGTTAAAAAAAAACGGTGACCGTTTTCTTAAATGGAAGTGTCCGCATTCAAGAGGTGGGATCCTAATTTGAAAAAGTATTCATCTGCCATGGAATACAAAATTAGTCCGTAAGAAGTAGGTTTCAGCGAGCAGAAGTCCACAGAGAGAAGAAGAGCCCTATAAATGCCCTATAAGAATTGAGGAGACGCGAGGAACGAAGAAGAATTCGATTGTAGGAGGGATAAAAACGGCTAGCCGGTAAAGGACACTTTGATATTGGGGGAAAATATCGGTAAAATAAGGAGGAGAGGGGTAACTTGGTGCGGGTCTAAATTTGAAGGGCGTCAGGCTATTACAGAGAATACAAGAGGAGAGGCAATAATGCAAATGAGAATGGTAAGCACAGGAAAAAAGATTTTTGGACACGATGATGAGAGGAAAAGTCTACTCAAATACAACAAATAGTAATAATACCGTCCATTTAGGATTAATCAGTCAAATGGGAGGTCATCGTTGGTAAGTTATAATAAATCAATGCCGACTCAATACGACAATACGAAAATTTTAAATTATACATAGAGTAATCATATATTATATTTATACATTTTTACTCTCTGATTTTCTGGCTTTTTCCATCAACCATAGCACCGTTGTCCTCGTCCTTTTTCTAGTATATGTTCATATCCCTTTCTTTCCTTACATGTGAATTTATTTGGAAGTAATCATATAAACTATTTAGCAATTTAACGTGATAAATATGATGAGGTGAGGAGAAAAACTGTTTCATTCACTACGTAATACAAATGGAAGATTCCATACTTAACCAAATAATAGCAATGGACTTCTTTGAACAAACTTGAACAAACGCGGGGACTCACAAGGTGCCGGAAACCGCCTCCCTTGATTTATGCACGATGGTCAAGAGCAGTGGATTTCTCTCTCCCCAACACTTCCGCAACGTTTCGGCGACTTAAGAAAGAGCGAAATCCCAAAAGGGCGACCCAGGAAATGAAGAAGATCGACGAGACATGAAATTGGCTCGTTCTGAGAGAGGGGCATAATTGGGACGCAAACAAGGATGGTGCTTGAAAAGCCGTGTGTTTATGCATATTTCAAAAAGACCAAGAGGCGAAAAGCAGGAAGCGAATCACATCTTTAGCGCAGGATTAATGGAAGCAGTGGGGGACCGAAAAAAACATACTCGGTAAATCAACATACAACCAGATGCAGGCAGATGCCACGTTGAGATTTCAGGATGGAATGGGCCACGAAATCACAACAGAGGGCACGAAATGAGACAAATCAGCTTGGTAAATAATGCAGAGAAGATATTCTCAGCAGCACTACAAAAATGGACAAGGGCTTAAGGATTAGAGAGGCAATCTATCATAGTTAGTACTAACTGAATATTTCGTAAGGTTGCTTCGTTATTTAGCCTATCCCTCACACACTTGTATCCTAAAATGAGATACTCAACCTCTGAATACTATTAAGTAGAAATTATCAAGTTCAAAATAGGGGCTCAGATGGATTACACATTTATTCCATCTTATCCTGAATGCATAATTCATAATCACTGGTCAACAATCCTAGGATTGGTTTGACGCAGCTCTCCACTCAGTTCTCCCATCAGCTAATATTTTCACTCCTACGTATTTCTTCTCTTTCACATCTCTCTTTACTTGTTCCATATATTTTGTTCGAGGTCTTCCTTTTCCATTCTTGCCTTCCACCTGTCCTTCGACGATTGTCTTCATCACGCCATCATGTCTCAAGATGTGGCCTATAAGGTTGTTCCGTCTTCTTATTAAGGTTTTCATGAGGCTTCTCTTCTCTCCTACCCTTCTTAGGACTTCCTCGTTACTAACTCGGTCGATCCATTTGATTTTCATCATTCTTCTGTAGCACCACATTTCAAAGGCCTCTATCCTTGCTTTCTCCGCTGCGGTCATTGTCCATGCCTCACTTCCGTATTTAAAAGAAAATATTATCATGAAAATGGCTAGGAAGTGCGACAATCGTAGAGACAAAGTCTGATAATGATAAGGCAGAGCGTAGGTACTACACGATCGCAAAAAATAAAGAGAATTATCACTGATATTAGATGTTTTGTTCATAAAAAAAACTTCCAATTCATATGCCAATATCAGGTCCCTTTTCATCTCGGCCACAACTTGACACAAAACTTTAAAGGGATGTTAAAAATGGTTGTTTCACAGTGGAAAGCATTAAAAATTTCGGGAGCACACCAACACCCGGCCAAAAACTGAACATTTTACCAGCAGAGTACCATTAAGATGAATATCAAGAAGTGGGAGTGAAAGATCCATTTATAAAGGTCCAATTAATCCAGTGGAAGTGGCTCGCAGCGCCGACAGTGATGCTTATTTATTACGCCTAATTATTAATATTCGCAGAGGGTGGACGGAGGGAGTTTGCATCCCCCGAGGGGGAAAAGGCGGAGTGCGATGGGGCACTACCCCCACTGGAGAGAAATAGAGGGGTGGGCGGCGACTTCGAAAAATCCCCGAGGCGACAGCACCGGAAAAACAAGACGGATGCCTTCCCCACTCATTAGGTCTCGTATTAGCCTATGAGGACGCATCACTTGCGGTCGACCACAGTCGTATTCTGTCTTTATGCATTTTGTCTTTATGTCTTATTTATTATTTAAAACTTAAAATGCCATGTTAAAATTTCAGGGTATAGATTGTTGCTACCTGGGAAGCCGAATAACCAAAAATAAACGAAAACAGAAATATTCAGCAGAATGGACACTCTATCTAAGTAAGAATCCACTTACAGCTGAGAATAGAAGTATAGAAGGAAGAAAACAATTCACCAGATGCTACAAGTGCGAGAAGAGTCTGTTCATCAATAGGAGCGAGGCATGGACGTAGATAGCAGCAGGAAAGTCAACGGCGGAAACTCTGTGTTTGTATGGTTCAGCCGAGGAATGATGAAGATACGACGCACCGATCGATTGAGTAATAAGGAAAACCTAAAAAGAGTGGGAGAAGAGGTCATTTTTACAAGAACCCTAAGTAGAACCCAGGAAAACTTAGTCGGTCTCATTAGAGGGCATGAAGGATTGACAAAGACAATCGTAAATACGAAAATTTTAGCAGAGTTTAGAAAAGCAAGGTTCAGATATGCGTAAACCAATCCACGGATTTATGTTGATAGAGAAAACCTCGTCGACGCTTACCTATGTATCAAATATTAAATGTTTACACCAGAGAACATACAGAGGAAAATTTGTCAAACTGGTGACGAAGGTAAATCATAACAAGGGTTCTCTCCACATACCCGGAAAATATCAAAACGATAGCCTACGTTTTAAGATAGCCATATACAATACAAAAACCGATCAAATGAGAGTGATGCATCCTCGTAAGGATTATGCATCCTGATAAAGATGTGACCGTGGCCGTACAATAATAAAAATATTTGTCACAACCCGGGTTAAATCTGAGGTGGTAGTAGTAAGTACACTACCTTACTTAATTTTATCTTACGTACTTATGACCGTAGTAGGTAGATGGCATGGCAGGTGGAAAGGAATTGGCCTCCCAATCGAAGTGGTGCGTCATTCGTATTCAGAGTAGTTTAGTTTTCTCTACCCTCACCAATCCAGATTAACCGACACGTTGAAACACGAGAACATTTTACGAGGTTTAAAACAATATTGCTTTCATAGATGGCATCCTCTATGCTAAAAATGGGTCCTTGACTCAGACCCGAAATCCTAATTAATGCCATAGGAAGACGAACATCTTCGTTTAGTAGTACAGCCAATAGTCATTTTTAGCCCATCCCTAACTCACTCACATTGCGTACCTTCTAATTCTGTCACTGATGCAGGTCTCGCTAGGCTCTTTACTACGCAAATGTGTGACCTATTTACTATATCTTGAGTGGACTTTAATTCGTTTCCGAATTTATCAGAGCCACAACGAACAACGAACGTATGTATTGAACCTATGTAACAGACAAGGAGATCAGTGGCGCAGCTCTAGGGGGGGATAAAACCCCCCCAGAGCTAAGAGAAGCTTTAAAGTTTAATCCTTTTTACTTATTTGTATCAGTATTACTAACAGAATAGTGTTAGGATTAATCAAATATCCCTCAGAAATCTGTAAAACTCGCAATTTTGAACCATTATTTTTAAAGTTTTTCTGGAGGAGGTCCCGCATAACTCCCACTTACCCTGGTGGGTATGCAATACTCCCACACCCGTAAGTATTACCTTACACCCCCCCCCCTAGCCTTAATTCCTAGCTGCGCCCCTGAAGGAGATAGACCTTAAAATGAAATTACCTTTAATAAAATAGAGGCCAATTACTCCATCACCATCTGTAATATAAGAGCCTATTTCGAAATTTTCATAAAAACGGCCTCTCCATCATAACTCGTGGGTGCATGCATAGTAGCATCTTGATGGATGCCCACCTTAGCTTCTCCTCCACCCCTACAGGACTAATGCATACCCAGCACCTCGCGCAGAAACGAGCGCGTGCCACCAGTGGCCGTTCCATCATCTCGCGAGCGGCGAATAAATAAGGCGATTGATTCCGGGTCCGGGTGGTCGAGCAAATTGAGAGCGGATCGAGAAGAGCAGATACCAACCAACCCACCCTTGAGCACTCGATCAGAACGAGATACCGAAAACAAAAAGAAAACAAAGATTGAGCGAGATTCGATCCCTCGAAGCAATGAGGCGAGACCACTAGCTGCTTTTTCTTCCTTCTTCATCTTCCATCTCACGCTGAATGGGAGCTCCCCTGGCGCCGATAAAGATTAGCGGATAGGACACAAGCGGAAATAGTGGATGCGAGGTGAAATTTATAGCGCCGGGTTAAGGGGAGAGATAAAGATTGCTCTCTGGAAATACGCATGCGATTAGATAAGACCCCGCGCTCCTGTGTCATCGTGCATCTGTGTCACTGGATCTAGGTTAAGGCTGGATAGCGCAGAAAATTCACGCGCCTCTACTGAGGAACGGCAATTTGTATGGCAGGCTCCACCGGTGAAAAGGTTATCTCTGCGAGTAACTAGGGGTGCCATCGTTTAAACTAGAATTAACTAACAAATTATACAATATCAAGCAATACAAACAGTTTACAACAGGAAAAATAAGGATGTACATTTCCTCGTAAGGAAAGTACATTTTCTCAAGCAATCGGAAACAATATTAACAGCATCTCATCTTGTCGAAACATTTTGACAATAGAGCATTGGTGTCATGGCAAAATTAGCAGCGCTGGAACGCACTTCCATTAACTTTTTTAAAGTGAAGTATTACTCTTTATTAGTGGTTTTTTATTACCAGATATTAATAATATTTTATAACAAAATTTTTGTCTTGGTTACGAACGTATATATTAGAAATTTTTACACACCGAAATTGATAAACGTGTTATTTGACTATTATGCCTTTTGTTAACCTGTGCCGGAACGGCGTTCCGGCGCGTTCCAGTACCATGACAACACTGCATCAGAGTGACATTTAGGTTTTCTTTTCGAGCGACTTCATATCACCGCACGCGCAGTTGTCGTTAAACTGGAATAATTGACTGCTTTCAAATCTCTAAATACTTGCTTAAATATACAGAGTTGCTATGTATCCTCAAATCTATTTCTTACTACATGCACATAACTGCATCTGCCACACATACCTCGGATTGCCTGCACGAGTCGTATTTTTTCCATTTTTAAGTTCAGAATATGAGGGTCCAGAAAAAAACATAAAATCAATTACAGTCTGAACGAATGAAGTAAAGCGAACAAAATTGCTTAGCAATCACTCAAATTGACCTAATATAAGTAAAACTTATTAGTACTCTAAAACAACGCCAGAATGGAAAATCGCATTCCTATAAAGAGCAATGACCTTAATTAGCTACGGCAGCGAATTCCGTTCGAATTTACGTCACCGGCAACACTGCCTTGGTTGCGAGTCATTTGCTCAGCTTGACACACGAAAGAGAGCGTAGAAATTTTATCTCGGATGGAAGCGATTCGCCGTCTGTTATTTCAGTCTGGCAAAATATTTTCGGTCTCATCTCATCTACGTCATATTCACCGAATAAACAGAAAAATTAAGACCGACGAAGAGAAAAATAACCAATGAACGGCTTTTAGAAATTCCCATACCCATAATGAAAAGCTGTTGTGAAACGTGCGAATCATTTTCAAAACATTTAAATATCAGATTGGAGAAGAAGCATTGTGCTACGAGCAGGGATGGCTATTGCAACGAAACGAAAATGATTCGTTTCGACCGGGAGGGAAACGAAAATAAGAGGCTTAAGTTTAGTTTCGTTCCTACTTGAAATTAAAATCACCTAGGAGTTTAGTTTCGACCCGGGAACGAAACTAAATCAATTGAAACTTCGCTGCTCATAGTAAAGTTTCGATCTCAGAAGTTGAGGAGAGGGGAATAAGAGGGAATAGTTTCGACCCATTACGTTTGACATACGTGTAAAGAGGTTAAAACATCGAGCTTAAAAATCCAATTGCCAGTTTGTGTTCACCGTTCTCATATTAGTAGTAAAAATATAAGTGCCCTATGCATCTAATGGCGGTAGGCCGAACCTCTACTTCATTCAACCATACTTCCTACTCGGTGTGTGGGTCTAAATTAAACTGTTCGAAGGTGAGGCGCGTGGTCCCTCCGGTGCGAAATATTATCTACGTTTCGTCCCAGATTTTTAGTTTAGTTTTCTTTCGTCCCAGATTTTAGTTTAGCTTCGACCCGAATTAGTTTTGACTTCGATTTCGTTTCGACCCTGAGTTTAGCTCCACTGAGGGTCTAAAGCCATTTCGTTTCCTTTTTGCGTTTCGCTCCTGCGAACGAAACTATTGAAATTTTACTGATCTTGACTTTCGTTTAGTTTTTTATTGCCATCCCTGGTAACGATTTGACACAACTCTTGAGGTTTTCATTTTACCAAATCTTTCTGTTTTCAATATAAGATAGACATTTAACCGACGTCACGTGGTTTCCATTCGCTCACTGCGAAACGTAACTAAGAGCTCTTCTTTACACTTATCATGAGGGGGTGCAATGGCGATACGAGGCGCCTGGAAAACTTAAGATCACTTACCTTGAAACGAATAAGGAACGGATGCTCGGAAGGAACTCCAAGAAACCTGCGGACTACCTCTCGAAGGTCTACCCAGCCGGCCGGCCCAAATCGGCTCAACCCCCGAAAAGAATTGGGCCACGCCGACAAACAATAGCGGTCGAACTCCGCCACGCCCAAAATGATTGAATATTCATTTGTTTCAAAGGGGTGCAAGCAGCTCCCTCGAGGCGAGGGCCAGAGTGGTGCTTGACGGGACTCCTGAGTGAAAGACGCGGCCCGAAACAATCCACCCACACCTGGCACCACCCACGAACAAATGACGAGGAAAGGCAACGGTACGATTGAATTGTTCTCCGGAATAGAGATCTTCCACCCCAGGGAAATTTCAAGGTTGGTCGTAGCGCGTTCTGGGGGAACTGGAGAAGGCCAACGAAGACCGAAGATGATACCGCTGTCAAAGACGGCTCCATCGTGACTGAACTCCGGTAGCACCGTTAAGGGAACGAAACTAGCTGGAGTATGTCACTAATTCACGACAAAGACACTTCCATAAAGGTCAAGTACACTTCAACTGGTGATTATTTATAGATATTAGCGCATTAAAAACATATTAATACGGATATTCCATTATTTGAGTACACATGGGACATTTCTTACGAATCATCCCGGCCCGCGCCACTACTAAATTAAACGTACTCTATCAATTCAGAGCAAGGCCTATTACATATCAGTCTATCCATTAACTTTGTCTTTCTCCTCCCCTTACCTCGCTCGAATAGCATCCCTCCCTCCGATGAGTTTTTAAGCACCCTTCTCCCGCTCTGTAGGATAGCTCTCACTCCATACACACCTTCTAAAAACATCCAATATTAAGTCAACCAATTCTTTTCAATAATGCTATTGAATGTAAATGTCAATTCGCAACGGGCAGCACCGGCTTTGGGATCGGAGTAAACTCTTCAAAACTCCTATGACTTAGCCTTTGCTGTACTCAAACATCTGTTCAAAACCCAAAGACGATGAGACATAGCTTTCTAACATACTGACCTTTTTATTCATTATTTTCTGTTTCAAATACAACGCAATTTCCACCATTTCTATAGAAGACCAGTTGTGCCAGCGTCAAAGCGGAAATATTACGAGTTTTAGTACGCCCCAGAAGATTATACAGAGCCAATAGCGATCCTATAGCAGTGTTAAAGTCAAAGAAGATGTGACAACCTGTAGCATGATGATCAGTATCTACTTAGCTATATCGAGTGTTTATGTGTGTGTTATACCTACTGGCTGTATCTATAGAGACAAAAATCGATTAGTGGACAGAAATTTTTACTAGATATAATATATTGCTCGTTCCTAATAAGCACCAATAGGTTTTCATCGATTTGAAAAAAACGTAATTTCTTCCATAATGTGTCACATTGTCATGTCTTCATTCTCAAGTAATTAACTGATTGTGAGCAAGAATGCTATCTATGAATGCCACATTTTGTGATGACAAATACAAAAGAACAGAAGGCATTTGCTTCGAATTCTTCTTTCACGATCGAAACTGCTTAAGGGTGAGAGAAAAAAGCGAGGATTTGAGGGTGGAACGAATTCGGGGAAGGGCGTGTCAGGGTCAGAGGAAGGAACCCTCTTGGAAGCCACCGCCGCTGCTGCCCACAAATCTCAATGAAATCCCCACGCCCCAACCCCCTCGTCTCTTGCGTGACCGAGGAAGGACCAGAAGAGAAGTCCAGAAGAAGGGGGCGTGGAAAGGGCCGAAAGTGAGTAGGTCGGAGAGAGCATGAGTAGTAAACGCCCTAGCTGGACCAGTTTTTTTTTTCAATTTTAAAGAAGCATGTCACTGAAGAGATTGAGTTCAAGTTTAATGGCTGCAAGAAGCTTGAGATTCCATGCCTACAATGCCTCTACAATGTATATATGAAATGTTTCATCATCAGTGGTTAACAAATCCAAGAATGGTTTGACGCAGCTCTCCACTCAATTCTCATATCAACTAATCTTTTCACACACACGTATTTCTTCTCCTTCACATATTTCTATTCCTGTTCAAGGGGCATAACTATAGCGATGAGGAGATAGAATACCCCAAACCCTCAGAGAAATAGAAAAATTATTTAAAGCTATTGTCTTGTTTTGAAATTTAATAACTGCCTCAGCTAAAAGTAAAATTTTTAGTACCAACATGATGTAAAATGTATATCCAGACATGTCATTTTTCAAAACTTTTCCCGGATTTCCCCGTTGCCTGGGGGGCGGGGGAGGGTCACCCCAGGCTATCCCCCCCAAAGTATATTCCTAGTTAGGCCACTGACCTGTTCCATATATTTCGCTTGAGGTCTTCCTTTTCCGTTCTTGCCATCTACTTGCCCTTTCTTTTGTCCTTGTCCTTTCCCTTCACGATTGTCTTCATTATGCCACTATGTTTCAAGATATGGCCTATAACAGAGATGGGCAAATTGCGGCTCTCGGGCCACATGCGGCCTGCCACAGAGTTTATGATGGCCCAACACAGAATTAAAAAAAAAAGTGATAGGGTACACTTGTCTCATTACATTGATTATATAATTGAATGTGCTAGCAGCTAGAAATCTAGCTAATATGAAATCAACCAAGTAAATAATTAGAATAGAACTGCCACTACTGTTCAATTTTTACTATACAATTTATAACACAATCATAGTAAACGGTGCGGCTGTCCGATAACCTCCGCTCGTACAAAGTGGCCCTCGAACCCAAACAATTGCCCACCCATGGCGGATAAGGTTGTTTCGTCCTCTTGTAAAGTTTTTCATGAGGCTTCTCTTCTCTCCTACTCTTCTTACGACTTCCAAATTACTTGCTCGGTCGATCCATTCGGTCTTCGTCATTCTTCAACCTACATATTTAATGAAAACCGTTTTGATACAGTTTATTGTACCTTTACCGCAGTAAAAAAAAAACAAAATCACATCAATAATTAGCGAGAAACAAGCAGACTTATGGATTATTATGATATTGTAATTCTTGCATCATATGATGGCTCTGTGAGCCGAAACGCGTCGTACGCTTTACTTTGTCACGTTCTGGGTACTATCAGGATTGCAAGTGAGCATGCGTATCTGGTATTATCTTTAACCTAGCGTGTTCCATACATTCCGTTATAAAAGTAGTTAGATCCAGAGCTTCATACACACCGCAGCTTAGGACATGCATGAGATTACAAGCATATTGTATTGTTGGTACTTTTAGTCATTTGTTGAGTTATAAAAATAATTGTGGAAAAGTGAAAATACATTTTATTTTAATATGATAATATAATAACTAACCTATCCTACTCTTCTGTAATATTTCCACTTTCTCAGGAAAATTAGGTGAGTCGAAATCCTTATGTTGAGCAGAAATCATTTCTATTTTCTGCGTGCAACTGCGTTTTTCTCGTCACTAAAAAATCCCAGCTAAGCATGTTCACATGAGATCCTGACAGCACCTAAAACGTGTCAATGTAAAACGTTACGACCGCTGGATATAAAAACAGTCATCTCTGAGAATACCTTGAGAAGTGATTACTATTTGTTAGTCCCCTACTTCTATTCACTGATGATCACAATTAGAAATCCCAGGCAATTTACACGCCAATGATTCCAGACTCGATCGAGCAGTATTTTGGCGTATTGAAACATAAAATTCGTTGAGATTACAGAACAACGTTAAGCTGTAGTGCGTCAGATTTGATGGTAAAAGAGTAGTAATGAGGGAAGATTTTAGTCATTCAATTCCACTGGAATAGTAAAATATGCACCTAAGAGATGAATTTCAGAGTAAGATGAGGATAAAGACACTGCACAGCATTGCTTCCAACATAAATTTATTCAAAGGTACATGGATTTCTGACGCGTAGGAGCAAAAGTAAGGGGTAGGACAAAAAAATACAAAGCACGCAAAATAATAAATTTCCCCACAAAAATACCACGCAACTCGTCTTCGGCTACCATTTCGTTAAGAAAAGCAACTAGCACCTGCGTAGAAGATATGGATGTATACCAAATAACTCATCGGAGCGAATCTAAATCTGAGGGGCATAAAAGTTAAGGGACGAACATTTTAACAGCATTTTAATACTGGTTTTTAAATTATTTGCTTGAAAAATTTTATTTTTATTGTGGTTACATTTCTTCCGCTAATATCATTTTTCGTAGGTTTTAAGAAAATTTGTTCAAAACTTTCATTTCAAACCAGTCCTGATTTTCCTTAAGGAATTTTGCGATTTTGCTTTTAGGGGGGGGGGGCAGCTGCCCCCTCCTGCCCTCCGCTGAGTACCCCATGGATGTACTGATATCTATCATACACTAAGCTTCATGTTACCCAAGTTTTAAAACTACCCAAAAAAAAACAACGTATTCGTGGACTTTCCAGAAAAAAACTACTTCGAAAAGTATTTGATAATATTCCTATAAAAGGTACGCCAAATTAGACGGCACATTTTAAAAATCACTCCCTACTTTCACATAGTACTTACCTCTTACATTCACAATTAGCTCCTTCCCTTTCATTCAATCTATTTACCCTTTATCTACCTCTCGCTCCAGCTTTCCCCTCAATAAGGCTCTAAACATCCCATCTCCTCTTTGTACTCGATCTACCCACAACATTTCTCTCCTATTCGGTAGTATTTTAGACGAAATGGTTTGAATACCACCAGACGAAAGACCGAGTTTACGCGATGATTTCAGTGGAGGTATTTCATTATACACGAGAGAATTTATTACTCAACTCATTACTTCTTCGATCTTCATAAACATTGTTTACGCCATTGTATATTGCCCATGTATATATAAACCAAAATCAAATTCAAGGAGGTATCACGAAGGTAAAAAAAAACTAAGCAAAATGCGCACTTAAGACCCGAGAAATGCGCCGTAGGTTGTGAGTGCAAGACGCATATCGCTGGGTTTCAGAGGTCACTAAGACGGGATAAAAAAAGTAGGAGTAAGAGAACTCCTGAAGCGTTATTGGAGAAGCATTAGATTGATAATGAGGAGATAACAAGGCTGCTGACCGCGTAGGGCACCCCTGGAGTTGGCGTTAGAGATGAAGAAGGGATGAGGAAAGTCACGGATGGAACACGCGAATGAAATTTGCGGTATACACACCGTTATCTACAACATGAAACCTATGAAATTTGCCAATGTTATTAATAAGGTTAAAATTAGAGGATCAAAAGCGAAACCAAGTAAGAGGCCATAAGTTTAACGGAACACATGGTAAAATTACAGCAAAGCTATTATCAGTTCAATTATTCATTCCCGCTTGAATACATTTTATTTTCCTCCTGTATATCGTAATTGAAAAATACCACCCCACATTCAACCTCTCAAAAGAAAATAATATGGTTGCATGTTTATTTATTTATTTCCATACCACCGACAGCTCTTCACGACCTTTCACATCGCGATTATTAACATGTTAACAGTTAAACGCATACAAAGAACCATGCACTGGATAGGGGTAACTTACCAAGCGGGACTCTTCAACTTTAAATAACATCCAAATTTATATATTTTAACAGAATGCAGAACCTCTCATGCTGTACTCTTCCCTTTTTTACGAAAAAAAAGTAATAAAATACTTGTATGAGGGTGTGTATTCTTTTACCTATCAGGCTTTTCACCTTTAACAATGGAAACCACAAATTATAAAGCAGAATATAATGAATATACAATATCATCGATGGGTAAATGCATCCTCCATAATTATCGTTTCCCTAGAAGTAAGCGTAAATTATGTAAACATTTCGGAAGGAACAGCAGAAAACTACACCCTTGGAACTTCTCTAAATGGATGTAAAGACGTAAGGAGTCGTATTATTTTTCATGGATGAACTTTTCAACCTTCACTAGCTTTTATTACTACCTATTCAACTATTCCACCGTCGGATCATATATAAAAGTTTTGATGCTGTAAATTTTTTCAAAACATTACATATTATCGTTTCTCAAGAGTTAACTAATTTTAAAGTCATAACGTTTCATCCAACAGCACGGAATGGATGGTGATTCGAATACTTTTCCATCCTTTAAAAATTGAAACCACGTAGCCGTATAGAGTAGCGACAAGTTCAACTGCAACCTCTAGCACCTTCGGCTATTGTATAATTTCATGCTCGCGTCAGCTCCGCAAAGAATGAAAACTGATTTCAGCACGCAATTAAATCATCTAGGTCGGCAAAAATTACCAAGCGAGGAGCGGTAAGGAGAAATAGAGCACAAGAGAGGGGGGAGATATCAATTTAAAAAACGGCCACACTTCTTGAACGGCGAGAAACAGTTTGTTCACAATAACTCGGGAGAGTATTCCAAGAGGTGCGACAATGTTGGAGGGCTTGCATGCTGCAAGCTGAGACCAGCAAATAAACCGCACGGACTATGAATATTGTCGAAATGAACATGATAATTAGAAAAATTATTAATTTAGGACTTATTAACTGCTATTAAAGGCCTTATACCTCTCTCCTTCCTCGCAAATGAAATGGAAACAATATTTAAAATATATTTTATAAGAAGAATACCTCGGTAAGATTTTAGTGGATAGTAAGAGTGCGTCAAACTAGCCCTTTCAATGCAGAGGGGACATTGTTAATACACGAAGTTCTTATTCAGCGGAAAACGTAGTTGCTTACGCATGCCGTAAGGACCGACTTCTGAAAAGGACCGTGCATTGAATTCAACATCTTCAGGCGTAAGTTTGTGGAAGTTCATTATGAGAGCAACAATGCTTAATTCCAAAGAAAATGTTTATTCGGTACTAATAATATTGACTCCACCGCGTCACCATTAGATACTGTCACCATCATCCGTACCTGATGAAGACGCAGTCGTGTCGTTACTAATAGTACAGAATAAAAAATTCAGTTGACTTAATCACAGCTGCTTTATTAATTTTTTCATGACGTTAAATTGACATATATTTATTAGTTGCAAAAAAAACTGACCAAAAATTACATTTGTGTAAGAAAGAATGCACACACAGTATCTTTAGACAAAAATGTGGCGATATAATTGCACATTTAATAGGAAATGAAACAATTTATTCACAATAGTAGTAATTAACGAACATCACCACATGCCAAAAAATCATTAATACGTCAACAACTCAGTTCAACAGACTTTTTTTCAAAATGTCAAACCACTAATCTGATCTACTGCACGAATGGCGATAAGCGAAATTGCCAATCAATCAAGATCATCAAGCTTTGATTTCGTTTCATAGCTGATTCTATCACAGGCATCACTCGGTAGTCTTCCGACTGGAATTTTCTCCGCGCCATTCTCTAAATCACAGAGGATCATATCAAATCCTTCCTGTACAATATAACTCATTTGTTCTTCATTGAGGTCCACTTAAACTCTTCGGAGCTCAATTGACCTCTCTTCACGCTCGTGGGAAAAATAGATGAGGTGGTTTCCCGTTACCTTCCTCAACGCTGCCTTCAACGTGACACTGTCAACGTAATAATGGCCTCCGACGGGTCAGACGCATTCTTAGGCGGCGCCTATCGTGAATAGACGCTGCAATGAAAGAAATACCAATCACAGAGGCAGATCACCGGCTGAAATAGAATAAAAAAACAAGGACAAATCAATTGGTTATGGCGTAGACATCGAAGGAGGTGTAACAAATGAAATCCTCCCCGAGATCGGTTTTCGATGCAGGTATTATTAAATACAGGTTTGGTTGGGGAAACTCCAGGTTACCAAATAAAACATTCATAGCAATAATGGTTAATCAATCATCTTAACACTATTGTTATCAAATATTTATACCAAATCATCAATTAGGCAGTGTTTATGATAAAATAAATCTTAAATGAAAAACAGAAATGAATTACTGGACATTAAAATGAAAATTCCATATGAATATCTTCCATAAATAGTTCAGAAAATATTAAGTTCATACGAATGCAATCGACTTATGCAGGCGCCATCTTCACGTTAATCAACAGAGGATAAGTAGATAACTTCTTCAAATGGAAAGGGAAGAAAGCAAAAGTAATGAATTATTGTTAATGGTTAAATTTTCCCTCTACTTGCAAAGTAATATGTTAACGAACAATATAAAAAAATTCCGTCCTCAAACAAATACCCCCAGAGCGCAAGGTGAGAACTGATACTCATTTCCTGAATTTAAACACTTCAAAGCTCAGTCCAGAGTGAGCTCTCTAGTCAACTATCAGGACCAATATTTGAGATGATTAAGAATGCTTAGAAAATACGGACAGGGCACGATGCAACTTATCCACATCGTCTACGCTCGAGTTAATTAATATTTAAGTACCTTTAAAAAATACCCACTCAGGTATTCACCCAAAGTTTAGTCAGGATAGGTGTGGATAGAGTTCATCCCAGACTAAGCTAGAGGCGTATTAAGTATTCATATTCAAGGTAGGGGATCATTTCCTTCCCTTGGGCCATCTTGCACTTGAGCCCTCACAAATACTTACCGTCTTCAAACAAAGGCAGGCGGGATACGATCATGGGATAAAAGGGCGAATTCATAGAGAGGCTTATAGGGGGGCTATACCACACACCCCCCTTCGGGTATCCAATTTACACTTAATAAAATGGTAATTTTGTTCAGTTTTCGAATATATATATAGGAGAGAAGACCCCCGAAGACCAAGTAGTTCACAGATAAATTCGTGCGCCGCGGCATTTCTGTTGTTAATCTTTTCTTATAAGGAATAGGTACATAATGCAACATAGAAACTTACGATGAGGCACGAGTATTAGAAATTTACACAAATGTTTATTTTTTTTAACTTAATTCTTTGGAAAATTAGTAATGAGACAATCTTAAAGTATTGTTACAAGCCTCGAAATTCTCAAAATTTCCGTAACGTCCCGGACCCCCGCTATTGCCGGGAAGTTACCCCCCATACCACCATCCCAGAAACTATTATTTAATTAATTGCTCGTCCATGAGGGACATTGATTGACGAACCGGAGCAATAATTATCGTTTCACATCACATGTTTATTTACATGACATATATTCAGGCCTGAACATTATAGTGGAAATATTATGTAATAAATTCCCTAAATCTGAAGCCAAGAGATTTCGTAACATTAACACAATTTGGAAATTTTGAGCTTTTTTGAACAAACACATTTAATATATGTCACGTAAAGAAATACAATACAAAAGGGCATGTAAAGACATGTAATGTGAAATTTATTAGAATTTGAAACGTTTACTACACAGAAAATAGCATTTTCGACACAACAAGGTAAAATTTCCACAAGGAATGTCGCTAATTCCCGATGGATCCATGCTGAATCTATTAAGGTATTCCCCCCTTTTCCCTATCCTGGGCCCGCTAATGGTAGCATATGATGGGTTTTTGAACGACGAAGGAGAAAAATTGAGTGCGACAGACTGGATCTCAGTCGACTGCAGTACCAATCCCACGCATCCACCCACCGCGACATGCCAACAAAGCCCTCCTCTGTTAACCCCATCACGCGCTCTCCGGCCTCACAACGCACTGCAGCCGGCCGTCCTGCCTGCATCCCTGCCCACTAAAAGAACGCACCACGAGACAGACTCTTCTAAATGTTTACACAATCCCCACCATTCTTGAGGACGTTATAACACGCCCGACGTCAGACGAATATCGTATCTGGGATAAGTCACATTCCCAGCGCAACTTTGGCCAGCGGAAACGTCCTCAGACCACGATACAAAAAAGAATCACTTTTTATAGGTCGCAAGCAAGAAAACAAGTTGACAACGGCATAAATAAAAAGGCGAATTCGGTTACCTTAGATCATTTATTCAACGCATGAAAAAAGACGATGCACCTCAATTAATTTAGTCCAGAAAAAAAATTAAAAACAGCAAGAAAAAACTTAAATCTCATATAAGTTTAACTGGATTTGCGACATTGGAATACTGTAACGCTCAAATGTACTAACACAAGGTGTATAAGGCGTAAATGAGAATATTTAGGGAAGAGGGTAGGAAGAAGATTTTTTTCTAAGAAAAAAGGACTTCATGGAAGCACAAAAACCGCTTCTGATGTGGGTATTTGAGGTAACCGGGCATACGCCAAACATTAAATTTGTTTCATTTCTTCTTGTACCTACCTAAGTGTTAATTTTAAAAAATTCAACCGTTCCAAATTTAGTTCGTGATACGATCTCTAGGTTTAATATTTGGGCTATTTGTTGCATAATACTTC
This sequence comes from Ischnura elegans, assembly GCF_921293095.1. Lineage (NCBI taxonomy): Eukaryota > Metazoa > Arthropoda > Insecta > Odonata > Coenagrionidae > Ischnura > Ischnura elegans. Next base: position 134,687,779 of record NC_060246.1, read on the forward strand.
CACTATAATTTTCAAGCCTAAATGTACCTATATCTTGTAAAGAGATGTTATGCGAAACGATAATTACTGTATCGCGTCGTCAATCAATGCCTCTCACCGACGAACCATTAACTGGAACTAAAAACGTTTACTAAAGAGAAAATCTTATTTGCGACACATACGAAGCAAAATTTCCTTAAGGAATATCACTAACCCCCAGTGGATCCATGGTGACTGCAAAGTTTTTCTAAAAATTTCTTGCAGTGTCATTGTCTTACCTACCCATTCCAGAAATATGGATGTTTTTCCTTGAAAAATATCGTAAATTTATGAATATAATAAATATCATTGAGTCAGAAAATTAGTATTCCAAACAACGTGGATTTAAATAAAAAGTATACGGGGGCTGGACACCACCTCTGATGTCAGGGAAAAATAACCTTTCTTCCTCACCCTTAACCCATCGCTCGATCGAAAAATTTGGAATGGGAATTGTGAAAACGGTCATACAAGGTATTACAATGATCGTTGGCTATTGGGAGGCACACACCATTGATAATTGGGCACCACTCCACATAACGCATGACCACATCACGACGAAACATATGTGAAGGCAATCGCAAAGATAAATCGATTGCGATCGTAAGAAGAACGCCACTGCATATCCTTGAACTTGTAACGACGATATCTAAACATAGGAAACATAATAATAATTTCAATATTGCTAACAGGTGCTCCTCGTAACAAGCAATCCAATGTAAGAATTTCACAGACAAGTAAACAAACGCATTTAAAACCAACCATGCCCTGGATGTCAAGGCGGGACCTTCGGTTTGTCAGACGAGGACTATGCCCCCTGCCACCGAGACCGGAATATTTTAATTCCGTTCGATTACCATTCTATAAATATCCAACGCTGAATTCAATCATATAATTATAACCCGATGAGAACTATCCATCCCAGCAGGTATTTTAATTCCAATCCAGCATTTCTTGCGCTAAAAATATTCTGAAGGTCAACTGGTGACTGAGAATGACTACCCACTCCAGGCAATAAAGCCACTGACCTAAGGAGATGCATCGCTTGGAATTCGAAAGAAAGAAAAACAAAAGGTTATAGGAATAAAAGGGAATTTAAAAGCATTACACCTCGCGTGTTACCTTCCAGCGAAAATAAACATTCGCGTGTCAACACACATGTCAGTGCAGTAGCATTCAGTCAGTCCAATTCTTCATTCATATACAATAAATAGAGTGAAAAGCATATATAAATAGAAAGCACGCGAAACTTACCATAAACTGTACTTGGCCTTTTGACAAAGTATGAAAAAGGTAGCCATTAAAAAAATCGTGCAACTCGACGACTATTTAGCAGTGAGATACGTAATAAACCAAATTCGAGGAACCTTTCTGAAACAAAAATGCATATACTTCTTATATTTGCATTTGCATATTTCGTCAAGAAATTATTCATTTAAGACAATTTATATTGGACGTTACGGCGGGCATTTCCCTTGTTTTTGTTTGGCTGCAGTCTTTTTATGAAGCCAAACACGCTGATAAGATATCGTGACCTTTTATAGCATCAAAAACGAACACAATAACAGGCTCATTGGAAGGAACGGGTCGATCAGTTTCGGATCTACCCGAAAACCTTACTTTTGAAATCATACCTAAATGAGTGCAAATGTGACATGTATTTTTCGCGTTGACTTGTTTACAGACAGGGGAAAAAATTGACGCATGCATAAATATGTCAAAAACCATTTCCTTAAACGGTCCATCAATCCCCCACGCTATCAAAAGCAGTGAAATTTCACACGGTACAGATTATCACCACATAACTGTCATTCACCTAAAACATAAACAGAGTCCCTTGTCGGTGGAAGCTGCTGATTACAACGCAATTCTAGGCGGTGGTAACCTCAATAAAATTAATATAAAAAGAACAATATCAGCACATTGGTAAAGAGCAGCAGAACCTGCTAAAAATAGTAATCTAGAAAATACGCGGAGAAAGTTTTGAAAGGGGGACGTGAATCAGCTGTTTTCGAGGGGGGGGGGGGGTGAGGGCGTGCGCCTCGAACTGTATCTCCTGCAGAAGGGTTCACTAAAAAATAAGACAACTGTCATGAAGGCCAATGAATCAATAGCGAAAACACAGTTTCAAAATCATAAATTACGATCCCAAAGCATAGACAGCCAGAAATCCAAAAACTACGGGCGATTAATCCTGCAGCCCCCATCGGAGCCGGCCCTGGCCTGCGTTGCCATGGCAACGAAAACAAAGACGTGAATCAAAGGGGTAGGTTGTCAGGCGAGCAGCCGAGCTCCGCATGACCACATTTTCGGCCGGTTCAAGTCACCCGCCCCACAGATGACTGGGAGGCCACTGAACTTTGAAATTTCATAACATCGGTATCAGCAGCACATGGTGAAGATTCGCTGGCATCCGAAGCATGGAGCTCATCCCTCATCATGTGAACGCCCACATTCGCCACGCAAGTAAATAATCAGACGGGAGATTATGCATTAGGTACGCCCACAAGATAGCGATTTATGTTGACACGGCAGGAGCTACAGGTGAATGCAGCCAAATTTTGCCTGAAACTTCCAACGATGACAATGGTCCAGCAATGTTTCATGTACTCACCAGCTGAGAATAATAACAGCCATCCGCAGCATACGTTCAATCGGTCTCCCAGTTCATCGCCACACACAGCACGGCAAATCTATGCCCAACACCTCACATTCCTGAGCCCTTCATGCACTATCTTACTCACATAATCACTAATTTTCACCGCGGTAATAAGTCTCCTAAAAGGACACACGAGATATATTCCACATTTGCGCTGCAATATCTTATCACAATCACTTTCAGCGTCCACACAAAACTCCTAAACGAACTAGTCAGAAAACAGCTACAAGTGTTACTGCGACGCCCACACACACTCACACACACCAGTTCCCGCCTGCCCCATGCTGTCGTCTGCGCGCGGCGAGAGCCACCTGGGCGGCTAGCGGAAAATGAAAATAAAAATTGAAAATAGAAAACATCAGTCGGTTTGTAAACTTCGTGCACGTTTGTAGACTTCGTGTGACTTCGTGAATTTTTGTGAGTGCGAGTTTCTTGTTGAGGGATCATCGCGATCATAGAGCTCTATGGTCGCGAAATATTAATGTTATGAATATTATTATTTCAAGCGTCTGAGCGTTATGAAATACGTCGTTTTCACTCTAGTTTTCATCCTCTCGGATCGATTCGTATGCTTTTTAATATTTTGAATGAATCATTAGGTAAAAGCTACGTAAACATGAGCCCTGAAATCGGGTTGTTATCTATATGTTCTTATTCGTGTGCAATACCTTTTCTCTTATGCAATCATTGTCCCCTTCGGTCACACTATTTGATGCTCTGTACTCGAGACTGCTGTTAATCCATAATTTGTCGCTAATGTTTTGACTTAGTGATTGGCACTAAAATATAGTTAGAATATTTTGAAAGTTTAATTGGATGAAAATCTTATCATGGCTTAGTATTTCTGTTAAGATGAAAAAACTTAGGAAATAAGGAAAGGTAAAATGCCTGAGTAAATGACAAATGTGTGTGCAGGGTAGACATTTTACATTTCACCCATTAATTCCAACAAAATTTGCTCGTTCAATCTGTAACAGCTTTGTAAATATGCCTGCGTATTCATTTTCAATGAAATGGAAACTATGTTGTAGCCTTACGTAAGAGGAACGAGTATTGGTCATGTGGTAAAAATTTGTTGAATCATTTGCCTCTCATTTATTTAGGCAGTCCCCAACCCCTCTTCTCTCATTTCCAACCCATTCCCCATCTTCCCCTGAAAAAACTGGCTTCCTACCACAAAGAATAGGCAGGTAAAAAGGGCATGAACCTCATGGTCAAAATAGCTTCACAAATTATTAGTAATGGATTGCCCATCCTTTTTTATTGTTCAATGCATTTTCCTTGTTATTAACTTGGACAATTAGAACTCTCATTTTACACCCTTGCCTATTGATGGTTGGCAGTCTTGCCTCATTGCTGAATATATATAACTACGAAAAGTTATGTTTCTTTGCTCACATTCATGTAAAACAACCATGTTGCATACACTCGCCAGCAGTTCTTCCCACCAAAAATTCTGTCTCGATCTCTTTCTGGTTGAGGAAGAAGATTTGGAAAAGGAAAAAATAATAAGTTTGAAAGTGAGGCCAAAAATATACTTTGAAGGAGTCAGAAAGATTGGGGTTATCATCTTAGTGAGAGATCTTTATTTCAGATGATGCCACTATTTTATTTATCATTCTTTACCTTACATTTTATAATTTACTATCTTATTTATTACTTACTTTCGTAGTTCTCAATCCCATCTCTTCGCACTTATCAGTCCCATACCTCAGTGGTGCAGCAAGGGGGGGGGGGGTTTTGGGGATGAACCCCCTCCCCCAGAGCTCAGAGAAATTTTTAACTTTAATCCACTTTACTTAAATGGATTGATAACGCAAATGGAATAGTGTAATGATTAAAAAATATCCCTCAGAAAGCTGTAAAACTCACCATTTTGAACCATTTATCTTAATATTCCGTGATTTATTAATCTCGCAGCTACCGCTTATCCTGTGGGTATTCCGTACCCCCACACACTCCGGTATTAGTTGCACCTAAACATCCCCAGCTTTAATTCCTAGCTGCGCCCCTGCCATACCTTAAAAATGGAGCAGTTTGTGTGCCCAGCCCTTGAACAGGAGTTCTGTGTGTTTTGCTGAAATCAGAATGAAAAGAGGGCAAGAATTCCAGACAGGCTGTTTCTTGAGAGCGACTAGAAGTAGGGAGATTTTGAAATTAAGTTCAACGCTTATTGAGATTAATTTTCACAATAAGTTGTATTCACGTTTCCATCAGGAATATTAAACAAAGCTAAGATATTAAAACACTATACACTATGCAAAGAAGAGTTGAAAGTTTTAAAAGGCCTTTAAATGCGATCATCTTGAACACACGCTGAGATGCACTAATTACAAAATTTGCCCATCACTGACCTACAGCCATTTGCCCAGTTGAGTAATCACCTCGGTCAACTCCCCTTCCACCCTGGAGAATATTTCTCTCCAGCCCAACCCAGATGATTTTTTTATTCTCGGGGCTCTATTTTCTTCCAACTAATCTGGAATAGTTACCCTCCCAAACTCCTGTGATAATGTCCAATTCTTCAAGAAACTCGTAGACACTGTGAGCATGTATTTCTCTACATCCCTGCATAAATTTTTGTTTTGATAGACACCCTAAGTCTCCTCGCGCCGATACCGACTATATTTCATTTTCAATTGCTGCTACACTTTTTATTTCACAATTATAAGCCAGATCTTCATGACAATTGGCACATCAAATATACTCAGTATAATTTGATTATGTTAAAAAATGATTCAGCAGCATTTCCCCCACTGAAAGTAAACAGTTTGATGGGCTTATGATGATTCAATTCCCACTGGCTACATACTTGTGCAGGATATGGAAAAAGAGGATTGAGTAAGCACTGGTGGCAGGTGCAGCCAATCAGCAATGTGCTGCCTCCTAACCCCCACCTCTGCCAACATCTCACCTTCCAATCCTCCCCCATATGAATTTTGGAGAAATGTAAAATGTACTCACTTTATGCTAAAAAATTTATTGCATACACTGCTCTTTCCTATAACAAAATTTATCAATCACCCTGGCATTTTATTTCGGGCACCATCTTCTTCTCTTCTAATTCGTCATTATAATGACAAATATTGCCAAATAGCTGTTTCTCACCCTGGTATTCATTAGGAGGCCCTTAATCTCCTTGAGCAGTAAGAAACAATTCCAGCATGTGGGGTAGCACTGTCTCATGCCCTGCACTGAGTTTCTATAGCATGCACATTCATAAAACCGAGTTTTCTATCGGATGATAAGAATCCCTGTGAATTCTCTCTGGCTATGAACCTGCACATGTCATGGCAAGCAGCATACCACCCTGTTCTAGATGGGGATTCTAAAGACTTGTATATGAGCAATGAATTAATACACAAAAACAACTCTGTTTGCATGCATAAAAAATTTCATTAGTTTTTTTTTAATATTTCATGCACTGCAGCAAGCAATCTCCAACCGCCACAGAATAAGAAATCTCTTTACAATAATGACGGGTAAGGATGAAATAATGGGCACAGTAAACAGAGATTATATGTCTCTATTGATAACTAGAGCCCTGGTTGGGTATAATTTCATTAAGTATTCATTGAATTATATGAGCATGATTTCCTAATTCAGTCCACCAGACACTCCACCTTTCTTAACCTTCCTCACCTTAACACTTTCCTGCCGGTGCCTACAATAGAAAAATGTTTCCCATGCTACAAATAGCATAAGAATATTTGAAGCCTCTCTGGAGCTGCTTTTTTTTGGGTGGAGTTACTTTGGTACTTTCGTCCCTCAGAATTGGGACCAACTCAATGGGGTACCCAGCCACTGGACTAGACCCTATCTTAGCACAAATCCACAGTCAACTTATTGCATTACCAGTGCTCTTTTCAAACATAATTTTGATTTTGATTTGATTTTCAATAATTTACTCTTCTAAAAGAATTTATAACATTTTTATGAGCATTGTGGAATCTTAATCGGAATTCTAGTGTAAATAACCATAAAGGTAGTGAACAGAAGGTACTAAGACTATTAGTCCAGAAGTCCGTTACTTTTAACCCTAAAGTTTCGTTAAAAAATTGCTTACGTGTAGAACAAACCAAAGAATTAACTTAAAGTATTAAAAAATTGTAGTATACAACAAAATTTATTAATGCAAAAACCATTGACAATGTAACCACTTCGCAACAGTCCTGCTGTGAGGATGATCATAATTGAGTGGGAGGGTCGGGCGTACTTGCCAAGGATTGGCCCTCAAGTCTTGCTAAGTCGGGTCTCAGGCTAGGCCTGAATGCATCCAAAAATTGATACCTCAGTGGTCACTTCCCTTCCATCGTGTCAGCTGGAGCCAATGTTCAGTTGTTTGCGTTGAAAAATCCACGACAGCTACAGGAAATTATTTTTTTGGTACATCTCTTGATCCACTTACAGGTAAGTCCTGATTGAAGCAAGGAAACAAAAATCATAATATTCCTTGGTTTGAAGCCAGTGGAAATAAAATTAATCATCATTGCATGAGAAGCATGCTCTAGTCATGAGCTCGGATGTCTTATGTATTGTTTCCTTGCTTCCATATTCATACATTTCCTGCTAAATGTAGATGATTCCCTACAATTAATATAACCGTCAATTACGAGGGTTGTACCAAAAGTAAGGTTCCCATATTTTTTACATGTACAAAACTATTTTTATTGATATTAATTTTCACATCGTTGAAAAGCTTACACTTTTGCCTATTTTTCAACGCAGTCTCGATTTTTTTGACACACTTTTAAAGACAGTGCTCCAGCTTTTTTATCCCTTTAGTTGAAGACGTCTCCCGCCAACCCATTGAGGAAGTGTGTGACCTCTGCTTGGACTTCATCGTCGCTCTTGAAGCGTTTGCCACCTAAGAGTTTTGTTTCAGGGATATAATGAAATACCCACGCTACGTCTCTGGTGACGGTAGAGACCCACAAGTTCTCCTTGTTGCCCCCCACCTAAAAATTGTTGAAGAAATTTGCGAGCAGTGTCAAGGCGTTGCTCCATGAGTCTGTCAGTCAGCATCCGGGGGACCCAACAAGCACACATCTTGTGATAACCCAACATTTCTGTTGAAGTTCTTTCAGTTGTGCCGTGAGAAGCTTCAGAAATGTGTTCAACAAATTCACGGACAATGACCCTCTGATCTTTGAGCAGCTCACTGTTGATCTTCTGGACAATCCAAAACTGGCAGTCTTCTACTCCGTTCTTCATTGCCAACTTCCGTGCGGCCCTCAGCAGAAGCCGTGCAACATATGCGGACGTGCTGAATGGACATGCACTCTTCACCATAAACGTCAGTCAGTTGCTGATGAATCTCCAACGGCGGTAACTTCCTTGCAAGGAGAAATCGGATTACTGCTCGATCATCACACTTGGCGGGAACGGGGATCATCGCTTTCATTGTTAACGGTTGCTAAGCCAATAATGAGCGACAAAGTGAATCCCGGACTGGCGGACTCTGAGAGTAGGGGAACCACTGCGCACGGCAATGTTGTGGGATTTAGCCGAGCACCTTTGCTCAACATTGTACCTCATTGGGAACCTTACTTTTGGTACAACCCTCGTAGTTTCCCTTGAGGTGCTAAAAACTGTGATTAGAAATTAAAATCCATAATGACTTCACGGCACATTTGCTTCTTTTTTTCATTTTGATATTTTCTGGCAATCTAGCGCCTTGTTCGTTTTTTTTACTCTTCCCTCAGGATTTTAATTACCCAAATGGAAATCTCATAGAGAGAATGAGCATTTTCTAGTTTTTTAAGCTGCTGCTCTATCTTATATATGTATGAGTAAATATGGCCATTATAAAGGTACCTCCTGTAATCAGGGGCATCACAGAACCTATTTCAAACTTATGCTCCCATCAATGGTTTCTGGGCTCCTGCATAAAGTCCAGGGATATCAATGCAATTTACTAAAGAATGATGCTAAAAACAATGATAAAAGGAATATTTTTGGATAAGCAGGGGAAGGAGAAGAATCGGACGAGATTTCTGCACAAAATGAACAGATATGCCTTTTAGTAAATTAAAGAACAAGGTTCATTGTTGGACAGAACAGGTCAGAGTGATTAGTAATATGTTATATCAGAACCTAACTTAATCAATACTCTGAAACACAATTAATTATGCTTAATATTAATTAAATAATTAATGCTTCAAAATATGATGTGAGGATTAATCAGTGGAAGACCAACGTTACGTCATAAATATGCGTAAAGCATCACAATCAAGGAAAATGAAGCTCAAAATAGAAGTAGATGAGCAAAAACTTTAGCAGCTATAGAAATTTAACAAGAAGCATGTAATGGGAAAGTGGATATGGAGCTATGGACAAGAAAAGAATTTCTTGAGCAAAGGAGGTGATCATAATCAGGAAAGATCTGATGAGAGGATTGTTATTTTTATTTTATTCTCAAACCACCGGATACAGCTCTTATTGGCCATTTTACACCGGGGTGTTCAACAAATGTTTGAGTTTAAAGAAAAGACATTAAGTGAAGACTGACCAAGAGTATAGAGCTTTAAGGGATGGAAACATAGACACTTAGGAAGGATGGGGGAAAACACTGGAGGGCCTCAAGATGTGGTTACAGAAAAAATGGCGAGAATGCAGTGGAAGGTGAGTAAGAGGAATGATGAAGTGCTGGACATGGCGGGTGAGGAGAAGCAGCTTCTGGTTGAGATATGGAGAAGACAATGTTTGGATGGAACAAGTTTTAAGTGGGAAGGGGTGGTTGAAAACAGTGTTGGAGGGAAAAATGTTGGGAAGGCATGGGAGGGGAAGGAAGAAAATAGGTTTTCTTAATAGAATTAAAGGGGATAGGCCTTATCAAGGATTGAAGAAAGAACTCCAAGTTAGGAGTGGAGATAAGCTGGTGTGATTGGTAAATGTACTGTACTCAATGTAATCAGTGGAGGATCCAGAGAGGGGCTATTTAATCCCCCCCCTAGGGTATCTAATCTATCTTCATTTTCACTAGATGAAATGGTATTTTTTTCAGTTGTTGGATGTATCCAAGAGAGGAGAGCCTCAAAAATCCAAAAGTTCACAGATAACTCCGTGTGCCAAGACACCGATCTGACTATGCTGCAACTGAACACCAGTCCAAAATCATTCACTGTAAGAGCAGTTCCCATGCTTATGCATGTACATATTTTCCAATGAGTTGTAAATTATTAATGAGACAGCCATTAAGAGTTGTTACAAGCCTCAAAATTGCCAAAATATTCATAACCTCCCAGACCCACACTCCTCCTGAGAGGTTACCCCACCAAGTGCCCCACTTAGTCCCCCCCTTGTCCCTATTCTGGATCCACCACTGAATGTAAATCCCTCTTGACTGGTAGAATACTTGGATAGTAATTATAAACCTGTTGCAGTAGTAGCTTTACCGCAAGTCTTCTATGGCGTGTGGGAAAATTTGCCTTTTTCCATCTGGAGTGGCGGAACAGGTAAAATGCCCCAGTATATCCCCTTCTGATACTGTTCCTGAGGGCCCATTGGGGAGGGAGGGAGAACAGTTTATCGGAATGTAGAATATCTATGTAAAATTGGTTCAAGAAACAAAGTTGCCTCTATAATAGTCCAAGTGAACAGCATTCATTAAAAAGAGGTACCATCTCACAGCTGGGAATATAAGCATTGCAATACAGAGGCAATTCTTCAAGACCCTAAATTGGAGCATGCCTCTTCATGGTAAAGAAGCATAGATAATGAAGAATAATAAAAATAAAATGAATTTACTAAGTGAGTAAAAGAAAATGTTTGGAAGAGTGAGAGATAAGGTACATTCAAAATTGGAAATAAAGGAGTAAAAATTTGTCAGGTTCACTATTATATTAATATGGGCACGACCAAGGTTTCCCAATGTAGATACATCTTCAGGTGACTCGGTCACCTGACATTAACTACGTTACGTAACTCAGGTCGTGCCCATATTAATATAATAGTGGACCTGACAAAGTTTTACTCCTTTATTTCCACTATGGAGAGGTCACAAAGTCAAGTCTGAAGTTCTTAGTAATGTTCAAAATTACTGAGAAGAAATTGGAGCAACCTAATTGGCCACATAGTGAGTAATCATGAGTTGAGGTGGACAAAACAGAGGGCAAGTATACTGGAATGATGGAATAGGAAAGACTGAAGTAAGTCATATGGACAACTTTTCAAGGATGTAAAAGAGAAGGCAAAGGTAAGTACAACAAGTTCACATGAGGTGAAAGTTGACTGGATAGCTAAATCAAACCATTCTCAGGATTGCTGACCAATCATGATGATGACGATAGAGGCCAGTGGCACAGTAAGGGGGGTTTTCTCCATTTTACTTAATTGGATTGATATTACTTATAGAATAGTGTAAGGGTTAATAAAATATCTATCAGAAAGCCACGAAACTCACCATTTTGAACCATTTATCTTAAAATTCTGCAATTTATTGATATCGCACCTCCCGCTTATCCTGGCGGGTGTTCCCTACCCTCAGACAACCACGGTATTAGTTGCACCAAAACCCCTCCCCCCACCCTTAATTCCTAGCAGCGCCCCTGATAAATGCAGACCATGGAAGAACCATAGATGGACAAAGAAAGATAGAAATCGTCTGTATAATAGCCCAGCCAAATAGGGATTTTACAAAAAAGAAGGGTCTACATACAACAGGGAATATAAGGATTTATTTAAAGAAACAATTCGTCTGAGCCAATATCTGAAGCATGCAGCTATGGCAGTGAATGGATAATGACAGGAACAGAAAAGTCATTGCAATGACTTTTCTGGTGGAAGAATTGACATGTGATGTTACAAGTAAAGGATGAAACTAATAGATACAGAGATGGAATAATGGGGAAGTCCTAAGAAGAGTGGAGAAAGAGAGGTCATATAATAGCAATAAAAGAGAATACTGATTAATTTAATTGGCTGATTCATATGACATCATGGTCTGATGAAGGCAATAATTGAAGAAAAAGTTGACCAGAAGAATGGCAAAGGAGGAACTCAAAAGGAAAGTACATATAACTAAAGTTATCAAGGATTTTAAAGACAAGAACAGCGTACTTACATATGAAAATATTAGCTGATGGGAGAGCAGAGTGGCAAGCCATTCATAGGATTGGCCTTACTTATGTTGATGTACTGAATGCTCTCCATCAAATGTTGACCTTCAACGTGTAATCTGCTAGTTAGACCTGAGAAAATTACAATTTTCATTATATCATTAAAGAAACTATCTGAAGAAAGGTAAAATATTATCCCACAAGTGATTTTAGCTATGATATCACTAAAGTTGCAAAATTATGAAACTAAACTCTTGGGCAGTGGGAGTTCACAATTTTAGCTGCCAACCTGTGCAAGAGGTACACCTTGCCACGAGGGCTGGTCTGGTAGAGTTTTAGCAATCCTTGTGGTGAGGAAAAGTGCCCAAAAAATCCATGTAGAAATAATAATTTTGGGTAAATGCCGCAGTCAGAATACAAAACCTATAAAAACGTTCCCGCACTTTAAGGGTTAAGCGATTCCAATGTTAAACCCTGAGAATTTCAAACTCCTAATTCTGTTCTATATAAAAAATTAGGACAAGATAGAGGCAAGCAGATCCAATCATATCACTGCCACAATCATTATGTATTATAATAGCCAGGACTCCTTGGTCTTGCTGTTTTAGTTTATAGTTAGGCCTGTACCAAAGTGGGGTTTGGGGATGCTGACTTATTCCCACCCTTGATTAATCATGGGTAAACAGCTGCTGAAATATATTTACCAATATTTTTTGCAGAGTGCAATGTTTTATTCTCTGGTTAAAGCACTGAATATAATAAAGGAAACTCAAATCTTACAGCATGATCTGGCAAATGTTATAACTACCCCAGTAGCCTAGGCTAACCAACATTGGCCCAATGTGGTAACTACCACACTCTGCTCACATTGGGCCAATGCTGGATCAAGATGGCAATGCATTCATTGGCCATGGACTGCCAATGAAAGCCCATAATAGCCCAATATTGACGACCCCATGTAACTAAAGTGGCCTTATGCCCAGGTTTTAGTGAGACATATGTCTTGTCAGGTTCCAAAAATTCTCTACAATGTCCTGGTTTCATGCAAAAATTATGGGAATGATGATTTTATAATAACAGTTTAAAACAGAAAGCATAACATAACATGCACAGCAATATGAGTTTAGTTTGTCAAAGCCCCAAATACATCCTGGAAGTGCCAAGTGGCACAGTGAGAGGAGTTGGCCCCCTCACTCTGAACTCATTTCATGATATTCACATCCTATGACTACGTCTGGGGTGAGTTCTACCCTTGCCTATTCTAACAAACCTTCAGGTTGAATAACTGAGTGGGTGGCCCCACTGTATGCAGTTAACAAGCTAAGCATTCTACCAGGTTTAAACGCAAAAGATTACACACAACAAAAAGTTTTAAAATATTGGCTTTTTGACAAATTATAACGGTACTCATTTTTTTCTTCAATTCTGAATCCAGTTTATGATAACGAATCGGAGGAACCAAATCCCAAACTGACCCTTCACTAATACACATGCATTATGGCAAAATGTCAGACATCTCAGTCTGAAGGACAGCTCAGCCCCAAGCAAACCATCCATATTCCATTCCTTCTTACAACTGCTTGACATGCCCATTAAGACGATGAGCCCTGTCATCATAGTTATCTAGTGGGGCAAACATGGGCCAAAGATATCTAAGAAAAATTTGGTTGACTTTCAAATGACGTTCTGGTAATTTTGAAGGTGGATATTGGAACCCATTATAAAGTATAATACTCAACATGATACTTCAGAAGCGTAATTTTTCAAAAAAACCATACCAGTCATTTCCTTGGTCTTTCCAAGAGTTAATTTTCTACAAACACCCTCACTTAAAGCAAAATCATTTATCCACAGTGTTTTCTAGTGGATGATCAGGTTTACTAGATGACCTTACCTAGTGGGGTGACAGACCCTTTCCTCTACAACTGGGCAAATATAATCCTTGACCCTTTTCCCGAAGGCAGCCTGTGTACTTTTGCAGTCAGTTTATTGTTACTAGTGCGATTTTAATTTTTTTTAATTGTTACTATTGCAGCAAATTTCAGTTCATCAATGTATACCTTTCATTTTGCAATGCCTCTAGAACTTTTAAACGAAGTTCTACAGTTATTTTTAGGGTTTTCAGCAAAAGGGCACTATATCATAGACCAACAAATACTTTAGATGTAAATCATAACAATATCGCTCCTATAAATTTGCTAGTCATCTTTAAAAATAACAATTAAAAATCTAACCTCAGCATCTCCAAAATTTGTTCTACGTGATGATAAACTCTAGAGTTCCGTTTAAAATTTGGAACCGATCAGCAGAACATCCAGAATGTAATTCTTGGCAGTGATTTTCAATAAATGTAACATGTACATTTTTAGTTATTCTAACTTATAAACAAATAAGTGACCATGAGCACCTTCTTTGAGTGGGACATTAAGTGCCGGAATGGGCCGAGATAATACCCACTCGGACAATAAGAAAGGGTCGGACCTCTCGTGCCTAGGGACCCTAATGGCACTTGGGACCCACTTGGCATGCTAGACCGCAACGCCGTGAAAACATAGCCTTCAGCCTTTAGCGTCGAAAAATTCAAGCCATGGAAACACGGCCTTCGGCTTTTAGCATTGAAAAATTCAAGCCGTGGAAACATGGCCTTCGTAGGGAAAGGGTTAAAACTTGAATTGAGGAATACTAAATAAATATGTAATACAATTTCACATAAATCAAATACTTTTAAAAGAATCATCTTCCTGTGTTGAAACAGATGATTCCTTTAAAAGTCATTTAGTTAAGGCATAGCTCAACAAAAAACTTTCAGTATAAAGGCAAGTTGCATCATATTTGCAACAATTATAAGCTCACAGCTTGATAATGAGGAGCTCATAATTACTATGATGCTCTATTTTCACTTTTAAATCAATTTACCATCAGTGATACTGTGTCATGAGTTTTAAATCATCCACTAAGTAGGTATTTATCTGGACTTTTTTGCCCTCTCTGAGTCATTCCCGAGACCTGAGTGTCCAAGAGGCACCAAAGTGCTTAACAATCACATTAGGCTGGATATAAATGCACATTCACATATGTGTGCTTATGCTTATGTATTCACTGTTCGTCTATGTTGGAGTGCGCTAGCAGCTTAACTACAAAACTAAGCAAGTCTTCTACTTCTAAACACTTCAGAGCAGCATCCTGAATAGAAATTAAGGATATCATTATTTCGTTCCGCTTCTTCAGAAATATAAATGGAACATTACTCCCATAGAGTGAGTCAATGCTTGACTGAAATCTATTAATCTAGTCTAAGTTTCTCAGAATACCATTCAAATTTGTCATTAACGTATATGCAGCAGTTCAGCTTATTCATCACAACAGAAAGAACAAAGTTTTCCTCACACCAATACAAGAAATGCACACCCATGTCTAAGGAATTGAAAACTGTTCATTATTTATTGAAATCATTACAAAATATATTACTTATATCTTAATATTATGTAAAATTAGATACACACTCCCAAAAGTTAACATTCAATTGCATCTTTAAAAAATTCTGCCATACACAATTAGTTCACACTTCACCACCTCAGTAAATGTAAACTTCGCAATGGCTCCTGAATGTAACACATTCAAAAGGATACACAACAAAATATAATTCACATTTGAGCCATTGGAAATACAAATTTCTCAACATTTCGGTATCAAGGTGATGTCTATTATGAAATAGTAAACATTGGACGGAACCTTGGACGGACCACATACAGATCTTCATAAGATATTCAAACAATATCATAAATTATAAATCAACATTACAAAATAAAACAAAGGAATGCTACACATGATAAAAACCATTACTATGGAATACAAAAAAATATATGGGCTAGTCACAACTATAATACATGTGCATTTAAATAATATATTCTTTAAAATATGTGCAAATGATAGAAGACTGTAGCAGTCCCTTAAAGAATTTCACATGTGTGCGTTTCGTAACAACAAAGTGCACAGCTGTTTTTCTAGGTTAAAATGAATAAAAATAAATATCTACATTGCATGATGAAACAATGTAATTTTGTCAAATACTTAGTGAAAGAATACGAAAAATTTGGAGAAAACACAATCCCCATGGGAGAGATTAACAAGTAATCATTCAATACTGTATGTATACGGATTATACATGATTATAACATTAACCACCATTTTCAAATAATATAATCCAAGAGAGGTAGCTAAACAAAAGTATTTTAAAAATGCAAGTCGACTTCAAGCCAATGAATTTAGAATTACACGCAATGCAGTGAAATATCCATCGGTAACAAGCAGCTTGAATATTTTTAAGCAATACTATAACACAAGACTGCAGTAAAATACAAAAAGTTATGTTTGAAAAAAAAAGCAATATAAAAATTAAAAACAGGAGGCACGAAAAACCTCTGGAATATGAACCTAAGGTCACTTGGCATGTTGATCCAAATGCAACACCAACCTAATTGATTGTATTAGATGTGCATGATCTGGAAAATGAACCCTTTTAAATAAGGGAAGAGATCATTCGTAATTACACTCACAAAATTTTTCATGCAGAATTGTGCAACGTAAAATGAATAGAAAAATCTCTGAATATGCCTAAATTTATCTTGAATTCAAACTTGAAAAGGTAAAAAAAATAATAAGCACATTAAACACTGATTGTAAACCGACAATTTTTTAAAAAAGATTCCATTATCATATTATTAAAATGCTTTTAAAAATAAACAACTACTGACCATAGGAATCAATCATGTCCTTATTTAAAAAAAAAAGGGACATGTGGAATGAGAATAAGGACATCTCTTCACATTAAAAAACTAGGCCTAAACCCCAAAAAAAAGCAACATACTCAAACAAGTGTGCAATTCATTCGATTCAAAATTAATTCTGAGATAAATATCATTTAGCTAATAAAGATACATTTTTCCACAGAGACACAAGTCAATGAAAATGGAAGAAACTTAACACATCAATGACGGAGCCAAAAACACGAATGGGAGTTGCACCAATGTAATGCACAGTACTGTTGCATAGCAATAAGTCATCTCCCACACAAAATTTTTCAAAATAAGCCTAATAATTTATAGCAAATATTGGAGAGACCTCCAATCATCAGTAGAATAACATGGGAATCACTTCATTTAGGCACTGAGAAGAGTAGGTTGGTCTCATAGTAGGGGATCAATTAGGTTGATAAAATACCTATAAAAATGGATTCTCCTCATACCCAATTATTACATTAGGGCATAGCTCAAGCAATTCAGTTTTGTACAAAATGCAATAACAAAGTTATGAGATGCCTGAGTAATAAGATAATTCTTATCATCACAATTCGTTAACTGCATGAAAGATTAATGTTCGTAACATTTACATAATACATAGCAGTTTTCACGGCACTAATATCTACAATTAGCTTATATAAAATACCATAAAAATAATTTGTAATACAGGCACTTTCCCTCATTCACCAATAAAGACAGCACATGTACCTAAAAGTTCAGTGCCATACATGTGTCTTTAATTACCTGTATAATGCAAAAGCAAGATTCTAACAATCATTCATTAGAAACATTCACATACATGGTGAATGATAAAAAAACCATAACAGTGAACAATCAAAATTCATCATATCCCTGATAGATATGGTAGCTGCAGGATAAAAAACATAGTTGATTTTTATGGGTATAAAAGTTCAATATTTGGAGATTGCAATTCATCAATGAATTGATATTCTGAGTATACCACCAGCCAGCAGTACACCTGAAAGCATACGAAAAAAAATTAAAATTAGCATTAAGTTATGAAATTTGTCAATCAAAAGAGCATTATCATACAAGACAAAAAGATATTTTACTATATATTATGATCTTTCACTTAAGGTACGCTTATCCAGATGTCAAATGATGTAGCTGACGTTTACTCACTAAAATACATCAATATAAAATAAATTTAACACCTACAATAAAAGTTCATTATGACTAAAATATGAAAGACTTGATGAAATTGCTTTGGTACTGCTTCCGCCAATTCTGTAACCAATGCATTAGGACAAAACAGTTAACTTTGGAACAGAGAAAGCCAAATTATGTATTGACCAATGTATTTGTTGTATGGACCGAATGACTTTCATGTTTTGGAGAAAGATGCTTTTGATAGTGTATATGTAATTGGCCTTGACAGTTTCACTACAAGGCAATAGCTGTTAATCTTTCATTTTTGTAGAACTGTTTCTTTATAATGAGGTTAAAGAAACACAGCATTTACCCCTGAAGACTCAAAAAGAGACCGTGTGCGACACAGTTTTGAGGCTAGAGGTTGACTTATTCAGGTGTCCTCAAGGTAGGCAAAACAAGTCAACAATAAGGAAAGACAGTGGTTCTGTTAAGTGGTTCATTAGGGAAATGGAAGTAAGGGTTTCCCCTGGGGTGCAGAACGGGAGGCTGAAGAAGCCTTGGCTTTGATTCTAGTAGACTGGAAAGGTATGAAGGGAGAAAATATGTCAATCTCTATTGGTTAGAGAGCTGGGGACTTTTTGCTTTGTGATTCCCATAGATGGATGTTAGTGCCACAGTCACCTGTATAACCCTCCAAGTCCACTTAATTGTCAGCAATGCATCAGCTTGAGTGTCCTCTCTTACCCAATCCTTCATTGCTTCCTCAAACTTATCCCATTTTTCTGTGCACCTTGTCTCTTGCTATTTCTGTGATTCATTTCATTCTAAACAAACCTTTTATATTCATTTTTCTATTGATTTGCAACCTCTCCTTATATATTCACAAAGATCTGCTGATAGTTTACAGTGGACATTTTAATATAGCCTTAAAGACAAGCAACAAGCGAGATCAAATCGAAACTTGAAGCTTGTGCATGGTGAAAGGGCTCCATATTAGAAATGAAGGCACTTCGTTATTTTCACAATTTATTTAAAAATTACCACTGGTTTTGTCTATAACGCCATTATTTATTTTTATGCACTTGATGATAGCATAACAGCCAAAACCAGTTGTACCTTTTAAATAACTTGTGGAAGTAACAAATGGTCCTTCATTGCTAACTGAAATCAAGATGGATGCAATCAGTTAGAGGCATGACACTTAAAAATACACTTCACTAATACCAGCACATGCTGACAAAACAAATGGTTTCAATGTGCAAAGGTCATTTTTAACTGAATACTGATAAATTACATTTTTCAGAGAAATATTTCAAAATGTGTAAAAAAACAAGAAATGCGATAACAAACTGTATTTATGTCCCAAGTATAAGGATTATGATCTTTTATGCACAATTTTAGTATCAAAAATCCTTCACCTCCTCAAGTTTATGTTTTTTTTGTTTAAGGCAGGTAAAGACCTCTATGGCAGATGGTTGTATCAGGATAGGGCATTCTAAACAATCTACTTATGCAACAAAAGTTCTTGAATGTGCTCAACAAACAGTGTGAGCTAAGTCACACAGATTAGAGCAAGATGAGCAAACAAGATGGCATTCTATTCACACATAGGCTGAAGCTGACAGGCTGTAATCCAGGCAGCTTCCGAAACTCATTTGTGAATAGAATTGACGTGGGATCAATAGGACATTCTTGATGATGCAGTTGAAATTTTCAATATTTTATAGCAGAACACATTTGCTGTGAGCTAAACGTCTGTAACCATATTCGAGGTCCTACCAATAGTTAATAGTACATTAGAACAGCTGAGACCTCCACCTTGTTCGACAGGGCTTGTTAACATGGAGGAATATTTAGCCTTTTATCTCTCCAAATACTGTAAGAATATAGAGAAAATTATATTTATTTATGCATTAGCTTCCCTACTTGATGCCCCCATAAAGGGCAGCCTTCACAGGAGCCAGGAAAACCTAGATGTAGCAAGAAATACTCTGGTGTAGGTGGTTCATTTTGCGAAAGGCAAGCAACAGAAAAAGGCACTTCGAGAGGAGTCCACAATAAGCTCTTAAAAACAAATTTCATTCATTTGAGGTGTCACTAGTTTACTTGACATGATTAGGTAATATGATTATAGATCATTTTTGTCTTCATTGATTGATTGATGTTACCTTAAAAAATCAATACATATAAAACTTGACAAGACTTTGGGCTGGCTTCGATTCAGCATCTTTTTAATAACATACTTCATTTTTTTTCATAAAAATTTTTGTTGTGATAAATTGCTCTATAATAATTGCAACTTCTGAAATTTTCAATAAGCCTTCACAGGATTTTTAGGTAGACAGCAACTTGAGTAAAGGAGCTGTCTGCTACAAGAAAATTCATTCTCTGTGGGCATTCTACTCTCAGTTGATGTCCACTGATATAATTACTTATTACTCAAAGACAGCAGAAGAAGAGGTGGACTAATACTTGGAGGAACCACTTTATCACCCGATTCAAGAATATTTCAAAGTTGGAAAAACTGTGTCAAAGTTCTGTGCTTACAGAAACTAGCTAAGAAATATTAAGAGTACCAGCTGCCATAGTCCTATACAAGAGAATATTTAGTGCAGCTGGGATACCCTGAGATAAAAAGAGAAACAGACTTCGACCCACATAGTATGAAAATGTCAGTTTTTTGAAAAACGACTAAAACTTATTGTAATGTTGTTTGTGTTTTTAAAATAATCATATTTCATAATTCTATTTTTAATGGCCCCTTATTTTCCAAGTGCAATATCTGTTTTTAGATGCAAGAACCTCATTAAAAAGAGCAATTTGTGTTTGTTAGTAATTTATGATGTATCAAAGACTGCATAGCACCACGGAAATCATGCGAGAAAAAGGAAAAGACTGGATACAGATATGGTCATAACGATAGTAATCTTAAACTAAGACTTAAACTAAGAAGTGTTATGTATTTCCCTTAGCCGTTTCATGTGTTATTAGAAGGTAGCACCATATTGGAAAAGAGCAATTGAAGTGCTAATAGAAAAGGATGTACCAATCAAGTAAGATAAATAGTTCAATTTATTCATTAGAGGTGGTGATAAATTAATACTGAATGGATTGTTTATATGCCTATGCTTAACCTGACTTATGATCAAAGTTGATCATGGGTGATTATGACATGAGCAATATTTATTTATAGCACTTTCAATACTGTAGAATTTTTACTAACCCTGTTCAATAAAGTTTGAAAATTAGCTCTTTTGTGACCTAAACAGATTTTCTGTAGTAGTAATCCTAAGCTATTTTTATTTAAATTTAAAATTAGAGAAAAAATTCCCATATACATACATGTACTTAATATTTCAGTGAGGTATTCAGTAAAAATTAGTTTTTTTTTGAATTTGAGAAAAATGCTTCTCGAACTACCTCGATTAAAAAATAAGCTGCAAATGAAAGGAAATAAAACATCATGATACAAAATATGAAAGCTACAGCGTGAAGTTGACATGTAATGAATGGGTTGCATAAATACTGACCAAAAATTTAATGTGCAAGGAGAAGATGAAATTCCATCATTTGGTTACACAGCACATATAATTTTTTTTAAATCTCTCTGTAATTTCCCTGAGTCAGCAGATTTTTCAGGATAGTAGCTGTGCCATAATGGCTTCTTATATTGCCCAGGATTCACATTTAGACTGACAAGGACTTGAATTTAGTGTGCACTCACTAGGTGTGCATATTAAAATTATTCAATGTTTAAGCAATGACACACCCTCTCGAGAAACTCTTAATTGCTCCCAAGAAACATGAGCAGTTGAACAAAAAATCAATTTCTTTTACCCCTGACCTCTGATACTCGGCACTGATTCATTTACACCTTCTCTCGACCTCAAGAGCATGAATAGTGGGGCAGATTTTCAAATTGACCCAGACAAAAACAAATGATCAACCCTTTATATTGCATACGTGGTAGGAATTAGAAGGTAAAAAAACAGAAAAATTGGCAATGTGACCATATCTTTAAGCATTTTCCAGAATTTCACATTCAAGATGGAAATTAAACAATAGCTACTTGGTTCACATTGAATTTGCGTGAAAAAAGCAAAAATATCAATATTTACTTCAATAAAACAAAAAATACAAGTATATCACCATATTTCTCCGAATATAGTCCCCCCCTTAATTTTGAGGCCTCAGTTTAGGAAATTAAAAAAAATATATGCTTGAATAGAGTCCCTTCTTTACTTTTTCCATGGGCATTTTTGGAGAAAAGGGGGGACTATTCTCAGACAAATACGGTAAGTAGATAAGGTAATATGTACTGATAAAAACTTACATTATATGCCATCCACAGCCATAAAACCAAGGCCACTAAAACTGATTGAAGCTGTAAAGACAAAGAGAATTCATAAACATATACATATTCAGAAACCTCTTGAAGTATCATAGTAATAAAAATGGATTATACAGAGAGGAAAATCTTAATTTACCATTTTGATAGAATTGGTGGCTATAGCAAAATTGCCCCATTAATAGCTAATTTATTCAATAGTATTTCTCGATGGTACAACTATCAATTGCAATAAAAACTATGAGTGCAAACTATTTACATATACATATGTGATTTCATCTAAAGAAAAGGAGTCCTCTAAAATGCACCATCTTAAAGACCATCCAACAAACTAATCCAAGGCAAAGAAGTATAAACAATAATCAATTAATGCAAGGAAAGTGATGCTAATTTTAATGAAATATCAGCCATTATATCAGCATTATTTTAATTATGAGTAAGGCTGCATGCAGTAAGGACTTAATGGTGCAAGACCAAAAATAATTGTGTAGAAAGATTGGTACATTAAATGGATCAACTTACTGAATGGCATTTTTTTCAACCTTTCAAAATTCTGATATTAGGATATTTACCAATGCAATGGCTTGAAATTTTTTTCCACTGAAGTAATATGGATATTGGTTAAAAAATACTGTTTTAGTGATCTTTTGAGCAGAGAAGTAACAAAAAGTTTGGAAGACTTTGTGATTAGCAACTGCCAGGCTATAATCTCCCCACATTCATTGTTGTGAGACTTATTTGATAAGTTATTTAATGCTACAAAAAATTAAAGCCACTTCATTGACAGTTTTTCAATCTCATCATTGTATGGTTAAACTAATATCCAGTGATTCAGCCGTTGTCTGATTACCAACACAACAGGGCGATTAAATTGAAAATTACCTTAAATCAAATAAAAATACTTTTCTTTGTTTCTATAAGATTTAATCTGCTGAACCAAGATTGAACTCAACTCTGTGGACATTTTCAAGGCATACAACCACCACTTTCATCTACTCAGTGACCTTACAACACATGAATGATCTGCGTACATTTTTCAACTCATTACTGAAGATTTTCTGATGACATTATATTAAAATAAGTATTTCACTACAGGTTTTCTATATTGCATGTTTTTTTCCAAAATAAATGAAATCAAGAGGATCTAATTTTAATATAAATCAATCAACTGTGTCAATAACAAATCAATTTTATCTATCAATAGCATAAAAATTTCTACCTTTCTTAAGCTAATCAAAAGAATTATAAAAATGTCAACTTAGATGTAAAAATACAAATGATACTTACGGAAGAAGTCAGTTACATGCATAGATAAGTAAGCTATCAATGTGAAATCATGAAGGCTTCACCCATATTTAACTACCAATCATGAAAAAAATTGTTAAGAAAATCAAGCGAGGGTTTTAAGTACTAAGTGATATTCAGCTACTTAAAAGTTTCATTTAGTACAAATATGAACTCAGTCCTCGAATGAAAAGCATTGAGCGGAAGAAACAATTGTGGTCCATGCAGCCACAGATAGGTTGAGATATTACACACACAATTCAAACCAAATCCTTTCACATGGGCAGTTGCAGATGAAACGTGAATATTTTGTGCAATTTCATAACATACAAGAAGATTTTCCATTTGATTCTGATCTTTCTCAATGTGAGCTCTCGTTAGTTACTTTCTGACTGTAAAGGTAGCAAAACTCAACTTGGGTACTTATTATTAGGAGCCACTAGGTACACAGGTGGAACCAGTTAAAATCCATTCCACGACAAACATAAAATAATGCATTAAAAATGGTCTACCCAAGTACTGCTACCTTTCAGACATTATTGACTTTATCACAACCTAATAAGAATTAACATAAAAATTATACTTACATAAATGTAATATCCTCCGATCAGCCATAAGCCAAAAACAAGCTGGAACAGAATGACAATTCCAAATGCAACCAACCAAGGGATAAGATACCCTCTAATTCCCTTGTGTACACCAACGATAAGAAGACCAGCAAAAATAATCAACAAAAGAAAATAGAAGATGAAAAAACCACCAACGGCTTGAGTAGCTGTAAATAGAAAGGGATATAAATACAATATAAATGACAAAATAAAAATCCTGAGGAGAGAAATCAATCTCAGAGTAAAATATTACATCATTCAAAAAAAAGAGGATAGGGAACTTACAATCTCGGACATCGGTTTCAAAAAGAGGGAGGTAGAATTGACTGGATTCACCACCACTCATAACAAAGGCTGTGTGTGTTATACACACAACACAGGCAGCCTGCAAGGAATCGGAAGGAATGATACATTTTATCACTCTAAATTTTATATGTATAAAACATAACTCTTAAATTATTGTTATAGATTTCTCCACGTAACCCGAACAAATCCGTGACTCACGTCCAAGACATATTTTCAACAAAATGCGTGGTATATTAATTACTAAAAGAAAATTGGCAATTCATGTTAGTTTTTAGCTTCGATTTTCATATCAACGACTGAAATTCTTTGGGTTTAAACAATCAACAGGTGTACACAGCTATCAAGCATGCAAAAGAAGAAGACTACCAGTTGATGGTCGTAAGAATCACTTTCAAAATAAGGGCAGTTGAATAATACATGGCACACATACAATAATCTCGTACAAAATCATGAGCGAAAATATGTACCCAAAGTTAAAGAAGAATAAAAATACCCACCAGGGTATACCCAGCCACTGCTTTGGTTCCCGTTTTAAGACTATTATTCCAAATACATGGACACCAACAGGATCCCAGTAAAGGCATTTTACTTAATTATAGCACACTTTTTTATAAAATATAAGCCTTCCACAACCTCTTGAAGAAATAATAACACCTCTTACTCCAACAATACATCCAGAGGGTAATGATGAAATTGCCAACGTACGGCTAAAGTTTAATTTTGAACGTCAACGCCCTACTCACGCTTATGAATGCAATTGAACTTCTCCTGTTTTCCTAGTTCAAAACTCGCCCGTGGCACGCCCGTTTTTTCTGGCGCTGCCTATGCCATTGGAATGCAAGCCTTGAGCCTCAAGAAATAACAGTTTTTGTGATGAAATCAATTTTTTCCTGACGGTTCGAACGGTTACCGATTTATAAAGTATCATAATCCTAGAAAATATTTCCTTTAAAATTGTAATATCCGACCATAAGAACAAAAATACGAATAAATTAGATACTCCCGCCCTTCAATGGCGGGATGATTCAAAATTCAGATGAAAACCGCTTGAACCCATTTACGGCTTTTTTTACACATAGAGGTAACATTGCATCATATATTGTTATAAGAAAATAAAATAGCTCATCAAAAATATGTAAAAATCATAATTGTTCGTTTTAAATTTTCTAAAAGTTCGGACACCTACCAAGAAACTAAATGATTACTACGCCATCCTCTGAAAATATAATTTGTCAAAATTAAAAATTTCCAAAAGTACTTTACTAAAGCTCATTTTGAAAATGTTAGAGTTGAAATGATTAAATTTGGCATACAATTTAATGGCACATTCAAATTCATTGAAAATTTCATTGAGGTTACAAAATATTCTGTAAAATCATATTTTGAACCCGCTTAAATTGCATTGTCAACCTTTGGAGGCCCTTTTTTCCATTAAAATTATTTTAACCATAACCAAATTCATGCAATATACTATATTTTTGTATACATAATGTTTAAACATAGTCGCAAAATTTTCTTTTCTTCCGTTGATTACCTTCAACTTTACACTTCTTATTTTCATATTATCCTTTGGATTGATTGTACACACAGTGCTATTGAGAACAACAAAACATAATATCCACAACATTTAAAATTTGGTCACTTTATAAGCTAAGAAAAAATGTCATTGAGCCAATATGGCCGATTAAAAAATTGAAGTTTGAAATGAAATTTCATTTATATAAACAAGAGCAAGCGAAGCAAGACTGAACAGCGATACCAACTAAAATTTCCACGGCAAATGTTGAAGTTTTTTATTATTGATACACCACCTCTTTACATAATCAGAGATTAATTGAAATTACTTGGCTTCTTGGATGCTATCTACATGGATTTAAATCAACTGACAGCTTTAAAAAATACTTCCCATGCAGTCAATTAATGAAGTCTTATCGCTAAAATACTCTCACCGAATGCTGAACCCTCTTTCAGCCATAATAGATAGGGAAGTTTGGAATAGCAATAGGAAACACATGCATATATTTTACTTGTTCAATCTTTGTCAAACAATCAGATTTTCTCTTAACTGATTGATCATTATCGCGATATCATTTTGGAATACGGTATTAATTACAACTTTATTGCATAATGATAAAATAAAATAAAATGGTTAATTTCCACACACTTTTTTTATAAACGAACTACCGACCCGGTTTCGACACGTAGTGTCATTATCAAGGTCGAAACCGGGTCGGTAGTTCGTTTATAAAAAAAAAGTGTGTGGAAATTAACCATTTTATTTTATTTTATCATCATGAACATTAAACATTTCCACCATATATCGCCGGACACTGTGAATTATGTTTATTGCATAAATCAAAAACTATAAGTAAAATGCCCAAGTGAACCCATTTTATCCTACCCCGTTGGAACTAGAATGTAGTAATTGTCGAACCAACAATTCAATTATACTCACAATCAGACCAAAGACATGTAATCTAGTACATATTAAGACAGTAAGACATCCTCTAATCTTTTGTTATCGTATCCAGTCTACGGCCTCTCGGAATGCTATAAAAGAACACGATTATCTGCGTCGTTTGCGATAGTTGGATAGTAAATATTATAATTTTTACTTCCAAGAAGAGAAAACATTTAATAGCCGGTATCAATTCATACAACTGATATAACATTTCCCGCTATAGTTTTTTGTCAAAATATTTACAAACACGTGTACTCATTTCTTACGTAAGCAAATTATGTCTATGAATCATGATACTTACACTAATAATGAGTAATTTTTAAAGGCGCTGACAGGAAGAGCGGCGATACAAATAAAAAATAGCTTTCACGGCAATATTTTACGAGTGGAATTATTTCTTGAGAAGTCGCTTCCGTTTTCTTCTGTAACCTCACACGATGCGTATGAATATTCCCTCATATTGAACGCGAATCAAACGAGATATAAAAGAAAATTTTTTTAATGACGAGTAAAAACATTGTTCTTCTTATTGCATTTCTTTGAACAACGAAATAATGGTCTCCCCTTTCAAATTTAATGGGAACAGCATTTCAAAATTAAATAATTTGAATAAATTACCTCCTTTGGTGATGCAGGTTTAAGCGTTAGAAAAGTGTTCATTGCAACAAGAATACAAATACTGTTGCGATGAAAAATATAAAAAACTTCTCAATCCTGTTTGAATCATGATAAAAATAAAATCTAGGGACGTTATTACATTTTTTAATTATTAGCGCATGAATGATGTTATAGCATGTATAAATATATGCATAGAAGTCATATCACGTAATGCGCTTGAAAATGGCGCCTATGCTCGCTCCAAAAACTTGAAGAAGCAATAGTTTTGAAAAATTATAATTGAATATTTCTCATTCTCTGCACATATGTTTTTATTTACATGATAAGGATTATATTTATTAAAATAAAACATTTTCAAATACATACGCAGAAGGTGAGTAGTTGAGTGTTTGTTTTTAGTCTCTCTGTCGCGATAGATCCTCCGTAACTTCTTTCCGATACATTTGTCACGATAGCTGCTAACAGGAGCAATTTTCACTCCTGCCTCAAGTTCAACGCTACGATGTGTTGGATTGTGCAAGCCTTTCCCGCATGTCAACGTCACAGGATGCGGTAAATGATGAGGGATGACTTCAGCAAGATTTGAATAATATTACCGAAAACCATAATTTTAGAGAAGCTCAGAGAAGACTTGAAGGCTTCGAGAGCTGGTAGGTACTTGTTGAGGGTTAGAGATCAAACGGACGGATGGGGAGAGAGGTGATGTGAAGATGATAACGATAGGAAAGAGAAAATTGAAACACCATATTTATGAGAAGGAAAGATTGGATAGGCCGCGTTATAAAACACAGTAATTACGAGAAAAATGCTTTAGGAGGAAAAATTGCAAGAACAGTCCCCCAAGGAAGGCCCATTGACACATATTTGAGGCAGATGAAGGACAGATGGAAGAAGAAAATCAGGGACTAGAATTCACTAGCCAGGATAATGGAGGCACGAAGGACTGCAGTGAACCAATCTGAGGATTGTAGTACTATGAATGGGAGAAGATAAAATATGGGGAGCAGTGGAGGCGCCAGGGGTGGGTCTGGGTGGGCCCGAGACCACCCAAATTTTTTTACGATTCACCTTCTGGCCTACCCAAATAAGACGGACAAATTTGAGGATTGAAGTCCAAAGTTGAACTTTATTTTATAAAATTAAAGTAAATGGCATACAGTGATGTGCATATAGAAAACCACTCCGTCAATTCGCAAGTGAATATAAGTTATTCATGTGAATATAAAATGAATGCACAACACGCCTCGAAACGCGTTTAGGCCTGAGACATAACTTGTTTTTGTTGCGTGGCATGTCAGGGAAAGGGTGCAATTCGTGTAAGGTCAATAAATAAATATTTTAAATTATATTTTATCCCTTGTATTTATTCATGTTAACTCGAGGCTAGGCTCACCCACTTTATAATCTGGCCCACCCAAGTGACACGCGCCAGAGCCGCTGCTAATGGTGAGAATGCTCGACTCGTAGATAAAGCTTCGGTCTACTGATCCACGCCCGTAGCATTTTCTGGTGTGTGCTGAACCCCTTCAGTCGCTATCTGTGAGTGACGCGAAATATTATTTATTTGATACAGTCCAAAAACAGCACAAGGCCAATTAAAGAGGACTCATAATAAAAAAGAAAACAATTAAGTAATGGCAAGCAAAATGTAAACAACAATGAACAAAATTATATTCAGCAGTATTATCGTATAAAAAACAAAGAATGGTAGTACTCATTGGGTGGTGCAAGGAGTATGGGGAAAATTACGATGGGGATGGTTCAAGATAGATTAGGAATGAGAAAAAATGATAAAAATTATAAACGCATTTTAAATAGGAGTTAATGGAAGAAAGGAGTCTGAGTAGAAAAGAACAAATATTCTGCACTAGGATTACTTGTGATTCTTGGATGACAAAAACTGCGACTGTATTACAGTTTACTACACACAAATTCCAAAGATGCGCATGAAATCCGATGCACAAAATATTAATTTATTACTCGATTCTAGATATAATTACAACTATTATGTACCATTTCTTTATGCGCTTTCAATTCAGTGGAAAATTAGAGCTGTAGTAGGTAACCTATTTACAGCCTAATTTACCAATAAGTGTAGTAAAAATAACCAGAACATTCTTTTCTTAGCGTTAATTTCCCGAGAGAGATTTTTTTGGAATGCATAAATATTTTGTTAGCTTAATGACATTGCTTGACGAGGCTTAAAATTTGTTTTCTATCCGTAGTGGCGAGGTAAATGAGTTTCTTTGAAGGCAAAATCGCCCATTTTCTGAAATTGGTTCTCTAAAAGGCGAAGGATTAAAATAAACAAGCGAGGGAAATTAATGAAGCGGATATTTCACTCATTTACTTCCTCTTGGAACTCCTTTTTATTCCAATAAAGTCGGGCTGAGATGAAGAGGACACAAACAACGTACGATCCTTTCCTTCAAAAATTTGGTTGCATACAATATTCACTGTCCATATCCTTTGTTTTAATAAATAATGACGCTCAACCTATAAATTAGCTCAGACAGAAAATTTACAAGCTAATTCCCAACTTGATAATTAAAAATGTATGCAAAAGTCGTTATTAAAAATTTAAACAGAAATTGAAAGGAAAGAATGAGCAAAAAACAGAAAACAAAGACAAAAAGGTTTTTTTTCTTACAACAAGGGTGACCAGGAAGAGAAAATTCCAAATTAAATAGTTTTTTTCAGGAACCGAATCATACTTGGTTCATTCTACTATTTCATTTCCCATAAATATTTCCCGAAGTAAATTTGTATATATTTTTAAAAATATTCTTGAAAATCTCGCATCAGAAATTTCTGCTGAATATCTGAATTCAAGAAAAAAATTTCAATTTTATATGTTGATTCATCACAATTTCCAAAGAAGCAAAATACATGAGTGAATAAATGAACGTTTAAGCTTGAGAACCACTGGATATGCTTGGATTCATTAGATAGGGCTGTGTATTCTCAAGTCTTCATCGTATGGCGGACACATTTCATGAAATTCTCTCATAATTATCTTTGGTAAATATAGAAAACCGAAATCAAATGAAAAAACTTGAAAATTTCTTCTTCTATTCTTATTTCAGCACTTTATATTGTCTATGCATCATTCTCATGTTCTCACCGATTGACAATGATGCAAAGAGATTGAAACCGACTGCATAATCAAAATAACAGTGAGAAATTGCAAGGGTACATGGAACATGGAACGAAATTGTACCAGGTCTGCCTTGGGACACTGTCCTTGTAAACTGACAATGACATCGGATTGATGTAATACGTTTATTTTTCACCTTTCTGCTGCGGTAATACACATTTATCAATGCATATTTATCTCAATCCATCTGCAAATGTGATCTTCTGCTGCTCCAGGTTTCGTACTGAAGACATTGGTTTAGTAAAAGTTGTTAGAAATGAGATACATAAGAGTTTCATTTCATATTCCCAATTCATATGCTTGTTCATTAAAAGATGCAAAGGAACCATTGCCAATAATTTTTAAAATTTGTGAAATATTTATTAATTTCAGGTAAATTTTCTTTTAACATTATCAACATCAAAGCGAGAAATGTGCCGATTTTAAATTCGAATTATAAATTCGGTCTTTTACTTATTCAACGCGCTTATAAAAAAATAAAATCATAACCCATTGTTACAGCCAGAATTTTGCCTTGATAATTGAAGTCGTCATACATTTCTAGGTTTAAGATAAACATAATATTGGTGATAGTAAGAGTATCGAAGAGATGAATGCAGGCAATTTACAATATCCGCCACAATATGGGACAAAAATTAAATCTAAGCTGTACTCAGAATACCTTCCGTGTATATCTCAACGTCAGAACTCAATTTCCCAGATAAACGATTGAAGCTTTAGCACCAAAAGCGACGCACGAATCTGACTGGTGATGTGGTAATTTATAGGCGTCGTTTGCAAAATTTGGCAGTCGATGTTGCATTTTTATATTAAAAGCATAAATATAAACGAAATAAGAAGCATAAAAGGTTATTTAGTGTACTGAAAATTGGTTGACGACAGTTTATTTCAAAAGTTTGGAGACTTTAACTGACTTAAATGTGCAGAAGTAAATAGTTTCCACCTATGAGAAGTTCGGAATCCTAAACATTCATTATTGCATCGTTTAATAAATGTCCAGTCTCAAAAGCGGTGACTTGAAATATAATCGTGACGTAAAAAATGTAATATTCAAATGACAAAGAAACTTTCCCAATAATATAACCTATTTTCTGACTTTTCATGGAAATACTATTACGGGAATCTGGTTGCTTGTTTGAATACTTTCTACTCGTAGTAAAAAAAAGGAAACCATATAGAGTTTGGGAACCATCGACCGCTTTGAATGGGAGATGAATAGTGGACCTTTTGAACTGATCAACTCTTGGAATTTATGAGCGCCCATATATTGTTTCAACAGCTCACTGTCATTCCCCGGGTAACATATATTCCGGTGGTCCGCCGCCGCCGCGTCGCGCTGGAGAGAGGGTTTGGGGTTACTGAAGGTCGGAAGAGGTCAAGAGGGAAGAGCATTCGGGAAAAAGGAGCAGGGGCTTGATACGGACGTGGTGCGAGGAAAAAAAGGCACAGGGAATGCGTCGGAGGATAGGGAAGAGGAGAATAATGCGTCGATCTATAACCCTAGAGGATGGTACTATATCCTAGCATCCATGAGCCGTATTTTTATAATCATTAATTTATGATGAAATTCAAAAACATCCAAGGACAATCTTGTATTCGTTAATATAGGAGAATAATTTTAAAATGACTTCAAGAGCTCAGGATCAATAAAAATGCGTAACATAAATGAAGATCTTTGATCACCGTTTAAAATTTTTTAACCTGTTCTGAGTGAAAAGGTAATTATTATCCCCTATGGTAATAATTTAGTAAGTGAGGTAGATTTAAAAGGGGTTGTAGGTAGGGTATCTGTTGGTGGTGAATGATGAAATAGATGAGGCCATGTCAATAGACAGGGCATCGAGAGAATTATTATATCATTGTGTATGCAATAGCCGGTATCTTAAGGTATCTCAGCTTTAGATTAGTAGTAGCAGGATGGAGAAGAGAGAGTTTAACTAAGGAGTCACGGCGGATAAACGTTGAGACAAAGCTCATTACACTTGATGCGGACGTTCGCGATTCCGCCATTGATGTTGAATTGAAACTAGATGTAATCATCGTGCGTCGGCTGCCATTTATGCCTAACTACATTGAATTGAACACCTGCAATTTTCTCAGACGCATGAATAAAACGAGAGAATTATCTAACACCTTATTCACACATTATACTAATATCTCTCCTCATGAAGCAATTTCATTTAATTTTAATGTACGATCTTAAGGAAAGTGTAAATTGCATTGCGTTTAATGGAAAACTGTGCCAACGAATGTAAAAATGTATGAATGTTTACCAAAAAAAACTGCTTTAATGTCTTCCAGGCAGACTCGACTGCACATTAAATGGCTGAATGAGAATGAATTTTATTGCCTCCTGAAAAATGTCCTTCATAGTTTACATCTTACACCCGTTGTTAGAGTATAACCTTGAAACACAACGTCTGTTGACTTTAATGGCTGAAGGAGGTTTACGATGGAACATACTATTTACGATGGAACCCTAGCATAGTAAGGCATTTGGAGGAGGCGACCGACAGTTGAAATCATTTTCTCCATGAGGGAAGGATATGGTGGGAAGGGTGGAGTGAAACCTGGCGTCAGCATTAGCCAGCTCTGAGTCAAGGGGGCCGCGGCGTTACCGTTTTATCTGCCGGAAGGAGTGGTGTGCTTAATGTAGGTACCTACCTTACGGAACTTAAGTAGGGTTCTGGTAAGTTAAGGAAAATCGCTGGCTCCGCCAGGATTTGAATCCGGGCACACGGAATGTGAAGCCAACACTATAGTAGCCACACCAACCTGATCCTCTTAAGACTCTAAAGCCTCGCTATCAGATAGCGTCAGTGATGTATATCTAGAAAGATCTTTCCAAACTTTGAGGGAAGTTAAATATCTGCGGGCGAGCCGTATAAATTACTTAGGCACCAAAATACATGCGCTGATGAGAAGGATGACGTCATCAACATGGCTCACTCCCGTCCAAGATACTTGCCACCATTTAAAGTTTCCGGCTTAACTTATGGAACCACGATGAAAGAAAAGAACGCACTAGTTGAATTTTATTTTCCTGCAGGATACTCTCAGTAGTTTTCGTTAAAGTTAAGAACTGAAAATGAACAGCTCATTCAATGAAATCTGCGAAAGAAAAGTATGATATCACACAAAAAGATAACATACACACTGTAACCAATGGTTGTCTTTTTTTTAATGATATCCTCTATATCTAGGGTTCGCATTCCGTCAAGCATTTCTACCGCAGGATGAGGTCACGATGATCTCATACGTCTTCACCTCAAAGAAAAAGGATTTGGCGGAAAACCTTGCCTGCGGGAAGACGCTTGGAATTTTTTAGCGCTCATAAAATTTTACAGTTCTTTCCCACGGTCTAAAAATATCAATTTCGCCAATACCTGCCACTGAAATTTTAATATAAGTGCTCTAATTAGGCACATAACTATGATAATATGATAGATTCCAGCCTTGATCTGATTAAAATTTGGTAAAAGAAAAGGAAACACAGCCAATTTTTCTCAAAATAATTTTACTTCGACCGCCGTAAAGGAGAACAAAATCGTTCTTACCTCCAATAATGCTTATTATGAGAGGTACATATGTTCCCATTTACTATTTGAGGTCACTGGCCGCAATACTTCGGGAACATATACCGATTACTTTTGGCATTTTTTCGTCCAGCTTGCTGTTTGGAATGCGTAGAACGCTTTATACTGTACATATAATGATTCCATTAATTTAGGAATAAATTGCCGTTGACCTAGGCTTGTCTAACGATGGTGTATTCAAATATACAGGAGTAAAATAAGGGTGCCAAAACAATATGTATTCCAAAAATAAAATACCTATATTATATCATATTTATTACCATATTATTAAATATTATGAGGACATAGAAATGACTCTGTACTCCCTGTTTTATATTAGGTAATATAATTCGAGGAAAGACATACTTGAGAATAAAAATGAGCTCGAGTAGAATTTTCGAATTGAAGATTGAAGCACCTAATTATCCAACGCTCGAAAACAAAATGGTAACTGTCCATGCTCAAATCGAGTATGGCAATATATTGAAAAGTTAAAATCAAGTCAGATCATGAACAGTCTAAAATTTGATCGTTCGTGAAATGATTAAGTTCCCATAAACGATTTCTGGTGAGGAAACGATCATTTCACCACCAGACCTAAATACCTATAGGGTCTCAAAAGGGATACATTGGAGTCGATAAACAATTTAATTCGGATCCTATATAATGGATCCATTTCCGAGTTCCGAACGACCAGTGTCGGCCAGGGGGCAATCCATGAGGTCCGGAAATCACTTACAAACCTCTCGTTCAAACGCCGAGCGACGCAGATGTTGAGGAGCCCCGTCGCATTAAATCTGAATGGCATTGGTAGAAGGGACGTCCTGGCGAATGCGTCAACAATTTGGAGGGGATACCCCTTCACTCCTGGAATGGAGAAGTTGATAATGATAGAAGAAGGGTCTGAGGTCGTATGGGGAAGTCGTTAAGGACGAAAAGGGATACGAGGTGGATCAGTAAACGGATCGGTTCAGAGCCTCTAAATTTAGTCCTTTAAGCCTAAAGGTCGGCTTTGGGCTGATGAATTGGGATTTATAACACATACCTACCTCCTGGGGTAGGCAACATTTCCATGCTTCTCGCAAGCGATACTGGTAGGGCTACCCTGAACGCCAAAAATGTTTTTACGATATGCTTTCTCTATTAGTAATTACAAAAATACTATTTATTTTTTTGAAACAATACTTTTTTACCTCACAAAAGCTATATTTGAGGCCTCTTGTATAGCCAATTGAATGTTTTGTATTTTTTTCAGTTTAGCTAGTGTAAATTGGCTCTCGCACGCGTAACTGTGAACTAATGATTCATTCAATGAATGCTTTTCTATTGCTAGTAATTATTTTGTTAACATGGTAAAGGATTCCGAAGAATCGCAGATTGGGGTTACGATTCTAAGGCTTTCCAGCAATAAGGAGAACACTACACCGAGAGGTTCTATTGTATTTTTCGAATCGATTCTACAGCATATCATAACATATCAATGCTTATAATTATTTTAATCAAATCATTAAGTACATATTTAGGCTTTAGATAATCGAGGCAAAATTTTGTATTTTTTCCAAAACCAAACGATTTAGCAAAGAATCTTTTTCATCAGTCAAATCCGGGAAGGTTAAAATTTTGGGGACAAAAGGCATGAAGAGGTATAGATAGGTATGCGTTTTCAAATATATTGGGGCCGATAACTTCAGGCTTTACTGTGTGAAACCTCTCTATATTGGAAATAAAGAAATAAACTTTATAAGGTTCACTATTACTTAATTAGGGGCACAACCCGGGTTTCGTAACTTGGTTACATCGTCAGGTGGCTGATCTTACATGCATCTTATATTTATACTCTAAATATAAAATGCATGTAAGATCATTAATTAAACACTAAATATAAGACGCATGTAAGATCAGTCACCAGACGATGTAACCAAGTTACGAAACCCGGGTCGTGCCCATAATTAAATAATAGTGAACCTTATAAAGTTTATATCTTTATTTACTATATTGGGGCCGGTCATCTGGTACGGGAGAAATCTCGGGAAACAAAGGACTTGTAGTGCTTTCGACTGATGCTGAAAGGAATTTTTGACGCTTGGGATGAGAAGGGTCGCGTCGAGTTCAGAGCGATGATGGGTTCAGAAAGATATTTGCATAGTCGGAAGCATGGACTTTGTAATAGGGAATGTAAGGGGGGACTTGGGGAAAGGAGTTTGTCTAAGCGTCGGAGAAGGATTAAGGGGAAGAGTGGATGACGCAACGATTTTCACGTCGTTCGCCGGAACGCTGACAAATGTACGTTTCCAGGAAAGCTCTCACGCGGAGAGAGAGAGAGAGAGAACTGTTGTCCTGGGAACGTGGAATAGAAAAGGCCTTGAGCCCGACAAATCATCCCAATTTCGGCACTCTCGGCTGATGACAACATTCATCAGCGCCCTCGTGATTTATGGCGTGAACGCTGTCACTCCCATTAGTTTTGCTGCGTAAGGTAAAACGATCCACAGAGAAATGATTTTAGAGCGTGATCAATCGCCATGGAAGTTGCACGATCCTTCCAAGCGATAAATGGAAGAAAAAATTAAAAACATTGAACCAGCCTTTAAAAGGAAGTGCTTTCCCATGAAATGACAGAATCTAACTTTGCTGTTTACGCTTTTTGTTACTGCTAGTGACTCTAATCCAATCGCATATTCTCGATACAATTGATCCTCTGACATTAAATGTCAGGAATGATAGGCTTCAGATAATATATTCTCATTTTATCCAAAAATATACGTAATTTTTACGTAAGGTATGATGTAATTTCGATAATACGGGTTTCAATGTATAAGCTCCATGCAAAGTTACCTCTGCCTGAGGATGATTAAAATTAGCTGAAAGCTGCAGTGCTAATAAAGGGAGATCGATGAAATGATTAACTCGTTTTTTGTTTGTTTTACCATGAATTTCCAGAGGACCTTGAAATATAGTGTTGCTCTAATATAATGTTCTCCGTACCGCTCTTAAAGATATCTATTCTCAATTGTTCTAGCAATATAAGCCTTGCGCGCAGCCTCAGAGTCTCCAGCGGCTCTCAGCCTAATTCCCAAAACATCTGGGTAACGCTGTCTGTACGCCCGTAGCAGTTTTTGACGAAAGGCCCAGCCTTCCTTTGTTGTTTTATTCAGTTCACGGATTGAGTCTTTCTGCACCGGATCTCGTATGCTCGCTGCATGTAAAGGTGGGATCGGACAAGTGCAAATTAGCACCTTTCTTTAATTTCTCAAAATCTTCCCACAATACGCTTGACGAATCCTAATTTCTTCAGGACTATGCAGAAAATATTCCTTATATGTGTTCTCCAAGAGAGGTTTGAGGTTATCGTAACTCCCAAGTACTTATTTCACTTCGCCTGATGCCTTTATTTTAATACCTTGGTCCTCGGTCCGACTCCCATTGCGACTTGGAGTTTTCTCTTCGATTCACAATAGGGCCTATTCCCTTTCATTCTATCCATAAAGTCTATTCTATAAAGTTTTTGACATTTCATCCCCGCTCAGTACTCGCTCAATTCAAACATCCTGTCTTTCCCGTATCTAATTTAGAAGCTTCCTCTCCTTACCACAATGTCCAGCATTTTGTTGTTCCTCTCCCTCCACTTAATCTTATCCAGTCTTATTCACCCTCACATCTGAAACGCCTCCAGTCTTCTTTCATCTTATTCCTTTAGTGCCCATATTTCCGCATCGTTAAGTGCTCCACCTCAGATCGGATTCTTTTCTAACCTAAAAATTATTGAAATTATAAATAAATTAAAAATTTTGGAGACACTATTTTACCATATAATTATCAATAAAAAACTCTTCGTGTCAGGAAAGAAAATTGGCTCTTTAAGGTTTCAGTTCCAAAAGAAATAGCCCATCTCTGTATTCCTCTCATCACCACGATCAAATCATATATTTTTTATGGAAACATTCATATAGCCCGAAAAATGTTTTTAATTAAAAATTCGTTATCAATACACAATAGAATTTGGATGCTGAAAGAGAGTGTGTGTTAATCTAACTTAGTACATGAATCATACATTTATAAATGCAGTAAGAAAAAAATATTGGAATATACGTTGCTCAAAGCCATACCGTTTAAAATATACTTCACGGCGTTATAACTCGTTTGCTGAATACAAAATGCAGTCAGCAGTCTTACGCTTTTAGTAAATGTTTGATTTACCAAGGAAATTTTGGATTAATTAGTAAAAAGAGAGTGAATGAAGATAACTTTGAGCATGTTGAGAATAAATTTACTTTTCTTCGTTTGAACGCCGTTGGACCACGTATACAGTGCAAGATAAAGTGCCTACTTTTCTTTCTCATTATTGTCGCATGAGCAAGAGAAATATTCCAACGAATCTCGTTTCCTATTATTTATATTGTAGCGTACTCCATCATATTGCAGTAAAGTTGGGAAGGAAAGAAAGTTGACTCAGGGAACCGAATTTTCTCTGACGCAAGAATTCGGGATAAAAGCGCGGAGAGGGGGGCATTAAGAACACATTGATGCCGAGGTCTTTGGGGTGAATCGGGTCATGCCTTGGCTTCGCTACCGTCTCCGTGATAACACACTTGCAAAGGCGAAGGGACACTAAGAAAAAAACCATCGACGTCGACAACGCTGCAAACGATGGGAGATTAGCATTATCCCTCAGTAGGTTATTCCGTCGAGTAAAAAGGTCGATCAAATATTGCCTCCGCGGCTTCAGCTAGTGCCAACAATCTCTGCCCGAGAAAATGTTGACAATTTTCATGCTCTCCTATCGTGGCATAAATTCTAATTCCATAAATCGATCCAGAACCTTCAATGCTTATGAAGCAACTCGTATGTTGAAAAGATGAAGGTTGACTCGGAGCCATCATTGATCAATGGAATATTTAGTTCAAAGAAGCCGATTTATGGATGAATATAAGAACGGATACATTTTCAAACCACTGTATGAAATAAGTAACTTCTTCATTAGCATTCATCTAATACGGGGGTCGGCAACCTTTTCCTACGTGAAGCCGTTCTTATCGGTGTTGCTATGTGAAACTCATCTGCTAATATTTTTCCTTGCAGTATTTATTTATATAGCATGATTCGTGTACTAAGTGCAATAAATACGCCCAATTTTTAGCATAATAGTTGTATGTAATACTTATATCGATGGCGATATTTTTAATTGAAAAAAATTTCGGGCCGCATGAGGGTTTTGGAGGCTTTAATGGAATCCGCAGGCCGCGGGTTGCTGACAGCTGAATTCCAATGCATTACAGCTTGCGAAAGACTAGCGGCTATTTTTTAAGCTACTCTCTGAAATGAGAATTCCAAAGAAAATAAAATATAATTATTCATTTTAACAAGGAATTTAAAAAAAATATAAATCGTAATATACATAAATAGAAATAATAAATCGAAGTCGGCACTTTTACTCTTTTGTTAAAACTTACTTAACCATGGATCTTTTGGAAGAATTAGTGAAAAGAGAGTGAGCAAAGGTAACCTTCAGTAAGTTGAAAATAAATTTTCTTTTCTTGATTGAAACCCTGTAGAAACGCAAATCCATTACACGATAAGGCACTTCTCTTTCTCATTATTGTCGCATGAGAGAGAGAGAGAGAGAAATACCCTAACGAACCTCATTTTTTGTTATTTATACTTTGTAAAATTTAAGGAATAGATTCAATGGTTTTCGGCTCAACTTTGTGGAAGTTGAAGTTCGCAGATGACAAAACGACTTCGTTTTCTTCCACTGATTTTCAGTGGAAACCATTGAAAGTATTAAGAAAGCAAGTGTAGCGAAAAAGGCCAAACTATATCGGACCCTGACAATCAAATCCAGGATGGCGTCGTTGAACATCTATTTCAACAGTAGATGCCTTACTCTAGGATTTACACCTAAGTATGCCACCTTAAAAACCAACAGCAAAAAATCGGCTGGTTGTTATGCAGTCCAGGCAGCACAACGCATATGGGTGAAGAAAGAACTCCAAGGCTGGTACGACGTAGGGTGTCCCAAAAAAACTGAAAGTTTGAAAGTTGAGGGGGCATTTCCATTTTCCTATGTGAATGCATGAAAAAAAATCCCATAAAATTTTTCAGCTCAATCGGACAATATTTGACCCTGCCGAAACGCATTCAAAGTTTGAATTTTTGAGTTTTCCAAATTTCATGCAATGTTGCCTACCCTGCAGGAGGCTCGAGTGTTAACAAACAACCAATTTTAAGTTCAAACCATCTCCTCTAGCTCTATAGTCGTTGACAGCAACACTTGAGTCAAAATGGGCTTTATAGCCACATCTCGGTGTGTTTACAAGTCCCGCTCGCCGTTGCGGCCGCCAGGCGCCAGTCGAGTGCATATTGCCTCGCTGTGTCGCGTTGAGATTCGAGTTATACGCTTTCGGAACATCACTCTGTTTATGTTAAAAGTATCCCGGCTTAGTCTATCAGTTACTCGTGGAGTTTAGTGTTTTGCACTAACTGAGAACGTGAGGTATTGTCGTGTGTTTCGAGGTCGAGGCTATTTCGGCGGTGGCCAGAATGAGCGTGAAGTCGAAGGCTACGCCGGTTATGCGAAGTGCAACAAGTGTGTGGTTGGTGGGTAATGAGTCCAAACATTTGCCCGGCAATGGTAAACTCCCAACGCTGCGTGAAGTTCTCAAAGTTTTCTTTTACAACCTACACTGTACTCCAGGATCGATGTCAGCGGCAGATGCAGCAAGGATTGCAATCAAAGAGTTACTTGTTGTGTGGGGAAAGTCTAATATTCCTACGTAGGAGGTTCGAGCAGTCATTATGAAACTCCTGACAGCTTACGAGAACTACCGTGCCCTTGGGAAAGACAAAAATAAAACTAGTGAGAAGTCAGTGTCCGCAAGAGAGGAATTCAGCAAAGTGCTCGACCGTCTGTTTGACATCGGCTGCAAAGACACCCTTTCAAACATTACTGTGGAGGAGGACAAGTTGTTTTACATATCTATGAAAACTTATTGAAAAGGATATATGGTGGGTATTGATATAAAATGGTGTAAGCGTTTAGAAAACTGTAAGAGACTTCATGAAGAGGATTTTTTAAGGAAAAAACGGCATGAGAAAGAAAAGGAAATATTGGATGAGAAAGTGGACCTCGTTCGACAGATGTCTGCGGAGAGCACGACAAGCTCGTCGGATTCGGAAGAAGGTAATTTTTTCCGGGTGCGGGAAGGGTGACCAATATGGCAGAAGAAAGGGAGAAATAACATTTTGTTACTTCTATAGAATTTGAAATGCGGACAAGGTCCGGAAAGCGCCGTAGAGTAAGTATAATATCCGACAGCCTTGTGACTGCTTCCCTAGATCGGACTCAGATGTCCTCTGCCGCTGGGTCTATGATAGTCCAGGCTGTCGCCAATGCGACATGCCTTGGGTTTTTAAGGGGATGAAATCCATTTAGTATCTTCCAAATCTCATCTACATAGAATGAGAGTGAATAAAAGGACCGAGACAGTAAGGCTTATCAAGCAAGACTTTCACCCTCAAGTTCCGTTAGCAGTGCACTGGGATGGGAAATTACTTCCAAGCAATGAAGACGACAAGAGGCTGTTTGAAGGATATTTCAAATGTAGATGACATTATCAAATTTTGTATTCTGCTGCTGCAGGTTCGTAAATGGTAAATGTCAGGATGTTCAGGGTGATTTAAAGTCCATCCTCAGGATTAGTATTTAAAAATATGCCCCATATTATTTTAGAACCACCATCCTCGAGACGACTACAAAGAACTTTTGGAGTTGTGTATAGTGTGGTTGGGTGGTGTGGTTCCCAAGAAAGAGAAGCATGTGGTTCGCCCCCAGGCCCAACTGACTAATCACGGTGGATGAATAAGGAGCTCTACCTTTTTAAAACGTGGATGTTTGGCAAGCAATTGCGTTTGTCGACACATGACAGTGACAATTTGTTCAAATTGTATTGCTTCATTGCAACTGCATTTATGAAACATTGGTACACCTGTCCCGTGGCAGTGAGCGCTCCGAGAATGGATCTTGAGCTACTTAAAGTCCTTGCTCGGAAGAAAGACCCTCACTACGCAGCAGCTTTGGCCAAGTTTTGTAACCATCTATGGTTAAAACTTTCGAAAACTTGAATTGCATGGCCCTCTTCGATGAAATGGTTTCTGACGACGAGAAAAGAGACATTGCGGAAGCAATCAGAGACAATGAGGGGGCTGATGATGACGCACCTCGGGCTACTCTTCAGCCTAATCGACCTATTAGTGAGCTGACTCTCGCTGACTTCGCTTCGAAAAATTCTGTGAAGTTTTTCAAAATTATTGGTATTTCGCCGACATTTTTGTTGCGAGATCCGTGCACATGGAAAAGTGACGTAGACTATCAGAAGGGCCTATTTATAGTTCAACACCTTAAGGTTGTTAATGATACTGCAGAGAGAGGAGTTCAATTAATAAAACATTTTCTAGTCCAGAAAAAATCGACTAATGATGAGGCTCAGTGGCAACATCTGTTACTAGTTGCTAAGTGGCATAGGAAAATGTATGAAAAAAGTGGCAAAAAACTCTAGTTTTTCATATTGCTTGTTGTTCACAGTGCATTTGTATCCGCATTGTGACAGTATAATAATAAGAGAGCATTTTCTTTCAGAGGTTTCTAATTTTAAATCCCCCAAGACCCTTAGAGCTAGGCAACATTGCATGAAATTTGGTAAACTCAAAAATTCAAACTTTGAATGCGTTTCGGCAGGGTCAAATATTGTCCGATTGAGCTGAAAATTTTTATGGGATGTTTTGTCATGCATTCGCGTAGGAAAATGGAAATTCCCCCTCAACTTTCACACTTTCGGTTTTTTTGGGACACCCTACTGGTACGTGAAAAGGAATTAAATCGAGCAGTACAGGTTCCTGTTAACGAAGGAGCTTTGGTGAGAAATTCATCGGACCGAGTGGACTTTCCTGGATGACTACGTGAGACAGAGAAGCAGCGAACTAGCGCATAAAAGTCTAGGAAGAGACTTTAAAATAACTTCTGTACTCTGCCGCGTTGAAATTCATCCATTGGTGTATTTAATGTTGCACCCGTGCGCGTGACTGCGTACAAAGTCACTGCAGTGCTTTGAAATTCGTCGTGGTAGACCAGCGACAAAATAAGAGTTTTTCACCCCGACAGTGGCTTAGTAAGCACGACCCTCGCCACATGTGCCACCTTGTGGACTTGTGACGTCAACATCTTGTTTGGTAAAACTCATCCCGAGGTTTGCTCTGAGAAAACGGCTTGGTGGTGGAACAGGTTAACACACCGGACCGGCATTAGGGCAATTTTTTCGTGGCGAAATTCATCTGTTGGTGTATTTATGAAAGATTGAAACTATTTCCGGTTCCAGTAACCCCGTCGAATTTTTTCGCCATTGAGGTAGACTAAATTAATCACAAAAAACAAAAATATTTTACTGTCTTACCCGGGTTTCGATACAGCGTAGAAATATTCAGTCACTTGTCGTCATGGGAGAAGATTGAGATTGCGCGATGGGAATAGAGATTTTCGTTGGACAAAAAAGAAAGTACCCGTATTGATTTGCGATGCTGCCGCGGGGGATGTAACATTAGAGATGAAGAGGTAAAAGTCTTGCGTACAGTAGAGGATATGTTGTTGGAAAGGAAACTGAAGTTGAGGATATGGAGAGGGAAATGTGTGGCAAGAGACGATAGGAGAGGCGGTGAACGGAACTTACGCAGAACTTTAGTAGAACTTTTGCCGACTTTAGAATAGAATTTTACCCGAAAACAAGAACTGTGATATAAATTTGTGGACCATAGCTTATTTGAATCATGGGTAGGTACCAGCTCAAATGCTTAAGGCAGGCTGTTATGGATGACGATAAATCGATATTGGCTAAAATTATCTAATAATTGCAATCCCCTGACTGCGCAATACATG
Source organism: Ischnura elegans (assembly GCF_921293095.1). Taxonomy (NCBI): domain Eukaryota; kingdom Metazoa; phylum Arthropoda; class Insecta; order Odonata; family Coenagrionidae; genus Ischnura; species Ischnura elegans. Next base: position 134,731,709 of record NC_060246.1, read on the forward strand.
CAAAGCATTTGCATGCATGCTTCATTCATGCAAAAGCATTTATTTACATATTGGACGAGTCTACTTATTATACACACATTTCATCCGCCTGTGTAGGTAGTTGTTCTTCTTTTAGCGATACTATGTAAGTACTCATATATGGGGATGGTTTTTATCATTTGATCAGATATCCTTTTGCGGTGCTGCTGTATTGGCTAAATTACTTTTTTCCAGCAATCCCATACTTTGGGGAAAAACTTAGCTGAGTATGAGTGATGTTTGCTGTAGATTTAGCATTAACACAAATTTTACATTTCAGTCCGCTCTGCCATTTTATTGCTAGCTATCCATGGCTTAAGAAAAAAATTCAACATTGGACCAAAAAAAAATTTGGCGAGAACAAAATCTCAGCATATGTACGATACTAAATTTCTTATTCAGCACATGTTAATGAATACGCACAAAAATATATTTTCTAGGCCATCTAAATCACAATTTAAATTCATTTGCATTTCGTTGTGAAATGCATATGAATTTAATGGCCCTTCATGGCCCAATGCTGTACAGTGTGCAGATTATTTCCTATGTCAATGAAATATTTTTCTTTCTCTAACGTATGGCGACGGGCCATCGATTTATGCTTGTCCGTGTAACCCCTAGGGGCCACGCCATCAGGAATATCCTACTACATAGGGAAAGCAGCCATAATCTTGGATGGAAATCCCTGCCTTCCGCTGAGCCCCGTGTTCAACGGGAAGGGTAATACAGTCTTGTTACTTCGTGCGTCGGGATCAGTGAGAACCTCGGGAAACAAGAGGACGGACGCAGACTGCGAACGGTCCACGTCGTAACGTTAAGCTAGGATAGACGGAAGTAACACAAGAATTTCTAAACCCACGCAGACAAATATAGACTTTGATAGAGACAAATAGAAGGTCGATAGATACGGCTCTGATCTCTGAACTTATACTTAAATCCCCAAGGATTCTCTAAACCAGAAGCAAATTGATATTATACAGGTTTCCCAATCCGAGTAATTTAAAATGGGTAATTCAAGTAATTTATAGAAGTTCTGCTAACCTTTCATAATACTGATGAATATATGATAAATCTTTGTATTGTAAACGTTTGTCTACCATTTTTTAATATGCTTGCATTGACGTTATCGAGGGGTTAGGTGGAAGAGGGGACTTTTTAGTCTCAACCTCTCCCGAATAAAGGCATTTTATTATTATTATTATATTGATAGAAAATATTTTTTTGGAAACTATATAACCATTATCTTGTTAGTTCCTTTCAGGATATGCTTCGTTGGTAGCATAATTAAAACATAATAAAATAAGAAAAGTAATAGGCATAGATAGAAAATATTACCAACGCTGCATTTCCCGAAAGAAACAAACAAGATAGATGAAAGAAGCTGCGAAAATCTCCAGAGAAAAATGTATGACCATTAGTTAAAGTAAACTGAATATTAATCAAACAGAGGTCATGCAATGGATAATGTGAACGGTAAGTGGAGGAAATTCAGATTATAACTTCACGCCTGATAAAATTCTATGACATTTTCCCAAAACTGCATTCATATTTGAAATGTACCTTGTTCTTCTACAAATAACCTGAAAAGCCGCCTCATTAGGCGTGTGGCGGGAGGTGTTAAGACACCGGTTGTAAGGGAAAACTTAAAAATTTATTTCCGCGTTTTGAGTTCAAGTAATATTCATTCAAAGTCATTCGTTTTTGGAGGGAAAGACGAATACCTACACCTGCCCGTTTTCAAATTATCTCATTTATTTTATCGGTTCTATCCGGCGCGGAATATCTAAAGTGGCTCACCGTGTCGAAATGAAATTTGTTTTTTAATAGCTCAGACAATCTTGAAATAATACGCAGCATCCGAGTTTGTTATGTTTTATATCTCTAGCGGTCCCCATCCCAGTCGGTGTTAAAGTTGATTAACGCTTTCTGCTCGCTTATAGAGATGTTCAACCATAGGTCGTTGTATTTTAATTTATTCACGGACAAATATTTTCGGTAGCGCTGGATCCCATAAAGTTTTCGTTTATTCGAGGTGCGGTTTGTAAGAACTCGAACCTCACTTGCTATTTTATTCGTACGAGGAACCACCTGCCTCCCACACAACTCGCTTGACGAGTTTTAGCATCTTTAAGGGGGCGCCCTAGCACGGTCGCAGAAGGCGATGCAGACCCTTTCTATTAACCAGATTGTGCTTCGATCGTCAGAGGTACCAAGCAGTTTCTTGTCTCAGAATAGTAAAAAAGTTAAATATGTACCTTGAAATGAACAAGGGTCACGGGTAATCTACAAACATATCTGATGAGTATTTCCAACTTGTGGTTTGAATTAAGAATATTAACACATTGTGGTCCGTTCACGTAAAATTACGTGTTTCCTCATCCAGTGGTAGTGGTCCAATCACGTATTTTTACGTGTTTTTTCATTATGATTTGTCAGGAATTATTATGGAATTATTTTGCATTAGGAATTATTTTGCACTGTTTGACCAAGTTATTGTTCTTGCAAAAATGAATAAAAATATATGCATCAAAAATTTGTGTTCATTACAAAAACGTGTGTATGCCAAAAAATGCCTTAGTTCTCGAGTTGTGTGAGTTTAATGGTATACTTGTAGCTTCTGGGTAAAAATTTTAAAAATGGCCGGCCTCCGGGGCTAGTCAAATGCCAAGGGCATCGGACAAAGAAGTGTTAACTACCGGATATCGAATTCCTTTTGACGAGTCTACGTTAAACCCATCCACAAGGTCTCTATGGCGATAATAAAAAATCCTGCCGTAGATATGCAGATAAATTGTTAGTGTTGCACGGCCTACGGCCTTTTCTGATCACTCTGCCAGTTATTACAATTTATGTTGAACTCTATCTCGCAACACCGTATGTCCCTCCATTTTTGAGATTCACGACAGTGATATTGCATTATTTCGCCAAAATTAAGAGTTCTCCTATCGGTCTAAAAATTGGCTTCGCAGCGTATCGCGTGGTCAAGATTCGAAAAATGACATTTTTGAAAAATCGATTTTTGGACTCCCAAATGCCCCCAAAAACAATATGCATAGATACCTATAGTTGGCAACACTATAATACGTAGAATATTTAGGGTGTAGGCAATTTTTCCTAGTTTTTAGACGATTTTAGAGGGGGTCGATTCTATGACTCTTTTTCGTACCTCTAAACATTAATGGAATTTCGTCTTGTGCACTCTAAACAAAAGGCCGTGGTCACTTGAAGTGGGTTCTAGGGCATATTAAGTCCTAGACCCTTGATCATACGCGTGAATATTATTTATAAATGTACCCATACAAAGACATGACCGCGTGGCCTAATGGATAAGGCGTCGGACTTCGGATCCGAAGATTGCAGGTTCGAGTCCTGTCGCGGTCGAATTTTTTTATGTGCCGTGTATTTCCATTTCAAAGAAAGCTTCCAACAGGTGGGATACGAGGGAGGAGAAGGTAATCCGACTATTTTCACTGGGCTGCTGGTCTCCTTTATAATACAATGTAATAATATCTTGTTCTTTATAATACGAAATGGCTGCCACTATTATCATGAAAAATACGAGCATACTTCAATGGTGGTATAAAAATTAAAAGGAGGTTTGGCTTTAGTTCTCTCCTGATGAAAAGCAGAAGGCAAGAGAAAACAAATCGTAATGTCATCACGCCATCAAAAAGCCTTATTCAATCTAATGATCGAATTTTGTTGACACATTTTCTCGGTTCTCGTCTGGAATGACAATATACTTAAGAAATAATGAAATACTCTTAGAGCTGGTTTAGATGAAAACAAGATTTTTTCTTTAATTCTACTTAAAATTTCCGTTTTTGTTTTCATGAAGTGTTTCCTAAAAGTATTTGGAGTAAAGGAGTTTTAAATATCAATACTCAAGGCTTATGGGACGATTCCGTGCGAAGAATGAAATAATGGCTACATTACCTCCCAATCAGTCCCAGGTTTTTTGCCGATGACTGGTTTACCCATTATAACCCAATATTGCTTCTAAGCAACAGTAAAAATTTATACATTTTCAGATCTATTCAGAAAAGATTTAAACTACGTGTTATTTTTTGATGTTAAGTTTAATGGCGAAATATGTAACTGCCACAATAATTACGAATGAGTAAAAGATTTTCATATTTTTAAAATGAAAAGTCTTGAAATTTGAAGTTTCCCAGTTGCAGCTCTGGGTATGAAAGGGTCAAATGCGAATATGACAAAAGAATGTTAACAATGGAAAAGATAAGAAACCTTGGACGTTATTAACCTATAATTAAGCGTCAGTGTCTACGACATTTATTTTTTTAACAGCATGGATTTGGAAAAACTGTGGTTTAGAACTTCCAAAACGTATGGAAACCAATGGAATTCGCTCTATGAGTGAAGATGGCGTACATACATTTAGAAAAGCCGCATAATAGTTGGGCATTTCAGTAACGCATTATATTTCAATAAGCCTTGAAAATATTTCCATTGCAAAAACCCGGATGTGAATCAATCAGTCAATAATTATCGATTGAAATTGCTTTAGAATTAAACTCACTCTTAAGATCCTGAAAGAGATTGTAGACTATACCTTTGACACGCTGGTGCACCTCAACACCTTCATCCGCTTGGATTTCTAAGGATTCCTAGGTTTCAATGAGAAGTAGACGTTAAAACATCCTTCATTTTTAACCCTAATGAGATAAAAATTAAAGATAACTATAAAACTATTAAGATACCTGTCATGGGAAATTTGGAAACCGCCAACAATTAAAATGAACGGTATAAATATTATATGTTGAACGAGGCGATTGATTTCAATGACTTGCTTTTTTTTCAACGAAGAAAAGCCTCACCTCACCAACTGGATCGACAAATTAAAACTATGGTATCACAGTTTCCTCAAGAAATCGTAACCCTAGTTCCACTGTATACTTAATCGTCTGATGCTGTGTCCTACTTTCCCCCGCTACTTATTTATTCCCTACATATTTTAGTATAAATCCTAACTGAGCTTGCGCATACCTCACCTTTTGAGAACGCGAATAAACTTTGAGACCGGTTGAGGTCAATTAAATGTGCGGCTAAAAGTAAGTTTTTTCGAGGCACGCTTAAATAATTTAAATGCAATGACCTTAACCTGATAGAGAGGAAAGAGTGAATGGAGGACATAAATTGGGTGCGATTCTATGATTGCTGTTTTAAGAAGTCTATGGAGCCTGGGTAATTGAATTTTATTTCGGCAGTTAGTCATTACCGTCGGGAGTATGTTGTGAAGAAATAACTGGCCATTAAGTTTGATAGGAACGTGACCCTCTTAATGACCATGCTCCCTTCAATCTTGCATCCAACCATTAATTTAATATTGACTTTATTTGAGTTGTGCTGTTTTTAATACTTTTGATGATATTGTTTTCAAAGCGATGGATTACTGCCTCTAAAATCCTGCCGTATGCAGACTGTCCCGCAGGTCGTGTGTCATTTTTGACCTCTAGTTTTGATAACTTCGCATCAAGCAATATTCCTGAAAATTGGCAACAACCTTTGCTGCTGCATCATCTCCTTCTTCTCTAAGCTTTATCGAAGTAGTAAATGATAGCTCCGTAGTCGATCTCTCTCGTAAGTCCGTGATTTTTCTCCGCTTTGTTCTTTCACAGGAAGTCTCAAAATTTATCCTAGGCCTCCCTCCACCAGAATATTCAGAGAACCCTGAAACTGAATTGCAACAATGCCGTTATATGGGCAAAATTTCAATGATGAGGACTAAAACTTTAGACCACAGCAAAAGAACTAACCCGTGCTTGATGATTCTGGAAAGGTTTTGTAAATAATAGATGGAAATACGATTATTTATTTTCGAACCTTATATTCACTCGCCTACATGGTTTCCATTTCTGGAAATACGAGTTAAAACATTTGTTCCTCATGAAATTTCCCAAAAAATCCTTTCTCTCTGCACCTCCTTCAATGCTAATCGGGAAAGTTGTGTTGGGTGCAAGGAATGCTTTACAATGTTGACCGTTTGACCTCACAATGTGGGTCCAAACCAAAAATTTGAATTTGCCTTATAGATGGCTAAGTTCTGACAACACTATCTCAAATTCGGACGGTTTGAGACAGGTGTCTTAAACAAAGTGTGATAACATTAAAAAAAATAAAAGCAAAAAAAACAACTCTTTGTTTGCAAATGAATGCTTTATTTTCAGTTTTATGAACTTTTGGTTTTTAATTTCATTGTACAAGTAAATAAATTAATCGTTTTTTGCCCTCCTGCAAAGTTGCTATTTTTGAGATACGTGTTGTTAGAACTAAGCCACCGTTAAGGGGTTTCAATGATAAAAAAATCGAGATAGAAAAAAGTCTGAATTCCATTAACCATGATGAAAATTCTTTGGTTTTCGGACACGAGAAAACAGAAAATAACACTTTCATTTACGAAAATTCAGCCGTTGACCAAGTAAGGTCACAGTTAAGGTCATAAGGGTGGCCAAAAGAATAGCAGGCCAACGAAAGTGTTGATGCTATGATTTTAAAGGGTGCCCAAGTCAAGTTTATCTTCCCATTTCCGTCTTTCTGTGATGAGTATGGACAGGAGTGGGTGCTTTTGAAATGAGGACGTCGAGGGTGGGCGAAGAAGGCTAAGGTCAGGGCAATAGGGGTTTGAGGAGTGCGGGGGGTAGGACCGTGACGGTGGACAAGGATCAGGGTGAGATGGCGAGGGAGGGGAAGGTATGGGAGAATGAATATACACACACCTCCCCTCCACTGAACACCCCCTGCCACTCCCCCCTTCCCCTCTTCGGAAGCCCTCCCTCGCAAATCGATACACACGCCTGAATCCCACATGGGCCGGGCGACCACGTGGGCGGGCCCAGTCAGCTGATGTTTTCCCGTGACGTCACGCGCGTGCTCCCTCCCCTGCCCTTCCTCTGCTGTCGGAGGATTGGTGGTGGGGAGAGGTGGGGAGCAAGGATGTGGGACTGTCGGAGAAGGTTGCGGGGAGCAGCGACGTGAGTGGGGTAGCCGTGGGTACCAAAACACTCGACACCCGCACCACGCATAAGTACACGCATTCAGATAGGATATCTAGCTACTACGAAGGGTGATTCGAGAATAGTGTAAAATACTTCAGAATGTGTTTTGAGAGATAGCTATAAAAGTACTTTCCGATGTAGAAATATACTAAGGTAACTTATTTTTTCGAGCCTGGGCAACATGGATACGCCAAACATTTAGGAAATTTTGATAAAAATAATGAAATTTTCCTGATTTCAAAATTTAACTGAGATTAATTCGATTAGACTAGACCTAAAATAGGTAGATCAAACGCTAACTAGACTAAAATTAACTCGATTTTTACGAAATTTGATCGCTAATACTTACCTTTTATCCCGGTCAATGAATTTCTTTCCAGAAACTGAAAAAAAAAATATCGAGCCCTTGTAATTCTATCACCGCCGAATGCATTTACTAAATGTTAAAATATGAAATTTATCACGGTAGAAAAAGAAAGGAAAATATATTTAAATATAAAACCTCTCTTATAAAAAAAAAATTAAATTTTCTCTGTAAAAGTAAAATAAACTTCATTTTCTCAAATTTCATCATTAATATTTCGATTTTTTTATAATGAGGGCACGTAAAGTTTCGTTGCGTTTACTACCCCAACTGCATCCATGAGCCTACCAAGTTTCAAGATGTCACAATCGCAAATGTCTCCTGAAGTCATCATCAATTCCAGAAAAAAAACATTTGTTATTAAAAGATATAATAGGTAACTTTTTATGGTTCCACACGAATAACTTACACAAATCGACACCACATTGAACATTTGTGGCTAAGTAGTAAACTTTTAAATCCATATCAGGGTGAAAAAAACATCATCTCATGGACTGCAAAAATATAAGTTTGTGGAATAGTACTGTGTTTTTATTTCACCATGAATCATTTCATTCATTGATTCACTATTGCTCTTTCGAATTGAAAAGTAAACTAGATGTGGAAAAATACCATAAAAATGAATTTTTTCAGTTGTAAGTCGGTGTGAAGGTTTCCGGTCAAAGTTCGTCTACAAAGTATGGTAAACAACGAGTTTCACAGCTACAATGCTGATTCGGAAAACTAAAGAGACGAAAACGAAGAGAATTCTTCAGGCTTGCTTGACCCAGATTGACATCGACGGTTTTCTTGATAGAGAGCCCTCAACGCAATTGTGTAAGCAAGATTATCTAAACCTCAGGGTTAACTACGTCTCCATTGATAGTTAAGCAACACGACCTTCGATTGTTTAGCGATAAAGTAATATTTGAGGCTCCTGCATACGATCGAGATATACATCTCGATCATTCCACCTGAAATCAACAAAGTTTTCTCTTGGGGCATTTGTTAAATTATGTTATGTATTTAATGTCTTATATTTAAAATTAAATATTCATTAGGCACGGCTGTATGGTAATTTGGTGAATAAATAGAAAGAATGATATGGCTGAAGTCACGATTTTAGCAAAAATAAGTAAAAATTTAAATTCGCATAAAACGCCCATATTATTTTTTTCCCTAAAAGGTCTAAGGGTATTTAGTTTGAGGTGAATAGAGACCTAAACAGAAATTTTATGATTTAAGCATACCGGGACTAGCCACGGGGATAACTTTTAAGGCCGTTTCACACGGGGCACGTACTTACACAATCCGACGTGTGTACGAAGGCGCAGTCAAAATTGCGTCGTGTAAAGCGATGAATTGCTAGATCACATGCTAGAATGTGTGGAAGTGAGATGGCAAAATAGCCCCAGTTATAATTTCGTTCATGCATTCGCGCAATTCAACGCCATTTTAGAAATTAATGCAGTTCTAACCTGCGCAATTCCGTGCCCCGTGTAAAACGGCCTTTACAGGAGCCACCCGCAATGCACAAATGGTGCGAAATATCCACAGAGAAAACGCCTTGACCAGGATCCTGTTCAAGACGAATCATTTTTTCTCCGTGGATTTTTCAGAAAATTTCATCAAAATCTGAGACCTTGAGGAACAAACATTTGTTTTATTTCAGGTGGAATGACCTAGCAATTAAAATACATGTGATTTTCTCTAATATATTTGTCCTTAAATGAAAAATTGACCAAATTAATACCACAAACATTTTCAAGCCACGACGTGGCTCGCGCGGGAAATTGGTTTCCCTGGTGGATAACATCATTATCTGCGCGGAAACGTGAATATGGGTGGGGAAAGCGCGTTTCTAACCAATATGAAATCACTCAAGCAAACACCAAGCAGCCGAGATGAGCCTGTAAGGCATCATCTGTTTGCCTACATGCTTGGATTCCATCCCTAGTCACTAATTCAGAATAACTAAATAGGAGGGGCAATCTATGCTTAAGCTAATTCCTCAAGAGATGACGGTCGTAATGCCTCTATATTTAATTGGTAGGTTAAAGAGGTCATATCTCTATTACTTATTATGCGGGAGGGATAAATTTTCATTATTTAAGTACCTACTCTAGGTCTATCTTTATTCTTACCATATTATTCGACATTAAGTAAATATTTATGAAAGTGGAATCGAGTTTCAATAGGTGCCAAATTAAGTGATGATTTATGAAATATCCTTGTGCGACCTACGACAGATTACGCATTTTTTTCTGGACCAACTAAAATATATTATATACCCTTATGTTTTCAATAAATGAATTGAGAATTAAGTTATTCTATTGCTCCATTTTCTTTATTAGTTAAGAATTAATGTACACTGACCTGATATTGGGACTTCATATCAACCATTTAGCTTTTAAACCATATCAAGGGGGTGTAATGTAAATGTTGCGGTGGCTAAGGGGAGATAGGTCAGAAAATGTTCATATCTCTACACCGTAAAGCTCCAGTTCGTGAGGTTTTTCAGAGAATATCCTTAAAAAAGTATGACTGGGTTATCTCATGGCCTGCTTGGTCCTCTCTGCAAGAAAGTGTCTTGGTCCAATCGAAAAGTATGAAAAACCTTTTTTTGCAGCACACAAATATATTAGAAAATATGGTATTAAAAATAAACAATCCATTGTGGGCAGTTTTTGCCGAAATCTTTGCAGAATGAAAGAATTTATGCGCGGCCAAGAGCATGGAGCAACAGAGAATATATATGAAGTGTACTTTTTTAAGAATTACTACAAAATATTGATCAAAATAATTTATAAAAATACCAGAAAGTGGGAAATAATCAAAAGTGATAAATATACCTGATTTAACGAACTAAATATATTGCAAAAGCATTAAAATAATAGCGCCACAATTGGCAAAAAATGAATTCCGTCAGAGTTAAAACACGAATTAAGAGAATAAAAAATAATTTTATGCTATCACCAAGTCAGATATTTTAGGCGCCTTCTATTAACTAGGGGCTCGGAGTACAGGTAAATCATCATTTTACGCTTTTTCATGCGATCAAAGTGTACGATAATGGAAATTCAGGTCATTTTCTGCCCCCATTCCATTTACATCGACCAATTGCACAGCTATGAAAAATTTCATAAAATATTTTTCCCCTATCACTACATTAGATTAACAATGAAAGCGGAACACGAAAAAATTATATTCAGGAATCAAAAAAATGTGAAACAAACATTCTGTTCCCCGGCTTAAATCTGGAATGCTAGCCTATTTGGAGAATGCGGCACAACGGACGTGGAAAGTTATTTTATGATCTGGTAATATCAAGCAGGCACTCACGAGCTTTACATGGTGAGAGAGGGAATGGTCTGAATTTTTTTAGGCTTTTAATTTTTTCAGCATATAAATATTTATGGCTGGTTTTTCCAAGCGTGAAACAGATACATTGTTTGATGCCAAATAAAATGTGGAAACAGAGTTCGAGAGCATCATATTTACTTTAAAATAATACAAGGGCAAAAACCTCAATTCCAAATTGTTTGTTTTCCCTCAATAGGCAAACTTTCCTGGTCCCCTTCACTGCGCAAAACACTCGTTAAACTAAAACAGAATCGATAGATTGATACACTTTGGTCAAACTCTCATTCAATTTTAGGTAAATTATACATTGTGTTTGTGTTCTGTGAAAAATTCCGAATACTCTTGGCACCGATTTGATGTAAATATCAATACTACAAGTACACAAATTAAAATAATTGGCATGACAGGCCAACCGGAAACTATAAATTTTGAAACGTTTTACCTTATAGTTGAATATTTGAGGTGGTGCAGAGGAATTCTTCACTTTTTACAAAATATGCAAACAAACATGCACCAGCTGTAATTTGTGGAAATTATACCTTGAATAAGGTTTGGAATCAAGCTCACTCAACCCAAGTTCCAAAACGATCCGGAGAGATGCATTGCCTTATTGTAAATTCCAGTCATACCTGGGATGGGATCCACATTGAATGAGATTCATTAAGCTATCAACGCGAATGCCCACGATTCGAATGAACATGAGAATCCTCTGAGAAAGTCAATTACACTCATTTTCTATCAAAAGGCACATAGGTATGAACCGCTTAGCCTTGCTTTCACCCCTAGGACTTTCCAATAGAAATGTATTTTCGAGAACCTTCAAATAGAATTTTAATGCCTCCACTATAAAAATGCATGATTGAATTCTAAAGACCTGTTTTGAAAAAAAATTGAATATGTATCATACAAGAAGGAACTCTTTCTTTTCACTTGAATGAACTCATTTGGTTTTACAAAATGTGATCGTTTGAATTGAACTCTCCAAACCATTGTGTTATTTTACAGACCCTTTAATTCGGAACTGAATTTCTCTAGGAGGATAATAATCTTGGTGTTCAGGTAACGGTTGTAAGACCACCGAATAGGGTGGTTTCCTATTTTTTTTTATTACCCAAATCGAAAGATTATTACTCCTGGAGTACGTATTTCGCGCTTTTAGATTTTTAAATGACGATATCTAATTTTCGCTATTAAATGAAAAGTGAAAATTAGTGCGTGAAAACGCGACAGCTAAGTATGGGTATTATTAAAATCCCGTGTGACGTCATTCCGTTTCCAGCTGCCGCCGTGTGAGGCCAACATGGTACAAGGATATGAGCGCCGATACGATGCAGGCTGCTAGCAGGTAGCGCTTGGCTTAAATAAGGATTATTAATACCTTATCAAACGAAGGAAACTTTCCGAGCACAGGCAATTTTAATACGTGATTATTAAGAATTGTTTCCCTGGCATCTGTGCCGCATGCATGCATTGGTAATCTCAGACGATGTATAACTCCTGACTACTCGTATAGAATCTAGGCCCCTGTGACGTCACGTAGAGTGGCATCGCATGGGCGCCAGCCTGTCCTTTTCCAAATGAAGTTAAAATTGACCATTAACATTCGTCTAAAATTAGATTTCTGGAACCAAATAATTTGTGTATTATGAATAACCTAATGTTGGATAATGAATCGCAATCAATGCCTTTCGTTTTCTTTAATGAAGGAAACTAACCTATTACAGGGCTCAGCACCGTGTACGAACTCGTGCTTTAAAAAGTAGCTAAGCTGTACTCTGGCCTTCTTCTTGTTTTCTCCTGAAATTAATGGATCGTCAAGAAACATACCTTTCTAAATGTAGCGGCAATGGACACGATGGTCTTACATTCATTGTGCTTTCTAGATACGATGGTGCGAAATGCGAGTTTCTGATGATTTTTCTGCATCACCCAATTTTGACCATTTGAATGGGAAAATTAACGAACGTATCAGAAATAATTCATTTGGATTCCAAACACCGTCATTTAAAAGCCTAAGTTTAGGCTGGAGATGAACTCAAATAAAAACAACTTGCCTTGATTGGTGATTGCTGTGACGTCATCCCAAGCATCGCATTGGTCGAGACCGTCTTGAGCCTTAGCGGAGATTCAAAACAATGACGTCATTAGCAAGGAGGACATTTTGCATGAGCACATATAGCTCTACTCTATTAAATTACCATATAAATGGGCTCTATTACTGTAAATTAACTGCGTGACATCAACAATGGATACCTATTACTATTATTTACGAAATAAATGTCGCAAAGTTGCTTTCGTGATAACACTCCATTAATATGCATAGGGAAATATGGGATGAAGGAACGAATGGGGTCTGGGGTGATCTATAGTAAGAAATGGCGAAAGAGAAAGACGACGTCACCCGATGACATTGGAAGCGGGGCATGCCGGGACGTCGCCCGTCGCCATGGAGAGCGGGTTACCCGGAGTGCCTCCACGTGGATGACGCGAGCGGAGACAGAAAGAAGGGAGCGGAGGACGAGACACAATGCAGCCCAGCAGTCATCTTTTAATGAAAGCCAGCCAAAGTGAAGGGAAAATGGAGAGAAAGTAAATGAAGGGCGCGTTCCGTTCCCTGCTTTCCAATCGCACGTGCTCCGCTCCGACAGATGCTTTCGCGAACTTGTGGGGAGGGGAACAAAAGATCCGCGTGGCGTGTGTGCGATATTTCGATATATCGGCTCGGACGTCGGATATTGCGTAGCGTTTTAATCTCGCACGCTTTTGATCCGCATGAAGGAGAAAGTATAGGTGTAAGATCTAAGATTCTCCCGGTGTATCTAGTGCGGAAAGGTTTCTCGGGATTCCCACCGGGTAATTTTCTCCACGTCTCCAGACGTTTCGAAAAGCGACTTGGCTTCCATCCTCAGGGGATCTTTTAATTGGGTGCTTTCCATTCATGCGACTCACGCGTCGACTCACGGAAACTGGTTATAACTCTCAAATTAACCTAACTGGTGAATTATATCAGAAATCACAAATATTGTTAAATTCTGTGATTAGATATATATATGATATAAATATCCGGGAGCATATCACTCCTTACTACACAAAGTTACAGTGGTTGAAACCCCAACAGAAAACTAAATTCCTGCTATCTGTGTTTGTATATAAAATCTTGTCATCCAAAACACCTGATTATCTCTATAAAATGATTAGATGTCACCAGAGTGAAACTTGTAGAATAGTAAGAGCTAGAAGACGTTTTAAAATTCCAAATTGCCGAACTACGGTGTACTAATTGTCAACCTTAAACTCTGCCATAAGAATATGGAATGAAATACCGGACGACATTGTTAACTGTAACACTGTAAATCAATTCACAATGAAAATGTTTGTTCATTTATTTGAAAAATATTATTGTAATTAAAATACTGTAATACTATGCATCATTAATACTGTAAAATAGGGTTGTTCACCATATTTTTTTTATTTAAGAAATCGAAAGATCGTGCTTCAGAAGGAGCAATGACAATAATATTATGCTATTTTCTTAATTGTACATGTTTAGAGAAGGCTTTAAACAGTGACAAATTTTACGTTACGCCAAAAAGCCCTACTTCCATCTTGAATTGATGTGTGACGTCACAAGCCTGTAGATGCCCTACTGCAGTGTTGTTTAAGTGGCTCAGCAGGGTTATTCCACTTTTTTTCAAGATCTCCAGCGTCTGCCGCCAGATCAGTGTTTAAAGAAAATCCAAATTTATCCTTTAATAAGAGCAATAATAAGCAAAATTACCCTTACTTGTACATATTTATTGCTCATCGTATCATAAATAGCACTACAACGTACACATTTCACGAGTTGTCTTTTTGATACGAATTATTCGAATATATTCCGAATCAACTGATTCAATGAAAAACTTGACTCACAATAAATATAAAACACTAATAAAACATGATAATCGGTTTTCCAATCACTATGCACACGCTAAAAGAATTTGCACTCCTTGAATTTCGAAAGATTCTCCACACCTCACTTCTCACTCATCACTAACGACTTAGAATCAGTTTACGTTATTTCACATTGACATTTCGAGGACAATGAAATGAATAGGCTGAAACAAATAGCTAAACCGGTTATTGTAACATCAAAAAACTTCGAATTTCACTATTACTCTTACCCGTACTCTTACCGTAACCAAAATATGACCAAAACAAAAACAAACAACAGCGCAACGAAATTCGTGAAATGTAAACACTCGTGAATGCTCAAAATGAATAGGTAATAAAATCAAACGGAACTTAGAAGCGAACAAACGATTGAAAATTAATATGCGTTCGATGTATCCCTAAAGCACAACTAGCTCAAATATGAAAAATATCCCCTAGGCAATAGTTAGATACCTTAGATCGAAATGTATAGGGTTGATTGAACTAGCATGGAAGAAATAAATAATTTCGTCGAAGCAGTTACATTCACAACTCACTTCACTCTTTACTTCATCGTCCATATGCAATCATTCACTTAGGGGTACATTAAGGGCACAAATTGTGTTCACTTGCACTAGAAGCACAATGAAAGTTCACTGCACGTAGGTAGTTTCCTTGCAAATGCAGCTATACAAAACTTTCAATTCCTGTCAACAATTACACTACATACGTTGCCTGCCTAACTTGAAGAATGGATTTTATATCGCCTTGATCCATCCGGAAGCTTCATGCACAACATAGGCCATTTCAAAATAAGGAATAACCTTGGCAAATGTCCAGTCGGCATGCTGAGTACTCAGCTTGGCATCGAGCGATCGAGGGTACAGGCCAGCCATGGCCACCTATAATACAGGCCGGAACATGGAATTTTGGCAACGCTGTGCCGGGGTGCGATTGTGTTTGCTTAAGAGCATGGCGACTTATGCGTGAAGAGTGTCCGTGTGACCTAAGAAGCATTAAATCTCTTGTTAAAAAGGCAGAACTGGACTTATTTTGTGGATATCCCATTGGCTAAAGGTACGTACAATAGTTTAAAGATATTTTTTGGGAGCTGAAGGAGGAAAATCACGTTTATTACTTCAAAAGTATTGTGATCACATGCCGGCCGGCCATTAATGGAGGGGAATTGAGAGTGCAACAATACTGGTTTTAAATGGGGAAAAAGAATTATTTTTCTGTACTGTGTTTTGCCTTACGGCAAGTAAAATAGTTAAAAGATATTCTCAGTGTATTGTGAGTGGATATTCAGCAGTATTTCATCCAAAGCATTGCGTCTCTTGGCGGCCGGCCACGAAGGAACATTAAGAGAACACAAATGAAACGAAGTGTATTTGTCGGGTATTTAAATGCTGCGTTGTTTTTTATAATATTATTATTCTTGAGTTAACAGTGATTGCTATATTTGGTTGCCTTATGAATAACTATGTGTAGCTGTATCTATAATAACGTCGTATATAATTGAAGGAAGAATGGCTACTCATTTACTCTATTAATGTTTCTAGGTACTAATGTCATTCATATTTTCCAAACTAATCATGAATGCACTCCTTTTTTTCTGTAATCAGCGAAACTATTTTTATTCATGCAAATTTCCATTGTTTTCATTTAAGGTGCCCAAACGTTATCGTGTGCCATATTGCAGAAGCAACTACCTATCCACCAAGAACAAGGGGTATGTGACTGTGTTCCAGTTCACCAAAGATGAACGCAGTTGACAGAAGTGGCTGAAGAATATCCCTCGGAAGGATTGGAATCTTTCTTCAAGCGCAATAGTTTGCGTCAAGCATTTTGCTGAGCAGGATATCCTACACCGTGTAACTTACATGAATAAGAACGTTGAAGTGAAAAGTTACGAGTTAGATCGCCTAAAGTTGTCCCCTGGTGCTACTCCCACAGTGTTTCAGGCCCTCTCCTCTTCTTAAAACTTCTTATTGTGATCAGTGAACCATGAAAATCTGTGAAAATAAGTAGATGAGTTGTACTTCTAAGAAATGAAATCAGGAAATATTGTATGAATCAGTGGAACAGGAAAAGACTGCTGATGAAATGATAATATTTATCATTATTTCCGAAATACATGCTAATTTGACATCTGGCCGCCTTCTACTACTGAAGGTACATTGGAAAATCAATTGCTACTAAGTGATACGGAATATATAAGTGGTATTTTGAACTAATTCATCTTTCCCTTGCAGGTAGAACTTGTTGTGATCAGTGAACTATGAAAACCTGTGAACATAAGTAGATGTAAATCTTGGAAATGAGATCAACAAATATTTTATGAATCGGTGGAACATGAAAGAACATTGATGAAATGTCAATATTTGTTCTCTTATCGATCGAAGGGCACCTTAATTGATAATTATCCGCCTTACAATATTCTAGGTATATTGAAAATCCAAGGGTACTGAGTGATATATCTATACGTGGTATTTTTGAACTAATCCATCTTTCTCTTGCAGGTAAAACTCCTTATTGTGATCAGTGAAGCATGAAAATCTGTGGAAATAATTAAAGATGAAATGAACGAATATTGTATGAATTAGTGGAACATGAAAGAACTTCTGAGGAAATGACTATATAAGTTTTCATATTGAAAATACTTAGTAAATTGACGTCTAGCCGCCTTCCAATACAGTAGGTATATTGGAAAATCCATGAGTGCTGAGTGAAATTACATATATGTATGTAGTATTTAGAACAATATAATAATTTTCTCTGCAGCTAAAACTCCCTTTTGAGTGAACGTTTGTTAGTGAACCTTGAAAATTTGGCCATATAATCAATTATGAAGAACCTGTTGTGGCTACCATTATCGAGATTAATTCAATAATTTCCTCTCGTTTGTAAAATTTGATTTTCTTTTAATAAGTATTGAGTTAAATGTTAGTATAATGTTATTTGTTGAGATATTTTTCCAATTCGGAAGTCGTTAATATTTCATTATACTGATCTTGTTGTTAAGAAATATTAGATTGAATATATATTTATTTATCTTCCTTGTGGCTTCATATTTTTTAAACGTTGTCCAATTTATATAATGCTAAGACTAGTTTTTTTTATATCACATAGTTTTCTAATTAGCCCTAACATTTGTACTGATCATTTTTTTCCATCAGGTAATGTGGTGCCTGTGAAACTGATAGCTGTTGCTGGTGACGGTTCATCGGTGAACTTCAAATGGCAAGATCTATGGAGGTTGTTTCCAGCTGAAATTGAAATTAAGAACCTGTGGCAGCTTTTATTTATTCCACTTTCTGGAGTAATATTTATGCTTTTATGGCCATGTCTTGTGACATTGTGAGGTTGTTTGACCTCTTCAATATGAAATGTTTACCGGAAAATGTATATATCTGATTTTTAGTTTAAATAAATGTTGTTGAACTTCATAAATTATTTTTCTCTCCTGAAATACCGCGACGAAAGGTGCTAGAAAATAACGAATTACTTTTTAACATGTTAATTTTTTAGGTCATGCAGGGAGGTGAAATGATGTTTATTTAAAAGCCGCTCTTTATTTAAGTCAATAAATTTTATAGGGTGTTCATCCATATTAACAACCAATGGGTTAAGTAGTAAACTTAACGGTATTTCCTTCTTGGTCTGAACTTCTGGGACGTCGATCGCAGTACTTAAATATATTTCCGTGAATAATCTCTCGTATCCCTTGGCTTGTTATTAGTTCTCACGATTACTTTTAATAAATAGCTGTTAAAATACGAAATATAACTACTCGAATAACTCAACCCTACCGTAATTTTTAGCTTAACTTTAGGGAAGGTGAACGGAGGTCCAACCGTATTAACGTCAACAGCTGAGAGGCCGATCCACCGCACCCCAGGCGATGTGCAGAGTAGCACCCCTGACGTCACGTGAAGCGCTGTCGCCAAATTGCATGTTCCGGCCTGTATTATAGGTGGCCATGGGCCAGCCGTACAGGCTTGTGTCGTCATCACCTCTATTTCAAGATGGCCGACCGTTTTTGGCGGCGTTTAAAATTGTTCGAATTTTGATTGCTAATAATTCCATCATTACTTTTTCAACGCATCTGTCATTCATCCCAATCAAAATGAAATTACATCAGAAGTGATATACATTCGTTTTTTTAGACCGTTTTGATAGGCTTGAACAACCCTATTGTATTTTCACTTTTGATTTGTTGTTTACCGCTGAGACTTATTTGTAAAATGTGATATATTACATAGGACAAGGTCCTAGAACAATAAACTTATTATTATTATTTATTTTTAAAAAATTTTTTCACAGCATTTTTGCTGGTTTTAGGCGAGGTTCGGGTATCACCAAGCACTCTTGTCTTTTCACTCTGTGTTGAAAATCTTTCTGAAAATCCTACATATATTTAAAATTGCTGCTTTATGTATTGAAATGAAAAAGTTTTTCGGCAGTCCAATAGTTTTAAGACCTTGATGGATTGAATGAGGCACTACTCCTGTGGCAGAGAAAATTATTGGTATATTGTGTACTTAATCTGATTTCCATAATCTCTTAATTTCATCTTTAAGTTCTTCATACTTTTCCATTTTATTGGTGTAGGCTGTCGTGATGTTATGCGAATTAGCTACGGCAATGTCTATCAAGTACGTTTCATTGTGAATTTTATCTTGCACCATTAGATCAGGTCTATTGCTATGGACTGTTTTATCGGTGATAATTGATCGGTCATAATAAATCTTACAGTGATCGTTTTTAAGGATGGTTTTGGGTTTGTATTTATAATAAGGAACTGCATTTTCTATGAGTTTAAACTTAAGAGATAATTTCTGGTGGTTGATGTTATTTATTATTATTATTAAAAATCCCTGTGCGTGATCATTTGTTTACTTGTGTCACAACAGTCAGGGGCACACACAGAGTGGAACAGGAAAACCGAGGAACAAGTCGACTTGTTTCGACGTGTGTCGATCAATGGAAAGCACCCAATGAGAATCATTCAGTAGATCACCTGAGGATGAAAGGCAAGACGCTTTTCGAAACGTGGGGAGACAAGAAGCAAATTACCCGGTGGGAATCCCGAGAAACTTTTCTGGAGAAAGTAGAGGTGACGAATCAAGCCATAGATCTACGGGGTGATGGGCTCACGCAAGTCGCGAGCCTCATCACCATCCTATAGAATAAGCGAAATAATAGTAAAAGTATTTATGTCACTTCAAGCCTGAAGACGTCTCCTGCAACGACGGCGAAACTGTCGTCACGAAGACGAATCGACGCGGAGGACAACCCAAACAGTGGTGCAGCTAGGGTTTTTTTGGGGGATTAACCCCCCCAAGTAGTCAGTAGTAAGTTGTTGTGAAGACTTGTATATTATATACTTACTTGGGATATCTACAATATATCCAGCCTCGGCGTAAAGGATATTTCCGCATATAGTTGAAATATATTCCTATGTAGGAACAATAAAAATAAGTAACAAAAAAACATTAGAAGAAAATCTCTAACCACCACGCTTCCTCAGTTTTCATGGCTAAACTTTAAAGCAGGACCTAGATTTTTCCACTCGCCGAAAGTTACACAGTGGGAACGAAACCCTTAGGGCGGGCTCGCGGGATACACTCCTGGAGCAGGGACTATAAGCGATCAGCTTTTTTCCTCTGCCACCAGAAGGGGAAGGACGGGAAGGAACAAGGAAAGGAGGCGCCGCCGCGATGAGAGCCCGACGACGTCTCCAGGGGAAGGACGGGAAGGAAGGGAGAGGACGAGGAATCCTGCACCGTCACAAGGCGGGCAGGTCCTACCATCAGCGAAACCAAGCTTACGCATTTAATATGCTACCAATTTTAGTAGATTTTCCTATGAGGAAGAAAAATCTATCGATCAAATCGGTAGATGCCGAAAGTTACACAGTTGCATACTGAAATATCTTAAATATGGTCGATTTTTTATGAAGTATATTCGTAATATTTCATTTATTTTTTCAAGAGAATAAGCGCGGGGAAATGCTCAGAAAAAATATTTTTTCATAAATTTTGCCTTTTATAATTTAATTTTTCTAGTCCCTTAATTTTTTCATTGTGTTACAATTTAGAATGTTGCATTCTACATTTAATTAAGAGTCCCTGTTACATCGCCGATATTGTTAGGCAATTGAATCGATAAATAAATTCAAGTGATGCTATGCAACCCCAGTTGGAGATGGCTATCTCAACGGGGGCTAAATCTCGACATAATGAATAAGAAATTAGCGATATACCAGTGTAATTGAATAAAAAAAATTTGAAAGACTCATTCTTAAGGCTTGGTTACACGGTTCATTAACACGTACAAGTAATGTACGTTTGCGTGAATGATTTCGGTGTACCGGAACGGAACATGTACGAATGTATGAACCAAATTAGAACAAGTTCTATTTTCTGTCCATGCATTTGCACAAGTTGGATGGTTACACAGTGCATTTTAGCGTTCATTCTGGCGTTGCGATTCAGGTATTGAGCTATCCGTTTTATTCAGTCAAGTAAGGTAGAAGGTAAATAACAACAATAACAATTAGCATGTTATTTATGGAAACTGCTGAAGCATTAAATTGCAATCTCAATATAAGATGAGATGCTACCTTGCGTCTACACGGTTACAAGAATAGGCCAAATCTTCTAAGGCCAAGATAGGGTTTTCGGCAAGAGGTGATTTGTCTCCAACAACATGGTGGAGATGTAGATAATCAATCTAATCAGTGAATTAATGTTATTAGTAAATGAATATAATTAGTAAATTAATTATAACTAACTGTGCAAGATTTAATCACTAAATAAGATCTAAGGCTGTTATTTTAAAACTTTTGAAGATAGACTCCTAGTAAATGAATCGTGAATAGCGGCTTTTGATCGGTAAATTGATAATGAACTTGCACAAAAATGATTCCAAGTCTACTTCCAGGGGGATCATAGGCGTAAATCTAGAAAAGACCTAATTCTGACCTTATATTTACATAAAGATTGCTTTAAATACTATTTTATATTCGCATGAACGAAAAACGTGAACCAACTATTGGCATTTTACTTTGAATTCGAACGGAATAATAAAACTATAAAGACGTTCACTTTTCACAATTAAACTTTCACTCTCTACCTGAGAAAGTTCAAATAATTTTAGGGATATAGGTGAGAAAATTTCTTGACGTCACCAGCTGGTGCCGTCCATTCGCCACATAGCATTCACATCGCTTTCATTCCTTGCGACCGAAAATTCTTTAATTTTGGTTTATTTTATTTCGAAAGACCGTGATCGTGGGCTTCCCTTCAACAGCAACGATTTCTATACCACAAATGACAAAATGAGCGAGCAACGATGTCTTTATTACGGCCAGAAGGCGCTTCAATGGAAATCAGACAAAATGAAACCCTTATACAAGGGTGCATCTATCGCATCTAGTAGGCATAGTGCACAGTGTGGAACTATACACCGTATTCATGCGGTTTTTAGGCTTACACAAATATTGGCAGACAACTCATTTCGAGATTTGGTCGTGGTTCCGTTGCTCAAGCTCGAACAGGGGTTTTAGTAAAACATTTTTCACATTTAACACAGCCGTAACCTTGCTCTGTAAGTCATTTGATAATCATTCACGATTTTTAAGTCAATACACGCCTTTTAAGTCAATACATGCCAAGTCAATATACGTCATTTTATTCTGAAAAAATATTTACCTAAACATATTTGTTCACAGCGGTGAATTTTTCAGTGTTTTGTGTTTCATATAAGGCATTTTTGTAAAAAGAATTTTCAATAGTTTTCTCGCCCCTGTAGGAATTATTTTTGGATTCGCAAAGTCAAGAAGGAAAAGCATGAGAGTAGCAAAAAACAAGGAAAAGTTAGCACCGGACGCTACTCTTTTTTGCAAATAGCATACGGTGAATAGAGGTAGAAAATGGTGTTGACTTAGGGATATATCGGGTGAATAATTTTCAGTTATTTCTCGAAATCATACGAAGAAGTAGGTAACAACTACAAATCATTTACCATGAGACTTCGAAGCAATTACTGGAAATAAAGAAGAGGGATATTGTCAGCAGAAAAAATGATATTTCGTCATTCACCTCATAAACTATATAAAAATTTTGAAAATTCCAAAGTCACGCAAAACTGGAATCATGAATAGAAAAATAAAATTAGAAGTTAGTTATAAGATCGCGATAAGGAGTAATGCGAGCATACACATAATGTCAAGGGATTGAGAAAAACATTCGTTATTATATCTGGTATATTATTTTTTTTTTGAAAATATCACGGATCTGGGTTGAGTTTTACTCAAAATGAAAATTAAAGTTTCCGAGTTTCTTTGTTTTTGCGAGAGAATTGAGAGGAGTGATGCGCACTTAGAGCTGAATCCATTAACAAACCTGAAATTAATTTTTAACACCTATTGTATCCTACTCAAATGCTTACACTCATATGCGTATCTATCTGTATTGTACTCTTATGTAGTTTTAGTTAGCAGTTGATTATTAATTATTGATGATGGTACTGATGCGTTTTAAGTCAATAATTCACTCGAATCCAATGTGAACAAATTTTAAATAAACTCATTTTTATGAATCTCTATCAAGAATCCAGAACGAAAAGAAAACTTATTTACAGCATGAGGTATTCATCCTTAGGCCATAGTTAATCGCTTCATAATATTTTTCTCATAATAATTAAGATGTGTCTACTAATTTTGGTGTAAGCTATAGCATTTATAATCTGTTCTTTTAAATGATTTAGATCCATTATTTTGTATTTTTCTAAATGCTTTAAGAGCTCCTTCAGTGTCTGACTAAGGGAAGGGAAAATACTTATCGAGAGAATTGATATTGGATGAACAATTTTAAATTTAGGGCGAAAAGTAATTTAAATCCAAATGCATTTACACTTTGTTTCGCTTAATCACGCTGCAAATTGTTCAGTACAGCTAACAATATGTGAAATTATGCCAAAATATCGATGCAGTATAAAGCTGAAACTATAGGTACTGCCAATGATAATTGTCAGCAATTGCTCTCGCAACTTCCCCTTCAAAAGAAGTGAACTTCGGATTATGCCCGACGACGAGGGCCCGTCGCACAGATTCCGTAATTTTTAGGTCGAGTGAGCATTGAAAGGCGGGGAGGAGGGGTGTAGTGAGGGGTGGAGGAAAGGGGTTACCCAAGTCCGGAATGTCATACTTTAGTGGACGAGGGGAAATGGCGCTTTCACATTCATTTCCTCGCACAATAGCGAAGTCACACAATTTATTTCCCTCGGCTTGCTCCCCGATTATATCCACCCTCGTCCTTGCCCAGCTCGTGCTGCTTCACAACCCAATCCTTTTCTCCATTCCCCAACGGAGACCCTGAAATCGCAGGGACAGCAAAGCGGATGGGGGTGTGAGACGGACACTGTCGCCTCCTACCGGGGAGATAGCCGAAGTCGTGTGTGTGTGTGTGTAAGTGGGTGTGTGTGTGAGAGAGAGAGAGGAGAAGAGAGCCCTCTCGTGGACTAATGACAGGTTGGAGCAGCCCCCCCGAAAAACAAAAGAGGAGCGATACACAAGAAGCGCACCAACAGCTTCAGCTCGCGCGCTAGGGAAGAAAAGAAGGATCACGGATCCAGAACTGGGACGACGAGAAAGAATGAGAAGAAAAAAAATGTCGAGGAAAAAATTAAATAAAAAAGAAATAAATAAGCGTGGAAGATGGGGCTTTAAAGTGAAGAAAAGAGTGCGAGACACGGTTTGACCCGATTTATTCTTTTTTTAAATTTGTTATTTTGCTTCGCTCTTCTCTCTTTTTAATTTTTCGATTTTTCAAAAAAAAATTCTTTTGCGCGGGTAGAACACCAGCTCACCTGACTGTCGTTTAAAATTCACACTCCAATTCTAGTGGACCAGCAGGGTAAAAAAATCAACGCTACTAGATAAAAAGGTGGGATCTGCAATTTTTCAGGAAAATTCGCGGCGTAACTAGGTTAGTTTTTATTTTTTATAAGCCGTCATTCCGGGGAACAGGTAACTCGTGGGGAAATTTAGGATGACGGAAAATGCATTTTGAAAAAAAATCACGTAAAATAGTGCAGGAGCGCCGTTTTGAAAAAAGATATGTGAAAACACCGTTTAGTAACTGTGAGGGACTATCAAACTTCCAAATTAACGCGTCTGGGGTGAAATGGGGATTTATTTCTTGACAAATGACATGCCGGAAAGAGGTTTTACAGTCCACTGACGTCTCTCTAGGTATGCCATTAATTCTGAAAAGTAGCACGTTACTGATGCATTAGTATAACGGTTGAGGAACTCAACGTTGCTCTACGATTCTATGGCTTGTGAAGCTGTCAGTGTGGCATTAATTTTAACACAGATAGTGCGTTTGATTCCAAAAGAATTAATATATCAAGATAATTTCAGTGGAGAATATTAAAATACAGCTTCATATTTTTAAGTAAAATGGTCTAGTAATACATGGAGGATTTTGAAGTTTCCCTCAGATTGGATTACCAAATTCCCTCGACTGTTCGTTATTTTGTCATAAAAATTTGAATTATGTGGCCCACCTTTTCTGGAATTATCACTAAAAACTCGTATTTAGTAGAAAAATTGGTACAAGTTTGTAGAGTTTAAATTTTTTGGCTAATAGGTACAATTTTAATTTTCTAGCTCGCCTTTCCTGGAGTTATCATTTAACCAATTATTCCCCAGACTGCACATAGGGCTTTTAACTCCGGTTATTTCGTATTTTACCGTTAATTATGGCCTAATTAAGAATAATTTTCGGACAAAATTAATATATTCAGCATAATATATGATTTGCATAATGTTGCGTTTACGCAACGCTGGGAAAACTCCGGAAAATAAAAGCAAAAAAAATTTGAAAACTTAGGTTGCATATTTTATATTTCATCGTCTTTTCTGATGTAATGTTCAATAATATGCTGCTCGGAATTAAACGTAGCGCTTTGAACAACATAATTATCCTTGATTTGCAAATTTGACATCTTCGCCGGGAATTATATGTAGCCTGCGGTTGAAATGCCGTATTCTCCCTTGACGGGCATGCTGCGGTTAACCCCACATACATGTTATTTTTCCTAAGGTGTCCCGCATGTGGACACCGATTTTTATGCCAAATGTCATCAGCCATTGTATTGGAAACGATTTCTAGTCTCAGTAATGTTTTACGATCTCGGACCGAAATTCTAACTGAGGAATTGCTTTGCCCGTGACTTAGGCGTAAAATCACCACGAATTTACCACTGCACTGTCAACCCCTTTTTGGAAAAGAGGCCACCTCCATTTTTTGCTCATAAAGTGGATACGGTAACATACAACATAATTATCGAGAAAATCTACCCCTCCCATTCCCTGATTGTAATCGTTGATGATATTTCGATTTTCTACGGGAATCTTCGGGAATATCTTTTCGTCCTTACTATGGGTACCATATTCCCATAATTTAAAGCAACAGCGATGACAGAGTTATCCTGCCATCGCACTAAGAGAATATTTTTTGACCTGTCAAACGAATAGTAGAAATTCCCGTTTTTTTGTCAAATCTCTCGAAGACATGAGTGCGCAGTTTTCCGTTCGAATTTCTATTGCTTTTTCCGTTGAAAAATAACAATTATCACTTAAGAGTTACTAATAGATTGTAACTGATGAAGAAATTATCAAAATACTTGGCAAGAATTTTCGGAGACTAACAAAAAAATTCAGCAAATTTATTACAACCCTTTTCTAGTGAACTTACAAATCCTAGGCATATCACTTTCAAGTTCCGCCTCACCATATGGCAAAAATTGATTGAGATAGCCTGTAGACGAGGTCAGACACCACAATGTATAACCTACTCTAAATTGTTCCCCACGAATGAACATTTTAGCTGCGTGCTACCTGAAATAGGAAATCATTTGTTGGGAAAATTCCTAACTGAATGGAATTTTGGTTAAGTCTATTGAGAAAAAGTCCAACTTTCAAAAATGTATCACTTTGTGTAGTTGAGAATTATCGGAGAGCTGTCGATATTGATTTAATTCATCAAACCAAATCCTCGTCATAAATTGCCTCACAATTGCGACAGACATCTCCTCTTGGCTTGTCCAGTACAGCTTAGTGCGTGGTAATACATGATACCCCGACAACATTACCATTCCAATTATTTTTTTATATCTGCCTCACTCTGAGTAAATGTATGGTTATTTATCTCCTCAGCGTAATTATTGAGTAGCTCAAAATCAATTCAATTAATTTTCCACTGAGAAATAAGTGACGGAGCTCAATTGGTGAGTGGCCTCCATACTAAGTAATATGTGTTTCTATTCCCTTTTTCACACAGAAATTCGGTACTCATACGGAGGTAGATTCTATTTTTTCACATTTAGATGAACCGCTGTTTGTTCTCTGCATCTTTTACCTGGGCGTGCGCGTTTACTGGACGATTTTTCTTTTGATACTGCTTGAGTAAAATATGATTTACCTTGCAGCACCTCCTGCAATATTCGAAATACTGAGAAGATGTAATCCCCATTGTAGTTCCAAAGTTAAGAAAATATTATAAATCGCCTCTCCTGTCAATTTATATTCTTCAGTTACCTTCTTGACGCTTCTTATAAAGTATACGCCTGAGGCGTAGAAATAACGAATAAAATTTTCTTCAATTTTAAATCTGAAGGAAACCCCTGAATAAAATATTTAGCAAAAAGCCGAGCAAAAACTACTGCGGTATGATTGATATAATTACTGGATGAGAATTAAAGATGCATTTCAGAGGACAATTTCACTGATACGAACCCAACTGAAGCTAGATTATTAGCCTTACATCACCTAAGCGATAGAAGAAAAAATAGGTAACTCAGGATTGCACGGAGAAAATTCCAATGAGCGACTAGAGGAACGCTCCACCTTCCATCACAATCCTGCTTCAACTAATAGGTTTCTCACCCTCTCATTATACCATCTCTGAAAATGAATGCATCTGAAGCTGAATTTAACGTCAACGAAGTAATCCTTTCACTCAACGACATGGGAATGACATTGCCCTGTATCGGTTCCACGTGTGCGCGCAACAGTTTGACTCCACGAAGTACCAGAGTGTTCGATGTAAAATTCGTACCGATGGCCATGTTGGAATTCAAGATACCATTCACCCTTGACTGTGCAAACTCACAACCTGTGAGTGCCACAAATGCATCTAAACTGCCTCCAAAAGACTACGTTGTCGATTAAAAGCCATATTGACGATTTTCGTTATGCTTTGAGACAAGCCCTCTGGTCTACCAGAGAATTCCCAGCGTTGCGTAAACGCAACATTATTTACAACAACCATATTTATACCAGTAGCGATGAAAGTTCGTGACAAAAATAAACATGATGAATATAGAAGCTTAGAACTAAAAGAAAATATTACCTCAAGCAAGATCGCCCAATAAATCTTTGTAAAAAAATATTTAAGGTTTGTAGTACTTCAGCGCTTCGAAATAGGCAAATTTCGAAGTAATATAAAAATTATTATTTTAATGAATATTTTTCCAAAAATAACTGAAAAAGAGCGAATGGTATTTCAGGAATTCAGAAACCCTGAGAAAAAATTATCCTGAAGCAAAGGTTTTTTAAATAATTTCAATTCAATAATGTTGCGTTTACGCAACGCTGGGGATTAATGGGTTAATAAATGCATGTCTAGTAGAAAAATAGGTAAAAGCTCTTTTCAATAATCATTGGGATTAAAATTTCTTGGGATTACACCCGTCAATTTATTTATTTGCCACGATGAATCTTATTTATTTTAATCACGTCTTGAAGCAAGAATAAATTTGGACTTGATATTTCATACATTTTGTATTACCTTTACTTCTTCTGATTTTTATTTGTGTGAAATTGGCAATGTAAACACGATCATCTTTCAAGTGTTTGATCACTTCTTAGTGAATTTATTCAAGCCTGGAAAACTTATGTCTATTTCATCTTCAAAATATTCACTTCCTGCCGTTTCATTGTCGCTCATTATAGTTTTCCGATGAAATGGATAGCAATTCAACCATAGTTGGAGCATCCATTAAATCCTAATCGTAGGAAAAGTGAGTAGATCCTCCAAGGCCCTGAAGCATAAATAATAATATCGTAATAATTTTTTATACAGATTCACCCGTAACTTTGGGGATTATCCTATCGTAAAATCACAATATTTTTTCGATTTTATTACCCGACTCTCGAAATGCTCAATATATTATTTATAAGCCCAAATAGAGTTCAGGTCTCATGAAATACATCTGAATCACAGTTTTATTTGAGTAAAAGATGTAAAAATAAGAAAATAAATCTCTCAAATTTCGCTAGACATCAGGCGATTGTTCACTACCTGATGTTGTTTGTACCTAGGATAATAACCAAATTCTAGTAAGGTAAGGTAAAATCAATTTTGCCATCGGATCTCAAGTTACACTTTTCTGCATGTTGGTTTCTTGTTGAAATCCTTCGAAATAGCCTTAGTTTGTGAACATTCTGGTCGTAATTTTCCGAATTTTTGTCTCACATAACAAGTTGCTCTCGCTTTTGCTTTCCTGAAATTTTTATCCTATCAAACTATGCTTTCCCAATGGGTGATAGCTTTTACTAACTGAATGGAGCTAGTGTTAAGGTAGAATTAATACATTCAGGAATATGAAGCGATATGAATACCAGGTACATCACGTTATTGGTACTAAGATATAAGGAATTAACAACATCAACAGTTTAACTCAATATTTCACCGTGCACTGCCTGAAATTGAAAACATTTGCAACTATGGAGAATACATGCAAAATCAGAAAGCCTTCTTTTTACGATATTAATAATTCCACGATTTATTCCGGAATAGATAAATCGAACCTATAAAAATTGCTGCTTGTGCCATATTTGGAGTAAATTGATTGACAGTATGGGCCGGTGTATAGGACTAATAAGCATCGTTATTGGGAAATAAATGCCGTAAAATAGGAAAAAGGTTCTATATGCAATGGTTTCCGGCTCATTTTTGTGGAAGTTGAAGTTCACAAATTACAAAACCACTTCTTTTTCTTCCACGGCTTTATTTTGTTGGTACAACATGTTTCAACCTTAAGAAGTCATTTTCAAGTACAACATTTTTTAGCATGTCGTGTAAATTTATACTCAGAGGGGACTTGAGACGGTTGGAGGGGGAAGTGGGTGTTGGCCCCCTCTTAACTTCTCAAGTCCCTTCTAGGTATAAATTTACAAGACATGCTAAAACATTTTTGTACTTGAAAATGACCTCTTGAAGTTGAAACATGTTGTAACAAAAAATAAATCCGTGGAATAAAACGAAGTCGTTTCGCCATTTGTGAAAAAGTATTCATTTCAAGCAAACGAAATAACAATGCTTACTAATGTGTTATGCATGGGAATGATTTAAACTGTTACATTCAAAGGAATTACATCTCTATGTCTGCCCTCAAACGCTACAATCAGCAATAGCCGGTTTATAATAGATACTAATTCATAGTAAAAAGAGCAGTTAAAAAACGCCAGCTTCCAACTCTGTGGCCACCGTAATGGCGCAGTTAAGGGGTTGGCCGGCAGCCAATGACCGATCCGCCACCAGGCGACCCAAAGGGTTGAAAATCCTCACGGCGCAAAATGTGTGACCGGGCTACCCCATCACCTTTCGGTGTCCGTGAATCTGGCTCAACTGCGCCATTGCTGCTGCCGGGGTGTCGCAAAGTTCAACTTTTGTAGCCATTTTATTCAAAGGATGAAAAAATGAAAATGTAAAATAATGGACATTTACTTAGGTTTCATTTTTCCCTCTGCAGTTGATGTCACTTTAGTGTAAGATTTATTTTTTAGTACAACGATTTTCTGATTTTTATTGGCTTATCACCATCATCATCATCAGAAGAGTTATAGCGTTGACCTCAGTATAAGAAGATGCTATCCTATCTCCAGAGGAAAAAATAAATACTAATTATGAGAACTGGTCGCTAAATTAGAAATAATATTAGTATACCTCTTATAATCGATGAGGAGTATTGTAATTTCTCCGAAAAAAAAACAAAATTAAAATTACTTTTCAATTATTTTTATAATAAGTATGTTTAATATGATTTGAAATTTTAAATGGGTTTACAATACCCGTGAGTAATACAATCATCACCATCAGGCAAAAATACTAGCTTTGGTTTGACGTAGCTATCCATTTCGCTCTCCTATCCACTAGCTTTTTCATAGTGTATTGTCACATATCGGTGTAAATTAGAATTTCCTAAGGACTGCATGTGTACGGTGAACGTAAGATTTAACGTAAGAACGTAAGATTTTGTTAAGTCGAAGAAATGAGTAATACAATATAAAACAACGATTATAATGCAAAAATTTCTTTTATGCTGCAAAAATGTCCATATAAATGATATTTTGAAAATAATTATCACCAATGCTTTCAAAAAAATAAAACAAACAACGATTCTGTAACTGAGTTTAATTCTAGTCTTTTCTCTTCTGTTTTCTTATCCATAGGTAGCCTTAGCACAACTTTAGCAATATTCTTTTTTACTATTGGAGACTACATACGTTTGTTGTAGGTTTACTTTTGAAGAAATAATTCCAGGAGAAGATTGGGAAGCAAAGCAGTTGAATAATTCTCCCGTGTTACTCCTCATTTTATTATTTTATTCCCTTATAAAAGAAAAATCGATTGCGTAATTTATTTGAATGCTATCCATCGCTATAACGTTTCATGAGAGATCTATTTAGCCTCAGCACAACGTATGGCGATACTCTTCTATCTATATGATTGTTTATGATTAACTGTTTAAAGTAAAAAATTTTTTGGTATAAGCTTAGTAAGCAAGCAGTTTAACAACTCTCCCATATAAGATTTCACTTTTTCCCGGCGTATGATGGCGGTGAATTCTTCTCGGGTTTCCATCCGGGTGAGCTCCATCTCCATCGCTGCCGACGTTTCGATAGAATCCTTTTCTATCGTCATCAGGGCCGATGAACGTCGTCGTCGTCGGATATCGTCATCGGCCCTGATGACGATAGAAAAGGATTCTATCGAAACGTCGGCAGCGATGGAGATGGAGCTCACCCGGATGGAAACCCGAGAAGAATTCACCAACTCTCCCATATTATTATTCATATTTTTTATTTTACTCCCTCATAAAAAAAACTTAGTTCGGGTAAAGAATCTCGATAGTCTCTCTCCTGGTAAAATTTGGCTGGAAATCCATTTGATAACAGGTTACACGGTGTGTAACTAGTTTTCTTTCTAATTCTCCCTCCAGTGATCACTCTTTAACTTTTTTTTTCAATCCCTCCTTCCTCGTAAAATTCCTCTCTATCTCCTTCACAGCTCGTAATTCAATTGGACTGGATGAATGCGATGGCTGCAGTGATTGAAGAGTTGTGTTGAGCTGTAACTCTTCCTCTCCCCACGAAGCACGGAAAATGAGGACTTTTTGAAAAAAAACAAAGCACGGTCGTTATTGCGTTCGATGAAAAGTGGGTCGAAGCTCGGAGGGAAATTAATCAAAACTTCATCACCCAAAGCAAAATACTTAAGCCATTGCTAGGCTTAGGCGACAACTGCACGTATCTTCGCAGGGATAGATTTTCGAAGTGATTTGAAATTCCGTTTTTAAAGATGAATTTGCTCTTCAAATGGGGTACAAGGGTAATACACTGGATGAGTGGGAGATATAAGCTACTAAATATTCACGGTATCCGGTGCTTGTTATTCCAGTATGTGCCTGAGGTTATGAATTTTTTCCACCGAGTCGCCTGTTTGGAAGCTACATTAGGAAGGAAGAATCTCAGCACGTTGAAGCAAGGCCGTTCTCATAATGAAAAATAACTTGCGCCAGTCTGAAGTCTAACGAAATTTTGGGAAGTCGAAGACACGATAATCGTTGGTCACATAAAAATGATTCTGAAAATACTTATTTTCTTAAGAAAAAATTTGATAACTGTCAGTTAAAAATGCTATTTTTTAATTATTTTTCCGGAATCATTTAAAAATAATAACACACCTGACGGAGTTCGCAAATTAATCTGTTAAAAAATAAACAATTCCTCAATTTTAGTCTCGCCAAACTCAATCAGAACACTTCGGTAATGGAGAGGGATAGTTCTCTTCAATTGTCTTTCAATGATATTTCATACAAAGGACTAGTGGGCTTTGGCTTTGAAAATGAAATACAGCCAGGAAATTATTTACGAAGCTCTTATTTTGGCACATTTCTATCTGCGTTTTTACCCTCTACTTGAGTGTGAATTTAAAAACAGAGCCATCAATAAGATGATCCAAATTAAATATAAGCAATAACGGTATTTACATTCCCCGTTTTCAGAATATATTAATTGCCTTAGCAGTAATGTTTACGCGTTTTGTGTTATTAATGCCATACATCAAGAAATACCTTAACTATAACATAAAAATTGACAATTTCACCAAAGTGACGGCAAAAAATGGTACTTGTGACATGTAGTGCTTTACCATGCCAGCTTTGATAGGGAAATTCTTTCATTTTCTGATTACAACAAATAAAATCGATAAGTAAGAGGTTATTTTAAAGCACTTTTCTTAAATCTGCAACACTCATGGTAAAGATATGGCACGCACCAAAATTAGGAGATGTTGATGAACAGCATTAAATCCAATAGCATCTCCTAGAAATGTCTTAATCTGAGAAGAAGGAGAGTTTTATTCACAGAAAATGCCTTAGGATAAAATTTCGAGCCATTAACAACGAAATCTTAAATCTTATCTATACTATTAAACTATCACTCATTTTTTGGCATATGCATTTCTTAAGATAAGTATTCTGATTTGATAAATGCAACTATTCTCATCCTGATTATAGATATATGCCTAATTAATATTCCTCTTTATGTAAAAACTATTATTATTAACTATCATAATAGAACAGCACATTAAAAGCATTTGCCTCAACTGTTTGGTAAGTATAAGATATTTTTCTATTTCATATGACGCGAAAAATATTTGTGCCATAAAATAAAAAATATAAGTTATTACCCAATACTCATATAGGATGTAAGTATTGAATGTAATTACATACATTATAAAATGTAAGTATTCAATGAGAGCAATTACATCCTATTAGCTGTTGCAGCGCTTGATGATAGGCTAAACAATAACAATATCACCACTAACTGGTGCATAATAATTTCGCAATCCCATTGGGACGCATATAAAGGGCTCTCTATAGCAGGAGGAATTCGCAATATCTAGTGGCGATAAGAGCTCGCGAAAGCCGAATGGGATCATGGCAAATCTCTCGAAATGAGCTCTGTTAACGGAAACTAAAACGATGACGCGTGGCAGAGCAATCAGAACAGAGGGTGGTTATTTGGCGAAGGATCCAACATTTTATGTCCTTCGCATCCCTTAAAAAGCTATTCAGCGGAAAACCTCCGAGGAATAGTTTGCTTTGGTAGGGTCGACCCTTTTCACATCCACGAGTCAAAAGATGGCTAAGACCATTCTTCATGACCTCCCTTTCTCCCTATTGGGAGTGACGTAGGTGGAACTACTCCACCCACGCGCCCAGCGCAGCGGCAATGGGACGGGGCGATCCGTGGGCGTAGAGATCGTTGAAAGGACCTTGTCCCGGTGGAATGGGGGTTCGAGCAATTTTCTCCTTTCCCATCAAAATACGCACGCCTTGCATTCTTTTGATATTTGCATCACACGCTCTTAGCCGCAGGGGCATGCGATGAAAACTAAAAATAGGACAAAAAAAATGCTGAGAGATATGATATGAAAAAAGTACATTCTTCACGGTTGCAACGACGGAATATCGAACTGGAGGGCGAGATTTTATTTTGAAGGTCGAATATAAAAAAATAGCACGGAAAAAACTCCTTTCTCAGTCTTTTTTTTATATAAAGGGTCTCCGTATATCTCGGTCGTATACACATTTTTCTCCCTAATTTAGAGTCATTCTTTGGAGGCTAAGAAAAATTGCAGCATCAACAGCATATACGGGGGAGTATTACTTTTTGCTAGAAAATTGGAAACGAACAAGTTGGCAGATATATCGAGGACGAGGGGTGTGAGTGCCGCTATGTTTATCACCATGGAAAAAAAACTTTAAATAAAAAAGCAACGCCTTCATACGCAAGGATTATGTAAGATTGATAATACAAAATTCTAATAGTAGTAGAAATATTAAGCATTTATGCAGATTAAATCGTACACTTGCCATCTATTTATACGATCTTACGTCTGAAAATTACGTAATATTCCTTAGAAGCATAGAGGAAAATTGGTATTTCTTGCAAAGGCACTTGTATATTGTTCGGATATTTACGTTACCTACTGATCGTTGCCCGTTATTGTTGTAATTATAGTCTTCAGTAACATTTTTTTTCATTATTGTTGGCAATAAAAGTTAAATTAATAAAATTATTTGTAAACTTTGGATATTTCTCAGGCTTTCATAGTTGTATCATTTCTGCTAAATCTGAGTAGGATAAACTACGAATAAAGGAACAATAGACATCTACATATTACTTTGTTACCGCATTACTAAAGAATCCGTAGAGATCCGTCTTCACCCAAATAACATCAAAAGAGATCGAGGACTACAACTAAGCAGCGCTTGGAAGCCGATAATAAATAGTACGAGAAAGGAGGAAAAATCCCGAAGCAACCAGAGACAACTTGGGTGAAGGAGGAGGGCGTAAATATCGAAATGCAGCGACATCGGCATCATCAGCCCTGAGGGTGTTGGAAAAGTCTCTCAGCGAAACGTCTGCCCACGCCATGAAACCCTGACCCGGTTGGAAACCCGAGAAGCTTTCATCCATGCAATTAATCGAAAAAGCTCAGATTCTTCATCTACATATTATAATTTTCGCTATAGCTATGAAACTATATGTAGGTACTTATACACTTATTCCAACTTGAAAGTTTTTATTTGTTACCGGAAACCTCTGTACGGTTTATCTTACTGCACGACAACATGAGGGCTAACACTTTAAACCGGGCTAGATATATTAACAAAGATAGGTGAACACAAATGCGCCACTTTATTTAAGTGATGATACGCCCACATGTAAGGGATATTACTTTTTCCATGAATAACGCAAGAAATTGACAATTATTCTGAAGAGTATCACGGAAATTGGGAGCTATTAAGTAGCGTTTCCAGACCCAAATCATGCTATCACTATCACTCATGTTTTCGCATATGAATTTCTCAACAAAAATTTACCAATTGTATTTGGCCGTAGCTGAGCCTGAATATGATAGAGCTGAGCTGAGGTGAGCTAGAAACGCCATCCAGCATGAAGATATAATTTAAATTTCAGAGGAGGAATGTAAAACATGAAAAGCACTTCAAAATCGTACCGCCAAGAAGGTAACTGATCTCGAAATATGAATATAGCTGCAAATAATCTTTATTTTTTAACATAAAAAAATGCAAATTCAAATACGCCGAGACATTTTACTCACTGAGCGATCATGGAAGACCAGTAATTTTACCATAAATTAAAAGATAATGCCATGAAGTACATTTAATGCACAAGAAAACATATAATAATATTTTAATGGGCTTGAATCATTAGTATATGCGTTGGTGTTCTTTCTTTCATGCACGACGTGAGAGAGAAAATGCAATTAAGCAAGCTCTGCACTTTGCGATTTTCAGAAGTAGGAAACAAAATATATATACGAATACCAGGGACGCCCCCAAGAGGATACGCGGTCGTGGTACCCGCTGAACAATGCTAAAACTCCAACTTCACTCCTGTATTTACTGAATAAAGCCTAAAATTTTCGCAAAGAGACCAAAATATTCTCGAGGATTTATCTAACCATTCGATAAAAACGAAATATTCATCATTTAAAAAGCATGAGTACTTTTCAGTGGAATCAAAGAATAAGACACCAACAAAATACTTTGCATGAGATAAAAACAACGAATTATGCTGACAGACGACCCATCGCATTGCATATTCCGGATTAAACATGGCAAAAAATTGGCATAGTGATCTGAAGAAACTCGGAGATGAAATGTAAAGTTTTTCGAGTAGAATCAAAGCAGATGCGTTGCCGTTTTCCTTTTCTGCTCGTATGGGGATGGATGAGCAATGTAATCAAACCAACTTAAAGGGATATTGCACAAATTTCAGAGGAGGAGGGAAGCGAAATATGAAGAGCACTTGGACGCCGCACAGTGAAGGAGAGGTTACCCAGTCGCGCCACCCTTGAAATACATCCTGCTTTTCCCTTGACGTGGCTTTTACGAGAGAGAGGATTCGCATATTCACGGAAGCAACCGACGGACGGTTTCAAGCCTTCCTCGTATCGTGACTCGAGTGGACTCGCCAAGTTTCCTCGTTTCCAAGCTGTAGTGGGAAATTTCCGGATGGTTTCACAAAGAGTTTTTGCTCGTGAAAATATTACGAGGGCACGAAGAAAATAACGCTTTATTTGTTTATTTTACGAGAACCATCAAATGATTTCGGAGAACTGGGACTTCAATCCCTACTCACGCGATGTTTTTTTTATCTCTTCATGACGATGCATGCTTTGTCGCTAGACAGCATCGATGAAGAGATACTCAATTGAGGGTGTGCACTGCAGTCGATGATACATGACGAGCCTGTGTCATGCTACACACTGGGAGCATGAGAGAAATTTTCCGGGTCACAACCAAGTATGAATCAATGCACTTGCTTAAAAAATATTTGTATATTCAAGAGCAACTTCCTCCAACAACATTTCATTAACCACTATGTCATTTGATATATTTATCAATTTTTCGAGGAAAAGGCTTTTACACCATCTAATTAGTTTTAAATAACACTCGAGGCTCCTCGAAGGCCTTCCTCGTGGTTGTTCCAAATACTGTGCATTGGGTACAGTGAAGCGGTTTCATTTTATGCCTTGCAGAAGTAGTTTCACTCAGAATTTCAATCAAAAGATTCATTTAAGAGCTGAAATGTTTCTTTAGGAAGGAAAATAAATAAATTTGCATAATTTCAACCGATTTTCTAATGCAATTCCTGTTAATATGAAAACTCGGTTGCTGATGAAGCTTCCTCGGTTTTTATTACCAGAAAAAACTTAGATTTTTCTCTGACATTAACCACCAATAATTGCTCCGACAACGATTAGCATAATGAAATAGTGATCTAGGCTATGATCAGTAGGTACATCTCAGCAGTTTTATTTTCTCGAGAAGAGTTATCAAAGTGTTTCGGAGAAGTAGGATTTCAATACCTACCCGCCCATTATTTTTTCAGCGACGAAGAGCATCATCATCAGCAGTATCAATTCAGGAGATGCAGTTGATGATACCCCAAGCTTCTGTGCCACGCAACAAGAGTGCCTTCATTCGCGCTATCAGTAACTTGAAAATAAAGCACTGAACTTTGAGCAGTTAAACGCAACATTTAATGGAAATCTACGTATTACTGCTTATGTGAATTGACAAGAGGTCATGCTTATGGGGATGTGAGATGAGATGGGCTGTATGATAATTGCTGGAGATAATTGTACTACTGTAAGGTACTTTCCAGGATAAGTTGAAACTACATTTAATCCACGAGTCAAAATGATGACTCTAGAATCATTTGTGCTTTTAGGAAGATATTTTCATGAGTTGGAATTTATGAGTCATGAAATTACTTATCTCTGTAAAATTCGAAAAATCCTCTTCGGCTGCGACGTATATATCTATTCCAATGAGTGATATTTCTCGGGAGGAAGTTTTAATGACGTCTCGCGAACACTCTAAAGGTCCTGGAGATATCTCGAACAACCATCGCTTCCACTTGCAGTGCATCTTTCAATTTACTATTCATGCCACTTTTAGCAGAAGTCCCTTTGAAGACGACGAGTTACCTTTTTTGATGCATTAACAAAATTTATCACTGAAGAAACGATTCAGCGCTTCCTCATGAGAAGAAAAATGTACGGCAATACTCAACTGTTTATTGTGATGTGGATCAGTTTCAGGAATCAAGGAAGTTATTTTGAATTACAAAGCAACCCGAGATATTTACGGATTTAACCTTTCTGGCAGTTTGTCGAATGGATTTGCATTTATTGTATCCAAAAATCCATATATTTGGCGAAATAAAAATTGATGACTATCATTTATTGCCAAAACTGGGTCGATAGAGTTTCATGAGTAAACGAGCAAATGGAGAGAAATTTTAAGGAAAAGTTGACACGGATGTAAAATCTTGTTGGTTTCTTGCTTTATGCTTTTTTGTTGAGGCATTAACATACCCATACAAATACATGATACGCATTTTGACTGGCTATTATGTCATAATAGAAGATACGAAATCAACATAGAGGTTTAGGCAATAACTAATCAGAATTAATAGTCGTAACGAATCTTAAAATCTTTGATCACTTCTGCCTTGAAATTTCAAATGGAATGCGAAATAACTTGACGAATGACCTTGCTGCTATCCAAGCTTGGTGCGATGCTTGGCAGTTAGAATTAAATTTAGAAAAATGCGTCGTAATGAATTTCTGGAAGAAGAATAACTCCCTACAGCGTAACTATATCATTCGGGGCACCCAGTTAAAGGCAGATGAATCCGTGAAATATCTAGGGGTAAGACTCAATAATGATCTATCGTGGAATAAACATATTCGAGAAATAACCGGTCAAGCTAATCGTAAAATGGGTTTTGTTAAAAGAATATTAGGAAAGTGCGACGACAAAGTGAGAGAAATTAGCTACTTTTCCCTCGTTAGACCACATTTGGAATACGCTGCCAGTGTTTGGAACCCTCATGAAAAAGGCTTAATAACAGAGTTAGAACGCGTGCAAAGAAGAGCTGCCAGGTATGTGAAAGGTCGTTACGATAGTCTTGTTAGTGTAACTGACCTCTTAGATAAACTCGGATGGGAATTTCTGTCGGACCGTAGATTGAAAAATAGACTAAACCTTTTAGATAAATTCAAGAGCTGTGTCTTTTCTGACGAAGTTAACCATATTTTGCGGACGCCAACGTACTACGGAAGATCAGATCATATAAATAAAATAAGAGAGATAGATTGCAGAACAGACAGATTCCGAATGTCATTTTTTCCTCGATCAATAAGAGATTATAACGGCAGCAATAGACCTCGTAAATAGCTTGCATGACTTGTAGTGTAGCCTACTAACCTATGTAAAACTTAAAGCATGTTTCTGAATTTCTATTCTATATTCTATTTCTAACAGCATATAATAGTATAGTTTGTTATTATACGGGACGTTTTTTGGACGGTGTGGTGTGCATGTGGGAGTCCAAATGCATACTGCATGCTGGTGATTGATCACCCCCTGCCAAACACCCTAGAGGTGGCTCGCAGGGTATTATGTAGATGTAGATGTAGATAACCATCTCGAAATCTGTATTTGGCATTCTTTTTCTACTGTAGGGTTCATTGAGCGTTAGGTCATCTCCTAATCGATATTGGATCCGCCTGCAGCGTTAAAAAGACAAATTATCATTTCATTTCCAGGTCCACTTCACCATTTTACGAAGACTACCAATGATAGCCACCGGAAAGAGTTTAGTGACAATAATTCCTCTTCGTCAAGGCTTTACAAACACTCTCTTAACAGTCTCAGAAACATAGTGGAACTCCAGTATGAACGTCTTTTAATCTATTTAGCAAAAAACACAAAAAATTAAAAAGATAATCCAACTCATGCATGGTTTCAAGCTGAAAGAAGTTTGTCTACGTGTAAATCAAATAAGCTGCCACTCTGAATCTTTGTGGAAGATTAGGAACTCCCAGAAATGTAACCTTTGACTAAAGAACAGATTGGCAGATATGGAAGAAGTGATTCATAAAATTCGAGCATTCTCGTTAATTAAATTTGGACGTCTTGAGGGAGATGGGTCTGATTGCGGTACAGTTGCCCTTGGAAATTTTGTGGCCTGGTTTAATTTGAAAATATCCCAAGATAACGTCATAGCAGAAGCTCTTTGGCGGCAGCTTACTCGCAAACATCGGAGGAAATTCAAATTAGCGAGATACAAACATTTTGCGGGCTCTGAAAGCTTCGTCGACTTCCACCAAGTTTGATCAATAATGTCGCGCACACACGAGCAACTAGGCACGAGCCTGCTGTGATGTCGCTCGCCGAGTTCTCACGGGGTTTTTCGCTGGGAAAATAAATGACGAGCGGTTTGTTGTTGGACAATTGCCGAGCGGCCAGGCGGGAACAGCGCTTCGCATGCGCATCAGCCACTTCGGAAAGAGGAATTAAAACCTCGTTTCCGCGCCGCCACACGCTTTAACGAATTTTTCTTCTTCGCGGGATTGGGACAGCAATTAGAAATAGATTAACGATCCTGACCAAAGGACAAAATCAGAGCAAATGTAACAATCACCATTGCGTCATCGCCGTTGCCGTCAATACCTGTGCGGTGGCTATTAGCGTCGCCCCTAATCGGCTTAATCTATATAAACCATCCTATTCGAGTACACTTGTTAATGGGGCCATACATAAGCCTTAGTATATTAACCAGATAATATAAAAGTCGC
This sequence comes from Ischnura elegans, assembly GCF_921293095.1. Classification (NCBI taxonomy): domain Eukaryota; kingdom Metazoa; phylum Arthropoda; class Insecta; order Odonata; family Coenagrionidae; genus Ischnura; species Ischnura elegans. Next base: position 134,772,913 of record NC_060246.1, read on the forward strand.
CATTATATTCTTTCTATTACGATACCTATGAGAAAATGTCATCCAGATGAGTTATAACGCTTGAATAATTATAACATTCGTACCTTTACACCTAACAGATAAGGATAAATACTTTATATTTTAATCATAAAATGTTACTGTAGGGTAAAGAGTAAATGGCAATAACCTATTTCAATACCAAAGGGTCGCGGAGAATTGTATTTAGCATGATGTTACCTCAACCCTTTTGACAATACTATTAGTAATCTTATATATTCTCCTCTGAAATAGGGATCAAGATAAAAAGATGGCGAAAGTAAACTACACCATTTATCAAGCATATTTAAAAATCAGACGATGGGCAACATTTTTTCACGTCAGCGAGTTTCCATAGGTGACGAGACATTTACAAGATGGCTGGTTATCGTAAGTGATGCCAAACTCAGAATCATCCCGCACTATTCTCAAGGAAGTGCATCGCTCATCGGACAAGGTTCATACATGGCGGGTTAAGAGGCCGCATCACTCTCGATCGTCAGATTTTCTTTCGTGACACATTGCTGCCTTTAATTAAAGCAAACATCTTGAAATGATCAAGGTATGTATAGTGGACCCTTTAAAAAATTTATATCTATATCAACTGGAATTTGAAAATAAATGCGACAGGTCGCCCTTAATCGGCATTTGTGTCGCCCTTAATCGGCATAATTTATTTAAACCATTCTATTCGAGTACACATGTTAATGGGGTCATACATAATCCTTATTGTATTAACCAGATAATATAAGAGTCGCCATTACATTCTTTCCTGTGTGAGAAATTGGATTATGTATCCAGTCAATATTCTCTCTCATTTTTCAACAGTTTTGTGGAGTAGCATAACGTGGAAGAATTTAATGCACATAGTTATATCCCAAACCAATTTATCTCCCGACTAGTTTCAAAGCGCCATTTTTAAGTAACACGTCGATAGGAAAGATTGGGTTATGTGATCAGTTGAGAGGGAGTTACGCGTCTAATTAGGGTCACGAGAGGGGAGGGGCTCACCAGGTGTATCACCCTCACGGCGGAGTGGTTTATCCTTAATCATACTCCTTTTACTCCAATTGCAGCTAAGCGAGGCTAAAGAATCGATGAATATTTATAAATAATTTATGGGATACAAGCATAGACGTAAGGAAATAATTCATAAGATTCCACGCTCGGAACATATTTCTGTAAGATAGCGACGTTTTGACGTCAGCAGCATCAGAGAAGTCAAGAGTAGAAGGATTCGAAATACGGTGCTTCCGAAGAATGACGAAGGCAAAAATGGATTGTGCGAGTAATTAATGAGGAACTGCTGGGAAGTGTGAGAAAAGAGAAGTACTCTCATAGCATCCTAAGGAGAAGACGGGGCGAGTTAGTCGACCACATCATGAGAGATAATGGCCTGATGAAGACAATCGTTGTAGGACAGGTGGATGGGAAGAAGGCAAAGGGACGTCCTCAAATGAGTGATGCAGGTTATTAAGGGTGTTTAAGAGAAGAAAGACGTCACAATGAAAAGGCTGGCGGATATGAGAGTAGGATTGAGAGATGAGTCAAACCGATCTTAAGATTGTTGACTCATGATGATGATATAATAAGCATTATTTTTAATGGCGCAGTCGTACATCTACCTCCTCAATTGTTATATACACGTACTCTCCTCCGTCAACTTCATGCAGTTGCGATATTTTGGGGGATAAATTTTGAGGACATTCAGTAACCATTTCTTTCTTCAAAGGGTTTTGGCAAATGCTATTTTCGCTCAGTAAATCTGCAAGAGACGAGATTACAGAAGCGTAGAGACTCTAGAATGCCTGGTACGGGCAAACACGGTGGCTTTTACCCATGCAAGTTCCGCCCACAGCGGCTTCGTTCGTTGAATGCTGTGGGATAAATGAGTCCGTAACAGATGCGTGAGAATTTTTTCTAATCGTCTCACATCGTTTTGGGCCACGACGTAGATTTCGATCGCATCAAACGACTCGGAGATGAAATTTCACCAAGCGTGTCAGTCTTAAATCAGTCTCACTGAGGAATACGTTATGTTTGCAATTTAAACATTTTATGGGGTGTGTAACCACATTTTTGGAGCTCGGATAACAAAATATATACATTTATTCCTGTAAATTTGTTTATAGTTGGATATATGGTGGATATAAGCAAATGGATCATAATGTTTGGCAATTTTTTGCAAAGACGTATTTTACAAAACTCAGCCATCGTTTACAAGGCTATGGAGCCCTTTTTTAGTAATCAATATTTTACTTTGCGTAAAAATGAGCACAACAGGAAGGAAATAACTTGAAATCTATGGGATAATAGAGTATAATATATATTCCACCAGCATTTTCACGAATAACTTCGCATATTCTAAGTTCTACCTGTATGTTTGTAGCGTGAGAGTGATATGATACACCCAATAGAGGTAGAAAAAGTATAAAATGCTTTCTTCCGGCAAGAAACACATTTCAACGGTTGTCAAGATTTTAGGTTTCGACATGGATAATTAATCCTAATACATTTGATACTCGCATCCAATTTTTGATGTGAAAATATTTTCCCCATATTGTTTAATAAAACCTCACAACGGCCTCCAGGACTCATGGACGCGTAAAGAAAGACAGATATGGCCAGTGGCGGGAAGCAGGGCTTGAGAGATGACGTATTGCGAGAAGTTAAGGGAATTACTGTTTAAAAAGAATAATAACTGCTATCATTAGCTAATTAATAATTTTAACGAACAAAAGCTAAAATATAACGCTCTTGGAAACTAATAATGAAATTAAATAGCTAACTGGGTATTGATTAATAATTGCAATCGTCAACCTTTTTAGCCATAGCTAAGTATTTTTGCCATGATAACTACTCTCCTACCAAAAGGTCGAAATGCCCAAGTTTGACTTGTTGCATATAGGTTACTACTAAATTAGCAGAAATGAGCGGTACTGGAAATGAAAGGGAATTTATACCTTTTTGAGCTTACTCTCTATCATCAGAAATTATTCCTTAAATTAACCATTTTTTATTGCGAAGTTCTTGAGAGAATAGCGTTCGCAGTTGAACGACCGTTTTCCGAGCGTCAAAAACTGCACCTTTTTTTAAATAAAAAGCCGGATTAAAAATACTAATGCAAGGATGAGTTTAAAATGATATTGAGAAAACGTAGAAATAAATTTCACTCCATTTCAAGTGTATTCAATGCTGCTAATTTAGTAGTTATCGAGATTCAGCCCTTCAAACCCGGGTATCTCGAGTTTTTGCAAGCACGGTAGTATACTAGGGTGACATACTCTTGTTTCTGTGAACGTTAGCCTCACGAACATTCGGAGACTTTCGCAAACCATTGGACAAAAGGAAGGGTATTTTGGGGATCAAAGCTTTCAAATGAGCGTTCACGTGCCAAACAAAAGTGACACCTTATTGCACCAGCCGGCCTGGAGGAAAATGATGCAACAAAAGGGGACTACGATTACGCGTGGAGTCCAAGTGTTGAAAAGCCACGAGGACTGACGTTACAGGGCCAGTTAGGCAACAATGGGACAAGCGTCAAGCCCATAGCTATGGGTAAACAATCCAAACAACAAACAGGCATCAAACAACGAGGGAATGCTCATAAACCACTGCGAACCGTGCTGCGAACTCCCACTCCCTGGGATATAATCTGATTGTTCATAGGAGTTAGATGCAAATTTAGAAGGCATATTTTTTTCGTCCGCTTTATTCGACTGCTTCAGACTTAGACGATCTCTTATTCATAATTGATGGAAATAACAAATAAACGCTTCCATTAAATATCGTAATGTTACTACGTTGCTATGTCTCTTTCGTCAATTTATGCATAAGACTATGGCCTAAGGGAATGAATCTGTTTGTTGTGCCAACTGTTGACAAACGAAAATAACCCGCAAATACTATGGCTAGGCACGCATACACCACTTAAGCGGAATCAAAGGAACTTTAGGGACCATTCTTCCAAGACTCACTTTACATTACCTACATTAAGCTCGTCGTTATAGATATCCGAAAATATTTTACTTCCTCTGAGACCTCCATATTTACCCACTTTTTGTATTTGGACTTATTATGTGTTTCTCAACAAACTTCAACGGAAAGTTTACTATTTCAATAAAGGATAAGTTGGGAATTTCAATAAAAAATTCTTCACTTGAGTTTAAGGCGTGAAAGCGTCTTTTAATTTGCAGTTAATTTATGGTAGTGCACCATCTAGTAAACTTAAAATTACTGAGATTCATGAGATATAATGAAGAATCCTCAGACTTACAAAGTACTCACTTTTTTACTCAAAGATCGCGTGTGCCCGCCTAGCAGAGGGAAATTAAAAAAGTAGCTACTTCCCTTAAAATTATGGGGTAAAAAAGAATTTTAGTATCCATTACACCATATACTACCGACTCGTAAAACTTACATAACGGCCGCAATGAACGCTCACATACTTTATTGGGTATTCATACATTTTTTAGCCATAAAACAATATGATGGTGGGGCTAAATTATTCCACGCAAATGAAAACCATGCAAAGCCCATCATTGTAATTTTGATACTTTTACTCAATTGAAAAATTTTAATTTCCCATTACAAATTGACTAAAAAAATTGTTTGAAAATACACGCATAAATGGGAATGTCATGTTAATCGCAGTTTTGAATTCTTTAGTGCAAACTGATTCTTTGACAATTTTTTAGCCGAAAATGATCTGAAATTTGAATAAACAGAGAAAAAATCTGGAGGCAAATTGGTACGATTGAATGGTACCAATTTAAACTAAATTGGAATGTATATTGATGATAAATAAAGGTCAGTATTCAAAACATAACACGTGTTGACTTTTCTGGCTCTAAAATTAAAGCTTTCCAGAGAAACTCGATTACTTCAATGCTCGATACTCATCCTTTGAGATGAAATTACTGAATGATAGAAATTCGTTTTAACTTCGGACGCAACTCTTAATTAAGTCCATATCATCATACAACCGAATATCTTGAACTGAAAAGTAATCAAATCATACTCTTGAAATTTTAAATTATTTCTTCATTTATGGTCCATGATCGAACGTGAATGAGGAACCTGTGATACACATCAGTATGTAAAATATGGCATTACAATGCTTGCAACTTAAACTTACAAAAAGACCCAAATTCATTCGTAATGAATAATCAGAAAATGAATTTCAGGGGTCAATATAGAAACAATCAATAAATTTTGTCCAATAATTATAAAATTCGCGATTGAAAATTTTCGAAAAGTTTCTACCTAGTTGATTATGAAAATCCTTCACAGAATAGTTTGGTCTTGGTAAAAAAATGGGCTTTGGCTTATTGTACAAGTAATCGTGCCTTCCCTACAAAAATGAGTGATAATAATTTATCAAAAATTAGACGTGACACGCATTCACGCCATACGTATACGATCGAAAGTGTGTCATGACTTCAGAATGCTGAAAGAATCCTTTGGATTGTCACTCAAAATGCTTGGACGTTAAAATTCACCTAGTTACAGTTTCTGGAGCGACCCGGGTGCCAGCTCCAACGGTCACCAATCAATACAAGCCTTGCAATGGAAATTTCCTCTGCGTTAAACTCAAACCTTAGAATAGACGTGAAGTAACGTTTATCCAGGGACGCACTTTGGTTCGTGACTCAGAAGTAGTGGGGGAACAGGAGAAAGAAAAAAATACACTGAAAGATCGGTTGGTTTGCTGTTTTCACCCGGGAAAGCGAGAGAAGAAAGGATTTTATCTAAGTAGGTAAGTAAAAGGTAGGGCTACTTGAAGAAGGTCGGAGAGAAACCCGGCGTCGATTTCAGCGTCCTCTTAACTCAATGTAAAGGGAGAAGGGAAAAACAGCAGTTACGTATTCAAAATGATAGTAGTACCTAGATATGTATATATTGTATTGTTTATACCTCGTTATATAAGTCATATAATTCGTCAGTTAAGCACTGTTCTCAAGTAAAGATGGCGATACGGTTGAAAAATTTCAAAAGAAAGATTCAAAATCGAAATTCAATACCAATTGAATATCAAATTTTAGGTTTATCCCGGTGAGTTCATATCAGAAAGAGTTCCTAGGTTCCACACCGGTTTGAAGTACCAATAGATAAAACAAGTACTCTTTGTACAGCTTAATGTGCATTAAAAAACCCGTTATGCGATTTAAACATTATTATGGAATGCATGGTAATTATATAGGTGCTAACACAAAATAACAAAGGATGCTTTTGTTCCTTCCTCTTGTCTTAGGACTGGTTTTAGTTATATTTAGGTAAAATTTACAACATGATTCGAAGTCATCATCATTAGTCAACAATCCTAAGATTGGTTTGACGCAGCTCTCCATTTCTCTCTCCTATCCGCTAATCTTTTCATAGCTACATATTTATTCTCTTTTACATCCTTTATAACCTGTCCTATATAACTCATTCGGGGCCGTCCCTTACCCTTTTCCCCTTCCAACTTTCGAAGTATCCTATTGAATTGTCACTGTGGCTGTGTCAAATGAGAAGATACAATACCTTCAATTGTCATGCTTCGAAAAAAGCTGAAACAGACTCCGAGCTATCAACGTCTTGCTCTACTCCGAATAGCTCATATTGCTATACGAGTCAAAAATAATAAAACCCTTATGTCGAATAAAACTGCTAATAACTTCTATAATAACATATATATATCACCTAGACGTCCATTTAATTAGTTTCGCAAAAGGTTTCATGCTTTTTGACTCGGAATTCTCTTGAAAGCCCTTTCTTTTTCTTGCAGCAATTTTTACATCCATGGTAATGAAGTGAGTTCCTATTATTTTAATCTTGCTAACCTGTATTAACGCATCGTTTTATTAAATTTACGCCTAAATATTTAAAATTCCTGGACATAAATTGCAATAATGAGGGTTGCTTTTCTTCATTGCCAAACATTAACAAACTTATTATCAATATGCTTCAACCAAAAATTTCAGTCAATAAACCAGAATAGGAAGTGTTAACACCATCCATTTGCCAGTGATTCACGGAAATCAGAGATTCACACATTGGGATTTCATTGCGACAATGAAATTTTTTCGAAAAAAAATGGTATGTCGGAGCTAATTAAAATGGCTTGAGGGAGTAACTAAATAGGGAGGGAGTAAGTAAATAACTAAATGAGTAAATAAATTTAATATAATCCAATAATTTTATTATTTTCAGATTATCTGCATGTTAGGATGGAGGGTTCATCCCTGTAAAATGTAGGCACACTCAATAAGAAGCAAACAGCCGTATTAAATTTCTACACTTATTTATTGGTTCTTGTTGAGCTGTTAACGCTTAAACGTGAAATTTCAGCGCCAGTTGTGTTAATAAACAAGTGTAAAAAGTTACTACAGCCGTTCCTTCTTATTTAATTGAATTTCCACAAATTAAGCTCGTCGAAAATTGACCTGGTAGGCACGCTTTCTTTCTTGAGGGTATAGTCCCTAGCTCTGCGTGAAAGTCACGATGTTCCTTGAAATTCCGACCGTCGATAAATTGGACTTTAATAATATTTTTAAGCACAGATTATTTGGTATAAATTATAACGCTGTGTGCGTACTAGACCACCACCATCGTCACCCAGAAGCTTGGCGGAGACGTCGCTCCGAAACGTGGGAGTTTTTACACTCTCACGGACGGCCCTCCACTTACCTATCTCTTTTTTACTTGCACCTCCTTCCAACGCCATTGTTCGGTCCCGATGGGAAATTCGCCCACGCTCCTCCGACCGACTTAACTCCAAAGGGGCCAAAAGGGCAATGAGTACAGGGTCTAAGGGCTTTAAGGATTTCGAAGAGGATTTACAAACGCCACGGCCGCAAGGTTAAATTTTTTTTCCTAATTTTATGGCATAGGGTTCGGCTGGTAGGCCTTACGAAGCTCTGGATAGCTCTGAATTAGGTCTCACCGACGCGTAAAATTATCAGGTACTATGCACAAAAGTCACGTAAAACGGAGGAAAATAGGACAGAGAACTAATAAAATAGCGTAAAATCACGTAGAAATACTGCTCACAAATGTCCAAACGAGCATATAACTTTGAAAGTCTTAAAGTCATTTACTGTAGAACATGTAAACAAAAAACTACAACTAGTAGAGCATGCACCGTAGAATGTGAACTACACAAAAAACTGCAGCTAGTAGAATATGTATCCCTGACTTGCTTTGATAAGCTTTCAACAGACAGTTTATACTATCACCTATCTATATTTCGCCAGAGATTCGGGAACTAAGAACTTTCATGATATGTCTGAAAAAAACACTGCAATAAATTATTAAAGAAAAATAGTCCTTATCTATACGATATTTTAAAAATTAGTGGACAATAGAAATATAATGTTTCAGAAATCATTAGTGGGGAATGAATAACTTAAATTTCGATAGTAGAGTCATCACACTCAGTACACTACAGAGGGCCAATAAATGCGAAAAATTTTAGATATCTAGTTTAAAAATCTCGTGGAACAGTCTCTTTCACTTTTTTTAACAAATACATGCACGTCGAATAGATGCTAAAATATTTTCTATCGCGTAATTTTAATAGCATCAATTAAATAAAAGTTTTAATATGCTATAATTAGATTCTATATTTCAGTTATGGCCTGAATTCAATTCTTCGTTGAATAGGGTCTCCGCTAAAAATAGTCCATTAGCTATGTTTATATTATTTTAATACATATTTATTTTTTTAAATGATTATTTCTTAAGAACAATGTGGGAAATTATTTCAGTCCAATATTGTCCTTCCCTCAGTCCCCTAAAACCTACATTGTGAACCCCTTGTATTATGAGGCTAACAAAATCAGATTTTTCTCTATCTTTTAGTTCATTATTCATTCCATTGAAGCATTCCCTCCGTACAAGAACACTCCATGTTGACTGTACTTGAAAACAAAAACTATGCTTGCATAGAAAGAATACTCCTACATCACTTAAACGCGCTCGTCACATTTTTCTGTCCTGATCTCAATTCCAACATCTCCTCATCCGAGAGATATCCTCATCTATATGGTCGATGGTAACTTCGGTTTTCACAGAGCATGATTCGCAAGCTTCATCCCTGTTACAGACACTTCATGCCAGCCGAGGCCTATTCACGTATGAGATTGCGCATTCTCCCGCATACTACCCACTGTAAAGGGTTCCCCTTTCCGATGGGCCGACCACAGAGCATGCTCGTGGAGGACAAAGGGAAAGAGGTCATTGAAACGGTGCCGCAGACGACGGAGGATTAATAATCGATAATGCAGGAATTTCCTTCAATTCCTATCCTTTGCCGCTGGAATGGAGACTGGAATCAATCAAAGGATCAATGAGGATCTCTCGAAGTGTTCAGTCCTATTTCATTCGGAACATGTAGGGATTCTTTTTCTGCCCACCTCACGATTAACAGACATAATTTACCATCTATTTTCAGTTGCCACCAATTACGAAGCGAAATAAACGAATTTTGCAAGTAAATGATATCGGAATGCTGTGAATTTGGAGCATGCAATCACAAATATTTCGATACTATTCGAAAACTATTCATTTCACCAACTTCTTCTGAAATGCTTATGAAAAGAAGGCGCTCACTAATAGGAAAGAGATAATGAGAGGTTCATTACGAGAGAATGGAAAGAAAAGCCTGCTGAAGAATATGAATAAAAAGTGGCGCTTTGCGGTGCGGAAAAGTGTAGAAATAGGAGGGAGGACGAGAAAACACTGGAGGCGTTCATGATGAGGGTATGGGGGAAATTGTAGAGAGTAAGGTGGACGGGGAGGAGGAGGATCGACGAAGTGCTGGACATGGTGGGTGAGAAAAGTAAACTTAAGGATGAATTACGGAGGAGACAGAAGGATTGGATGAAGCGAGAACGGAGGGGAATTCAAAATCCATTCTAAAAGGAAAAAATGTTTGTTTAGCGAGAGGAAAGAAGGAAGAAAATATAATCTATGAATATAAAAAAGTAAATGGACCTTTTTCTGGATTGAAGAGGATAGTCCAATTTCGGAAAGGGGACAGGCTGCTCTAATCCATACATGTTCCGCGTAAACCTACCACAACCGGTAGAATACTTCAGAAAACATAGTTTTTATGATCCAAAAGGCAACATGAAACATGTACTGAAAAATTAAATCAATATTTTCATGGGTGGATTGAAAAAATTCTGAGTTTACTGTGAGCAATCGCGGACCTCTTTCAATTAAAACACGACGGTCCCTGAAATTTTCCATTTTCTTCTTTTCATTAATTTATATTTTCATATTCCCTAATTCTTCATAATTCTCCTTTTTATATTCCGTTTAAATTCTGTTTGGCGATATATTCCAACATTCCTTACCGTACCTTGAAGTGCCTCATGGGATAAGCGGTGAAACTCGTTTAATCATTGAATATTTATAGCTTCATTCTCCATATAACTGAAGATGAAATTTAACAAAAAATATATGAGTTTGAATGTGCAATATAAAGAATAAAATACTGAGTTTTAAGCAGAATATTTAAAAAAAACTGCAACGGGTAGGAAGTCTTATAGCAATCTCAAAAGCAAATTTAGGATTTATTTTAAATTTGCATAATTACCAATGAAGCTCGAAAATCTAACATAAAATATGACATCGCTCTCGGCGTTAATTCACTAGTATATTTAAGATATATGCAACACCTTAAATGAAAAAAATGTTTTAAACACGCAGCGTTAAACGTTTTTGGGAATATTTATCCAGTGACAACCAAAAAAGCTGTTAATTCAGATGGATCACGATCAAAACTGCACAGTCAGATTCCCTCTAAAAATTCCCACGTCCCGGGTATGCTGTGTTTCGCAAGAAATAACGCGTAGGCAGTTTTATAGGAGCAGAATTCAGCAGCAATATCAGAGGATAAAATGAAACGATTTGTCGAGTCAGTTATGCTCAGGTATAAAATCTCATCAACAGGTAGGATTCTTTATTCTTCCTTGACGGAGCGGTCTTGATGATGGGTGACGACAATCAAGTTATCACTTGTCTGCGGTTCGATAGAATATCCACAAGGCATAAAATTTATTTATTTTTTCAGGTTTTCAATTACAAAGGATGGAATAGCGTGAGCATGAACACAGAGATTGAGTATCTCCAGAGATAGAGAATATTAAGGTAGAAGTAAAGATATCTGATTAAATCTCATTTAAAATATTTCACTTGTTGCAAAACGAGTGAAGGCAAAATTCACAATATCTTAATTAAATCTATTGAAATAGAAGTGAACGTACACAGAATGTAGAATGCATAGCTAAAGATGAAAAACCATATAAAATCTTAATGCTAATGTTTCATTTCATGATTCAACGTTTTATGACATTCAACTTTCTGATACCAAATAATTTACTTGGTTATATAATAATTTGATAAAAGAATCATTTATCTACAAATATTATTTAAAAATCCATAAAAATCGTGCTAAATATTTTCCACTTGCATTTTCCATTTTGGCACATCATACATATTCTGCAATGAGGGAAAGCCATATGAAATACCAATTAAACTAAAAAAAATACATTAAAAGCATTTCAATGAGTCAGTATATCTTGTAATATTAATATCTTATTAATCTGCAAATTCCCACCTCTTCTGGTTCTATGCACAGTGATATTTAGTTACTGCTGATATAATAATGTAAAATACTTTTCACTGTGATGAATGCTTTCAGTAAGGAAGCAGATTCTGTGAGTTGGGACAAGAATTAAATCCATCAGGTCATTTTACACACATTGCCCATAAAATTCACATAATCGTGAATTTAATTATCAAATTACAATACTTTTGTGGGAGAAAATGCATATTATAAGCATATATAGTTACTGAGTAGTCCCGTTGAACAAACTATAATCTCTCAGGGTCTCAGGTTTCGATGAAGATGAATGTATAAATATGAACTTTTTGATTCTCAAAAGCCTATGCCAAATCATTTATGTGTATTATAAATAGTTTATATAAATATTAAATATTATTATGCGTATCATGGGTTTATTATTATAGAGAATCGCAAATGGTATTTTTTGAGGATCTATACTCGAATCTATAGATTTTCCCCGATTGCATACAAAAAAATTCAGCGAAAGAGAAGTATCATAAGAGGTATAGGGTATATACATTATGCATGATGAAATTCCAGAAAAAACTAATTCTTTCATGAATTTTAGCCTTGAATAAATTTGGATGGACCTAGATCATACCTAGATGAAACCGACTTGCAGCACGGAATTAATACGAAATTTGCCCATCTGTTAACTCTCTCATAACATTCATTGAATAAAGTCGTTTTACTGATGCTTTATACCCGTAAAATGACTGCCTTTCCATGCATATTTCCTCACAAATGTAAGCGACAGGATAGGTGAACATTAATACGGAAACCTGACAACTGTCCGCTGCATGCATGAAAATGTCCTCTGTGTGACCGCAGTGGTCTCTATTCTGGGCAGGGGCCCAGCCAAGGGTTGTGCAAAGGGCCTCGTTCGTTATACCGTGCGGAACACCATGTATTCAGAAGTTACTCAAAAGAATAGCCCGTTAACATATTTATAGGATTATAATTCGTATGGGTTTTGCTTCAAAGTAATAATTCCGGTAAATAAAATCATTAGTTTACCCACTTCCACCCACAGTAGACAGATGGCCAAATACTGTCATTCTGAGTATATGAGGCTCTACAAGAAAACCAGCACTTATTTCTGATTTCATGTTGCCACAAATATGTTGCTGAAGCTTGCAATGGCTTAATCCAATTATTAGTTTATTTTTTAATCCCGTCGAAATAAGCCCACTGACGGAAAGAGATGGATGAGAAACGGAAATTCAATCTGGACGACTATTTTATGCAAATTGCATGCAAGTGTCATGCAAGGAAACAGAAAATCGCGATGCATAGGTTACTTTAAATTTGCTTTATCCAAAAAATATACTTTCCCTGAGTATTCATCCTTTCCATCAAGACAACACGTATAAAATTGATCAACATTAGCATCTGACGTTGTCACCACTCAGTGTAGCTACCATGTGGGTACGGATCATTCTGAAGAAACAAGTTAATGTGTCATAAAAATATTTCACTGTTGATGAAATCTTCACGGGAAATCAGCCGGGTAAGGATGGACATTGCTGCTAACGTTTCAATGGCCTTCTCTGCCATCGTCTTCGGAAGAATGATGGACCTGGTGATTGCCGGGCTTATATACACCGTTGGGGAGGTCAAGTCGACTGTGATTGGTCAGTTTTTGAGGTTTCTTTCCTCCTCTCAGCTTACTCATTCTTTTTGTCATGGGGTTCCACGATTTAACTCCCTTAACGGTGTATATAAGCCCGGCAATAACCAGGTCCATCATTCGCCCTTAAGACGATGGCAGAGAAGGCCATCGAAGCGTTGGCAGAATTTTTCCTATGTCCATCCTTACCCGGCTGATTTCCCGCGAAGATTTTATCAACAGCATTCGCCGGGAAAGCACCAAATCCTTCTTCAATATTTCGCTGGACTGGCTGGATTCCCAGCTTCAAAACAAGTACGAGTAGTTAGCCCAAAGCAATTTTTCCGTCCACATAGGATAACTATACAATATCTGTCAATTCACACTCATAAGAAGGCCATAACCAATAGAATGCAGAATTTAAACTCATAATTATCATAATACTAGCAAAAATCTTGCACTTCAACATTACATTTCGCATAAATCGTATCAAGCCACACCAAAACAGACACAGGTTCCTGACAGGACCCGTTTTCATTTAATATTGATGAAAATTGTCACTGTGGTATTTTTGTTCTTTACTATCCATAAATCATAAAATATATTTTTGATGTGCTTAAGTGAATAAAGTGGCAAGAATTATAGAGTCCACATCTCCGGAAAAGAATCAGTGAAATTTATTTCCTATTAAAAATAAATCTATTTTAGTATAAAAAATTAAAGCAAGTCTTTTTATCTTAAAACTGGGAAATAAAATCAATTCGTCTTATATTTAATGATTTTTTTCCGATTTTCAATTGATTTTGAGGAAATGATTCCAATTTCCCAAAATTTTATTAGAATTCTGATTACCAATGCAATAGATCTCTTTGCTAACGCAAAAATGAATTGCTAACGCAATCATTACGTATGATAATTGTTCACATGCGTTGCCACAGTGGATCAAAAATCCTAGAAGATAATTCAGTTATCGCAATTTAAAACTAATTGTAAGCGTTCAAATTTCCCGAAGTCGTATTTCATCCAATACCATTACCGGATATCTGTGGTCATGTAACACCATTCAATACCTTAGATAGCCCACGATCGCGAAGGTATTGGGACGTTGGTTGTTGTGATCGCCATCGCTGCGTTGATGACACACTTCCCTCCTTGGATGCACTTTTTCTCAAATCGCCGAAAAACACAAAAAATCCTTCCCACGAGCGTGCAACAGCGATCGATGAAGCCTAAAATTGTGACTTTTATTTTTTTCAAGCCCAAAGATCGTCTTTAATAAACTTCCTCCATCGCCTGCTGACACGCTAGCAGATCAATCTTTAGGACAAACTTCACGAAGCGATAGATGTTTTCAAAGATCTGAATACCTACGAATAAGAACGCATTTGCAGGTGATTTAAAACTTATTCCGTGTAAAATAAATTTGAAGGCTATGCAAAAGAGCTGTTAGGCGAAGAATAGAGTACATAAAGTCGTTAACATTTTCAGACTAATCCTACGATCTTAGAAAGAACTAATCCTATGGTAACATTTGACCAAAATACTATCCTTCGTTGAGCGTATTTGGAAGTCGCATAGAGCGTGGAATTAATATGCACTAGCGGTCCAAAGTTTTCGATCACCTATGCACAAGAATATATCTTTATTTCAATGTAAAAACACATCGTAAAAACTAAATAGACCTATAAAATATATATTTCCTCTATCTATCATTAAGTGCAATACAATATGGTTTATATTTTAGCCTCTTCAAAGTATCCACCCTTTGCTCTCAGAGCAGCTGTACAAACTCTTGAAATTCTGGAAATAAGATTTTGTAGTGTTTGTTCAGATATTGCAGTCCAACAGCTCTGTAAATTATTCCAGAGCTCTTCAAAATTGGATGACCTCAGTTTTCGGACCTCCCTGCCAAATTCATCCCGTAACAGTTCAATGGGATTTAAGTCTGGTGACTGACTTGGCCAAATCATATTTTTCAGTTACCCACATTTCTCCTTTCTATTCACATACCCTCTACACAACTTACAAGAATGCTCGGGGTCATTGTCCTGCTGCAGAACAAACCCACAACCAATATTAAGCCTCTTGCCAGATGGAACTGCATTGTTCATCAGTATCCTGTGATATCCTTCCTTCTTTAATGTTCCATTAATTCGCACCAGGTCACCGAATTTATCACCCGCAAAACATCCCCACACCATTACTGACCCTCCACAATGCATCACCGTAGGTTTCGCACATTGAATCTTGATACGTTCTCCACGAAGTCGACGAACAAACATTCAACGATGGCTCCCAAATACTTCAAACTTCAATTCATCCATGATTAACTCCTTGAACCATTGCTTCACGCTCCAGTTCTTACGTTGTTGTGCCCACTGCATTCCTATCACCTTGTTTTGTGTCCATAATAAAGGTAATTTGGCCGCTATGCATCCCTTTAAACCTTGTTCACGAAGACGGCGTTGCACTGTTGAGACAGAGATTGGAGCTGCTCGCATTTTATTGACCACCTCGCGAATGTCAGGTGTCGTACGAGTCCTCTGACGTTTACTCTGTACATACATGAACAGATCTTCCCTGTATGATGTTGCACGGGGTCTTCCAGATCGCGAAACACTTGCATTGGCACCGGTTTGCTTGAACCGCTGCAATGTATACACCACTGTAGATTGGGGCTACGCTAACTTTTGCTGCTATTGTCCCACTAGAATAGCCTTCGTGGTGCAGAGTTAAATTACAGCCCATTTTTTTAGTTCCAATCTCCTGCCTCCGTCCCATTCGAAGGTAATATGGTATGCACCTGATCAGATACACAAACACACTGCTAGCAGCATATAGTGTACTGAAAAATAATGAGAACTGCTTGCTAGACCGACAGCTGAAGGAATGAGGCCCATTTGTGTGGACACGTGGTAATGACACGTCAGTGTTGTAGTGGTTTCTCATCAGCGACTCTACATAAGGAGAACCGGTCGAATACACAATAGATTCGTTCCGTCTTTGCATGTTTATGCTTGTTTTATAATCAGAACAGGGCTATGATACATTGTTTAAACCTAAATCTCTTTTTTAACCACAAATCCATAGTTGTGATAGGTGATCGAAAACTTTTGACCGGTAGTGTATGCACTTCATATTGACATCCAAGAAAGGGCTTTACCCGTATTGTATACGGTGAAAATATGGACGTAATATTACTTCCAATTTTGAATTAAACATCATAAGCAGCATTTTTTGTAATTGGCATTATTTCAAAATCTAATTAACGTTGAAAATCAAAACATTCAATCAAATGAGTAATTTTTCAACGTTTTCTAAACTTTGAGTGATCGGCTGCAAAAATGACCGTTCTTATTCGGAGGGAGGCATGAAAAAGTTATTGACGTCGATCGACGCTCATGTTCAATGGAATTAGTCTCTAATTTATAGTAGTCACCTCTTTCTTTGCTTTCGCATTGGGCTGGACTGGGAAGTCTCATGACGTCACGAATGCTTGAAGTGGGCAAATTTTTTTTTGCAAATAAATCTTTTACAAGGAAATAGCTGAACACAGAAATAAATATCCGCCAAAAATCTATGTTATAATTTATATCCCGATTCCTTGTATTTGACCTTGATCCTTTTTCACAATATATGCCTCTATTTTCGTTCTTTATGATTTCCAATGTGTCCATTCATCGAGAAAGAGAAAATGGAGCCAATGGTAAAATTTCAGGTGAGCATTATAAGAAAAAAGAAAACGGATTTTAGGTCTCGAAGAGGGGATCGCCGAGAACGGAAAGACTAATAAGCTATAAATGACACGAAAAAAATAAAAGAAAAATTTCACGCGAAAAAAATATCTCGACCAAAATGTGCAAATAGTAAGGGAATAATGAATTTACTCTACCGGAAATTATAAATGTTGAGCATATGGGGAATTTCCTTAAACAGTCACTTCTTGAGTGGTCAGTAGTGAAGTGGTGGAAATAAGTCCAAGAATCAGATGAAATATTAGCAACCAATATAGACACTACGTTGACAGCTTAGCAAATTAACTGAGCTTAACAAGGTTCTTCCACGACAGTTTTATTAAAAGACATTGAGAAAAGTAGGGAAAAAATATCTACATTTAAAATAAATAGGTCTGCAACAAAGTGTTTGGACTGTTGTGTTTTGCTCAAACTGCCAATAGCGAGTGACTGTCATCGGCAGCGCTGCCACCGGTCGCTAGGATAACTATACAGTGTGTTCCGAGGTTGTCTCTTTGGAGATACGAGTGTTTATAGTTTGACAAATAACTTTACTTTCACATTAATAAAATATCAACTTTAGAGTCCACTTTACCTTTATTATGCACCGAAACGAAGATAATAGGATTATTAACTAACGACGATGATATATTTTATGACATCAAATGCCTTTCAAAGAGAAGATCAGCTAGCCGAGGGTAACTGCTATTGGTCACAATGGTATGATACTAATTTGAAGTTGCTTTTTCGTAAGTACAATGGTATTCATCCAGACGAATAGTCATTGCGCTACAGATAAAATTATACCATTATAGCCGTTTTGCCGTATAGGCAGATTACCAGAAGTCGAGCTCATTTACGATAATGCACGACAGGATGCATTTAAGCTATTGAATTCTGAAAAAAGAAGACGAACAGAGCACTAGTGCCATTGCAAGCCTTCTCTCAGCAATGATGACGTCAAAGTCGGGAGAAAATGCAATTCTCTCAAAGTTCACTCAGCAAGAAATCAAATTGAGGATCGAGTTACTGCTGAATCATCTCCACCAAAGCTACAAGAAAGATCCGAACGCTTGCTCTGACCACCAAACTGGATTTCAAGTTAACCTTTGAGGGGTAAAATTGGAGTGATACCAAAAATGAGGAACAAATCGTAATTGATAAGTATCTGATAAAAATTTTGGATGGAAAAACCCTGAGACATATCGATAAGTATGAATCTCGTCAGGGACTTTTTGAAACAAACTTTCCTGTAGTCAGCTCAAGATAGTAAATCCTCTCGGACTTTCTTTCAGTACTTATGATGATTTTAGATGCTTTATATTTTGGGTTTAGATGCTATTTCTTGCTGAATGCCCTGCCGCGTTGAAATTCACATTAAGAGCCAAACGAAAAAAAATTCCATTAGAATTTAGGAACCTGGATAACGTAAGACTGCATGATAGCCAACACATTGACCCAGAAAGTCAAAGGTCCGGGGTTCGATAGCCCTGAACAGGGGAATTTTTTCCTGATTGCATTCAGTAAGTATCATATTAATTAAAGAATATTTAATGTTTTTACATAACAATCCAGTATCATTGCTCGTGGTTGCTCGGCCTTGTCATCCAATCTCACTCCACAATTTCAACCTATTTTTCGGTGCGATATATTTATAAAATATTATGAATACAGGTAATGTAAAAATCTTAATTTTTAAATAATTACTTTTTTATTTACCAACCAGTGAATTCGAGGTTTTTGACAGTTTCACCCCTAAATACTTTCATTTGGCACTTCATACAATCCCACGACCTACCATAATCGTATAAATCACTAGGTTTCAATAAAATCTAGCCATGCATATGTCAAAGGTAATTAAAAATGTTAAAGTGTGTGCGCAACTCAATTTTTCTAACGTGTATCTATCTTGAAAAACCATTCCGTCAACTTATCTACCTTATTTTGACTATCTCCATAGGATTTACATCGTCCAATATATATTTGTTGCGTAATATAAAACTTATGTTTTCTATTTATCGGTGAAGCTATCTATCCCTGGATGCTGTCGATCTTCTTCGTTAAATATAAAAAAGGAGGGCAAATGCTTTATATCCATTATATTTTAAGAGGATAAAGATAGGCTTTCTTATAAGTGCATTATTTTTGCTGCTTCATCTTGCGGGATGGAAGACGTCCTTTGATATCTCGAGAGACGAATGTTTAGTGCATTATTAATATGGTAGGTACAAACCAAAGGGTCTATAAAGGGCTCGCGAGCTATGAAAACGCATTCAATCCACATGGGAACCATTATGCCTCAGAAAGGAAGGGCACTTAGCGATCCTATTGAAGAAGCAAAGTGGTGTATTTGGCAAAGCGGGTGCTTTTAGGACCATTATCCTCCAGAAATATTCCGGGGAATGGCGAGAGGAAAATCCTGAAAAATGATTGGCAGCAGCTACTTGCACGAAAATTGAAAATCCGAGGAATCTCTACACTACAAAACCCACTCCCGACAACTGACTGACTGACTAATACAAAATTGTGGGGTAAACGAAATTGAAGATATTTTTAAGATCCTCCCCGTAAATAGTAAATTTTTAAGAGTAGGTGTTTGTCGATTGATATCATTGTGATTCATTAGGGAGAGTTGGAAATTAGGTTATTTGGTTCAAACTTAATTTTTTAGTTGCATGGTATGAATGAACGTTTTTTTCGCGTCAAAAAGTCATAGAATCGGCCCCTCTAAAATCGCCTGAAACCCTCGGAAAAATTGTCGAAATACTAAATTTCCTATCTATTATAGTGTGGCCAACTTCCTTTTCGTCTTGACATTTTGGAGGCTTTTGCGGTTCAAAATTTTGGGGATGATGGTAATGATGAATTTGAACATCGCGTAGAAGCTTGTTAATGGCACCAAATAATCGTGGCAGTCATTAGTCCAGACCTTGTAACAGTCAGAAAGCCTGGAAGCCAAGAACTGTTTGGTATTTTTAGGATTCAATTTATACAGGTTTGATATCACCGAAAAGAAAAATAACTCGTAAGGAAGAAACGGCAGAAAAAATTGTAAAAACTGGTTGAGTGACCAGAAAAGGCTCCTTATTTGGACTCCTTCTTATTCCCACGAGCTGCTGGGTTTGGAGGAAAATTTACATTTGAAGCTCGAACCACTTCACGGATAACTAGAAATGAGGAAAAGTTCCACCTAATCAGGAAATTACATCTCGGGATACAGAGTTTCCTTGTCACGAGCAGCCGATATAACCACCTAATATTGACATAATATTTGGTTTCCTTATTCCCAAAGTGATTTAACTCAATTAAAATTAAATTGAGCTGACTTAACATCTAACTTCTTTTAATAGTTAAATGACTCGCAGTAGGGTTTCAGTCCAATCATCAAATCTTGCAAAGTCCATTTAACTCACATTCAAAGGCTCAAAGTTAATTTTTTTGAGTGAATTAATTTCAGCTATAATTTCAAGAAATTAACTTTATTTCACTATCAAACGCGGTCCCCCTAACCCACCTGACTTGTCAGAAATTTACACGCAAGTAGTATATTAGCGGCATATAACAAGACGATGAACGCAAAAGAACACACATGAAAAAAGTTACAGCAATAATAATATTTATTGATCACGAAAAATAAATAATCAAGAAGTCGATCATAAAATGCTAGAACCGATGAATAGTAGAAAAATTATGCATTGAATTAAATATAATTCATGCATTTAAACTGTGATGTATGGATAATTCTCAAGTTTGACAATTGAAATACTGAAATGTAGCATCCACTTTTCGCCATTTTTTTTCCGCCGTCTTGTCGAAAATACAGCATTATCTCATCCACCTCTTTACATCACTCCCATTAAGCTTATTATTACAGAGGATATTCGGGTATTATTAAAATAATTTCCAAAGTAAATAGATTCTATTCAATAAATTAAATACTTATGTTTTTGAGTGCCTATTTAGGTATGATCGGAAGGTGTGAATACAGTCTTAAAGTCTTTTTAAAACTTTGTATTCCATCTTGGTTTTCCTATCACTAACAAATAAACGTCCCTAATTATGCCTTCCCACTGACTTGGATCCTGAATACGAATGGTGGCCTGATAGCTGAGGAAGAAGTTTAAGCCTTCAAAGCTATTCCTGAACACAATTCATTAATTTCTTGTAAGAAGAAGCGCTGTACCTTGGTCACCAACATTACGTTAGAAAAAATCTGACAATCAGAAAATCGCGCCACCTTTATTTGTACATATACGCAGCGCGTTTGCTAACGTTTAAAGAGTATTTTTTCCTTGGATAACTTCATTTTATTGGTAATTTTTTTCTTTTGAATTTTTATTTTAACAGTACTTATTCCAAAAGAAATTTATTATTCGGCTGGCAGTTTCATTGCTTGGAAATATTTATCAGTGGGTATGTCAAGATAAGATTTAGGGATTGCGAGGAAGATAGACCGAGGAGGTTTCTTTAGATCTAAAATAATATTTCAAATAAAGACAAGACCAGATTTATAGATTTTCAGAATTTCGATGATACAGTGGAAGAAATTATGACAGTCAGCCTCGGCAGACAGTCAGCCTGTGTCATTACCAACCTCGACAGACAGTCAGCCTGTCTCATTGCCTGCCCCTGCATGAGAACGATTCCTACTTCTGGCTCCAAAATCGGCACGTAAGTGCAAACTCCACCCTGGAATGTGTTCTGAGAGACCTGAAAATGTTGCTTGCTTGTTGCTAAATAAAACCTCGCCATTTTCACAAAAATAAACGGAATTCTGAATAATGCTTGCCTTTTGCGGCATAACCGATGAGGCGATAAAAATAATATATACGAACTAAAAATATCTATTTTAAAACATATGATCGTAATTTACCTCCCTGAACAGTTAAACAGCAACTTTTTCCTTGATGATCAATCGCTGACACTATATTCTGCCTGTGATGGTCTCCTTATTTTCTTTTCCATTTTATTGAATTTATCTTTGAAAATTTATTTCCATACCACCGACAATACCACCGTTGGCCTCTAACATCGGGGTTCCGAAAGGTCCAACCTACCCAGGTGGGACTCAAACCCACGACCTCATATGTGGCAGGCGAGGACTTCACCCCGCCGCCACCGACGCCAAAGAACTCCTTTAACAGTAGGAATTTCGTTATAATGCCATGGAGAAATACAGAAATTTTACCACGAGAATGGGCAGATTTTTCTAGGATATGACGCTCCACGACATCACCGCAGTTTTGGATATCTAGAGCTTTAGGTATGTGCCAGAATAAAGCTCCCAGATCCCGATGATAATGTCTGCGTCGAAAAAGGGACAGACGTGTGAGCGCTTCGCAGAAATCGTCGAATCCAGTTTCCGACCGCGTTTCCCTCGCTGTTATCGCTCCATTTCTCTCGTCCACAGCACCCCTTCCAGCACCATCCAACAACCCCCTCCCGTTGCATTTCCGACCCGAAAGCGGAACCCTAGAGAGATAGAGAGACAAGGAGGAAGGGGTTGGTGCTTTTGAGGCCGGCCCCGGTTCGATGAATTCCATCCCTCCCCACATGCCCCCGAATCCATGCCGTCCGCCCACGCTACCCTATGACGACAGCACCGGCTCGAAAAGAATATATGAAATGGATGGGGCTGGGAAATTCAATGGGCCTGAGGGATGATAATAGTAGAGAAAATAGATGGAAAAGAAAGATAGCACGACAGGGATAAGGCTTTCAGTCTGAAGGGCCGTAACGATGAATGACTTAAGTTACCTCAATTGGATTTCAAATATATTCCATTCATTCCGTGAGTATAGTAATGAACCAATAATTAATAACCAATTTTTCTATGAAAATATGATGTTATTGACTCAAACAACCCAAAGATGTCATAAAATGGTGGTAATCGAAGTTTGCGTTGCTTCAATAGTTCCGAAGGTGGAGTCTCTGCCATTAAGGGTAGCAGAGCGGAACGAATCTAAATCCCAGAAAACAGCATTTATTTAAATATTCTCTCTGTCACATCCAATTATACTCTGATAAGATGTATTACTATCCGACTAGTAGTCGAAATATCCGGGCTCGAATCCTGACCAAGCAATATTTTAATTGTTTAAATTAATAGTTTGCTCAGGGCGAATCCTTGGTACATGTAAGGCTTTCAATTTAAAAAAAATCAATGGGTTTTTTTGATGTCTTTGGGACTGATTCCGAATTTTCAATTTGGATCCTATAGTTGGATTAGGAGATGTAATTAATTCACGGACCAATATATTTTTTCAATTTTAACCTTCTATTAACTTTCACACATTAGAAAAAATCTCCCCCAATCTTCTCACGTAAACCTCACTTCCAGCAAAAGCTCTAACTTGTTACCTACCACATCATAATTCTTCTGCATCACCTTTCGACTTAAACACGACTACTACTCCTATCATGAAGCTTCCCTTTTACTACTTACTTTACTACTTTTCTATATTGCTTATGCTATCTGCCTGGATATAAAAAAACTAAATTATGACACTATTAATGTGGCACATTCTTCTTCCTACACGCATTTTGCAGGGGCATGTGCTTGCTTCGGATTACGAAAAAATATGGCTTTTTTGTTCCCGGTATGTTCATCATTACGACGAACTTTCATGCTGAAGTTTATTATCAATCTAATTTTGCAAAAAATGTTTGTTTTTCCCCATTAATTAAACACACGTGGAGGACTTGTCCATTATTTTTATTAGCTAACGGGGCCCTTTAAACGAGTGTATTTTACCACTATTTCTAACAGGAAATTTTCAAATCACTTCGTTTACACGTGCATGGGTTTAATGGTTTAGCTTGAGGAAAATAAGTAAAAACGTGATGTAACACTTGTTTATTACCTAATTTAACGCTATATTACCATAAGGGACTGTTTAGACGAGTAACGTTTACCGCTATTTCTAACAGGAAATTTTCAAATTACTTCCTTCACACGTGCATGGATTTCATAACTAATATCATGAAAAAAATATAGCTGCCACGCATGCTGCTGAATTAGGTAAAAAATAATTAGTTTTCACCCTAGGCACATTGGCCTTTAATGAAAATAGCATGACTTGCGTAGGAAGCGGTCAAGGTTAGCGCCA
This sequence comes from Ischnura elegans, assembly GCF_921293095.1. NCBI lineage: Eukaryota > Metazoa > Arthropoda > Insecta > Odonata > Coenagrionidae > Ischnura > Ischnura elegans. The sequence continues at coordinate 134,796,997 of NC_060246.1, forward strand.
GCGGTGGTGTCGCCACAGGGATGAACCAGGTCAGAGGTAATCCTCCGGGGCTTCTAGTTAGAAATTGAGGGACTATTCGGGACAAACTAAAGCAAGTACAGGGCTGAATGGCTGCCGCTATCATTAGAAGCAACGGGAGAGCATGAAAAATTTCTCTCTCCGGTTATCTGGGAATGATGAAGATGATAATAATAATCCGAGTAATAGTGATAATAACAATAATAATAATAATGCGTTTTTATTGGGCGAGATTGGGACTAGAAAGTTCCATCTTCCATCTAACCCCTGAATATAACATCTTATGAACGACGGTGAACGGAAAACCTACCGTGATATGGATAAAACAAAGAATCATCCCCAGGGAAACCGAATCTGCTGGACCAGTCATCGGGAGGTCCGAGTTCGAATCCCCGCAAAGTCGAATGATATTTTCACGGCGAATGTCATCCTCGGTGCTTATAGCTTTGAACCCGTGCGCGTGACTGCGTACAAAGTTACTTGTTTCAAGCTGTGCTTTGAAAGAATTGATTATTTAGATAATGAAGACAAGAGGAAGAAAATGTAAAACGTAAATGCAATGATTAGCTCTTAAATTTAGAGCATGCCCGCTTGACTGGTCGTACTTCGTTTATGGATTACTCAAGTTTTACATTAATAATAAATCAAGGAAAGTTTTTAACGTGTATTTAAAACTTGCTTTACCATCGGCAATGTTTTCAGAAAAAATAAAGTAAATCTCTATCAGCCACTTCCCCAATTTCAAATATAAAAATTTTACATCTGAGAAAACTTTCAAATTCGAGGTTCATTTTAATGCTGAAAAGGGTCCCTTTATCTGACTTGAGAATTGCCAGATGACAGCTGGTAAGTTTTAAATAAGTAGTTGGTCATGTAAAAACGGGAGGGTGGGAGTTATGCGCCATCGTGAGGAATTCGTACCGAGAAATGAAGGAAAATTCATCGTGACATTTTCTACATGAAATGTGAAAATAGATGATAACAGTACATCAAAACAATTTCTCCACACTAAATAATCATTTTTATTAGTATCGTGTTCCCATCCGGATTTAAACTTAAAAATCCGATGTGTTTCGGTGTCTTATGTTTCTCTGATTCTCTTAAAATCATTCGCTGCCCGCATGGAATCCCGAGAGATTTACCTGTAAAGTTCTTTAATAGCACTGAAATAAAATACAATTTTGGCTTTCCATGCATTATTGGCTTCAATTTGCATATGAAAAATATCAAAAATTTTAACATAGGCTCTTTTGGCGATTCTTGTCTGATTGTAGAGAAAGTGTTGATAACGTCTAGAATATGAATGCGGTCACTAAAAAATGATAAAACAATGTTTTTTATGCCATGAAAATCATGGTTATAATTTTTTTCAGTTATGATGGAGCCTTCCACAGTTTACCATTGTTTCCTTACTATACCCAGAGAACTATAAATTGAAATTTGCGTGAAAACTCAGCCTTCCCGAGAACATAATCAGTATTCAAGCTAAGATCCTGTTTTAACGAGTGAATCAACCATGAAATCCAAAATGGAGTATTTGGGGTAGGATTTGGGATGCATAGCTTTTATGGGCCTAATTGAGCTTAGGTAGTTACATTTTTGGGCTGTTGTAGTTGCCCAACACGCACAAGAGTTAATTATTCGAAGAAGTTTACATGCGATGTGAAGCAAGAGTCTATGGCTTTACCATGCCTTGATGTGGGCTATTCTGCGAGTTAAAAATTGTCGATTGCCGATGTGTTAACGGCTTCATATACCATTTGGCTGGCATATGATATATTAGTAATCAACCAAATTATTTGAGCATGAGGAGTCGGTACCAAAGTCATGCCGAGTAAATTTGAGTAACATCTGCATCTACGTATCACCCTGTAAGTCACCTATGGCGGTGATTCACGGAGGATTAAAATTTACTTCTACGAACATGTACGCTACATATCACACCAAAAGAATGGGGTTAATACAAATCCAACTTACGAAGGCAATCTGCCTATAAAGCTAGAACATGAAATACCAGGAAAATTTAGAAACATGCACTTAGGAATACATAAGTTAGTAAGCAACACTACCATTGTCATTCTCGTCTGTATTGGGAAGATAATAAGAGGAAGATGGGATGGAAGTTTCACCATTGAACGACCTACCCTACTATCCGGTGGCGGTTACGTCAAATGCATTGATATTGGAATGAGATCGCGTGCAGCGTAGGGCAGCCTGGTTTGCAAAAGATGTAAAGATAAGCCCATCTGTGTTCCGAAGCCATTAGAGGAATGAAGAGTGGAATCACTATTACAGCATTGGGTTCAAGAATAGAACTGAAATCTTGGGCGCAAATCTGGGAGGAATGACTTCTCCAATTACGCGAACAGCATTTTCAGTACTCGGACCCCGGAGGTTACAGGTATTGTACAAAGTGTTTATCGCGTGATTTTTTTGACAACATAGGAGACTAAACAGTCGCGAAGGAGTCCAAGAATAATGTATGCGGATACAATAATTTGGCAGAGTTAGAATAATAAGGGTGCGTAAACGATTATATAAATATTGTACTCTCTATCAGGAGAGTTTATTTTAGAATAGGAAGCATGAAGTACACTTAGCATTAACATTTTAATTTTTTCATAAGATGTATCAATTATGCAACCCGACCTCAAAATTTGGATTTCTGGTGGTCGTTTGTAGTGAATATCTTTTAGTATATAAAGAATGATCGCAGGCTATCCCGGCGTATAGAATTGTGGAAGGTTACTCGGGATTTCCATCGGGTCAGGTTCTCCAACTCCATCTCGGCCGACGTTTCGATGAACGAGTTGTCCATCGTCATCAGGGCATTGTGGTTTTAAAATTTCATGCCCTGATGACAATGGAAAACTCGTTCATCGAAACGTCGGCCGAGATGGAGTTGGAGAACCTGACCCGGTGGAAATCTCGAGTAACCTTACACAATTTTAGAATATAATAATGACTATCTAATAGTGACTTGAATAAGATGCCTCATCTTGGCTCTTTGCACTTGAATCTAATTGTGGCAGCAAAAAAATTAGCTAAACCCCTAATAACAGATATTACTTTGTAAATATATGCTGACAGAATTTTTGTCTCAAACACTTGAAAAAAAGGAACACAAAAAACTTGCCATATAGCTGTTTCGGTCAGAATGCATTCGGGCATTAGGTATCATAGGCAATCAGTAACAATGTGGAAATTGTGAATTTTTCTCGTTTTATCCGGTGGTTTCTATTTGCCTGTTTCTTCCTGGTTCCATTTGATTTATTTTCAGATAGAGAAGCAACAAGCCATTTCGAAACTAAGAAAAAACTGGTTTTACGACCAAATTTCGAATTTTTAATACTTGTAGTTGCTTAATATGTAAATCATCATTGGTAACTACAAAGCATATCGATTGAATACAACTACTCAACAAAAGACGAAACATTTCACATTACCGTCATGTAAAATTTATACACCGCAGTACGAGGTATTTTATAATCCTTTTTAAAATCTATTTCGATTTCCTCATTTTTTCTGCAACTACCGCTTGATATTTTATTTTAATATTTGAAAAGTATTATTTGTTTGAAGAAAATGAAATTTGCACTTTGAATATCTCAGTTTATTACGAATGGCGCAATTCGATATATTAAAGTTTAAATTGAAATTTTATTATTTTTTTGAACTCAAGCGTGTACGCATGGTTGCACGTAGACGTATCCATTCATATAATTAGGAATTCATTTGAAAGGACAGCTGACCTCCGAGCAATGTCACGATATCCTAAAATCCCTTCCTTCTCGTGCTCTTTTCTCCGTAATCATCCTCTGAGATTAAGTGGCGTTGTGACACAAATAACATCGCTTCTGTTCGCCAAAATTGCGACATTCCTATTCGTCCCTATTTTGATTCCACTGTTTATTGGTTTCCCTTGTGTTTCCCCTAAAAAATTGCGGGCATGTGGTTCGCAACCTTTGACTTTCAGTATTTTTCGATGAATCAATCAGTGGGAATAAGGGAATTAATCTGAAGAATTTTTCATTGAATATATACCACCTAATCATAAAATAGAACGCCATCCGAAATAACTGATTGCTGCAATCTTTGCTGTAGATGGTAAGAGGAGAAGATAAAAAATTAAATGATTACACGATAGCTGACCTAAATTCCTATGTTAAAATATTTAAGCATTAATAATCAGTTTTTATTCGGTGGATCGAATAGTTTTTGCTATGAATAGAGGGAAACATGAAAAATTTGTGATTCAGGGTTAAGCTTTTGCAGAAGAGACATTAGTGCCAAAGATAAATCGCTGATTATCACATGCAAATGAAGAATTGAAAGCCTCCGAGTACGAACAGGAAAGAATAATTTTTCTGTGCTTACGACCAAGATTGAAATAGAAAATTACCAAATCACGTGGTCCCTCGCCCACGATGACCGTACCCATCCAACCCACCGGTGCCCATTGTAATTCCGTCGACAAAAATGGTAGATTCTTTTAGATTTAGTTTGACCAGACGCTGTATTTTTGGTTGCGATATCTTTATAAACTCAAGGATTATGATAATAAATAAATAATAATATATAACCCCCTGAATATAAGCTCAGTGAAAGTAGCTAAAATTCAAAATGAAATAAACTTCAGTTTCAATTCAAAATGAACGATTTTCAAATTAATGTTACACACATGTAGGAACATACCAATCTATGTTGAACCATGGATCGGTTTTTGAAAATAAGAGTTGTGGTTTTTATTGAACAAAATTGGCTACATAATGAATATCCGTTAGATGTTTGCCCAGTCGTAGGTACCATTTTCACACATAGTAACACCCCAAATGTTTCTAAGGAATCTATAAGAATGGAGTTTTGAACTGTATTCTCCCACCCACACCACCTTTCCTCCAATAATTATTACTAATTGCTTCTGCATCTTATGACTCAGTAAAAATGGAAGCCCTGTTTGCGTAATGTACATTCTCAATAATTCCTTCGCTTAGTTACGAAAATAACTAATGGAGCCAGAAGAAGAGAAAATAAAGTAGTTAGCTAAGCGTACTCTTTTTCAGTTTAATTCGACATTCTTTCCAATCCCTGTTACATTAACCGCGTTTACCTCCGTATCCTCTTTTAGAATAGCAATAATGCGAACACTGAAAGTCACCTCTTCACTTTTATGTAATCCTCAATTTAAAACCCATTTCTCATGAGTGCTCAAGGGATTTCTGAATATCCCCTCCGTGAACTTTACTAAATCCTCAGTTCTCTCGTAACAGATTTCAGCTACGCGCGAGGATTTTCCTTGCATTCTATTAATTTGAGGGTTAAATCCTTTACAAAGTACTAGGTATCCTTTTTGTACACAAATTCGGGTATTTTAAATGTTGAAGAACCTATAATCCTTTTAATCTTAACTCCAAGCAAGTTGTAAGGGATACAAATATTTATACTGAGAGAGTATTATATCATTTCTATTTTCATTCAAATCCTACTGTAATTTCCTTTTTGTTAATAGCTTACGAGATTGATAAAATTATGAAAAATCAGCAAACTACATGTTAAGTTTTGCAATGTTTTCCTTCTATTTTTATTTTCAGCGGATATATATCATTGTCAAGTTTCTGGGTGTATGCTACCTTTGCGGATAGCACGACTCTCGAAAGTAAATTCAGCGATTAGTCCTTTTTCTTTTTTCAAACACAATGAAATGTAATTATATTTAATGCATACGTATACAGGATGGAAAATATTGACGTATTTTTATTCATACGCCGCGGAAATGTGAGTGGATATAATATAAACGTACGCTCGCATATTCCATATCGTACATACATTCATTTTCATCCTGTATGCGTATTTATTCTGTATTCATTTAAATTTCGTATTAAATAAGGAACTTATTCCATATTAGAACAAGCAATTATTCATGTAGTGCCACTTTTCCACACCTTGTCAACTTTAAAACATAGATGTTAACTTTTTCGCACCAACCGAGTGTATACTACTTAGAGCAAAAGGCATAGTGTTCGAAATTAATACCAGCGATCGGTTCGTATTTCTTTGAAAGAAGCCATTATACAAGGCAATTTTTATTAAACTCATACGCAGGATAGAATTTACGAACGTATTTCTGTACCCCAACTGATAATACCTCTAAGATAATGGCTTGTACTGATAATGGCTTCTATGATAATGTTCGCGGAAAACACACTTCAAAGGGGATTTATGGAGGGGAAGGATAATGACTAACCGTACACAGGGAAACAGCAGATAGTATGCTGAATGATTTGTAACGCCAATAATTTTGATCGGATTCATACCAAGTTCCAAGCGTTCGTGGGAGTTACAAAACCTTCCAAACACTATCCCGTAGATATTGACGTATTCCGTCCAAACTGCCAGTTTTCCTCAAAGTTTACCCGCTAGACCTGATAGTCTGCGGTTCACTAATAACCAATCCCTTTGAGATCGTCTGCTCTCGAAACTGAAGTGAGATGCGATCAATTTAGAAGGGGCCCAAATAATCGAATTGTGGCATGGAGAATGTTTCAGGCATTTAATCAACCTATAAAGTCATTTTAAACATCAGATGAGGGAGAAATTATACAAATTTGTTAGTTTTCCATCTACAGATAGCACATTATTCATAATTTTGATTCAGATTAAATACAAGTTAAAATTGAAGTGCATTTTGCACGCGACTACTTTCCTGAGTTGGGCAAGTGCCTAAATTATCTTAATCAATCTATCTATATAATCAATCTTTATAATATTTTTCTTCACTAACCAAGCTATATTTCTCCCTCTCTTGAAGAAACTACATTACTCCCCTCTCTTCAACAAAGAAGTTGAATATTCATTACTTGTTATCCATAACGACCCTCACAGTCTCCCACCGCCTCTAATTTTCTTTAACGGCTGCATTTAAAACGACTGAAGTTTATTCTTATCCTCTTATCTATTGAGTCCACGCCTCTATTTTTTTGGCAATGCATTAATTTCACGACCATGTGTCATTTTCACCACGGTTTTACGAGGCACAAATTAAATACGAATATTCTACGACACTACAAAGCTTACAAATCAAATAATTTTCTATACAAATATATAACATTCCAGTGTTTTAGAAATCATGGCTAAGTTATAAAATTATTAAATAAATTATAGCCGTCAGCTAATGACTTATAAAAGCATTTGATGCGGTAATCAGATTCTTAAATAAAAAAAATCCAAATACCAACAACATGTTATAAATGAAAGTGAAAAACCTTTGTTAACGTCCACAGCATTTATTCAAGTACGACGCGTTTCAGCGATTCATCGCTATCATCAGGTACAAAAACCTCAGGTAAAAAAGTTTTTTCACTTTCATTTATAACTGCAATATGTTCCACAACATCTCGCCAAACACCGCTGAATACCAACAACGTGGCTCAGAAAAGAACCCAAATATATCTTATAAAATTTTTATTTCTCTGTCTAGTACTTATATTATTTAAAACGATATATTCCAATATATTTCTGTATATTTGAAGATTTTATATTGACAGACTCACACACACCTGCATAAAAAATCATCTTTGTGTTAAAAAAAAATGAAATCGAGAAGCATGTGCGGTAATGAGGAGCGTAATTCATCTTCTCCTACATATCTCCTACAGAGTCTGGTACCATTGTAAAGATTCCCTTATGGTAAGGCGAGATCAAAGGAAGAAAATTTACGGTTCTATGGATCAGATTAAATATAAAATCTCTACAAGTTAATTCCATGAGGATACCCTGAGACTCAAAGCAAAGACAACAAAAAACTTTATACGCCGCGGCTCTTTACGCCAGAAGGGAATCGACAACTTCCGCGTTAATGAGGCTTTTGAAGATGCGACCTATTTTTTCCGGCACGTCCATCGACATGCGTGCATAACGCTCGGCATGGTTGTGAACCAGTCATGCACCTCCCGGAAGTTAAGATAAAAATGAAAATTTAGGGCTCATTTAGGTTATGCAAAATTAATCGAACCTTTCTTATGCTAGGATTTACATGTCTGAAATGCAAAGAAATTTTAATAACCGAACCACAAAACACATTCAGCACTCTTCCAAAATATGAAAATGAGAATCAGAAAAATGAATAAGGATCAGTGTATAGTCCGGATCTCAAGTCAGAGATGTGGTAATGACGGTAGGGCGAAGTAGGTAACCAATGAGAATTGTTGTCAGGAATTGTGGTCACTTAGACCACATGCTTACAGAAACGTCAATGCAAAAATAAACAATGTTGACGAAAGCATGACCATAAAATTTCACGAATATTAGGGCGAGGTATGATTAACAATGGGAATGGTATTGTGAGAAATTAGAGTTATAACAAAGCATAAAAATAATGCAGAAAATAATTCATAAAACATTATAACACATAAACAATACAAAAAATAATAATGCACGTGAGGTAAGCATGCCTCCTGCCCAAAAGAGGTAAGGCGGCAGGTACATAATTTCAGCGGTAATAGATGTCCAGGCTAATATCTTTACAATAATGGGGTGAAAATGCACAAATTATTGATTTTCTTTACCGAGAAGCCAGTCTGCCCAGGTTGCATTAGTGGCTACTGCATCGACGTCGATCTTATGCCTAATCTTGTCACGCTAGCGGGTCGTCGATGATAGCGAAAAAAAGAGGACAGGTCAATACTGGGACGAATGCATAGTTTTGTGGAATTTTCCACTCCTCATGGGGAAATCCCTTTTGTACATCAAGGAGAGGACATAAAATTGGGTCTTAAAATGTTTTAAGGAAAAGCAATAAAGAAATGAAACATTAAAATGTTTTTATGAGACAATTATCTCTATTCGATATCTGACAAGCAGTTACAGGTGACGAGTAGTTTTTTCTATAAAAATAGCGAAACACTGGAATTATTTAGCCTTTTTACATATTCTACAGACGAAACAATACTTCTACCCATGTAAGCTTTGCAATCCTCTACAACAATAATTTTCGTCCCAAAAAATCAAAAATGAGGGCATTATGTCTGTTATTGTAGATATTTGTTTGGCAAAATTTGTCCGAAAAATTATTTACCTCATTAGTGAAGAAATATGAGCAGCAAGATTTACGAAGTTTTAATTATAATGACTACTTCATTTGATGTATCCCGTTTATGTTGGGAGGAAAAACATTCCGAAAAATAAAGGTAAAACCATAGATATTTCATATTTAATATATGAGCTGAAGATCATCCGATGTATATTTTTCACCAAGGTTCGCATAAATACCGCTGCATTTGCGAGGAAACAAAAGCTATATTAAAATTTAGAGGAATTATCAAGTTTTAAATGAAATACTTAGAATTGGAATTAATATTATAATTAAAATGATCGTGCCCATCATGGCTTTCACCGTGTTTCATTAAGACTTCAAAATCTGTTGTTTGAGTCATTAAGTTAGTGTGATCGATAAAAAGGAAATTATTCATCATTTTTCTTCGTAAGCGCACTTTCAAAGCTTTTTGAGAGAATATTTTTAAAAGGAATACATTTTTATTTGACGTTTACTCATTAAATTCTTTTCTGTCAGTTTTAGTCATTTTTTTTCGTTTCACTAAGGTAAATTCTGTATTTTTCATTCGATTTTTAGATGTTATTTATCAACGGACACACAATGAAGGAAGGTATGGTATTATCACTAAATGTACATGCGCCTTATTATATACCTTTCTAATAGTAATGTGATGGTACCACCTGATTTTATATCCCAAAGTTGTGATAACATTCAGAACTTGTAAATTTAACTTTAAAGGCTAAAAATTGAAAAAAAAACTAGTAAGTAGATTTGAGTAATGACACATGACATAATCATTAGAGTTAGGAATAAATGAACCTGTTTGATTACTCCGGGAAAAATTGTACTTATGGGACTCGCAAGTATTTTTGTGAATTTAAAAGAGATGGCGAATTTTCATTTCATGAAAAAATAAGTCCTATTTTGTATTCTCTTTCTAACTTCCGTGAATTGTACTCAATGGTGATACCACCAAGTTTCTCCTTATACTAAACTGGCGTCTCAGTAATTATGACAAAGCGATTACGAGGAAATAAGAAAAAAATGCTTTAAGTCGGGCACGGGCCAGTTGAATTGATAGTTTCGCAATGTGAATCTTGATGGAAGAAAAAAAAAACTGCATGAAACGCTTCAGAAATTGCACGCAATAACCCACCCCATCATTTAATTTAGTTGATAAATCACTCTCCAGGGGAGACATCATATTCTACTCCTCCTCGTATAAATGCCTCCTCTTTTCAATTCGCGAGCGTAATGGAGGAGAAATACCTTGCCGTACTTCCAGCTGGGAGGAAGAAGGGCTATAGAGAGAAATAGCTCTCGTTCCGAGCCGGCCTTGTTATTTAGGGCTTAGAGTGAGGGTTGGGGGTGATGGGGATGCGAGGGGGTGGGTGGGTGAGCGAAGGCATTCGTGGCATCGAAAGATAAGCGCGAGGGAGAAGGAACACAAAGCACTCGCCGTCGAGAACATTGGCTGACAAATGAGGCGGGAGGACGCGCGAGCCATCCTGGAGATTACAAACGCACACAAGCCATCACGCTCGAGGTCAAGTTGAAAAGTGAAAAAAAAAAGATGAATCGTTGTTTCAAGTCCACGATCGTGGAAAAGATATCAATGAGCGCTCGAGTTAATAAATCACTTTTAGGAAGACTTACGGCTGTAAAAGAACAATGTTGCATCGTCTAGCTTAAGCATAAAATAATTTTAAAGGAAATTTAGGATAGGTTATCTTTGCTTGAAGATAATTTTGTGGTTTCATATTCTTTAGCGTAAGCATAAAATAATTTTTAAGCCTAAGGGAGCCTCCTTCCCCTAACTTTTTTCTACCGTATGACCAAGTTCTTTCCCTCGCCCTCTTCTCTGTTGACCAATCCGTTCAACCTAGTTACCTTCTCCCCTCCCCCTCCTGGCCAGGTATAAAAGGATGAGATGGACTTCAGTAGAGTTCACCTGATGATGACGTCTAACGTTGAAGCCATGGTCGTAAATTTGTGAATATATAGCCATGTGAAATCACAAAGTTCTTTTAAATTTAATAATGAATCGCTTTCACAAAGTTACGCCTCAAACATTCAAGGAATTCAGGATGTTAAATTTTTGGCTGCAGGTAATTTTCTAAGGTATTTTACGAGAGTTGACAATACAATTACCAATTTTAAAGCTCAACCGCCGAAGCGTCATATAAGGAGCTGACACGGTATCTGACCGAATATATATCAAGAGCAAAAAGAGAATGAGGGCTCAAGAGGAGCCCTTCGAGGATACAACACACCGGGGCCGGGATCCGAGTCAGAGACTTATACGCCCGATCACCCAGGGAGGGGGCGGAGAAGAGGGAAAAAGGAAAGAGGCGCCGCCGCGATGGGAGCCCGACGACGCCTTTGGGGTGGGATAGGTAAGGAAGGGACGGGACGTGGAAAAACACCTTAACGCTATAGATGCGAAAAGGGCCCAACTAAATTATATCAAGAGCTGAGTATAGAAAAGAATCACTGAACAAAACATTTTCAGAAAATATACGTCATGGTACGCCAAGTTCATGGAAATTTAAAACAAATGTTGGCTTTTTCATCAGCTTGGTGAAAGTGAGTAAGATAGTATTGTTACTGTATGGAACAGGTAAGTTCTCGGCGTGGATCGGTAATTATTAATACTATTGTTGATATCTTACTTACCATATGTGGCCACAAAGTGCCAGATTCTCTGTAATTTAGTTTTCCTACTTACGTTAACTTGGCACTAAAGACTTTTTTTTATTTTGCGCACATTATCGAAAGAAACGACCAAATGCTGTTTTATGGAGGATTGAAGAGAAAGTTATCATTAGAATTATAAATGAATAAAACAAAATTTTTCGTTCATTCTTACGCTACATACGTGTATAAATTCTATATTTAGTGTCGAGAAACAGACTAGACTCATCTTAGACCAGTTATGGAAATCAAGGATGATAAATAAAAGAGGAGTATGAATTACCTTTTACTTTTAGGATTACCTCTCAAAGTCCGACGGAAGGCACTGGATCGATCACCGTGAGACTTTTCGGAAGAGATAAAAAATTATGAGCTCAAATATCCCGAAAAAGCGAACAAAGATTTTCCCTTCCCTTGCTGAAATGCGGTGGGCTGCCGCATATCTCAAGTCATCCATTTCAGCGGAAAGAACTTTCTGAGAACGCTCCTCACTCACGGGACGTGAGAACAATAGCTTTTTCAAGAATATCCAATCTCAATTTCTTCGTCGAAATTTCTTATCAGCCCTTGAAGACGCCGAAATATTGTCTTCCCAACAAGAAGAGTGGGAAACAGCGAGACTGCCAGCTTAGGAGATGATCATCGTAATAACAAGAGGCGGAAATTGAATACTTTAACGGCGGACTTACCTACATTCAGAGAATTTCTCGAAAGGGCAGCAGGAAGGAGCGATAAGACATGAAATAGGTGAGGAAAATGGGATAAGTGCGTGAGTTAAAAAGGCTTTAGAGATTGATCGCAAGGGTACGATATTAATGTTATTGCGCATAACTTTCCGCGTACAATTTTGATAGATGACTCAAGTCTCCACCAGCTAATAGCAATATTTCAATTTAATTCCGGGTTCCTGGTTAAAATGATGGTTCTCCATTATCACCCGAAAAGGCTTGTATATAATCATCAATAACCTACTTTTCCCTTCTGTTGTAACTACATATTTGGCGTGTGAATCTGTCTATGCACTCTTCTTCATTGATATCCTGATTCTCATTTTCATATTTTGGAGGAGGGTAGATTGGGTAGAGAGAGGGTAGTTGGAGGGTTATTGTCTTTCTTAGAAAAAGACAGTATTTACCTTCAGCCGATAGCAGTGCAGTAATGCGCGCGCCTAATTAGGCAAGCCAAAATATTATTTTTTTAAATGAATTGCAAAATTACAAGATTTAATGGTACATATTGGTCCCGCAATACACGGGGAATAATACATTCTCAATGGGTATTACACGCAATAAAAATTTCAAGCAATCACGTTACAAATGATACTTCAATTTAGTTGTATCAACATCAGTTTGTGTGCATCACTTAGGAGAATGTAAGGATCTAAGCATGAACTTTATTTGAGTAAATAATGCCGCAGAAAATGTTCGAGGAGGAAAAATATTGGCATAGAGTGTCAAGCAAAGATTTAGCTGAGCTCTGGAAGATATGAAGCTCCTACATGCCACAGTTAATATAAGATAATACATGAGCAATATCAGCGACATATAGCTAGCAAATTCAGCAAGCAGAAATAGCAACTTATAACTGCTAATAATACAAAATAGCCTACTAGAAGAAATAAACAAATATATCATTATCGCTATTCAGCGCAATAATTTTCGTGTTTCAAAATTTTAATAATTCAAAATATCCAGCAATAGGAACTGTTTGGAAGTTAAAAATTAGTTGAGGAATTTTATAAGAAATTTTAATTTTTGAATAAAATTAAGACATGTATATGAGAATGATGGCACATTTTCAAAGTTATCATTTGTACATCTGAGAACGAAGAAGATATACTGCTATTATTAGCAAGCAGTTCATGAAATATGAGTTATAAAAGTTAAGACAAAAACGTATGGGAAAATTTTACAATGACTTATTTCTACATTATAGCAAGTAATGATTCTCGCGCAAACGACAAGAAACGCTTTCACGCTAATCAAAGGGCATCAGGTTGAGTACCTGATGATAAATATTCTCTCCATTTGATGAAATATAGAGTCATGCTTTATCAAAAATTTTGTCTTGGTTCGTCCTCCTAAATCTAAGAATACGTTAAAAATTTTCTGTACTTCATGACAGGTAACATAAAAATCTGGTGGGATTCATTTGAGATACCGTGCTAATTATTCAAAGAACTTCACCCACGCGTTTTTCAATTACTCCATGACAACTCTCGTGACATTACCGCGTATTTTCAATAGCTGTTCTCCGACAGAAGAAATAGTGACTGGGTGAGTGTATGCAAGAAAAATTTTATCTGGGGAAAGAAGAATGACATAACGTAAGTCGGCCATAAAAGGCGTCAAAATAGGTCGACAAGCATTCCTCCTTATTCTTTCGAGAGAATCCACGACAAGAGAAGATTCGCGCGGATTGACCTTCGCGAAGGCGTTCAGTGTGGAACTGAGAGAGAGAGAGAGTAAATAATAAGTATACGTAGGTGAGCGAAACAATCGTTTGTTTTTGCCATCGATGCGTTTTGAAACATTCGAAATGAAGCAAAAAAACATTTTGAAAAAAAGTAACCCTCATCCGCGGGATGACCCAGATTTTTCCGTAAAGCTCGCTCAAGGCGCGAGACGAGAAGGAGAGGAGACGAGAGGAATGGGAAATCGAAACTGCAGAGGAGTGAATCGAAAAATCGGGGAGAATTTTTTTATTTCGCATATTTTCTTTCCTCGGACGCGAATAATATTCCACACGGGTTATAACCCGACCGGAGAGTGAAGACACTGACCTTCCCTTCCACAACATATCACAATTCCGTCAATGGGGTCATTCAATCACCTCCCAAATCGCAAATCATTAAAAGAATAAGGTGAATTTAAGGGATAGATACGTTACAGCTAAAAAAAAATCTTCCTCATTCTGTCATTCTCTTTTGAGTAATATTTCGAAGCCTACCGTGTTATCGGTAGTGATATATACGGGGCGCGTGTTTATAAGTATATACCGTTTAGAAATATAGAAAAATCAGTCAGCATTTTGTAACGACGTTATTTTCAAATGAAAACCCACACTTTAACCCACCTTTCCACATAATTTCCGTTAGCAATAAGGCAGTAGGTAATCATTTCGAATGACAAACTTTTTTACACCATCGACACGGCTAATTGCCGCCTGAGCTGACAGCCTGAATTCGATGGGCTGCATGTGAACTCGAGTTTTGGGATAAGAAAGGGAATATGCTCTTCAATTTGAGATCTTAAACAAATTGTCCCCTGAAATTGAGAGCAAAAGACGAGAAATGCTGATTAAAGGGATCGTTTTACTACATGACTAATCCCGGCCAAGTACAGCCTATCGAAATCTAGATCTCATTGTCTCTTTTCATCTGAAGAAACGTTTAAGAAGTCAGCGCCATGTTGGCGATGAAAGCGTAGTAACAACAGTTTGCAGGGGCTGTCACCTCAGGCGGCAATTTTCTATGACGACAGTATGCAAAAGCTTGTTGTTCGATACGATAAGTGCCCTAATGTTAACGGAAATTATGTGGAAAGTTCGTTTAAAGTGTGCGCTTTTATGTGAAAATAAATTTGTTACAAAAGTTGACCGTTTCAAATTTATTTAAAAATGGTACTACTTAAAAAAACGAGCCTCGTAGATGAATTGGTATGAGAAAAAATTTTTCCTGGACCGGGATTCGAACCGAATTTTGTCATTAGGTTTGAGGCTATCAGCTGGTTGTGGCATCATTGAAGTCCTTTCTCCCTCTCGGTGCCAACCTTAATTGACAGTGAGGAGCTAAATCTAGTACCATGGGCCTCGTTGCAGTTACCATGGGAATTCGTAAACCTTGATAGCGTAGGTGACTGCGTAGTAGCTCGGGAAGTCCAAAGTCCGCGGTTCGTTTCCCGGTCCTAGGGAATTTTTCTCATAGAATTGCATGTATTCTCTCTTGAGCTAAATATAAATATAACGCGAAAGTTGATACCCACTTTTTATCAGTTGGTGACGTAATTAGATTTATGGTGCATTGACCCATTCAGGGAAAACCGCTCATCGAGCCAAGAAATCCCTTACAAGAGTGTAAACAACAACCATCCGATGCGTGAGGTCGAGGAGTGGCGGAGAAGGGGTGAATTGCTTGGCAAGAGTGCGTGACGTCATCTTCATATATGCAAAAGGGTTAAGATCGTTGTTTTTCCTCCACGAATAGCTCGAGAAGCCGGCAAGATATCGAGAAACGCAATAATATGGGTCTTTTTATTTTTTAAACTCTGTCACAATTGAAATAAAAAATTTGTTACTAAGCCTATTTAAATCATAATTTATCACCGAAAGCGATAAAAAAAACCTGAAATGAATTGTATTTTAGTGTATATTGATAAAGGAATTCTACTGAATAGGCTTTATTCAGTTCAGAATAAAGCCTATTCCTTTTAATTCCATCCATAAATCCCATAAAGCTTTCCTACAACACGGTTTTAGCTACCTCTCTCCACTTAGTACTCGCCCTATCCAAAACCCTTCTATCTACACCGTATCTCCACTAAAAATTTTCCTCTCACTCCCCTAGACCTCTGGGATGTAAAGGTTTTGAAAATAAATTGATATTTTTTAATTAAAAATATAGATATTTCCCACGCATAAATTACAAAAGAAAAGAAGGACTAAAAGTTAGGCGTATGAAAAATAAAAATGTGCAAACTTATTGGGCTCATAAATTCAAGTAACTTCTTCGCATAAAACAATAGTCAGAAGGACACGAAGGTAAAGTGTAAATAGCGGTTTAAAATTACGAGGGGCAAAATGCACGTGGAGAATTATGGGACGCAAGGAAGTAATGGCTAGGAAAGTAGGTGCTGGGAACATTATGTGGATATAAAATGTAGTCAATACTTTTTTAGGACATCTAATATCTCCATTTACGGGCGGCGTATTTCAGCTATTGCTTAGAACCGGGTGATACTAGTTTTTCGTAGGAAAAGTCAATTTAATGTCGGAATAAATCAAACATCGAGAAATACTCGTATCGCTTTAGAGCTTCAGCCAATCAGTGTGATCGCATATATCAACGAAAAGACCTGAGATCGTATTGCACTGAAATCCATTTTTCGTAAAAAATAATGTTCTACGGAAATACGGCCTGTTATTATGAATATGACACATTTTTCTGTACTTGTTTCATTTAAAATAAGAAAATTTTATTAGCGTGGGCGTAGGGCTACCTTACACATGTAAAAAAATGCAAGATGAGAACTTCTCTTTCGGTTAAATGTTGAATTTTTTCCTAAATATGCGAGCGCTTATATTTAAATATTTTTACACCAAATGAATACTATATGATACAAAAAATATGGTGAACTTTAAGTTGCTCGAATTATTTATAAAACTTCACCTTAAGCTCTACCTAATTTTCGCATTATTTGATATATTTAAGCAATAACAAATACAGCAGTTTATACGCAAACAACAGTTATTGTTTTAAAAGGAAAATCACTTCTGATGTGTAGAGGGAATATTGTATTCATTTATCTTGATCAATTTATTCTTCTTACCTTCTATAATGGGTGGCTGTAACCTACTAAATGGCGACGAAATTCAATGAAATGATTCGGCAACTAGTCGGTTGATTAGAAAAAGCATTTCATTTCAGTTTTATCAGTTGGATAGAATGTTAACCCTGATCTCCATGACGTCTTTTGCCAAATTCAGCCGCACCGTTTCCCTGTAAAATAAATATTGTATCAGAAATATCATGGAGTGACTTTTCCATCTCAGTTAAGTTAAAAAACTTCTGCAAATGAAAATATTATAATTATTAAATAAATATCTTCATTGTTCTCGTTCGGAAATTTGCCGTATCTTGGACTGCTCAGTGACTCTCATAAAAATTTAAGTTCAACCTAATCAATATACTTCATCTTGGACAGATCATATTATATTTAAGTTCCAAATTCCTGTAATGCAATTTGCCTATATTATTAAGTGCAGAGATGCACTTATTCCCAAGGTCAGTGAAAGCACTTGGCTGGAGGAAGAAACGGCTACTGTAATAATCATCCTGTTCAGTTAAAATAAACTTAGTATCAAAGAATTATGTTAAATTTGTTTGAATGACTAGATTTTCGATAGCTCAATTAGCTGGATAAATATGCACACGGATACACTTCGTGGTGAACCGTAATGTTTTCTCTCCAGTCCTTCAAGGGTGGTTCATACATCGAGGTAGCAAATATAAAGCTACGGAAGTCATACGAAGGAATGACTATAAAGTCCCTGCCGCTATTCTGAATGAAAATGTAATTTACAATTTTTTTAGTCTAGAGGCTCAATCAATTTCACGTTAATTGGAGAAAAATGAATAAATATCCGTCACTTACATACTTTTTTAAATTTATGTATATGGTTTCAATTCATGTCCCTAAAATGTCCTTAAAGAGATATGTCACTAGTTTTAGCAAGATTGTGCCAGTCATAATCAGAAAATTCATCACACTAGAATTTTCCGGAATGTCATTTCAAATACACTTTGATTTCTACTTAGTTTCAAAGTCACTATGGCCAATTATGCTATATGTTTCCGTCAAAATACCTTTCTGGAAACTTTTAATGCTGAGAAATAAAATGAAGTAACATATTTTGTCTCAATTCCTTACTGCACCTCAATTGCTAGCTAATTATCTCTGTGACGTCGTTCTCGTAAATTATGTTTTACGGAGGCAAAGAAAAAGAAATCAGCGTATAGCAGCATACCTAATACCTATACTACTCCCCAAACACTTTCCGAGAAACTCTAAGAGGCAATTTTATAGTTAAAACGGGTGTTAATATTTGCGCTGACTTCCCACGAATTTCCTCCCCTCCCTATTGCAAAGAACTTACCTCTTCCACGCCAGCCGTGGAAACCGCATTTAATCGTAAGCGAGCCTGCCGCGGAGCATAAATCTTTAAGGGAATAGCGAGCAGGGATCAATATTTAATGCTCTTCCTCGGAATCCCCGAAAATTTCTCCGCATGAATTTCTGGAAGTGGATTCCGAGAAGGTCCCGGCGACGGCAGACTTTTGATGAGTCGCAAATTAGTGCAGCGGTGGTGGGGGATTAGGGCAGGTGGGGAGAAAGGCGGAAAAGGGAATGGAGGAGGAAATTATAAGGAGACAGAGAACGTGGGACTAAGGAAACCGAAAGAAGTTCGGAAGGGCAAGGTTGGATTACATTAATTTGCCTTTGGGAAAGGAGGGGATTGATTCTGTCGGAACTGAAAGAGAAAAATCTACCCTTTTTTTCCTTTTATATTCTCTTTCAGGGTCTCCGAAGAAAAATAGTAACAAGGAGACAGAGCATTGAAAAGAAGAAGAAAGATTAAAAAAAAGGAACAAGGATGAAAGATGAAAAAAATGAAAAGTTTCGAAGGAAGTACGCAAAGAAAGGAAAAAAAAGAGCTCGATAGGAAGGAGATACCCCCGCGTGATTTCATTGAAGAATGAAGGAGAAGGCGGGCAGCGTGGGCGGACATTATGGGGGAGAGAAGGTGGAGGAATCTTCCGTGGGGAATGGAGGGTGGATGAGCGAATAAAAAAGAAAGAAAGAGATTTGGGCACGACCCTCACGGCGGGTGGAGTGGGGTCTTATGGGAGGAAAGGGTTGCTGATCGCGCGCGGAAGGGAAGTTTCGGGAATGGGTGGGTGGGAAAAATGATGAGGCATTGGGGAACTGGGGTAAAATGGAAAATAATGAGGATGTGGAGAAGGGATGAGGAGTGATGCGGATGAAAAGTGAAGACCCGATGAGGAGAGTTTAACAACGGATGCGTGGAATTGAATGAGCCGAAGAAATGTATCCAACGAGTCTCGCGAATCAAAAAAGAGATATGACGTTAAGATTACGCATCACTTTGCCTCGATCGAGCTTTTTCCTTGATGCATTACTGGCTAAAAACTTATGCTATTATATTAATGTATAAAAGGAAAGGTAACTTTAACTTGGTAAACATTTTTCTGCATCTCCAATTTGAAAATGTTATCTCAAAAATTTTCCAACAAAATTTTACGCTTAAGATGCAAACGGAGACTTTACTTCTCTCATATTTTGAAAATTTTAACATAGTAATATGTTTAATATAATAATATATAATAAAACCTTAATATGTAACTTAAAAACCACGCAAAAAGTCATGTGAGCGAACGTGATGAGTCCTAAGCCTACTTGGTGCTTTAATCAGTCAAAATTTTCGAATATTTTTTACAGTTTCACAGACACAAAAATGGAGTGATCAAGGAAATATAAAATAACAATCTCCATGCCTATTCTCTTATAATAAATGCGGGTCAAATGATAATGAATGAGGGAGAAAATGCACCTTTTCTTTTTTCATAAAAGTGACGAATTTTTGAATGTTTATTGACCAATTTTAATTGAAAAAAGCTTCATTTTTATTGATTAATATCCTAAACAGAAAATATTAGCCGACTATACTTAAACACCAACCAATGATTGCCATCTCTAATGGATTTCACTTGGTAACAATACGAATGGAAAAATATAATTTAAAATTTCAAATGAACAATAAGAGTCAGACAAATACTGTTTTTGCTAAAATTGTCATTTTGTAGTGGATTAATATCGACTACTATTAACAAATATCACTTCAGCGTTGGACATTTTCGAGAAATATCATCGAATCGTATCAGATACAATTATTACTAGTAGCCAAATAATAAGCCACTCAGTGATATAACTCTTGGGTTAACTTGGATGGATAAGGGTAGAGCTTACCCTGAACTGACGTAATGGTGGAGATTTTCACATGTTAAGAATACGGGGACAAATATTATTCCCTGGGCCACCCAAAACTTCGAGTATTTTATTTTGGAGGACGAAGGCGTCATCCGGGTTAGAATCCAAATTCCTTTGATCGGCAGCCTAATGCTCTACCTGCTGGACCACCACGCTCAGACATCAAACGTGAATCGTAAGATCACTGATGAAAGAAGTCAACGCAAACAGCTGAGAACCCTAGTCTATTGAATCATTCATCACCATTCACAGAAAGAAATTTTCAATGATCGATTGCGAGGACTAAAATAAGAGTTCAAAAGGGGGACGGAATTGAAAGAGCTGTGGAACAGAGATCGTGAACGAGTTGTTCAATCTCTCAAAGGCTTGAACTTTTGGGACGCCGACATCACTGGATTATGCATCTCGAGCAATGGATTGAGTGTCATTGATCGCGACCTCTCACAATCCAAGAGGTATTTTGAATCGAGAGGTTTCTTAGCTTTGTCTCAGCCAGAAAATTTGTATATGTCTGAAGCTAGGACCTTTAATTTTACCGACTGGTTTTTGGAAATTTTATTTTGTATTTATAATTTAATTCTGTGTAGCACCTTCACTCAAATATAATTTCCGATTCAGATGTAGTGAATAAAAATTTCTATTTGTAATTATCGAACATATTTATTCATTGGTATCGTATTTGATTTTTGTGATTTGTGGATATAAAGGGGATAGTGTTTAATTATCAATGAATAATGTTCAATTAACGGGATTTGATATCCTTTGGCTTACAAACGTACATAAAAAATTAACATTAATTAACATTTTATCGTGAACAGGCAAATATTTCAGCAGTTATATATTTATTCAAAGGAATTAAATAGGTAAGTATCAGTCAAATATGAGAACTTTTCAGTTCGTTATTATTATATAATCTATTATACAATTTGGGTTTGTTATTTCGGCGATAAGAGTAATTTCTATTCATCTATCATTAGTGCATTCTATTAATTTCTTATATCTCTAATTATATATTTTTCTCTACAGCTTTATTCACCGCAGTTTCACATATTTCAATTTGAAAAGGCTAACAAATTCTAACTGTTAGGAAAATTGCCTCCTCCCATTTGCGAAGTTTCAAGTATGTTTTTAATTTTGAGCAAAAGGACTTTTTCGCCTGGTAAGAAGGTTATCCTAGTAAAATTAAGATGAGGGCAGAAAAATTATTTATTCTTGTAAATATTTTTCGGACCAGGACAAAATCTCATAAAGTACAACCTTGGGCTTTCAAGGCTTCAAACTAAACTTTTCCGGATTTGAGAAGACTAAAAAACTTCGACAGACAGAAAAGAGTAGCGATTAATTGTATATACATATATTCCTCTATTACACCTTTAAAAATACTTAACTAATAAATTTGATACTCATGGAGGTGAACTTTAACACGAAAACTAAATGAGAATACTTGTTTTCTGATTTAACGCAATAGTAGGCTTTCAGTTCAAACTTTGGCAGTAGCTTCCTAGTCAAATGTGAAATTTTAATATTTAACAGCTACAATAACAAATCTACTCGCAACAACAAGGAGACAAAACGCTCAGGGAGTAACCCAAGCACTTACAAATCTTCCATTATGCACACAAAAAGGCGAACACTTGAAAAAAAAACTGTCCCCCACGGAAAGCATTTGCATTTTTTGCACTCCTTGATGCGATGCATTTTTTAACGCCTCTCACACAAGAATAAAAATTAGGCGGAATCGCACCATGAAAATGGGGGTAAACGAGGTGCGCTACAAGAGGGAGTAGAGCGCCGAATATTCTAAAGCGGTTAAGTATGCATATTAGTTTGGAGTGTCCCGTCTCCATCCTTAAAGAATTTGCAAGTGCGCTTGCTCCCTCATCTCACCTTGACCCCAATGACGAGCGATTGAGGAAAATGAGGAGCACCCCGGCGAACACAGCAGCTCGCAGCACTCACGCCTCTGGGCTCATCGGGAGAGAGGAGTTGGAGGAGTTACCAGAAGTTTCGGGGCAGACCTAGACGTCTCATCTAACAAATTATAATTAGAGCCCGGTTATGGGAAGTGAAATGAACAGGTTGGGGTGATTGTGGACGAGACCAATACGATGGGGCGTTGGTGAGAAAATGGTTTGGGTGTTCCCAATCCTCCCGGGCCAAAAAGAGGTTTTTGATCGAGATGTTAATAACTCGAAACCTGATAGAGAGAAACTTCGAAGTTCAATATAGTTCCACGCATAAGTGTTTATATGTATTTGTGTATTTTTATGATTGATAAATTATTAGCGTAAACATGCAATATACATTCAGAGGAGGGGAAAGAAATGGGTAGGAAGACATAAAAATGAATGAACAAAGACAACAGTGCCGTGGTAGATGGAAAAAACAGGAATCAGAGGGTCAAAATGCCATCCCACCAAAGTAGCCATGTTTTGGTCCAAAGTGATCAAAAGATGGTCACTCTGGTTGGCACATGCAAAGAGGTTTTCTGTTTTATACACTCTCTTATCGAAATCGCGATGTATCTACAATGGATGGAATAGTTTTTGTCATCACGGAGATCAATGAAGAATGTTTCAATTACACAATCAGTGACATTTAAATCAATCATATTTCGTATCAATGGTGATTTTAAAATTCTCAAAATAAATTTTATGCCCTCCTTGTTATACGTAATGCTCATTATGTAACAAATTACTTTTAAGATTAAGGAATATGTTCTCAATCGAATTAAAAGCATTAAATATTACCCCTATAAATGGTAACCAGGTTTTGTCCCTTCCCGACAACATTAATATGAGATTATTGTGCAACATATACCCCCAAGAAGTATGTGCTTGCATTACGTTAAGTGAAATTTTTTAAAAATCCTTTTTAATTCTTTTTCATGCAACCATTCACTATTTTTCATTTAACGCAATATTTTTTATATAAAGTTCAGCCAGAAGCTGTCCATGACAATTCATACTAAATTTTACAATTGAAATTGTATAATAATTATGGATATCTTGTTATTGGACATATCCACATCCGTGAAATCGAAATATTTGTCATTGAAATCTCGAAGGCGTAAATGGGTAAGTGGTAGGTGACAAGAGAATCACCCGGACACCCCCACAGGATGCAGGGATGCTGGGATATTGGACCCGTCCCTGGAAGGGTGCGGCGGCGGCGTCTGACCCGGCCCTGAAATGTATCTGTGCCGCGGAAATAGGGCGAGGGACCGCCATGGCAGGGTTTAGGGAAGGAGTGGGATAGATCCGGATGTGTTTTTTTCGATCCTGCGTTGTCGTGCTCAGGAATGAGGAAAAAGGATATAGGAGGGGAGATAAAACATGATTCGAATGCAAATGAGGATCATATCATAATCCCTAGCGCATTGTTTCATCCAATCGCGACCAGTGGAATGATGCTCTATTAGGTTATCGTGCCCCGCATTGAAGTAGGATGGAAGGCAAAAAAATATTCATGGCAACGACTGCAGCGTTAATACCATATCTCGTCGTGATATTAAATATTGCATAGTTTGATATATTTACAGGCAAATTCAAGCATTAGTAAATAGGAGTGGAAACTTATTTATAGAAACGAGGAGCTAAGAAGCTTATCGCTTTGTCAAAAACAGCCAAACAGTAAAAATTTTTATCTTTCTAGTCATGAATTAGCCGCGATTTGAGTATTTAATTATTATAGAAATTAAGAATATGGGACTGCCAAATTAATCATAAATTACATGATACATTTTAAAAATAAATATTTGCGTCCAACAAAATAAATTTGTTCGACCGTTGCAAATATTTAGCGTGGGCAAAGTCACTTCAAAACCATTACAAGGACAGATATATAGCAAAAAAAACCGTTTACTTCGCGTGTTCCATAATCAATTCTATCTAAGTAAAATTAATTTCTCGAATTATTTATTATCGTATTCTCGATTATAATCGTATATTTATCTTTAATGAATTGATGACGCAATAATATATTGGAATTTGACCCAAAGGTAGATCTGGCATAGCCATGTTTTTTACGCGATGATTGGCCACTGATGAATAATCCAAATTAAATGACAACATTGCGCCATAATTCATGCAAACTCATTACATTAATGTGAGCAGAGAGGAGAGGACGTAAGACCGCGGTAAAAAAAAATGCAGCCACTGCACATTTCAGGAGAATTTAATTTCCAAATTGCACCTAGCCACAAAAAATGTGCTTGATTCTGCTTTTCCAACAATGTGCTTTCGCATACGATCCCGAAGCGAATTTATATCAGTGAATGCACAGTTTATATTTCATAAAAATATACCTTTGATACACAGGTATATAATATTTATTGCTGATAAAATTGGACTCCCACGTATACGGGTCATAATGCATTCCAATGAATTTAGTTAACTGAATGCATTCCAGCTATAATGAAAATTGAATAATTAATGGTAAATATCGGGTACAAAATAATTCACAAAAAAGACATCAATCACAAACATTAATAATCTATGGAATGGGAAAATTGCAAGGCAATTTAGAATGTGGCACAGAATTTTCCAGAAAAACGATGGAGAAAAAAATTGAAGAAAGAGTCTCCAGAAAAAGGCAATTACAAATTAAAAGTACTTGAAAGTACTAAAAGCAAAAGTCCAAGTCAAAATTACCCAATTCATTAAAAGATCCAAAGCGTGGCAAAAGAACTGGCGTTATTGGGGAAAATGGAAGGCTGGCGTACAGCAATCCAAGGATTATAATTCTGTATATGTATGCATAGAGCTTTGGATCGGAAGACAGGGATTTTAGCCAAGACAGTAGCTGTGAATATGTAGGGTAGACTGGATCACGTTTACGCGGTATTTCGTATGCAATTATTTTAATTTTTACTTTTTACCTTAGGAAATTTAGGGCATTGTGATTTTATAATAATAATAATAATAATAATTTCATTTACTCCTACATTCTAATTTTACAGCTGAATAACAAATATAACAAGAGAAGGAGCTTTAGGTGGTCTCCAAAGTCATAGGACCAGGATTGAGCCACCATCAAACAACAAAATGCATCCCAATAAAAAAATTATAATAAAGTAAGTATTACATAAGTGTTTTAAATAAATAACATCAAAATAAATTTCAAATTATTTCATGTGAGAAAAGCCACACTTTGTCAAATTTTAACATTTGATTTGAAGCTGTTAAGAAATCAAAATTTGTGTAGTCTGTTGCTGGCCTATTTTTCTTTTCAAGCGTAAAATATAATGTTTTTAGGCCCAGGTCTGTTGCGCAAACTTGTCGCACTCACAACAGACTTTGGGTGGTTTTTAAATTTTTTAAAATTAATAATTTTAGCATAATGTCTTACACTCTATAAAATAAAGAAAATATAGAATAGGCTGGATATCAAATTTAAGCTGAACAGTCGTGAAGACATATGTAATGCTGCAAGCTATAAGAGACGAATATACTACTCAATTAAACAATAGATAGTTATTTTCCAAACTAAATAGTCTGAAAACAGTAAGAAGGTTAGAGGCAGTACGAAGTAAAAAATCACTAGGTGCACGTTTGACTGCGTAAAAGCATTAAAACGTCCCTAAAGCTGCCCCGATGTCATTCTGTACACGTGCTCCTCCGCCACGTTTCGATTTATTTTTAATGTGCTACGAAAATTAATAACATTTTCGTTCATACGAATACAGTTCCCGAAAAAGGATAAAATTTTGCTACTGTTCATTTATAGTTTTAATCCTTAGCTAAGTATTATTAGTTCATAATGAGTTTCAATGAGTTCAACACAAAATTTACTCACTTTGATAGAAAACATATTATCCTTTCCGCATGCTAGACCGCTCCTCGACTGACGCTAATATTCTTATGAGAATACTTCCTAGACAGCGGCATTAATATATCTATAAATATCATAATAACTGGTGGCCCGCAAGTTATAACTCTTTTAGAAAAAGCGCACCGCATAAACGCGTTTCATGCGTAAACGTGCACTCATCACCATCATCACTAATGTCTACTCTTATCAATGAGATATTTTTACTGCACTTAGGATCAAGTTACTATGTAGAAATTTATAGTTAAGCATGTAATAATTTATTGATTATACCGATTCTCGTATTCCAGCTCAAGTCTGATCGGAACGACGCACAGTGGGCGGGAATCGAAAAAAGCTTGACAAAACTAATATCTCCGTTATTATTCAACGTAGATCCACGATTTTTTCGATTCTATATTATTTTTACCTCCTTAATCCGATTATAATGTTATTTTTGCTCTAGAACAATCAGGGGCCTCTCTAAAATAAAATGGCGGAAACAGTAGAAATTCCCTAATTTTAATATTAAAAGCGCTGCATGTTAGATGCTTATTATATTCATACAAGTACTATCACTGACTTAGAAACTTTGATATATAACTCTATACAACTTTACCGTGATGTATCGATACATCACATAATTTATAGATGCGTGGTATCTACATAACATTAAGGATATGGATTTTATCAATGCATTCCACGCAAATTAATGCAGGTATTTTTCAATTATTTCCATTACAAGTTAAAACCGTATTTCTGTATCTGAAATGAATGACTAATGAAATGAAAATAATGCATACCTGAGTAAATACAGTTATAGGTCTTCGTCACCTGAATCAATCTCGTCTCCATCTGACTCTGCGTTCTCGTCAATCAGAAGGAGGTTCCTAGCTCCCTTACGTACCTTCACATTTCCGTGTTTCGAATCGATTGATGAGGATATTATTGCGTCCGAATATAGAAGAAGTCTTCGAAAAATAAATCTTCGAACGACACCATTCTTGAAAATTTTTTGGAGTGCTTTTCTTTGAACCTCCTTATATCCTTGTGCCTCGATTCAATGGCCTCCTCCGACAATTGTCCAATGGGTAGCACTGCTGCGTTTACAATAGACGCTCCATGTATTAGAATCTTATGCACAGTTGGGGGCATAAAATACCATTCATGGTGCTTCACATAAAGGGCAGCAGTGGAAGAGCAATACTTGCGGAAACGATCTACGCCAGTTGGAAGTCCAAAATTTTCCAAAAAATCCTTTATCTCTGCATTTCCTTCAATGCTAAATTTTTTAATAGAAATTTGAATGCCAATAGTTTTTTTCGACTCTGTCGTCTACACCATTACTTGGCACATAGCATCGTGCAGTTCTTTTCAAGTCACTTCCCTCCTCTCCATTTTCTCCGCTGTCGGAGATAAAAACTTCTAAATCTACAAGCCACAAAAAATGGCTACATTTTCTAACGTTGCCTCATCGGCAGTAAATATTTCTACAACTAGTGGTGTTAATCATACCTGTGACCTTTTAATGTATTCCCTCTATCGTGTACGACCTCTCTGTATTAGTGTAAGTTCGACAACCGCTAACCAATCGTTGGTTCACCTAGGAGAACTCATCTGTCAGTAGTCACTGCGGCTAAAAAACGTCGATGTTTCAACACTCACCAGCTTAGTTAGACTGACCGTATGAGTAAAACTGAGGAAGCAAGACATTATCTAAGCTAATAGTACGTGTGCATTTTTGGGAAAACCGCCTTGTAAATCGCCAGCTAATTTGTTCTCCAGCGTGTTCCAGAGAAGCGATCTTTTGGAGGGCATTAACCGATGCACGTGCGCTACGGTGGTTAAACAAATAGCAGCGACTTTAAAAAGAAACAACCTAGCCCCCAACACCAAATTCACGAGCCCCACATTTTGAAGGAACAATATACTGGAGATGTCAAGAGGTGTTACTTAGTGAGCTACTAGTAGTGGAAGCGGATTACTGCCCCAAGGGAAAATTGAGGTCTGTCGGTCGTATGCACTGACCGCGCCTGCTTCGATTCTTTCCCTCTCCTCAAGGTCGGAGGGATTTCTGGTTTTAAGGGACCTAAAGTGCGGGAAATTCCATGTGTATATGCATGTGAGAATAAGTACTAATAAGGGAACAAAGCACTCTGCCGACGTATGGTCACACGTCCTTATCGGGCTCATGGTTGACCGATAGATCGGCAGGGGCGAATTTTCTACTTTCTATGTGCCACAAGAGAGTGCGAAAGATTTTTTTTGGGCAAAACATTGCCTTTACTTTTAGATTTTACATCTTTCCTATCAATTGGGGTAAAAATAATAGTGGTAGAACCATTATTTGCTTTAAACTGGATCAAAAACCAAATCAGGATATTCCGCGGCCGGGCCGAGCGGCTGCGTCGACTTTTTATGCATATCCCATCTTTAAAAGCGAGGTAGCAAGTTGGAGCAAGATTTTTCTCTAGGATCATTTAGTCAATATTCAGGTCTTTCTTTCTATATGAATTTTACGATCGAGTCTCGTCGCCCTCATAAAGTTTATTTCCACTTTATGTCAAAAATAGTCCAAAAACAATGCACTTTTGAATGTTTAATTATTATATGAAAAATTGATAAAAATAAATAAACTATCCAGTGTAATTCTTAGGAAAGGTTTATTCTTTTACAAAATATGCGTTGAAATTTATGGAAAACCATATTAACGGCTCACTAGTGAAAGTAAATACTCGATTTTTGCAGAAATTCAGAATTGGAATTTTTTATAATTTTGTCCCGTCTTTAACGGATTCTAATGATTTAATGGGTGAAGCAAATATTAAAATAGCCATAGTTCCTTGATCCTTGGACATTGTTCTATCGGATTGTACCATTTTTGTTTACCAAAAAAATAGTGAAAATTTAGGGTTTTGTCACACTTTTTTCGATTTCCGCCCACTGTGCGACGTCACAAAAAACTACGTGCACGGGCCATGGGAAAATATTTTCATACGCTTAACTTAACCGTTTTTTATCTTATTATTTTTAGTAAAGCCAACTCAGTCAGTCCTTATTAGGCAAATGTTAGAATTGTAATTTTTAAATGTAAATAAAAATGCTAATAAAACCATTTTTGCACTTAGCTTGCAATGGATCCAGTAAGAACTTGTCAAAATATTGCAGATGATCATTATCAGTTATTTCAATAATATAAAAAATCGGTAATTTTCTATGCATACGATACATCTTGATGTCTTCCCATAAGCAATGCTCGGCGCTCGATAGAGACGTATCAGAGATAGAAAAGCAAAATAAATAAAAACATTAATGTTAATCCTTTCACTTTACGCTGCTATTTAGCTTCACATTATAATTTCATGGCATTACCTTGCTTTTATACCTTATTCTACACATTATAAAGCACTTATAAACCACTGGTTATGTTATTACTCCTCGCGCAGAATCGAAAAATAAGAGGAAAAACATAAAGTATGAGGAAAATCCGCCGATATTTGAGAATATAAGTGAGCAATTTGAATTATTTCTGTGCTTTGTTGAGTACTTCAGGGTTTTGTTGGTCCTTCCAAAATTCACCGAAAAACCTTACTTTTTTCACGTATTTTCTCGGTGTCGCACAAACCGTAAGTTTTTGGTCGTCACCCACGTAACCTAATTTGTGATTTATCTAAAAAAGAGAGCAATTTCTGCCAACCCTTGACGCGCTTTCACATCCACGTCAAAAAAACAGCGTCCCTTCCAGCGACCTCTAACATTCACCCTATTTCTGGGAACTCCATACGTTACTTGCACCCCAAGGAAGAGGCTTCGGCGCCGAAGGGTCCCGGAATTCCTCTGGGACGTGACTCTGGGCTTCACAAGCCAAGGGAGAAGAATCTGGCGATAAGAATGAGAGCAGAATTCTAAAGTGCGACAGAGTTTCATCACAACCCGTGGATATCACTCGTTCAATGAAATACAATCATCGGCGCGATTTTGATTCTGTTTTTAAAAATATGTCGACGGCTCTTTGACAATCGGTTTCCCTCGAGCCTCTCTTTACATCCCTGGATAACATATTCCTTCTTCGATGCTAGCGAAGAGAGAGAGAAAGCAATACATTGCTTTTACGCAAATTAGGCTGGTAACAGCCAGAGACTCGGAGGCTGCCTGCTACGCTAATATTGCTTGAGTCATTAAGCATAGATATCTTTCCGAATGATATGTAGGAATAAGTTAGCAAACAAGTTCAGAGATAACTATTTCGTAAGAACGTGTTGGCTGAATGTTTGCATGGTAAATATTCATTTCTAACGCAATTGCTGGAAAATGTATAGCCTTCCTAGACCTTAGCCTCCAGGTTATTTTTTCACAAATTGGAATGAACACATTAGTTATTGTCATGATTTGTCATTACTATCAAACATATATACGATAGCACGGCCTTACATAACGGTAACTTACATGGTACTTACATCTTCAAATGTCCTTAGCTCAGAGATCCTTTCAGAAACCCAATAAGAGAGTGATGTCATTCAATTTTCATTTTATCAGTGAAAGTTTTAAAACATACTTTGTCTGCTTCAATAGAATATTCATTTTTTTTAATATTCGAATCTCTGGAGATGGCTTGTTTGGTAAAGTATTTCTGAATAATTCTCTTTATGGCATACAAAAAAATATAATCCAGTTCTTGCGAGTTACTTCTTTGAAAATCTATCGAGTATAATTTTAATATTTAAAGAAGTGTGAAATGGTAGCAAGAACATTGGATCCTTATTCCGGAGGAGTGCCCACCTAAAGAAGTTCTTATGCGCAGTTGGTCTCGAAAAGAAAAAATATACTGAATGGTTGAATGAAGTTATACACAGTTCCATTGAGGACAAAAACATTAAAATAAATTCCAATTTTTTCCGGCAACAATAAGTATATTTTACAAGGAAACAGAATGAATAAAGATGCATAATAATGCGCATTGAGTTTAAAGAAGCTTTAAATTTGAAAATATTCCTCGAGTGGAAAATGAATTTCAGCCGAGCAAAGAATAAAGCTTAGCAATTGTAATTATTGTCTCCCAAGTAAAAGTCTTGAAGTTGTCGAAAGAACAATAGATATAATAGATATCCTTAAGAAATCATTTTTTTAAGAACGCAGGGCTGAATTTGTTTAACAACCATAAAGAGTAATGATGAAGTAAAAACACTCAGTAGATGTTTCACCAAAATAGGGAAGAGTTCTTTAGAGCAAATATTCAAACGCCCATATTTTTTTAAACTGACGATTTACATTGACTACTAGCTTACTAGCCATAACAACATATAAACGTGAATTCATTAAACTGAGGCTTTAAAGAAGATTTTACTCATCCTAGTATAGCAATTATTTAATCAATTGTAGCTTTGCAAAAAATTCATTCAAATTTGCAAAAAAATTCTTAGTAGACTGCAATTGTATCACTTCAAAGAAATAAATTAAAGATTTTGTAAAATTGATGAGTCATTTTTACGAAAATAATCTTTCTTTCCATATACTCTCATACCATGGTGACCATTTTTCATCAAATTGACCCAAGTATACGGAAAATTTTACCCACACATTCGTCATGCATCTTAGGTGAATTATGTGTTACTGCGCACAGAGTAACTGCTTCTCTGCAGTGCTTTGATATTGCCAAGCAATAAAATAATCCTGTTCTTCCTCACTGCTCAGCATCACTCGCTAATATTCATTTCTGAGTGTTATCCAATACGCTCTGGTTAACTGTTTACACTTCAATGTTCCCATTCGGCAACATATTTATAAAAATTCATGAAAATTATATTCCTTGTCTGAGGCTACTTTTATAGCTTTTGTGATGTAAATTAGGTATGGAAGTATTATTTTTTAAGTGAGTCGCATGACTTGTGCATACATTTGTTGTTAATTATATTGATCATTTTCATAACCTCTGTAGTGAGTAAGCGGTTTATTTCATCTTTCCCTGTACTCGCGCTCCAGTAACAAATGTTATAAGGGAGTTATGGCAGTGGTAATAAGATTCACACAGCGTTAGTTCAACAAGATATATTCGGATATAAACGGATACAACTCAATGGTACATTAGGCGCGAACACACACAGAGACCACTAGCGTGCACCGGAAGTGCGCGCGCACACAATCGACAATCAT
The DNA here is from genome assembly GCF_921293095.1 of Ischnura elegans. NCBI lineage: Eukaryota > Metazoa > Arthropoda > Insecta > Odonata > Coenagrionidae > Ischnura > Ischnura elegans. Next base: position 134,829,505 of record NC_060246.1, read on the forward strand.
CCAATACAGTCGATAGTATCGAGCAATCGATACAGGATCATAGCAGACAGACATAAAGAAACTATTGAGCACACCCTTCAACAACAAATTCCCATTCATTCAAAAGATCAACATATATAACATTGTTGAATTTAGTTTTTTGGTCAAGTGTTTATTTATTTCTCAAGCGATAGCAAAATTTTGCGGCATGTTCCCATTTGGGAATATGCTTGAAAACAAATTAAAAATTTTTTTTTCGGGTTTTCTTTCATAATATCTCTTAATTAGTTGTAAAATAAATAGTATATGCAAATAAATAATAAAAATAAATTGGCAAGTTAATTCGGTCTTTAAAGGGTTAATTTTTTATTTCATGTAGCAAGTTGACATCATCCCTACATTTTCATCGATAGTACTAAGGCCCATATCAATAAATTAGCCTTTGAGCGCTGTCCTCTTTTCTCTCCAGCTCCAGATTTTCCCATGCACGAATAAGGTAAATAATGAGCAAAGGGTGGAGATATATTTTTTTAATATCATCACAGCATAGCTACCTTCCTATTTCCTCGTTTCCTCAAAGATGTTCAGTAACGTTGCTTCTTATCGCAGTAGTCACACGTAAGTTTTTCTAAACCTTCGGAAATGGCTATTTTTAAGAATATTATTACAAACCGAAAGAAGGCGAATTGTAAAATTTTGACTGCAAATAATGAATAGGATGAACTGAGCATTTTCTTAAATGATGTAAAAAGTTTGTTTCCACCCGGGATCGAACCGAGGACCTTGCGCGTGTGAGGCGCACGTGATAACCACTACACTATGGAAACACATGTTAAAGAGCTGATGCTGTTGAGGTGGACAATCGGCATTCAAAATTTTGCTGAAATGAAAACGGCTCCGTAGTGATTCCGTTACGAAAAGTTACTAGTTGCGTCGTGTACTGGTAAATGGTTCATAATTACTTCAAGATTACAGTTCCTGGGCGTCTGAATAGAAAATCCCAGCTTCAAGGTGTTCAAGTGCACAAATATTTTTTGTCATTTGTAAAAGCTTAATACTTAATTAATTGACAATGGCGATACTTCGTGGAAATTTCGTGCGTTAAACATGGTAAATGAGGCAACTTTATGCATTCCACACATTTTTATTTATAAATTATTAAATCTGTGTGGGAAATAAAAAGTTGTTATATTTACGAATTTTATGCTTCGTGTTTAATATAAATAACTATGTGCTTGACGTTTCGAAATTAGAGAATAGAATTTTTGGAAAAATTTCCATTCATTAAGTGAGATGATGTCAAATATTGCCATATCCTCGACATTGAAATGAAGGATCATTGATTGGCCTCCGATGCCGAAACAAATTGTAAGATTCTTTCCTTATTTCATAGTTCCGCTATATTCCATGCGATTATAAAATACCCGCTCTTTATCGACTTAATACAAGCGACAATAAGACCAGCAGAGTTTATAGTGGGTATAATAGTATTTTTAGATTGGTGAAACTTTTGCCAGCATACTATTATGAAATCATCATCATCATAAGTCGACAATCGTTAAGTTGGTTTTACGCAACTCTCCATTCTTATATCCATAATATATCCGGAATCACAATGACATACCGAGGCCGATTTCATTTCAGCAAACCTCTGAACGCCGAATCCGTACGTCACTAGCACCACATATTCATTATGCGTTTCCATAGTGTAGTGGTTATCACGTGCGCCTCACACGTGCAAGATCCCCAGTTCGATCGCGGGTGGAAAGAGATTTTTAATTTTAACAAATTTTTATCTGTCCTACTTTCTATTCACTTTTTGAATGCGCATCTCTTTCAGTTATAACAGGTTTGAACAGGTTTAGCGTCGGTGCAAGAATTTCCTGTGACTTCTAGGAAAAGTAGCAACGCTACTTAACATCTTTGAGGAAGGAGGAAGTAGGAAGCTAACTCTGCTGTGATGGTATAAAAAATATCCTCACCCTCCGTCCTTGATGCTCATTGGTGAAAGTTTCACACAAAAGGGCAATCCCCTGCGGTGATGTGATTAGTTCACGCTTTTACTTTTTTTCGCCCTTCACCCAAGCCATTTTCATTTTCCTCACGTCCAACTCATCCAATCAGCTTCCTTGTACTTGCTAATGGCGAAGCAATTCCTTTCGTTTCCTCGTCGTTTCGGTCTACGAGCTTGAAACCGTAGGACACAAAAAAGATAACAACCGTAAACTCTTCAATTGTTTGAGAGCCAGGATTGCTTGTTGCGTGAAATTCTGCGGCGGCTGCAAACCATGTCCTCCAAACCTAGCAATTCCATTTACAAATTCAAACTTCCACTGTGAGGGAATAGTTTGTGAAAACCTTGATATCCGCTTCAGCTGTTTTTTTCCAAAGAGCAGAGAATCAATTGGAAAATATGGCAAAAGGCCTCTTACCTTAGTTTAATTTTTTCATAACTTGGCAAACTCGTCTCTGTGGGTGAATCGTGTTAGATATTTTCGATTTTTTAGCAAAATCAAAGAATAAAAGCTTTATAAGTGAAATATCCACTCACTAAATTTTCATCACTATGATCAAGGCAACTTTACACGTTGGCAACTATGATCAAGGCCACTATAACTGGCCCGACGTTAACTCTATGACCTTTGACCCCCATTGTGACCCTCGAAGGTCAATTAGTGGATAATACGGGTATTTGGACTATACCAATGACTTGGGCACCCTATAAAACCCATGGATCGACACCTTTATTGGTATGCTATTCTTTTTGCCATCCTTATGACCTTGACGATGACCTTACTGGGTAAACGGTTGAATTTTCGTAAATAAAAGTGTTATTTTCGGGTTTTTCGTGTCCGAAAACCTTAGAATTGACATCTTGGTCAATGAAATTCAGACATTTTTCTATCTCGATTTTTTTAACATTGAAACCCCATATTTGGTTTGGACCCATATTGTGAGTTCAAAAGGTCAAAATTGTAAAATTTTGCTTAAACTCAAAAAAACTTAGGACCTTTCCCCATAAGTATGCCAATTTTCATTAATATTGCTCGATGAAAAGTTAATAAAATTAAAGGTCAAAAATGACACACGACCCTCGGGACAGTCTGTATACGCGAATACAATGTAATCATGAAATCTTCACGGGAAATCAGCCGGGTAATGATGGTCATTGCTGCCAACGTTCCGATGGCAGCAATGACCATCATTACCCGGCTGATTTCCCGTGAAGATTTCATCAACAGCATTCGCCGGTAAAGCACCAAATCCTTCTACAATGTAATCATTTTTGCGTCAATCGTAAGAAGGAAATAAAGGAAATCGACTGACATCTTAGTTTATACCTAAGCAAGTGTTTTTAATAGAAATAAGGAATTATAATAATCTATTTAGCATGAGAGCGGCAAATTTTCATTATGGTGCAATGTGAACGCAACCGTATGGACTTACTACATCAAAAACAAAAACAATAAAATGTGTTTACTCAATAAAAAGCTTATTTTTCAGCTTTACTGTAACGCTTCAGTGGCTCTTTTAGAGCAAGATGGTGCGCGTGAAAGCAATATGTATCTCCCCCGGTTGAAACTTGGGAACGAATACTAGCATCTGGTAATAACATTTAGTACCTATTCAATTTCAAAAATATTTGAATAAACAAAATACAACATTTATTAGATATTGACAAATAGAACTCATTTCTTTTCACTTGTCCTGAGAGTAATTGAAAAAAAGCTTCAAAATCCAAGGATATTTATTCTGAAACCCTCTTCCCACATTGTTATGGATTTTATCAATATCGATTTATTTGGATGTCGTATTTCGACACTTAACCTGTTTGTTTCATAACGAACAATCTCTTTATAGAAGCGGCAAGGTTTTACCTTTAGTCTATTGCTTTGTCAATTACTGCTCAGAAAGATCTTCAAAATTTGCATGAACACCATTCCCTAGCCTTTGCTAAGGATAAATGGCGAGTGTTCGTCAGCCACCATTTTCAATACGTAGCGAACCAGTTACCCCAGAATATAACTAAATTTGATGGAATGTCTCTCATGCCGAATAATATAAAATTTCCCATCATACATATATTACTAAAATTATATCGTTATCTTATTTTTCTTACCTCTAATGGATTTACTGTATTACCAGCCAAGCACTCCATTAGTTTGTACTTTACATTACAGGAAGAAAGATATGAAATCTCACAATCAGCAAAAGTCATGAAGATATAGGAGATAACAACTATGGGTGTAAAACGGCTGAAGTCGAACTTCAGTGATATAGAAATAGGTGGATAACAGTTAAAAACTTATGTTTTTAATCAACCATTATCAAGGAAAATTAGGATAAATTTCAAAATATTTTTAAATACAATGAGTACACAAAATATACCAATTTTACCTTTATCGGATTTTAGGAGACTATATTTGACGGATATTATGAGGCTCAAACAAAAGTCTAATTGACGAAACAACATACCTTAAAAATAATACGTAGCCCCACAAATAAAAACTCAACCAGAATTCCTTCTTTTCTTCCCTAGCCTTTCTACCATAGGACTCTGACCTATTTTTGCCTCGACATACTTCCAATCACTCATTCCACCCAAGATTCAAAAACTTCTCGGAAACTTTGTTTCAAATGCGAGGCCCGAATTCCGTCAAGCATTAGTGAAAGATCCCCGGGAAATGAGCCCGCAGGACTCAACTATCATCAATTTAATTTCCTCTATTTGGGTCAGAGAAAGCAGTGAAGCCTGGCACCGAAATTCGGGTCCGATTAGTTCAGCGAAGTGCTTGGGGAACATGACAGCGTATAAAAAAGGTTAACCCCCATGTGGCATTTAGGAAAAATGCCGCCAAAAATTTACAAAATTTAATGACCTATTACGTGTTGACACAACCTTTCATGAGTCGAAGAATGAGTAGACCTCCTATTCCACATCTCAATGTAACGATTTAAGTGTCGGCAATACCTCAAGAACTTTTTTTACCCTTTTTTGTTTGCAAAACACTTTCCTAACGTTATCCTCCTGCCCTGCGATTGATAAATTCATTTAGGTGAACAGAATTGAAAATTTATACGAACAATTTAGGATAAACGGAAATTTCCCATGAATTTATCAGTACTCCGTTGATATTTAAGTCCTCTAAATAATTCGTAGATGGCTTCATGAATAAAAATTTGTGCTTGCATCTACTGGTGCTCATGTCTTCGAGTTGAATAACTTAAAATGCGATATTTTTTGGACTAGCATCGAAGAGAGTCGTATTCATATAAGACATATAATTTCTCCACGGTATTACTAGTCAGAAATTACTAGTAACAAAAAACAATAATTTTGAATATATTAATTTATTTTTATTGAGGCGAACCGACAGGTAGAGACCAACATCTAAAGTAAGCAACTAAGGAGTTTCTTGGTAGGTCCTAAGGTACTCACAGTGAATTGCGAATCATGAATATTTGATAAAAATTTAGAATTATCTATCTACCGAAACGATTACGTAGAAATTTAAAGATGCATGTGATGCATTTAGACTTTGTTAGACGTGACAACTTTTGTTGAGTTTGATTTACAATATCCAATTTAACTTGAGAATAATATAGAATGCATTTTGTAAATATTTTTATAGCTTTTTTAACAGTGAAAAGTGATTTCAGTACTGGCATGCCTAGAGAAAAATACAGTCCTGTGTATTTTTATTGCAGCTTTGACACACCGAAGTAAGAGTTATGAAGTTAATTGAATGTTTTTCATTAGAAATTACGTAAAAGCGAACATTTTGTGGCTAAAAAAAGTCAATATATATTTTGAAATGAGAGAACAACTTTATAAATCGAACTGCTGGCAATACAAGATAAGTATTCGAAAAATAACTATCGGAGTAAGAAGGAAACATGGAATTAAAGAAAAAGCCTTCATTTTCCACGAAAACAGAAAAAAAAATCACTAGAAATACTTAGAAAACAAATGAGCGGAATCAATAATTAAACCCATTACGTCAATTGAGTCAGTGCTGTTCGGGTGGATTAGGATTGAGTAATTTGTCCGTTTCCGTGAATGCCTGGATTGCGAGCCCTTAATATATATCGCATGCAAAGTCGGAGTTGAGGAAGGAGGAGGTGGGGAGGAAGCGGTGGGGGGAGGGTTTTGACGTCATCGGGGCACAGCTGTTTCGCAGGGGAAGTTAGGTCGGATTGGAGAGGTTACGAAGTAGAAGGAGAAAGAAGGGAGAGGCCGAGAAGAATAAGGGGGCGCTCTAAATACAAGGGGTACACATAAAACAGAGGGCGAAGAGAAGGTGCCGAGAGACTACACACGCTTCAGTTGCGAAATTGGCAGTCGGAAAGCTTTCGTATTGAGTGTGAGAGATTTTAGGGGAAGGGTTGGGAAGTCTCAGGGCAGGGATTGGCGAAGTTACCGCTCCTGTATGTGGGAGGAGGGCCTTCATTTCGGATAGGCCAGAGAAAGAAAGAGCAGATGGCTTTTGAGGGTAAAAATCTGGAAGTGATTTGACGTCGAGAGAAAAAAGAAAGAATTTTTAACATGCCTGGAAGATTGAAGTCCTGGATGGGAGAAAAAAAGAGTCCAAAACAAACAGAAGGAGGGTAAATAATAAGTAAATTCCCCAAGGGGAACAGAAACACAAGACGAGCTAACACAGACAGTAACTTCAGACAGCATTCCTTATACTGTCTCTTAAAAGTAAATTACTTCGATCGATAGACGAATGGAAAGGAATGAATTCGAAGATAACACAGGGATATAAACATGAGGAAAAGTATTAGGTATTTTTCAACTAAAAAATTATATTAAACTGATATCTTAAACGAAATTCTTTTTTTTTACGCCAACTTTACAAGAAAAAAGCTGTTTAACGGACGTAGGGGTTTTAAACTATCTTGGGGAATCCAAACATACATACTCTATGCCATGTTATTCTCCAACACTATTCACGAGCAAGTTTTCACCATTAATATTACAGGAAATTTGACAAAAGTTACAGTTTCGGCAAGATTACGGTTGATTTTGTAAGATAAGTACTGGCCCAATTCCTATAATAAGAAACATTAATTAAAAAAAGGGTCGAGAAATGTTTATCACAATGTAAATGAAATCCCATGCTCGAGATTCTGCCCAAGATGGCCAGATTCGCAATCTCTTGGCTTCAATAGGGGAGGAGGTACGATCATTCCAATGGCTAAGAGTGCGGTGGATTAGACACATTACTCATTTTCCTGCTAAATTGGTTCAATTTTATTCACCATAATTTCCATTGCAATAACAACATCCTTCCATTTCGGACTGGTTACTAGATAAAATATGTATTACAGCTGTGGTTCCTGTTTCCGTTTTTGCACGTAGCCTGAGAATAAGAGGCGTAAAAAGCAAGCGAACGCGTCGCACATTAACGTGAGAGTAGCGGAGGTAGGGTGTGTAGGAAAGCGCCGGTGAGGCCGGCGGGATTAGTTCCACGAGGAAAAAGGCGAGGGGATTAAATGGAGGTATTAATCGATGGACTGAATAAACAAGTTCACCACCACAATGGTCGAACACACTCTCACGAGGCAATTAGTGAATGCTCGTGGACCTTCAGCCGATGTGGCAAAATTAAAGATAAACTTCCGCTAATTGTAAAAGGAACATATGGTAACAAATCGTGCGGAACTAATTATATATTGACTCAGGTTCGCAACAGCACGTAAAATGTAATGAATCCAATAGATAATAGCGGTGATACCTTTTATGGATAGCAGTTTTATGTTGGAGCCGTAAATAAATTAGGAGACAAAGATGGCATAAACTGTCCATTGAACGCTGGAATGTTTAAGGTCGAAACATGGACTAACGATGTTATTGGCAAGCAGACAATTAGATGGTTATCAAATTAATTTGTAGAGCCACACATGTGCTCTAGTGACAGGGAAACAATTTTGGGATATTTTTGGTGCCCTCGTGGCGCATAAAAAAATCAATACATATTAAATGCCGATTTTGTAACTAATAAAATGACACAAAACGATCGTATTTTCCACAAAATTCCCTTATAAACCGACATAAATTTTGAAAAATTAGTCATTTTTAACATAACTGTTGCACGTTTCCTCGAAATATCGCCATCTACTCTTAAATTATTGTTTTCCTAGAAAATTGCGCAATTGGTTGAAATCTTGGACGATTAGTAATACATTTATGTGGAGCATACAATCGTTTCCTGTCATTATAATATATTAGATATCAGGATCCACGGTTCCACAAAACATCACTATCTACACTTAGGACCGGTTTTATAATTCATTAACTACCCGTAACTACTCTATTTTATTGTCTTAACTTTAAATAAGGACTTTCTTTGCGGAGAAATAATGTGAATATTTACAGGCATGCTCCAGGTTATGCTTCCATGCTGGAAACATAGTGCGGTAAAGTTTGGCTGCAACTTGCATATATGCTGTTTATCGAAGCAGGTGCTTAAAAAAGAATGGGTTTTGTCGTGAGAGACTTGGAAGGACTTATTTGGAAAATAAGTTCATTTTGAAATACGTTTTCATATTATCTATCTTACAATGATATAATTTACTAAGAAACAACTTCAACTATTTGAGGACTATCACAAATGAAGGACAACTGACGGCCGATAAACAGAAAAAATAAAAGGGACATATACATTATATTCTATTAATCTAACAAATCATCTTGAACTAGCGGCTTGTAAATATTTGGTTTGAGATCTGCATGACATTAGAGTCTATAAAATATTTCCGCATTTCCATCGAACAGCCATCTAATACAAAAGGCAAACATGAGGCAAACTATGTTATCTAATATTTTTAGTGAGAAATACACATTGAGTCACAGTGCTTCAATCTAAAGTTAAGTGTCGTTGGTCAAACCTCACCTCTGACTGAACCACGGTTGCGTATATATTACAAAAATGGACCAGGGAGGGGAATTCCTTCTTCTGGTCTACCACATTGTGCAAAGGTTTTTGGGCCATTTTGTTCAACAGCTTTCATCAGCTGTGAATCCATGACCCGTCAATTAGTATCCTAACGGTCTTACCACGAGGCTACCATGCGTAATGTTAAAATGTTATTTTTCAAAATATTTACCACCCCCTTTTATCCTTAATTAAGTAGAACTCTTTGAGTGTTTTAGATTAGTAATCCTTTTTGCATTAACTGTAAACAATTAGGTGACATTAATTTGCCATGCAACTGCGCATTAATCAATCGCATTGAATCAACGTTCAAAGTCTAGTAATGGAGACCGTACTTGGTTCCTGAGACGGAGTAATCGTTTACTGGATTTAAAAACAAATTTAAAAAATAGAAATCTAACTATCATTATTATTTACAAAAAAACTTAGTATTGATGAATATTAATAAAAAAGTGCCTTTATTTATCTTATTTCGAAAAGAAAACTGATTTGAGTATTTTAAAGCGTTTTAGTATTTTAATTCAAATAAATTCCACATGACTTTTAAAAAATCGCACAGTAGCTCCGATTATTCTCCTTGTTATTTAATTTAAGTGTTTTGAAAATACTAAAAACATTGAAGGTATAGAAAAATCACGTTTTTAGGAACAATCCTATCTATAATCCTATCTCCCTATCCCTATTTTTATAATCCTATCTCTCTGAAAGATAGTAAAAACCTCAATTGGCGCCGGAGTATTGAGTTATATAATGGGCTGCAATTGATGCAACACCTAAATATAGACCGTCAAAAAGACTGAGACCGACCTAAATATAGATGTCAAAAAATACTAATACTCAGCTGAAACTAAGTTGAGCATCCTCTGCAATAAAAACGTGTGTCATTGCTGGAATTGACGTCATTCTTCGCAAACCCAACGAAACATACCACTAATATAGCATTATAAGACAGAAATCATTTCAATAGAGCTAAATTGTACCTATATTTATCATGATATATTTATCATGTACAATCCTCCTATAATATTTTGCTGAGACAGTCATTTATTTGGCATCAGGCCAAATACATGACAGTCTCTGATAAATGATAAACCTCCGTAAATAGATTCATAATTCTAGCTAAGACTCGGCTGCCGTGACTTTGATTTAGAAGCCAAAATTTCGAAGTATTTAGTATACATGGAGTAAATAGAATAAGGTAATGCTCGGGTCTTACTGGTTAAACACGAAAAAATAAATTCCTGTATTCTAGTGAAAGGAGGCTTTAGGGTGGATTTATCAAATTATATTGTCTTCTTAAGAGATGACACTTCGTTCTACACTGTCAAACAGCACTCAACTATTTTGACGTCACATTTTGAAACATTGCTCAAGAGTAAAAAAATGTAAACTGAGTATAACGCTTTTATAAAATTACTGCAATTAAAGTCAAAATTTATTTTTTATATCTGTTAATGCCTGATAAACCAAATACCCTAAGAAAGGTACCCTCCGCAGAAATATTTATAAAATATATTGATGCAAGGGTAGAGTTCCCTACTTAAGCTGTTATAAAACCCTCATATTCCCTATTAATGTTTGCATCGTCGTGATAAAATAAATTCCATGCATTCCGCCTATCACCCTGGCTTATGTTCAAACTAAAACTCCGCTATTAGACTTTGGCTGATAAATTAAAGGCACTCCGTGGCTCATCATAGGCGAGTCGGGCTGGCCTTTGATGGGTACCAAGGTCAAGCCCCTGAAACCCTTTTCATGTTTCAAACCAAAGGAAGCAACACTGTTTGGAAACCCCTCCGTCCACAGCTGGGCGCAGAAATCTCTACAGAAAATTGCCCGCCTCTAAAGCACTTGCCAGGCAAAGTAAACGTTCGAAACGATCCACGAGGATGTGTGCAAATCGCTTCTTGGGCGGAAGGATTTTAAAAATCAAGGCCACCGTTTCTTTCATAACGTTTCCAAGGGCTCGAATGACGGTAACTTAAAATTGTTGGGACTATAAATTATCTGAAATTCTCCTCTAAACCCGGGGGAAACGACTTAAATTAATTATAGTATTTTACTCGAATTAAAATAAAGGGGTGAGCGCTTCATGCGTCAGGAGAAGGATAAAAAAATTTATAATGAAGACTGAATACTCGAAGACACTGAATAAACATGTAACAAAGTGGTCAAGAGAAGGAAGAACTCAAACTTTTAATCATCATCACTACTGGTCAACAATCCTAAAATTGTTTGTACGCATCCCTCCACCCACTTCTCCTGTCCGCTAATCGTAATACCATACTTATTCTCTTATGCATCCTTATTTATCAGCTCCATATATTTCATTTGCGGTCTTACTTTCCCATTCTTGCCATCGACTTGTCCTTCGACGATCGTTTAAACAAATAAAACAACATTCGGCCCCGAGGATGAGCCCCGAGTCGTAGCTTGAAACGTTGACCTATGCGGATAAATAACCCAGTGGGAATCCCGAGATGAGTTTACTCATAGTTTTTTTTCCAGTTATGTCTCTAAAAAATACCAGAATGGAATTGAACCTTCACTTAAAACGAGGCCGACTAAAATTAAGCTAGCCGGCGAAGGATGCAGAGGGTATTGATGAAAAATTATGTTGATGTTGAGGCTCAAGATGTTGCAACTGACAGTGAGAGGGTTAAATCTATGGCGTACGGGGATATTTATGGCGGTTTGCGGCGAGAAGGGTACGCGTTAACCCCCCTCCCCACCATGCTGACATTATCATTGTCATCGTCAGAATTTCAAAGATTGGTTTGTCGCAGTTCACCTCACAGCTAACCTTTTTATACGTGCGAGTTTATTACTCATGCTTATTACTCATATCCTTCACTTAACATTCATATACTTAACAGTAGCTTGTCCTATGTAACTCATTCAGGGCCTTCTTTGTCTTTCTAGCCGTCCTCTAATCGTCCTTCGACGTAATAAAGTCCTTCGACGGCAATATTCATGTGACCACAATTCTTCATATCCTCTCCAAGTAAGTTTTCCCGTCTTCTTTCCAAGGGACTCCCTAATAAGAAGATGGAACGAGTGACAAAAAATTTCTTCCTACTCGGATTACCAAGCCATTTTAAATTTAAGTGAATTAATTAGCCTAAATTATACTGATAGAAGCTGAATTTTACTTGCCATTTTGATAGGTTTTTTATGTTACATTGAACCTGTAACAGTCAATGATCGTGAGCTGATACCAGTTGCCTCCACTGCCCTCTCCTAATTTACATTACTAAGCGGGGGAGCAGATATGAATGAGCTCCGTTGACTTTTAAGACGAAGGAAGTATGAGGAAGTGTATTGAAATTTCGGCTGCAAGTTACATATACAACAAATATTTTCAAAATCTTAATATAAGAAATTGCAGTCTTCGAAAGGAGAGAAAAATTTAACTCTGAGCTTTGCAAATGTTTATCTTTGTGCGATGATACCACAATTCAGCCGATGACTAAATGTTACGGAATCACCATAGAATGAATTTTTTACATCATAACATATGAACGCCGCTGTGAGAAACCATTGAATGTCGATGGTTTTCACGACTGATTTCTAATATCTCATAACGTCTCCGTAGTGTAGTGGTTATCACGTGCGCCTCACACGCGCAAGGGCCCCGGTTCGATCCCGGGCGGAGACAAATTTTTATCTTCGATTTACAATTTTTGCCTCGATATTTCTCTTCCATCATTATAAAAAAACCTAATGAGGGAAGATCAAGTCTTGAGGCAGCATTTACTCTATCGGTAGCCTTTCCTGACGAGATTTAAGTACTTGACTGCACTTACACTCGTGACAATGCTAATTTTTCTCTCTACTTCTGCACAATAGGTACTTCTTGACGAAAGCTATTTCAGTTTCTCGGCGACTGCATCTATCATAAATACAATCGATGTAAATGACACATGGTCAAATTATACACTTCTAGTGGAAATTGTAATGATTATATTACCCACGCATAGGCATATGCACACTCTAGTAACTGTGGCAAACTGATTTTCCTGCTTAATCCGGATGAATCCGTTACAGCCAATGGTTGCGAGTTGATTCCAGTTACTGCACTTCCCTCTCCCAATTTAAGCCTCTACGTGGGAAAGCAGATAAAAGTGAAATGAGTTCACTTTTAAGACGAAGAGAAATTAAAAATTGAACGACAACTTTAGCTTTAAATGATATTTACATCAAGTCTTCTAAATCATAAAATTAAAAATTGCAGACTCCTAAAAATTGAGTGAAAAATTGAAATCCAGCCATGCGGATTTTTATTCACGAGGGATGACACAACAACTTCACCGATAACAACATTTATTAACGAAATCATCAAAACATACGAACGCCGCTGCGGGAAACCATTGAATTACAATCCTTCTCAAGACAACTTCCATCATGCCGTCTCCGTAGTGTAGCGGTTATCACGTGCGCCTCACACGCGCAAGGTCCCCGGTTCGATCCCGGGCGGAGACAAATTTTAATTTTCACCTCACTTTACAAAGTCTGTCGTTTAGTTTTCAAATTAAGAAAATGATTTCTATATCAGATCATCTTATGCCTTACTTGCCACTCTTCAGGCTTCGAATTAAAATATATTTTGCCTTTTAATTTGAACGAATTAAATAGGTAGCCAAATGATAAACGAAAACCAAAAGGTAAATGTGATATTTCATAGCAAACATTAAAATACGGTATCAATTTGGCTTGATACTTCGCTAACACCATGTATCCATTATTACTTAGAAAACAAAGCTTTTAGAGACAAAATCAAGTTTTGAGGCAGTATTTATTCTACCATCCACCTTTGATGACGAGCCATAAGTAAATGCGTGACTGCACTTTCCTTACAATACTGTTTATGTTTCTCTCTATTTTTGTACAATAGATATTTATTGTCGCTAGCTAATGAAGCTTCACTGCAACTATTTCCATTACTTTAAACGGTTTATCTTACATGGTTAAATTTTACAGCTCACGAGAAAAAAGAAATAATTATATCACCTCCGCCTAGGTACACGGAGAGAATAGGTTTAGATACTACACCCTGAACATTTTTAGGGGAGAGATTTTTATTCTCCATCAAGAATGAAACGCCGTCAGAACTATTTGTATGTAAGCCTTATAGGCAAGTACTATCTTTCACCTCAGGTATAGGCGTGACATACAAATTTACGATTCTCGTATCCATGTCTTTTTTTCAGTGAATGTAAGTACTCTAGTTGCGATACCAAACTGGTTTTCCTGGTTATTTCGTCTCGATAGAGAATGATGTCATCAGACGTAATTAACCTTCATTTTATAAACACTGCCCTGTTATAACTTTTGTCTAATTGAGCATGAACGGTTGGTGATGTAAGTTGATAAGCGTTAACCAACACGTGGTAATAATACCTTGCTTAATTTTCTTTCTTAATTTCTCTTGTTTATAACATAGAGTGTCAATTCCATCGCTGGTAGTGGAGTTACATATTAAAGTGTGTAAATTACGATTTGTTGTTTTTACTTTATCATGGATAATTGAAAATATATAATATATTTAGTTTGATAATTATGGATTAACAGAGAGTGGACCACTTCTACCACTTGGTTAAAATCAAGTTAAAGTTAGTTATTCCGCTGGAAAATAGTCCTAACTCGCGAGAGCGCATATGTTAAAGGATTTACAGCAAAACGTATTCAGGCACCGAGTCTCTATAAATGAAAAATATGTACCAATAATACAGCGCCGTGAGAGAGAAAAAAATACAAGTAGACAGTAAGTCTTGACCTCTATTCCCTGTTCATATATTATCGTGGCATTTTCAAGAAGATATTTTGGGGATTTTTCAAAACTTTAAAATTTCCTCGATAATTTTGATCGTAACCTTGGAAGGCCATAATTCGGAGGGTCGTAAGTCAGAGAGTATCTCTAATTACAGAATAGATACGGACTATTCAAATCGGACGAAATTATAAACTCAAATTAAGATAGTAGTGCTAAGGGCAATAAGTGCTTTCTCCGTGAACAGATTCAAGCCCAAAGTCATTGAAGATGAATAATGGACTAATAATCATAAATACAGACATCGTCGTGGGGGAAAAAACAATATTAGTTGACGAGAAGCCTCCACACGAAGATGGGAAAAAAATAATCTGGGATAACATCGCCAACTATTCGCACTAATTGCGAAAAAGCGTGAATGAAATAGGATTCTATGGAGGGGAGGTAGCAGTAACATATTTTTTGCGCTAATTATTTATATTATGTAATAATCATTTTTGGATTGGAATAAAGGAATTATGATAGATTATTTTTAAAAGGACACACTTTAAAAATCAAAATAAGTAATTGATACCAATGACGATAGGTACTTCCTTGTGTTAAATTGGCGATAAGACCCATTCACGTGCGGAATCACTGTAAAAGGAAAAACCATTGAGCCAATGATCATAAATACACTGTCGCGAGGGAGTAAAACCAATACCAGTAGACGAGAAGCTAAGGCTTTCATCCCTACGACGAATCTGATCGAAGCATGACTTTCACATGTACTTTCACGAAAAGAAGCCGTAAGAGAGCTAGAAAGCGTTCTACGAAGAACTAGAGACATGAAAAGCCTGGGAATCGCCAACTATTCGCAATCATTGCGAAAAGGCGGAGAAAAAACAGGATCCTCTGAAAAGGGAGTGACAGAATATCTTTTTAACCTAAAATGAAGCATATTATGTAATTATGATGAAATGGAAAAGTAGCAGTTTTAAAAGGGACAAAAGTTATAAAACCCATTTAAGTTAGTAATACCAATGGTATCAGGTCCTTTCTCGCGTGAGCAGATGTTTTAAATTGCTATTAAGACCTTTCATACGCGATATCATTAAAATAGATGTACATATAATGCCAATAATTAGGTACAAATACCAGCGCCGAGGAAAACCAATAAACTAAACGAGAAGAAACCTTGACCTCTATACCTGGCATAGCTGAAGCGGCGCTTGATTTCTTCATGTACTTCTACAAAGAGAAGTCGCGCAAGAGAGTCGGGAAGCGTTTGAGGACGAACCAAAGGAAAAAATAAAAGAAACTGGGGTTGACAACGACTACTATTCGCAATCATTGCGAGAAGAAGGGGGAAGAAAAACAGGATCTTTAGAAGCGGGGAAGTAGGTGTTTACGCGGTAGAAGGAGGAAGAGAGGTGTGTGTACAGTCGGTTGTCTCTAAGTGACTATCGATTGGCGGCAGAGAGAATTCGAGTTTGGCGGAGGAGAGGGGGGGAGGGAGGCCGTGGAGGTGTATTGGAGAGAGGGGAGGGAAGTCGTCGAGGGGTGGGGTTTGCTTCTGATCGCTGCGACCACAGATGGGGCGGGGTGGGTGACGGTCCGTCCCATGTGACACAGGGGACGGCAGGGCGAAGGTTGGCAAGGTTCGATTGGTGAGGGTTCGTGGAGGGGAAGGGATTGTTGTTTTCCGTTTGATGTCCGACCTCGCGAGAGAGAGATACCTTGGGCGTGTGAGGAAGGTGGTTGATGACGAGGAAGAGTGGGAGCGGAGCAGCTGGTGCTGATCTCGATTGATGAATTCTGGCTTCTACATCCGAGAGTGGTAACCCCGACGATATGTTGCGAATCGAAAAATGGGAATATGAAACGATTGTAGTCGATTATACTGTAACGTTTTGGTCGTTTACGACATAACATCTCTTAATTCCTCCCCTTAATTTAATAATCGATTAAGATGCTTGATGGAGTAGAATTCTAGTCTCGTTGATTCTTTTGTATTATTTTTGTTGCCAATAAGGTTCTTGATGGGGTAGGTTTTTATTTACATTGATGATGGCAGAGTCTTGATCTGGCTGAAGAAGCCGCTAATGACGTGGAAAAGAGGTAGCAGCTTAGGGAAATTTGACCTCAATATTTTCCCTTAGGAAATATATTACATTTTAAGGTACAGGAAAATATTAGAAACGGTCAACTCCAATATCCTGAAAATTTCAATATTTTAGCTAATTATATGGCACGGAAAAAAGGCAAATCACGACGGGTGGCGTAGAAAAAAATCCTTTTAAGGTACAAGAAAATATTGGAAAGAGACTACTCCTAATATCCTGAAAATTTAAACTAGTTATACGCCTAGAAAAAAGAAAAATTACGACGGGTAGTTCGGCAGTGAAACACCCTATTCATTTCGCGACCAAATAAGTTACTTGATGGGGTTAATTTCTAATATCGTAGATGCCTTACGGTTATATTCGTTACCACTGAAGACGTTTGAACGAGGTAGATTTTTATTCAGTTCGATGAGTGGAGTCTTGAGTAAGAAGAAGATGAAGATTGGCGAGAGGTTGGAGCAGTTAAGGGAGGTGGCGAGAGAGGTCCAAGTGGGCGAGAGTAAACACGGGTCGATGAGGGAAGGAACACTTGAAAGGGGTTCGCACCGGAATTAGACGAGATGGAGAGAGGAGAGGCTGCTGCTTCGGGAGTTTCCTTCCCGCCTCCTCCTCCTCCTTGGGCGGATTCTCAAGGACGAGTCCGGAGGGGAAGGCGAACGAGTTGGAAGGAGTTGACTCTTCCCGCTTCGTATACTAAATACACATTCGGGATGAAATCACCATCAAGTTTTCGAGCGAATATTTTACAGCTTTCTAATTAAAGTGATGGAGTCAGGCGATAATAAGTGGAGGGGATCGGGTTGGTGTGGTGGCTAGAGTGTTTGCTTCCCATCCCGTGGGCTCAGGTTCAAATCCCGGCGATGGCAGAGAATTTCCAGAGACTGCACGATCCCTGCTTGAGTGCAATGTGGAGGACATTTGAAGCACAACACTCGGTCCGTCGGATGGGACGTTAAGCCGTGGTCCCCGTGGCGCCTATCGTAAAGAGCAGGCTAATGCCGACGCCGGGATTCTCTCCACCCTTCCTTACCTACTCTTTCCTCATGGCGCAAATGACCTCAGCTGTCGGTCCTCCAGATACCATACCATTCCGATAATAAGTGAAGTTCAGTAGCAATAGCCATGCCAATGAATAACTTTTTATTAAAATTTAAATCTTAACTATTAATCTTTATCACTGAAATCGATTGGGATTGTGAAATAAATAAGTGTGAAAGTGTACAAAATTATTCATTATTTTATTTATTATATTGTTTATTAGTTGCAACAATCAGGGGATTTGAGTATTAGGGAATATTTTGTGAAGAAGCTGATTGTTTAAGAAAGATGACCACTACAAAGGCAAGGATTGCTTCTTTGAAAGAATTTATTGGAATAACGGCTTCCATTGACGAATTAGAGATTCGTTTAGTTAGATAGGACACAATTTATGCGTGAAGATCCATTCCAGTCCTAAAGTCTCAATTATGGCACTGGATGTACCTCATTGCGAATTCTTTGCTGGCGTTCATAGAATAAGGGTACATAACGGCTAAGATCACAGAATATATACGCAACAAATAGACAAATTATCAGGTTTTTCCTGAAAATTAATGCCTCCCTATTAATTCTATTCCTAGTAAGCGATTAGTTCCAAAGTAAGTGCGTGAACGAGTCCAAAGCATAAATTCTTTTTATATTTACTTAATCAAAATTGAAGTCGCTTCTGATAATATATGTGAAAATTTTATTAGCCCACTGGTAGTGGTAATGAAAGCAGTGGTGCATCACGTTTCGCTAAGAGTTCAAGACCGAAACTTAGGGCTAATGCAATGAATTACTGAAATATATAGACGGAGATTTCGTTACCGTCTAATTCCTATATTTTATGTGAGGAATCATTTCCTCACATAAATGTCACGAATGATCACGAATCACACATTAAATCGTTGATGGAATTGCTAAAAAATAGAATATAAATATAAATTTTTATAAAATTACATAATTTTTATCAAACCTTGCTCACTCTTATAAAAGGAAAAAGTATGGACAATAAAATAAAAGAAAATTCCATGCTGCTTCTCATGATCAGAGGCTTCGAGTTTCCTGTATTTAATCAACATGAATTTATTTCATATCGTAAAACAACTCAAAAAACAATTTCATGCGCACAATCATATTTAAAGAAGGATATTGCACTTATTTTGTCCAGCGTTGGTTTTACTTAACATATCCTCAATAAAGGTTTTCGAAACTTTGACTAAGCCTTGCCTCTTTCATTATTACTTTCCTCTATCTCGCCCCCTCAAATCTTCTAATCGACTCTTTTCTGCTGCGGCACTATCTGTATCACATGTCCATAAGTATATGCCCGCCACTTTTATTTCGGTGAGTATTGGAAAACCTGTAATTCCATATTTTCCACAACCGTATTTCCATTTCTAATTTCACGGTAGCGAAATCTATGCAGATTTTTTTCTTATCTACATTTTCCGTGTTTACCGATTTGCTCCATTCATCCATGCATACGAGCTGAAAAAAGATAAATTACTGGGTGGAAAAGGTCAATAAATGGCATTTTAAAATGTCTTCTCTATTTAAACCCACCAAATTACGGCTTTGGAAAAGGAAAAAGACCCTTTTTCCCCTCAAAATAAGTGCAATTTACGAGGCATGGGGCATTTACAACTCGGAGTGAACTATCTAAGCATTTATAAAACAATATTTTTTTCTGAGAAACTTGCGTTATGTTTCACCAAGACTTTTTACATAAGTAGGCTTTAATTTTCTGCGGACGATTGGTAAAAATAATGCATTGTGTTTTATTAAATCCTTATCTCCCGACGAGAAATATAAAAAACAATCCTAAATTACCGAAATAAATTTTGATTCGATTCCCCCTCAGTTTCATCTTGAGAACATTTATTTTTATTTAACATTTTATATTTTTAAATTAAATTTACTATTTACAATTTCTTACTATTTACTCATATTTTAAAGACTTTTATGATCACCGATTCGTGGACAAGGAAAACAGAAAAAAAACCCTTCTTTCATCTGAATATGTGTAAGTAACACGATAAAGATAAGCACGCGGTGAATTATTTCATTACCTATAGAACTATTTATTTATTTACATTCATCACCCCGAAAACAGCCCTATTATGCCTTTATATGTACAACAAATGAAAATGCACTATTACTACAAACCCTAGGACAGGGAAATGTCACCCAGACGGGACTCGAACCCGCGACCTTTGGTTTGGCAGGCGAGGATTGTACCCCGCCTGCCGCAGAGGCCGGCAACTATAAACTATTTGGTGGAGACACTCGCATTGTGTAACACCATTAGCTTGAACATAACCGAGTCCTAATTATCTGGGATTCATCAGAAAAATAATATATTTTTTATATTGCCACTTGAGCCGATGATTAAGTTAATCAATATCGAAAAATTCCTAAACTTATTGAATCTGGAGCCAACTCACCCAATCATTTTCATCATGGCGAGGGCCAATCATTTTTAATTACTTCCTCCTGTTCTTGAGAGAAAAAAAGTTTCCCAAGCTTCCTCATCAGACATCAGTAGAGACCTCCCCTGGGGTCGCCCCCGATCTGTATCCGCCACGTACTGAGAGTACCAAAGGGACCGAAAGGATTCTCCGGAGCGTGAAAAGAAGGGAAGTACAACTGCTGCGGCGAAGAGAGATGAAAAAAATAACAGAAAAGAGTTCCCGAAGGCAACGCAAGGGGAGGGATGGCGCGACCTTCACGCGCGAGTCACCATGGATGCGATCCGAAGTCGGGGTGGCCACGGGATTGCGGGGGGCAGGGGGATGGAAGCGTTGCCACGCGACAACACACCTCTATCCCCTCCCCCGACTCCGCGTCAAACTTCTCCCCCAACCTTTACCCCAACACAAAACACCCATTCCAGGGATGAGCGGAAAATATCGATACACCAACCGGTAAATTCTGCTCATAATTTTAAAATAGATCGATACGTGCATCGCACATTTTTCAAACGATGTGCTGTAAAATACCAATTCAACCTGATCAATCTGATATAAAGCTAATTCCTTTTATAATGAGGCTCTTAAAAGCGTGTTTCCCGAAAGCAATACATTTGTGGGCGATTTAAAAAATGTAAAATTTCGATTTTGAAATGTTTCAGTGGATGAATACTGACGCAGGATAAAAAAATCCAGTGTTTAATTATGTGAACAATTGATACTGCCCACTTGTGTTTGAACTCTCGACCATATACTGTGGAAATGAACTTAGTCAGCAAAGCTGAAAAACTAAGTCGGTACCACAATGCATTTCCACCAAGTTATGATTGAAATTGTTTAGTTCATGGATGTAATGCCGCTTTTGCGTAAAAGTCATACTTAAATTCCACAATTTAACGTAAAGTAAACCGTGAATGCTGCAAGTAAGGCAATCGAGAGGTCACGCCTTTAAGCATACTTTCCATGGTTTGGATGTAGAATAAAGATGAAAACTATGCAATGAAGCCAACGGATTTATGTCAACAAGAGCATTTCAAAAATTAAATTGAACTGCTGGACAGCATCTGTCAATAATTTTACAAAGTAATTTCCGGGAATATTTCCTCGATTAAAAAATCCGAATAGTCTGATGTATTTTAAAGTAAAAATTCATCCTAAATATACATATGCTATAAATGAAATCTCTACCTATTGGTAAATACATAAATTATAAAAATATCGGGACAACACTTCGCTATATTATCAACAAAATGACAAGGGAATCCATGAAGCTGCTTACCTCAAGGATGTCCATTGTCCTATCACCAAAAAACAACTGATTCAACCGAATTTCTTATTAAGTCAGTTGATTAGTAACACAAATTTTTATATTGGCACGAAAGTTTAAAATAAACAATAAAAAGACTTATTAATACCTAATTAATTAATAAAATAAAGCGTCCAAAGTTCACTTCCAACGATACTAACTATTTTCACCGCAAACCTTACCAAAACAAAAAAAAATTAACCGGTTAGGATTTAGCCTTAAGCAGCTGATATGTACTACTATGTATGGAAAATAAACTATGGAAATACCCGCTATTAATCCTAAACATTTTTATCGATAGTTCAATCTCAAAGTGTTAAACATCGTATACCGATACTTCGCTGTGTATCCTGTCATACACGCCTAGCCCGCCCTCCTTTTACCCTCCCACCCCCAAGGGACCTATTTTCAAGGGCTGTGGCTGTGAGCTCCACCCCTCGACCCCTTTGGTATTCGCGTTTTTGTGTGGGAGGATGCAGATTGGCGCTAACCGAAGGGAGAATGGGGTTTGCGGCGGATCGGAAAGGATTCCTTTCGAGCGAAGCATTTCCTTTCATCTTTCCCTCTCTGTGTCTCGCGCTGTGCCCATAGAATCCAGGACACGCGTCTCTGTCTGGAGGAAATTAAAACAGATGAATCACACACGCCGCGTCTTTTACTCGAGAGGAGATTGGGGTCGGGGCTAATTCCCTCCGTTCCGTGCGTCACTCCTGGTCTTTTAGGCAATGTGACGACCGTGAATAGTATAGCAAGGATTCGATTGCCACGGTAAAGTCTATTCAGAGTGTATTCCGTACATTTTGCTTTGAGGGACGGGCACCAACGTTTTCAGGCCCATTCTGAGGACAAAAATCACAAAAACATTCTTCGACTGCTACAAATTGACTTTTGCGACTTAATCCTAGCTGTGAGTAAATAACTTTAGGACCAATCGATAGCAATGATGTTTAAATTTTTATGACTACTATTCCAAACGCCTTGATTTTTAAAATTCTTTTTATCAATAAAGTTAAAGAAATAATCAACTGAGCGAAAAGCCCCGCCCTTCCAAGATCTTTTTAAAACAACGTTTAATTCTTATACAGACAATTTTCTGGCTTCCTCATTCAGTTCAGGGGTAAGGCATGCTTTATCATTATTTTACCCAGTGATTTTTCACTCACACTTTCACACTTAAGTAAATCAGCAATAAGAATAATTTAATAATGAGATAGTATACTTTACAGAGAATCGATTTATGTATTCAAATGCTCCTATAAAAATTCATCAAATTTCAATTTTGAACATTCATGCACCAGTTCGGAAAATATTTGTTTTAAAAAACCTCCTTGTTCGGCTTGTGCTAGGAAATATTAATCACTAAAAGACAGCTCTAAAATCAAAACGATTCACCTTGATTTGACGTCGTTATAGCGTCAGCCCTGTCGTGTCCTGTTTTTGTTTATTTTAAGTTTATTTTACTAGAGACTGGAAATTCCTGGATATCATGCCACTATACACATAATAATGAGTAAATACAAAAACAGAGATTGCTTACATAAAAATACCGGGGATTTTGGCTGAGGAAAAGTGGCCGTGCTGAGGCCATGTCAAGCTGAGGAAAAATTTCAATGTCCCTACCGATGAACGGAGCATTAGTATTTTCGTTTTAATTATTTTCCACTCTACACTCGAGATACCTACCTATTTCCTCAGAATTTCGTGTACACGACCACCATTTATATTAAAAACTCCATTTCAGCCGACGTTTCGATCTCCGACTCTAGGCTCATCCCCAGGGCTTTTTCGGAATCCCGAGATACGTCTACCCACATAATTCGTCGGAAAAGCATCAAATCTTATTTCCTTATTAATGGCCTTGCAAATCTCTTACAAATTGCTTAAGACTATTAAGATTAATAATTTTATTTTATCTTCAATACCTTCTGGTGATGACTTTTAGTTCAAACGCCACAAAAAATAACAAGAGAATCATAACGATTTTATACCACCTTTGGAGGTATGAGTGATTAAATATATTCCATGTCTATTGACACAGTCCCTCGTATGATACCGAACCAGTCATAAACGACAATATTAATAACTGCAGCATCGGAAACACCAATTGCGTAATTGATATATAGGAAGATTACTTTTCAATTGATCGCAATAAATATGGCAGGTATCAGTCACCCTTTTTTTGGCTGATTGAATCATCGTTCGGACGATAACCTTAATTGTTTTCTGTGTACTTTTCCTTCCCTCAGGGACATATATTGTGTAGGTAATTGTTTGCAATCAATCAAGCTCATCCCATCGCCCATGGATACGCGAACTCAAGCATGCATGAAGATAAATGCATTCCGTGTATTAAAAAAATATATGGATTGCACGATTCCCCTTGGATGACTTCCATATAAAATGGATGAACGCCGAAGGTCATCCAACAATATTGAATTATTGAGTTCAAAGCCCAGGAGGCCATAAATCGACCAACTTCAAAGATTCCCAAGAAGTATTTTTTTCCATTAATTAAGTTTTGATTTTCTTCTCAGCGCGCCTTCCGATAGCTATTCAAAGTTATTTTTTCCTTTCCCATTTGTATCCCCGTTGAGAAATCCATAATATTACGTTAAAGTGCGAATTACCGTCGCCATAAGGGCAAAGTGACAAAATCCCATCTCTCACTTAAACGCTCTTCTTTGCTGTATTTTCAATCTCAACGCTTGACTATTTCATTCTCTTTCCAGCCTTTAGAGGAATTCATTTTTGAGAATCATTATGGGACGCTTTTAGTAGCTTCTTTAAACATTTTTACTAGTTTTACGCTTCAAGAAATCATAAAAAGCAGCTGGTACTGAAAAGCAGTTAGTAAATATTAAATATTATCCCGATGTTTAATTTTACAGCAATTTAAATGTATGATTTAATTTATATTTCCTCGCGAAATAAATTTTTACATTTGTTATTTGAGTTTTTTACCCTTTTAAATTCATGATTGCATCAATGAATGCGTTTCACCATGTTGAAAGCAAGTTTTAAAGGGACATAAAACGTCAAAAAATGATACAACTAAAAAAAATTAGGACAAAGTTAATGATTATAAATGACACTAATTAAAAATACTTGCTCTCACTTGGTGACGATGCAAGGGGTACTGCAATTTCTGTGTGTGGTAAACTTAAGGAGTACTTTCATCGCCAGTATCTAAATTTAGAAAAATAAAACAGGTAGACTTCATTTCCCGGCTTTTGACACCTTCAAAAAATTTCAAGTAATTTTAATAATCATTTAATTCACTAACTTCATTAGAAGTGATCCATAAATATCGTCAACTTCCAATAAAAATAAAGCAAAATAGATGCATGAATAAAGCAACTTAATACTTTAGGAAAATGCAAAAGAATGAAGAATCATTGAAGCTAGAAGATGCTGAACCGAAGTTCGATGAGACTCTGAACACAACAAACTTTTCAGGATACGAAGCAAAAATCAAAAATGCGTTAAAGAACGGGAATGGCGATACAATACCGCGGCTACACTACTTCTACTCTACCAACTAACTATGAGTTGGTCACATAATATAATACCATGCTGTACCCAAGGGAAATTTTTCAAATAAAATATTAGGCATTTGGTACATTTTAATTGTAGTCAAGAGAGAATCAAAAATCTATACAGTCATAGACAGAAAAACTGGAAATGCCACTTAACATTGAGGCCTTAAAATTAGTCGAGAATAACGCTTTAAAAACGCAAAATTAGGCAGAGGAGCGAAGTAGGATGGAGGCGTTTCAGCAAACTAACTTAGGATAGTTTTGCTTTCATTTAGAAATTGGAATGACTTTCAGTGCCCTATGAATGCAGTGAGAAATAATTTTTTGGTAGAAGTCTATACCCGTCCACTAAAGTAACACCTTTACTCTCTACATAATTAAAGCATCTATCATGGTAATTTTAAAACTCCTCTCCACGAGAGTACAGGTTGAGTGTGAATGTTGAATGTGGCTGACGATACGCTTCGGCAACTTCTGTGCTGTGAGTTAATGTGCAATGGTGTAATTTTCTAATAGACTGTTGGTAAGGAAAAAGGACAATATTTAATGGTAGCTTCCAATATAGAGTATTAAAAAAAACAAGTTTATTACATTGACTGGCTTTTGGCAACTTATAAAAACATTTAAATTAATTTAAACAAACATTAATTCTTTCACTAATTTCATCTGAACCAGTCTTAATAAATACTAATTTCCTTATATACGCTCCACCAGAAAATTTCACTAGTGCACATTAAAACACCTAACAATGGACCGATTAATGTTACTTCAGGATACAAATACATAAAATATGTGAATTGAGTAATTTGGGATGTTTCTCAAAGATTCCGAGCGTGAGAAGACCAGTTTCACCAGTAAATCATTAATTCTACATAATAGGCATGTTTTGTAACAGTATGCTTAAGTACTCCAATGCAATCTTTGAGTTAACAGTTACACTCGCTAGTCTTTAATTGCATGGCAAATGCCTCATAGATCGAGCGCTAACAAAAAAATGATGCTTTTAATGCATCAAGTTTTAGAAGTAACTCTAGGCACATTTACCGAAGTTTCAGCCCTAAGGAATTAACTTTCTTGGTTTACAAATCGTATTTTCGTATTTCACGACGAGGTAGCCCGAACTAAATCTACAAAGGCTCATGGGGATATCCTCAAACTTTCCTGAGAGTAAAGATGGATATTTATTCTGTTGCTAATCTCAAAAGCCCGTTTCATTAAATTTCATCGGTCAGGTACCTACTCGGCTCAAGAATCGTCGTAAATGTAGATTTACAAGTTTTGTACTAGCGGGTAAGTAATATTTTCCTTATTTAAAAATAATTGAATCACGAAACCGGAGAAATTTTCAGACAAAAGGATAATTCATGCCATTTCTCACGGAAAAGTTTTCTTTGACGAGAATGAGTGAAGCTCCACTAAAACTTACCGCTTGAATGAGATTAAACACTATTTCTTTGCGGATGTGCTAGCAACTGACGCTACAGCGCGCTGTGCAGTAAATCTTGCGCTAACTCTTAGCTCAATCAGGCTGTTAAATCACTGGATTTATCTCTACACTACCGCTGATACCCATTCAAAGGAGACACACATAATTATAATTATCGAAGGCTAAAAATATTTATATTGAAGATAAAATTTTATAACAATTAAGACTTAAAACATTTTTTCTGGAAAACGCTTTAGAGTTATTTAGGGATGCAAATGGTCTAACTCCATTCTCTGAGAATAAGCACTAGCTTTTGGATATGTCCACAATTTTAGTTGAGAGGAACGTCAAGCTGTAATAATCTAGGGCATTCTAAACGAATAAACTTGGGATAAATCTTATATACTAGGTAAATAAATGCTATTTCCTGAAGTTTTAAGGTCCAATAGTCAATATATCGAAAGCTTGTAGTTCATGCATGGTTACAGATATTTAAGCTCCATAAGGGAAGAACAATGAGAGTAATTTTGTTGAAGTCAACGAAAATAAAAAAGTCCGTTTAATCCCATTTGAAGTATTTAAACACCTCTTGTTTGTTCCAATTACAGTCAAGAGGATTTTCAATTAAGCATCGACTTTTCACATTGCTTAACGTGAAAATAAGGCATTCATGCCGCTTCAAAACTAGTCCTGGGAAACTATTTTTAGAGCTTTTGAAAAGGTTAAAAAGGACATCCATTCCTCCATTCTCTAGTTCCAATCATCCACTATGAAAAAAACACAAATTTGTAAAAAAAATACTCCTGATAAAACTATCTTTCCTCGTTTGAAAACCCTCCGCAAAAAAATGAGCACATGTCCTCATACAAAAGGCAACCACTCCGCGGAAGTTAGGCATCATTCTGATCTTTGTGGGTCACTGCGAATAGCACACGGGCGCGAGTATGAAGGTCGAAAGGTTTCGCTTCAGGCACTTGCCCCCTGGATCCCCGCTGCAATTTCCTTTCATGCTGGACCCCAGCAGCCACCCGTTCACCTGTTGGAGTGATGTAGCACTTTTGCGGGTGCGGCGAATATTCCCTAAAGCGGCACTGCCTCATGACCACCGAGAATCATAAAATTTCTATTACTCCCCCCGAGTCTAGGCTCTTCCAATATCATTCGTCCTATCACAGTATCCTTCGCATCAAAAGGTTTACCGTAATTAATCCCCAATGTTGGGGTCATGAGTCCGGTGCGCGCTTCCATATATCTGCTATCGATATGAAGTTTTTATTTTTTTCTCCCCTCACCTCTTCAGCATAGGTATTTGCAGAAAACGTATAAAATATCTCTCTGAGTTTGAATACTCGATTCATATTTGATGTCAGTAATGAGATACTTCATCGTGGAACGCTTTATCAATTTTTTCCCTAAAAGAAATAAAAAAAACCGTTCTACATTTTCGTCAGTGGGATTGAATGGCACACTGTATATTGAGGATAATATTTAGTATCTTCCTGTGCATGCATATTTTGCATTTGGGTGAGTAATGAAGAATGGGATGAAAATAAAATGCTAATAGAGATTGATAAAAGATATGAATGATATAAATAGAAGAACTTCAAATACAGTAAATACTGTCAGCTCAGAAAATGAGGCAAGCATTTTGTATTGTAATTTCCGTAATTCCTTGGAGATTATTGAGTGCATCAACTCCTTACCAATTTAACTTACAGAGTACTAAAAAATGTTCACGAGACATCCTCAGTCATAATAATTTATATTACATATAGCTACTCATACAGGCCGTAGAATTATGTTCGTGCAAATAAATCTATAAAACGCATACAAACAGAAAAAATTAAAACGGGCGCCGAAAAGTATTTTTGGATATTCAACAATTTTATGTCGCTAAATCTTATGCAGATCTCATTTTTAGGATAATGGTTGCATACAGTATGGAAATATCACAAATTAAGAGCAGTAGCATAATTTAGTAAAAATTTTTATTGGGATATGTCTTGAAAGTCAATCATAAATTATTTATTTTATGCGTTAGAGAAATATCACCTGAAATGATGGAGCGATCGAGAGAAAGGTGCAATTAACATTTTACTGTATTCGAAGTCCTCGTAATGACCGAAGGATTACCCAAGGAATAACATGAATTAAACAGCGACAGATATACCAGGTGAAATGAAAATAAATTATTTTTACTATCAACTTGCATTATTAATTGATATCTGGTCCATTGTTAAATTTAAAAATCAATATTTTTCCCACACTTCGTATTGCAAATTACGTTATTCACTCGTACTCCTATACCATTTTAGAAAAGCACCGAAACCATCCAGTATTCTTCCTACTCCTATGTACCATTTCAAGCGTTAGGACTTTTCTTCAGCCCATTTATACTTTTTTTACCAAACTTTGAAAGCCATGGTTCTCACACATTTGGCTTCTAATTTCTCCGGAAGAGCGCAAGAACCTAAGGAAATTTCCGATAAGGGGGCCCCCACCGCCTCTCTCGTCAGATGGAGAAGTTTTTAAAGCCTCGACCCGCTTCAAGTGCTCGACGTGAGTTCGAGCAGCGAATACTCCATCACACTCTTTCGGTTCCCCTTTTAAATCGATAATCCCACCTCTTCTCGTAAATCACCCTGGAAAAGGAGAGGAGACGCATTACACCGCCGACATTGAAGTATCGCACTCACCGGCAACCTAATACATACCCCCTGCAAAGGAGCGTGGAGGGTTATCGAGGTGCCGCAGGCGGCCTGTATGTAGCCAAGCAAGCTGCAGGCCCTAAACCACCATAATGAGATAGTGCGATCCACGGTGGAGTCACGTTTTGGGTCTCCCAAAGGGCCGCTCATGACGGATAACATTTGCCCGATGTTCTCTTCTCCAGTCCCACACCAAAATCGACTGATGTGGAGATATCAAGGTGAAGGTCACTTTGTCACTTAGTGCCCCGCCCGAAGCCTGGCTTCACGAGTGTAACAAGAGAGGATTCTGCACTCGGCCAAAAACACGTGCTGTCGCCCACCGCACATTGAAATGGATTTGCAAAAGTCGCCAGTCGCGACGTGGACGGCAGAGCGATCCCAATTCCACGGGGAAATGAGCTGTAATTAGGACTATTTACCGAAACTCTTATTCTCGTAGATATCATGTACCCTCTTCATAACTATTCAATGCTATTACTCGTGAGTGCGAATACTCTGTTGCAAATATTTGGAAAACAGCTCGCTCTGTGCTCTGCATTTTTGAAAAATTATTTAAATTAGCCCTAAGTGCCAGCATAAAAAAAGCTTCTTTGAGTTGGACTAGGGCCTCTTCTAAGTATTCCCCTTTGTTAGTTTTTACGAAATCTTACGTCATATCGATAGCATGTCTTCACAGTAGGCTTTTTGAATGGCTCGATTGACCGAAACCAATATCGATGACTTCAATTATCATCGACGTAATTTTATGTTTTGGTGTCGATTACATGTACCTCCTAACCTATTTACGATGAGCCTCGATTTCCATCTGTTGATGACCTTCAAGACATCTCTGGTGAAGAGTCATGCAAGGATAATTTTATTGAATTGAATCAAGGATAAGGCCATCTACTGGGATGCCTTAGTATGTCATCTTAAGATGGTTAACAAATAGTCTCGTTAATAGTCCTAATAGGACCTAATACAGTATATCGATGAATTATGAACCTTCTACGCTAAGACACGAAACTGGTCGAAATGAAATGAAATAAACGTGGAAAATTAATATATTTTTTAATCATTGGATTGGATTTTCAAAAAGTTAAGCTTAAAAATATCAACTTTATCAAAGTCTACCATTTGACTGGGAAATCACCCGCACTGAAGGATGAAATGATCAACATCCGACAAAGCTTGTAAGTGACAATATTCAGCTCTGATGACGATGAATGAGTCGTGCACGGAACTATTGCTCACAATGGAGGACTGGACCCGGTGAAAATCCCTAGGTGAATTTCCTAGACTTGAGCACCTTGAAAACACTGAATATGTCCTATAGTAATTACTTAAAATGAGAGAGACGGTAGAGTTTCTTCTCTGTCATTATTAGTAATATTATTGATTAGATAGGTTTCGAAAGTGGCAGAATGATCTTGCAATTCTATAAATACTCAATCTTTAACACGGTTTAATTCTTCGAAAGTAGATTAAGTCTACTTATGTTCATCCCATCCATCAAGCCTTTTCATTTTTTTCCCATTCCCGCTCATTTGAAATATTCTTCAGCCAAGAATCCCCAGCATCCTCTACATCCTAAACAACTAAGTGCTTTTATACCTCTGCTCACGCTTTTTCTGAACTATTCGGAGGCGATGGAAGATTGAAGAGAGATCCGTATTGGTCTGTCTCCAAACCAACCAGGATACAGCAGACGTGATCTATTGTGAGCTGTCTGTTCCCACCTTCACAAATAATAGTGCTCACTTTACAGCACCCAATATATTTTCCAATATCTATAATTAATGACTATTAGATACCATTGACGCACCTCCCGTATTGCCATCATCGTTAACAAGGTGGATACATTTCAATGATCACTTTGATAGCGATTCCCAGCGAATCGAATGCCATTTGCATTGAAATTACTCTTTTTCTGGAATTACTCTAACAACAGTGGAAAAATGCCTTAAGAAGGCATTCATGAGATAGATAAATATATATATATAAATATCGATTTGGTAATGTATTCCCCTTTAATCTCTTTTAGCGATATCTACCGAGAAGATGGAATTCAGGTTAAGCAATAAAAATTGGAGATTAAGACATGGCTCTTGTCCTATTGACTGATTTCTGCAACGGCCACGTGCCTTCGTACTGACTGGTTAGCTACGTCTTAAAAAAAAGAATCACCGATTCATGAGTTTTTCAATAAATATAAGAACAGACCATTTGATCCATCAAGAAGCCATAATCAACTTAAGGCTGGAAGGCGATACTTGGTGGAACTTGGTGACAGGAAAAATAATGAAGACACACTTTTGTATGTTCTACAGGAGTTTTAATTGCCGACCCAGGTTTCGACAGTACACTATGATCTTGACAGACCTTGATAAGAAGCCATAAATTGATCAACATAAGATATGAATATGTTCTAAGACAGAAAAGTGGGTTCTTATACCCCAGCTCTCGGTGGGTTAACACCTTTTCTCTCCCCACTGATGATTGCTTAAGACAATCGAAAAACGGGTCTCCGAGATATTTGTCCTTCTAACTTCAATTGGGATTTGAATTTCCTCTCTTAAGACATATTCACTTCAGCAAATAAGTCGCGCAATTACTTCAACATCGCATGTGATAAGTTTCTATTTGAAACCATGGTGGATGGCAGATTTCTGAAGTGGTGATGAGTCTCCAACGTGTGAGAATTCGCGTGCGTCAACAGTTTATCGAAGCGGCGGCTTTCTTCGGCTCGATTTATCCCCCTTCTTTTGTTCGCACACGACCCTCGACCACCCCACGTGGATCCCTAGTGGGTGAACGGACTTTTACCCCGGGCTTCTTCCTCCCACGGGCTCCTATCTCTTGAAAGGCCTCCAGAAAACCCACTAGCCCCACGTATACCTCGTCTTAGCAAGTTTCCTTATTCTTAAACGTAACACCATGAAGCATTGAGTTAACTCACTACCTTGAACACATAACAACGCTGCAATAGATTTTTTAAAATTATTAGGGCACTAATTAGGAATAAAAATTTGAACAGAAAGTCCCAAACGACAATAGGATGAGACTTATAAGACTCACACTGAAAATCGATAGCAATAATACTTTTTGAATCGCACATGGCAAGTTGTCAGAAGGAAAGACCACCAGTCAGTAGGATTCAATGCATATGGAACAGTAATAAACTGTATGAAAGGGAATATTATAAAATCAAGATAAGTGAGGCACATAATGAGTCAATTCATCCGTAACATTAGAAGAGGAATGTTTTTGAAAATCCAAGAAAAATATTTGAAAATTGAAAAAGAAAATTTTTAAAATATCATATCCCATGCTCAACTCATCAAAATGCGGGTATCTTTCCCCAAAAATAATGCCATTGATGAAAACGTAGTCGCACACAAGCACAGGATTCAAATGATTTATCAACAAGCCTTTGGAAAACTTCTATAAAAATGAAATTCTAATTACTTTCAGTCACCTTCTATTTATATTCTTTAGAGAATTAAAACAAGAAGGCAGCTTTGAAAGGTGGTGAGTGAATAAATTATAAATAAGAGAAATACCCGTGAACTGTGAGAACAGCGAAGGAAATATCTGTTCTGGATAATTGAGGTCGCTGTGTTAGGCACTATTTTAGCGGTGAAGCCATGAAGTAGCTCTAAGTAGAAACCATTGATTGATCGAGGCGTCATGAAGAAATTTCTTTTCTTGAATCCTAGTAAAGACCCTCTGACGTAGAGGATGGTGAGCAAAGACCACGTGCTGATGATGGGAAACCCTTCAGTACTGAAGGATACAATCAATACGAACGACGCATTTCGGTTCTCGTGGAATTAAAAAAGAAATAATTCAAACTGCCACAATGCTAAAATTGGATGTATGGCTTGAAAGTTCACAGGATATAATGAACGTATATTTAGCTTCAACATGTCCGTCATCGCAATCAAGAAGATTGTATAGAGGAGACCCAACTCCACCCCATAAAGCGCTGATTTCTGTTGCCAGTTCGGTCGCATTTAAATCGGTTGTCAAAAGTATCCGCGGAGCTGTGATGAGTGTAATGCGATTCACTTTTTTCCAGTATTTTTTGGTATTCAAATTAATAAAAGATCGTAGCACTTTTCCACAAAATGTTTTACTGTGTACAACACGTTTCGGCTCCCTGAGCCATCACCTGGTTCAAGACCACCAATTGGAGCCTGAATCCGTTGAACTTATTTTGCGGTATGTTTGCCACTGCGAGAAATGTTACTGAAAAGTAATGAATTTGGTAGATCACATCATCATGTGCATACTTTTCATATGTTGTGCATAGAACGCTGATTTTTGTTGCCACATTGGACGCATTTTAATCGGTTTTCAAAAATGTCTGCGGCGCGGTGATGAGTGTTATGCGATCCACTTTTATCCTATATTTTTCAGCATGATGTTTGTCATTTCGATGAATATCATTGAAAAGAAACGAATTTGATCGATCATCATGTGCATAAATTTCAGTTAATACCCCTAATTACATCTTATTTCCCCGTGAAACTCGGATCACTTTGTCCGTCAGCGACGCGAGTGGCGACTTTTGTAAACCCATTTAAATACGCTGTAGGTGACAACACATTTAGAGGCCGACTTGAGGATCCTCTTTTGTAATATTCAATCGCAATATTATCTTTCCCAAATGCTTCGAGAGTCAGTGCTGTTGGACGGCTCATTAGACGGTTATGGGCTGACGGCATTCAAACTCATTTGCAAATTGGGTTAAGGTCTTCGGAAATTTCCCAGTGGAATTCATTTCGAAACCAATCTGAATTCGAAGAATTTTGTTCCAAAGGGTTTTTTGGGAAATAGAAGCTTTAAACTTGAGTCAATAAAATTGAACCAACACGACGGCAGGGGTTTTGAGGTCACGAGAAAATTACTCGTATCCGAATAGCTCTGAGCCAAACTGGTGCATCTGTGTAGCAAAATACTTTCCAGCCTTTTAATTCACAGTCATTAAAATAAAAAGCCATACTAGGTAAAATATGCCCTTCGACAGTAAGCATTTAATTTTTTCGTCATAAACCACAATATTTGCTTATTTTCTAGATTATTTCCACGCTTTAGTAACGCAATAATGCTATAAAATTATGTTTTGCTATTTAGCAATTTGTAAGAGCTGTAACAGGTCATTCTGAATATTTAAGGTCACATATCACCGCAATGGCATATCGAAGCAAACACAATTAAAAAGGTCAATAGAGTCAACTTCGATGACGTAACTTTCAATAAAGGAAGCTTTAAGTGGATGTGTGCTAGGGAAAATTAAAACATAACCATG
This sequence comes from Ischnura elegans, assembly GCF_921293095.1. Lineage (NCBI taxonomy): Eukaryota > Metazoa > Arthropoda > Insecta > Odonata > Coenagrionidae > Ischnura > Ischnura elegans. Next base: position 134,864,064 of record NC_060246.1, read on the forward strand.
GTTGTCGGAAAATTAGGGTGAGTAAATGGCGAGGAAAAAATCCAGCATCAAAGAAAAAATTATTTTAATCTGCTTACTGATGCGTAAAAATTTCCTTTTTGTACCTTGGGAAACATGAAAAGAGCTTTTTTTCGTATTAATTAATTTATAATCCACCCTAGTCGATCTCCAAACATTTGTTTTTCGTCGATGTGAGGTACAAATTTATTGATACTGGATGTGTAAGTAAGCTATTTAGCTCCATTTTAGCTTGAATGTAAAAATGGCTCTAGTTTCGGCCTGGTAAACAAATAAAAATCATTTATATTTTGTAAAATTAGAATTGGTGTATTGGCTACTTTTTGGTTCTTCTAAGGCTTAACTATGTATATTTATCTAACATTATTTTTCCATACTCGACGATTTTGTCTTACTATCCACAGTAAAAAATGAAATAAGTGAGAGAAATGAGGCTTTGTAATTACTTCGTACTTGGTTACATCAGCATCAATTCTGATCAAATGGTTTATATCTCTCTTTAATCTGTTTGATTTTTATTAAATACAGTTTTAGTATCATTAAACACCGATTATCGAGCAAATTTTGGCGAAAATATATTACTATTGACTAATTTTGAGGAGAAATTCAAAAGAAGTATCCTTCACACCGACCAGGAAGAACTAAAACTCTCTTGCATAAATTTTAGCATTCTAAATTCTTCTCGCGTTATAGCCTTATTATAAGCTATACATTGAGTTTGAATTATCGCTGTTCATATCGATTAGCAACAGAAAAACATGCAGCTACATTAATTTGTATGGATGGATTGAATGCGAATTCACGTGTTATTCACTACCAAAATCATGTAGACCGATTTCCAAAATATAATTAAAACCTACAGATATAGCAATCAGCAGCAATAGCGTGTTTTAATTTGATTCTAAGTTTTTTCGTCGATTATATTTAGCTCTATTAGCTCGGTTTTAATCCCTTTCCATTATACTGAATTGTTCCTGATATTAATCTCATTGAAAGATTTGTTTTTCTTGTATTCCATTTAGACATGGTTCTGTAACTCTATCAGCTCTTTTTTTTATCCCTTCCGTACTACCGAAATGATCCGAATATTAATTTCATTGAATGAATCGTTTATCTTGTACTCTCTTTAGATATGGTCCGGTAGCTCTGCGATTGTTAGCCCTGTTTTATCCCTTACATACTACCGAAAGGTTCCAAATATTACTTTAATTGAAAGACGAGTTTTTCCTGGTTCTCCAGCGAAGCCAATGGTGACAATTCCTAGCTGTCGGTTGGCGTGGGAAATAGGCAGGCAGCCCGAGGCAGGCAGTCGGGCGAATAAAGTGTCGGGGACAGTCTCCGCCGCGCCGCGTCTATTGAAAGTGACTGAGCATTTCTCTGCTTTATCGGGCCGCCTCTCATTTACTCCCGCACGCCCCAAGCCACGAGCGGAAAAAGTGGGAGAAAATGCGACCGCTCCTGGGCACCATTTTTCCTCGTTGCTATTTTTTCCCTCAACGTCACCCTCTCACGATGGCTTATTCTTTACTTTGAGATCAAAGGGAAATTTCCTTTCACCCCCTTCTATCCCCTCCTCTACTATCCCCTCCGTCGAGTTGTAGGAAAGATGGCCAAGAAAATATTACGCGGTTATTTTTTCTCTGATTACTAAAATTCTTGAGGTGATATGCTTCAAATACCCACGCATGAGGAATTGTCATATGGATTTTTGAACACGTTTATTCCTCAATTCTAACATGCAGTAAAAATACCTAAAAAAACTATTTAACATTTTACACAAAAAAGGATACGTAAATATGAGCTGACTGTATCAGTTAATTCTAGGCCTTTTCACGATAGTAATTACATAAACCCTTTCTAACTCACAGCTTCTCCTGGGACAAATTAAATTTCAAGACCTGTCATTTTAAAATGCGAAAATTTTCTACTCAATTATAATTATTGTTGCAGCTACATATTTCGCCATTAAAATTTATAGAAAAAAAGAATACGTAATTTAAATCTTTCTATAATATAGCTTAAAATGTATAAATCTTTGATGTTACTCAGTAGCAACATTGGATTAGAAAGGGTTGAAAAAGAGACATAATTCTCTGACCACTGTTGCCACGGGAGGATGCCCAAAATAGATTGGAAAGATAAAAGAAGGAACAAAGAATGTTTTGGAGAAAATGACGAAAAAGTTTTAAGTATGGAGATTCACAAAGAACAGGAGGACAAGGTTCTTAAAGCACATTCCAATAGTAAGAGGCAATAGGAAATCTAGCGGAAATTGCATGAGAAGGCATGAGAGAAACAAACATACCTAGAGTAGAATGCCTCGGCTTGATTTAAGAAGCGGCTCGTAACTGTCTTCTACGAATTATTACAGCTGAACGTAACTGACAAGAGCCGTCTATAAAACTGATACAGACTTATCCCACGGGTTGATTAGCTAAGAATAAATATATCACTGAATATCTTCGCGCATTTTCCTATTTTTGCTCTACAACATAATGAACATGAACTACAAAAAATTAAAATATAAACAAAGTAATCGTAAACGATTTTAAATGTATATTTTTAGGTAATGTTACTTTATAAATCATTTTTGATTGATACCTCGTCTAAAACGTACCCATAGTATATTAATACGCTGATTACTTTGCCATCACCATTTATGCATCATTTACCTACGTCACAACTTGCATAGGCAGAAATGTACAGAAAATCATTGTAAGACATCCGGAATAATGTTGAAGTTGTTTCAGGTTTCCCACCGAATGAGGTTCTCCATCTCTGCCGACGTTTCGATGGTCGTATCATCCATTGTCATCAGGGCTTGTCTTCGAGTTAAGTGATCCGACTTATATAGTATGGGCTCATGGTCAGGTGACTTGTGATTGGTCCGCCTTTTCCCGCCTTTTTTCCCGGGCCTCACTGATGTATTTAAGCACCGGTTTCCAGGGGTTTGCTAAGGGCGTAACCAGCATCACGATTCATGGTGTTAGTCGCCCTTCGAATGTCAATTGCTTCCTTAGTCAGCCTTTCCCAGAATCTGTCTACACGGCACAGGACCTCCATTTTCTCCCAGCGAATGGCATGGTCGCGTGATATGCTGTGCCCAGCCACGGCGGATTTTTCCGGTTGGCCAAGCCTGAAATGCCCATGGTGTTCTTTCATCCTGGTAGCGATAGTCCGTCCTCTCTCACCGACATATACTTGGCCGCATTCACATGGAATCTGGTAAACCCCTGGTGTCATAAGACCGCACGGATCCTTGGTCGTCACGAGTTGGTTTCTAAGTTTTGCAGGTGGGCGAAAATATGTTATGCCTCTTGAGTATTCCAGCTATTTTGCATGAAACGGTCGAGACGAAAGGTGGGCCAGCAAATGCTATTGGTTTTTCTCCTTCTTCTTCGGTGGCGATGCTGTGGTTGGTGAAGGCCCTTTTCAGGGCCTTGGAAATGTCTCTTTGGTTGCGGCCATTCTGCCGCAAGGTCTTCTTCAGATGAAGTAAGTCCTTGGGGAGACTCTCCAAGTCATAAATTGTTTTTTCCTGATGGATTAAGGTGGACAAGACCATCATCCTTCCCAAAGGGCAGCACAAGTCGCCTGACCATGAGCCCATACTATATAAGTCGGATTACTCAATTCGAAGACAAGCCCTGATGGCAATGGATGACACGACCATCGAAACGTCGGCAGAGATGGAGAACCTCATCCGGTGGGAAACCCGAAAAAACTTCAACATCATCATACGCAGGGAAAACCTCAAATCTTTAATCCGGAATAATATTAGTACATTCGTCAAACTTGGGTAAATTCGGTAATTGTATTCATAAAGCTAAGAAGTTTCTATGATTATTATGCGCATTGCTTTAAAAGATAATGTACCGAAATATACACGAGCCCGACTAAATTGAGCTCTCATCATAAAAATTCTATTATTCTAGGGTATTTTAATGTTAGCATGGCAACAAAATATTTTTCTACGATCCACGTATTTTATGATCATCCGACCCAGATAATTATGTCATTACTATCACGTTACAGTTAAGAACAGTTTAATAAATCTTTGGAGCATAAAAAATACCTTTTTGTGACTGTGTCACTTGGAAAACGTTTTTAAAAACATTAAGTCTCTCACTTCTATTTGGCTAGAGATTCGTAATAGGACACCTTCCTGGACGCCTTCGGAATAAATGCAATTGCTTCCGTCACTGCCGCTGCTACACCCATGCTCTGTTAAAAGCGTTAGTGGCGAGTGAGCACGGGAGGATTCGCTCGGATCCCCAGGGGCGGAAAAGTTAAAGTGCGGGAGAGCGAGGGGTATCGATCGGCGCTCAGCTGGGCCACGAGTTACGTAAGAGCGACGAAGCGGGGACGCTCGAGTCCAAAGCACACACAGCGAGAAGCCGAGGGGAAGAGCTATATCGGCTTAGGATGCAGTCCGTCCTTCGAGTTCTTTTCGGGGCTACGGGGAAGAAGGTGGTAGTAAAGTTGAAAGTATGGCATGATATTTGGATGAGCGACCGACAGCTGAGGTCATTTTTGCCGTGAGAAAAGGGTGGAGAGAAACCCGGTGAGGGGACCTTAGCTTAACGGACGGAGGAGTGCTGTGCTCGAAGAGCAAAATATAAGATGAGATAGGAAGATAAATATTCAATCATATTAGGCTTGACTTCGTAAAAGCATCTTACATCGATGATGCTATTTTTTATCTTTTCCACAATAATTACATTTGGTCCCATTACTATTTTCATCGGATAGATGTACCTTTAAGGCTGACATAAATTAATGAAAATTACGTAATCAATATTGTACCCACAAATGCACGGTATAGTCAAAATAATTAAGTTACCGATGACAATTTATGACAAGCTACAGAATAACTTCAGTAGGAGCCATAAAAAGGATTCTTTTTAGTTTTTTAGCGTAAAGAATGATTGGAAAATAATAAATATTTCATACTCTGGAATCTGGGGGAGATACACCGGACGATTCAATGGATTGGCAAGGGAGAAATGAAGATATATTTAAAAGAAAAGAAGGATAAAATACCTACGAGACAGAAAGGACACTATGGATATAACCGAGGAGGAACTTAAGGCGTTCACTAAAGAAGACCAAGAGATGAGAACTTGAGACAGTACGGGAACTGGAGTTAGGGAAGAATTATAATTGGAAGCATAGGAACTGGAATAGAACTGAAAAACTGAAACTGGAGAAATTTATAGCTGCAGAATGCCTTAGTCTTACGGATGCAGCCTCAGGGATTTAACGATATATTACGACTTCTGTCTTAAAATAAATTGGATTTGGAAGGATATGATGTAGCATCAAGGTGCATTGGGCAGAAGAAAAACTGTGATAATAATTTTAATTTCATTATTAATGAAACCAATATGAATTTACAATATAACTATAACTATATAAAGAAACATTTTCTCGATATGGTCATTACAACAACACTCACTCACAAGTCCTCCCTGAGATTCGCCATGCAAGAACCTCGCTACTTTCCATTTGTGGGACGGCTTGCTCGGAGGGACGGGGCCAACCAAGCACTAAGCCCAGTGGCTGCGAAAATTTCTCACACCAGTGTTCCTTTCTCAGACCTCCGGGCGGTATCATGAGCGGAGGCTTTCACGGTAAAATCCCGTAAGTCCTAGGAGATCTCCGCGACATGCGACACTGTTTTCTATGCAATCGGTGCATGATATGACAGAGGACATATGCAAAGCACTATTCCGGCTACTTCCATCCCATTTTGGGCTGCTTTAACAGTTTATATGTTTTTCTTCGCATGTACGTTTACTCTTTATCTTTTAATTTTGTTTCCCTCTATATCACCCTTTATCCTGTACCAGAACAAACATAATCCATGAAAGCATTTTCCTTTAGCAAATATTCTTAGGAATGAGGGTTAAAAAAATTTTTGTTCTATAGGAGTAAATGTGAATTATACTACTTATTTGGTCATTATAGTCAAAGTCTAAACGATCATTAGCCTTCAAATTTACAATATCGCCTCTAATCTATAAGTCATGTACACTGTGTACGCCTGTAAATGAATTTTCCTGGCCTAAATATTTCGCTGGTGTGATTGGAGCGATTACAATATCGAACTAGATTGCATATTCACTGACAAGAAAGACTGCATTGTGAGAAAAAAATAGTGTACTTACGAGGTTAGTAGACGTAAATACCGAAGGAAACAGTAGGTGAAGCAGGAAAATTAAGAACGTGATGGACAATAAAGATGAGGGCGGAAAATACGTCAGCACAGAGCCTTTGACTGAAAATAGATAGAAGGGGTGGAGAACCTGTGACAGGAGACCTGCCATCTGTAGGAAAAATATGGGAATAAATGAATATTGATGAAAAGTTGATAAGAACGCAAGGAAATCCCGATCTATTTCTCACCGCATCCATCTGTGTTAGGGGCTGAGAGATTTATGGTCTCCATCCATGACACCATCCGAAAAAAGTGCTGAAGAGCGCACTTCGCAAAACTCTCCGTCCGATAGATCCGACGCGACGCTCGTTTCGCTACGTTCTTATTCCATCGCCTTCGACAAAGGCCGAATGAAGATTTCGTTCCAAAGCGTTTGCATTTTCTAGGTTTCCGCGTTTTCTTCCTCCACCACTATCGCTCTTGACCCCCATCCTCCTCACAGCAGTGATCTAGTTGAGCCCATTGCTCTAGCACATTTAACCGTAAAAGAAATTCTGGCATGATGCCGTTTTTCTACCAAGGGAGTCGGAGAATTGGTGCGCCTTCGCCCAAAAAAATCCATTTCGTCACGCCTGTAGGTTAGTAACGGCTTAATTTTTTTATGCTGAAACCTAAGCTCCTCGCTGAGCACACTTCACACCTATTTCTCAGCGTGCTGCGCTCTGCATTTTCATGCCCTTAAGGTACATTGACTGAGATTAAAAATATTTGCCACACCTGTTACATCCATTTCACAGCCTAAATCTCCGAGCTTTCAAATAAATGATTTCAAAATAATCTTATGCTGGAAATTTTTTGGAAAGAAATTTTGACACAAGAAAAATCATCGAGGAGGATCAAGCTGATACACGGGTAAAAGTCAAATCTATTTTATCCCTTATGAATGAATTGCAAATCGTTTAGAGAAAATGAATACTTAGCAGTTAAATTTTACGTTCAGGTAATAAAATAAGATTGATCGTTATTGGAACGAAGAGCATGATTCAAGCAACATTGAAACACCGGGGTCCATGAGTTCACCGAAGTTAAGCAACGTTGGTCCTTGAATAACTTTGGATGGATGACTTCGACTATTCATAAAAAAACGCAGTGCTCCTGTACGCTGTCTACAAGTGGCAGGTAGGGTAAACGTGGAGCTGGTGGAATGGACCAATAACAGTTTAATCTCCAGGACACCTTACGAACGCCAACCCAGAAATTAAATCTAATCTATAAAAACCAAACTGGTAATGATTAATAGGCATCAGAAACTGTTCAACTAAAAAACTGCTGCATGGGTAATTTTCATACGATGCAGACTTCAAATACCTTTCACAATTTACATACCTATGGAATAGGAATTAGAAATAATTCTGCGGAATATAACAATGTATTCCACCATTCATGCACTTATCTGCACAATATTTCCCACTATGATTGGTACCTGAACAAGGCGTGGATTTCATTCATTCTGTGAACGGGAGGGAGAATACAACAGATACGGGAGTTTAATGTAAAATCACTTTGCACCACTATGAGTGCCACTATGTAATTGCAGGCCGTATTTTCTAAGGGATCCAACAAAACTTTTAATTAGAAGCAAGATGCACATTAAGTTTCCTGCTTTGGCGGGTAAATTTTCTCATTCACTTTTTCTAATTATCAAAAAGTCTAGAAGGTCTGTTACTAACTACCTTACCCCAGTAACACTGGAATTGTGTTTGTATAAATTAAGAAAGAACTTTTAGCTACATTTAAAATTGATGGCAACAAAGCCATTCACGAAAGGAATGAGCGGACAGAATTCGTACATTATGGATAGCAAACGAAGGAAAATTAAATCTTAATCACATAAAAAAATAGCCATAGCATAGTCTAACAATGAAACTATCAATCTCATACTTTGACTTAATATGCTCTCCTCTTAATGCGAAAGAATGACCTCGAGAATTTCATATAACATTTTTTACCTGTATTTCCAATTGTATTTCAATAAACGATAAATTATCGATTTTTCGAATAGTCTCATTCACATTAATGTAGTAATATTAATTCGCATAATCTAAAAATCAAGCACCAACTGTATGGTTTGGGATCTTTTGAAGGGAGAGAGTATATGATATAATCATAAAACGAAATACACGGTTGAGAAATGGGATCGATCCCTGTTCCACACTCGTACTTCTCCATGTTCATCAAAACAGTAAACCAAATGGAGCATTCTTACTGCTCTAAATTCGATGCAAGCGGATGCGATCAATTGACTCGACCACTCTAGGGGGAAATCAACGCCATTGGCCAGCCCTCCCAGGAAAACCGGACAGGCAGCGGTAAATTCGCGGTGGATGTGTTCCATGAATTTCACAGGGCTCCTCTTGCTCGTACTTGGAAAGCTCTCTCCCTCCGTGGAACACTTATCTGCTCAGCTTGGATTGTTTGCTTTTTTCTACCAACCCCACAGCAGTGCATATAAGGGTCCATCACTCCCTCACGTCTGGCCCTATTTTAATTTTTTCCGCGACTAATTACGCGATCAAAACGTACATTACCATCTTGAAAATTCCAATAAATTTAGAAAAGATTTTCTCTACCTCATATACAAAAAATTTAATTTTGAGAAAACCGAGATAAAATTTTCAACTTGGAGGTGGAGGGAAACATTGTTAAGGGTCTATTCTACATACCCTGAAATTTTCAAGATGATAACGTAAAGATTAAATCGAGTAATTCGTAGCGAAAAAAATGCTGGTGATGCTTACTAAGGATGAGGTTTTGGCAGTAACTGCTAAGCTCGCAAAAACTCATTCCAAAATTATGCTGTTAAAGGTGACACCTTTAGATAGGTACTCAAAACAAGTAAGGTTACATAAAAGAAATGAAATATTTACATAGTTCAAGCTTCTATTTGAGTCGAATGTAGCGCTTTTTCTATATAGCTAACGAACATGAAATTCAGTAACTTTACCCATTTTCTAATTGTTAAAAAATGTAAAAAATATTTATGAGATGCTAATTGAAGTAAAGATGCCCAATTGTAAAATCCTAACCTTGATTTAAGTTAAAAAAAAAATAACCTCTGAAACTGGTTTTTCGAATGATGCGGCATTCATTCATCGATGGGGTGGAGAACCGCGGTTTTCCCGCCTGGGGCTGAGCTATGAGTGTAGTGAGTCAAGATTGAGAGCACTCTCAGCCCAGGGGCGGAATTCTGTACACCGTACCGACGATTGTCGCTGTCGGTAAGCCGGTCCTACCGATAAGTCTCGGTACGAGCGATTCAGGTGACACGTTTTACCGACGATTGTCGTTATCCCACCGACAGTTGTCGGTAAACCCGTCGGTACATACCGACGATTTCAAAACGCTCGGTAGGACCTACCGACAAATTTTTAGCAACATGGCGGACTTTTTTTTACACTTTTCGGCCTAAGCTGACGATTTTAAATCATAATCTACGACGCTAGATCCGTGGAAGTGCTCTAATTGTATGTTATTTATAATAAAAATGATTGATTAAACACTTGAAACGTAAAATTTACATAGTGGGAGCAGTATTTAACTTTGCCAATGTTACACGTATATTACATTATCCGTTCCAATAGCGTAAGGTATTTTACATTATAAATATTCCGTAATTTTAAGTATGTAACGTATTGCTTTGCTTTTAAATTACTCCCTACAAGACACGATAGGTATCTATTGTTGATTCGTAAAGTTTGGATCCGAAATTAATTTATACTTTCAATAAAAACGAATGCCTATTGATGCACTTCCAATGATATATATTCGTGGACATTTCGTTCACTTTTATATTAACTTCAATACCCAATGTGAGCGTCTGAGAATGGGGTTTATAATGAAAATAACTCTCCTACCTTCGTAAGTACTCTTGAGAGCATCAGACAGCAACGACGAAATAGAAAAAGCATATTGCTACTATATTTTATAAGAATATAAATGGCATCACTTAACTCCTAGCACTCTTTGACGTCGTTACTGGTGCACAAAACTTCCAGTAAAATTAATGCTGAATTTACTTCACCATACTAACCAAACACCGTACGGGACTTCAAGATAGATTTTCATTATTACTATAAGAGCACTGAGTAGGTACGTACCGTGTATTCCATCGGTAGAAAGGGGCAAATAAAAAGAATGATTGCACGAAACAAGGAAACATTTAATGAATTATTCATCATAAAACAACAAAAATTTAATTTCAACACGAGAAAACCTTCATACTTCCAACGGTATATCACAAATTAACACTGATCAAGCATATTTAGTCAAAGTCATATCAACGCAAAGTTTGAAATAACACACAAATGGTATCAAAATGCAAAAGTTAACACTTCCAAATAGATAGCGTAAAGTATGTCACTCAAGTTCACAATCACAACACTTGACGCGATGATACTGATGATACCTTCCGTGACATCCGCGGAATCTCGGTGTTTTTCTCAACGAATGTATTTTAAATAGCCCAAAATGTGAATTCAAGCGACAAAAATGTTTTCTAATTAAATAATTACCCTTGTGGAAGTATCGGACTTACGGCGAACAATGAGGCAAACGATGTAAACAAGCCGTGGCTCAAGGTGAAGGTACTGGGATTGTTACAATACTAATAAAAATAATTTCGTCACTGCTAATCCCAAGAATACAATTATAATAAGCGTAGGTGAACAATTATGTAGCAGACAAAGTCCTCTTCAAGACAATTATACTTGAAAATTCCAATACATTGAGCACCTAATGTTGCCGGTGTTCTTCTATCAACGACCGTTGAATCCTTGAATATAAAGGCTTTTTTACTTAAGCTAGAAAAAATCCGATGGTAAATACAGCAAAATCTCGGACAACAAGCCACATCGCACCAACAGTAGTAAGAAATTATGTTCGCAGAGTGATTAAACATCGTAAATATTTCACAAAGCAGTGATCAACTCTTTTTAACTTCTTCGCGGGCTGACGAATAACAGATGGCATTTTCGGAGCCTCATTTGTTTAATGCAAACAAAGGAGAAATATGATTAGTCGAGGCGCCTAGCCTCGCGTGCGGGTGCCACTTTCGTACCGACAATTTTGTTCGCATTACGTCACGAATTTGTCGGTAGCGGGGTTTTGTGAATCACATTTCTATCGGTGCGACCGACGATCGTCGGTAGCTACCGACACCGACGATCGTCGGTATCCGTGTACAGAATTCCGCCCCAGGCATTGGCGGTTTAGACCCTATACACCTCCCCCTAGATGACGGCTAAGTCATTTAAAAAATTGGCACCGGAAATTCTTTATTTTCTTCCAACTTCAATTTATATTCGAATAATACTCCTTCGGACACCTTTGATTCGATAAGAATCTCATGGTTACTATCGTAAACTTTTTGAATAATTAGCAAATGGGAATATGGTAGTGTTACTACTGTGTAGATTCGCTAGCTGTATGGAAACGACGCTGAATAAAATCGAAGCTCGAGGTGCGTAAGTATTCCATATTATTTTTAGGTACTCTAATTTTCTTTTTGAGTGTCGAGAGGCGCTAACCTCAAAATATAGCTAGGTTTGTTAATGCGTTTTATTTTTCCACGATTTTTATGCTTCGACGCAACTCTTTAAAAAAAACGTACAGTTCTCGAGCTAAAAATCTTAACATATTCATCGCATTTGCAATATATCGTCAAAATTTGACTATATGATAGATTTGAAAAATTTCCTTCGTTTGCTCATAAAAGACTTATTTCATATTTGAATAAATGGCAAATGTTTACAAAGGTTTCAGCAATGAACTCAGTGAACTATGAAAATTTTCATATGACATGCGTTCTCTTATTTCGGAATTGTTGAGCAAATTTTCAATTCTTGCTATAATCTACATCGTTTGAAATCATAAGCAATTATCAAAACAAGAGCGTATACAAAGTTTTACATTTTTATCCTAATACACTTAACCTTTGAGCGGGAAAAATATTCTTATTTGGATGAGAAACTGTCAAGCATTTCGAAGAAAATTATTTACACTATTTCAAGAAAGAACTTTAATTTTATTTCTCGGGGGACTATTATTTTTATTTATCTCTCTACAACAGATGAGAATCAACAAGGGAGAATTTTGTGGTTGTGTCTCGTTCCGGAATTCCTCCTTGCTTCCGAGAAAATCTGCGCCCACACTGTGACAAGCTTCGGTGCCTCTTCTTTTTATTCAGCTGGGGGAGGGGGGCGAATCCAGGCAGATGTCGTGGTCGGTTGGGGCTGTAGCAGCTGAAGCTGGAGGTGGACGGAGGAGTGCTCCCTAATTGCGGCGACTTCCTTCGTCGGAATGGGACCGACTCCGGCGCAAGCGACGCGAGGAAGATGCACTAATGGGACAAGAGCGTAATCGACCCGTGAATGTGACATTCCGGAAGTGGAGTTGAAACATTATGTTTACAAAAGAATACCGTTTCTCAATTCTTTAAGGTCTCCTAGATTAATATGTGGTCCATAGTTACATTTAGTTTATAAATATAAAAAAGATTGTATTCCCCTGAATATGATCAAGAACAGAAAATTGTGGGTCATAGATTAATATTTGTAGCTGTATTACGATTGAACTAGCCATAGCATTAAATTTAAATGAAATAATAAAATTAAAAATTAAATGTGTTCCATCAAGATGACGGTTACAATATTAATGCTGAGGCTTATCGGAAGCGGACTCACCTTTGATGAATATCTTTCACTCACTTCTATCTCAATAATTTTCTGGAAAATGACACCATTTCTTACAACTAAAATAAGCACTTCGCAAGATGACATATTGCCTTATTAAACCATTCTAATTTTCAATATGGACTACTTAGCAGCAGCGACTTAGATAAGTTCAATAAATTGTTATGTAATCTTACAAAGGTATAGTTTTCTCAGTGAAATCAATGCATCGCACTAAGCTTTGGCTCGTTATTAAATTTGTAACGTCTGTTGACGTCATTGGATCGATTTGCGTGTCTCTTTGTTGGAACCAATCTGTCATTGATCGGAGACAAAAAGTGGACCACATTTCAATGCAAGAGCCAATTGGCTGCAAAATGTCCTTTAAAGGTAAAAATCGAAAAATTCTACATTGAAATTCTAACATTCATATGGACAAGAAGGCCATTGACCCTTAAAATTTCTAGCCAACCCCTACACCTCTTATTCCAAGCCAAAACAAAATTATCATTTCCGGCAGCAATTTCGGAGAATGAACCATGATATGTTTCACCACCGATTTTTCAATCTAGAAGGGATTAATTAATCTGTGTTTCGATTATTCCTCACGAAATATCGTGAGGAAATCGCGTAACTTGAGTGATGAAAAAATTGACTTCTGGCCTATATTGATTTCATGTTACTAATATGTAATTCACTTTCCACCAAAATCTGTTTCCAAACATAGCTGCCCTGTGGGGTCTAAGTATCGTTTCCATGGACCAATCGGCCATAAGTTTATTCGATCATAAACTCTCTGCCATTACTTTAATTTTAACAAAAACATCCTCAGGTAATTATTTGCTATTACTTAACATTATAAATTGTGGAGCACTAACATTTTGTTTGAAATTTCATTTCAATATTCAATAGAAAGTTTACCTGATTTTGACGCTGAACTCTCGAGTAGTTTTCTTTTTTTTGCCATATCATTAAAAGTAGCGGACAATAACATAACAATAACAGTAAACAATATTTATTTTCGATTGAAACCTTCGTTCTATATTTAATTAATTAAAATTGAGCATATGGTGGGATAAATTTTCATTATAATGACACCGCAGCAAACAAAAGAAAGCCACGCATTTACATCCTTGAAGGTATACTTCCATCCAATATTAATCATCATGCAGGGTAGCATACTTATCGGGGTGTAGGAATCAAACTCTTCCGCCAAATTTGACGTACGGCGTAATGATAGGTTAATTATGTTTCTGTGACTTTTGTGGATTAAATTAATGCCAGAAGAATTTTTACGTTAATAATTGGGAATAATTTATATTTAAATTGGAATATTTTTTATATCTTTCGTCTGCTTAGTAAAACACAATTGGTTACTCTTGCAATAAATTGGAAAAAAAATTCAATTCGAAAGTTTCATGGAGCAGCCATGTACTAAAAAAACACTGGGAAAATATTCTGCCGCAGAAATTATTTTTGCCAAGATATGTGTTCTTTCATGTACATCCCAAGAATTGAAATGTTACATGTTAAGTTACTCAATAAGCTTTTAGGAGGCACAGATTTATAATGTTATCGAAGTGATTTTTATTAGCTCTACTACAAATCATAATCCCTTAAATGAAAATAATGATACATATTCACGTATTCAACCCAGTCTTTTTCACCACACCTCCCCCTGAGGCACCGCCTTTTCGAAGTCGCCGTCAGTGTCGGGCGGGTAGGGTTGTGTGTTGTAACGATGTCGAGGGATATGCCGGCGGTAGCGGAGGTACTGGTAAGGCCCCCCCTTACCGGTCATGTCCTTTCTAAAGGGGTAAACCCCGAATATAATTCCTGGCCCTCCAAGTCAGGGGTTAGGCGTAGGGATAGCAACCATGCCGTGTAAAAATCGCTTGATAGGAAAATCTTTATGCGCCTCGGATGGTTAAGGATGGATTTACAATATATCGACTTGGCAAGCAGACAAGGACAACGAATATGTGGAAATTAGCAACGTGGAAGGTTATTAAATTTCTGAATAAATAGCTAGATGAAAGGGATCAGAAGAAGAGTAATATCACGGAAGAGATGGATGCAGGATGTGGAGGATGTTTTGAGTGCATTTTGAGTTAAAAGAGACAACAATAAGAAAAAAATGGAGGCATGAAATAAATTAATCAAAGGCCTACACCGGACAGCATAGATGCCAACGATGATGAATATAAGTTTCAATATAGTCTTATGTGCTGCCGTTTTCCCTGGTAGATACTGATAGGGCCCCCCTTACCGGACATGTCCTTTCTAAAGGGGTAAACCCCGAATATAATGCCTGGCCCTCCAAGTCAGGGGTTAGGCGTAGGGATAGCAACCGTGCCATGTAAAAATTCACTTGATACGTAAGTTTTTATGTGCCTCGGATAGATAAGGATGAATTTACAACATATCGACCTGGTAAGCAGACAAGGACAACGAATATGTGGAAATAAGCAACATGGCAGGTTATAACATTTCTGAATAAATAGCTAGATGAAAGGGGTCAGAAGAAGAATAAGACCACGAAAGAGATAGGATAAGAGAAGACGATAGAGAAGATACAGGATATGGAGTATGTTTTGAATGCAATTTGAGTTACAAGAGACAACAAGAAGAAATAAATGAATGGAGGCATGTAATACATTAATCAAAGGCTCACAGCGGACAGCATAGATGCAGACGATGATGAATATATGTGTCAATATAGTCTTATATGTTGCCGTTTTCCCTTTTTAAACACTCTATCGCTATAAATACTCAAGAGCGATAGTGGATGGTTCCGAAGACTCGCCCCATCAGTACGACCAATTTATTGAAAAATATTAATTGAAAATCACTTCTTCACCAAACGATTGGATTTATTTTGGATTCAATATTCCACTCGAACCATTTGATGCCTATGCGAAAGTAAGAGCCAAGTTTTCCGATATCGAATCTGAAATATCCACTCCAACAAAGTCTCAATCAACCTAAAACATCTGCTCTTCTATATGGTTTACGACTTTAAACCTATACCCGTTTTATTATGAATTTTGTTTCCGTTAAATTTCATACAGGAATTTTGATATTTTTTAGCTTATTTTACACGAATTCATGGTTGCACGAAAAAAATTCAGGATTCGAAAATTTATGCTCGGACTTAAGTTAAATATTTCCTAATGCTCACTATTGAACCCAAATCACTCAGCGCCACAGGTATAAAATACATCAGATCATACCTTCATCATCCTTCTTCATCACCATCATACTTTTAATGATTTAGTATGAGTTCTACATATTTTAATACCAAGCATTTTATGCCTCTGGATCAAAACTAATTTTGTCTATTACAAGCGCTGACGAGATTAGGAAAGGTTATTTTTAATTTGCTGTTTAAATAAAGACAATCCTTTAAAATAAACTCCCATGCATCATCACGGCGGTGTTTGCAATGACTCGTTTTTGAGAGAGCTTTGAGAACCTAATCTCAGGAATAGAGTCAAGGTCAGACGGTCGAATTCTTATCTGTTAGCTCTTCTGGTAAGCGACGTTTCCTAGAATACAGCCGACGACACGTGGAGAGATTTGGCTCTTCTTAATCCAAGAATTTCAGTACGTTAACCCTACGATTTCAACGAAAAATGAAAATGGGGTATATGAACAATTATGACGCTATGCTAAGAAATTGATTTTGAAGCCAATTTAAAGCAAACATAAGCCCCAAGTTCGTTCATAGTAGTTGAATTACTGCTATTACCAGGCGTGCATAATATTTTCTGCGTCATTTTTTAGATTGGTATCTAACCACTTTACCACACAAACAAATTAAAAAAAGGGCAGAAAACTTTTGCATAATTCGTTATTATTTATTTTTCGACATAGTTGCATAGCGTTTCGTTCCACCTATTAAACCTGTCCTTATCCTCTAGAATACCCAGTTCCCTTCACCTTGCCATTAACACCTTAGTAGGAAATCGATCCCCGACTATCATCTGTTCCACGATATTTTACAATACCCTTAGTTTTGAATATATTAGAACATTTTCGAAACACAGGTGATTCTTAATGAAGCCTCATGAATGAATGAAGGATTTGAATGATTCGTAATGATATATACTCAAATTTGTAACTTTATATTTCATTAAGTATACATAATATCCGCATGATGCGGGTAATATTTGGGAAATTAGGTTCAAAATTTCTGAACAAGTTCACTATAAGCACATGCCTTAGATGTGATCAGTTAGAATCGATTTGGTTTCTCTGGAAAGGCCTTACGCTGTAACTATACGACCGCGTCAGCGAATCCAATGACTAATTTTTGTGTGTATCTTAAGAATGTCAATTTACAATGCAAAATTTTAAGTCAAAAAGGGGGGAACTTTTAATCTTCGCTCTTAGCATACATACCATGCATACTATGTATGTAGTGCACCTTCAATAAATGGAGGCCATCGCTTCAAATAACCCCTTGCCATATTTGATAATCCTTATTATTCTATTATTGTTAGTTATATTGGCCAAACGAATGCAGCTCTTCGATGCTAATTTTTGCCCTCAAGGCTACTGCTCCGGCTGACGTTCTTCCGATGAAGTTATTTTTAACCATCGTCCGTTTAGCCAATTCATTTTACTCCCTTTTCCCAAGGCGTTCGCGTAGGCCCTTAATGTGACCCTTTTGGTGCGGACACTTGGTCACGTAAGGATGAAGTGAAGGGGAAGGAAACTGCTCCACAATCACCTAGTCTACGAGGGTCCCTCCTAATTCCTCCATGCTCCCTATGCGAGAAGCATGGTCTCCAAATCGTAGAGGTTCATTTATGGATATTTAACATTTGGAATTTTTGTACACCTCTTGATGCCGAAAGACTTCGTTTACTCGAATAACTTTCATTCTTTGACCCAATCATTATTGTGCGCATCTATCAATTGTTATATAAATCGATGCTCATGTTTTTATTCGTAAGAAACGGGTTCCATTTCTCTCGAAACCCGGAATTCAGAGTTTTACTAGAGGCCGCTCTCACCACCTCAATGATAATGCAAAGTTCTTTCTTCCTGAGCTTTCCGAACTTATCCTAATACGAGTATTCATCGTGCTCATACGGCGCCAATCCAATTCCCTTAATCCTTTTATAAATCCAGCCCCGTCTGAAAACGCATGGCAAAAACATTGATGACTTGTAGACTCGGCCTCTGAAGTTTCAGGGTGGAGGTTTTCGGGGTTAGCACCGCGTAGATTGGTCTCTGCAGACAACAGTTTCGCCGGCATTGCAGCAGGCTTCTTCAGGCCAATGAAGTGGAGATCCGAGGTATCGCCCGTCTCTTATACACCCCGTCGGAGGCCGGTGTCTTCTCATTGGTTGGTTCATGGGGCTCAGTTGGCTTCTCATTGGTCCGCCCCTCTTGGTGTTGTCTTGTCTCTCTGGGTTTCTTTCTGAGGACTCTTTTCCATGTGTTTGAAAGCTGGTATCCGTCCTCCCTGTTGAGATTTCTCTGTGTCTTCATTATCTCAATAGCTTCCCTGATGATCCGCGGGAAGTATCTTTTTTCCATAGCGATGACTTTTGCATTGTCGTAGTCGGGATAGTGATTCGGCCCACTCCATGTGTGCTCAGCTATGGCCGAGAGGCGTAGTTGCTGGTTCCTAGTAGCTCTTTGATGTTCTTGGAGCCGCACCTTGACGGGTCTGCAAGTTTGTCCGATGTATGCACTGCCACAGCAACAATCGACACGGTACACTCCACAATGGTTTCTTGCGGGGATTTTATCTTATTTATAAGACAACACCAAGAGGGGCGGACCAATGAGAAGCCAACTGAGCCCCATGAACCAACCAATGAGAAGACACCGGCCTCCGACGGGGTATATAAGAGACGGGCGATACCTCGGATCTCCACTTCATTGACCTGAAGAAGCCTGCTGCAATGCCGGCGAAACTGTTGTCTGCAGAGACCAATCTACGCGGTGCTAACCCCGAAAACCTCCACCCTGAATCTTCGCCACACCGCGAAAGCCTACACAAGGACTTCGGCCTCTGATGTGTAATCCCGTGAGGTCTGAAGATTTTAATTCACTGTTTTTATCCAAATTTGTCCATTCAACTGATTCGGGCTGTTGATTATTATTGTCAGGGTAAGATTCCAATCTGAAAATTGGTCTCTCATTTATCATATACTAGAATGATACAAGTTCTGACATTAAAAAGATTGTGGTGACAACACCTATTCAACCTCAAATTTTTGAGCACTGTTTTAGCCTCAGTTAATTTAATGGTGAATAACGAATTAGTCCATACAAAACTTCTAAAAAGCTTAAGAATTCATAAGCTTTTTTTCAAGAATGTTGTGGCTGTGCAGCACATATAAACGAATATGTCATGCGTACGGCTACGTTAATTCCAAATAGTGGTGACTAGAAAGGTAGATGTGTTTGTCACAAATGTGCTGAAGAAGATCTTTTTTGGTGCTTGCTAATTCAGTAGTCTTAGATTTATCTGGAAAAGTCTGAATGTGGGAGGTGCAGTGGGAACAAAAATTGCTCAAAACATAAACAAGCACAGCAATAACCGAGAATTTTAAAAGTTTATGTTATAAAAAGACTTATTTTAGATGTTAAAAGCCTTGAAATTTTATAAATTCTACATGCTTTGATACGAATTTTTAGAAAAACATAACGTTTTTCCGTCAATGATGGGCTACATCTCTCAAAACCCCCTGGTACTGGTAGATACATCAAATCCATAAACGAGTCACCAAAATGTGTTAAATAGTGGGCGGACGTATTCATCAACATCATCATACGTCAACAATCCTAGGATTGGTTTGACGCAGGTCTCCACTCAATTCTCCTATCAGCTAATCTTTTCACACCCACGTATTTCTTCTCTTTAGCATCTTGTTTTACCTGCTCCATATATTTCATCCGAGGTCTTACTATTCCGTTCTTGCCATCCACTTGTCCCTCGACGATTGTCTTCATCAGGCCACCATGTCTCAAGATGTAGCCTATAAGGTTGTTGCGTCTTCTTGTCAAGGTATTCATGTGGCTTCTTTTATCTCCTACAGATAGTAGTACTTCCTCATTACTTACTCGGTCGGTCCATTTGATCCTCATCATTCTTCTGTAGCACCACATTTCGAAGACCTCTACCCATAATTTCTCTCCGGCTGTCATGGTCCGCACTTCCGTAGAGAAGCTAATCCAAATAAAAGTTCTGATAGACTGTTTTCTTTCTTTTGTGTTTCAATTTAAAAATAAAAGGTGTGGATGTATTAATAATGAATGTGCAATGTGTCTTTATGAAAGAAGACAAATATCGTGACAATCCGAGCATGGTACAGGGGAAGCAAGCTAATGAATGCGTTGAACAAGGAATACGACAATGAACAGAGCGGAGCGGCATGCTGCAGCCAACCAATCATCGGTCAAATGTGACTGGCGGCGAATCGTTTATTTTTTTTCTCCTTTCCTGGTCTCTTATTTCCTTCCGTACCCTAGCATGTCGTTCCTCTCCGTACCCCTCCGTTCCTCGCCACCCGGAATACCCTCGTTCCACCCACCAAACCCCTCGTACCCTGGAAATGCCCCCAGAACCCTGAAGGTGGTCCCCTCCCGTCACTTTCCTCAACTTGTCCGGGCAGAAAAGATGAGGTGAAGTCGGTGTGGGCGTCCCCTAACCTCGCGTATCGATCCCAGTACCTTTCCACTGGGATACCCTCGGAACCACCACGTTCCACCCCACACCCCTGACCCTCCCTCCCCCCACCCCTCACCCCACACACGCTCGGAGGGGGCAAAGAAGGATGGAAGGATAAAGGATGTGACTCGGGCCCAATTTATATTAAGGGTACTGGAAGTAGTTTTGCTTGGCACGGACCATCTTTTTTTTAAAAAAAAGGAACCCCCTCGCCCCACCCACATACACTGCCTCCATTGGCCAAATTCATCCACTGCCGGGAAAGAGGAAGTGGAAGACGGAATAAAAGATCTGCGGCAGGTGCAGTTCGCACAAAGGTTACTCTGCCGGCTGAAGGTTGGTTTTTGTTGGCGGGAATCTAAGGCTGTCCCTGTAGAATCCCACGCCTCGATCGTCTAACACAGGTCCGACCCCTCTTTACTGCCCCCTGAACTCCTAAATCTTTTCGGTCGCGATGGAATAAGGAGGCAGTACGGAGGACTTTACATTTAGTAAGAGAAGGAAAATTCATTTCAAGCTACACGCCTTTACTCGGACTATGATAGCAATTTGATATTGAAAGAATCAAGAATAAATAATAATATCAGCAAAATAATAATTTTTAATATCTTTAGCTATGATATTGTCCACTTCTCATTAAGTTAGCAAAATATGCATTTAAACCCGCGATTTTTAGCAAAAGAGATCAGATTTGAGGAATAAAAGTCGTGAATGATAATTAAATTCTGGTTATTTACATAAGAACAGGCCTATTCAAGAAAAAATGTCCAGACCCATTTAAAGCAGTATAATGTAGTATTTTAACACTGAATGTAAACTTTTTACGAGAAATTACAGATGAATCCATCGTCTGCCAATATATTTTAATTTCTTCTGATTCGCTCATATGTAAATACACTCCTATTCTTATTCCTGTCTAATGTCCTGCGCATATGATCTAAAGAGAGTAAAAATGCCCCATCTCATTATGCCACGCTGTCTTTAATTTTAAATAAAGTTCCACCTAGAAAATTGTGAACGCTTTAGTCTTTCAGAATCATCATAATTTTATGTTCTGTCTGCTGGAAGATCCCATGCACCACTTCTGCCACCATCACCTTCTGTCTTGAGCTTCCTTCATTGTTTTCTCACAGTTTTTTATGCTTACCTGATCCACCAGTTTAATCTTTCACCATTATCTATAAGTACTTTTAATTGTGTCTTTTTCGGCTGAAATCGACTATCATGATTTCACCTCTATCCATAAACCTACACACAATCACGTCGCCACATAAAAATGAAATTGCTTACTTTTGAACCGATTCCCAAACTATTCTCGCCATCATCATCATTAGTCAACAATCCTTAGATCGGTTTGACGCAGCTCTCCATTCCTCTCTCCTATTAGCAAGCCTTTTCATAGCGACGTATTTCTTCTCTTTTACATCCTTTATAACCAGTCCTATGTAATTTATTCGGGTCCGTCCCTTGCAATTCTTCCCTTTCACCTGTCCTCTTGGACGATTGTTTTTATAAGGCCATCATGTCTCAGTATGTGGCCAACTAAGTTGTCCTATCCTCATAAATCAATGAACTAACTAAAATGTTTTTTACGCCCTTCCTACTTATTTTTCCCAGTCTTTTCTTCCGCACACCTCACAGTTAGCCCATCGGCCTCGTGAGCTCATTTTTCTCGCTAGAGTTTTCTTCCCTCAATGAGCAGCTCCCCCTCAATGCGTTATGGAACCGTAACTCTAATGACTTCAATATCTCGTTAAAAGTGGGCAACAACTTCCCCACAGAGGTGAACGATGATCGTTCGCAGATCTCCACAGCGTCAAATGTATGAACTCAGCATTTTCGGGCCACGTCCACGTATGTTGACAAAGATTCACGAGAGTTTCGGCAGCTACACCGGTGGCGTCCTCAGAGAAAAGGCAATCTCCGAAAGAAGTGATACATTTCCATCAAATTATAAGAAAGACCTCGGGAATCGTCAATAGACCGAATAAATTCAACAGAGATGATGGATGTCCACTCTCCTCCACATGGAAAAAAATTAATACTGCGAAAATTTGAGTACGTTCCCTGATTGGTCGAGGAAACTTCCTTTTTTTCGCTCCAAAAATCCCCTTTATGACAGAGATCCACGAGAGATCCACGAGGGAGGATAGCTGGTGAAAACGTTAATCATCGTCAGCATACGCGGGTGAAGCTCGAAAATACTGAATTCAACTTTTCCGTTTTTTTTATTTCTTTACTTTATCATCACCGCCGGCCAACAATCCTAGGATAGGTTTGACGCCGCTCTCCACTCAATTCTTCCACCAGCTAATCTTTTCTCACCTACCTATTTCTTATCTTTCACATCCTTCTTTACTTTTTCCATATATTTCACTCGAGGTCTTCCTTTATCCATTCTTTTCGTTCACTTTTCCCTCGACACTTTTCTCCATCGGACCATCATGCCTATAAGTTGTTCCGTCTCAAATTATTAAATGCCTGAAGTAGGAAGATTTTAATTTCGTCTCTACTTTCCTTCATCTTTCTTCGAACATTTTTAGAATAAACAGTGATGTCGATTGAATGACCCTATTAAGTCCCTGGGCAATAGGATGATGGCTTTCGATGAGGGCCATGATGGCCTTCATGGAATTTGTCGAAAACGAGGCACACGGACGAGGGACAAGATGCGACCTGCGAAAGTTGGAGCATCAAGGCATTACTTACTCCAAAGAACACCGAAACCATCCAGAAAGTGAACGAAAGGATACGATGCTACAAGAAAATCCTCCAAAGAAAACTCCAGTTGATGCATCCATCGAAATAAACTGCTTCTCTACAATGATGGCCTTTGATACTACGCTTGGTATATTACTCACTACCTGATATCACGGAAGTATTTTCCCTTGTCATGGTGAAAGAAACCCTCCGAACGCAATCCACTTCACTAATCAAGATGGAAGACGTTTTCATTCCAATCCACTAGGGCTTTTTTCCTCCAACTACAAATGAAACGGGTTTCTACCGTCAACTTACTGCGACGAGCGATAAGTGAGTGGACTTCACTTCACAGAATTATAGGAGCGAAGTTATACCTTTGGATTGATAAATGAATGCACAAAGCACAACATATTCTGCAAAAAAATCACATTTTTTACGGAAATGAAAATTTTACGAGAATGTAAGATGTAAATAAATCGAAAAAAAAAGACAAATCGAATACTATCCCATCAAGTATTTTTTAAATGTCAGGATGATGTTATTCATCTTTTTAATCAGAATTTCTTTCCTACAATTTTCACGATGTTAACGTGAGAAAGAATTGAAGCTAAGAGGATCACTTCACTGCATAGATGAATGAGTCCACTGTATGATATACTTTGTATGTGTCCAGATATATTGAGGCATTATAGCATATTTATGGCAGTGTAACACTTTTTTCGGCAAATAGAAACACAGTAGGCAGGTCATAGGTTTTCAACTGTTTCGTTTCGTTAATCTCCATGCTCAGTGCTCACTCATTCATTCCTCGAATTTAAGGGAGTTCCTACCTATAAATATTTCTGCGCAAGTGTTATTAACGTGTCGCTACAACATTTATTTCTAATTTGGAAAGCAAGCCACTCGGCTCCATTCCAATTGAAAACTCGATCGTGACAAGAAATTTTATCAACTAGCACTACTCGAAAAGCCGTGAAACACCAAACTCGATACGAAGCGATACAAAATGACACAGAGCGGCATTCAGCAGCGCGGGCTCAACTTGATTGAAAGCGGCAAACGAAGCGTTCATAGGATTATTGAAATTGTATTGGAACGTTGAATAGGGATTTCGTGCAGTTGACAGCTGAATGCCGCAATAACGCGTGATTAAATGAACTCGACTGTACACGACCTTGTCCCCTTAGTAACATGGCAGGATTTAAGGACTAAATCCTGATTTCCTTCAGTTAACCCTAATTCCTAGATGAAAGAATCCCTAGAAAATTGAACTCCCATTCTTCACAGAAAATAATCTTATTTTTATGAAAGGAAAAAATGAATGAGACCTTTTAACTTTTTTAGAAAATGTTCATCAATTCCAAGGTAAATTTTAGCCAAAGAAATAACGGAAAAGAGATGACCAATATTCAAAAGTCGTCCGATGTGTTAAACCGATTCTTTGGATGATCAAGCTTTTTTCACTCACTTAATGCCCTCAGCCCGAAGTTGATTTAGGTAGATGGGTCTCACCTCATACTAAGTCGCAGGCGTGTGAAGTTCATAAATTCAGGATAAAGGGGATCAGTTCTTTACGCTAGGCCACCTCACACTGGAGGATTACTGAGGGATTTGTCAAAAGGCATCACCCAGGATTTGAACCCGTGCCTCTGCGACCAGAAGCCTCGCCCTCTATGCATTTGGCTACCATTTTCCTCCGAGTCTTTACTGTATTCACCATATATGTATGTTTGGAAATTTTCAGTTATTTTACCAGCGATAGCTTGTATTAATTTAAGGAAGGCAGTCTCCATACAACTGCTAGAAAATTTGAGGCTGTGTAAAGATTAGAATTATTTTTACTTAAATTATGCAAAGAGTACGGTGTAAATATACAAATTCATTATTATCATCATCGTCTTTTTCCTTAAATTTTCATTAGTTTTTACTGAGTTTTTATAGTGTAAAGAGCTCGGGTTCTCACCAACGTAACTCTTTACTTGCATGGCGTTGAGAAATTTTCTCGAGATATGGCAGGTTAAAATTATAACAGCCTTTTGCAATTTGACGAGTGTAATCGTTGAGAATTTTGAAACAATTTTGTACGTTTTGGTATGATGCCGGTAGCGGAGATGACATTGGAGCTATAAAAGCATGTTCTATATTCCATTCTTTTTATTTCTATTGCCAATTCTTGGTACTCATTTATTTTTCCGACTATTGTCTTTCCGATGTTATGCGACAGTGTTGCAGGAATATCAGCTATATAACAAGTTGTAAATTTCTTTTCAATCAACATTATATCTGGCCTATTATTGACTATAGTTTTATCTGATTGGATCGGCAAACAGATAAAACTACAGTCAATAACATTATTGTTGACCACATTATTACATTATTAGAAGTTATTATTATACGCTTTTCAATCTCAGGCTAATTTCAATTAGGCCCCACCAGCAACACTCGCTCAGTAATTCAAATTGAAGATTTATTTGGATACATGAGTACAAAAGCTCACCCCGGGCTAAGCCCTGGGTGTATCATTCTTACACAATCAGGGTGGCCAGATGAGCCTGTTTGTTTTCCTTGCCACCACGCATTTCGAGGATTATTGTTTAGAAGTGGCCAAATGCTTCACCCAATTCATAACTGGGACCATTCGAGCAGAGGAAAAGCACTGTATCCCCCGCTTACACGCTACAGAGAAACTTCTAGGCAAAGGCTAAAAACGGGACAACTCGCTTCCCTAACACGTTTTCTGATTACAGCCAATAAATTTATGTGATATAACTTGCGTAGGGTATTTTTAAAGGAAAATATTTATTCATTTCATATTCAAAAGGAATTCAATATGAGACTATAATGCACGGAGAGAAAAATACAGAGGTACACAAGTATGGGCGAGAAGGATGAGTACGAGGTGTGTTAGAAAGAGACTGGCAATACTGCGGGCGAACTGGCAACGTTGTATCTACCGTCCTGTAATAGACCAATTTGTTCATCTCTTCCACTTTCTCAGTGCGAGTGTCAACTCCATACTGCCAACACATTATTTTTGACAGCTCCATCAGTGAAGTTGAGTTTTTGTTATGTTTTAGTGGAGCATCGGAGCAGCTTAAGAGCAATGTTGTGCGATCAAGTATTCTGTTTAACTTGGTGAATCCGCAAGAGTGGCTATTGAAAAGTTGAAACTGTCCTACGGGGAACAGAGCTTATCAAGAGCACAAGTTTTCCGCTTGCACAAATCATTTTTGGAAGGCCGAGAACACGTTGAAGATGAACGTCGCTCAGGAAGATCTTCAACTTCACAAACTAACGAAAATGTTGAAAGTGTGAGGGTTCTTGTAATCTCAGACCGTCGTTTGACATTAAGAATGATGAGTGAACAGTTTAATTGAAACACTTTAACCGTGCATCAAATTCTAATGGGCGATTTGAACATGCGAAATTTTACTTCCAAGAGTCATTCATGTTCAGACAAGTGGATGCTTCACAATGACAATGACAATGCCCCGTGTCGCACGGCCATTTCCCTAAGTGAATTTTTTACCTCTAAATGCATTGCTGTTTTTCCTAAACCCCCTATTCGCCTGCTTTGAGTCCTTGTGACTTTTTCCTTTTTCCTGAAATTGAAAAATGCCCTCAAAGGACATTTTAGAACTCTGGAGAATATTCAAAAGACTGTGACCGACCAGTTAAAAGCCATGCCATTTCAAAACTTCCAGCACTACTACCAAAAGTGGTAAAAACGACTCAACCTGTATAGGGCCACTTTCTCAGTGCGAGTGTCAACTCCATACTGCCAACACATAATTTTTGACAGCTCCATCAGTGAAGTTGAGTTTTTGTTATGTTTTAGTGGAGCACTACTACCTATGGGAACCTATGGGAAGCCTATGGGAACTAGTTTGAAGGGGATAACATTATTGTTTGAAAAAATTAAAAACCTTAGTTAGTACAAAATCAGTCTCATTACTTTTCTAACACACCTCGTAATTTAAGGTAATTAATTTAAGGTAGTACTTATGTTAAAAAGATACAAAAAACTAGAGATACTAATAAAGAACATTTTGTTCGGAAAAGTGGACTTTGGAAATGCCCCTATGATAGTAAATTTTTGTAAGGCATGTCAAAGAAGCAATATTAATTTGGAAATAAATAAAAAATACATAAAAATAAATGCGTTTACTTCAGCACATTCCTGTCATCAAGTGGTCAAACAAGTCAGAAAAGCCTATTTGACCTGAAATATATAAGCGGCGGTGCAACATGTCAATTATAACGAACAATTGATATAATGCTCGTAGTAAAACATTAAGCATGATGGCAGTGAGTCGCTCGTTGGACATAAATGGAGGCATTTAGAAAGAGGGATTCAGCAATTTTATCCTAGGCGTTTTTAGGCATACCTTCATATGAAACGGTTTACAAGCGTTTCAGATCGATTTTCTAGGACAAATTTAAACATTCTGGAACGTTTATGGAGCTATGGTGTGATAAATTTACAAACGCGGAGGTACGTACGATACTTACTCACTGTAAGAATCAAGAATGAAATTCGCCAAAGGGACAGACAGTTAGGCATTTAGAAAGATACAGAAGTTATGAAGTGGTAACACGAATTAGCGGAGGTTGATATTATGATTTTTGTAAAATTGCATACGAAGATACAATTTTCGGAGCATTCTCTTGATCAGATTTGCGGTATATTTTCGAAAACTGATTATTAAATTAATAATGACAGAGTTCAAGATTAAGAAACAGTGGAGGAGTGCCTACAAGGACTGTAAAAATTGTCGTAGCCGTTGAAATTACTTTAGGAAGTTCTATGAAAAATAGATCGTTACCATTTGTTACACCATGTAGATATATTGAAAGTATTACCAGGTTTAATTCAATCAAGTGTGGTAGAAACAAAACAGGCCTGATTCAGAGTCGGAAGAGTGATGGTCTGGAAATACGCAGTGTTCAATTAAATATTAAATACCTGTTACTATTTTGGCATTTCTTGTATTTTTTTCATTTACTTGAGGCGGTTCTTAATTTTTTCTACAAAAATACCGAGTAAAACCGAAACACCCTGAAATATTTCGAAATATTTTCACAAAATGAGTCACTATTGACTCAGCTGCCTGAGTGATGAGATCGCTTCCGGCGTTCCTATACAACAATGCCACTGAAAAAGTGTCCAAACAATAGCGTAGAAGAATTTTATAGTGGGGCAGATTATTTGTTAACTATCCGTGATGATTGCTGAACTAAATACTGGCTGCTCCAGTCCTAACATTTTCCACCATGGTGATCATTATCTAACTAGCCTTTTCCTAAACATTTTTTGATATACGTCCCTATGTCTTGTACAATTTCTATGCTTTTTTCAAATTAGATTCCACCTGAGATTACTTTTCTTCTTTACTCATCCTCATATCTTTTGGGCATACATTTTCCATACCATGGGTTCATGGCATATTTTAGAAACATACATTTATACTTCTCTATTCCAGAGGCTATTGCATTGCTCCATGGTTCGTGGCTGATGAGGTAATTTATTCTCTGGAAAACCTTATCACTAGAGGAGGCGCGCCCCTGCATGATTCATAAAAATACTTTCCACGTACATTATTTTGTAAAGTATTCCTACACAGCGATGTACCACAGCTATTGAGGATGGAAATTAACATTTGAAAAAATGGAAAATGGATAATTCTGATAAAGTGGATGATTCTATCCTTGTATTTGTAATTTAACATTATTTCCAGCCCTTTTAACCGAGCCAGGAGTAATTTTTCCTGTAAAGGAAGTCTTCGGGTATGACGAAAATTATATTAGTTTTTTCAAGGAAGTGACATTTAAAATGAACATAATTTTTTCCATTCATAGATAAGTATTGCCAAAAGAGCTAGTGTACATGCGTGTTTTCAAATGCAATTTCCATAAAATATAACGATGAAACCTATTTTTTGGAGCCCTCTATCAATTAATCGCAACTAGATTTAAATACAAAGGTATTTATTCCTCGATGACGTTTGTCCTCTAAGAACAAAAATAATTTACAGTACCAAAATAGAATCATTCCACATCAACTCACTCTTTGTGAGATATAAACCAATGAAACAAGAGAGAACAACGAAAGAGTTCAATTATACCGAGTCCAAAAAAGAAAACACATCATACGCAATCCTCCAAAATATTATCATTAGTTCAATCATGGCAACTATAAGTAACATTACAGCACATCACTTACCCAGCGATAAATAATAGAGAGCTGAACCAATGAAGAACAGCTTGAAGTTGCATAAAAATTAAGAACAAACAATCAAGGAAATATATAAGAAATGTACATTTTTGTTCATGTCACGAATGAGTTAAAATGAGGCGGTAAGTAAAAAGCTATAAATCAACAACCAACTGTAGGAGATTATTTAGAAATTTTCAAGAAGAATCGACCAATTCCTTTCGGTAAGCAATATGCAATCAGAGGAGATTATTTTGAAACTTAAAAAAATTGACCGATTTAATAAAATATATAGCAATAAACAATGAGAAGAATTTTTTTTTTAAATCGAAGCAAAATCGATCAATTTTTTCCATGACTGGCTTCTTTAAGTCATCCGTCAAATCGTCCGAACATTAAATAAGTTATTTGTCAAAATAACTCATAAAATTGGGCACCAAGATAATTTTCCATCCTTAGACTAGCATTGCCGCGAGATACAGTTAACATGAGGTTTATCAAATGTAATTTCCAGATCATATAGCAATCAAACCTATTTTTTGGAGTCATCGGTCGATAAATCAGAGTTAGAGGATATTATTTTGAAAATTTCCATAAAAATCGACCAATTCTTTTCTCTGACCGACTCCGTTAAGTCCTCAGTCAAAGCTTCGAACAATTAGATCATCAAGAGCAACGGATACGAGAGTTTCAGCGGTGCCGGCCTTGGTGAAGGCATCTCGCCTACACCGACACCGGCCACCTCGTCCCTTCCAGGCCTGGCGGACAAGGCGACCCTGCCCGCGTTCTGCGAGATTGGGTCAGGGGGAAGAAGTGGAGAGAGGTCGCTAACACTTCCAGGGGTGGGGGCGAGCGAGACAGGGTAACCAACCCACCCCACCACGAACCCTTCACCTCACCCGGCGCCACCTCTCGTCCAATGAGCGCTCGCGACGACACGGCGGGGGAGGGGAGGTGTGGAGGACGAAGAAGGGGTGCAGTTACGTCGAAAGAGGGGAGGAAGAGTGGGGGATGCGCCTGTTTGGAGGAGGGGGGGCGCCACCGGTCGCCAGGCGGCGCCCCTGCTGCTGCTGCTCGGCAGATATCTCGCAGACGTCGAGAGGGAAGGCAAGGGACAAGACGCCCCGCGAGACAGAGGCTTTTCAGAAGGGGAAGGCACCGCTCATTTTTCCACTAAAGGTGAGTCCCACTTCCCATGTACCCTTCCGTATAGAGTCGAGACGTGCATTCCAGCCGTCTTATTTTTTCCTGTAGTATTCTCCCACTGTGAAAACTCTTCCCTTGTTCCGTATACTGCACTTCACCGTTCGTGTTCGCGAGTGTTCGTGTGTGTGTGAGTGAGTCTGACTGCGATGCATATCGATTCTTGGCATACGGCGAGAGCGGCGTCGTCGCCGGGCCGAGAGTAGGGGCTTGCCGTAGTGCCGGTGCGGCGTGGCCCCGGTGTCGCAGAACTTTGTGGCAAAATGCCACAGCATTACGGCAGGTGATAGAGGCTCGTGAGCGAGAAGGGAGCCAAAAAGTCCACACTAGAATTTTTCTGTTTGTAGATCCTTAACTCTGACGATTCACTATATTTTTATTGACATCTTAATTGTCTTTTAAATATCTTTTTTCGTGTTCCATCGACATTTTCTGGAAATTAAGGTTTAAGAGAAAAGGACTGGTTCATATAAGGTCGTTTTACTGGAAGATGTATACGGTATTACCGTATCTGCCGTATTTTTATGATATCTATGCGATTATCTACGAAAGTTTCATCACCTTCCCCAACCTCTATGAACGATTCATTTTCGTGTGCCATCAAGTTCTGCAAATATTCGTCCTGTGAATGTATGATGATTGGGTAGGTTTATTCTACAGAGGTTTTGCGCCGGCCAAAGGCGTGTAGTCTTTTTTTAATGCAGGTGCGACCCCTTTACTGCACCGGGTACCCCCACTCCTTTCTCCTTGTTTCCATGGACCGGCACATATCCTTCCCTTACTCCCCTTTGTTCCCTTGGGAAATAAATCCCCGTAAGAGGATTTCAACGGCTTAATTTAATTCAGTAAGCGCTAAACTTATATTATTTAGAAAGAGAATGAGTGAATCACGTTTTCCTTCTTTTCGGCGAGGTTTCATAGCCAAACAGTTCAATCCTGTCATTTATGTGTGTAGATAGTATTTTTTGTCGGTAGACGACACGAGTGAAAATCACACAAATAAGAAGCATGCTTGCATTTAAAAACGGTTAGATAACAAAGGGTTGAAGCTACAATTTATAGAAAGACAAAGGTCCGTTTGGCAGAAATTCAGAATATGCAGTTATTTGTAAATCTCAGAAGTGTTGCTTTCATTTTTTGATTAGATTAATTGGTCTATAACGAGTGATGGAAAAAAAAGTTTAAAGAGCTTTGGTGGCATTGAACATGGGCAGAGAAAGGGGTTCTTTTAAAACGTTTCTGAGTGTAATTGGGCGTTTTAGAATTCAGAGCTTCACTTTAGTTCCACCAACCCAGCGGGAAGATCGTTGACGAATAATGACGATGAATGCTAATAGTAAATACAAATCGTACCACTCGTTCGACATTCGTCGAGGAATAGTAGAATCACGGAACTCGAGTTTTCTGTGTCATCATGCTTCCGCTAATGAAATCCGTCTCTGCGGTTGCGTAGGATACGCGATGGCTGAGATTAGCAGACTTTTACGTGAGCCTGTGCTGCCGGAATGAGAGGATATTTATCACCGTTAGGGTCACGTGTGATCATTCGTCCAAACTGGTCGCTTTGATTCAGCTGAAATTTTCCGCCGACCGTCATTTCCGGTGAAAGGATATTCACCTAATGTGAGCATTTAAGCCCTCTGATTATTGCGAGGAATTTACGATAGAGCAACTGATCTAATCTGAGCAACACTCATTCTACTTCCCTCGAGTTTGTCCCTGACCCAACACCATCCACTCGGTATTTGTCCTCGGAGCAGCCTTTTCGATTCAATCAAGTTCACATAGTCTCTGCCATCGTTCCTGGAATGGGTGCGAGAGAATTAACGTAAACATTGACTCTGAAACACAACTGCAGTGAGCTATGAAAGGAAAGAAACGCGTTTTAATCAGTAATATAAAAGACTTCCAAAGGTTATAGTGATTAAATCTCAATAATATATGA
The DNA here is from genome assembly GCF_921293095.1 of Ischnura elegans. Taxonomy (NCBI): domain Eukaryota; kingdom Metazoa; phylum Arthropoda; class Insecta; order Odonata; family Coenagrionidae; genus Ischnura; species Ischnura elegans. The sequence goes on from NC_060246.1 coordinate 134,896,728, forward strand.
TTCCTCAGCCTAATACGATGGCATAGCTATCCATGAACTATAAACATTCAAATCTTCCAATTAGGAGGTAGGGAAGTGGACTTCTAAGAACTGACCTGTTTTCTAAGCATTAATTGCACCCAGAATTTATTCAGACATGGTATCCCTTTGCTTGAAACAATCAAACTCTGGTGCTCAGTATAGCGGTTAATATATCCTTTATAAAATTATTTTCAAGTACTTCGCGAAATAATGTTTTCCGTTTCGGGCTAAGATTTGTGGAACCACGACATATTTTATTTTTATTTTATTCCCAAACCTCCGAATACAGCTCATATCGGCAATTTTATGTCAGGATATTCATAAAATTTAACAATTGCACGTACACAAACAACCATGCCCTGTATAGGTGAAGTCTACCCATGCGGGACTCGAACCCGCGACCTCTCATTTGGCAGGCGAGGACCCCGCCACCACCGAGGCCGGCATGAAAAACATTCACTTTTAACGTTTCTCACTGACAATTTATCATCACCGACCATGTTTTTGAAACTTGTGTCCTGAACAAGGTTACCTATTCTTATCTTTTTAAAAGAATCGCCTTGTTGTTACAAAATCCCTGAATTGGTCCCAACACTAGAGATCCAAAACAGACTTTAAGCCCTCAAGAAGGTAAGCGGATTTATAGACCTCTGGGGGAAAATCTATGTTTTATATTAAAAGGAGGAACACCGATGATCATTTCTTACTATGATCAATTTTAATAAAATCAGAATTTAAATTTTTTCTGAAGCCGGTGATCTTACAAAAACATACGGTTAAACATTTTCGAAATACGATGTCGAAGGAGAAAAAATTTGGCTGAGTTTCATGGTAAAAGGGCTAATTGACACAAGAAAAGCGACTCTCTTTGAGTCAAAGATACTTCAATAGCTTGACTTAATAGTTACTTTATCCGCTGCATCCAACGGAACGGTTAAAGTTCCCAGGAGCTCAAGTCTAACAGTTGTAAGCCTCTTGCTGGGGGTAATGATCAACGCTGAGACTAATGATGGGTGGGAACTAATTGGCATTAGTTGTGAAAGCCCCGTTGGCAGCGTGTCGCGAGCTATATATATGACTAGTCAATTATCCTTCATTTTAATGATCATGCTTCTAGAAAAATTTAAGTCAGCGACGACGCGATGTGATATTACGGTTTGGTGTTTCCGGGTCAGATTCTCAGTCAAAAAATACCCCTCATCTTCATCCATTAGTAATTCTCACGGCTTCTTTTTTTGGTAGGAACTCGAATCTTGTAATTTATTTCATTCCCTTGTTATCTCCGGATCATCATTATTGTTTTTCGCGGCCCAGGCTGCGCGCTCATCCCGCGAAAAACAATCGCCGAGCGAGAGGGGCGGCTGACGAGCGGATAGCAACCGGCATCGTCGCGCCGGGGGAAAAACAAAACAAGATCGATCCCCGCCCTCCCTCGCTTCCGCCATCCCCACGCGTTCGAGAGCAGAGCAGCCCCACGAAAAAAAGGGGAAATGAAACGAAATGTCGACATCGTGAGCGTCACAAGAGCAGTGATACGCACCCTAATTCACTAACCCCCAGCTAGCCAATCTCCCTTCCTCTTGCAACATTCCCCGACCTATTGTGACATCCAGTAGGATGCACGATGGACATGCGGAATTGTGGTTGCGATGTTAGAGCCTCACATGATTTATTTATTTAACACCAAAAACAGCACTACGGCCTTTACATTGGGTTTTATAAACAAAATAAATTATGCAAAATATAAGTTTAAAAAATAAGTAGAGAAATAATCATATAAATAACAACCATTCACAACAAAAGGTAGGTATCAAAAAGAAAGTCTTTTCAATTGGTTATTGAAATTTGTGCGGGAGGCAGAGGTCAAGGGTAGAATAAGTATTTGAGATGGAATAGAAAATAGAAGGTAAGCGGTAAAATAGGGATCTATGGGATATTGCCAGATGGAAATTGGACTGATGTAGAGCTTCAGTATTGCGGGTTTTGCGAGCTGGGATCCGGAGTGAGAAGAATTTCAGGAGGTCAATGCATCTGAAGGACCCATTCATGATGCAGTAGAGAAATTTGATCTCGGATGTCAATCGGCCGTGGATGGGGTGTAATAATCCAAATGAGTGAAGTATTTCGGCACGTGAAGAGAGTCTGAGGTGAGGTATGCGATTTCGTACTAGTAATTTTATCTCAAAATAACGGGCTTTCAACAAAAATTTAACCTTAACTAAGATACTTTTTTGTATTGTTCCACTAAATTCAAACTAAAATAAACATGATCCAGAGTACCTCGTATTTTTTCCGCTTATGGAGGCTTGAAGCTTAGTTGGTATATCATGAGCTAAAATTGGTTTTCACGTCCCTCGTTACTGCTTGTTAGTTCTTTGACATTCACATCTCCTCTGCGATCTACATCTACATCAACATACCCCGCAAGCTGCCTAAAAGGCGTGTGGTAGAAGGTGTTAGGACACCAACCATTTACACATAAAAATGAAGTGCTCTAACGAAGTTGGGACCAGCGTTTATTAAAGTCCTTTATGGTTCGGAGGAAAAGCGAATTCCCATAACTATCCGTTCGGCAAAAAATCTCTATTAATTTATCGCTTCTATCGGACCTGGAAATATAGCGTGGCTCTAATATTATGTTCTCCGTGTCGCTCTTGAAGATATCCATTCTCAATTGTTCAAGCAATCTAAGCCTAGCGCGCAGCCTCCGAGTCTCCAGCGGCTCTCAGCGTAATTCACTTAAAATCTGGGTGTCTGTACGTCCGTAGCAGTTTTTTGACGGAACACGCAGCCTTTCTTTGTTTTTTTATTCAGTTCACGGATTGAGTCTTTCTGCACCGGATCCCATACGCTCGCTGCATATTCAAGGTGCGGTCGGACATGTGCGAAATAGCACCTTTTTTTTCTTTCTCATCCGAAAATCTTCCCACAATACGCTTGACGAATCGTAGTTTCTTCAGGGTTATGCCGAAAATATTCCTTACATGTGTTCCTCACGAGAGGTTCGAGGATATCGTAACTCCCAGGTACTTCACTTCGTCTGTTGCATTTATGTTAATACCATTCACAGCATAAACATGGCTATAGTTGGACGAATTCCGCAAGAAATGAGCCGATATGCATTTGCTCAGATTAAGTTCAAGTCCCCACTCTTGTCTCCACAAATGAACGTTGTTTAAGTCCGATGATACCGACCTTTCCTCATACAGCATTTCCTGACCGATTGTGACATGCAGTAAAATTCGCGACTTCGAATTGTAAACAAAGAAATTAAAACTTCACGTGATACCCTTAATGTCCTTTACTTAGTTTTTTTGCTTATAAAGAAATTGCCTTCGTAAAAAATGCTTGATTTTTTCAGCAAGACAAAAAATTGAATCAAACATGAATCCGAATACCTGACATTTTTTCTCGCTCATGTCAGCTTGAAGCTCGGCCGGTTCCGCACTAATTTTATACCCACGTGCCCATCAGCGGCTTGCTTACTTAAGACTGGGAGTCCGAGCAAATATGTTACTAAATGTGCAGGAATTTAAGGGAAAACAGTGGGTTGTTTATTTACTTAATCGAGTTTACTTCATTCGAATGGTACTTGTCCATTAATATAACTTTACTTGCAGAGAGATATCACTGGGGAAAATTACGGATCCTATCAATTGCTTTCAATCAAGGAGTTACCTTATTATTTCAAAAATTATTCATACATAATTAACTGTGCCAAAAGTGGATCATCCTTTGGCATCTCAATTTATTTTATGCATAGTTTCCTTGTTTTGATACATTGCATCCCATTTCCTTGTTTGATATCCTGATTATTACGACGAGTGATATTGCGAAATGGATCTAAAGAGGTACTCTTACTCATTACTCTCTACATTCCCACTTTCCCCGAAATTCGTCTCCGAAACACACGAAACCTCGTCACCACACTCCGAGCAACTCTCTAACCAATCAGGTTCGTTCCGTTGTCCATACCACACACGGGATTGGGCGGTATTTAGGTGGTGAGACGCACGGGATTTGTGTGTTTAGCCTTCGTGATCGCGTAACTGGGTGGGGGTAAGGTCACAAGAAGGTGGTGGTGGGAATCATTTCAATTAAGATGATGGATGCGGGGTCATTAGCAGTGGGATGTTTTCAGGGTGACGGAGAGAAGGGTTGAGGAGGGGGGGGGGTGGAGGAGGGGCGGGATCAAGGGAGAGGTGATCGCATGACCTACAGAATCCAATTTCTGTTCTGCTGAGGTACGAGAAAACAAGGGACTCCGTGAGGCAGTTCTCCGGTCATGTGAATGTGTTGAGAAAGGACGCCTGGATGGAAGAACTCTTTCCATAGGATTGGTTTCATGATATTAGGCTGGTTCTTCTCCGAAGAAGACCGTCACCACATGGCTGTAAAGATGAAATTAATACCTACTTTGCAATCTTAATTTGTAATTTAGGCTTCGACTAAGCTACATACTATCATTTTCAAGGCATTATTATGCCGGAACCCGATGAAGGTCGAAATAAATTTTCTCTTTATTTAAAATTTATTTCATCTCTTTTCGTAACTCTACTATCTTTCGCCTACTGAGCTGATATAAATTTATTTCATACGGGCCTTATTGCCTTATTGCGAAATTTAAAAATGTACGTAGGTAATTATATCGCCTCTAACATGCCAAAAATAAGGATGAATTTTGCACGAGCATTAGCATGCGAAGTGAGAGATTTCGGAACTCCGCGTCCTTTGGTGTACTTATAACTTTTCTTCTAATACTCCTGTCAGAATCCATGGAAATACGGATACGTGAAAGAGTAATACTGAAATACATGGACCGTCAATTTTACGTGAACCATTTTGATATATTTAAGACATTCCCATTGGGAAAGTACTCTTTGCCCGAAAAAAATTACTTCCACTACGTATTACCGACATAGGTTCAGGATTTATGCGGCGAAATTTAAAAGGCCTTTTGAGGGATAAACGCTGGAGACGTATAGGAATAATCATCGAAAAGCCCGTCACATATATTTCCTGGAGATTTTTTATGGTGAAAGTTTTCTACATCTACTTTCTCGTGAAGACAAGTAATTTTATCGGGTATAATGACTTCATTTGGTGTTAAAATATCCACGAAAGCCACGTCGTGATAAACTGGAGAAGATAATATCATCGAATAATGGCAAGGTAAAGCAATTCACCTTTACTCAGAAATGAATATACTTCAAACGTAGATAGATTGCGCTTGTTCGATCTAACTTAGCAATGGCAATCATTTCCTCAAACCACCACCAGCAGAAAATTTCGACGATAAGAGTAGGTAATAAAGCATTGCTATTTTTCTATTTTATGTGATACAATTCTATGAATTTACGGCATATTTTTCATGTCAATTCTTTGATCGTCTTTTGTGCAGTTTGCCTGGACTTCTTAAGTGTTTGGGATCCATCGCAACTTCGGCACCCATTTCACATGAAGCATGAGTCTTCAGTGTCAAATAAATCGAATAATGAAAAAATAACTGTAGCGTTCCACTTAAAAAATAGGCATCCTCCACTGAGCTTTACTTTAAATCCTAATCTTCAATAAATTCCAGAGTTCAAAATAGCAAACAAGTTTATCAAATATTCAGACAGGTTCCCTCGAGAAAACGACCAACATCGGTCGGAAAACGTTGGGGCCACCTAAAAATTGACGCGGCGACATAGCACAAAAGTTTTTATTTAACATGACGAGTACCCACGAAAGTTTTTACGAAGAATTAAGTTTATCGAATTTACGCTTTACAGAGAGATGTATTACATTTTGGCTTTCATCACATTCAACACCTCAGCCGAGCGATCTACCGATTGCGACCGACTTCTAGCCAAGTCTGACCTAGAGTGAAAAGGTTTTTTAAAAATAGAGCAAGAGAAAGCTCTCCATACGATAGCGATAGGAAAAAAGAGAGTAGGTGAGCAAATAGTCGATGAGGCCGTACGAGAACGAACTTCTATGCGAGCGGAAAATCCCCAGCTTGCAAAATCGCGAGTCCCAACGCTTAGCTATCCCTGTTCGGGCTTCTTCGCTGCGGACGATGCGTGCCGCCTAAGCCGCACGCAAGGTATCGTTTAGGAGAATCGGACAAGGGGGATGCTGGGGCGGAGAGGGAGGGGCTGCTGTTATTCGAGGTCAATGTCCTCTCCGAGCGGGTGGCAGGCAAGAAGGTAGCGGGGATGACAGGGGGGCGCGTTGAGTTTTGACATCGGCGTGGTTCCCAGGGAAGAGGAGTTGCAAGGCCAGGAAAGGGAGGCAATGCTGAAGCGGTGGCGGTAGGAGGAGCGGGGAGGGGGGCGTCATTCTGATAGTATGCCCTTTCACTCACCTCCATCCCCTCCCCTACTTTTCACGTCCCCCCACCCTCAACTCCCCCCTCCCCTCATCGTCCTCTCACTACGCTCGTATATTTGCTCGTCCCCGTGAGAGGAAGGGAGGGGGCAAGAGGCAAAAGGGTTCACCGCTGTTCACGCAGGGTGGCAACAATGGGGTCACTGTGCCTCCGCGTGGCCCCGTGCGTGACCTTTGTGAGACACATTCTGCATCTCTTTTCTTTCGCTCCGTCTTTCTTTCGTGACTCATGCTATCATATCTCTTTTATTTCTTCCCCCCTTTCTCTGACAACTCTCCCCTTCACATTGCTTGTTATTCTTACGGTTGATTACGGAATTGCGATTAAAATGATGATAAAAATGAATTCAAGGTTTTACTAAGATTCCTTTTCAACTTCTTTTATATTTTTGTCACATTTTTTATCAGTCCATTGAGCTCACCTTAAAGGCTTTGTAGTAATTATTAAGATCGAAACAAAGCCGAGTTACTACAAAATTACTTTGTTATAATTCCATTTATGAAAGAGGCCCTGAGCATTCGTGGATTCCAATGAGGTTTATAATATTTCCTCTCTTTTTTCATCTCTGTCTAAACCCCAGTATACTCGTTTATTTTTAATTCTAATGAAGCAAATAAATATTCAGGACTCTGTCAAAATGAGGAATCGCTCATTACTAAAGTTAAGCGCAAACGTATATGGATTGCACTGACATTTTTTATGTGGTAAAACTGATTTTGACCACTCAACTGCCTTCCAGAAATATTGAAAAATTGTTTGGTTACAGAGGTAGTTCGACTACGATCAGAGTCCTTTACCTATCAGTCTTATTGAACCGAACGAAAAAATGTAAAACTTGCTTTGAATCTCAAACTTAGGATATCCTGATGAAATATGAGACTTTCCAGGGGAAAATGGTATAAACCAGGTTATAACCATGGTAACCATAAACCAGGTTATGGAATGGAAGCTATGAAGTTGCGTGATCTTGACATACTTTTCGATCGTGAATGCAGGATAAACGACTTATATCCAAACATTCCATTCACTGGGCACTCAAAATAGTTTGTAAGGGCGGCAGCGTAGATGTGACTGGATGACACGCACGTCTGAACCTGAGAACTCACACAATTCAAATCTATAACGCCTATAGATGGGATAGTGGTTATTCGAGTCGGTTTGCTCTTGCATGTAGAAAATAGGTCACATTCTGAAGAATCCAGGATGCGACGTGACAAACTGCCGTTCCTAGAGCTTACAAGTTTTCTACTCGCCCATTAAAAGGGTACACCTAATGTAAGTTCTTGTTGTTTCATAGGAGTTCCTGTGAGATAAATCCATCTGAAGGCTAATGGAACTAGCTTTACTTGGTCAGATGATAATTACTAGGAAACATAGAGCTAACATGAAATATAGGTTTTCGAAAAATAAGGAAGTAGTCGATACCTGAAAGAATTTAATCCATCGGTAGATACGAAGATAGAGAGCTATTTGAGTTTTCGAATGCAGATTTTTATTACCCTTTTCTCGTTGCATATGAATGTGTTCCACCAGCGAACCGATTTTAATTAGGATGTAAGATTTTTTGACGTATTACGATAGCTTTTAGTTGAGTGAAGGTAATTACCTCCATTTACAGATTTTCACAAATTCTTGAAATAACACGTAATACCAAACCGGAGTCATATGAATAACGACACTAGAGCTTTTTTGTTTTTTAACCATCGGTAAGCGATGTTTCAGCACCACGATAATGTTATTGACAGGCATATTTGTTTTCAAATCTATTCAATGACCTAGTTACAGTATAACTGAAAATTTACATATTGATTTACATCAATTTACGAGTTAATAAGCCTCTCACCCTTCTCAAAGTGAGCCACATTTCGTTTACAGTGCATTTTTAAAGGAAATTATCAACATGCTATAAAACCCATTCCGACCATTCATACAAATGTTTGGGGTGAACGAGACCAGATGCAACAAAAAGTCTTATGACGACCCCCGCTAAAATTGTCTGAATTCTTATCAAAAATTGTTAGCGAAATATATAAGAAACTTGCGATTGTAAATGGACGGTTGGTACTTACAGAACAACAATTTTGGCCTCTGGGGAAATATTAGAACCTCACTATTTGTAAGTACAGGTTAGCTTTGGTGAATGGATATTGAGGAAAATAATTTTTACTCGTGGATATTCATAAAGTGATGTTTTTTTCATTGCCATTGAAATGAGCAATTGAAGTTGCTTTTGCTGAAGAGCTCGTATATTAATTACGATGCCGTTTTCGGAGACATATTTACTCTCCGACCCATTCGTTGAATACTTCACCATTTTTACCCACGCCGTCTTTCTACAACACTTCATAAAGGTGATCCTATAAATGAAACTTTAAGTTCAAAAATATTTTCTCAATCATTGAATAGTTTTTTCTTGCCAGAGTTTTACGGTAGAAAAATAAAGTAGCAAGATTAGATATAATACCGCTGTTCAATCGTAACTGAAATTTCATTAATTGCATTATTAAAACTACGTTCAATTTTTATCCGCTAACATCTCGCCACCTGCTTTGCTAGGGTTTCAGGTGACTCCCTTAGTTTTGAAAAAGCTGACGTAGGTGCTTTTCTACTGAAACTGTGTTAAAAATAAATTTTTAGAGCGTATAACATATATAGCTGTATAATATACTATGGAAAGAAGGAGAAAAGAGGGACCTACTAAATCGTGGGAAGAAGACGAACTAGTGAAATCGCCAGACAGAAATGTTCCGATAAAGACAGTCATCGAAGTATAAGAGTATGGGACTAATGTTATGGGGAATCCTCGATTATTGATCAAGGAACTAATGAGGTAATTAAAATTGATATATGCAAACAGAAAAATAATAGATGATCGGTGAATGCAGCAAAATTCTGCGTCAAATCAACCGTCAAATCAAACTGGATAATAACTAATACGATACTAAACGTGAATATTTTCATCATGGAACATTTACACATTGTTACCATGACACCAGAAGAAGTTTTTACGATCCCATTCCCCATTAAGTTTGCCACATAGTTCAAGCACGGCTTTTAGGCTACCTCAAGTGATGATGTTTAATTGATCGCATGCAGTTGCCTCGACAATATCCTAGTTTTCGCGCCCGGGCATCGTCGCATCTATTTTTAAGTGGCCCACCCTCTATCTCTTGGCGCCCGGCGTTTCGAGTGTGGATGGAGAGGGCAGACACTCACTCGCCTAATGCGGATCCGGAGTGCTGCAGGCGTGAGACAGGGCGTTAACCCCCTGACCCCTTGGCGCATATCGTCAAGAGTAGGCCAATGCCGCCGATTCGGGCCTCTACCCGCATTTCTCGCCACATAAGCCGTGCAACCCTAACCCTCTCTGTTTCCATCGATACCCTCAATACAAAATTACAACCGACTTGAACCTCTTATTCCATTTATAATTATATCGGACACTTTTAAACTTCTTCTGTCATCATGGGCTTACTGTGGTAATATTCCATGGTTAAAATATTCACACAAAGTATCATAATCGTTGAAACATGATTTGATGCTTTCCCGGCGAATTACGCGGGTAAACTGTTCTCGGGATTCCCACCGGGTTAATTCTTTCATAACGGCCAACTTTCAAGCTCCGTCTCGGCGCTCATCATCAGGGCTGAATGTAGATTTATTTAATTTTCGGTTGCTAAGTCTCATTATTGCAATTAATTTAGTTGATTGAAATATATTTAAAAATATATTTATAATAATTAATATTATTCAGCTGCATGAAGATTGGTTTGACACATAATTTGGCTCCATTCTTCTTTGAGCTGTTCTTTTTTTGTTAGAGTTAATCATTTTTGAATGACATCGTTAATAACTTGTTCCATTCAGCTAATCTTATCACTCCAAAAGAACAATATTTCGGATAAAAAAAGATTTGTACTATTAATGAAGAGTGGCCATTTAGCATGTTATTGCATGTTGTCCTTTGGTACGACAATTATTCAACTGTATATCAAATAAGCAAGTATAAACGTCGGAACAATATGATCCTAGCGCATGGCGGATGATCGGGATGATAGCCGGACTTGAATAAAAAAAAGCATTCACGCCTCGGCTCGTTTACGTGACGAGCACCGGAAGTCTGCCTGCTCCAGCGTATTTGTTATTTTGTTTCCGTTAATGAATGCAATAGGGTGGTTTCCTATTATTTTTTTATCGCCTAAATCGAAAGATTATTACTCCTGGAGTACGTATTTCACGCTTTTAGATTTTTAAATGACGATATCTATTTTTCGCGATCAAATGAAAAGTGAAAAATTTCAAGCGCGCGAAAACGCGACGCGTAAGTAGGAATGAAGGGAAAAAGTCCGTACGACGCATTTCTGGTTCCCCCTCCCGCCTGGTAGGTGACCTTGATCGAGGCTCTGAGCGCTGATAGGACGCAGGATGCTAACGGGTAGCTGAGTACCTTCCTGTCTGGTAGCGCATGGCTTAAAAAAGGTTTATTAATACCTTATCAATCGAAGAAAACTTTCCGACCTTAGCCAGTTTTAATAGGTGATTATTAAGACATGTTTCCCTGAGCTCTGTGACTCATGCATGCATTGGTAGCCTCTGACGATGCATAACTCCTATCCTCTCGTGTAGAAACTAGGTCCCTGTGACGTCACGTGGAGTGGAATCGCATGGGCGCCAATCTGGCCTTTTTCAAATGAGGATAAAATTTGACCCTTGCCATTCGTCTAAACCGGTATTTCAAAAACCAAATAATTTGTGTATTATGAATACACTAATGGTGGGTAACGAATCGCCATCAATGCCTTTTGTTTTCTTTGATGAAGGAAACTACCCTATTCCGTTGATTGCGATCGTATCATCCCAAAAGATCAACAGGACGGATGAAAAAAGTGTTGCTATGTTATAAAAGACTGGTCATTTAGCACGTTCATGCATAATGATCCTTTGGTGCGAATATCATTAAACCGTATCTCAGAATTTTAGTGACGATAATCTCGATCCTATTTGGTACTTAACCCATTTACCAAGCCGGAGCGATCTTAAGTGATGATGTTCTTGTTTCTTTAGTATTTACAGTTCAGTTAAGGCAATACAAAAGACGTGAGAGAATATGGAACTACGTCGCAAATAAATTAAATAAAATGGCGGTGAAGAGGAGATATATACCAGAATTTGGAAGCGTACATGAAAATTACGGAACTGATAGGCAGGGTGCCATGGATGAGTTTTGAGCCATGGCCAAAATTTTCTGGTTCAATTGCTGGCTTACGAGTCAAGTCTTGCGATTTTCAGAATAAATCCTTTGGATGATATCCATTTGCATGCATCACAGCTTAAACAATAATTAAAAAGTTCTATGGAGAGAACGAAATAATATTGTAAAAAGATATCTCTACGTACACTGCCACTCTTAATTATTTAAAAACAAACCAGTCTCGGCGCAAACAAATCTACTCTCAACTAGTCTTACCGGAAGCGGAAGTCGTTAATCCTTTGGAATTAGACTTGTAATTGGTAGAATTGTCTGCATTTCGGATAAAACTTAAAACAAAACAAATTTAATTCTTATTTCATTCTAAAAATTTTTCGTAATACAGCCAAAAATGCTAAAATAGCTACTCACAATCTTTTCCAACCGAAAATACTGGGACTTAAGTACCTGAAGTCGAGTGATTCAGTGCATGAATATTGATTATCACACCTTTTAGGATGATTCCTTCGGGGTCAGGCAGAATTCGATGGAGACACTAAACCAGCAGCACCGTTAGCTGGGCGCCCGCCCGCCTTGCGAGTCTCCCGTGGAGGCAAGCCGTGTTATCGATCTCCCGTAATGGACTCGACTCAGCTGGGAGGAAGATTTTTCGGAGAGCGATCATGGAAGAGGGAGGCAAGGGGGAGGGGAAGAGGGCGCGGGCATCCCCTTCGCACACTACGGTTCGGCGCTTTTCAAGAGCCGGAGCTCGGGAGGCGAGATCACGTGATCGCCTCGTGGTACCGGCGTGGTGGACGAAACGTTTAGACGCCGCAGTGTCGCGACGCTTCACCTTATGAACTCAGTAACTTCGCTCACGGAATACTTTCGAGCAAAACTTGGTGTGGATCGAAAGTAATGCTGGCATACTGGACAAGTTCGCAGTACTAACTCATCAGAGTTCCTTCGTGTGACTTACACTAGCTGATATAGGAAAAACTCAAGGGGGGTTGCAAAATATATCTTGCGCTATCTTTACTTTTATCGTAATGAAAAATAAGTCGAATGCAATTTTTAAGAAAGTTTTATTTGAACTTATTATACTCATATACCATCTTAAGATATAAAAACTTACTATTGTGGTTCTTCAACGTTAGGCAATGCGGGGGTCCCCGTAAGGAGGGGCGCGCGCCCCCCATTTGTATTCGCCACTGGTTACCTACTTATAAGCAGATGAAATCATTTTTCTCTCATTTATGACCTCACCCGAAATAGCTCTCATTTACTCAACTTTTTAGGGACAACAGCAACAACTTCTGTTAACTTTTTCGGTCCCATTATGAGACGACATGGTTCAATGAAAACAATTGTTGAACGATAAGGGAACGGAAAGAACTGCAATGGAGAGCCCCGAATAGACAAGCTACCAAGGGTGCATAAGAGTAGAGGTTCGTAAACATAACGTAAGGTTAGCTGATAGGAGATTTAAGGGTAGAGCATCGTCAAACCAATCTTGAGATTATTGACCTATGATAACGATGATGATTAGGGCAATATCAGGAATAAATTTTAGCCGATGATGCATTAGGATACAGAGGAAATTAGAGAATGAATGATAAAGGAATCGCATGCAATTTTTAAGAAAGTTTCATTTAAACTAATTATACTCATATACAAGAATAGGCCATCTTATGATGTAAATAAGTTACAATTGTGGTTCAGAACGCATTAGTGAATGAAGAGTCCGATATAAGTATAAATGGAATATAAAACTCAATTCCATTGTAATCCCTAGTAAATACAATGGATATTCATAAATGATAAGTATTATTTATTCATTAATTTATAACTTCCATAGCGATTTCTTACCCTCATAATTATCGTGGTGATGGACCAAAAATCAAATGATGGTGGCAACTATTTTTTAAATGAAATTACCACTTTTTCTGGTAAAGAAAGCATTTTACTAGTTTAATATGTAGCTGTCAGAACTGCAAGAGTCATTTAAGCTCCTCAAAAGAAAGGAGTTGCTTCAAGTAACGTGATCGCATAATGGTCGACCGTGATAGACCAAACGTTTCGGCACCAGAGCGGAGTTGACGCTCAAGCATATGCTATTCATGATTTTAATCTTGGTGTGGTGGTTAGAGTGTTAGCCTCCCACATAGTGGGTCCGGGTTCAAATACCGGCGGTGACAGAGGTCTTTCAGAGACTGCCTGATCCCTACTTGGGTGCTTCGTGGGAGGCAATTCAAGTTCAGCACTCCGTCCGTCGGATGGGACGTTAAGCCGTGGTCTACTTTGCGCCTTTCCATAAGAGTAGGCTAATGCCGACGCCGAGTTTCTCTACACCCTTCTTTCCCTACACATACTTCTCTGCCTTACCCTTCCCCGTCAACGAAAATGACCTCAGGTGTTGGTAGCCTCCTGCAAATACCATGGACCATAATTGTCAATTCAGGCAGTCATTATTACGGAGGCAAAAAAGGAGATAGAGGCATCTAAATTTCGATTAAATAGACCTATTTATTGACAATAAAGAACGTAGATTCCGCCAATTTTATTTAACGGGCGTTCCTCAAAGTCCGTATACATTTGTGGACAATTTACCGTCAGCGTTCTAGTTGGTTTCCTCGAGTATACTCCAGCGTCGAAGATGTGTTTACTGCTTCTAGATATCCTTTCCTTGAACGAAATCCTTAACGAAGAATGCGAAAAACAGCTAGTGGATAATTAATAAGATCAATTTTGTAAAATTGAGCTTTCTAACAGTCACTCTTAACTAATGTGAAAGAAATAGTTTCCCAGGAAAAGGTTTGGATTCAAGAAAAAATTCATAGCTAGCAAAAAATTCACTAAATGAGAATAAAGCAAGATAAAATAATGCACTACAGATGAAAAAGAATCTTCTTTTGGTGACCTCATTTCTCTAAAAGGGTCAAGAACCTCTGATACATTATTTTTATACGTTTTATGGGAACATTTTGTTAATTAGTACGCTCGCTCGACATGATCGGTGGGGTTCATTGATGAAAGCGATTTTATCTGGATCTCGTGAAAGAGCCCCCCGTGTGAAGATTTTCCTTGCCACTAAACACTAACCGGCGTGACCTGTAGTGACATCGCGTGAGGTGGTAGGGCGTGACAAGAGCACGTGATCAGTTCGTGCGAGGTAACGCTTGGAAGCCGCAGTAATTGGCGTCAACCATACCCGGCGCACTCTGTGATCTCAACTGTTTTCCTCTGTGAAAGTTTTACTCATCCGTAGTTCTCCCGCATGAAAGATAATTCCAGAGGGAAGCTGCCACGTGATGCGACTGAGGTCAAAGTGGTGGTCAAATCACTAAATAAAATTTCAATTTTTCACCCTCACCGAATTGGTTATTATTTTCTGATTCTGAAAATGCAACAATTAGGGATAGAAATTGGACCACATAAAAAGAAAATATCAAGAGGTAAAGAAATAAACATCTAACACAAAACTACTCATGAATTACTATGGCGTGGATAGGATTCCCATAAAAATTTGTTTAATAATAGTAGTTAAGTGTAATTACATCCATAACGATTATATAAAGAAAACTAGAGTAAAATAAATAATAGGACGTAGGTGACAGTTCATTTTTAAAATAGCACCGCGGATGCACAAGCCGAGATGGGATTTTGAATGAACTCGATTACATATAAAAAGGCACATAATAAGACATAGAAATTTGACAATCAAATGTAGCAGGACAGGAGAGCAGAGTATAAAAATAAGTTTAGGTCATTCAAATTGAAATCAACTACTAAATAAGTTTTTTTTTCCCGGCTGCTACGGACCAAAATTTTATGAACGGGGTCTGAGAATAAGGTCGATCAGTTCTCTAACAAGATGAAAAAGAAGATAGATCTCTGGAAATAGGCGGAAATGAAAAAATACCTTTAGTGGATGATTACCTTCCGATAATAAATTTTGGAGTATCAAACTAACGGCGAATAAAAAAGAGAAGTGTTCGAAAATCCATATTAACCTTAGATGTAGAGAGCAACCCCCTTGCAGAGAGGCTCAGAATTAGAATGCTACACTTAAAATTTTCTAGCATTAAAACGGGATGAGATTGGAGAGACCTAGAGGATAGTATTTTGATATCACGCTTTATGTTCGGATTCGATGGTAACAATTTCTTTAGGTAGGTACCCATCCAAAAATATAGAAACAAATTGATTATTTTTACGCCCAATATGCGGCTTCCATAAAATTGAGCTACTCTTGAAGAAAAAACCCCTGCTCACGCCGATGCATAAATCCTATTTTTAGTTAGTTCTTACGCTACCTCTTTCGATCACTATAAACTGTTGGAATAAAGTTACCTGGTGAGGCAGCAGGGGCGGATTCAGCATCAAATTGGCGGAGGAGGATCATGACCTGGGTCCGGAGAGTATGGAATACCCGTTGGAAAGGGTTTTGACCGTTGGGAGTGCTGTGCTCTAGGATAAATGCAACTCAAACTTCTCTCACATTTGGGACTCGTAGCAATGTCTTTGAATATACACTCCCTTTACTCATAAAATAAATTACTTGGTTCTATTCTACACTTCATTTCAAATAGCACGACCCGGGTTTCAGCATCTTGATCTCTCACCTGATGATAGCACGACCCGGGTTTCAGCATCTTGTGCTATCATCAGGTGAGAGATCAAGATGATGAAACCCGGGTCGTGCTATTTGAAATGAAGCGTGGAATAGAACCAAGTAATTTATTTTAATTTATTTTATGGTGAAGCAGTTCCACAAAGTAACGCCTGAGACCGTGTCTTATAGAAAAAAAAACTTCCTCTACTCATTTAAAAGAGACAAAAACTATTAAACTAAGTAAAAAAATTAAAAAGTTTTGATGAAATCTGGATTGGGGTAATGAACCCTGTAACGCCCCCCCCCCCAAAAATCCGCCCCGGTGCGGCAGCTGCTCCCGATCGGAAATAACGTTTAGTTGATATTAATAGGGAATCATGAGTACCTAGCTGTGGAAAATCACGAAGTAATTCATTTTATTACCTTCATATAACTTCAAAATTCTACAGATTGCAATTGTCGACAATGGTATTTAGGAAAGAGGGATCTTTCTCGTGGCCGCTATAGTTATTCGTTGTGGTTATTACAGTTGAGATCACGTAGCTCGATGTAATGAAGCGACCTGCCAACATTTCTACCAGCTACTTTTCGAGGAGCGATGCATGGAAACAATTTCTGGTTATGCCTCGCCTCAATCTCGGTTCCTCTCAAAGCGAAGAGACCCATGGAGACGGTTCATCGAAGCCTGCAGGCAAGTTGCCCGGGCTAGTCCAGTAATTTGGGTCATCGTGTTCACGCAAAATACAAATTTGTTTGAAATAACATTTAATATTTGATTGACTTTACCAATATATTATTGTCAAAACTAAATTCGATGATGCTGGGTGAGCAGTTGAGTTTGTCAACGTTTTTCAATCAGAAAGCAAGTTTGATGCAAAGGAATTTAATAATTTGGACATAAAGGAAATTTTTACTAATTTCTAATAATTGTTCGAAAATGATATCAAATTTCATATGATATCTCCCTGAATATTTTTTTCTGTTTCCTGGAAATAAATATCGCATTACCATAACTACTTCGTTTGCGCAAAATACATCCGCATAATTAATATTCAGCCTCTTCGACGAACCAGTTAATTCGTTGGATAAAATGCAGTTTCTGGCGTAATACGGTAGAAATCTTTGATATTTAACAAAATGAGAGAATTTGTCTATCCCCGACTTATTTATTTCAACCAAGCCAAGTTCCGGCACATAACGCCGTTTTCAAGGCTCTGAAAATGGCATTTTGTGGAAGTAGACAAGTACTTTTATCATGCTTAACTTCATTCTAGTCGGTTTCATACATCACAAATAAACAAAATCTAAGCCCAGGAAAAAAACGGCAAAAGTAGCTAAATTTTATACACTCTGACAAAATTGTTTGAGTGCATAAGAATCAGCTGAGTGATGTTTCTCAAGGTTTGGTTCTGCTTGAGCATGGAGCGTTGGCGCTGGTGCTGGCAGGCGGCATCGAGGAAATGCTAAGGAGCGAACAGTCGTCGTGCCGTTGTCAAGTGAGCAGTGGCGTTGAGAAGGCACACCCTCGCGGTGTCTGATTGCTCGAGCACGTTTCTGAGGGTTTCCCCGCTGCAAATCGGATTGCCCTTCCGGAGTAAACAGTATCGATTTGAGGTGGAAAACTCTCTCGTGCCGAGCAAAACACTTCAAGGAATCAAATTTATGATCCTCCACACTTCCTGCTCCCGTTATGGATGGCAGAATTGGGGGGATTAGGATAGTTTTGAATACTTGTCAGGAATAAAACTCACGAGGGTGGATTAGCACTACATGGTTCGTAATAATGATCGTTAGGTAAATAGCCAAAACAAAAATCACGTAGCACCTTGAACAAATGAGGACCTTAATAGTTTAAATCAAATACATTTCTATCAGATAATGTTAGGTCAATATGTAGTGTTGCATCTTTCTAATTTTCCATGTGTATTTATTTTACATTCAAAATACCAGAAGAAAGGGTCAAATCTCCATTTTCAGCGATAAGTAATAGGATTTTTTAATACGAAAGAGTTTCCCACTCAAATAAATAGAAAAAAATCATTCTCTGCATTGTATGGCAGTAAAATATACAAAATATTTTCTCAGCATTCGAAGAAAATGTAAGACGAAAAACTATTTAAAAACATATGCCTGGCGCAGATTACAAAAATAATCTACACATTAAGAGCAGTTAAAAAAAGTACATGTACTGAAAACTTAAATAACATTTAAAATAATAAAACGCAAGTCAAAGATTCCTAATTATTCTTGATAACAAAAACATTCAATTTAAGACAAATTTATTTATCGTTCTAAGCTCGTTTCACATTTTTACATTTCACAGAGGTGTCTTTTTGCGGCAATAAAAAATAATAAAGTAGTAAATTAGGTACTTTTAGAATGGTTGAACCAATGAAGTAAAAAATTACTGTCATCCTCCCAATCAGAGAGAAGAAATTGGACTTAGAATTGTATTATTCAACCATATTTGTATAGACTTGCTTATTCCAAGGCTTGACTTATTTTACCAGCCTTAATTCACTTTTGTTGCGCCTAATACATTTTAAAAATATTTCTCAATACTTTAATGTTTCCCAGAGGCATAATGGCATTTAATACAATTAAAATACGACAAATATTTACCAATACGCATACATTAAAAGTCGGCGCTAAAGTTTTCTAAATGCACATTCTTCTCTAGCACCATAAATTACAGTTCATTGTATTTACTAACTTATTAACATCACAATAATTTCTTGGATGAGGCAATCAAACATTGCCATTTTCCTTATTCGTCGTTGTCGGTTATATGTGTGAGTAACGAAATGTAGTCAGTACATGAAGCTAAAATTTTCCATACCATTGTCTCTTTCCAGTAATATGCATATATAAACACATTAATAGCCACTATGAAATGTTATGAGGATTAACTTCGAAAAATAAATCAAGTACGACGACATTGAAACCAACATGTGTGACAAAAATACGTACGAAAAGAAATATTTGCGAAAAAATTAAATCATAGTAGAGTGTCATTGCTGATGAAATATTTCACAGCAATCACTATCTCACCACATGAAGAATGGATAAGTAAGATAAGCTGCAAACTGAGGACGATATGGATAATGTAGGCACGTGATGTGAGTGGTACGGCTAGGCACAGACATTTTATACGAGTTCCATTTCTCTGTTTTTTATCTCTATTTTATAAAGTGATATCTCGTTGTTCTCTTCATTCATTATTCTTTCAATATAGGTCAGGGTCACGTAAGTTCCATTATGAAATAAAATATCGGAGTACAGAATAATTGAAATACTAGTACAATTAAAAAATGCAATGGAACCTATTCAAACTACGAAAACGAATATTTTTCCTCCATTCACCCCTTATTTCATTAACTGAGCGATAATTCAAATAATATTGGCGTAGATAGTCATAGAGAATGATAAATTTTCGAGAAATAAATAAAAAAATCTAAGATTCTGTTAATCTCTCTACAGTAACTGGAGGTGGAAAGCGTCCCAACGTCTCTCATACATTTTGAATTTCTGATTTGTAACTTTGCCATGAGTCTGCTTTGAACAATAAGGTCACACCACGAACAAATACGTTAGTGAGTAATAACGCACTGTCAAGATAAAGTGGCCAGTTCGTTTCCCGAGCCCACTAATGATTGAAGGCGTAATTCTCATAAGTAGAAAAAGCATCACCATGTTTATGACGGCGACATCCAAAGGCAACATCCGACTTCCAACCAAAGACCATACAGTTCATGCCGAACTGTTTACCCATGAAGTGAAATCGTAACGTGCCTTCGGAAAAACTTCTTATTTATTGAAAAATGTCACGATACCTATTTAATAAAATTTCCGCTTAAATATGGAAAATCGATGCATATCTAAATAAAAATAAAACTCATACTTAGAGCAAAAGTACTATATGAATTTTGCGAGTTCATTTTGGACGCATATCTGCTTGATTTCAGGCACGCATATAAATATGCTTACTCCAATAAGTATTTTTCCTTTAACTCTTAGCTACACACGCCAGCGATGACAGCATTAGTGCACGCTTGTGGCTTTTTTGACACACTTTAATATTTTTGTTTTTCCTAAATATACATTAAAATTTCTGGGTATTTTAACGCATTTGGATACCTTCTAATAATTAAAAGCATTTTAGATATTTTTATCTTACATTTATTAGCAAAAATAAAGCATATTAATAAGCAAATTTCTTGATAAATACTTTGAATAATTTTCCTAAATTTTAATAAGGAAATAAGGAATTGCAGAATATAATGTTCTTGGTCAAGGAAAAAGTACAGTAATAATTACCAAAGTGTGCAACCAGTGATCCATACGCACTAAACGCGCTATTCCGAATTTACGAAAAATGCGGCAAAATCCCCGCTTAGCGTATAACTAAGGGTTAATATTCCTTTGCGAAAGATTCAGGGTCATCATAGTTTCAAGTAAATATGATAACAATTTTTTTCTTATTGCACAGCTGAATGAGTTTCGGTGTATATTTTATAGAATACGGAAGATTAGTTTGCATTTACACACGATTACACTAAAGCTTTGAAGAAAAAAATATTCGGGATATTTCTCCTCGAGCAATTGCTTTCGCAGTCTAGTGCTCCATTTTTACCAATGTATCCGAATGAGTAACCGCCGTCAAAGTAATATATTTCCCTAGCATCTGAAGCGTGGGAGCCAGGGATATGAGACTCCCATCAATGTTGTACCCTGACCCTGATACGGAAGTGCTCGCGATGCACGTAGGACGTCGAATCACTCATCCACGAGAGCGTCATCCTTCACCCGGATGACGATGCCTCGAAAAGAGGCGGGAGGGAGAGAGAGAGATGGAGGCCTGATTTGCAACGGGGTCAACACACCCCGGAAAATATCTTTTTTTTTCAACGCTTTTCTTTTTTTAGTTTGCAGTGGAAAAGCGTAACTTGGAAGCTTTCCAAGTTTCAAGCGAAGGCCCTTGTCCTAGCAAAAAATAATATTAAAAAAGGCTTTTTTTCTACATGAAGACGGGGAAGAAATGCATACGGTAGGAGTGGGATTTGAGCTTGGTAAACTTTCAAGAATCGACTTTTATGCTGCGGGCGAGAAAATAGGTCATGCTCACAGAAACCGAGACCAGCCAGTGTCGGGTGAAAGGGGACACTCTTACGCAGGCAGCCGGGAGTGCCAGTGGAGGAAATTGAGAGGGAGGGAGACGGCGTCAAAGCTCTGATTGAACTCCAATTACGACCAAAATCAATCGACTAGGGCGATATTTGGTGAAAGAGCACTCTAAAACTTGGTAGAAGACGGGATAAAATTTCTCCTGAACTTGGAATCAAAACACGGACCATGGTATTTCCGGGTCACCTTGCAGACCACTACGCTACGCCAGATTCTTCAGTTGCAAAATAAATTTTTCAAATGAAAGACAAAGGCGCGTGCTTTGATTCCCGGCCAATGGAGATTACACAGACCATGGGAGCATTTAAATTGGTATTGAAACACTGAATAACCCAGAATTTCTTCAGATAAAAATAAAAATTTAAGGTTTAAAATTTCAAAACGTGCGCTTATTCAACTCAATCATAAATATCGCGGCACCTCTTATTTGACCGTTCAATTTTACGACAAAATATAACTCTTAGTTCAGACATTCCGTTGATAGAGCTGAAAAAGGCATCCATTATTTTTTACGACAGTCCTTCAAATTTGATGAGAAATGTATAAAGAGTGAAGAGAATGTATAAAGAGTGCATGTTCCGAATGCTATAATATTATATTTCTTACCGATCACCTCATATCTTGGAAAGAAATTAGCAGCATTTTCAGCAGCAATGATGTCCTAATGGGATGGACAGAATTTCGTGGCTTCACTCTACCATTTTCATGGAGCTATAGAAAAACGTAATATTATCTCTCCTCAGCTGTCATCAAAAGAGAAGTGAGCGGATTTGTGTGAATCCGATCGAGAAAGCCATATAGGTTTTCCGAAATTGCGGGCATCTTTTCATTGCATCACACCAAGGGAGAAATTTGGAATCCGTAAAGAAAAAGTTTGATATAGTAAGGAGTGAGAATTAAGCTATATTTTTCGAACGATCTATTTTTTTTTAATCATGCGTTTCTTCTCTTCTGTTTAAATGATACGAATTAAAGTATTTTCACTGCTAGCATGGCTCCGTACATACCAAAGAGCGAGCTCCATGTATCGTTGGAATTTTACTTTGAAATATAGCCTTATGCTTTTTCTAAAATTATTTTTATATCAAATAAATATGTGTCTAAAATATATCCGCGTTTTCATTGGCAAAAATACTTACCCGTGTTAAGTTACAAAAGAGTATTACGTTTACAAATTTCCAAACAAATTCACCCCAGAGCAGTTTCAAACTTCCATCCCGTCAATTGTAAGATGAATTTTGGAATATTTGGCAATAATAACGTAGAACTCAATGCAGAAATTATCCACTTTTCTAGCATAAGCTTCTCCGTTCATTCCGTTCTGAAGACCAATACATCGCAAATACTACTTCATCATAGGAGTTTCATATAAGTACTTAATTAACAGTGTTAACAGCATTTCTTCCCTTTATTTATTAAAAAGCTTAAAAGTATGCCATTTTTCTTCTAGTTTGTCTTTAATTATAACACAGTAAATTTTATGAGGCGACAAGTTTTACAATCGAATTTAATTTTTTTATCATGCTGCACTGCGTTGGATTTAATAATTATATTATCATTTAAAAGCATTCGATAGACTTTGTTCTTCACTTCTCAACTTTAAACATAGAGTACTTTTCTTTTCTGAGTAATAAGATTCTCATAAAATTACATATTCATTCTTTTAAAGTGAGCTCTAACAAAGAGATGAACAAGCAAGTTTTCTAATAATACATTTACATTGGCATCATTGTTAAATATTTGAAATAGGATTGTAGGAATTAAAAAGATTAACATTATAAGAAAGATACAAATTATCCCCAAATTTACCTATTTGGTATATGATGAAGAGTGTGAGCTTTGAAATACTACGAAATGGTATACGTTGGAGGAGAAAAAGCGAGGTCATTGATTTGGAAAATACTTAGATAGTAAATACCTATTCCAAACTGATATAACTTAATACACAGCCTATATATATTGATATTTTAGGAAAATACGTGGATTTTAATGATATTTGAGGAAACATGTGCGCGAAAATGGCGATTTCAATTCTCCAGTGCTATTTTGTACATGCAATTTATTATGATCCTAGGATTGCATTATTGCAGCCCCTCCTTCCTCCCAATCTCATGTGAGTTCCTTTATTCCCCGACATTTTTTTCCTAGCATTCTTATTTACTTTTCCCAAATGACGTCTCTATTTTCCTTCCTAGGGGAACTTTTTCTCAAGTTCTCCCTCTATTATGGTTCTCACATTCCTGCTTCCTCATGGCGTGTCCAGCCCATGGTGTTCTTATCAACGTAAGGTGCCAAAGACTAAAAGTTCTTCTCCTATTCTTCTGCATACGCCCATGCGTACAACTTCATCCGACCGTAGGAATCACCATCCTCTTCCTGTGCGAGGTCTCAAAGGTTCCTCTTCCCTTGAGATCACTTTTTCCACCTATCTGTCCGTCGGATACCCAAGCTGCCACGATATATGAATACTACCTAGAGCGTATTTCGTGCTTTATAAATTCATCGTGTAATCGTTACTGACATTAATCACTCAAGTGACAGGACTTGAGGTTTTTCATTGAAATGTAATTTTTTCGGCAGATCTAGAGGAACGAATCGACCTGAAATACTCTGATAAGATAAAAAAAAAGAAACCGTCAAGAATGTCTCAGATATTCTGCAATAAATCCCTGTTTTTCCATGCTTGATAGCCGGATAAGCTCATTCAATAAAAGAGAAGACCCAGGCAGAAAACTTCCTTGAACTTATTTCCCGAAACATTTCCGTAAGAGGATTCCAGCGACGAAGGCAGCTATCACGGAGGCAAGAATGCGCGCTGAGTTTATACGAGAGCTTATCCTGCGCCGGATTCCATTAGTTTAACGTCGCTCTACGCCAAAGAGGGATGAAGGGGACTAGAAGGAAGCTGTATGATTAATTCCGCCGCTACCTGGCGGACCTCCTAAGGTGGTCGCCTCCCTACCCTTCCCTCCCATGCTCCTCCTTCAACCTTCGTCCGCTCGGGCTATTGATCCGTGTCTACGAAGTACATCTCGGCCTGGCACACACCGTGACCTGAGTTGTTCATTGCTGACCTAGACGTAAGCCGCCGGGTTTAAAAATAGTACGCGCAAGACTAGGAAATAGATGCGGCGGGATGTGGGAGCGAAGTACCCAGCGGATATGTATGTCTTAAGGAGGAAATCTTTACGAGGGGCCACGTGTACTGCCTCAGAATGATTTTTTTTAATCTGTTAAAATATTTCTTACCTGATAAATGGTGGACGTTTATGTCTAAAGGCGGAAATATTTACGAGAGAGAACGCCTCAGGATGAATTTTAAACATTTTATAATATTTTAATACGATCAAAGCTTGTCTTTTTTAAAATTAAAATCATTAATCGCAAGTTCATAGCTTGGATTGAGTGTTACTATGCATTTGATAGTAATTTAAGATAACTTAACAATTAGATTAGGTCCTCAAAGTGTATAGGTGTAGCTACAACCAGAGAAAACATTTTCACTCATAAAGATAATTTTATATCATATTTAAAAAGTTTGAATATAGTTTATCTTACTGAGCATTTATGAGCCACGTGTGACAGCATTTGTCGTATTCATGGAAAATATTAAGGAATATATGGATACTTGACATTCTTGGAGCAATCTGTCTTCGAAATAATTGTAAGTGTGATACTTATTATTGGATGTGGGAATAAAATTCTAAGTGAGTCATTCGAACTTCCTGAAAACTTTTCTACTCATAACTATCTCGCTAATTCTTAAATTAAATACCTCAGTTTGTCCTGCATATTAAGTTAAATTGAATGAAATTATTCAATTGAAAATAACTGAGAGAGTTATCATTCTCACAACAATAACCTATGAATGATTTGTACCAATATCCGACCGCTCAGTTGGTATATATGAAATGCATTCAGGATTAAATAAAGCCCAAAATTTTGAGATTTTCAGGCAGCACGATGATCCCGCTCTCAAAACTTGCATGTGGATATGAATGGGCGGCCGTTATGATGACTCAACGGAAGAACAAGTGCCTTCAGCACATTCGTCCACTCTCGGAGCTCATTCCTATCCCTCATTGAGTCCGCATCGGGGAAATAAACCCGGGAATGAACAAATGCAATAGCGGTCGTGGAGAGGGCTTTAGATGCACATGGAGCGGAGGAAACTTTCAAAACCAATAATCATCTCTCACCATTTCAATGAGGCCGTAGTGAAAATCAAGGTAGACCTCCCAATACGTATTTTTCATATTCAGAGTTTGGCATACTATTGTTTACGTATGCACTGCATTAATTAGCGCATCAATAATACTCGAATTTTATCAACACTTGTAGTCACCGTGTATTATATATAAAGCTCTATCTCTGTTCCCTTGGCATATGAGTTTTTTGTTCAAAATACCATATTTCGACCAGTTTTTTCTACCTCAATATTTTTTCCTAATTAGCGTGCAAAATAGAAGGACATATTATCTTAAAAATCAACATATTATTTGAAAAAATACGGTTTATTGATTTCTTATAATAATTTTGTTCTATTTAATTTTACTTAACATGAACAGTTGTATCAGGACGGTATACTTATGAATATTTATCATAGATCATGGTTCTTTTCCCTAATTTCACCTGCTTACATTTTCATAAATATAATCGCATATTGGAAGAATATGTAAAAATTGGTCCATTTAAACTGAATTGATTTCATCATTTTGATAGTTTACTTGATCTTAGAATGCTGCAAATTAAATGGAAGTTTAAAAAAATGTTTTCTTTTTTCTATAAATATGTTTTTATGCATTCAAAATATTTTTAGCAACTTCTTTGAAAGTTTCAAATTTTGCAATTCCAATACATATAAACCTATGCCCCTCGAAGTAGAAATTTATCTTGTATCACAGAATTCCACCACTCCTCAAGCCCTTCCATTAAGATGTATATACACGATGCAGAGGAATGTTTTGAAGTATGACACAGCAATGCTTGTACCATTACTCAGGATTTCAAAAGAGAGGCTTTCGACATATTTCTAAGGAATGAATACATACGAGCAAATTCCTGCATTTCAAAAATTGCCATAACAGGCGTTCTTCAAATGAGACAGTCATATTATCATGAGAAAATCCCGAAAGCATGTTCCAAGTCGTCGAGAAACCCTACATGTCAAGTTTTTTTTTCTTCCGTTCCTAAAGAGCATTTTAGGTCGAGTTCAAGGGAAAGAAGAACGTTCTCCTTCTCAGGATTGTGAGCTTATTCGGAGAATTTCTTCCTGTCCAAACGAGAATTATTTATTGCGCAACTCACCATGTGAACGGACCTATTCCACGCGCAAAGACCATTTCCAGAGAGGGAAGTAGGCATTACAGTTCGACATTTTCCTCTCCGCCTCCCCCGGCGATTTTGGACTCCTCTAATTTTAAGTGAGAGCTTTTTCCCTCTACGCCCCTCTTTTTATCTCTCTCCCTCCATCTCTCCCCATCACGCAAAGAGCGATGCCGTAAAGGAACGGTAAGAAGCGGTAGGGGTGCTCGTCATTTTTCATCTTAATGGTCTCAGAAACCAGCATTTCTAGACCAAAGAGGGTTCCACAAAAAAGATACAATTCTACTGATGCTTGTTTTTTTAGCGAGTGACGACGTAGTAATTCAACGTGCAATAGTGTAAATAAAAACTACATACTGTGCACAAAAAATATTTCTCTTGGTTTAATTTTTCACGCTGCTATTAACGATTACCATCTGTAGTTTTACTGAAAGAAATACTATTAATTAATAACCGCCGTAATAATGCTTTAAGTATGCTTCTATATCTTGACCGAAGGCTGATGCAAATATTCATTGCCTAAAATTTACGTTGCGACTTTCTCAACCGATATTATTTGTCTTCCAAAGACAAATTTGAGGGATAAGCAAAGATGCCCGTTGTTTAATATTCTAATAAGTTTTCACGAGAGAATTTATAGCGATAGTAAAGAATTTTACAGAGATAGTCTTTATCTAAGCTCAAAATCATTGGCAGTGATCATTACCTCCCTTACGATCGTCTACCGCAATATTGATCGAGGTATCTGCACGCGTAATAGCGCTGCCTGACGGGAAGCTCAATAAGAACAGGCGTCAGAATTTTTTGAGTTACGCAGTGCGTCTTTTCTTTAAGGCCTCCAGCAACAGAGATAATTTGCACCACTGAGGACCCTCAGGCAGGTGAGTGCGAGATGATTTTTTTAAAAGGAAGACAAAGTGAAGAGCACGCTTGCTTTGGCATTAATTATGCCTTAAAATAAAACCCTTAAAGAGACCAAGTTATTCATTCATTCAGGCTATCAAATCATGCTGGTACCTACTCCAGAAATTGAGTTTGAGAAGTTTATTTTTAAAATATCAGTACTCTAAATTGACAAATCCAGCTAAAGTTAACCTCCACGATTAGATAGTGTGGTATACATCCACCGTAAATTTAGTTTGAGATTTTTTTTGTATACACCAACCCTACGCAATCAAGACCGAAGCGAGCGGGTGGGTCAAGGCACCCCACCTCCGCCAAAAAATTTTGGAGAAAAGTTTTTAATTGTACCCCTCCAAAAAAAAGCCCTCACTTAAAATTCACCTCAATTATGTCCTGGCTTCGGCCTTGAATACCATCCCGTTTTAATAACGTTCATTACATCGCCTATTGTTGGGAGGATTTTAGGAGGCTACGAGAGTAATTTACAAGAGGAGGCTGGTGTTCATCTTCAGGGGAAGGCATTCCTCTCTGTCCTGCTTCGGCATTCACGAAATATAATGCAGAAGCTGGGGGGTAAACGAGGGGACCAAGTGTTACTCGGCGCGGTCGTTAGTCGAAAGAAAGAGGGGGGCAAGGGAGTCGGAGCATGCGAGAGATGGATCCGTGAATTTTTCACGGGCTTGAGGTCACTCCGGGCGAGCACTCAGTCACCAGCGTATCCCACTCACTCACAAAAGGCGAAAGGCCAAGCGAGACTGAGGGAGTGACGTAAGCATATTTCAGGTGGACTCAAACGCTCTCATTTGCGGGGTCTATCCCGAGTATTTTTATGCGTGGCGGAGAGAAATTGTGTCACGAAATTTTTACCCTCGATAAATAAAAATTAACAATGATATTTAGTTCGAAAACGAACCATTTTAAAACTACGGAAACGCGTTCCGATTGGCCGCGAATAACAAAATTTCGCTGTCGATGCTGCTAGATTCGTCAGACCTTTGTCAAGCTACAGGAATAGTGTGCCCATGTTCAAATTTTCATAACATATAATACGCGTGGATACCACTGTTATTTGATGATTATCATGCTTGGAAAGACCGTTTTAATTCTCTCGATTGGTTAGTAGCTTGCACGAACGTGGGAAGCTAAGGAATAAAAACGCATCGCTCGTAAAAATTTTAATATTTTTTAGGTGTGAATACGCGTTTATAAAACTGTTTCCTTATTTTTTAAAGTAAATACCATAAAAGCAATTCGGAACAATTAGCAACAACTTAATTATTTGTTTCCAAATGTAATATAGACTTCCAATCTGATTTTTATTCGAAAACAGCACGCTTTCACGTTTTTTAACAATAACAAGGGATCTCTCTATACAAGGTGACACCCAATCTCACTACAAATCCAAAGGCACCTCTGGATGGGATTTGTGACGACGTTTGCGTAGAAAAGTGGGGATTCCGTTGCGACGTAAATAGACCAGAAGAGAAAGGTTCTTTCTTGAGCGAGTGGAAAAAAAAGGAAACGAATTGCGCCTTTTCCGTTTCGCTTTATGACCTAACCATCAGAACGCAGTAGATAAACGTCTTATCTGCCTCTCACTGTCTCCACGTTGCTGTCATGATTATTTTTAAGAAAAAGATTTCCTGTTGCTCTAAAAATGTCACTTGACGTTAAATAATGGACTTTTCAAGTTTAATTTCTCTTGGAAATTTGTATAAAACTTTTTAAATATTCTTAAAAATATTTCATGGTAATGTTTGTGGATGAAGACTAAGGTTATAATATAAATTTGGTTGTAGCAAGAGTGGGTTTGAGATGAAAAAGAAAAACCAGAGGTGCATATGACTATGTTCGTATCAATTTTCTATCATGACCATATGATTTCTTGCCAGCCCAGGTACTTGAGAGTAGTTCGCGCTGATGTTCAACTGAAAGGCGACGAGTATTTGTTTAAAAAAATCGTCTAAATGTGAAGTGAATTAGAGAGAGTGTTGACATCTTTCTCAACCTCAAAGACATTGAGTAATAATGGATATTATGGGCCATTCCCTCTAAGGTTAAAATTGTTTAATGTTTACAGCTGTGGCAGAAACCCGCATTATTCAGCCCATGAATCTTAACAAAAGAATTTTGTTTAAATTCTTTCGGAATGAACATTTGTCTTTTGTGAATGACATTCCACCACTATGTATACCCCCAATTAGCAAATCGTATTGATTTAACTATTCTCACTAAATTTTAGAAGTGAGGCTATAATGGTTTCGTATAATCTCGTACAAATCATATGTACCCATATATTCACAAATTTTGGGCCTACGTTATGTTGATGTCCAGATTATATGCTCAACTATATTAAATATCCTTGTATCTATTCTTGTATCACATTTTAACTTCATTCGAGTACATTTCACGGGTAACATCCTTGTCAGTAATTATTAGGGTTTTTACTCAAGAGTTTCAACCCGAGGATTGGTATAGCTAGGTTATGGGATCTCATGTTGGGCTAACCAAAGAGCGTGTGAATATCACGTATTCAGGTCTAGGGGCCAATTCCTTTGCCTTGGCTACCTCGCGCAGCGAATATTTTAGTTGGTATGTTGCAAGGTCTTTTCCCGGTATTTGAGTCAAAGACGGAAGCCAAAACGCCGTAGCCCCTTGGCTACGAGAAGGAATAAAAGAATAGTAATACATAATAACATAGCCATGATAGCCACACCCGTTAAGTGAAAGTAAAGAAAGACATATGAATTTTTTGTAAATATTGGAAGTTAATTATTTTTTACTCGCCCAAAAAAACAGGACTGACGCAAAACACGTTGATGAGGTACTTGGTTTAATTAGTCACTTTGTAGACTACTGGGCCTTTTGCTCAAATGTGGCGAGCCACACGCATAAGCTTTGCTGTAGAATGCTTGTTGAATCATCATGCACGTGCACAAGTGATTTTCTTACGTGAGAATAAGCCCAGGACTTCCTCATACGAGTATCCCAATACATTTATATTATTTCTCACTTATAACGCCAGCGAAGTAAAATTTAATAAACCTACATTACATATACAAACTATTATACTATATATACTAACATATAATGAAGGAACTCGCACAGAAAGGGTCCAAAGAAGATCTGTGCGTAGAAGTAAAATCGGTCTTCGGAGTGGGAGGGAGGAAGAATTGTAGCGTAGGGTAGGCCGGCTTCTTTTCGCCGAGCGGAGTAATCTGGAAGGGATTGTGAGTGAGAGGCAGAGAAATGAAGATGTTTCGGACTGCCGGTGAAGAGCGCTGATGGTGTGTGGAGGAGAGGGGGGGGAGTTTGCGAGTGGCGTAAGTCGGTGGGGCGTCGAGGGAATCAATATGAGAGGAGTGGGAAAGGGGTGTGAAGTTGAGGGTGGAATGAGGGACGAGAGGGAGGGTGGGAGTAGAGAGGGGGAGAAGACCTTCAAAATAAAATAAAAACATCTCCGTAGAGAGAAAGAGAGAAATGGTGGAGATGTGGGCATTGAGGGAGAGAGACCTGAATTTCAATGCGGGCGAGGAGGAAGTAAAGGCCACCAATGAGCAACAACGACAACAATGGGAATGTCAACATCACTCAGGTTCTGCGAAAAATAAGCACGGAAAAAAATTGAAAAATCTCAACACTTCCTCATAGGATACACGAGGATGAGAAAAAATCCCTAATCAAATGACTCGGTGGCATAAAAACGTTTCGCTCACATTTTTCGTGCAGTCAAAATACGTGTGGTGTGATGGGGTGCGAGTCTTCTCGTTCCGATTGGATGCATTGCAAATTTATATAGATTCTCAAGAACATTTCGACAAACGGCCAACAGCTTCATTTATTTCTCTTTAAAACATACAGAAGATTAAATTTTAGCTCCCTCAATAAATTAAATATAGGAATTTAATACCTCATGTTGAATTTCAGATGGGAAATCAAATCATTTTACACGTAAAGTCGAGAAATTTTCAAGGAATCACTTCTGTCATCATCATTTGCTGTCGTTTTAGTTACCGAGTATTCGCGCACATATACGCACTATGATATTTCAACTTCTAAAATGACGGTACTTGATTTTTAAATTGTATTACTCATCATTGTTTCTGAGCAAATAACCATAGAAGCTAGGATAGAAAATGTAGTGAAGTTATCATGTGAAATTCTCATTCGTTTATAATTGGACTTGAGGAGGAACTCAAATTTAAGGATCTGTGTTAATAATAACTCTTAGTCAGGGGTAGGGAGGAGAATGAGGAATTTCGTACTTCATGACAGTGAGGTATTTTTGCATATGTTACAAATAGTTGGTTGATGGAAGCTATACAATTAAAATGATATGAAAAGAAATGCAACGTCAGTGAGGTAGGAGTATCATTGCATTCTGAGCAAGTATGAGGAGACTGCAAGAGCAAATGGTCACTCTTCCCTTTCATAATTGCGTGCGCGAGTCAATTTCAGAAGAAAGGATAAAGTTCACAATTCGTAAATATTTGGCGTAATTTTTTATAAATTAACTCACAGAATAAACTATATATGTGCCTGCTAAAAGTTTATTCAGTCATTTGAAGTAAATATAAATAGCTGGGCATAATAGCCAAACATGTTTAATACCAGTAAATATATATAAGAGGTTTTTTAATGAAATATTGGAAGTAAATTGTTTGTTACTCCCCTGAAAAAATTGGACTTATGCATAGCACGTTAATGAGGACCTTGAATAAACTAGCCACTTTGTGGACGACTGGACCTTTTGCTCAACTGTGGTGATCCAAGGTAACAAGCTTTGCCGTGAGAATGTTTTTATCATGGTACACGTGCACACGTAATTTTCACACGCGAGGAAAAGCTCAGGACTTCCTCCTTAGAGGAAAATTTCATTCTGCAGCTTCTGCCTCAACGCATAGGCGGATCCGCCTGCACGTGGATGTATATATACAGAGAGAGAGACACACTCGCCAGAGAGGACTCTCTCCCCTTTAAGAGGCAGGAATCCCTTTCACCCCTTTCATACAACCAACCAGCCCCACCTCCCCCCCTTAACCCTCCACTTCCCCTCTTTCACTCACATCCTCCCCTAACCCCTTTCCACCGCTGCAAACCCTCAAAATCGCCTACGCTACAACTCTCGGCGAAGAAAGGAAGATGTGGGCAGCCCACCCACCCTCTCTCTCATGCAACTCACTGAAGAAGTGGTAGCTAATGAATTTCTCCGGTTTCAGATTTTTCGTCTGTTAGAGAAAAATTATCATTTTTCTGTCACGGTTACGGTTCTGTTACAGTTCTTTCATCATTTTGATAACTCTATTCAATAAATTTTTTACCGCTAATATCAGAAAAACTTAAAGATTAATTAATTATCAGGGTTTTAGGTCAGTCTATAGTAAAATCTTTTACTTTATCAATTAGTTACAAAGAAGAGAAGAAGAAAAGTGAAATCGAAGAAAAGAAGAAGAGATGATCGTAAGAAAATACTTGCAAAATACAAGTAAGATCCCAGTCAGTAAGAACTCCATGATAAACTAGAAATCCTATTTATCTAATTTTCACGGAATTAAGTACTCCCGTGATGGAACATTATTTAGCTTAGTTTTTCTATATTTCAAGGTTTCAAGCATAGGTACAAAGAAGATGGAGGCTATTTCTTTCAATATTATGGCAAAGGTACAACAGGCAATAACGTACCATTGATATCAATAAAACTACCATACCTTGGTTCTTCCGTTTCTTTTTTGCAAGTCGCCATTTTAAATAGCCGTCGATAAAATATTCACGGGAGAAAGCACAGGAAAAAATATGAAAACCATTGATATCAATAAAACTACCATACCTTGGTTCTTCCGTTTCTTTTTTGCAAGTCGCCATTTTAAATAGCCGTCGATAAAATATTCACGGGAGAAAGCACAGGAAAAAATATGAAAACCTTTCATTTAGACAGCTAGCCTTCTACAGCGTCATTAAACTACCAGCGTGCGAAGACGAAAACGCCATCGAACAGTAGCATTAAATTAACATTTTTTACGAAGATAAATGGAATGTCATGGTTATATTATATTTCCATGACAAGCCAGCCGGGTTTGGAGGGAAGACGGAGTTACCAAAGAAAATTTTCTTTTAGATTATTCCCCCTTTTGGTTCTTTTTCAATCTTTCTTTCTTTTTGCCCTCTCTACTGCCCTCTTTCCTTCCTTCCTTTCTCTCTCATCTCTAACTTTCTCATCTCCATCTTCCAACTACATGACACGATCACACGAGAGAAAGGAAAAAAATTTACTCGTTTTCTGAGGGATGACGTTCTGATAGAATGAAGAAAATCTCTTTCAGTCTCTCTCACCCTCCGCTCTCTTTCATTCCCTTTCTCTTTACCCTCCCATCTTCCTTTTTACTTTCTCTTTTACTCTTCTCAAGGAAGAAGAAGATGGCAGGAGACGTGAGAACCAAAAAAAGTGAGACGCGAAGGAATGTTTTTTAAAGAATAAGGGAGTCAGGAGCTACGGAGGGAGCGAACGAAACGAGAGAGGGGAGAAGTGGAAGACACTTTTTCTCCGCTTCACGTGTTATTTTTCTATCTTGTTTCATCGCGGAGAGAAAAATAAAAGAGATAACCCCCCGGGTTTCTCTGAATGTGGGGCACTCTTGCATGGAAGTAAAAGAAAGGGTGACATTTAATCCGGAGTTGACCGCGCGGAAATGGCCCGGACGTGCAAAGCAAGGAGAGTGGAGGAAGCAAAAGGGGTTTTCCTGGAGATTCGGGCGAGAAATGAGGGGGAGTTCATGTTTCGTCCGTGCATGATCGTGTAGATGAGTGGGTCGAGTGAGCGAGCGGTTGAGATTTTCGTGGATGTCGAGACGGAGTCACATTGAGGAGGTAGCGACCGTCAAAAAGGCATGTGGGATGCATTTGAAAAAATATAAAAATGGCATTGAATCGTCAAGAGAGGGAGAAAGAGAGACGTTACGTAAGAATGTCAACGTGGAATATACTCGGAAGTTTAGTCAATATGAAGTCTTCACTTCTAAAAACATCACAAATTTTTAAATCACTTCATTAGAACTTTTTGTGTCATCGCTCAAAATTAGGTCGTTTTTGGGGCTCAAAACTTCCATCGCTTCTTACAGTGAAGCCTGATTTCACCAGCACACTACCGATTTCGCATCAATGCAATGAAAATTTTGGGACATCCGTGGAAATAAATCTAACGAGGAAGCTATTGCTGAGGTGGAGCTAAATGGAGGATTTGAATTGGTTTGAGAAGATGACTTCTGAGGAAAAACTTGCTTAATATGAGTAAGATCCGAGCAATTTATAACTCCATAGTAGCCTAGAAAGCGTATGTTTCTAATTTTCACGGCCTTAGGTATTTTAGTGAAGGAATATCATTTAGCTTAAGAAAGATTTAGCGCTTTCCCAGCGAATTGATTGCGTGTAGAGTTCTCGAGATCGCGACCTGGTCAGGAACTGCGTTACTGCCGACGTTTCGATGTCCTACTCACCCACAGCCCTGAAGACGTTGGCCGAGTCGGACATCGAAACGTCGGCAGTAATGCAGTTCTTGACCAGTCGGCGATCCCGAGAACTCTTCACGCATTATTTAGCTTAGTTTTCCAAGGTTTCAAGGAATATAGAGATAGAGGGAATCTTTGATTGAGTAGTTGAACGCGTTGTTATGTGAGCGGAGAGAGTAGTTTCTAGAGTCGCGAGTCGAGATGGAGCGACACTATGAGGCGAGGAAGGACATGCAAAAAGAAGCAGAGGGAGAATTGATGTGCTCGAAAAAATAAAGCATGAAAAACCTTGAGAGTACCATCAATAATATAAAGGAGAATCTCATCATGGCAGATAAACTCCTCGTGGAAACTTTCGTCCTCTAGATGCGCAGAAGAGGCGAAGTAAAAATGTGGAACGAGCGAAAAGGAAAGTGAGTTCATGACAGGTAGAACAGAAAACTTATATTTTTAGCATGCGCACGTACTGAATGCTACTATCCTAATTCGTATACTACAGCCTTCCATTTCTCCCTTTCCAAAGCTAGTTCCTTTAGATGTCCTCTGATGTCCTCCATTGCATCCTTGTTTATCCTTCCCTAAGCGTAGAAACGGATTATTTACCCATAAAGGGCAATTCAACCCACCATTTTTCTTGCCCAAATCCTTCAAGTAAGGGAAAAACTCCCCTTTCTATAATTCACTGCGGTGAACAGCTCGGAGTGAACAAATTTATTCGGGATAAACGACTAATTATTTTGGTTTGTAGCGAAAATCGTAAACGTTAACTCACTGGTGCTACCCATCCAGCCTCTACTTAACGTTTTTGCAAAACAGATCTTCCAGCCCCAGAGTCGTCTTAACAACACCCTAAGCGTTTTTGTAGACTGAAATTGGACACGAAGTCGATATGACGCCTTTGCTTCCTCAAACATCAAGTGTTTAAATAGCATTGTGAGAAGTTTTTGATCCGATTAATTAAAAATTACTCCATTTTTGGTCGTCAAAAGTCCTGTTTCCTTCCTAAGTAAGCCCTTTATCAACCCACGCAATCCTTTGGTACAGTTAAGTATGGAGTCCTGTGTCACTCTCACAAATAGATTCGTCGAATGCTTGCTCTGAGAGAGTGTGGGATTTCAATTAAGCAGAACAATGGAAAAAATTTCTGAATTAGCTCCAAGCGAATAAAACTCAAGTAAGTCACATAAAGCTTATTCATTCTTATTTTCATGATTTTAAGTAAATTTTCAGCCATGGTAATCAAAGCAGTTTAGTTTTCTACGAATTCATGATATTAATCTCTAATCCCGTAATTCAATTCACTTCACCTTAAGGAAGTATTATCATTCAAAAGAAATATCACTTAGAATTGACAACATTTTCCTGAATAAAGAGACCAAAACCTAAAAGAGGACGTGGAAATATTATCTGCATTTTCATAAAAATACTGATAGAATTCTGACATTTAAAAAATATGCTGAGCTGATAATATGTTGTTTCAAGTCATTAAAAGAAAAAGCGAATCAAAATTCAAATTTTTATTATATGAATGACGGAACACTAAACGTCTAAAATTCTATAACTATCGAAATTCACAATCAATAGAATTTTCAGTACAATAGCAAAGTAATGCATTCAAAACTAAAAGTCCACAAAGTTATCGTGAAAAATAAGAACTATTATTTATCTTTATAGTATGCGCAGAATAAGGGCCAAATAAATCGCTCGTCAGGGAGGTAAATTGCTTAGTTTCCTTGCTCATAGAGAGGAGAGAAAAAATACAACGCGTGAGGCGAGGTGCTTTCTGAGGCGATGGAACTTCGCGCGTACTTAGCTCACGTAACGGGAGAGAATAATGGGGCAATTACAGTTTGAGGAGCCTCTTTTCGTGCGAGAAAAAGACCGAGATGAGAGGATTGAGTGCGCTACTCGCCCGCGCCTTGCAGCGCCATTTTCTCCCGTCTTACAACCATCTCCCTTCTCCCACGCCCCCTCATATTTCTATTATGGCTGAAGATGTGCGAGAGACTTATTAAAAGTTGCGCATTGAAAGGTCACCGCGGTAATCTTAATCATTTAGATCATTACGACCCAAGGGATCCCACTATATCCATTCTTTACGCGGCCGCGAAGAAGACTTCCTCACAGCTCTCAGAAGATTCCAAATAATCATAAACGATATAAAACGGACGTGCAAAATTTTTATGAGAGGCAAAAGTGTAATACCGGCGGCGAATCCAACGTTAACACTCCCAGATAATTTTCTCATGTACTTTAATTACCTTAGCGAAAATTATATTTCAGCGGCAATGCATTAATTCTTATTGGAACAGCACATCATATCTGCGAGCTCCAATGCGTGATAAATTTTGACAATCTTTTGAAATCATAAGTTACCGCAACGAAATTTTAATAGGCTAAATCATTAACTAAAGGAGCAAGGTGTTGAGCTGGGGTAATTATTACTCTGTTGGGTAATTTATATTATTAACCTAAAGGTGGATACCATAGATGGGGTAGAATTTGATGTAATGTTTACTGAGAGGAATTTTTTGATGGCAAAAAAATGGAGAAAAGTGATGAGCCGATTTTCTTAAAATCTCATACTAAGAATGAGTAATAGGAGATGGCAATTTTTTTTATTACCACGACGACCTTTCTTTGTCATTAGCACACGTGGAGGGTCGAAATAGGGCAGGAGAGAGAGACTGGGGTGGGAGGAGTGTAGGGGAAGCCGCCGGTGGAGACAGAACGAGGCTTTTCCCTTTCCTTCACGGGTCTTTTAAAGGATCCGAATTCACACGCGTGTTTGAGTGGGAGAGCATGCAAAGCGAGGACCAGACGCCATTGGATGCTCGGAAAGAAATATTCGGAGACATCAGGTGAATTTGAGGTCAAGGAGGTTCTTCTGTGATTTACACGTCAAAACAAGTGTCTCACTTTTTCTAAACTTCATGAATATCGAATTAATGTATGAAGTCGATACTTAGTGGAATTTCTGTTCGTTAAATATGTTACATTTGACTTCTTTATTCTTTTCGCACAGCTTTACAACTACTCGAATTGATATCAACCACAATGCATCATATTCAAGGGGCATCTTATGAATATCGTTTTCAACTCAATGAATTTCTCAATAAAAGTATATATTCATATTCAACACCCTTTGTCTCTAAAATCCAAAGTTAGATTACTTAGAAAGGTTATACAATGAGTACATTTTTCAGTTCACCCTTTTTGCATCAACTACGGCACGACTTCCATTCGACTTATACTGTCCCTATACTTAATGCACATGATGGTCCTTATGCTAGAGTATTTCTTGCAATAGTTCAACTACCGAGACAACAGTTTCATAAAAGTTGTAAACTACATTACTAATTAGCAGTGACAAAAAGGATAATTATAAAAGCCCACAGAGGTTGAATGATTTTTAAATGCAATTAAATAAAATGTTTAGATTATAGGCCAATTTTTATCGAATGAGCATAGATAGGGGTGAATATCTAGGAATCATACAAAGGTGACATTTAATTTGGTCTAGGATGAAACCTCCTTCATAAGATAAGGAAAAGGGCACATGCGATATTGACTTGGGTTTTCATATTTTCTGTTCTGCTCAAGATTTTTTCTTTGCAGGAAGGGGAAAATATCTTTAAGTTGCGGCGTAGAACTGGGAAAGATCGAAGCGTTCTTCTCTCTAAGCTCCAGGCAAAAGAGGAAATCCTCACTGCCCCTCCGTATATTCATGCTCTTATCCCTCATATCCCTGCTCGTTCTCTCTCTCTCTTCTCACGAGAAAAATAATTACAAATGCAATTCTTTCCCAATCCCAGTTCCGCCGACCGACACTTCACCATTATACTCAGTCGCGAAACTCCCTCACCTCATCTTCAGCGCCGAGAAACCCACGGGAGGGCGCGAGAATGTAATTAGCACAGCGCCCAACGTTATAGAGAGCGTTGAGTGGAGGATTTTCAAGTACGGAGAGAGGGAAAAAAAGAAATCTGCTCCAACTCTGGGATGAAAAAAATGAAGAAAAGTTTTGGGGAATATCGCGAAGGTCAGAATCATTTTTTTTTCGATGGGAGGGAGACTTGATGCAAAAAAAATTATGGCCTTGGAAATTGAAGCTGCGGATTTTGTTTTTCCGCTCCACGAAATATTTTTTTAAGGGAATTCGTATAAAAACTGTAGAGAAACGCGGAAGAAAAAATCACAGATGTTTTCGGTTCCACAACTGCGTTAGTAAGAATTATAATGTGCATGGCGAACATGCTCCGCTGGAAGTGACTCTGCCTTTTTCTTTCCTGACAAAAATTTTGTGCGACGCTCCTGGTTGGTGATTCCAGTTCATTGATTTTAAGTGAATTTTTTTGGAAACAGCATGAAAGTCATCAAAAACACTTGTGCACCGATAATAAGGCTTGAACTGAGGGAGAACATTAAAAGAAAATAATGCCGTGTCCTATCTTGTGTGACGATTTACTTAAAATTGAACAATACGCAATGAAGAAGTAGTGCAGAAAATGGATATTTTGACATGATAATGTGACTTTTCTACTTCATTTTTTTACCAAGAGACCATTGTCCATACCTCACACCATAAATATCCATAGGAAAAGACACTTGCTTCAGCTGTAAATGCACAATTTTTATGGAATAAACTGAGTTGAGCTTCACTTGAGCATCACTTGGCTTTTATTTCATCTGTCTTTCATTTGCACCATCCACACTCCATCCATATTTCATTATTCATCATAAGCACGGCCATTGATTTGCACAGTGCAAGATCGTCATGTATGTTGTGATGGACTTGGTGTTACAGAGGGCACTGATGTTGGGTCAAGAGCTGGGATGTTGGGAAGGCTGGGCATCGAAGACGAATTGCTGAGTGCAAGACGGCTCACGAAGTAAACTGCACCCGCTAGCTGCGGCTTTAAGTTTCTCCCATAAAGCTGTATGTATTACCCACATCAGACATATCAAAAGAAGAATTCCATGCCTGACAAAAAACACTGAAATTTGAATGAAAATATCAATGAGTTTCATTCAAAGTGCATGTCCTCCAGTGCCAAAACGAAGAATATTTGCAAATGATGAATTGCGAGGACAAGCAATACCTACAAAAACAACTTGAAATACGTAGAGCATGTAGTTACTTTTCTCTTTCTAAGTCAATCGCAAAACGAAAGCAGTTTAGCTAATTCCAATTTCTTCATCTTTTTCAGCCGTTTTATTTGCCTCATAACCAGGCCTTTGGAAAGAAAAATCAACTAAATCTCAGCTAATCAGCACCAAACTGGCTCCGACACCTCGTTGCCGGACGTCACCCGGGGTTTTGCCACCTCCGCCAGATATAACAGCGACCACGGAGCACAGAAGAAATTACGATAGGGACCACGAGGAGGCCCACCCACCACCATGTCTTTGCCAAGGTAAGTCACTCGGAGTATATTGCTTTTTTCCACCAGCAGAAGAAATATTTAATTAACCGAATCAAAAGAGTTTGTTTCAAAACACACTAATTCATAAATAAAAAAGTATTATATATTCCCTAGCGCTAAGCAGGGAGTTTATGGTGAGATAAATGTCATTTATTCCCTGACTAAGATCATTTACAATAGCTACTGAGAAAACTAGTAATATCATAAGCTGTCATTGTTGCAGTTTTGTTACTTCCAATTGATAAATTATTTACAAATGAAGGGATTTGACGCCTGTACTAGATAACGTGTAAGTACGTATTTGGATAAAATTACAATCCTACATTTTGGATATCCATTATGGAGGGAAAATGTTTGACCCGGCAGTGACCCTTTTCTATTGCGACAAAAATGGTATTCATAGTGAACAACTTAAGTGAGGTAGTAAGGAAGATGCCTTACTTATCCGCCATTAGTCAATTTGCTGACGATGGACTCGAGGTGTAATAGCAAACTCACTCAACGAGCTTCATTTTTTGCAGTTTGGCGTTTGGCCACTATTTAAATCTCCAATGTTATTTCAAACATAGCTCCGTAAAGCTGAAGCTGCAGTATTCTCACAAGTTTCTTCCCATTCAAGTTAGTTTGGCCCAAACAAGTCTCCCAAAAATCAAAATTCCCCAGAGCCATTTATTTTACAATCACAGCAGCATATTTAACAATATCAAAAAATGTTTAGCGATAGCAGTGGAAGAGAATTAATTAAAATTATTCTGCTTAAAGCTCAGAGGCAATTCCGACAAATTTAATCACGTCAAATTATTAATTAGGCATTATTTATCTGAATATAATATCTATAACTCTATACTTCATAGTGCACTTTAAAACAAAATAGATAGTTATAAGTGCATTTAAAATTAAAATGATGGATTATTTTTATAATAACTTCCACAGGCAAAATTGGGTAATAATACTGAAGTTAATTAATTTCTTTGAAATCCACTGCAATATAGATGCGGATATTTCACAGAGTTCTTTTGAAAACATCACTAGTGACATAAATACTTAAAACTGACCGAAAATGATGTCGTTTTCCCCTCCTCCCTCACTTTTTCACACTTATTTTAATGAATTTCCTCATCATGGATAAAAATCACTTGAAACGGTTACCCCGGATGATACATGATAATTGACAGTTATTGCTTTTGGGTCCATTACTTTTTGTGAACGCAATAGAGGTACTCAAAAGCAACTCACGGAATCAGTAAGGACATGCAAGCTGGGTACAATAAGTTATCTTAAATTACTTTTTATTCAAATTCACAGTTGATATACGGAATGGATATTGGAGTTATTAATTAGTTTTCATAAAATTGAATACTAAGAGTATTTTTAGAAAAGAATAATTCACCCAGTGCGAAAAAGTATGCAATTCGTCATCTACAATACGTTTTGAGCATGAGATAGAATTTCCTTATCACCAGCAGACCTAGAAAATGCTGAAATATTATGCATGCGAATAATATATATGCGGAAGCATCAAAGGGGCGCTCCTTTTCCTAATCTCAGGCTCTGAAAGGCATTTCACGCAAACCCTCGGCAGTAAAGGCTTTAGCGACTGACACTGGGCCGTATCTGTACGGTCTACCTTCATCGAAAAGGTTGGGACGAGTTGCCTACATATTTCATGTTTCCAACTGAACCATTTTCACCACAAATTCATCTACTAAAATCTACTTTGGTGTCAGAATTCCCGAGCAATATGACATTTGCCCAGGCATGAGGTGGAAATGTGACTGAGGAACATTTTCGCCGAAGGGGAATGTTGTAATGTTTAATTGGTATAATTTATCACCACCTTTATTTAATTGGACCATACCAACGTCCAATCCTAATAACAGTGATATAATCAATTATAACGCCCACAGGAACTTTTTTCCCATTTTCATGCGTCGCAATCTAGCCTTGCGCAAATTACTACTTCTAGTATATGGCTTATCTATGTAAAAAATATTTGGACGAGTTGATCGTATCTTTCAAGCATCTATTTGAATGATTTCACAGCATACAATTCTGAAATAGTTATCATCTCGGGGTTAGAATACTTGATTTCATTATTCTCCTCAGAACGTGAATAGGATGAGGGCGAGGACCGTTATATCTGTCTATCGGGAATGGTTTAACCCGGTAACGCCTGAATTAAAAAGTTTCTGCGATTTTTGTGGAAATCATTTATCTAAATGTCAATGAAACTCTGAGCCATTAGGTGCAAAATTTATTCTTTTACCACTAAGAGCCTAGCCTAGCGCCTAGCGGTACCATATGGTGTCACCAACATATTTTGCATTTAAACATCCCAAATATTAGGCTCACATCAAATAATCATACTTAATACGAGATATACAGGCTACAAAAATCATAATTACATAATAAAACCTTTGAATTAGCAATACATAGGGCGTAAGTAAAGAAAATGAAATGCTTGCTCTAAAAAATTCCGTTTTTTTTTGGGCTAGTTGATAATTCTCAAATTTCAAACGGCTCTAAATGCGTCAATTACGGCTTCAAAATAGCAAAATTTTCGGAAAATGTAATTAAAAATGTTCTCAGCAATTTAAAACTCTCAAAAACCCTAAACAATTACGATAAATAATTAAAAAAGTTACGTTTAACACTGCACTACCACTTGGTACCATTTGGTACCGCTAGGCGTTAACGGGTTAACCTGTAATCGGCATGAAATGGTCTTGCATTATTCCTAAAATATGTTGAAAATGAGTAAAATATTACTACAATGAACATGATGTGAGTAAAATTCTTAGAAAAATTTGTTAAATACTTGCTTGGTTACCGTATGCTACTCAACACAAAGCCCCGCCCCTTCATCCTTGAGGAGGCATAAACTACATGGTCTATCTTAGTCGAGAAGATTCTGACGATTCAATTGCATTATTCATGCAACCAATCGAACGATTCGCGCCACACCCAAAAACATCTCAAAAGGTACTCATTTTGATGTCAAAAAGGTTTGAATAGCAACCGTGGACATAGCGGAAATGTGGCCGATGAACGATTATTTCCGTCGAAGGGGGAATTGTTTTAAATATTTAAACGGCTGACGCAGACGATTCGAAGGATAAGGGATCGATCTCTACGCTTTCTCACGCACTTGCTTTGCGTTCCACCATCTAGGGAGTGGACGCCCAACTACTCCTCGTCGGCCGCGACGTCCGTCGCCGGCTCGGCGCCTGTGGTGGCCGCCAAGTCTTCCTTCGCGGGCGTCGCGGGGGGATCTCCGTTCCCAGCGGCGCCCGCCGGCCTCCGGACTCCGGCGCCTGGCTCGCAGTCCTCGCACCTCGACGAGAACATGAACAAGCCGTTCGTTCACCGTCGGAGCGGTAGTGCTCACATAGGGTGAGTACATATAGTATGCCACCCCAACTTATTCGAAAGATTTCTCACTATTCATAACCAGTTCCTTTCTTTCCCTGTGGTTCTTTTCCTCATTTTTTCCCCTTCCCCTGATGCTTATCTCTTGCTCATTTCCTAGGATTTTTAATTCAATTTATCTTTCAATTATGTCTCCCGTGTGTTCCCGTTACTGCATGTAATAACATACCCATTTCACCATCCTCACGGATTTTTCCTTCAATGGATAATTGCATTATTGCTGTACTTCGTGATATACCCATTTTACTGCGTTCTTCTTAAGACTACAGTATTGTAACGTAAAATGATTGTTTTTCCCAAAAAACTCTTTATTTTATCCAAATTACAGCTTTTTATTGTCTCACTTCTTCAAGCAACTTTCTCCCTTCCCTTTCTTTCCAACGATCCCCCCATCCTTTTTCCTAAGGCCTCTCTGATAACAGGAAGTAAGAGTATTTAAAAGTTAAACGTTACAGGTAAAAACAGTGTCCTTTCTTTTCCTATTCTTCTGCATTTCTGTATTTCCTGGTTTCTCACTGTATCCGCACATTTGATCTTCAGTATCCTCTTCCAATAGTTGATCTCTGAAGCCTCCCTTCTTTCCTGTTTTGTTTTCCCTATGATCCGAATACGTATTTCTTCAAGTGAAACAGTGTATATGAATATGTTTCAATACTGTTAACTATTATGCAATATTACGCTCTGAGAAAATAATACCGGACTTTTTCTCATGAATCCCATCGTGGATGGAGCCTTGCGACGCTCGATCTATGTTGTGCTGTTCCATTCTGGTAATGGTACAACCTGGTTGTTGACAACTCAATGCACCTAATAACGCATATTACCGACCAATTTTTAATTTTCATAGGAGAAAGAAAAAACTATACCTACTCATAATATTTTTAGGAAAAGTATGCATCAATTACATTTAAATGCATTAGTTGCAAGCATAAGTGGATGCATATTATAACAATCACACCATAGAGGTTAGTGTGGCATTACCCCTTATAATTTATGCTATTATATTATTCA
Source organism: Ischnura elegans (assembly GCF_921293095.1). Classification (NCBI taxonomy): domain Eukaryota; kingdom Metazoa; phylum Arthropoda; class Insecta; order Odonata; family Coenagrionidae; genus Ischnura; species Ischnura elegans. The sequence goes on from NC_060246.1 coordinate 134,941,705, forward strand.
ATTACAATGAGAATTGAGCAATATGGGTAAATTATTCGGGAAAAGTACCTAAATACGGAGTAATACAGTTTCAATAAACGAGGGGACACATAAATATGCGTGTTTATTTAAATATTTCCATCGCATTGGCCTTTCAATGTATATAAATAAATTTCAAAGTTGAGCATTTATCTGAAATTGACGCCACGTATCGGAATTCTGCAACTCATTATTCCTTATATATCGAGGTGAGAGTGGCTTGCGTCAATTCTAGCCAAATCGAGGTATCCAGTTCCGTGTAAAAGTAAAAAAATAGGAGAAAAAAGTGCTCGCAGCATCATTTTAACTTCACCCTTGGAAGTTCTTCTCTTGAGCAAAGCATTCACCACGGCAGAAATGATTGGAAATCGATTGAATGGAAGTCTTATCGATCGTCTTCATTCTGGCGTTGTTATTAAGAAGCGAGTATTTGGAGGGACTCCCCTTTGCCACGCCTTGAATGCATTACATCATTAACGAGGTCCTCGCATGTTGTCAAGGCTACGTGATATTTCAACTTCATCCCCGTTCATTATCCACAACTTTCATCATCAATTACGGTTCTTTGGTACAAGGCAAATGAATTTGTACGGAAACCTATTTTTTATGATTTTTTAATCACGCCTTTCCGTGCGATAACTAGACGGTCTGATAAGAGAAAAGCAACAGGTGAACGAAAGATTCCAAAGGAAGAGAGGTTTCCACTTAGACACGAGGAGATATTTCCAAACAAAATAATGACATTACATCATTGAATAATTTAAAAGATCCAAAAAAAATACAGCGTAGATTTTCTCCTTATTACGAAGAACTTCGTCTGAATTTGATTCTTTCATTTCTATTAATAACGATAACAAGTGCTTGATTCTTGTAAGAAACAGTAAGCTTGATAAACATATGAGATTTGGAAATTCGTATGTTTCCTCATATTTCAAGAATTGAATCGTACTCACAAACGCATATGTGAAGGACCAGAGGAATAGAGCCCAATGAGAATATGCGTCAGGATATTTCCTTGATAATCTTACCTTCAAAACTTCGGTTGAGCAATATCATTCACATAAGGAAAAATTTCGAGGTTTTTCACCATAAAGAACTAAGATATGATATCGCCAACCATGCGATAGTCTGAAGACTAATATTTGCTTGAAATACATTCTACGGCAACTGCTTACAGATAATTCCTGAACATATTCAAATATTGAAAAGAAACGGTATTCCTGGCACTTAACTCATAAAGAAGGGAGAAATTATTATTTTTTTCTTTGGTCATTTTCATGGGGAGAAATTTCTCAGACATATATGTTATCTCTTATCTCTTCCTCTTGATCACCTCTCACTCTGAGGATCTGTAATCGATTGGGGAATTGCAAAGCTTCATTGGTATAGGATCATAGCATCCTATAATTAGTAATCCTAAGTTTCATCCGCTCAGCAGCCATTATCCTCATATCCTGGTTCATTTGAAAAATGCCACAATACCAGGGTACCGGACTGATTGAGGGTATCCACTTCACGTTTGTTCCTTTGAGCCCCGGAGTGTGCGGAGAATAGGAGAGAATGTTAGTGCGTAGGTTTCCGCGGCGATGGTCTGATCTCTGCATTTCTCCAGGGTTTTCTTCCGCGTCAGGTTGTTGGTTGATTGACAACAGTTTCGCTGGCTGTCCTGCCAGCGTCTTCAGGTCGACATTTGACCTGAAGACGCTGGCAGGACAGCCAGCGAAACTGTTGTCAATCAACCAACAACCTGACGCGGAAGAAAACCCTGGAGAAATGCAGAGATCAATAGGAGAGAATATCCATATTATTACAAGAAAATAGCTATTATTATTATAGTATTCTACCGATTAAGGTAGGTTTCCATGGAGGACTAAAGAAGTGATCTGGGAGCCTCCCTTTCCTTCCAGCACTGCCTTATTCAATTCACTGTAAGGCCAACTCCCTTTCAGTCTATCTAAAAATTTTATTCTTTTCCTTCCCTCCCTCGTTTACCTAAAATTCTTCCCTCTAACACTGTTTTCAACATCCCCTCCCCGCTGAGTATTCCTCCCATCCATACCCTCTGACTCCTCCGTATCTCATCTAAAAGCTGCCTCTCCTGGCCACCCATATCCAGCGCTACGTCGATCCTTTTCCTCTCCGTCCATTTCACCTTCTCCATTCTTCCCCACACCCACATCTCGAATGTCTTCAATCTTCTCTCGTCTTCTTTCCTCAGTGTCCTAGTTTCCGCACCATAGAGAGCTACACTCCAGATCAAACTCTTCACCAACCTTTTCTTTAAGCTCTTACATAACTATCCTCTCAGAAGCTCCTTTATGTTCATGAGCGCCCCCTTTGCTACTGTGTCCGTTTTCCTTTAATGTGCTGCCTAAATAGTTGAACTGCTAAACCTGCTCAAGTTTTTCACCACCCACCTTTATCTTAAGTCTAACATTCCTCGCTCGTGAGGCTTTACAAAACCGCATTACCTTGGTCTTCTTGTGATTAATCCTCATCCCACACTCCTCGCACCGCTCGTCTAACGCTTCCACTAGAGCCTGCAGTCCCCGCGCTGACTGCCTAATCAGCGCCTGATCATTCGCGAACCTTACCGATTCAAACATCATTCCTCCCACTTTCTCTCCAGCTTCCAACTCGTCCCACGCTTCTCTTTCAAAGCGTTTTTCCACCCCTCTTTGGCTGACGTTTTGGCTTAGAACAAAAAAAAAACAATCAAATCCATGTCTGATATGAGGTTTGCGGCGTTTCTCCATATTGATCTCGGCTTTCGGGCGTTCCTTCGCGTTGAGTTGTCCATAGGTGACAACAGTTTCTCCAGGATGGCAGGATGGCTGGAGAAATTGTCGTCACTTATGGACAACTCAACGCGGAGAAACGCCCAAAAGCCGAGACCAATAATCAAATCCATGGATTCCAAAACAAAATAATTCCACTTTGATTACATTTTTTTGGTGCGTATCTTTTGGGTAACTAAAGCCGCTACTTTGATTTCTTTTCTACGAATGGATGTCACATGGAGTAACATAGATAAATAATTTTCTGAATGGAGAGTTATAGTGTTCCTTGATTCACTGCATCAATTCCTTTTCAAATCCCTATCCTTCATTCTTTTCTTTTTCGCAGATCGTCCGACTTGCCGCTAGAGTTCTCGGCGGAGGGCTCCTGCTACTCGTCCTTCTCGTCCGCATCCTCCTCCACCAACTCGTCCTCCTCGACGCTCAACGTGGCCTCCTCCTCCTCCTCCGTCTCCTCCGCCACATTCCCGTTCCCCATGCTCGACGGATCCCGATTCTCCGTGCAGTCCGCACCACCCGCGCCCGCACCCGACGAAGCCGGCGAAGCAGAGGTGAGTACCACCGGCAAACCCTATCCACGGGGGTCATGATTAGAAAAATGTTTTTGACATATTTACTTTGTCTGAAAAAAATCTCCTTTTAAGTTTTTGACCTCAACAAACTTAATCCTCCCCCTGCCGTCAACCAGTGGCGTCGGGGGGGTCCGCACCCCTCTACCCCCCCGAAATGTAAAAGCACAATTACTTTCCTTCATAAAAGAAAACAAAATATTGAAAAATGATGAAGAATTACAAAAGATTTTTTTGACAAATTAAGTTGTTTCGATTATGAAAAGTGTTAAAAATTAGTTTAAAACCCTCTACTTAGTACCCTGTTTTTTTGTATTCCCCCCCCTGGTTTTGCACCCCCCTTCGAAACGAAATTCCTGGCTACGCCACTGCCGTCAACCGTAAAAACACATTTGGTGATATGGTGGACATTTTCCCTAATAAATAAATGTATTTCATATGTATGCTTCATAACTTACTTATGAATGAAAACATTGAGAGAAACAATTGAGATAATCACTATAACAATACATAGTGTTGACGAAGAAACAAGAAGGTTATGCTTAGGAATAGATAATTTCAAAAACACAAATAACTGCGATAATGGAACTGATATAATGCATTTTAGTAAATTTACTATAGGGTGATTCACCAAATTGATTGTGAGAGTGAGACATATAAAACCAAAAAACAAATAACTCCACGATCGTTGAAACAACATTCAGCTGCCCTGAGGATGATCTTCAAGTCGGAGCTCGAAATGACGGCAGAGTTTCTCTCTAACCTTATGATTGAAGATGAAGAAAGATGATTTAACCTCTAACCCTCCCCCCAACTTATATAATTTATTATTAGGTTAATAGTTTTGGTATCCTGTATCTTGTTTTTGCCTGAAATATGAAAATATTATGATAATTTTATACTTCAAGTTGGCTAATTATTGATTCTTCATTGTTCAACGTCTCAAATGTATAAAATCGTTCAATTTCACATTTTGTTAAGAATAAAAGTGAAATTTTAGCTCTAAGGTTTCTTTATCGCAACTGTAGCTTCTCTAAGCCCTATTTTGCTTGAAAAAAATCCCAGTTTAAGTGTATGACCTCACGAAACGTCCCCCGTCAACCGGCGAAACGAATCGCAAAAATGAATCAATGAATCATATCATTCATATGTATGCTTCATAACTTTCGTATGAAATAAAGCAGGCATCATTGAAAGAAAGAATGAAATTGATCATTGAAGCAAGATCTAGTCTTAAGGATGAGTAGCTTATAGGCTTCTAAAAACGTGAAATTGAACTCACGACCTGAGTAGGGAGATTTTTTGTGCTATGAGCCCCTTGCGCCGCCAGGCTTGTGATTTATAAGCTATTATTTATATTTAAAGTCAGCATAATTTAGGGTTGAAAAATTATGTACTAATATGAGACGAACGAAAAAAACAGTTTTAAAATATGGTGTGGAGTGGCCATCTTGCCAATGGTGCTAAAGAAAAAATTGACTAATATCCTAAAGGAGCAAATTTTGTTTTTAATTTGGTCCTCCATTCGACATTCGAAGACATTGGGTCACGCAACATGATAGTCAAGCATAATTTCAACGCTTTCCTTATGAATTTATATTGAGCTAAATTTACAGCTAAATTACGCAAAGTAAAATTTACGATGCTACGAACACCTGAAAGCTTTGCTGGGGAATCGGGCTGTCGTGGTAACAAGACCGTTGACTTCCCACCCTCTTGGCCCGAGTTTCAATCCTGGGGGAGGTGGAGATAATTCAGATACTACCCGACCCCTGCTTGAGCTGCGGAGAGTATTAGAAGGTCAGCATATCGGATGTGATGTTAAACCGGGGTCGCCACCTTGCTAATACCGACGCTTCCCCACCATTCCAAATGGCAAAAAAAAACCCAAGACATAGGTTGCCTATGCAAAAAACCCACCGACCAAGCTTTTCTTTTTTATTTTGCATTCGACCTTGAAATACATTTCCGATGCGTGCATCGAGACATGAATTGCAGCGAAAATGTACCCACACGTGGGCAAAGACTTACGAAAGGTCGCATCTTTATTGGGTCCCCTAATGTGATAAGTTATCGGAGCACCGGACGGCGATCCGAATAAAAAGCGAACAGGAGACGCATGTCATCCATTTTATCCCCACTCCAGGCTCTCACGTCAGACACATCGCTGCTGATTACTCACGATCGTGGAGGGGAAGAGTCATAGGATAGGGATGGGGGTTTTGGAGGGGAGAGTAGTGGGATGAAAGCCCCTGCAGTAGTAGTAGTAGTTGTACCAGCAACAGCAGAGGGCAGTTGAGTGCTAGGCGACGGAGGAGAAAAAATTGACGACTATCCGTCGTATGCTTGACGAATGGAATGTCTCTCGCACGAATACGTGTGCGAATGGAAACCAGTGATACGAGACGTTGATTAATGAATGGTGGTTTCGATTCGAATAAAAATCGGTTTGGCTGAAAAAAATAGGTATTGGATTGAGGATTCTCATTTCCCTGCGGAAATTGGTGGGAAAACAAAAACATCCCACCTGAAAAACCCAGTTGAATAATGGTCGCGAATTAAATCGATATCTGAACCCTTCCAAAGTTCCAGAGCGAATGGTTGAATGCATTAGCGGAGCGTAATGCATCAATGCATTGGCGCTCTCATATAATCTTACCCGCGCGGCATCCCGAGAAGAGTTTTTACATTAGCGGAGCAATTTTGACATGTAATTCGAGAATAAAGATCCAAAAAAATGTAGGCTTAAGGAATTCGAAGAATTTGCATGTAGCTAAAATCTTGGCTTGCATATTATTTATTGCTGCTTTAACGAGACTTCTGTAAAGGGCGTTGATTATGGCAACTTTATAAACGGCTAGTTGGAAGTTTCTGTTTTAATTAGCTGTCAGAAGGTTTGCATAGGTTTTGCCACATTTGCTAAAGAATATGCTGGCAAAAGAAGCACCATTTGGATATGGTAGCGAAAAATTGATGAAATCATTGAAGATACAAAACTTGAGACCGTCACAGCAGGGGAAACCACGTACATTTTTTTCTTGTCAGGGTTTTTTTTCGCTCTCTTTGATATCAGTGAGGTTTGATCCACCTCAAATTCACAAGAGACAACTCTTTCCTTTTTTGACGTGTTCTATATTATGAATATCGATGCAAATAAGTCCTGGCCATTTATTTATAAAAATTTGTTTTCAATTGTTACAGTTGTACACATGTGTAATTTTTTCAAATTGGATGGCAATTTGAGGTTATGTGGCAAGTCAGAGAAAACTTTACTTTAATTGCAAATCACTGTGAAAATATGGACATTCCGTTTCATGGAGAGTTAGGAAATGAATAAAATAGATTTTCTTTAGATAAACGAACACGTAATTCATCAAGAAAAACAGCCTATAGTAAGTTTTGAATTATTTGCGATTGGATCAAATTGGTGACACATATTAAGACTCCTACCATTATTTGTCATTTTCTATATTGATTTTTCGTCGCAATTCCTTCTAAAAATCTCATTTTTATCTTTCCCTCTGAAGAAGGATTGGGGAAGGTAGGGAGCGGCCCATTTCAGATGATTCTAGACCAGTACGTGATGTCCCTGAAGCTATATTTCAAAAGCCAAGCCTCGTGATATCGAACACCACATTATCCCTTTGCGGAAGATTACCCGTATTTTTTTTTTCGCCAAAAAGACTCTGCCCTTCAAGAGTTCGCATTCAAGCTTCATTACGGAGCAATTCATCGAAAATCTGCCGAAATGCTCTCCTAACTTCGTGCCTTAATGCTTTTGATGAACGACTCGCTGCAATGCTTTAGAGATGATCTCTATCATTCATCTCTAAGCCATTTGCGGTCGATTTTTTTTATTCAGGTAGTGTGGTCCAAATTAATTTTTAAGAAAAACGAAATAATTGACAGGGTTTATTGCTGATCCTTAAAATGCTCTCATTCTATTGTTTAAACTAAGAATATATTGGTTGTAAAATTATGTGTGTCGATCATAGAGCCTACTCTGAAATTTTTCAATTTGCGACATCTCCTGAAAAATTGCCACCGTATAATGGCAGTGCCTTGTGATGTCGAGCGCAACTCGACATTGGACGTGATGTCTCTCACTAGGCCTGTTGAGCCAGCCTCGATGCTGGACGCAAAGGGTTGATATGAAAGGTTTTTCTGATTGGCAAGCATTTTTAGGGAAATACTGCAACATTTCCTCAAAACTTACCATTTATACTTGTTAAAAAAAACTCAGGTGAAAACAAACCCAAATTACAAGAAATAAATAAAACTTTTCTTCAAGCAATAAAAATGAATATTTTTCAGAAAAAAAGAAGAAAGAGATCAATATTTCTCCGAGAGTCTCGAAATAAAAAAGCTTAGTTTTCGCACGTAAATTGGCTTGAAAACGCGAAATACGCACGCGCATAGAAGTTTATAACTCCCCAGCTAAAAAAAGGAAGTTAATTAATTTGAATTAGATCGATAGATTAGTTAGATAATGCCATTGAGTGACTATGGTATGATATAAAAATCAAGGCGCTGAAAACGTGAATCTCATGTCTTTTGGCCGTAGTGTACAACACAGTAGATTATCACAACTCACAACTGATAAAATAACTATTCTCTTTTATTTTCAGAACCCAGAGTCGGAATCGGACATTCTGACCAACCTGGACGTGTTCAAGATCGGCTCGGAGTCGGTGGCGCTGGACATCCTATCAATGTTCCACGATACGAATGAGGCGAGGGCGGTGGCCGTCGGAGGCCTATCAGGGGCCTCTAGCCTCAAGGGACTGCAGCGGAGGCCCGCGTCGGCCATCGTGACGGACGCCAGAGGAAACAGCGGGTGAGTCGTACACTCGGACTGGATGGATAGAAAAACTGTTAGAGTTTGCACTAAAGATGAAAGTCGCCACGAAAAAGTCATTCGACTTAACCGAGATTCGAAGCCCAGATCTCCCGATTTACGGTCAGGTATGCTAACAGTTACCCACCAAGTCACCCTCTTCGTCAAGGCGAATCTTAGACTGGGATATCGATGGCTAAGTTCTAACAACACGTATCTAAAAAATAGCAAAGTTTCAGAAGCGCAAAAAAAATTTCTCTCTCCTATCTGCTAACCTTTTCATAGTTACACATTTCTTCTCTTTTACATCCTTTATAACCTATCCTATGTAACTCATTCGGGGCCGTCCCTTGCCCTTTTTCCCTTCAACTTGTCCTTCATCAGGCCATCGTGCCTCAAAATGTGGCCAACTAAGTTGTCCCGTCTTCTGCTTAAGGATTTTAGGACGCTTCTCTTTTCTCCAACTCTTCTTAGCACTTCCTCGTTACTTACACGGTCAATCCATTTTATCTTCATCGTTCTTCGTTAGCACCACATTCCTAATGCTTCTATTCTTGACTTCTCTTCTGCTATCAATGTCCAAGCCTCGCTTTCATAGAGGATCATTCGGGAGCGAAATGCCCTTAACGCGTAGACCCAATAAAATGCCGCTATTGGCTGTGACTGTTCTCTTCCTAGGGGATTTCTTGAGGTGCCATTCCATTTTTCGTGTGAGGCATGCGTCCTCTTAAGCTGGAAAGGAAAACAATGCGCTTAGCTATTCCATTGTTTCTTTGGACCCAGTTATTACTTCCATTTTCGAGGCAGTTATGTGGTCAAAGAAATCTATTGTCAGTTGTTTCCTGGAAGAGAAAATGAGATCCACCTGATGTTATGCTTACCAACAAGCACGCATAGGGGCGGGTCCAGTTATCAAATATGTTTGTAGCTGGGAAGCAAAATTCCGCTGATGAAATGTAATTATCCGGAAAGGAAGCTTTTTTTCTAATTTGATAGCATAGCCTGGCGCACGCAATGTAACGTGATACTGTCTTTTCGTTAATTCTGACGATGAAAAACACTTTGCATGAGGATTGTAAATATATCCCCTAAATGTATTCAGAGAATTAAAATCCAATCAACCCTTTGATATTTTCCGGGAAATTTTTTTTATTTAATTCCATACTATTAATTCTAATCAAATATATCCAATAAATTGCGTAACTTTCCATTTGACTTTTCCATCTGGTCAGCTGAAAGAGAGCGACGAATCAAAATTTATCTTAAGTCAACTTGCCAAGTCGACGATAGCTTGATGATAAATAACGTAAATTAAGCTGATATATTAAAGTACTTGCAAATATAAATACTTCAGTAAAATAAGACAATGAAAGCAGATGATTATAAGTTTAACCTTGGATAGCAATAGTCAGGAAATGCTATGGCAGATGTTTTGCAAGAGGCATGGACTTAATTTGACGGTTTTCTATCCGCCATTCCTTCCCTACCCTTCCTCACTCTTAAATTAACCAAAGCTATCAGTTGCTCACTCCATACATTTAACAACCTATACCTGATCCTTAGCTCGAAATTGAGCAATGATAATCCATTATATTTTGTTCAAATTACCATTGATAATTTCAAACTGAACGAATAAAGATGAAAATTTTATATGAAAATTCAATTATGTCAGTCGAAATTCTTGACTTCCTTCAAATTGCCCGTCTTTCGTAAATTGTTAGACCAACGGACGAGGAGGAAGATGAGGACGATGATGAGGACGACGAGGAAGAGAACCAGTTGACGGTGACGAGCATGGGCGGGAGGGCGCTGCTCCTGGGAAATAACAGAGGCGCGCGATTCGCCCTCTCCAACACGGAGTCCCTGCCAAGGGGCTTCAAGCACGACATCAGAACCATCTCCCTAAAGGACGGTCCCCTGGGAAACAGCCTCAAGGTCAAGGTGAGATCTCACTTCTAAAGGATTCGATTGAGTGATTTTCGGCCTCCGCACATTCAAAGCGAAAAATGTACTCGATCTCCAACCACTCAAAACTACTTCCTCCGATATTTCCTTAACAAGGAAAATCGCTAATTTACTATCAGTGGAGAGTATATTTACGTGTTCTTTATTTGGATTGAATATTTAATTTGTATTATATCATATTTAAAACTAAAAATAAGGAGAGGTACTTGAAATCGAGAATATCTACTTTTAAAGCTTAAATTTGCCAAATGCTTCCATTTTCCATCACAATGCCAGCTTTTTCGAAAGGTTCATACTTTGTTATGTTCCTAATAGCTTTCTGCCTTTGCTTATTCACCCAGTGGAAAGAATGAAAAAGCCCAATGTGATCCCAAAATGATCATGAGGGAAAGGAAACGATGAGCTCAGGAAAAGGTCAAGGCCAATAAAAGAAAAATAGACGGATCACAGGCTCATAAAAAAAGAGAAATATGTATACCTTATGCATCAAAATAATTCGGATGGACGGCAAAACGTACTTTCGAAACGTTTACTTTCGCCGTGATAGCGCAATCAAGGTGACAGGTAATTACATATTTCTATCTATCTGGCCATTTTTGATCCCGTATATCCTTGACCTTCGGAATCACATCTACAAATTAAATTGATTCATACCGCATGAGGGACCACAGTTAATGGTCCCTATGCCCTTTCGATGGCCTGCAGTAAAACTTCTGCCGTGAGGTAATGCGAGCATCAAAATTCTGTAAGCGATAAATGAATGTCTCTCTCAACATTTCATGGAGGTATATCACCGCACATCACGTATATTAGAGTCGAATCATTTGCCAAATGAGGAACGAATGAGAAGATATTCACGATACAATTGGGTGTGTACAAGCTTAAATTTGAACAAACAACAAAAAAATGCAAATTCATCCTTCACATTCCTTACTCATCAATTAGAGGAGAACAATCTTGCTCGCCAAACATGATTAATAACGAGTTGTGAAAAAATAAAAATCAATTACCTTTCATTAGCCCTAGGTGATTATAATAATGGAAAAAAGGGCGAATTCATGAACGCGAGATAGCAAAATGCCCTCTGTTCTAATTTCATTCAGGTATTCGCGCTGATACACGACAGATTGAGAAAAATACAGTTCCAAATGAGGCCGTTCACTCAGACCCAATTCCCGATTTCATAAGATGATTTGGTGGATCCTTGGGAAAGATTAATTATAAAAATAACAAATCTTCCTCATGCAACCATTTTCTCATTACATGAAAATGAAAATATGCTAAAGTTCACCCCCTACTTCTCATGAGTTTGTGATGTAATTAAAGTTCTGGTTCATTGAGTCGTTCGCAGAGACCTAATCTATGACGGAAAGAATCGTTCATTAGTGTTTATGACAACAAATCACGGAGCATGAGTCGCATGCGCAAGTGTGAGAAAGAGCGAAGAAACGGTGAGCCGCTCGATAAGAGTCAGTGACGTCATAAACTTTTCAGGGTAAGGTATCCCGTTGGTTTTTCGCCTAAAATAGATCAAGAAGTAAGCGACTGATCAAAATACGGAAAAATACTGGTGAAATATTTTTCAAACTCTACCGCAACCCAAATTATTTTTATAAAGATGGTGAAGGAGCCCATTGTGCAATGTCCCGTTTAAAACAGCCTTAATGATAAGGGAATGCAAATTACCCGTTAGAGTCGATTAGATTAGAATTTTCATCCTCGCCGAAGTCGAGGCCGAGTCGTCCATCGTTCTCAGGGCTGGAATGTCATGTCTTGGAATTTTCCGGTGTATATACTGGCTAATGTCAGCTCAAATGGCCTGTGATTGGTCCCTCAGGACGATGAACGATTCGACCATCGAAACGTCGGCAACAATCCGTCAAGACAACAAACCCGGCAATTCATCGGTATTAATCCCAAGTTGTGATCTCCCTGGAACATGACGTCTCACGCCGTCCATTTTTGAGGAGCAAGTATTAACGGAAAAAATTAGATGTGTTCCTGAGAAATGAATTTTGATAGTTGCTGTCTACGAATGAGATATAAATACCCTTAGCCCCTGAAAGTAAGGTGTATTGTTCTACAGGAGTGCCGTACACTTTGTATATACGTAAGGCGCTAAGAGATAACCCAGGCGCTTCGTGTATCCCACCGTTTTCTAATGTTCAAGTAAAGCCTAAGAAGTAAATTCGACAGTTAAGTTATTAAGTTGGGACTTAGCAAAGGATGATGTGGGAAATGCTGTTGGAACAGAGGAACAAGAAAAAAAAACAGTTAAAAAAGGACGATATTCGTTTTCGAGCTGGCTATGGCGATAGTAGATTAATTTGCCCACGCTGAAGTTGCTCTTGATAATTCACTTTATTCTTCTAGAATTTCACGACCTATTCTTGATACTCATTATTGTATACACATTAAAAATAACTCATTCATAAATAAAATGGCGATAGGTATATAAGTCATTCTGGTTTGTTTCTTGAGATGACCTGATGTTATCTACATGATTTTTCTAATATGAAATCATATAATGTCAATTGGTAACGAAAATAATCCAATTCGTCCAAAAATAAAAAAGGCTAACTTATACTTCGGTCAATCGTTGATTAATAGTTGTCAACAGTAAGTACTTGTTATACTCGTTTTACATCATCTTTTTCAGTGATATGTGTCACAAAGTGACCGCATACCAGCGTTTATTTATTTTATGTATGTAAATTGAAAGAAAACCAGCGACTAATAAGGACTTTTTCTTAGCAAACAGTAAAAATAAAAATGGAATGATTTTTTTATGATCATTTATTCAGATAAATTCGACTGCAATATTACTTAACTTGCTATTTTGAATCATGTAGTATTTGAAACAATGGGTGGAAAATTATGGGGAGGTAAGCGGAGATTAGCTGAGAATGTTTCTTCGGGTTAACATTATCCACGGTTTTTCAGGTGTCAAGTCATAAATAAACTATGTTAAGATCCTTACAAACTCAATAAGCCTTATTTATATTTTCCCTGATACTATGTTTGAAGATAGCACAAAAAATATTTTGCTTGAAGTAAAGTCAATTGACTTAACTTTGAATGTTTTTTGGATGGCACAAGAGCTGTGGGCCGCGGGAAACATTATATTGTAATAATACTCCAATAGGAAAACAACACTTCTGTCCTTCATAGAAGAAATGTAGAGCCTTCGACAACTTCGGGGGCCCTATCCTCAAAGACAATCTCTCGGATAGTTCGTGGTTGGTTCTCGGAAAGGCGTTATAATTTCGGAAGTAGCTATCCACTATGGTTTATCCGAACTTTCCGTCACGGAAACTCGTCCGAGAGCGGCCAAAATTACGGAGGAACTCTGAAAATGACATTCCGTTTCTCGGAATCGGAAAGTGATATGCCAGCTGGTTAGTTATGGAATATTTTTAACACGAAAGTTCTACTGGAAAAGCTGGTAAGAATTCACAAGTAATTTGCAATACTGTCGCGCTATGTGTACTGAAAAGTATGGAAAATGGATGATTATGCACGGAGTTGGGAATTAATTAAAGTTACCGGCGAAACTAGTTGAAAGTGTAACTAATTTTATAAACATTAACGCTTATTAACAAAGCAGTACATTTAGAATTACGGATGACATAAAAGCGCTTCCGAGTGACGGAAATGGAATCGGAGACAGAAACGGCAAGTTCCATTCCGAAATTTCGAAAACGAGAAATTACGAGGAGACGTAGTTACTGGAAAGGGCTCCAGAGCTCATTACAAATATTAAAAAATTAAATAAAGTTACAGGCGAAACAAATTGAAAGCGTTAATGACTCTATAAACATTAACGCTTCTCAACAACGCAGTACATTTAGAATTGTGGGTGGCACAAAAGCACTTCTGAGGGACGGAAAAGATACTCTTACCTTTGCCTTTCACAGGAAAGTGGCCGCGACGAACTGGATGTTAGACCGCGCGTGAGTCCCGAAGCAGGTTCTACGACACCGGAGGACGAAGACAACCTGCTCACACTCTCCAGCGTAACGGCTCGGCCACTGATCGCCAAAGCAGCGGAACTGAGGAAAGAGAAGAAAAAGGAAATGAAAGGTCTGTACTACATCAGAGAATATTACCCCATAGCACTAAATGTGTACTTTATTCCGAATATCGTGACGCGTGACAAAAGCGACGTACTTTACTGAAATACATCCAGCTAAAATAAATTCATTCATAGGTATAATTCATATCAGATCAGCTGCAATTAATTCACAAGGTATACCTCATAGTACTAAATGTGAACTTTATTCCAAAAATCGTGACACGTGACATGTGTGACGTACTTTACTGAAATACATCCAGCTAAAATAAATTCATTCATAGGTAAAATTCATCGCAGATCACTTTCTAATCTCCTTTAACATTCGAGCACGAAAACCTTTGCAAAACCATAAAAAAAGGAAAGTTCTAGCAGGCAATATTGATTCCTACACGCCTAGAATATGGGTGAAATATTTTTTTCCCTCGTCTATCACCTTAGACTGTGCGATGCTAGTAAGTTGACAAATAATCTCTTAAGCCTTGAATTTACGGTTCAGAGAAAAACTCCACGAAATACTGGCTCACGGGAAATATTATTGATATTCGCCGATCGCTGGAGTGAGCTCCCTAACACGACGAATTACCCCTCTTCATTGGTCTTTTTAGTCTTTTTTCGCGTCAAAGCTTTTATTTCATGATGCATAGGCTATTATTTCAGGATAAATACACATTCTTTTTTTTTAATTTCTATCTAAAATGAATTTATCGTTAGCATAAAACTTTTTAATATAGAAAGTGTTGAAAAAAGATTAAAATTTGAAACACAATCAAGAGTGGATAATTGACTTCGTTGCAAATACCCATAAAATTTAAAGATGATAGTATAATTTTTAAACAAGTGAAACGTCGCGAAAGAAGACTAGCTGAAAGAGGATGATACGTCCTCTTAATTATTCAAGCGTGAATATATCACGTTAGCCATACATAAAAAAGGTTCACGAATGAGATAGTTTTTCATATTAACTGTAATTGAGTTTTTATTTCCTTTCCCTTGACCTCAATTTTTCACGTTTTCTAGTGTCTTGGAGTGTACGTCTTTAAGAATTAAGTGTAAAAGTTTTGGCCAGCGTTTTTGTATACTTTTATACTTTCGTTTGGGACTTTTTTGCGATGATATGATTTGTTTATTGTTTATTTAAATCATATTCCCCTCGTCTATCGCTGTAGGTTGTGCGATGCCAGCACCTTGAAAAATTATCTCTGAGGTCTTCAATTGGCCTACAATGAAATATTCCACGATGCATAAGTTCAAAGGAAATTACTTGCTGACTATTACTCATATTTGCATATCATTGGGGTGAGTTCATTATAAATCATATTCACTGAAAAGAAAGCCCTGGTAAAGGCATAAAAATATATCGAAACGTTGGCCAAAATTGTCCACATAATTCTTAAAGATCTACACTCACAGTCACTAATCAACATTATCATAATGCAGCGATAGAATTAATTTTCTGACCACTACTAACGGTTTATTTACTTTCTTTCTTTATTTTTCCTCTTCATCTTTTGACGCACAATAGTTCTGAAACTTCCGTGGTCTCCATTTTTCGTCAAAATCAACAACAACCCATTGTTTCTTTCCATGGCAACTTTTATGCTGAAAGTTATTGAGGGTTTTCTATTTGATTTATAATTTACGCACGTGCGTCAACATTGACTGTAATGCATACAAAACTCAGGTAATTCATTTTCGTCAATTGGTGTAGCTTTCGCGCGGTTCCGTCGGAAGGCGGATGGCGGTGAGGGCGGTGGGAGCGGCGGGGAGGGCAAGGGTTCGAATCAGCAGATGAAGAGGAAGCGGAAGAAGAAGAAGCGGAAGAAGAGGAAGAAGGAGGAGGCGGAGGAGGAGGAGGACCTCGACTGGGACGGATTCCAAGCGCCCGACGGCGGATACGGATGGGCCGTCGTGCTCGGCGCTTTCCTCGTCCAGTTCTGGGTCGCCGGCCTCTTCAAATCCTACGGAGTGCTCTTCGTCGAGGTGAGACGCACTGATTTTGTAAATCAAGTGAGGAAGAAAGAGATATACCCTTTGAAAAAAATCCAAAACTACCTACTATAAAATGATCAAATCCCTGGTATTACTTGGCAATGCTAGCTTAATGCAGTGGTCGGAATCCTACCATGCAGGCCACTTTTGTCATAGCTGTGTAGACCCCAAATCGACGTAAAAACGCGTGTAAATACGAAATATTTTTAAATACATAAGTGCAATAATAAATACAAGCAATGAACTTTGTGCACAAGCGTTCCCATAGCTTAATTCTTTAAAATAGTCAATAGGTAACATTTGTGTGCGATTAACGAAAAACGTTCAAGTGACCGAAGAAATTATTAATGAGCCATAAAAGCTGCTAGTGATTTTTTTTTACTCCTGCCTTAAAGTCCATACCAATATGTGTAAATCCTAGCTTATTTTCTTCCCTAATCCCTCATTTAACAACGCCAATAGCATCAACATAAGTAGCCTGCATAATTAGGTGATATTTGGATGCCTAAAACAACTATTTCTAGCTTCCAAATTGAATCAGCTCACCTCGAGAAACCACCCAATGGCGGAAAAATATAAATTCATGCAGCAATTTGCGCTTCAAAATGAAGCTATAAACTGGATAGGATAAATTGTATACGGGAAAACGAAAAATCAATTTTATGTTCTATCATTGTCGCCACTATTTTATTATTTCGTCAACATGGAAGTAGCCATTGCTTTCTTCTCCGATGGTTGTTTCAGTAGCCATCAAACTCCTCATAAACTATGAATTCTCTCTACCCTCCACTTAGTCTCCACAAAGCCGTTACCTTTTCTCCTGGGGTCTTTATCGTACATTTTCCCAGGTATATATCTCTACCAACCTATTATTTCCCAATGGGTCCACCTGGGACCTTTCATAGCGTCGACATCATAATTTTTACCATCTACGCTCATAAATATTTGCGTTATAATACTCAGCGGTGTGGCGTCCTCAAAGTTAGCAATTTTGCCTCATATTTAGGTCAAAATCTGATATTACGTTCGATTTTAAATCGAATTTGTTCCAATAACTTTACTTTACCACGAACTTCAGAAAATAGTGAAATGAAGTGATTTATTACTTTAATAAAAACATGATTTCTCTGGAGTAACACGTGAAGGATAGACAATAGTTATGTTTATTACAGTTACAATGTAATGTTTTATGAATAGTGATTTAAATTTTGCTATACCATGAGATTTACGATCAAAATAAGACATCGGTACGTCACTGTGCTAAATTTAGTAATTAGCTAATAAATTCTGTAACTAAAATCATGCCATTTACATGAAAAACGACGCTATAGTGGGTTCATGTCGGTTAAGAAAGCATCATTGCAAAAGTTATGCATTGTATTTTCCACGTTCTATGTACCCATACTCTGTGTTTTTGCATCAGCAATAATCAACGTCATCCATGAAAGCAAAACTATTTTGATATAATATGTAATAAATGAATATTTTTATTAGCTGTGCAGGTTCGATTAAACGGAATTAAAATATTTAATGCATCATCATCATCATCATTAGTCAACAATCCTAAGATTGGTTTGACGCAGCTCTCCATTTCTCTCTCCTATCCGCTAATCTCTTCATAGCTACATTTAGCCATGTAGCTACATGTAGCTATAAAGAGAAGCTATTTAATGCAAAAATTTTAAATATGATGAACAATTTGCATCACCGCAGTAAAAAAAACACGTAAAGAAACATGGTAAATGAAAATAAAAGGAACCAATGAAAACCCCATCAGCAACTTTACTATAATATTCAAACGCTCATCTGCCAATAATAATTGGAAAAAATATATTTTATTATGCCCGTTTTTCATTTGTTTTCAGGTCATGGCAGCTTTCAAAGATTCATCGGCAGCATTCGCTTCCTGGATTCCAGCAATACTTTCTACACTTTGCCTCGCATTGGGTAAGATATTCCATTTTATTTACATATTTTATAGCAATGCTATTGTGTAAAATAATGAAACTATGATAAACGATTATATTATTATAAACTATGATAAGCCTCCGTAATATGATAAACGATTTTAATTTCCCCTGATGAATTCTATTAATGAACTCTTCCAGGGTTCTCAGCCAGATTAATTCGATACAATACGAAAGAATTAACCCTGATGAGAACCCGAGAAGAATTCATTAATGAAACTATAGAATATATATCAAGTTAAAAGAGAGAATTTCTTCATGAGGACCATAGCCAACATTTGCCACTATTAACTGTTATCAGAACAATGAAGAATGAACTACGTTTTTGTAGTTGGTACCCATGAGGGAGACTACTCCTACTGAGTTTAAATAATTGGGCATTTCGCGGAAGAGTTAATAATGGGGAAAATAATGAAGAAAATTACTGGTAAAAATATATCCTCTAATTTCATTTTTCCAATGGACTAGAAAGCTTCTCGGCTCCACATATCAATTCCAGAAAACGAACGTTAATTACAAAATAATAAACCTTGCCTCAGAGTAGCTACTCACAACTCAGAGACATTATTATTCATCTCCCTCATTACTAATTTTACAAAACTAAAAGAAAACATGTTAGTCCCGAAAATAATCGGAATGAAAAAAATAAACTGGATCAAAGGGAATAAATATTTGCAAAGTGAAGATGAAATTAGGATTTCTGCGACGAAGATAAAGAAAATCATTTATTCAAATTGGGAGAAACTCAAGATGTTTGAAATCAAGGAAATATCCTTGAATGAATGACATCTTAATTATTTCCATCCTATGAGTGCGTTCCCCTCTGGGCAGAATTGATGAACA
This sequence comes from Ischnura elegans, assembly GCF_921293095.1. Taxonomy (NCBI): domain Eukaryota; kingdom Metazoa; phylum Arthropoda; class Insecta; order Odonata; family Coenagrionidae; genus Ischnura; species Ischnura elegans. The sequence goes on from NC_060246.1 coordinate 134,960,766, forward strand.
TAACTCTTCCATACTCAACAGACAACGCAGTACACATAAAACGCTCAGTAAAAGCCTTTAACTGTTTTGTCCCATTAGTTCTGCACTGCATTGTCTATGATTAGTCGGCGCGAGAGTCACGGTGGGGGGAGTCATATACGTGCCTAAGTTAAAGGTCTCAAGGCCATAGTGGATACTCCATACTATCTATGCTATCACTAAGCAGTGAAACATTACCTTATTAGTATGATTTCCAGAAAAATTCGCTATAAAGTGTCCCTCATAACTGAAGCGCATATTATTTTATCCCTACGCAGCTCCACTCACGAGTATCCTGTGTCAGCGCTTCACGTGTCGCAGCGTTGTCTTCGTCGGAGGCCTCTTCTGCTCCGCCGGCCTCATCCTATCCTACTTCGCCACCTCGCTTCTACACCTCCTCTTCTCCTTCGGGGTCCTCACTGGTAAGTACTCCATCTCTTTTCCATTTCGCAATCGAGGATTTGCAACCTCGTACTGCCCAGCTATTCTTCTAGGGGCCGCGAGGCAGATGACCAAAGTGAGCCTCGTACTCTCCCTCGTGGTTGTCAGATATATTTAGAGTAAATGCATCTTTGCATTTTGTGTGGATAGACTCCAACGCTAGTGTTTTATCCATGAATGGGATTGCTCATATCGTTCCTAAATACATGCTAATTTCATATATTCAAAATATGGACGAGAAAAACATTTCTCGCTGAATAAATCTACACTTAGTCACAAACTCGTCAATCAAAGAGAATTAAATCGTGAAATAGACCTCCTTCTCGAAAATGCCTCGGCGTTATGAGTTCTTTAGCTCAATCCATAATGATTTCTGGCTGTGAGTTTGACAATTCTGCGTCTAACTCAAGGTAATTAGAAAGGTGAGTCTTTGGTAACATTCCCACATTCTTTTCGTTGATCAGGTTGGCAATGGCAACGTATAAGATGTATAAAAAACGTATTTATATAAATATATAGACTTTCGCAGACAATTACAAAAACGTAAGTAACGATGTAAAAAAAGAAACATTTGGATACTTTAATTTGGCAAACTAGATTAGATTAGGATACAAAATCACTACGGTGAGACCGGCACCGCTTATTATCATTCTAATACTCATGGAAATTTGTTATTTTTGTCTTTCATGGTTGTTTTCCAACTTGACGGAGGATAGCTGATCCGGTGTATTCACACCACTGCCGATCGCTTATAATTTAAATTCAATACTTTTTTCAATCTTCAAATTATTAAAGAACATTTATCAGCTGTATATCTACCGTTTTCTCGTTTATCATTAGCATTTATGATGATATATACGTCAGTACCGATCTGCTAACCTCCTCAGAATGATCCACAAAATTTCAAGCTGTGAATATGATCTAAGAAATATGAAATTTTGGCATATGAAACCACGAGAAATAATGTATACATTTTTGATAAATACCCAATAAATCAATAGCGTACTTCGAAAGTCGTAAACCGGAGTTGACCTACTACACGTGTGGCATAGATTTACCATGTGATTACTTATACACAAGATGACTTTCGGTATTCCAAAAGCCAAGCACATGAGCGTGCTACATTGCTACAAAACCGATATAACAGCGTCCTGTGAGTATTCTATCTAAAGCAAACTTGAACTAAAGAAAAACGTGACCAATTTTTTGCTACCATTAGGAAGCATTATTCGATGATACAGCCGTCTCAATCGAAATGATTTCGGAAAATACGTCTCATGTGACTGTGGAATCAGTAGGTACTGTGAGCATTTCTCCGGGGGTGGCGTGTCACTTTGTGAACTCCATTCATCTTTCGCGATGCAAAAAATAGCTCGGAAATTGAGACGGGCGACGGAGGCGTAGAATGGGCGGACAGGACGTCGGGTGTCGAGGGGAAGTAGACGCGACGGACCAGGATCATTCTCGAAACTTCCGAGCACCTTCACGCTCACAAAGTATAGAATGAAGGGTTAGAGCCTCGGATCAACTTTGTGTATCGAACTGTCATAGCCATGATGGTGAGTGTGTACGTGGGAGGAATACCATTACAGAAAGGGAGTTAACAAAATTATCCAAGAGAGAGGGAGTTGCAAGTTTATCACAACAAAAGATTAGATATTTAAGAAAACTTCAGTTCCGGGATCACATTCCGGGAGCTAATTTTCCATAATTATCGTAAATGTATGACTACTGCTAAATTATTTTTTTTGAAGGAAGCAAAAAACTGGTAGAATCATTTATATACATTGCTTTTTTGAATTTTACATGCATTTAAAATTGTATTGGGAATGGAGATATTCATCATTCATTTCTCTCTGAAGAAATATTGGTAATAATTTAGAAGCAATTGATGAGTATATTCTCACTCCAGATTTTAACTGAATTTTACACACCAGTGATCAAAAGAATTGCACATATAATGCATTCACAGATGTCTTTCGATCCTGACCAAGAAGAAGTTACAGGGAATACTGGAATTCAATGAGAATTTCTCTCAGTTCACTTATCTGAGTACTATCGTCTAACATTCGAATAATGTAGTTAGCATACATTTACTCCCTTAATTTAACCTATCAAGAGGCTAAATTTCGCATTGCCTTTTGATAAGCTTACTGAATACGTGAAATATGAAACTAAAAACTCCCAGAAAATTTTAAATTTTGCTTGAGCAAGAAAATGATTTTTTTCTCACTACAGTCCTGAAACATCATCTCGCACTGTGCTTTTGGGTAGAGTGTATTATTGACAAAACTAAGGCTGGGCCGAGGATAAAAGACCCACATATTAATCTTCACCGAAAAACGCCACCGCAACACAAAAAAAAATACACGGAGGATTCGAATTCGGCTTCGCAGATCCGAGGCCTCTCAGAAGTGCTCCCGACCGTCAGTCGCGATTATCGACGTTCGATTCCTAGAATGGGCTTATGCGTGTGGAAAATGGGGTGGTTTGGCATTGTGGCTAAGGGAGGGGTAAGTCAAAAAAGGGGGGGGGAAAGAGAGGGAGGGAGGGAGGGAAGGTAAGGAGGGAGGAGTTACATAGTCAGTCAGTCGGAGGGGAAAGGGGGTTGAACTGCGAGCGAGTCACAATGGAAAGGCTGGCTGTAAAACCGCTTTTCAGGGCGGGAGGGAAAAAGAAGGAGATAGGACTCTGGAGCTACAAGGGTGGGGAGAGAAACTGAATGGGATGTACGAAGGCGCGGTGTAGTGGCCCCCGTAAAGAGAGAGGCTCCACGTCGCCTGAAGGGAAAGAGAGGGGGAAGATCACGCGGCTGCTGCTTTTGGCACGGAGCCAATCTCGAAAGAAAGAAGATGTTGTGTAGTTCTCTCCGCTCACGGAAGGAGGCTTCGTGAAAGCATCCACAAATTCCATCCTACTTCTCGCTCGCTCAGTGATCCTCACCGAAAAAAAAATTGAGGAGCGCATTCCGATCTTCTTTTCGGCCTGTACGCTGGAGAAAGAAAGAGCAGTAAGCAGTCTCTCTCTCTCTCTCTCTTTTTATTTTCTCGCGATCTCTGATGGAGCCTTCTCCCTCTGAAGATCACGTCAAACTTCGCTCGGGCGGGCGAAAAGGATGTGATCTCTCCTGCGCGGCATTGGGACTTCGTGGAGAATTGCTGAGCCCTCTCAAGAAGTCACGCCGAGTGACAGGGAGATCGGAGAGATTGGCGAAACAATTGAAGGCACTTCGGATCCGAAACTTGGGGGAAAAAAATACTTTTCGCGATTTAATATGTATTTTCGAATATCAGAACGGCCATGGTTACGCAAGATTCGCTCCGGGTATCAATCCGAATATTGGTTTTGAAAAGTGACACTATAACTTACTCCTGATTAACTCCCTACCGAGTAAAGGAATCTTATGCAGGATAAAGGTCTCTGTTCTTTTAGTTGGGCTGCTTGCAATTTTTCATCGAGTTCTGAACAATCAGAAACTATTAGACTACCATTGGGAATGAGCAGAATATTTCTTAACCCTACTTGCGAGGGCCAGCGGGTACTCCAAATACAAGGACCACCCAAAAACTGAACACTTATTATTGAGTCTTTTTGTGTGTTATTCCGTTAGTATTTCCAATACTCATTCATGCGAAACCTTTCGTAAAAATCTGGAATTACACTGTGTACATCCATTGCACTCTTATGACCGATCATTGCATGCATTGCGCAATAAAATCTAAGCTATTATTTCCGCGTAAATATTTGTCATGCGTATGACATTAATTCAGCCAGTATTTCCCGCAAAATATTAATATCATCGACTCCGGTTGTCAAGGTCACATTCAAGGTCGTTTTCCTTGAATATAACCCTTTTGGAAATGATGCCTCGGCCAGCGTAATTAATATTGGTGTAATTTATTATGTAAATGGAAATGGATTTCCACCAAGTAGAGTCTTGCATTATTGAGTATGGTAATTTGATTTAGAATAAAATTAATTTTAAATGACAGATCTAAGTGGAAAATTTGTAAAAACAATTGGAATATATCAAAAGTTAAAAGTATATACTATAGCCTATATTTGAGTATACTTTTGTTTCGCAAATTCAATTCATGCTTCCCTGAAACAAGTTTACCGAGCACTTTATTCGACCTTTTCGGAGAAAAAACGTACCCTGGGCTACAAAAGCCTTTCGCCTAGGATGGCGTGATTCCCAAGCACTCTAAAACCCTCGGATGCACGCGAGGTTCTTTCCCATAAGATTTTTTTACAGGAATAGAGAGATTAGACGGAGTGTGAAAATAATGCAGCCGATTTTCACTGCGAATGGACGGAAATCAATAAAGGAAGACGTTGAAGGTCTTCTGGGTCATAACTTGGATTGAGAGGTCAATTCGAGTTTCGATTCAATTCATTTCAAGAATTCTGCCCATTGAATGGAAACTGTTAATGCATCGGTCCCTTGCAACGCAGTTAGGTCAACCTAGCGTTTCTCACCACTTAAGAACCTTTCTCGTTTCTATAGGTCTACCAAAATCTAAAATCACTGTGCAGTTAAAACATTTTGGAAGTAAAAAGGTTATATTTTCTGCAAACCAGTAGATGCGAGAATAAGGATAGCGTCGTGTTCCAACGCTCGCAATTTTCGAATGCCTTCAATGAATGCCTCAGCTAAACACCTAGGCGGATACAATGGCGTTAACAGTCAATTCCTTTGCAACTCTCACTAAATGCTAAAATATTCAATCTGACTTTTATTCTCTCACTTTTTTCTCCTGTCCGTTCTCGCGCCTAAATTAATGTATACTTACCCTTAAATCTTAGGAAGCGGAAATATTTAAATAATGCACTGGTCATCTACATTATCAACCAATTGCAGATTACGGTTTTTTGTGGGGGAGGAATTACAGGAATTTTGGACAGGAGGAATTTTGGAACCAGAGGAGTTTGCTATGTGTTTGAACAGGGGTTCATAAGAATATTCATCTAAAAATTTAAAGATATCTGAGACGTGAAGTAAACATAAAATGTGAAAACGATTTGGATGGTGAAAACTTTACTTACTTTACAACATGATACAATGCGGTTACATTATTTTTACTAAATATGAGGAAAAACAAGCACGAAACTTAACCCAAAATGGTCAGGAGCACTTATGCATAGGGGCTAAAAAAATACTCCGACTCTTCAGCATTTTGAATACAAAAGTTCACTCCTCGGTGATATGTAGCGGCATAGAATACATTTCAATATATGACCTATATTTTTCCCGAGAATCGATTGACGGGATTTGGAATTCTTCTGCTGTTTCACCGGCACACCTTCAAAGAACTTTAACTGATACATAAAATATTTTTATAATATTTTTAGAATGGGTAACAAAAAAGTGTCTGTCTGGATATAGAATTAAGATAGCACGAACAAGGTTGGAACACGAGATCCGGTGTTAACCTCGGAACCGCTGAACCTGGATTTACTGAGGTCAATATCGAACACTTCAACTGTTCTAATTATCGATAGCATCGATCTAAATTTGTCCATGCCAAATGTTCTTTTAAAAAATGTCCAACTAAAACAAAAGAAATGTATCTGTTTTTTCGTAATCTGAGATAAGTGGCCTTCCACCTTCAGAAAATGCATTATGCCTTCTTATTATACGTATAAATCATACTTAAAACATGGCCATCTACAAAAATTTCATTGCAGAAATTCGTAAGATACCAACATAATAAATAATTTTCACTCCTGAAATATTTGTTTATGTTCCTAATATACTCTGAAACAATAATTGCCTCCCACAGATGGTAGCAACTGACTTGCCACAACATAGATCAACTTCGAAAAACACTCTTGTGCCTTTATATTTTTTCTGTGAAGAACCAAACCCCAGATTTTAAATTATCTTCTGTGTCTATTAAGCTATTTAACCATTATATACACAAAAGAATCTCTGCTATCTGCTACTAATGCGCAACAGGTTGCCATATTGGACACGCATCCAGATTTCGTGATAGACACACGACAGATGAGTGACAATGCTTACTATGTCACCAAAGCCGTATTTTAACGTGAAATTGTTCGAAATATCGAGAGGGAAGGGCTTCTTATGTCACATTCAAAACAAAAAATATATATACTTCTGAATGTGTAAAAGGACAAACATAATAAATAATGATAATGATGCCATACGCATAATGTTACCATTAGATTTTATCCTAAATACCTCTAGCATATTCCAGAGCGGATTAAAAATTATTTGGAATACAAAAGTTCAATAGCACATCTTAATAAGATGCACAAGAGAAAAAAATTTCAAATACATTAGATTTGATTAATGCAGTTAGCTGGAAAAGCCACGAAATAGGTATATTGCCCAACGGCTTCCTGTGTGTTTTGAATTTTGACATATTTTTCGAAATTCGATGCTCATCTATATTTAAAAACCAACTAGCTTAAGCTCATTTCAGCGAAAAAATTATTAAATTCATATTTGGTATCGTATTTGCTATAAAAAATATATCGGTGGAATCATACACTCACATTGAAGTAGAATATTCCAAATTTCCGTAAGAGATTATTGAAATTTGAGATTCCCTTTGCCAACGAATATTTCTCCAGCAATTATGGGAAAATTTTAAAATATGTACTAATTTAAATTACCATGGAATACACCACGAATGCGATGGTAATCACACAGGAATTCCGGAGCTTTTATTTATTGAAAAAGAAAGTCAGTATGTCTTCATAGCATTTCATTGAAATAATACGTTCCGATAAGACTTCAGTTACCGTAGCAAATCAAAATAAATTCTTAAAAATATATTCCAATGGATATGATATATACATATATATAATTTTTGAACCAAATATTTTCTTGTTATCTCCAATTTTTAACGGAATTTACTCCAGTACTTAAATAGTTACTTTTTATGAGTACCATTTACTAATAGGTGGAGTGCGGATCAATGAAAACAAATTAGAAAAAATGGAATGTATTTTAAACGAATAAAATGGGTCGTTTTTCATACCCAGAACATGATATAAACTCTGCTTGAGTCATCTTAAGGGATACTTTCCTAATCCGATTTTCTAGAGCATTACCCAGTTTGCGTGACCTAATTCTGAGACTGAGCTCTTTTCTGTAAGATTTTTTTTAGCCGTCCCTTGCGTTTGTCGGACAGTGCGGGGGAAATAAGATCCGGATAAGGGTAAAGGAGGGAACTTTAGGGACTCCTACTCAATTTCTAACCCTTTCATCTCTCCTTAATCCTGAAACCCTCACTACACCCCGAAACCTCCGTCACCTTGATACCAAAAAAAGGACTCATTCCCTTGAACCATCTCTACGTGGTGAAGACATATAAAGAATATTTGCGGCATAGCCCTGAAGAAATTAGGATTCGTCAAGCGTATTGTGGGAAGATTTTCGGATGAGAAAGTAAAAGGAAGGTGCTATTTCGCTCTCGTCCGACCGCACCTTGAATATGCAGCGAGTGTATGGGATCCGGCGCAGAAAGACTTAATCCGCGAACTGAATAAAATGCAAAGGAAGGCTGCGCGTTTCGTCAAAGACGGCTACGGGCGTACAGACAGTGTTACCCAGATGTTAAGCGAGTTAGGCTGGGAGCCATTGGAGACTCGGAGGCTGCGCGCTAGGCTTAGATTGTTTGAACAATTGAGAATGGATATCTTTAAGAGCGACACAGAGAACATAATATTAGAGCCACACTATATTTTCAGGTCCGATAGAAGCGATAAATTAAGAGAGATGTTTTACCGAACGGATAGATATGGGAATTCGTTTTTCCCCCGAACCATAAAGGACTTTAATAAACGCTAGTCCCAACCTCGTTAGAGCACTTCATTCATTTTTTTTTTTTTTTTTTTTGCTGTAAACGGCTGGTGTCCTAACAACCCCTGCCACACGCCTTTTAGGCGGCTTGCGGGGTATTATGTAGATGTAGATGAACCCTCTTCCATCCCATCGCACTCCAATTTTACCTCCGAACGAATCTCCCCTACGAACTGGAGCGACATTGACCAATTTAGCACCCCCTAAAACCTCTGACGCTCCAATGCCCCTGTTCCCCATTACTCTCCATCCACAAGAAGAGGGATTTGTAAAAAGTATGAGAAATAAAGATACCGGAATCGGGTCGAGAAGAGTAAATATTTTCCCTTAAACGGGAAAAATAATTTAAATGACCATGGATTAACCCAATAAAATCCTCTTTTTAGTACCACTGGAACAATAACATGATCCGACACAGGTCCGATAGAAACCATTAGCTATTATAGATACTTTGCCAACCGGTTAGGTATAGGAATTTGTTTTTTCCCCAAGCGGTAATGCTCTTTTAAAATATCAAGGTCGAACTCGAACAATCAATCTCATTAACGATCCCTTAAATATCTTTGTGTTCTCATGCAGTTTGTTTGTGATTAAAAATAACTCACATTCGGGTGTATGCCGCGTGTCGTAGTGGTGATTGCCCCGACGTTTCGCGACCGACTGCTGGTGACCAGCAGTCGGTCGCGAAACGTCGCGGCAATCTCCACTACGACACGCGGCATACACCCGAATGTGAGTTATTTTTAATCATCATGAGCCGCGAAAGCTTCAATCAAGTTTGTTTGTGTCCTAACACCTCCCGCCATACGTCTATTGAGGTTTATTAACGGGTTTTATGTACGACAATTCTATAGATAAAAAAATCACTTGCCTTGGCCAAGATTCGAACCCGCATCCCACGCATCCGGTGGACTGCTTTAGCTATTTAAGCTACCGAGGCATCATTCCCCTCCCAGGAAATATATGTACTATAACGGACTAGATGGTGTGGACTGCTAAGAATTTTATACGACTAGCAGTCCATGTCATGCGCAATGCGCCATAGCCGGAGAGCGAAGCCAGAACCACGAATACTATAAGAAGAGGAACCTCAAGTCGACCTATTAATGTGTCGTCACCGTCCACGCACTTAAATGGGTTTAAAAAAAAGTCGCCACTCGCGTCGCTGACGAACAAAGTGATCCGAGTTTCGCGGGGAAATGAGGTATAATTAGGGATATTGACCGAAATTTATACGTATGACGATATGATTTATAAAATTCATAACTTTTCAATGCTATGCCTCGCAATTAAAAACATTATATTGTAAAATATCGGAAAACAAAAAGGACATTGCTCTCATCGCCAAATTAAGGACATTTTTGAAATCGATTACATTGCGACCGAAGTGACGACAGAAGTCAGCCTTTTATGGGATGGATTTGGACCTCCTCTATGCAGTCCCCTTGCCCCGAACTTTGAACACTTAGTGTAGTTGCTAAGTGAGGAGATAGAGGTGGAGGTGTAGGTCGCGGTAATTCGAGGTAACACAAATGCATTGTGTGTTATGGGCTCGCGCATATTGAGCAGGTTGAGGTAGAGGTTTACCTCAAGGTTCACCAGGAGGTCGCGCGAGACCGCTTTCAAAGACAAACGAGTTTGTCTTTTCGAACGCTGCGTCACGAGGTGTGTCGGGAGGCTACTCCGTAATTGGTGCGTTCAGGGCCCGTTTCAGGTGACATCCTCAAGTGTTCTTGAAATTTGTCTGGGTATTCCTTTAGTTGTAATTACAGATGTTGATATTCTCCCAGTTTCTGTCGCACTTGAGTTTTGGTATGAGCACTGAATTTTCCATTAATTAATGTACCAATCAGCCACCATTTACATGCTGACGGCATGTCGTCACTATCATCACTACTATCGCTTAACATTGTAAAAATGTCACAACTAACCAAATAACCTTTATACTTGACGCCACACAGTGGGGGACTTGCTCGTGGTCGAGGCTGAGGGAAGTCTGCGAGCGTAAACCTCTTTACTATGCGATACTACTTCTACCTCTATCTCCACCTCCACCTCTAACTCCTCACCATGCGAGTACCCTTAGAGGTGTTCGCTCTTGACTAATTAAAGTATACCGGGAGTAACTACGGTATATTTAAATAAGTGGTAGTATAAGGGGTAAGGGGTAGTAATGCAATAACTCTCGACTATTTTCTACAGGCATCGGCGGCGGTTTGTCGACGACCCCGGGCGTGATCCTGGTGTCCCGCTACTTCGACCGGCACCGCGCCATCGCAAACGGCATCACGGTGAGCGGCACGGCGGCGGGCGGCCTCCTCTTCCCCTGGATCATCGACCACCTGGTGTACGCGCACGGCTTCCAGGGCGCCTTCCTCCTGCTCGGCGCCTGCACGCTCCACGTCTGCGTCGGCGCCGCACTCTACAGACCCCTCTCCGTGCACATGTGAGTACATACACGCCCTCTTTTTTTCAGGAAATCGTCCTTTTATAATTATTACCCCTCCACCGCTATACCCTCGATATCCGATCTATTATATCACCATTTTTTACCACACTTCGACCATAAACAGAAGAACAAATCAATAACTACCAAAGCGCTTTAGGAACAAGTGACTTTGTACGCAGTCACGCGAACGATTGCAAATTTTAATACTCCAACGGATGAAGTTCGCCATGAAAAAATATTTGACTTAGCCGGGATTCGAGCCCGGATCTCCTGATTGCCGTTCAGGTGTGTTAACCAGTTCCACCACCAAAAATGGCTTGGTGGTGGAACTGGTGAATATCTGATCAATCATCGGCAATCAGGAGAACCGGGTTCGAATCCCGGTCAAGTCAAATATTTTTTCATGGCGAACTTCATCCGTTGGAGTATTTAAATAACTACCAAATTAACAAGTATTCAAGTAACCACGAACACCATATCCGAGTACCTACTCCGTAGTCCACCACTACAACTGTTGTCGCTCGGCGCGCATTAAAATCAGATTTCAAAATCGCCACTCGTGGCGCTACCAGTCTTCTACACCCACTTTTCACGAGTGAATACGCGGCAGTAATATGTAACTGTGCCAATAAATCATATAAACCACACATTTAATGGCCTAATGGCGCCGTCGAATAAAATGCGTGCGAAACGGCAACAGAGTCAGCGGTTAACGGATATGTTCTTGGGCCTCCTTTAATGGAGTCCTCTTGCAAGTAAAAAAGCAAACAAAGTGATTACTATAGTAAACATTAAACACCTTTCAAATATTCCCTCGAACTACGTACATTTACGTTCGTGTTACAAGTGGTAGTAATTTGTGAGCAAGGGCATAACAGATACACCGATTCTCGCTAAGTCACCGAATTTACGCACTGCTCGGCTTGAACTAAGTTTCTATGGGTTACCATCCATAGCTACTTAAATCTAGGTGCTCGCGTCCCCTGTCTGGAAGTTCAATTTCCTTGGCTCACAGTGGAAGACTATAAATTACTATTTACTACGTCAGGGTTTTTCATGGTTTTACAAGGGAGATATGCCACATTTCTATTCATATAATTTGATCTGCTATATCAACATTTTTCGTCCAGTGAACCTGCTTTCATTACAGCCTGTCTTGAATACCATATTAACGACAAAACAAAATGATTCTGCAATATCTTCAAGCAAGAAAATGGGACGGCAAAAGAAAAAAAAACTGGTATTTTTATCCTATTTTGTCATACAATCCTAAAATACCTACATAAAATGGCTCATCCAAGAGAAATCACTGATGATAAAGTTATTTGGATTGAAAAATTCATACCCACAGCATATCTCCTGCGTCTCTCTGCATTCGCTTCGAACAAATTTGACTTCAAATACTGATAGAAGCTGGTTGAAAGAAGTGGTGACCTGGCGCCCAGAAAACCTTTTTCTTTGTTCGTAAGACCTTGAGATGGAAAATCTGGGATAAATATTTTCCTTTTAATCTCTCCAACTATGCAAATGTTCAGGAATGTTGAGACGCGCTAGGGGATATGGGTCGTCGGTAGAAACTTATCAAAAAGTAATTCCTAAGAAAAAGACACCAGTTTTATTCAAGAATAATCAAAGGAAAATAATGCGGGCGATCGAGACCAAGGAGAAGAGAAAATGACTAGGAAGGTTGGGGAAGGTGTGGGATGTACCTGAGCGAATGGCCCGAGGTCTGCTGAAACTAGCGTCGAACCGTCTCTCTCTCTCTCTCTCTCTTAACGGATTCCACGTCATCCTAACACAAGGAGTACGTCCAGCCCAAGGATATGACGGTGTTGCAAGCAGATTTTATTTGCGCTTATCGATGTTACATTCGATTTTTCACAATGTCAAACTTCTTTTTACCCCTTATTAGGTACGCTTGCCTAAATTTTAAGAGACCACTCCGTCTTTTATATTTATGGCAACTGTTAGTCTGTTCCAAATCAGCTCGGGGGCAGGGTCGTGGGACCCTTTTATATCTAGCCCCAAAAGGCTAGCCCCTTAAGACTGTCTCGTTTGACTGGCAGGGTGCCTGCGTACAAAGCAGTTGCGGTGGAATCCATCCGCAATATGCACTCTCCTTCTCTCCCATTTGCGAAGGCTATGACGTCGAGGGACGTCGTGATCGCAAATGGGAGAAAAGAAGTCGTGGACGTCATGGCCTTCGTGGGCTCAATGTAATTCACCTCAGATGCTCCCTGATTACATTCACCATTCTCATGGTCATTCTTTGTTTTCTATTATTACAATACGCTACTCCTTCGACACTCTACTGTCCAGTTAATCAAGATAGCACTTTTACCCCTTAGCCTTCATAGCAAAAGCTTTGCTTTAGCGGATTCATGAAAGACCATCATTTCCGTGAGGCCCCTGATTGTACAGTTTTTTCCTTTATTGATTAACATTAGAACTATTATTATTATAATATTAGCACTTGTCGTGCCATCAATTCAAACTTTGGTATTATATAATTAACTGAACGTGACATATCCTTTTAGGGCATGCAAAATGATTCATGCTCCGTTCGCAACTCAGAAATACTTTTGTTTCCATCGAACTATTTCAGGTCCCGTGAGTCTGTAACGGTTTTTCGGCAAAAATCTAGGATTCCATTCCATTTAAAACGCCTCACGTTGCAGACTTTTCTCTCACGGCTTCCACGTTCACAAACTCATCCATTGTTCTCCCTGACGCCTGCCAAATCTCAGCGAGCACTCTCATGATATCGAGCCACCCTTTCCCTCCAGGGAGGTTTTCTCATAACAGGATGCGTTTGAAAACATTTCACAGATAACAAATGCTCACTCCAAGGTAAAAGACGGATGTCCATCGAGAAGAATTTTTTTCTTTTCGGTGGTCATTCCTTGTGACACGTGGACGAGAGATAGTTCGCCATTATTCGATTCGAGGCGATCCTGGATTGATTTTTTCCCACCTCTACTTCTATGTGCGGTTTGGAATCCTTCACATGACTCCCTCCACCACGGAGTGCCCGTTCAAACGTCCATACCTATATCCTCTTTCTCTCCACTGTATGGATCCCAAGAGATTCGAGGCGTACATATATGTGTACGGGGATGGTGCGATGGTGCCCGAATGTATTGATATTGATCTCGACGTAAACAAAAGTTGTGACACGTGGAAACGGAGTCGTTGGAATCACTTTTTATTTTTCTTTCCTCTTTCTTTTGGAAGAAATAACGGAATACGGATTCAACCAGCATTGAACTACTTGAAAGAGCACTCAAGGTATTGCCTGGGCCCATGATGCATATTTCCGTGAGAATTTTCCGTCGTAATTAGATTCCAGTGGCGTGGAAACAAAATTCTATGGCAAAAGGATGTATTGATTGGACTTTATTATACTTGGCACCTATTCAAAAGCTGAAAATATTAAAAAATATTGCCTGACGATACCTCTAAAATTATGGTTCGAGGATCAATAGCAATCAGTGACGATAGATTTTAATGAGCACATATCATCAAGTTTTTGTAAAAAAGAGATTCCATTCCTGGGAAACGTATTTTACAATTTTTCAGATTAACTTTGCAACGTAATTGATGACAGTAGTAATTAATGATATTCGCCAGACTTGACTTTTATTTTATCAATATGATAATATAATTTTTAGAAAATGGAACATACGTGAGCTGCTTGAAGAGACTGAATGATGAACCTGCTCGCCCATGGTCGATGCCTCAATTAATAGGTTGGCAAGCGAGAAATGAAATACAGATTTCGTCCAAGTGTAAAATTTTAATATCAAATATTTTAATGGTGCTCATAAAATGAAGATAAAGCTTGACGTATGTCGAGTAGAAAACAAATCTAATTTTCACTTCCATTTTGTACACATGCCTATATATGCTTGGGGTTGGTTTGTTGGTATCAGAGATTATTAATTTGAACTCTACGTATAAAATATATGGCACGTGTTATCTATAAATAAAACTTGTTGCATAAAATTTTTAATAAATTAAGTAATCAACCAGAAAGGCAGCTCCAATCTCAAAACCTACACAGAAATTGCAGATTTTCCCACAGCATGATTGCGAATAAACGTTTTGTGTTTGATATAATTCCTAACTATGAAGGTTAAAAAATTTAATTTAAAAAATTTGGCTGTATCATTTCACCATCGCATCATTGCTTGCATGCATTTCAATTGCATATCCAGAAAACGACTGGGCAACGAGAAATAAGGTAAAATGTATGCTAAGGTTTAATGTAAAATAGAATAAAGGTAAATTCTACATCAAGGGTCCCAATCAATCATCAATTCATGCCCTTTTATATATTTTAAATCAAAATAAAAACTTGCAATTGCTTATACTCATAGCCTAGATTATGAACATTTTTTAGATTACTCATTTTAAAATTTTCTTCGTTTCATATGGACATGATTTATTAGCTTATCACTTGATTGCTAAATAATGTCAACAGATTCAGGCTTCAATTGGTGGACGTTAGACATATTCAAATAAATAAAATATCGTGGCACTTTTCCACAAATTGTTTTGGAAAAGTGCCACGATCTTTTATTTATTTAAATACGATTGCTAAATAATTTCCCTAACGGATTTACGACGTTGGTACTCATAGTACTATCAATTTGAGCTTCGGCCGATCCCTCTGGTTGGCCTCGAGTTAATAAATAATTTTCCTCACGATATCTTTTAATTTCTCCACCATAAGGCGAATCCAAGCAGCCAAGGATGCCAAAGACCGAGCCCTGATGGTCGCGGCGGAGGCGACGCGGCGGTCGGAGGAAGCGGCTGCTGCGGCGGCGGCCCTGGACGAGAGCCTGCGAAGGACCTCGTCCAAGACGGAGATGCTCATGATGGGCGGCGCCACAGCGAACTCGGAAGGCACGTCACCCCCACTCATACGGAGACCCAGCATGCCTCCTCCCCACGCGACAAAGACCATCGCCGACCGCGGAGCTCTGCGCGGTAGTAGGCGCGGGTTGGACGGCTGTCTCATTCGCGAAAAAACCATGCAGCCCGTGCTCGTCAAAATCTTTCATTCTCTGCGACCGAGGAAGGACTTGATTGCATGGGGATGCTGAGACGTTGAGAGGACGAAAAAAAATATACGAGAGTATATTTTTTTAAATGACTTGATCTCGTAAACAGCAGGCTCATTGTTTGAGAATGGCGCCCAACCTTCCTTTTTCTCTTGGGATTTTTGTTTCTGTCAAATGTGGAGAGATAAACTCGCGAGAGACTGAGGAGGGTTACCGGTGGGTGGAAGAGGGTTATAATCAGCAGATCCCGGGAAGAGGTAGAACGATGAGACTGAACCAGAGACATACATTTCGCTTTATTTTTTCATGTTACCTCTGTTTGAAAGTTGATACCTCGTCCTGAGAGGAAAGAGTAAAGATAAGCCTCTTATCACCCCCAACCTAAGACGCCCAAGTGGATGGATTAGTTAATAATCCAAAAATTAAGCCATTAGCCACTTCCAGTCTATTAGTACCTAGACCATTCTGCTACGCAAAAAAGTAGTCTTGATGGTATTACATAATTTACATCTTCAACAAATCTCCTTTTGGAGAATTTAAAATAAACTCAATCAGTGGACGACAAACTTTTGTAAATCTCGTCTAAAAAAGCACCCATGCAGCAGGTTTTGCCTTACTCGTGACTTGAGCTATCCGATAAAAAAAAGTTGATAGAATCGTGCCTGTTCCTAGAAACTTGCCAGTTTTAGACTTCATAAAGAGAGAGAGATAAAAAGTTCTTTTCACATAAATGCTCGATTTATCAGAACATTAAAATTACCAATAGATTCGTGGACAAGATAATCCAATCTATATGAGAAAAAAATAGCATGCCAGATGCACGAAAGTAAGGTCCAGATTCAGCGAATAGCCGATCGCCGAGTGACTTAAAAACGCTGGCTTAGCCCGTGGATAACATGTGGATTAATAAAAAAAAAAGAAAAACTAAAAGATTCTACCGCGGAGAGTCGGAGGCGATGTCTTTGAGACGACTCGGTTTGTGTGTTGCAATGCAAGGGTCAGTTGTCTTGGCTAAAGGGAGCGTCATATAAACGCAGGACCGCTCGAAGCCGCGGGGATCCGACCCGCCCCGCCGCCGTCCTCGACGCAGCCGCCGCATCGTCCGCTGCCGCCCGTGCTCGTGGAGCTGAGGAGGAGCGCGCCGCAGAGCATCAGCGCGAGCGAGATAGCCAAGGCGATCGCGCGGAGGGCGGACGCCAAGAGGAGCGTCTCGGAGTCCGCGGCCGCAGACGCCCACCGACTGCACCCCTTCGGCGCCTCCGACGGCAAAAAGGACCTGCAGAGCCTCGCCGAGGTCACCGGTGAGTCAGAACCCCACCATGCAATTGGGGCGAATGGCATGAGCTTAATCCGATAGTGTGCTTACCAATCTGTAAAGAGGTGCACACGATGTGCACTGGGATAGAGGATCTATGCCAAATGTCTTCAATGGCATAGGCCACTGTCTCCGCGATTCCCGGCACAGAAATAATGGTATTTTAACTTTCTTCTTCAATGTACCGAGATTACAAAAACATTTTCATCATCTCTTCATAAGTGGGCAAATCATTACCCCTGAACTTTTCGGGTGCAACAAATATCACGCACTTCACTCCACACCTGGTAAGATTTTCTCTATAATATAATATTTTCAGAGTAATTGATGTGCTTACACAATCGAGTCCTTTGTAAGGTTGGCTGGGGGGACAAGGGTGGAACTCGATGGTAGCCACTTCCTCGTGGTGAGTTCTGGGTAGTTTCTTCACGAAACTAGTAGTGAAATGCTTGGTGTTCACGTTCCATTCTTTCTCAGCCTTGGCTGAATTTCTTGTTGAAAATAGCTCCACAGGTACGTTATTCGTGATTATGTTTGATGTTAATTTAAAATAATTTAACTTTTTATTACTTTTTGTGGGATTATTTACCACCATATGATGAATTATTTGCTAAAAACTTAAATTCAATCGAAATACATCTTATTTTATCTGCAATTTTGCCCCCAAAATGGAATTTTAGAAACGTAGGCAAAAATAAGTTGTGTTTTAGCGGGTGGTCTATACTCTAATTTTGTTGTTAATTCATAGACATTGTTTGAACCATAGATTTTATCAAATAAACTTCAAATTTCATCTTTATAAAATATAAACACTAATCTTTAATATTATCCATTATCCCATATTTTCATAAAATTCGTCTTCATAGCCGTCTGATTCTGAAATCGGCCTGATTTTTCGCAAAATTTTAAACTTTAGAGCTCGGGGGCAGTGGTTTATATCATCCGATTTGAAAAAAATTTTATGTGCGAGATCCTTATATCATTTTGCAACTTTCCGGCATACGGCAAATTTGATTAGGGAAAAAACCTTTTTTCGGCCCACCCTAGTGCACATGTCGATACCTCCACTGCAAAAACGCTCAACAATCGCCCACCGAATCAAATCCGCTCCTACAGTTGCCCAACCTGGGTGCTCTCCATTCATCGACACACGTCGACACAAGTCGACTTGTGTCTCGGTTTTCGTGTTCCATTCTGTGTGTGTCGCCGACTGTTGTGACTGTCACCGATTACGCACGGGAATAGGGTGGTTTCCTATTTTTTTATTGCCTAAATCGAAAGATAACTCCTGGAGTACGTATTTCGCTCTTTTAGATTTTTAAATGACGATATCTATTTTTCGCGATTAAATGAAAAGTGAAAAATTTCAAGCGTGCAAAAACGCGACGACTATGTATGAATGCTGGGAAAAGCCCGTGTGACGTCATTCTGGTTCCCGCTGCCGCCGTGTGAAGCTATCTTGGTGCGAAGCTATGAGCGCCGCTACGATGCAGGCTGCTAGCAGGTAGAGTTTGGCTTTAATAAGGATTATTGATACCCTATCTAACGAAGGAAACTTTCCGACCATAGGCAATTTCAGTAGGTGATTATTAAGAGATGTTTCCCTGAACTCTGTGCCACATGCATGCAATGGTAATCTCAGACGACGTAAAACTCCTTAAAAAAACTACTCGTATAGCATCTAGGTCCTTGTGACGTCACGTGGAGTGGCATCGTATGGCCGCCTATCTGGCCTTTTTCAAATGAGGTTAAAATTAACCATTAACATTCGTCTAAACTGGGATTTCTACAACCAAATAATTTGTATTTTATGAATATACTAATGGTGGGTAACGAATCGCAATCAATACCTTTCGCTTTCTTTGATGAAGGAAACTACCCTATTGGAGAGTTATAAACAGTTTCCGTGAGTCGACACTAGTCGACGCGTGAATCGCATGAATGGAAAGCACCCAATACGATGCTGCTCAGCTGGTAGTATCCGGAGCATACACGCTCACCTCCTAAGCTTGGAGAATAAGAGATGAGCGTTTATGCTCCGGCTGCTGCCAGCTGAGCGGATTCGTATTGTTGTGCGACTAGATGAGCGGATTTGATTCGGTGGGCCATTGTTGAGCGTTTTTGCAGTGAAGGTATATATGTGTCTTTATCTATTAGGTGCATATCTCTTTGGCGCCCACTTCAATTCGCACTAACTTTTGCCCTATATGTAAAAATTTTCCTTCAACTTTCGCAATGTTGAGCCTGAGATGATAGAGATAATTCACCATTGTTATACCTTTTCAAATTGACTACGACCTCTCATGATGTTGCCAATACCCATGTTATGATATATCATCGATCCTGGGTACCTAAATCATATGTTGAAACCGATAGGTCCTAATAAGTCAAATCAAGGTATACGTCACAAAGTTCTGCGATAATTTATTGGAATTATCGTGAATTTGCCTTCATTTGGGTGCTCGGGAGTTAACCTTTCTCATAAAAATTATATCATGAGAAAATGTATGACTATATTGCTTTAAATATGGCAACTCACAGCATTTATGGTTCATTCTTCACTAAGCATTATATTTGAAGTGTCATACTGAATCTGTCGAGTATGTCGTCGCACACATAACCCATTAGGAGTATGTAGCTGGTCATCGTAGTCGCGTGATTTTGCGAAGGGGTTGAACATTTACATTTAGCGAAAGGGTTGAACATAGTAATAGATTTGGTGTATGGGCATGGGCACTTTTCGTAACACTTATAATTTCTGATTTACTCAAGGCTAAGAGAACGCAACAATTCCGATCGTATTTTGTCTATCACCGTTACGTATTACTTCCATAAAACTTAAGCTAATACTTTTTAATTTTCTGATATATCTAGTAAGCCCTAGTCTGCATTTTCATGTAACTCAAGCATCAGAATGTAATCTACGTGGAAATGACTGAGAATGTTTTTTTATAATTAAGTCAAAGGCAAATGTTAGACTCTACTAAACTTGAAAATTCTTAGACAACAGCTTAAGCTTAAAATAAGTAGTACACCACGTTAAAAGACGAAATATGAGCGGTCGAGCGGGAGTAATGGGTCCTCCTAAGATAGTTTACGTGCCGAAGTCATTTTGACGATCGTCTGTCACTTGTAGATAGAGCCAATAGCTTTCAATGAAAGTGAGGGAATCTAGCTCAAAACCTTAGTTCTTTACATCGATGAGTCCAATGGCCAAGCGGTATCTGA
This sequence comes from Ischnura elegans, assembly GCF_921293095.1. NCBI lineage: Eukaryota > Metazoa > Arthropoda > Insecta > Odonata > Coenagrionidae > Ischnura > Ischnura elegans. Next base: position 134,981,117 of record NC_060246.1, read on the forward strand.
TGCTGGCAGCGCAGCAGATTGTCTGTTCAGCGGAGAGATTTTGTCCACGTCTGTCCTCCTCCTTTGCAGGCAACAGTTTCACCTGCAATGCAGTTGGCTTCTTCAGGTCAATGAAAAGAAGTTCATAAATAAGACTAAATTTCCCGTAAACCTCTGCGCTGAATCTTCACTACACCGCGGAAGCCTGCGCAAACATGTTGTTTGTGTTGACCGTGTTCACTTGTCCTGCTGAGGAATGCTTTAGGAAAGGTTGTCTACACGTACAAAGCAAATGGAATAAAAGGGTCATGGCTAGAATAGATTTTTCCGCGTAGAGAAGCAGCGAGAGGTTAGATTATAAATGTATTGCCCCGCTCCGAATATGTCAAATGGCAAACGCAGTTTTAATGCATCAAGTCTCCCTTGACAATTTAAGTATGAAGAGTAGAAGAAAAGTTTTGATAGCATTTTAATGTAATTTTGAATTACATTCCGGATTCGGGAATAAGCATTTTTGTTCTAGAGGTCGTGCATGGAAGATTATTTGCACTCGAAGATCCCCTCAAGGATTTCAAGTATTGAAACGGAATTCAGCTGAATATATTTTGAAAAAATATAATACCAGCATGTAGCGTCAATAGACTATCATTCTACTATGTGGACGTACTCTTCCTACCAGACCGGTCTATTAATTGACGGATTACTTTCTCAAAGCTCATGCTATAATCTCTAAATATTCAAGATGTATAAAGTTGACCATTGTAAACATTTTCCTGATAATCTCATGTACTTTCATTCTGACTTTTAATTTTTTTCTCAGGTGTCATTTTTTAAATATCTGAGATATATGTAAATTTTTAACAGGGCCTACTCTGCTTGCACTGAAAATTTCAGAACGATAGCACAAGTTGTAAGCTAATAATTCATCAGCAAAAACGCCCAGTCGAAAGGGAGGTATGTGCGTCCTCGCGAACGCAGTACCCTCGCAGAAAAATCTATAATATGACAAACCATCATGGTTGAATAAATTGCCTTGATAATAACTCAAAAGCGCCGGAAATTCGTCAAAAAAGTAATTCTCCAAGAGTGGTTTACGTTAAGGATTCATTTTCAACTCAAATATATAAAAATAATGCATATCAGGACGCTTTAATCAAATCAACTTAATCGTTTCTTCAAATGTTTTGAAAGTTGATTAAAAGCATCAAAACCATCTAAGCACATCAAATCACTTGCTAAATCAGTATTAGACAAAAGACTATACTCCAAGTTAAAGTACTAGTAGTTTTCTATTTATCCCGTAATTGCGCAGTGAATACGTCATGCTATCATCGCATTTCAAAAATTCGATTATAAAATTCCGACAGCATAGTCTCCAAATTATAATCCTTTTCATAAAGTGAAGAAAATTACTAAGGTAAGAACACTTATTTTTGTACCCGCAATGCAATTCTAACTCTCATCTTACTAATATGTATGCATTTTCCTCTAATCTTCACATTCGAATAAAATATGAGGGCTTTGAGATATTATCATTTCATTTGGCATTGTACTGAATAGGAGAGAGGATACACATTTATTGTAAGAGTTAAAAAAAAACTCCCAATATTCGTTCAATTATAGGAAACGAACATCTTTAAGAAAAAAAAAACAGTGACGCGATGAAAATCTAGTGACCTGTATCCGGCAGCAATCAATAAAAAAATCTGAAATATGGTTATCTCTCTACATTTTCCTTCGGTGATTTTTTTATCCGATTAGACCTCGATTCTTTCTACATTGTCCGAGCCAATTACCGAAGCAGCACAGAAGCTAACTAGCAGAGTCATTCTCGATTCACTCAAAACCGGCAGCCAATTAACGGAGGAAGCACTGCGTGAGAGGACGTAGGGTATAAACCACGGTCGGGGGACGTATTGATTTCCCGGAGATGGAACTCCGAAATACATTTTCCGATGTCTTCCACCGGAATCCTCTCATTGGACTGACGTCCCCATGAATGCTCCATGCCTCTATTCATTAATCATTAGGCGATCGATCAATGAGCGATATTGAGGTGGGGTATGATACCGAGGTCATTTGGTTTGAATGGAGGAGACCGTCCTCGCTGTTAGGATGATTAACTCGCTCGCTGGAAAAACGAAGGACAGAGAAAATTGTGTTTTGGTGTGGTCACGAACATGTGTTTTGAAACTTGACCCTTTTCTTTTGATGAAATAAATGGATATATGTACTGGTATAACAATTTATTAGCGGTAAAATCGTTACTTGAGGAGCAATACGCTGATTTACCTAACTCAGATATTTGCAAAACTGTTGTCACCTGAAAAAAATCGAATTGGGAGAAAACCTGGAAATATGGAGTTAGCATACAGGCCCTTTGAAAGCCTTCATTCTCACGTTCTTAAAATTCCTAATTTTTTGAGAAGTTCGTGTGTTAAGATTTTTTCAATGAATAAGTCAAGTATTCCGTTCCGTCGATTCCGAATAATTTAGCTGATTATTGCTCATCACCTTCGATGTTAAGGATTGATTCCGTTCATGCCTCATTCTTAATAAGATTACATTTCTGATTAATTCATGTGTTAAGCATTTTTTAATGAAGAAGTCAAATATTCCATTTTGACGATTCCGAATAATTTTAATGATTATTGGTCATCACCTTCGATGTTAAGACTTGATTCTGTTCGTAACTCATTTTTTATAAAACAATAGCTTTCCGTGGCACTATTTCGTATCATTTTTGGTATCGGCGGATATGGTTAATATATCATTTTTATATTTATTTAAAAAAGAATCATTAAGAAATAACTAGCGAGCAAATTTATTTAATCATGCTGTTGTGCAGGAAAATTTTGAGTTACCGACTGAACGCTTGATAATTTTAATGAAAATGAATGGATTAGGTGATTGAAAAAGTTGTTTTAGTATTGATTTTAGAAATATTTATGCTTGTTTGAGCTTAATGTTAAATTATTTCATTATTTTAGGCTGCATTATTTCAGTGATTTTTAATGAGATTAGTTTTAAACTAATTCTAATTTGTTTGACCCATTATCTCCATAATAAATTTACAAAAATTATGATAGCATAATAAAAACGCTAGCACCAAAATTTCCCCTACAGTTATAAAATGAAAAATTATTGGAGGATAGTATTTTTTGCAAAAGTACTTAATGAATACTTCTTTATTTTTCCTATTAACGCATTTATTTATAATTTAGTTGGTTTTATTTCTCTGACACCGAGACAATAGACTCCTGAGCTTTAATTCTGATTATCTCGGGAAGGAGAAAATTGATTGACGTCCAATTCACTGCGGTGATATAATGTGGCCTAATTATGAAGCCAGAGCATTCAAGCTACTCGTTTATTGATTGTCAATCAATTTTAAATTTAATTCCGAAAATGTAATAGATTTCCTGCCCGGTGAATTAGATATCATGAAAGCCTAACTTGATGAACGCGAATGTCCAATATTCACTCAAGAGAGTGATGAAATATGTTTCTATTGTTCCCTCAGCGAGTTTTTAATGAAAAATTGAATACTTGCGTTCAGCAAACAACCATAGAACTAAAATCAATTTAATTAAATTACATTTTACGGTTCATTAATGAAGTTTTTCAAGCAAAAAGACTCCCTATTACTTATTAAATGAATTCGCAGAGCAATTAATTATGCTGCCAATAAATCACGAATATGTCTGGTAAACAAATTTATCTAATGTTATGAAAGTGAGTCGTTTTTGCATAATTTTTGCTCTTAAAACTGAGTTTTAAGCAAAAGCATAGTTTTTTCTCTGAATTCTACAAATATAACATGGTTTCTACTTTTTCATTTTTTTATTACAAGCCGCCTATTTTACAAATTCTTTATTTCATTACAAGACAAAAGTTACGAATTCCTACAAAATTAAAGTTAAGTCAAACAGGAGTATAATTGATATACGAATATAAACAGGAGTATAAACGATATACTTCAAAACTGAGTCGCAATGAGAAAAAATTCTATAATTCCGGAAATCGAACCGAGGGACTTCTACTTTCCGGGTCACTTCGCATACCAGGTGCTATTCAGGGAGGACTACGCTTGACTTTTTTTTGAGATTTATTCCCATATGGAATGACCCCAAACGTGTATTGATTCATTTTCAGGTGGGTCTTTGGTTACGTTCAGGAGTATACATCTCGAACGATCGTTGAAAGATACCACCCCGAGGTTCTTTGATTTCTTCGGTAATTTAATTAAGGCCCTCGAGGTCCATCCAATATGTCCATCCAACGTTAGGGAGCCTAGCGAGTGCCTAGCAACATAAACATAGGTAAAATTGTCAGAGGATTGCTGGAACTTGGATGGCGTAATAGTTTGAGCAGGGGCCGACAAGGGAAAAGTCCGTGTAAAGAAAGAGCTGAGGCTTTCGCGGCTTATTTATGTTGAGGAATGCTTTTCGGGTAACTCACCGGCGTTTCTGGCGACGGCGACAATTCGACGACACGGCTATCGAAACGTCGCGACGTTTCGATAGCCGTGTCGTCGAATGGGAACTACTGTCATCAGAGTAGGCTCATCGCATAGATACACACCGATCTTGGACGGCCAGTAAAACATTGGCCGATTTTTACTGGTGAAGCGCTGCTGGCACATCCGGATTGACTTATGAATTTTAACCGGTCAAGCGGTCACTTGCTTGGTTTTCATGATCAACCGTCCAAAATTGGTGTAATTGCAAGAGGCCAAACATGCACCACACGGCCGGACAGACGGCAATGGAAAACACAAACATTCTAATATATCTTGGCAGCGGTGGCGTAACTAGGATTATCCTTTGGGGACCGAATTGCCTGGAGTGGTGACTCACGCCCCAAAGGCAACATCCGGGAAATTTTTGAAAAATGAAATGCCTGGGAATACATTTTACATCATTTTGGCACTAAAAATTTAACTTTAAGCAGATGCAGTAATTGAATTTCAAAACTAGACAATAGTTATAATATTTTTTTTTATTTCTCTGAGGCTTGGGGGGGGGGGAGGATATATCCCCTCAACCCCCCATAGTCACGCCATTGGTTGGGAGAGATAATGAATCTGACTAAATCCGAAAATCATTCCTTCCCATGCGTCCATGGTTTGATTCCCTATCCATGCGAGATTTTTCCATTGAAATTAATATGAATCAGGCGTGTACCCTATCTGTGTGCCCCGCAAATCAGTTTCCTCCACAGAAGCCCCCAAATGAAGCCCGCCTCAATTGACTCCACACCTAAATGTGCTTGACGTCCAATTTACTATGATGGTATAATGTGGCTTATTTATGAAGACAGGCATCCAAGCTACTCGTAAATTGATTGTAAATCAGTTTTTAATTTAATTCGCGAGTGTAATGGATATCAGCCCAGGCAGTGCTGTAGTTGGGCCGGTATAAGCCGGTACGGTGTATCCCCCAAAATCCAAACACGTTATAAGCGTACTGGTTAAACTACCCTTTTTAAATCTGTAAAAAAATAGCTCTACTGTATACTGTCCAATGGATTTCAGAAAGAAAAATCGGAAATGAATATTTACTTATTCAGAGTTATCTCGTGGCACAACTTGGAACTAATCTAAGAGTTTGAGTTTGAAATTTCAATCGTGGATGGATGTATAAAATATGTTCAGCTGTTGGCAATTTTCGGTGAGTACCGCTTAAATTTTTTCCCAACTACAGCACTGAGCCTAGATGAACTACATATCATGTACGCAACCTGATGATCGCAAATAGCCAATATTTACTTAAGGGAGCAATGAAATGTGTTTCTGTACTTGTTTCAGCCAGTTTTAATGAAAGTTGAATACTTGCCTTTATCAAACAATAGGTGCAGTGAAATTGATTTAATTTTGTTACATTTTGCAGTTCATTAATGCATATTATGATTTAAATTCTCAAAATAAAGGCCCCGCTTCAAATGAACCCCCATAATATTTAGCTACTGCATTGGAGAGACTGGTGTGGTTGTGTGCGGAAATTGTTTCGTTTTTACAAAGCTTTTATTAGCTGCCTCCTCACCTTTGCTGTTCTGTTCCCACTTTTGCACCTGCCTTGAAGCGAGCCTCGAGCTGATGGGCGACTCGAGCCGGCAGCTGTCCTCCTCTCTGCCTCCGCACGTGGGCAACTCCATCTCGCGGCCCACTTCCGGCGACAGCCACCGGAAGCACCATCACCACCACCATCACCACCACCACCATCACCACCACAAGCACCACCACCGACACCGGAACCTGCACCGCTCCGTCGCGAGGAACGGCGTCGTGGATCCCAGCACCGTGGTGCTGCTCAAGAGGAAAGCCAACAAGGTGAGAGCGCTAATATCCTCTCTCCCTCCCAACACAGCTTTTTTTCTTCGGAGCAAGTTGACAACTAAAGAACTTAGTACCACCCTATTAATCTCGTTAAGTTAAATTAAGAAAAAGGCGGTTAAGTAATTAGCAGACGTAGCGGCTATAAGTCATTATGTTCGTCGTCCTTTTGACCCACCATCCAGTTTGTTACCCAATTTATTAATGCTAAAATAACAATTGGGATGTCAGCAGCCTAGTGGATGGAAGGGTCCCTTCTCCATATCATTTCAAACCAACGCGAGTCGAAGTACTCTGGCACAAAATTTAGGAGGACGTATCACTTCTACTTGACCTTTATTTTTTTGCTGGCGCATCACTCGTTTAAATTTTATGCTATCATCTAGACATTTTCCGTATATCCAAAGCGAGCCTCGGTCAACGTTTGCAAGAATCTCACGTATGAAAATTTCACTTCTGTATGTTCTCAGATGTAAAGTATTTATACTTGAGATACGTGCAAAGGTTGACAGATTCCAAAGTGTCCCTGAAATTTTCAAGATGACTACGCAGGTCTTAAACGAGAGATTAGTCATAAAGACGTTAAAAATGCGATCGGCCAAAATAGAGTGTCCCGTCCCCATAATCTTACTTTAAGCGATACTTGATTTAGCACATGATCCGGTATACAACCTCGTAATTAGATAATACCATCTTGAAATCAGTAAATGAAAGATGATGCAAGCAAACGCTAAACTCTCGTGGTTGAATTGAGAGGGTGTGAGGAGGACTTTGCCATTGACGCGAATCAGCATCAAGATGTCCACAGTCACTCAATTATGGTAGTCTTTGAAATATTTCCGCCAGTCCAGGACTTTGAACGCGGACCTTAATGGTGGAAAGCCAAAAAACTAGCCTCATCACCCGCCCGATCCCTTTGGAAGGAGGAGCTCCCTTACATTCGCCTCGTAATAGTTTATATAAATGGATGCTGTTAACTTAAAATAGGAAGAGGCATCACTGAATTCCGCGGTCATTCTCTCGCGCATGATTCCTTAAATTAATCAAGGCTAAAAGATTTAATTTCTGTTAACATTCCCAAATGGGGATGGGATCAACGCTTTTGAGATGTGGGTGCGGAGAAGGCTAGAGAGAATGAAGTGGGTGGATAAAGTGAGGAATGAGGAGCTGCTGGAGGGAGTTGGGGAGGAAGTAGAAGAAAGAGAAAGGGGAATTAGATCGGGCATAATTAAAGAGGGAAGGGGATTTTAGATACTGCAGTCGAGGGCACAGTTGAAGAAGAAGAAAAAAGGAGAGGAAGAAGAAGGCTGAAGATGCCAGACGCTTGAGGTCGGAAAGAAGATGTAAGGAAACCAAGGAGGAGGCGCGGGACCGGAGGAGGCGGATACAACTGGTTTTTGGCAGCGGCGCAGTGGTTTTGGGGGAGAAACCCTCCCCCCCCCCCCCCCCCCCCCCCCCCCAGAGCTCAGAGAAATTTTTAAGTTTAATTCATTTTACTTAATTGGATTAATATTACCTACAGAATAGTGTAAAGGTTAATAAAATATCCCTCCGAAAGCCGTAAAACGCACTATTTGAACCATTTATCTTAAATTTTTCTGAAGAAGGGCCCCCCACCTCGCGCTTACCATAGCGGTTATTCCATACACTTCGGACCTCCCAGTATTAGTTGCGCCTGAATCCCCCCACCTAGCCTTTATTCCTAGCTGCGCCCCTGATATTTGGGACTCGCCATTGGGCAGAAAACAAGTTAATGATGATTCCCTAAACCATAAGGCAACCCCCCTTATACTCGTCAAGGTCCTACTCGATATTACTTAAATTGATGGTTTATGGCGTTAATTTTTGGAATTTATTCGTGTTGTATGAAAATTAAACTATGTTTTTTTTCCACATAAAATCATTGTGGAAATTGTATGTGGAAAAACATAGTTTAATTTTAATTCAATCGATATTACTTATCGAAATCTAAACTCTTAAATGCTATTCCTCGCAAGATCAATTAATCTATTATACAAATTAGGAATAAATTTATCGCCCTGCGCTCATCGACGCGGGCAAAACCGATTAAGAAACGAGTGAAATGGAGCATAAATCAAGCCTCTACGGGACTGACTGGGGTCTTAATCTGTGTAGTTGTATTAGGAACGGCAAAAATGTCCGGTGGGCAATTTTCCCACTGCGACCCACTAATTCAAAGAATTGAAATCGACGCTTACAAAATGCACATGGTTCTGCAGGCCGTTCTCTTTGACCCGACACTTTCTCGACACCAGGGAAGCCCGAGGACAGCGATAAAAGCCCATCCCGAGGGGATTGCCTCATCTACCACGTCCCGAGCGAAGCCACATAAAACGCCCCGGTGTTTTCTCTTCAGGTCGAACTCGACGTACTCCCAGCCGATTGTATCTCTGCAGCGCTCCCCAAAAGATATATACGAGAGGCAAGCCAAATGTCCGAAGCCTTCTCATAGTCATTCATAGAATTTCGTTCCTAAGATTGGTATACTACAGCCGACCGTTTATTCCTTTCCCAAGACTGTTCATTTGCCTTTGATGCTCTTCTTCCCCGAGTCTTTCTTCATTTGCTGTTTCTCCATTTCCCTTAGATTTATTTTGTTCTTTACGTAATAAATTATTTTTAGATTTTATCTTTGTCACTGTTGCAAATCATCGGAAAGTTTTTTTAAGCTTAACGAAAATTTAGGTTTCATATAGTTTTTTAAATTCATTTTACTTAATTGGATTAATATTACCTACAGAATAGTGTAAAGATTAATAAAATATCCCTCCGAAAGCCGTAAAACTCACTATTTGAACCATTTATATCAGCATGTAAGCATGTAAGCATATGTAAGCATGCATATTTTGTACGCCAAAGTTGTGGATAATATCGCTTTTTCTGGGCGTTCAGAAACCTAGTCCACAATGACAGAGGTCGTTGAAATAAAATGCGCACAAAGCCAAAAAATCTGATGAAGAATATAATAGAAGAAGATAATAAAGTACTTCCAGGTATAATCTTTTAACATTTAAAATTGTGTAACACAATGAATTTCGGACAACTTACAACATCTGATAGCTCTCGTCCAGATATTTTTCCGTGAATTTCGATTGCAAGAGAAATTAAAAAATAATTCTAATACTCGGAAGTGTTTTTATACTAATGACAGCTTCAATGACAAAGGCAAAGAAACCTATTATTACAAATTGCTTCTACTTCTAATTTTGAAAATTTCAAGACTATCCAGAGGACAAAAACATTATTTCTTCAAATTTGTAGCAACCACATCCCTTTTTGGAAAATCGATGATTACCGGGGGACTTCTCGGAAACTTTTCTCCCGCTATAATAGTCGATGATTGCTGCCAAGAGAGCGGTAACTACCATTCATGGAATACTTGATCAAGAACATATTGACCAAATATTGATTCAGGGAATGGCCTTATCAAATTTTGAAAGCGCTCATTTCTGAAGTTTGGGGTTAGCGGGTGCCCTATCAATTATTTTTTAATGCTGTATTTTACGTCGTCCGAATGATAAATAAGATTCTTCCGTGACTTGATAAATTTGATAATTGCAATAAGTGCTGCATCCCTTCGAAAATTTCCATTCATCATTTGGGATCCAAAATGTTCCGCAGTGGAATGGCGCAGTGGTAGGTAGGAAGCGTGTGGGGTGATTTTATTCGGAATGACGGGACTAGCTTTGACATATTTTGAGCTAAAAATACCACTTTCGTGTGAGGTAAAAGCAGAGGATAGCTAATGGATTTCACGCCTATCAATACATTTGGCGTGTCCTTTGTCGCAAACTAAAATCATTCGAGTCATTATTTCGCATTGGGAAACTTCACGCAAATTTCATATCAATTTTTGAGTAATTTCAAATATAATTAGAACTATTTACATGGTCACGTCAAAATAAATGAGTCTTTTTCTGCAATATTTGAAAAAAATTTCAGCTCAAATAAAAAATTAAACTATTGTCAGATGTAAAGTCTAAACTTCGATTCTTCACAGGTACAGTCTAAACAGATTCTTCACTAATAAATTTACAAAACGTTGCGCAATAAACGCTCCCATGCTACTCACTCAAGATGAGAAAATTTATTATTATGGCTTATTTGGCAAAATAAATAGCTTTTTACTAAATAACCTAAGCAAATATTTATCCTTGGGCATGTGATGGTATTCAGAAGGAGTTATTATAATTGAGGAAGATAAAAAACATACATGTCCCCCTTGAAAATCTGTCTTCTTATTGCGGCATTTTCATATTAGATACCCCATTAAAACAACCAAAAATGGACTCTTTAAGAGATTTTTCTGTTTAGATTTTTTCTCATGTAGGAAAGCAGAACTGAATCTTCAACTGAATTCGGTGAAAGTGGACAACTCCATCGCGAGGTCAAGAAGTTGCCTTGGAAACTCACTTGAAAACACTTCCGCGATTGGGAATAAGAGCTGAGCTGAGGTGATTCGAAAGGTTCGCAGTGACATCCCGACATCGAGGACGCGAAGAAAATTCATTGATCGAAAGGCTCCCATCGACGATGGGTCCGGGTGTGAATCTGACCGAAGCATTGGAAGGAGCGGGAGAGGAGTGGGAGGGAGTTAGAACGGGGGATACGGAGTCATCGACCGTGGCGCTGCCCTCCTTTGTCACGCGGTTCCTAATCTGGGTGAGGCTCTCTCAAAATTGGAGCGACAGTGAAATGCGCTATTTCAACGCCCCATCAGAGAGCCTGAGTATTTTCATAGGTTTCTACCCGGTTTCCACCCCTTGCCTATCCGCGGGATACTTATGGGTTGGCATAGGTAACCCGAACGGGTTCAAACGTCACTTGGGTGGTCAATTCTCTCCTTCTTTATATTTATAGATACCCAGGTCTGCTCTGTGACACTAATTTTGGATTTTTACTGGAGGATTTCAATGATAGTGGCACTTTTACCATCTCAACCAGGGGTGATATGTCAAGTGGACATTTAATTCAAGAGTATGATGACACCTTATATGTTTGCCACTCAAATTGTCTGAGATCTCTCATCGAATGAGGCTATGCAATGTATATGCACAAAATGTTCAATATGCCTATGTCTTCTTGGATTACGCTTTGGCTCCCAGTTGTAAATTATGACAATGTGGATCTTCTACGCATTACTAGTAATGATCATTTTAAAAAGTCAATTGTAGAATAGGATCGTTTCCATCGTCAAAGAAAATGAAAGGCATCGATTGCGATTCGTTACCCACCATTAGTGTATTCATAATATACCATGAATTATTTGCTTTTAGAAATCCCAGTTTAGACGAATGTTAATGGTCAATTTTAATCTCTTTTGAAAAAGAGATTACCAATTTTCGTCAGGAGCATTACATCGTCTGAGATTAGCAATGCATGCATATGGCACAGAGTTCAGGGAAACTTAATAATCACCTACTAAAATTGCCTATGGTCGGAAAGTTTCCTTCGCTTGATAGGGTATTAATAATCCTTATTGAAGCCAAGCACGACCTGCTAGCAGGGTACTCTGCTACCTGCGAACGGCCTGCATCGTAGCGGCGCTCATAGCCTCGAACCAAAATGGCCTCACACGGCGACAGCAGGAACCAGAATGACGTCTATCGGGATTTTCCCAGCATTTATACTTAGCCGTCGCGTTTTCGCGCGCTTGAAAATTTTCACTTTTCATTTAATCTCGAAAAATAGATATTGTTATTCAAAAATCTTAAAGCGTGAAGTACACACTCCAGGAGTTATAATCTTTCGATTTAGGCAATTAAAAAAATAGGAATCCACCCGATTCGCGTGGTGTGCGTAAACACTCTGAAGATAGCATGAACGAAACACTACCTCAACTACGTTATATTGCTGATAAAATAACCGAGGTGACGGAGCGAAAGAGTATTGGCCCGAATTGATGTTTTTGTTTTGCATTATGAGTTTATTTTAAAAGAGGAAAATCAGCCTCAAAGTACCTCAAAATAAAAATGACAGTGTGATATATTTTGAGACGACGATATAGTACATGCAAGTAAATAGAAACGTTGGCTATGGCAGCTTTTTTGTCAAATTTGGGCAAAATAATTAATCCAAGTAGCATGCAATGGACTTAATTAGTAAATTACCTTTACGAAATTACGTTTATTCACACTGTTTACGCGGAATAAAATTTTACCTTAATCTACGTAAGTGGGCGTATTTTGTTTTTAAGGAGAGTTCCTTCGACTTTTTGGTACCTACATTCGGCATCTATTACTATAAAGTCTAAAGTTCAAACTTTAAGTTCATTACGACTATTGCAGTCAACCTATCTTAAACTATTTTTGTGTCCTAAAAGCTCATGGCTACATTAAATTGCCGCGTCATACAAAAAGTCCTCCTCTAACATGGCTCCATGTCGCAAATCATTTTCTGCCTTATTCCGCCCATCTATGGAGCTTTCCCGAGAACTGTTAATAGTTTATAGCGTAGTAAATCAAATACTCTAGCGAATAAATGGGTACTTGTTCCACTTCATTTCTTGTCTGGGCACTGGAGAGCCATATTTGGTATTCGTAGGGCTGTAGGCCAGTACACTCGTGGGCTTACATCATATCTGCCGGATCGCTAGGGCGAGCGAAATTGGGAGATTTTTCATAGAAATGCCAATGGGAATACATAAAGGCCTTAGTCCGTCCCGGAGAAGTTCAATCGCTCGCTTTTCAATCGGCTTTCAAGAATCTCCTCAGCAAGGCCATAAGCACAGAGCCATTCTCTTAATATTTCCATTCGAGCATACACACTCTCGACCAATAGCGTAGAAAAGTCATGAATCCGATAGATAATATCATCTCGGATATAAACTTCTATTATCAGTTCTACTAATAGCTTATTTCCCCGTAAAAAATTCTGATCGCTCTACAGTCAGCGGGGCCAAATGGCGACTTTTGTAAGTTCATTTACACCTACATTGTGCGAACTTGGGGCGTTTACTGACACACCGAAAAATAAAATGGGAGACAAGCCTACACAAGTCAAGTACGTAATGCAATAAACCGGGAAGTAAGGTGATGGGGAGAGCAAAATTCATGACGGCAGTAAGGGTAAACAAGGACATGGACGCTTACCTTACTTCAGTTGCGATGCCTGCAAGCGCTCGCCCGAGGACGACTTGCCCAGCCAAAGGCGTATTGCACTCAGACTCGTCTCTCCTTCACCGTAAACAAATGTGTCCCGAAGAGCCAAAAATCCCGAGAAATTCCATTGTCAAAATAACCAAAAGACGATCGGATTGCGCCAAAGGAAGAGAGAGGGAATTACAAAATAGGAAAGGTAGAGAAATTAAAAGCCTACCCCCCAAGTGGTGCCAACGTACGTACTGCCCCGCAAGATGCCTCTTTAGGACACCGGCCGTCGAAACAAAAGAGGGAAAAGGAAAAGATATGGATGATGGAGACTATAGGTGAATGCTGAGTTCCAGCTAGCATTTATTAAAGTCCTTAATTGTTTGGGGGGTAAACGAATACCCTTCCGCTCGGAAAAAGATCTCTCTTAATTTATCGTATCTGCCGGACCTGGAGATATGATGAGGTTCCAAGGCGATGTCATCTGCGTCGCTCTGAAAGATATCTATTCTTAGCAGCTCAAGCAATCGAAGTCTAGCATGTAGCCTCCGATTCTTATAAGGCTAGCTCCTTCTTTAATTACTGTCAAAGTTGTGTCACGCATCCTGTTCCCTCGCAGCACTATTTGATCAATCGCGCAGTTTTCCTTTGTATTTCACTAAGTTTTTTTGCACTGGAATATAGCCGCGTATGCAAGGTATGACCCGACGACTGCTAAGTACCACCTCTCTTTCACCTTTGCATACGAAAACTTTTATGTGAAAATTTCAAATGTGCAGTGGGTGATGTTCGACAGGAGAATAACATTTTCAAATTCGTGAGGATTTTATTCAACACGTACGTTTTCCTCCCTCTTTGTCTGTGCGTCAGGGGACGGCCGTGAGCTCCGCGCTGAGCCTGTCGGCCGTGTTCCAGGGCCACCGCCAGCGTCGCCGCTTGCACGACGAGGAGATGGGCGCGGTGGCGCCGGGCGAGGAGGGCGAGGAAGGGGAGCGGGACGACTTCATCGGCGAGATGCGGCGGGTGCGGCCCGCATCCGTCCGCTCCTCCTCCCTGCTACACTCCGTCGAGGACCTCTCCACGGACTCGACGTGCGTGTACAAGGACAGCAGCCGGGGCAGCATCCACGGCCTCCACGAGAGAGGGGGCAGCTGGAGGCGGAAAGGGGCGGGCGGCGGCGGGGGCATAGGGGACTCCATCCTGCGCTCCTTCCGCACCGCGCTGCCCGAGAAGAGGAAACTGCACGGCAGCAGAGGCGGGGGCAAGAAGGGAGCAGAGCAGACCGCCGCCGAGGGAGACTCCAGGTGAGCGGGAGACGTCAACTGGAGTTTGCGAACGGGGGATATATCTTAGACCTATACCAGCCCCCCCAGAATCTTCCAACCACTTCATTAGTGGCTCTACATCCTCTTTTTGTCCGCTTTGATCGTTGTTTCTAACACTGGAGCCACTTGTACATTTTCCCGCCTTCAGCCCTGTGTTTACTGCGGAAGTAGGCATTTCAGTGATTCACTATGATGTACCTCGTTTTTTTACAGTTTTTTATATGAGGCATAAATACTATACTATAAATGGAGTTTTTCTCTCCATCTTGTCCTGTATATTTAACGTTAAATTTGTATCTAGGAGTATGGGTCTTGAAAAATTTCAAGTGCAATTCTTGCCAACGTTTTGGTACATTAATACACCTTCATCAGGGCTTTCTGCAATGAACATGTATTGATGGTAAATAATTAATAATTAATTATGGTAATTAGCTACCATGTAAACATTGCTGAAAGCCATGTTAGCGTGTAAATATACCAAAATTTAGGCTAAAATTGCATTCAAAATTTTTCAAGACCTATGAGAGCTCATCCCAATCAACCTGCTTACAGACCAGCACTGCTTGATAGTAGTTGGGTGCTATGCATCAACATGGCTGGTTGTGAAAGACTTTGGGCTCTACTTCACTCCCTTTGTGCCTTCACAGCTATTTACATAAATGAGCATGAAAATTTTCTCCCAATGAAGAGCAAACTACATATTTTTTCATGTCCAGACATTTCCATTTATTATTCAGATATTTATTTATGAGAATTTACTTCTCTGAATTCCCATCATTTATCACTGACATTATCTTTTTCTCTCCCGTCATCAGTCGCACCTCTCAACTCCAAAATGGCACAGTGGCCGGCCACCCCACGGACAGGGTGGGCAGTGTGGGGGGAGGGGCGGAGGCACAGAGGGGCGACAGGGCCCACGGAAGAGTATCGCTGCCCGACAACTGTGTCCTCACCTCCTCCACAAAGGCAGACACCTCAGCAGATGGAGCAATTGCAGCCTCAGCACCTGGCACGAGGAAAACCAGCACTGATGATGGGGCACCACCAACTAGGAGAACATCACAGGTAAATAAGCCTACGATAAAACCCAAATTTCTTTCCTCTGTGCAATGAAAATATCACCTCTGCAAAAACATCTCAAGCTTAATTTCTAAATGTGAGCAAAATCTAATGCACAATTCATCAAATTTTATGCATGAATGGTTTTTTGAATCTGTTGTTATTACATCAATACTGTAACCCCCACCGCGCGGGGCACATTCGGGGAGGGGGAGATTGGAGGGCAAAAGGGGAGGGCAGAGGTGTAGCGGGGATATTCCGTGCACCTGGGGCGAGGGAATGGGATTTTGGGAAAGGGTAGGGGGGGGGAAGTTTAGGGGTGATGAGACCTGAGACAGGAGCGTTCGGATAAAGAAAGCCGTTCGACTGCGTAGTTCGCTCAACATAAATTTAATGAGTTTAAATATGATAATTTACAAATACAAGCAAATCAATGGCAAAAGTAACAATTAACTTCTTCTCCTTGAATTCAATGAAATACAACGCATAATTCACTATGCTGCACAACAGAAAAATTTCAGTCCTTAACCTAAACCCAAAAAAAATCACGCTACACGTTTTCACATTCATAACCCATACAAAAACCACAAAAAAGGGGACCAATAAATAAAAAACAAAAAGAAACGGGGGAATGGAAATATGAAACAACGAAATAGATATTGCACTGAAATTCACACGGTAATGGGGAAGTACTGTCCTCTTCTCTATTTGTGCGGGGGGGGGGGGGAAATTTTACAAACGTTTTTAATGAATTCTCTTCTTGACTTGGTGAAGTGGGAATTTTCTTCTGTTCCTAGAGGGGGGGGGGAATGGGATTTCGTGGCTTTTTCTCTTACAGTTTGTTGAATTTTCGGGGCTCTCGATCTGCTGATCGTGGCGATTCGGTTCCGCGGCGTAGGCTGCTCTGCGTCAACTCCGGCAGGTTCACGAGTGGGATATGGCCTCTTATGCGACAGTTGGGAGATCCTTTCATCGGCACCACGAGTCTACCTTGCAACTCCTACTCGCATTGGGCACCCTCTCTCTCTCTCTCTCTCGGGATCTCTCCACCAACTTTGTCTTCTCTGCCTCCCCACACTCCGCCTACTCTTGGGAGCGTTTTTTGTTGCTTGGAACCGCCAAAAAAAAAAATAGAAGCCTTTTTCCTCCGGTGCACCACGTTATATAGCCATTGAGGGGAGGAAACACCGGGGAGGGGGGGGTCAGGGGAAAGAAAGGGATGATGCACTTGGGGCTGGACGGTCACTTCACCAAGGACACGGGGGGGGGGGGGGGAAATCACGCTCTTCTTCGTCTTAAGAGTTCGACTTGCACACTTTAGGGGGGGGGGGTGAAGCATTACACATTGTGGGGAGGAAAATAGGGAAACATCAAATGGGGACTCAATGATTCATGACACTCACGCACATATTCACATGGACACATATCAAAAGAAAAAAAAAAACGGCCTTCCTTTACCTCACACTCCCGTCTCATGCGCCACTATGTAAGCGGGCAGAATGCACCGGTTACAATACAAACCAAGAGCTAATATAGCTTCACACAGAGGCACTTCTGTCACTCTTCACTCCCATAGATCTCTATTCTATCAATCAAGTTCACATCTCTTCCTAGAGATCGATAAACATTCTTCCACTCTTAATTTTATACGATTCTTTCTCCTTGCAGTCGATTGTACTTTCTCCATCCACCTTCATACCCGCACCCAAAGCATGTCTTCTTTACTCTTATTCTTCTTTGGCAATGTGAACTTTTGCTTCATCCATCACGAATGCATATTGATACCTCCATTGCATAAATGCTCAATAATTGCCCACCAAATCGAATCTGCTCATCTAGCACTATAAGGGCTATCTAGAAGAGCGAATTTGATTTGGTGGGTGATTGTTGAGCGTTTATGCAGTGGAGGTATCGATATCCATCATACTCTTTGCCAAACTTTGAATAAAACTCTTTCTTAAAATATTTCCGTAATTGACTCTATTCCTTTGGTATAGTCCCACTTAAAAGTCTTACCCATTAATCTTGATTTACCTAACAGTCAAGACACAATTATTTAATTTAACTCTTAAATCTACACCTTTGTTCAACACTTTATATTATCTCATGGCACAGAAATTAACAGATTTTGTATTAGTATTTGACTACATAATTACTAATTTGATAATTTTGTCAACTATTTATTACAGGCAGAGAAGTCAATAGGCAGACCATCAATTACATCTATCTCAGAGGAACCAGTGAAGTCAACAGTCCCAAGAAAAAGCATGGACAGCACAATTGACAATGAGCTTAAGGAAGAAGAGGTAGGGTCTGATGAGGATGAGGAGGAACATGTCAAGAAGAGCAAAGGGGATGGTCAGGCAGGAGGGGCTGAGGAACAAACCTGTAAAGCATCCACCAAACCCCAAGAAAGCAAAGAGGAGGCGATGAAGGAAGGTGCAGGAGAGGTCGCAAACACACAAGATACCACCAAACCAAAACTGCCTGCTGCTGATACAACATCAGGTGCATTGGAGATCAAGGAGGGGGTCACTTACCTCACACAATTTGGGAGCGAGCCAGTCATCAGTATAGATTTCCACAGGCCGAATGCAAGGAGGGCAGGAACACTTGATAACCAGTCAACTGTTCCAGAAATAGCTCGGAGAGAAATTCTTAATGCAGGAACCTTGGGACAGGCTCAGGAAGTGGCAGCACATCCACTCAAAGTGACCGAGAAAGAGGATAGCTCAAAAGATGGCAGCAAACAAAAGGATCAGAAGGGCTTCACAGACCCTAGCGCCTTGAAGACCAGTGCTCCCAATGGATTCCTACCCAGCCAGGCCACAGGGTTAGCCTTGGAGGCTTCCCAGAAGTCCCAAGGGGTCGCCGAGGAAGGCATACGAGAACTGGAGCAGAGGGCTGATCACATTTACCGCAGGAAGAGCCTTGTCAGCATGGCTTCTTCAACCGCATCCTCTTCTGAGGTGACTGCCACATCTTCAGTCGAGTCCACGAATGGTTGCTGTGCATACCTGGACCTCACTCTCCTGCGAGACCCAAAGTTCCTCGCCATGGGAACGTCGGTGGCGCTCATGTCCGCTGGATGTCCGTACGCACTCTACTTCCTGCCGGCCCACACTGCCTCTTCGGGAAGGTCAAGGAATGAGGGCAACTGGTTGGTGTCCATCTCGGCACTGCTGGATCTCGTGGGCAGATTGGGCTGTGGTGTGCTGGCTGACTTGCACCTATTTGAAAGAAGGAAGGGATATATTGGAAGGTGAGGGATTTGAAATCTAATTCGATCTCTTTAGGGTACCTAACTCTGGAAATTAAGTGCTTATGCAACTTGAAGTGAGTGAATTGTATTATAATTTATGTACTGGTATGTGTGCCTTTGTCAGTGCAGTTGTGGGGGCTTTAAGTGCTTAGAGTAAAAGTACAGATATTTACATCAGGGATGAATAAGAGAGAGGTGAGAGCAAATGGCCACTCATCTCATCCTCCTTTTGATATCCCTACTTCCTCTGAAGAAAGACAAAAATATACTAAGTGCGTAAAGTTCTAAATTAGGTATCTAAAATGGTTTCAAACTGAATAGATCTAAAATGAAAAAATTGTTCTAAATTTCACTTGTTCAATTACATATTCAGTGCTTATGGGTCTCATGCATGCATTTCAGATTATTTTAATGTTTTATGGGAGAACCTTCCGAACCCATGTTCACTTGAGAAGCATCACATATCTCCACAGGTGGCCCATTAATCTGTAGTGATCTATCCAACCCAAACCTATCCTCATAGTCTGCTATTGCCAATATTTATCTCTAATATTTCAAGTTTGACAATCACATCTGTCACGAAGAATAAAAAAATTTCTTTATATTATCCATAATCTTAAAAGGTGTAAATTACATTTAGGACATTCTCTGAAACTGTAAATTTTCTATTTACAGCATTTTTGGTGCTGGGATGTCTGTTCTCCTGCTGCCGGTGGCAACTGCAAGTGGAGGCTTTGGAGCAGCGGCATGGTTGTCAGGGGCTTATGGTCTTTGCCTTGGAGCATGGTTTCTCCTGGTTCCAGTACTATTAGCTGATCAGCATGGCACACGCAACATTTCCTCATCATACGGACTAGTGAGGTTGTTCCAGAGTTTTTCAGCTATATCAGTGCCTCCTTTTGCAGGTATGACTGTTGGTAAACCCTTAGTTCTCTTTGTATGAAGGCATTTAGAGTTTTTATTTCACTTCACAGAAAATTCTTCAGACTTATCTCATTAGACCAAGCACTTTTAGCAACGTATTGGGGTCAGTTTGGTTATTGGTCCCACAGTGGACTGCCTTATTGTGAACACAATTTTTGCAGCATCATTTTCTTTTGAAATACATATTATAAAATGGGAAAATGAATTGGAGGGAAGTACTTATTCTATACCAAATTAAGTAAAGGCGAAATTAACTATATTGAACTGAAACTACACACATATCATCAAAAAATTATTTTTTGGGGCTATGCAGCATGACATGCAGCTACATCCCTTTATGGCATAGGCTACTATAGTGTGAGGAGGTGCTAGGGTACATTATGGGCCATTGGCATCAATTGCTGTAAAACTTTGTGGGAGACGGGTTTCCCGGAGGTCTGGGGGTACGGAATACCTCCCGTGTAAGAGGAGCCCAGGAGCCCTCCCCCAGAAATTTTAAAAACACCATAGAAATTATGATGTCAAAGCAATATTTACCCCATTTTATACCCAATTTTTATCTAATTTTTTACCCCATCAGGAGAAAAAATGCTAACTATGCTTAGGTATTCATGATGACCTCACAAAATGCTCTTGGGGACGTATCCTAAATAACTAATATTTGGGGGAAGGCATCCCCCACAAGATCGACACCAGTGTTATAGGAAATGCATTCAATATGTATTAAAAAGCATTAAGGGTATGGACTTCTTTGTATAAACTGAGCATTATTTTTTTTAACTACCTCACAGGTTTCTTGCGTGATGTTACTGGAAGTTATGAGGCATGCTTCTACTTTATGGGCACATGTATGGTTCTGGGAGGATTTATAATGATGTTACAACCCATGGCATCAGAGTGGTGTTGCAGAGAAGAAGGGTCTCCCAAAGGTAACCCAAATATGAAGAGGAATGGCTTGACTCCGCTTCACCCATTGGAAAAGTCAAGGAATCAAACTGATACGACTCTTGTACGAGACTGAGATTAGTAAGATATTCTTGGAATAAATATATGTTAATTGTACGTATAAATATGGAGTTAAACTTGTAAAATGTCTTGTACTCTGTGAAAATGACAAAAATGTTCAAAGTAAGGCCTTTTCATCGAAAGTTTTTTACAAGGACTGAAGAATTTTTTAAAGAGCATTTTTAAATTTTTAAAGTAATGGTCATTGAGTGAGTGAGTTGGGGTATTGACATGTCCTTCCTATTGGTTCAGAGTATTTTCAGAAAAATATTTGACTGATTATGAAGGGAGATGGAAATTATAAACCTTATTTACCTCTCATTAAAGCTTTTCTTTTCTAATTGGGTGACACACATCTGAAGCATGAGATTGGCACAGGGTATCAAAATTGCTTCCAATGCCATCAAACAGTGTATCACCAAAATATGTCATATTTCATTCACAAATGTTTTTTTTTCATTATCATCTTCAATTCAAACAATTTCAAAGACTGCAAAAAATTCAACCCTTGAACTTATTCAATAACTATTTACATGACAAAGAACTGACTACCAATTGGAAATATGTACTGTCAACTTCAAAGCAAATCCCGAATATTTCTGAATCTATAAAAATATCTTGCATATATGCTGTTGCTATGGACTAAATATTTATTTTGATTCAGATTGATACTCTAAAGGGAATAACAGGGTTTCCGGGTGACTTCGTTGCTAAAAACCTGGTCAAACTATTGTTAAATTGAACTATTTTGTGATTAACAAATATTTTACCTGTATATAAAAGTCAATCATTGAGTTAAAAACTATCAAATAAATAATTAAATTTGCTTTCCATATCTGACTTTTTGCTTGAAGAGCTATAATCAAATGTTTTTTTTTTAATGCCTCTTATTATTTTGTCTTTAGACTACATGGTACTGCAACTATTGAATTTTTTTATTAATTACAAATGATGTTTGCATGGTACAATGAATTAAAGATCTTCAAACTATAAATATAATCATATAAATGATTTATGCTTTCTAAAAGAAGCCTCTCCCAGGAAGTCATGGTATACCACATTGAATTATTAATGAATTCTAATAATCCACCTTCTCTTAGTTTCACTTCGGTAGCAAAAGATTTAACATTGCAATAATTTCTTAGGAATAACAAAACTTAGCAAATGCTTGTTAACCATGAAAATTTCTTCAAGGTTTTGGATCTGCTCTTCAAATTCAAAATTAAAATATTGCAATTTCAGAACTACATATTGAAGATAATTCACACTGCCATGCTTTAAATAATTTTCATTCCATAGCATTTGAGCAATTAACATTTTATTTAATTAAATGCAAAATAATCTGTTCTATGTTATTGGTTAAAAATAATTAAATAGAAGCATTTCCCAAAATTTTCTTGCTCCTTTCTCAAAGAGGTTGAACTTGAGAGCTGTAGCACGGAGATGCTAAAAAAGTAACACCTAAATGACCCGTCTACAAACAATGGCAACCATTATACCCTCATAGAAGATCCTATGTATGTAATGTCCACTTCAAATTTGAATTTGGTAATGTCCTTCTAAATACATAGAGATACTTGGAATGTAAGTTATGTGACTTTCCCAGAAACCTACATCGTGCATCAATAATGCCCCATAAAATCATGAAAAATTTGAAATCGAAAGACCACATTAACTAACAAACTGCTCATTGACCATTTAAATAATTAATTGTAACACAAATGTCAGAATTATGAGACATAGGATGATACAAAAATTGCAAAAACATTTTTGATAAAACATTAAGTTCTAAAAAATTAACAAAAATACATAAAATGAGAACTGCTTGCATCTCAATAGTGAAATTCATTACAAATATATTTCAGAGTGAGAAAATAACAAAAGGTAGACAGTTAGCAATCTTTTAAGTAAGAAAATTAGTTGATATGAAATACTGCAAGATCCATTTCTGAAGCACTAAATTACAAACAGTGAAACATCTACTAGAAAGAAGAAGTCTATTCAACACAACTTCGGACATGATGCACTGGTTTTAATGAGGCCAAAGTGAACAGTAAATATTGATGATGCATGAAACCAGAAGTGTCAAACCTTATTGTTCATATTCACAGTGCTAAATAATGGAAGTAAATGGATTTATTTGGATACTTTAACAAAGATGCTACATAAATCAGGAGAGGACTCATTGACCCCTCTATGGTGAAAATAATTTTCTTTCTTCCAAACATTTCCAACAAATGCAATTAATTCCAAAAATAGTCCTGTGAAAATGCCATATTCTAAATGTTGTGCGGAGAAAAGCGTATTCTTGCAAATTTTTATAAGAATATGAACATTGCCAGCAAGCCATCCATTTTTTTAAGCAAAGTACTGCGTTTAGGCTTTGTTTTTTTTAAAGCATGCTCCGGCAAGAAATGTGAAAAATTTTAATGGCAGGGCAATACTCATATTGGTGATGTAAAATCCCGCCATGTACGTGAAATATCGTGCAAAGTTTCTGTGATACGCATTGTATGTACTATGTGACCAAATGTGAAAATACTAAGAGAAGAATGTTGAACAAAATATTTTTTCATTACAAAGTGCAATGCCAATTTTCTTTTGTTTTTTTTATGTGGAAATAAAGTTCTCATTTGTATCTCTATGATTTTTTTTAGTGTTTTATATCTTCAAGGATAATAAAGGGCATTTCAGTGTTCTGAATTTTTTTCTTCCCATGGCATAGTATTTGATATAGATTTAGATTATTGCATGTATCATTGTCAAAAATATTGTCAATGCATATTCACTGCCGGTTGACGTAGTGGTGGGTCACACATGACTTCCTCTTAACTCAATGGCAAATCAACAATTTTTCTTCATTTCATGTATGTAACTATTTAATGAAATGAAATATGGGGCATAATACTTGATATACCACGTACATACTGTTGCTACATATGTGGTGTAGCCCACTGGTGGGTTGTGATGCGTTCTAAAGGTATAGTACTTGGAGAGCTTCACAATAAAGGGTCCTCTTCATCCGTGGACCGAATTAATGGCTGTTCCATGTTCCTCCACTTTCCCTCACTCTATCCCATAGGAGGGAGGCTTCCAAGACCTGTGCCACCTTTAGGAGTGGCTAAAAGATGAACCAAGGCATAATCCACACCATACATATATGGTAACATTGACCGTATACGATACATATATATATTATAGGTAGGTAGTCCTCCAAACACTACCTCACTCTCCCTTTCCTACCCTCTAAAATGTTAAAAAAAAAAAATATATATTAGCATAGAAATAAAAAAGAATACAAAAATTTATCAACGGAGAGGGCACTGAAGATTCAGAAAAAATTATGATACAGAAGCAAAAGTACACATTTCGTAGGAAATGATCATGAATGGATGATCTGTCTCATTATAAATAATATTTCCCATAAAAGCATTCCCTCCATACTGGCAGATGATCAAAGTTCTACAGCCCATGTATTATGAGGGGTAGGGTAGCCTTATGCAGCATTCTGGCTACCCAAGAAAGGATCAATTCACAATAATTGCCATGGAAAAAAATTCCCCTTGACCAGGAATCGAACCGTAGAATGGGAATACATAGAGGGGAGGGACCCTGACAAAAATTATGGACCATTAAGAGGCTTTTGTAAAGTTTTCCTCAAAAGCCTCATGAAATCTTAGTGCTGATAAATGTATAACAAATCAAAACCCCATTCCAATGCCTGCATTGAAAACCACTGGGATTGCTGAAGGAAATTTCAATAGAGGTTTCTGAGACCTTTGTTTGAATCCTCTCTGTATTGACTGAAACAAAACCTCCACAGACCCTGTTTTAAACCTTTTCAAAGCATTTAAAAATCCTATCCAACATCTTTTGATGTGCCACACCAGAAACCTCTCGCTAGTCTCTGGGGAAACTCAATTTAGGTATTCAAGAACCTCCTTCAAAACTATGGTGATATGTATGTACTGCTTTTGAGAAACCTTTACAAATATCCTTTTCATAGAATTAGCTAAATCATGATAGCAGAGTTAGGTTTCCTGAAGCATATAAAACGGCCCTGACATATTACAATAAACTACATATTTTTTTTTTTTTTAAACATCGATAAATAAATAAAAATAAGTTAAATAAAATAAATTTAAAAAACATTGATAAATAAAATAAGAATCAAGTCAATTATTTGTTATTTAAAAAGTGCTTTCATGATGGCCACATTTTTTTACTTTCTTTTGTGATTGTGGTTGAAATAATGTACACATTATTTTGTAATTTCATAATTAGGTATTTTGTGACTTGCCCTGAGAGGATTTTATTGCATCTACTTTGTTGGATCCGGAAGGTGGAATAAAAAGGCCTACATCTTAATCAGACGTTTATTATCACCCGATGGCCGCTCTCGGTGAGCACGTCCGTTTAGTGCCAAGTCTAGTCAGAGAGAGAGCCTTATTCCCCAAGCTATCCCATACATACAAAAAAAACAAAGCAATAACAATATTTTCCAATATGGCGGACAGCGCATCACTAAGGCGGCAATACAAATAAAAGAGAACTCAAATACATAACATCCTCCCCCCTTTTAATCATGAACATAAATCTTCAATTAACAAAATAATCCTTTAGATAGGGAGGCTGCTTGGTCATCCGCCTCGGACGGTTATCTTGTCCAGGAGAATTGTCTACTGCCACCTGGGCTTCTGGTCTTGTGTCCTCATCAGTCTCTGTCTCAGGGCTTGGAGCAGTTGAAGGACTACCGTTTACTACTGTGGGCTCGGGAACCTCATCTAATATTAAGGGAGGTAGCTCACCTCTCCAATCCCACGAGCTTCTTTCCTCAACATTTCTGCCTGGAGACCATGCCTGTGAAATGAACTGAGAATTGTCATTAGGAGATATTCTCCTCTGGAGTTGGTCTACATGACGCCTCTCAATTTTCCCCTCTTCATTTTTTACTTTAAAAATTCTAGTACCCTCAATTCCTACAATTGTCCCACGTTGCCAAACCCTCTTACCCCCATAGTAAACTCTAAAATAAACTAAATCCCCAAGGGAATATTTGTAAGACTTGAGACTTGAGTCAGGTCTTCCCTCCCCCCCATCAATTCCAGTGTTGGGGAGCAACCTGTCTAGTAAGGTTGTTAATTTGCGACCCATTAGGATTTCACTCGGGGCCCTTCCCATATCATTAGGGGTTGACCTCAACATGAGGAGAATATTTGGGAGCTCCTCTACCCAATCCTTTGATGGTAGCTTCCTCAACAATCTTTTTATGGTTTGGACAGTTCTTTCCACTTGGCCATTAGAGGCTGGATGGTAAGGAGGAGTCAAATAATGGCTAATCCCATTCCCTTCCAGATAAATTTTAAATTGTTCAGATGTAAATGCTGGGCCATTGTCAGATACTACTAGGTCAGGCAACCCATGAGTAGAAAACCATCTTTTCAATTGACAAATAACAGTACTGGAAGAGAAAGACCCTTTAGTAAATGCAACCTCAACCCACTTCGAAGTAGCATCAATCAAAATAAATAAAGTATGGCCATGAAAGGGGCCAGCAAAATCCACATGGACTCTCGACCACGGCTTTTTAGGAATATCCCATGACATTACTTTAGCCTTTGGAGGGCTATTTTGTGCCAACGCACAACTCTCACAAGATTTAATCATGATTTCAATATCTTTGTCAATATTTGGCCACCAAGCATAACTGCGTGCCACTCTTTTTGTTCGGACAATGCCTTGATGGGCTTTATGCAGCAACTGGAGAACTGAAGGTCTCAAAGCTGCTGGTATTACCACTCGATCCCCCCGAAGAAGACACCCACTCGTTACAGATAAAGAGCCTCCATGCCCTCGCAAAAAGGTTTGAACAGCGGGATCAGAAGAAAATTGCCGTCCTCTAAGGATACAGTCCAAAACAATGGATAGTACAGGGTCCCGTTGTGTGACTTCTGCAATTGATGAAGCCGTCAATGCGGAAGAGGGGGGGGCCTCTTCCAGCAACAAAATACCTGCTGGGTCTGGGAAGGAGTCATCTCCATCTTGGTCAATAGGTAACCTGCTTAAAAAATCAGCATTACAATGGTTACTCCCTGGTCGGTGTTTTATAACATAATTAAAATTGGCCAGATACAGACACCATCTCAATACCCTAGGAGATAACACTTCTGGAAGCTGCTTCCTTTCACTATTAAATATACCCACAACAGGTTTACTGTCAGTTATTATAGTAAAATTACGCCCCCACAAATACATATAGAACTTTTGCACACCAAAAATCACTGCCAGGGATTCTTTGTCCACATGTGAATAGTTCTTCTCCACTGGCTTCAACACCCGAGAAGCAAAAGCCACAGGTTTTTCATCGCCATCAGGCATAACATGCGATAAAACAGCACCTACTCCATGAGGAGAGGCATCACAAGCAAGAACTAAGGGAAGATTGGGGTCAAAATGTACTAAAGAAGCAGTAGTGACCACACGTTTCACATATTCTATGCACTCATCATGTGCTGAAGACCAATTCCATGGAGTGTCTTGTTTCAGTAAATCATACAAAATATGAAATCTGGAGCCCTTATTTGGAAAGAATCTGTCATAATAGTTAATAAAACCCAAGTATACTCTTAAGGTATCAACATTATGAGGAACAGGGGCACTTAATATGGCTTTTACCTTCTCATTGGTAGGGAAAATTCCATGTCCATTGATCAAGTACCCTACAAACTGGATACTCGTTACCCCGAATTGGCACTTCTCTGGTCGAAGACGAAGGCCTGCAGTGGATATGCGGGATAAAGCCTCTCGCACTCTCTGCCACAACTCTTCCTTAGAAGAAGCTTGCACCAAAATATCATCTAAATAGACAACCACTCCTTTGAGTCCTGCCAACAAAGTCTCCATTGTCCGTTGAAAAATGCCTGGTGAGGCACTCAGACCTTGGCTAAGGCGATGTACCTGGAATAACCCCTTGTGAGTGTTCAGCGTAAGGAGTTTAGCTGTCTCTGGATCCACTGTCAGCTGCAAAAAAGCTAACGACAAATCAAAGCGTGCAAAAAACTTTCCACCCGCCAATTTAGCCAACAGTTCATCTATAGTTGGAAGGGGATACACATCTCTCAAGCAATTTGGGTTCACTGTGCAAGAATAGTCTCCACAAATTCGAATTGTTCCATCCCTTTTTAACACATTCACCACAGGAGTTGCCCATTCAGACACTTTCACAGGAACCAAGATTCCTTCATTCACCAAGTTATCAAGTTCCTTATCCACTCGAGGAAGCAAGGCAAAGGGAACTGGCCGTGCTTTTTTGAATACTGGCTTCGCATCGTTCTTAAGATGAATACGAGCAGGTGGTCCTGAATATTTCCCTAAGCCAGGAGAAAACACATGATGAAAGTCAGCAATCTCTCGAGGAAGGCTATCAAAGTTGCTCAAATGATTTACCCCTGACACACTTATCATTAAATTTTTAAACCATGAGCGTCCCAAAAGTGAAGGACCTGGGGTAGCAGCAACTAAGAGCAACAGCCTAGCATTTTCGTTATTGTACGACACATTCACCATACACTGTCCCAAAATGTCTAACTTTTGATTGGACCAGGTGGACAATCTAATCTCTGATGGAGATATCTTCAAAAAGGGGAATTTCTCATCATACAATGTTTTACCTATTATGGTATGCCCCGCTCCACTATCAACTTCCATTAAAACAGGCACATTCTCTATATTGACATAAATTTTAATAGGAGCAGGGGCCACTGAAGCAGGGGTATGAAAAAGCATAGATCTTATCTGATTTGCACTGGATGGGCTGGGGACTGGCTCAGGAGACTCATCTGGAGATGGTAGATGATGCTGTGAAGATCCTTGATGCTGCCAAGACGGCCCATGACCACCTCGAAACCCTGGTTCAGGAGACTCATCTGGAGATGGCAGATAATGCTGTGAAGATGATGGCAGATGATGCTGCGAAGATCCTTGAATCCGCCAAGACGGCCCGTGACCACCACGAAACCCCTGGTTCCGCTGCTGCCGCACAGAAGGTCCACCATAGGTCCTCTCTTGAACGTTATCCCGCCTTGGCTCAAAGCGGTCTGCATCCTCCTGATGTCCACGGTGCTGCTGCTGCTGAGCTCCCCCATCAGACCTCTGCATCGCCGCCCGACGTTTCCGGAAACACATCTTCGCGATGTGCCCCTTAAGGTGACAATAATGGCAGGTGGCATCCTTCATGGGGCAATTGTGCGGGGATGGAAACCCACAACGGTGACATCCCGTGCCACTCTGCGCTGGACCCCTCCCTTGATGTTCATGACGTGGGCCATCCGGACCACTTCCCACTGCCCTAGTCACTTGTCTCGGGGACGAAACTGAATGAATGTTTATCACTTCCACCGAACCAGCACTTTGAAATTGGCGAACGTGAACTCTAGCCCTTTCTGCCGCAATAGCGCGATCAGTTGCAACCCTTAGAGTAAGCTCTTCGAATTTTAAGGAAAATAATTGTTCTTTCAAGCTCAAATTCCTCATGCCGCGGAGCACTTGCCTCAAAAGGGCTTGATCGAGGTTGTCGAACTTGCAGTGTTCGGCCAACTGTTTAAGGTCCGCTAGAAAATCTTTGAAGGCCTCATCCGGCCCCTGCATGCGGGCATCAAACTTATCCCTTTCAACCCACACACACGCAGTAGGAATAAAATGGCTAGACATAATGGCCATCAGTTCATCAAAAGTTTTAGTCCCCGGCCGGTCAGGAGCGCACAATTTTTTTGCAATCGCGTAGGTGTGAGGACCAGTACACGATAAAAGCACAGCCCTTTGTTGAGTAGGTAAAACCACATTATGTGCCTCAAAATAAAATAGTAATTGTTCTTTAAAGTCCTCAAATTCTTCTGCATTCCCACTAAAATTAGGGACCATACCGACGTTAATTAACGGAGCACATGCCGTACCCACGCCACCAAGTTCGCCCGTAGCCATTTTGAATTGTCGGTTCAGAGTTCACACAAAAAACACAAATCACAGGAAATCGGTAACTAACAAAATAGAGGTATTTTCATCCCATAGTATGATCACTTTAAGTCCTCTTGTACACAGTATCAGTTCAACAACGAAAACCCCTTAACGTGCAAACACAAAAACTACAAATCCATAACTATGACGAAAATTTAAGAAAAAAAGCGATCACACATCAGTTGAAGCCAAAAATTCAAGCGATAAAAGCAGCAAATACACACGCCAATCAGGCAAAAAACAGCAACCAAAATCCGTTAAACACGTGCACACAAGATTCCACCAAACAGGCAAAAATTTAATCGGCAAATAATAAAAAAAAACACATGTAAGGAGCGTTTACGCCAAACAGGCAATTAAGTAACGCCAAACAGGCTCTTAAATAACACCAAACAGGCAAGAATACTGAGGCACTAAAGTTTTACGACCACGTGGTGAGCACATTTTAAGTTCAAGTTCAAATTCACATTTTCATTTCACAATTCAAAAGCAATACTTATTCCAGCCACCAATCTTGCATTTCCGCCGCTTCCGATGGATCCCATCCTCGTCGCCATTTGTTGGATCCGGAAGGTGGAATAAAAAGGCCTACATCTTAATCAGACGTTTATTATCACCCGATGGCCGCTCTCGGTGAGCACGTCCGTTTAGTGCCAAGTCTAGTCAGAGAGAGAGCCTTATTCCCCAAGCTATCCCATACATACAAAAAAAACAAAGCAATAACAATATTTTCCAATATGGCGGACAGCGCATCACTAAGGCGGCAATACAAATAAAAGAGAACTCAAATACATAACATACTTCATCTTCAATCAATGTTATTACTTATCAATATTTGAACAGGATTCTCAGAAGTTTCTTACTCACTTAATAAATATGTATCTTCAAATTCTCTCCAATTCCTCTGATAAACCCCTTTGAGTTACAATACATATTTTCTTCATAGATGTACTCGTTGAGATTCACAAAACATTTAGGAATAGAAACTTTCAGAAACAATTTGAAAACCACTTATTATCATCTGGGGAGGTTTGATTTCCTAGATTCGTCTCTTCTCCAGAGGGAATGGAGAGGTTAAAGGAGAAGATACGAGGTATAATCATTAAGTAAGAAATATTTATACTCATATGAAACACATTTCATTGGCACTTTTAGTTGGCTACAAACCTACTTTACTTCTTTACATAGTTGCTGTTCACTTCTAAGTATTTTTCATAACCACTGCACCAGCTTCTCTAACCCCTCTGCATAGAACCTCGCCACCTGAGAGTTGAACCAATTGATAACACTGTTGAGTTCCTCTTTGGTTTTGAAATATTGTCCACCAAGCCACTGTTTCAAGTGCAAGAAGAGGAAGTACAGTCGGATCCGGATTTAAGGTCTTCGCATTTAAGGTTTTTCCGCATTTAGCGTTTATTTTTTTGGGTCCCGGTTCATTCCCTATGAGGACAATGTAAAAATTATCCGTATTTAGTGTTTCCGCATTTTGCGTTTTTCCGCATTTATGGTCGTAAAAATTTGTCCCGCTCAAGATTTTTTTGCCCGATTTAACGTTTTTTCATGACGGTTCATCCAAATCTTCGAATTTATTCTCATCAACAAGAACAGTCTCATGAAAGTTTACCAAGAGTCGATAGAATCTACCGGGGAACGCTTCTTCAACTGCTTTCTTCCGCGAGCGCAGCGCTGCGACCTTCAACTCACAAGTTGGGTGGTTTGTCTTCTCGTAACGTTTCGCTCCCCTTCTGATCCAAACACCAGGTACTTTTTGTATTAGATCCGATCTAATGGAGCAAAGTCATCCCTTAATAACCTCGAACTACCTTATCCTTCACTTCTTGAACTTGACTTCGATGATACGTGACGACTGATGACACGAGTTATCCTCCGAGGGCCGCTACAATAATGGTTTTCTCGTTATGTTTTCAATTGATGGCTTATGCCCCTTTCAACTCTACTCCCTACGGGCAGTCGATTATTAGCCCAATATTTTTTCAGTCGGCTACTTTCTCTGTTCAAAAGAGGAGGCCCAATATCAATTGCGCAGTTCACTAGAAGATTCTTTCTATAATCCATTCCAAGGTCAGTTTCCACGGAGGAACAGCGAAAGAACAGAGGAAGTGTTTCCCCTGTCATGACCGTGAGTGAGAGCATTCTTTCCCTGCGGAACAACATTATTTTACATCGTAATTTAGATATCCCGGAGCCAATTTATCGACATGCGGCTGGTTGATATCGCTGTCGATTCAAAAATATTTATCTGGTGCTAATTAATGTCAAAAGAGAATGACAATCGGAGTTATGACGAACTATCACGGTCCATGACTCTAAATAAATCGCTCATGCTGGAAAAAAAAATCACCGCATACTCACGGTAGAATAGATGAGCGCGGAAAAATACGAAAATCCGGCAGGTGGTTGGTGGTTGACTTCGACATCATAACCCTGACGAAATTGCCAACCTCCAGAGGCACTGACAATTTTTCGGATGAAATCCAGTTCTGTTGAAGGTTAAACCTTTTCACTTAACAGAGTTTAGCTAAACGTTATTCAAGCTCCAACCAAATTTTATTAAAAGCTGCCGAGAAACAAGGCGAGTTGGAGTCAAGGTGATCAGCGCGCCGCGTAAGCAACTTCTCCCGGCTCCATTCGACCTGCATAAGGCCGCGGATATATGACAAGGAATCTGGTGTTATCATCGAGTTGAATCACCATCGACTTGTACGCATACTAAAATAAGATTCTACTTTTTTGAATGACCTCGAAATTCAAAATGTGCGCATAGGAGGCTTTTTAAAGGCTCATAAATCCCTTGTTTCGCCGAGGCAACAGAAAACGTTAAGTTAGCAAAATTCCAGAAAACCTCCCTTTTACTAGATATTCGGTAGTTGAGAATTCGGGATTAGCGATCTTCTGCTGTCCCTTTATTTCACTCATTCCTCATGATTTTTCGAGTACCTACTTTTCTTATTATATTAGAAATGCTATAGTCACCTACATGTCACTTTTACAGAAAAAATTCTAAATTTCATAGACCACTGAAATATGCATAAAAATGGAATCACTAATGTCCATAATAATAATCCGTGTGAGAATGCTTTTAAGTTGATGTTTATTAGAATTTTCTTAAAATATTTCATTAAAACAATTGTCATCCTCTCATTACTTATTTTTACTACCCATTTTTTTAGCTGATTCCTGAAAAGTATTATCCAACCTTCATAGGGCAGAGAACATTTCATTAAAGAATTTTTTGCTGCATTCACCACCTTTTAGTTACTTAAAATAATATTTTTTATTCATAAAAAGCCATTCCAATCATTACCATCCCTAAAACCTGAAAAAAATGGCAGGTCCTCATTTAGTGTTTTTCCGCATTTAGTGTTTTAAATTTTGTCCCCCCTGAAAAACCTTAAATCAGGATTCTACTGTAGTTGCTAGGTGCAAGGTAAGGACTGTACGGTGGGTGCAGTGGTGCAGCGAGGGGGGATTTTAGGGGATAAAACTCCCCCCAGAGCTCAGAGAAATTTTTAAGTTTAATCAATTTTACTAAATTGGATTCATATTACTAAAGAATAGTGTAAGGATTAATAAAATATCCCTCAGAAAGCCGTAAAACTCACCATTTTGAACCATTTATCTTAAAATTCCGCAATTTACTAATCTCGCACCTACTGCGCTTATCCTGGTGGGTGTTACCCCCACACACCCCGGTATTAGTTGCACCTTAACTCCCCCAACCTTAATTCCTAGCGGCACCCCTGGGTGGGTGGTTATAGAGTTCACAACGAACTCTTGAATTTTCTTATTGGCTTTGACAGCAGTGTAAATCTGTGACTTAGTCCAATAGGTTCAACTCACAGGCGGCGAGCTTCTATGCAGAGGGCTTAAAGAAACTGGTGCAGCGCTACAAAAAATGCATAGAGGTGAATGATGATTACGTAGAGAAGGGAAGTCGATTTGTAGCCAACTTTAAGTGCCAATAATATGTGTTTCATATGAGTATATTTTTTCTTATTACCACACAGCCCTTACTTTATGAATACGCCTCGTAAATGAGATCAGCTGCAAACAATTGGATCACAGTAAGAGGGAATCGAACAGAAAGCACTAAGTTTTAGGGAAAATAGGAAGCTACTGGAGGGCCACTTACAAAAGAGAAGGTGAGCCAATAATCACTCACTGCACATAATGCACATCACGTCACTCCCAAGGAGGATTCACACCAACTTTCAATTTCCAATTTTTATGTCTTATTTATTCCACATACCCCAAAAACAGCTCCCAAATGCCTTTATATTGGGGATCCCAAAAATCAAAAAAATGTATATGCACAAACACACATGGCCCTATACAGTGGTGGATCCAGGAAGGGGCTACCATGGAGGGTGGGGGGTTATAGCCCTCCCTCCGGGAATCTAATTCTCACTAGATGAAATGTTTATTTTATTCAGACCCCCACTACTGCTGGGAGCAGTGGCATAATTATGGTGGGATCAGGGGATAGTTCCTACCCCCTCCCCCCTATACCCTCAGAGAAATTAAAAATATGTGTGTTTAAAACTATTTTCTAGTTTTGACATGTAATAACTGCATGTGCTAAAATGTTACATTTTAATTGCCAAAATGATGTAAAATGTATTTATAGGCATGTCATTTTTCAAAAATTTTCTCAGACCACCCATTGCCAAGGGGGGGGGGAGAGACAACCTCCTGGACCCCCATCCCTCCCAAGGCATATTCCTAGTTACGCCACTGGCTGAGAGGTTTACCTCCCAGGTCCCCTACCTTTCTCCCCCTTGCCCCTATCCTGGATCCGCCACAGGCTCTGGATATTGGTAGATCACCCCTGCAAGACTGGAATCTGCAGCATTTGGATTAGCAGGTGAGGTCTCCAACACACCTCCGAGGCCAGCTTTAACTTCTCTCACTTTTCCCAGATTTCCAGTCTTAATTTTTTAAACTTCTCTGACTTTATATCAATGGAAAAGCAGTCATATAAAGGGTTTTTCGAGGAAAGAGTGCAGCAAAGTGCTCTGTGAAATTAAGGTAAGTATCGTTGAATTGGCACTATCCCATGTCACTCAGCCACGGTGGTAATAAAGCCCCTGTCTTTCAAATGCTGCAACACTCCATGCATTCAATCACAATTTTCATCTTTTCCTATGACTCTGGAGTTTTTCCCCACCATCAAAACTAATTTTCCTGACGTTAGCTTGCCTTTCAGTCCCTATTTTTTCCCTTTACATTTCCCATACCAGTATATATCCTGCCCAGGCCCGTGCTGGGCCGCCAGGATACCGGAACTTATTCTGGTGTGCTCTCAAGCCTGGAAATCAGTGGTGCCCCCCTGTTCCAAAATTTATTAATTTTACAGTCAGAATACCTACATAATTAATTAATTATCTCGATTTCAATTATGTCTCATTTAACAGCATAATTAACACCGCCTTGAGTAAACAAAACAATAATTTAAATTAATATAATTCATTCTGGTAGTCCTCCCCCTGAATAGTTCTGATGCCTTCTGGCTATGGTCATCCACTGCTCTAAGAAAGGGTCCAGCATGGGCCTGACCCTGCCTAACCCAACCCTCTACGTATTTAATTCCCTACCCATCATCCAGATGAGGTCATAAGCTAGACAAATGGAAATAAGGTGTGCATACCTGTACTAAGATTCATAAAAAGGCAATACTTATGGCACAAAAGAGGAGACTGGGCTCAGTAACAGATCAATATCAATTATGACATCATTACCAAAAGATTTAATAATAACGGTTTACATTTTATAACAGACATAAGATCAACATGACCTCATTTAATAATGCTTCCAATGTGGATTATATAAAAATTGCATGTAAACACATTTGGTAAGGGAAGAACATGGGAAAATGCAGCATTTACATCAACCAGAAAACAACTTAAGCTTATATCCCATTCGTTCATAGTTCCTGTGTTCTATAAAGCATATGTTAATATTGATTACGGTCTTCTTCACTTCGTAAACACTATTAAAAAATATGTAATTGGCATTATTTTGGTACACTGATGCACAGCCAGGATAAAACAAAGGTCTTGCATCACAATGGAAGGAAAAAGTTTTCCATTTCACTGAGTCTGCCAGCACGCAGTAAGAAGGCTTTTCACCCCAATAAATTAGATGAGCGTAGTTTAACATCGACATCACCATCAATTTCAAGTCTTAGGGGATCATGTTTCCTTTCTAAAAACTTTCAATGGAACACCCTCATTATATATTTGTAAAGTATACTACATATAAAGTTAATAATCTCAACAAAAGCACATTTACAGACATTGGTCAAAACAAAGTAAACCAACAAAACAGAACATTAATACTTGGTCATTAAAATTATTTTGATGGATTTCTCCCACTCATTTCATAATATTATAGGTAACTTTTAAAATAACAAGTTACACATATGATAATTAACAAAATACTATCATCTCTGAGCAGGGGCGGATCCAGGATTTTGTTCTGGGTGGGGCACAACGATACCTCGTAATACAAAACGAACGCAATCATAATGGGACTGTATAAAAAATCTTGCGTATTTTTGAGGGTCTGGGGGGGGCACGTGCCCCCGTGCCCCCCCCCCTGGATCCGCCTATGTCTCTGAGTGAGTTTCATACACAGCATCCAAAACTATTTCAAATATTTACATGTCTTAAGATGCACAATAATCACACCACAATTGGTGTCATATTGAACAGCTAATTCTTTCTGCTATAGCTTTTAGCTTCCTGTCAGTGATAAAAGAAACCATAAATACCACCAGCACAGCTTTAAGTTTCCCTTTTTAAATAATTGTGCTGTCATATCAAAAACATCTAACAGGCATAGTAATCAATTATTGGCTATAGAAAATTGTTAATTGTATGTATTCAAACAATAATTTTCTATGGTTAAACATGTGATAAGTGTAAGTTTTCACAAATTTCCAAAATCTGCACATTCATTGATACATGCATATTAAAAATGGAGTGAAATTGTTCAGTGAGTTTCCAAAAGTTCTAGACGTGGTGCACTTATATCCATGGTATGTCAAATGTTTTATTTTTACTGCTAAAATTGATTAATAACCACAAATCGTAATCTGTTAACATATTATGTCTACTACCACCAAAACATTGTTACAGAAATAACTTTAGTGGACTACGTAAATAAAATATGACCTTAACTTCCTTCTTTCAGTTTGGAAATAAATGAATTATGTACTTGGTAAATAAGCATTAAAATAAAATTATACAAATCTGACAAGACAACATTGATCTGATAGACATTCACAAAAACATCATCACAAAATATATTCATTGATGCATTATTTACAGATGCAATTGATAGTAAAATTTATCAACATTCTAATTTCCTCATGCATTCCGAATAAATACCAATAGCATTTGCCAAAATTATATGAAATGAAAAACATTTTTATGCCCATATCAAAAATTAAAATACCATCAATAATGTAAGGGATTATTAATGAACTTACTTTTGTGAGTGGCTTTAACACTTAAAAGACAAAGTACATATGTACTATGTTAATTCATGTGTAGCTTGTAGCTAGGAATTTTCCCTACATTGATACGATTACATGGTAAAATATACTAAGTCACAATTCACCTATTTAATTTCTTCACTCTTTCCTTTCATGGGTCAAAATTTTTATTTATTCATTCGCATTACAAAATATTCATGGGTCCTCATCTATTATGAGCAAGTTCAATACTTGCTTCCCATGTATCAACCTTGAGCTAATAGGTACCTTCATCTCCCTCCAAGTGGTACACAATTCCTCACTGGGTCTCTAACATTGAAACTCCTTAGGAGCTCTTACGATCTTCATGAATCAAACTACATAATTTATCAACATATTCAAAAGATGTAGCCCACTTAGTTTTATAGCTCCGGGTATATAGTATGCCCCTCACCAGAATACCATGATGGCATAAAAGAATGATTTTTTGTAAGGAGTGGCCACTTGAAATTTCCTCGAAATTGCAAAAACATAATATTCTTGAGAAAATTATAATTAAACAACAAAATTGTTCAATAAAGAACCAAGAGCCCGATTGTTTCGTAAATGTGCAGTTCTCTAGATACTGACTTACTCCATGGAATGAATTTCCTTCTCTTTAAACTACTGCACCCAAATTTTCAATTATACTTCTCAGTAAGAATTTATTATGTTTCAGGAAATTCTAGGGCATTTGACAAAAACATCTCAGGATATTAAGCAACTTTCTTATAATAATGGACCCCACAACTGGATATAACACTTATAGTACAGTAACTTGGGTTAAGATATTAACAAGTAACCTCAACTTCAAAAGAAGTTGTTATATTTCCTTGAAGTAATGACAACATGGTCTTCCTTACTATTAATTACTGTTCAGAGAGAAAACATCACCTAGAAGCAAACTTCAAAACAGGAGAAAAATGAATCCTTTTTCACAAAGGGTTTATAGAAATCTAATGGAAGACGATATCTATGAAAGATGAAGAGTTTAAAGCTAACAAAAATCACTATTTTCTTAAACAGGTTTGTTACAGAGAAAATTTTACCGAGAACTGACTCAACTGAA
Organism: Ischnura elegans; assembly: GCF_921293095.1. Lineage (NCBI taxonomy): Eukaryota > Metazoa > Arthropoda > Insecta > Odonata > Coenagrionidae > Ischnura > Ischnura elegans. Next base: position 135,019,732 of record NC_060246.1, read on the forward strand.
GGAATATTCAATAAAAATGGCCTTGCCCAAATTTTGTATGACACTACTGTAACAAAATGTAATAGTCGTTAGAAAATAGGGAACTTCAAATTGAGAGACCCTGGAGAATTCACAAAACCATTAAAATATTAATCGAGATAAAATTGGTTCCTGGCAGAGAAAAATATATCAAAAGCTGTTAGATATGGAAATACAAATACCAAATCTCAAATCCTCCAAGCATCTCACTAAGAGAATGGGTGTTAAAATAGGGTAAAAGACAAAAAATGACTGATTGTCTCATTTAAATCCCAGAAAAAACTTAATACCATGCCTATACGAACAAGATAACTCAAAAATCTGCATGATGAATTACATACACTGGATAATTCAGAAAATGCTTACACACAAACAAGGCACAAAAATTAACTTATCACACAGATGACAATGCATCATTTACCCTATATCATCACACCTCCTTCCTTCTGTCTCCTTCTCCGCTCAATACCAGGCATCAAGCCCCACATCCCAGCTCCAGCCACAAGGAATAAACCAAGCGTAGAGATAATGGGAGCATATGCTGCAGGTCCTGGGGGCGCTGACACATCCACAACGGATGTTGTCGGAGAAATGGTTGGCTCCACAGATGGTGGGTCTGAAGGAATTTTAGACAATGCTAAACCACAGAGTGGAGGGCCAGCCAGCTGCAGGATGCCATTGGCGAGAAGTGACAGGCCAAATGAAGATGCCAATCTCTCTGGCCCAAGCATGTCACTGAACAGAGCAGCAGTCACTCCGACATAGGCACCGGAGGCAAGGCCAAACACTGCGCAGGCGGCAGCCAATTGCAGGTAGGCAGAGGATGATATGTGTGTAGTCTCAGCTTCCTCATCATCATATTGCTTGTCATCACGTGCACTCTTATACGAAGTGGCACTCTTGGAAGTGGAAGCATTACTCGGCTGAAACATGGATGTTTAGAGTGAGAATAAAATACTTGTGCATCTCAAAGGATAAGTTGGATATTTAAGTAAATAAATGCAAAAATATGTGCAAATTTTGAAATGAAATAGATAAAGAAATTGCAATGATTAAATAATGTATTTCAATGAAATTCATAATCACTAGAGTTGAATGTACATCTTTACTGTGGGTCCTGCTTAACATTTTCCATAGTTTCAGAAAAATGTGATTCAAAGTAATATGACATCGAACAAAATCTTGCATAAACCCAATACAAAATAGTGAAAAAATTATGATATCACCCAAGTCATAAGATAATTTTTTGTGTTCCTTTTCTTGGACATTTTCATATGCAGCACACTCCCGACTATCCGGGCTAATGATGGGGAGAGACCGCATGAATAATCGGAAAACATGGATAAACCAAACTTTCACTTTAATGTCTTGCAATGTTCATAATTTTCGTAAGACAAACACTATATTATTATTTGTGCAGTCATTCTGTTATATTAGAGTGCTTCCCAGACTCATTGAGAGCTTTCTTTGCCAGTTTGCGATCTTTTAACGGCGATAACATGGTTGTGCTCGTATTATTGATGCTCCATGTAAGGCCTGGTTTTGAAAACCACACATCTGTGGCTTTGTGATCACGGATACAGAAAAGTGGTTTGCAAGAATACTTCAAAACCACAGTTTGATGTCGGAACCCACACTCTCAGGCACCAAGCCTCGTAGTCACCTCTTGCACAAGTTGCCCAGGTGGTAACTGTTGCGGGACGTGATCACGGAGTGCGGTCGTGCGATGCGTGGCTTGGAAAACAGGAAAACGGTGCTCCCTTATAAGCAGCTAGTGCACGATCGCTTCTGTTTAACGAAGGGGATTCTAATGGAAATAATAAGCCCAGTAAGTGAAATTCCGGTGATTTTGCGTCTGATTTTATTATTTTTATTTTTATAAAGATCGCGGACAATATTGAGCGAGAGTGAAAATCACGCACGGATAATCCGCAACACGGATATACTGCAGCCGGATAATCTGCTGTATTTTCAAAATAATCCGCTAACTTGGTCATCAGGGATAATGTAATATGAAACCCAATGCTAAAGTTTGAGTTCAACCCTCCTCATATGATAGTCATTGCCTAATGGGAGAACATTGATAAGGACATTTTTAACTCTGAAAACCATGAAAACAAAACGATTAATTAGGTAAATGGTGACTAGACAAAACATGAAGCAAAACGATAGCTAGAGCTGTTGTTTTTGCAGTTCTTAAAGCTACATCACCACAACAATACCTGACCATGGAAGGAAAAAATGAACAAATAATTCCTGGTACAGAATTTTTGCTGTAAAAATTTCTGAGTGGATAAAAAGGAAGCAAATAATATGAGAAATTTCATAGCTGTTGTTTGAGCATTCATTCTCTTGAATCATCTCCAAGTGCATCAATCATTGTTGAGGGTAGGCAAGGCAGGAGTTGAACAATACAAGGTAGTTGATGCTCTTATAGCACCCAAGTGTAAAAGAATGGATGAACAGGCACTGCACCGCTTATAAAGACCCTAGAGTGCCCCAGAAAGAAGGAAGGAAAGGTCACTCACTTCACCTTCACCCCTCCTCTCCCTCCTAATTCTTGCGGGGCTCTTCTATCATCCAAGAGAATTTTTGTGACTTTACAGTGCAAATGGAAATTCAATTTGTCGTCACCATTATTTTTCACTAGCACTATCATTTTAGAGGCAGAAAACTCTTATCAACATCTATGCATCAAATACAGAGGCCCTCAAATTCAAGTGCTCCAGTTGTTGTTGCATCTTTGGGAGGAAACAATAACATGAGGATTTGAATTATTTTGCAACTGTGGCAAAAATAAGCTTCTACACTAAAAAATTGAAATTCATCAAATTTTAAAGATTTCAATAAAAATTTTAAGAGAAAGTGTATTGATGAAAAATGATATTCTGCAGTCAATATCCTAATTTATCACACTTCTTGCACTTAATTATCCATTAGGTTTTGATTTCACAGACTTTGATTTTACACAAAGCCCATACATATTTGGTTGTATCCAAATGGTTAATATCAGGATGTTACTGCACAATGTGTTTAGAAATTTTTACCTGTGAGAAATTTTTTCCTTCATCTATGCTGTTAATGTTATTCCCCACACTGGTTGGATGTACTTCTCGTGAGGGCCGCAATCTTGTGGAAGAATTATTCATAGCACCATCAAAAAGAGTCAGCGGTGATGGACTAAACACCTCTGTTTCATGTTCAACAAGAGAGGGATCAGTGGTCATCATTTCTCTGCCTAAACCAGGCAGAGATGAAGGAAGGATTAAATCACTAGCTGAGCCACTTATTGGAGGTAGACTTGACATTAAGGCTTGAGATGAGGGTGCGTGAGACAGGGTTCCATCCTGATACATGCTCTGAAATGAAGAATGAGAGCTTGATTATTTTTTTTAATTAATGGTGAAACATAATTGAAAGAATTTAGTACACCAGGCATACAAAAAAACTGTCAGGGAAGGCACAAGCTAAAAAATGTATGTAAGCCCCAGTAATCATGAAGTTGCCATTTTTAACCTGGCAAAGGTGTAATCCAGAAATTATAAAGGATGATTTTTTTTATCACCGCAGATTTCTGAAGAAAAGTGGGGTTTCACTAACAATAAGAAGGATGTGCCTTCACTATTGCACAACAAGTTATATTCATTATGGAAAGGAGTTATCAGTTAATGCTTTAAATTTAATATTTGATCAGTTAATTAAAAATAAATTTAAGAAACTTGTCCCGTATAATTTATCGTTATTAAAAATTCATTATAATCCTCTTTGTATTGCAAAGGATTTTTTTCCCAAGTGGATTCCCAAGCCCTTTTTAGAGGTTGTCAAAGATTCATTGCAAGGGCACTTTTCAAATGAGGCTTATACAGCAAAAATTGTCTTTTACTCAACAAAGCTAATGAGATTGCACAATACAAAATAAAACCAGAAGCACAATCAATGAACAATAAATTGCTTACCCAAAGAGCAGGTCCAGTGGCAAAAAATGGTAGCAATGCCAGAACAGCTCCAGAAATGGCTAATCCACCTACATAATACCAACGCCGGGGCATGAACCTTAAATCTGAAAGAGCAGCTCCTCCAACCCGTCCAATCAGATCAGTTGCTGCTACAACACTGAGTAGCAGAGAGGCATCAGAGGAACTAAAACCAAGGGATGATGCCCATGCAGGCAGTAGAATAGTGAAGTTTGTATAGCCAATAGCAGACGTGGAATTAGACAGCAGCAGTATAAGATATATGCTGTCAGAGAGGAGGGATAAATCAAAAAGTTTTTTGTTAGGAACATTTTGTTGCTGCCTTTTTGGTCTCTTCTTAGCCTGAAAAATAGAAATAACCAAAAATATAAGACAAGATATGTTAAAAAATAGGAAAGAGGGTAGATTTTTAGAGGAACTTTATAATGAGGTGCAATCAAACATTGTGTAACAATGAGATGTAAACGAAGCACTTACTGACCACTGTCTTAAATACCAACGGGCCCCCAAGTCAATGAGTTGTAAATATATAATGAGTCATAAAAATATGTAAATACATGTAAATATATTAGTGTGTAAATATAGCTTACTATGATTCACACTAAAGTGCAAGCTTAATTACAGGTACTGATGAAATCTAAAAATCTTAGATGCTTGGATTGACAAAGGGATGGAGGAGTTGGGAACTAGTTGAATTTTCTGCATTTTGCTGAAGCTCAGAGAGATTATTTCAAGATTACCTAGATATCAGCTAGAGAAAATGGTCCAGCCTTGATACTAATATTTTTTCAATTGAATGAAAGAGATTATCATGAATAGATGTGAACTTACCGACTTTGAGTCCTTCACTTTCTTCTTGGATTTACTTTTCCCAGTTGGTTTTTCAGTAATATCTGATAAATCAACAATATTTCCATTGTCCTCCTTTCTGACAAATTGCCCTGGAAGAAGACAGTTTTTCTCCTTCTCATCCTTGGAATCAGCCACTGCTTTTGGATAGCAGTCATCTTTTCTGGGAATTTCCAAGTTGGAACTCCATTCTTGAGCTTGCAGAGAGTCATGGGATAATGCAAGCCCATTCATTTCACTCCCTCCAACAGGGGTGCAGTTTGGAGTGTAGCACTGTTGACAGTTGAGGCATCTCCTTGGCACATCCACATTGTTGCTCGGGATCTTCATATCCTTGGCACTGATGAATGAAGCGACGGATATCTTCCTCTCCTCAGGTTGGTTCCTCTGCTTACGGTCCAAGGAGTGGTGGTTCGAAACCCTTTCCAAAGCGGGCAGATTCTTTCCCGAGAGCTGCCTGCTGCCCATCTTAGGGCTAGGGGGCTTCTCTGAACTCTGCCTGCAAATGCAATTGCATGGCTTGGCCTTTTGCTCACTGCTTGTGCTTGTGTGACCCAGTAGGTTTGATCTGATCCTTTCCCATAGCCCTCCATCCAAGCCCACGGACTTGAGCGTGAAGGTCGATGCTGCCAAAACGGATACGCTCCCTTCCGTCTGCAGGGCAGCCAACGCACTTCCGTGGTGTATTGAGCTCACGAATCGAAAACTGGAGGATGAGGCGGAGAGGGCAGAAGGGAATGTGCCCATTGGAGCAGGGGCTGGGGCGGCCGATGCAGATGTATAGGAAGCAGCGGACAGACTTCGAGGGAGAGCCGGCTGTTTTGGAGAAAGGTGATGCAAGTGAGATTGAGTGGATCCCATCATAGCGGTAGAGTCAGCCCTCGATTGAGACTGATGCTGGGAGTTTTCACGTTGGAAGAGTTTGGTGTTAGCCTTGCTTCCATTTTCAGTTCCCTCTTCATCTTCCACCTCCTCTGGTACACTTTCAGCAAATCCGTGGCTGGTTTTTCGCTGACGACTCCCAGCCCGCCATTCCTTCCTCACAATTAGTTCACCTTCTGGAGCTTTAACAGGCCCTTCCACCTCCTGTGAAGGCTCCGTCTTTTTCAGCTGATCAGCTGCAAGAAAAAAACCACTCTCATTAAAAATTGAATTTGAGTGCAAACTAAAACTATGCTTTCACCCTAAATAACCAACAAAAATTTTTGCTTACATTATGTGTAATTACAGAAATGAGCTATTGGTCAAATGATTTTATGCAAATTACAACAAGTTGTGTGAATAATTATTTTAAGCTTTATGTCATTCATTGAATAAGAAATGCATTGTCTAAAAGTGCTTCATGGATCTCCTTTCTCCAGCATTCTGAGTTTTATAATTCTACCCCATTATTCATTATTCTTCATCAATTACAATACATCACTTCCTTCACACCTTGAATTGTATTCAAAGAGAAATAAAGAGAAAGCCACCAAAGTCATCTTACATCAAATTGACATCCCTTATCAGGGAGAGAAAATAGGCACGAATGGAATGGAATGTCATGCAGTCCGTTTTCAGAGCTATTTTACCTCGGATGATGTTGTTGTGGAACGCAACCTCTTCCTCCTCATCCACTTCCACAAGTGGTCGCTCATCCACGGGAGAGAAACTCCTTCTCCTGCGCCTGTGTATCGATGCTTGCTGCTGCACTGTAGATGGTTTCTTGCGAGCATCACCTCCAATATCACCTTGCACTTCCTCTTCATCTCCTGGTGACTTGCCCACGTACCAAAATACTTTTCTTTGCCCAGGAATAGGGACAGCCTCTGATCTTGGCAGCAATGCTGTCTGAGCAACATCATCCCCATCCTCTTGATCACCACTCTGTAAACAATTAAAATCATTATAGCATTTAGCATCTATTATAGTTAATGAGCTGAGATTCCTTTAGTATTTCTACCTCAATATAATGGTGGAAAAAAAGTATAATACAGAAAGCAAACTTTCTGAATTAATAGGCAAGGAATTTACTTTCAATTAAAAAGAAAACATGATATCAAATACCCTGCCATATTTAATTAATAACGATCAAATCATAGTAAAACCAAATGATCAAATTGCATGTTACTTGAAAATATCACTTTCAAAGATTTTTAAAAACCAATGAATTTTTACTTGACTGAATAAAAAACTTTTGGAGCTGTGTTTCTTACACAGAGTTTGATACAAAATATTTTTTCATTCATTGCAAAGCCTCTTCCATCAAAAAGATTTTTAGGAAAACATTTTGAGCAACTGGGGCACAACTTCAACTTATCAAATTTTATTTACAAATCAGGTGATAATCTTACCTTTGCTTTAGACCCTTTGGCTCCTTCAACAGCCAAAATGTCTTTCCGTCTGACACGTTTCATATGCCTTTCCACTGGATGATAGAACATTGCCCCAACCCATACATTGAAAGTTATTCCACCCATTAGAAGGACAGCCCCTCTGTAAAAAATGACAGCATAAATACTCCTAGTGAATTTCTTCTCATTAATCAACTATTCCTTATAAAAAACAGAAGAGGTCGGATAACTTCTGCATTTAGTTTTGCATGATTAGAAAAAAAAATCATGATCAAATACAGACAGTAATAATTGATCACATGTCAAAATTTATTTTGACCCTTCATATTGTACCTGGTGCCAACCAGAACAAGGGATATGTGCTAATAATGCCACAGGCCAACCCATTAAAATTCAACACATTCTCATTACATTTTCATAAAAATTTCTAATTTCAAGTAAAATAACAAAAAAATAGTCAGAAATGAACAGGCATTCATTGCCTGTACCATGTAAAAGAGGCTGTCAGTAAGGACCCTAGTAGAAAAAAGTGTGTTCATTCAGTGTTCTTTTTATGTTCATTTAATGTTCAAATTGTGTTCCTTCTATGTTCACCGAATGTTCACTTTATGTTCTTTTTATGTGTTTTGTGACAGAAAGAACATAAAAAGAACACAAAATGAACACTCGTCTGTGAACATAAAAAGAACACAAAATGAACACTCGTCTGTGAACATAAAAAGAACATAATTTGAACACAAAATGAACACTTTTTTGAACATCAAAAGAACACAAAATGAACATAAAAAGAACATTTTGCTGAACAGCAAAGAAAAAGCTTTCACGGAAGTCCCATCATTACCATGAACACTTTCACATCTTTGTGAGTCAGATGTCAGTGTTTGGATGAGTTTCAAATCATTTTATTTCCAGCTTTTTTTTTATTAGAAACGAACATATTCGTAGAAGCCAAATGCTCAGGCCTTATCCCTGTTTAGTATCCAATAAAGTACATATTGAGAGTGTTTTCAGGTGTTCCTTGATTGCATTCTCGGATCGTTCAATGTCCATTTTTTGATGATATGCCTTCATTTTGGGATAATTTTTCCGGAAATTCATTATTTTAAATTTCTAGAAATATTATGGAAAACTGCTAAAAAATACAGTTTTGTGGATTTCAAGATGGCGAAATTCAAACTCATTTTTGGTAGACAAAGTCTCCAAAATCATCTGTATTACTTGTTTTATGTAAAGCTACTTGTCATGACACATGAACTGCAGTTATCCACAATCACCTCCAAGGAATGAGAATTTTTATACTGGTTTATTTTAAAGAACAACAAAGAAAAATGTTCATTTTGTGTTCAACATAGTGAACATAAAATGAACATATAAAAAAATGTTCAATTTGTGTTCACCATGGTGAACATAAAATGAACACAAAGTGAACATAAAATGAACACATAAAAAAATGTTCATATTGTGTTCACCATGGTGAACATAAAATGAACTCAAAGGGAACACAAAATGAACATAAAGAAAAATGTTCATTTTGTGTTCAACATAGTGAACATAAAATGAACATATAAAAAAATGTTCAATTTGTGTTCACCATGGTGAACATAAAATGAACACAAAGTGAACATAAAATGAACGCATAAAAAAATGTTCATATTGTGTTCACCATGGTGAACATTAAATGAACTCAAAGGGAACACAAAATGAACATAAAGAAAAATGTTCATTTTGTGTTCACTGAGATGAACATAAAAAGAACATAAATTGAACATCAAAAGAACACACCAAGAAATTGGTGAACATAAAAGAACACCAAAAGAACATCAAAAGAACACTTGAACACTGAATGAACATATAAAGAACACCAAAAGAACACATTTTTTTCTACTAGGGGATTAATAAAGCATTTTTAATTCTGTTCTATTGCAAAAAAAAATATTTTCCTAATTTATATAAATGGTCACAGTCACAGGATATTATGAGGGTAATTCTTTTTTCAACCTCTGATCATTCACCAAAAGCACCATTCATGCCACATGTGGGTGCTACACGGATAGGGCAACTGCACGTCCTCTGCACCACACGCTCATAATTTGTTAGTTTAATGTTAGTGGCAATCTCATTAACTACACTGCCTCAATTGATTCTCCCGCCAAGTGTGCACTGAGGAGCAACAGTCAGAAAGCTCGCCAAATGGCTGCAGCATTGACTTGTCTTGACCTTTATGCCGATAAAAGAGAATTTTAATGTTAATGCAATTTCTCGGTGTGAAGCATTATGTCCATTCCCATTCAAAACAAAAGAAGAAAGATGATGACTTTTGGAAGTGCTCTGATCCATGGCAACACCTGTCATCTCAGCGCTGATGCAGCCCAACTGCTCCTTGAGCAATTTCAATAGGACATTCTCGATCATCCACCATACAATCCTGACCTAGTGCCATGTGACTCCCATCTTCACGCTGAAATGAAGATGTGGTTGGGAGGGAAGCGTTTTCTAACAAGCGATGAGCTTCAAGACAAAGGCAAAGTTCATTGGAAGTCATTGGTAGCAGCATCCTATGAAGAAGGTATAGTAAAACTTGTCCACAGGCAAAACCAATTCCTCAATTGCAGATGCAATTATGTCGAAAGGACACCACAAGTGAGCTCAATATTTTGCAATTTTTAATCAATAACTTCATCTTCTGTTCATGACCCATCGGAGGTTGAAAAAAAACAGCCCTCATTTTTTTTATTACACCACTGGAAAATGGCTCAAAAAGTACTTACCTGTATCCATAGGTAGCCAACAGGAGCCTCAAGAGTGGAGGAAGTAATATTGACCCAAGAGCACTGCCAGATACGCAAAGTCCATTTGCTAACCCACGCCTTTTGTCAAAGTATGATGCAACAATGAAGACCCCTGGAGGAAAGGCAAGCCCGGCACCAGCACCGACAAGGATTCCATAGCTACAAGGAAGCATTGAATGGCAAATGAATAATAATATCCTCTTAGAAGGGAAACCAAATATTTATACAACATAAGATAAAGGCAAACCATGATCAAGATGAAAATATTTCCTCATTTTTTTATAATTAAATTATTCTTTTTATTAATTTAATAATTAGAATGCTTAATGCATATAATTTATTTTTAAAATAAACTCATGCTCTCCATCTAGAGCAATTTCCTAGATTAACTACCGTTGAGATGACATAGGCCAGTTATGTTAGCATTCATAAGAAATTGCTACATCATTCTATCAAAAATTTAACAGAATATGTACAAAATTATTCTTGCATAAGACAGATCATTCTTAAATAATCATAAAACAGTCTCCATTATTTAAATTGAAGTGAAAAATATGAAGTTTTTATGGAAAAATGTTCTTCAAATAAAAGCCTAACTTGAAATCAACATGTTTAACCTGGAAGAATTCACTTTCCAATGACAAAAAGATGGCTAGTATTATTTTACCATAGGGTTAAACAATTAACATATGCCCTCTAGCATCCAGGCAACACAAGCTTGATTCTCACTCGCATATTTTAGGCCAAGAGTGTTCATAAATTTTACTCATTTTATTTCATACAACTTTTGATGCTTCCTAAGGCTTTTTCAGATTGGAGTCCAACCAGGCGGCTGAGATTTTTGACTGATAAAGCCATGGCTGAGCAACTTAGGAATTCAAGAGGTAAATAAAAAGGAATAAATATCTTGAGAGCCATATATATATATGACACTTGTTTTTCGGAAAAACCATATTGAAAAAGAACAATATTTAGTATGTACTATAATTGGTATACATTTTTCCAATACCTAATACATCTAGGTGATTATTTGCAAATAAATGTCATACTACACACTTAGATAAATGAGGAAATGATCCAACTACTTGAAATCAGCTGTTGAGTGCATCAATTGGTTGTTAAAAAAATTTCCAATTAGAATCTGCATTTTTTCTAAGCACATGAAAATTTTATGAATTGGCTATAAAATTTTTATTTTCCTGTTTTTACTATGTAAGTTGCATTATGTAGTGAACCCTCAACCATACTGGTACCCCTCTGGTAAATAGCTTATTGATAAACTTAATGGCTCATGTATAGACCTCATACAAAAACAAACATTTTATTACAAATACATATGCAATACATAACAAAACTGTGTTAGCATATCAAGTGATTTTGTGACAACACCTCCCCTTTCAGCACAAAACCAAATTTTACTTTCCCCAACCCACCCCAATCTGCCATTTAAAGTTGTCTCCGCGTAGGAAGCTTTTAATCCAGAAATATTTTCTAAATCACTGAGAGAGTTAATTATTCTCTTCCCTTCAAACATTTAGTAAGAAAAGTGCTGTCAAAATATTGCCTTGTAACTATAGCAAGAATGGAAAGAATTTAACCATATGAAGGTCGGAAACGTTGTAAAGGCAATGATTCCATTACTTGGGGGTTTCAAGTGATATCCTGACAGTCCAAGTTGATAGCGTAGTTTATGCATGTCACATAAGATAAGCAATAATATTTTAGACCAGACTGGCTCAAATAGGAAAAGGTGCTAAGAAAATTTGGCAAAGAAAATATGAAATGAGAAGTCAAAAATAGATAGTTTGGATTCAAATTAATTAGATTTTTTCTAATGCTGCTCTTTTTCATTCCAGAGAGTAGTTATCAAAATTGATAATTATCATCATGAGTTACGTCTTGTTGACTTTCAAAAAAAAAAAAATTTGGAAATGGCTGAACATTTAGATTTTTTATGCTTCTCTTTTTCATTTCAGACAATAGCTATTTATCAAAATTGATAATAACCAACATGATTTCTCTCATTACTCAATTTGAGAGTGAAGACCATTGAGACTAAGATTTAGAAATTGCTGAATATAATGTGACTGAAGGAGGGAAACACTACTACAGGAAAAATAGAAGAGGAAAGACAAACATTATATCAAGACACATGAAAAGACAGCAGAAGTCTGTATTCAAAAAATAGGATCTTAAGAGACGATCCTAAGATGGAAAAGCTAGGAGAGTTCCCCAAATAATGAAGAAAAATGTCTAGAACAATTTGAGAGAGAAGTTACACACATAAAGATGCATGTTTGTCAAAGAACCTCAATCTAGAATTGTACCATTTATGGTTGTTAGTGCACAATTCAATACTCCAATATTTCCTTTATGGCACGAAAACACGCTACACAAATACAATTCATCATTAAGTATTATATGAATTAGTGAACTTGCCAATACCTCCACAAAAATAAGTAATGCAATGCCTGCCAGAAATTTCACAACTTAATGTTAGTTTTAATATTAGTTAAGGCTATACATACAACCAAAAAATTCACAATTACAGTCATATCGGATTCATTTTCAAGTTGCAAGATTAACTATGAGAAACTGAGACAAAGGCAAAGAATTCTCACTTTTTGCAGTCCGAGTCAATTAAAAATTTTACAGTGTCACACAGTAAAGAGCTATCTAAGCTCACCCACACCATATTAAAGGTATATGATACTATTGCAACCTTAACAACTTCAAAAGCCTTGAAGCTAATGAATTTAGCTTATCACAAGTCCAATGGGAAATAAATTACACAAATAGGAAGAAAAAATATATCAGTTTTGAATACCGTATATGTCTGAATATAGTCGCCCCTTATTTTCCAAAAATGGTTGTGGCAAAATTAAAGCGGGGGACTACATTCAAACACATTCTTTTAACTTTTCCCGAAAGTGAAGCCTCAAAATTGGGGGATGGGGAATATTTTCGGAGAAATACGGTATATATTCACAATTTGATTTGTTTATATCTGCAGATAAAACACAGATGAGGAGGAATGCACAAGAGGAGAATTATCTTCTAGCAACTCTCGAGATAGTTACGAAAGCAGTTACATTACAAATTGAGCACAAAGAATATTCATTGAAAAATGATTTCATTGTTTTTGCAAGAAAGGGAAATATATAAATTGTGTAAAACAAAATTACTGACCAGACATAGGAACAAATTGAGGCAACACCTTTAATGATTTTGCTATGAATTTAGCAAAACTGAAAATGCCAACTTTAATGTCCAAAGAACTATTCATTTACATATAACATATAGGTTTAAAGTTCTACTTAAAAATAGCTACCAGAAATATATTGCAGAAATAATCGTTAAAAATTTCAAATGATATCACTTTCAAATTTCAATTGTTAATTATTTAAACCCGACCATATGCTACCTCAGCTTACCTGAAATGAACAATACAACTGAAATACCTTCAATCTTACCTCATTTAGCAACCTTGAGGCTAATGATTTCACCTTTATATAAAACTGATCTAGAGTTGCTCTGGAATGCACGAAGATAGGAAAAATTGACATGCACAGGACACTATAACCACATACATATATTACTCTAGTATCTATAGCAATCAGGATATTATATCATTGTGCGCAATGGCATTGGTTATCTTAATGACTTAAATATATAGTAACTTGAAATTTTTCATAGAGATGGGTAGGGATTTGAAGATTTAACTTTTATCAAATCCATAGATTTAAGGTTCAACCCATTAATAATTATTTTGCATTTTCAATACAAGTTCTACCCATATAGTAATGAGTTCAATGAACATTAATTAGTGTAGTGTATCAGTGATTTTTACCAGTTAGAACCTACATTTATGGGACACCTTATTTTTAAAAGTTGTATTAGATAAATACCAAAGTTGCATCATGAAAGTAGTAAAATTCATTTACCCTTCACACACTAAATACACCACACAGCCTTCCATAACCATTGGCTCACTTACACAGGACCCAGTATCACATATTTTTAAAGCCTTTAGGCAATGCAAAGTTAGGGTTTACATGCAATTATTTCTAGTGCATGCCTTATTTCTATTGCCAATCATCTTTGGATGTCATATTTCTCACCTAATGGTCATTTTCTTCACCAAAGTATATATAAAACTAAAGAAATAATGTGACCAGTAGCACTATAAATATGTATGAAATAAATATAGTGACAGATCATGCCATGGCACAGAGGCAAGATAAATTTCAGCTACAGTAAGTCCTCTTCGTACAAACATCCAACTTAAAAACTTTCACAGATATGAAAATCTATTGCCTGAAATTTCAAATTTGGCACCTTTGGAGTTGGGCAACGCAGCTGGTAGTGCGGCAAGGTGGTATTCCCACTTTGGGGCTCTGGGCCTAACGTGTATGTGACGAATTATTTGCCACAAAGAATGTTAACTGAATTATGATATTTTATCAGTGGCATAGCCATAGGGGGGGATACAACAGATAAAAGACAAATAAAAAAATATTTAAAACTATTGTCTAGTTTTGACAGATAATAACTGCATAATGATGTAAAATGTATATTAAGTCATGTCATTTTTAAAAGTTTTCCCAGAACCCACGTTACCTTTGGGGGGTGTGCCCTTCCCGTGAACCGTCATCCTCTCCCCTAAAGCATATTCCTAGTTATGCCACTGCCTCATATAGATGGTACCCGTTGGGGAGAGCCTTCAATAATGTTGCTTGATAAACACTATCACTAAGTATGACTGATAGAGTATAAGGAAACTGATTGCCAATAGAGAATCAACCTGGATCATTTCCTGACCGTCGTTAGTTAATGTAACATTGTAATACAGAGCTACCTGCTGCAGGGTAACTAATTTTTTTATATACCTTGCCTAGGTTTTTCAACTTACAAACAAGGTCTCAGAATGCCTCTTGTTTGCATGTCGAGGACTTACTATACATCCAAAAAGAAAAGTTTCCCAGCAAGTGAATGGCCATGCATGACCAACAGCATAGTAGAGAAGGATAGGTGATTCAGTCAAAATGAGAGAGTGCTGAAGTAACTTCCAAAATGAAGGTGGCATGGTATTAAGAGGTAGCAACCAATGGCTGAAATGATTTGTGCTACTATGGAAGGATAGAGAAGAAAAGGTGGAAATAAATCCAGTACCATCGTTAAATGAGTAGCAAAATGATCCTCGTGGATGCCATATTGAAGGATGAGCTGTTGGCTCAGTTTTTTGTTCTATTTTATCTCTCTTTCAAGGCCATGCTATGCGTTTCACTTGAGTTTTCCCTGTAATTATGTTGTTGGGAAAACTATAAAGTTGATAAATTAATTGATAAATTTATTTTCCTTGCCATTTGGCATTTGAAAATATTGAAACTAGCAGCATCTAGATCTCAGAAAATGGTGAGTGATTAAGCAAAGATTTTGAATTATGAGTTCATCATGTGAATTATGTACAATATATATAAATATGTGAGTAAAAGGGAGTCAAAACTGTATTTTAAACTCTGAATGCAAAGGAATAATGAATCAATATGCATTTACAGCATATATATACAAATATATATCAATTTATTTCCACCATTTGGGACTATGAAATGTGCATTATTTTCCAACTTTACTTGATGTTAGCACCGTGTGACAACACATTTACGGTCTGAAGGGAAGGTTGATTTTGTCAATATTTTGAGTAAGGCAGAGAACGAAGAACCACCCGGTGAACCGGAGGTGGAAAATTTCCTGTTATCTCTGGTGTCATAAGAGAAAATGTCAAAAATTTGGTAATGAAAATTTCACATCTCAGAATTTCCTAATGACCCCCCAGTAAAGAGAGCTAATCTTATGCTCAAGGTGTGCTCATGTTGTAATTTCATCTGGGCAAAAAAATATATCATCTACAGGCAGGGGCACAGCTATAGCTGTGCCCCTGCCTGTAGATGATATAGGATTCCTATAGGAATTAAGGCAAGGGGGGGTTTCAGGCACAAGTAATACAGGGGGGCTTGGGGGTTTTGCATACCCACCAGGGTAAGCGGGAGGTGCGGAGGCCTTCCCCGGGAAAAGTTGAAGATAAATGGTTCATAATGGTGATTTTTATGGCCTTCTGAGGGATATTTTATTAATCTTCACACTATTCTATTAGCAATATTAATCCAATTAAGTAAAATATTTAACTTAAAAATTTCTGTGAGATATGGGGGGGGTTTTATCCCCCAAAACCCCCCCTCGCTGCAACACTGTCTACAGGTTTACAAGAGCCAAAATTCCAAAAGCAAGTTGGTAAGCCAGCATAAAGACAATATTTATCTATTGTCTTTATGCATCAGCCACATGACCCTGCTTGAAGCAAAAAGTTTTTAACAAAGTAGTAATTACACATGGAGTATTAATAAAGGACAAGGAGTTTCAAAGTAGAGATGTAGGGTAGAAAGTAGAGATGGCTACTAACAGAAGTACCCTGTTTTTATGCAACCCACTTGACACAGACACCATGTTTTCCTCTCAAAATGGACAGACTACACAGTACATCTCCATGGTATAGATAGGAGACTAAGCTCTCAGAGCTGTTGTTTTGAAAATCTTGTGCAAAGTTGTGGGGGACACAGCAGCAGATATGTACAGGAAAAAACTCAAGGGGGGGGGGACACAAAAGATATTTTGAGCTACCTAAACTTTTATCGTAATAAAAAATAATCAAGTTACATGCAAAATTTTGGATTGTTTTATTTAACCTGATTTTATGCATACACAAGACAATGCTATCTTATCTTACAAAAAAGTTGCAATTATTGCTCTGCATTGTTCGGCAATGCAGGCGCGCGCAGGACTGCGCAGTCCTGCAAGGGGGGGGGGGCGTGCACCCTCTGTGCCCCCATATGTATCTGCCACTAGGGGACATTGGTTAGAGACCAGTAATAAGAAAATAACTTTTCCTCCACAGAATTTTTGCACTCGAAGTACAATTGCATAGGTGACTCTGTAAAAGTTCGCTGCTTCGACTTCAGTTTAAATTATAGTCAATCTTTGTCAAACTAATTTTGAATTTTCCATGCAGACGGTCACTTATAAAGCTATACTAAACAAAAGACACAGCTAATGCAATGTTGGACTTCAGTGCAATTATCTAGGTTCTAGCATGTGAAGGGTGCCGCATATAATGAAGTCAAGCAATGTAGTTGCTTCGCTAAAAGCTGCATGACTAGTGGCATAACCAGGCCCCAATAGAAAGGAATAGCTGATGAAGTTGAAGACTGAGACTCACGATTTAACCAACCCATCACATAACTTGAACTAAAATTTCCAACATTTAGAATTAAATCTAATGTTAATTACAACCATAAAAATAGTATACCCCATTCATGCACAATTTCTGCTAAAACATGAATGAGTCCATACTCTTAAAGCTGCTAAAAAAATGCATTTTCATATTCTTATTCATTTCACTCACTTCAACCTAATGAGCCACCACTGATAGAAACTAAAAATTAGATTATGAACACAGCAATTTATTAAAACTATTTTTTCATCAAGCCACCTGAAATCTGGAAAATTTTCAAATTTCATTATGGAGGCTCTAAGAAATTCGGGGTTTTCAGGTCACTTTATTTTTCATATTCATTCAAGCATGGTAAGTATTTTCAGGCCAATCCTCGTTGTCACCATTAACATGGAGAGGCTGATTTTGCCTACTTCACTAGTGATTATTGAAGCTGACCTGCTGGCTTTCTAAAGCTCCCATTATGTCCAGTGAACTCAGCAAGAGTGTTTGTTACCTGTAATACTTAATTGCTCTGCAATTCACCAAATGTAAATTAGGACTGTTTATCCATCCTTTCCATACTCATATGTCTATTGATCCTTTCAAAACTTCTCTAATCAACCATCTTTTTCTTGCATGGAGAAAATGAGCATTTATTGCTTTGCTCAAAAATAACACTTATATGGTAATTCCAATGTTTTCTCCCTAATGGTTGACTTCATTCTTCCCATTTTTATATTTTTAAATGAAAATGGTGCAAATGAGGCAAAATTATGAAAATAAATTCATTAAATAAAACTTGTACTTCAATGAAGATGAATATACTTGTGTGTGCTTCCTTCAACATGGCTCAGAAATTCACAAACAATAGAAGTTATATTTAAGCCACTGAAAGAGGCATCTAGATATGTACATATATTTATATAAATGAATGTTATAAATGCATGAATCCTCATTTTTGTAGCCCAAACTGGGGTAAGGTCTCCACTCTCATGTAGGTATGTGCTAATAAACCTTGAGGTTGAGACAATGAGGGAGCTAGCATGTAAAAGACCTCAAATTATTTCTTGTTCATAAACAGTATGAACTAGAAAGCAATTTGAAAATTTTCTTCCATCAACTATGCTTTGAACTCAAGGTTCCTTTTTTTAATGGACATTTTTTCAGTCAAGATACATTAAAGAAGACAGGAAAGGAATACTTTTCAATACGCCCAAGTGCTATTTTTTTATGACTTGGAACTCATATAAAAATTAGATGCATAGGAATATAGTACTGTCAAATTTTAATTTAAGTTTATTTAAAGATAAATTTATATCTCAATCTGAGACCGTATTCTCAACAAATATCAATTGAATGCTTACTGACACAAAGGAAAAGAGTTTCTTCAAATGATGTTAGGATAAAGATTAGATGTGGATAACCACCTCCAAAGACCACATAAAGGATGATAGAAGATAACCTTAGGTTGGATTTTGTCAAATATTATTGGTTTTAAGGCTTCTTTCTAATTCTACTAGTGCATACTGAACAAAAAAGATCAATTTATAACAAAATTGAGATATTTTTATGAAGATAAAAATTAAGCAACTCTCTTCTTCTCTAATGCAATTATAACAACAAAAAAGCATAAACATTAGTGAGATGTGAAACAGAAAAATGGGAAGTTTACAGCAGTAACTATGTATAGTCACAGATCTTCTTCAGAGTTAGAAACAAATTATTAATGGACAAGATAAATTGCCTTAAGACAGTGTTTCTAGATGGTTATTTCAATGAATACTACTTCTAACTATGCCATAACTCATTGAAAAAATCAATATTTGTCAGCAGCCACTTTTTGCAATTATGTACCTCAAAAAAATCTATCGACTAACAATACTTAAGACCATATTCCAGTACCTAGAGAAGTAATAATTTGTTTCTCCATTTAAGTATGAAATCTGAAGCCAAAGCACCAAGTATGGACATGGTTATCAGACGGCAAAAATTTATTCTTACCAACATGAAAACCTCTTCAACTCAAAAAAACCTGTTTTGCATAAGTTTCCCTGTTATTACGAAGTTCTTTGACTTCACCACATCGTGTCCTTTATTGCAGCTTCAATTACATTCTCCAAATGCAGCCAAAACCAGCCTGCAGTCAGGCAGTGAGGCTCAGTCAAGAGTGATGGGGCTCAATAGAATGACAAAAACTCATAAAATGTTTAGCCCTCATTGCGAGTGCTAATGGCTGACGGAATGCTTAGGCATGGCCGGGATATTCCTGTCAAATACTGAAGTGGTTAGGATTCAAATGGCTGAGGTTAGAATTCAAACTTCAAAGATGAAAACAACTAGCTCATGGGGGATACTATTGAGATGGCAGGAGAAGAAATTTTTGAGATGCTTTGGACGATTTGAAGCATTTTTTTTCCACTTTTGACATTGACAGAAAGACTGGCTCACGCCCACAAGCAGTCTCATCACTCACCTTAAATAAAGGTAGGTGATGGAATGAGCAAAGTAGCTTAAGATCATTCCCATCGCAGCCAGGAACCCTCCCAAGAAGGTGACAGTACGGTAGGAGAACCGGTTCGACAGGATGCATGCAACAGGGCCTGTTGCAGAACAATTCAAGTCATCGTATGGTGTGCAACTGAACACACACCTTCCAAGAGGCCACAAGTTTGACAGCATTACAGCTCTCTCTGTATAAGTTTATACTACTGTTTAGGTGGATCAACATCTATCATGGCATAATGACCTAATTTAATGAAAACTATGCATCTTTTAAAGAATGTAAAATCAAAGATAACTTTTAAAGTAACTCTACTCAAAATTTATAGGCTCCGTATAAATCAATAAGCTCGGGCTTTTTGTGTGAAAATTGTTAAAAAATTTTGTACAGCAATGAATTAATTGGGTAGTTCATCAATGCAGCCCACTTTCCTGGGCATAAGAATTTTGACATTAAGAAAGAATACTAAACTCTCATCATTAAAAAATTACCGTCATTTCAATCACTTTATTTTTGGTCAAATATTACCATCAGTTTAAAGCCAAACACTGATTTAATTTTAATCGCATATCTTACCACAAAGCAGATCAGAGGAATAAAATACGTAGTTGAATTATTAGACCAAAAGTAATCTTCAATTTCATTTACCAAGAATATACGAAAATATGAGTTTTACCAATTCAAAAAGGAATATCTTTGAATAAAATCATTGCCAGTCCTGTGTAGTCAAAGTTGGTTCAGCATCAAGTTAAACATTAAGAAACAAAGGTATGAAAATTGTAGTCCTCATGAAATGGCTATTAGGAATGAGTAACACAGATTTTACTGCATTCTGCATCAGTAAGCCTTTGAGACTCACAAAAAAGTTTCCAAGGCACTAGTTTTTCCTGAAAGTAATCTGTTTAATTTTATTGTAAATCCTAATTCTGGTAAAATGTCAGGTGTCCATAGTGTAAAACAGTACATGAGATGCAAAACCCATCAGATATGTATGAAGCTCTAACTGTTTTGGTTGTGCATAATTTAGGTTTACCGAGGTAATAACTTTATATAAGGTCTATGGACTAACACTTCCAGCTTAGGCACTGCTGGTGTAAGTTCGTACTTCATGTATTTGCACATTGGAGAAAAATCCTGATATTAGCCAACAATGTCTTTACATAAGACGGTATGGATAAGTTACCATACACAGGTAACAAAGGCATGACGTGCATTCTCCAGGATTATTTGCACAGTTATTTTACACAATTTATGTAAGTATTCAGAGCTATGAACTCCTTTAGATGCTCATATAGTTTGCATGGATCAATATGTGGGATGGATAATTTTTCCCTTATAAGAGGGAGGAAAATTGAAGGGAAATTTAACAGCAAGTAAATTTTATCTTTTATTTAAAGCAATGCCACATCTGACCTCATATGAGCGAAAAACACATCCAATTAAAGAGATAAAATAGTTAATAAATTTTTAAGGAAGAGGGCTAAATTATGCTGAATTTAAAGAGATATTTGTTATTCTTATGCAAAGCTAAACCATTTTACAATACAGACACCTTTCCCTAAAAATTTAAGTAATCATTACACTGCATATGTCAGAGAATGATTAACAATGAACAACACATTGCCTCAATAAAAATATCCATAGCTAAAAAATTTAGAAATGATTGTTACTCATCCCTAACTGGCATATGGTGGATCAAATATTTGAGTATTTGGTGATAAAATATGTATCAATGTATACGATTACCATTCTCTCTCTTTAGTGAAGTCCAATTTATGAGTGCCTCTTTAAAAAATCAATGGACTGTGGGTAGGTAATTAAAATAAGTAGGTACTTCAGTATTCAGGAAATTGGAGCAAACTACAAAACTTCTATTTAGATAGGAATATGCGTGTATTTCAATAAATCATCTTTTCAGAAAAGCAATAGTAATATCTTTGGCTAGGTACATACATAGGTATAAAACAAGATCAATGAGTAGAAATGAAAGCTGTAAATGTGTTTTGCTGAATGGCTGGTATTCGTTAAATTATTTAAAATTCAAACTGTTGACAATTCTTCGAACATATTTGATGATAAAAAAATTACTTTGGATTTCACTTATAATTTTGAATAAAGTGTTTCACAATACATCCCATAACTACTCACTGAGCCAGAATAATACAATTTGCACTTAAATGGAAGGCAGTAAAGATTAAATATTAACTAAACTTTGCCCAGAGCTTTTGGAGCACTTCAAAATGCCATGGATGTGATGGAATGAGAAAAATAACTAAAATTAAATCTTATGGCCAGCAGAAAGGACACCAACTCACCAAGTGAACTGTAAAGGAAGTAGCAGAGGGCTGGGATCCATGATGCAGCCAGTGGAGATGCATGGAACACCCGCAAAAACTCAAGGAAGAGAACACCAAAGGACTTGACCATTCCAGGCACCAAAGCGTTCACAAGCATGCTTCCAGCGAGAACCAACCAGCCCCAGCCACCATCAGGACAGACCCATGTCCATTCATCTTCCTCATTTTCCTTAGCTTTGGCTGAAAGAGGGGATGATATTGGACAAAACTTCTTAATATTGATCAAAATAAATAAATGTTCAAACATATGCCATTAGAATCAGTCCTGTAGAATGGCGAAGCTAAAGAAACATATAGGCCCACAAAAAATTATCAACGTACTTGATGAATAGGAGTTTGAAATAAAACTTCCAAAGATCGCCCTGCCTATACCCATCTATGGCAACTTAGTCTTCAAGTACCCCATTCAAGAAGACCTGTGTATTCTTAATATATAAATATCAGATGGAGTATCCAAGTCCTTCAAAATTCTAACTAACAATAATTATAAAAGAATGATTAAATTAGATTCTTCTGATAAGTGCTTTTTTCAGGCATGGGCTCTCAGATTCCCAAAGAGTTTATGGAAGACCTCCTGATGGCAAGTGAGCTTGGATGGTAGCAAATTGCTTAATAGTTTACATCATTAAAAGTATTAAATCAAATTTAGAAAGGAAAAAATAACTTTCAATCCCAACAGATATTTCTTTGAAAATTTTTTATATCTTGGCAATGTACATGTCCTGTAGAACGTAAAATCTGGTTCTACTATAAAGCTATAAACTCCCAACGGGGGGAGGGGGGGGGGGGGTAGACGCTTGGCAACTTAACTAGTTTAAACACTCAAAAATAGAGATCATTGCAGGATTATAGCTTGAAAGAGATGATTTTTCCCAGGAGAAATTATTTGCAAATAAGCGCACATATGGGTGGTTCCACTTGTGTGTTGATATGTTCCTAAGATTTATTAATGGAAATTTGTCACATTTACATCGGAGAAACATCTCTGAGGTTTTGGAATTCTGAGCCTTTCTTGAATAGGCCCTCGCTTGAGGTAAGACAATATATTCCAGTTCCTGGAGTTGTACATGTTCGAAACATTAGTAATGTATTTTGACGATGTCACCAGCAGTGTATAACAATAGGGTAGTTTCCTTCATCAAAGAAAACGAAAGGCATTGATTGCGATTCGTTACCCACCATTAGTGTATTCATAATACACAAATTATTTGGTTTTTGAAATACCGGTTTAGACGAATGGCAAGGGTCAAATTTTATCCTCATTTGAAAAAGGCCAGATTGGCGCCATGCGATGCCACTCCACGTGACGTCACAGGGACCTAGTTTCTACACAAGAGGATAGGAGTTATACATCGTCTGAGGTTACCAATGCATGCATGAGGCACAGAGCTCAGGGAAACATGTCTTAATAATCACCTATTAAAACTGGCTAAGGTCGGAAAGTTTTCTTCATTTGATAAGGTATAAATAAACCTTTTTTAAGCCAAGCGCTACCATTCAGCAAGGTACTCAGCTACCCTCTAGCATCCTGCGTCCTATCAGCGCTCAGAGCCTCGATCAAGGTCACCTCACATGGCAGGAGGGGGAACCAGAAATGCGTTCCTACTTACGCGTCGCGTTTTTGCGCGCTTGAAATTTTTCACTTTTAATTTAATCGCAAAAAATAGATATCGTCATTTAATAATCTAAAAGCGTGAAATACGTACTCCAGGAGTAAAAATCTTTCGATTTAGGCAATAAAAAAATAATAGGAAACCACCCTATTGTGTCACAGAGAGTAGGGAAAAATAAATGTGGGAGGGAAAAACAGTGTTTACCATCACCTACTCGAGACAAAATTTGTGCAGGAGAACACAGCTTACTCTCCCATGCGACATGAGTAAGTGTAGTTGCAAAAGGATTAAGGTTCCTTTGAAATATCTATGCAACCGCCAGGTGGCAGATTTACAAGGGGGTAGAGAGGGTCTGGTGGAATAGCCCACAGCTGAAGAGGGTTAGGGGCACTCCCTGTAGGACTTTTGGATTTTTAAAAGTCAAAAACGGAAGTTTTCTTTCGTGTGCATTGGTAATTATTTTCTCGGTAAATATCGCCTCCAACTGAATTGAATAACAAGTCCTAATATCAAAAATTATATTATTATTTTATTGATCGTTATGGTAGATATGCAAATTCAAAAAAATGCTAATTTAACTGCCCTCCATATTTCCGAATATATTTACAGTAAAGGCCTGGTTACTCGGTACACTCACCCGTTTGCGTTGTTTTGTGAAAGATTTATGTGAACAGCTTTGGTGGACCATAAAGGGAACCTGCTTGAATCAGTGGCGTAGCGAGGGGAGTTGAGGGGGTCCAGGCCCCTCCCCCCCCCAAAATATAAAAACACAGTTACTTTGCTTCATAAACGAAAATAAAATGTTGAAAAGAAATGTATTTACAAAAGATTTCTTTATCAAATTAAGTTTTTTCGATTATTAAAAGTGTTAATAATCGAAATTAATTTGCTGGCCTCGGTGGCAGTGGGGTAAAGTCCTCGCCTGCCAAACCGAAGGTCGTGGGTTCGAATCCCGCCTGGGTAGGTGATCCCTATCCAGGCATTTGTGTTGTACCTACTTTGTTAATATTGGAAACCCTCTTTGTAAAAGGCCGTCAGGTGCTGTTTAAGGGGAAGTTGATAATAAATAAATAAATATTTGTACTCCCCTTCTTAGTACCCTGTTTTTCCAAAATTTTCCCCTCTGGTTCCCCCCCCCCCCCAAGCAAAATTCCTGGCTACGTCACTGGTTCAAATGTTTGATCCGAATTGGAACTGATTCAATTTTGCTTTCATGCATCCGTATCCATCATGTCATACGGTATATTTTAGCGTTCATGGTTTCTCCCATTAACTCATGCTAACCCATACCCGTCTGGAAAACTTCCTGATTGTGAAGATATTTGGGTACGTTGCTCCGATTGTCGTACTTAATTAACGCAGAAAAATACATTGGCGATACATAACTTGTTTCTCCATAATGATCCGTAGCTACATATAGTTACAATGGGTGGTAGAGAGGACGAAATCTAATCTTGTTCAATTTCTAGGAGTGACCTTGATAGAAAGGATGAATCTTCGGGTCTAGCACATTTTTGGAAAAAGGAGCGCTAAAATAACGAATAAAATTCCATTTCCTGTTTACGTTTATGATATGTTGTTGCCATTCATTTATTAACTTAGCCACTAGGTTACAAGTACAACACTAGTCCCATTAACAATCCGAGTCCTGTCTAAACAGATCGAGCCGGTAACGATCCTTTCAGGATCGGCGCCTCTCAAAACATTCGACGAGATTTTCCTG
This sequence comes from Ischnura elegans, assembly GCF_921293095.1. Taxonomy (NCBI): domain Eukaryota; kingdom Metazoa; phylum Arthropoda; class Insecta; order Odonata; family Coenagrionidae; genus Ischnura; species Ischnura elegans. The sequence goes on from NC_060246.1 coordinate 135,045,158, forward strand.
ATTCTGGCGGGGAACGAAAAAGAATAAAGAAGGAAGTAATCACAATGCAAGGGCAAGGTTAAGGCCAGGCGGCGGGCGGCCACAGCAGCCATTCAAGGGAGACGAAAATAAACGCCGCGAAATGCGTGCGCTTTGCGTCAATCCCCTCCTTCCCTCTTCCTGGCACTCGGCCTCACCGAAGGTGTCAGCCGCATGCGACGAGGAGGCAACTTCGTGATCCCGGCCTTACTGTGCGGCACCTCCACACTCCGCACATTTTACCTGCCTCGGCAGATAAGAACGTCCGTTTTCCGCACAGTGCCCAAAGCTGCTTAGACCGCGACTGTCCGAACTCCGCACATTACCCCGAACCTAGCCCACCTTTACCGACTGTGAGCGTCCAACTTCGCATATTGCTGATATACTAGCGGTAATAAGGTCATCTCTCGGATAATAAGCAGATAAATATTGCAATTTACCCCACAAGGCACACATTGCAATTTACCAATGCATGTGATATAAATGAATTACCAAGGCACTCCGTCGTATAAATAATATTACGGAATACGTAGGTTAAGAGCGGAGGAGGGAGTAATTACTTCGTTTCTAATGAAAATTAGCTAATGCCTAGCATGATAATATATTTTTTTAATGAATCATACGATAACTTGGAAGAAACAACTATATGCCCCCATTTCCTAAAATTATTTTATCGTAACAAAACGGAACTAAACTGGAATTTAGGATGATTTTTTTTATTTTTGTGGCTACCGTAGTTTAGATTCGATTTTTTCCATGAATGAGAATTACATAGAGTAAAATAGCTCTTTACGGGGAAAAATTAAAGAGATGATTCGGATAGTTTTGGAGATGTTCACAGAAAAAGGTTCGTCTACAAACTTCGCTGGATAGACTCGTGTTTTTTTTTTAAATCCACGGCGTCAATTTCCTCTCGGCCCGAACTGCACACATTTTAAAGAAAGGAATTTACTATTGTACATCACTTGAATCAAAGACCAAGCACGTAAATCACCATCTTAGAATATAAGCTTTCTTTTCGGCCCTACCCCTAACACATTTGACAAAAAAACTCCGGATACCATAATATAAATCGAGGACCGAGCTCATAATAACATTTTTCAAGTACCAATTTCAAATTCAAGGCAACGTTCATATTTCGAAATAACCGACGCGCCGATCGGACGAGTGCAGTGATCCAGGTAAAGACGATTCAACTCATTACGGGCGATGCATGAAGAGGATAACCATTCGATGAGGGGACGCTACGGAGCGCTATTTTTAACGGTCACCGTGTGGCACGAGTGATTCGTCACAATGAATTATGCACCTCCACTGACAGCAGATTAGTTAACATGACTGAAGAGAGCAATATAGACACGTGCATGGAATTCGGTTTGGCCCAACACCTTGTGGAAAGATATCTCGGCTTTTTTCTTGCGCTCACTTTTAATTTTCCTGAATATTAAATTGAGAATAGTTTCCAATCAACTGAAGAACAGAAGTGTACAATTTTGTTTAAGAAAATCAGTCAATACCAACCATTTTCGTTTCTTGCGAATAGAAAATGATATTCTTTTTCGAGCTAATATTTGGGATTTGCCATTTTAAAATAGTCGTCATGGCAATTGAAGACCCTTTATAGTTTCCCATTAATAATTATTGTGACTTAAACGAGGAAACTAGGCGGTGCAGTTTCCAGAGTCATATTTCAACTTAACAACACCAAGAAAAAGAGTTTGAAACCCATGATTCCAAATTTCCAATGATAATATAAACTAAGAGTTGGATAACCAAATTAAAACCTCGAAATAACATATTTTGTCTCTGCACTGAATATTATGGGCCCAACAAAGGTGTTATTCTTCTGTGACGGCATATTACGATGAAAAGCGTAGATCCGTCGCTCAAAATGTAAATTATAATATACACAAGACTCGATGCATCAGAGCAACTCGCCTCCTCTGTATGGGTGCTTGAATACTATCTGTATAAATTAATAATTGATGTCATTTTGCCCACTTTTATTTGAGGGTATATTTCAATACGGAAGTGACATAGATGAAATTCCTTTCATGATAATTACAGGCCAGAGTAATGAAAAGCCGACCGGAGGCACGGGAGTGACAAAGTAGAGGGGCGTGACGCACTCACTGCGTCTACAAGGAAGGCGCCGACGAATGTCACGGCCGTGGATTCGCGTTGGGAGCCGATGAAGCGGGGGCCGCTTCCGCCCATCACAGCGAAGGAAATGCAAGAGACGCCGGCAAATAAAGAAGGCGGATTTATGGAGCAATTAAGCCGAGCGCCACGAAAAATCGGGGAAACTCCTTCACGTAAACAACACGTGCTCCAAAACCTTTCCATTCTGATCTTCTGAGAGAGAAATTGACCAAAAAAAAATACCGAGCGACAGCCAAAAATATGAACAACAAGCCGATTCCTGAAATGTTCATAGTCACAATTAAACTTTTTTTTAGAGGGAATCGGAAAAAATGGAACTCTGCTATGGCACACATGGGAGGGGATTAATTTAGAACAACAACGGCTTCTTCACCATGTAAAATTTTAAAGGCCCAGAACTTGTTAAAGTTACTTCACTCCGATGATTGCTCGGTATTATCCAATGAATTCAAATATGAAAATGACTTGGATGAAATTCCTTTTAATGATAATTCCATAACAGTAAAAAAAAGTGCTTAAAGCAAAAGGAAGAACCAACCGATTTTATAAAAAAAATGCAAGCTTCCATACATAAAGACAAAAAGGCGGAGAGCTCTGTCAATAATGATATTTCCATTCAATATTCGTGGAAACAAGAAAATGAATCGGTAGGAAACAGTCGGGGGGAAATAATGAACAATTATGAAATAAATCCCAGAGAATATCTCAATTGCAATGACAAATTGAATGGATTACCAAAGCGAAAAACCATTATTTAACCATTCATATCCATCCGTCATTCCACACTAAAATGATTTCAAGAGGCATGATGCGATACTTTCAATTCCGCTGTTACGAAAGATAAATTTAGAGATCATCTTTTAGGATGCATAGAAGGCTTAACTCCGCCAAAGTACTTAACCAATTATTTACACCCCCAAAGAAAGACACACTTCGGCCAATTGCGACGCCTCGCTGTTTATTCTGGGCCCAAAAATACTTCTCTAGAAAATGGAACTTGAGCCAATATGCTTGAGTGAATAATCTTTTTCTAACAGTACATCCAGGTGAGGTAGACATTTCAGTGTTAGAAGCTGTCAGGCACTTAATCCACTCCTCCCACCACCTTTAACTTATGGTGAAAGACTTACAGTAATGCCATCCGCATCACACAATAGAACTAAAGACTCATTTTATATCCATATCGCATAATGTTGGGCAATTATTTTTGAGGCTGGAGCGTCAGCTATTGGAGAGTAGGGAAAGGAAAGTCTCCGTGTAAGGAATTTTGCGAAAACCAACTGTAATACAGAAAAGGAAGCCCTTGGTTCTCCATACTATTTCTTTTCCGCGAAATCAAAAGTATGACACATTCCTTTACCCCAACACGGATTCAGTCAGTTCCGTCTTTTCCCCTTGAACTTCCCTGTCCTGAATTTTAAAAGTAAATTCGATCTTCGTAACACAATCACAAAGGTCTCCATCGAGATTAATTCTAAAATTCAGGAAAGAGGCAATGAGTAGGAAAAAAAAAGAGGGCCAAAGTGGGTTTGTAAGAAATTATTATTATTATAACAAAGTCCTCTAATGCCTAATAGGAATAGCGCTTGGCCGCTGACAGATGTGTCCCGGGTTCAAATTCCTAGAGAATCTTTTGGTACCCACAAAATCAAAATCCTCGATGTGGGAGGTGACCCAGGACATGGTACTGCAAGCAACACCATGATCCAAGGAATCTAATTCCCCTACCCCCATTACCGCGAATGGGGGAAATCTATTAAATTATTTATTTTATTTCTATTCATCGCCCTGAAAACAGCACCATTTAGCCTTTACATCGTGGGGCTACAACAAATAATAATGGATGATCACCACAAACATCCATGTCCTGAATAAGAGCAATCTATCCAGGCGGAACTCGAACCCGCGACCTTTGGTTTGGTGGGCCTTTGGCATTCACGCACGTGACTTTGTCGATTATAAGCTCTACCCTCAACCAACTCAAACCAACTTTCTGGTTGAATAACTGATTGAGTACTTTACTGTCAATGGAAACAAAAATAATCCCTGGTCACTCGGAGATTCATGCTTCTTGCATCATCTTTTTTATAGGGTCTGGATTAAACTTCTCCGTAGAAAATTTTACCATTAAATTCATATTTGGTAATGTAACCTCTAAAGTCTCGAACGAGTTAACCGCTGAAAGATGAAAGAGAATCATGATTCGGGGAGAAAAAAGAAGCGAGGATGGGCTCTCAAAAGGGGACGAGTAGCTGCTCGACAGGTCGACCTTCAGGATCGAAGGTTTCCTTCCCTTGCATTCGGTGGCGAAATGGGGGTGGAGACAGGAGGAATGCTGGCGGGGGGCCAGCGGGGGTGGAGGGGAAGTGTCACGGCAGACGTGCGGCGGTGGGGGGGAGGGGAGGCGCACAGCTGTTCGCGCGGAAGAGAGGGGGGAGGGAGGGGTCCGGTCCAGAAGAATCCCAAAACATCCTCCCCCCTCTCTCCCTCACCCCTCCGAATCCCTTTCCTACTTCCGCGAACGCCACCACAAAAACACGCCGCATCAAAAAGAGCCATTGGAAACAAACAAACATCGATTCGAGTCCATCATCATTTGCCCTCTGTCGAATGCTACATTTAGAGAAGAAACAATTGCTATTCACCCGACTTAATCAACATCCTTCCTGGCAACAACTTTCCGACGAATCAAAATCTCAGTTCGCATTTTCACAGGCGTTGGGTAGGACATGTTAATTGGAGGAGACGATTAGGAGTGTAGTTAACTTACTAAAAAAATTTGACAAACTCAAAAACTAGGTATATAACAATATTTTTTTCATAAAATCCGATTTCTCTGGGACCAACTACCACAAAAAAACTGTGAAACAACGACCCTAAGTGATTATCACTTGAAAAATCTTGAAAAAAACGCTAATTTTCCGAAAACCGCAGGAAAAAGTTTTTTTAAGTAATCGGAAACGGACCGCAATAAAAGACGGCTAGAAACCAATTGCAGAGCGGAGAAAAGAAAGCAAGTCGAAAGGGAAGTGCATAGTGCCCGTTACGCCCATTCATCTGACATCCCTTGGCTGTCATCTGCACTGAATGGGTTAATGCATTCATATATCTTGGTTTTAAAACTCGGATTTGACAATTAGCGGACGTATTCTGTCGTTTAACTATTAACGTAGCTATTCTCTAGAATTCTTTCGTTCGGGTTTCTTTAGCCAAAGACAACACGCTCTGTTATTTCCAACGTGTCAAAATAACAATTTCAAATTTATGTCGATACGATATTAAAAATATATGCAGTGACATTTGTGTATTAGCGATGGTTTCAAGTCGATAGTTTAATATTGATCACTCCAATTAGGAAAATCGTTATTGAGGCAATCATCTAAGCTATCAGAGTGTTTATTTTGAACTATGAATACCTGTGAGAAACTTTGCGCATGTATTTGATTGTATTATATTTTTACTATGATATGGTATTTGGAGGAGGCGACCGACAGCCAAGGTCATTGGCGCTATTGGCTAGGGAAGGAAGGGTGGCGGGAAACCCAGCGTTGGCATTAGGCTGCTCTTAACGAAAGGCGCCAAGGGGACCACGGATAAACGTTCCATCCGACGGACGGAGCGCTGTGCTTGAAGTGACCTCCTCAAAGCAGTCAAGCAGGATCGGGCGGTCTATGAAAGATGTGCCTCCGCCGAGATTTAAACCTAGACCCACGGGGTGGGAAGCCAAAATACTAGTAACCACACCAACTCAATCTCCTAAGTTTAGTTTATGGTATCCTAGGATAAAAGCGAATATTAACAAGTCACCGACTGCAATTCATGTATATTCCATTCAATCTCTACACGTAGCGCTACGGACAAAAATGACTGCATGATTCGATTACAAATGAAACAATTTCCTAGCAAGATGTAATAAAATTGTAAAGCATTCCGAGACAGAGTCCACAGTTTTTATGCATAAAACATCTATCAATAAAATGTTTGCCCAACTTGTAAATATCTATTCTCATCTCTAACATGGAGCTAGTGTTTTATAGAAGTAGTAAATAGTACGGACTCGAGGAGACATTTGATTAACTCTCCAGCCACCTTCAGTCATTGTTTGCAATTGAAAAGGATTGATGATGAAGATAGAGAGGTAGAGTGGAGATAAACCCAGTGTCGGCAATAGCATTCTCTTAAAGAAAGGCGCCAACAGGACTACAGTTTTACATCCTCGGGTGCATTGAAAGTTAAATTATCAATATTAGCGATTACAAGGAATAAATAGCCAAATAAATCAGAGTTTTGGTGGCTCCGATACACGAAATCAACAATTACAACGTTACCAAGTCACAATAACACTTGAAGCAATTGGATGGAAACCGTTGTAATCGCAATGAAAAATGAACTTATTTTAGCTCTGAAGAATTAAAATTAAGTAAACTGCAAATAAACGAGAAAAATAAATGTTACAAGTATTAAAAGTAACGCCTGATTCATTAGCAATTGACCGCATAAGTGATACTGAGAGCAAACAAGTTCGAAAAATATGTTACGGTGCACAAGAGCTATAAACGTATTTCACGCTTGCTCATTTAATGGGGTTTCATCAGTACAATTACACGAAGATCAGATGAAACTGTTACAAAAATAAAGAACAATAAAAAAATTCATGGCAAATAATCTGAAACAAGCTTTCCTGAGGAATGAACGCTCAATAGGAATGTACAATGAATCGGCACATAATCAAGAGGCCGGTTGAATCGTTATTTCGATGGTTATTCTGAGAACATATGAAACTATGATCCTCGAATAAAGTTTCACACAGTTTTTTTCCGAAATTACTCGCGTAGAGAAGTAAACCAAATATGAAAACAGAAATCACGATATACAATGGATAAAATCAGTTCACTGGCGTTGAATGCGAGCCGCGAGGGATAAGTCACTCAACAGTTGATAATCCTCAGCCCTTTGACATGAAAACAAAACACGTGGCAGATGCCAACAAACCCAACAGCTATATAATATGCACCAAACGGAGGAAAAAAATACTCCGCGATTGGCCACGGAGGTGAAACGAGCAGCCGTGGAAAAATCCTGAACCCAGAAGTGCGCCAAAAGAAATGTCGCAATCGATACCACTTCGGGTGGCAACACGGCTATAAATATTTCCTCTAACCTCACCTTTTCGTGGCCTAGTTGGTTAAAGCACCGGGTGGGAGGAGAATACCTCATGTCTTTAAATGCGATTTTGAAGGAAAACCGCTAGTTCACACCGATATCCGAGTTATAATGGATATCTTATATATTTGGCCCGTAGTATCGTGAAAACTTAAGGGTATTGATGACGAGATAACCAGGAATATAACCGGAGAATGAATTTGAAGCATAATAGGCTTCATATTGCGTGGAATTCATACTGTTCATGTAATATGACTAGCTATTCACCAGGTGATTACGAGAAAATGTCCAAGCTGGTTATTAAAAATAGTAGTCATTCTTCATCACACTACAACCGAAGCAAGAATACGATATATTGAATTTATTAATATTTAATTGACAATAATGGTTACTGCACTCCACAACGAAGTTATTTATTAATTAAATTATCTATTATGGTAAATTTATTGTAAAATTGTGTCAATTATTAAAAAAATAATTAAAAGTAGATAGTATGAAGTAAATAGATATGCCATAATATTTCTCATATTGATACACATTAATATAAATTTATTCCTCCGTAATCTCTCATTGCTGGGGTCTCCGATGAAAATGTATTTAGAGTTATAAGAAGAATCCAAATGGGTTTTTTAGAGAAGGGGTTTGAGCTGATAAAGTCCTCCCTCCATCCCCGTACACCACTAACGATGGCATCGTCTCGAGTGTGTCCTCCGCCATTAAGAAAATTACAACTTTAATTCTGCGAAAAAGCGGAAACAGATAATGATGACAGATTGTAAAATGTATTTGATATCACCAAAATCAATCACGACAATCAGTAATAATCGTACATTTTACATTTTTTCATCTTTGGATAGGAGATTTTTTATGATAAACCGGCAGTTAATCCACGCGTATCATCCGCGGATCGAGAGTTGAGTTTGTATAATTAAGGACGTTTATTTTTAGATACATTTACTTCGCTTCGGTTTCCTCTCCAGGAGTGGTCGACACTTCTAAAAGCACGTTTATCAGCGCCACTTTGAAACGCAGTGCCTTTCGAATAAATATTACTGGCTATAAGTATTACACATTAAAATTATTTCACCTAATTTTAGAATTAACATTTTACTTGCTTTTTCCGTGTAAGGAGCATGCATGCTACGAATTCACACGTGTATACAGTTGTGTGGAGCTAAGAATATAAAGAATCGTGTGTTTCATTTCGTGAATTTGGGGAAAAATAAAGAGTAAAGATTGAAATCATTTTAATTCCTAGGTTACCAACTGTTTTGAATATAAGTAATACTCCCATAACTTTACTTTGGGAGAAATAGCTCTTATTTCAAAGATGTAATATGACTCCATACCGCTTCAACAGAAAAACCAGTTTTATGACTCTTCCCTATTCCACACATTATTTCAGCTTCACCTGAGAGAAAGAATAATTTCAAATGTAGAAAATCCTTTCATTTTAATACACGGTTCAAGCAAAGAACTGATTTCGAACGCCTTACATGTAAGAAGACACTACAAGTTGAGCATGTTTCCTGACATTCTACCCTCTTCTATATGAACCTAGGAAAGAAGGAATGTGATTGTCATATTTTTCTACGAGTCACTTGCAGAAAATCCCGTTGATCTCATCTGGGGGTGATAAAAGTGAGAAGTAGGTTCGTTGCTGTACCACAGAAACAGATAATAGAATGGGTTAGCGTAAATTTTGTAACTCATTCGAGCTAATTATCCAATTCCTTCCCAAAAAATCGAAGTCAAGCTGACATGAAATGAGCCTTTACATATATCCTCATGGAAGACAGGGTCCAAGTCATTAAATAAGCAATGATTCCCATCAGGGGGAAAATTGCTCTAAGCTTAGTGTAATTCTCATACTGCGAATCTTATTAGTTGCAAATAGATGGATTTATTAGCTCCGATGATTTAAAACTATTATTGCAAATTATGTACTCGTGGAATGCATAGGCACTTTTTACCGTTGGTTAGTTCCATACATGTTTTATTTTTTCTTGTAAATGCATCAGATTACAATGAAAGCCATGGAAAAGTTATCGATAGAGGGTGTGTGGAAAGATCTTAAATGCATTCTTGTGGCATCTAAATGCACAACTTTTGCATTCCAAATTTTCACTGTCAAATGTCTATTTTGAGCAAATTTGGGAACATTCAACCATTAACAATATCTTGAGCATTAGATTGGACCCAAGGAAAAACAGAAGCATACATGATGAAAATCTCATTTAGTCAGCCATCCGATAAAAAATATGCCAGACCTCAACACTGAATGAAAGTACTTTAAAAAAATAAAAAAAAGAAATGGCTGCATCGCACCCAATGCGCTCTAAAGGAAACTCCAGGGATGGCATTTGGATTCCGTGAGAGAGGTTTACTATTAAACGGATTGGTTGAGGTACACTACCCGTCTCAACTTCAAAACACTCGGTTTTCTCCAAACTGAACATTCATGCACAAGATATATTTGTTCAATGCAGTTAATATCGAAGATATCGTCAACAACTTCTGAAGTTTTTGTAACTAGGAGCTCATAAAACAGAGTCGTTGGCTTTTTCTAAGTCAAGAAATAGTACTATTAATTCTTTATCATTTTCCAAACGTGTTTTCCGTTAAATACTGACAGAAAAAATAACTGTGTGTCTGTCTCTGTGTCCTTTTCTTATTGAAAACTATGTTGATCTTCACTCATAATCTCTTCTATTCGTGATTAAAATTAGTTGATTATTATTCTATGCATTGACTTACATGACTACTAATCGATACGTTTTACGTCTCTATAACCTTCTTTAAATACGATCTTATCACAGCTCCTTAGTTCCCAAGAATTTTTCTCATTTTTCACATGAATACAAAGCCAATGCATTCCAACTGTAACCGATGCTTTCACTTTATATACGGCATTTCGTCCGAACCGGTAGCTCTACTGCATTTCACTAATTTCATTTTCTCTGAGGCAGTCCCTCATGTGATGTGATATTTCCACTAGTTCCCTCTTATTAGGTTGTTACATTACTTTGGTCTCGATCTGATAAATAACTTAATAAGTTGCCCCGAATTCGTTTAACAACTTTCTGCTCTTCTAAAATCGTTATTACATCTGGAGATTTTATTTTTCCTGCAATGTCAATTGGTTTCATTTTTTTTTCTCATCGTTTTGGAGAAAATGTTCTTTTTTTGGTTCTTATCAACACCTAAATTCCAAAATTAATTAAAAAATTAATGTTATAGCAAACGTCTATTACAGTTTTGTTGATTTAAAGTAGTCAAGGGAAATCATGTACGCGATGAATCCAGAGACATTGGTAACCTTCGACACAACAAAGAACTTAATATATTAATCCAATCCTTCAGTTCCAAACGACGTGAGCCCATTGATAAATACATGTTCACCTACCCTACTCAAGGCCACGATCATAATCGAATAAAATGCTAATTCTAACACGTTGAATAACAGAATAAAATCGTCCCCGACACACAGAAATTATGCCTTTCGTAGGAGACGAAATAAGCGGGTGGAAATGTCACCTCGATCCAAGGGGGACGGACAACCGCGGCGAAATGGACGCACGAAAATAGGTCAAACCAAATTACCCAACAGTATATTCATGGTCCAAGGACGAATCGCGAAAATTAGCATAAACAACGATTGACCACCGACGTCTTATCCATAAAAAAATCCAAAAAGCATTTACTTCGAATGAATATGATAATGGATTACATAAATTCACAGACCAATACCAAGGAGAATACTCAAGCCTGAGGTTTTATGCCTGGCAGATAGAAAATAAAACATGGTGAGGTATCTAAGAGGTTTTTAATGCAGCCATGTCAATTTTTCATTTTAAAAGTAATTTCACTCAGTGTTGGGGCCTGAGATATTTTTTATCGGATGGCTGACTAAATGAAATTTTAATCATTTATGTTACTTTTTTTCCTTGGGCCCATTATAATGCTCAATCAATTGTTAATGGTTGAAACATATCCATAGCCAAAAAGTTCACGAGCATGGTCTTATTGAATATAGATTTAACCAAGGAGGAAATATTCGCTCGATTCCAAATTCTTATGCATATAAAATTTTTATTTTTTATTTTTAACACATGAATTTTACTTTTAAAAATAAGCTTCCTCGGCACCTCATAGAGATCATGGATCAGAGCATCTCCGCCGAGAGTTGTATTCTGGTTACGATGGCACGACACAGCGCGCATTTAATAAACCACTGAGGGCCAGTTCCATAATGTCTAGCTAGCGCTAACCATAAGATGATGCAGCCTTTAACTTTACCTGACGGTGTCTAAGATTTCCGGTTAGCTTGAGTTCTGACGTAATACAGAAGCTAGCCAGAAGTTTCAGCCATCGTCAGGTAAAGTTGAAGCTATATTCTTTTATGGTCAGAACTAACCATATACTATAAACCGGTTCTAAGTGCCCAACGTGAATGTTTGATGAAAACCAAACGAAATCTCATCATCCGCTTCAGAAGGTGTGGGCTGAAACCGCCACAAGGCTTTACCATCTTATATATAATCTTAAAATTATTCCATCAATCATTATATGATTCCATATGAGTCAGGAAAATTACCTCTATATCCTCCAAGGAACAACGACGTTGGCATGCTCCGTTTTTCCTGGTATCATTACGATTCGTTTCACGTAAATTCGTTGATTGGGTATAAATAAGAGAGAAGAAAAAAATTAAGACCGCTGCCAAGGTTCTTAAGCGGAAAATAACAGCGAAAAGAGTGCGAATTTGCAGACGACTCAAATTAAACGGAAATTTCTCACGATTCCACGCGCATCCGTAGGACAATTCAAGTTATTGCATCATTTATTTCTTGGAAATGGAATATTTTCCGCCTCGATATCAAGCTAGCGAGTTCAACAGTCATTTTTTCACACAGAATGCCTATTATCTTTAATAATTTCAAATGATCTACAAGTTTGATCGCACTTTTATAAGCTATTAAATTTCAGGGGCATTTTTCTTAACTTAAAGCACAGATGTAAAATACATCATTTATACGGTGAAATGTTTTCAGAGGTTGAATTTAAGCACTGCTGAGGTAAAATAGAAAGACTTCTATGAAAAGATATACTAAAATATTGTGACAAGACTATCGTTTTTTCAGAAAATTAACTGTCACAATCGATACTTAGGTAGCTTCTGAATTCCCAAAAAACTTTCTGGCATCGACAGAGAAGCTTTGAAGAGATGCCCTCACCTACACATAAAAATATTGAAAAAATTTTCATTGGGGGTTACCGATGATGACCTTGTATCCATAAAATATTAAAAGCCAATTCTTGTTTTAGAAGAGCAAAAAAAATGGTCTGCTGAAAACAAATCTTCTCCTATGTCTTACAATCCCAGAAAAATGTTTCTAATCGTTTCGGTCTACATGCAGAAAGAGAAAACTACCATATAAGCAATAACAATGTTGAACGAGTTCAATTTCGTATACACTATTATGCTACAAGTTTGGTTCGGATTTGAAAAGACGAGAGCCTTAAGGACTTGCAATAGTAGTAACGTTCACTCAACTCATCAACTTTCCTCTCATGGGAATTTTTGAAGTAGAAAAAAACTAAGTTTTTAACTAGCCAGGAACTTACGAACCTCGACGTACACGCCGTCAGGGATACTGTGAGTAAATGAGTAATCTGGAAGCTTAATTATTAATATTATCGAAGACCATCTCCGGAAACCAATTCACTCCATCAAAGAAAGAGAAACAAAAAATTCATTCAAGAACCGCCAAAAGGCACGCGATAACTGCCCCCAATGTCGGGTCACGCTAAGGGGTCACGTAAACAGAAGCTCGCGGTCAACGCGTGCTCACAGACTATAACGAGTGAAGGTCACTGCAATCCGAACGTACGCCCCCTATGCTATGGTTTCTGATGTAGGACACTCCAACAGAAAATCTTGGATAAATCCCACCCATGGCTAAGATACACTATTTATGCAGAGGTGATGGACTGAAATTTTCTCAAAGTTGAGTCAAATAGATAAATTAATAAATGATCCTATCACTAATTATCCATGAATGATTAATAACAAATGCCGTCCATAACTACGTTATGCTGATTTCTAAAGTAATTATTTCACGCTTCAATATAATAAAATAATCAAAGGCGTACGAAAAAATAAGAAAATTTCTAGCAGAAAACACGCAGAATCTGATTTTAGGCATCAGCTCATTTCCAATTTATGAATCATAAGGATTTGATAATCAGATAAACAATCGATAAAATGCAATATCCTTTCTGTATTTATCTCAAATTAAGATACCGATGAGTGAAAAAACTTATTAGTACATGACTACGGTTCAATCCTTTAATCCTGGATGCAGACAATTTTTTTAGCTTCCCATGGAAACACCCTTGCTATGTATACATATCATAAATATAATCAGCAATGGTTGAGCAACTACCTTTGTCACATGACACCACCTTTTAAATTTTAAAGGTGAATATCTTTTGCTGGTCTAAATAGCACATCTAGTCCAGAGAATTATCATTGAAATTTAAGTAACTCAGCATGACCTTAATCACCGACGGCTTTTCATCAACAAACAGCTTCTTACCCATAGAAAGAAAGATATTTCATTCCTTTTAGCCTACTCTAAGCCGAAAATATATTTTTTTAGTGTTCAAAATTGCTATCTCTTGTTTTCATCGAGTTGAGTAACACAAAAGAAATCAACGTTACGCAATACCTATTTTGCATTTATTTTGAATAGAACAATTTCCAACAGCATTATTTTCACACTTCAAGTTATTTTTCACTTACTTCTAGTTAACTTGGGTCTACGCTTACCTACTCGTCTCTCTCAAGTTTTCAGAAACTTCTTTCCTATACCGATGCCTGATCCCCAAGAGTTTTCCTTAAACATGTCATCCCTTGCCACAATAGGCACATTGAAATTGACAGCCATGAATTTTCATGCAATATCCACAAAAAAATCAATATTGCGAAGATGAGATGGCAGCAATATCTTCCGTCTCAACTCCATTTAGTATTTGTAAGTGAATGTGACTAACATATTCATCCCTTATAAAAAAAAACAACTCTGCTTTCCTCGTGAAAGGTGCTAATAAGACTATTCTGGATATTAAGGAAGAAGTGAACATTATATGGCTGAAACAATGACTTAACTAATCTCGGAATAACATTAACCTTAACCCAGAAACTCGCAGGTGGACGTAAAATGACTCGCACGCGCGGGGAATAATAACGGCGAGATTTATGCAACCCGCGTGCCACACGCGACTGTGTACGTAGTATAACTTTACCGGGGAATAAGGACAGCCAATAAATGCGCGTGAGAGAAAAGGTATCGCGGAAAGTACATGGCAGACCATGCCAACCCATTTCAGACACGCACCGACTAATTTGACAGGTAGGTACAGACGAAATTTAATTCTAAGTTTCATTGCATTGCATACAGTTTTCTTTTCGCCTAAAAGAGGGACTTCTACGCTGAATGAGAGCCATTAAAACGCGAGATTTAAAAAAAGTCAGATTCAATGCTGCTTTTGAATTGTGAGAGTTATTATCAGCATCTAATCACTCAAGCATTTCTTTAAAAGGATAAGTAAAATAAAAAATATGCTGTGATAGAGGAAACTGTGCTCTTACCACGAACATCTCAATTTTTTCTAAATCGAGATCACATTCGACATGAATAAAATGAATGTAACTTCTGTAACAAATAAAAATTAATGCATACATCTACTTAAAGCAACACAGAAAAAATATACGCTAAATTAACCAATTCACTATGATGATGTTCATAAAAAACCTTACCGGCAAATGTGATTTCTTCCTAAATTTCACAAGATCAATCGAGTAATTATTAGAACTTTCCAAATTCCTTTATAAAGACGGGAAAAATCGGCAAAAATCAATCTCATGAAAAAGAAAAAGCTGCTCCAAATACAAATTTTTGCAAGTGATTTGGTTAGAACCGGCACTCCGCGGAAAAGGAGAGAAAAAAAGTGATTTGGCCTCATTCAATCCACCTAAAAAGTGGGTCACGGGCCACTGACGAATGACTTTTGACACTGGACAAGTTTAACGACTCAAAAGGCGATAGAGCGACAACTTCTCATTTCATCGGGGCGAACAATGGGGGAAGCACATGATGAGATGAATGATAAAGGCTAAAAGCATCCCACTGAAACGGAAAGGATTTGTCACTCTAAACAAGCAGCGTTCGAGATGAGAGACCTCCGAAGGCAGTTGTCCAAAAATGTGACGCCTTTGACGGGAGAGGGCGGAGGGTATAAATACATAAAAAAACAGCGAATACCAACCTTGATCTTATTAAGAGATATTTTTATATCTTTCTGGAATGTGCAGCTAGGCTACAATTCATTTAACCGTTCTGGTTAACATGCGTGCCAAAAAAAAACGATAAGACCACTAAGGGCAACCCATGGAATTTTGTGATGTTTTACCTATTAATCAGTAAATTATTATTCTCTATAATCCAAATCCAGCCTATGTTAAGGAGAGGAAATAAATAAATGAACAAACATAAAAACTACTCTGTATCAAATATTTGCGGAAAACTACCGTTTAAGATTGGTAAACTTAAAAGACAGGCACCTGTGTTATTCTACACATTTTCCAACGCTTACTGGTATCACATCATCGATGAAAATCAATGCAATGATAGCACCCTAATTAACATTATAAAAATCTTATGGAAGTAAATTTATGATAGCTTACTTCGTTTACAGAAGAAAATTCTGCGTTAGAAGAAAGGAAAAACTTAACAGCACCCTCGCTCAGTTCATAAACGTTTCAATAATGGTATTAAATTGAAAAGCCACAGCCATTTGATACGTTGGAATAACATAGAACACAAAAAGTTATGCTAATATTCCGGAAGAAAAAATAGGGGATGACAACTACGCGCAAAAACAACACATTTATAAATTCCTAAATAATGAGACTGATGTAAAAAAATAGAAACGGTAAATGATATTAAAAATGGATGAAAATCGAATCATAATAGAGAATCGACAGAAAACAGACAATCCCGAATCATTCCTAATATGCTCTTGCGGGAGAATGAGGAAAATGGAAGTAATTTTTTTGATAGCTTAATACGTTTTACAGGAGAAAATTGTAGAGGAAAGGAAAAACTTTGCAAGTTACTCGCTGATATCAGAAACGTTGCATTACTGGGGTTAAATTAAAAACCCACTACCATTTTATCATAGAAAAGGGAGGTACTATAGCTGAGGAAATATCATGCACACACTGCAGACTTGAAAATTTTATCGCGTTCTCAATATTGGCCAATTATCCCGGATGAAAAATATCGCGGATTATTTTCTTTATGAAAGGCCGAACGTAATGATCAGGTAGGAAAAATGTAGGCTGCAAAAATGAGGACAACGTCTGATTTTCCTCAAAATTCTGTCCTTGGCAAGCCATTCACATGAAACTTAAAATTATATAATAATATATATTGCGGCTATTATTATTAATTACGTGGCAAAAATACCAGATTACTTAAATCAGATGGAAATATGTTAAGATGAGCGATAATTACGCCCTTGAAGAGTAGTAAAACTGATTGGAAAGCAAAAAAGGTAAAGGTTATTTATTTTTAAATCGACATCTTTAGTACATCGCGTTTGATGAAAAAAAACTCATGGAGGAAAATGAGATAAGGTCATCATTTTACTTCAAACGCGAATCAAATATTGCTGAATATTTTGTGTTTCATATATAGTGATTTAAAATCCAGACAGGGGAAACCATGTACTTACACCAAAAGTGTTAGTAACATCCATTCAGTAATGGAAAATACCAAGAGAATTGTAAAAAAAATGATGTTAAATTAACAGTGTTAGCTTGGAGAGATAATTTTTTGCCACTCCGAATTACTATGGAACAATATTAGAATACAGAAAGGTATGCCACTGATCGATAAGAAAAAAATAGGGGACGGCGGCTAGGCGTTACTACAAAAAAATTAAAAATTCTTAAAAAAAGAAGACTGAAAACAAAACAAAAAACTGAAACGGTAAATGATATAACAATTTAATTAAAAATAAACGATTTTTAGCTATGTACAGAACGGCGTTATTGCTAGTGACGACAACAGTACCGAATCATTTCTTATATGCACTTACTGTGAATGCTAATTAAAGAAAAACGAGCTAAGAGAGCTGCAGTGTCTATAACGGGAATAACTAAGTATAGATACAATAAAAAATTGGCAAAAAGAATAGAATATTTAAGGAAAGCTCACACTAATAGAGGATATCCATCGAATAAAAAAGATAAAAATATATCCTTATTGATAAATTGACCAGAATAGGCATTAAGATTTCAAAAATAATTAATAGTAATTAATCTGGCATAAAAAACAGTAGAAAATCGTATCCATTCATGAAATGCAATGTTTTCTATCAATTCAAAAGTACTAGATACACTAGATTTGTTCCAATTAACAAGACCAGTTTCAATTACGTATACTCGAGAGAATTTCCGTCGAAAAAAAGAGTCACCTACGCCATGAAACTTCTCTAAAAATGCATTATTCAAGTGAAACAGAAGAATATGTGCAAAGAAGAATATTTGCAATGGGTGAAAAACAAGTAATGCGTATTTCCAAAAAAGGTTGTAGACATGATCGCACTACAAAATGAACCAAATTTCTATATAAGTACACTTCATCCAGTGATAATATTAATTTGAAAGGGATGTTAAAAAGAAGCCCCAAACGCAATGAAATCGACCCCATCTCCAAAATCATCAATCATGTGGAATATAAAATATTTGAGAAGGGAACGGCATAAGCAATGAGTATTTTCACATTAATAACACACACAATGGACTGAAGTTATAGGTTGGAACACTCAATCTTGTAATATTACTCGCTGAAAACACTTTTCGAAAAATGATCGGCTGTCGAAAAAAATCCTTCATTTGAGTTGAACAAAAAACACTTGAAAAGGTGTAGACACAAGCAATGAATACTCCCATAAAACGAATCTTGAAGCTTGAACGTAGTGAAGGGCTCCATATTAGCAATCATAACACATCATTACATCCAAAACTTTTTTTATTAAGGGCCGGTTTCAATTTTTTTAAATAAATTTTAAACCGGGCGTGATTTAAGAAAATAAATTGTGGAAGTCACGAAGTGTTATAATTGCTAAAATGATTACTCCCATTTTACTCTCATCCAAATATCACAAAAAAAAAGTGTTAAGTCGACTCACCTGTTGCACCCGCTGTCCCCGTTGGAGACACCGCACTCTGGTTCGCCTTCTCCCCGGCCCCTGCCTCATCCTCGAACCACACGAAGGAGTTGGTCTTGGGCGGAGGCGACGGCCCTGCCCCCGGCGGGAGCTGGACGGCACTATCCTCCCGGCCCAGTTCGGCCGTTGATTCCGGCACGGATCCCTCCATCGGAGTGGCGGCCGCCGACTCGCAGCCCTCCAGACAACTCGATCCGGCGGCGGAGGGGGGGCAGGAGGGGACGGAGTTGCCCATTTGGAGGCGGGGGAACAGCCCCCCGCCGCCCCCCAGAGCCCTCGAGAAGGGGGACACACCGCCGCCGCCCCCACCGACGCTGTTGGCCGGGGACAGCGGGGAAGTGCAGGGGTCGAAGTGGGTCCGGGGTATCACCGAGGACGGACCGTTTTGGCGCGGGACCGGGGACAGGAATCCCCCTTCCCTCCCCAACTCCCCCACGGGGCTGAAGAGGCGTCCCACCTCCACGACAGGGCCAGCTGTGATGGCCGGCGGCGGTGGTAACGACACCTTCGCCGCTGGCGACTTGCACCTCTTCTGTTCCATGAAGCCCACGAGGGCACTGTTACCGGGGAAGGACATCTTCGGCGCCGGCAGATCCCTCGAGGAGGCGCCCATCCCACGCGGGAGGGACGCTAGGTGTCGCGGGGAGATGGTCTCGAACTCCAGCGCGGCAAGGGACGCGGGTTTTCTGGGCGTCGGGACCTTCCCAGCGGAGAAGGCCATCCCGGGAGGGGCTATGAAGGACCCCACCATCTCTCCCGGGACAACCTTGTCCGGTGTCTCTGATCGGTGCCAGTCTGGAAGCCCAGTGTACGGGACCAGGTCGGTGCAGCGGCGTCGCGGGCCCTCCGGTTCATCCGCTTGCTCCTCATCCAACAGTTCCGCGTCCGGCATCCCGGCGATGATGGGTATGTCCGGCCCGGGGTTGAAGGTTATCTTGACGGCGGGGTCGTCCTCGGCGGAGGTCGAGGGCTCAACCCCAGCCGCCGTCTCCACGGAGGTGCTCCGGGTCTTGGATTTGTCCGGCATCTTCTTGGTAGGTCGCTCCGTCGTCGGCGGCTCTTCCTCTTCCTCCTCCCGCCTTGCGACTCCCTCCTCTTCGGCCGGCTCCTCGTCTGCTTCGTGGAGCAACAGGTTGGTTACTTGCATCTCCTTCGGCGTCAGGTGCACGCCGGACACGGACTTTTTCTCCAGCATCGCCGCAGGAGTACAAAGCCAACCGAGTCGCGAATCAACAAATGGAGCGTATGATTATCACAATAGCTTCCGATGGTTTTTTTTTCTCCTAGCGCACTGCGAACAGCTGTGTCGAAGAGCTGTTAACCTTGATAATTGTATTGTTCCACAGGAAACGTGAACGAGACGATGTTAATCCAAGGATTCTATCATCAAGGTCACCTTAGTGCGTGTGTATGTGTTTATTCAAGGCATTAACTCGGTTACCCCACGTGCGCGAGCTTTTTTTACCAACGGTTTACGCTACCGTTTAGTCAGCCAAGTCTCCTGAGAAATTTGTTTTCAAAGGCGCACTTAGGGATGACTTCCGGAAATGTTCCTTGTATGACAGTCAAGAGAACAGCGTAATGTTATAAACTTAGTTTCACTGCCAACTTCATGGGCATACGCCTGATTCACACACGAAGTTTTGACGCGTAAAGCAGTTCGAATTTAGGAACTAGAAGAGTGGAATGCACACCACTGTCAAAGGTTATTTCAGCAAATAAGTAAAACGGTGGTAAAAATATCTTGGCCGTTTCTCCACAGTGAATTATCCACAGGAATAATCCGTTATTTTTGGTATCCCGGTGCAATATTCCTCACGATCGCTCAGATACAGTTTTGTGTGCTCCGGTATTTAGTAGAAACTATTCTTCTTAAAGTTTTTTTCCACAGAAAGGTCATTTCCCTAACTGCGTTGGCAAATACTGAATAGTTGCATGTAGTTACTGGGTGACTGGCCTCTCAAACAGCGAATCACGCAACCTTGCCTGACAGCTAGACCGATTCTCTTTTCAATCAATTCTCAGCGGCTTATCTTACGAAACCCAACGTGAAGAATTCCTACGTGAGAAGGACGCGCTGGAATAAAATAGTCAATAGATAATTCATTGTGCACATTGTAGACATTCTGCAAGTGCTAAACTAAAACTGCTGAGGACATCATTAAGGTCAGCGTTGTCTTTTACCACAAAGGAAGTGAATCACAGCCAATTGACGGTTCGGGGAAAATATTATTGCGGAACTTCTTCCTTCGCCTAGATAAAACTTATGAATACACGGGAAAGAATTTGGAAGAGTCAGCGCGCTGAAAACTTAATCGCAATGTGGTGTTACTTTGAACACTATTCCTTGAGTTCTTGAGGTGTTCTGCAGCGCACTAAACCCCGCAGATCTCCTCGCAAGAATACATTGAGAATAAGACGTCTCCTGGAAATTCTCACTGTTTTTTCTCCTCTCCTCTTTGGATAACCTCCTTCCTTACTTCTTCCTCGCGAACACTTTCACAATTCCTACGAAATTCATTGAGCGAATGAGACAACGAACCCGTTCGCGGTTGCTCGGGCGACTGACCGATCAACAGAAGGGCTTTTGCGGATGAAAACAAGTGAAAGAGAGACAAAAGGGAACGCGAGTTTGGATGGAGAGGGAGAGAGGAGGATGTTGGATCGAGTGAGTTTGCAGCGGCGCTTTCCTGCCATCCGATTCCGAGAAAATCGGAACGGAGAAAATGAGAGAAAATTGCAGGTGGCGGCCAGCACCACTTGGAATCACGCGATCGCCCCGGGGAAGGAAAGGACGAACCAATTAAAAAAGAAACCCTTTCCTTTCTGCGGCGGCGCTCTGAAAGGAAATACACTCGCCAAACACACGCCCGCACGCGTGCACGGGATAAGGAGATTGCGATGGCCGGAAAAAAATGATGATCGCAGCAGGAATACGAGCCTTCTTTATTCCCTAGAAAAAATGCTCTTTTCAGGGTTAAATCTCACTTTTACTCCGAATTCTCAACCTCACTCTAGACGCTGTTTCTTAAAAATGATATCCCTAAAACAATATTTAAACAGCTCCAACGAATGGCATTTAACGGGAGTTCGAAATGAACTTTTTTTTATCACCACTTATATTCTATCATGCATTGAATGCTAGATTGAATATTCTTCCTTGACACACGTTTCACTGTGGTAGAAGTCTCTCAATCAAGAGGCAAATCAATCATTCGCACGCCCTAGTGTCGGGGCTAATCCTCTAACCACTGAGCAGTTTAATATGGCCCTTAATTATCTTAAGCAATGGTGCTATACAGGAAATGTATCACACGGCTTTTCGCGATTCCTCCTATAATTTTAACAACGATATTTGCTTGTAAAGTGTCTCTGTGAACCTTTTCTGCCCTTACGCAGGAGGTATTAGGTTCCTTAAGGTTTCCCCAATATTAAGAATGTGTCGAACACACACACGAAGGAATCTGGTTCGCCTTCTTCTTGAAATAATACCTTTTTCAAAAACTTTTCATTCACTCCTGACCTGCATGTCTTTGCACGTCGCGTCTGAACGCCTCGACGCCCACCGAGGAACCTTTCTTTCCCTTACGCAGAAAGCATCCTTGGTGATTTCCCAATATTTGGGACGCACGCAAACACACAAAAAAATTGTTCCCCTTCTTCTCGAAACAATACTAATTTTTTTCATACACTTCTCATCCTCTCCTGACTCCTACTATCTGTGTCTGCACGGCTCGCCGACCACGGAGCAACCGCAGTCTCCATCGAAGAACACTGTTCCCGCCCTGGGAGGGACGGATAAGACGAGGGGACAGCTACGATCACCAAGAACGAGGGACCGGGGGCGGTCGGTCGCGAAGACTCGCGCTTTTCGTTGGGAGGGGACAACGCGGAGGAAGGTACTCACGGGAAGGCACCCATCGGTGGTGCCGGAAGAAGAAGAAGACGAGCAGCAACAGGCGGCGCGGCCCCCGCCGCCCTCCTCCTCGCCCCCACAACCCCCTCCGCCCTTGCTCCTACGCCTTGCCACTCCCGCCCCGCCTCCGGAGCCTCGTCGCGGTGGTGGCGCTCGGAAAGCAGGCCCGTCCATTCCAGAGTGGGTCTCGCCTACAGGGGGAGCACGGGGTCCCGCCGGGAAAGAGACCTCTGCCGGTCCACCAACGCCCGCTCGACACAAACGACCATAAACACACCTGCGGCGGCACACCCGCGGTCCGCCAATCCTCATGTGACGATCAAAAGACACTGGTTTAGTAAAGGGGAGATGTTGATGCAGGGGGGATTGAGATTTCACAGGTGGGGGGGGGATATTTGCACTATTTCGAAGAACTCGACGTCACTCCTGAAATATGCACCTCTACGCAATGTCTTTTTTTCGCCACCCCAGTGGAATGGGGGGCAAAAGTTTAACAAAAGCAGGAGAAGTGTAGGAAAGGAGACACTTCTGATAAGAATTTATACGATCAACACCAAAATATAACACCCTCTCTAGGGCTAAACAGTATTTAAAGAAGAACTGATTATTTTTTTCGAACGACTTGGATGCGCGCTCCTTGTTTATCTCATGCTTGAAAAAATCGAAGGAAAGAGAGAGTAAAAACACTTCCTTTAAGAATTCACCCCGAGCAATATATAGTGTCGTGTCGCTCTTTCCGGAACTGGACCGCAAATGAAGACGGCTTGGTCCCACGAAAAGACAGAAGCGTGCTCGTGGTGCTTATCTCATGCTTTAAAAAAACGGTCTCTTTTATCTCTAAAATTCTCTCCTCCTCCTCTCGCCCACAAGCTCGATGAGTTTTGGGGAAAAGAGGGAGAACGAACAAGTAGAGGAATGAGCACTTCCCGAGGTATTACGCCACAGTCACACGCCCATCGGGGGAGAACAAAAAGCATAGAGCTCAGAAAGATTTGTCGGCTTCGTTTAACAGCCAGCAGATTACAGATGGGGCTTATCTTATCTCTCTCATAAAATAAATATATAGGTCACGGTTATGGGGGAGATGACATCATCTCCCCTCCTTTTCCCTACACCGTTCACTTCCTTAAAATAAGGGGTGGAAATCGACTTATAAAGGAGGAAAAAAAAAGAATTTTTAAGGGAGAGAAATTTGCGCTTCGCCGCGCCCTCTCCCCCTAGATTTTCTAATAGGGGTCTCTTGGTGGGGAGAAGGGTGAGCAGTGACGAGCCCCCCCTTCCAACTGAACAACACTTCCACAGTGCACTGTCGTTTGGAGACTCACTCAAACACTTCCGTGAAAAGGGGAAGACTTGCGTTCCTTCTTGAAAGGGTTTCACATCACTTCGCCGCGCCGGCCGAGGGTTTGGCGCACAGGTATCCCGTGCCCGCAGGGTGCGGGGGGATGACGCATCCTCGGCGCCTTCAACGATTCGATAGCGCCAACCCTTCGAGAGTTCCACCGCTGAGAATCTGAAGAGAAAAAACAAAGACATTCAAAAATCAAAAAAAATATACAATAATAATAATAATATCAACTTCAAGAACACCTTTCAAAATATTGCTTTAAATCCATTCACGAACACGGCAAATGAAATCACTTGAAGAAATATTTCGCTACGAAGAAATCGCATGACTTGAGCAAGATTCGATATGAATTTCCGGCCATATACGCTGCCAGTTTCACCACTGTTACATTAATTAATATCCGAGGCAAATTTTCAAGGGCATCAAACTATAGAAAATTACTTTTCGCGTCAGCAGTCCCCATAGCAACGAAAACGACTTGGATGTGATTATTTAGCCTCATCAGTTAGAGGAAGAAGCTCAACTTTGCCGCCCATGAACGAATAACGTTTTTCAAAGCGCAATATGTAATTTGGAGGAGACCTGAGTAAGAATCTTATTGTAGTCACACGATTTTTTTCGAAGAGAACCTCTTCGTTTGGTGTTTAAATTATTGTATAAAATGTTGAGACTAAGGACTACTGCAAGATACATTTAAATGGGTAGGAATTAAATTTTTCCAAAATCATCTTATGAAAATTAACATCCGAACAGAGGCTTTTATTATGACGTTCCTTTGACGTAATTCTCAATCAGTTTATGCGCATATAAAAGCAACTTTGGCACATTAGGGAGTGACTTAATAGACATTACAAGGGACTATAGGGAGCCGAGATGTAAGCCATAAATCGCAAAACAATGAAAACTGAAAAAACAGACTTCAGCAGAAAAAATAAAACGCGTAAATCGTTCTTCCGGATAAATGCTCACCAAAACAAAAGTCCACTCTAAACATTTAGGAGATATGAGATTTTTCATGGTTGACATTGATCATTGTCAAGAGATTGACTAAAGTACTAAAATGACGTTAAAAATTACAACTAACTGGTAAATCTGAGGGTAAAATTATTGCTCTTTACTAATCTAGTGCCGGAAGAATACGAAGAGAATTGAAAGTGCGGGCTATGTCCTGCATTCTCCATGCATGCATTCGAAAGAAGATCGAGTAAGCATTCTGAATATGCGCTGAATATACCACAATATCTGGATATATAAAAATATACCTGAATATACCACATGTGCTGGTTATTGGATTCGCCTTTGGGATTCCATTAGTGCACCATGACGTGTTGGACTGTTAATTATGCCATCAATGGGACACTGCATATTACATTTTTTTAGTTTATAAATATTAAATAAACCGAAAAAAAACAGTGTTTAAAGACGAATTTCAAAATTAGAAACCAATGCTCTTTAGCCCTTAATTGTTCGCACCCCAAAACTTCGCGTCGAGTCAATGTGGCCCGAGTTGAGTTTATTGCGATTTACAAAATCATTTGTCAATATATTGGTGCCATTTTACTGCTACTCACTAAGTAAGTGGTTATAATAAGGTTTATACGTTTTTATTGCTAAATTTGCAGTCAAATACACAAGAAATAACATAAACTATATCCGACGCATGGAAAATGGCATCAATATTTATGCAGAGAACATAAGTAGAAACATGAATTTTACAAAAAGAGGGCAATGTATTGAGCTTTACAACATTAGAAGAAATCAGCCTGCTATATAAAACAGATTAATGTAAGACTAAAACCGAATAATGTGTCGGGTCGAAGGCGGAAAAAATCTGATACGCCCACGGTCGCGTCGGGTCAAAACATCGGTTGCAGCGAAACAAAGCAATACTTTAAAAATTCAACTTTACTCATCGGTAGAATTACAAGCAATAATATGCTAGAAATATTCCAATTTCGAACGACTTTATTTTATTTAAAAAAATCACGTAAAAAAATCCAGTCGGGACAATATAACTCGACGCGAACAATTAAGCGTTAATATTAGCGATATAGAGAACTCCTTCAGAGGAGCTGAAATAACTAAGGCAAAACAATATCCATACAGTGACGTGACCTCTGATAACACCAAGCTAAAAGTAAGCCGTTTTGCACGTGCCTGTTCGTATTGCAGAGCTGAAAATACAGTGAAAAATCTAAGAAAACGATCTTGGATAGCGTTGCACCTTAGTCACGCTACATACTTAACGCACTACACATACCGAGATAAAACAAACAAAAGATACTTAGTTATCACTTACGATCAAAGTGATTCTCTTGAATGAGAAATGGATTCACACCGGAGTATTCCTCTCGCAACGTGATTGAGAGGTGTGAAATTGTATCAATAGACACTCCATAATTCGAAATAAATAACGCAATATTGAATTGTAATCATTTAATCAACGCTTAAGATCAATTGGATTACAGGAAAATCAAAATCAAATAACGCTCTACGATAAGAGGAATTATAATGCTGAAAAATTAGACAAAGTCGGCAAAACATGGGAGTTATATTTAAAATCATAATTTAATCATTTCATTAGCGAATTTGCATTCATCTATAAAGCCATTCACTCAGAACAGAAATTACAATTTTTGAATTCTGGAGACGGAAGACATTTATGAGTTACGGCAGCAAAATAATTTTCGCAGCACGGTAATTTTCTCATAAGTTTGTCATAGTAAAAGGAGAAAGTTGTCATCCACTTTTCATGAGTTGGTGACGTCATTAGACTTTCGGTTTATTTACACGTCCAGATTGAACCTTTGATGGAAGAAATCGATAGCAAGAGTGTAACCACATCAACGAAACACATGAATTCCATTTCCAAGAGCGAGGGGTAGCAAAGACGCGTTTACACGTTATATATGAGTTCGTAACGGCAACAAATTATTTGGGAAAGGATTAAGGCCGTCCATTTTTCGCAATGAACAGCAGAAATAGGAGTTGGATAGATAAACGGAAAAATAAGGGTCTCTTCACTACCCAAGCTGTGTCACAATCTACATATTTTTTTTAAATTGTGGACTAGACCATTTTCAAATCATTGAAAGCACACAGTCGGGGTTGGGTGGAGTAACAGTGACGCCTTTTTGTTTCCATAAGAA
Source organism: Ischnura elegans (assembly GCF_921293095.1). Taxonomy (NCBI): domain Eukaryota; kingdom Metazoa; phylum Arthropoda; class Insecta; order Odonata; family Coenagrionidae; genus Ischnura; species Ischnura elegans. Next base: position 135,072,219 of record NC_060246.1, read on the forward strand.
TTTTAACGCTCCGTAAGATCCTACAGTTCTTGCGTGGTTGCGAACAAGATGTGAGTACGCTTGAATCACTGCAATACGTTCCAATCGATTCTTCGCTCGCTCGTGCTTCCTTTCCCTGTTCGAAACGTTATAAACTTCTAATTTTCTTCCCACATAGATCGCGATTACTAAACAGCAACTCTTTCAATTGCCGCCATCACCACCGCATAAAAATTTCACAGATCACCGCGCAATCCACTCAACATCATGCACCAAATTTCAACAGCGAAGAAATAAATTGCGTAAAACAATGGAAACAAGGATTTGCACGAGTCCTCCTCCGTCTGCAATCGTACTTGTGAGGAATCAATGATTTATTGAGGAAAAAACCTGGTGGAAGGCTGTGAATAAAATTTTGAATCAAATTATGTACCAAGAGTAAGAAAAAGCGGAATTCAGGAAATGTCTTTGATATTCCTCAGATTAAGATCAGAAACACGATCTGAGTAATTCAATTAATTTGCGACAGTGAAAAAAATATCGATATCTATGGATGCAAAAATTTCAAGGTAATTTCTCAATAATTTGTCTTGTTCGGTTTCCTTTTCAGGGTATGCACGTGAAGAAAAAAGGAATGCATTTAAACTGCTCAAAAGTTACAGTCTCGTCAATATAGATCTGAGTGTTAAAAAATGAATATGTTTTCTTCTTGGTTGTTGTTTTCAATATCTTTTCTTTTTCTCTTTTCTGGTTCTTTCTTTCGTCGGTACAGCTTCCGTATTTCCGACAGGCAAATAGTGAGGCCGATTCAATGCGCACCTGTTTTTACGCACTAAACTGAGCCAAGCCTGTCACCCACCGAGGCACCAACCAAATAGTGAATGATATATATATGATGCTTATAAATCATACGTTAAGGCCACCACAAGCGAGAAAGAAAGCAAATAAACTCACAAGTGGAGAAAGAAATTTGAAGAGGCAGCAAAGGGGTATGGTTGCCCTCAATGATGAGGAAAATACCGTCAAAGGAAAATTGCGCCCTACCGAAGGAAGAAAGGCTTCCTTCACTGCCGTTTGAAAACTTTCGTAACAATCCATTCAATCTCTAATACATAAAGGCAATACTATTAGGACCTACTCGGTCATACTCTACTACAAGAAAGGATTTTTAGGCTCCCCTAAACCCATACTGTAACAGTTATTCATAAATATATTCAGAATTAGTCCGCTCGATGAGTTTAAAATCCTCTTATTACCGTATAAAATATTTCTAATTAAAGCGTTGAAACCAACCAGAAATCATAACAGATAAAAACCATTTTTTCTATTATTTTTCCACAATAATTACACTTAGGACATGGGTTTTAAAAGCGGTAATGCTTCACTCACGAATATTACAAAATGTTTAAAGTATACCGGGACTAGCCGCGGGGATAACTTTTTACGGGAGTCACCCGCAATGCACAATCGTGCGAAAGATCCACAGAGAAAAAATCATTCGCCTTGACCGGGATTCGAACCCTTAGTTCGGTAGTGCCCGAAAACATCCACAGGGAAGAATGACGCCTCGGTAGCTTAACTCTCTAAAGCACTCGACCGGAAATCGGGGGATCCGGGTTCGAATCCCGGTCAAGGCGAATAATTTTTTTCTCTGTGGATCTTTCGCATTACAAAATGTGTTGTCAACCACCGCGCATTTAAATGGGACAAATTGATCCGATTTTCACGGAAAAATAAGGTATAACTAGAGGTGCAAACCGAAATTTATACACATGATGATGTGATATATCAAATAAATAAATTTCGAATGTTATTCCTCACTTTTACAAACGTTATAATGCAAAATATTGGAAAAAAGTGGCTCGCATTGCACTCATCACCGGGCCGCAGACATTTTTTAAAATCGATTAAAATGCGACCGAAGCGGCAGCAGAAATCAGCCTTCAACGGGATGAAATTGGGCCTCCTCTATGCAGTCCCCTAGGCTTCACTAGATCACAACCGCAATAGACTTTAGGTTTCCCGAAAATGCCCTTTTACGGATTATTCCCTCTTATCTAAACTGTTCTTCTGACAAATATATAAATCACATATTAAAATTGATCAAGTAAATCTATAATCAAGTACATTTTGAATTGCTGATATATTACTAAAATAATTAATTATGGATTAATTTTTAACTCCGTCTTACTTGAACTATCTAGGAAACGCAAAATTATTATCCGAAGGCAATATATTCACAATAGGTAGTTAGCATTGAAGGGACGCTCATCACATTCTGTCGTATGCATAATGGAGCATCTCGCAAAACTAGATATCTTCAGTCCTAAATTTGGATGCTTCAGGGAATCTAAAACCTCGAATACATCATTAAGACACAAGAGGGGGGAAACATCTGTAAAAGTTCATCTTCACAACATCGCCTGGTAAACCAGGAAAATCATTGGCACTCTGTCCGAGGCTACGCTACGAAATCTCTTAGTCGCAGCACCCCCGGTGGCTTCTTTCTTTATTCATACACCACAAAAACCGCCAGGCAAAGGTAAATGATGACACCTGCATAAAAATCATGCGGAGTTTATGCTGTAAATTCAATCAAGGGAGGATTGATATCCATTTCCAATTGGGATGGGTGAAATCTTGAATGGAGCGCCAGAATGCGAGGCCTCATAGATTTTACCAAATACGATAGTGAGAAATGGGAGTAGATATCTTCTTGGCTGGTTGCACTACACCCAAATTATCATAATCCAGACCATACTGTAATCCGATTTCAATATATTCAGGGAGTGACATCAACAACAGAGGTTTATAACGGCAGAGCAGCACCAACGGATGTGGTCACTATGCAACCTCGTGATTTGATAAGAGCCGCAAACAACTAAACTCTAACAGAGCAGCAATTTTTGTTCAACTCGAGAATTCAGTGTTGCTCTCTCCTCAGAATCGGAGACGAAGGCATCGTAAATTAAAGGAATGGTCAGCGTTCGAAAGCTTTTTCCCAATCACGATCTAGATTTGGTAAAAAAAACACACTTCTGGCCAGCGTCGATATTTCCGCGTGTTCTCTTTGAACTCACGAACTGCGTGCGTACCCAACGGCGAAAATGTAAGGGAGGAAGCCGCCAGCACCATTATTTAAATTCATTTTATCCAATTCTCTCCCACTCCTCCCCAGGGACACCGCCTCAGTGTAATGCTTGACTGCGAGTATAGAGTATACACTTGTCTATAAGGAATATTCACGCCTGATTTTCAGGGAAAAACCAATCATTTGATGTAAAGAGATTCAAAACATAAGTGCTTATAAAAATAAATCGCATTAGGAGATCGACTTAAATATAAACAACCACACGATAAATAAATGTTTGAATTTCAATAGCTTATCTGATTTCGATATTTTGAACAGAAACAATAAAAAAACATAAAAATATCTGGACAGCACTCAAAATTCTTTCTTATGACAGAAAATATTAAGGGACATAAAAACGTTTCTTAATGCGATAATTCCCATATCAGAGCATCAGCACTTCACGATACGTATTTCAAGTTTCTTGAAGTTTACCACCTTATAGGTTTTCGATTGCGCAATTAGGAATGAAGTCAGTCAGGATATCTTCCTTTAAAGGTATAGACGGTAATCATTTTCCTGAAATTTGCAAACTTGTTCATTTTATCCCGTCCGAAAAGTTCTCGGTAACCTACAGAACTTTTCATCTCAAAAAAATATACTCGACGCCGTCCATTTTTCTGCACGTTATCTTCCGCGTCCACGAAATGAGTGCGTACCCAACGGCGGGGAGTTCAAGGCAAGAATCGCGATTTTTTTGTTTAATTCAATTCACTCCACCCCATCCCCATGGAAACCGCCTCCGGGATCACGCGCCTGTGAGAAACAATTGAGTCTGGTTTTCCGCGATCCATTCCGTGCCACCGGCTGACTACTGACGAGGAAGGTGGGACGGGGACGAGGAATCTTAATCGGCCGCAACCAGTTTCGACCAGAACCTCAACGAAAGCCAGATTCCTCTTTCTCTCTTCAAATGTTTTTTTATCCTCCGTCCTCCATCTACGGCATTGGAATGGTTTCGCGAAGCTTCCTCACTGCAAATATTTCAGACACCCCGGTAATTCCCCGCCTTCCAAACCCTCCCACAAAATTTTGCGATTCTAGGAATGCATCAGGTGGTTTGTTCTTCTTTTGTTTTTTTTGCCCAATCGTTTTCCCCGTGTGTCGTCATCGCTCCGGCGCGTCGATATCATTGGTCTGTTTCACCTCCGTCCCACCGAGGCCTTCGAAGAAATGATCAGATAACGACGTAATATCTTTCGATGACTTCAGCGTTTTTTTGGGTCAAGTGTAGGTTCTCGTCTTGCTCCGCGTGTGTTTTCCTCCCTCTCAGTGCTGTCGTCGTAAATTCAAGTTGCCTCGATCATTATCATCAACTAAAAATTTCAAAACAATTTTCAAATGACTTGTTGGTTAAAAAATTTGCTTTCATAGATGAGGTCCATTTATGTTAACAATTAATATAAATTATGCAAAATTAAGGGCAATTGAAAGCCTACGGTTTTAACTAATGTTTATAATCTAAATTAAATTAATGTAAATAATATAAATTTAATTTAATTGACTGGGATATTTTTTAACTCATAACGCAGAGATCTGAAGTTAATTCAAATGAGCGACCAAAATTTGAAAGACTATGGCTTCTTCATTCGATAAAGGATAGCGCAATTGGGAAATAATGAAAGACGTGCACGTAATTCCATTTGGTTAATATTCCCTTCCCAGGTATTTCAAGTGAGCTATCTTGTCCGAACGGTATTGACGCTCTCAAATTCCTATAATGACGCCGTAATCAAGAAACTGGAGCCTGCAACTTTCCCTATACACACGGCACACTTGATATTCGATTACCTCCAGGGAGATTGCTAGCAGGCGCTGTAGCAATTTTGCGATCCGAACTAAGCCGCTTCGCATGGCAGGAAAAAAAAGTTAAACAAAATGAAGGAGGCGAGGCTTTCTTCACTGGCTAACTCATCGGCTTGATAATGCAAAGCAGGCCCCATGCAAGCTGACGGAAACTCAATTACGGGAACCGTCGACGACGGTGTAAACTTTGAAATGCTGTTACGCTCGCCAGGTACCACGCTCGGATGCATTCTCACTTCGCTCGGAGAGAAAATTGGGTATACTCCAGAAGCTTTAAGGTAATAACAAAAACAAGGTGTTTCACATCGCATTGTATTCGAAAATTAAGTAGTTTACTTAGCCCATCTAGTAGTTCAGGAGACAACACACAGTTTTGCTAGATAGACGGAGGACGAAAAATATTATTACGTTCATTTTGTTATTATGACATCAACCAAAAATCGATGAACCCTTAATCTTAAAAGTTTTAATATTTGCGGGGAAGACCTTAAAAATATCTTCAGGTACGTCATTATGTTTCCTTGAAGGGCTTCGTTCGGTAAATTAAGGAACGAACTGAGTTCATTTTGCTATTTCCCTCGCCCAAAGGAAAATAACAAAATGAACCTAATAATATTATTATTTTCCTTTGGACGAGGGAAATAACAAAATGAACTCAGTTCGTTCCTTAATTTACCGAACGAAGCCCTTCAAGGAAACATAATGACGTACCTAAAGATATTTTTAAGGTCTTCCCCGCAAATATTAAAACTTTTAAGATTAAGGGTTCATCGATTTTTGGTTGATGTCATTGTGATTTACTGGGGAGGGTTGAACATTGGGTTATTTGGTTAATACTTCATTTGTTAGTTGTATGGTATTCGAATTAATGTATTTCTTTATAAAATAGGTGTTTTTTCTGTTTATTTACTTTGCTCTTCAATAGGTAGACTTAACAATAAGTTATTTTAAGTCCCATACTGCCTCCTATAAACAGCCTACTTGTAGCAATATGTTAAATAAATAAATATCGCTCCCGCACTAGTAGCCGTATTTTTTTCTTGATTACATTGAAGACCCTTATCAATAATAAACTGTATCCCAATTATGACGATCCAAACTAAGAGCCCATCAGGCAAAATATTTATATTTGAGATAAAGACAACAATTCACAAGGCTCCACTCTTAAACCCTCTCTCACTCACACACACTCTTAAAAGTTCACGATGATAGCGTGAATTAAAATAAGTAATACGACAGGTGATGAAAAATATGATCGGCAGAGCGATAATGATAGTGTTCTTTTATGTATCGGGTGTTTATTATTACAACATCCTCAATCAATGAAAGCGATAACATCACGCCGAAATCAATTAGATAAAGAAGGTAGATATGAAAATTTTCATGAGTTTTGAGAGCAAAAATTTAAAGTACTCTTTAACATTTATCACTAAAATTGAAAACAATATTTAGATATATTTATATTTGGGAAATACAAAGTAACCTTCCATCAAATGCACTTCTACTTAAACTCGGGTTGATGAGGCAATGTTTGAAAGCTTGAGAGTGAATAAAGGATGCCGCTACAAAGTTATTACTGGACATTTTTAAGGTAATTGCGATGGCTGTAATATGAGGTTATCCGTATAAATTTCGGCTTAATTTTTAATACTGTGAGTTGCAAGAAGAGTATAACTTGCGCTAGAATTCAAAATCGGTGGTTTATAAGAGTATTGCTGGTGGGCGACAGAATGCGAGATGAAAATTACTTTTTGGGTTAAACGGAAGAAGAAGCGCGTGAAGCCTCAAATGCCATGGTAATGTGATAGTGAATAATCTCGTAGCCTAAAGTGCGTGAATATGAAGAAACTCAATTATATGCGTGTGTGAACGTTGAGGATATAGTGAGTACAATACAGAGCGGCGGAAGGTCAGTTATACCATCGGAGGGTTAGAAATACACTGAAGTCGAAGTTGATGAAAGTGAGGTGGATATGCCTGGAGTCAAAAAAGTTCTCGATAACAGCGTTGAAGTCATTAACAGGTTTGATAAACAAGGCATATGTGATCATCTTCACCTTTTTCAGTCGCAAAATATGAAAATTTGTTTGACATAGGAAGGCTATCAACTGCCGAGTCAAAAGAAAATATCAGATTATTTTACCAACTCCCTTTAAAATAGATCGCGGGCAATAGCTTGGCCAATAAAAATCACATTTTGAAATTAAAGTATGAAAAAAAATATTTTTGGAAAAATGTATCGTTAGAATTTTTTTTCTTTTTTCGCAAAAAGTTTCCCATAATAATGCGGGTACAAATTCCCGTCCGTCCTTAACAGGAGTTATATGTGTAACTTAGATTAAGGCTTCAAGCGTAGTGAGTGAGTTTTTAGGAAAATAAAAAAGGTAATGGAGGCATGGCAAAAGTATGAATCATCAGCAGGTCACACAAACATATTTTATACTCAAATTAGATAAATGTGAGGCTTCAATGGAGACTAAGTTTATGCTGAAGATGCCACAGATATGCCCTTTTTGACGCAGCAGCACATCTCGTAAGAAATATCGAGAAGCAAACGTTGATAAACTGTTAACGGCGGCGCCATGAAAATACAAGACATATTTGAATATACCAAAGAATCGACATGGATGTAACTCTTCTCGCGGAACCTTTTCCCAAAAATATAATTAGCTGCAATTGTTCGCGAGTGATTCGAAAAGTAAAGATATCAAATGACAGCTGAGATATCAAGTTCTTTGTTTGCTCGGACTGATAGCGCTTGGTGATCTTGAACGCAAAAGCTATCGCAATAAAGATAGCATTATCCGATTCCACCACCAAGATGACGTGAAAAAATTCTCACCACGTACGATTACCAAGATCACCAAACAGTATTAGTTGGCAGTATTTACTTTGAGTCCACACATTACTTTCAGGCGATGACACACGTGTGGTATCTTAATATAACGTGAATCCTCTAACCCGTCTTCATATCACTTGGTAGAAGTACAAGTAGAAAAAAGTTTCACTCGGAAAGAAGCAGCTGTAACGACTGGGCAGATGAAGGATATGTGGTTTTCTTGGCGTAATGACTGTAGAACGACTCTTCCTACCAAGTCTTCAGGCGGATAAACCCCTCAGTGTCACAAAATCCACAGTCTCAGCTAGTTGAATGAAGAACCGCATAAATGCTAGTGGAGAAACAGTGACTGAGGGAAGATCTGTGCTAAGATGTGGGACGCATTTGATTATCGATAAGACCCGTGGTACAGGAGTTCCGAAGACAATGCACGAGAAAAAAACATCACAAATAACGCTAGTTATATTCCTAATAAAAATTCAGGATAATAGTGACATTGTATGGGTCATAAAAATGAACCATCGCGAAAATTGATCGTACATGAGTGAATTATTTGAGCCATGATGCAGGTACAGGATGCTGAAGATAAAATGGACCTGTAAAGTGATAGGCGATGAGTTATTAAAAAGAATAATATACTAAATGACACTGTGAAACCGCACGAGTGCAAGAAAAACACAGCACATATTATCAGTAAATATGTCGAGGGAAACATGGAATAATAAAGTAGGGATACTTCGAAGGAGAAATCCGATGACAAAGAGCAGAAAAAAGATACCATGGACGAATCAAGACGGTTACCGGGTCAAAATCAAGTGGAAATAAAATAATTAGCATGGGCTAGACCTACGGAGAGCAGCAAGATGCCAATTAAAGGGCCATACGCTGCAAAAATTAAGTACTAAATTACTTTGAACTTTGAAATCTACCTGCCCATACTTGATAATGACCTAACGGTCGAAACGCGTTGTACGGACAATAAACTTGTGGAATATTGCCATCTTCGTGTTATTTTTTAAAAATACTTAAATGTAGAATACATCGGAAATGGGCAGGTAGAATTGAAAAATCCTGTTATAAATAATATAAATAACCCTGCTTTCCCCTTGCAAAATTCATGTTAATATTCCCGCAACTTGAAGATGAGAAGAAGAGCGCGAATCGACTAAAGAGACACACAGTAAACTCGCTCCGTGCGACCTGACCTTTCTACGCAAACTTGGCCTGACCTACCTCGTTCTCCATCACCCGGACGGGCATCCTGAAAACTGGGATAATGAGCACTCCCGCGATCAATCATGCAAATGGACACTCGGATGAGCTTTTCTTCGTCCTCGTCAAAGCCACCGCTGGAGTTGGGCGAGTAAAGGAGAGGCATATAAGCCTTTGCTCGCGCCCTAATTTCCCCAGCATATTTATACATCTAGGCCACAAAATCGAACGACCTGCCCACACCTGTATTAATCCGGCCGCATCATTTAGCCTCACTCTTCCGAAAGGGGATGTGAGCAGGAACAGAGACAACACAGCTTAAATAGGACACTATGATACCGAAAAATTACACGAGAGTCCATACGCCATTATAGGTCTTAAAAATACAATGATATATTATTTCGAGCATTACGTCCTTAATTGTTTAATTTAAAGTCAAATTGTAAGTAAACTAGCGGCTAGTAGGCATTTCATTATCTGATAACTGGAAAAGCTGATTGAATTTTTAGAAGACAAGAAAGTGCAATAATAACAGACTAAAAATTAAAGTTTGTAGCTGGGATAAATGTATAAAAATGAGAACAAGAGGAGAGCTCCTTTGGAAGTGTGTTGTTATCTAAAATGCCCCTTAAAATTATTTTTTATTATTTTTTATTTTTTTATTTTTTTTATTTTGCAACTTATTTGATTTCAAGCGCAATGATAATTGTATCAATGGAAATATCTCACTCGCACCACATAAAATGGCATCGCTATCGCCAGAAAAGCGATTTCTCACAATACACCAATTATTTGCTGAATAAGCTTGGGAATATTAATTCGATTCATGAAAAGTAAATCCTGAAAATTGAAGAATCTTTAGTCGAGATGATTTTTTTCTACCCAATGTTCAGTTATTGAAGAAATGTATTTTTACTTTGATTAATCAAAAATTTGATAGCAGCGGCACTCATTCCAGGATGTAGTACCTAAAAGCTAAACTCCTTGCTAATCTACGATTACTCTAGTTATTTCCATATTTTTTTATTAGGGATATCACAAACAGCAATACGAGGGTTCTACACTAACTACGGCGAGTACCTGGCCGATTCGATTAAAGGAAAGCAAACATCCGGCCAATCACAATCACAATTTCTCCGCGATGCAAATTAAAAGGGTTGAGAAGGCTAAATCATGGAAATTGAGCTAACCTCAAACGATTCCTTTGTCCGAATCTTATCTTTTTTGTGGGTTTATTGCTATTTTTTTGAGTTGGTATACAACGGAGGAAATTTTTGCCGCTCAGTGCACGAGGGTAGGATGATGGTGATAATGAAAAGAATTTATTTTGAGTTCAGCTAGCGATTATAATTCTATAATAGTTCTGGTGCCTCTGAATGATAGATAACTAACTTAACAATAGGCACCACAAGAAGTTACCAATAAGTCTCTATCATTCACAAGTACAGTTCAAACACAGGTTGAAAATCAAGACTCGACAAAAACAATTCTCAACACACTCGAAAAACTAACCACAGTTCCCAGACAAGATACTCGCAATCTGATACCATGATCCATGATGGCGAAGTGAACCACCATATTGCCGTCCACGGTTATGTAAATTTACCTCGTGCTCTGAATCTCTCTCTTCTAAAAACCTAATTTTATGACAAAAACATTTCCCTCTAACAGTACACGCCAAAAATTCCTGAGGTTACAGAATATCCATTAAAATTTCAACTTCTACTAAACAATGACTCACTTACGACCCGGTTTTCACCTAGGATGATGTAAAAAACGGGAAACTGATCGTAAATAAGTCGTATAAAAGAGGAAGTTGCTCTTTATGTTGATTCTACATCCATTCAAAGTCAGCTGAATCTTAAGAATTTATTTATTCATGGAATTGGTCCATTAAAAACTCGCATATTTCGTGATTTACGACTCATTCATTTCATAACATAAAACACGTCCTCCGTTAAATAACTGCTAGTTTTTTTATGGGGGTTCTCCCGAGAAACGAAGGAGATTTCATTTTAACGAAAATTCTTCAATTCATACTCGACTAGTAGGTACTTCATCGACGAACGATAAATATTGAGCATTTCACGTTAAATTTTCTTGAAATTGTTTTTTAAAATTGGAACTTTTACACAAGCTGTTGATGCGACGATGTTTAGAACATAGAAAATGTTCTGACAAAAACTAAATTAAATATTTATAAAAATCGTGGTAAAAATGGAACACAGATACAATTTACAATACTGAAGTAAATGCCGAATGAATACGGTATACAATCACTCAAAACGCCTCTATATTTGTTTCGAAAAAATTGGAAAAAGAATAAGTTTAAAAATATGAACTTCGAATGGCCCAAATTCTTTGTAAATACCCTTAGCTTTTCAACATGCAATCTAAAAAAGACAAAAAAATTGAAAAGAAAAAAGGTGAAAACCATTTGTTTTGACCTGCTTAGTTACAACGTTGTGTGCAATGTCGCGATGTATATACTTAATAATAGCAATTAAATCGGAAATAAAGCAATTTTGCGTTTGGTGTGAACCACCCCCATTCGCCGTGGAGACTGCCCTCAAGGGCAATGGAGGGGTGTGGGACGGAGTGGGGAGAGATGTATGGCCGCCGGGCCGGCACCAGAAGCGACACTCAACACGCACACAACGACATCTCGCCCGTGACCTCTTTTTCGATGGGAATACACACGAATGAGAGTATGTGCAGGGGGTAAAAGGCATGGGTGGGTGGGTGGGCGGGTGGTTGGTGCCATCTATCGATCCGAATGCGTGGTTGGCATCGCCCTCTGCGGCGACGACGTCCCATTCGGCGGGGGCGGAGTCTGAAAGACCAGGCGAGATGTTGCGGGTGGACTTCTGGCAGAATTGAAACGTCTAAAAGGAATATGGGGCACTTCCATCCGAAATCATGCTGGTCCCTATGAAATGTGCGGTGTCACCGTCACGGATATAAATTTTAAAAAAATATATTAAATTTCAATATTAATAAAAATATTATATGAATTTGCATCCTTTTGAACAAATAGCAATATGAATGGCTGTTCTGGTAGGCAAGGGTTAAACGGCCGCTTTATTTACATTGTAGAGTCACACTCCTCACCAGACATAATATGCAAAATATATTATCTAATTCCAAAATTGGTATTGCTTTGGTGGACCGTTAACAAAAACAGAGGAAGTGAATGCAGGTCCAGTCTGCAAGACGTATAGTATAAATCTTAGGTTATTTAGTTATCATGATACACCACAATCATAGTTTAGTAACCTTATATCATACTCAGACTAAGTATGTAAAAATACCGAAATATTTTAAAATGAGCGGTGTAAAGAATTTCCACCGCGCGGAGCCGAAGATTTTGTAAATCACTAAGGCATGGTATATGGAGCAAAAAATGGGTAATACCACATTTACAGTGAGAATTTCTTCATTAGAATTTCTTAATTCGATTCGGAGCTGAATTCGCATCGATCCTCAAGAGAAGAAGCCCCAAATACCGCACCCAAACTAAAAAACCTGGGCTCTTTGTAGAGACAACGCTGTCCGCCCGCAACGGGGACACCAGACCATATTATGAAATCGACAGAGCGCGAAGCACGCCCGTGCAAAAGGAGCGCGCTTCGGAATTCATCCGTGCGGACGGCGAACCGCCCGCTTCCACCGCGTCCAGGTCAAGGCCTAGAGGACTGCCCAACTGTGAGTTTCAGTGGACGGTGGTGCAGAGTTAGCAGGGCACTCATGGTGGGGTGTAAAGCCTAAATCACGCGAAACTCCTTCCAGCCCGCCAGCACAAGTCGAGAAAACACTATCGAGTATCCGTGGACTTGTGTAAGGTCAAGTGTAATGTGATTAAGAACTAGCGTACTTGAAAACCTGCATCATAGCTGTCATTATCGGTGAGAGATCTTGATTGCATTACTGTCACTACCAGTAGAACTTAGAAGTCGTTGGCATATCGAGGGTGCTCCAGCAAATACTGCGATTGTCCATTTACTATAGATTAAAAACGTGTGATGCGATTAGAAAACTAATTTTTTTACCATCTACATGTTAAAACTGCCAACGGTTTTCTCAATACTAGGCAATTTAAAAAAAGCTAAAAAAAAAGCCTCTGCATCGAGTGCTATGCGGATGAGGGCGTCAAGGCCTTCTTTCACGGAATATAATTCCGACGCTGATTTTCTTCGTCTAATTAAATATTCGTCCACAATTTTCCAGCTCGATTAGATCAAAAGTGCGTTTTTTTACTAAAGGCAAACATACACAAAACACGAAAACATTTCCTTCAAATTAGACGATGGTATTAGGCTAATCAATTGACTTTACGCACGCTAATAAATAGTAACATTAATTACATCAAACCAAGAAGAGTGAATTTGAAGCAGGGTGGGATAAGAGGCAAGGTGAAGATGGAAGGGATTGGTATTTCCGAATGAGTGAGATGGGAGGAACATTGTTTACCTCGCAACTCAGACAAGCGGCTGCAAAACCAACTCCTCACTCGATTGACAAAGGAGAGTGCCGGAAATCGAAAAATCGATGCGACAGCAATGACACGCGCGCATCGACACAGGCTTTTCGTAAAGGTTTCCTTTGGAGGACTCCTTTTTTCCTCTGCTACGCAAGTTTTTTTTTTTGGTTTCGTGCTTAAAATCGGCCTCGAATGAAAAAAGAAAACATCAAGATAGGTGCCGACAAGTCTTCGAAGCAGGGAATTATCGCAATCAAAGCGGGTAAAACGACAGTTATTCACGCCGTGATTTTTGCCTCAATAAAACTTGTATTGCGCCGATAAGGGAAATAAAATAGCTTTTGAGGTGGGCAGAGCACGCAATTCTTGATGTATCACACGGAACGGAGCGAGATCCGATAAGGAGAATACGAAACAGACAGAGTGTGGCAGATTGGATGATGTCGCAGCAGGAATGCGACTACACCAAACTAGGTCAACAATCCGTGACACTAATGAAGGTGTAGGGCCCCACATCAGGGCTAGGATTCGCCTAGATTGGCATCGTTCCAAAATTGGGATTCATGATGACCATTAGGCATAATTAAATTTAGAACCCTCATATTTCTTCTCATAGCGCTACCTGGAGATTTTGAACTCATAATTTTAGAACGACTACAAGGTTTTTAAAGATGTTAACTTTTGATTCATCGTCCAGGTGAATAACGAGGCACTTAATCAAGCGAGCATATCCCCCCACATAACGTAAGGAGTAAAATAACCAAAATAGCAGAGATATTCTTCAAGTGACCCAATTCAAATCTATACACCTATTTATCGTATTTTACGATCGAAGATTTGTTCTTAAGCAGGAAGTGACATCGCAGGAGTTAACTATGGGTGTCTGTCGTTTGAATGGGTGGGTGGGCTATTTCATACCCAAGGAAATGCAGTGGGTAACCAAGCATTGGCCTTAGGCTACATAAAAACTTATTAACCATGCCAAGGAATGCAAGGAAAAATTAAAAAGAAAAATTAAGGGCAAAAAACTGGTGAAAACCTGAAAAAAAAGGTCGGTTGATGACATTAAGAAGACATTCTACATTTATATTCGACAAAAAAACCTAAGTCCGAAAGAAAGGAATATCCATGATTGAAGCTCCCATTACTGTGTTTGTAACGAAAATATCATTGATAAATTATAGCAATAGATTGCAAATGATCAAGCGAATAAAGCGAACAATACTCAACAAATACGTCTACATCTGATATGCAAACGAACTGATAATGACTAAGGATAAAATATTCAGGAAATAAACAGGCGGCCATAGGATACAATGATCCACGAAATAAAAATTTTATTCTCAAGCATAAATTTGATAGCATTCACTTCTATAAGGAATCCAAGATAAGAAAAAAAATTTCTCTCACATCACATTAAAGCTATGTCCTGAAGTTAATGCACGCAATCATTAAAAAAAAAACGGATCATTTTTTGTTTTACAAAATCTTTCTTTGCTTAATTTCTTTGTAAACTATTACCCTGCGAGGGCTGTAAATCGGAATATTTTACTAAAGAATCAGTAAATGATTAACATCAGAGTATTCACCAAATGCGAAATAAGATACCCATGAAAAACTACGCCGCGACTTCAGAGCCTTAAAATGTAAAAGGAGTGAATGATATGACTTCCAAGGAACGATGAAAATATCCAAAATACTAATAGTGCAGAGAAATATAGAGGTCAATTTTAATAATACTCGTTTCATGCTGATAATCATAAATGATCTTTACCCAAGTACCATCCACATTTGCGATGGATTGCGTGACCATCAACTAAGCGCTTTGAACTCGATAATTGAGTCTTATCTGCGAAAAGAGGAAAAATAAATCTCTCTTCATATGCAGCGGCCAATATTTGCCATTAAGACGAAGCAATGCACCTCATATTTTTTACTTCCTATTTGATTCTATATTTAATTTTTTTACAGAAAGCTCGACTGAAACAAAGTATACTTCTTATGTCTGGATAACATGAACATCAGTGAATCAAAATCTTTACATATTTAACTAGGCGAGTAAATAAAATTGAACATCCATGCATGGAAATTAAGTTCAAAAGTATTTTCCTAGGAAACCAATAAAATTAACTATATCGTTGATTAGCATCACGCAGGCGATGAAAACAAAAATAACCTCCGCGGGTGAAAATAATTGGTAATTCAAATGAATAGTTGAGTGTCAGCAATTATTTTCCACAGAATTTTTCGTGATTCGATTTGCATGCCACAATTAAGTAATGAAATAAGCAACGTTGAAACATTTTAAATGAGTACTGATGACATAACGAATGAAATAAAAATACTTCACTGAAATAGTTTTTCTTTACCAAAAGAGATGCATCGTGGAAATAAATATTGCCGGCGTAAATTGAAACCTTCGTTTACAGACACCTATAGTTCACAGACACACTCAGCAATACTGCCATTTACAGATTCGTTTAAAAGAAACTAAAAGTACCAAGTTAAAAGGCCAACTATTCCAAAAATAAATCACATAATTAGAAGTACCTGAACCATCGTTATCCCTCGTTTTGGTACGAAAATTCAAAGAAACTTGAACCAAAGCTTGTCTTTCAATCAGCGGACGTAGTTGCCTCTCGGAAGCGACTACATCAGGCACCTTTAGGTAGGATGCGTGCATTTGATTACTTTGTAACGGCTAATGCATTGATTCCTCCTCCCACTCCTAAAGAATTACGTCATTCCTGCAGCGATTCCTGTCATTTCCAACGCGGGTCAAACGCCATCTACCGAACGTGAATTAGCAACGGAGTTCCCTTCACCTTATCGGAGAATGGAAGTTCCCGGATCGATGTTTTTAAAGAGCCGCTCCGAAGTGCTGAGCAAAAGTTAAGGTGACTGGGGAGCTTCAATTAATTTCACCGCCTTATTAACACGAATTAAACCGCATGAGCCAGATGACTAAAATCACCCCTAAATGGTGGTTAAGTTTTCCTCTTCATGAATAATAACGCTGCAAAAATACGGAAGTTACGCCATTGACCTACGAATTTACACATAACTCAAACAAATTTACTCATAAATTAAAAACCATAATGAATGTCATGCCGCTATCATAACACGAAATAACTGTTACATCATAATCAAACATAATCAATTAAACAAGTATAGCGTACCATACATCTCCTTATAAAGAATACGGAACAGCAAAATCATGTCTTCCATCTTACTTAAGAGCATTTTGAAATACAGTCAGAATTAGAAACTATTTATCCATATCTTCACAAACTTTAGAGCGTAAGTATTACTCACTATGGATTGGATTTTAAAGCATTAAAATCCATTCAACAAGCAGCATAATAAAACTAAATCGCATCATTTCTCTCTACTGGCTTCCTTGAAGAATAGGAAAAACTTTAGGTCCATTCCTTCTGATTAAACACAGCACAGAGAAAAAGTAGTTTGATCATCACCTCAAGGTGTTTCAGAGGCATGGAATCCTAGTAATTATATTTTTTTAAATATAGGAATCCTGGACACTATATTATTTTTTAAATAAGGAACGTTGTCAATATTTTGTATCTTCGTTACCTTAAGTTCGAATACAAAGTAATACGTATCGCAAAAAGATCCTTATTAATTATAGCAAATGAATGGCTATCACATTATTTCAGAATAATGATTTTAAACATTAACTTCCATTTTCCGTTGCCAAATGGAGGTCTTGGGGAGCGTCAAGGCTTAGTTATCAAAACTAACTGCACCTATGTGGTGCTCTTTTCTTTTCCTGCCCGCAAAACACAGATCGAAAGAATCACCTTTAAGGAGGGCTAAGCTCACGTGGCACGTTCTTGAGAGGCGGCATCGTTTACACTCTTTTTTTAAACTTGGTCCGTCTATTTGTCTGTTTGATCCATGGCAACTTGTAATTGATTTTAACCCACTTCCCACTGTCCTCGAAATTTTGCACCCTTGATTACTCTGATGACAATACCATATTCAATTATCAGAGAGCTTGAATTTTGTTCCACTATGCTCTAATTACTTAACTAAATTATCATATGGAAAAACAGTTTTTAAAAATTCTCAATAGATAGAATAAAATGCGATTGTTTCTAGTTTTTTTAGCATTTGAAAGGGAAAGATGTTGCAGGAAACGATTTCAACCTCAGTCCATTACGAATTTTTAAAATTTTTTTATTTCAACTTTTTTTATATTTCACAATCACTCATCAGTAAAATAAAACAAAAATAAATTTCATAAGCACACCTTTTACAAGGAAAATATAAAATACATTAAAATGTGAAAAAATCTTATCGTCACCTGGAGAAGAAAGCGTGGGTGCCATTCCTCACTTACCTATCATTCTACACCCTCTAAATTTCTTATGAATCTAGTCAGCATTCACGCATAATTCCCCTCAGTAATGAAAATCTTATTTTTACTCTTTAGAGAATTTTAAACAGTCCTTGAAAAAAGAGTTTTTTCAGTCTACTTTTATTTTATTTTTTCGTCTTCACCTACTAAATCCCCTTCCACAAGGCACTCTTCGCTCCTCAAAATTTATCTAAAAATCTCAAAATTTAGCTCCTAAAAATCGGATCTCGCGCGAGGAAGAGCACACCGTACTACGTCGGAGTCGACGATGACACCTGAGGAAGACTTGCGGACGCAAAAAAAAACAAAGGGAAAAAAAGAAGGACCGACGCGTCGAGAAGGCTTCCGGGACGACATGGATGGGATCGCAAAGATCTGGACGGGCATCGGATAAAATCCAGGTGGGATTCGAATGTCCCGTCTCAGCAGAACGCCGTTCGTAGAGATTTCTCGGATCCAAGGAAGAAACTAGGATTTGTGGACGCAAGGATGTGGTGTAAGAAAGGTGAAAAATGTTCCATTTTTACCCACCAGGGTAACTCCAGCGACCGTTTGCGCCTGACGGTTCAATCTGTGGATTCGCCCGGAATGGGTTGACGAGGTGACACAACGCTGAGTTAACTCCCCGGAGGATTAAATTATCACCTTAGGGTGTCAAAGAGATATTGCCGCGCTAGGCCTTGTGAGTAACACTATGACTTCCTAGAGGAGACACATGGGAAGACGAGCGGAATGGTTCCCGTATAAATTCGACGGGAAGTAAAAAGAAAAAGATAAGATATAAAAAGAAATAGATAAGATTTAAAAAATGTAAGCAATGCCTTAAAAAATCAATGCTTACCATCAGAAAGTAGCTGACTGGTGTAAAAACAGCAAAGGAACAAATTATTTATCCATTTATTATCATTTCTAAATGTTCCTGTTCATTAAATCAAGATTATTTGTCAAATATTCAAGGGGACGGTGGGAGGCTTATCATCCTCTTTTCGTTGAAGATAATGAGACTTGAGCCGCATCAATGAATCTACTACTTTCTCCCGAGTCTCTATCAACTGAAAGACCGAGCAGGCACATTCGTAGCAACATCTTTTTTTGAGTGAATTGAAATTTTCCGCCAAATTCGCGGATGTAGGATTGGCATCTTACTTAAGACTGTACCGCCATTCTTAAGTATTAAAGTATTCCGCTATTTTTTCGAAGAAATAGAATGAACGTGTAGTAAATGTGATGTCTTAGCCAACAATTATCTCATCATGATTCGGTTAAAGGCCTGTAGTTATGATGCATGAGCCATTTAAAGTTACAGGTAAGCGTTACCAGCAAAAACGTTAAGAAAAGACCTGTGATTTACCAGAATACATTAAACTTTGCCACTACCTTGGATAATCTATCTCAGCTCAAAATTTCTAGCAGATATAGGCATTTCCAAACTCAGTGGTTTCAGTAATTACGTTTGGAATCCACCCGTCTCTTCATGGTTCTTGCATTACGACTTCCAGGCAACACACCAAACCAAAAATAATAACATTGGCCGACTGTAAGCGGCATCTATAATATGTACATCTTTAATATAAACCCAATTACGTCAACTTCACTTTAGATCAATGATCATTATTGGCGACACGTATATGTCGAGTTGAGCGAATCAAAACAATGTATAGCCTCTAATTCAATGTTAATATTAACTTTCATGCCTAAATTTATACATCAAATACAGAATTCTCAATAGAATTCTAAATTTGATGTAGATTTATACATGTGATGATATATTTTATGTATGTTTGATGCTTATATTCTTGGTTTTCTTAATAGAATTGTGATTTTTCATACATTTCCTAACGTCTTTCTGTAACGAAGTTTTTATAGCTAATAGATTATATCCGTAATTATTTAAGAAGCGATATCGGAAACCACTATTATAAGATACATGGGATTTGACTAAAAATCTTAGCTTAGTACACTCTCAAGTTTTATATTAAACTTAGATTAAAGTTCTCATCCTCTTTATTGAGGTTAAATGTCAACCTATCACTTAAAGAAAGCATGCAGAGGTCACGGATATTTTTATATCCTTTCCTCATACACCGGTAAAAACGATGACTCACAAATCAAAGAGAATGGGATTTACCAATCTCTTTACCAGCTCAGAATGCAACACGCTATGCGATCCGATCGCTTCAACGAAATTGTTTGAGCTTTTCGATACGAGAAAAAAAGGAATGATGGGAAATCAATCCGCAGTAAAAAAAAAACAGGAAGGTTTAGGGAAATGGGAGACACCTATTCCGCTGATTTTTCTTCTTGAGCAGTTCGTTTAGATATCTGATATTGATTACGAGATATAGAACCTGAGACTCTAGAAGAAAGTAAGAAAATAAGCCATTAAGTTTCAGCCATATTTTCTCAGCAGTAGCCGACTTAAACGCCTTATTGATGTTCTCGTCGCCAACAAATGAGAATTTGAGCCCCCACAAGGTTTCTATTGACTTCATTGCTCTCACTACCGCCACTGAATTCCAATTATCTATTCACACGAAATTAATATAATACCCCAATAATTTTAATAATAATAATTGGAGGACCTTAAAGGAAATACGGTAGAACTTAGTTGGCTACATTATGAGAAACCATAAATACATATGCTAGCCGATAAAACATTTTTGACACTTTTTTCAGCACGAGAATAAAATCCCCACAATTTAATACATTAACAATAAACAAATGCACGTCAGTAATTAGTCTTCTTATTTTTACGCTGTCTTCTGGGGAATGTGGAAAAAGAATGACACTGAAAACGTATGATTGCGAGCAACTAATGCCATTCACTCACCAATTCTCTTCGCTCGGCTCGTAATTACTTATAATCTACGTTGTCATAGTGATTTTTGATAACAATAGGCAATCCGCTCATCGGCAATTACACTGATTTGCGAATGACAATCTACCTTTTCCTATTCAATACGCCGTAGTACAAAGGAGACCTAAGAGGCAGAAATTTGAGAGTACTGGCTTTTAATATCATAAGCGCACGTCCAAACCCCTGAAGAGACGAAATATTTTCTCAGAGTAACATATCATTTAGAGTGGCCAGTGTACAGAGCATGGTAAACGTAAAATTGCGCTTGTCAGGCTATTCAGCGTACATAAAACTTTTTATTCTCTTCATCCTTCGATGAATTTCAATGGTTGCAGAACATTGCCAAAATTAAAAATGCTGCATTACCCTTGGCGCCCTTCACAAAAAATAACATAATTAACTAAAAGGCCATCGATCTCTCCACTTTCGGTTTAAAGACGCCCAAAAACGAGGTGAGGCGTAAATACTCTTCCAGCTAAACGCCTAATGGACGCAAGGAAGGCACGGATTCATTAGCACCGAGCAGTTAAAAAAAAAGCACAAGAACAAGAAGCAGTGAACGCAGAAAATGAAGACCCGCTAAAAGGGACTCCTGCTTTGGGCGGCAAGGTGTACTCGCTCGTTTACGGGATTACGTTGGTGATGGTCGTCAAGACGATAAAGACGGAGCGAGTTGGCGACACGCAACGGCGGCGGCGCCCCCTTCGAAGCGATCCGATCTTCATTTACTATTCCTTTTCTTCGGCCCACGCGTTTCATTCTCTTTCACCTCTCCATACGCGATTCGAATAAGTAATGAGATATCGACACAAGTCAGGACAACCCACCGTGCCGAAACTGTTAGCTGGAACGAAAACGGATTGGTAGGTGACACATTCGAGCGCCATAACTCCGATCCTTACTAACTTCAGATCCCCTCTAATGCCTTCTGCCTTCTTCTACAATACTGTAGTCAAACAGTCGACACAAATCATGACTTGATGAAAATTTTCCAATATGATATTTAAAAAAACGTAGGAAACAACGTAGAGCCTGATTACAGAGAATATATACAAAATGCACTCTTATGAAAGAAGTATACATTTTAGCGTGCATTGCAGTTGACATACAGCATGATTAGTTGAATGTTACCTCCAAATAATGATTAGAAGATGTTAATATAATATTTTGTGTAAAAAGAAAACTTAATATATAAAATTAGATGCTAAGATTACGATTCAGAAATTAAATAATGCCACTCCACTCCCTTAAATGGATTGGGAAAGTGCGAGAATAACATTCTAAGGTAAGGGATGATATTTCTGTGAGAGGCAACTTTCTTTAACATAATAAAATAGAATGGGTATGAAAAAAAACTCATGAGCAGCATAATGTGATTTTCCTAGGATCATCGACGCCGATAGAAGGATGCAATATTAACCAAAAGAAGATATTCGTATTGTAACGGTTCTCGGCCGGGCCGGATTGTATTTGGGCCGACAGGGGCGTGTACAATAAAAAATAATATGAATTCCCGCAAACTCTTCCCACTCGAGACTACAGGAAAACCCCAAACACACCAAAAACACAACAGTAGAAAATAAAGAATCTCATCAGGAGAAGATACGCGATCAGCGGGGGGGGGGGGGGTCCCCGAGTGACCCCCATCCTTCATGCTGCCGGCCTTTACCGCTGGAGAGGTGCACCTGGATGTCGGGGAAAGGTATGACCAGCGTTGATTGAGATCCTCACCTCCTCAACTCGTAAAGCGAATGACACACTCAAACTTTTTCATTCATTCAACCACATATTATAATCGGATAACTTGGCATAAATATTACATGAAATAAGAAGAATATAGAAGCTTTGGCATTTAACTACCTCAAATACCGTGAGCTTAAATCCAATGTATACATCAGTTTTTATAGTTGAAACTGGTTTCGCGCAGTGAACATGCCATCCCTCTGGTTGAAACAGAGAGGTCAGATAACGCGCACCATATAGCAACAATAGGCAAACTCCACGAATTCAAACGCAGCATTTCTCGTTTTCAAACCTGACTTCGATAAGAAGAAAAGCCTTTCTCGGCTATGAGTACTTTTTTGGAAACTAAAAACTCAACGAACATAAGGACCTGCAAACGAAGAAATATCCAGAAAATTTGAAGCACGAACGTATTCAAGACACGTCTGGGCCAGGCGACGTTAAAAGGAGCTGTAAAACTGCGAGGAATTTACATAGTGAATATCCATCCTCTCAAATTCTGCAGGATCTCGTAAAAGATGTTAGAGACTGTCGCGAAGTTGCAGTGGCACTCAAGTGTGAGACACTTTGAGCTCCCTTTAAACCTCTAAATGCTCTCTCCTCCGCATGGAAACCGCTCTTAGCTGCTGAGGAATCGCACGCTCGATTCTCCGACTTGTCTGCACGGAATTCACGGGCGAAAAATGTTCGGGGATGAGTCGGTCGCACTTAAAAGTTAAGTGCTGCAAGGCACGACACTGGGTCGTCCCTTCCACTACAGTCGAAAATGTGAGCAAAGGAACTTTCGGAGACAAGATACTTTTCAAGAATGATTTCGGACTATTTTTGGACTATTGCGAGTGTAAAATAACTTCCGAGGATAAGAAGTTGACGTAACACGATTCAATACCAATTCTTAATGGCAAACTTTTCCAATAATTATTCTTTAATGCCGCTTTCACAGATGGCATCTATCAAACATTTAATTAAGGCAACACAGAATGCCGAAAAATCAAGGATTTTAATTTTTACGAAATGTTTTTTCCAGCATCAACTGAGACGCCATCTTCGATCAACTCACGTATTTTGACTCGTGCGTTTCAAACATATAATAAATAATTAAAATAAGCCTTTGTACCTTACATCGTTGCAAGATTAGTGAATCTCTATTTATTCCTTTATCACATAAATATCATTCCGCAACATTTTTGAGAATAAAGGACCCGATTATTTTTTTCTCTGAATCACTGTTGCACTAAAACCCCTAACTCTTTAAAATCTGGGTCTTCCAAAAGTATTGATGTTGACGTTTTTACTTCTTGTTTACTTGATAGTAGTGCGTAGGGGAAATTCAAGCACTCTGTTCGTTGATTTTCATGGATCTACAATTTTAAGGATGCAATTTTAATGGCTCTCAAAGAATAACGATTAGCGTTGCACCATTCCAGCGTGACCGGACTTTTGCTTGCCTTGATTTCCAGAGATACCATTTTTTTTATCAGACGCTAATATCTTAAAACTTGTTTACCGCGGATATCCAGTAGACACTCTAGTACAGGTGCTGAGGAAAACATTTCATATTGGAGATAGCGGTGATCCCTGATAAGGGAATTGCGTACACTTCAACATATACGACACATAAGGGAAATGTTCCGGACACCTTGGTAGCCTGGAGGTTAGAGCCCATGGCCTCTGATCGAGGGGTATCGAGTTCAAATCCCGGATGAAACCTTCGGACACCTCAAATGAACTCCTCTAAGTGCGAGGTGGCCAAGGGAAAGGAACTGAGTGAAGGCTGTGGCTTAATGTGGTGTGAGCTCTACCCTCACCTATGCAAATAAACCTTCGGGTTAAAAGACTAAGTGATTAATATTAATGTATATACCCAAACCTAGCAGGAAGAGTATGTTAAAAACATTTTTAGAGGGTAGTTTGCTGCCTAAAGGAGGGAGAGGAAGACAGGAAATAGTACCTTTTTTGGATAGAAGGAAAGGGAGTAGGTATTATTGTGAATTAAAGAGGGAGGTATATGATGGAAGCGAAGGCTGCCAGAATGCTTCCATGGAAATCTACCTTGAAAGGTAGAATACTTTAATAATAATACCCAAACATATTAGGAAATAGGTATGTATAGGTAATATAATGTATGGTATCATAAAGTTTTGGCTGAATAACACGTTAGGAAGTCATGATAAAAATAACAAAGCGTCGAGCAGGAGTCACGAGTCCTCTTAAGTCGGCATTCAGTGCATATGAAGATAGCTGACTCCCCATGAAATGCCCAGTGGAGTCGCGTAATGATCGCTTTCAATCGCATGTGCCATTGTGTCGCCGTGGAAGCGGCATGACTTGCACGTGCGGCGGATGGCATCGCATTTGATAAAGCACTTGGCGGCCGCGGGTGGGGAAAATTCCAGCGGATTGATGTTCAACTATCGCCGCGAGCAATTCCTTCGCAGGGGGCGCGCAAGGCGAGCAGGAGACTCGACGCCGTGCCCAGAATGACGATCGTGCCGCGACACGCGATTTGCACGCCAACTCATTACTTCACGGATTCATATCAGCGAAAAGATATACAGCGAACCCTTCAAGCAAATGCCTTGAGAATTTTGTCACACCCTAAAGACGGGATGAGAAGGCTGTACCGTGCAGGACTGAATATTTCTTCTAAATCACGCCACAACTGAAGAGCTTACTTATTGAGACGCTTGTGGGAGGAAGTTACTGTTAAAGAATTAACTGAGCACAAACAAGGCTATATGGAATGAGAGAAGAATGCTTGTGTGCACAACAAACGAAAACATACCTTGATTCATTTTTATTTTTACATTAACCTTATTATCCTCCTATTATAGGAGAAAAAACTCGCTAATCTTTTCGGAGAACAATGATACGATACCCTCTTAGGTTGTTTTCGATAAAATATAGAGCATAATGATGTTTTCTAGGACAAAAAAGTTGATAACTGACGTAAAACCACAGAGATGTAAAGCTATACGATGCAAACTTGTAAAAACATGAAAATTGGCAAAGTTTTAGGAAGTGGACCCATTAGCTCTCAGTCAATCAATCATAGGAAAGATACGAACAAAGGAGATGAGAGACAGCGATAGGCGAACGGAGTGGAGTGCATTATGGGAAAAATCTGAAGAAGAATAAAAAAGGTGTTTGAAGGCAGAGAATGAGATAGTAGAGGGCTCTAAAAAGAGAGGATTCTTGCGTCATAAAAAATTGAAAATTCTTACGAGTGAGCCGGAGGAAAACGCCATAGGTTATGAATCAAACTTATTTCGCATGATTAAAGTTATATATGGCAATATATATTATAGGAATGAACTCACGAGAAAATAATCGAAAGAAAATACACATTTGAGTTTAAGCGACACACATTACAAATAGCTGCCTGCATACTAATACCATGAATGGATTATTATTGTAAAGTAACGCTTGAGATAAATAATTTAATAACATAATTTTTAGTACAGGACCCCATCGTTGTAGCCGGTCGCATAGGAACGGCTGCCCGCCCTCGGAGTTAAAGGGGATGTACCGAGAGATGCGTTAGAAAACTTCTGAGAAACGCCTCGCAAAACATGGAAAGGTCGCATGGTGCTTCGCTTGGCGAAATAAATTGGCTTAGGCTGCATTGGCGGAGAACCAATGTAGCACCCACGACTAGATATATAGCCCTCGACTAAGAAACTTGAAGAACATAAGGGTTGAAACTCGGTGATTTCACACCTCGACTTAATATCCTTTCCGAGAATAAAGTTGACATTTCTCGCCCTTTATTTTGGCTCAAAGAGGTTACAAAATTTTGCAGAGAAAATATGAGATATACTTCCCGCAGGATGGGACTGATTATTCAAAATAAAACGCGAAACCCTATGTACATTAAAAATTCTTATTGCAAAGGCTACACCTAGCAATTTCATTGCGGCAAAAATTTATTTCTTAACATAATGAAGCTCGAGTATCAAATCCCTGAGTTAAATGTTAAATTGCGTGTATAAGCCAATGCAAAGTTTGCAAATGAAATTAACCCACACAGAGCTTACCGTTTAGTCCATCTAGAGAAAAATATCCTTCAAAGTGTGGAGACATATTAAGTAGCCATCTCATTGGCAATTTCTTATAACAACAAAATCTTTGACCAAATATCACGTTCCCATGTAGATGATGAGAGGTAAACTTTTCTTAAAAAAATGAAAGATTTGATGACATTATTACTCCCTCTGATATCTTCATGTATGGAAAAGTCCCAGTGCAATCGATTATAAAGACGCAGAATATCTGCTTATACTTTTCAATCGTATTCATCTGAAATCTACTCTATTTTTATACCAGCTAAATTAAATTTTTTAGAATTCGAGAATGCTGAACAACAAAATTGTTTAGGAATAGATACGTCTTCCAAAAATACAACGCTAACGACCGGTACATTCAATCTCATCACTTTTTACGACGCCTTTCAGTCAATTTTCATTTGCATCACCTTACAGCAGCTTTTTTTCAAGAAATTTCATAGAATACAATAATTTTCTTCGCCCAGCACTAGGCCTGTGGAGTTCTGTGAAACCGTTGGCGCGGTGGGGTATATGGACACCACAAAAGAAAAATTTTGATTAGTTTTTCTACACTTTACAAAATATACGAAGAATGATGAAGATAAAATGGATTGACCGTGTGAGTAACCATGAAGTGCTAAGGAGAGTAGGAGAAAAGAGAAGCCTCCTAAAAACATTAAGCAGAAGAAGGGACAACTTAGTTGGCCACATTTTGAGGCACGATGGTCTGATGAAGACAATCGTTGAAGGACAAGTGGAAGGGAAAAAGGGCAAGGGACGGTCCCGAATGAGTTATATCGGACAGGTTATAAAGGATGTAAAAGAGAATAAATATGTAGCTATGAAGAGATTAGCGGATAGGAGAGAGAAATGGAGAGCTGCGTCAAACCAATCTTAGGATTGTTGACTAATGATGATGATTACAAAATTTGCGAAAACTGTCAAACTGTCTTCCGAATAAATCACTCTTACATGAAAAGAAGCGAGAGAAAGTGAAGAGAAAAGAGAGATGATGGGAGAAAAGAGAGTTTTTAAGACATGAATATAACCTTTTTTGCTACGTCACCACAATAATATTATTTGCGAGATAATGATTGTAGTGTAATTCATTCGTGTCTCAAGGTCAATATAACTTATAGTAACTGAGGAAGCATGTACTTTAATCTTCCAATAGCTTCTCTGAATCTATTTCACTTGAATTATAGGATTCCATGCATGAACAGGAGGCCCTAATATTTATCGACCTTTATTTAGATATGTCACGCGGGTTGCGTCACCACAGGATATGTTGAGATATTGTGAGGGACAGTGAGAGAAATGAAATCCGGCAGTAGACAAAGGTCAACTTATTTCATTTGCACTAAACTCTACGAGAATTTAACTAAAAATATGTATATGTCCTACTTTTTCGTTAAGTGACATTTGATGGTAAGAGTTACCTCAACTCCGAGGTTTCAATTCCATTATGTTATTGATTAATATTAAACCTATTTTAATTTATATATTTTATAATGTTAATATTATATCATTTATTTGACCCAGCTTATATTCTTTGTTCTTCATTTCATTTCCATAATTTTTTTAACTCATCGATGTGGAACTCTCAAGTATGTTTTCTATGTTCATTTTGAAGTTTACATTTTATTACTTGTTTATAAGTTTCCCTAGGCACATGTGTTTTTTCCAATGCAAATTCATGTGTTTACTTGGATAAATCAATCCACGTTACCACCCAACCGAATGGTCGACTTGTAACAATATTTTTCATAATAATAAATTGGCCCATGATTAAAACACGACCGATGGAAATGGTGCATCGGCATTATATTTAATCGTATTTTCTTATATTTTCTTCGCTCTGATAAAGCTTGGCCTTATCTCATCCCTTCTAATCGAGGTGGTTGGCTCCGCGCTGGTGCGGTCGATCGACTAACTGACTTTTTTTTATTTTCCAGACCCAAGGGCACTCTCACGCATCACCAGCACGTGGTGCCTGGCGACCAACAACACCAAAACCCGCACCGTTCTTTATTTTTCGTTGGCGGTGGTGGCGAAGATATTTCGCGCTGACCGCACACGCCAACTTCACCGCATCAATAAATAAGGGAGCGGGCGGTGACGGAGCGGTGCGGTGGTTTTCGAAGCAGACACGTGCGAGGCAACTAAAATAAAACGCATTCCACGCACATGTAATCAAGGGGGATGATCAAAATTACAAGGTGGAAATTTAAAAAAATGCGACAGATTAATATGCAAAAGGGACATTCTAAACGAGTTATAGTTAACCTAGCTAAACAACAATGAAAATACAGGGTCGATATGATTATTTAATGAGTATTTTAAGGCGATCACAACAGCTTGGATGGCAACCATCCGCTGGTTTACTTAATTCACGCATAAATTTTAAGTCCTTAGGATTATGTAGTACATAATCCAAAATTAGGCTATAGTAAGCACACTAAAATCTCTGTAGTGATTGAAATGTTTCCACCACAGACATTACACTCCAGGCGGATGTCCTAATCCCATCCACCACACGCTCATTGAGGCAATTTGCGGGATAATATTATAATTCGATGATTCTTCCATAAGTTGAATGGTATAGGTGACAATATAGCTTCCTATCCTTAACAAAGCCACGGGTAGATGACAACTCAAATTCAGGATAGGGGGTCAGGTTCTTTCTGTGAGCCTCCTCGCACTGCTCTGAATTTATTTTACGGGGTTTCCGTAAGCTCTGACTCTGATATTTGATCCCGGGATTATCCTACCAGTTGCCCAACACTCTAACCTTTGAACAACCACGCTCCCCCAGTGGGTTGATACGCATATCTAGAAAACTGAAGGCAGATGGAGAACAAAGTCTGGTAAAGCACAATCCCCTTCATGGATGTCCTTTAAAAACTGTTCATACCCGCTCGATCAACCTTCTTTCGCAACATATTTATTCTCTAAAACTAACTCTACAACCTTGAAATTTTCAGGATATCTAGAGTGGATCCTGGTCAAAATTGACCTGTATCTCCGATTAAAAATGTTTAACTTATTGTGAAGAATTGTTACCTTACTGTTAAGATCACCTTTCTAAACAGTTTTCTTGGATGAATTGTTTTTTATGCTTGAGAAACTACCGAAGGACAGCATTTGCATGAATTTCAAATTAAAAAATTATTCCTCGAGGTAGTTACCTTAAAGAGCTAAATTTACCTTTACTAGCACTATTTTTGCATACTTGCGAAACAGGCAAATGTTGACATAGGCCAACATAATATACTTTGAAAATTTTCCATGCATTATAGCGTAATTTTTAAAGGAACGTACGGCATGTTAAAGCAGAATATAGGAGGGGGAGCGATGCGTCCCGATAAGCGAAGCGCAACCACGACCATGTCGGAGGAGTAGAAATTTTTAATTCAACGCAGAGCAAGAGGAGGAGGGGGTGAGGGGCGGGAGAGGGAAGCCACAGCAAAGAGGTTGTGTCACATGTTTCGCCCCGTCCGTGCTTGAGAGTGCGAGAGGGCCTTTAGTGGAGGAGAGAAAAAAGACAAAGTGGTAGTGAGGGGTGAATGGTTGGGACTTAGAGTAAGGTGGTCCTTTCGCAAGAATGGCCCGAGTCAGGTCATTCAGGGGAGAGAGAAAAGAAAAGAGTAGAGAGGTATCCGGAGGCAACGACCCCTGAAATCAATATGGAGGGAGATGTTTTCTCCAAAACACATCATTCCTGAAACTCTCTGCTCGAAAAACTATTCCGTCCAAAGAAAGAGTACGAAGGCACTCCCAGAGTACCTATCTCAGAGTAGATATGAAAAACATCTATTTGATAACACGAATCCAAGGCGTCTGCGATGATCGTTACTATGAATCCACGAGTCCTCCACAGTTTTCAGGTCAAAATTAACTTTTCCGGGTTCACTTTACAAGTCATTTTACATAGCACTATTTGCATTTTCAGTGGGAGAGAGAATACAAAATTCCCGAGCAGCCTAGGTGTAAAATGCCTTTCTCCTATAATCAACAGATTTAGGCGTTACTTGGTGGAACGATGAGATATTCATGGTTAAATAAAAAACACAGTACTATTCCACAAGGTTGTGGAATAGTACTGTGTTTTTTATTTAACCATGAATGCCTTTCTCCGTTATTATAATGATCGCTTGTAATGAATACTTTATAATATAACATTTATAAGAGCAACGAAGCAATTAGGAATGAAGAATATAGAGAACGACATGCATACATTTTTCGGCTGCCCCATAACATATATACAAGGCAGCATACGTTCAGGCTGCCCGGTATAAAAAGTGGTATAACTTATTGGCGTAAAGAAGAATGTACAGAAGGAAGTATAATTTCAGGGAGTCCATCGTTATGCATTGCAGAATTTCAAAATTGAAGCCCAAAGACCCCTCACTTCTCCATGCCTTATAGAGCTGAGAAAATTCCATCAATTTTCTCCTGACCAACGAAACCCAAGAATAGAGATTAAGAGGACAAGGCTTTCCCTTTCTTCCTCTTTAAAAAGTTCCCATACATTCTAAAAGTAACGGGTGGTAAAAAATAAGACGAGAGTGCCCTTTTGACACAAAACATTCCCAATAAAAGAGATACTCATTGATTTTACACACAAAGGGTAATGAGGGGAATAAACTTCCCACAGAAAAATTTAAGTCGTATAGTTTTGCTTAGGCACTCAGCGGTCCCAAATATTTGCTATTGCTGACATCCCTACCATTCTACAGGTTCGGATCAAAAACTTGCATAAATTTCATAGCATCAATAGTTTTTTACAGCAAAAATAAATGTTTGACACGATGGAATGTATATTTTTAAATAGAATGTCTGAATTTCACACGTCCTCATTGAGACTGTTCGGAAAAAGTCAAATCAGGAATTATCAAAGACCCATATCAAGGAAAAATTTCCTCGAGAAGCAAAGAATAGTTTTCATAAAAAAATTAGTTAAACCCAATTTATCTTACATTTTCGGGAAAAGATAAAGAGCCTACTGTCAAAAAACAAGGAGAGGGTACAAAACTACGGACGGAAGTAAAATATGCCTCATGATTCCTAGGTTATCTCAGAACATACGCACACCTCCTAGGTAATTCAAAGTAAAGGTATTTTTTACCAATCGATGGACTGAAGAAGAACAACCAAAAAACTCAATGACCCACAGTTTTCCAGGAAAAAAATAACATTTTCCAAACTCCTTTGAAATTTTTAATGGTCTTGTATACTTAATAAGTTAATGCCTGCATTTTTTTTCATCTTTGCAGGTCATTTACGCAAAATTACATATGCTAAATTCAATCCATATCTCATGTCCCCTCCCTTATTTTCAATTGAAATTAAATGCACATGGGTGAGACTATACAATTCACGACTTTTTGCGGTTTATTTTACATCAATCAATTAATAGTAGCACCATTACTAATATTACGACCTAACATTGTCTTAAGAGGCCAAATACAGTTAATGTTTTCGCTGTGCAAGTTTAGTTTCAAGTCCATGGCATCTGCATACGAGATATATCCAGCTAATAAAGGTCCTACTCTGCGGCTATTTCAACAGCATTGGGATGCAGACAATCTTCACTTCTCCTCGCTAAACAAGCTATTTACTCCGTTGTGGGCAAAATTACTTCACCCGAATACAAACGTCACGTAGAGAAGCCCAATGCTTCCCTACGTGACGAGAGAGGTGGACTTAGAAGCTCTTCCTCATTCCTATTGTGCAATCCGGAGAGAAAAAATAAACACTTCACACCAGAAGGTCTGATTCTCTCTCTGGCGTCACTAGGATGACGGTAAAGCAGTATTCCACAGGTTCTCAGTCATGATTCTGGCTATGCATACAAACTGCGTCAACCCTAAAATTTAGATGCTTATGCAAGAAAAATGACATTCATTCTTAGCGTTAAGATTCGCAATATAAACTGAAATATTCGCTTGAAAAGTTTTTGCCCTTATTTTTACATCTTGTCTTCAATTTATCCTGAAAAGGTACTTATCCTATTACGCTTTTCATCTCATCATCACTACGAAGCTAATTAGGCAAAATAAGTTCATCTGTAGTTTTTCTCTCTCCAAATCCTCCTATCCATCACAATTCTCGAAATTCGACTCATTTCAAAGAGCACAAAAGTTTAACTGAAATGTCTAAATGATCTAAAATTCGCAAAGGGAGCTGAAATTGGCGTAAATGTGTATTGTTTTTAAACAAGTAATTTAAAAATATTGGTTTTAATTGCAATAAAAATTAAATATTTTAGCCATGTACGGAATGCTCATAAGGCTCCAACACAAAGTTACGGAGAAACATATGAAAAGAGTATGTAATAACATTTTGCACGGCCCACTACACAAATTCCAACTTCGAAATATTCATGAAACAAAGTTATTCAAATATATTACGCGAAGAAAAAATGAAGATAAATCCACACAAAAAGTATTTAAAATTCCTTATGCCTATTTTAAGGTTTCATTAGCAATTTTTCTTGGATATTGCGGCTTATCAGTCGTATGCGTAAATCTCCCTTACATCACAAGGCCTATGTGACCGCCTAAAAAAGTACAGATAATCTAGGAAAAGACCAGCGACATCAGGAGTTCATATAATCCAGAATAATGAGAGTAAAGAAAAGAGAGTAACAAAATGCAATAATAAAAACAACTTCAGACCACAAGTCTAACTTATTTAACGATTAGCGTATTCACAGTGTAAGAGATAAGGTAAAATCATGAGATGCCGGAAAAACCAGAGAGTAAATTAACTCTCTTGGCTAATTTTATCATTGATGGTATTGGCTAAGTTAAAATGTAATAATTAGAAAAATATCGACGCAATTTGGTTCTTCACAATGTCAAAAAGGTCAATTTAATTTCAGGGTGATCCATAGTTTGTGTAGCAGGTAGCATAGTTTCAAGGTGCTCAGCGGTGGTAGTCTCCAGCAGGTATCCCAATGCAGCGGGCAGTATAACTTTAGGGCGTAGATAAAATTGTATTCCAGATAGTATGATTCCAGGACGCTCTAGGGTAGGAGTAGAAGAAAGTCCATTACGATAGGTATTACACAACGCAGGCACAGTAAAAAAACCTTGGATATCGTACGTAACGCAAGCTGTAACAATGACGAAATCATAAGACCAAATTCATTTCTCAAATATTCGCCAATTTAAAGGACAAACCGTCCTTGATAACTTGAGAGAGATGACGAGGTAAGTCCGCTACGATCGAAAGGTAAGGAAAATAATACATTTTATATGCATGTATTCATATTCTTCATGCTCAAGCAACCACCGTTTATAATCGTAGATGGCTTGCTGATTGATTTTACTGTCCCACCTTTGTTTGACCAGCCCTCGAGTACTGCGTGAAGGTGAGGGAATGGAATTCCACTTGAGTGGGTTCGTGCGTCATTATTCTGCACTCAAGACGATTGGTTTTCGTGTGAGATTTCGCCTTGAAGAGAATGAGGCAGAGATAGACTTGGGAAATGTGAGGAAGTGGAGGATAAATCCGTTGCTCAAAGATGGCAATGCTTTCCAAGTCTTTACCAGTTGACCGCAGAATTTTGAGAGCCAGGGTGACCCATAATCATTAGGTTTTAGAATCAGAATGATAAATATTGAAATTGATAATAGATTAACCACATAATGCAATATTTTTATGCAACATGCACTTCTTTTAATCTAATAAAACGAAAATATGGAGACGAGGGCAGATGGTAAGGGTTATAGACCGAACGGTTCAATCAACATCACATTTATTGCTATCGATATTATGTGAGTAGAAACTTAGAGATAAATCCGAACTACTCACTCGCTCATCTCCAACTTTCTTCATTTGGTCTAGTTCCAATATACCTACATGTTTATTTGAAACACTGAACGCAACAATGACGACATAAATAGTAAAATAATACATTCGAGTTATATCCCTCCATCAAAATTTCCAAACTCAAAAGTTAGCCGTAGACAAAATTTGACTCTTTCGTAAATATGTCGAGGTGTCAAGAAATGTCCTAAATACCAAAACGGAGATCAAAGGGGATCCATCCAATTCAGAATTTTTTTCGAGTAGCAGATACTTCATAAATATTAATTCGAATAAAAAAAATTCCTTGGCCGATTGGTTTAAGCAATTAAATATGAGTGCCTACTCTGTCAATTCAAATACAATTTATCTAAGGATAGAACATAACTGATAGTCGGATAGTAGCAGAGTTAAATCACAGATTCGGAATTGATTGAAAATTCACCAGATGGGATATTTTAAACCAATGTGTACTCATTGATTATGTTCTTCTTTCTGCTGTTATGTTAAAAAAATTACAGCAATATTTTCTGCACAACCTTTATACAACGAAACCTCATACGTCAAGATGTATCAATGAAAATAATTTAAGGTGCAATTCCTTTTCACAATTTTTTACTAGTTAAAACGAGTTAAAGGAAACATTATAACGCTCTGAGGCCCCTTAAATAAATTTGAGAATTTTTAACAAGAAAGGTTAACAAAATAGTAGCCCTATGTTATGCAAATGAAACCACGATTAAATTATAAAATTGGGAATCTGAAAAAAATATAAACTGCGTTAAAATCTGAAAGGATGACTAAGTATTCACTTTACATTGAACAAGTAGCGTTTCACACAGCGCAGCATTTAAAAGGCTTCCATCGGTGCATACACCAAAACAGCGCCGATAACCAAAGGAATGTAAGGCAAAACGATAACATTTCATATTAACTACGTGGTAAATAAAACCAAGAAAAAAGACACCGCGCAAAAATTC
This sequence comes from Ischnura elegans, assembly GCF_921293095.1. Classification (NCBI taxonomy): domain Eukaryota; kingdom Metazoa; phylum Arthropoda; class Insecta; order Odonata; family Coenagrionidae; genus Ischnura; species Ischnura elegans. The sequence continues at coordinate 135,107,487 of NC_060246.1, forward strand.
CCATATTATAATTTGAAATAAAGTTGAGATTAGGGAGAGAACAATTAAGTCTCTCATCGATCATGGAAGACACACAATGTCACAATAATCCTTTTCCCGAAAAATCAAGAAATATCAGCTTGAATTTATCTCCTTTATGGCACTTTATATTGAACAAGTAACGTTTTACACGGTACAGAATTGAAAATACTTCAATCGGCACACACTCCTAAACCGCGTCGTTAACCAAAATAATGTACAATATTACGATGAAATTTCATATTCACCACGTGATGAATAACACCAAGAAAAAGGGACCCCGCGCAAAAATTCTCATATAATCTATTGAGGTGAGATAAGATTCTTGGGAGAGTACGATTTTAAGAGTCTCGTCGATCACAGAAGAAACAGAACGTCACGATAGGCCTTTTCCCGTAAAACTCAAGATACATCGGCCCATATGGTTTCGAATTGAGCCCTCAAGAAGAAAAAAAGTCAATTCGTCAGGAAGATATAGAGCCGTAAACGTAGACGTCTCACTACCAGCGCCTCAAGAAAAAGGAAAGGAAGTTAATAGCCTCATGGGAGGGAACTCACTGGGGAGAGGTTCCAAGGGGATGAAGTGAGGGGGAGGCAGGGCCATAAATGGACGGGGGAAGAAGGTAATGGAGCAACTCATTCGCTCGCTCCGTGCGCAGACATTAAGTCGTCCACGCGGGAGAATTAGGAGGAGGGGGTGAGGAAAAGGATTTCCCGCACACAATGGATCGAGGCGACAGACCCAGTTGATTGGAAGGGATCCGCCGGCGTTCAAAGCAGTCTCTCTTCGCAGATACACATGCGAGACACACGATAACGCACACGCACATTCGCCCATCGGAGCAACACTCAGAAGAGGCAGTGAAGCGGATATAAAGCGCGTCTACCGAAGCCGGCGTGCCGCGTCCAAGAGCCCAAGCCGTGACCAAGCAGAGGAGAATAATCAGTAAATAAGCAATGGAGCTACCCCAACAAGCTTTGAATAATCATTCAAATCAGAATCGAACCAATCCAGGCCGATCCGATCCTCTCAATTTTGGTGGGCTTTTATACCCTATATCCATCCAGCCTCCGGTGAGTATATATACCACCTCTTCGGCGGCGGTGATTTTTTCGCAAGTGCGAAAATCAGGGAAAATTGACGATTTAAGTGTATAGGGACCAGTGTTACCTTTCCAGTGTTAGTGAAGGAGAATTAGAAAGACAGGCCTAAACGCTTAATCCGTTTCCGTAAACCTGCAAAAATTTTCAAAAATTTTCTTCCGAGACCCTATCTAGGGTATCGGACCATTTCGGAGACTGCTCACGGAGAGCGGTCCGAGTGTATTTTTGATATCGTACCATTTCGGAGACCATCTCACGAATAGCGATTCTAAGGCACTCTGCGGTATCGTACCATTTCGGAGACCGTTACGTAAAATTTCCGACGGAAATTCATCTTATTATATACGAACTGCGGTCCACCTCCCGGACTATGCGCCTTTGGCGCCGAAATCATGCCTAGCCAGCCACCGGTGACTCCTGAGGTGATGTGGATCATGGACAAGGCGAGACAACAGTGCCAACTGGCAATCACTGCACCATCATCTGCAGCTGCCTCCACCACAACGCTGATTGGTCCTCTTCCATGCCAACTGGCCAACTCACCAGTTCTGCCGGACGAGCAAGCAGCGCCTGCTGCCGCCCCTGATGCATCCCCTGGCCTTCCTGATGCTGGGACAACTACTACGGCAACGCCGGTCACCACTCCCCAGATGCCGCCATCGCCAGCTGCCGCAGCAGCCGCAAAATACGCCAGGCAGGCAGCCAAGGACCCAAGAAGGGCCAAAGCCACCTCTTCGGCGGTGAGTACTGTCCCCCCTATTGCACAACAAATGCCGCATGACACCACGCAAACCGCGCATGACCAAGGGGACGACGGCTTCACTGTCGTCCAAGGGAAAAATGCCGCTAGAAAGCGAAACCGAGTAGATCCGGTTGCGCCCGTCCCCACGGCCAATTCATTTGAAGTGTTAAATTCCAATAATGGTGTTGAGTCCCCAATTGGGACTACTGAGCAAACTAGGTCCCCTAAGATGCCTAACATTACTGTGTACGGAGTCTCTGAGTGGGTCCCGTTGTATGCTGAACTGGAGGCAAAGCTGGTGGTGCCGCCAAAGTGCTCTTTGAGGGGCCCTAACACGGTGGTCATATCTACGTCATCCCCGCGGGACTACCATGAGGCCAGAAACGTGCTGACGGGAAGGAAGCTGGAATTTCACTCTTACCAAGCTGCAGAGGATAAGCTGACCGAGTACTGTTTCCGTGACATCCAGCGGAACACCCCGGCTGAAGCAGTAAAGGAGGCCTTGGAGAAAAAAGGCTTTCTCCCGAAGTCAGTTGTCCAACTGACAACCACAAGGCCCACTCAGAGAGACAGAGATCTAGGACATAACTCGGTCGCGAAGCGCCTCACGCCCGTGTACCACGTAATCTTTACTAAAGAATCTACAAAAATCAATTTAAGTTAACAAGACTACATACTAACGGCGACTGAAGCCGTGAAACGGCCCTGAGTGGCCCCAAAATGACATTTCAAATATTTTTATGACACTTCTTTTTTTGATTTTTACACAATTTTATCATTTTTTTGTTGCATACAATGCATTTTGTTCATTTTATTATTTTTTTTTGTACATTTTATCAAGTTTTTATTATTTTTTTTGCTTGATTTTGAACAATTTTATATATTTTTTTTTTTTTAAGTATATTTTCTTATTTTTTCAACAACAATACAATACTAATAATTATTTGGAAAGGCCGTAGGACCTAAAGAGGGCCATTTTCGCACTTCAATCAAAATCATCGGAGAACTCTTCAGTCCCTTCCCGTTGCCATAAGGGATCAACCGGGGGGCCGCGGCTGGCCGAGTTTGTACCTAATTTCGAGCTCGGCCACTGCGGTTCTCACCCTCGGGTGTCGCCCCCTCTGCACGGCAACCATCCCCGGTCGCTCTCGGCCGCTACCCCGGACACCCTTCTGAGCCGTTAGCATCGCTCATTGCACAGTCCGGGGGAAACGGCCGGGTCCCCTCGTTAGGGAATTAGGCCCCTCCCCTGCCCTCCCCCGCCAAAGAGGCCGCAATGGCGGCCAAAACCGACGTCGCCGACTCCCCCACGGAATCGGCGGCGCCGGAAGACGATGATACAGCGGCAATCCTCGCCGAAATCACGCGCCTAACAGCCAGACTAGGGCAAAAGTCATCGAAAGCGGCCGCGGTCCTAAAGAGGACCATTCCTGAACTCCGCCTGGCAGTATCCTCCGCGGGACCAGAAGCCGCTCCACAGCGCGTCTCTTCCAAGACGCCAGCGCCATGCCCGGTTATAACAGAGAAAAACTCCAATAAGTTTAGCCCCAGAACTACACGGCATAAAACAAAAGTAAAATCTACTCTTCAGCCTGCTGCCTCACAACCCGGCCCCTCAGGCCCATCAAAAGCCGTCAAGCAGTCTCCTGCTCTCGAGCAAACAGAAAGCCGTGCTACTCCTGCCAGCCAGTTCAGTCATGCGCACTCCCAATGTAAGAGCCTGGACGAAAATATCTCTACCAGACGTAAAGTCACTTCAGTTACTCCTATCATTGCTGTCAGCAATAAGTATTCCATTCTGGCAACGACTTGCGAAACGGAAACTGATCAGATAATCCAGCCTGCACTCAATAGTACCGAACCTAATGAAAATACTGTTATTCCATCTGCACCTTCAACCAATTCCATTCCCGCTGCCATCCCGTCAACCTCTACTCCATCAGTAAACATCCCCTCTCCTCCTACCAAAGCCAAAATTCCTCCAATCATTATCTCTGATACCACTAATTGGTCCGCCCTTCACGCAAAATTGCTTAAATTCTGTAAATCTCCACCAATATCTCATGCTACCTCAAAATCTGCTGCCGTCATTAAATGCAGCTCTGTCCCTGATTTTAATGAAGCCAAGAGGATTCTAAAAGAAATGAACATTCCATACAATACCTACTGCCTGCCAGAGAACAGACGCCGAGAATTCGCTCTGCGCGGTACCCTCACCTCCGTGGCGGACGAGCAAATCAAATCAGATCTTTTGAACCTAGGCTTCCCCATAATATCCTGCAAACGCATCTATTCAACCCGGCCCTCTGCCACACAGCGCGGCAGGGGAGTGCCGTCAGTCCCGAAATACCCTACACAAGTAGTCCACGTAATCACAGACTCCTCCATCGACGCTGCCAAATTCATTCAAACCAGATATGTAGCCGGACTGAAAATCAGCATTGATAATTTTAAAAAGGCAATTGAACCTGTGCAATGCCATCGATGCCAGGCCCTCGGCCATACAAAAAACTTCTGCAATCAGCCGCCCAAATGCGTACGATGCGCCCAAGGACACTTCTCCTACGAATGTCCAAAGACAGACACACAAACTCCGGCTACTTGTGCTCTCTGTGGCAGTGATCACACCGCCAGCTACCGCGGCTGTGAAAAATTTCGTGCGGCAAAAGCAGCCATGGCTGCCCGCCGCAAAAACTTAGAAACTGCTCCGCAACCCGCTCCACTAACCCGCTCGTTCGCTGCTGCCACCAATCCAAATGAATTCCCTTCACTATCATCCACCGACCAACCCGAAACCAATGACCTATTCTCATGGTTCAACAGCATCAATTCCCACCTGTCTTCTCTCCAAACTATTGAGGAGAGAAAAACCTACATTCTCTCCCAAATGCTTCTCCTCCAGCCCTCGCCATGAACCAACACCATACCACCAAACACTCTTTACAGGTCATCTCTTGGAACTGCAACGGCGTACTGACTAGAAAACACGAACTCCTTCAGTACGCCGTAGACAACAACATAGATATCATACTCTTGCAGGAAACACACCTAAACCCGACTCGTTCTTTCTTCTCTCCACACTTTAACATATACAGACTGGACCGCAACACACGCCGAGGCGGAGGAGTTGCAATCCTAATCAGAAGTAACATTCCCCATTCCCTCCTGAACTCCCCCACTCCAGAAGTGTTCGAAGCTCTTGGTGTATCGGTACACACTCAAGCCGGTCCCTTAAACATTTACACAGTATATCACATGCCAAATAAACTTATCACCAAAGACCACCTTGATAACCTGTTCTCCGCTTCAAACGGAATATACTTCGGCGATTGGAATGCCAAACATCCGTACTGGAACAGCAATAGAATCGACAAAAATGGAAAAATCCTGTACTCTTACGTCAAAAACAGAAACCTCCTTCCTCTCTCTCCACTCCAACCCACACACTATGCTCCCCGTTCCAGCGATGTAATCGATTTCGGCTTCTCCTCCAATCTTCCCATCCAATTCACTCCCTCTCTAATCTATTCTTTCACTTCCGATCATCTACCTCTTTCATTTTCCATTCCCTTAACGAATACTACGCTACTGCCCTCCGAATTTACTGTCACAGACTGGGACAAATTTGTCACGTTTCTAAATGACTCTCTCTCTACTCTCCCCCCAATATCCAATCCCACGCCGGAATTGATAGAAAAACAAACAGAAGCCATCACCACTGCACTTCATTCGGCCAAAACTTCCGCCTCCCGTACATTTGTTCCCCGCGCCAAAAGGCCAGACAGATTTCCACAGTACTTAGTCAACCTCATCAAACGCCGTAACACCGCTCGTCGTGTATGGCAGCAGTTCAGGATCCCTTCCGACAAAACCATCTATAATAACCTCGCAAACTCTGTGAAAAAAGAAATTAAAAAATATAGCATAAGACTCTGGGAGAACCACATCTCAACACTTACCCTAGAAAATGCGACTGATCCCCAAAAGAAACCAATCTGGAATACCATCCGCGCTCTCAAACGCACGGACAAACAGTTATTCCATCCAATCTCCTCCAACTCAACCTTGATATTCGATCCCGCCCAGAAGGTCGAAATCCAAGCTGATCATCTTCAACAAACAACATCCCTTGATTCCTCACTTTCTCCAATAGAACCCCAAATAAACTCATTCTACAATAACCTTCCCCCCTCCTCCACTTTCACTACCATCGCCAATCCCTCTCAAGTCCGCAATATTCTTAACACTCTTCCTGTCAAGAAAGCTCCCGGGCTGGATAACATTTCCAACTCCCAGTTGAAATATGCCAGCCGTTCCCCAAATTTTCTCTCTGCAATCACTGATCTTTTTAACCACTGTTACTCTGCCCCATATATTCCCGCTGCTTGGAAACAAGCCAAAGTCATCCTCATCCCAAAGCCAGGCAAAGATCCAAAAATCCCCGGAAACTCTCGTCCCATTTCCTTACTCTCTAATCTTTCAAAAATTCTCGAAATTCTTATTCTGTCCCGCCTCGAATCTTTCTCTTCCGCAAACAGCCTCATCCGACCTGATCAGCTTGGTTTTCGGCGCAAAATGTCTGCGCCCCACCAAATCCTCAGACTAGTGGAAAAAATCAGCCACGGTTTCAACCGCCGCTACACAACTGACGCGGTCTTCCTCGACGTTGCAAGAGCGTTTGACAGAGTTTGGCATAAAGGCCTCCTGTACAAACTTCACCTCCTGAAATTCCCTCCCTCAGATATTCTTTTCATCAATTCCTATCTGCACAACCGTCAATTCCGAGTCGCCGAAGCCAAAACGTTATCATCTCTGCGACCCATGGAAGCTGGAGTACCTCAAGGCTCCATCCTCAGCCCGTTCCTTTTTACAATTTATGTAAACGACATGCCCTCCACACGCAAAACATCGCTCCACATGTACGCCGATGATACAGCAATTGCCGCTACATCATGGAAGGGAGATACAAACATAGGCAAACTCAACACTCACCTTAGACTAATCCATAAATGGACGAATCTCTGGAAGATTCGCATCAACGCCTCCAAAAGCACACACATACACTTTTCACGCAGAAAAAAATTCGGCCCACAAACACAACCACACATCAACAAAATCCGTATACCAAGAGCCCGATCACACAAATTCCTCGGCGTCTATCTGGACAGCAAACTCACCTTCCTACCCCACTTAAAATACAGTACTGCTAAAGCCATCAAGGCACGGCAAGCGGTTTATTCCCTTTGCTCCTCATCCTCCCCGCTACCGCATTCTTCTAGAATCCGGCTTTATACTGCAATAGTCCGTCCTTCAGTACTCTACGGCTGCGAGATTTTCGCTAACAATAAATCCATCAGAGATAAACTGGAATCCTTCCAAAATAAATCCCTCCGCCTTCTACTTAACCTCTCCCGACTCACAAGGACCAAAGATATTCGCTGCGCTCACGGTGTTCCGTCCATTGGAGAATTTATCAACAAACTAGTAAAAAACTTTAAGTCCAGGCTCAGGGAAACAAACAACACTCTCCTTACAGACATCTGGAATTACGATCCTACAATCCCAACAACATACAGACTGCCTCAACAAGCTACTCTTCTATGAGTCTATCCTATATCTTTCCTTCTTCTAGATATTAGTATTGCTAGGTTAGCATTGTTTTGTGTGTCCACAGTAAAAAAGAAAGAAAAAAAATATATATATAAAAAATAACAAAAAGAAAAAAATAAATAAAATAAATAATAATAATAACAAAGCAACAAAACCAATATGAAAAAAAAAAAAAATTAACTAAAAAGAAAAAAAAGGGGCCAATAAAAAAAAATATATATATAAAAACTATTAAAAACAATGAAAAAATAAAAAGTATTCAACAGAGGAGGAAAAAAAAAAAAAAAAAAAAAAAAAATCAAAAGAGCCCATTACAAATGTGGACGTTCTTTCCAACTCCGTTTTAATTACCTTGTACTCATCATTCTTCTGTAAAAGAAATTGCAAGATGTATGTAGCTTAGTGTATTTTGATGTTTAATATGTAAGTTTCTGCTAACACAAACAACACACTACCCCGACAACATATACAACTGCGCCCAAAATTATTGTATTGTAAACTGGCTGGTAGGGGTAAACATCGCTTTACCGGAACGGCTTTAAACGCGCCTTCGGCGCGCAATCTAGTGAAAATAAAAGCCTGGATTGGTTTTCCTAGCTGAGAAAATAGAGACAGTTGCTACGGATAAACGGTTTGGACCAATTTCATCACTCATCACATTCATTTCATATCAACGGATTCACCCTACTGTCAGCGTAGCCAGGAATTTCGTTGGGGGGTGGGTCCAAAACCAGGGGGAAATAAAAAAACAGGGTACTAAGTAGAGGGTTTTAAACTAATTTTAACACTTTTCAAAATCGAAAAAAAAATCATTTTTTAAAGAAATGTTTCGTAAATTCATGATTTTGCATTATTTTGTCTTCTTTTGTGAAGGAAAATAATTTTGTTTCTATAATTCGGGGGAGTCCGGATCCCCCGGACTCCCTTCCTGGCTACTGCCTACTGTGCTTAGGGAATTCATCGTTTTACAAAAAAAGCATAATTGGAATGAGCATTACTATGCCATCGGTGCCGTCGGAGTAGCGTATAATTAGCATTAATATAAAGCAATAAATTGAACCAGTTATGCTCATTGTATGTAACCGTTTTTCGTACACAAAATTCACTGGCTATATTCATAAACTAAAAATTATTATATCGTAGTCAAATGGTAAAATAATTTTACAGTGAAAAACTGTCGCTTAATCTCAATATGTTGTTACGACATTGATTCCCTTACAGTATCCTTAAGTGCAAAACGGCAAGCTTTCTTGGATTTTCCGCGACAGCTATTAATCACCGCGCTGGGGGATATCTCTGTGATATATCATCATCACAGAGAGACAGTATTCTCCAAAATTCAGGGTTATTGAAAACATATTAAGCATTATTTTGTAAATACGACCACATGGATAGCTGGTTACTAAACTATCGAGAGAAAATAGTAATTTAGCGTGGAAAGTATTAAGAGAGAACTTGGAACGGGTGACTCAGAAAGCAGCTAACCAACTTTCATCATTCCGAAATTAATATTACATATTTCATTGACTGAAGGAAAAAACTTCAGAAAAATTGGAAGCATCGTATTGCTCACCGAAATTTTTCAGAACCTGTAGGTAACGATAATCAACAGGAGTCATACACGAAAATGGAACACAGAGTAGAATACTAGAGATTGTAATGATGAAAACCAAATGCTTGACATAACATATCACAATGTAATTCTTTGATTTATCGGAGAAAAAAAATGACATTCACAGTAGGAGATTTCCAACTTGTTATTAATGATTTGTTTTAAATTATGCTGCTGCAGTATGAAATATGAGGCAGTTTTAAAAAAACTAAACGCAATACCTTTTCGCAATTTCAATTCCAAAAGAATAGTTTCTCTGTTTTGTTTTTCTTTAGCATAATCACCTCATGTGGAATATCCATGTAACAAAACAGTGAAAGCATTTGCGGTTTTTAAGCACATCCTCTTTCTCCACCGCACGTGTAAAACCCATTTGGGAGAGAAGAGAAAGGGCTAAATGACCATAACTCCCTTTTTAATTCCACGCTTCGCTCGCACACAGAAAGATGGAGCAACACTGGCTTCTTTTTTTTAAATGCCATCACCGACGCTACCAAAGGGAAGTGTGCCTACTCCACGGAACAGACGGCGAATTGTTATCTCAGCCATGGAGGCTCTTTCGGGATTACGTTCCAAAACTTTTCTCTACGTTTCGCAACCGTTAGATTAGATACGGGCGATCGATCGACCCACTCGAGCGCCATAATTCGCCGCAGAATTTAGGGGAGAAATGGGAGCGCTTTGTCTTTTGCCGACACATGAAAAATGAAATACATCGAAAACAGGGCCTCATTCATCGAGATCCTCAATAAATGAACTACGTGCACATGAATAGCAAGATATATGGTCCGATAAATTAGGAAACATGGTATATCCACTGGATGTGATGGGCACATGTAGTAATAAATATGCATGATGCAGAGTGTATTCAGCGATCACTGAAAATACACATACTACGGTAAAATATTGAAAAAAATAGAGGTAAAAACAATCACTTTTAAAAGATAATTAACAAGATAAACCTCAGTTTACATTATTATCGCAGTAATGTATCTAATCATTTCATTTTAAATACTAAAATTGTTTTCCATCAGGCATGAATGGCAATTTGCTAGCTCTGGAGTTAATTTCTTCATAGTTTGTCAAGACAATAGCAATTAATCACTGCCACCTTTCATAAGACTTCCTCACTAAATCTGTTAGTTAAGACAGATTGTCATTGAATATGTTTTTTTTTCTGGATGCTGTGCCTCCTTATTTACGAAATCAGTCGAAAATAGCAATTCAGGAGTGCAAAAAACATAACACAACTCGAATACCTTTCCGAGTTTCCAGTCGTCGAGGTCCAAAGGAAAGGGAGAATGGAAGAGGAAGATCTCGCATAAAATATCTAGATTAGGTGATAAAGGATGTGATGGAGACGGCATTCCTAAGCAGGGGCGCAGCTAGGAATTAAGGCTGGAGGGGGTTTGGGTGCAACTAATACTGGGGTGTGTGGAGGTACGGAGTACCCACCAGGATAAGCGGTAGGTGCGAGATTAATAAATGGCGGAATCTTAAGATAAATGGTTCAAAATGGTGAGTTTTACGGCTTTCTGAGGGATTATTTATTAAACCTTACTTACACTATTCTATTAATAGTATCAATCCAATTAAGTAAAATGGATTAAACTTAAAACTTTCTCTGAGCTCTGGGGGGGTTTTATCCCCCTTGCTGCGCCACTGTTCCTAACTATGAAATGGTACGCTTGTTGAGTGGAGAGGTACGTAAAGCCAATAGGGTTGACTCATGGCGTTGATGAACCGTCGTTGAACACGATCAAAATCTTTTGAAAGTCATACACAATCACTAATGGGAAAAATAAAATCAAGGTCACATATGAAGTTCAGGAAAAACGATGAGATGGGAAAAATAAATACATTGCACGGAAACTAGGACGGTAAATTAAAGTAACACGGAGGGAAATTCAGTGAGAAAGACGTTGAGATTGACAAAATCCGACTAAAATCAAATAAATTCGAGCTTTCGCCATCCTAAGGTTAACGATAACGATGACCCAAGATTCACTCAAAAAATTCGTCGACCCTTATGTGGAATATTTTAACAAAAAACGTGTCAAGCCCCTTGTCATCACCTTCACATTGATAATTTAAACTGATACGTCACGGATTGAAATTAAAAACGAGGGAGTTTTTTTTTTCTTACTACCAATATAAGGTTACTTGGAGGACGGATTGTGGGAGGGAGTAAATGCTGAAATGTGCAAAAATATGAGAAGTTTTTTTTTTTTTTTAATCGAGAATAAGGAAGAAACGAGAAATGGTTTGTGAGCGAAAAAAGAGAGATGCCACTTTTGTCGAGATGAAGGATCAAATTGAGTAAGGAAGACTCTGAGGTTGACAAAATCCAGTTAAAACCAAATTTTATTCGAGCTTTCGCCATCTTGAAGGTCAACGATAATGATAATTCAAGATTAACTCAAAACATCCGTCGATCCTTACATGGAAGATTTTATCAAAAACTGTGCGACGGAGCACAAATTTCTCGATGATATTACGGCTATTTGTAAAAAATCCCCAGCATTTCATGCAAGCTCTCTCCTTTGGCAACCAAGGGCAAATAAATTGTCTCCAGCTTATGTTTCCCATTATGGTCACACTATTAGATGCCTCTGTTAAGGTTCAGCGATTTTTAATTACAGATCATTAGCGATTCGGTGGTTATGCCATTAAAATATATTACAGCCGATCAAATGTGCCATTATTCTAATATTTGTTTAAAAGAGTCCAATAAGAGAGTTTAATATTTTACCTGGTACCTCTATAATGTACAAGATTTTATTCTTTCTCTTCGAATTACGCTTATAAATAATTCTCGGGATTCAAGTCGAATAAGAATTGTGGCTGCTAACGTTTTAATGGAACACTTCGATCATCTTCATATCAATAAGATTAGCAGAAACTTCTACGAGCGCTTTATGAGCCGTCTAATACGAGGCGCAATGTTCTATCCTTTATTTTCGCTCGGCCAAAAGAAATTCCAAACATCTTTTTAGTCAGCATTATTACTAGGCTTGAATCCCGAGAATTGTCATTAGATATTTCTAGTAATGTAAGGTGAATAATAATGAAATAATAAAAACAACATCATACCACCAGTCTATGCATTTAAATATATTACCGTATTCATCGTGTAAGAGGTACTATAAAATCATGAAATGTTAGAAAAGCCACGGAGTGAATTGTCTCTTTTAGTTAACTTTATCATCGATGGCATTAGCTGGGATAAAATGTAATATTTAGAAGAACAACGATGCTTCCCATAAATCTGTATTTATTGCCTCACATTTTCAAGCAACCGAGTTTTCCAGAGCATTAATGAAAAATTATTCGACGGCAGAAAATGTGACGCGCGTGCCGTGGGGAGGACACACGTGGACCTCGGCAGGAGGGGTGAGGGAAAGGCGTGAGAGAGTCAGGGTCTGAGCTCGCACCTCCAGCCAAGACGAATGCCCTCCGTGAAACTGTGTCACAATTAGAACATAATCGATCGGCAGCGGGACCAAACGGAGCACGCATCACCCTGAACGAAGGGTTATCGCGTGCACAACCATTCATTTCAATACACCACAGCATTTAAGCATACATTACTTAACGATACGCAATAATCGAAATAGAAACACAACGAAGAAGGCGAAAAATTGGGAAAGCGACCGTAAAGAAACGAATAGGTAAAACGAAAAATCACGTATTCTCGTTCTGCAACTCGCAATGCCTATGCAAAGGGATTCTCCAGCGTCATGTGACTTTTGTTTACTTTTTGTGAACATTCTAAATAGAATACCAATCATCGAAACGGATCCTCGGTTACGTTGCAGGGTAAACATATAACATATTGCATTGCAAACAAGGATAGGTCGTAGAAAATAAACCAACATAACTACAAGCAACTACGGCAGAGCAATAATTATAATAATGATTTGAAGCAAAGCAAAACCTCTCTCTCAAATCGACCTCCCTGTCACCGTACACGGAAACTTTGAACGGAATGGATATGACTATGATGAAGACAATGAATTAATTTTACTTTTAGAGCAATTTTTTATTTCACCAATCGATCGTTATTTCATCCATAGTCACCAACTGGGATGTCTTTCAAAGATTACACTGAATATTAAAAAAATATATTTTTCAAGGAAAAGACGTGGTGTTGCAGCCGAAGTTGGTTTGACAGCCTGAGCTTCACAGTCAAGAAAGAAAATAGAAAAGAGAATATTGCAGGGGCATCATGAAACTTTTTCCCTTTCGATGCACGAAATTTTCTTAACGATAATGCGGTAAAGAAGAAACGTTATGCACCAATCCGATAGCTAATCCGTGAGTCAGAAGAGCAAATCGCCACTCCAACGAACAAAAAGGAAAATATGAAAGCCTAACGTGAACAAACTTGATAAGAGGCTTCTTCCGGGTTGATTCATTTTCCCAGAATTCCCTACGCCTTCCACCAAACTTCTTCAGCTTCAATTAATACAAAATCCGTATAAAATCTTGCTGGAACGCGTAAAACATATTACTTATCCTTAGTAAGCACTACAATATAAATTAGACTCAAAGAATCAAGCAAACAAATATTTTTCAGAAGATACTAACTGCATCGAAATCGATTTCTGTGGAAAATGGCCAGTCTTTTATATCAATACAGGGTTATTCTAAATGATGGACCCATTTTCAAAACTTCGTATTTTTTCAAACATAAATCCAAAATACAAGCTTCATACCAGTGAAAAGAGGAAGTTTAAAAATTATTTTCATAATGTGTGACATATCCATGATTAAAGAACAAATGGTAATTTCCACACTACTTAATTTAACACTTGTCGACCGACCATGGTTTCCACACTTTGGTTCATTTTCAACGTTGAAATTACCATTTGTGTTATAATCGTGGATATAGCATTATTCCACAAAATTAAGTCTGAAACGATTTTATACATAAATTTCACAATTTGTAATAATTAATGCATACGATTTTATGAACATGGGTCTATCGTTTAGAATAACCGTGAACATTAATCTGGAGAGTACAGTTGAGCGGGTCACAATGGAAATCACCTTTTGCTCCGGAGAAATACAAAGGAATACAGAAGTGACCGCACGCACCGACCCGGGCGACCACGGAGGTGACGCCGTAGCGGCGGGGAAAATACGGGGAGGCCGCCGGGAGCCCTCCGCTCGGTGACGGCGGTCAAAACATTTCGGTTGGAGCGGGTCGGGAAGAGGGTGACTCACTCGGAATGTGGGAAGGTTTCCCCGTCTCGCCTTGCCTCGCTGGGTGATTTCGACTCTGTAGAAGCGCGTCTCGAACTTCTTCGGGTGTCCCTCGGAAGGAAACCCGGCTCCTTTTCGCCCCCTCTCCGGTCAGAGGAGAGACAAGAGAGGGACACACACGCAAAAACTCAAGGTGCGACCTCTCGCTGCTGACTTCTGGGAATGTTGAGGAGCGAGTAGCGTGTGAGATATCGGCAGCGCGGGACAGGTCGGCCGCGAAGGCGAGGTAGGGGAGGCGGAGGAGGGGCCGGAGGGAGGGAAGGGGATGGGGGAAAGTCGTGGGGTAGAGATCGATAGAGGTGCCGGGACACTGGCGCCTCCCATCCCCCCCCCCCCAACAATAGCCACCCCACCCCCCTCCTCCACTACCACTCACTCCCTAAACATCGCTACGGTCACCCTCTTTTTTTCACGGAACCCTAATAATGCACTACGACGAAGTACCCCTAGCTCCGAAATGTTGAGGCATTTATGGGTGGGATAGCATCTGTAGCATTTGCCCGATCCTTTTGCGGCAATACGCGCTCATTCCTTAGGGACTCTTCGTTGATATTCGAAAGAATTTCCCAGGTATTCTACCATTGTATTCTGCAATGGAGGTGTTCTGTTTCAGTTTCAAAGAAATGGTCAACCATATTGCATCACCAGAGTATAAGAAATAATAATGCAAAACTCCAAACTTCAATTACTGCAAAGAATCCGTTCTCTATATAGATAACCCACATCTGGGAGTGAGTCAAGAAAGTTCAGCCCAGAGCCTACCCAACTGATGTTTCACCTCCCTCTTAAATGTTTTCTGGGAGGAATAATTATTGGTATGAATTCTTTATTTTTTTGTCTCATATGCATGGCACAGAAAAGAATTTTCGCATTAAAAGCTTTCCAAATTCAGTAAATAACCGAAGACAAAAAAGTAAATTAAGAGAAATGCAGAGAAAAAAATAGAGTACAAAATTAAAAAATTATTAATGCATGCTAAATTTCATAAATGCCATTTAATGTTCCTATGAGAACATTTATGCAGGGCCTAATTCTATAGTCTGAGGACTACGGTCTTTTAGCTAAAAGAGAAACCATAGTCCAAAGCTTCCCCCTTTTAGGCCTAGAGAATTTCCGCAGGATTTACCCCAAATATTGACAGGTTTCAGCCTTCGTTTTTCATCCCTCATTATTACAAGATCACGTTAAACCGAATGCTACCTGACCGTAACGTGGTTTTCCCGGGTTAAAAAAGAGCAACTATTTTTTATATTCTCACGTATTAAAATAATTTTCTCCAAATGCGAATATTCAGATTAAAATATAAATGACGCTGAGATACGCAATTAAAGCTACAAGGCAAACGTGTTAAGTCAGCATCATCCGGTTCAATAACTAAATAAAAATAACGAGGAAATACGGGATCGCAGGCAAGAAAACGGTGAACCGCTACGGAGTAATCGGAAAGTGAACCTAGAGAATAAATTCCAAGGGAGAAATATCAATAATCTTCACCTGAATTCGAACCAGGATTCATCAAATTGCACTGGATGCTTCAGCCGACGAAGGTAGCAAGGCTTCCTCTGTTGACCGAATAAAAACTTGGAGGAAGTGCGATTTACTTAAACTAACAACTTGATTATCTTTTCTGAAATATCCTAATTAGTATTAATAGATAACAACGAATCTTCCAACAATAAGTGCTTTTTAATTCTGCAGCCAGGTATTATTACCATTAAGATCGCTTCCTAAGAGAACATTTTTAAGGCCACTATGGATGACGTCAGGGCCTTCACGTGGCGAGACGGACAAAACAAGCAGCGCGTTTGAAATGCCCGCAAGGGGAAGAAGTCCAAATCTCCTGAATAAGACAACTAAATCCTCAATATCAAGTTCTCCTCGCTGTATATCCTTCTCAGACTAGTTGAACCTGATCCAAAAGCACCATGAAGTAATTAGGTCTAAAAATTAAATCCTAGTTACATGATAATATAGAGGCGAGGCGAGAATGAACATCACTTAATAATAGAAGTAAGATAATTATACAGGAAATAAAATTAAATACATGATAATAATTACTTCGACATTTAAATTGCTATATTTCATATTTCTGGCAGCGTCTTTGCGGAACGGTATCGCTATACTAAGCAGGAGTTCATTCCAGATTGAGAGCGATATTTCACGTAAATTTCAAAACAATACACTCAACATCACGTTGGATCTTACATGTTCCTTGTAAGGCATAAATTACCATACAGTGGGCGAATTCCTCGGATCTAGGAAACGGTCCCAAATATCACGGCATCTAACTTCCTCCTACCCATTTTCCCTCAACTCTTAACGCAAGGATAGTTCACAAATTCGAATCTCCCGATTTCCTTAGCGCCATCCACTTCCTCGCCAGCATTGACATACCCATTCTCGTCAGTCAACAAACAGTCTCTCCCCGAGTTCCCTGTCGTAGTTTACAAACATGCATCGCCGCGTCGCAAACTCCCGCACCGAGTGTTTGTAGCTAACTAAGACACACTCCTCCACATTACCCCGGGACGCAAGACGAGCAAACTACGGGTATTTCAAGCAAACTTCCTCCAGCAAAAAGTTAGAAAAGAAGAGATACTTAGCATGCGTATGGCCGCATTTCGAAAACACGGCAAGCGTATGGGACCCCGCACAGAAAATTATAATCCACTGAGTAAATTAAATAAGCACACCGGAAAAAAGCGCGTTTCATCAAACTCTGCCATAAGTCAAACGAGATAGTTGAAGAGCTTTTATAAGAACTAGGTTGGAAGCTGCATGTAACTAAGAAGCTATGTTCCACGCTTAACCTGCTCGAGCATAAAAAACGGCTACCTAGCATAATGACACAGACATTTTCTTAAAACCGCAATAAATTTCCTTCTCCGACAGAAAAGATAAAAACAAGACAGATACTTTGCTTAACTGATAGGTATAGGAATTCGTTTTCCCTTCGAGCAATGAAGGCCTTAACTAATGACTTGGTCGAAATCAGGCAGTAAAATCTCTCCAAACGCGCAGTGTAAATGCTGATGTCCAAATGAGGAGGCTTGCGGGATCGAATGTTATGGAGATCGCTCACCACACGAAAGAGCCAGAGTTAACCTCTCGGCGATAGAAGCAATTGCCATAAATACCAAAACCAATTCTAGTATACTGCTATGAGAAAAGCATTCGAGCTCATTATTCCGTCCAACTGATTGGAAAATAGCCAAAGGATTTCACCGATACTTTTGTAAAAGCCAAAAGAAGTATTAAAGGTAGCATTTATTGCATAAATCTTCCAACTCCAAAGTTTCGGGTTCTAAAAAGAAGGCCCAAGGTGTAAATCTCTTCGAGAAAATGTTATCCGTGGAATAAAAAATTATGAGGGTAATGAAAATATATATACCTACATGGAAAAAACATTTACGTACTTTCCGTATATAGCAGATTTCAAGGAAAGAGGAAACTAGCATACCGTGGAGGTAAACACATCAAAATTTGGTCCGTCTACCTTATAAAAGAAAATTTTAAATTCCTTTCTCAGCATTTGAAAATACATACGAAGAGTAAAAAAATCCGTAGAGGCTAAATTTCAGGGTACAAAAAGAAGTTACTTACATTTGATTTGCATCACTATTAAAATTAAGTACATTTCATCACAGGTGGCCTAAAACCCCATATAACCCGCTTAAATAGGTCACCAGGTAATCCTCTTTAGAAAAAATCGAGATTTCTCGCGGCATTATTTTTTCTCCTTGCAATTTCAAAATAACGGAAAAGTGATTAGATTTTACCGAAAATGCCCTACGCGATATTCTCAGGAATTCATTAAACCCAAGAGAGGACACTTGCATAGCGGCGAAAATATCTTTTTTTCGCGGGCACCCTGCTTTAGGCCCAGTAAATCTAGGGATTGGTAGAAAAACATAAAATGGATCAGAGCCGATGCGCAGAATGGAGAGGACTGATAACATCGGAGGAGGTTTCGAGAGAAATCACTATTATAGAAACAATAAAGCATCGGGGAATCCGATGAATACGAAGCATTGATCACGCAAGAGTACCTTTCATAACCGTTCGCCTAAGCGCCAATTTCCTTGTGTGAGATTTCACAACCACTGCGGACGTATTCAGGTGCCCCGGATGCAGTGATGTAATAGCCTGTCATCATCACCAAAAGGGAAGTGATAGTGAATGCGGGCTTCCAAAAACGGTAAATTATTCACAAAAATCATTAATGCGTATGCGCTTTTTGACATAACAAATTCATAACGGTGAATTATCCTCGGACTCTAATGAGCGAAGCGGAGTCTTTAATAATTATCCTTTTCAGTTGGCAATGAACGTATCCACTGAAAATTCTATCACCTTCAGTTTAACGACTTGGTACCCAAACCTAAATTCATAACTTCCGAAAACGGTGTTTTCCCAAACCTTTTTTGACTGATATATTTCTAATAAAATCTCATTTTCCTCATAAATGTCAATCCCTTTTAAGCTAAGATTGCCTTCAAGAAAAGTATCAATCCACACATTATAAGATAATAATAAAAATATATTGGCATAAAACATTAGATCATTTTTACAGGGAGCATAGAAGGGAACATCACGTACATGAGAGAATAAATGAGCTCTTAAATTACATATTTCATATACAAATTATTCCGCCTAATTCAAAATTGCGGAACCTATGAATGAATGAGATACAAAAGTTGGTTTCCTGGTGTCTAACTGGCACCTTGACTAAGGGTGCTCTCCTTTTAATAGAACTCCTCTCAGCTATTTGAGGGCTTTATTTCACATTTATAACGTAAGATATGATGATGGTTCCTATTTATAAATTGCAAGAGTATAAAAAATTCTTAAAACCATTGTTCAAACCACCGAATGGAGGAGTAATTAAGAAAATAGAGCGACAATTTAGCAGCGATTTACCAATTAGGTAGAGTACAATTTCGTCAAGTAATCGTCTGTTAACTGAGAAAAATGAGGTTGCCGTGACCACCAAAATCCCTCGAATTTGAGACCTAGGTCGCGGACCTCTTCATATTTCTCTATGCCTACCTCTTTAGGGCACACACACATACAGCCCCCGAAGGACCTAAAGGTAAGCATTTTGTTTTTTTTTTTCAATCATAAAAAGCCATTTTTCCCCCCGTGAGATCAGGAGACAAAGTAAAGAGGTCACAGAAAAAAAGCAGGGAGCATGTGCTAGAGGGAGATATTTGGCGCTGTATAAATTCGCGGAGCGTTAGGGCGCTCCCGTGCTGGGTCACGTCCGTGCGATCTGGGTCCTAGTTTTCCGCACCACCCCTCCGCCACTAGACCGAATCAGCACGTCCCTACTGCTCAACCCCACCATTCCACACGATTCCTTACCTTCCCACTCTTGTGAGTCTCGGGGATTTTCCCACTAGCAATGCTCTCTACACCCAGACCCATCTGTACAAGCAGGGCCGGAACTAGGACTTTTGTCCGGGGGTGGGGGGGCAAAGATATTAATACAATATTACAAAAACATTATACATACAAAACATGATACAACAAAAATATTAACATTTCCATCTCTATTCAGAAAAGATTTTAATTACATCCTCTTATGGGTGCTGAAAAGTTTAATGGCAAAATGTGTAGCTGCCACAAGAATAATGATTGAGTAGAAAATTATCATATTTTTAAAACGAGATGTCTTGCAGATGTCCTTTCTCAAAGAAGCACCTCCTGGGTTAGAAAGTGTGGGAAATCAATTTTAAAGCTTATTTTTCATGAATAAATCAATAAGATGTTATCCTTTGTTGTTTATAAAATTTCAAAAGTTTATTTTTCAATTCAAATTATCTATTAATTATTCTATTACGTATTCTTCTTTGTCGTTTAAATCGTTTGCCATGGTTCCAGAAGGTCTCACCGTACGCACATCTTTTTACGCGGATGAAGATTTAGTTTCACTCATACCTATTCATTAATTGAACTTAGCATATCAATCACGAGCTGTTCTTTCGGGTATAACACCCTTTCTATAAAAAGCATAAATAATGCGAGATGTTTCAAATGGCCTTAGAACCTTGATTCAAAACCAAAAAAGAAGGGGGCTCATTTTTCTCAACTTGACATTCCATTTTAATGATATGAAAAGTGACGGAAATTTATCTTTAGAGAAAACAAAGCATAAAGGAAAAATATTATCCGTCGAATGACTTAAAACATTGTGCTAAAAAACATTGGATAGCGTGCGGAATGTCACAATGAAAAAGACGGCGGGAACTTAGTTACCAGCCTAATATAATACCTCCGTATGCTGTTTTTTGAGATGCGGTAGTTGAAATTACACACCGTATGCAAAGTATTCTATAAGAAATTTTATTTATGAAAAACACTTGTTAATAAAACTTATTTTAATAAACTTATTCAAATTAATACATACCTTACCCTTAAATTGAAAAAAACTTACACTAATACTACGATAGACTGTTTTTGCGCCCTCGACCCCATTTCAGAGAACTCGGGAAAAAATGCATAACATGACATTGAAACAGAAGCTCCAGACCCATGGGTTACGTTGGTTCTTAAGTTAAGTCGTGTCTTATCATGAAGAGAATGATTTCTTATAGTGTCCGTGTAACAAAGGTCAAGCACAAAATTAAATTAAATCAAACAATGCTGTTGTAGAATAATAATTTTGAAAAAATTAAATTACTCTTTTTTAATAAACTTTTCAAATGTATCCGCCGCCCCCTGAAATATGCCCCCTCTGCCCCGCCCTGCTTCCGGGCCTGTCTCCACGCACACATACACAACAAAATCTTCCTTTAACTCACAAACCTCCCATCCTTCCTAAAGGCCCTCTCCCGCGACACGCGTACAACATATATCGACTGGATCCAGTGGAACATTCGATTCAAGGGGGCGCTAGTCTCACTGCGCTCGTGTGATCACAGCAAAAGAGGGAGGGAGGGGAAACACTCGTGTCTATGCACCCAAGTTTCGTTTGCAGAAGGCGCAGTTGAAACACAAAATTGGAACTGGGACAATCCCAGAGGATAATGAACTCGATACATTCTCAACTCCGTTCAGAAATATATTTCCTCAGGGCGTAACAAACCGACGCGACCTGAAGAACGGCATTCGCTCAGCTAAGACAATTCGACACGGTACTAACAATAAGTGCAACACTAATCTACAATGGTGTTTTGCCATCTCTGCAATTATTGGCCCCTCTACCCGGTTTTCGTGAGTTATGGAAAAATTTGAATTACGTCGCGATGAATACAACACCATTTGTCAGGTTTTTAGTCATACTAGGAAAAATAAAAAAACACCAATTCATTCTGTATTATTTTTTCAATAACCTCCATATTTATTGCAATGGTGGTCATAATTTATCTATGATTATGATCTACGAATAATTCACCTTGCCTTCAAAAGGCACATATTTAGTCACCAAGCCATAGAAACAAAGTCACCGCATTCTTTTGTCCTTCCATAAGTAACTTCCCCTCCACCTTTTTCTATTACGAATGCTGTCCAAAAAAAACCTATTAAACATACGGGGACTTGTAGTAAAATAATATGAAGATGTATCCATTCCTACAAAAAAACACCACATGTGGCAACAAGCACGGAAGGGTATAACTTTAACTGAGGTAGAACTCATTCACATGAATCGAGAGCCCATTTTAACCCGAAGAAATCCGTTCCACCCATAATGCTTCAACCATCATTTGCTCTTCCGAAGCCCCGTAATACATTATTTAAACCACATGAATAGATAGTAGTACATAATGAATAGCATACTTACTATACAATAATTTGGCAATGAACAAGTTTAACATAAACATTCACTCCATTTTTCGATAAAAAGAGAGAAATATATTCATTCTGTAAGCATTCATAAACATGTATTTCCATTTTAAATGATTTCTCTTTGCCACGGGTCAATGTTGTGAAGAGAACTCGAGGATACCTAGAAGTTTATTAATTTTCAGCTGCAGGGACGCGATGCAGCTCTTTGCAATCTATAAAATGATAAGTGCGAGTGACAGAAATGTTCTTTCGCGACTTTTTTTCCAGAATAATTGGCGCCGAGGATAACAAAGCGTGAACGCTTTCGACTGCTATGGCAACACATGTCCCTTTGATTTGCAAAATTGAAGGCCAGAGGGTAGAGGAAAAAACGAAGAGCAAATTGCTCGAAGGATGGTGGATGCAGGTGACTGGAGGGAAGTAATAGGGCAATGACGTCATACGACAGTATTCACCATAATATACGAAAATAGCTAATTACGGATACGGAGATAAAAAGAAAAAAAAAGAGTGTTTGGAAATGCACGAAGTACAAGGCAGTTCAACAAGACAGAGAAAAAGAAAATTTCCCCTCAGAAACGAATATTCGTATTACAATAACGATGATATATTCGTCTATATACCTCAATGAAAAGTACCAGCCATATTTTTTTAACTCTTTAATCCTAATGAAATACACAGTAGGAGCGATCTTTAACAGACAGTTACTTTCCACTTCAAAAAAATCAGCATTCATTCAGTTGAGTGATTGTTATCGCGAAAATATTTTTTTTAATTGTCCTCAAATAAAGTACCTGTAAATTTTATTTCTCAAATTCCCATTTTCTAAATAAACAATCGTAAGAAACGCAATGTCCGCCTACATTGCCGCAATCAAAAAAGATATAAACCTACAACAGCGCCTTCGCTCTCCAACTTAAAAATTCACTTACTGAGTTCTCCTATTCTTTGTTAATCCAAGGGAAATGAGACGCCGGGAATTTCGGTTTTTATATAGGTCAGGAAGCTACAGGCTACTTATGCCCTAGATCGGGTTGACGTGGAGCACTCACACTTGCAGGCCTGTCGTAAATTTCCCCTGCTATTTTCACTATGGCGCCTCACAGATCACGGTATTTCGACGGATCTTTGGCTCAAGTCTTCTCCTTCTTCAGTATTACAGAGTCATCAACATCATCAACTCGTTCTCTGCCCACTGGTAGGTCTCGATTTACCAAAGTTGTCTCCACCGCCTCCTTGGTTTCCTTATACCTTCTTTTCAAACCTACTACTTCAACTGTTCCTCTGCTGCAGGGGCGCAGCTAGGAATTAAGGCTGGGGGAGGGGTTTGGTGCAAGTAATACCGGGGTGTGTGGGGGGTATGGAACATCCACCAGGATAAGCGGTAGGTGCGAGATTAATGAATTTCGGAATTGTAAGATAAATGGTTCAAAATGGTGAGTCTTACGGCTTTCTGAGGGATAATTTATAAAACCTTACTCTATTCTATCAGTAATATCAATCCAATTAAGTAAAATGGATTAAACTTAAAAAATTCTCTTAGCTCTGGGGAGGGAGGGTGTTTCATCCCCCAAAACTCTCTCACTAATTTAATTACGATACATTAAACCAATAAGTGCCGACATCTGTAGCGAGGCTGGTGTTGACCCTGGTTGTTACTGAAGGAGTTCGGGTTAGCGACGTTACAAGGTGCTTTTCCACACGAATACGATGTACTGTTTACATTTCTATCGATTTGGAGATATTTCATTTTCAATCGGCCGGTAAATGTATGGAGGAGGGGACAGCCATCCCTGATCGTTATCGCCATAAGAACAGTTCGGAAGTGAAGGAGGAGAGTAACCCAGCACTAGCCTGGTCATAACGAAAGGCGCCAAAGGAACTGCGTACTATCGTCCCATCCGTACTGTGGAGGAGTGCTGAAAGTGCCCATCACACAACAATCAAGCAAGAATCGGGTACTCTCTTATACATTTCCGACACCGCCGGGATTTGAACCCAACGCGAGGGGGTCTGAACCCAGCACTCAAGCAAACACGTCAACCCAACCCATGCTAGGAATTTTGATATTATCATTATTCCAAAGGCTCGTCTGAATACAAACCGGGATTATCCAGGAAAAAATTAATTTATTCCAGCTATTCCAATTTCGGCAGTAATTGAAAACCAACTCTTATTCAATTCAAGCTATTTATTGTTTTAATTATTTTATCTCATGAGCTTAATTTTCACTACCAACATAAATTCAAGGCTACAGAATCCAATATGAATTAGTATCCCATCTCATATTAGTAGTTTAATGATAATCTCAATGCATGATTCCTCTCTGTCCCGTCATCATGTGATAAAATAATAAATTCGAACCGCTAATTTTGTGTCCTGAGGCCAAGTGATATCATGGCACAAAATAATGGCGGATTTCAAGTTCTTTGGAGACTGCTGAAGATTGGGTGAAGATAAACCCCGGTAATCAATTTTGTCGTCCATTGAACATTGACATATTAAAATTCCATAAATTAATTGGGTAGTGCACGAAATCTGAGGTCCACAAATTATAGGTTACAATTAGGAATCGGTATCTTGGTGGAAGGAATGGAAACGAAAGAAGGAGGATTCAAAGGCTTTTTGGACGGGAAACTATTTCCAATATAAACTATACGTCCATTCCATTTCCTCAGCAATTCAGACCACGAAGAGATCTTTCGAATTACCACACATAAGGCCAAGGTCTCCCGGCGCTACATCTCAAGCACAAAAACTATGCTCCTTTCTAGGTCGAAACAGCAAAGTAATGTAGCCAGGTCATTAGCCAATTCGTACGCAAGGAGTAAGACCGCCGCGAGTACCTAATTAAAAGTGGGAACTCAGCCTAGTTACAAACAGAATATTCACTGGTTTCTCAGAGTCAAAGTTGGAACAAGAATCACTGCATAAAGTATTCAATTAAAATTTTATAAAGCATTTCATTCTATCTACTGAAATCCAGTAACTCACAGAGCTGGTTTGAAAAAAATCTGGAAGAAAACAAAATAAGTACTTTTGGATTGATATTTCGCGAGTCAACACAGAGGCTACGAAAGCAATTGCATTTAAAGGAGCACATGGGTTTTTCTCCCGCAGAAAGCCATGGAAAGAAGCCGTCTAATAAATTAAGACCTTCTGCGGATAATTCCTCAAAGTGTATTAGGATTTTCAGATGATTCTTGCAGCATATCCGTCTTTCTTAATATTCAATCCGTTTGAAATTCTTACTCTATTAATGAGCTCCAAATGCTTTTAAGGAGATAATTTTACATTTTTTTTAAACGTTAAATAAGTTCAAGCATCCCAGCAAATCCGCCCCGATAAGAGATATCGCAGCGAAGTCCGGGTACATAGAAAAGGAATCCTCTCCAGGAATGGATGGCTCAAGTCTTTGGGCAATCGATGCGCATGGGTGCCCATTCCAAGAAATGAGGACAACAAAAAGGGAAGGCCGTGATCTAGATTTTTGGAAAGTCGGGAAGAGACGGGATGACACGGGCAGAAGGGTCCCATATGTCAGAAGCTAAATGGTTGCGTCGGAATGGGAATTCCAGAGAACCTTGCGAGAGGATAAAAGAATTTCTTTTCGGCCGGATACAAAAGCGAAAGTGAAAAAGGCTATGCGGCATGCAGAGAAATAAAATGTTGCGTTATTGAAGGAATTAACATCTAGAATGCTTAAGCTAAATATTTCTAAAGAAGCTATCCTTTTCTTTCATCGACAATTGTACAGAATTTCCCCACAATCTGAGAAGAGATAAATTACCTAATACCATGAGCCTCGGTATAATTGCAAGGGAATTAAAGAACCTGGATAGCGTAGTGGTCTGCGACGTGGCCCGGAAAGCCAAAGGTCCTTGGTGCGATTCCCGGTTCAGGGGAATTGTTTCTCATTGCAATTCTTGTATATTTCACCGCCGTTCACGCGGCAGGATTAGAATTATTACACTGATAAATTACCGTTGAAAATTTCCTAATAACCAAATTAACTACCTATACGTAATAACTGAGACAAATATCAACACGAAAAACAAGCGTTTGACGAAAATCCATAGCATGTTGACAAGTATCCAAAATACCTTGTGAGAAATACATGCGATTTCGTTGAAATCAAAGATTCACTAGAAATTATAGGTCTATATAATCAATTGAAAAATTAAGTGAAATTATATTTGACACATAAGAGACGGAAAAAACACCTCACAATATGGAAATGCTGTGAAGGAAAATATCTCAAAGGTAAATTGGAAGAAAAGACAGGCACTCAAAATAAATATTTTTAAAGTAAATATACCTCTATGGTCGAAAACGTCATCGGTGGTGAAAAATGTGTTCCAAGGAGATTGAGATTTGCGGGAATGGAAAAAAATGAAACACAGGGTACTGGGAGCTAAAGCGGGAGCAAGGATACGGAAAGCGCCGACATCCAGTTCCCGCCCACCCGTGCGTCCAAACTGCGTTCCCAAACAGAGGAAAACCGAACCACGCAGCTAGGACGTCCACGGCGGAACGGCGAATGCTCCACATAGGAATCAGGAGAATGCAGGCTCACCACGGCGAGGCAGAATTAGAATATACGATAAAAGTACTCCTACACTTATTTATTTTCAATACAACCAGAGACACACCGCACAATTTCAGAAAATAGATTGCGGAATTTGAGTCAGGATCGTATTCAACAGGGTTAACAATAAAGGTTACTTTTTGATTTATGTGATAAATCAGTAAAAGAGCCAGTTCCACATGAAAACATTGATACGACCCATAGCGAATTTGTGATTGTCATTTCTCAGAGACGGCAAGTTAACTCTCAGTCAGGTTGACAAACTCCTAATCTTCAGACTTCGTAAATCAAGCACTTCTAAGTAATGAATGCCGCCACGTCGCGTCGGCCTAATTCAGTCCCGTAGGTCTTAGAAATGCAAGTATTTCATTTAAATAGAAGAGGACATCAGGAAGCTTTAATCGATCAGCTTTAAAGAAAATTGGAAATACTTAAACAGAAGCAAATATACTAGGATATATTGTAAAATAAACTGGTCTCTAAAGAAATTACTCCATATTTTTTGTGCAAGACAGGACATGTACGGTAGCTAGTTTAAATTGAAGTAAAATCGCTGAAAAATAAAAATTCTTTTAATTTTTTTAGATGACATACCAGTAGACCCAGAGTTAAGAAGTTAGCATCCAGCGTAGAGCTTGATATACGGCCGAGGCAGCTTGCAGGCAAAGAGGAAGTGTATTCACAGCGCCTGATAAGAAAATAAAAATATGATTACAGAATGATAAAATGTACAAAAGAACACAATTAATAATATGCCATAATAACAACAGTGTCAAAACTCAATTTGATATGAACCCTTGAAGATCTTGTCTAATACTTTGTTCAGCGACCATTTTCGCAGTAACAATGACCCAAAGATCTCATAATGATTTAACCCACGATGGGTAACTATATAATTAGCTAATTTAAGTACCAGTGACCAACATCCTTGCAAATCAATTGAAATAAAAATCGAAACGCAATGAATACCACAAGTAGAAAGCTCAGATACTACAAGACACTTATGAAATAGTGATTGCCCTAATTTCGGTCGGGGCGATGCAATCGTAAGAATGGGGTAGTGATCAATCAAATCTTGCGGGCAACAATGGAAGTCATGATAAGACAATTAGAGCCATTAATTAACCCCCAAAAATGAATAACGCTAAAAGAGGGGTCTCTCCTTTGTAGTGTCCGCAGATTAGGAGGCGTTGCAATTTATCTCGAATGATACATATTCAAATGTTACTTTTAGATGGCACTACACTGATAGACTTCATGATTAAATATTTCCAGCAACAAATCGCAAGGGTGGCTGAGGACTTAGATATGATATAAAACTCAGTAGTTAAAGTAAAATAAAACAGACACAAATATTAGCGAAATCTCACCGTAGGAGAAAAATTTTACCTCCGCCTATCAAGCGGAAAAGAGGAGAATTAAATACCACCCATCAAAATGCAGTGGACGCTGATTTAAATTCATAAAAACGCTAGAGCCAACAACATTCGCAGGAGAAGTACATCATTATGTCAATTTCAAAAGTTTTTCTGGAGACCACCCAGTTTAAAACGAGCAACTTCGCTGAAAAAGGCCTTTCACTTCGCATGTGCGGTGTAATGTTGTAATGTTAAAAAACAAGAGCGCAAAATTAAGACATTATTTCTTTCTCCAATATTTCTGCTGCCATTAAACATGGTGAATAAAACAGCAGTTGAAGTTAAACGCTCCCAATCCGAATAAGTCTTGTGAAAACCACAGAGATAACGTCGAGGACATATTTCCTACTCTCAAGGGCAAAGAAATGCTTCTGAGTTTTTACAAGCCTTTCATCTGCCATCCCGAGCACCAGAAAAAAAATGGATAAAGGATTCGGATATCATTTTTTGTGAAAGGGGATCGAAAAAGGTCCGGCTACACGGGGAAAGGTCAGGCGAATTGACTTTCCCTGCACATGTCCAGTACGTCTGCCGCTCATTCAGGAAATTGCAGCCCTTTCCCCATCCTCGTTCATAGGGACACGAGGCGCGTTGGAAAAAAATAGGCCAATGAGGAATAGGGATAGAGAGAAAGAGGGTACAGCAGACCCAAAGGCGCCCTCCTATTTCGATCCAAACGCACGCTACTAATACCAATCTTCTATCAATACTAGCTCAGGCCTTCAAGGATATACTAAAAAAAAAAAGAAAACGCATTTCAAAATTCTTTCTTTTTTTTGCCGATATAATACATATGAGGGCGTGAGACGCCAAGGGGTACAAGAGATTTTTTTCTCAATAGAGTTAGGTGAAATTAATAATTGTTAGAAGAAATACACAAAAATTGGTTGCCAAGGGATACCAGTGAGTCTCTTTTCTGTGCTGACATAGAGAGGAAAATCAAATGCACTATATGAAATATCTAATTCATCTCGTTTGTTTTTTGTACCCAATTTCTATAGTTTACAGTGTAGAGAAAAAGTAAATCACTTGTACCCCTTGGCTTCCAAATCACTCATATAAATTCAGCGGAGAGTTTTACGGCACATTCACCGAGTGGGTCCATCTTTGTTGACGACAGTCATTTCATCGACCTGGAGAAGCTTGCTGCAATGGCGGCGAAACTGCCGTCTACATAGATGGACATACGCGGTGGATGTCTCGTAATACTCTCCGCTGAATCTTCACCACATCGCGAAAGCCTACAAAAGAATTACATATCTGAGATACGGTGTCTTTACATTATAGATATTAAATATTTAGTTCAAAATAAATATATAATGCTCATAGCAACGAAATTTAATGAAAACATAACTAATGATTTGGGATATTTAAACTACATATTATTTCACGCAATTAAGATATCACCCGAAAAACATGAATTAAAATTAGAATTTCAATAAATGCTATAAAATAATACATGGTTTGCGTAATTCAAATTCTCATATTTTTCGCGAAGTAAGGCCTGAACTCACTTAATACATAATTGGTAATATCGAAAGTAACACGTTTAATGTGATGAGGCAACCTGATTTACATTACAAAGAAAAACTTCCTAATTTTGTGATACAGGGATTTAAAGTCAGATTTCTTTAAATATCGAAACTAATGCATCGCCTCATTGTATAGCAAATTGTAATTTATCTAAAAGCTGTATTATATACATGTATACAGGAGTGAAATTACGAAGTATTTAACGCCGGTTAGCATATTGTTGCCGGATTAGTTGTTATTAAAGTCTATCGAAAATCACTTAAGTAATAATATGGGATGTAAACAGGTATACTGAACTAACTCCTGACCTGTGTGTGCATTGCAGAACTTGATAAGTTTATAACTACGTAAAATTAAATGAAGTAGTCTGGATTATTTTTTTAATTAATTATATAATGTAACACAGATTTATAGTGTTACGCCTTAATTATAATGCTAAGCGAAAAACTATAACTAAATGAAAACAGAAAATCAGTCAGCGTTTTAAAAATGTCAATAATACATTGTTCAGTCATATTAATTGAAGACCCTATAAGCCAAGGGGAAAACGTGGATAGTGTTAACTTTGAAGAAAAGTGGAGGTAATGGTTGGTGGTGAACACAATACTGCTGGGGAATAAGGATACAAATGAATCACTGATAAGTGAACATATATTCAGTGTACATGATTCAGTGATTTACTTGTGTAATAGTATCCCTTTGCCAAAACAAAATTGTGTACCCCTCCAACCACAATTTGCACTCATCTCCAAAATTATAAAAACTACAATTGTATCCTTGGCTACTGTTGTCCTAAATTAGAGTACTTTGCGTCAATTTTCATAATCTGTTGACATCGGGAAATGAAAGATGCTTCTATGTCTTGTCGTTGCACCCTGTGGAACCAGAACGAGAACAAATCCAAACTTATATATATATACGAGAGGAGCCATTATTCCGCTCTGGGATCGAAATTAATTACGATTCCTAAAAAAAAGGGAAAAAATAATAACCAACTCCTTCTAAGAGAGATAGATTTTGGGAGGGTAGCTTCGATGTAGAGAGGAGAGGTTTCCTGTAATCGGAAGGAAAAAATGAAGCGAGGAGGGCGAAGCAATAGGAATGACAGCAAAGACCGGAGGTTGGTCGCGTGAAATAATTGCCAATCGCCACCCTTCTACCACAACTCGAGCGGCAGTGCCTCCGAAAATGTCTTGCTTGGGCAAATTCCTTTTTCTTCCTCTCTCTCAGTACTTCCTTCGATTCATTTTCTTTCGAAGATGTTCTCATTAAAAAAAACCCTGGAGATCTTGAAATAGATCTCTGAGGAAAAAAAAACAATATTGGAGTCCTGACCTTCAAGTACAAAATCGATGCTATTGGAAAGAAAGGGATTATAAAGGCTGCGATCTCAAGTCCACACACACTGGTCGAAATTTTACTGTTACATCACTTTATTTAGCAAGACCTCAAACATAAATAAGGGAACGTCTTCGTCGACATGTTACGGCATACCTATATACCAAAAATATTTCTGAAGAAATATAGTCGTACCTGGAATGTCTTATTACCTACAGCGAAATTGTCACGAGAATTCAAACTAGAGCTCACTCCGATCAGAGGCAAACTTGATAACTCTCTCGGTGTACTACAGAAATATTTCACAATACTCAAATCCGCACCATAAAAATAGAGAAACTTTTCTCAAGCATGTTGTTCCATTTCTTTCTCCAGCTCTTAAAACTGAACAAAGATTCTTTAAAAAATGTCATAAGAAGGAGATTTGAAGTGGTGAAATTCTACCATCCTAACAAATTATAATAAAAACTATAGAGACTTCAGAAAAACATAAAATAGAACATAAAATATTTACTGCATTTTGTATGTCATTAAAAATTGTGTAATAATATCTCCCTTTGGTTATGGACAGCTTTTTTTTCTTAAAGATCAGAGAGGAATTGGAATCCATTGATGAGTTATTTTAAGCCATTGGAGATAATATCCCATCTAAAAGACCAGGAATATTGCGCACTTGTTCGGAGATAAATTTGGCCCTTTTTTACGTGCATAATGGTGCAGTAGTTACTATAAGTAAAACCATAGAGTAAGCATATATATAGTAGGTATATATACTTACTCTATGGTAAAACACAAAGTGGCACCTGATGGAAAAACTGTCACCTATCAAACTGTTTAGACAAGGTGGTCTGGTGGTATGTGTGAGCATGTGGAGCAGTCATCACGGCAAATAAAAACACGAAACTTGAAAGCGATGCGTGCTGAATTAGGTGGGCTAAAAATTATCGAAATACACAGAAAATATGTACGCTACAATTTGTAAGATGAGAGGTAAGTAAAATTGTCTCCCCTATGGCTACGGATTGCTTTCTTTTTTCATTCTTTCAAAATGATAGGAATTGGAGTCCATTGATGAGATCTCTGAGGAAAAAAATAATTTTAAAGTCACGACACCTAAGACGACTCTCAAGTAATTCTGACAGTTTTATAAATTATTTGTACGTTTCAATGCCTTCAAATGTTTCCTAATGCAATGCGCTAAAGTCTGTGATAAATGATAGGGAGATGTCTCCCCCTGTGGGGGAGGCGTCGAGTGGTCCGAAGACAATTCAATATAGGGATGGATGGTTCGCAAACTTATACGGGTTGAAGACCACTGTTCCAGACGATGGATGCTATCAAGGCTCTACAGAGACGCGGGAGAATCAATGAAATGCGATCAATTTCATTCGCGGAGATCTGTTTCCAAGTTGAAAAAAATGTTGAAGATGTGGAACGGGCAAAGGCCTCGATAAATTCCCGAGACGACGCCGTACATCCCGCAGACGATGTTTTTACGCGCACAGTCCCTCTCTTGCCCCTTCCTTGTTCCATCTCTCTCTCTCTACCTCTTTCGCATTTTTCCGTCATAACCACAGAACGACACGCACATACCGAGCCAAATTCCCAAGGAATGAGCTCCGATGACATCTAAAGGGAACAAAGATGCTGAAACATGAGACCTTTCGTCTCAAGGAGGCAAACTTACCGGAGGAAGAAATTGCCGCAGAGCCTTTTTGGAAAAGGAAACTTTCGGTTCTCCTTGAACTTTTCCAGAGGGCAAGGCTTCAATCACCTCAATATTTTTTATAACAAGGATGAAACTAATAAAGCGAAACAGTTTGCTGTAATAGTATGGGTGTGATGCATAAACGTGTCAATAAGTGCGAGGCATAAGAACGTGAACAAGGGCAGAGAAATATATTTGGTGCCGGAAGAAATGTTTAATACTTTTTTTAATTTCCAAAAAATATAATGGAATTTTTTTTATTAATTAGATCACATACCGTCTAGATAACTCATTTACCCTCATTGTTAGCACCCCTCAGATGTAAAAATATATAAATTTTTGGGTAAATATATATTTTTGGTAGCAGAAGAACTGTTGCAATTTTTCACAAATATATTAAAACACAACGCGCTTCAATTCAAAGAGGCCAAAGGCGCAAAATCGACTTGATCGGTACTAAAACGATTAAGGCATGATAATTACTCCGACACATTACAGAGCATGTGTTAATGCAGCTATTTTCGTGATCAGGAGGAAAAAAAATTACTTCACAATGAATAAGTGGCTGGGATTGTTATCTCGACATGAGCATAACAAAGAAATTTTAGTATGGAAAGATATTAACATTGGATAAATATTTCCAATTTGCATCACGGAATTCAGTGGCATTAAAATGCATACTTTCACCCAAAATATGGCCAACCGAAAATTATCACGTGAGCAATATGTCTTACATAAGTAAAACTATCTCCTGAGCATAAATATCTGACGAGAGCACATTATACTATACTCCGACTCAATAAGAGCACTCGATATCGAGGTATTTTTACGAGGGTGTACAGAGATAGCATCTTATATCACGCCTCCTACAAGTGGCGTAACTATGGAGGGGATGAGGGGGTGTATCCCCCTCTGCAAAGCCTTAGAGAAATCAAAATATTATTTATTTAAAAATCTTGTCTGGATTTGATCTATAATAACTTAATCTGCTTAAAGTTAAATTTTAAGTGCCAAAATGATGTGAAATGCATTTTCAGGCATGTTATTTTTCAATATATTTCCAGAACTCCCCGTTTCCTGGGGGATAGCCCCCACTAACCTCCCTCATCCACCTTCAAAGCCCCCTCATACCCCTCCCCGCCAAAGCATATTCCTAGTTACGCCACTGCTTCTTACAACAATGCAATTCTGGCATTAGCAAAGGTGGAGGTCGCAGAGATGAACACGTATTTCCTAGGAATTAAAAAATAGGGCTTGAAGCTAGTGAAGTGGTCAGTAATTGAGTTAACCGGTAATTTTCCCCGAGTGCTGTTCCGATTCATTGCAATGGAGAGTGACAGCAGAGAGATTGCTTTCACGGGAACTCTTCAGGAAACTGACCCCTAACAAGTTCGCTAGCAAATCACCCGCGACTGAGCGTAAAAAACGGCTGAGAAGTACACGGCAGACTCAGGCGTAAACCCAATCACGCTGATACGTTTAAAGGAAACTGGATACCGAAAAGCTACAAATACAAACTCGAAAAGGGTAAACATCGTCACTGGTGAACTTTTTCTTTAAAATTCAAGTAATACTACAACAAGGGGCTAATTTTCACTCTATACAGCACAAGGCAAGCCACAAAGCAATCAATATATTCCCTGCCGTATCAATTGGCGCGATAAGAAATTGCATTGATTAATTTCATCTATTATGAACTCCAACAAAGACTACATCAATTGCTGAAACAAAAACGTCAAATGAAGTCACTTCATAAAAAATATTGATTAAGATTTAAAATTTTGAACGTCCACGCGAGTTTATCACTTGGCCTGCTGGTTGGTCAATTTGGTCGGTCAGTCTTTATGAAAAACATTTTGTGCAACTCACTCGTACAATAAGTTTCAGAATGGCTGCAAAATCGTAATTCTTAACAAAACTGGTCCCACCTTGCAAATGGAACTATCAAAAGGAAAACATCCAAAGGAACAGAGAACCGAACAAATGATCTGTGATTGGCATTATTACCAGAAAATTTTATTTTTGTTGAACTTCTTACGCACTTAATTGCTGTAGTTTTTATTGACGCAATCAGTAGTATCTAATATGAAAAAAAAATAATTTGCAAATTTCATTAAAAATAAAATTATTCATTTCATCAAACATACAAAGTACACAGAGCATTGTTTTTTTCAATTGCAATTCTAAAAGTTCCATACTGCAAGGCATTACCAGTCTGCCATGAGCATTGCTTCTCGATTTTTGTGCAGGGAAAGCAGAGGGAGTATTAAAGTATGAAAAAATGAACCGCAACATCTGACATCAACTCTTTCCATTTACTTGAAGAAAAATTCTTTTTCCGTCAAATAACCATTTACGTTGATCGTCTTCACGCTTGTTTTGATTTATTTTGTCTCATTCGCATTAATTAAAAGGTATAGAGCGTTTCACATTTAGTTGACAGTATGGGCTCTTATGGAGAATCGTTTCCCATGTTAATCTCCATAAGGCCAGGAGCGCGGTGTTGTCAATTACAGCAAGAAAATTAATGTTGCTTTATTCACTGATTAAAAATTGCAATCTAATGTAGAAAGAGATGCTGCATTCATTGGTGCCAATAGTTTTTCGATAAAAATTATAACAAAAGATATAAAAAACATTTGCTTAAATTTCCGTCAGAAACGTGTATTTTATTACTTTATCTTCTTCTCGCAATTTCTGCCTGACCGTTGTCTGTATTGTATTGAATCTTCTGCACAAACTTCTTCATACTATTTTCTCTTTGAAGGTCTTCACCAAGTGTACAATGATTGAGTTAAAATGTTGTTATGCCGACGTAACACCCTTTAGGACAAGAAAATTTTGATTTTTGCAAGGTAAAAAGTAGTCGCTTACTAACTTACGTTTCTTACGTCGTAGGTCCCTATATGCTGCGTATCAAATGTGAAGAAAACTACAAAGTTATTTTTGGTGAAAAAATCATTAACTTACATCAATTCTGAAGCGAGTTACAAGATTTTGATCTTAAGAAAAAATATTACGGCGCCGCTGGGCCGGGCTTCTTGCCTTTTCTTGCGCGCAGAGGGAAAATTCTCGGGCGGAAAAGGAGTTTTTTGTCAATGCATACTATGAAATGTATTTATCTATTCGTTTGATATCCTAAACAGAGAATACTCATACGTCGTAACAGCAGTGTTTTTATCTGAATACATTGATACACGAAAGTAAGCAAGCGGCTTGGAAATAAGACGCTTTCGCCTTGGGTGTTTCGGTCCCATCGCGGAAACCAAGAAAGAGAATATCTCATAATCTGTGCGAAGCACTACCCCATCCAGTGCACGCCTTTTACAAAAGGGGGCTTGGGTTTTTTCTGAGTTCCTTTCATAGGGTCCATAAAACCTGCACCAGAATCGACCCTAGCCGATGGGGCAGTGGGAAGAATTTACGAAGGCGTTCAGTTTGTCATTGCATATTTTTGGAGTGAACATGTGTTGTGTGGTCTGCTGAATTTGAGAATTGTGAAGTGTGTTTTACCCTTATCTCTGCTTTTACACGCCCAATCAATATGTCCGATACAAAGAAGAGGAGAAAAGGTGAGAAGCTCATAAGCCGCGAAAGACAGTAGGTGATCAAATTCTTCTCGTACTTAAGGAAATCTCTCAGCATTAGTGAGGCCTGCCGAGAAGCTTCGAAGGCTACTGGGTGCTAGGAGTCCACTATTTACAGAGTGAGAAAGGAAAGCTCCCGTGGTCCATTGGTAACTCATTCAAAAACTAAAGAAATTAGACAGCCTTACAAAAATTCGAGAGCAGTGATTTTCGACGATTTTGTGAGATCGGGAATTAGAAGGAAGGTACGTGAATCCTTCGTGAAAAATATTCCTCGAACTTTAAAATCCATCTTAAACTCGGTAAATATGGATAGTATTCTCCCATATTACAAAAGGACAACACTAAATCGTCTTCTTTTGGACATAGGCTTCCTGTACGAACGCAGAGGGAAAAGAATCATCCTTATCGAAAGGGAATGATATTATTCGTTGGTGGCACAATTTATTATTTAAGGCAGCTAAAAAAATATCGTCACGAACACAGGACGAATGTATTCACAGGCGAAACTTGGATTAATATTGGACAAATAGTGAACATTAGTTTGCGAAACAAACAATTAAAAAATACGCGTTAAGCTTTCCTTGCGGGACTAAATACTGGGCTTGGCCCCCACTTCCCGAGGAGGACGATTTGCAATTATACACGCAGGAACGGAAGATGGGCTCATAAAAAGAGCATCGCATGTGTTTCTGTACAAAAAGAACTCAATGGATGAGCATGAAGAAGTGGGTGGCGAGTGTTACGAGAGATGGTTTGAGCGCTCACTTCTTGCAAACTTACCCGAAGGATCAATTATAGTGGTAGATAATGCCTCTTATTATTCAAGGAAATTGAAATCCTTGCCTACTACAAGGTGGAGGAAAGAGAACATTAAGGAAATTAGCTTTGAAGATGTCAGCTTGAAAAGAGATCTTTAATTTACAATAAATCAAGTACGGGAAAATTTTGAAAAATTAAAGATTGATGATGTCTTATACAACATCGCCTTTCATGTAATACTAGCCAGAGCCAAAAAATATTGCATGATATGGAAGGAATAGAAATTTTGTCTCATTCAGGAGTGGCGATAATTTTTATTATCCTTCAATTTATTGTTATTTTTTACATTACAGATTATTCATTATTCAGCTTGTACATTGAATAAGGACATACATGAAATAAGAAAAGACTTTTCCTTTTATATTGCAGCAAAGGTATTGTAATTTACGCTAAAAAATTCCTTAATTTACGCCGTCTTTCGTGCGATCCCCAACTCCTTTTTGAACTAAACCATTTTGGAGCTCTATTATGTGTGGTTGCATACGCTGTTAGGATGCCTGCCGGTGGAGCGGAAGCTTGGCAACACTGTTATCCATAAGGCCCGTACTGTCAACTAAATGTGGAACGCTCTAGTAATTTACATGCTTTTATTTTGCGTCACTACAGCCTGCTTAGAGAGATATGATGATAAAATAAAGAACAACATAGAAGAAATAGACAGTATTTCAATGATAAATTTTGGAGGAGTAAAAACACTATTATTTGGCATGAATAGAAATAACATCACCCCATCAGCAAAATACATCTCCTACCTAACCCCCTTACTACAATCAATCTGCCGCCCACCAAACCTATCCTCTTGAAGTTAACGGTTGTTACAAAACAAAAATGAAAGCTTGAGTATAATTTTCACCGGATTCCTCAACCTTCTTCACATGATTTATGAAAATTGAAAAAACTAAATATAAAGTACTGAGCACGACACATCTAATGGCTATCTACGAATGAGTTATTTTCTCCTCGACCACTATCTAATCAACGAATCTCGTACATTACACTTCGCTTCCTTACATTTACAAATTGAAAAAAGAGCTCTATACCCTTAAACTTGTGCATCACCGAAGTTTACGTAGCTCTTGGCATCCTCCCACTTCAATGATAGGGTTGGAGTCTCATATAATCTGATGTCATGAAGCTTTCAAGGACGAAATCAAGTTTTTCCCGTGAGCTTCTCTTGTGTACTGCACCTGTATAAAAAACAAGCAGAGCCCTTAATTTTATCTCCTTAAAATTTAACACTCTTACAACGAATAATTAATTATTCTAAAATCATACCAATATAATTTTTGTACGATTCCCACT
Source organism: Ischnura elegans (assembly GCF_921293095.1). Taxonomy (NCBI): domain Eukaryota; kingdom Metazoa; phylum Arthropoda; class Insecta; order Odonata; family Coenagrionidae; genus Ischnura; species Ischnura elegans. The sequence continues at coordinate 135,145,925 of NC_060246.1, forward strand.
CTGCGCTCCTAGACCATTCCATCATTTAACAGTATACAAAAATACATAATTCATAACGCCTTTGTGTAACTATTTATAAAATAAAAAGGAGATGCCTATGCTCCTAATTAGAGAGTCCTATATCCAACTACGAATACCTTCAAGAGGTACCTAGCGGAATGAACTTGCAATGAAGACTCCTCCACAATCCTTTCATCGGGATTTAATTTCGCAAATTTTAAATGTATGCACCTTTGCAAGCCTGCTGTGTGTATTTATCTTCAGAAACACTCGTTCACTGCAATTGAATCTTCAACCATGAATACATTATGATATTATTCAAGTTAGAAGGGTAATGAACAAGATGCGAAAATCCGCATACATTCCGTACAATGAAAAACCATTTTATTTAATTAACGCAATAATGACTATAAATTATTTATCTGAGAGATTATCACAAACAGCATAACCTGACACCATTGACAAGATTTTCAGAAAAGCAAGTCCTTATACCGTTGTACAGAGTGCAATAACATGGATGTTTGCTTCACACCAGGGAAAAGTTCTAGCTTCGATTACGAGTACGTTTAAATTTCCGGTCACGGACCTTCGACGGCTCCTTCAAATCAATTCCGCTGAGATGCATTCCCTGGAATAACTAGGACATTTATGGTATCGACTCACTATGAATAAAAAGCGAAGAATGACAGCATGACTCGTAAAGTAGATATGAAGATGCACGAGGTTTTAGAATGAGGATGGACATTGAGGAGGGATAAATTACGCAAGGTCTCATCTTTCGCACAATTTATCGGTCCACAACATTCTCATTCGCCCACTTCATCTTCTCAGCAGCTTCGTCCGCCATCAATAAGGCATCCAACGTTCCAAGGGTAGGACATAAATAAGAATATATTCCCTTTCCTCGTATTCTTCGACTTTAAATTATCGGTAGTAAACTTATTTGATGCGTCTTCCATCTCATCGAAATACCCCCAAGCTCGTGAGATGAACATTGAATACATATAAATCCTAACCTTATGAGGAATTCAATGGCTCAATACGACGAAGGAAATAGACACCTCTATTGGGTAGACGTGGAATGAATACTTCAGGGTATTTACTCCAACGTCATGAGTTCGGTTTTATACAGTACGTTCCCAACATGATGATGGAGAATGTAATTCAAATGTGTAGTTCCTTCTCCTTCTTCGTGCACCTTATACGCAAGACGTGTCTGAAGTTGCCATAGGGGTTTTTATTTGGTTGTCGCTCTTTAAAATAATGTTCCTCGGAACTAACAAAAGGATATTAGGGAATGGACATCAACTACCTCTCTCCTCATTCAATTTTTACCGTGCACCACGGTGTGATAACCGCTTCTTACGAGATCGTCCCTTGTGTTTCATCCTGCTTCGTAATATTAAGTTCCCTTCGTAACTATCTAAGGCTATTTTCCATTATACATAAGATACTTAATTATTATCATTCCAATAATACGCAATTCATAAAATGGACAACATTATTCATGATTGAAGTGAGAAATAAGACATTAAAATTAATATATAATCGACACACTAAAGTATAAATAAGAAATTGATCAACTTAATGCAAGCTAATTAATTAGTGAGTAAAACTAAGCTCATTAATTTCATATTTACACTTAAGTGTTACGACTATGTATAAATTTTATATGTGTTTCCTTTTCTCTCATCAATCCTGCGTAATGTTTTCCATTTTCAGAGTTGCGTATTCATCAATGCAACAAAACTAACAAATATTTTCAATATTTTCTTAGAATTTTTAATTTAATTTAATTTTTTGTTGAATATTACATATTTCTCTATGGTGGTCATAAGTGCTTTTTTATATTTTTCAACTCAACACTCTTTCATTCGCATATTTAAAATAAAAACAATCAGACTCTATTTTTCCCATGAGTCGAAACAGCAGACCTAAGCAGCAATGAATGGTGAAATGAACTAGGGAGCCTAGTAACTCCATCGACCAATCATTAACGAAGCCATGGAATACAGCTGTCGTCTGATTCAAGGATAACTGCAAAAGTCAGCCTTCGTATAACTCATGCGATATCTTCCTTTCCCTTCCCCGCACCCATTTACCGACATCTCCAACCGTCCATCTCTTCATCCATTCAGCACAAACCCATCTCTTTCTCTCCCGACTTCCTCAACCCACTGCCTTGTCATCATCACTCAGCCTCGCTCCAATTTTATTTTCAGAGAGGATACTTGGGGTACTTCTAATGGTATTGTTACCAGGAGGAATGTCCGTTTCCAAGAACACAGTAATCGGTGCCATTAATTTACTGCACATTTCTAGAGCTTCAATAAGACCACCATCTCTCCTCTAATCACGATCCTATTTACTGTAATGGCATTAGCTACAGTATATCTCCGGAAAGACCTATTTCGAGAGTACTCAACCTATCACATATAAAATATTTAATGAGATTAGTTGCACCGATGAAGAATTTTATACGATAAGCAATGAGGTGAAATTATTTTTTGTATCATTAAAAAAAAAATTTCTATTAAAGATTAAATTGAGAAAATGCATACCACCATACCGCAATTAACAGATAGCCACCATAACCTAGAGTTACTTCAGTGAAAATATATAACTCAGATAAATAATAAGATAATAAAACCAATTGAAGAGTTTTTAGTGATAAAGTAAGTTCGCAAACGCTGTTGACACCCATTATTAAAGACAGCGCGCTAATTTGGCAAACGACGACTATATTTTTGACTGTCCAAGGTTGCTGTTGACTGTACTCAAATGCAACTTCGTTCAAGGTTAATTGATTTTTGGCTGCTTGATTTCGGATACTTTACTCCAATGAAAAAGAAAAATCGACCTAATTCCTATAACAAAAACAATTGTCATCACCACTGATTGAGAATAAAATAATCGCAAATAATAACAATAATCACTGATCATCGTAATCGTAAATAGGCACCATAAATGGCTATAGGCAACCAACCTACCATGTTCAAAACATATCGAGCTGGATTCGAAGTTTTACGTTCCTAAAACGCAAAACATTCACTCCCAGAATCGATAGTTTTTGACGAAAATATCATAATGAACAAGCCAAGCAAAAAATACATGCTTGACATTCCCCAATGTAATCCTTTCCAACTAGCCCACTGTCTGTTCCGGCAGAGCCCTCTAAAACTGTCACGAGAACTAGAGAGTTATGCGTCCATCTGTTATCTTCACCCCAGCCACAGATAATATCAGTGGACAGGGCCAGAGGAGCCACGTCGTATCGCCTCGTCGGGGAAAATGAAAGTGCAAAATGAGAGATCATTGTCCCCATCTGCGACAAGAGTAACGAGCCTTCCACATCGTTTTTGCGCCCCCAGTGCGAAAAGTGGAAAGTGTGTCACCAATGCATTGCGTACTACATTCAAAGTTGGATGCAAAGATATGATAAAAATAGAATAGTCGGGAATGAAAAATTATGGAAGATAAATTAATATTATATCGCATCTGCCATATATATTAATATAGGCGTAAATTGGTAAATTATAGACTAAATTATTCAAGACTAATAAGGAAGAAAGACCATGCTGGAAGGTGTAATTATCTGGAGAGTAACTACGCTGACGTAAAATTAACTGATTGGTGCAGAGATTAGCTGTATGAATGGAAGATTTAGAAACGAATACCATTGTTTTGCTATGGTGTGGATTAAGAAATTAGGAAATCAGGGATGAAATTTAGTGATCGGGGCATGCAAAACGAGAATTTTTGAGGAGAGGAGAATTAGAATGAAGCCTTCAAATGTGGCCTTTATAGAAATTGGAGAGATGGGTTGATGGTGAGAGAAATGAGGAGGTACTGGGAATATAAGGGCGGTAATAATGTTATTGGACGCAATACAAAAGTGAAAAGAAAATTGGGTCGGATTAGGAGAATTTGGATTAGACTCGTAGAATATGACGTATGCACGAATGTTGTAAATGAAATAGAAAACCCTCAATACTTCGAGTAGAGGAGTTGTCATGGAAAAATCAATAATGTGTTGTTGTTGATTTTGACGAAAAATAGAGAGCACGGAAGCTTCATAATTTTTGCACGTCAAAAGATTAAGAGGAAAAATAAAGAAAGAAAGTAAATAAGCTGTAAGTAGCGGTCAGAAAATTGATTATATCGCTGTATTACGATAAATTTGATCGGGGCCAAGCAAAAATTTATAAACATCCTAATTGTACTTCACGCCGCTGAGAACGATCCAGTTCCTTCCGAAATGTGCGGATTGAGGAGCGTGCCCGAGAGGATTGCTTCTCTTATACCACCCCAAAGTTTTTCAGGAAGTCAGTAAAATGGATGAAAAAATAAGCAGATAATAGAAAATTACAGACGAAGAGAGGAGCACATGACAACCGAAATAGAAGCTCGGAAACGGACGAATTGATTACAGATATGGTGCATGGGAGGCATGGGTAGAATACTGGGATGATGATGATGATAAGGGAGTAATATTGCTACGAGATGTTACATTAAATAAGCATTCATGTCAATCGTCTATTTAAATAAAATGCAAATAAAATGATCGTCGATTTCACGTACTACCTCCCGATAAACTTTTATTTGAAATTGGGTGAAAAAATTGATACAGAAAAAGCCTAAGCGTTAAAATTCTAGGGGAGAAAAGCATTTCGTCAATTTGCCCTCCCATCTGGATACCTCAAAATCATAGCGAGTTATTCATCCAATTAGCTGCGCTATAATTAGCTATGCCACGAATATGTTTTTACATAAGGAATGTTTTACCCCTTCGATGTACTTGCTGATGACTCCGATGAGCTAGGTCTCCGAGCTAGTCCGCAACTAACGCGAAAAAATTCAACGAAATTTCTAGCACTAAAGGAAACAATCATCCTCACAACAAAAATAGAACACGAATTGGAAGGATCAACTTTAAGGTCAAAAATGAACGCATGTAGGTCAGGTATCTACATAGCACCTAAACTTCGTTGCTATGATATACCTCTATGAAAACTCACTATTCCACCTATCTCTATTCGCATCCAGGATACATCAAGAAGCAGGATATTGTAAGAGACCTGGATCGAATTCAAACGAAGATGAATACAGACTATTCCGTCAATAAGTCATCTTGATGAGTCGCCATTAATAACTCCCCTCATTAACGGAATGATAATGAGCATTTTCTTGCTGCCATCATTTTCGATTCCTTCACATCATCTCCACCGTCATAATTGCAAGACCATCCTTGGAATCTAAGAAGGAAACCCCAAATCGTTTGCAGCACAATGAACAACACAACTATTAATTGGAAGGGGGTGAGATATTCTCCTCCTAGTTTTCTTTTGGTGTCACCCAGTTTCGTCCCACAAGAAGCGAAGGTTCTGAGGAATATTGATGAAGGCTGTTTCCGTGCATAAATGAGACACCATGATTTCGCCAAGGTTCAAGAGGTAAAGAAAGCACACCTCCCTCGCCTCGGTGCTAAAAACCCTCTATAGTGTCGGACAGCAATAATATTTCCTCCGTTCCAAGAGGTGACCTTGGAAAGCCCAACGAGCAACGATCCCGGAATAAATCCTTTCCCAGCATTCTCTCGCTTCTCATCCATCCTTCACCACCCTGACAACACCCACCCGAAAGCTCCATCCCTCCCCCTCCCCCCTTCCGTCCCATTCCGACTAAATTTATTTCTCACCCTTATCTCGCTGCCTTGGCGACCTCCCTTCCGTCCTTCCTCATCCCCTGGCAAAATGGTGACAATCACAGACGTCACACGAACACTCACTCACTCACTCTCTCTTTCCAACTCCCTTTCTTCCCATCCCCGCAGTCAGCAAGAAGGGCACAGAAGTATGACGTCAAGCGCCCCCAGAGATTTAACGCGTCGAGTTACACGGCGATGAAATTACCTCCAATTCGTGGGTGTTGGTAAGTAGGAAGAGCGTTGGGGCTCACCTCGGATGGACCTGAATGACATTCAGAAACTCTTTCCTTGGAAATTATTTGAGTATGACTCGACACTCCAGAGCCTTCACAATACCAGGTGCTCGCCGTCATTGGCCTTGAGAAATTTCAAGGCTCAAATGGAATCATCATAATTTCTCAGGTATGACAAACAATTTGTCGACGCTTCGAATTTTCTAAATTTCCGGAACATTATGACTTTGTTAATGAGATAATTAGTTACCTCTGAGCACAAGAACGTTTATATTTCCACAAAACAAAAAGATATTTGCAGGATGAAATGCCAATTCGGATAAAAACCTACAGGGAATAATAAACGCTTTTTCTTAATCTCACCCTCAAATAGTTAAAGAAGTGCGTTTAAAAAGTAAAACTCAAAAAGTGGTAAAAAATTTTATTTAACTCTAACTTGGATGAAACATGTAAGAGTCTGTTTTAGAGGTAAAGAGGTATTTCTTTCGAATATGCGGTCAAGTCGATGGCTTGGGAATACAGCTGAGGAAAAAAAAACATTCTAAGTGAATTTGATGAAAAATGAATTAGTGCTTAAAAATTTTGAAATCTTAGTCATATAACAATTAAAATCGCGAAAGGGAATACTTTCCTCTTGTTTTCCATAATTGTTTCTCTATAATAGAGCATATAATTCTCTCTCACATATACAACCCTCACATCAAATTCTCATCACACATCATCACACACGCATATAACTCTCACATCTAACTCTGAAATTTTTGGTAAAAAATTATATTTCGTGTACAATCTGGAGAATCTAAGAAGGAAACCCCAAAGCGTTTGCAGAGTAATTATTTCTTTCATGCAAGCATTAATCGGAAAGGGGTAAGATATTCCCTTCCTAGATTACCTCGTTGAGGTGGAGGATAATTAGGCTTCCCACTAAACCCACCAAGTCAATTGGTTGTTCACTGCTAATAATATCATTTCCATGCACAACTCTACGTCAAAAATAGTAAGTATTTTATTCCGTCATCTATTATTTAAAACGTGGTCGAGCTCTATCCAGTCCGCCAAATTGTTTGCCTTCCTTCCCCGACTCCAATGCACACACAGTCACTGCCCTCTGCCGACCCACATCCAACATTCACGCGGAATTTCCTCCCAAAAGGCTTGCCGCCGCTTCCCCCACTCTCCTTCCTCGTCGATAACACAATCCAAATTGCGGTCCCTCCCAGCACTACCTCTCTCTCTGCTCCAGCTTCTCGTTCCGCCCACAAACCCCGTCAGGGCTCCTTATGCTAATCCCCACCCAGATCCACCTCCCTCTCGCTAACTCTCCCGCTCAAAATCTGGGGAGCTTTAAGGTCGTTGTATTACGAGGGGAACGGGTAATCCAAAATTTTCCTATGGGTTATGCGATACCGCTCAACGAAGGTATAAGTATTTCTGGAGGATCCCCATCAAAAACTTTAAGCCCTTTAAACTTTTAGGTCAATGTAATGAGCGTTGAATATTTAACTCAGGAAATGACAATTTGCAACCGATAAACGCATTAAAGATTACATAGGCGGCAGGGTAGAGTCTTCGCCTGCTAAACCGAAGATCGCGGGTTCGAATTCCGTATGGAGACGTTGCCCCTATGTTGCAGGGTATGGATATTCGTTATCCGTGTACGATTAATCGTTAAATGTTATAAAAGCCCCTATGTAAAGGTCAAATAGTGCTGTTTTCGGTTGTATGGCAAAAAATAAATAATAAAATAAATATAATCACAGAACAGCGGTTCCCATGCATTGAAACCCTCATTATCCGCCTCTCCTCTAAAGCCACTCGCCCTCTATCTCATTCAACCCATTTACAATACCCTATTTTCTAAGCTAAGATCTTACCGTGGCATAACTTCCCAAAATAATCCACTTCGTCCCACCCGCTTAAATGCTATTCCGCGGCAAACATGTCTACCTTTGTGAATCATAAATTTCCCAATGCCGTATCAATTATTGAGGAATATATTCTATGTAAGTGATGTTCTCCTGCGCACGACTGTCCTGGCGTTGCGTATATTTTGTACTAATAACAAAACTTATTCCATCAAATTCCTGTTACGATTACAAGGAGCCGAAAGTAATAATGGATAAAAATTACTAAATGCAGAAGAACTACGCTTTGGAAATTTTTCAGAGTCATCCCAGTTCGAAGTGGGATGAATTAAGAACGAAGAACGAGATGGATTATTTTATCAATCCCAACATTGGAGGAAATAAATTTAATTAAAAAATAAAATTTTATTTTCAATGGCTTAAAAGAATATTTACAATTAAGTTGCCATCGGCAAGACTAAATTCAATTTATTACGTTGTTAAGAAGGTATTGACGAGTCGAGCTGACATCTATTGAAAAATAAAAGAATTATAAATTGGTGGTAAACAACGGTTTGCAACGCATAGCTTTTAATTAATTCCGGGGAGTTAGAAGGGGTATCCAAAAGCGGAAGATAAAAACCAACTCCGTGATGCTCCTGCGCCATTATCTTCTGTCAGCAATTTTCGCTCCACGTGGTTATAACGCAGGTAAATTAATGGTGGAAAGCTTTCCAGACTGGGCAGGATTTTTCTAGAATTCCCTCAGATGGCGTTTTGGTGGGTTAGAGGGGTCGAATGGGAAGAAATTCTGGCCTAAGAAAAGGGTGCAAGAGTCTTTAAGAAGGTCGTAAAAACATCCATTCCCACCCTCTCGTAAGTCCCCTCCATCCACGACCTCCTCACCGCTCACTCGCCCGTGCATTTTTTTTTCGTGTTCAGCTCTCTCTCTCTCTCCTCTGTATGAGCGCTCGCCCCAGAGGGAGCAGAAGCTCAAGTCCCTCGCTCCCTCAAATATGCACGACGAGGTGAGGAGAGACTAAAAGGAACAGAAGGAGAAGTAGGAGGAGATTCCGGGGCCCGATTCCCGCGCGGCCGAATAATAATTCCACGTGTGCAAGGGGTTAGAGACGGGTGAGGAAAATATTCTGTCCATTATGCCCATTGCGCGACGGTATTTTCCCATGTATAATTCAAAACTTGTAAGATATTTGCAGTGTATAGAATTTATTTGACCAATATAACAGATTTTCGTAGACTCTAATTAATTTCTCCAAAGTTTACTTTAGAAAAAAACATTTGCGATGATTACGCATTTTATTCGAGTTAGAACAAGTAGTGGTCACTGCTGATGAAGCTGATAACTATTTTTAAAAAGCTATACCTAGTATCACTCATTAACAACCTTTAAATTGGAATTTTTAATCTAAAATCCGATCGCATACCGTGTTTCTTTTTGGATTCATAGAGTTATAAATTACCAGACGCACTAAAAGAACATGTTCTGCTTTTATTAGTAATTTGGTTAAAATTGAAAAGATTCACGTCCAGGCTTAAACAAAAAATACCACTGAAGATGCGATTGAAAGTATACAACTTATTTCCAAAAGTAAGCATATCTTCAATTACAAGAAAGTAAAATAAACATATAGTAGGGAGAAAGCCTATGTTACTTCAAAGTGCAGTGGCTCCCTTCTCACAACACGGAAGAAATTAAAAACCGCGTAAAACAAGGGCATTTAATACTACAACAATATATTTATAGGTTTGAACGATTTTAAAATCAGTCGCTCAGTGATCCAACCGACATATTGGCTTGTATAGTTGAGGAAAGAACTCGTCGTGGACTAACTCACAAGGCTGAGACTTTTTACACCACCGCAGGGTAGTAGGGTTGACTATAACTACTTTCCCTCACCCTTTCTTCCCTCACACTTTCACTCAGTTTGAGGATTTGTTTTTTTTCTGTATCTTCAGACTTCACACGGGATTTGGACCTGGGACCCATCGGTCCACGCGCGCGCTCTTCGAAAACCTTAATTTATGCCCATGAATCGCCAGTTTTTTTTTTGCCTGAACACTATATTTGGACAATACCGAGTGCATTTTTCTGCATATCAACTCTCCACAGATTTTATGATTTAAACGAGTTTTTATGCTTTTTTAAACTGAGAGTACCCTTTCAACAGCGAATCTTTTTTCTAGATACATATTTAATTACTCAATTCAAAGTAAACTTTTATCAAGGTTACTCATCCATGAACAAGTATCATTATTATTTCTCTTTTACAACTCATATCGCCTTTTGCAAGAGAAATTTGACGCCAACTTCTGACGCCTAGAGGGTTGAATGGGAGGCGGGAAGTAGCTCACCTGGGACCAAGGTATGGGAAGCAAGAAACTCAAGCAACCACATAGATCCGACCACCCTATATTCCCAGAGGCTCCAGCCAAAAACGATTTGGCCACGACCTGCGACATGAGAGAATATTCACGACTAATGAGACACCATGAAGTTCAGAGAAAGGGGACACCCAAGGGTGCGATCGATGGAAAACACTCGTCCAGAATTTCCTCCTTCTCTTCTCCTCCTTCCGTCGAAATCGCTTCCTTCAAGCGGAACTCCACGAAACGATTTTTCAGACGAAGTGGTGCTGCCGAGAATGAGACCGACTTTCCTCCAGGAAGGTATGTAGGTTGATAAGAGAAATATACTCAAAGTATCTTTCCTTTCCTTTCGGTTGGACGTTATAAAATTCTAGTACCCACTAGAGCATATTTAATATAGTTCATTTCAGTTGCATAGTCATGTACACAGTTTATCACCAAAAGTTTGAAAGACCTGACTAAATTATTTATGGAAGAAATGGGATCATAAGTAAACGACTCAAAAACCATTTAGATGCATTTCACGAGAACCCAAAATAATGTAAGCCCCAGAGAAGATACAAAGATACACACTCAAAGAGATGGACACAAGTTCGATAAAGAAGACCTCTTTAAATACTTAGGAGTAACCATTTCGCATGGTAATAAGGAAGAAAGTGAGACACAAAAAAGACTTAACCTAGCAAACAAATGTCTACATACAAGCCATAAGCTATTCTTTTCAGTATCCCCATTCCATGATGGAAGTTCTAAAGGCCGTTTTACACGGTGCACGTACTTGCACAATCTGACGTGTGTACGAAGGCGCAGTCAAAATTGCGTCGTGTAAAGCGGTGAATTGCTAGAACACATTCGAGAATGTGTGGACGTGAGATGGTAAAATAGCCCCTGTTCTAATTTCGTCCATGCATTCGCCCAATGCCACGCCATTTTAGAAATCAATGCAGTTCTAACCTGCGCAATTCCGTACCCCGTGTAAAATGGCCTTAAAATAAAACGCGGATGAACGAAGACCGAGGAGAAGACCAAGAAAAAGATGGCGGGACCAACTAAAATCTGATTTGGACGTTGGAGCACGAATATTTCGAAAGAGGATCCTCAACTCCGCCTCTAAAAGTGTTGTCAACCACCGTGCATTTAAATGCGTTTACAATAATCGCCACTCGCGTCGATTACGAAAAAAATTGATCCCATTTTCACGGGGAAATTAGATATAATTTGCTGTTTTAACCGAAATTCATATCCATGATTATAATCTATCAAATTCATTACTTCCCAATGCTATTCCTCGCAATTATAAATATTGTACTGCAAAGTATTGGAAAAAGTGGATCGCATTGCACTCATCACCGCGCTGCGGACATTTTTGAATGCCGATTAAAATGCGACCGAAGAGGCAACAGAAATCAGCCTTTTGCGGGATGGAATTGGGCCTCGTCTATGCCCTTGGTTTTGAGCTCCAGAACTGTTCAGAACAGTATGAAAGGGACAGAAAGAGATGAAGTGAAATTGTTGGCGCGGCTAAATATCAACTAGGACATAGGTGGCGTAGGGAGTGAGTGAATGAGTTATGCACACAGGCGAGGAAATAAATGGAGAGGGAGGTCAGTAAAAACATCTCAGTTGAATTGAGGACTAAATTTCTACGAAATGAGATTAAAAACTGATTAAGAAACTAATAAACGGTGGAAAGAGACGGGATGGATAGTTTGGGAAATTTAAGGCTGAACTAAACGAAAACTAAATATGAGGAAAGGGGATTTTTAAACAGAGATGAATGCTCGAAATAATTTATTTGGCTGGAACTAGTCAGATTAACATTAAAGGAAACGGGTGGAAAAGGAGAGGTATAAAAAAAGTTCACTTGCAGTTCATGGGTCTCTTGAACGCAATCATAACTCCGTAATTGTATAGCTTACCTATTTTCCGCAAATAACGGATTTGATTGCTTCATCAATGGATTCGATTTAACTTCAATATCACCTTTGAATTACTTCTCTATGGAAGTGCGGAGAGAAGCAGAAACAGTGTACCTTCGAGAGTTCCCCTCTCCGCTACTTTTTTTCGTCCAAGGCGATTCCATTTTAATTTCCGGACGAGCAGAAAGCCATCTCCGAAGGATCGGGAACGAAAATTACCACCTAGAATAGAGAAAAAACGGCCAGCCAATTGCCGGCTTATGGAGGCTTGCAAACCAATCTACGTTGCTGGATATTGGCAAGCTATGACGTGATATTCACAGTTCTCTTTCTTATGTATTTCACAGCTAACCCGGCGTCAGAGCGGGAGAAAACAGTTTTTTTAAGTGCCTACTACGAATCTTTCCATGCATATCCTTTTCAGTGAAAATCAATGGAATAGAGTACTAATTTACTTGCTTTTATAGACCTATAAAGTTTAAGAAAGTATGAAATTCAACAGGCTACTAAGATTCGCCAATTGTCAAAAATATGTACTTTTCCCTATCTCTCACTATAATCTCAATTTAAAATGCAAATAGTCACGCATTTTTAGCTCACGCGTCTTAGTTGGACAGTAATGAATTAATTGATACAAAAGGTAGAATAAGTTATTAATATGTAGTGAAGTTAATTTAGGGAAAATGTTTCCATAAAACCATCTTTAACAGCAATCCTGGCCTTAGCACAAACCTGATTCCCTATCAAATTAACCTTTGGGCTAGTTACTATGCAAGTGATGATTTTTGCGTCGAAGCCCAAAAGATAAAATAAATAATGAAGTAGAAAAGAGGTATTCAAGCATAAAAAATGCTGGCTGGTAATAGATATGGCAGTTTAAACACGACAGCAAAAAAATCTATACGCGTTATCGAAGACAACCCACGCGCCTTCATTCTGCGCCTATCTTTCTTTCGCTTTCTCAGAACGAAGATACACCGGAATTCAACAAGGCAGATAAGAAACTCCCACCTTCTTCCCTTCTTGAAAATTGCCCACTCTCGTCGAGGTAGTCCTCCGCTCAGCGAACGGAACAAGAGGTCGCAACACGAGGACACACAGACGCATATACAATTGAGTGACGATTTTATCAATTGCCTTCCGGCGTAACTGATCAAATTCAACGGAAGTTTTTTTTCTGGTTCAACGTGAACGGAAAAGGATGCAACACAGACAGAAAGAACACCGCATATTACCATTTAAATTTCCATTTTGTATAAAGAAAGAAATCCAAATCGATACTTTGCTCAACAAATATTCACTAATACGCGCAACACGAGCTACACATGTGCCACTGCAGCCGATGAACGAAAAGATGATTTTAACACATTTAATCTCAAAAATGTCATATTTATCCAGAAATTTTTCATATATAATATAGTTAACGCATCGACTTGCATAAAAACGTGTATTTACGCCAGAGTCCTACGTGGAGAATCTTCCTTAAGTTTTCTATTGCTCCGGTGAAGAGTAAATATACGATACCGAATACGTTTTTCTGGGAGACGTAAATAGCATTAATTAGCCACGAAAATGATAACAAGAGTCTTGTGCAATTCATAACCGCCAGGATGGTGATTTTATCGCTGACATGAAAAACATAAATGATCAACACGCTAAATATACCAGAACAACTGATCACTATTGGCTCTAGGAGTTTGGAACTTTTATTTCCATTGAACATTCCAATCAGTATATGTGAGACAACTTACTCCATGGTTGGAAAAGGCTATGTGGTTAACTAATAAGCAGATCTGAATATTGTAGCGGTAGTCTAAGCGCCTAAATTATGTTTCTCGGCCAAGCAAAACGACGCGAAGGGAGGCGACGATTACCCACCCGTTGGGCGAAGTATCGTAGCAGGAGATACCCCACATAGAGCCCTAAAAAACTGAAAATTACCCCAGGTAAATTACACCACATCTCTAATTTGAAGCCACGCCCTCGACATGGGAAGCCAGCACTTAAACTACAGCATAGAGCTCCCAAAAAATTCATTTCTTCCCAACTAATCGTCATTGTCACTCCAATTTTCTGGCTCATTTCAACGTACGGCCCATTTGCTATTCCTCATAGTCCTTTACTCACAAGCTATCTATCCTCTTCAGGTATATTTTTGGCAGGGATATTTAGCCGGGGGAGTCAATTCTTTCTTTCGTATGTTTCTCCTACCGCTGCGCGCACCAACAGCCCACCTCTATACCTTGCCCACATTCACTCATCCACTCAGCAATTCGACCACAAAGCTCGCTATGATTATAATAATTACTATTATAATTCAAGTATTCTACCGTTTATTGGACGATTAACATGGTGCAGCCTATTCACCATTCCGTTCATTCTCCTTCTCCACGTAGGATATATACCTCTACGACTCCTCAGTCGAGACTACAGGCCAATCTGATAATACCGTATTTTCGGCAAGGGAAGCAATACTCTTCATCTTGTGTGATGCTTCTTTCACTAAGTTTCAAAAATTCATGAAAGAAGGATGTGTTGCAGATGGAGCCATCGCAAGACTTGAGAAATGAGATTTAAGTGAACTTTTTAAAGATATTATTTCAAGATTTAATTTACTTTTTAATAATTACTTGTTCTTAAAAATTTGCGATAATTTTCCTTTATTTTAGGAATTAGAAATTAAATAACAGTCATAAGCACAATTTTATCCACAAATAGCCCCTCAGAGTTTAATTACCAATTGAATCATTTTCAGTTTAATCATACATAAATTTTAAACGCTGATTATAATTTTCCCATTAAATAGTCTCCGTACTTCAAGGGTCATATGAAGATAAATGTGAACACTTGAAAAGCGAAAGGTTTTTTTTCTGTTGCACATATTTTAAGTTTTATTAATTACCATGCTTTCGATCCTATGTTAATGACATGTTAAACGGAGCATTGAAATTGCGTTTCCCGACAACTACGGCACAGTCTTATTTCTTGTACTTATTTCGGAAACAAACCTCGAAATTACCCAAAAATTAAAAATATTTCCATAACCTATGTGAAAATTACTGTAATAGGTATATATCCCTCTGTAGCGATGATGCAATGAAAGCCTCATTGAGGACGAGTAACATCACGAAATACGGAGCATCACGGTCGTAAGTGCGCGAATGCATGATACGACCAGGACGCGAGACATGTGCACTTACCGGTGAGCGATATCGTGGCTGAAAACAGTAAATACTGGTATTTTCCTGAACTATAAAAGAGGGTGCCGACTTCCTGACCCAAATAAGAACGAGTAAATGGTCTTTGTTATTTTTTTTTCTTCTTCGTCAAATGCGGTCTCTCACAAACGACAGGAGTGCGAACTCATTCGTAACATCGTCAAAAATGTCTAGACGAACAGCAGATATACCCATCATACCATATTTTCCGCTGAAAAGGAAGAAGTCCATAAAATTTCAGCCACTCTTCCGTCGATTACCCAAAAGAAAAGAAGTTCTTATGGCCGAAAAGAAAAGAAAGACAAGAGATAAATTGGATGTTTAGATACCTTATTTTTAATGATATAGAATGTAAAATAATTTATGCAATCATTAGAATGTATACATAATTAATGTAACAGGAATGGTAAATTTCTTCGAGATGATATCTGTGTTTCCCGAAACGTATCGGCTAATATATCTCTCCTTTTATCTGTGTGAGTGTGTCAATCTTCCATTTCATTTTCCTCTTCTGTGCTATTCTTCCCTAGTGGTGTGAACAATATCCAATGCCATCTCTTGGGCTGCAGCTGCAAGAGTAATCTTACGTCGCTGTAAAAGTAATCTTGGTAGCGTGGTGGTATAAGTATATTTTTGGAAAACAGACAGTCCATGGGTAAATTCACAGACGAAGTGAACTTTTTTCCATGCGTTTTCGACCATCATTCCATCTCCACGCCTCCTCCGGGTCAACGTCCAGTGATTGTGTTCCTATTACTTTGATTCATAATCTATTTGTCTTTATAATTGTATGTTCACTTAAGGTGACCTGATGGAGTGTGAATTTATCTGCATTTCACAGCTAATATAAGTCATAAATGATAAGTGCGAAAAAGCTGAATAGTAACTAAAAATTGATAAGTTATTGATAAAAGGCTTTTAATTTTCACAGTACCACTCTTATTATTGTTTAACACTAACAACGACTGTAAAATTTTATTAGATCCATTGGTAATACTGAAACATCATTCGCTAACTCCTTACTACACTAGAAATTGACTGCAACTCACCGCTTGAAATTATGAGCACCTTCATTACCTATTCCAATTTCAACTATGGCACTTTTTCTAGGCCAAAGCAAAGCAGTGACAGAGGGTAAGTAATTTTCGTAAAGCTTGGAACGTAGGTTTTCGCAGTGGGAGGCATCGTTGCTAACGGCTTTCGGGAGCAGATAAATTTCTAATTTTCTAAAATTCTAAAACTAATTTTCGTAAAGTTAATAATCCAGAATTTTGGCGTAACTACATTGAGTTTCCATTGAAAAACTTACTAATGAAAAGGCAAAATACCAACTTACAATTATCAGTCATACTCATTTAGCAGCATGAAGATAAATGAATGAGTGAGAAAAATAATATGATGAAACCGTGTATTGCTGCCACATATGAGAAAGACCTGAGTTGTTGAAGCAGAAATTTTTTTCAATCGTCCATCATTGGGGTCTGGATTAAAATATCATATATAAACACAATAATTCCTTCGGGACGTACCCGTTGTTTCCCTTTTCATGTTTGACGTACAAGATGTAACGCAGCAGTTAACTCAGATGGGAATGGTGCCGAGGGAAAATAAATTGCTATAAACACGCGCAGGACATCCTTTCTCCAAATATTTACAATAGCACCAGAATAGGCCAAAAAATGAAGATGCAGTGAGTTTCTGAACACAGAGAGGGTAGACTAGCAAAAAATGAAGGGATGGCGAAAGATTTCAAGCCATTTTCGGCACGATAACGTGAAGACGAGGTCTGTCGCCAGCAATATTTTGCCTGTTAAGCGAAAAAGTATTTCAGGACTTTTTAGTGCAAGAATGCGAATGCATAAATTATCTTGCAAATAGATAAATAACATTGTTTTCCTAATCAATAAAATTAAAAATAAATACCTCGTTTATCAATTAAGATGGACTGTACGAGAATGAATCGTTGTATTGTACGTGCATCATCATAAGGAACGGATACCATGATGAATCTTTGCATAAATAAAAACCAGCATAAATAAGAAATATTGAGTCTCTTTCTCAAAAACTGCACCGCAAGGCCTCAGACAGCAGATAGGAGCGGCCACAATGCATACATGACAGTTTAACTGGACTAAAAGTGAGATTAACTGTACGAAAAATGTTAAGTCTTGACTGAGGTAAAAACACATGTTTTCAAGTAAAACATGATGAATATAAGACTAAAAAAATTAACCAATTCATCATAAATAACCAATCCCTTAAGATGACCTAAAAATAGGAGAGAGCTTAAGCTTAACGTTGTGTAATCGTGATGCATCGTTGCTATAAGACTTAACACTACGAGGTCACCAAATGGATACCATCGGGGAAGATTATAAGATAAATATCACGCCTCGCACATGCGTTCGAATTCCCTCCTCTCGTACCAGATTTAGATAATATATAGGAGTCAATTTTGCACCCTATAATTGTGGTTGCTAATGAACTGGCTCAAAACATTAGAGACTCTAATGCCCCAATTACGAAATGACACCTACTTACGGGCTTATTGCCGTTCATTAGTTTTCATTAAGTCGTCTTCACCGCACGAGCATCTTACCCAGTTCTTTAAATTTCACATGTAGTCTAAACTGAACATAATATATGTTTTATCGAGTGGCGTAACTATAGGGGGGATAAGGAGGTTGATCCCCCCCCCCCCCACCAAAGCCTCAGGTAAATAATAAAATCATCTAAACTTATTGTCTAGATTTATTTCATAATAACTGAATCTGTTAAAAGTTAAATTTTAAGTTACAAAAAGATGTAAAATGTATTTCCAGGAATATCATTTTCCAAAAATTTCCCCGGACTCTCCGTTGCTCGGGGGAGGGTCGCCCGCCCAGGTCCTCCCATTCCCCACAGCATATTTCTAGTTACGCCACTGATTTTATCTATTTCAAAAATATAATGCATTAATGTAAATAGTCATCAGAATGGGAGGCACTTCCTACATTACTTCATTTCTTGAATATTAGTAAATCGATGTCAGCGTTCATTACGTCAATCACATAATGACGTAATACAGTGCTAAACACTATCAGTCCTAATAAATCTTAAAGTCTAAAAGTGTTACTAAATATAAGGGCAAAGAGTAGGCTAAATGCAAAGGAATGTAGTATTTAGAATCAAAAATAATACAGCTAGGGGAGATGCATGTAAATTATCGTGGCACATATGATTCACATTACACTTTACCTGTTTTCACTTAATACATCACAACTAAAAATCATCTAAGTCAGCGTTTCCCAACCGGTGGTACGCGTGCCTCTTGGGGGTATGCAACGAACCAGTGGGGGTACACCGAAAATTTAGGAGATGGTGGACGCCAGAAATTATGTTTCTCTTAACCAGGACATATGTATACATATTATATGGGGTATTTAAAACAAATTTTCTATTTATACAATGATTTATGGCTAAAAGTGTCATCTACCCTTACTGAAATTTTGTAATATAATGTGCACTTTACTTTTTCGGGGGTACAATATTAGTTATATACATATAGAGGGCTACGGGAGGAAAAAAAAGGTTGGGAACCAGTGAGGGAACCGCTGATCTAATTCACAGTCCAGCAAATAAAAGATCGCCACTGAGTGATAATGACATTTAAAAGCTGACCCCGAACTGTGTCGTCACAAATGCTGCCGGAAGCAATGTCGATGCACACCATTTGTTTTCCCCCACTTCCCACCCTCCTCCTTAGGCTTCGTGCCAACCCCCGCAATACGTGACTAAAGGGCACGAAAGGCAAACACCAGTCACTGTTTCCGTCTCCTACTCTCCAACACCCTCACAGCCACAATGGACCGCAGCCGCCCCACTACCCCATTCCTAATCGAATAGAGGCAATCGCAGAACAAAGCGACACCCACGACGACAGATCGCCTCCCCCTGAACATCTGGACCCATTTAAAGGCTGAGTCCAACTTCCGCATGGGTGACTTCTATTGTGTTGAACGAACGGCAATCCGAGAGAAATATAAACAAAAAGATCATAGCCAGAAGACCACTACTAATAGCTAAAAATTCACTACCAATTCACTCGGCTATCCTTATCACGATGCCTCTCGACTATAGGATAATGCGCCCATTACTAACGATAAGCCCTAAAGAAAACCTTAGTCCATTACCAAATTACCATCAAGAAAATATTCCCATATAATATATTTGCGTCTAAGGTTAACATCGAAATATTTATTTTTCACATCAGCAAATTACCAGTAAAAAATTATTGAACGCGAATGATTTTACCACAGGGTATAAAATGCAAGTGATCAACATAGTCTCTTCCTTGGCTCTTGGGCAACATAATTTCAAAAACATCTTTTAAGGTCTTACATGAAGTATATAAAACATATTAAAAAACATAAACGCGGAGATAATTTCTATCTACTGATATTCTAGAGAAAAATGACTTTTGTATTCTTCTTTGCCGCAAATGACACTCAAATATTGAAAACACCACGAATTTCTCCTAAAATGACCTGACTACATATAATTTCATAATAGCATTTTTAACTCCAGGTAATCATGAGCAACCCTTTAGCGGATTTCGGTCCACGATGAAAATTTATTTTAGCGCCCTTAAAAAAAGTTTTAACTGAACTCTTCAAGGCGTTCCTTTCTTCTCCCTCAACACGTCACACACAGTTCCACGAACGACCTTTCGCTGACGTATCTCGTGCGAGCAATGACATTCGATTTTTTTCTCGCGAGGGTCGACGCACGGCATGCCCAATTTAATGGCGCGAAACTACTCTTTGAAGTGGTCGGCCAAAAGTCCTTCGCGGTTTTCGAGAGAAATAAGTTATTTTGTGCCACTCTCGGCTATTTTTAATCATGGGGAGACTTCCGTCCGGTAGGTTTGTCATTGCGATGCCAGCTGGCTGGGAGAGACGGATTCAAATTGAAAATTTCGAAGGCCAAGGGGATACTTCCCGCTAAGTTTTACATAGATACCGTGTGTCACGCGCAAAATCCCTCTCAAAATCTATAAGACTATCATTATTATGAGTGATCCATTGGATTGATAACAGTTTCGCAGTTACCAATTTCTCACAAAACAATATTGGAAAGTATATTAGTATATAAAGAGCCTTATCTAAAACCTTTCAATTCAAACAGAAAATTACATCATTACCTCGCCCATTCATGGGTGGTCATCAATAACTTTAGGCCATAATGCCTGGAGAGCTTTCAATATTCTGATCCATGCTCTTAGACGCAAGGATAAACGCATCATGATATCACCGTCACATAAATCCGATGGATCATGTAGTCGTTAAGTTTCATCGTGCTCGTGTTATGAATGCACCTCAGCCCAAAGCCGATCGTGATGCAAGTGAGCGGCCCGTGTCCGCCATCTGTCTATTCCGCTGTCCCCTGGCACCCTTCCCGCCACCCGCGGCAGCAATCCCGAAGACGCGCTCCCAACCGCGGCCGCCTTCATCCCAGCAGCGCCTCGTACACTCATCAGCTGACTCACTCACGGCTCCCTCCCGCACCACGCAAAGCTGCCCGGCGACAAGGCGCGCGCTGGGAGTCGCCCGGCAACCGCGGGCAAACACCGCTTCCGCTCCTCACATCACCATCCGGCGCGTGCCCGGATAAAGAGGATCGCGAAAGAGAGAGGGAGGGAGAGAGAGAGAGGAATGGCGAGATTTTTTATAGTTCCAAGAACTGTCGTCCCGAGAAATAAACTCTATAAATGCCACCTTTGTAAGACAAACACGATGAGAGTTCTAAAGGAGCTTTAAATGAGAGTTTAAAATGATGAAAGAATATTTTTTTTAATCTGGCGACGGAAAAAAATATTTTTAATTGATAATAATTGATATTTTAAATTATGATTTGTTAACTGAACATAAAAATGAATGAACTGAATGAATTTTTTACTTAATACTACTATCAACTACCACTACTATCGGATGACTGTTGAAAGTCAGTGAATATGTGTTGAGCAAATAGCACCAATTGCTGAAAATTTAGAAGAAAACAGATATATAATAACTAAAGAGGCTAAATAAATAAAACTGTATAAAGGAATGTATTGGAAATTGTTCAATGTAATTTAATTGGTCACGACTCGAACAAAGTCTGAAACACTGATTCACGCTCACCATTGACCAAGCTTTCTTCGAGTTAGAGACGTTTCAGAACATCTTTATCCAATTTCCTAATTATTTACATTATTAAACAATAACTCGATAGTTATTTTTCGTAAATTCGAATGTATTTTTGGTTTAAATGTCCCTACCATTCTGCACCTCGCTGAATACGCTACATAACTATTTCAAAGTTGGATTTCGAGATTTGGAAAATGCACATTCTTCACTTCTCACCGAAAAGTGTGTAGAGCAAATATTATTGTAATTGATGCAAGTGAATTATAAATAAGCTGTTGTTAAGTAGCTCTAAGTTACACACTTACATTGGTAAGAGATTTCCCGGGTATCACTACACGAACTCTAAGTTCCCTTAAGTATAAGCATAATGAATTATTATTCGGTGGTAGCCTTAAACAGATTTTCCATCTAAGCTACCTAAAATTACTCTAAATTTTCCATTGAAATTATGTAATTTTTTGCATGGATTGATAGTAAATTTATTATAAGTTTATTTATGCGGTCGGCGAACATTATTAAACAAGAAAATGGGTATTAAAAATTATTAGGGAAAGAAGGATGAAAATCATTTCCCTCGCATCTCTCGCCAGCTCCCGTCCCCCATTCCCTCCGCATCGGCAACCCCTCCGCCCTTCTCCCCCGTGGCCTCTTTCTCCTCGCTGCGATGCGAGGCACGATCCACAGGGGACTCCCTCCCTCCCACCCCGCCGACGGCAAAAACGATAAAACTCCGCGCTCGGAGACCGCGAGGCGGCGAAGAAATCCCACCGACCTCCGCCACTGTTTTGGAATCGCCTAGGGAGGGCGGCGCCTACCCCAGCAATGAACAAAAGAAACGACATCCAATTGAGGCGGAGTGCTTCATGCGGAACGCTCTATCACGCCTCATCGCTTCGCCCCAACGAAATTCCTAAAAACTACAGATGGGACACACTACAGATGAGCCGGTTTGAAAATGTATTATGGCTAGCCCTAACCATAAGATGATACTACCTTCAGCTTCAGCTTTAAACGGCGGTGGGTCCAAGTTCTCGCAAGCTTGAAGTCTGATCTTATGCAGAAGCTAACCAGAACTTTCAATCACCTTTGGGTACATTTAAAGGTTGTGTCATAATATAGTTTGCGTTAACCAGGCATTATAAAACCAATCATTAGAGTCGAATTCTCAATCGTAATGAATGGTGAATTATTCGAAGTGGCGTCACTAGGATTCTTGCCACCCGGAGATAAAGCAAGCACCTCTACATCTACATACCTCGCCACAAGTCGCCTCGATAAGCGCATGTAGGAAGGTATAAAAAAAAAATGTAGGTGCGCCTTGTGGGAAGTTTAACTACTTGAGCTCGACCTTAAAAACTTTTCCATGAGAAGTTATGATAACAAATTATTACGAGTTAACACTGGGTGCCCAAAATGACTACCAAAGCGCAACTGTACGTTTAAATGTCAAATAAAATATTAAATAACAAAAAATATTCTTGAAAATATCTACCATCCCACCATGGTAAACAGATTACACAGGTACGTGATTCCCATTCGCCAGACAGGAGGCACTACAAGGTAAATTGAGTGGAAGATCGAGAACAGAATGCGGGCCACACCATAAGAGCTGGTGGAAGTCATAAAGACTGAAAATACCACTACGAGAAACAAAATCGCAAATGGCACTGTGGGACGCATGACACGGAGACGCGGAGTTTGCCACGTAATACTAAATATTCACGGCAGCTTCTAATTTCAAGGGCTACAGTTCAACACCGTGATATTGATACTGGACTCAGGCGCCGGGCCGTTAATCTTGCGAAAACATACGAGGATCTCGGCATGAATGCGTTATAACGGCGGGAAAATTACGACAGTTGCGCTCACCATCGCGCATTTGAAGGACAGTTTCCCTTTTACGATATCGCGGCCTCATTCAATGGCATCAAAGCGTTCCAGACTCTTGGTAGCGAGGAGCGAACAAACGTGATATTTTACTCCTCCATTCCAGCGGTTGCTAAGACTATTAAAATTTAATAATCGTTAAAAATGCGCGGAAAACGCAGCCATTACATTAGCACTTGAATAACTTCAAGCAAGTCGCAATGCATAAAAAAGTAACACGGCCATATTTAGCACTTGAACAAGCCAGTGTTACTTCCTGATCTATTGAGTAATCTCGATACCTTCTATTGTAAAATGGATCACCCCATGGTGTTGTTCTGATGAATCACGTTTTCAGTCTTTTCTAATCCAAAATAACTTCGCTCTCGATTTATTGGTTAATGCATTGGTACAACGATTTTTCGAAAGGTTTCCATGAACCAAAACACACGAAATATTGAGGAAATAAGTCTCCTCCCGCTTGATTTCAAATTGCTCTGTTCTATGCTCCGTTACATAAACTGAAAATACAATGTTAATAAACAGAAAACAAATGCATGCTGATCGAGAATTGATCATTTAACTCGTATTGGAGAGTGGGGATGTGGGTCAATCTACTCATGATCCATGGATAATAACATTTTTCGATCAAAGCTGGTCGTCTCGTCGTCTAAATCTTCAAGACAGTACTAATTAATGGGTTTTTAACTAATTTTAACACTCTACTTGATCGAAAAAACTTAATTTTTTAAAGAATTTTTGTAGATTCATAATTTTTCAATATTTTGTTTCTTTTATGAATAAAAATAATTGCGTTTAATATTTGGGGGGGGGGGGGTTCGGACCCCACGGACCTATCCCTGGCTACGCCAATGCGCTTTAGCTTCCGTGCAAAGGTTATCTGAGCGGAATTGCATATTTAGTAAAGTTATTTCTGGAAACTTTCTGTCTTTACAGTGACTAGTAGCTTTAGTGACCACATCCGCCACCATGCTAGATTTATGATATGATTTTTTTCAAACCAGTATTTTAATTTAATCCAAATAAATTTCCGGTCCAAAATAGACCTTCAAGATTGTTTGACTTTTAGTTCCAACAACTATCGGCAAAAGCTGCACTGGATATCTTGTGAAGTGAAAACAGAGCTGTGAACGAGTTTGTAAATATACACGTAGTAAGAAACGCGGCTTTAAGATATTTAAATGAGGACACACAAGGAAAGATTTTTTGACTTTATTGGAATATGAATGTTGTAGACGTAGTAGTTTTCCCTATAATGAGTTACAAAGTTCATGAAGTTCACAATACGACTAATTTTACGGCTACATTTTTGAATTTTTTATAAAACAAAAAATAAATCAGAATTAAGAATAAAATTTCCTTTATAATGACGTATTATTCATTATTATGGCATTCACTGAAGTCCATATATAAATTTGCAAAATACAGCGGCACATCATTTTGACGCCGACAGTAGGCCTCGTATTTTCGTTTCCCTCCGAGTCAAAACGAAACATTTTCGTTTCGTTTCACTTGCCATCCGTGCTTTAAACAAAAGGATCTCTTTCGCAAACGTAAAATATATTTAACGTCTTAGTATATTAATTAATTTAAAATATAATTGCGTTGTGAAATCCTTTTAATCGTAACTTCTCGTCTATTAACTCATGTATCGCGGAGAGATACTTTCGCTCCCTCCTCAAATCTCCACTAAGAAAATAATAATACCCTTTTACGTCAAAGATGCTGCCTTATGATTAATGGATTTGAACGAAGGGATAGCCTCTCGGCATTGACATGCGTCCCTGACCGCCTAAAATGTGGACTAAAATATCGTCGGTGGCTTGTACCGCCATGTGCTGAAAGATTTCCTATCCTATTGCTCAAATACAGTAAGATTTTGCTCCTGAGTCACTGAGATATTTGACTAGAATAATTGTGTATGGCTGACCCAGATATTGCTGTGGACACATGGAAACATATTGGTCACCGACAGATATTGCTCGAAACAACACCATGCCTTTACCTCACCACGTAGATGCAGGAAGAGGATCCAATTATTCGGCCAGATGGTTCGAATGAGGAAGGTAGCGTCCCGTGCATACACGATATAGGCAACGCGCCCCCTACATGCAGTGAATCTACGTATGACCCCGAGACCATATGTTCGAACGGGGATGCATTGATCCGCCGGCCGAGATGACCTGGCCGGATGCCCTCTCCAAGGCTAATTAACTCACCGGTGCGAACCCACATCCCGGTCAAATTGACCCGGAAAGAAAGCTGCCCGGCATGCGAACGTAATTACCTACATGCAGTGGGAAGTGGATTTAAATTATAGCAATTATTTGGACATGTTGGAAATTCATCGCCCCTCTGACCCGAGGCATCCGGAAATCGTACGCGATCTCTCCACGGATTTTATACGATTATAAAATTTATTACGACCTATGTTTCAATGCTACCACAATATCTTCAATTTATAATCGTGGATGATTGCAAGTTTTTATTTTCATACGGAAAAAATCCTTCCATCGTGGTTGAATCTTCGGATTTCGTTCTTCACGGACTTTTTTTCCACAATTCGTTACACATTGCTTTGTTTCCAGAAACGCTAAGGTGGCACTTGCAAAAGGAATTAGACTGCGTTCTAAAGCATGATTACATTAATAGCTAATGATGATAATTAAACATCGCATAACGTTAAGGAAAGATATGCTAGAAAAAAAGTTGTGCAAGTGAAACTTGTCCTTGGTAGATATAATTGGCTGAAACGTGACTGAAACAGAAATTACTAATTATATAAATCAAATAAATATTCACGCTTAAAACCATCCTCCTTAGTTTTAGCACGATTTCACAATTCCCAATTCATTGCTTTGAAATGTCATAACGGTTACGAAATCATAGCTGCTGTAGCACAGCGAATACGTGATAACCATAAAGGAGTGTTTTATTTTAATCATTTCCGCCATGGTACAAGGGTGGATACAAGAAGTGGGAGCTTAATGGGCAGTATACCGCGTCCGTTAAAACTATTGAACAATTTAATTTATATACTTTACTTATTTTCACATCTCATTTCAATTAAGAAAGAATAACCGATTTGCATAAAAATGAATATATATAGCAATAATTTCAATCACTTATAAATATTAATAGTTCGTTTTCCATTTTAGGGTTAGCAGGAGGGGAAAGGGAACAAGAATCTATTATCGCCGCCCCCAGCCTTCAAATCTGACGCTCTGATCCGCCCACGTTGCGGTACAGTTTCTTCAGTGGATGGGCACTTTGGAGGCAGTGAGTAGAAAGAATGGAAATGATAGGCCACCGAAGTTAAAAGGGGAAATGGAGAAACAAACAACTTTTCATTCTCAAGCTCCGCAGGGATTTCAAAAAGTTCCGACACCCCAGTCTCAGAGCAGTCGACTGCGAAGCGACAATTTTTCAGAGAAAAGAACACCTTGCGTACGCAGCTGTGAGAGAAAATGAGATTTAGACCTTGATATTCCAAGTAACCTACGCGCGTTTACCTCACTTTGGCCTCATTTAAATGCGATTTTCCTTTATAAATTGTTATATTTTTGTGCATTAGCCATTGGTGAGTTCACGGCTACCTCCGCGAAATGATATCGATGAATTGAAACACGAATTTTAGTACTCTGAATATAAAATGATACCTCGTAGCCTTCTCATTCGTATGCGAAGGAAGGAAATTATCTAGAAATAATTAACCTACACTCTCATAGTAGATGTTTTGTTACCAACAGAATCTTCTACTTTCATAAGTAGGAATAAAATATGATGGGTAGGCAAAACCCTGAGTATAATTAACTTGAGTTGAAATACTTGGGGCGAAAGTCCAGCTATATTTATATTTCCTGGGCCCGAGGAGTCGCCGTGAATTTCGATTATTTGTGGGCGCATAACTTCAGCAAAATTGATGACACAAAGGCAAAGAGAGCAACGTGAAAAGTCCATGAGTCACACAAGTTTGATCAACTTAACGGGTTAACTTGGAAAGAAATATAAAATAAATCATAGCTGCATTCCGATCCAAAACCTGTTACCAACGCAAGCATTTAAAAAACCATCGCTTCCCGTTTCCTTGCTCTGATTAAAAAAAAACAACACTGCGCCCTAAGCGACAGCGATACGAACTGAAACAAACATGTGCCCCGACTGCGTCGGATGACTAATAAACTACAATTACGCAACATCGGACGAGTTCCACAGAGCGCTAAATGCCCGCAAAATGGCGCTAATAAAGCAAAACCCAATCAGCAAGTTCGCTCGTGTGGATAGACGTAACAAATACGCGCATGGACACGCTGGAGGAATATCGGCATCCGCGATATCATTCGAAAGGCGGCAACGAGATGGATCTTTCCAGATTAGTCGTATCACATGCGGGATGGGAGGTCGAATCAACATGCTAATCATGCCATGAGATTGTGATTACGTCAGCCTCTAGCGGACAGAGTTTAGATCGACAGTGGGTAATTTAGGATTTAGATGTGCCCGCAAAAACGTTTTAGTCACATTAATGCGACAAAAGAAGTATAAAACAGGATGCAAAATAATAACATAGTAACGAGTATTTGTTTATACAATTTTAGAGCCATGCTTAACATCAAAAATACTCCTAAGTACAAAATATTTTCTTATCATCCTTCGAACGCAAGGTTGGCTGCATCAGAATTGATTTTCATTATATATTGATGTAGTTAAAAAATGAAAAAATTCATTAATGAGTCAGGAAAAGATGCTTTATAATGATTTACAACTATTTTAAGTGGTTTTACATTACGAGGAATAAAAATATTTTTCATATACTTTTAAATAGCTTTAAGATATAATCAGATTTTTTTTTAGTTTTCGTTTCTAAGAGATTCTGCCAACAATTCTAATATGGTATAAATACATACTTATTCAATTTAATAGATGCAAGAAAATAGATGATGCTGACCTATGTAAATAAGGTATCTGGATTTATCGCCTGCTCCGCGCAGAAGAACCTTAAGTGGTTCACAAAACTAGTAACATTTAATTCCAATTTAAAACTTCTCAAGAAATTAAAGGTGAAAAGGAGGAAAGTTTGGCAGATTAAAGCGCATGAAAATAAGAAATATATACTAAGAGAAAGCCGCTTTAAAGTAGAAATGCGGAAATATATTAAAAAAGAAAGTTTTTATAATGCCAACTGCAATACATAAGTGAATGCTCGACGTTGGAAAATATGGAAACGCAGCGGTTGCGGAATGTGGATCTGGAGGAGAATGACGAAAAAGATTATTTGACAGGAAGAGAAATAGTTATAGGCATTGAGGGAAATATAAGAAGAAATATGACTGATAACAGAGATGGAAGGAAGAAAAATTAAATGCATGGGTCATATTTTAAGACAAAATTTCCTGGAAAATGTTGTGAAAGGAAAATATGTTCAGCAAATTAGTTACAGAAAGATCGATAAAGAAGTATAACAATGATTCAGGAAGTACGACGGGATGACGAGCTAATGCTGAATTGATGACGATTGAAGGAGATAGGAAACAGGAAAAAGATTGGACAATAGCATTCCGAAAACGATGATGAAGTTTCCTGATGACAGTTTCATGTGATCCCATAAAGGTATCTGAACAATATGGTAATTTCAACGAAACAGAAAAAATTTTCAACGAAATAGGAAAAAAATAGTCCTCATATTCAAATGAATCAACCGCCACCAAAGTAGAATATTTCCAACCTCCAAATTAACACCAAAATGATAATACATGCCAACTAAACTAAATGAAGCAGGAAGCTCTTTCAAGATGAATCCTTTGAAACTTCAACAGGGTCTCGCATAAATTATATGAATTCCGCTTCCTACCTCTCGTGTTCCATGCGCGATGAGAAGGAAACGTGATTCCATTTTGGTTGAAAACTTTCAAGAACAATATCTGATATTCTAAAACTGAAACACGGCTTATGGCATCATTGATATGCTTAATGCTGACTTCTTCGCGAAAATAAATTTAGCGACTGGAAACAACGGAGTTTCCCCAGAAAACGGTTCGAATTTTGAATATATATAAGAATGAAGAAGGAAATAGACTTGTATGATTTATGCATGACGGGAAATACAGAACATAAGAAAGGGACGACAAATCGAAATGGTTTGAGGGCATTCGGAAGCAACATGTAAACTCAAGTTATCCACGCGTGATATTTTCGTCTCCTGCATCGAAATGTTTTACAACTTAAAGGCTGCACGTGATGAACCAGAATAAAATACCATTTCACTTTCAAATATATGATATTCACTGAAGTAATTGTACAATTAACATTACAGAATGCGTGCACACTGAGAAGGGCTCATCCCTTCGCTTATTGGTCTTCTTTTGTGACGTTTTACTTCTATAAAACTAATGCTATCACCTTGAAGTTAGCATGGTACCTGTATCAAGTACATATCGTCAAAAAATTCAAATTTGAGCATTTTAACTCAGTATTTCCTTAAACGTAAAATTTTTATACTGGAGATACAGGAAAATGTTGAAATTAGTCTATTATAAATTCCGTGAAAATTTCAATACGATACTTTAGTTTGGAATGATTTATTCTCCGCGAAAAAAAAGCAGCATTCGACTCGTCGAAAAGGATTGATGCTTCCTCAGAATGTCTCTCTTTCACCGGCAAGCGTTCACTCTAGAAAAATCGTCCTTCAATGCGGTCATTCAGCACAAGGTCACTCACGCTCCACGAAGAGCGGGGAAAAAAACAGACTCCCGATTACTGAGAAAGACGGACTGAATTCTGAACACCCTTTCTGCGGGAAGATTCGAGAATCCTCAGCCGCCACAAAACCTCAGTCGCATAGAACTTGATGGACAACGTAAAAATCGGCAATTAAATATGCATAGAAATAATTAACAACCGGAAAATATCCCAGGAAATTTTAAACACTATGGGTAGTTTACTTTTCCTCACCGTAATCCTTACCTTATAACAAATGCTTTTTCATAAGATCATCGGAACCGCATTAAAGAATTCAATTAATACAAAATTTAATGCACAATATCCTTCGGCGTTTCGAGACATAGGTTTCCCTCACAATAAAAAGTAGATAAATATGGTACATGAGCCCACTGTAACTACTGTGGGCAAGGCGATGAATCATTCTGAAACACGTACGCATAACAAAACAATAACGCACGTATAACAAACTAAACCTTTCACACACCAAACAAGTTAGCCTTGATTGCAAATCAACTACAAATTTTCCCTGCGCAAGGGATAGAAAAGATATTTTAAACAAGGCATAGATTAATTCTTATCCTCGCTATCGATAAAAATAAGTATCGCCAAGGCATTCGTACAATAGATTCCCTTTTCAAATTCCCTATCTATGGAAGGAACAGTATTCTACATCATTAATTATCTAATTTAGATTTTACTCTTTGCTTGCTAAAATAACTGCAAGGATGAGCTTTCAACCTAGCAAACTACATCGAGTGCTAAAGTCATTAGGGAAGGATTAGGGATTTTTTAAAAAATGTTAGGAATCAGTCGCCGTAAAAGTGGAAATAACGACATGCAAAGACACGATAAACTACTAGCCAGAGGGATGTGAAGATAGTCCACGGTACGTCATCCATAGTAAAATATTACCGTGTGTCAAACTTTCGGGGTAACTCCACGGGCGAATCAGCCAACAAACTTCTCGAGTTGAGACTTTCCAGAGATGGATAGGGCCATATCACCACCGAAAAGTGGTCTATCATTTCATGATCCATCAAGAGAAGGGTAAGGTTCGGGAAGTGGAATAAGAAGAGATAGCTCGTCATGCCTGGCGAGTGGAAAGGATCGAAATGCCAAAACAACTCTCCAATAAGTGCCAAAGACATACGGCTTGACCCAGGGCGGCTTTATGTTCATTTGATCAATTTGCTTCATTCTGCGCACCAGCCATAGAAACGTCTCGCTTAAAAAAAGACATCTGTTCCAGGCTGGAGAACGCCACGGATAGGTCACAGAAGACGGCCATCAAGATTGATGGAGGCAGCTTGGAAGACATAAGATCACACTCCCGCTAAATTCCTTTTCCACCAGACTAAGGGCTGCTCCGAGCACTAACCGGTAATAAATGGATAGTTTCGCCTCTTAAACAAAGATACTCCTTCATGGATGAACCCAGCAAAAAAATCCATCAGGCCTTTTTCTGTTTGTAACACTGAGTTTGTAACGATGCCGCAGAAGTTCAATAGAGAAAGCTACCCCATAGCTGAGCTAGGGAGATATTTTTTATAAAATATACTGGGAGTAACACAATTGGTCATACTCACTATACTGCCACATACATCTGTCGAATCTCTATGGTTATGAATTCCCTAAAGCTTATGATATAGTAAAGCATGTCATCTCAACAGCATGGCGATGCAGAATCACGGGGAATTATTTTTTGCCAGTAAAAGAAACATGTTATCATCTTATATACAACTAGCTGACCCGGCGAACTTCGTACCGCCTAACAATCAATGAACTTACAGTTTACTTACACCATTTATAAATCAAGAGCGGCTGTATCGTTTTTAATCATGTTTAATTTATTATAATAAAATAAGGATACAAATTCAATAAAACTACGTAAATGAGTACCAAAATTGCTTGTCAGAAAGACATTTTCTTTATTGAATCTACATGGGGTGGATCGGAGCACGTTTACGCGGATTTTTTTCAACAAATTTTCTTACGTTATGGCTTAAGAAATTTTGGGCATTGTGGTTTAATAAAGCCGTTTATGAAATAAAAATTATACGCATTCAGTTGTTGGCTATTTGCGTTATTAGCTGTAAAAAAAATGTTTTTAGGTCCAAGTCTGTTGCATACACTTGGCCCTTTCAGAGGGCAGGTTGACACAACCCCAGACCGACGCTTGACTGATGCTCAAAATCGTGCAAGAAAAGCCCCTATGAAGCAGCATTCGCATTAAATGACTTAAGGCGCGCCAGTTTTAGTATCTCTATTTGGAAAAAATGCACTGCGTAAACGTGCTGCATGCGTAAACGCACCACGGTGAGCCCTACACATTCGGGTTTAATGTCTTGCGTCGACCACCTTCTGATAAACAACAGTTTTTGTTTTGTATCAGGCGCAAGATGAAGCGGATGAAGCTAAATAAATATAGCGAAGCAAAGCAGTGACGCAGCGAGGGGAGGCTTTGGGGGATAAACCCCCCCCCCCCCCCCCCCCAAGAGCTTAGAGAATTTTTTTATGAAAGATTTTGTTATTAATATTAGGGGGACGAATGACTAACAAACAAAACATATTTAACTATTCACACAGCCACAAAACCCACTATTTTGAACCATTTACCTTAAAAAATGTCTGGGGGAAGTGCCCCCACACTTCCCGCTTACCTTAGCGAGTTTTCTATACCCTACAGACCCGTGGTATTAGCTGCGCCCAAAACCCCCTATCCTAGCTACGCACTTGAAGCGAAGGAAGAAATACAGAGGATGGTTTATCGACTCGTGAACATAGCACGCTAAATTGACCATGAGAAAATCATGGGTTTTCATTAGCACATGATCAAAAACAACATAAAAACTGAAAGAATGACCATGCGATTTTTTAATCGTTATCACGAATGCATAACGAATTTGAAATTGGATACGTTTAAGCTCAAAAAGGCATATGAGTTGAGATCATGGAATCTACGGAATGAGGACTTCCTAACCTTTGAATTTTCCTTTGAGTAAAGTTGCGTGAATCACATTCATCGCCAATTTTTTAATGATCACACACGTTCCGTTGGATAGTTATGGTTGGTTTAGGCTTCGAAAGATCATGAGCACAGAAACTACATTTTTCTGTAAATCGTGCCTTGGTAAGCCAGGTACGTCCAAGGACTTAAAATATTCAGATAGATAGTTGGTGATTTCGTCTTCGTTTGTTACACATTTAAAAGATTCGAATCTATGCAGAGTACGAACTATTTGAATTTACCTCGTTTTAGTCATCCACATCTTCGTTCTTGCTCGCTAAATCAACCATCTTTGATTCGGAACACGGAAATTACCGTTTGTCAACAATTGCTTGGAGATTTGTTTACAAACACGGTAGTGAAGTGTCAACTCGAGCTGGGCCACGGCTGGGCTTACAATCAGCTCGAATTAAATTTTAAAAATGTAATTTCAATTTAATTAATATTTTGAATATATTTAGTAATTAAAATGTTATATTGTTACTAAATTCAGTTATTAAAGTGGTAAAAACAAAACAAAGTATTTAATTTGTAGTTTTGACCGACTTATCAATTGTTGTGTTACTATAACTCCTAAAAGCATGTCCATAGGAAAGAGATGAATTTTTTTGTGAAATTATCCTTTTTTTAATGGCCTATATGTTAACCCCGCCTGAGACGAATCCAACGAACCAAATCTCATTGAAATCGGTGCAGCCGTTCTCGAGTTATAAGTGTTCTAACTAACACGATTTTCGACTTTCTTTTATATATATAGATTATCTATCTTTTTCCGAAGATTACTGACAAAATTAATTTAGCAACAGTACCAATTCAATTGGATGGATGTGCACGAGGTCGATCTATTTACGAAAAAAAGACATTCAAAAGGTAAGGGTGTAATGCGTGAAATTTCACGACATTCAATAATATTCCAAATCGATCTAAATTGACAAATGTCATTTTAAGAAATCTTCTGCGAGAATTTTCTTCCTCCGCACATTTTGACAAATGAGGTAGACTTCCATGAAATAACGCCGAACTCCACCTGTTGACATTCGGGCCTCGGCGTTTCAGCATTCCACTCGGTCAATGAAGAGCGGAACGTTATTTATCGATACATTAGCCACTGTTGATCCACAGCGGATCAAAACAGAAAACGGATCAAATCAACCGGTCGATGCCTAACTTCATCCTCTTTCCTGCTTCGAATTACCTCAGTGTCCTTTAGCGTACTCCTTTGATGCTCATGAATGCAAAAAAAAACAATGACCGAGAATATATTATAAAAATATTTCGATCTGCTATTATAAAGTGTATACCAAAATGATTGAGAAAACCATGAATACGTAGATTGAAAAGTAGCAAATACCAACAAATACCATCCCAGAGGCGACGGTAGAAAATTAAGGTAGGATGAATCCGTAATGCTTCCAGAGTGCAATCTACCAATATTATTCATATGCTATAGAAGGGGATCGATATTGGCAGATAAATCTTTTTGCTGAAAAAAAACAGAGCATTTGAGTTTGAACATCGATAGAAAATTTACCAACAACGGCTGCATCAAAAGCCAGTTATATTCCCAAAATAATTTAGTTCATTTTGCATTAAGAGATATCATGTATATTTTTACTCCACTTAAAGTGAAATATTAATCAAATCGAGAAATTAAAATGTTTTCATATTTATGACATCGTAAAACGCTCAATGAGTCAAATGTTGATGTAATTAGCTCTAACATTCAGCTGCTATTCAATCACTGAGCTTCGAAATTGTGCATAATTTTTTGATGTCCGAAGGATGCCTTCCATCGAGTAGTAGTCACCTGAAGAATTTTTAAGCTTCTACTTGGTAGTAATTGAAATGGATGTACGGACGCGCTATAAATGTAAGAAAATGGTAAAAATACGAGAAAGAATAGACCATTTGTTTGAATGTCATTAATTACTCATCTGAAAGCACGTCGCAGGGTCCCAAGCAGGGCAGTAATTTTTTAAGCGAGTATGTATTCCCTCTTAAAAACAGCCAGCCTTAAATATTATATTGGATATAATAATGCGAGACAAATAAACTATGAATATGGTTAGTAATGAGTCTGGCCCCTGACCCCAACGACGGCAGGTACTTAAACACTAAGGCAAGTATTTCTGAATATAAAAGATAGGCCAAGGGGACCAAGTATTCTAGTTTGAAAGAGCATTCCCTAAAAACTGATGGATTGCTTCATTAAAATGGAGCCAGATATTTATGAAGCACCTCTGTATCGCCTGTAATTGCATATAAATCAATCCCAAAGCATGCCTATGTGATTTAGATTCTCGCAACGTTCAAACATTGACAAAATCAGAGCAAGACAATGTTCTCTATTGATCATAAAGAAAGTATTTAAAGGACTAATCATAATTACCTCCCGTTTTTCAATGATTAGTACACGATTGAATGATATTGAGGAGTAATCAACCATGAAGGTGATGATCGGGCCACAATTCATTAACCCCCGGGTAAATTTGAAGCCACTTAGAATATGAACATCATCCGTTACACACGCCGCGGAAAAAATATGTTTTCCGTCACTAAAGCAATTGGTCCTTAAAAAAATGTCGAATGAATTCATTAAATGCAAACCACAATTATCGGAGCACGCCTGAATGAAGGCCAAATAGTAAATTGTTGATGACCCTTTCACTTTACCTGTATGATTGCTACCGGCACGCGAAAAAGCAAGACAGAAGGTAGAAAAACAGAGGACAAATAAAGGTCACGGGAATTCGCTCCAGGATCGTAAAAAAAATAATGCTCGCTTGCTGAGAGAGCGATGAATGGCTACCTTTTCGCAAAAAGCTGGGTACGGAGAGGTAAAGAATCGCGATCACTATAGAAAGCACTTAACGTGGACATGAAGTGGAAAATACGGATGCAACAATACCTCGTAAAGGCGCATAATGGCCAACAGTCGGCCAATAAAGCAAGAGGGCCACACCTAAGTGTGATGTTCAGATGGAGGTAGCAGACTGGAAGGCTTTTACATAAAAGAAGTGGAACTCGAGGGAGAGACTTACGGATACAAATTAACGAGTTGTCGACAGATTAGAAGATGGATATTTTCCACGTCCTTTCCCGTGACCTTTTATACGGTTCAGAATGGGCTTTCATCGCAAATGCAAAACCTTCTCAAAGGATGGTCCAAAATGAAAGCAGTTTGAAAGTCCTCCATCGAAAATATTAGATAAACTTGGAAAGTAATTCAATAGTTAAGAGCCATCAATTTCATCGACTGTAAATTTTATATTTTGGGACAAAATTTTCAGTCGCTATCCAAGTAGCTACATCATTTACTTAAATATTCCGGAGGCAGCAATACAGTAATTCATATCAAATTGCTGCAATATTATCAAATTGCTGCAATATTATTACTCTAGGATTTACTTCTAGCACCGGCATAGCTATTGAAATGAACTAGAAGCCAAGATTATTGCATTTACCACATGAAATGTAGGACCCAATTCTGAGGGCATACACAAATAGTTTGAAATTTTTAAAAATATTACTTAGTTCCACAGTTACACTCCTGCTAAAACATTAGATCACATAATGTATACGAATTAATGTAAGACCAAGGAGCAAATATCGAAATATTAATTTATAGAAACAATGCACCTAGAAGATAAATCCAACATTATTTGCACTGTACTCGAAATATAAGCACTTATATATGGAGAAGATTAAAAAATGGGGAACATATTTCCACGCGTTTGAATGGTTCATAAGACTTTAAATAAGGTCCTATTAAGTTGCGATTTTTAAGTAAATATCCAAGACAAGATTCTAGGATATTGGGAAGGCTTGAAGACATGAGAATCAGATTATATGAAGAAAAAATGCAAGCCTTAAATTGGATCAAATCAGAGGAAAGGGATAATTAAAGGTGAGGACCATAAAATTTCACCCTGAACTCACAAAAAACTAGAGCAATTCCACCACACATGATAGCATATTACTAAAACTAATTCAGAGATAACTCTCAGGAATAGTTTCAATCACATCATAATAAGTACAGTTATGAGATGCTGAAACCGCTCAGAGTCCAAAAATTGCATCATTCAACAGCGAGCTAATTTAACCGAAGACATTTCTTCACCCATTTTCTTAAGCGCTGGCAGCCTACATCATGCCTATATTTACGCACATCATAATCTTTAAATTAAGAAGAGCAAAGTCAGGTGCTCGAAGTGGTTTCACACGCGTATGGGTGTTGGATTTACTACGAAATGCAAAACCTCACTCAAAGCAGAATGCTACCGTACCAAATCGCCCTGATCGATCATAATGTTGACATCGTAGTCATCGAAAGTATTCTAGATGAAGGAACTTTGGACAAATCATTTTGCTAAATTCATTTATTTTCTCTAAACAGGTTCAGGAATTTATGAAACACTACCAATAATTAACCTTGACATGTTTGCACATTGAAAATCTTTTAATTACACTCAGAATAAAAATTAAATAAACCTTTACCTAGATCTTCTATTGAATGTGTTACTCATTAATCCTTAACTAACTCCCACATCTGTAGGCGTTGTGGTCAAATCAATAATATTTTTATACAAAATACGCGGAAATTACCATTATTTTATTGAAACACACGGTATTTAATTTAACTAAGATGTGGAAATGTTTAGAGCTCGTTCGTTTTACATTTCAAGAGGGTTTACCCATTCTATGATCAATATGCTTCTAACCAGCATAGATACTTATATCTTAAGAGTCAAGATTCATACAAGTTTGAAATTGTAAATATCTAACAACTAAAATATGTAGGCAAAATAGGAAATTAAAAAGTAATTGTACTTCTATTGAATGTGTTCCAATTTTTTTACGTAAAGCCTAAAGATATTAAGAAAATGAACAAACACCGACTAAAATTTCTGAGATATTCACCCAAGCAAGAGATGTTTTT
The DNA here is from genome assembly GCF_921293095.1 of Ischnura elegans. Classification (NCBI taxonomy): domain Eukaryota; kingdom Metazoa; phylum Arthropoda; class Insecta; order Odonata; family Coenagrionidae; genus Ischnura; species Ischnura elegans. The sequence continues at coordinate 135,183,954 of NC_060246.1, forward strand.
CTTTTACAAAAACGTCCAAAATATTTTAAACATTCAGTCACCTAGAACTGTAATAATTAGTCATAAAAATTTCATATTCACGCTGTTTGGTGGCGAAGACGCTGCATTGTTAAGACACAAGTCAAACAAGTCCTGGCACGTCTGATTTTAAGCAACAGCCGCTTCTGCTAGGCAACGCATAAAAAAATTACTGAAATGTTATTAGATGAATTCATAATAAAAGTTGAATAAAGAGGTGCAAAGACAAAGAACGGATTTACAGCTATAATCCGTTCCCATTCTAATTAAACTGAAAAATGGGAGGCGCATCCTTTATTCACACCCAGCCACTGGTTGGAATATAAAAAACTGCGCGATACGGATGAGCGAAACAAAGACTGCAGTTTCAAGCTACTTTCAAGGTAGTCTTAGAGGTGGTAAAGAAAATGAACGATGCATTGCACCAGAATAGCGAGCGCAATACATTAGCACTCGAAATACGATTAACATTTGCCGCCAAAAAACCATGCTAGAAGAACAAATTATTTTGACAACGGTCAATGCCGACAGCATGCATTAATAAGTCCACTATTGTTCTTACAACAATTACATTGTAGGGCAAAGAAGCGGAGTTCTTACCGGCAATTCTTAATCACAAGATGGCATCCAGCGATGAGTGGGGAAAAAAATTAAGTTCCACCTGAAATTCGCGATAATAATGTTTTCTGCGAACTCAACTAAGCGCTAAAAGCTAGAGCATTCGCGGCTGGTCGGCTAATTGAAAGTCTAACGGCACCTGAGCTAACTTGAGCTACTTATTGAGAACAGGTGGGAACACAGAAGGCAACAAATGGGAAGCATTGTGGGGAATGCACTAGAGCGGGTAAGTGGAATGAAAGCCGATATGAGCTCTCTCGGTACCAAAGATGCTTCACTGAGCGCAGATCGCATTATAACAATAAGTACGAACTATAGCAACAGATAGACAGCATTTAACGAAGCAGCTTTGAAAGAATTGTAATTAAAAATGTACAGAGGAAAACTCACTGCCAACTCCGGATCATCCAATGGAACACCTTAACGAGTAGAACATACCGATCCTTTACCTTTTGAACATGTTACTATTCATTAAAATCTTCAGAAGGTCCACTTAAAATACAATCGTGAGGAAAAAAAACGATCTAGCAATAAGGAAGATATTTCATTACTTCTGCATAAGTGACACATTAATATAATCACAACACCAGGACGAAAATGACACAGGAATACTAAATAGTCAAATAATGCCAGTGGATCAAGTATTAGGACACAAAAATATCAAAGAAGGGAGGAAATATAATACCAAATCAACACGAAAAACTATCCTCGCGCAGACAATTTACACAAGAGATTCCACGCTATGCTTAACGGAGACATTTTTTTAACGGAAGGGTCACCTTAATTTAAGAAGATAACTTTCTTTATATTTTTTTATATTTTCTATATTATTAATACGAGTCATTGCCTGATCAATAGCGTTTGGAAATCGGAATTTGAAAAGGGAATTTGAAACAGAATACTCAAGAAAATATTTGCATTCCAATTCACAGAGACACATAAATAACGGTCCTAAAAATAAGCTTTAGAAACGATATATTTCAGCAATCGAGCTGTTCCAGATCTCTCGCGCACTTTCTATTTTCTAGATATAACTATCCGAGGGCGTTCTGTACATACATTGCAACTAGACCCAATGTCCGAAGCGTGACATCGTAAGCCATAGCAGCTTATTTGGGAATTCGGGTGACAATCATCCGTGGTATATGGTTCATACCTCGTCAAGAATAAGCAATTTATTTATATAGATTTCAAGTGAGAATATAATTTTTAACATTGCTGGTAACTTATTTATAGTATAATTTGACGTTGGAATTAACTGACCAACCACTTGGGGCACTGCAGAAGGGCATATCGATGAGATCTCTTTCAAAGCCTCTTTATTATGGCAAAAATGAACGGTAGTCTCTCAATAAATTTTAATGAAACGTTTCCTTTGCAACAATGGTAGGTAAGAGTTTTTTCATTTCCTAGTCCCTCAAAAGAGATACACTGGATAATAGTGCACACAGATTTTATCACAAAATCTGATATTTCATTGCAAAGAGGTTCCTAAATCTATTCAGGATTCATTGCTGGGGTCCAAGAAAAGTATAAAAACTCGTCAACAAATAAACAATACATAACTAGGAAATTTGACAAGGAAGGAAGTTACATTGCTGCATTGCGCTCAGCACAAAATCAAAGATATGGAGCGAATACGTAAGATTGAAACTTTTACAAATACGTAGGTCACTGCTCAAACTACGGGAAGGCAAAATAGAATGCAGAAAAAGGACCTAACGAGCATCATATACCCAAAGTTAGCAAATGATAATGTCCATTTCTTTCGTGCTTATTTTATTCACATTCAATCGCATGAGCCCTATATTCCACGCACAACCTTTTAAAAATATTGGAGAGCATTTGGCCTGCGAGAATGACACGTGTGTCGTTTTAAAAAGAGACCCTAGTTACAAACGTCGAACGGGAAAGCTACGTTTGTAAACAGATATCCTGGAAGTGAGCGAGACCCTCGTTATGTGCAGAGAATTGGGCGCATGGTCAGAACAGAGATTTGAATGCCCCCCTTGATTGCGACAGACCCATACACGATTCCTCGCTTTATTCCCGCTCCTATTCACACGATGAAAGCCGGCGATGGAAGCTAAAAAATATCTGCAGCTGGAGAGCAGATAGCAGAGGGAAATACCTAGTAAATACGTGAGAAATCCCCAAATAATAAGTTCTCAAATGAAATGAAGGCATACAATGGATAGCAAATAATAAGTAGATATTATGCAATTGGCACCAAAGATTTTTGTACTGCAACTGTGGAAAATGTTAAACTCTGATCAAACATCACACGTTAACATGGATTGTTTAGGATGGAGAGAGGAGTGCAAAAACTATGCGGAGGATAAAAACAATTTTTTTTATAAGTCGCTAATAAAGAGAAGAGGAAATATTTAGCAAGAAGAAATATAACAACGATCTGAAAGCATTGGAGTGCTCCATGTTCGAATTTTTTTAACAAACATCAGCATCATCTTTTTTCATTTTCCAGGGTCAGAGTCAATCTCTACATTAGGTTATCAGAAGTAAGCTTTGGGTCAGGTAATATTACATGGCTATATCTGTGGAATTCCACCACCGAACATTGGAAAAATATCTCAAAGATCAGGAAAGGATTAGTGGAAAACTTACTAGACCATACCTCCAAGTGTGTAAAATATCGGAAACTTTCCTGTACGTTATAAGAGCGATTTGGCGACAACCTCTAATCGGCACAAGCTCTTTCAATAAAACCACACCACGCTACTTTCAAGGGCACAAGTCGTCTTTGATGGTCATTAATGACCACATGTTCGACTGGCATGACATTCGAAAGTGGGCGTTTCCCAGATAGTTAATAAGATTACGTGCTCAAGGTGACGACCGCAAATTTTTTTATTACAACAGAGGAAATACTGCAATTAAGACACGCCACCAAGTGAATTCTCTCCCATTGTAATCAAAGACATTAATGCCCCTCCTTAAATTTAGATGAAGCTAGAAAGGCATTTCTAATTTAATGAAATTCAATGATTAAGGTTGGATTCAATAGGTGAAGGTAGAGTTCATGCCGGATTAAGCTAAAGGTAAGTGGGATCCACGCATTAAGGGTAGGAGAGCCAATTACTTCCCATAGAATATGCGCTTTCCTTGCGTTTATGGAATGTTTTGTATTTTTGTTGAAATAACTACATAATTTCTCTATTTACAACAACAGAATAAGCATATACCTGTGAATCCATGGAAAAAACAAAGACCTTAGTTGTTTTGCACTCATGAGGAAAATCCTACCCTCACAAAACTCGGAACATGAAACGCCTTGGGCCTCAAATAAAAACTTAACGTGACGCCGCCCGTGGTAGGTATGATTATCGGCAGCCGGGTATGTCATCAACGAGGGCAGTCCATCAGCATGCCTTCACGTCCGTAATCACCGAACCGTTATCTCGCGCAGCGAAGAACTGAACAAAAAAAGCTGACACGGTAAATCGCGATGGGTGGCCAATTTAAATCGCCTCAGAGGCGTTAGAGAAATAATTTCCTTGCAGTTCCCATCCTACCTGCATCTAATAAAACTTTACTTCAAATCCGCACCTTAAAATTCCGAACCGACCCAGGTTTCAATACAGTTGTCAAGCAGATGATGGCACAAAAAGTTAATATATGAATCTTTTGGGGATATTCTCATTATTTTTCGCGCCGCAGGCGCATTTCCGCTGTACCGGTGAACCATGTTCACCACAACCAGCCTGTTCACATTGCTATAATATCCAGCATTTGTGTGCTGTGCGTGGGTAGTAGGTACGTTTGTTTGTGACAGCAGAAACTTACACACTAAACTGAAAGCATTGAAAATCCAGGTTGCAGAAAACAAAATTATCCGTCGAACCATCAATGCCCCATGGTTTATGAGCTATTAAAACATTCGAAAAGATCTAAATTTTATCCCGATATTAATTTATTATATGAAAATTGCACTAAAAAAATTAGAAACTTCCTTCGCTGCTACTAAAAATCCTTTATTATAAAATTTCTGGGAGCACGAACTTCCTAAAAAACATAAATACAGATTCCCTAAACCTAACCCTTATCCCTAACCCCTAATTATCCCCTGCACCATATGCCATGACTCATTTTAATTATAACTAAGTGATTACTTGTTGCCAGAAACTAACAAAAAAAATTAAACACCCAGGAGACAGCCAGTTCTGGCTGGGAACTGCGGAGCCAACACCGAAGAGAAATACGTGCGAGTGAGATAACAGGAATTAAAAGTGAGGATTTAAAACAAAAACAACATTTCATTATGAATGTAAGCAACTTCCATAAAGTCAATCCCGACGTAATTATTGATATCCCATCCCACCGCTGATTAAGGATTAAGAGCGTATGTTGGTGAGAGATTTTTGAAAATGATTTCCTCGGTGAAACAAATCCGCGCGCCGCGCAGACCGGCAAACAAGAGACGGACAGACACATGGCGAAAGGTGAGAGGAAAAGTTGCGTCAGCCGGCACACGGCTTCGGTATCCCTGGAGACGTCCCAAACACACGACGAAAACAATTTCCCAGTGTCCCAATGCAAGTGAGAGTTAAATGTATCGCAAGTGTTCAAAGGGAAGGTTGGCGATCGCGGCTGGCAAATTGCAATGGAGAATTCTAATGGCTCACATACTTCCCTTTCCATCAATTCGGATTGATATCATCACCATCATATTTGTATCCCTAGAGTCGGAATTAATTAAATTGCTCTCTCTAAAGACTCGAAAAAAAAGTCGAGTTACTCAAACCTATGACATCCAGCCGAAAAATTTCACCTACGATACACAAGAATACGCAAAAATATGGAAAACATCCTGCATATTAGCAATGACCCTCATACGACCACCGCAAAATATAAGCCATATGTTGGGCAGGAAATGGTGACTGAATGTCGCAACATCCGCGGGAATGATTCATACTCCAACTCCAATCCCAAGGGTAAATATCTCGAAGAGATTACACAGAGAATAATAAAAAAAAGCTAACAAAAAATACACATATTATCTGATAGGGCACCGCCAACGTATTTCGCTTTGGGCTTATATACCGCAAGATAGAAATACTATCAGCAATAACCCCACATATACACGCAAACGGATCACACATGAAAGCGGCAACAACAATAGGAGGGCCATCACGCACAACAATAACAACGCAGCAATGATGTAGTACATACTAGTGCCTCCTTAACAGGACAGCAAATGTAGTTGGTATACCCTACCAGAGTCAAATCGGACCCAACAATGGGATGTCTAACAACACACTTCAACATAGCTTTGGAAAGTGTGGGGTACTTACTTCTTTTCCAGTGCCGACTTGAGGCCAGACGTTAATAATATTATCCTTCCGGCGCCCCCGGCGAAGCTTTTCCACGCCGGTCGGCGGCGGTATAGGCGGTTGCGGCGTGCCCCAAGTCCGGGGCCGGTGAAGCTGTCTTCCTTTCGCGGAAACAAGCGGCGGACGATTGCTCGCGAGGAGAGGAGCGGAGATCTCAAACTCAACCCCACCCCCTTGCCACCCCACCTGCCCCTCCTCTTATACCTCCCCTCCTCTTCCTCCTCTCTGAAAACACCCCTTCTTCAACTCTCAAACACCACCACCTTTCGACCTTCGCCAACTCCAACTCTCCTCTTTAACCCCGCCGTTGACACAAAACGCAATCGCGCGCGTGGGGTTTCGGGAAAGAGGAAAAGAATGAGGAGTCAAAAGAGACGTGGGAGGCGAAATAAGGGGGGGGAAGGAAATAAAGAATACTGCGTCATGAATCTGAAGCGCCTTCCGCGTGGTTTGGAGTGTACCGCACCTCCGGACGTGGGTGTGGACAGGAGGAAGGAGGGGAAAGTGCAAGGAAAGCGGGGAAAGGAAGGAAGGGAGGGGAAGGGGAGGTTTGTTGGATTTGTTCGCGCCTGCGCAGTAAACGCCTCGCGGCCTCAGTGGATATTTCTCTCCACGAACACATGTATTAACCCCTTCCCCTGCTACCCTAATCTGCCAACCGATCTTCTCCTCCACCCTCTTTGTCCTAGGCCTTCCGGCCCCCCCATCCGCCGCTGCCTTCCCTGACCTCTCCCTCTCAAATCTTTTCGTCCCGCCCACCAGCAGCCTCGGTGTTGCCAACCGCCAGCGGTGGCTTCTGTTGTTCTTTTTTTTGTTGTTCCGAGAAGGGAAAGGGATAAAAATTAACTGCTGAACCTGTCTTGATTTTCCACTGCGCTTTTGGAGTGTGCTGGCATCTGCGGTTTCCTGAGGGCTCAAGTGGGCGATGTAAAATATACCTGCCTACCGAGTTGGCGGGGAGAGTCTGATGACCTAAAGTCCTGTGGTAACGTTTTCTCGAGAGGATGCGTCACAAAAACGCTGCCCAACACGACAAGAAAAAGTTACTCTCGCATCTTTCAATAATATATTCCATAAATAGGTGATTGGGAGACATGGTAAATATTTTACCTGAAAATTGTCACCGTTAGGGTGAATTGACTTTCTCAATTTAACTTTTCTCGCAAAAAGTCGAATTTTCGCGTTCGAGATGTTGTCTCGGTAACCAAAACAAAAATTATAAGAAAAAAAGCAAAACCAAAGATTCGTATTTTACGTAGTGCCAAGATAATATATATATTGCCATTATAATAACTTATTTCGAGATAATTTGTAAGAGGCTTCGTCAAAATTAGAAGTATATTACGCTAGTAAAAAAGAATCACTACTTGAATCACTCATGGTGATCTTTTGGTAATCTCTGATTCAAAGAATTCCTACAAGCGATTTCCCTGGCACAGTAGGTACGAGACCTCACGTCAATGAAAATATTCATAACGTAAACACACAAGCACAATGCCATAGCATATACTTTATTGACAGGCCGCTGTTTACAACACTTATATATCCCCTTTTTGAAAGCGAGCTAGAAATTATGAAACACCGGATTTATTATTTATGTCTACCCGGTACAAACTTCCAAAGAATTTTTTGATTTATTCTCCCTGTTACTTCAGTACTGTAATTAAGTCCCATACGAATGGTTCCTGACTGCAGAGAGTATAATATATTTTTTGCTTCACTACACAATTTCCTCTGCCTTCCCATTGAAGTTTTATCTTTAACAAGAGCGAGCCTTGACTTCATGAGATACAGCTTCGTTGATAATCTCACGAGGAGTAACATTTGGAAGGCAGATGCCAGAAAATCTTATCAAAATAAATAAGAAGGCATGAAATGAAAGAAGAGATGTAGAAGGCTCAAAAGGGCATAGTTAAATAAACGAAATCTTGATTTCCAGCAAAGTTGAAAAATAAAGATGTAAAGTTGATTGTAATTTAATTTAAAGATGTAAAGACTTTATGCGGATATTGGTGGCATTTCTGGTTCCTGAAGGATGAAAACTTCAGAGATAACGGGAAGAAAGAGAAAAGATCCCCCGCGACGGTAACATCAAGGAGGAAGATAATGATGATTTATGCCAATAAAAAGATGCTTAAGCTAGAATCACGCCATTATCATGGCATTTGGACAAGAAAGATCTTTAAAAAAAATGGGAAGTAGTCGGCACTGCTTTCTCCGGTCTTTTTTCTCCAAAGCTATTTTACATCGAAATCGCTGTTTACTCACTTCGTAAATTTAATATCGGCTATAAACATAAAATTGAAGCACTTACGTTTGAGTCGCCGCATCCCATTATCAACTGAATATATGAGGAGGGAAGATCATAAAATTTCATCGGGATTTCAGAGTTCCACCGAGAAGGCATTGGTCATTTGCTCATAATTAAATATTAATGGCTTTCAAAACGAAATATTTTTAGGCACCATATAATATAAGCGTCTCAAATTATTGAATGAGAACTGTGTACGAACCTTCCTCAAGGTCAACAAAATTTTCTGCCAGTTCGAAGTGGTTTTCAAATAAGAGTATAGTTCTCTTTATCGCCCAACCAAATCGAAAAATATGATTGACTACTCACTGTAAAACTACTGACGATAATTTATTCAAAATAGTACATTAAAAGACTATTTCAGCATACATATTTATTCCTAGTTTTTAATATATTGGATTAATCGTGTACTCATTATTACAGAGTAAATTTTTATCGAGTACTTTTTTCACTATTTAGAGACAATTATGACTTGGAAATGAAGAATATGAAATATAATGCAGCGATTTACGTAAAAATACTTATTCGAAACACCTCATGGGTTTTGAAATGAGTGCCGCAGGTGATACGGAAGCAGTGGCGCGAATACGGGGGATGATGGGATAGATTCCCCCACCCCCAAGCTTCAGAAAAAAAATATTTATAGCTGTTGTCTAGTTTTGACATGTATGGTATGGTATTTGGAGGAGGCGACCGACAGCTGAGGTCATTTGCGCCATGAGGGAAGGGTGTGGAAGGAAGGGTGGAGAGAGACCCGGCGTCGGCATTAGCCTACTCTTAACGAAAGGCGCCAAGGGGACCACGGCTTAACGTCCCATCCGACGGACGGAGTGTTGCGCTTGAAATGTCCTCCACACAACACTCAAGCAGGGATCGGGCAGTCTCTGAAAATTCTCTGCCACTGCCGGGATTTGAACCCGAGCCCCCCGGGTGGGAAGCCAACACTCTAGCCACCACACCAACCCGATCCCCTTTTAACATGTAATAACTCCATCTGCTTAAAGTTAAATAATTAGTGCCAAAATGATGTATGTATTTCTAGGCATGTCATTTTTCAAAAATTTGCCGTTGACCCCTCCCCCAACCCTATCCTTCGTCGCCACCCCAGGCCATCCCATCCCCCCCGCCCCCAAAGCATACTCCTAGTAACGCCACTGTACGGAAGCAAATAATTTCCAATGACGTAGAGCTAATAAAACTTGCTATAGTATCTTTCCTTGGCCTAAAGTCTTCCCAAGCAACGAAACTTCGTCCAAAATGCATGTTGTCTCTTGGTGCAAGGTGGGGATATCAAGTGACTTCAACAAAGCAAAATATCCATCTGAATAAATTAAAGATATCGGTGTACTATGCGAAGCAATCTGAAAATCATGAAGCGAAAGCTATGCATTTCAAATCGGTGGTAAGTTAGACATTAGAATTTAGGTACAGAGGAAATGCCTAATAAACGGAGACTCAAAATCCCGCCAGAGAAAAGAGTTAAGTCTCCTATCATTATGACGTCACGCTTGCAGTATCAAAACTACAGTCATCACCGCAGCAACCGACGCGGTAAAACCCAAAGAAAATGAAGACCTCGTAATAAACAACATATTATCATTCACATTTCCATTATTATTAACACGACTCATTTTCACAACCCCCGCCTTCTATCCCGTCCACTGCCCTGATGCTTATTTTTCATTCGCAAAAAATTTTCTTGGGTATTTCATATCACGCCTGATAATACGTAGCACACAAAGGTAGAAACATGTGTAGTCTCTTTCGTATAAAAGAATATTGTGAGCAGTGGTGCAGAATACCTTAGCCTCATTTAATCACCTTATGATTAAAATTTTTACTCAATCATTTGACTTTCTTGTTCAAAGACAGAACCTTATGTTAACGCGCATGATCAAAATGGGAGTAGTCCCAGTAATAAAAAGTAAAATGTAAAAGGTTCTCGTACCACAAAATGTTTACTTTATTATTTTATCATCTCCCGTTGTTACTTAGAAAAATCTAGATCCCAATCTACACCCCAATGCCTCTTCCTTCCCACATCATTCTTGACTAAACCGAAGTGGGTAAATGTAAGTTACAACTTCCCCTGCAATTCGGGAACTTCTCCTTCTCTACGCTTAGCCCAAGAAAATGTTGCCTTGATGATGTCAATTACCTTTCGGAACGAAGAAAACGAATATTTGTCAAGATTACCAGCGGATAATGCAAATACTGGCGCCATGTATTAGCAGAGGCTGAAATTCTTAAGGTAGGCAATGGAGATTAGCTTCCACTCAATTAAGCCTATAGTACAGGAAAGAATTGCTTGCGGAAGGTCTTAAAAACTATTGAAAGTCCGAAAAAGTTGTTTTTATGATTGATGCGCAGTCCGAGCTGTTGTTTGTGGAATATTTTAATTGCTTTTCAGAGTCCTAAAAAGGCAATTCACGCAAAAAAAAAAGTTATCATGAATAAGGCTTCACTATCTATATGGTTCCTGCAAAGGTTCATATTCCGGCCATGGGCGTACCCAGCGAGGGGCAGGAGGAGGCAGCTACCCCAAGAAGCAAAAATTGGAAATGTCTTTAAGGAAAATAACATTTTTTCAAGCAAATAATTTTTTTTAATAATAAAGAGCTGTTACAGTTTCCTTAAAATGTTGATTTCATTCATTTTTTACCATGGTTAAATCTTACCTACAACGTGAAAAACCATGGATTGCCCTCCCCTATTTTTGATCATACAGGTACGCCCTAGATTCCGGCCATGAGTCGAATTGAATAACTCGATCCAAATGGAAAATTTTGTAACCGAATCATTCTCCTTGATGCGTCATGACTTTGGAACGATATGGAAACGCCCGTGCGAAAGAAGACGCCTCCGAGTTCCGGAAACGATGAATAAACGTCACACTGGATGGATGTCGGATGACGCAGGCGGGCGAATTCGCTGGGGAGACCGCTACATACATGAATGAAAACTGACAGTCGAAGAGCGTCGAGTATCCTTATTGGCAGCCAGGAGATCAACACTTCGGCCCAGGAGGTTCGATCGAACGCAAAGTTATTCCACTCGACTCACCGTAAACATCCGCTGAAAAATACTCCACGAATAAAATGAAGACCACGCGATCGGCCTAGCCTCTGGCAAAATTCTAAATGCAAGGACGGCGGAAATAAAAATTCGATGCTGTATGGATGATTCTTCCAAGGTGTCGATGAAAAGATACCTTCATTTCCATCTCGTTCCAAAGGCAAATAATCCACTGACTTCGCAAAAGGCTGGGATTGCTTCACATCTTCACGTGTTTAGAGATAGTAAGTGGGGTAAGACCTTGATCCTTACTTTCACGCGGCTGGCCAAAAAAACGCTGACTACGATTTCAGCGAAGTCGAAGTGTTCGCGAGAAGTGTCGTTGATCGATGAATAGATTTCAAATTACCTCTAAAATTGTGAGAAGAGTATTGATTTACGCGTTTCTGATAGTGTTTGTAAATATTTCCATAAAACAAGAACTCCAGGAACTCGCCCGATGTTAAATCACTATGAAGAAATACCTACGATAAGTAAGCTGAAATGATTCCGACTTTCCGTAGAAAAAAACATTTAAAAATTTTTTCTGGCTAAATTATTTTTTTTATTAAATTTTTCGTTCAAAATGAAATTAGATAGGTATTCTAAGACGTTGAATTGAATAAAAAATAATTAAGTACAAATATAACCCAATAAAATGCTGATGTATGAGAAAAATGATCAATGAGAACAAGAAAAAACGCTAGGTTATGTAAATAAATGTTTAATCATATTATGTATTTTTTATTTTAACGAACTACACTCCATTATCAAATGAAATCCACCCTTTTGAAACTAAACTTGGTTCGAGCGAAGGTCAAGGAGGTTCTGCGTGATGTAAACTCGAGTTTTTTACTAGAGGATCAGGAAACTTCTCAAAAATTATTTTCTCATTGCAAATAATTAATTCTTTAGCACTATAAAAGATGATGACCAATGGCTTTACCTCAATAACCAGGTGCAGAAGTAGAGGGATTCTCAGAACATTCTTCCTCCTTTCATCATCAACATTTGCGCCATCGTTGCTTCGCTTGATCTCGGGCGGCATCTGCGCTTCGTCCATCATCAAATTCGCGAAGATTTTAGCCGCTTCACTTAGCGACGTCGAGCAAACAATCAAGCTGAAAGAGTCTAAACAGCCATGATAAAAAAAAGAAATAACACGTGCTGCCATCTTATGATAGGCGTTTCCATGGCAGCATACTCCGGTGACCTTTATTTGCGTCTCTCTCCATTGGTAATTGATCGCTGGCGGCCCTAATCATTGGTCTGTTTTGCAAGAGATTAGCTTGCTCCAATCGCTTGCTCCGCTGGGTAGCAACACAACTCATCACTAGATAGATAATAGAATCATGGCAACGGTCAGATATTTTTCTAACTTAAAGGACGCTAGATACTAAAAGCAAGTCAAGTACGAAAATATTTCGATACATATTTATTAACTTAAATGCTTAAGTTTTATCGTCGAATAAATATTAACAAAACAAATAAATTTTAGTCATAAAAGAAGTCACACATACCAAAAATACCCTATACACCTTATATAAATGATACATTTCATGCTACTGGGTTCTGAATATCTGCTCATATATGTCACAAAATCGCAATGTATACATATACGACAGATTTTTTTTAATGAGGAGAAGAGTGCCACAGATGGTCGAAATGGAAAGCAAATTATTAAGCGGTCAATAAATACTGTAAGCAGTTATGTTCTAATTAACTTGACTTTACATGCACTACCATTAACTGAAAATACATAACATACAAGTGATTTATTGATCATGAGACCGGTTTCCACCTCCTACCAAGTCTTACACAAGAATATACTTGAAATTCGACGATTGATGTTCTTCCATGTCCCTGCCTATGTAAATTCATACATCGTTGAAACTGTCGGCAACTTGAATACACATTGCATGTACTGCGATACATGACCTGGCTTAAAAGAATGAAATACTGCAGACTTTAATGGTAGGTAATCGTGTTATCCAGCGTGAACGATGGCAAAGAGAGAGAGGCCACTTGTATCTCCGATAACTCTCACAACCCAGTTAGCTTTCATCAAGAACAATTTCGACGTGAAAGTGAGTTTATCGTGACGATTAGCATCTCCTAAGATGATAGCGGGAGGTAAACGGCATGAAGAAGGTGAAAGGGTGAGGATGAAGAAAGCAGGCATTATCCTTCGTCCATATGATCACCCTCCTCATCCAAACTGCTCCTAACAAGACCAATTCACTGTTTTTTAAGGGCTGAGTTCTCCCATGACCTGCATACAAGGCACGTACTGTTCTTTCATTCTCCATTAGGTTTTTCCAAACAGGCAGGTTAAATAATGGCTTCGGCTTCTCCACGGGCAAAACTTGCCTCAGGGCCCCGGCACTTAAGATCACGAGAGCGTGTCATTGATAAAATAATTGTTAGGTCATTTTGAGAGAGCGATCAGTAGCCGAAGTGATTTGTGCTATTCTAGACAGGTAGTTGGATTGATACCGGAGACTTCAAACGCGGAAGGCAGGAGAAAAACCCTGCTTCTGTAGGTTAGGCCGTTCTCAATAGAATCAATACATTTACTTGCTTCTCTGCCATGCATAATTTTAAAAAAACTTGAACCGGGTTCGATGTTTAAATCGTCATTCTCAGGTACAAAGAGGGGTGTTTGCTTTTCGAAATTTAATTGAGGATACTTTTTAATACGCGCAATTTCCATGTGTTGAATAAGGGTGATATGGAGAAAACTAATGAAACTCCCGTAATAAGGCCTTGAACGCTGGGTTGAAAAACGACGGGTTGATAAAACTCGCCGATGAAATGATCCCGGAGTATATATTGCATTTCAGGCAGAAAATACTGTACGAAGTGGAGAGCAGAATTGAAATTACCATACATTAAAACTAGAGTATCTTTTCATGAATGAAAGATACTTTGTATATTCCACTGAGAAACTTTATTTAAGTCGTTTCGACGTTTTCAAGTCTTTCTTTATTGCTTGTTTTTAATTAATTCTTTCCATACTGACCAGCGGAAAAGTTAGAGTTATATATTCAACAGCAAAGCTGGCAACTAAAATAAATAAGTAGTTCCCCAGTAAGCAGTAAAAACCCTAATCCCACCACCCGAGAGATTAATGCCATTCCACCCTCTACAACAACACAATTTCCCCCATCCCTTTCCACTCCCTTCTCAACCAATCTCACCCCGAACACCCCTCCCAAAGACTCTTCCCATAGTGTATATAAATCTGTCCTCTCCATTTTATTCAATGTACCTTGGCCTGACAGCCGAAAACCGGCCGTTCTGTATTAAATAAACAGTGGAAGTCGTCACGAAGTACCTTCATTGGCATTGTAGAGCCCTTCCATCACGTCATAGCTTCCAATTTTGATTTAAGCGGCAAGTTAACTTTCCATCGAGTGATCAATGAATTCTACTATTTCAGCGAAAACACTGAAGAGCTAACCGTTTGCTCGGGGACAGAGAGCAATTAATTTATCCGGATAACCTGTTTTCACTCTTCAATTATGTAAAAAAAACGCCGCAGTAGCTCGCGCTGCTACCGATAGGTCTGCCTTCGTCCGAGCGGAGAGACCCAAGAGGCAAGATTCGAGTAATCACCTCGTAATTTGCATCCTCGGGAGTCGAGCGGTCGACGGGTAATTTGCATCCTCGGCAATTATCATCTCCGAATGGGGAAAGAGCGAGCACACCTGTTTCCCAACGCACGCTTGTGAAAACGCCGCCGATAATCTAAAGGGGATAACCGTCACGATGGGAAAAAATTGCCGGCAGAAAACCCCTAGAGGATAAGTCATCTAGCACTGCCACCCCACAACTCTAATGAACAGCTTCCCTCATTGAGATATTTTCCCGCAACTTGAAATTGAGATTGGATCGCACTGGTCAAACGATAAATCAGTTCCCGAGCACTGATTCTTGGGACTTCAATATTATACACATGCACTTCCATTAGGGGCAAGATGGGGGTTGGTGTGGATAGGGGGTAACTTACCCATGCGGCTAATATTTTACCGGGATAGACGTTCTTATTGAAGGTAATTGTTGTAAAAAATGCCGCCTTAATGCATTCAATCCTAGTGACTCTTTTGAATCATATTATTTTTAAGTTAGTTAGGTCCATACGAACTGCAGTGATCAGTATCGAAAAACTGCTCCCATTAATTTTTCTGAATCATCCCCGCTCCTCCCTAGGATTCATCTCCATATACATAATACCCCGCAAGACGCCTAAAAAGGCGTGTGGCAGGGAGTGTTAGGTCACCAGACGTCTACATATAAAAAGCAAACGCTCGAACAAAATGACGACTAGCATTTATTAAAGTCATTTATGGTTCGGGGGAAAAACGAATCCCCATATCTACCGTTCGGAAAAATATTTCTCTTAATTTATCGCATCCGTCAAAATTGGAAATATAGTGTGGCTCTAAGATAATGTTCTCCGCATCGCTCTTAAAGATATCTATTCTCAATTATTTAAGTAATCTAAGCCTAGCGCACAGCCTCCGAGTCTCTAGCGGCTCCCTGCCTCAGTCGCTTAACATCTGGGTAACGCTGTCTGTACTTCCGTAGCAGTTTTTGGGGAATAACAGGGTTGTTTTCTAAGAGCGCTATTTGGCAACTGCGTCAGCCTGTTTTTGAAAGAAAGGCACCGGGGGGTCGCTACTTGGCCATATGATACTGAACGCTATGGAATGGCGGATTCTTAAAACTCATATTCCAGAACGGAACTTCTAACAATTGCCTGAAAACCGGAAATTGTATATAAAGGTAGCTCTGCTTTATTGGTAATTTAAAGACTTACAGAAACTCTGGAAGAGCTGTCGCCAACGTGTACGGGTACTATTTTCATTCGAATATTATAATTAAAACCATCTTTATTAAAAAAATCATTAGTTTTTTCTGTGAGGATAATATATAAACCTAATTTTTTTCTTTGGTCCGGTGAGCTGAGTAGAAGCAGGAATATTTTTGAAAAAGTATCAAATCCTGGGAAGAACTCTTAAATATAAAGGCTAAGCCCGATAGCTACCGTACACCTTACGAGCAGAATATGGTCGCCTTACCTTAGCTTTTAAGGTATAAGATTAAATTCGAAGAATAAGTACAGGTCCATTCTGAGTAAATTCGGAGTCAAAGCGCGATGCGCCATAAAAAAATTGTTGTTTTTTAGAGAAAAATGCGGTGGGTCTGGGGCGGCAAAAATAAAATATTTTAGTCGAACGAATTAGATATAACAAACTAGTCAACTTTTGCGTAGAAAACATCGTTGCATACGCTGTTATGTTAAAAATGGCTGAATGAGGCAAGTGCATGAAATGGCATCACTATCCATGTGAAGGTTTTTCATAAGCTGGGGAATCTACTTTTAAAATCCAAATAATTATCACCATTGGTTCTATTTTTACTAATAAGCTAAGTGATGCACAATTTGGAAATATACTCCCATTATTTACTGTAGTGGCGTAACTAGGAATATGCTTTGGGGGGATGGGATGACCTTGGGTGGCAACCACCTACCCCCAGGCAACCGGGAAATTTTTTGAAAAATGACCAGCTTGTAAATATGTTTTACATCATTTTGGAAACTAGACAATAGTTTTAATTATTTTTTTATTTCTCTGAGGCTTTGGGGGGGGGGGGTCTCTCCCCTCATCCCCCCATAGTTACGCCACTAATTTACTGAACTGTATGAGATAATTATGGCACAGAAGCCACAGTTTACGTCGAGCAAGTTAAATAGGCGGATGCTTTAAGAGAATGGAAAAGAGAGAAAAGCAATTATACAGCACATAGAATCGCCAACGGAGTATAGTAGTTAAGGAAAGGAATTCTAACGCAGAGATGAAGATTCAGCTCGCCTCGCGGTAGAAAAAACTCCTCCATAACAAGAAGAAAATAAACGAAATAAACTGCAAAACTGAGAGATTTAAAATGTCATTCTTTCCTCGCAGTATTATGGATATCAACGGTGTCTCGAATAACAGAATTAATGGCGTTACTCGTTAGGTCGACTTATTGTATGCGTTTATTTTTTCCATTGTTCTAACCTTGCATGGATTTGCCATGGGAAATACTAATCGTCGGTAAGCTGTGCCTTTTCATTATTGTGCAGGTATTCTTTGTAACTATGCGTAATATTTTATGACCGTTTAAGTGGCGGTCCTCTTGCTTGATGCATGTTAATGATAGATCACCAAGCATCCTACAGGTGGCTCGCAGGGTATTATGTAGAAGTAGATATCTGAAATTGTCGAATAGCTGGGGGCGTTTAAATGTATTGATAGCATGACACAAATTTCAAAGTTGGTGACAAAAATTGTAAACATTGGCCCGCCGCCTGGTGGTACCCTTACACCCGCGTTCTTTATTTCTAATTATCTACATCTACATAATACCTTGCGAGCCACCTCTAGGGTGTTTGGCAGGGGGTGACCAATAACCAGCATTCAGCATGCAATTGTACTCACACATGCACATCACAAGGTCCAAAAAACGTCACGCACACCAGCATATTATGCTACCACATACTGTTATAAACAATAATACAATGCAGAAACATGCATTAAGGTAAACATAAGTTGGTAGGTTACACTACAAGTCATCTAATTTATTTGTGCGTTCTACCGCTGCCGTTATAATCTCTTATTGATCGTGAAAAAAAAACATTCTGAATCCGTCTGTTCTAAAGTCTATCTTTCTTATATGATCTTATCTTCCGTAGTACGTTGGCTTTCGTAAAATAGACTCTTCCAGTCTCAACATCGTCTGCTTCTCAGCACCACCCGTGAGCTTTCGATAGGACAGTAAATGATAAGTTACCATTTTTATTCCTGATGTATCAACACATTTTATGCATGTGGTGTAAATCCCACAGATTTCTGACCTAGGATAACCGGGCTAAATAAGATATTACATCATCAGGACAATCTCGGACAGCCGAAAATGAGGCTAGAGAGTATTTCCATTCAGAACGACGCGACGCAGCGTCGCGGGCCGATAGGGAGGGCGGAACGCATCGTCGTTGTCATCGTCATCGTGGAACTCTCGAGATCATCTCCGGCAAGAGACACGGCAGCCAGGATGGAGACGGCATGACGTCACGCGAAGGAAGATTTACGAATCGCTATATATACATACGAACATGTGCACAAATGTAGTTCAACCGCTTGAGCTACACCCAAGACTCATTACCACGGTGTTTACCGAGCGCTACCTTTCATTAATGACCAAACCGTGCGTGAAATTAATAAATTTAACTCAAAAAAGCTGCCATTAAAGGATATTTTATTGATTTCTAAATGGTGCCTGATATTAAAAATATTAAAATCAAGTCCGTTGGTATACTGCATGACTGAAAGCGTTTCATTATAATTTTCTAATTCAGATATTTCAACTGAAACACAGTAATACTTTGAGAGAGACACAAAAGAAAGCAATTTCCAAACAAGTGTGCAATTTAAAACATAAAAAACCACTATTGTTAATAGAAAAACGGCGATTCCGCCAAAACTCGTACAATTAATATTTATTGACATGAACTACCTAAATAGGAAATCCAGCGATAATCGAGAAAATATATTTTTTCAAGTAAGGCATCAATACTTTTAATGCCAGTTTTCATCACTCAAACTTATTAATAGCAATCTATAGACATCATTTTCTAGTTTTAGCATTTATTATAGATAAGACGGCCGGAGAAGCCGAAAGTCCTGCAATCGATGGAGCAAATAAAGAGTCAATAGTATCTCCAAAGAGAAGAAAATATATAGCAAAAAGTTAGTTCTCCTTACTGCATGGGAAAAAACATATGAGTAAGAAACATTCCGCTTAATTTGAACCCAAAGAAATTTTCCTCGTTGTGATAAGACGTGGACGGCGATAGCTGCAGGGATATCAACAGTGAAAGCATTGGAGCTGTAATGCGACCGAAGAATCATAAAAATTTAATGTATGTATCAATTATGGGAGCAAAGAAGAAATTCTAAAACATTTTGATGATAAACCTTATGTAAACTCAAGAAGAAGACTTAATTGGCCACATCATAAGGCAATGATGGGCAGATGAAGACAAAACGTCGACGGAGAAGTGGACAAAAAAACGGCAAAGGAAGGCCAGTGATAAAACACATGGAACTGGTGAGAGAGATGAAATAATTTAATTACGAAAGAATAAAAAGATGAGGTCATAAGACGATTGAATGGAGAACCCACCGTAAAACCAAGCTTTGAATTGTTGACCAGATATGATGATAACAAAGCTCCACGCATTAACCACTTACCTTTGCATTCGAGTTTCTACTTTTAAAATTGTCGGTAAAAGGCGCTTATGCATGATTCATTAAGATCTATTGACCCTTTTTATATTTAGTTTTTAATTTACTAATTTTTTAATCTACCAATATTATAACCGTTTCCAGCAGAATCGAATGTAGTGTAATGGCTGGAAAGTATGCATATAATGAATATTAACGCTTCCTGTAAACTATTGTTGGAGGAGAATCGCAGAGTATTATATTGGTATTTATTAACTGGGAATAAATAATGGTATTTCTAAGTCATTTCGCATCATCATATCTAGAATATATGTAAAAACAATACGAAGAAACAAAGTAAGGCGGTATCATTTCCACGAATGCAAAAAAAATAATTCGCCATTAACAATCAGTCCGAAAAATAAATTTAAAAATGCAATTTTTTATTGAAATAAATCCATTTTTCTTTTTCAAATATCAATATATCATTTAATTTGTAGGCCGAAGGTAATCCCTTAATATAACTATGGCATTAACATTTTGAGAGATTTCGTCTCAAAATAGGAATCCAAACGGCTCTAGCACAATTATTTTAGCTACTTTCAATTCCAGAACACTATTTGTTGCACCCGCATAAAATCGTTCCATTCCGTTGAATTCCATTTATAAAAATACAAATCAAAGGCGTATAAAAATTAGAAGAAACTGAAGGCCATCTCTCACTGAAGAACAGCTTGAAATTCTCAAAGACTTGCAGTAAAAAAATCAACGAAATGGCCAAGCACATCCAAGAACAACTGCGCAGCAGCCAGATTATATTGGCAGCGGTCAATGCCACTGCGCTGCATAGTAAGCAAATATTTATCCGATAATACCCACAAAATCATGCATGGCATTCGGATTCTCGTGAATAACGTAGCAGGAATAGCAAATGAATCAAAAATTGGCATAAAGCGAAAGACAAAGAAACTACTTCGAAGGCAAGCCTCAAACGCGATGGAGTTTCATCACAACAACTGGAAACTTTGAGGGGAGCGTAAAAAGTTGACGCACAATTTTTTAAAAATAAAACGTGACAGCGACATTTTAAAATATCCTTAATCACTTTGATGAATATGGAAATGATAAATTTTAATATTTTCCTGCGCAAACGTATGACTATTCTAGTAGTCAAATGACCATTCTACGAGTATAAGGATGCAAAACTATTGAAAATATGGTAATTTCCGCCATACTGAGGCCGCATCCAAAAATTCTGTGTGATTAGATTGATTGGCTTCATTCCTATGGTTCATTTGGATTTCTATAGGTTTCTGTAATATACCAATGAAGTTGAAATCTGAAATTTTCCTTGTAATTCGTCAACTTTTACGACTAGTTGTTGAATTTGCGCCCGATATACAAAATGGCGGACCCTGCTTTTCGTCAAATTTTTGTGTTCATTTAGGAATATACAAAAAAATAATACTGAATCACCTTGAGATATTTACACCGCATATAAAACAAAGTCTTTTCAGTGTCATTCGAAGAGATGATTTGCGACGCCGAAATTAAGATTGATTTTTCGAACGTGCAGCACAGCTCGCAACTGCCTGCAGGCCACGGGGATTACCGCACTCGACAGGTGTTGGAAAGTGAACATTTTAAAACCAATAAATTAAATAAAAGCAATAATATATTTGTGCCACATTTCTTTCCCACTTAGCTTCGTATAACCAGATTCATTCACTGTCTCTTCATATATATCGTCGATACATTACAAAATGGCGGACGCTGATTTCAGTAACGTTTTTGTCCGTATTTAGAACACAATACATAAAGAAGGACACTGAGCTGAGCTCAGATATTTAAATCACAATTGCATCAAACCTTTTAGAGTGTCCATCCAAAGAAATCATCTGCAACTGTTCGCAACGCAAAAAATAAAGTCGATGTTTTTATCGCGCAGTACGCGGCTGCTCCCTGGGCGCATAGGATGCATTGACGCGGCGAACATTAAAAAGAGCTATCGATGTAGTGTCTTTGCTGCGGCTAAGTAAATATTGCCCTCATTAAGACGATACTATTAATGAAGTCCTGTCTCTAATTGAATAAAAAAATGTCTCTTGTATTATTTTTTTATTTAACAACTTCAAGGTGCTCGACATGAAAAAACAATTTTATGGTAAACTATTTTCACAATAAACGTAATTTTTCACAATTAATCATAATTGCAATCATAATAAAAAAATAACTTAATATACTAATAGTACAATTATTTACCAAAAGAGCCTATGTCTACTGAATTTCACATACAAAATTCTGTACAAATTTATAATGTCGCTCACATCGACGATATACATCCGCAAAATATTTCCGTAAGTTTATATGTAAGCTTATTGAATAAGATAAATATTCTTTTAGAGGTGCATTCATTCAATAATTTGTATTCACATATCTTATATTGAATGTCCTTTTTAGCTTTACTTATGAATGACTTGATTACTGAAATCCCGAATTAAGAGACTCAAAATGTTAATTTTTTAACGATTGAATTTCGATGCGGACGTTTCGCTAAATTTACTCTGATTGAAGTCGAAAAAATATTTCCTCGTGCTTCCATCCATATCCATCGCTTCTCAAATTCTATAGCACCAGATGTGTACCATTCATAAATAATAATTGTCTCAGAATTTTATCCATGAAAAATAATAATAATTATATTATTGCCATTTCGAGTAGGTACCTAAGCGCCCATCACCTCTTAACAATATATTTATCTTCTATATTCTCTATCTCCCTGATTGAAATCCTCGCTGAAAAGTTCTGTGAAACTGGAACTTTCATGACGTCATCAACTCCTGTAAAGAGGGTGGGAACTTCTTTAAAACTTTCCCGTCTTTTTCTCAAAACTTACAAGAGAAAAATGAATTGAGGAAGATTTTTCTTCGTAACCTTTTTATCCCTTCAATTTACCAAATTCCTTCAATGAAATGCAATGTCGTGTCTGAGTGAACTGAGCTGAAAATCAATGTGAAAATTCACCTTAGTGTATTGTTAACGCAATCCCCTCTGTAATGAAATTGAATTAGGTGCTTTTTTTTACTGGCTATCAATATTCGCCAAAAAATACCTCGAAAAGGTAACTAAGGGAATTTTTACTTTCAATATGACATTTTTTAAGTAATTTCTTTGTAATTTATACATTTAGTGCAATAAATGTAATTTAAAATGTTAATCTATTTATATTTAAATAAAGTATCGTACATAATAATTTTATTATTATTTTCAACAATTCACTCAGCTAATGAAATAAAGTATATCATTCCATTTTAGGCATACATTAGCTCCTGTCGGAGAGAGAGTAATAAAAAGATTTTCACGATAATATTTTTCGAGGGAAACAAATTTTTCGTCATTTTTTCATCGTATTAGACCCATGGATATTATCCAATAATTCTTCTCATTCATCATAGAAATCCTAGTTAAAATACGAATAATACGCCGAAATTCTGATGTCATTTGAATAAGACGTATAAAATTCATGCTATTTCTGCAAAGGATATGTCAGAATAGCGGAATCTATTTTCTTGAAAACAGGTGAACTCCTTTATACTCGTACACAATCTCCCTTTTGTACGTTAAGCTTTTAGGATCTGGCAACAACGCGTTTGGCACTAGCAATGAGTAAACCCAGGAGGGTATGAAACGTTTCTATCCGTCCGCCGTATTTGGCTTAAGGTTAAGGGCGCTAATTCCGGTACTGATTTGTGCGCCAAAATAAGCTCGTTGAAAACAGTCCCATATTTCGTGAATCTACCCTTCACCACTCGACCCCATCTCAGTGATTAACGCCCCATCTGCTCGCGATGCGAGTGATGAGAAGACTCATGTGTTTTGCATCAACCTCACTTCAGACGCATAGCAACGAGAGCAATTTCAAACTCAATGCTAAGCATTCGGATGGAACTTTCTGCGAATGCTTCGACTTTTGCGAAGCTGTGCGCGTTGCGAATCACAGAACATTACGGACTGTTGCCGACAAGCCGTCAAAGCTTTGAAGAAAACTTTCCTATTTCAGTGCAATTGTCGACTTCATAGCGAAAATTTTTTCATTCTTTCGAGAATTTCTATTTTATACAAGTAATGAGGCCTTTACTCGGAAATGTGGGGGATTTACGCTCTAAATACGAATTTTAGGTACCTAAAAATAAAAAAGGGTACATAGCCACTTGTATCCATTACGGCAGTAAAACTTGCAATTTTAAACTTATTGAATTTGACTGAGGCCAGCTCCAACATATTATATTTAAGTACACGGCTGGATTCAACACATGTATAACAACACAGTTGAAAGTAAAAGATATAACAAATCATTCTCCCGGAAAC
This sequence comes from Ischnura elegans, assembly GCF_921293095.1. Lineage (NCBI taxonomy): Eukaryota > Metazoa > Arthropoda > Insecta > Odonata > Coenagrionidae > Ischnura > Ischnura elegans. The sequence continues at coordinate 135,207,947 of NC_060246.1, forward strand.
TAGAATTGAATCAATCAACATGGCCAAAATAAAATTAATGCTAAAAAGCCGGAGTCAAGATATTAAAAAACACATTTAAACAATTATTTTCTTTCTACCTTCCTCTTCTTTCGTGGTACTTTTGGCTTATTGTTCCCCATCATTCAATTTTACCGAAATAGCTTTAAACGTCAAGGATAAATAATTAAAATTTTTGGATGTAGCTGCTTATAATTTTCTATAAGGGGAAATAACGTAATACATGGCAGATAAGGAGACACTCATCTTCTGATACGAAAGCCATCTGTCGACCACATATCGAAAATAACTTGGCTCCTCTCTTGTATCATACGCAAATGATAAATCAAGTTGCCAAGGGTAACTCAAAGTTAGAATTAGGTCAACGACTGCTGATTCCCAACCAACATTGCCATTCTCTAAGGTGTCAAGCGAGGTGTTTACTGGTATGTAGCCCAACCGATGACTATTAGCCAGTATGTGGATTTCCAATGAGGGAGTTATTCCGCAATAAACGATCGTGAAAATGTAGCATAGGTGCGGAAAAATACGTATTTCGAATCAACAACTAATTTAAAATAAGTGCAGTAAAACAGTTGCTACGCAATAATGGGGAGGGGTATGGTAACGACAGAGTAGTCGCGGCAAGGACCAACTGCCCAATACCTCAGAGGCTGGTAGGAGGGAAGGTCACAAAAAGAAAAACATGATCAGCTTTAAGGAGATAAAAAAAACCTATGTTCTTTCTAGGCTTGACAGCCAAGAGAGAGTGATGTCAAAAGGCATTCCCTCGCCCGAGAATAAGACCGGAATTTCGCGGGAGGGTGAAAGAATAACATAGCACTAAGATTTGATAAGCAATGAAACCGCATTGCAAGGTCGAGGTGCTTAAAGATTTGGTTCGGTTATGAACCCATGATCCTTCGGTGCGCATCCTTACTCTTTACTCTCTAAAATGCACCACGACTCTAGATAAGAGTACCATCCAAACTTTAAGTTCCTTTTCACCGTTTCATTAGTGCATACATAGTAAAGAATATTCCACAAATTTTGATGCATAACCGCTATGAATAATGAAAAAGAAGAAACTTTGTTCTTTCACATAAAATCATATTGAATCGCCTTCACAAAGTTACGCATCAAACCATGAAGCGTAACCACTAGTTATTATCCTTCAATAGCCTCTAAGGCATGCACGAATAGAATATTTGGCCCACTTACTCAATCCAGATTTTTTTAAATTTTGTAACTTTCAATATCCCTCCATTAACACCATCACGCCAAAAGGTGGAATTTTAATACTACATCCCTTTTATGAGATCAGAAAAGATCGTTGACGAATATCCCATCACATTTCTCTCGACCCGCCTTTGTGCTAATATCACACTTTACGTATTAGAGGACGCTTAGTTCGCGTGAGAGACTGAAAGTCGCGTCCATTTTAATTTCAATGCAATGAAAGAGTTGTTGTCCAACTTCCACGCAGGCAGACAGCAGTTTGACTCCCTTCCCTTGCCTCCCCATCAAGGCGCCAATCCTTAGTCACGCCACGGGAGCCGAACGTTATGCGATATAATATGTAACCGGGAGCGACTGCCAGGTAGTGATAGGAGTAAGGAAGAGTTTGGAAGAAGCGGCAACGAATGGTAAACACAGACAACAGACTATAATCACGCCTCACTCCCATCACTCGTCGCACTAAATACTAGACACGCACACGCGCATATCCATGTAATGAGAGGCTAAGCTATAGCAACTCTACTTTAACGAGACAAGTAATTTTGTTGGTGTCTAGTATCCTCATTATTTTCACGCGTCGCCCGAAGCCCTCAACGCACAAATACGCTCGCTGTTTACATTTCGAGCTGTAAATATAAGGTTTTCCTTGTCAAAATCAAACCTTTCTCCGAGTTCTCAGAAGTAATTTGTGGCGGCTGGAATAATTGAACGGAGTGGGAAAGAGACAAGGAATCGCAGCGATTTTCCTGAGGCAATTAACCAATAGGCAGATGATTTGTGCAAAATAAAATCCTGGTCTCAGTCAGGATAAAAGGTAGCTTTTTTATTTCATCAGGCAATCGCGATGAATTACCCATGACACTCTTCCCTTAGCGATCACAGTTGAATGACAAGAAGTTGACAGCAGAGTGCAAATTTGCGTAAGCATCGAGACAAAGACGGATAGTACGAGGGTCGTTCTATTCTTTCGAATAATTCTTTCGAAAAAGGCATAAAAACAAATTATACTGGGTTAATTTTTTTATATTATTCATTTTAGTTTTGTTTCAGCCTTTAAAAATTTCTTTATCAATTTTCCAAGAATTTTAGGCCGTTTATATTAGTAGAAGTTCGGTATCTCCTGAAAATAGGCATTGGTTTGTGCGATGACCTCCTCCTTAGACGTAAACCTTTGCCCGCAAAGATATTTTTTCAAGTTGTGAACTTATAAAAAGTCGCCGGAGTCTAAATCTGAGGAAAACGGTGAATTTTCTAATAATTGAAACTTTTATTCTGTAATTTTGGTTATTGACTCTGAAGAGGTATGCAACCGTGCATTGTCTTGTTGAAGACAGAAATTATTCTACTTCAAATGAGGACGCTTTTCTTGATTTCTACCATCAACCGGTCCAATAACGTTGCATAATACTCTCTTATTATCGTTTTTCCTTTTTCCAATGTAGATGTAGATAATTCCGCATACATTCAAAAATATCATTGCCATGACATGACCATCTCCGCTTGCATTAGAGCCCGTTCATCTTCAAAATTTCATTTTTTTTACATGTTAGTTTTACTCTATAGTGTAGTGAGAAATCAAAATTTATTCAAAAGTTATGAATTGATGCGGAAATTCTTCAGGATTTCGAAGGAAAAGTGCCAAAACAGACTTTGAGTTGACCACAGGATTGTGTTTATTCTCCAATGTGAGAAAACACGACAGCAATTTTACCGATATTTTTTTCACACCCAAATTTTCGTGCAAAATTACAGCAATTGTGCATGCGATACGCCTGTGGCCTCACCTATATCGTGCACTTTGATTCGTCTATCACTTCAATCCATATCGTGGATATTGTCAATCATTTGGTGAACACTTCCACAGAGCGTTAATTTTTTAATTGATTAATTAATTTTTTGTTAATTTTTTTGGATGTACGGCAACGTTTTAACTCATTTACACAATTGTAAATAGTTTCCAACACAGGAGTAGATCTTCTATAAGCTTCATTCAAGTAAGCTTTGATATCTTTCGGCGTTAACCCTTTCAAAAACAAGTGTTTGATCACTGCACGAAACTCATTTTTTATAAACAAATGAAAGTTATTCACTGCATTCAGCAACAACAATGACACTATGGAATGAATGTTTTAAATTTCTATGTCGACTTTGATAAATAGTCATTTTTTCCTCCTCAGGTGTTGCCATAATTACTAATTATCAATTACATGAAACGCTAATCTAGTAAAAAGAGAGTACGCGGAATAATATGAAAGATTGGCCAAAACATTGGTGTTACCTCATGCTGCCAGGAAAATTTTATCCACTCCAGTGTGCTCAACTCACAGTCACACTGAAATTCGGCTTGGTAGATGCATAAAGAATAATATAACAACAGTAACTGACGGAGGCAGCACCAAACAACAATGCGTAAAACAAAGAGATCACAGATTTGGTTGATCTTCTGGAAAAAGCGGTCCAGCGGTACGGAGCGCAATCTTCCTGACCACGGAAAATCGCAAAATGACGGCCATGAGGAATTGAAAAATTCTTCGAAGAAAAAATTCGCTACAAAAGGCACGAGAAAGCAAAATGGGGGGATGCGATTCGAGGAAGAAGGGAATGGAGGGCATAATGAGGCACTATTCGAATGGCAGACCCCCAGGCCTCATGAAAGCAGCCACAAGAGTAATTTCCCAATCGCCTCAACACGTACGTCGCTCAGCCCGGAGCTAAATCCACCAGCGCTGCGCGAAAAGACGCATTTTCTACGCACGCCATCTCCTTCTACCAGCTTCTGAAGAAACCATACCACCCCACTCCTTCCGAGGAGTGGAGAGATCTCGAGAGAGAAAAAACAGAGGCACCCTTATTCACCGGAATTTCCGACACTTTCCTCCGAGTAACGAGTCGCTTAGCGGAAAAAACGACATCCCAAGAAATCCTCAGGAGGTTGGACGTCCATCCAAGAGAAAATCACATCTAGGCCTACAAAATACGTTAGACGGAATAATTATGAGTGAAAATCTGAACTGCCTCAGTTATACGTTTAATATTTCATATTTTATGCCGAAAATAATGTTGAAATACTTATATGAAAAATCGGTAAAAAAATTTAATCAGGTACCAACTGCAAATGTGCGCATCAGTACTGTTGATACCTGCAATGGACTGTAATAGATTTTTTTACCGTTCCCCTTCTTTAAACCCAATCCAGTTTTACAAAAAACAAAGAGCGACTATGAACAATCGAGCATCTTATGAATATGTATGAATACAAAAAATGAAATTTATAAATCAAATGGAAATCAATTGCTGTTATGATAATTTTTTTTTTAAATTTCAACAGTATCTGGTATTGGGTGACTTTTCACGAAGACGAAAAGCCATCAATAAATTATGAATATGGCAATCCTCTCTTAATCGGACTGGCTTGGGAAATTTGTGAATCCCCAGCACCATAGAAAAATTGCCTGCCTCACCGCGCAATTTAAAGTACTATTTAAGAAACACTGTTTATTAGTAACTGCTATTTAGTAAGCGTTTTCAGAATGGAAGTTAACCAAGCCATTCAAGTTATGTGTGTAAAAATTATATTGCGCTTTATCGATATTTTTCCAATCCAACTGACTTTCCATTCTCTATTAATTGTTTTTACGTTATTTATGGTAATTATTTCACACTGCGTAAAATACCAGTTCAACTTATTAACAATAAAACTGTTGTATTGATGCTAAAAACTCCTATAAGCTCTACCCCAATATGAATGACATGAATAAAATTAAGTGCAGACATGTCATAAGTAATTTAAAATTTAGAGGAAATTTATGCAGAGAAACAGATAGTATAAATCATTGCAACAGGTACAGTAATTAGATACAACGGCTGAAAGGTGTTGATTGGAATAAAAACTCATGGCCTCATTTGAACGCTATGTAACGGGCCGTAATTTTGGTTTTAAATATATCCGAGGTAAAATATAAAGCGACGACTTTGCACGAGTTCATGTTTGGTATAAATTTTCTGAATGGTTTTGACAAGTACGAAATATACGAAAGCATCAGTCTAATTAGAACAAGTTATATTTTCTGGAGCATCTCTCGTAGCATAAAATTGGTGTTGAAACGGTGACAAATACAATCGTTTCCTAGTTCACACTATGTAAATGGGACATTTGAAAATTAGCTCATTATTAATTTAACACTGCATTTTCGAGTTCAATATCACATTTGGGCCACAATTTAATGGTGACCATGCCATTTGAGGATATTTTTTTTACAATGAGGGTTTAAAATTAAGTACTTTTTTTAAATCGTTAATTCGTGGCGGAACCGTGGCGGAGTGCATACGGTATATTTCCGAGAAAGAATGAAATTATAAAGGAACGGAGTCAACCAAGCCAAAAATTCTACTCGCTTCCCCGTTTCCAACTTCCTCCTTTTTCATGCTTGGCGCTCGTTTCGTTGAGGATTGGTTCCAGGAATTGAAGAACAACACACCCCAGCGAATCCACCATCTCCTCTGTTTTTACTCCCGTTCTCATTATGGAATCAAAGCGATCCAGATGTATAATACTTCCCCAATGAGTATTCATCGATTATGATTCCAAGAAAACACTCGAGGCAAATTGACATATCAGAGGAAGCTATGCGCATTCTGGGAATTTCATCGTCAAAGTTTCTCAGGATAACATGCAATTAGTAAACACTACTTTATTGAGTCGATGAGGATACAGTAAATGAAAAAAGCACCTTTTCTAACGTTTCTAAAGAAGAAATTCGGTGATAACCAAAGAGTAAAAATAACTTGAGAACAAATACCTGGAATAATACTATCTCATCAAGCATTTGGGATGGAAATAGCAAATGGAAGCCAAAACAAATAAGTGTTAAAACCTACCTTGGGAAGTTAAATACACTTTACTGGATACACATTTCCTGGTATTTACGCGGAAAACGGCTCTGCTGACTTCAATTTGCTCGCCAGTTGCTCGCTTGGTATACACTCTAGAGAAAACTTATTTTGGGTATGGTTTTAGCTAAGATTATTGTAATCGGTAAGAGAAAAAATATTTCAAAACCATTTTTTAATTAGTGATTGGCGATCAAAAACACAATGAAATGCCTCTTTTCTCAATGTAATTCCACGACGTAGAAAACGTGATTTGATTTTTTTTTCGGTAGATGAGAAAATTCTTCCTTCTTCTTGGAAATAAGTTACGTGTCATGAATGCCATCATAGCAATAACTACGTTGTATCTCAATTTCCTAAGGGTGCTTTCTCAACGTCTAGCGCGTATGACCTTTCCTTTCAATATTCCTAGCCCCCTGGATCGGGAACGGAACCACGGGTCTTTAACTTTGCCGACCACTACACCGCTCCTGATTTCCCATGGCAATTGTGCCGAGACTCATGGTACTAAATCTAAAACTCTCGCGGTCCATTAAGGATGGCAACGGGAGGGAGAAAGGACTTCGATGAAACCACAACCGGTTGAGAAACTCAAACATTCGCTAAAGCGGCGCATGGTGGAAAGGGAAATATTTCGAAGCCAGGCGCGTGAACGGGGGTGAAATATATATGAATTGCCAAGAGAACAAAGTACCCTGAACCAGGAATAAAAACCACGGATCTTTGGCTTTCAAGGGGAATTTTTCCTCATGGTAATTTTATGTATATTTCACTGCCGTTCACGGGGAGGGGTTTAAAATATTACACAAACTGTACTGGATATATACATTTCCAACGGAAAATAAGTACTACTTATGACCTATTAAGTGCACGGGAGTAGTGTCGGGGATCAAGGTATCATGGGCGTACCCAGCGAGGGGCAGGAGGGGGCAGCTGCCCCCCTAAAAGCAAAAATCGCAAATTTCTTTAAGGAAAATAATATTTTTCAAGTAAATAATTTAAAAACTAATGAAGAGATGTTACAGTTTCCTTAAAATGTTGATTTCATTCACTTTTACATGCTTAATTCTTACCTACAACTTGAACAACCATGGCTTGCCTCCCCCCCCCCCCCCCCCTAGTTTTGATCCTGGGTACGCCCTTGCAAGGTATTGCTAACTACTCTAGAAATCCATACTGGGTTTGAAATATATCGAGAACATAGAAGATATCGAAAATAAATACGAGCAGGAGCTACTTACCAACGCATACTAGGTACTCTACGATAGCAAGACGGAAATACCGACAAGCGTGCTCAAACGTTAACTCTAACATTATAGACAAATACTAACCTCCTCATGCAGTGCATATATGAACTGATGGAAAAAATATACGTATATCCGTGCAGAATATTGAAATAACTTTTTTTATTACCTTAAAAGAACTAAATTGCTATAATGGATTGTACAGCATGCGTAGTCTACATTAAAAGGCGTTATTCTGATTACGAGCAAATCTTCAATTACTGTCACAGATTATTTCGGACAACATCAGGAACGCGAGCCCATTAATATGACGAGGAAGTACTAATGCCGTATCCCAATCCCGAAAGACGTGACCTGTGCCTGACCCGCCCTTGGGAAATCTAGGGCTCTTCTTTGCTCCTTCAATCGACGCCAGCACCAGGGAAGGAATTGGCCATTGTTTGACTCATAATAAAATGAGTCACGGTTTCCAAAAGTGCTGATTTTATGATGAAACAACCATAATAAATGTTTTTGGTTGTAAAAATCGTTCCGAAAAGGTAATTATCAAAGTTTTAATATCCACGTACAGCATACGTAGTCTTTATTAAAAGGCGTTATTCTGATTAAATACAAATCTTCAATTTCTGTCACAGAAGATGTCGCAGAATATTAAATACAAAATAGCATGAAGCATGCATGTGCTGTTTAAGAAGTAATGAGAGAAAGTCGTACATATAAAATATTTACCCACGTTTATCACGGGAAAATAATTCCTCAGTGCTATAAAAGGCTTGTTAAGGTGGCACGAAGATAAGATACTGTAGCGGAGGGATCATCGCGAGCCTAGGCAACGGTGGTTATTGACGGGAGACGAGGCGGGTTATTGACGGGAAAATCAACGATAAGGATTCGGGAAATGTTGTGCTTGTGAACGATTTCAATGTTATTGTGCATACATTTATAACGAAATAAATGCGTTAAAAGGATTCCCGTTAAAGAAATGGTTGTTTTTGCACCAACGAATGCAATAACTGGTGTCATGTATGTGGGATTCATTAGTAAATTTTAGTGTGCTTTTTGAGCGCTAACCACAACTTAATTCCATCAGAGGTAAGAGCATGCATTCAAGAGTAGCGAAGTTAACTGAGCTGAAATTTGTGGATTTGAAGCGCAAGTTGGAGGAGAGTTACATTGAGACTAACGGTACGAAAGCGGTGCTTGATTGCGACTTCGTGAGCCGCTTTAGGTGTGGACCGCGAGGATTTCCTGTGCGAGGTAGAAGTCGGCGCGCACGAATTCACGCATTTCCTCGCTGTATTTAAAGAAGAGCGTGCCGAAATTTCCAGAACTTCGCGAGAACTTACGAATAATATCCACCCGATCAAAGGCAAATTGCTGGAGAAGATCTCCAAAGTAAAGGAGTAGTTGAAAGACGACGTCAGTGAATTAAGGAGCAAACTATAAAATGACGTCAGCGGAGTAAAAGGTGAGCTGAAAGCAGATATCAACGGAGTGAAGGAAGGACTAAAAGATGACATTATCGTTTTATCGAATCGCCAATTTTCGTTGGATCGTCACCAAACTTAGTGTGCACAACTTATTTCACATTCTAAACAATCTAAGCCGATAGCGAAAGCGCTTCGAGTACAAATAAAAATTTACTAATACGTTACTTATCATGGTGTCGGGTGGATAACTTGCACGTTGCAGAAGCCATCATAGATGAGAAAAGTCGATTGAAAACAAATTGTTGCGAAGGTCAATAAAGTTACGGACCTGTCCGCTTAGTTTGTATGAATTCGAGTAGGAGGGAATTGATATCATTGCGAAGGACGAATTAATGCCACTAATACGAAAACATGCCCCAACCCACCCCGGCATAATCCGAACCGCCCACATAATTTCGCTATTGCCGTCATAAGCCCATCTGAGCATAAAGAAGAAAGAAAACAAGAGCTACCCAACCCACTCCCCAAGTCGGATGACCGTACACTGCGAATGAGCCATTCATTCGCTCGGGTTACAAATAATTAAGGAGGAAAAATTTTCATCCTTTACAAGACACACCATGCCGCGCCTCAACCCAAACCCATCGCACCTCGCCAAAATCTGACATTGTTTGCGATCGTCTTTTCTCGTCTATGATGGTTGCTGCTGCATAGAAGTTACCCATCCGACACCAAGATAAGTGCTGTGTTAGCAAATTTTTATCTGTACTCGAAGCGCTTTCGCCCCCCGCTAGGATTGTTTAGAATGTTAAATAAGTTATATATACTTACTAAGTTTCGTGAAGATACGACGAAAATTGGCGATTCGATAAAACCATACTGTTGCCGGACTAAAATACGTCACTTGGGAGGTACAAGACGCGCACGAGAGGTTTAAGAACGAAAAAAAAAATATTTAAAAATGGTAGAAGTCGACGTAGAGACGCATATTGGAGATCGTCTGAAAACTCTCGCACAAGAATTGACGCGAACGGGCATCGTAGGACCTGCTCCTGGTGTCAATACAGCGCATATAAAATATAAAACCACCTACATAAGACGGCAAGGCTCCTTGAAACTCCAAAGAGTTGAATTCCTTTCCTTCCCTGAGCCATACCAAGCCAAAACCTAACAGTAAAATTCCCCTCCATCTGGACGATGGCTAAGCCAACAATGATGCTAGTATCAGAATATTTAATGAAATATTTAACCCTTTCTAATCCAGAGCTCTATCTGGGAGAAATCAAATTTCAAGGTTTTTCAATTTGAAAACTTGTAAATTTTACACTCAATGATAATTATCCTGGCAGCTAAATATATTGTCATTAAAATATACTCTACAAAATAATATTTAGTTCAGATGTCTCCTAAATAGAGATGAAAGTTGAAACATATTTGATGTTGCTTAGAAGCAACATTGGGTTATAAGGGTTAACAAGCCTTCAAAAGCTCTACTTTCTAAATTCAATATATCTTCAGCCAGTCGGCTTTCATTCGATTTAAGGCGGGTACTACATAGGCAATAATCCACGACCTCTAGGTGAGCAGGCAAAGACCCAAGCCCATTTAAGAAGCAAGCCCTTGAGATTGTAAAAATTATCGTCTCAATAAAAGGCTAAAATTACCCACGTTACGTGATGTTTATGAAGAACACAATGGTAATACCAAAGCTTACGGCCATTCTCTCCGCCAAGATTTAAAAGTGAAGGTATCCGCACATTATAATCACCCTGGAATCGCGTGTGCGGCAGAGAATTATCGATCGAGATAAAAATCTCGGGCGGTTGAACCTCAGCAATCCACTGATTTCCCGAGCAACAAGTGACTTTCACAGCTTACGGGCAAGCGGGACAGAGCAGCACATACGTACGTATGCTTAATGTTTCACCCAGGTAACGATTGAAAAACATTTAACCTAGTCGCTTCAACATAAAGCGAAACCTAACGGTAATGCGCAAGAGGCACTTTTAGCTCTGGTTTAGTCCATCCTCTAAAAATTGGTTACCGAAGATGGAAGGATTGTACTTTTTACTGCCAGCTCTGACATTTGTCATGAACTACCACTGAATTTGAATTTCCCCCTGATATTTGCCGCACTTTGTTTAAAAGCTGGCATTATCCCTAACAGAGTCGTATTAATACTACACTACTCGTGTTTGTTTGCGTATAATTACCTTATTAATTATATTTTATGCCCTGAAAATTTCGTGATAAGTCAAGTAATAATTACGAAATTTTCTCAAGGAATAAAAAGCCGAGTGAACATTTTTCTGCATTTTTTAGACTTGATAATTATGCCTCTGTCTCAAATGTAAGTTTTTATCAGAAAATTCGTAGGTATTATCCACTCATTTTTGCTCAATGCAACTGCAATATCATCTAACACCCATCATCGACATAGGGGAAGACAAAATACTCATACCAAAATAAGCGTTGTTTGTCGCTGGATAATTATTAAATTAAATCCTTTTATTTAGCAGCATTAGTTTTGGTTCGATCCTTACAACGCGTACTCTCACATAATAAATCGGGTTTCGAAATTTTTTTTGTTACAATAATGCATTTCTATTGCAGAGCTTAACCAAGGAGTCTACAGCATGGATCATACGCTTCTTTTCTGCCTAAAGAGCCCGGAGAACGCCAAGGATCGCTAAGGCTAAAATAAAAATACATAAAGTGCAACTGTATAATATTATTGGTTAAATTGATTTGCACCGAAGAATTTTCATTAAATTTCTAGCTTCTTAATTTTTTCTGTTTTCGCATCATTTCCCTAATTCTCTGCCGATATTAGCCAAGTTATGTACATACCTTGAAAATCATTCAATTCATTGTTTAAACCAAGCCAAAAAACGCAGTACTATCCCAGACGAGATAAACAAAGAAAAAGAGAACTATTTTTAGAGGTATTTTTGCGCTTCCCAATATTTTTTACCATCGTTCAGAGAAATGAGAAGTACCAAAGAGCTAAAGAATTTTTTTCTAGCCAATAAAATTACTGGGAGGAGAAAAATCATAAATTTCATCCGTAAGTCAAATCATGGTAATGGAAGCTTGGGACCAAGGCTTGCATGTAAAACTTGGTAACATATCGCGCACGTAAGAGAATCATCTGAATTATTTAACCCAAAAGAACAACTTCGAAGACAGTGAAGCATGAAATCTGGGGTAACTCAAAATGAGATTCGGGAAATGAATTAATAATAATAAATAAAGATAAAATAATACCGGGGGAGTTGGGTAGGAAACTAAAACTTAACTTCGAGGGCCAGAATTATTTGAACAGCTACTATCTACACTGAATCCAAAACTTTTTAAGGACACAGTGATATGCGGCAAAACTTCAAAAAAACAGCATTTTCCAGCATATGAGAATGGCCTTGATCCCATTCCACTGCAGTAAAAATCGCTGATTTCGTGAGTGAATGCGGATAAACGCGATCGTGGAAATTTATGATCTTTTAGGAACTCCAGTACTAAAGACCTCAATTTGAGGATGGAACTTATGGCAAGGTAGGCATACAGCTTTCAATACTCCAATATTACTCCAAACTTTGAATATGCCCGCAATAAAGCTAAAAATGGAGCCGTTTGAAAAAAAATTAGCCTAAACAACTACGTTTTCACAAATCATATTTTTTCGAAAATATTGCGAAATAATTAAGTGAATTAATGCAATTAAAATTTTTTCCTTTCCTCCTGGATTTATGAGAGTCTTAAAAAGGATGGATTCACACCACAACGACTGCTGGATATCAAACTATTATAAAATTATCTCACGAATTTTGTGTAGTCAATCCGAGGTAGCCTGAATAATATTAATTTTGCTATTCACTATGACACATAATTTGATCAATGTCACGCAAGCGAAAGTTATATTAAAAATATGATTTTAGATGGTGCCAGTTTGAATCAATCGGTAACAAATAAAAGTAATTCACTTTCCGCACATTTTGGCATTCTTAACCCAATTTTCAGTATAAATCTCAATTAGTTACCTATATGAGAATAATATGATGATGATGAATGCGGTACATTAATTTTTTACAGCCTAAGAATTATTAACACAGGATTACCAAATGGACACATTTGGAAAGCAAAATTTAATAACTCTTATAAGATTGAAGAAATTGAATATTATTATACCAATAAGTGGATTTACATTTTCAGTAAATCGAAAAGTATATGCTAGTTTAAATTTAATATTTTCTAACCACACCGGAAAGTCTTCTTACATAAATAAATTTCGTTCTCCAGTTTGGTATAATCAGGGGAGGATTAAGTATCAAATTTCGGGGGGTCGTGACCTTGGTGCGGGAGGTATGAAATTCCTCCGGGGAGAGAGGGACTAAGTGATGGGTTTTAAACTAATATTCGAAAAAACTTATATTGTTCAAGAAATATTTTGCAAATTCATGATTTTTCAATACTTTGTGTTCTTTTATGAAGGAAAGTAATTGTGTTTTTATATTTCGGGGGGGTCCGGACCCCCCGGACTCCCCCATAGCTACGCCACTGCCATTTTTTACTCCTTTTGGAGCAAAATTTCATTTTTATCCTTAACAACGGATGATATTGAAAATTTTAAGTAGTTTAACGACGGAGAACAAATAAATGGCTAAATTGAAGTTTAAAATAAATTTAAAATATTAATGTTTCACACAACAGAAAATGTGGAAATAATTTATTGGAATAGGTTTACTCCCTTAGACGGATACAAAACAATTGCACCAACAAAGATTTAGAGTTTCAGATGAAATTTGAGGGGGTAGTGACCCCAATGACTTGCCCCTCAACCCACCACTGAGTATCATCACCGTACCTCTTAATGCGAACGCTGTTTCTCTTCCTTCTCCATTCTCGCTTATCCAACATCCATCTTTTCCCTATCAGTTTTCCCCTCTCCCTTAAGTACGCGACTCGTCAACCCCCCACCCCCTCCCTCACGGCGCAAATGACCTCAGCTGTTGATAGCCTCCTCCAAATACCACACTTCATTTACACCCTCTTTCTCCTACTCATCTACTCGAGCATTTTTACAACATATTGGTAGCCCGAGCTGTCGGTTAAAAATTTTAATTGAAATTAGATAGTGAAAAAGATGACATTTCAAATGGATAACCAACTGATTGCAAAATTTTGGAGTAATAGTATGCGAAATTCGTCAGATGACGTCAGTGCAGCCATAAAACTGATCAGGAAGACTTCACGAGTCTATAGCCAGGTCACGAACTTTATCTCTGCAGCTCGCGCAACCTAGTGACCTGACCCCACACCTGAGGTAAATAATCCCAACAGATTGACCACACTGGGCGCCATAAGTCCAGGAGACGGGAAGCAGGTCACACATCGAATGCGATGATAGCCTTCATAAACCAGCTGGATACCTGAAAGTCCATCTTCCAAAGCATACTTCGGAAAATCGGCATATTAATGCCTTACAAGTTCGACTACAAGAAACCGGATTGGTGGAGTAAAGACTCCACGGACCCCCTTGGACTCTAGTGAATTAACTTATCTATAAAGAGCTGCTTTTCTTTGCTTTAGATACATTTTATCCTACCATAGGCGAGTGAAGTTTTAGACAGTCCCAGCTTTCGACGGACGAGTTGCTCCCCTTTCCTATTACAAGGGTTGTTGTAGAACCATCAGGCGGTCGATTTCCTTAATCAGTTTTTTCTTAGTTCTTTCATACCATTAAATTGTTCCTGTTTTCATTCTTATATTCCCGTGGCTCCTGTTGTAGTTTTAAAGTGTTGCTATTGGTTACATTAGTCAACTACATGAAGTACGAGACTACGATATGGTTACACCATATGAAGGAGCCGCCGAAAGATTCCAGCCCCCTATTCATCACGAAAAACAAGAAGCCCCCGAATACTCAGCGAGGCTCTGAAAGTATTCGGAGGAGCAGACGTGCAGCCTAGGGGAGATTTCAGTGCTGTACTCATCTCCCAAAGGACAAAATAACCGTCCTAGAAAATTGAGGTCTTGACCAGAAATTAAAAAAAAACAATGATCCTTCCATTAATTCACTGTTCATTCTGACTTTTTACTAAGCTCCATTTGAGCGCTGTGAAAATGATATTAAATAAAATAGTTTCCATTTATCACAGCGGAATCGCTCCACCCTCAGGCTTTTTCTAACTATGCTATGCGCAAGCCGCTGACACCGTGCAGTCATTAGTCATTACAGGCTGTCTCCGAAACAAATTATGGGCATGGTACACCTATATTTGGACGATTTTTCTATTGCTCTTCAAATCTAAAAAGCTAAAACTCTTCAAATACCAGAATGTTCTTCCATCAAGCATGCTATCGTTGAAATGTCCTCCGTTAATAACGGAAAAATATAATTTTGTGCGCTGGTCACAAGCAATATTGCCATGGATCCTTCTAAAGAAGCAAAAAATGTTTTAAAAAATTCTCAACATATGGTAAAATTATAGAGATGGAAATACCAGCTTTCGCTTGAAATGAGATATTGTACTGGTCCTAAAAAGAAGTCTTTAAAAAAGGGAGGGCCTTCGGAGAAGGATTTAACCGACAGGTATATTAAAATTTAATAGTTTTCTTGTAACTGAATCCAACCAGTTTCAATACTATCTTGTCAAAAATAAAGGGTGCATTTATTCCCAAATTCCAACGTCTACCACCCGATAAGACTATCATATTTAAATGTCAGAATTATATTTTTACCGTCAAAATGGAGGACATATGGAAGATATGATCGTTTGGAAACACGAAAAAAATTAGAAATTTTCACCATATTTCGAGCCAGAAACATATTTAGTGCTAGATAAATCAATTAAGTACAGCCACTGAATGAACAGCAATTAAAATCAGCATTGAAAATTGAAAGGTAAATTCACATTAATGATAATAGAAAAAGTTGGTGAACATTTAAAACTTAAGCCATGAAACCATAGAGTTCTTGAAGATAATATCTCGGCTAATAAACTTCCAACTGAGTAAACAAGCAAAATTTTTTACGTACCAACTTTTTCAGAGGACGTACAATCATCAAATTTAGGTACGACAGAATATTTCTCAGAAGCCAGCCTAAGTCTAAATATTTTTTCCTAGAGAACGTAATAAGCAAAACTCTCAGAGTGAAGATTTGATCATTTTCATAAAAACCTCTATTCAAACTCTCCATCGTTTGCCCTTTTTTTGAAAGAGAATCATATTTCTAACAGGTTTACGCCGGCGTTTACGAGAGGCCTGTCAATTTCACGCAAGCATTTCTGGTAACAAAAAGGCTAATGCTCTAAATAGCACGAAATATCCAGAGAATCCAGCACGCCTCTCAGGTAATACAGCGATTGGGAATTTTATTTCTCCGCTTCTGTCGTAAAAACAAGTCTCGTTCCGCAAAGCTCTTTTGAGCAGCGCACTGAAAAAGGCCTTTTAGGCTCGGTCGACCTTCGCCTACATGCGAGGGACAAGCATAAAATGATGCCCCGAACTGAGGACGGCAGAACTAGGTCACTGGAGCATAGGGATACGTGAAGGGCTAGGCCATTCCTATGAAAATAGGCAGCAGCCAGCTGACGCCAATGCGTCAATTGAGTACATTCTCCTCTTCATACAACGCAAACACGACAATAGCGTACACTATTCTTTGCCCCTCTCCCTCTCCACCACACTCCCCTATCCCTATGTTAGATGGTACGCACGCAAAATGAGGTCGAAGCGTAAAACATGGAAAGACCCCTACCGAAGATCGATTATCCGAGAGGATTTCTTCCGCAGGTGGAAATTGCCAACTTTGCCCTATTCCCACCGAAACTCATTTGGGCCCTCGACGACGGGGGAGGCAGGTAAAGCACATCGCAATGCAGAAATTCCGCTTCAAAATCGAGAGAAAAAACAATCCCAGTAGAACGAAAACATACTCAGGAAATTTAATGCGCCACATGAATTTTAAAGAGGTAAAAAAAATTAAGTAAATACACATATTGCGTCGCGTTACCTACGTTTCGGGAATGCCTACACTCGTTTAATTTATGAAAACGCTTCGAATGCTTCATGCAAACTAGGAAACTTCGCAGCTGCAGCAGAAAATCACATAAGAGGCATACAAATCTTAAATTTTCCTTTTGGTATCACACTTTCAATGAGAAGCACCTACTACATACAGTGTTCCAAAGCATGCTAATAAAAATCTTTCCAAAGCTACTTAAAAAAGTATTGGCTAATTTGAAAAGTTGAATTTATATTCTTAATATCATGCTGAATATCCTGTATTCAATGAGTAGTGATTCACATGCATCTCATTATTTTTAGCGTTTAACAAGTCATCACTTACATTTAGTCATTCATTATATTAATGGAACTTAAGCATAGGTACTAGCTTTTATAGGTATATTCCTATGCTCACTATGACATTTTTCCCTTCAAGTTGTTTATACAAGAGCTACAGACTCGATCATTAGTTGGCATTTATTTCACTTAAACTAGCAGAAACAAAGCGAATCTATCAACACTTCACGCTGCAATCGATATATACGTATGTCACGCTTGGCCTAAATTGCAAAGGAAGTATCACACAAAAGCAATCCATTTGTTTTCTAAAAAATTCATTTCCACTCAAAGGGTCACGCGGCTTTAAGAGGTACTTACATGGGTGGGAACCTCAGGAGACTAGAATATTGCACGCCAGGCATAGGTCATTCCACAAATTCAAATTGGGCTAATTTGAGCGTGACACGAAGGGCATATTTTTACCCCTCGCTAAAACGACAAATGTGAGGGCAGGAGGAAAGTTACAAGAAAATACTGTCGCACATGTGAATTCAAGAATTCGTTTTTCTCCGTAGAACCTCAACGCAAAAAATGCAAGCAAAGTATAAAATCAACATAATTATCGGGAATTTGCGCCGCATTTGTCCGTTTCCATTTGCAAAATTTTCCACGTTTGTATTAATTATATTATTATTATATCTATCTAGCATCCTAAGATTCTTCAATTTCCAGAGGCACAATGATTGGTTGCCCCTCCCTACGTCCAACAGTGGGCTGAAATCGAAAAAAGCTGGCCAAAAATCATATCTTCCATATTTTTATAACTAGCTCGATGAAACATTCCCTACTATTCTTGTTTAGGCTATAAAACATGAATGTAATGAAATATTGCCGAAAAATTGATCCGAGGAGATTTTTAAACAAATTCGCAGAGACGGAAAAAATAAATAAATATCGACCGCTTCAGTAGAGAGGGAGCATTTAATTGAATGAAATAAGTCTACAAAATAACGCCTGAGACCGTGTCATATGCATTTAATTGAAACTAATAGTTATGAATAAAAAAGTAAGTAATTTAACATTAAATTTTATAATTTAAATAAAAAATTCATATTTAATACATAAAATTATTATTTTAAAACACTATTAATGATTTAGTCAATTAACTTTACGTCAACATTTTGCCTGAGAGAACACATAAGAATTCACTTAGCAAACAATTTATACCATAAACCACAATGCCACATAAAAATATTTATGAACCATAATAAATTAATATAAATATATAAAACATAAGAAAACATAAGAGATAAATTTACCAGCCCACTACCAGTTTTCATCGGATTCCCAGCCGTCACTGTCCTCATCAGAAGTTGGCTCCTCCAATACAAGTAAGTTTCGTATATCCTTTGAAACATTTCTTTTAGCATTTATACATACATAACTATTGGGTATTAGAGGATCCGAAGTAAGGAGGAGCCTTCGAAAAAGATCTCCCATTTCAGTTAAGCGCGAGATTTTTCGCTTGTGGTGCGCTTGGAATCTTCTCATATCTTTGTGTCGAGATTCCAAAGCTTCCTAATAAAGTTGGCCAATCGGAAGCACTACTGACTTGGCAATTGATGCTCCATGAAAAAGCACTTTGTGCACCCTGGGCGGCAGGTAGTACCACGGGTGGATTTGTACTGGTACCATGCAGTATCAGTACAAATCCAAAAAAAGGGATGCAGTTTCTGAGCAGTACTCGCTGAAATTAGCGTAATTTATCTCAAGTCCAGATGACAGAGCTTTTAAAATTGAGGCAAACCTTGCGATGAGTTCCTCGTTAATGCCTATTTGAATAGGAAAAAAGTCCTCACCAAATCCTTCTTCCAAAAAATTCTAAATATTCATAACACATTTCGGAATCAATAAATAAAAATCTATATAAGTAATATGAGTTTTTGATGGTAAACATACCGGTAGTTTCTGATGTTAGCTTAGGATCAGAAAAAAACGTCGGACAATGTTCCCATCATTAGTGGTGCCTTGACCATGGTTCAACAAGGAGTCTCAAGAAGATATTTATGCGTATCTGTTGGGAGTGGTATATCCTTCTCTAACCAACATCGAAATTTTACTTCAAACCTGTCACTGGTTCTCTTGCATTGTTCTCATTTCTGGATATACCTATTGAAAAAGTATTTACTCCTGAGGTTCTTCAACATATCCTTTGTTATCTCGTCTTTCCCCAAATATAATTTATCATGAAGATATTGAAGGGCCAATTTACGTTCTGGTGACAACGAATTTCCACTTCCATTAACAATAACGTCATGTATTTCTTTGCGGGTTACTTTCATGCGCTCCATTTTCTCTCATCCAAAATATCAGCAATGTAAACCACGGGACAAGGAAAGAGAAATTAGAACATAATTCCCTGAATAATACACACGATCACTGAGATATTTTACTTGGAAAACGTACCTTTTTATCGTTCCGAGATGTCCTTCAATAGTGGTAGTTCGGCCTCCACGCTGAAATTTCACGATATAGGGAAAATATACCCTGGTTATTCGCTTCCGTAGCACAAGCACTGAGATCCTTTTGCACTCACGAAGCCAAATAAATAATTTTCTCGGTAAAATCGTAAAAGAGAATATTTTTCAAACAATTGGAAAGAAGCATTTGTGGAAAACCCCGTGTAAGCTACTTCGTAGAAAACGCTTGCGCGGATATCGAAGGGAAGTGATCCTCAACAGTGCAAAAACCCCTTCATTGACCGAGGTAATAAAGCAATAAGTGGCATTTCTACAAAGGGACATTTATGCATCGAGTACAGAACTTCTTTAACGCTAGATAAGAATCATAACAGGGTGGTTGGGTTTTCGGGTGCAATAGGGATTAACGCGGTCGGCAGGGCAGTGCCCGCCGCTACTCGTAGCCACCGAGGTGGCTACGCGCTACTGCGGCGCTCCGCCACACCTGTGCCCTTTCCAGTATTTTAGCTGATCGGAGTTATAAAATGCCAAGGAGGGTGTGGAGAGCAACATATACGAGTTCATAGTGTTTAGAATTGGGTTTTCCAGGAATTAATATATGATGCTTTGCAGCCACCCCCTTCCCGAGATAAGAATCTGACTTTCCGGCGCAATCGTTGAGTCCATTATATGTCTTATGAAGGAAATCGTAATGTGCCCTTCGAAAAATTGGAACAATACGACTAATATGGCATGCTAAATGTATGTAGTGTATGTAAGTGTAGACAACTGTAATTTCGTCTCACTTGTAGCGAATTATCCTCGACTATAACTTACGTTCGCATCTAACCACTGCGTCGGGCGGTTGGACATTCACGCACATGACTTGATAGGAGAGGTGCGGTGGCAAATTGGGGCAGGATTTTTCAATTGATAACTAAATTTGACACTTTATTTTGTAATGTGGTGCTAAACACTTCGTGAATCAAAGTTAAAAACAAAAAGTTTTTCTCAACATTATGTTAAAAATACGTGAAAAATAGGGCATTTTGATTATTTGAATAAAAGTAATAAAAATTATTTTTAGAATAAAAACTTTCACTGCAACGGATTTTAAAAATGTTCATTTTTATTATGGAATGATTTAAATTTTGGCATTTAAAAACATAACGCAACAGTAGAAAAAAACTTCAGTCAATTTTTTCGATAAATGAGAAAAAAAATTGAGATCATTTTTATTAAATTGACAGACTTCTCCTGCATTAAAAAAATTAGTTATAAATAAAATTATTTCAGTAATTTGGTCACTGATCATTCTATAATTTGAAAACATAATAGTTTTTTTTCCAAATTAAAAAGTGAAAAAAATCATTTTTGTCCAGCTATTTTCGATTTCAGCCCACTGTGCGCCCCGGCCATGACCTGCGATGTTAGATATTAATTTAAAAGAGGACTTCTTTTGCCATTTTTCAGGGATTTGAGACGCTATCAGAAGACAAAACGTTGAAACACGAGATAGAAGAAGCCCTATAGAAAATTTGGACGAATTCCTTGAAATCGGAGCAAGCTTAGAAAAATGTATCCCAATAGATCCCGCATGTCAGTCAAAATCAACCCGAGCAGCAATTGCGAAACCAATCAAAGTAAGAAATGGTCATTTCTTAAAACTATCCATAAATTTTCTACCACCAGAGCAAAAAAAGGTACCGCTGACCACTTGCTCACATTTATTTAATGGCGGACAGAAAATGAAAGTCTCTTCGAAAATCTTGAACATAAATTGCTGTGGAATTTTTGCACAAAGTAGCCATTCATTCATCACCCATATTATGAAAATATTATAAAATAATTCCAAGTAAACCAGCCCCAGTACCGCACTCCCTTAGGACAAATGAATGATTAGGAAGCACAGGAACATGGGTCAGTGAATAGGTAAATAGTTCCGCATGAAATCGTCACGAAATTCCCGAAGGATATCAGTTGAGTGGACACTCGAGACGTAGCTGTGTACGCGTAGGTCATGGACGTGGACGTAAACCTAAGAGAGCCTTCATCGGGAAATCCCAAGTTGATACGAGAGCACAGAAGCGGAATTGACAACAAACGACGAATAAACTCATAAAAATCATTCAAATGACTCGTCGAAACGAGCCAAGTAACCTGGCCTAAAGGGTATTTGAAGGATATGGAAACGCACGTCCATACACCGTGCTAAAGATAAACCGAGGAACATGACTTGTTTATCCTCGAGAGCACATGTTTGCACAGGTTCGCATCCTTCGCCTTCAAAGCGCAGAGCAAGGAAACAGAAAAAAAGGCGAGTTGCAAACATCCGGATGGGAATTGAAGTTTCAGAGGCGCCTTCCGTTAAACAATATTTACGCCCCGCTGCATCTGAGTGGGACTATCGGGGGGTGTGTATTCTCGCCGCACGATCACTTGTTGCGGAAGAGAAGTCCGCTTCGGTGAGAGGGATGGCGGATAAATTGACACAGGGATTATGTTTACATCAGTCTGGAATAGATGGAGGAGTACTCGCGCCAGAAAAGAGAAACAGATTTCGAGGGGAGAATTTGGCGAAAGGATTGAATGCAAAAAGAATCCTGGGTAAAGGAATGATAATAAAAATGAAAACGCCGAACCAGTTGGAAGGAGTACGGTCAGTTTGTTGAAAATTTATAGAGAAGAGCGTCAGATATGGGAAAATACATTTCAATTGTATTACGAAATACAAATTATTGCCGCGAATTTCATTTAAGATATAAAATAAGATTCACTTAAAGAAATCCCATTTTCAAAATTTTTATTTCAAAATTCCTTCTTGAAATGCGAGATGCAATCTATCCTTGCAGTGTTCTACTCGAAATCTGAACTTATGAAAATTATAAAATCACTCCTTTATATTTAGATACATTTTCTTACTTCATAAATGAACGAGACATTTGTAAAGGCCAAAAAAATTATACTTCAATTAAAACACCGCTGTAGAATTCTGTGCAAAAACATATAATTGCGAGATAATAGAAACTAACAGGAATTTAACTGTTTTCACAAAAATATTTTACTTCCCTTTTAAATTACCCGCATCACTGTAAGGAATCAGCGACAAGCACAGCCGTTCATATGTCCAGAAAACTTTAGGATAAAAACAGGCAAGGTTTAAAATTTGATTTAAATGTCTGTATTTTGATAATAAATGTATTTTATAAATATAAAATACTTTGCAAATGCATTTTAGTTACAAAATACTTTCACATGTTGCATTTTCAAAACCATATGTAAATTGCAAAAGTATGGAAAATAGGATCTCGCATACATGTATATAAATCTTATATACCGAGATATAGATGTAATCGATGTCTAGAATCAAGATAAGCTAGAAACTGTTTAACAGCAGTGAAAGTAGTTTAAGTTTCATTACTTCAACCCATAATATTATTTTTTCTCGTCGAACTTGAAAATACTCATGTATTATTCGAGAAATATTATTTTGAACCAGTAAATATACGACTAAATTAACGCCAATGATTTTGAAAAGTAAATTTCATACCTTCTCCCCAGGTGTCAATTACTACATAGTTGAAATTGGGCGGAAATGACGCAGTTTGTTTGGACCAAATCCTAAGCTACTAACATTACAGATTATCTCATTACAGTATACTTACCTTTATACCATCACATCACTTGCACTTCGACCAATTTTATGATACAAACACTGATAGATTGGAAAAAAAATTCACGGCAGTTGTCAGATAGAAAGGAAAAAATATTTATGAATCGAAATCTTTACTTACAAAGCGTATGCCAGAGAAAGCGAAGAATTGTGGGAAAATGCAAAGGTTGTCAACAAAAGAGTCATGAGGGGGGTCAGATATCACAGGATACGGTGACGTAGATGAGCCACGCGAACTCAATTGGATGGCGACGCAATAGGAATGAGAAATAAAACTAGAGTAAATATATGTACGGGATTTCTCGTGATACAATATCCATTTCGCCACATTTCGTCAAATATGGCATAAAAGAAGACTCAACAACAGTGAATGGAAGGCCATTTCTCAAAACTTTATAAAAAATCGAAAATTTCCATCTAATTTCCAAAAACAATAACTCAACCTCTCCCATACAATGACCTTGTACCCCACGGAGATTACAAAAATGAGCAACTTTAGGGGTGTGCGAACAAAAACGTAAGTTTGAGGTTTCAATCGATAAACTTGAAAGTAATGAAAATTAATTTAATTACGCCGCTAACAGTTGGATGTAATAGTTTCAGGCATATTTTTTTGAAACAAAATGGTCATGGTGGGTGACAACGGGGTCCATGAGCACAAAAAATATACATTTATAAATACACTTTGTAGTAATTATTTCAGCCCATTGAATAAGGCGCGTTATACGCTCACATGATCGGTCATCTGCGTTCCTTCGTCGTGAAATTGTAATCAATTATCTCCAAGCGATATAAATAATTAAACATACCAACGAACCATACATAAAAAATGGAACACAATCTGGATTTTTTTAAATTAATCACATACCTGAGCATAAATTAGAACACTAGCGTAGACAAAAATAAATACCTTTAATATCAAATCAATCAGTTGCACGCCAACTGCCGAATAAAAGTCAGCATAGTGCATTCGATCAGAAACTATTACAAGTAATTATTAATTTACAGAACAGATTAAATTACAAGGAGCTACGCTGCAGCCGAAAGATAGAATAAATTGCTAAAATTCAATTAATATTTAACTTGAGTAAGATATACAGTGAAAATCCGTAAATAGTTAAACACCACACAATCGCACTTAACTTTTCTATATACTTTTGAATGAATTTTATTTACTTCCTAATTAAATTTTATTTGTTACAGAAATTAATATAGGAAGCTAATGAATACGAGGGTGGTTTGAAAAGTTCTCGGAATGGAATAGAAAAAATGTTCTCACATCACAGGAACTTATTTTATTTTTCAATATAGTCTCCTTGCAGATTACTACATTTGGTCCAACCATATTCTAGTACCTTGATCCCATCTAGAAAATGAGATTTCCCTAGGCCTGCAAAATAGCTGTCAAATACGGCTATCAGTTCTTCATTTGAAGTAAATTATTTTATCCACCAGGTCCACCATGAAAACATTTCAGTTTTGGGAAGAGAACGAAGTCTGACGGAGGCACATCAGGTGAATAAAGCGGAAGTGGCAACAATTAATACCATAGTTCGTGTTATTTGCCATGGCGACAGCACATGTGTTCAGGCGCGCATTGTATTGATGGAAGATGACTTTCTTCCTTGCTAAACCTGGCCTTTTTCGCGTATATTTTGTCGCAATTAGTCCAAGAGTTAGCATAGTATTCTCTAGTAATTTTTTGCCTAGTGGGGAGACAATCTATAAACAGAATCCTCTTCACATCCCAGAACACTGATGCCATGACCTTTCCAGTTGAAAGAATTATCTTTGCTTTCTTTGGTGATGGATAATCATCATGTTTCCACAGCTTTGGCTGTGTTTTTCTCTCTGGGGAATAGTAATGGACCCAAGTTTCATCTTTGGTCACAAACCGGTGCAAAAAAACTAGTTCGTTTTCGCTAAAACGGGTTCCGATATATATATCCATTCTCATGCGTTTTTGATCTAGCGCCAAGAGTCGCGGCACTCATCTAGCAGATATTTTTTCATTTCTAATTTTTCAGTTAAAATATAATATACCCTTTTACATGACATCTGGCAAGCAAGAGCAATTTCACCCACTTTCAATCGGCGATCCTCCATTACCATTTTGTGCACTTTTGCAATGATTTCTGGAGTAGTGACACTTCTTGGCCGACCTTTGCGCGAACCATCATCTAAGCTCTCCTGACCAAATTTAAATTGATTTGTCCTCTTGGCAACAGTTGACTATGAAGAAGCAGTCTCTCCTAGTGTATTCTGGAAATCGGCATGAATTTTCTTAGCTATCATACCTATTTTTACGAAGTACTTAATCACTGCACGAACCTCGATTTTTTCCATCTTCGCAAATCACTATGCGGGAACAACAAAAAAGCCACGTCACCGCCACAGTTCTTTTCCACGAGCATTGAAGTGGTATGTGTTTACAGCGAACAGTCCTATGGATATCACATGAAAAGTTCGTTGCACTAGCGCTGACAACTCGTGGTGATTCCGAGAACTTTTCAAACCACCTTCGTATACGGAATACACTAAGAGGATTGAGCAAACAAGAGGTAATCTCACAGATAGTAAAATAAGGAAATAAAGATACGCGCAGAGAAAATTTAAAAACAGACAATGTACCATCTACTTCCCAAAAATGAAGTCTCTCCTGATGAGGAAAATTGTGGTTTTGTCCCTACTTCAACGCTGCATCTTAAAGCAGTAAAGAGCGTTTTCTAAGGTGTGAAAAATCATAAAAGAGCATTTTTGGTATTCTAAGAGACTAACTGGGTGGCGAACACGCTACCCAATCATTCAGGACACAAGAACGACTTCGACACTTGAAGAATTGAAAACGAACTCGATGGTAAAAGTGGAGTACCATGCTTTCGATCGAAGCTACGCTGATCTGAAGTAGTGTTATGACAATTCTTCCAAGTGCTCGCAAGCCTCCACGCGACCCCACCGATCATCTCCAGTATATAGCACAACTGTTGCCCTGGATTCCTTATTTCTCAACTGAATCGCAAAGGAAGGCCACTCCAATAACATGCCTATACATAATTTCTTCTCTAGATGAGTATGAATATAAAACAAAACAAATCTTGAACATGGCTCAGGCATACGAGGCGCGTTTTTTTAAGTAAGTATCGTTTTGAAATATAAAAAGGACCAGTGAACGCTTTTATAACATTTTATTTTTACATAAAATCACACGCTTTAAATTATTTTCCCATGCTATTTCCGTTAATATCTCAGTACTTATCATATCGAACTACAAGCTTTTGTATACTGTCGTCATAGACGATTGCCGCCGTAGTTGACAGCAGTGGCGTGGCCAGGAATTTCGTTCGGGAGGGGTCAGAAACCAGGGGTGGAAATGTTTGAAAAACAGAGTACTGAGTAATGGGTTTTAAACTGAATTTTAACACTTTTCGTAATCGAAAAAAACTTCATATGTTAAAAATATATTTTGTAAATTCATGATTTTTTCTATATTTTGTTTTCTTTCATGAAGGAAAATAATTGTGTTTTTATATTTCAGGGGTGTCCGAACCATCTGGCTACGCCACTGGTTGACAACCACTGCAAAGCTGTTGATTTTACGCTTTCATCGACTTTATGGCGCTGGTCTCCTAGGTGTTTCTCCAGATAAAAGAAAACGTAATAGTCACTTGGCGATAGGTCGGGATTGTATGGAGGATGATGAAATTGTTCCCAACCGAATGATGCAATGAGATCTTGAGTTCGATCGGCTGCATGTGGTCGGGCATTGTCATGCAGCAGAACGATCCCTTTACTCAGCATTCCTCGTCTTATTTTCTGAATCGCACTGTGCATTTTTTTAAGGTCCCACAATATCTCACAGTATTTATTGTATAACCACGACGCAAAAAATCGACGAGCTTAACCCTGTCGCAAAACACGGCACGAATGATTTTCTGAGATGAAAAAGTCTGTTTCAACTTCACTCTATTGGGCGATGTCGAATGCCGCCATTCCATGGGTTGATTCCATGGGTCCTGTTTTGATTCAGATTTCATCGCATTTGGCAATATAGTTTTTAAAAATTCAGACCTTTAGCGTCATAACGCTGAAAGAATGTCAAGAAATTCCTGTCAATGCCCTTCCACATGCAGCCAATCGAAGTTACTAAAAAGATAGTAAGATCTGAGTGCGTCAAGGCCGTTTTACACGGGGCACGGAATTGCGCAGGTTGGAACTGCATTAATTTCTAAAATGGCGGGGAATCGCGCGATTGCATGAACGAAATTAGAACAGGGGCTAGCTATTTTGACACATCAAGTCCACGCAATCTCGCATGTGTTCTAGCAATCCACCGCTTCACACGACGCAATTTTGACTGTGCCTTCATACACACGTCATATTGTGCAAGTACCTGCCTCATGTAAAACGGCCAACACTCGGTTGGGAAAAATTAATTGATCATCATTCAGACAGTCACGACCTAGCGGTAAATGACTACCTCATTTTTTATTTCGTCCGAAGAAACAACTGGGAGTTCAGCACCGAGATGAAGATGAAGGCGTAAAAACAACAATTTTGCAGAGGCTGTCTAATCCAGTGGCATTGTCAGTATACAAAACGCGACGAAAGTATACAAAAGCTTGTTTTTCGAAATGATAATTGCCTTAATATAAAAGGAAATCATATGAAAAAGTAGTTTATAATGTGGGATTTTATGTAAAAATAAAATTGTTGCAAAAATTTTACTGGTTCTTTTTATATTTCAGAACGGTACTACTTAAAAAAAAAAACGCTATATCCTCCCTAAGATAGAGTTTCAATGTGTGTATTCATTCATGGGTCTGTTGAACCCGCAATACGAAACAATTGTGAATGACCAACGGCCGAAAAGGCCTATCACCGGGTTTGATTGAAAAAAACGCGTATATAACTAATTCTGGGGACAATTCACGGTGCAACGTGAGCCTCCACAGGTCTTCAACGATCAAACTTACCTATGAAACACTGAAGAAGTAAGGCTATCGATGGGTTTTCCCTACTTCAATATTCGTAGCTCTATCTCCTAGTCCTATCGTGCGTCTTAGGCGCTGAAACTTCAAAAAAAAAAACTCACTCCAAAACTGTGTCAAAAAAATACCCATGCTATCCAAGAGCCATCCTCCATTTATTTATTTTTACATAATGTCACTAATTACGGTGAATTTTTAAGTTTTTAACAATGTGGGGTAAATAACCCTATATTTTTCTTATAGAATATATTTTACTCTCAAATAACATACATAGAATATATACTCCAATATTTGTGGGTGTTACACACCAGATATAACCACCATGACACATTCTAATGTAAATGTAACTTCTTCACACACAAACACGAAGTGATGATTGGCGCGATCGTGTAATGATTTCTTTTATTTTTCATGCTTCATAGCATCTTCATACTACATCTGGCAAATTATGCTCCATTTGATTAAAAATACCTTTACTCACTTCGGCTCCGACCACAAAAATTTTCGCAGGTAGAAAGAAGTAAACTCGCTTCTGGCGTTTATGAAAATTCATTTTCATTTTTTTTGCTTTCCGCAAATCAAAGTTGACCGTATACTTGATTTATCTCTGCCAATTTAATGAATATGCGTAAGACTCAAAATTGTCCCTACTACACCTATCGCAGGCATCAACTCTTATGTCTTAATCTACATTTATCATAATTAAAAAGCATGAATACTCTTTTAAGCTCATTCAACGAGTAAAATGTAACTACCGAAAGTTTACTTAGTTTAATTACGTTCACTCATAGATGGTTTTCCCATACTACTGAATGATTTTATGCAAAAAATAAAAATTCACGCTTATTACCATATGCTGAAAATAATATACTCACACTTGTAATTTTGTCTCTCTTAAAGTATAATAATAAGAACTTCTACTCCGGTATTAAATACTCACCTTATATAGAGCACTAAAATGTTCGTTTGAAGAAGAAACTAGAATATTCTCAAATAAATAACCACATGTGACGCATTCCATAATCCGGAGGGTTTGCATTCAAACAATTTGAGGCGCTTAGGTCTGCGAAAGAGCGACCGCCGGCCAATCACTTTGTGATAATTCCTGGATACTCACATTACTGTACATCGAGATGCCACTAATTGATTCGCCCCTTACCAACCCAATATCATACCAAAGCATCGTAGTTTATTCTGCGAAACCGGTTTCAACCGCGGACTATTGGCAAGAGAAAATGCGCGGACATCTTTTCGAATCCATTTTGCCCGCACTAAGTGTTTACGGTCTCGACCAATTGGCTTCAATCTGGAGACGGAATGTTCCGTGACGGAGAGAAGACATAAAGAAAGGGACTTGGAGTCCGTTCCTCTTGACCCCAGGAGAGATCAAATCTCCGGCCGCCGATGAATATACCCGATGGCGTATGCACAGCGATGATCCTCCGAGGCGCACTTTCTCTCCGAATGGCACATTAATGAAGAAGAACTTCAGACAATTGTCCTCATCTCAAACTTGGTTGTCATGTAAGGAGGATGAGCCTTGGCTCCAACTTTTTGATGCGCGGCAAGACGGAAATAGCTGACTTTTTGTTGATGCAATCTCAGGCACGAAAACAATCGTTGAAGGATAGGAGGAAGGGAAGAACGGCATGGGAAGGCCTCGGATGAAATGTACGCAAAGGGTCCACATTTACATCAGGGGTCTTCAACCTTTTTCATGGCAAGGGCCAAAAATCCATTACCCGTCGTCCCGATGGCCATAATGCTCCACGTCACTTTCCCACTGCATCAATAAAATAAATAAAAAGCATAAAACTTCAAAGTGCAATAAAAGGTTTACTGGTTAAAACGTTCAATCTATCATTGCGATTTTTGGCATTTTTTATTGACGAGTATGTCGATATATAGTGGAACCCGGGGCGGAACGGGGTGGTGGGGTGGGATGGGGTAAGCGATTTTTTAAGTGCGAAAAGAGGTGCAGCGCAAGCGGCAATAACTATATCTTGTTCGGATTGGTGTTGCTTATAAGTTAAGCAACACCAATATCGACTAGTTATTGTTATTGCCGCTTTTTTTCGCACTTAAAAATAGCTCACCCCGTTCCGCCCGGGGTTCCCCTATATTTTGTATTGTGTGGCACGATACAATATATTCTTCAGCCTCTTGGGCAAGGGTCCTCAACATGCGGCCTGCTGGCTAATTTCTTGCTGTCCCTAGAAGCTAAAGAAATTATTGTATCGTGCCACTCAACATAAAATATATATCGACACACTCGTCAAAAATAAAAAATCTCAGAAATCGCATTGATTCATTGAGCTTTTTAACCAATAAAGATTATTGCACTTTGAAATGATAAGTTTTTTACTTCATCGATGTGTTAATAAAGTGACATAGAGCACTGTGGCTCTCCGGACGATTTTATATCAATTTTTGACCCTTGCATTAAAAAAAAAGGTTGAAGACCCCTCCTCTAGGGGCCGCATGCTGCCCGAGGGCCGCGGATTGAAGGCCCTTGACCTACATACTACCCCGCAAGCCGTCTCAATAGGCTTTGTATGCAATGTATTTTTGGTGAACGAAAATATTAAATAATTTTACTACGGGATTACGGCTGTGTCGAAATATTTGTATTCTTTCATGGTACATACTACCCCCAATTTGCCTCAATAGGCTTTTGACGGGCGTGTTTGAACCCCAGACGTTAGCAAAAAAAGGAAAAGCGCGCACAAGTTCCGAAAACCATTTATTAAAGTCCTCTATTGTTCGGGAGGAAAAAAGCTCCCTTAATTAATCATTTCTGTCAGGCCTGGAAATATATTGAGGTTCTAATATGATTTTCACCGAGTCGCTACGAAAGATATGTATTGCTCCAGCAATCTAACCCTAGCGCATATCCTCCGAGTCTCTAGCGGCCCCCAGCCTTATTCGTTAAAAATCTTTGTGCTGCTTTCTGTTCGCCCGCGGCAGTTTTTGGCGAATCGCGCAGATTTCCTTCATATTTTACTGACTTCACATATTAACTCTTTAGGCACCGGGTCCCATGTGTTCGCTGCATATTCAAGGTGTGGCCAGACGAGTGCGAAATAGTCACTCTCTTTCACATTTTCATTAGAAAATATTCCCACAACACGCTTGACGAGTCCCAGCTTCTTCAGGTATCTGACAAAACATTTTTTCTCATATTTGTTCCCCGCTGTAGATTCGAATTTATCGTTAACACCCAGATATTTCACTTCATCTGTACCTCTAGGTTAACACAATCCGCAACATATAAATAAGGATAGATGGACGAAATTCTCAAGAAATGTATCGCTGTGCATTTGGTTCTAGTAACCACTTGGCTCCACACGTGAATGCTGTTTAAATTCGATTATAAAATTTCAAAGTCAGAGAGATCACGAATTTCACGATAGATGACAGCGTCGTCAGCAGACGTATTTTACTGCTAACTTCAGGAGCATAGGCCATTTCTATTTACAATGATGAAAAGGGGGCCTTGGGACTCCTGATGTCACGTAAACCACATCAAAAGCTAATTTCGTCAAGAACTACTTTTTCCTTACGATCGCTCATAAATTCTCGTATCCTGCTCATTACTTTTTCGTTTAACCCGCATGACTGTAATTTGTATGATTTTTTTTTTCGTGAAGTACCGCATATACCATGCCACCGAAGTGAATTCGATGTATATTAAATAGAACATGAGGCTTTATTCGGTTTTTCAACTTAACAAGTCTCACAGGAAATAGTGTCATAAATAGTCTCCTCAGAAGGAACTGTCCTACTTTTCAAATGATTCTTCCTCGATTAAATGCATATATAGAATAGACAAAGCATGAAATAGAAACTGCTAAATCTCTCCATTGGCTGAAGATATGCGTGACGAGTGAGTACCACACGGATTTCTATTCGTTACCCACATTTACCAGTACTCCAAATTCATTTGCGAGTCGTGGTGGGGTTCACACTGATTAGTTCCTAAATATTCATTCACATGGTGGCTGCGGAGATATTTGCTCTGACCATAAGACGAGACCAGATCAATATAAACACCGCAACATAGACTTTGAGGAAGAAATTCTTAGATACTACGACTAGTATATTAGTAATTTGTCTACCTCGAAGAAGACCTTTTAAATGTTCCAGTGATGAAGACAAACCAAGATATGCCGACCTCTAATAGCAGTTACTTCAATGGAACGTTGTGCGACGTCGAAGAAGTCCACCAAACCACCAACTATATTCAGCAAATCACTAAAAATCCAGATCACCAGTGTTTTGATTTAATCTAATCACTTTTTAAATTAATAACCAACTTCCAATGAAGTTAATTTTATTGAATCATAAGACGTACATGATGCTTCTTTACGAGCACAACGAACTGCACCCGAACACAGCTCACTTCAGCCCCAGTCCCATGTACGCCACAGGCACTGGTGAAACTGGTGAAACACAGCTTTTGTCAACCTTTGAGTGAGGCACTCATAGGCGGATCTAGAGGGGGGGGCGCGTGGGCATGTATCCCCCCCCCCTCCAGACCCTTAAAGAATATGCAAGATTTTTAATACGGTCCCGTTATCATTTCGTTCATTTTGTATTACGGGGTATCCTTGTGCCCCCCCCCCCCCCCAGAACAAAATCCTGGGTACGGCCTTGCTTGTGCCCCGCCCCCAGAAAGAAATCCTGGATCCGCCCCTGGAGGCACAAATAACAACCAACAAATGAACGATAGGAAATGAGCAGGTCTTGTTTTACTGATATCGCCGAAAAAACGGCCAACATGCCAACCTCTAATAGCATTGACTTTTAGGGAACGTTATTCAGATACCATCATTTTTAAGCAGAGGTATTCGACAAATTACAATTAAGCTTGGTATGGTATTGTGGAAGTAATAGCACATTACTATCATTTATCTTTTTGTTGTTTGATCTATTTAATATGGGAAAATGCGACGTCAAAGAAGTCCAGCAAACCACCATCTATATTCAGCAAATCACTGCAAAACCCAGATCTCCAGCAATTTTACGAAAGGAAATACGTAGGTTTTGTTTTACCAATATCGCCGAAAAAACAGCGAGGAATCCAAACAAATCTACTATTATCTCAGGCTATGCTTCACTTCAGAGAGGATTAACCTTGACTACGTCACCCAGTTGGCGGGGAGGGGAGAGAGGGAGTAGGAGGGAGGGGGAAGAGCGGACAGAGGGGAAATCGTCAAGGAGACGATGTCCGCATGAGCTATCCGTCAGCTGTTCGCGACCCGCGACGTCACCAAACCCGTTCCCTCTCTCTCTCTTTTTTCCTCTCCGCGGCGGGGAGGGCGAGTGAGTCACGACTGAAAACAGCTGAGAGAGAGAGAGATAAAGGCCACGCGAGACACTGAACTGCACTGCCGCCGCGTATAACAAAAGCACATGCTCTGCGATCGAAAGGGAATCGCTGACGGCGTGGCGTCATCGCTGTATGGCGACCTCATCAGGCTTGAAGACGGCCCGTATCATAAAAGTCCCCTCGAAGCCGGCCTCCACCTCATTGTCGTCAGGAGGAGGAGATGCGATATCATAAAACCGACCTCAACCTCAAAAACGTCGAATTTTGAAGCCAGCCTCGACTCAAACTTTGAGGTTAGATTGTTGTCGGCTCAAAGCGTTTGAGGTGTCTTCCGCCATTGTGAGAAGATGGATGCTTTCCCGAATGTGAAGGATTAATACGATCTGGAAGAGTTTTTGGGTCATATTGAGGAAGATGCCTTCGTATATGCACCCAGAATCCGTCTAGCGGATGGAGACAATCCACTAGATTGGTACACGAACGAGGAATTCTTCGTCAGGTACAGGTTTCAAAAAGTAAATATAACCGACGTGTTACTTCCGATGCTACGGCCGGGATAACGCCGACTTGAGAGGCGTTCCTGACCCAAGGTTATTATAATTGCTTGCTTTCCTAAGGTTTTATTCCACGGACAGTTTTCAGGTGAGTGATTTAAATACTTTTCCTAACATATTTGTAGTGGTGTAGTAGTGCATTGATATTTTTTGTTACGTACATCATTGCTTTTATTCTTCTCGCGGTCACTGTATAACTAATAATCATGAAACATCAGGCGCAAATTATATTAGTTGACGAAAGCATTTATATATTAACTTATTATAAGCTAAAGGTGTTACATACGTGCAACTCTCTACGAATTTCAGATAAATGTTTACATAGTATATCATTTATATTCTTCGAAACGCCATAGATAATTATCATGTGTTTCTGTCATTGTTGTAGATAGTCTCTGGCGATTTCCACGAACTGGCTCAGTCGACAATGTCGAAGTTAATTAAGGCATGCGGTTTTGTTTATTTAAGCTCAATCATGGGCGTACCCAGCGAGGGGCAGCTTCCCCCCCCCCCCAGAAGAAAAAATCGCAAGTCTTTAAACAAAATCTATTCTGAATTTAAACGAAAGCATTCAACAAATTTTATTTAAACCGGTGAAAAATTATACGCACAATACATGTAACTAAAGTAAAACTATTTTTTCATGGAAATAATCTCATACACTAATATTACATCTTGGTTCCCCCCCATTTAAACCATGGCTTGCCCCCCTAGTCATTATCCTGGGTACGCCCTTGTGCACAAATCTGAATCATCTCTCTACATTTATCTTTTGCCTTGGTCAAAGAGAACAATAGAGTTGGAAACCTAATTAAATTTAACTTGTGTTACTACGTCGTAAATGTAATGATTAATACTTCTTTAAAAATATACAATACATTGGTTTGATGATTTGACCCAATTAAATTGCAGGTTATTAGTACAGAAATTACTGGGAAGCTGCCAAAGGTAGTGAAGATTCTTCAATCACACGAGGAATTAGCCACTGCAAGAAGACTTTTGTATCGAGTGGCACACTTTCCTGGGGTTGATTTGATATGATTATTTACCTTAGTATTAGAACAAATACAAGTGATATTTGCTTTGCTCTGCATGTAACAGGTGGTTGCTGGTCCCAGGCTGGAGATTTTGGATATTGTTTGTCGATGGCCTGGGTCTACACACGATGCTGGGATCTTCCACAACAGCTGACTGTGTCTCCGCTTCAACAGAGATGAAGTCAATGGCTTATTGCTGGGAGATAGCGTAGCTAAGATACCTTTACACACCAGTGCGCAACCCAGCCACACCAGCTGAGCATAGGTTGGTTAGAGGAAAAAATAAATTATCTAACTTTTATTGAAAAGGGTGATGTGCAGTGACAAAATGATTTCATGGAAATGATAGCGGTTGTATACAAATTATTTATTTTTTTCAGGTACAATGCATCACACATTGCAACCAGATCTGCAGTGGAGAGGGCATTTGGGATATGGAAGAGGCGATTTCCCTGCCTCTCAATGAAAATGAGAACAGCCACTCAAACATCAGCTAAAATAATACTGGCTTGAGCTGTGCTCCACAACGTGGCCATCAGCCAGAGGGAGCCAGTTCCAGAGCACATACAATTGCAAGATCCCCATGCTGATGTTCCAATACCTGCCGTGCAAAATAGAAATCTCAGTGCCATAGTTGAAAGAAGGGCTTTCACTAATCGCTACTTTACCTTCATCCAAGGATAACTGCATGCTGTAAGGTGAAAGAGGGAGGTGGGGAAACTTCTCACACAGTGGCGGTTTGCCCATAAGGACTCTCGGACGCCGCCCCTCCCAAATATTTGAAAAAGTAAAAAAAAATAAATATCCATTAATTTATAATTATACATCTGATTAATCAAAGCGTTTTTTCAGTCCCATGCATCGAAAGTGTTGGAAAAACACGAAAAGAAATAGCGCGAGAAGTTCGTATTTGTAGCCGTGGGGCGCTGGCCAGAACGTCCCAATCCATCCCCATGCAGTTATATGGAGAGTGGTAGTGGTGGGGGCCGCTGGTGCTATGACGCGTCTAACGTTGTGTCTTATGGAAGTCTTGGGACGTCGTCCGAAAATGCGCAGAGCGACGTATGAGTTGATATCGCTGCGCAGGCCGGCGGGCGTATAATCTGGCGTCTACTTGGTGCTGCCACAGAAAAGGGACCTACGGAATCAGAATGGTCACTGTACTGGGTGTAGTTATACGATTTTAATTTTTAATTACTGGTAGGTATTGCTACAGTAAATTAATTATCCCATTATGCTTGCGTTTTTTTGGTGTTTGAATTCCGGAACACATAAAATCCAACCAGTTAAAGGCCGTATTGACGAAGGAAAACTATTCTCGAGTATTTGACACAGTTATCTTATGATTACGAATTTCAAGAACCTTGGGGAAACTAATATTATAATGTTTAGGCCTGAACAATGTATTCATATATTCCCGATGTTTAGAAATGCGGTACCTATTTTTCAGATAAATTTATCAAAAGACCTGCAGTATTAGGAAAAATCAGTTTACATTCCCCACTGATTTATAATTTAAGAAATAGGCGCGTGCGTGATAGGGTGAAGGATTAAACATGATTTAACCCGTAAAACGTGACTTTAAATAGAGTCATTCAATGAATGTCAAGAAGTGCCGCGTACAACGCACCTTTTGTGTGTAGGTTCATCATTTTTCTAGCCGTCCTTGTTTTTTTAGTTCATGTTCACCTAATTCCTCAGCGGCAGAGCGGTAGCTGTCTGACGGAAAATGTCCACTTCGGTCTGATTAAAGTGGCTTCGAAGAGTTCATATCAGTGCGGAGATCCTTACAACTCCTATCTGTGGCTCAGAGTCGTCTTCTTTTACGATCTAGAATTTATATTCTATTATATCATGGCAATGATTTCGAAGGCATGGTTATTCCAAATGCGACCCGTTGGCGTCTCGTGTGTTTGCCACATATGAATCTTAGACTCAAGGAGATGGTCCGTGACGTCCTTGTTTGTTTGAATGCCTTTGCTGATCTTAAATTCGTCCGTCAGCTGAATCAGCATTAGTGGACCACGACTTCTATCTCCCTTGAGTCGTCCTTATAGTAACGGCAAGACTCTCGGAAGGAACGGAGTGAAATGAGTTCAGACATCATTTTCGAGGAGTTAACTGTGCGTAATTGCCGATTAAGAAGTTTCTTAGCGCTGTGTGTACATTCAAGAAGACAATTTTGAATTAATCAACATTGCTTTTTTTTAGGGAAATATAGGGAAAAATTGTCCCAATTCTGTGTCCAGGCACCTTGTTCTTTTTGGTCGTATTTTTCGTCGGCCTATTTTGTGTCGTCCCTTGTTTATTTATAGACTAGTGCCCTTGCCATGCGTTCAATGGGAAAGAAATTGTTGTCCGGCGCTGATTTCAACGAACTTGTAATTGATCACTTTGCTGGACAAAAGGAAAGAAGGATGGACTTCTGCAATATAACTAAAGGCATATGAGTATTTAAGATTTTGTTAAAAATGTGTGAGAAATGTTTAATTATTGATTTTAAATCATACTGTATTCAAGAAACAACGCGAACACCGCCATCAAAGTGTACATCTGCAATGGCAAAGCGCGCGCATTCTAGTAGTGTTTTTTGCCTAGTGGAAGTCTGTGACACTCCCCTCCCTCCTCAGGTGTTACAAGTGTCATTGCTACCTA
Organism: Ischnura elegans; assembly: GCF_921293095.1. Taxonomy (NCBI): domain Eukaryota; kingdom Metazoa; phylum Arthropoda; class Insecta; order Odonata; family Coenagrionidae; genus Ischnura; species Ischnura elegans. The sequence goes on from NC_060246.1 coordinate 135,245,731, forward strand.
AATCATTGCAAATGTTGTATAGATTTGACAAATAACGCATTATGATTGCAAAACGAACAACAGAAGTGTATTGCGGGCATATCCGCACGAATGTAGACGCTAAAACCTAAAGTTACGTATTTTCGTTTGTATTTGCAAAATATCGCAGCAAATATATTTTTATTCTTCAAGATCATTGATCAGTATCATCGAGAGTCCGGACTAAGCCGATCCGTATGACCGAGAGTCTACTGCATTTAGTATTTATTAATCAAGCTTTATTAGGAAAACTAGGTATTTTTGTTGAAAAAAACGGGACGTATGGCATCACAGAATTTAATTCCTAGATTGCCGTAAAAACTTAATAAAATACACGAAATATTAAAAAATTATGACCCCCCGGTGGAGTGCGCCCCCCCTACCATTTGACTCACGAGCCGCCACTGTTCTCACAACATGATTGAAAATAGGAGAATGGGATGTCTGGGCTCTGAATAGGAAATGAAATTGTCAGGAGGGTAATGAAGCAATGTAATGTATGCAAGACATCAAGAGACCGCAAAAGCATAGCATAGAGTGCACAATGTCACGCCATGATCATTTTGTTACATACATACATGAAAACAGAGATAAATCAGGTTTTAAATTATGACAAATAATGGTTGGCTGCTGATAGTGGTAAATGATATTTTTGAGGGGTTAAACAATATTAGCATGTCTATATTGTGGTGCATGTAAACTTTTGAGATCCAGTTTCAAATTAAATTGGCTTTTGGTAGCATAATCCCTGATATACTATATCATGTTCCACAAAACCTTATAATAGTCTGACCTTGGTTTCGACTTGGTACAATATGTCATTCTCAAAAGATAAAATACATGTTTTATGTTCTTATACTGTTTTGGAAAGGTGAAGGGGGGTAAAGACAAGTCATTTGAAGGTATAAGATCAAACAGTATAAGGTATAAGAAAACAGTATAAGATCACCAAACATGTATTTTAACTTTTGAGAATGACATATTGTACCAAGTCGAAACCTAGGTCAGATTATTAAAAGGTTTTGTGGAACATGAAATAGTGTATCAGTGATTATGTTTCAGCTGTCACACACCTCCACCACCCACCAATATCACCACCCACCCTTGGATTGGAAATTGGTTTTTACTTAAAATACTCCCAAGTACAGTGTTTGTTTAAATAAATGTTGTGACTAATTACAGCTTTTCTTATTATAACTAGGTGATGCTGCCTTTGACATTAGTGGACATGCTGCACTGTCTGCTCCTTGGCTCATAATAATTATCACTGGATATTAACTGATTAGATTATGTAATTATTTTAACAAAAGAAAATTCTCTAAAATCATATGCTTTCCTACTACCTGTAACTGTGTATTACATTATTTTCTTTTCCAGATAATATGTTATTGTTAACTTGTTATACCTGCTAAAGTATATGATTACTGAGGTTTCTGCCAAAATTTATGTATTTTATCCCTGCTCTTGCAATAATTAAAAAAATATCAAGCAACTGATGCCTTTTTTTTCTAATATATTATTGAATAAAATCTTAGGTGATTATTTCCCAGATAAATTTAAATTCTAACCAAAAAATAATTTTATTACTAACTATATTGTAAAAATCAAAGAGTGCAGATAGTGATGCAAGCAATGATTTAGTTAGATAATGATTCAAAATTTCCTATTTAGCTTTGCATGAAAATGTATATTTTTTCCTAGGTCACTACTTGACAATGTTTATTGTGGTTTTTACCAACTAATGACAAATTAATTGATTGAATGACCCAGAGGAAAATTCTGCAAATTCCATACCCCCGAAATTAATAACTTTCTTAAATAAATACAGTTAAAAGAAGCAACACCAATTGACCAGCATGCATATTAAGGGATAAACAGGCATTGTAAAGAAAACAATTTCATGCCATATCAGATAAATATATTTCAGGCCATGCAGGCAGAAGCAGATTATTTTGTGCAATTTGGTAGTACAAGGACATAATTGAGTGTATGCAGTCCGTCATAAGCAATGCAAGATGTTGGCAGAAATAATCATGGACATGCAGCAATTGAGGAAGGCGTTGGAGAGAGGAAAAGGGTGCTTGGAGCGAAAGCAAGCGACAAGCACCACCCAGAGCTATAGGCACATGGAGTGAATCACAGCAGTGGAGGTAAACCAACAGCACCAAGGGCACTCAGGAGAGATGGATGCAAGGTTGTAGCACTCGAGGAATTGCAAGTAGAATATAAGCAGCACCTTTCACTTACTATATTGTTGCTAGAAAGAAAAGAAAATTAACAATTAATCATCTAAAATTCCAAGGCACTCTTCCACTATGCCCCTGCAAGTACAAATTGTCATTATTAAATGTAACTAAAAATGCAGCCTGTTATTTATATTATTCAAGTATTATCATGAATTTGTGTAGGTACATGAATGCCATTTTATGAATTATAAGTTACTCAGGAATCAGTCAAATCCACATGGAAGACAGGAGAGATAAAAAACATACTATTATTTAAATGATGCAAGTAAGATATAAAAACAATAAGCATACATTAACATAAGAGTTCCTAAAGTGACTAAGTTATATAAGGATCTACAAACAGAGATACCATACCCGCTTATGTTCTACTTCCATTGCATGCAATGTTCTTTGATGCTCCAATTCCTCGAGTGCTGCCTGAATCCTTATCTGCCGCAGAAGAGCTTCATCCTCTGCGGCAGCCTGCCTCATCTTCGCTTCATCATCTGAGGCAGTCTGGATTCTGGCTAACCTTGCATCCAACTCCCTTTGATGAGCTTCAGCTCTTGTGAGAGCCCTTGGTGCTGTGGTGTTTCTGGTTCCCCCCACACAGTCTGTTGGCTGCTGTGGAGAGGGACCAGGTCCCATAGGGGACTGTAGGGTATCCACAGCCTGCCTTGGCTCCGAAGCAGAGCCAGAGACAACAGCTGTGGATCCCACAGCTTCCACTATGGGTGTCTCCTCCAACTGGTGGGGTTCACTCCATGACCCAGCGGCATCTTCATTTTGAAAAATAAAATGGATAAACGAATTTAATTTTTAGTGGTGAATACTTCTGATGAATATTTCTCGGGCTTGCAACCAGGTTAAATCTTGAAATTGGACTTCCATTAAATAACACAGCCTTGAGGATGGGAGACAAATAGTCTTCCGAAACGTTGGCTTGCATAAAAGCTTTAACCTGGTTGCAAACATGAGAAATAATTGTCATAAAATGGATACTTTCAGATATGACTACATGGAATTATTACTTATGAATGTTATGTTACAAGTTTCATAGTATCATGGAAAATCTTTGAAAATCAATAACTGATTATTTTAAAGGCCATTGCACAGCACAACACCCAAGATCCCCGGCAAAAATATCCATTGACCTAGGCAGTGGCAGCCTGTGACTTAGCCAGTGATTCTTGATTTTAAAACAAATCACTGGTCATGTTGAAATATGGCGAGATAAACTATTTTTAAATTGACTGATTTGTTCAATTTTTGACTTAATATATCTATGTTTTAACTTAAAATATCAATTACATATTGATCACTGTCAAGCCCACTGGCCCAATGTCACTGGGCAAATCACGGTCTCACTGAGTAGTCACTGAATTCACTGTGTACATCACTGAAAAGTCACTGTATATTTTTGCCAGGGATAAGAAAAATAGTGCATGGGTATTTAGGTATCCTTGAACATTACTTCCACTCATTAGTGCAATCTAATTATGTCTTGATAAATTTTGAGGTGTACAGTTGACAGAATTTTGTTCGACAAAAATATTAAATAAGTAATCAACATTATTAATGAATACATTTCAATGACCCGTTGAACTTACCTTCTCCTCCGAGGTCTCCATCAATGATAACAAAGTCTTCAGGGCCGCTGGGTGCTTCCATCAATCGATCACTATCCCCAACTGACAACAGATGGTGATCGATCGATGGAATTGCCACTTCCAACTCTGGGATGGTGCTGTCTTTCGACGTGGATGGGCAAGGTCCTCCGCCTGTACCCATCCGACGTCGTGCTTCCTCTGCTAGCACCCTTTTCCTCCTCATTTTTATATTATCCCACGCCTTCCTCAATTGTCTACAGTGTCGCTAAATAAATGGAAAACAAAGAAACATTTCGTGAAAGATATAACGGCTAAGTAATAACAAATTATAAGTTACACGAATAAAATAAAACCGAAATACATCATAAGATAAGCACAGTTGAACTGATTTACATATATATTCCAGAACCGATCTCGAAAGCGTTATATATCAAAAACTATTTGATTATTAGATCATTCTATATGATGTCGACTTACCTGTCTTACACATCCGTGATTATTAAATTCTTCAGTTAATTTCTGCCAACATCTTGCCTTGCTCAAAACGGACTCCGCATCCGTGCGCTTGCACTCAATTACGTCCTTGTACTTGACCACCAAATTGCACAAAATTTCCTGCTCCTGCCTGGCCATCCGCTCCGACTTAGCCATTTCTGTTTATATTGTTGATATTGGCGGGTATATCCCCGGTCGCATTCGGTGTATCGCTACTGCGCATGTCTGCGAAATTACGATTCGAAAAATTTAACGTGGAACAATACTGGAAGACTGTCAACTCTGAAACCCGAAACATCGTCGACAACAATGCGTCATTTCCGCTGGCTCAAACCCCTCCTCCTATGAACCGAGCTGGAGGAGGGTTTTATGATATGATGCGATCGAGGGATCTCCTCGTCGAGCTAGGCCGGCTTCAAACGAGGCCCTCCTCAGCTCAAACTTCGAGGGGACTTTTATGATACGGGCCCTTGTCTTGCAAGCGGAGACGAGGAGGGATATCCTGCACAGCATACTTCCGATTTCATGACTGGTCGATGAGACATAGGTTCACAATGATGAAATAAATCATGCTTATCGGCAGATAGGCTCAGTCATGAGGATTTTGAAAAGGAAGGATGCTCAAGTCGGTCTCTAAAAATGTTGCGAACCACCGCGCATTTAAATGGGTTTACAAAAGTCGCCACTCGTGCCGCTGGCAGACAAATCGATCCGAGTTTCACGGGGAAATGAGCTATAATTAGGGATGCCAACCAAAATTTACACTCATTTTGGCGTGATTAATGAAATTCATAAGTTTTTAATGATATTCCTCGCAATAGGCTGATTTTTCCTATTATTTTTTTATTGCCTAAATCGAAAGATCATTAATCCTGTAGTACGCATTTAGATTTTAAATGACGATATCTATTTTTCGCGATAAAATGAAAAGTGAAAATTTTCAAGCGCGCGAAAACGTGACGGCTAAGTATGAATGCTGGGCAAATCCCGTCTGACGTTATTCTGGTTCTTGCTGCCGCCGTGTGAGGTGACCTTGGGGCGAGGATATGTGCGCCGCTGCGATGCAAGCAGCTAGCAGGTAGCAGAGTACCCTCCTAGCAGATAGCGCTTGGCTTAAATAAGGATTACTAATACCTTATCAAACGAAGGAAACTTTCCGACCATAGGCAGTTTTAATAGGTGATTATTTAGAGATGTTTCCCTGAGCTCTGTGCCTCATGCATGCATTGGTAATCTCATACGATGCAAAACTCCTATCTACTCGTTCAGAAACTAGGTCCATCCGACGTCACGTGGAGTGGCATCGCATGAGCGCCAATCTGGCCTTTTTCAAATGCAGTTAAAATTGACTATTGCCATTCGTCTGAACTGATATTTCTAAAACCAAATAATTTGTATATTATTGAATACACTAATGGTGGGTAACGAATCGCAATCAATACCTTTCGTTTTCTTTGATGAGGGGAACTACCCTATTGCAAATATAATACTGCAAAATATTGGAAAAAAAGTGGATCGCATTGCACTCATAGCTGCGTCGCGGACATTTTTAAAAGCCGATTAAAATACCACCGAAGTGGCAACAGACCTCAGCCATGTATGGGATGGAATTTGGCCTCCTCTATGCAGTCCCTTAGGGAATACCAATTAAACGTCGGCCTTCATGTAGACCAGCAGTTCCCAACCTTTTTTTTCCTATCATACCCCACTAAATGTATATAAACAAACATTGTGCATCCAAAAATGTAACGTGCACATTTTAATTACATAATTTCACTAAGGGGTAGGTGTCAATTTTAGTTATAAATAATTGTTTAAATAAAACTTTTTAATATCCCAAATAATACGCAAGTATACATACTTCCTGATGAAGAGTTACATCATTCCTGGTGTCCGCTATTTCCGATTATTTTCCGCGTGCCCCCGACTAGTTCGTCGCGTACCCCCTAGGGGTACGCATACCTCCTGTTGGGAAACGCTGATATAGACAATGGCTTGGTGTTACACCCGAGTAGAATTTACCTAAGATGTTCACGAAACGAAAAAAAATACCTCTCAGCTCACTCCACCACTGGAAGAGAGACATTCGCACACACGGTCCTTACATGAACTTACGTCCCCCAGATTAGCATAGTCAGGGTGGTGAAGTACGACGGAGAAGTTCGGAAAAGGGGAAAGTAAGCGCATGGCAAGTACTACGATCAACAAGGCACTTGATCAAGAAATGGAATTCCGAGCCGTATTAGATAACTAGAACTTGTTTTGAAGCATCGAGCAAGTCGCCGACATATTCCCTCCATGAAAGGTGCTTTCCCAAGCTCCACAAAGTAAGAGAAAAATTCCTCTTCCAAAACTCGCTGCAGAGAACAGCCAGAGACCTTCGAAATCATAGAAGGTATATGTAAATTGTAAATTTTGCGATTAAAATCTTTAAAAAAATTATCCCAACCGCGTTACTCGCGATTTCCGGTTTTCGAAAATAGTTTCTTGCAGTCCGACAATCATCTCTTGCGCAAGGTCATTAGCTTTCATGGGGACTATAGTAGCAAGCAGTAGTAAGGTTATCATTATTATTATAGTATTCTGCCGATTTAGGTAGGTTTCCACTCTAGGAGTGATCAGGGAGCCTCTTTAATTAATTATTAAAAATTAATACTAAGTGATTTAAAAATTTATAACAATGAGGAAATTACTCAGGGACGACTTTCAGGACAGATACGAAAAAAGTAATTTCCTCACGTAAAAAATATTTAAAGTCTGAAACACTACGAAGATATCAAATGGATATGTTAGTTTATAATGAGTGAAGCGTATTATTGACCCATTAATCGGCACACGATACACTGGTGGCTGTGAACCCACGATCATTAATTATATCACAGATACTATTAATGCGTATTAATAGAATTTTGTTTACAGCAGAGAACGCAGAGCTATAAAAAAGTTCATAAACAGGCAGGCTCATTAATTGGATCCTGTTAGTCCTGTATAGACGTCTAACGCACGCTTGAACCTTAGTGACCAAACAGTCGGCTCTAGAAATATAACACCGAAACACCAGTAACCGCGGCCATTTATAACACTCGCCAAAATATTTCGACATGGCCTGCTTATTGGAAAGAATCATATTCGATGGGAATAACCATCCCTCTGGTCACATTGCGAATGCGTAAATCCACCAAACGAATAACGGTTGCGTCACATCACCATTTCACATTTCAGATACATACAGTTGATGGAAGATTGCTTGAAATCAAACAATATACTCTCTCGTAAAAAAAGAAAAAGCAACATGCCAGAGAAAGGAATTATTCAAGCTGAAACATTAGGGGCCGTCAGCTAAGAAACTTCAGGTGAACGAACTAAGTCGCAGAACCAGATCAAAGAACTAGCATTTTATTTTCGGATACCAAAAGAAGCATGGACATATGCTATGAAAAAACCGAAGCGTATAGACACCGAAAGAACATGATATACAAAACAAAATTCTCATTTTCCGATATCGAACATAGTTCTAAACCAAGCTCTTGAGGCTATAGCAGGGGCCTCGGCAGGGGCTTATAACGGTGCCCTCCTAACTCGGGGATGCGAGGTCCCCGCCGAAAAGTTTTATGAAAATTCCATGCTTTGAAATCGAATTTGACACCATTGTAGCAATTAAAAACTAGATTATAGTTAGTAAAGAAAGGCAATTTCGTAAGAGAAAATACCTACTACGAAAAGGGAGAATTTCACAGCTTATTACTATTACGGTGCAATTAGCTATTTAAGAATTTGTTTCCCTTAACTGCAATGAAATCTAAAAAACCTTATAAAATAACTTTTTCCGAATAAGCCTTTCAAAAATACTAGGTTCTCCATTGACTTCTTGCAACTTTATTTCATTCGTTTTCTTTTTGATAATCAATTTATAGTGAGTATGTTGTGAATATAATAAACTAATGAAAGCATAGAATGTTGAAATTGCAAACACAAATTGGTTCAACAAATCAGTCTTTTTTATTGCACCTACCGTACACGCTTCCCGATATACGCAAGCCTTGTGGGGTGCACTATAAGCTCGGGGCCCTTGGCGATCGCCGACCAACTTACCGCCCCTGGCTGTGAAATACATTTTAGTACATTTCAACCTTGGCGAGCAGCTCAAAATTATTACGTCCAGACCCAAAGGTGGTACTGTAAACCACACAATGATAGAACGTAAATTGTAAATTTTGTGCCTAAAATCGTTAAAATAATAAGCCCGCCCGCGTTACTCGCGATTTCCGGTTTTTCGAAAATAGTTTCTTGCAGTGCGAAAATAATCTCTCTCACAATGTCATTAGCTTTCTTGGGGACTGTAGTAACAAGCAGTAGTAAGGTTATTATTATTATTATTATAGTATTCCACCGATTAAGGTAGGTTTCCACTCTAGAAGTGATCTGGGAGCCTCCCTTTCCTTCCAGCACTGCGTTCTTCCGTTTACTGTAAGGCGTATTCCCCTTCAATCTTCCTAAAAATCCTATTCTCTTCCTTCCCCTTCATCGTTTCCCTAAGGTAACATCGGAAAAAAATTATCACGACAAAAATTCCATAAACATTATATTAGCAGGCGTAACTCCTCGATCATTCTCGTTATTCAAAAATGAAAATAAATTAACCAGTAACGTTTCACGGATTTCTAATGGAAACGACTTTGGTTTCAACTGTACTATAGTCATTATCAAATGCCCTTTCCCGGAGACCTGACTTCCCGTATGCATGGAGCCCTTAAGTAAAATAAATTCAAGTGCAAAACATTTCAGCGAGACGTGAGGAGGGATTTGGAACGGGATGTGAAAATATGAGTACACAAAATTGCTGCTAATAACTTTGATTTAACGCGACATATCTTGTGACATGGTTCAAATCAGTATTTATAAATGAGATGACTAAATTAAAAGAGCACACCGCACAGATAGTAGCAAGATTAGATTCGACAGTAACGAGTACGTATGTCATTTCCCCACGTGATGATTGCTAATATTAGTGATTATTAGAAAGGATGGAGACAATGAATAAAAGAAAAAGGTCATATTCAGAGATAAACACAATATGCGGCGATGAAATCTAAACATAAAATTGGAATAAAAAAGCCAATGCGATATAGAAGTCAATAAAATTAGTCCGGCTATAACAAGCTGAATGCTTTCGCAAGTAATTTTATAGACTCCACAAAGTATCCTACCAAATACGGTAACTTTCTCTGACCTGTTGTATTATGATAAATTATTATTTATTATTTGCTCTCTCTGATCAACATAAAATTCTACATAAGGGGCACTCGCTTAATCTAGGAAAAGTGAAGACAAGTACGAATGGTGCCCTTAAAATTAATACTAAGGGATTTAAAAGTTGATATCAAATGAGGAAATTACTCAGGGACGACATTCAAGTCAGATACCAAAAAAGTAAATTCCTCACATAAAAAATATTTAGTCTGAAAAACTACGAAGATATCAAGTGGATACGTTAAATCATAATGAGTCAAGCGTATTATTGACCCATTAATCGGCACACGATACGCTTGTGGCTGTGAACCCACGATCATTAATTATATCACAGATACTATTAATGCGTATTAATAGAATTTGTTTACAGCAGAGAACGCAGAGCTATAAAAAAAGTTCATAAACAGGCAGGCTCATTAATTGGATCCTGTTAGTCCAGTATAGACGTCTTACGCACGCTTGAACCTTAGTGACCAAACAGTCGGCTCTAGAAATATAACACCGAAACACCAGTAACCGCGGCCATTTATAACACTCGCCAAAATATTTCGACATGGCCTGCTTATTGGAAAGAATCATATTCGATGGGAATAACCATCCCTCTGGTCACATTGCGAATGCGTAAATCCACCAAACGAATAACGGTTGCGTCACAGCAACATTTCACATTTCAGATACATACAGTTGATGGAAGATTGCTTGAAATCAAATAAAATACTATCTCTAAAAAAATAAAAAGCAACATGCCAGAGAAAGGAATTATTCAAGTTGAAACATTAGGGGCCGTCAGCTAAGAAACTTCAGGTGAACGAACTAAGTCGCAGAACCAGATCAAAGAACTAGCATTTTATTTTCGGATACCAAAAGAAGCATGGACATATGCTATGAAAAAACCGAAGCGTATGGACACCGAAAGAACATGATATACCAGGGTTGGGCACGAATCACCTAATATTGATTCGAGTCACGAATCACGAATTATGGAAGAAATTAGATTCGACGAACGAATCACGATTCATGCCTGGAAATTTGATTCAAATCTCGAATCATGAATTATGTGATTTTTTCCTTAAAATATGATTCGTGCGGTTCACGAATCACGAATCATATTTTAAGGAAAATCATTGTGCCATTTCAGATTGACAATAACACTAAGTAATGGTCACATTATGAACATTGGTCCCATTATTGGGAACCTATACCAATTTTTTCGCCTGTTAATTAAAACTTGTGCAGATGCAGTGTGAATCAACGGGATATCATAAATTACCAGAATTTCTGTACATCAACATCCTGCAAGCCAAAATAAAGGTTGTGGTAGGGGGTGAATTCTCACCAAACATGCACTGCATATCGTGCATAAAAAAGAGTTGGCAATAATGTACTAGTCTAAACCGCACTATTAAAAAAATAAATCTAGCAAAGTAAGAATGCAAAATATATGCCGTTAGTTGGGTTACCTTCACGTCCTAAAACCTGCATGAAGCTACCTATGATATACATTGATTCACTCGTAGTGGACATATTAACCTCTATTAATATCCCTAATTTCAAGAGGAAAAAAGGAATTTAGAATCATAGGTTGGCGATCAATTCATCTATTTTTTTTATTATTAAAAAAATTACAAACGTTGCTATCAAGGCATTCAGCATACTGCCTCGGGATATGAAATTAAAAACTTCAAATAATTTTAAAAACATGGCCCGGAAATGGTTGTTTCCATTCTCTTCATAGAAACCATTAATTAAAAAAATAATGGACAGAAGATGACAACAATGCCCCCCGGATTGAACAGCTATATAAGCGCAGAAGGGAAGGCCTGCAGTTCATTTCTGCTCAGAGGACGATGGAAGAGTGTTACATTAAGTAACGAGTACATTACGAAAAACATTAGCCACGAATTTTCTCACTCAGCTGGAAACCCAAGAAAAAAACAATATCATATAAAAAAACTTATTAGAGACAGCAATATGGTTGATTGCCTTTCAGAAATATTAACTTCTCAAACACCTTGTCCGACATTTTTGATCTTTCTGGTTTCAAAATAAAGTTACCCCATGAAAATAGTCTCTCCACTGGACCAGAAGAACATATTGGGGTATTGTATTAAATAAAAATTTTACGAATATTAGGATAGCCCTGAGTAAAACATTTGAAGGTTTTATCTGAATCAGCCATAAAAGAAGCAAACTCTGACTTCGAGATGTCTTGCTTTTACTTGGTGAGGCTAAAACATAAAAATCTGAGTCCTCTTCACTATTACTGGGGATAGATGGTGTGCCATTATTCTTGACTTCTTCCAAACAATTTAGGCACAGGTTAGTAATTCGCTTACTATCAATATTACTCACATTATTTGGCAACCAAAGCATTTTGAACTGAGGGTGGAATGCTGCTGCCAGTATTGCATCATTCACTTCTGGAGATAGATTATAATATTTGCTAAAACGAGTGTTCAGAGCGGTCAACAACTCAGGAATTAAATATAAAGTATAGAGCAGTGGCTTCTCCAGCTGATCCGCAAGTTTCTTGCGTATTGAGAATAATGTGGGTAGAAGTTGTCCATAGAAACAGCTGTTCCCACTTTGAAGCACATCAATGGCTTGTGCAATTGGTCGCAAGCAAGCAATGAATTCTTCCATATAGTCAAATTCTGTATCAAGAATAATTGCTTCATGTCCAGTTTCCGTAACACATCGTTCATTTTTGGCCTCAATTTTACAATTTGAGAAACTGCATCAAACAGTGAATTCCACCGAGTAGGGCAAGGGTATACGAGACTACAATCAAGAATTTCAGTAATTATTTCTGAAGATTTAGGCCTACGTGATGCATTCCAGATATAACTACACTTTGCCATTACAGATTTGTGCAAGCGATTAACCAAAGATGGAGAGTTCTTGAGAATTTTTGTTAAATCTGTAGTTGCAATTAAGGATAATGTATGAGAAAAACACCGCAAATGTTTGGGTAAAAACCTGTCTTCTTCTAGATCTTCACATGCCATATTTATTGAGCCAAAATTCAGATCAATGCAAAGCTCTTCAATGTCGCTATCATCTTCATGAATGGGCAAATCTGTAAACAATACGAAAACTGATTCAGCAAAGACATTGAATTTTTATGCATAAATTGTACTGTAAGAAATTCGTCAATAATAGTATCATATTATTGTCTTAAGTTATTACCATCGCTGTCTATATTTATTATTTCACTGCAGCCAAACTCTTTGAATGCATTTACGAAGTTAGACCCATTATCCGTAATCATTGTGGCAACTTTCTCATTGCTTAACCCAAAACTGATGAAAATATTGTGTAGAGTGTCTGCTATATTCTTGTAATCATGTGTACCTTTAAATCGAACACATGATAAAACAGCACTTTCACGAGTCAATGTTTCATCATTTATCTGGAAACATAAATCAGTTAGCATATTTGATCAATTAATAAATAACGCTAAGGCCACAAAAGGCTTTATATAATATTATTTTACAACTTACCCAATGAGCTGTGACACCAAGGAAGCTTCTATGTTTCGTGGACCAAATATCTGCAGTAGAAGTCATAAATTGAATCTCTGTAAATTTGCTTGCCAAAGTTTGGTTTACATTTTCAAACATGAGGTTTAATTTTCGACCCATCGTTCTCCTCGACATGATCTGAACCGAAGGATCAATATCTATCAAAGGATAAAATACATCAGCACATAAAGTAAAAACAGAGTGTATTAGAAAAAAGTTGATGTAGGACGTCATTAGAAATGTGAGAAATACCATCACAGAGTTCATTGTATAATCAATAAATTCCCTTAACCACTTGCTGGCCTGGGAAAACTTACGTTAAAACATTCGCATAAAATTTTCATCTTCCACAGTGCGGACAGGCTTCATGCTATGAATAATGTAGTGCATTATATCTTTGTTCAGCATTTCATTATTGATTTTCACTCTCATACATTTGGAAGAAACAAAGTTAGTAATTTTCTTCTGCTGAATTTCACCAGTCCGTTTGGCATTCTTCTGTGATTTATATTTTTTATAACTTTGTAATGCGTTGTGAACCAACTAAAAAGCAATGATAACGCACAATTTTAATAAATTTGGAATCAATCATACTGTTTTCAATAAAAAGTTGATCATTTTTTCGTACTTTAAGATGCCGAGTAAAATTTGAAGTGCTGCCTACCACTCCTTTAACCACTTTGTTTACAGGCAAGCAAAGCTGACATTGGGCAGATATATATTTCTCAGATTGACTTACAATTTGGAAAAATTTTCCATCAAAAATTAAATTTGATGGGGCACGGTAATTAGTACCACCTTCAGCAACGTTATCACTAAGACCATGATTTACCTCACCTGAAATGACACGATTTCTATTACAAAAATCACTTTGTAGTGTTTACGAATTTGAGTTAGTGAAATGATTAATAAAAGTAGAGTAAGAATTATAGGTAAGCATAAACTGCAATAACAGGTTACTGGTACTGGCCATTTCTCCAGACTGCCTTCTTCACATTTTCGTCTTGCGTCTTACTATTTTCAAATTTCATTTCTATCTTGTCAATTCGTTCAAAACAATTGAAAGTCACATTTGAACGAATTTACAGTGCAAAATATATTTTTGAATTATCCGAATTGCACTTCTGACTTGTACGTATAAGGCAGTGAAATTAATTCGTGATTCGTCAGTGAATCGTGAGCAGCATCACAAATATTCGACTCACGAATCACCTCAATTAGTAAAGAAAAAAGTCGACTGGCGGTTCACGAATCACGAAAAAAAATGATCCGAATCACGAATCACAATTCACAGTTTGTGATTCGCGAATCATGATTTGTGATTCATGAAGACGAATCATGCCCATCCCTGTGATATACAAAACAAAATTCTCATTTTCCAAAATCGAACATAGTTCTAAAACAAGCTCTTGAGGCTATAGCAGAAGCCTCGGCAGGGGCTAATAATGGTGCCCTAATTACTGGGGGATGCGGGGTTCCTGCCGGAAAGTTTTATGGAAATTCCACGCTTGGAAATCAAGTTTGACAACATTGTAGCAAATAAAAACTAGATTAAAGTTAATAAAGAATGACTATTTCGTAAGAGAAAATACCTACTACGAAAAGGGAGAATTTCACAGCTTATTACTATTACGGTGCAATTAGCTATTTAAGAATTTGCTTCCTTTAACTGCACTGACATCTAAAAAACCTTATAAAATAACTTTTCCGAATAAGCCTTTCAAAAAAACACTAGGTTCTCTTAACTTCCTGCAACTTTATTTTATTCGTTATCTTTCTGATAATCAATTTATAGTGAGCATGTTGTGAATACAATCAACTAATGAAAGCGTAGAATTTTGTAATTGCAAATAAAATTGGTACAACAAATCAGTCTTTTTTATTGCACCTATCATACACGCTTCCCGATATAAACATGCATGGTGGGGTGCACTATAAGCTCGGAACCCTTGGCGATCGCCGACCTACTTACCGCCCCTGGCTGTGAAATACATTTCAGTACATTTCAACCTTGGCGAGATGCTCAAAATTATTACGTCCAGACCCAAAGGTGGTACTGTAAACCACACAATGATAGAACGTAAATTGTAAATTTTGTGACTAAAATCGTTAAAAAATTAAGCCCGCCCGCGTTACTCACGATTTCCTGTTTTTCGAAAATAGTTTCTTGCAGTGCGAAAATAATCTCTCTCACAATGTCATTAGCTTTCTTGGGGACTGTAGTAACAAGCAGTAGTAAGGTGATTATTATTATTATAGTATTCTACCTATTAACATAGGTTTCCACTCTAGGAATGATCTGGGAGTCTCCCTTTCCTTGTAGCATTGCCTTCTTTAGTTCACTGTAGGGCCCACTCCCTTTCAATCTACCTAAAATCCTATTCTCTTCCTTCCCCTTCCTCGTTTCCCTAAGGTAACATCGGAAAAAAATTATCACGACAAAAATTCCATAAACATGATATTAGATGGCGTAACTCCTCGATCATTCTCGTTATTCAAAAATGAAAATAAATTAACCAGTAACGTTTCACGGATTTCTAATGGAAACGACTTTGGTTTCAACTGTACTATAGTCATTATCAAATGCCCTTTCCCGGAGACCTGACTTCCCGTATGCATGGAGCCCTTAAGTAAAATAAATTCAAGTGCAAAACATTTCAGCGAGACGTGAGGAGGGATTTGGAACGGGATGTGAAAATATGAGTACACAAAATTGCTGCTAATAACTTTGATATTACTCGACATTTCGTGTGACATGGTTCTAATCAGTATTTATGACAGAGATGACTAAATTAAAAGAGCACACCGCTCAGATAGTAGCAAGATTAGATTCGACAGTAACGAGTACGTATGTCATTTCCCCACGTGATGATTGCTAATACTAGTGATTATTAGAAAGGACGGAGACAATGAATAAAAGAGTAAGGTATTATTCAGAGATAAACACAATATACGGCGATGAAATCTAAACATAAAATAGGAATAAAAAAGCCAATGCGATATAGAAGTCAATAAAAGTTGTCCTGCTATAACAAGCAGAATTCTTTCGCAAGTAATTTTATAGACTCCACAAAGTATCCTACCGAATACGGTAACTACCTCTAACCTGGTGTATCATAGTAAATTATTATTTAATATTAGCTCTCTCTGATCAACATAAAACTCTCTATGAGGGGCACTCGCTTAATCTAGGAAAAGTGAAGACAAGTACGAATGGTGCCTTCAAAAGTAATACTAAGGGATTTAAAAATTGATAACAATGAGGAAATTACTCAGGGACGACATTCAGGACAGATACGAAAAAAGTAAATTCCTCACGTAAAAAATATTTAAAGTCTGAAAAACTACGAAGATATCAATTGGATACGTTAGATCATAATGAGTCAAGCGTATTATTTACCCATTAATCTGCACACGATACACTTATGGCTGTCAACCCACGATCATTTATTATATCCCAGATACTATTAATACGTATTAATAGAATTTATTTACAGCAGAGAACGCAGAGCTTTAAAAAAGCGCATAAACAGGCAGGCTCATTAATTGGATCCTGTTAGTCCTGTATAGACATCTAACCCACGCTTCAACCATAGTGACCAAACAGTCGGCTCTATAAATATAACACCGAAACACCAGTAACGCCGGCCATTTATAACACTCGCCAAAATATTTCGACATGGCCTTCTTATGGGAAAGAATCATAGTCGTTGGGATTAACCATCTCTCTGGTCACATTGCGGATGCGTTAAGCCGCCTAACGAATAACGGTTGCGTCACATCACCATTTCACATTTCAGATACATACAGTTGATGGAAGATTGCTTGAAATTAACCAAAAATACTGTCTCGTAAAAATAGAAAAAGCAACATGCCAGAGAAAGGAATAATTCAAGCTGAAACATTAGGGGCCGTCAGCTAAGAAACTTCAGGTGAACGAACTAAGTCGCAGGACAAGATCGAAGAACTAGCATTTTATTTTCGGATGCCAATAGAAGCATGGACATATGCTATGAAAAACCCGAAGCGTCTGGACACCGAAAGACCAAGATATACAAAACAAAATTCTCATTTTCCAAAATCGAACATAGTTCTAATCCAAGCTCTTGAGGCTATACGCAGGCGCCTCGGCAAGGGCTTATTATGGTGCCCTCCTTACTGGGGGATGCGGACTCCCCGCCGGAAATTATTATGAAACTTGCATGCTTGGAAATCGAGTTTTACGCCATTGTAGCAATTGAAAACTAGATTAAAGTTAATAAAGAATTGCAATTTCGTAAGAAAAAATACCTACTACGAAAAGGGAGAATTTCACAGCTTATAACATTTGATTAAATATTACGGTGCTATTATCTATTTAGTGAATTTGTTCCCTTTAACTGCACTGAAATCTAAAAAACCTTATAAAATAACTTTTCCGAATAAGCCATTCAAAAAAACACTAGGTTCTCCTTTAACTTCCTGCAACTTTAATTTTTTTTATAATTAATCTCTAGTGAGCATGTTGTGAATATAATCAACTAATTAAAGCGTAGACTTTTGTAATTGCAAAAAAAATTGGTGCAACAAATTAGTCTTTTTTATTGCTGCTATCATATACGCTCTCCGATATACGCAAGCGTTGTGGGGTGCAATATATGCTCGGGGCCTTTGGCGATCGCCGACCAACTTACCGCCCCCGGCTGTGAAATACATTTCATTACATTTCAACCTTGGGGAGCAGCTCAAAATTATTTCGTTCTGACCCAAAGGTGGTACTTGAAACCACACAATGACAGAACGTAAATTGTAAATTTTTTGACTAAAATCGTTTAAAAAATTAGCCCACACGCGTTACTTGCGATTTCCTGTTTTTCGAAAATAGTTTCTTTTAGTCTGAAAATCGTCTCTTGCGCAACGTCATTAGCTTTCTTGGGGACTGTAGTAACAAGCAGTAGTAAGGTTATTATTATTATTATTATTATTATTATTATAGTATTCTACCGATTTAGGTAGGTTTCCACTCTAGGAGTGATGTGGGAGCCTCCCTTTCCTTCCAGCACTGCCTTCTTCAGTTCACTGTAAGGCCTACTCCCTTTCAATCCACCTAAACATCCTATTCTCTTCCTTACCCCCTTCCTCGTTTCCCTAAGGTAACAACGGAAAAAATTATCGCGACTAAAATTCCATAAACATGATATTAGATGGCGTAACTCCTCGATCATTCTCGTTAATCAAAAATTAAAATAAATTAACCAGTAACGTTTCACGGATTTCTAATGGAAACCACTTTGGTTTCAACTGTGTTACAGTCATTATCAAATGCTCCATACCCGGAGATCTGACTTACCGTATGCATCGAGCCCTTTAGTAAAATAAATTCAGGTGCAAAACATTTCAGCGAGACGTGATGAGGGATTTGGAACGGAATGTGAAAATATGAGTACACAAAATTGCTGCTAATAACTTTGATATTACTCGACATTTCTTGTGACATGGTTCTAATCAGTATTTATAACAGAGATGACTAAATTAAAAGAGCACACCGCTCAGATAGTAGCAAGATTAGATTTGACAGTAACGAGTACGTATGTCATTTCCCCACGTGATGATTGCTAATACTAGTGGTTATTAGAAAGGATGGAGACAATTAATAAAAGAAAAAGTTAATATTCCGAGATAAACACAATATACTGCGATGAAATCTAAACATAAAATAGGAATAAAAAAGCCAATGCGATATAGAAGTCAATAAAATTAGTCCGGCTATAACAAGCTGAATGCTTTCGCAAGTAATTTTATAGACTCCACAAAGTATCCTACCGAATACGGTAACTTTCACTGACCTGGGGCCGTATTCTGTATTTCGTCGGTGCCGCACCGGTCGGTTTCCCTTTCAAGCCCACCGACTGGACATCAAACCGTACCGACAACGGATTCCGCACCGACGACGACACTTTCAGCGATTCTGTAAGGTCGTCGGTTTACTACCAGTCGGTACGGTTCCCCTTCCTTCCCAAACAGGGAAAATCCGAATATATCCGAAGTTTCACGTGTCTCCACCAATGAAAGAAGGGTAAAAACAAGTGAAGACTCATTGGCACAGTTTGTCGTCGTCATTCTCAATCTTTTTATTTGCGGAAATTACGACTTATTGCTAGATTAAGATAAACGATATTGGATAAGTTGTTAACAATGCTTATATAATGTGTGGTAGTAATGCTGTACCTACAGAATCGAAGGAAACAATATTACAACATCACAATAAAGTTTGTATGTGATGGAGATTGTTGTTGCTGGAATGAATTATTGAAACTATCCTTGAGATCGTAGTTTCTTTTTTAAAATATTGGTTCCGTATAATGCTATTTATTCATGATTTGGTAATATAGTTGTCATTAAGTAAGTTCCGTATAAATGTTATCAACGGAAGGTTATACCATTGGCACCGTAGCAGACGAAAATAGCATACCATGGAAGGTGAACGTAGGATTAAAATGCAAATGTAATATTAGAGGAACAAGTTAGGAAATTGTTATAAAAATATGGAGCTGGGTGCAATTAAAAGAAGTGTAATGACGAGGAAGTAAATAAATTGTGATTGGGTGAAATGCATATGTATAAGTTGCGCATTCCAAGTGAGAGAAAATGATAATATTGCGGTAAACCTCATACTTATTAACAAATATCTTCTTTTATCGTCAAGGGAATCAATGGCTGACGATGAAATGAAATATAGTTGCCCGTTACAAATGAAAGAAACTGATACCGTTGTGGCAAACTTCATACTTAAATAAAAAGATCTTATTTCTATGCCGAGAGAAACGCCAAATTGATGATTGAGTGAAATAACAGTCGCCTATTCAGAGTGATATAAAGTGATAACATTGCGGCAAAACTCATATTTAATCAAAAATATCTTTTTTATGTCAAAGGAGCAAATAAATGATGATAGAGAGAAATAAAACCTATTACAAGCGAGTGAAAGTGCGGTAACATAAATGAGAGAAAGTCATTATATGTTAGCAAACCTCATTTTTATTAACCATTATCTTATATTTCTGTCAAGGTAATTAATATAGATGATGACACAGTGAATTATAGAGGCGTATTCGAAGGGGCAGAAAAAGATAACATTGGAGAAAACCTCATTATTTACTCGGTGATGAGGTAAAAACAAAATAAAACGTACAATGCGCACCGGGGAATTCATGAAACCCACTAGTCGGTGGCCGTACCGACACCTCTTTGCTGTCGGTACGGCTACCGACGATCTCCCGTCCTCTCGTCGGTGCCGCACCGACCGGGTTCGTACAGAATCGCACGACTTCTTACCGGGAGTCGGTGTGACGTCGCACCCGACGAATCGGTGCCGCACCGATCGGTTTGGAGTTACAGAATACGGCCCCTGTTGTATTATGATAAATTATTATTTATTATTTGCTCTCTCTGATCAACATAAAATTCTACATAAGGGGCACTCGCTTATTCTAGGAAAAGTACGAATGGTGCCTTTAAAATTAATACTAAGGGATTTAAAAATTGATAACAATGAGGAAATTACTTAGGGACGACTTTCAGGTTAGATACCAAAAAAGCAAATTCCTCACGTAAAAAATATTTAAAGAACTAACTACGAAGATATCAAGTGGATACGTTAGATCATAATGAGTCAAGCGTATTATTTACCCATTAATCAGCACACGATACACTTGTGACTGTCAACCCACGATCATTAATTATATCACAGATTCTATTAATGCGTATTAATAGAATTTTGTTAACAGCAGAGAACGCAGAGCTATAAAAAAGTTCATAAACAGGCAGGCTCATTAATTGGATCCTGTTAGTCCTGTATAGACGTCTCACCCACGCTTCAACCTTAGTGACCAAACAGTCGGCTCTAAAAATATAACACCGAAACACCAGTAACCGCGGCCATTTATAACACTCGCCAAAATATTTCGACATGGCCTGCTTATGGGAAAGAATCATAGTCGTTGGGAATAACCATCTCTCTGGTCACATTGCGGATGCGTTAAGCCGCCTAACGAATAACGGTTGCGTCACATCACCATTTCACATTTCAGATACATACAGTTGATGGAAGATTGCTTGAAATCAAACAAAAATACTGTCTCGTAAAAAAAGAAAAAGCAACATGCCAGAGAAAGGAATTATTCAAGCTGAAACATTAGGGGCCGTCAGCTAAGAAACTTCAGGTGAACGAACTAAGTCGCAGAACAAGATCGAAGAACTAGCATTTTATTTTCGGATACCAAAAGAAGCACGGACATATGCTATGAAAAAACCGAAGCATATGGACACCGAAAGACCAAGATATACAAAACAAAATTCTCATTTTCCAAAATCGAACATAGTTCTAATCCAAGCTCTTGAGGCTATACGCAGGCGCCTCGGCAAGGGCTTATTATGGTGCCCTCCTTACTGGGGGATGCGGACTCCCCGCCGGAAATTTTTATGAAACTTGCATGCTTGGAAATCGAGTTTTACGCCATTGTAGCAATTGAAAACTAGATTAAAGTTAATAAAGAATTGCAATTTCGTAAGAAAAAATGCCTACTACGAAAAGAGAGAATTTCACAGCTTATAACATTTGATTATCTATTACGGTGGTATTATCTATTTAGTGAATTTGTTCCCTTTAACTGCACTGAAATCTAAAAAACGGCCCTTGGCGATCGCCGACCAACTTACCGCCCCTGGCTGTGAAATACATTTCAGTACATTTCAACCTTGGGGAGCCGCTCAAAATGATTACGTCCAGACCCAAAGGTGGTACTGGAAACCACACAATGATAGAATATGAGCATACAAAATTGATCACACTGTTTCCTTCGTATCACGGGAATAAAACCTTCCGAGCGGTTATTTTGGAAATAACTACGACTCATGAAAATTTAATACTTTGGACAAGGGACAGCTTAGAGGAGGTCTAATTCCATCCCATAGAAGGCTGATATCTGTTGCCACTTCGGTCGTATTTTAATCAGTTTTCACAAATATACGCGGCGCTGTGAGGAGTGAAATGCGATCTACTTTTTCCAGTATTTTGGATAATAATGTTTATAATTCTGAGGAATAGCATTGAAAAGTTTTAAATTTGATAGATCACATCGTCATGTGTATTTATTTCGATCAAAACCCATAACTATACCTTATTTCCCCGTGAAACTCGGGTTTATTTGTCCGTCAGCGACGCGAGTGGCGACTTTAATAAACCCATTGTTATGCGCGGTGGGTGACAACTCCTTCAGAGGTCGACTTGAGAATCCTCTTTTATAATATTCGTAATATTGGAAATAAAATATTTCAGTGATGCATCAGGAGAACACGGATTTCGAGTTTCTCGCCGTCCTTAAAATGGGGCGCCAGTAAAGCAAGTGACCCACAAGGGGTAGAAAAGGCAGTAAAGATACGAGGAAAGAACACTTCACGACCCCACCGACTTAACGAGCCAAGTTTTCTTTTCGAAAATAAGGTAGTATTCCGCTTGAGTGACCAAAAATATAATGGAAATAAAAGAATAAAATTTTGTAAGGTTCACATGCATATTTAAATGGGCACGACCCGGATTTCGCAACGTAGTTACATCTTCAGGTGTAACGTAGTTACATCTTCAGGTGTAACGCAGTTACATCATCGTGGTTACATCTTCAGGTTACATCACCACCTGAGGATGTAACTACGTTATGAAACCCGGGTCGTGCCCATTTAAATGTACAAGTAAACCTTACAAAGTTTTTTTCTTTTATTTTGAATATGGAGAGGTTTCACAGAGTCAAGCCTGAAGTTATCAGTTACACAAAAATATAATATTTATTTTTACAAAAAAAAATCAGGTAAATTCCTCCGCGAGGATCCACTACAGAACGTTCCCAGCATCGCATCCATTGCCCAGACACCACACACCCATCCGCCCTATCGACGATGCCCGAATAGTGAAATTAAAAAATAATAAAAAAATCGTTAAAGGAATTAAAAAGGGTGCCGCCGACTAATTGGATCTCGTCAAATTGACGCCACTAGGGGGAGGATCCATATTCGACCCTGACTCGCCGAAGGGAAAGAACTGTTGAGGGACGAGAGGCGATAAGCGCATCGAGTATTGGGTTGAACGATCAAAGAGGATCAAGGATTTAGGAGAGAAGGATGAAGATGAGGACCGCAGGGGATAGGGGGGGGGAGGACGGGAGTGTGGGCGGGAGAGGGGGTGCTGGGGGTAGGGAGGGAAGCAAGGTCAAGGTCGTGCCATTCGCTCAGCCCAAGTCTCCCAGCCCAAGGGGATGTTGGAAGGTTACAATTCCCGGTGAAGATCAGAAAATGTAACCATAACGTTACGTGGAAACAACACGAGCGCTGATAAAAATGTATTGAATTGATAAACGCTGGCAAAAGCCTTATTTATGAATGTTCCCTGAGAGTTTCAGCTAAGGAAGATTCTGGTAGAACGATGACTTCCGTGGTGATGGTTTGATCACTGAATTTTTCTCGGCTTCTCTTCCGCGCCAGTTGTCTTGTGGGCAACAGTCCTTCGGCCTGAAGACGCTGGCCGGATAGGCAGTGAAACTGTTGCCCTGACACGGTTGAAAACCCGAGGAAATGCAGAAGAGGCGATTTCAGTTAAAATTGAGTATGAGCTACAAAGATAATAATTCCTCATGTTCCAGAAAATTTCAATGACTTCATAATTTTAAGTAAATTTTAATTTATACAGGAAAAAATAACGAGTATATCTATTCTCTTACCTTCATAATTTCACTTCAAACACACTTTACTCGAACATATCTTCCAATTATCAACCCACACCGTGGATCCATTAATTGAAATCGACAGATTAAACCACAATGCCTGTCAAATGGCACAGAGCACCGCTTCCTTGACTAACGTTTCCGCAACATAAATATTAAGTCAATATAAACATAAAGTCGAAGGTTCCAGCAGAAGAAGAAGTGTAAGGGCAGTACCGAGACTCACCATTTAAAGACCCTCCAAAAGGTGCTCCTGATCTAGGAGGACTGCCGGCCCTGCGACACACCCGCGCTGCAAGGGGGAGCGGGAAAAGAGTGATGATGTATGCGGACATTCAAACTCCTCCCCCGCACAATGGGACGAAGAACGAAGTGGAAAGCGAGAAGAGACGAGGGGTCGCCTGAGATTTTTGGAAGTTCAAACGGCCTCCGAGGATAACGGACTGGTTTAGTATGACGTCATCATAGCTGTTATTTGATTGGATGCATTAAGAGGAGTCAAACTGACCGCTAAATATTCATCAACGAAAGAACGAATTGGATGCCACCTCGTAAAAGTTTAAAAAGTACCCAAGTCAAATGAATTCTCGTTTTCCACCAATGTTATCCCAACGACTATAATAATAATAATAATAATAATTTATTCGCTGAAGGCAATACAATTGCATAGCTTCGTCAAGTTACATTACATAAAGGATAAAACACAAACAAACAATGGCAATAGAACACAGTGTGTATGCAAATGACAATTAAAGATACATCAGGACAATATTTAATACATTAATTTACATTTAAGTTTTTCCTTACATACAACATAACTCATTTAAGTTTTTCTTTACATACAGCATAAAATTCATCAGTAGAATATAAAGGTTTTTGTATTAAAAATTTTTTTAGCTCAGTTTTGAATTTTAAAAAATTGTTGATTTTTTTAATATTTTGTGGAAGTGAATTGTGGAGTTTTGCTCCTTTGTGGTATGGACCCTCAGTATTTAGTGTGGTAGATCTAGTTTTGATGTGGATATCTAGGTTTGACCTGGTATGATGCTGGTGAATGTTGCAGTTTAACTCATATAAATTCATGTTATTTTTAACAAACAGAATGAGTTCAAAAATATACAAGGAGGGTAGGGGCATTATACTGGCCTTACTAAAATAAGGTCTACAGGACTCTCTATAAGATAGGTTGAAGAGAGTCCTTATGGCCTGCTTTTGCAATTTAAAAATTTTTGCACTGTGGCAGGAACTGCCCCATAAAATGAGGCCATATGCCAGAATGGATTGGAAGTTAGAAAAATATATCATCTTCAGAATATTAAAGCTTACGCTAAGGCGAAGATATCTAAGCTGATACAGAGATTTACTTAGCTTGGGTATTATTGAATTGATGTGTGAGGACCATTTTAAGGATGGCTCGAATACAACACCAAGGAATTTTACATTGTCTGCAAATAAGAGGTCAACATCGTTAAGTTGTACTGATGTACACTGTTCTTTGCTAAAATTTAGGCACACAGATTTTTGGACATTTATGGCCAACAGATTATCATGTAACCAATTTTGAAAAGATTTCATGGTACAATTTATTTTGTATTGTAATGACTCTGGAGTAGTCCCTTGAATTAATACACTAGTGTCGTCTGCAAATAAAACAGTTTCAGCTTCTGGGACACAACTTGGTAAGTCGTTTATATACAACAAAAAAAAGTAGGGGCCCGAGTATCGAGCCCTGGGGGACGCCAGATTTCATTGCTCTTTTGGCAGACTGAAAATTTAGCTTTAGGTTTGCCGATGAATCAAAATGAGAAATTTCAACCAGCTGAAATCTTTCCTGTAGATACGAATGAAACCATTTATTAGCTATGCCCGTAATCCCATATTTATTTAGTTTTTCCAGAAGGACTTCATGGTTGACAATATCAAAAGCCTTTGTGACAAGACTATTACAAGCTAACTTACATTACAAGCTAAATTACAAGACTAAGCCTTTGTGAAAAGACTATTACAATAAATGGTTCCCCAGTCGCCTAAAATATATCTTGCCGCCCACGGTGCATTTAAATGGATTTACAAGTGTCGCCACCTGCAACGCTGACGGCTGAGCGATCCGAATTTAAGCCCTTTGATATTTTTTATTTGAAACTTCAAATTAAATATCAAAGCTACTCATCGATCCCATGTTCAAATCCCGCGGAACCCTTCGGACACCCCCAATTAAAATCATGTAAGTTGGAGGCGGCCCAAGGAAATGAACTGACACCCCTACCATGAATGCGTGGAATTCACCCGCCCGTGGCTTAGTTTGGGGTGATCTCTACCCTAACCTTTTTTAAATGACTCACTAACTGGGTGAGTTAACCGAAATTTATATTCGTGATCATGTAATGTATATGACTTCATCGCTTTTCATTGCTATTCCTCGAGAGTTCGAATACTCAACTGCAAATATGTGCAGATCCATTCTCGAGAATATATAGATCGCTCTTCAATTACCGCCGCGCTGTGAAGATTTTTTACAGCCGACTAAAATGCGTCCGAAGTGGCAACAGTAATCAAACGTGTAAGGGGCCTCCTCAATTTACCATTACCTATAGTCCCACCAAAGAATTAGATCATTCGGCCGTTAAAAAGTCAGCTAATCGGTGAAGCCCTTTGCCGGTTGGATAAAGGGGGGTGAGTTAACGGAGGGACCTCTCTCTTTACAAATATGGCGGCTTTTGTTTAAATCGGGTGTTTGGGTAAACATCAGGGTCGGTCTTGTCAGGTCGGCTGGTCGGCGATCGCCGAGGGCCCCGAGCTCAGGGGGCCCCGATAACGCTCGCGTCTATGGTGAAGCGTACATTTGAGGGGTATAAAAAAAGACTGATTACTTCAACCAAATTATTTTGTTGCTATTACAAAATTCTATGTTTTCATTAGTTGCTTTATTTACGACACGCTCAGTGTAAAAAGATTATTAAAAAATAAATAAAATTGTGAGAAGATAAAAGAGAACCCGATACTTTTCTGAAAGGGTTATTCGATCAGGTTACTTTAGAGATTCTTTTTATTTCAGTAGTTTCAAGGAACAAATACACTAAATAGATAATATAATCATAATACATTTTTAAATTTTATAAGCTGTAAAATTCTCACTTTCCATAGTATTTTTCTTGAGAAATTGCAATTCTTTTTAACTTTAATAATTTTTAAAAGCTAGAATTTCGTCAAAATCGATTTCCCAAAACTTCCCGGGGGAGGACCCCCGAATCCCCGGTAAGGAGGGCCCCATCATAAACCCCAGCGGGGGGGCCCCAATCACCCCAGACTACCCCTGGTCGACATCGATAAATTTATTGATATTGCGGGAAGATTTCATCATGTTTTGTTCATAATTTATTAAATTGCAGAGGAAATCGACTTAGCAAACTCAACAGCATCTTTGGAATATTCCAGAGAGAGATATTCCAACCGCTTTGAGTCAACTCCATGAACAATTTCAGACATTTGAGAAGCTATAAGATGGAGAATAAATAAATAATTATAAATAATTAAGTTTAAAATAATTTTAAATATTAATGTTTCACACAACATAAAATGTGGAAATAATTCACTGGGAAACGTTTGCTCTCATACAAGGATACATAAACAATTAAACCAAAAAGAATTTTTTTGATAAAATTTCAAGTGTGGTCATGACCCATGTGACCCTCCCCCCAAATCCCCCACTGCTTGCATCATCAAAGAGCACGAGGGATGGCACTTTCTCATGGACTAATTAGGGAAAGTGTTGGACTTTTGGACAACTATTTACATTCTTCAAGTTTTACCCCTTCCAGAATTTTCTCTGGGTAGTGAGTCGTACAAAAAAAATATGTTGGTATCATTTTGTATGAGCATTAATTTCAAAACATTGGAAGTTTTTGTCTGATAAATATGTTAACTCAACTGCACAGTGTACGAAGGAATATCTGAAAGTTTACCCACATTTGACCCCACTACTGTGTAAAGAACAGGGGCACAGCTAGATATTAAGGGTAGGAGGGGTTTTAGGCGTAACTAATACAGGGGTGTGTGTGGGTATGGCATACCCGCCAGGGTATTCAGGAGGTGTGGGGGCCCTCCCACAAAAAATTTTAGGATAAATAGTGAGTTTTACGGCTTTCTGAGGGATATTTTATAAATCCTTACACTACTCTGTAAGTTATATTAATGCAATTAAGTAAAATGGATTTAACTTAAAAATTTCTCTGAGATCTGGAGGTGGGGTTTATACCCCAAACCCCCCCCCTTGCTGCCCCACTGGTAACCAACACAAGAAAAGTTAACAAAAACTTTTTGAGAAAGACATGCACATCTTACGGAAGTCAAAACAACATATACCTGCCACTTGAATTGTAGATGAGCCACAGAAGTAGGTCCTCAATTGCCTTCACATCAGGGTGAAATGAACTGTTTAACGTTCATTCCAAATAATTAGTCTCCAGCAAATAGCCTATACCATAGGTTGATGAAAAATCCCAAAAATTCCAAATTGCAACAAAGTTGAAGAGCCAGTTGTACAACAAATATGAATTCCAATGCAAATAAGATCAGAGGCTCCATGACTTCCTCATGTTTGAACACTCTTATGGCCTTTACGTTAAAGCACATTAAAATCAGCAAAGCAATAAATTATTATTAATAAGCATATAGTTGCTGAATTCAGATTCAATCCTAACATTTATTTTACTCTGATTAGCCCCTGGTAGCAGAAATGACCATGCGAACAGCCAAATGTATCAGAGTATCTCTTGATACATATGTTGAGGTTCAGTGGAACATCCAGAGAGGGAATCTAATTTAAACTAAATAAAATGGTAATTTTGTTCAGACCCCCACTACGGCTGATTGGTTAACCCCCTTAGATAAGAGGGGCTAACCCCCCTTGACCCTAGATTGTTATTTCACTCAAATATGTTATACATTCTCTGTTAGTTCATTGCTTTGCTCGTGACTTCATGGAATTGACTTGAGATAGTGAAATGCGAAAACTCTATATTCCACATAAATTTAATAGCGTATGACCTAGTATGACATCATCACAGGATGATGATGTACCATGTCAAAACCTAGGTTGTACAGTATTAAATTTATGTGGAGTTATAAAGTTTTTGCATTTCATTATCTTAAGTCAATTCCATGAAGTCACATGCGAAACAACAAACTAACAGAAAACTTACATGTGGGCAGAGCAGATGAATACAATTTCAGATTAACATTGCACATGTATAGCATATTTGGGTGAAACAACAACCATTACAGGGGTTTGAAGATAACAGCAACGAACCATGGTGGTGGTCAAAGAACTAGAGTAGACAAGAATGCAATGGAATAAATGGACGGAAAAATAATAAAACATGTATGACTGAAATGTTTCCAAAAGTACCTACTGTAAAGATTTTGACAGATAAAATTGACCTGCAATGTTTTCATTGTCGACATACGGAAATATTTTCATGCATATGGCAATGTTTTCATCCTTAATCAGATTCTGCTGTTAATTTTTCATAATCACATCACATTTTTTTAAATTGCATAAATATTTCAATTTTTGCACATTTTCAAAAATTATTATCCTCACAACCTTACTAAAGCTGATATATTTTAGTCATCAAAGGGGTCCTATTTATTCAGCATAAGAAAATACTGTACTTTGTTTTTCAAATGGCCTGTTATCCATAGATATACCATCGCTGAAAGGACAGTCCATTTTCTTTAGAGTTTGTGTGTAGAAAGTTTTGTGATGATAACTTAAGAGTAGAAATATTACATATTGCACAAGGAAGTTCATCCATATATACATTTGAATGATAATGGGAGATCAAGAGAAGCCAATTTCATCTGTATATACACATTTTAGATTGTCTCAAATAGTTATGTAGGTGGATGAGTTGTTCACAAGCTCCATTTTCATTTGAAATTTTGGCAATGGTTGACGACCAACGTACCAGTTTCATAACAGTAACCGTATTTTTAAGGTATATTTACAAGGAGCATTTTATTACTGATGCTTGCTTGTCACCTTTACCATATTTAAGTTTACGCTTCTTTCACAGTAAGGCCCATTTCCTCCATTTTATTGATGAATCCTATTCTCTTCTTCACCCATCCTATTTGGCTTTTCCACAGAGTTGGTAATTAACCTCAAGCTATGCTAACACGAATCCCATCGGGATATTCAAAGGTCATGATGTCAGAAAATGTCTTTTTGGCATGGAATTTGAAGACAATGTCCGCAGAGGAACAATCAGCATGACCATGTGTATATCAGATGTCAGTATGACAAGCATTGCAGTTATGAACCATCTCAGAAACACAATAGGGTAGTTTCCTTCATCAAAGAAAACGAAAGGCAGTGATTGCGATTCGTTACCCACCATTAGTGTATTCATAATACACAAATTATTTGGTTTTTGAAATACCGGTTTAGACGAATGGCAAGGGTCAAATTTTATCCTCATTTGAAAAAGGCCAGATTGGCGCCCATGCGATTCCACTCCACATGACGTCACAGGGAACTAGTTTCTACTCGAGAGGATAGGAGTTATACATCGTCTGAGGTTACCAATGCATGCATGAGGCACAGAGCTCAGGGAAACATGTCTTAATAATCACCTACTAAAACTGGCTAAGGTCGGAAAGTTTTCTTCGTTTGATAAGGTATTAATAAACCTTTTTTAAGCCAAGCGCTACCATTCAGCAAGGTACTCAGCTACCCGCTGGCTGCCTGCGACGTATCAGCGCTAAGCCTCGCCTCAAGGTCACCTCACCGGGCAGGAGGGGGAACCAGAAATATGACGTACGGAGATATTTCCCGGCATTCATACTTGAGCGTCGCGTTTTCGCGCGCTTGAAAATTTTCACTTTTCATTTTATCGCGAAAAATAGATATTGTCATTTAAAAATCTAAAAGCGTGAAATATGTACTCCAGGAGTAATAATCTTTTGATTAAGGCAATAAAAAAATAATAGGAAACCACCCTATTGCTTCAGATTACATAAAATGATGGACATTGCAATTGTTTATTACCAAGATTAAGACTACAACTGCAGCCTAAAATATTAAATGCTCATTTAAACTGGATAGTGAAAATCAGTGGACAGAGAGAGGAATAATGAGTGATGGTTGAGGAGAATGATTCTACTAGGATTTTATTGAAAAGAAGTGTATAAGGAGAAATGGAAGAAAACCTACATACATATTATATTGAAAATGATGATAGAGCATAGCAGATCAATTTTGGATATCTAAAAGATAAAAATCAATTGCCCTCCTCTAGCAAAAGCAATATGAAGTAAAATCTAGAATAAATAAAATCTAAAATAAAGTCAGAGAACTTGATGCCTCATCTGATGCTTAACCACTTATAATTGTGTACAATGCTGCTCCTAACCCTCTTTTTCTGTAAATACATATGTCATATTTGCAGTTGCGATTTTGCAGAAAAACTAATTTCAGAGGAGGATTTAACATATAAAATTCATCACTCTAAATTAACCCAACAATCAAAAAGTTTAAATGCAAAAGGTCAATGAAATCACATTTAGTACACACCAATAAGCAGATTAAAATTTACATTTTATTCCTTTATGACAACTCTCCAAATGATTGGTAGCAAAATTCCCCAGCAATTGATGTACGTTGGCTCTCAATGAAACAAATTCTGTGAAAACTCATACATTTGAAGTGAAATACATACATGAAGTAGGTATTACATTTGTACAATCCAATGCCGACAACTGTGCATTTAAATATATAGCAATCATTTTTATAGCATTCGCCATGCATTGTCACAACAAACTAAACTATGTAAACAATGCATTTAGGGAACCAAAATGCCATAGCCCTCACAACTTTTAACTTGAATCTGGACAAATCATTTTAGAAAGATTTCGTGCTTTCCCGGTGAATGGATTGAGTGAAAAGTTCTCGGGATCGCCACCGGGTCAGGAACTCCATATCTGCCAACGTTTCGATGCCCGACTCGGTCATCGTCCTCAGGGCTGTGAATGTCGAGTGAGAAATTTTGACTTGCTTATATACAGTCACTCTGGTGGTCAGGTGACTGCTGATTGGCTGTCGTCAGCGGCATGCTCTGATTGGTGGTTTTGCCTAGCCTTTTGTATAGGCCACCAAGTGCCATGTGGGTGCGGGAAAATATACATCGGTGAGACGGGCCGCACTATAGACACGCGGCTCAAAGAACATAAGCGCCACCTCCGCCTAGGACAGCCCGAAAAGTCTTTTAATGTATATCCTTAATGTAGGTTTTTATACATTGCTTCAGCTGAAGATGCGAATAATGTGATACATTCAGCCGTAGGCCATCCTTCTGTCGGTGTCGTCACCCAAGATTCATGTGAAAATTCGGATGATAACTCAGTGAAACAACAGTTTTTCAGTGACAACAGCATGAGTAAGGCTAAATTGTCCTGACTAGTGGACTCATATCCTGTTTCGTTGATGGAACCGAATCAACATTTTTCTGCGGACAAAATCTCTTCTTCCTTGAGCATTTTTTATGTTAATGCTCAAGGTGTTCAAAATAAAGTGCTGTTGCTTGAGCAATTTGCTCATGATCTCGGTGTGGATGTACTCATCCTTAGTGATCACTGGCTGTCTGAAAACAACATTAGTGTGTTTTGTATTGATGGCTTTAATCTCATAACGTCCTTTTGTCGCCATGTTCATAAATGTGGAGGGGTAGCTATCTTTGCTAAAGCTGATATTAATATAAAAAAACTGAAAATTAATAATTGTAGCAAAAAGACTTTTGAATGTGTTGCCTCATCGGTTAAAGTTAACCTCTCTGTTTTTTCTCTGATTGCTGTTTATCGTTCTCCGTACAGTAATATCCAGGATTTTTTTAACCCTTTAATTGATGCTTTGCTGCATGTATGTATGTGGTGAAATGCAGATGGAATACTCTTGTTTGGTGATATAAATATTGATTTTTTGGTAGAATCCTCCATCAAAACTGATTTTGTGAATTTGTTATCCTCTTTCGGTTTATATGTATCTAATTCACAGCCAACCAGAGTAACTACCCAATCAAGTACTTTGATTGACTATTTTATTACGAATGCCACTTCATGTATCTCCTGTGATACCATATGTCCAGGTTTCTCGGATCACCTTGGTATTAATGTTTTGCTGAGGTATACCTCAACCTGTAATAAGCCTGCTCAATTCTTCCCCAGACGATTTTTCTCTGCTGATGCCATCCAGGAGTTTGTTTGTGAGTTATCAAGTGAGTCTTGGGAGGATGTATTACAGACTTCTGATGTTGATGCTAAATTTAAGGCCTTTTTAAATACATACATATATTCATGTCATATTTTGAAGCTTGTTTTCCCATTAGAAAAGTTAGAAAAAAACACCCTCTCGGTGGATTCAAGCTCAATTACCCTGAGCTGAAAGCCCTATCTGCTCATGTACGTGAACTTCATTACAGGAGTAAATTTGTTGACAACACATTTCGCAGTGCATATCTTGATGCTCTAAAGCAACTCAAGTCCCGTGTTATTGGCGAGAAGAAGGCTGCCAACGATAACTTTCTAAGTAAATCAACTAACATTATTAGATATACTTGGAAAGTAATTATGGAGAATACTAACTCCTCTAACTGCCCTGGCAGCACTAGCATTGATTATGGAGGTATATTGGAAGATAACCCTGAAAATATGGCTGATAAATTTAACCAGCAATTTTGTTATTTGCCTCTTTCCAATTGGTCTACTCGACCTATTTTGCAGTGGAGGACTTCTCACTCTTTTTTCCTACATCCCACTGACCCTCATGAGGTTCAAAGAACCATCATCTCCCTGGGTAATTCCTCATCTGGGCCTGATGGCATTCCTCCTAGTATTATAATTGCATCATCAAACTTAATTGCTCCTCCATTGACTGATATCATCAATCTCTCATTCAGCACTGGTTTCTTTCCCTCTGCCCTAAAGCTGGCCATGGTCATTCCAATTCCCAAGAAAGGCTGCCCTTCAGAGTCTATTGATTACAGAACTATTTCCATTCTATCAACATTTTCAAAGATCCTTGAAAAACTATTCCATCATAGGTTAATTAAGTACCTCCAGAGATTTAATTTAATTTCTGACTCTCAGCATGGTTTTAAGAGCTGGCCGGTCCACTAATTCTGCTATCTTCGAGTTCCTAAATAATGTTATTCTTGAATGAACAATAAACATCACATTTTAGGCATCTCTTTTGACTTCAAAAACGCTTTTAACGGTGTGGATCATGGAGTTCTCAAGTCCAAACTTCAGTGCTTGGGAATCACTAATAACTCTTATAATTGGATATCATCATTACTTAGTGACAGATCGTAGTTTGTGAGTAACACTCATCAATCACTTGCAGGAGTGGTGGAAATCAAATCCAGTCCCTTGAAAGTACCGGTTGGAGTACCTCAAGGTTCTATCCTTGGTCCTCTACTGCTTCTCCTCTTCATTAATGATCTTCCTAAACACTTCTCATATTGCTCCACTGTTATGAATGCTGACGATACTTCTAATCTCTTATCCGCTAGTACTCTACCTCTCTTGGATCATTTGGCCTCGACTACAAAAGATAGGATGTTACAGTGGTGCCACCTTAACAGAATGGTCCTGAATGAGGCTAAAACCACTTGTATTCTCTTTCACAACAAGTTCTCTCATGAGATTCCTACTCTGCCTCCTCATTCGGATTTCTCTACCTCTTCCACTGTGAAATTATTAGGTCTACAGCTTGATGACACTCTTGACTGGTCAACTCATATTTTTGAAATTAATAAGAAACTTTCAGTAGGTATTTATATGATAAGGAAACTCTCTCCTCTTGTTTCTATATATTGTGGCATCCCACCCCCGACTCGCCCGGATACCACAATAGAACCGGGGGGAGACGTCGCACAAAAATAAAAAAAAATACAAATCCGCGAAGATCCCTCCCGCATGGGACCTACGGGACAAAACTATGCCACTCACTTCTCGTAATTCACATAAAATAAAAAAAATATTCCCCTTCTGTGAAGATGATTGCGGGTGGGAGGTTCCCGATTCAAACTGATGGGTGACGTTCGGGCGCTGATGCACTCGTCCAACACGCATTTACGGGAAGGAAATCAGACGGGACGAAAGGATATTTTCAATGGGGTGACCCGTAGAGGAATCAGAACAAAAACACTCTCTCAAACACTTTCAATTAAACAAAATATAATTCACACAAATAAGGTTGCATATGACAAAAAAAAACAAAAGGAACCCTCTTATACGCTAATGAAATATGAATTGGTGAAAGCCACTTATGAAACATCGATGATAAATAAAAATAAAAAACAATATAACTTGGTTTCCAGATGAAAATCAATATAGAAAATGATGATAACAAAGTAAAGTTCGGTGGTGAACACGTAAATATGATACAAATTCAATGATTTCTTGACTGGGGAGGTAAATGATAGTCCATCCCGTCGAATGTAAATTTGGGGTGCGAACGTTAATTGTACTTGGTGACTGATTTCACTTTCACTAATGTAACGGGTGCGTTCCGTGACTGTTTGTCTTAACTTGGCTTGGCAGGAGACACAAGGGGGCTTTGGGGGGGGGGGGAATAGCTGCAATCTTACTTTATCGTAGTCCGAGTCTGGACCAGGTTGGATCCAACACTCTCTCGTTCCATTTACTGCACTCCTTTCTCCCTTATTGGAGGAAGCTGCATCCGGAACGGAGATAATGCGTCCTCTTCAGCTGGTCCTTTGCTCCTTCGGACGGGGGGGGGGAATTCTTCTTCCAGATCAATCTTTCTGAAAATACTTGGGCCCCTTGTCTCCTCCTGCCGTGCGTCGCACTGATTTTGGGCATAGGCTCCGCCCGACAGTCACTTTGGAATTCTCTCGGTTCTCTTACGCGCACCACCTTTTATCATACCTCAACTAGGGGTGGGGGTAATGCACAATGAAGGGAGGGAGGAGTAATACGCCACTCACTCACGGAAAACCCGAGCTCCCCTCCTCCCACACACACACACTCACACACAACCATACAAAAATCGGCGAAAACACATTCATCCCCTCTTACTCATCCACGCCTTCCTCCACGGGCCATGGTTTGGGGGTGGGGTTTTGGGAAAGGTCGTGGAACGAGCGGGTAAACTGATAGCGAAGAAAATGCGCCGAGTAGAAATGCACTGTAATGGGGCTTGAACCATTACATAGCCCCCTCCCTAAACTGTGGATACTGTTCTTGAGGAGACGGATCCGCAATTTAATGACAAACACAAAAAACAACTCCATCCGCCTTGGATTGGATCGAAATTAAATTTTGCCCATGTGAAACAAAAAAAAATCACCTCTATTTCTTAAATAGGCTCATGGTATACTTTTAAATTTCCAAAATTATACATCCCAATTTCTTTTCCCTCTTGATCAGATAAGTGACACGAGTTTGGCCCCGCATGTCTGGTAATGCTGAAGGGACCGGTATACAAATGAAAAAATTTGTGAAATAAATTTTGTTTAGAATCGGATGACCGAGGGGTTTTCAAGAAGACTTTCTCTCCCACCCTGAACTGATGTCCTTTTGCCCTCTGTTGATCCTTTACTTTATTCGTTAATGCGTGAGGAATGGGATATGACTTTTGCGCAAATGGTGTTTCGTCACACAATTCAATTCTGGGAACGAAATTCTCTGTCAAACCTGGTGAGAGTGAGAAAGCTGCACTGTCTTCGTTTAATAACATCTGAAATTCGTTTTTCTCGTGGGCTATTAATTTACTGTTCTGTGAAACAGATTCCCTAACCTCATTGAATTCATCGTTATTACCCATGTTTGGCTTGCACTGTTCTACGTCTCCTATTACCTCAAATGACCCTTCTTCAATCGCGGAAACTTCGCTTCCGGTATCTATCAAAGCCAATATAGATTCTCCCAAACATTTTACATTTATTTGAGGACATTCTCTCCGTTGGAGAGTCACGTCTTCCTCCGCCATGAGGTCATCAAAAGTATTTCCCTCCAACACTACTGTGGCTACCCTCTTTACTGCCTCTCTCTCCTCGGGATCCGCGTCGGCGAGGCAATTCGACTCGGACCCTTTTAGTTTTCCGTCCCTGGACTAAGTGTTTGGCTCCGCTGTTGAGGCACAATACCCGTTTCCTGATTCACGCCAGGGGATAGTGAATTATCCACCTGCTCCCTTCTTATCTCCGTCATGCTATCATGTTCGGGTCTAGTCACTCCTCTCCACTGACTGTTTCCCTGCCACTCTCTACGATTTGTGTTCGCCCCTGCTGACCATTGTGTGGTATTTACACACGGTGGCCTTTCCCTTTGGGGCGGCCTAGCGTTTTGCCCCTCCTCTACACTCTCGTCATAATATTCCAATAGAATGACCAACTTCTCTAAATCCAAAGGCTCCGCACTTTTTAAGAGATTCCTTACCCAGGGAGGGAATTGGCGTATGAGAAAAAATTTAAGTTCCTCATCACATATAGGAGGTTCACAAGACCTGGCTGATGCAATTTTCCTCATCGCATGTTCACTCATTTTCCCATCTTTCGCACGTGAATAATATCCTGTCATTACTCAAGCTCGATATTCATACCGCGCGTTTTCACTCCAATATTTTCGCAAAAAATTCTGTTTAATTTCCTCGTACGTTTCTGGTACAGGAAATAAGGTATTTCTCCACAAACGAGTGTTTCCTTCCATCATAATTAAAAATACATATGGCCATTTAGCCAGTGGGACAGCAAGCAACTTTAAATACTCCTCTGCCTCATTTAAAAACACTCGAGGGTTCTGATCAATTTTACCTTTGAATACAGGTTTATGAAGGCCAATATTTGGTGGAGCTATTGAGGCGGCCAACACCGGTCCGGAGCCAACTTGCTCCATACGCCTCATTCTATCACTTAGCTGATTCAACCTTTGTTCATTTGTCTCATCATGCTGGGCTATCTCTTCGATTCGAGCCTTCAAACCGTTCTCCCTCGTGATGGCTTCCTGTTCCTTAATTTCTATAACTCCCGACAAATCTTCGCGGACAACGTCAACCTCCCGTTTAATTTCTACTTTTACACATTCTATTTTACCATTCAACATTTGTAACAGCTCTCGGTACTCCCTCCGTCTCTTTTCCTCCTTCTCCTCTTCCTCCCTCCGTCTCTCCTCTTTCTCCCTCCGTTTCTTTTCCTCCTTCTCCTCTTTCTCCCTCCGTCTCTTTTCCTCCTTCTCCTCTTCCTCCCTCCGTCTCTCCTCTTTCTCCCTCCGCTTCTCTTCCTCCCTCTCCTCTTTCTCCCTCCGTTTCTCCTCCCTTTCTGAAAGCAAGTATTTTTTAAATTCTAAAATCGGATCGTTTGAATCCGGTGAGGCCGGTATGGAATGAAAGGTAGGAGTTGACCAAACGGTCGATTCAACTCCAACTGCGCTTTCCTCTACCGTCTCGTCCCCCTCGCTGTTCTCCATAACCTCTACTTCATCGATATCACGTCCTTCCATATATTTCAGATCCTTCTTACGAGTACCCATTGTATTAAACATCTAAATTTCCAAAAATGTGCCAAAATTTTGCCCCTATGATTACCCTCAGTCATTCGTTTCCAAAAGCTAAAGCGCCACTTACTCGAACATTTACACCACACAAAGAATAATCGGGTCCTACTGTTCGGGCGCCACTTGTGGCATCCCACCCCCGACTCGCCCGGATACCACAATAGAACCGGGGGGAGACGTCGCACAAAAATAAAAAAAAAATACAAATCCGCGAAGATCCCTCCCGCATGGGACCTACGGGACAAAACTATGCCACTCACTTCTCGTAATTCACATAAAATTAAAAAAATATTCCCCTTCTGTGAAGATGATTGCGGGTGGGAGGTTCCCGATTCAAACTGATGGTTGACGTTCGGGCGCTGATGCACTCGTCCAACACGCATTTACGGGAAGGAAATCAGACGGGACGAAAGGATATTTTCAATGGGGTGACCCGTAGAGGAATCAGAACAAAAACACTCTCTCAAACACTTTCAATTAAACAAAATATAATTCACACAAATAAGGTTGCATATGACAAAAAAAAACAAAAGGAACCCTCTTATACGCTAATGAAATATGAATTGGTGAAAGCCACTTATGAAACATCGATGATAAATAAAAATAAAAAACAATATAACTTGGTTTCCAGATGAAAATCAATATAGAAAATGATGATAACAAAGTAAAGTTCGGTGGTGAACACGTAAATATGATACAAATTCAATGATTTCTTGACTGGGGAGGTAAATGATAGTCCATCCCGTCGAATGTAAATTTGGGGTGCGAACGTTAATTGTACTTGGTGACTGATTTCACTTTCACTAATGTAACGGGTGCGTTCCGTGACTGTTTGTCTTAACTTGGCTTGGCAGGAGACACAAGGGGGCTTTGGGGGGGGGGGAATAGCTGCAATCTTACTTTATCGTAGTCCGAGTCTGGACCAGGCTGGATCCAACACTCTCTCGTTCCATTTACTGCACTCCTTTCTCCCTTATTGGAGGAAGCTGCATCCGGAACGGAGATAATGCGTCCTCTTCAGCTGGTCCTTTGCTCCTTCGGACGGGGGGGGGGAATTCTTCTTCCAGATCAATCTTTCTGAAAATACTTGGGCCCCTTGTCTCCTCCTGCCGTGCGTCGCACTGATTTTGGGCATAGGCTCCGCCCGACAGTCACTTTGGAATTCTCTCGGTTCTCTTACGCGCACCACCTTTTATCATACCTCAACTAGGGGTGGGGGTAATGCACAATGAAGGGAGGGAGGAGTAATACGCCACTCACTCACGGAAAACCCGAGCTCCCCTCCTCCCACACACACACACTCACACACAACCATACAAAAATCGGCGAAAACACATTCATCCCCTCTTACTCATCCACGCCTTCCTCCACGGGCCATGGTTTGGGGGTGGGGTTTTGGGAAAGGTCGTGGAACGAGCGGGTAAACTGGTAGCGAAGAAAATGCGCCGAGTAGAAATGCACTGTAATGGGGCTTGAACCATTACAATATGTTCTAAAAGCTTTGTACTTTGCCAAAGTACACTCACTATTGTCATATGGTATCATGTTTTGGGGTAACTCCCCTACTGCAGCTAAAGCCTTCTCTTTACAGAAACAAGCCATTAAGGCCATCTGTAAAGTTCCGATCCAAACAAGTGGTCGGCCACTGTTTGTGTCCCTCAGGATCCTCACACTTCCATGAATTTACATTCTCTCATATGACATGTTTGTGAAGTGTTATCCTTATTACTTCCGAGTTAACTCTGACTTTCACAGTCACAACATTAGATCAAAAAGGGACATTCACAGTTATCTGTATTCATTTAGCCAATGTCAGAAGGGACCATATCACTCTATTGCTGCAATCTACAATAGGCTACCCTCTGATTTTAAATCCCTTACCTCATCAAAGGTTTTTAAGAATAGATTGAGAAGCTTGCTATATAGCAAAGGTTATTAGAGTGTTCAAGAATTTTTAAATGATATTTTGTAAATGTTATTAGTGTTCAAGAAATTTTTAATGATATTTTGTAAATGTTATTATAGTGTTCAAGAATTTTTTAAAATGATATTTTGTAATCTGTGTTTTGTGATTCTTTTATGTCTCTCTGTATCTTGACGAAACCCATGGATAATTGTATCCCTACGGTGTTAATAAAATATTATTATTATTGCATTTGTGTTTTTCCTGCATGAATATGATGAGACAGCAATTTACTTGTATCTGGTAATGATGCCATGAACTGTAAATTTTTTGTGTCAATAAATTATTATTATTGCATATTAGTATTAATAAATTATTATTATTATTATTATTGCAACAGGTTTACTTTTATTTTCATTGCTTGAGCAGAAATTGTTAAATCCATTTATATTTGCTCAAATGGAGACATGAATACACTTCATTCATTCATACAACTTTACCCACACTTGGTTAGAAAAAAATTCATCACATGCCAAACCCACCTTCAAGAGGAAAAATGAGCCATATAGTGAGGAGTTCATTTTATAGGCTCACTCGTATGCTAGCTGCAGCAAAATTGACAAAAATTTTGCTGGCATGACAACCAGTCTTCAGGTTGAAGATTACGTATCACCTCACATCGGATTTTGGACCTTCTACGACCTCCTTCAATCATTCCTAGGAAAACTTAGAATGTATTTCTCTCCTCATTGGTCCATCTCAGAATTCTCAAAAAAATTGTCTATGTGGTAAAATTTTTTTGTATTTTCTGTTGAAATTAATGGTAATATCTGCCTTCTCTTACGCTAATTAGAGGAGCTAGAGAGATATCTCAAAACAAAAACTAATTTCAACGGGTATAAAGGATGCCACATTTTCTACAGTGAAGCAGTATTTTGAAACGGACTGGCGACAATGCAAATCCTGAAATTAGAGGATCAAGACATTCGTGGAAAACCATTAAAAAAAACTGTTACCACGTTTCGCTAAAAAGATCTGGCAAAGAGAGCTCTCATTGAGTCCGGGGAGGACTCTAAAATAACAGAATAACTGCATAAATAATAATACATTGTTTGTTTTAGGTAAATTATGAACATTGCAAGACATTTAGGTGAAAGTTTGGGTTATCCGTATTTTCCGATTATTCGTGGCGTCTCTCCCCATCATTAGCCCAGATAATCAGGAGTGCACTGTATTTGAGACTGAGAAGAGCCTAAGATATTTGGAATTGAGGGAAAGGGAAACTACCACAGTATGGAGGATCATGGAAAACAGGTGCAAAAGCCAAACCTTTTTTCCTGCTTGTTTGAGCAAAGGCAGGAGCAGGGAGAGACTTTTCACCAAAGATCTCACCAGTGTACCTCATACAAATCAGGTATGAAATAGATACATATATTTCCACATAATAAAACCCAATTCATTAATGAAAAGCATATTTTTAATACTCTTTACATTTAACTTACACTGCTACAAAATAAAATACATATTTACAATCATAAAGCACATTAAAAATACTCATTATTCAGCTAAAAATTAATGATGGAATGGTATTAGAATAATTTTGAAATATGTGTATATATTCTGTGCCTTACTCTTTGAAGATAATTTGGTATAATAGGTCAATAAACTAAATAAGACAGACAATCTGCCTTCCAATGATTTTTTCAATGTTGGTTCCAAACATAAAGCAAATTCAAAAGAGTGTAACTTCAGAGAGAGAAAAAAATTACACAATAAAATTTTTAAAGTCTGAATGAACATTTAACAATTAACATGCTTGCGGACATTTTCTTGACTATCAATAATATTTTCAAATTTTTCAAAAGAAAAATATGCCTTTACTAAACCATTAAGTTCGAATAATTTATGTATATGAAAGTGTTTTAGTTAAGGAACATTGACTGTGATTAGCCTTCAAATCATAGTGTATCCTTTGACATGTGATTGGTTAACTACTTTCATATACAATGCAGGTACCTATTCCTCATACTCTCCACCTCATTTCTCATGATTATATTTTAGCAGCCATGACTAAACATAATTTAAATGCATACTCGTAGATCATTCCCAACTTGAAACATATCAAAATGAAAATAAATTGAGTTTTTTAAATTATGGCTGCATAATCATGACATGAACTTGACATTGCATAGAAATATGCATTAAGTCATTCATAAATCCATTTATTCCAGAAAAATTCAGTAACACATCTGAATGACTCTTTTTAGTACATACATACATTCAAGAACAAAATATTACCCAGAAGCCCGATGATAAGGCTACCCGGGTGAATGGACCATTGACCTTTCTTTTGAAAATATTTTAGGAGTTTTCAGTTTAACACTATCTTGACCTCTGCTTGGTAAACAGACCTTCCTGATGCATTCCCTATCGTAAGAAATAAAATCATAATTAGCTATAACAGAACACCAAATCAAAAGCACGAAATATGAACACCAGAGGATAGTTCCAACAATTTGTACACACAAGTAACACATTTGATTATCTATCTCTATTATCTCATTCATTAACACAACAAAGGAGGAGCATAGTAGACTATAAGGTAGAGAATTAATTAGAATGAAAAGCATCATGCCATCACCATTATCAAAAGGATCTTTTAATAATAATGACACTTGGTGTGTTGCAACCTATTGGGGTGCACTAAATAAAATTGTGTAACATTAAAAGTTACTGTACACATTTGACAGCATAAAAGATGCACCCTTATTTCTGTAACGCAAGCACAAGAAAAATTCTATGCGATGGCATGGCACACCAACAACTTAAGTTAGTTCCTTTTAGATCTCATACGATCACAAAAATCAAAGCAAAATATAAAACAAGCTTGATTGTATAAAATATGATCTACATAAAATATAATCAAGCTTGTTTGATATCTTGTTCCCAACTCCTTCGATATCGTAGAAGCGAGCAAAAAGATGGTAACATGTAATAAAATAAATAAACAATTAATAATGTCGCATATTAGCATTGAGCTAACTGATAACAATAGCAATTACAACATTCTTCAATTGAATTCTAAATATATATTATTAAATATAATGTAGTCAGTATTGAACATTAACCCATGGAGAGCAAACCTTCAAATATAAGATGAAGGCGATTTTTTAAGCTATTATTTCGGTACATCTTATACGCCACTAAATACGGTAATTTGAACTTCCAAGAAGTCAACTCACCAATGATTGAACTTAGTAGTTACCACAATGGGCTGCTGTTTGAAAGTGATTGGTCTTGAGCGATAATTCCAACAAAAATACCAATCCCCTCCCATATGCCGAAAGTATTAACTTTTGCAGGAGATGCAAAAATCACATGCGTGGAAACATTTGCATATTTTTCTACATAAGCATGGATTTATAACCAAAGTTATTGACATATCTAAGCGATGTTTTTTTTTAGATTTTTGGTATAGACTTACTTCAATTTCAGCTTTATCTCTTTTTGAACATACTGCAAGAAGCTCAAAAAACAAGTACTTTTGGAGCCATATGCATGATTCTTTGGTCCAACAAATTTGATATTCTCATAAAGTATTTACAGCAAAAAGGGCATCAGGGAAAGAGTACCATCTTCATGCCTTCACAAGTGCCACAGAATCTTCGTAATTAGTGTTTAGTGTGAAATGTAAAAATGATCATTCATGCAACTAAAGTGGCCATTACGAAATGTACTCAGAGTTTCTATAAATATATGTATTGGTTTTACTTTCTATAATATCTTTGCTATTCCATAATATGGGTAAACATATGAAACCATCATATCTTTCCTGTACTCGTGGTAAATCATAATTCCAAGGTATGATTTGTAATTATTCAAAAAAGCTCATTGATTCAATTCCCTAATATTATTTCTGATATTTTTTAACTTATCGTCCTTGAAAAAAATCTCAGTATCAACAGATGAAATGGATTAATCAAAATTTAAAAAAATAATTCATTATGCGTTCACCATCAGAATTCAAATCAGTGAGAGATTGTGTGACCTGTTTCATCCCATAATACTAAAATGTTCACCCTTCTCTCTAGTCACTACGGAAAAATACATACATACTTATACACGTTTAACAGCTATGGAGGAACCAAATTTAAAAAATTGGAATTATTTTCCTCTGGCAATGGCAGAGACAGATTGAATCCTATATCTCCTTATTATCATAGCATCAACAGAAAGATGAGAAGAAAATCTAGCAAACTTCAGAAAATTTAGTTGACATGAACCAATCTGCATAAGAGATCCGTACAAGAAATAAAAGTAGAAAAGAAATAAGGAAATCAAAACATGCCAACATATCCTTAACAAGATAAAGACATTACTCCTCATATGGGGAGAAGGAAGTATGAAGTGTGTGTGCCTGGTACTTCAATGTCATCTTGCAAAGACAGTAGATTCCGTTTAATGGGTCCACCGGTTACTTGGGGCAGCCGCTTAATTGGGGCAGATCTTGAAGAACAG
The DNA here is from genome assembly GCF_921293095.1 of Ischnura elegans. Classification (NCBI taxonomy): domain Eukaryota; kingdom Metazoa; phylum Arthropoda; class Insecta; order Odonata; family Coenagrionidae; genus Ischnura; species Ischnura elegans. The sequence continues at coordinate 135,290,599 of NC_060246.1, forward strand.
AACCCAATATAGGAATATCCCAGAGTACCTATTCTCTGCTTAATTGGGACAGCATGCCGCTTTATTTGGCCATGAGTCGGCGACATAGACTCTATACTCGCGACGAAATTAAATTTTTTTTGTTTTCAGAATAGTATTTTTTTATATTTTCCTCCTTTGATTTACTCTTATTTTTAACAAATGCTCCTATTCTTGCCCTATTTTGAAATCTCTTGTTGTTATACTATCCGCAAGGGGATAGGACTTTTCTTTAATAGGACTTATTAAATGACATTCATTCAGCGTCGCCCGAGGCTGTGAAAAATATTTTTAACTAAATTTTTAATTCTTAAAAATGATAATAAATTAACTTAACTCGCTGATTTATTAATCAAATTAATAGTTTAATAAACTTATGCTGCATTATAAACATTCCTTAGTCTTCTTTCCATCATTTCAACGTTTGTTTATGCCCATATACAGGATAGTTTGCCTAATTGGGGCAAAGTGCACAAGTCCCGATATGTCCCAATTAACCGGAATCTTCTGTATATACCTATACATACATATAATAAATTAGTAGATATACCTTCATTACAGGAATTTCAATGCAAAAACCACTTTGGTAATCAGAAGTATAATTTATTTAAATGGTCATCTAATGATTTTATGGAACTTCGGGAGGAACGAAGGAAAGATGTAATGTATGATATTCTGCCATGGTTTACAAGTTATGGTACTAAATTTCTTGCACCAGTTACAGGCGGTCCCCGACTTTCGTACACAATGCGTTCCCGAAAACGTGTACGAAAGTCGAATGTACGAAAGTCGAACCATTGACTTCCATACTAATTAGGAGTTACGTTCCCAAAGAGCGGAAAATACGTACTAAAACCTTTTTTTTCACGGAATTCATTTCAATTGACTTAATTTTAATAATATGTTAATAAAACTCCTCAAATCATCTAATTTCTTTCGAAAATACGCAGAAAATGCAAATAAAAGTTTAAAAAAACAAGAACTCCGTAGGCCATCGAGTGAAACTTCCTCTCGGCGTTTAGTTTGGCATTCCACTTATTACGTCCGCTATAAATAAAAAGACATATCAAGAAGCATAATAAAATGTAGTTGTTGAACCCGCACTCTGGATACCTTTTAATTTTTACACCAAAATTCGACATTTGGCAGGTGACATATTCGTGATCGCGTATATTTCGCATGTTATTCAAAAAAGACAAAAGACAAACGGAATTCGGGTGATATTTCGTGCAATATCGTTGCTGAAGGTGTACATGAATCAAACAGCACTCAAACGAAAAAACTTAATTAGAAAGAAGATCTTACTAGTTTTATTGAAAGTCATTTGATGATGTCTAGTCAACTTCTTTTGAAAAATATCTTCAATGAAGGCTTTCTTCTTCTCTTGATAAAGGAGCCTGTAGCAGGCAGTTTCTCTCCCAAATAAATCACCTAAATTAGAGTCAACTACTAACAATTCCCTTTATTATATACGTTCGTATTGTTCGCATATACTGCCATTTGAAACAATTGAATGTTGGGATGCGCAATAAACATCGCGGGAATTTAAAAAAAATTACCGACCAACGTCCGAAAGTCCGAATTTAGCGTACGAAAGTCAAGTAAAAGGTGTCGATTTTGAACGTACGAAAGTGCGAATTGTACGAAAGTCGATGTACGAAAGTCGAGGACCGCCTGTAATTACTTACACTTCATCATTCACGTAAGGATTTAACACTAGAATGCCAAAGGGTGTCATTTTGACACACTGCGCGAACATTTTTTTCAAAGCTGGCCTTTAAAGAGTGTTGTAGAATAAAATATTTCAAGCTTTTAATTATTTTCAGGGCTTAATAAGACGACAGCGTTAGGGATACCCCTCTCTCTTTTTTCCGTCTTAAAAATTCAAATTTACCTCGAATGCCGGAGGGTGTCATTTTGACACCCAGTATATTTAATCATTTCTTCGTTCGGTTAAGGTGTTTCGTGGGATGCGGTTTGATTATTACTATCCAAATTAGTATTTTAGAATGGTACAGAAAATTTTTAGTACTTCTTTAGAAAATTTATTAGCTTGCGAGGTAAGTATATTCCGCTCTATTTGCAAATGATTTTCCTTGAAACCAGCCAAATTTTACTGCAACGACACTTATTTGCCGTGAAACACAAGTGTAGTGACGCGTGCAACAATGCAGTTGGCTTCTGCAGCCTCTGTGTTCGGCTGCCTGGTGCGGAGTTTAGCAGACTGGCTCGCTGGCGTGTCATGACCAGTCGAGACGTGCTTCTCGACTTACATCGGTAGTTCGGTCCTGATAATGGCTCTGCATAGTCATGTTACGCCAGAGCAAATTATTGCAATAGTAAATGATATTTCTGTCTTTGATGCCATGAACTGCGTGCATGGGCATCTAGCTTTGTTTGGTTTACATTGTAGTACTTCAGTTACGAAAGATAAACATCTTAGAAAGTACACACGATTGAGTTATTGTACCTACTACATACCATGTACGGTATTAGCGATGTGTTCCTCATTGTGTTTGTAGACGAACCTGGATCAGAACAGGCAATCGAACAGAAGAAATTTATACATAGCCGTGAGGATGTGCGCCGACGTGGAAGGGGCGCTGGCCAGGCTTCAAAGTGACGACGCCTTCTCGTTCAAGACCCTAACTAAGAAGGAGATGGCCATGCTGTGGAACCATACCCTGGGCTACACATAACCTTTGACGAACAGTTGTTCCCAAACAAAGCTAGATGCCCATTCATGGCATCAAAGACAGGAATATCATTTGCTATTGCAATAATTTGCTCTAGCGTAAACGTCCATGCAGTGCCATTATCAAGACTGATAAATATGGGCAAAAATACTGGGTTGTAGAGGATAAGGATAGTAATTATTTGATAAACGCATTCCATTACCTTGGCAAGGACAACTCTCATCAACCTGGCGATAGCTTTACAGATCATGCTGTATTGAAACTTATGCGGCCCTACATGACCAAGGGCAGAAATATCATTACTGGCCAATTTCACATCACTTTGCGTGGTTTTACTCGAAGAAAGGGTACAAGCCTTTTGGGTATCATAAATAAGAGAAAGAAGGATATCTTTGCTGAAATAAAAGCGCATTGGGAGGATTTGCATTCAAATAAATTGTACAAAAATGGTTACGTAACACACCGTTTATCAAGGCAAACTCTAAACTCAGGTCTAAACTCTTTTCGCCCTCATGTTAGCATTAGTGACAACTCTAAAAAATCGCCCAAAACTGAACCAGAACGGGCTAGAAACTGTCAAGCAAAGATAAAATGCAATAAAAACAGAACTGTTGGTTTTTGTTAACTGTGTAAAAAGTTGGTATGCATGGCCAACACAGTGCGAAAGTGCCAGAAATGTAAAGAATCTGCAATTTATATAAAGCTTTGTGGAAGTCTGTACAAAAAAGTATTCGATTTCTTTTTGTGTTATTACGAAGCTTTTTTTGTTTTTACAAAGTTTTTGTGTTTTCTTTTATACAATTTTGTAGTTAAATAGTCGTAATTGATTTATTGTTTTCAAATTTTCATCTTAAAAGCAAATTTCCACATTCGAAGAAGAAAACCATATGCAAAAATAAATGCCGAAAGCAAAGAGAACAGATTTTTTGGCGTGAAATTTTTTTTACTTCCAAGGAAATCTCTTAAAACAACATTATTTTTTTGAAAATATTAAGGAGCCAAAAACAATTATTACAATGAGGATGATGCTTTAACACGAGCGACTAAGAAAAAAATAATCTGCAACATCACACGGCTAAAAGAACATGGGTGTCAAAATGACACCCTCCCGGCATTCTTGGGGCATGCCAATTTCCTGGCATTCTAGTGTTAAGGGAGTGTTGAAGGAAGAAATGAGTTCACTGTGTAAACATTTGCTGAGACGGAGAATGTGTTCAAAATTATTATTTTTGTGCTGCATTCAGCATGCACGAATATTTGCACTACTGAAATTGCAATGCAAAGGAATTTGTAAATAAGGAAATCGATTTAACTTCAGTCAGCCACAAAAGTAAACATACACCTCTGCCAAGCCACCACCTCCGAAACCACTTCAACCACTAGAGAAAGCCACTTCAAATTTCTTATCTTCAGTTGGAAATGCTTTTGAAACCAGGCATGAAAAGAGGAGTATAAAAAAGAATTGTAGGAAAGGAAAAGTGGTTGGAAGAAAATAGTTCGTAATAACACAAAGAGTATGGTCCACCCTGTCTAGTGGGTTTTGCATGCAAGTGACTCAAGAGAACTCCACTCAAGAGAAGAAACTAATAGTTTCAGCAAGGGACTGACATCATAACATGAAACTACAACCTCAGGCTCATTTTATATCATTTTGGCAATTAAAATTTAACTTTAAGCTGATACAAATACAGTAGAACCCCGTATTTGCGTTATCGGAATTTACGTTTTCCCGCAAATTGCAAGTTTTTTTCTGGATCCCGTCATATTTCCTATCTCTCCAATGTAAATAGAACCCTGTATTTACGCCGTATTTTTTTCCTTTTCCCGCCATGTGCATCACGACGTGCTGACTAAAAAAGATTATTTGCGTACTAAAACAATTAATCGTGCATATCAGCCCTTAACAACTGTCTTTTGGCTTCCTTTCGCGCATTTGTATTTAAAAATCCAAGAGAGAGAGACGTATTAAGAACTATTTTCGAGAAGAATTTGAATGTGGCGGGACAGAACGCCACTAACGTCGGAAAGTTGAACTACGTCATCTCGTTTTCTGTCAGCGGCGAAAAGATTCACGATAAAAAAGTAGGTGTTTTGAGCAATCGAGCTATGTAATAATGCAAGAACTCCTGAAGGAATGTTGACAATAATCATGTAGTCGATAATTTGATACGAGAGTTTGAAAGGAAACCAGACGTGATGAAACGTGATAAATGCCGGAACTATAAAACTTGACCGACAACTGGGATCATTTGCGCAGACTTCAACAGTTGCGTAGCAATTATGGGTTAATTAAATACTTAAAAAACTTATTTAAACTTGAATTATCCCATTTAAAAAGCAGTGCATCGCAAACTATTGTAACTTTCAAAAATTATGAAGTCGCATGACAGTTTGTACTACCGCACTTGATCGCCGAGAAGTACTTCAGATACTCGTGTGTTGCCAAGTTTATACCCTCAATTAGTACGGGAAATAGAATTTATCCGGCTTGAAAATGGAAATTCGAGGTGAAAAACGGACATTTTTAACTGACGAGAGAATGAAAATTTTAGATCTAGTTGATTCCCACACTGGAACCCGCATCGATTCAAACGCTGGCGAAGCAACTCGAATGTTGGGACTGGCAATCCGATCGGATTCCCAGTCTCAACATTCAATACCGCGGTGAAAAATCGCGATGCCATTGTAAAATATGCAAACCAGTGCGGACGCTTATCAAAAAAGAGAATATATGTGAAGAATTACAGGTAAGAAGAAATAGAACAAATTGTAAAAGACTAATTTTTAGGTGCAAGATCATCAAATGTCCCTGCAAATGGTGTCATCTAAAGGCCTGTTTACATAGTACATTAACCCGTACAAGTTAATGTCTAAATTATGAACACCAAAATGCACCGTGTATTCACTCAACTTGTGCGTATGCATGAACAGAAAATAGAACCTGTTCAAATTTGGTTCATGCATTCATAGTCGGACTTAGGGGCAGGGGACGTGCCCCCCCCCTCCCCCAGATTCTTAAAAAATAGACAAAATTTGAATACGGTTATCGTAGGAGGATCTATGCCCCCCCAAACACTTAAAAAATATGCAAGATTTTTAATACAGTCCGGTTATCATTGCGTTCGTTTTGTATAACATGGTATCATTGTGCCCCCCCCCCCTCCAGAACAAAATCCTGGATATGGCCTTGCTTGTGCCCCCCGGAAAGAAATCATGGATCCGCCCCTGATGGTCATCATTACGTTCACTTTGTTTTGTTTATTACTCAAGGAGGCTCAATCATTTAATTGAATAAGAATAACTTTGAAATAAAAATAAAGAGAATTTTGTAAAGTCATTGTTATATCTTGTTTTTAATCTCAATTAAGACAAGATCTTTTGCCTGTCATGCCCTCTGTGCCCCTCCCAGAAAAAAATCCTTGATCTGCCCCTGCCTACATTCGTACACGCCCCGTTCCGGTCCACAAAAATCATTCATGCAAGCAGACATTAACTCTTACGTGTTAATGTATTAAGTAAATAGGCCCAAAGGCCCTTGAGAAAAAGTATTTCCGCACAAGATTGGAAATCGAAGATTCCATGGCATCTATAATGGTTGGTTGGATAGATTCAAAAATAGGTGCAGTCTTGTGTATAAGACGTTGAGTGGTGAAAGCAAAGATGTTAACATAAAGACCGCAACTCTGGTAAGAATCTGAATATATCAGAGTTCTGGAAGGTTACAGCCCAAAAGATGTTTTCAATGCAGACAAAAAAGGATTATTTTTTAAATTTTTGCTGCCATCAAAAACACTGTGCTTCAGAGGGAAATAATGTTATGGAATAATGCTTAGTGAACAATTAAAAAATTAACATTTCCAAAGCCAGTATATGAATAAAAGTGAAAATTCTCCATTTCCCACTATTTGCATTTTCCCGCAATTTACACTTTTTTTCTTGGGTCCCTAGAAAAGTGTAAATAAGGGGTTTTACTGTATGTCAAAACTAGACGATGGTTTTAATATTTTTTTTCCCCTCTGAGACTTTGGGGGGGATCTATCCCATCATCCCCCCCCCATAGTTACGCCACTTACAAGGGTCACAAAGGGCTATATTCAGTAAAGGCTAAAATTAAAGTAGTTTTTGGAGACACTTACGGCCGTATTCATAGTTTCCTTAGTAAGCTACTAACGCCAAAGTAGCGTTCTAAGTAGTAGCATACTAGCAAAATGGTATTCATAGATCGTTAGTAAGGGCTACTAAGCTTAGTATGCTACTATCTTAGTAGCCGGTTCTTAGTCGCCCTCCGGCCTTGTCTATGGGAGCTACTAAATATGGCGGACTGTTGTGGATGATCGAACTCCGGTTTTATTTGTATACTGTTATAGAGTTTTTATGCATTTGTGCCAAAATGGAATACGAGAATCCATTCTTCAAGTAAGGCAGGCAACGTATGTAGTGTAATTGTTGACAGGAATTGAAAGTTTTTCGTAGCTGCGAGGAAGCTACGACTTGCAGTGAACTTGTGCCTCTAGTGTAAGTGAACACAATTTGTACATTCAATGCGCCCCTAAGTGAATTTATTGCATATAGACGATGAAGTAAAGAGTGAAGCGACAAGTGAAGTGATTTTTGAGAGTATGAGCTACGACAAAATTATTTATTTATTTCATACTAGTTTAACCATTTCAATCAAAGGTATCTACTAGCTGTTACGAAGGGGATATGTTTCATATTTGAAGCAGTTGTTCTTTAGGGATACAGCAAACAATTATAAATTTTCATTCGTTTGTGCGCTTTTAATTTGTGTTTGATTATATTTTCAAAATGGCGTCTTCAACCATGCTGCCGAATTGTGGCTCCTGCCAAAATCCTTTTCTATCAAGTGAAAAGTTGATTTACTGTGGTTTTTGCTCCACTATTGTTCACTCGAAGTGCTCTGGAATGGGTGAAATTCATTTGAAGGCCTTAAATGAGACCAATTTTCTGTTTTGGAAGTGTTTTCGCTGCCGAGTGAACAACTTCTCTATCGCCAATATGGCTGACGATATTGAATATCTCAAAGCCGAGATTGTGAAATTTAGGGAGAATCTAGCTGTGAACACCATTAAGCCAAAGAAAAGTGTTACATTTGCGAAAGTTACTTCCGATAATGCTTGCAATGACACCGGTAAGCCTGTAGTAATTTCTCATGTGAACACGAATGGTGTTGCGTCATCCTCAAGCGAAACCGTTAATATTGTCACACCATCCCCTGTTATCTCAAATGAAATTCGAGAAATAAGTTCTAGTGTGAAATTAAGTGGTGTTATCTCATCTCCTGTTAATGACCGAAAACAGGAAACATGTTCTGAGAGCGATGTAAGTCATTCTGAAGTTGATCGTGATGGTTTCCGGACAGTGCGTTCTAAGAAAAGTATTAAGAAACAAAAAAACAGAAAAAATGGCGTGTTTGGCTCTATTACTCAGGCAGACAACCTCTGCAATAAGTTCTCCGGTTTCCCTCGCCGCGCATTGCTGTATGTGGGGCGAGTTCAACGAGAGGCTTCGCCTTCGGTAATCACTGGTTACCTAAGCAAAAAATTTCCTCAGTGTAACTTTCTGTGCGAGGATATTTATGTCGGTGAGCAACACCGCTCGTTTAAGGTTGACGTGCCTTGGAATCTGCGCGACGAACTTTTAAAAGGCGAGAATTGGCCCTCGGACGTGTATGTGGGTAGATATTTCCCCCCAAAAAGTCGTGCTTCAGCTGAAGATGCGAATAATGTGATACATTCAGCCGTAGGCCATCCTTCTCTCGGCGTCGTCACCGAAGATTCATGTGAACATTCGGATGATAACTCAGTGAAACAACAGATTTTCGGTGACAACAGCATGAGTAAGGCTAAATTGTCCTGACTAACAGGCTCATATCCTGTTTCGTTGATGGAACCGAATCAACAATTTTCTGCGGTCAAAATCGCTTCTTCTTTGAGCATTTTTTATATTAATGCTCAAGGTGTTCAAAATAAAGTGCTGTTGCTTGAGCAATTTGCTCATGACCGCGGTGTGGATGTACTCATCCTCAGTGAACACTGGCTGTCTGAAAACAACATTAGTGTGTTTTGTATTGATGGCTTTAATCTCATAACCTCCTTTTGTCGCCATGTTTATAAATGTGGAGGGGTAGCTATCTATGCTAAAGCTGATATTAATATTAAAAAACTGAAAATTAATAATTGTAGTGAAAAGACTTTTGAATGTGTTGCCTCATTGGTTAAAGTTAACCTCTCTGTTTTTGCTCTGATTGCTGTTTATCGTTCTCCGTGCAGTAATATCCAGGATTTTTTTAATGCTTTAATTGATGCTTTGCTGCATGCATGTGGTGTAAATGCAGATGGAATACTCTTGTTTGGTGATATGAATATTAATTTTTTGGTAGAATCCTCCATCAAAACTGATTTTGTGAATTTGTTATCCTCTTTTGGTTTATATGTAGCTAATTCACAGCCAACCAGAGTAACTACCAAATCAAGTACTTTGATTGACTATTTTATTACGAATGCCTCTTCATGTATCTCCTGTGATACCATATGTCCAGGTTTCTCAGATCACCTAGGTATTAATGTTTTGCTGAGGTATACCTCAACCTGTAATAAGCCTGCTCAATTCTTCCCCAGACGATTTTTCTCTGCTGATGCCATCCAGGAGTTTGTTTGTGAGTTATCAAGTGAGTCTTGGGAGGATGTATCACAGACTTCTGATGTTGATGCTAAATTTAAGGCCTTTTTAAATATATTCATGTCATATTTTGAAGCTTGTTTTCCCATTAGAAAAGTTAGAAAAAAACACCCTCACGGTGGATTCAAGCCCAATTCCCCTGAGCTGAAAGCCCTATCTGCTCATGTACGTGAACTTCATTACAGGAGTAAATTTGTTGACAACGCATTTCACAGTGCATATCTTGATGCTCTAAAGCAACTCAAGTCCCGTGTTATTGGCGAGAAGAAGGCTGCCATTAATAACTTTCTAAGTAAATCAACTAACATTATTAGAGATACTTGGAAAGTAATTAAGGAGAATACTAACTGCCCTGGCAGCACTAGCATTGATTTTGGAGGTATATTGGAAGATAACCCTGAAAATATTGCTGATAATTTTAACCAGCAATTTTGTTATTTGCCTCTTTCCAATCGGTCTACTCGACCTATTTTGCAGTGGAGGACTTCTCCTCACTCTTTTTTTCTACATCCCACTGACCCTCATGAGGTTCAAAGAACCATCATCTCCCTGGGTAATTCCTCACCCGGGCCTGATGGCATTCCTCCTAGTATTATAATAGCTTCATCAAACTTAATTGCTCCTCCATTGACTGATATCATCAATCTCTCATTCAGCTCTGGTGTCTTTCCCTCTGCCCTAAAGCTGGCCAGGGTAATTCCAATTCCCAAGAAAGGCTGCCCTTCAGAGTCTATTAATTACAGACCTATTTCCATTCTATCAACATTTTCAAAAATCTTTGAAAAACTCTTCCATCATAGATTAATTAAGTACCTCCAGAGATTTAATTTAATTTCTGACTCTCAGCATGGTTTTAGAGCTGGCCGGTCCACTAATTCTGCTATTTTCGAGTTCCTAAATAATGTTATTCTTGGACTGAACAATAAACATCACATTTTAGGCATCTCTTTTGACTTCAAAAACGCTTTTAACAGTGTGGATCATGAAGTTCTCAAGTCCAAACTTCAGTGCTTGGGAATCACTAATAACTCTTATAATTGGATATCATCATTCCTTAGTGACAGATCGCAGTTTGTGAGTTACACTCATCAATCACTTGCAGGAGTGGTGGAAATTAAATCCAGTCCCTTGAAAGTACCGGTTGGAGTACCTCAAGGTTCTATCCTTGGTCCTCTACTGTTTCTCCTCTTCATTAATGATCTTCCTAAACACTTCTCATATTGCTCCACTGTTATGTATGCTGACGATACTTCTAATCTCTTATCCGCTAGTACTTTACCTCTCTTGGATCATTTGGCCTCGACTACAAAAGATGAGATGTTGCAGTGGTGCCACCTTAACAGAATGGTTCTGAATGAGGCTAAAACCACTTGTATTCTCTTTCGCAACAAGTTCTCTCATGAGATTCCTACTCTGCCTCCTCATTCGGATTTCTCCACCTCGTCCACCGTGAAATTATTAGGTCTACAGCTTGATGACACTCTTGACTGGTCAACTCATGTTTTTGAAATTAATAAGAAACTTTCAGTAGGTATTTATATGATAAGGAAACTCTCTCCTCTTGTTTCTATATATGTTCTAAAAGCTGTGTACTTTGCCAAAGTACACTCACTATTGTCATATGGTATCATGTTTTGGGGTAACTCCCCTACTGCAGCTAAAGCCTTCTCTTTACAGAAACAAGCCATTAAGGCCATCTGTAAAGTTCCAATACGAACAAGTGGTCGGCCACTGTTTGTGTCCCTCAAGATCCTCACACTTCCATGTGTTTACATTCTCTCATGTGCCATGTTTGTGAAGTGCTATCCGTATTACTTCCGTGTTAACTCTGATTTTCACAGTCACAACACTAGATCAAAAAGTGACATTCACAGTTATCTGTATTCATTTAGACAATGCCAGAAGGGACCATATCACTCTATTGCTGCAATCTACAATAGGCTTCCCTCTGATATGAAATCCCTTTCCTCAAAAAAGGTTTTTAAGAATAGATTGAGAAACTTGCTATGTAACAAAGGTTATTATAGTGTCCAAGAATTTTTTAATGATATTTTATAAATGTTATTAGTGTTCAAGAATTTTTTGATATTTTGTAAGCTGTGTTTTGTGATTCTTTTATGTCTCTCTGTATCTTGACGAAACCCATGGAAAATTGTATCCCGACGGAGTTAATAAATATATTATTATTATTACTTATTCTAGTAACTTTATCGTGAGCCTTCGGCAGTGTTTACATTCCGCGTATTTCGTTGCACTGTTGTTTTTGTTTTGGTTACGGTACGAGTGATAGTGGAGAGTGAGATTGGAAGTTTGTTGATGTTACAATTTCTGGTTTAAAAATTTGTTTCAGCCTATTTATTTCATTGTCTACGTAATGGTAATGTGAAATAGCATCAACTGATTCTAAATCATTAGTGATGAGTGGGAAGTGAGATGTGAAGAATTCTTTCGAACGTCAACGAGTGCAAATTCTTTTGGTGCGTGCAGAGTGATTGGAAAACTGATTATCATTGTTTACTAGAGTTACGTTATAGTGTTTTAAATTAAGTGTGAGTCAAGATTTTCATTGAACCAGTTGATTCAGAATGTACGGATTATAAGTGTCATAAAGACAGCTCGTGAAACGTGAAGTGAAATGTTGTGTGCATTGTAGTGCTATTTGTGATATGATCAGCAATAAATAAGTAAAACAAGTTACGTTAATTATGCTTTGTTTTTTACATTATCCACCTCTAGTAAACTATATGCCGTATATTTCCGCACGCTGTAAATATTTGAAATATTTAAATGTAGCGAAACAGATTGTTGTTTCCTTGACTAACATTTTAGGAGTTGAAAACATATGTTACTAATTGCTCGCATGTAGGTGTTTGTAACGTAATAAATGTGTATCATCCACACATTTATCTCAATGTTATTTTCTTAACGTTTCATTTCTGCATTGCAAAAGTTTTCGTTTCTACTCCGACATTGAGGTGTATTTCTGCTTTCCGAATACAGATATGTATAATACTGACGTTGCTAGTTATGTTTTTCCATACTAATCACGCATACACTAATGGAAACAAATATCAGAAGAGCAAACAATATGCAATGTATATGATCAATAAATATACGGCCGTTTGTAAAGCAATAACTGCATCTTAAACATACAAATGCTTCGGTATTACTCATAAATCTACCCTTTCCCAAAGGTATTGCATAATTTTTGTGTACAGCAATCAAAAACTATGTCTGAGATGTGATATCACATCGAATTATCCATTATGAAGTAAAAATTTCAATGCATTTTGTTGAATCAATTTCTCTTGTTTGATAGTGTTACGCATTTTGCGCGCAGCGGAGGAGTCAGATGCAGTGTTGTCAAGCGTAGCCTAGCGGGTTGAACCCAAATCGCTACCGAGTATCGGCTGCCGAGCTGGCTAGTAGTATACTAAGTTAGTAGCTCTTAGTAGCTCACATAATACAATCCATGAATACCATATCTTAGTAGGCGACTAAAAGGTCTTAGTAGCCGACTAAGTTAGTCGCCCTACTAGCGTGTTTAAGCGGAAATCTATGAATACGGCCGTTAATAGTTATTGTCATCTTTTTTGTCGCAGACTCTTATATGTAGCATCAGGACATTATTGAGTGTTCTGATCTGCAGGAGACGACCTCTGCTATTAATCAAGATATAAAGATTTGACAGATATTCGTGCAGTGAGAAGACATTCACAAGTTGTTTAATGCTGAGAAAACCTACACAGCCAGTGAACCTCCAGACAAAGTATATTAAGACCTTGGCTAGCCAGTCACATAACTTCTTTGGCAGCTAAAGCTTCTAATCATGCCAGGGCAATACAATGAGTTTTTCAACCATTGCGAGTAAAATAATGTGGCCATATAGTCATAGCACAAATTTACAAATTTGTAAGGTGTGTTAGGTAAATTGATATCGTAAGCCATGAGAGTTTATAGTATGTAGTACATAACTGAACATGGCAGCAAAAATATGAACTGAAATTAATCCTTCCATGTCAAGATGGGTCAGGCAGTCACATTACAGTTACCAGAGTAATTATAATTTTAGCAATAAAAAATAGTAGGCAAATGCATGGAATAAATCTAAAACTTTTACCATCACCAATTCTTTGCCATTTTCAGAATACGTTAGGGGAAGCTTTTCTTCTTATTAGAAATAGCAATGATTGAAGACTTTACCGATTGCATCAACTACAACCGCATCACTAAACATGTAAGGACAACTTTTAAGGGGCATAAAATTTGCCAAAAGCCATCGCAAATGTTTTCTGACATCCAATACACTTAGATAAAATCAAATGTTGGCAAGTTTACTAGATAGAACCAAAAAATGGTGCACAAGAATCACTTCCACAAATTCCACTGATAAATTTTCATAACTTGACTTAATTCCATGTTATCAGTCTTCATTAACATCTCAAAGCTAATAAATCTTGATAGTCTAGGTGGCTTGGCATGCAAGTATTGCTGATAATGATATGAAGAGGATAAAGCAAGAAAAGTTCTAAACGCATGTGTATTTATGGAATATAACAGTGTTTCTCTCCAACCACATTCAATTATATCAATAAAAAAAACTCAACTAACCCAAGACGCTTATCTAAGCTCTCCAACCAGCAGCAACTATCTTACGGTTGATCTCGGCAAGGACGGCAGAATATAGGAGACCCTTCTCAGGGGTGATGCCGGCCATGAGATCCTCTTCTTCCTCCTCTTCGATCATACCCACACTCACTGCGTTGCTTCCCCCTCTCCCACCTCCCCTCCCTCCCCCTCCTTTCCTTCTCCTCCTCTTCTTACCCGCCTGACCCCCACCCCTCGTGAGTCTCGCCCTCCCATCTCCTCGACCGCCCCTCGTTAGGGGCCCAGAGTCATCGTCTTCATCCTCCTCCCCCAGCTCCTCGTCATCGTCATCACCCCCTCCCTCCTCATCATCGTCCTCGCCTTTGAAAGCGCTGTTTTTATGGTGCCTCGGAGGGTTTGTCCGGACTTGTTTCGCCTGCAAAAATAATTATTAATAATAGATATTAGAGATAATTTTAATGGTAATCTATACTAAAGAAGATATTAACACACAATAGGTCTTCTTTCATCTACACGGAGGAGTGCTCTACAGGGCAACTTCCACTGATGAATAAATACACAAAACAATTTCACATATTGAATTTCCAAATTTTCCACTCTACATCTAACTGTGTACGAAATTATACATGGGATAATTAGTTGAATGTGGAGAGACTCCCTTGAATGCTACTTTCTCCATCATGGTAGGAGACTTTGCAGTGTATCACCATTTCCATTTGAAGACTGTTAAAAAAGCAGGTGAACAATAAAACAATAAAATACTAAATCTGCATTCCACTGATCATTAGGGGATGATAATAGAGCAATACAGATGCATAACCATATGATATCAATAGATTTATGTATATTAAAAGAAATATTTACCATTGAAGCTAGCCAAGTGTGGTATGATAAAAAATTAAGTAATTACTCTAGAAATGAAGCCATTCAACCTCATCTTCATTGACTGACTTCACACTTGATACCTTTTTCACACCTAAGGCTGGTTTTGTTAGGTGATGGAAGAACTCACCCCAGGCTAAACCATGGGTGCATGAATACAAATATTCAAGATAGTAGGGTTAGCCTCTTTTCCTGGTGCCACCTAGTGCCACAAGGACTTTTGTACGAGGACATGCAAAAGCTCCAGCATTTGACCCCAGGCCCAAGAGTCAGTAGCCAAGGGTTCTCGACACCAGGCCACCGTGCCACTGGGAGTGCTGACAATACCCCATTTATTGCAAGCATTTCATAAGCATTCATATTTATTATGTTTAAAAGTAACAACAAATACTAATTAGAATGAAAATCTAAATGCATTATTCAATCTATCACTGAAGCTATAGCCATGAAGGAATACTAAAACTATGAGCATTTTTTCCTGAAGTTATCTGAGTCAATTGAAGATTCAAAATAGAGCTACCTACCAGCCTCTGGCAGATTGGGATACATACTTTTAATGAAAACCTTTAGCAAAAATTCACCTTCAAAAATGGAGTCAACACTGTAATCTTTGATGAAAATATTTGGTCTGTAAATGCTTCACTTACTTCATACCAACTCCTCTGTACACATTGTCTCATGTGCACAGCTTCATTCTCTTTGACCTTGCTAGTAAACTAAGATGAAGCTTAAATACCTGATGCTGACATTGGCCTTTCCTAGTAATCTCTTCTAACAAAATAAAATCTCATGCCATCAGTCTGACTCAGTTTATATAAATTTGTTACTTTTCTCTTCTTGTGGTCAATTTTTGATGTTTTTTTATATTTTTTCATAATTTTCGAACTTATTGAATTTCGAACTTAACTAAGATTGTTTAAAAACACTATCATAGAATCAGTCCATATTAAAGGTGGCTTGAGGTCAGATATTGGCTTAAAAAAGGACTATGTAGTAGTGCTGACCTTTTTAACTAAATCCTCAGTTGCCGCAGGCAATGCCCAAGCATTTTTTCATGAGCACTGAAAAATGATACTTATTTTCAGAAGTAAAATCCTGAATAATTACCTATGATAAACCATATACATGCAACAACAAGCAGAAGATATAATTTAACTCTTTGATTGCATGCTTAATAGATAGTTTAATAGCATATAAGTGAGTTTCTTGATTTCACGATAATTCCAAGTTCGAACTGTTTAACCATTATCTGATAGTGATTACAGTCATTCAATCAAACTTATAGGCAAATATTCTGCAAGTTAGGGGTCAATTTTTCCCCTTTTGATACGATCCCAATTAACGTATATAATGTGAATTACTCTTGCTGACTTTTTTTTCATTATAATTGGCATAACATGTATTCCTTTTTTATTGACTAATGAGTCCCCCACACTTTTATCACTGATTGATAATCCATCCAACCTAAGATAAATATCGATTGCCTGTTCAATCCATGAAATATTATTAATTGAGAGGATTTGTATCAGAGGGCAATCCAATGGCCTCCCTTCCTTTGACAGAATAAGGAGATAAAGCTGGTTTAATTAATATGTTGTAAGCTTAGTCAACTCCACACTATTAATTCTATACAAACTCAACTGATTTCAACACTCCTGCTTCATTATCAAGAGGAAATACCAAGAGGAAGAAATAATAATTGAAGTTAAACAGCTGGTGCCACCAATACTATTGAGTGGGTGTAAGTCAAAACAACTTGAGGGAAAGTCACCACATTATATGCAATACAGCATTGACTGACTCTCATAATGATTAATCGATATTAATTATAATAATATTAGATATACATTAATTAATATATTGAATAATAATGTCAATGAAATGAAAAATCCCAAATCACATGAAATTTCTGCATTATATTATAAATCAATGTGAAGGACACTAAATATTACATTAATTAACTTTTTTGCTCAAGGAATGAAGTTTTAACCATCAGATTTCATTAACAAATAATTTTAATGCAATTGATTCACTTTGGCTTCACTATGTCAATATATATCCTACACTCACAATATAAAATAGCTTTTAATTCAAAAACCTTTAATTGAATACAACAATTTGTAACATAGATTTAGTTAATACCCAAATATGCTAGAGGCAAACCTAGTGACTATAATTCGGCAAGATAATGTGCAAGTACAGCATCTATATTATAAGATGATTTTCTGAACTAAAATTCAAGATATTTTTCCACCATAGGCTATGAGATGCTTAGTCCATAAATTCATTCTCAATGACTAAGTACTAAAAAGTTATATATTAGGTTTACTGTAAATAGCTGTGAAGAGACCAAATGGGATTAGCATGTGAACACACTGATGAATGGAGAAATGAAATAAATTCTACCATTTTTTAAACATTTGTATTGCCTGAAGCAATATCCATGTCATACTAATAGGAATAGAAAAGTATTTATTACAACTGTAAATCCATGAAAAGTTACAGTTAATAGAATTATTGTGGGACATAACATTTTTTTATCTGATATAATTCAAGTACATAATAATTTAATATGAATTTTCTGAAAATAAAATCATAGTTTTCATTACCCCTCAATATCCTTACAATTTATGCAAGTGATCCATTTGTGTAGATTAATAATCAGTGTTTTAATGTAATTGGCACATCATATGCTCCAGTGTAAATAATGTAAATTGTTAGATATACACACCATGCACCAGCACAATTGGCTTATGTTATTTTTATTCCATCATTTTTAACATGAATTCACGTTGAATTCTGCTTTTCTGACAACTAATCCTCCATGCCCTCAAAATTATAATGAGCAAATTTAATGTACTCCCCCAAGGCACTCCATTTTCTTTCTGAATCAATTCTTCTCCTTGTTTATACTGTAAAGGCATAGATAATTCTATTGGGGACGTTGGCACCTAATATATGGGCATTTGTGGGTGGTCCTAAATTTTTTTCAGTACCACTAGACCAAACTTTAGCCATAGTTATCTTCACATTAAAATTACACTGTTAAAAAAATGAACACTGAAGAATAGATAAGTCTCAAGGTGAACACTCATATTGTTATAATATAGTCAGCAAGCAATAAAGGTGAGGTACACAGATTGAAGCACTGACTCAACACATTCATTGATTAAACTCCAGAAATATGAACAAAAAAGGGGATAGTTACCCAGGATTAGTTCAATAGTTAGGGAAACGGTACAAAATCTTTTTCCTTTGCTAAAATAATTGCACACTTTAATTCCCATAGTGAGAAAATACCGCTGATGTGTGGCCTGTTTAAGTGGCTTCCTATACCAGTAAACCAGAGGAAATTTAAGTTATATTACCCAATCGCATTCTGTTCTTAGAGGTTAATCCTAAATAAGCAGCTGCCCCATTGTCCGCTAGTCCAAATAACTGGATCCACTGCACTCATTACAGATACAGAATACCATTCTATAGTACGGTACAGGTAAAGAAAATATATTTACACTCTGATGTCAACAATTTTTTATCAAAATGAGATATTTAACAACTCAGCCATTAATAATTAAAATACTGTTGTGAGAAATTATAATATAATTTATCAATATTCCTTTAGTTGAGAAATATAAATTGCATTATTAAAGGCATTGGTGTATTATCCAGCAATAAAGGAGCTGCATCACTTCAAAGACATTTTAGAAAGAAAAACAGACATAAGTGGATTACAAAATATTCGAATCCTCTTCAAGAATTCAAAAATTTAAAAAAAGTAGTAAAACTCAAACAGTCAGTATAAAAATGAATGACAATGGATCAAAGGCATTATCAAACAGAAGAAGGAAAAGACAAAAAAGGATCGACCAAATCACTGAGTTGAGTCATTCTAAGTACTAAGCAGCAAAATCTAACTGAGAAAACATACTGAGAAGATTAATCATCTTAGGCAATTTAAAAATATGTGCATAGATAGTTTTGCTGTGCATATAAATAAAGTTTAAGATAATATCTCGACATGGCTAAATTTATGTTCAAATTTTAAATACGTAAGTACCAAAGAATATGGATAAAGTCCTTCCCTGAGATCAAAAAAATTTGCAATAATAAGAACTATTTTTCAAATACAATGACATCTCTGCAGCCCATAGCAACACTTTCTATCACTTTAGTGGTCAAATTGTAAAGGCAGCTGGACTAGTGACACATGACCTTAGTGTAGATTTCCTAATAAAACTGTGCAGAGGAACCATGGGACTGCTGCAGCCACAAAAGCATTATTTGAAGCTCTCACGTCAACATTTCAAAGGAGTTAAATTTTTGGAGGGTTAAGTATTTAATCAACCACTTGCATGAAGATAGCAAGATTTATCATCTTCAAATCTTTTTATCATGAAAACTTATTCTCATAATTTAGGTGCACCCTTAGATAGATCTGTTACATTCTCTAACCAAGGGGTTAAGAATTGCAAATAAATTTTATTGAGGTCTCCATTTAAGAATATTTAAATTTCATTCACAGAGATGAAAGGAAGGCATTTAAATCAAAATCTTATGTCCAGATAGAGCACATATAAGTTGAAACAAACATTTTTCCCTGGATAGAATAGCAGCTGAGCTAAAAATTCAATATCACCCAAATTCCTAACAAATGAGACCTGAATACAGATTTTAAGAGAGATAAGAAATGAAGTTCATAACTGAAGCCCCATCATATATGATAATTATGTACGTGGGTTATGTACAGGTTTTGACTTAGGTACATCCTAACCACATCATCCTTTAATTAACATAGAAACTAAGTTTTAGTCAAAGTGTATATGCATTAAGGGACACCCTGCACTACACTATTTTGGAAGATAATGAAGTCCAAAACTTTCTTTATGCCTGATATATTATCAGGTCAGTCAATCAAACCAGGTAATCATAGCATAAAAGAATAACTCAGTAAGTCTAAATCTAGATGTAAGATTCTAACACACCATACTATTTTCCTGTTTTGAGTTTTCACAATGTAATACTGAAAATCTACTACTACAATGTACTAAAAGTCCAAAAGGATGTAACAATGAAAATATCATGATAAAAATAAAAAACACTGGCTAATAAACTATGAGTCAAAGCACACAGCACACACTTCACAGAGCTATGAAAGATGTTCTAAAAGTTAATAAAAAACTGAATCGTCAGTGGGTTCCCTACCTTTTTCATTTGGTTGTCGTATTCCAAGGCATCGTAATAGTTAGGTTTAACCCTTCGAACTCTCTCCGTTCTTCTTCTCTTCACGACTCCGTCGTCGTCTCCTTCCGCACTGGCCCCAGCAACATCTTCAGTTGGGGCTGTCGATCGCACAGCTGATGAGCCTCCACGTCGAGCATTAAAAAAGCTGTGGCCACACCGACATGCTTTACACGCCACTGGTAACTACGCATGAAAAGGGAAACACTGCGGTATATTTTAATGCCATTAAAGATGAGTAAAACGCAGCGAACTTAACTAGATTTGTTTTCCATCCCTAGATTCAAATTATAAATACGTCGAACAATGGTTTTTCGCCACTACACACACACCCATTGCCACGTAATGTGGCCATCGTCGGAATAGTCTTTTTTCTTTCCATTTGCAGAGAGAAACCGTAGTGGTAGAAAATATTGATTCCCATTGAGGATACCAATTACATAAATAGAACGAATGAGTAGGTGAAGATCCAATTGAAGCCAAGAAAAAGCTAATTAGGCACAAAGAGGGTGCAACGCTTTTTATCAACGCGGATAACCGACAACACATGGACCAAATGCATACATTCGGAGAGAATATCCAATGAACAACGATACGGAGGACATAATTGATTACGAAAGGAAGCCACGAACGATTAAACTAGCACGACAAGTGCCTTGACGTTTCGTGGCGTTCAGGCCAAACCAAACAAAAACAACAGAACATTTGAAGCGAACGCTCGGGGAATCAGTAAAACCCACTTCCAACTTCACCATGAATGAAAAATGTACAAATAGCCAGAGCAAGTTAACATGACGAGCAGATTTGGCATACTTTGTTCATTGTGAAGTAGTGACAAAAGCATTGGAATATGACAGATTCAATAGTTAAAATTGCATTTTAAATTAGTGAACGCACTCGATTACAATTAATCTCTGCATGGAAAATACAATCGGCAGTGACACAATGATGCAACTCGACAATAACTGATATTACGTTGAAAGGATACTTCTAGTCATGCCTACCAGCGTAAAAAATAACTTCAGCTCCTTCGTAATGCACTGTCTAATTAGACACGAAGGTTTTAAATAATTTGCACCAAATACAGATATCAAGCAAAACTAACATCTACAAGTTGTAATTTACCTGCTGCTCACACTTGGGGCAAGACTTGGTTATCATTTTATTCTTAGGCATATCTAAAAGTTATTTTGCACTATAATTAAGAAATCTTCGGTCACTTTATCACGAATTCATGATTCACTCCTTATCAAAACTCCTAATTTTAAATCAAATCACTTGTTTTTTTTTACTGCTTATCAAACCGCCATTCATCGTAAACGAAACAAGCTAACAAATGCGCTCGTAGAAGCTGCCTTAATTGTGATAACACGTTTTTTGTCTCCATATATGTCTATAGTATTTTCGATGGTTAAAATTGCTATTTTACAGTGGATGATCAATTATTTACGGAGCACCGATAAACGCCACAAATTTTCAATTTTTTACACATTTTGCCGCCAACAGGTGAAGGAATGGTTCCATTATGGTTTTGATTGTTTGAAACGGTTGATGTAAAGAAAAACTTTTCTTTTCTTAAGATCGGATAATATTATTTATTCGAATTTAATTGCACCTAAATTTCTGTTAAGGTGGATTTAAAATGTATTATGACTCACATGCCTTGAGGACGGACAGCTTTTAGTCCAAGGACGCCATCTTCGGCGCCATGTTCAAACTCATTTATATCATGCGAGTTGCTGAATGGAGACGTCTGCATTTGATATTTTTGTAATAATATAAGTAATTTATAAAATTTGATGGTATTTTATAATAATTTATAATACAAATATTTATGATTTGCCGTCAGTTTTTCCCGCGAAGCGAACTACTAATGTTGGTTTGTAATGCGAGGCTGCGCTGTATAACATAGTGTTACTCAGTTTTTATACCTTTATCCTCCTCAAGGGGACTCCACTATTGTAATATTCGTGATCCTCCGTAAGAAGATAGATAAGATATATTAATATCATATGAGGAGGTGAGAAGCCAAGGGGCACAAGTGATTTTCTTTCTAAACAGAGTAAGGTACAGAAATTGATGATAGAAATATTCAAAAACTTGGTGGCCAAATGATACAAGTGATTATTTGTGTTCTGTGCTGACATCGAGATGACAATAATTAAATGCACTTCTAATTATCTAGTTGATCTCATTTGTTTTCTTTACCAAATTTATGTTCATAACTCTACTTAGGAAAAAAAATCTCTTTTATCCCTTGCCTTTTCATCCACTCATATGAAATGAGCATTTCATGAGAATTATAATCTTATCAAATTATAATGTTAGCCAAAATCAATTCAAGTGTTTTATGCTGTTGAGTTTGCAGTCAGAACTTCAAGATCACATATTTATGTGAAAATGACAATTTCTTCATTAAAATTTGCGGTGGCGCTGTTTTTTCCTCTGTAAATCAATGTAAGACCTTTCATAGTGTCTGTTGCTTGAGTTAGTTCTTTCTTCACACAATTTATAAGAGGATGTCCAAGAAGAGAGAAAATAAATAATCCACCTCTTTAGTGGAATCTTTGGAGTAGAAGGCTGATTTTCTATGGACCACAATCTTATGGTAATCAATTTATTACTTTTTTCATAGTTGTTTGAAGTACTACGTCCAAAACTTCAGAAAATGTATTGAAAGTTATATCAAATAACCCAGGAACAGCATAATGTATGGGGAGAAGCTGCACCTTCTAAATCTGTACTTCTCAGGCCTGAGCTTCAGTTAAGTCTCTCCAAAATATGCCCCAGGGATTTAGCCCCTATTCCCACGCGTGCCAACTCCCAATTCCTGCTGATATTATGGAAGACCCAGCACAAACTCCCTGCTTCCCAGTTGCAGATCATGTGTGTTCCATATTTTGTTAAGGATTTCACATTTGCTGCTATACCTTTTAGTACTCTGAAATTGATTGGGATACCATCTCATTCATCATAACTCCAGATGTTAACAATGAAATTTACTGGATTGCAGTAGGGACTATATAATGGTCTTGAATATTAAATGATACATATAAATTCATTAATTAAAAAAATTAGACCATTTAGCACAGGATAGTGACAAATTCAGTAGGTTAATCATTGACACATCCTTCTTGTAAAGGCAAATCATATTTCCTGCATATATATTGTCTGTTATACATGGTATGTTATGACTGCCATGGTCAACCATCAATGTGTTCGTTGGCCATGAGGTGACAGCAATGCCTTTGATACAAATGAAATTTACCTAATGACCCTGAATCCACCTCTAACTGCTGTCCATAAGAAATGACTTGAGCCTTTCCCTCACTGTAAGGATCGCTAAGGGGCTTAACTCTTCAAGACCAGCCCTCGTGGCTAGGGCCACTTCCTGCACAGGGGATCTCTTCTGCACTGAATGGCAGCTAAAATCATGAACACCCGCAGCCCATTAGGTTAGGTTAGCCCTAGGGTTAAAATATAGAAAAGCTTTTTAATACCCTCATCATTAAATTTGTTTTGTTTTGAGTATTTTTGAGCCTTAATCATTTAATTTCATATAAATAACTTTCATATTAAAAAAAGAGAATATTTTGTACATGAATTTTTGTGTGTTGTCTTTAATCTCAAATATGAGAAGACCATCTGCCTGTCATCCTTGTGACCCCCCCCCCCAGAAAAAAATCCTGGAACAGGCCATGATTGGCTATATTAACTCTTATCTTAAATAAGGAGTGGATTTTGTCCATATTGGAAGAATGAGGTGCGATAATCCTTTAAAATAACTTTAAATTCAACCTGAGTTTTCAATGCTACAATATCATCATCATTGTGCTTCAAGATGCACTCTGATGACATGATATTGAAACCCATGTCATATTCAAAGTACCTATTTGTGTGGAAAATTGCACCTCCGATTGCAATACCAGTTTTTTCTGAAAATTCTTGCAGCTGTTACAAATCTTTAATTATTCACATTCATGTCATGTTGCTATGGTGTAGCCAGAGGAGAGGTTTGAAAATCTTCCTTAAGCCAAAATAGGTTTTTGAATTAGGATGTATAGGGGAGCTGCCCATTATCAACATAGACTAATTTGAGGACATGAGGAATTGGAAATGAATAATGATGTGCTCTATTGGTGACATGGAGAAATGATTTGATATAATATGGCAGAGATGAATTTTTTGGTTACAGCAAATATTTTATGGAGAGGTGGGCTGATCAGTCTGTGGGAGAAAAAAGTTGGGTAAGGAAACATAAGGGAAAAAGTGGAAGATTTATGGACAGAGCGGAAAGAAGTATGATAAAACCATATTCATTTGAAGATGAAGAATAGAATCATCGAAGACCAATTATAAGTGGTAGGAATATTCTCATTCCATCATAAGCTATTTATGTCCACTGACAATCAATATTTAAGCATGGCATGTTATACTTCTGAATTCAGGCCTTAAGTGGCTTCATACCCTGTTCCCCCTCCGAATTATTCCCCTGTAGTGACTGTCTTTGATTCATTTTGTTTCACAATCAGATTACAGTAGATATCATTCAAGTGCCAAGTGTTTTTGAATCCTGATAACTATTTCAATGCAAGTGTTTCATAAGAAGGCAGTGAACTTACATAGAGAGATGTCATAGGAATAGGTGCTGAGAAAGCACATAAATGCCAACCGCTGAAAGTTAAAGGGGCGGATTAAAAACTTTTTGACGTCAACGTAGGGTAAATAGAAAAGTGCCATTTAGGAAAACCTAAACTGTTATGAATTCCACCATAAAAATCAACACTGTTATTAAATACTAAATTTTTATGATAAGGAAATATTTCTTCAGTTGGGGTTCAAACACTCACTCAGTGGTTTAACCCAAAGATATCAGAAACCTCCCCCAGAGTAAGGAATAAAAGCAACAGAGATGTGGACAACACAATCAGGGTCGAGGATAATGCCTGAACCTTCTTGCACACTAAGGAATTTTGTTTGTCCCGAGTCTGGCTGTGCCATTAAGGAGCGCTCTTTATAAATGATAGAGCCAGAGTCCATAGCTGAAACACTATGGAATTGACCGAAGATTATGGAATCTTTAAATCTAATTTGAAACCTAAGAAAACTTAATTTAGTCCATCAGGAAAGCATTTTGCCTAATTCCTGTTTTATCATGTTATGTTGATAAAGGAGTCCACTATTTTGATTTTGAAAAAATTTTCATTTAAATCAAAAGAAGCTATATCGTCGCTTTCCCCTAAAATGGCTGGCCTTTCCTATTTTAATTTTTGGAAAGCGGAAACCCCATCCATTTCACTTATCATGCTCCCATAACAAAAACACACAAGTCATGACTTGATACATGGCATATATTTATTGCTCTTTAACAAAATTGCAAATTAAGTCGTGCTGTTAGATGCCCACACATGAAAATCCTGTGTCTATATTATTCAGTGTAATATCACAATACTTCTCTTAAACATTATGTACACTCACACATTTTATATACAACCATATGTACAGCTCCATAGATATTCTGACTCATAGCACCAAACCTCTGGCACCTCAGGTGAATCATTTTGTTGCACAGTAATCCCATTGGCAGTAAATATTTTCCTAATTTACCTTCCTCAAATCAAGAGGCACAACCTGCTCATAAGGTATTGAATGATAAGCCATATCGTTCAGCACACTGTACTTCCCTGCTGCTTGTGACTTTTGGTGGGAGGCAGAACAGGAATAATCCATTGGCTGGAAAGAGTCTAGGGGACAGTCATAATTTTTACCTTTAAGGCACTGAACTGATTCATAGTTGGAATACGATTTCAGCAAAAGGTCATTCAACCTCTGATGATATGATCGAGAGAGAATGTAGTTCTTTTTGCTGAGTTTTGAGATCAAGTGTTGCTCCGCCAAATAATAATGCTTGAGGGAAGACTTAGATAAACTGTTGGTGAATTTCAGGTAGGATGGCACTGAGTGTTTGATTTTTGACCTGTCACATAGGGTGTAATCACTTCCATCAGACATCCACTCCTCATCCGCACCTGAGGACCATCCATTGTCCACTTTGGGATGCCCCAAGTGTGTGCGCACTTCTTCATCTGACATGCAGTAACTCTCCTTCAATTCAACTTCTGGTTGAACTGGGAGCCCTCCTTGGTTGGAATCGTCATCCTCCTCCACTTCTTCAATGTCATTCTCCAACCATTTATCATCAGGAACTGCATCCCAAGCTGGTGATGAAGATGCTTTTCCATAGAACTGTTGTAAACGCCCACACTTTGGTACATCACCATTAACAGACCCATTTGATGTGATAATAGATTCACTGGTTTTCAAGTTCTGTAAAACAAAAGTTTATTTATTTAATTAAAATCAAACAATTTTATGAAAGCTTTTCTTAGAGACTGCGAAAGAGTTTTCTTAGAGCCATAGAAATATATTGATTCCTTCTCACTTATAAGATAGTAATACATATTCAGTTTCAAAGTAAGAAAATCATGGTTGACTATTAGGATTTTTGAAATCCTATTTTAATAATTTTCAATGATTACTTGAAGGTAAACATTTTGCTGTGATATGGATTATAGCCATACTGTATGTTATTAATATGTATTTAACATACATAACTCATTTTTTCTCTATGTCAACTACGTAGTTGTTATCTTCATACTGTTTACATGATTCCTAGTACATAATTGTTTAACTGATGAAATACGTAGTTTTTCGAGCCATTATTGACATGAGAATGACAAATACATAAATTCACTTTAAAGGTATCTTTGAGTAGTTGGCAAAATTAGAAAAGAGCAAAATATGTACTCACATTTTTCTCAGCTAAAGATTCACTCAAGTTTTTGACTGGCAACTTCTCATTCTCAGCTATGGCAACTTTGCTGGGTTTTCTAGATGAATTCCTAGAATTTCTAAGATTCCTGAGGTTTTTCTCTTCTTCAGCATCAGTTTTATTCGTGTTCTTTCCCAACTGGTTTATTTTAGGGTTTGAATCACAATCTGTAGATTTGACGTCCACCTAATTCAGAAGATATGAATTATACACCATTTAAAAATTTTGCAAAGGTAGTAAACATTTCAAATGGACTACAAGTATTTCATTATTTGATAACATAGTTTGATTCTTAACATATAAATCTCAAAGCAAGATCATATTAAAGTATTAAAAAATCTAAAAATCACATTTTAAAATCTTTTTCACGAACAAAAATTAGTATACCTAAACTTTCAATCATAAAATTATATGATTTGTGCTTTATCCAATAGCAATATCAAGGAAAATTACCTTCACTATAGTATTAGTTTTGTTTTGATCACACTCTTCTTGCTCCGCAGCCTTGGAGTTCTCATCTGATGTGGGACGGTGGTAATGGGCATATGTTTTCACATGTTTTCGAAGAGAAGAGGGATCTGTGTATCTTTTGGAGCATCCAGGAACACGGCAAGCATATGGTCTTTCAACAGAGTGAGTTCTTGTGTGCTTGAATCGATCACTTGAATTAGAGTATGCCTTTCCACATCCAGGAACTGGGCAAACGTAAGGTCTTTCACCTGAAAGAAAAAATGGAAATGGTGTCATTCATTGGTATGGTATTTTATGGAGGCGAACAGCAGCCGAGGTCATATTCACCATGAGGGCATGAGTGTGGAGAAACAAGATGTTGCATTAATCTGCTCTAAATGAAAGGTACCTACGGTAACACGGCTTAAAATCCCATCCGATAGACCTAATGCTATACCCGAAGCCCCCTCGACAAAGCACTCAAATAGGGATCGGGTAGTCTCTAAAATATTTCAGCTGGGAATCAAACCGAGGCCCTCAGGGTGGAAAGTCACCTTACCAACCTGAACCCTTCTTTAATTGGTACTGAAAATTCTATTTCATATCTTCCCAGTGGCGTAGCCAGGAATTTTGTTTGGGGGGGTCCAAAACCAGGGCAGAAAATTTGTTTAAAAACAGGGTAGAAGGTTTTAAACTAATTTTAACACTGTTCATATTCGAATAAACTCCATTTTTTAAAGAAATACTTTGTAAATTCATGATTTTTCAGTATTTTTTTTCTTTTATGAAGGAAAATAATTGTGTTTTTATATTTCGGGGGGTGGCGGGGGGAGGAGGTCACTGACTATGCCACTGTATCTTCCTCTACTATATGATGAGTACCTTGCCTCTGGACACTCTGCCTCAGTTACTGAACATCAAAATCTTTCCTCGACTCAGCCTTAGTAGTCCTTCTAGTCAATTTTTTTATTCAATTCCATCATGAACTGTCTAGAATTTTGAAAATAATGC
Organism: Ischnura elegans; assembly: GCF_921293095.1. Lineage (NCBI taxonomy): Eukaryota > Metazoa > Arthropoda > Insecta > Odonata > Coenagrionidae > Ischnura > Ischnura elegans. The sequence goes on from NC_060246.1 coordinate 135,319,033, forward strand.
CTAAATTTATGAGAAATTTAAAAATGCAAATTTCCAGAGTTACATATTTGGATTTTGAAAACCATTAGAGAGAGAAAATCTTGAAGTTAAAAGACAAACGTACTTCATGAAATTGTTAGATGATTGTCGTGATGTCATTTTTAGCAATGCTTCCATTAAGAGTCATGGGACAGACCATCAAGCATTTGCAATCACGCATGAAATGAAGTCACTATCGATCAAGACATTTTTCATTCAGCAGGCATTCCATTTTAAAATTTGTTTAAATGTAAGCTAAATCATCGATGAAATTGGCTCCATTGCCAACTTTGGAAACCTATAGAGAGCCGGCCTTAGGGCGGGGCGACCGGGGCGACTGCCCCGGGCCTCGCGCTTTGGGGGGCCCCGCGTTCGTAAAAAAAATTAAAATATACGATAGTTTGAAAACGCAATTTCAACTATTACTGTATTGTTAAGTCCGTGCTATACAAAAAATAATATTATGAAAAAGGAATAATGCAGTAATTTAAAGTAAAAAGCGCGCTTTTAATGTTTGTTTTATGTTATAATTTTATGATTAAATATAATTATAAATTTAATTTGTATTATACTATTTTGAACTCAACTGCGTGATGGTATCATAACGGCGTAATTACGAAGTCTGAATTTGGGAGGGGAACACATACTTAGCCAGAGAGTGGTAGGGATTCAAAATGCTCGAGTTTGTAGATGGGGTATAGAGTTTAATATTTTAAGTGAAGAGCCCCGCACTGAAGGTTCGCCCCTAGCCCCGCACCTGCTAGCGCCGTCACTGAACCTATATTCATTATTTAGAAAATAAAATAAGATAAAAATTTAGTGACAGAAACCTGGATTCCTTTATTTCAAGATCCAAGCCTAGGTCCAAGCGCAGCTGATTCATTATATCACACAAATACACATTTTTTTCTACATGCCCCAATCAAAATTTCTCTCATTAGCATCTACAGTCATCCTCAGAGGAACCTAATTGTCCGACCTCTTCCAAAGCTTCATATACATATCACACCAGTGGCAGATCTATGGGGGAGGGGGGGTCAAAGGGAGCTATACCTCCCCCTTGAGTATCCAATTTACACTAGATAGAATGGTAATTTTTTTCCGACCCCCACTACTGCTGGAATTTTTAACCCCACTTAGCCCCCCCATTGTTCTTATCCTCGATCCATCACTTTATCACATCACTATGCTCACTACGCTTTATCATGCTAACTTATTTTTATCAAAAATTTCAGTTAACTTGCTCACCAACTGGCTGGTTAGATGTTTTAACTAATGCTGGGTTCATGTTTAAGCAATTTCATTATGAATTAAATATAAGTACCAAAACTTACCTGTATGAGATCGAGCATGAATTTTCAGGTTTTCGGCACGACTGAAGCTTTTATCACATCTTGGGCAGCGATGTGGCTTTTCATTGGTATGAGTCCTTACATGTATCAGCATTTTATACCTGAGGAAGAAAAGATGAAAAAATTATAATTTGTGGAAAGTTTCCCAAGGGATATGGTGCTTTATGAAGTCTTCATATATTTCTTCTACATTCTGAACAATTAGGAAACTAAAACTTGATATTGAATCACAAACGCCATTGGGAGACTTCAATGTGTTTTCCTAATATAGTGCTAAAAGAATCGATTCATTTAGGATAACTACAATTAGTAAAGGATTGTTTCCCTGATTTAGAATTTAAAAAAGTAAATGGAGCATTTATATAGATTTCAGTGATTGCTCACCACAGGGGCACAGCTAGGAATTAAGGCTAGGGGGGGAGGATTTCAGGCGCAACTAATACTAGGCGGCATGGGGGTATGGCATACCTCCCAGGGTAAGCGGGAGGTACAGGGGCCTTCAACCAGAAGAAAATTTAAGATTAATTGTTAAAAATGGTGAGTTTTACGGTCTTCTGAGGGATATTTTATTAATCCTTACACTATTCTATAAGTAATATTAATCCAATTAAGTAAAATATTAGATTACACTTAAAGATTTCTCTGCGCTCTGGGGGGGGGGGGGGTATCCCCAAAAACCTTCCCCTCGCTGTGCCACTGGCTCACCTGGCATTGAAGCCTCTTTTCCCACGACTGCAGCCTCTCCAGCCACAGAAGAACAGTCCATTCTCTCCAGATGCTGCGTGAATGCATGTGACATGACTGGCCAAGAGGTCCACATGGGAAAAGGATTCTTCACAAGTACCCCATCTGGAAAAATAAAAATTGTCAGAGTACTGCCTATCTACCTCAGGTTGATAGAATGTAATGCCATGAATGCATTTTTGATACATACAGTGGTATAAACCATAAAGTCATTCATTTCATTTGGACAAAGCTTTTTCAATTTTTTATACATCATATATTGGCTCAGTGGCGTAACTACGACTATGCTTTGGGGGGTGGGATGGGATAGCCTATGGTGGAGATCCCCACCCCCGTTGAGAAAAATTAAAAAAAATAAGATGCCTGGAAATACATTTCACATCATTTTCGCACTAAAAATTAACTTTAAGCATGTGCAGTTATTACACGTCAAAACTAGACAATAGTCGTAAATAATTTTTTTTATTTCTCTGAGGCTTTGGGGAGGGGATCTATCCCCCTCATCCCCCCCGGAGTTACGCCACTGTATTGAATTAATTTTGTGGTAATTTCTGAAAACCTCATATAACTTGGCTGAGTAAACCACTAATTGCGAATCTTAAATATCTAAATATCCATCCCCCCTCCTCCAAATTTATGTCTGGATCCGCCTCTGGTGGCAATTTGCATCTAAAAATTGATAGATTTTTACAGGGATACCCACTTCAATCATAATTATACGATACGCCCACTCTATACATATATTTATATTTCCTACAGATGTGGGGTAGCATTTCCACAGAAAACTAACAATCCCAATCCCCAACAGCCCTTTACTGCCTTAGCTCCACTTCAGCATACAGCTACTTACCAATCAAAATAATTGATGGTATGGTCAACTCAAAACCCTGTTTACTTATCACTAAAATCTACTAATCGGTATGCATGTTAAATTAAATTGTGTACTGTAAACCTATAAAAATTTTGAGTTTTAATATTTCTTCATGAATTTTCCATTCTCCCAATTTTGTAACTTCCCTGTCTTCCTTTTTTTTCATCTACCTCCTAAATTCCTTATTCCTACCAATTTTCTAATCCCCCATCCAAAAATTTTTATTTTGCTGTTTCCCAAATTTTGATTCTTTACCGAAATTTTAGATTCTTTCTCCACAAATGTTAAACCATCTTCCTCAAAGTTGCATATTCCCCCGACTTATTTTTAATCTCAAAGTTTTTCATTTCCTTTCCAAGTTTTTTATTCTTCCCTAAAAGTTAATACACCAGTTAAACATTTCTAAATGGCGCAACTGATAAACCCAACCCCCCCTGGCGGCCCCGACTTCGGCAACCTCTGTGGCGCTTTGCTTGGAACACGCCCGGGCTCGGCGCCTCCCGGAAGACGGAGACTACTTCGAAGGGGGAGGGCCTTCGCATCTTCGGAGGTGCCGTGAATACGAGAGAGAGAGATATATAGGAACGGAGTGATGGTCTACGTGCGTCCATACGAGGCAAAATTACCTGCACAAGAATTCCCCCTCCTGTGCATCGCCTCCTTCGCCACTCCTTGGGTCAGCTCCAACTCGACCTTCGGCAGTGTCGCCAGAGAGGTCCATTCCGGACAGGCCAGGGCTCAACCCCAAGGTCGACGCAGTGGACTCTTCGCTGTCGCTCTGCAAGGAGAGGAAGAAGGAAAAGCCATTGAGATTTTTTTTTCAAATCTACCCAGGAAGTATTTTGGTCTTCGACCTCCTCGGCTGCTTCAAGGATGAGGATCCCTCCCCAACCCCTATTCAGACTCGATAACTTCCGCAGTATTCAAGTGGCCCTTGGGCAGCAAACAAGTTTGACCGACCACGCCTCTATTTATTCGTCTGGGTGTCATTTCAGTATCCACCCGAGAGGAGAGGATATTTTTTGGTCTTTTTAATTCTTGATAACAAGAATCCATCAAGTTATTGGAGGAAAGCGTAATTGGGAGAACTATGCATCCTCAGAAATATGCATAATGATAATGGAGAAAACGATGTAAAAAGGCATTTCTCAGTGTTAGCAGCGAACGCTTCGGTTATAAAGACAAACTACAAAGACATCAACCATTGGTAATATTTTGGGCTTCATTGACTATTATCGTAGGAGACATAGCTGAAGGATACCTTGAAACATTCGAACTAGAGCTAAATGAAACGGAATAATTGAAGATTTTTTCTTTCACATTCTCCTCTTACCTTTATTCACGTAGCCCCTAGTTATCAAGAATCAATGGAATTAATTAATATCACTTAAAATTAATATGCAAGCTGTTTGGCACATTTTTAATTTGGCAAAATAATACCCTCATATCATGTGTGTAGGGGAGCTCCCTCCCATACACGCTTAGGACCTTTTTAAATTCAAAGCAAACTTTCTTTGAAATGGACATACACTACAAGGGGTATTATCTGATGAATTATTACACTTATCACTTGAAAATTACGTAAGTATATTAAAAGGGCACATCACTATCGCTCGGTCTTTCTTCGCGACCTATTGCTCGTTTAAAACGTTAGCAACGTCTTGAAATGTTTAGGGTATATCAATTAGACAACAACGTATCTCAAATTTGAAATTTTATCTCGGTATTTATCTCAGATTAAAACATTTTAAATTGGAGAAACAGGCAAGGGTTTAAAAAAGTATACTCTAAACACATCAAAATTTTCAATATTATAACGTTAGTTTCAAGCGAGTAGTTCTTCGCAAAATAAATATGTCCGGTATTAAGGGAGTGAAGCGTCTCTTAACAGACCGCCTTCCGAAGGCGCTGGGCACAACTCCTCCCATCCCCATAATATTAGTTGTAAGACAAGTGAATGAAGGTGGGTTAAGTGTAGCATCCAACCCAAATGCTCTTGTACACAAGTCCTACGACATATCACGCACGAGCGAATTCTGTCACACATCCGCGCGGGCGAATATCCGAATCTTCATTCTGTTTTTTGAGTCATCCTCTTATTTGAAACGCTAAAACCTCTCATATGTCGGAATTCATATCCTATAATTTTGAAGGATTAATGAAAAAAATTACACTACCACTAAATTGCAACAATTTATTCGAGGCAGATAGCTATAAACTTTACTCATCTTTTTATTTGTTCCATCTCTCGTATTTCATTTGACACTTCATCTTGATATCTACGACTGCAATATAGAAAATCAACCTGCTGGGGCTTACATCATGGAGGAGTTCCGCAAAGAAGGGTACGTCGACCCCGAACCTCTGTCCGTCCCAGGACCATCTCAGCGCATAAAAACAGCCGCTAGACCTTCCGCTTTTCTTAAAGCCTTACGATAAACCTGCATCACCTGCTAAATCATCTCAGCCAGAAGATCTTGCCCGTGAACTAGTCATAGGGAATAAACCTCTTTAAAATCTCTGCATATGCAATTGGGAGGTCTCATGCGGTGTCTCGAAAAAATTAATTTCTCCTATGTTGCTGAAAAGCGGGTAAAACTAATAATTTTGTGAAATTCTTCCATTTCAAGGCGATTTCAGCCACTTCCAAAGGAAGATAGGTTTCTCACTTGCATCTCATGATGTCCAGGACAAGAATTTTTTTAAAAAGCGATGACGGACAGAATAGGACTTCGTGACCAACACAGTTAACGGAGCGATATAGGTATTTAAATTGTACCTCTTTCCTTCATATAAGTCTTAACGAAGAATGCATCATCATTAGCTCTATAAATTTTGATGCGGTCGAAATTTAGTTCGAATGGAGGTGTTTTATCCCTTAGGCGTTTGGAGTGGATGCAAAAAAACCGTGAGCGCTGACGATCGACCGACTTCTTGTGCTTACTTGAGGCACAATAGGAAAAATAAAACACCCGCGAACGAACGTTCTCCAAAGATGGAGAGTGGGAGTGATGCGGGGCGAATCCCCCTGTCCCTCGGGCCTGAAGCGTGTTCACCGCGAGAACTAGCTTCTCCAACCTCCCCCGCTGAGCTCCCATCGGCCGTCCACATTATTCATGGACTGGAGTAGTCTTTTGACGATCCCCCACCAGCAGGGATGAGAGGAAGAGGGCCTTGATCGGAACCTTGTACCGAGAGCCGTGGAGGTTGCTGGGAGGGTAGGGGCGTATTTGCCGGGACTCACCTGCACAACCATTGTTGGGGAGACTGGTTGCTGGATCTCCTCCAGGGTTTCTCCCATCGCTACCGTCGGCGACTTCCTCCTCGCAAGACGCCCGACGCCTTCCTTCCTGCACCGCCTCCTTCTCGTTAAAGTGCTGTAAGGATAAAATGAATAAACATGATCAACCTTTTATCAACAACCTCAGCAAAAATATAGCTTGTATATTTAATATGGGACCGATGGAAAAGGCTGATATAAAATCGTGAATGATTATGTTATCCTGAATACTATATCGTCGTACAATCGGATTAAACTTTTGAAAGAGTTAACTCATTCTGTAAGCTGCGTCGCGCCGTTAAGACCTCAATCCGAAGGCTGAACACGAACGGCAAATGCTCGAAACCGAATCCAGACCTTTTAAAAGCGGATTTAAACTAAGTGATCCTTTGATGCCCGGTAGATTCCACGTAAGTAGACGTAGTAAGTTACTCGGAGGAGGCGTCCGTGCACGGGTCACGAGTGGAGTGTACATTCAAGAGTGTAATTCGATTATGCCGTGGAAAGATATTCATTGCCGCACTTTCCTGTGAAAAAATGTCAAAACCGTTTCAATCAACGGAATGAGGGCTAATAGGTACATCCTATCAAGTCTTTTTACGATGAGTTCACAAAATTCTGCGTGGATGCCAGTCGTAAAAAAATTAACAAAAGAATTACTCGTACTTCAGGGAAAGTATATTGCTAAAATCATCTACAGACTTGCTCTTTTATGTCAATCATGCATTCATATTTTTAGGAAAAATGGGAAAAAATCAGAGAGCAGAGTAATGGAAGAAAATTAGTGTTAATTGAATAAGTCCGTGACATTGAGAATTTCGCTAGCATTGCCACCGCAGGGGAAATGTAGAGGATCTCTCTATAGCAACCCCTTATCTCCTGGCTAATCATTAACGGTGGCCGCCATTTTCATCCATTTAGTGAGTCTCTGATCGCAGTCTCGGTGAAAATGAAGCAAAGAAGTGACAATTGAATCGGGAAAACAAGCGCCGCTGATATAGGTACTAAATTTGGTCTCATCCAGTCGAACGATTCGAAGAGGATAATAATATAACCCTTATTTTGATTATCACGAGGCATGTTAAAACATATTGTTTTACATAGTATTTCATTTCCTTTAAATAAGCGACGTTGCCTGTGTTATCACGTTAGACGAGGAAAAAAAGTTCCCTTAAGTTTGAATCGAACGATATATCTGGCGTTCACGAAGTTGGAAGGATTTTTCAGCTCGTTAGATAGGAGTCAAAATCCAATAAATTTAATACATAAAAATTGAAATATTTTTTGTGATATATGAAGAAACTCAAGATTTGATTTCAATGGCTGATAAATTGCATCGATACTTCTAACAACAGATATTGAAACGAATTCCAAGATGAACTTTAAAGGGATACGATAACATAGCCATCGGTTCAAATACTACAACAGAATTTATTTCAGAGAGTCGTCATCGTTTTGGATATCGTCAACGATTGCAAAATTCTCTCCTAATAAAGAAATGTATAGTGAAATATTTTTTCTATTTTGAAGACAGTTAAATTAAGGAAGTCATTGTTGACAGAAAATCAACTAGTCCTTTAAAACACCAACTTCGTGTGAGTGGAGGGAAACAAAACTGCTGTTTTGTCAATATTTATAATTTGGAAGACGGTAGCTGTTCAGCGGCATTTAAGCTCCCACCTCGAGCGAAGGAGAAAGTGCCTCGTCCAATGCGAAATCACGGACGAAATCAAACCGTATGCCTACGGCAAGGTAAGGGCGGGATGAAAGCCGAATGAAAACGGAAAGCTCCGCGCGCAGAGAAGACAATATGTCCCCAGGTTAACTTTCTCGGAAGACGATAGAAGGGGGGGGGATTTATGAAGATGATTCGGATATTCTCACCCTTCCTGAGAAATCACTCCGAGAAGTTGCGCCCGCCGATAGCGTTATTTTCTCTCTCTCTCTCTCTCTCTCTCTCTCTCCGCCTCGTCCCAATTCCTTCGCACGAGCGCAGAGTTTTTCTCTTCGCGGCAATTCCGGACCCCTGCGACGCGATCCCAGCACTGGTCGTCAGACTGACCACAAGACACTCAACACGGCTCGGCCTTCACGGGGCGCCAACGAAGAAGCGTCTGGCGACTGCTCCCTCTCCTCCTCACTCCCTCCCACCCCCATCCCTCCGCCCCCTCGAATCAACTCGACCCCCACCCATCGCGCCCCCTACTCCTCCTCCTCTCCCCCAACCCTCACCCTCCGCCGCAATATCCTCTCTCGACATGGGTCTTGCAGATTATCGCTGTCGTGTGTAGAGCCTGCGTGATTGAGCGCTTAAAAAGCGCAAGTAACAAGTCTCCCCTCGTGTGTTCCGGGGATGGAATAAACGAAGAGATGTCCCTGAAGCTGTAGAGATGGAGGGGTAGAAACGTTACTCACTGTTTTATTAAATGGTTATTTAATTCTGTCAATTCGTCAGAATGTCAAGATACATTTATTCCATAGGTACGATTCGAATGTTTCAAAACACGACCTTAGAGAGACACCCCAGTGACGACAATATTATAAATAAAAGGTTTCCGCATAATAAACCTCCATGAGAGCATTTCTTCGGAATTACTCTCCACTGCTAGATCGGCTAATGACGATATCAAAATTTCATTAAGCCCTTCTTTTGCTACACACTAGGGAAGAACGCCCATCCTTTTGCTCGTATGACATTGCTACTAATTAAAACTAAAAAAATTGAAATTTTGGCATAATATAATCTTTAGGTCTATAGTTAAATTTTAAAGCTCTCGAGAGGGATTCCTTTCAGATTTTAACTCACTCTCATACCCACATTAATTTTAACAAAAATTAGTAAAATTCAGACGCAACCCTCCTGGTGACTTCAATTCCTACACCTGTGGCAGTTGAGGAGATAGACGTATCCCACGAAAACCTTGTTTCTCTTTGAACACAAAGTTCTTCTTTATTCCCCGGAAATCCATCCTGACGGTATAACTGGTTATGAGTATGAGTGAAGCAAAGTAAACTCGGAAATTTTTTTTGGTTTAGTTCGAAGCTATTTTAAAGTTCGAAGTTTAGCTTAAACTAAAAACATTGTAAATTACAGATATTATGGGACGAATATGTTCTTATTTGTGATAACGTTATTTTACGTGGATGCTTGAGTAAAATATTTGGTGAATATTTTATCTTCAGGGTAAAGGAGTTAAAAGCGTGCTGCAGAGACGAGTATGTCTCGCAGTGAAGAAATACTGTAATCGCCCCAACAAGGCACCTCGGAATTAACGCACCCCACGGACAGCGAGCAAGGTTCCAAGAGGAGACTGAAAACACTCGCGATACTGCGAGGGCATCCAGTCACACGCGAGGGACGAACCAGATATTGCATCCTTCCTCATCCACCTATAATGGCTAACCAAAAACTTCTCCGTGCCACGAACTCGAGACGCTATAGCCACACGCTCAATTGCAGATTTGTGTAACATCTTCGAGATGGACTTTAATTCCTCTCGGCTCGTTGATGTTGTTAACCTGATGATGGATAATGGTAGGGGAAATGATGAAATTAATATTTGAAAATAAATAATCGATAACTCCTTATTTGAAGGAAGTAGACCGTTTAATGCCGTTGTCAGGGATAAATGTGTATCATGGCTCGAGCGCTATCGTTTTTGAAGGCTCCCAGTCTGAACGCGTATGACTGACCCAAAGAGTATCAAAGGGCGAGAGGGTGTCTCCCGTCATCCTTCGCTTGGATTCTAGTTCGACTGAAAAATACTGGCTCCAGAGAAGAATGCTGCACATACTTTTTGCTTCCTTAGTCCTTAGGAACTGTCTGATCAACGAAGCTCCTGTGGATAATGTAGAGTCCATACGAGTTGCAGATTAATTTAACCTTGAATCCTTTAGTCAATTTTTTTCTCCCTCATTGAAATATTTTCTAACTAATAATTTAGTCACACGGTAAATAAAATTGAAAGGAAAAGGACTGAAGTTCTTATTTCTGTCAATAAATAACCCTTTCTCATTTCCGAATGAGGAAATCGAAATCTACATAAAATACAAAGAGCTCAGCAAAACAACACCGGAATAAATTATAACCCAGAGTTTCGCTAGACAAGCTTTAACTTCTGTGACGCGTTTCCTCAAATGAATTATTGATATAAAGTTTGGGATGGGTCTCGATTTCAGTAGGAGCATTTTTTAAGCCACCATTGCCAATCACTAATGTTTTTCCTGAATAAAGATATCCTCTTCAATACACTTGATATACGTAAGACTAAGTTAGGACAAGAATATGCTCATTTGAGCAACTACATACAAAATCCTGGCCACGAACATCCTCCTCGTCACTGCGGCACAAACACAGCCGATAGTGCCTACCATTGCTTTGGGTGTCGAAAGAAGTGTATTCCAACCACTACATTTTTATGTTATTATTTAAGGATTTCTTTTTATATTACGCAAACGCATAAATATCCAGGAACAATAATAAAATTTACACATGAAGATTAATGGAGGAATTTAGCAGGCGGGAAAAAATATTTTGATGATTTTTTTCGCTTATATTGGGTATGGAGTGATTTAATGACATACCTTCCCTCATTCCTTAATTCGAGTAACAAAATGCAATAAATGCCTTGACAAAGACAGACGCCCGTGGATAATGGATTTTATTTTGTATAAAAAATAGGAACAATATTAAATATATTAACCTTGAGTAATAAATCTCATTCCAGTAAGGAGGAAGTCAATCCAAGACAAAAGGGTACTCGAAATACTGTGTTTATCCGGAGCATCAGTTAGGGCCAAATGAACCCAAGGCCTTGGCGAAATGAGTGAAATAATTATCCCCTCTACGGACCAGGCGGTAATTCGACAGTCGTGAGTACGAATTGCTTCTTTATTATTCAACGAAATGGGTCGATGGGATATTTTTCAAAGTACCTAACAGCTATTCTGTTCCTGTCCTACGAGAGTATTACGAAAAGAGATCACCCAAACAGTTTCACCTTCGCCCGTTCATTTCGCCCCCCCTTCGTTCCCCCCCCTCCTCCCCCCGAGTCCATCCAAGCTTCCTCAAATCAATCTCCGCGCCAATGCCCAGCCAGGCCCCACTGTCATTGCAGTTAAGAATAACAGCACTCCCTAAACTTTCAATAATTATGTAATTCTCTTACTTTTTCTGGCATAGTACTCATTTTTCGGAGTTTATCAGTCAATATAGGCGATGAAACAGTGATCAAGCGCTGTTATATAGTCACTTAGAGCGAATCACATAAAAAATACGACATAAAACGAATTTTATCAGAAATTGGGCACAACCTGAATGACGCGTCATGAATCGAATGCTTAACATCGAACACACACCTCTGAGCATTATAAAAGTCGCTCATTTTATTTTACAATAAATATTACAACTCCTATTTATTTGTCATTTTCCTGGAAATTCACCGTCTTTACTGTCACGACTAACTCCCCCGACTTTCCAGGTTCTCCAGAAGAGGTGGATTACTTAATAAATATAACCATCGGCGCCGTCCACAAAAATTCACTCCCCTTATCAACACGATGATAAATGCGTCATACCCATGGACCGATAAGGGATAAGAGACCAGTCTCCCCTCCTTAACAATCCCGCATTGCGTCCATCAAAACACGTAATTGCCCGTCTATTAATAAAGTAACGACGAAGGGACACAAAGGAGGCCTTCGAGTTATAAACCGTTAAAAGAACTCACAAAAAAAGAGAACAACAATGATCTTTCCCTCCTACCAGGGAGAGGCCGTCTCGAAAAGCGAACCGATTTTTTTCAATGGGATCCACTAGTTTCGCTTCCCCTCCCTCCACGGAGACCCCGCCCACTTTTATTCCCTACCCCTCACGGCCCTCCTCCTCGGCTGCCTCCGCCTACGTCACGCGCCGCGGTCTCCCCCCCCTCCATTCACATCCTCCTCCCTCTCCCGCCCCAGCTGGGGGTCCGTGGTCCAGCGAGCGTAAAACGTCTTCCTGACCGTCGGGTCTGACATCGCGACCTTTCGGAGACCCCAACCGGTTATATCCAGTTCGACACCGCCGCGGCGGCCAGTGGGCAAATAAAACGCAAGCAGCAGTGATGGTGATGGGCTCTCTTAGACCACCCCATCCCCTCTCATTTCTCTCCATCCACATCATATTTTCCTCACTTTTCACCCCCTTCCACGTCTCCTCCCACAAGCCCCCGCCCTCGCACCACACCGACTCCTAATCGCGTCGGTTGACTCGATGCATACTTCCCGTCGCATAGGCTTACTTTCCGTCGGACAAGATATCGCTTAATTCCTCGGATATGAAAAATGAATGTATAGATAGGGGGAACTAAACATGTGATACCCCCTCGTCACGCGTTTTAACGGATGAAGGAGAATGCGAAATAGCTACCACAAGTGATACCAACCATGAAAATCGTTCATTTATTTAATTGTTTATCAACGAACAAATTGAGAGACAGTGAAGAGGTAGTAATAAAAGTAAGATGAGCAAAGTGTACCACAAAAATATTACGACCTAATATTTGCTTGCTTCAGCAAATTATGGTTGAAAATCAGTAATTGAGAACTGTGGTTTCGTAACGTTCTTAGTGGAACACTTAGCGATGATGAGGAGTTATTCATTATCATGGAATGCCTCCTGAATTCTCAAAATATGAAAGCTTGAGATGGCATAAGCAACGATGAAACTAGCCAGCGTAGGAGAATTCCGAAGGTGTTTTTTTCCTCTCACATTTTCTAGGAACCCGCCCTTCACGTGGTGGAGCTAAAATTCATAGTTACGGTGATACTGGCATTCGATTATTGGAATCATAAAAGGAAAGGGAAAGGCTATAAAATACCTTAAGTATTTTTCAGAACCCGATTTTGGCATGAAGTACTTCAAAAGAGTCTAACGTGCATACATAATACATAACTTCTTCAGCGGAACGAAAAAAAACATTCAGAGTGTTTTCAACTATATGCACAAAAGCGTGTCGAATGGTAAATCACAAGCGTACAAATGAATCTTAGCTTGCTTATCGCAGCGAATTGCACAGTCATCTGTTTTCTTATGCACAAAGTAAATTCAGCGCGAGAATACATCAAGAAGAAATTCTCGAAGCATCATTTTATTGCCTCGTGCATTCGAGAACGAAGTTGATAAACAACTCAGAGCGTTTTTATGACATTCCCTACTTACTTTCACGTGAATTTCAGTCGCCCGTGCATCGATTTTGTAAGCCTAAGGACTAAACTTCCTATTACACTTCTAGTGAATGTTATTTTATATAGCCAAACGTAATTGCTCTTGAAATTAGCCTAGCTATTTAGGGAAATGGTCATTCGAAGTTCTACCATGACAATTGAATACAAAGAATTATTATTCTACGTTTCAGTATGCGCTGAGAAATAAGACATATCTACTCCAACACACGCAATGTTTGCTTTCGAAAATAGAGTAAGAACGAAAAATACGCAGATTAGTCGACGAAAATATACAAATGAAATTTTTTCCATGACTAAGGTCACCTCCACCCCCTCTATCAAGGTTAGAGTCATTAGCTCCAACGATTTCAGTACTTCATTATAGACTGCAAATGGGCTAGTGTCATTGATACTCCATGTGGTCGTTCTTTAAAAAAAATAGTACCATTTCAAAATATTCATAAGGATTCTACACTTAGTTTTCTACCAGAGCATGTTCCGTATTATGGATCACTTAAATCCAATTTTCTAATACTTACTGACACCCCATTTATATGCGAGACTAAAAAAAAAGATGACGAATGAAGCCATTTGAGTCATATCCTACCACAATGAGGCACACATTCATTCAGTTGGAATGAGAGAATGAAGCGTACGAAAGTTGGAGTAATAGAGGGAAGTAATAACAGTAATTAAAGCATAACATCTCTTTCAACTCTCATTCGAATCGGTTACTAATCAGAGAGTTTGAAAGGATTACCCACACTGACTAGAAAACTAAAAAAATAATGAAAGCCTCTCGAAAGGATTCTTTTCTGCATGACTCCCGTTTCCTTGACAATAAAAAACGGATCAGCCACCTTGATCGCTTTCACTGCCATTGCTACTTCAATGCTCTCAAGTTCAACGCTGCTTCGGGTCCCGCCCAAGTTCAACGTAACGAATCCGTCCAACTCTCGGAGGCCGCTTTCATCACAGAGTCGAGGTCTAAAGTGCCGCGCGGTCCGTGAGATCCTCGGCGGATAGTGCTCGCTAAAAAAATAGCAAAACGCCGAGCGATTAAAAAAAATGAGCGGGGAGAGCGCGTGGAGTCAACACCGCCATGGCACCAAGTCTCAGCTTTCCATCCCGTTAGCCTTGTGGCTCTCCGACTGTGTCCTCCCACCGACCGACCACGAAACCGTACGTGTCTGCCGAAGAAATTATTCCCATCCCCCTCTCCTATCCAGGCATTCGCGGACGGACGAATGGTAAACAAACGCCCTCTCTCAGTCTCCAGCAATGGAAAGGAAGAGGGAAAAGTTCTCGCGTCCACCCCTCTCGTCCCGTAAGACGGTGACTGTGACAATATTCAAAATAATAATTTGTCGTTAATTATTCATTTTAAAATATTACTATCGTCAAATTCTTATCCTAATTCTCCAAAGAAAATAGAAGTTCACGCCGCAAAATATATTTTTATTAGACATTTTTATTATGTCGGCTACAGTGTTATCGAGTTGGTTTTCCGTCGAAATGAGCTCGAAAAAAGAATACGACAGGAAAGTTGATGGAATAACACTTAATATCGTCATAATGGAGAGCCCACAATCTAATCCAAATATCAATGCAAGAAAAAATTAATAATATTTGGAAAAATTACACAACGCATTTATTTTCTTATACGCGATATTTCATGTCACACGCAGCGGTATAAAGGATAAACAAATTTTCAGCCTCCTCTTCCAGACTCGCTTAATTTTTTTTTTAGAACATAAGGTATTTATCTGGCGGATTCGCTCATTTATTTTTTCTACAGATAATTGAAGTGCATTCAAGGCTAAAATAAGGAGCTAAAAATCTAAATTAAGAGGCTATCTCGTTATTACAGGTCAAATCCCGTAATACTTCAGGATGCTTGATTGGAGACTTCAACACCTAACTCTCCTAACATCTCTGCTACCACACTCTTTCCCTGAGGCTGAGATAAAAATATAAGTTTTCAATTTAATTCATAATTTCCCCTTCGTTACCCTCTGGCTCACCATTGTAATTATTTTCATCACGGCATTTTAGTCTATTCACGAGTTCGTACGCATTTATGGCCTTCCTCTACTTTCTTTGTGTGACAATCATTTTACTTTGTCTTTACAATTTTGTTGGCATTAACCGGATTTAATTTGGTATTATTTTTGCTAGCGAGCCTTGTTGTACCATTTTTTTAAATTCTAGCATTTGCATTACACATTAACTCTTTTTATACATGATAAATATTTTATAAATTAGGAGAAATTCCTTTTTCACTAGGTATATAGAAAACAGTTTTAAGGCATACGCTGAATCACCGACTATGTATCTACCGGAATGAATATTTTTGTCATCATTCCCATTTATCTTTTCCCACCTTTCTATCAACTGTTTATGTCTTGGGATGAGGATGAGACGACGATTAATAGCGGGCTCAACTTTCACTAAGAATCAAATATGTTATTGCTTTTCCCTTATTTTGAAAAAATCCACTTCCGAATTAAACTGTAGGGATTGATAAACTCTCATTCAGATGAAATCACACTAGAAATCTGACGCATAAACTCGGATAAGAAATCTTGAATACGCTCTGAAGATACGCTCGCCGAGATGCATAATCTTGGAAAGGTCAGTTCTAGCCTCGTTGTTACCTCTGCTGCATGAGACGAAATGGTTCCCGAGCCCTTTTCAAGCTGCGAGCAGAAGCACTCGACCATAGAGCGAATGCAGCATCCTTACACGGGCAAGTTCAGCCAGTCCTCACCATATAATCAAAACGTCACCTCGCTCTTCACCTTGGATCAGGATGCAATTTCCCCGATGGCCGGTTTCACCGGTTCGGCCACCCCAGCGCGGCGTATGTTCACATAATGAACCGCAGATGCATGAATATAAGTCACGCGTGGAAAAACGAAGGCAATAATATTTTACGATGGCTACTGGTGGAGTGTAAGTACGCGATGGAAGCCTTTTATCTGTTAGCCAGAACATGAGGAGTGCAAGAGGGCAATCAGGATGGTTAGGTAGGTACTTGATGATTACAATGGTGGACGGCTTGAGAAATTTTGCACCGTTAATTGGCTGCAGGGAATTCTTTAGTGAGGAGAGACTAGTTAAGGGAGAGACTAGTGGGAGGAGACTCCCAACAGCGAAGATCATTTGCGGCGCACGGAAGGACAAGAAAAGAAATTATGGAGAGAAACCCGGTGTCGGAATTGTCTTGCAATTAATAGGTCGCATCATTCCCACTCTATTGGCATTTTAAGCGATGAATTACGAAAAATCCTACTAACACCTTGAAATTTTTAAGCATATAAAGGTCGTTGATAAAGAAATCGGAAAAATTACCTATATGGCCTACGATATTTTAAAATACGTGGAAGATAAATTGTTTTTTTTTTTACCTTTATCAACATTTTCCTGTATTTCAATATTTAAAATTTTTTCCTCAGCGCTGATTAAGATGCGACACTTTTATATTTATGTACAGGAAAATTATGAAAAATGACTTCACTAATTTCACTGAAAATACCGCGATGGTAACGTAACTAATATGAATAATTCGTCGCGGGAAATGAAATTACATGACAAATCAAGATGGAGTGAAGCATTCTCTAAACGAAAGGCGCCTCCGATGGGGAGGATTGCTATTCTGAGGAGAAGTGACACTGAGGATTAGTGCATTCCACAGAGCACTCAAGCAGGGATTGGGCATTATCGTAAAATCTCGAACAACGCAGGCATTGGAACCCTGGCCCATGGGGAGGGAGGCCACCAAACTAACCCGAGCCCAGATAGAAAAATTTACCCCCTGCCGAACACCCTAGAGGTGGCTCGTAGGGCATTATGTAAAATAGTTTTCGTTGAGTATCGGGACGTGAATATTCCTCTGCGGTTGTTCTACAATGAAATCCAGATTTCCTATCCACGGGCTTCAAAATATTTGACCTCGCTAATAATTAACACTTTGCGTTTACGCACTTGCCCAGAGCTGATGAGCAAAGGACGGGCAAGGACGGGTAGAAGGGAGAGAGAAATTGTACTCGCGGAATTTTCCATTCGCTCGACAAAAACAGCGTGCCCTCCGAATATGGAGATAAGATTTTTGGCTCATATCGTCATTCTCCCTCCAGTGGCCGCGAGAAAGTAGCAAACAAGAGTAAACAAAGCGACCACCACGGTCCAATTTTATGTGACATCCCTGCCTCTCACGAGTAATTTCAAGTGAGAGTTTAAAGGTGGACACTGGTAATGATAGGGTACGAAATAAATCAATTGTACCTTTCTCCTTCTTTTTAGAATCACGTTTTTCCTTAAATGTACTGAAACTGCGCGCATTGGCCCCTACAATCGAAGTAAAGGATGAAAATTTAGCTGTGTCTAAATCGCAGCTGTACATCAATGTATAGTTTATATTGCTCCTACTTTGCTGGAACCTGATGATTCTTTAACAGCTTCTGATTACTATACCAATTAAGCACCAGAGATAGCGTTCCGCGATCATGGAATGCACAAACTTTGAACATTTCCTCCTGCGTCTTGCTTCACTTGTCGTTTAAATAAGATAGGTCTAAAAATTGATTAGCAATGTTAATGCCAAGGACGAGGCATCATAGTTTTGATTTTGCGAAACTTGTACATGGAATAAGTCGAAATAGCCTCAGGATTCGAATAACATGTTTTCCGAAGACCGAAAATGGCAATCGTGAAAAAAACGATCAGAACCCCTGGCAGGGATAAAAAAAATTCCATAGTGAAATTGTGCATCCTTATCGAATTTCAATAATTATTTTTTATTGAAGACTTAAGTCTCAGAAATTTTTTGGCTTCGGAAGAAAAACCATCTATACCTGGAGGAGATCTCCTAAAAATGAAATGATTCGTAAAAACTCTGGTCTCGAATAAAAAACGTTTAGTGAAAAATCCGAAAATTAAAGCGTGATGGAGTGGAATTATTCCATGTTGAAATTAATACTTTCAATTTTCCACGATCATTAAATTTATTACGACCTAGGTTTCGACGTTACTTCATCATCGAAACCTGGGTAGTAATCACTTTTACAATCGTGGAAAATTGCAAGTATTAACATCAATATGGAAAAATTCTACTAGGATGGCAATATGGAAAAAGATTCTTGCGAGTACTTACTTTAATATTATAAGTGAAAATTACAGCTTGTTCATCAGGTCCTGGTGTTCCAGGCCCCAGACCCGATTCAATAAGACAACAAGTGTCATGGTTGGTGTCGGGCGGGCGGCATTAATTACCGCACCCGAGAAAGCATTCCGCGCCCTTGAACGCACTAAAGCCGGACGTGCTGAGCAGGGAATTGAAGTGGGGAGGGGGGATGAGTGTCCCCTTGGGGTGCCGCCTCATGTGACACGCAGTGAGAGATAGAGGAGTGGGGAGCATGAGAAGAGAGGAAGGTGGGGGTTGGGTTCGCGTGCGGTCGAGCCGAGGACGAAGGGGGTGCAGCAGGAAGACAGACGGTCTTCGAGCACACGAGAAGAACACGGGGCCGCCGGGGGCGGCGGTGGCACGCGGCCACTCTGTGCGCAATAAGATGCCTCTCCTCAGCCGGATGCCAGGGGGAGCATGAGCAACGTCCCCCCGCCGCAGTGGCGCGCCATCTTCACTGCTCATATGCCTCTCTCGAATAGCGGCTGGTGGCAGGGGCCACTTATTAATCTCCTACTCCTCTTCACCCTCGCTCCAACTGCGGATTTGCATAGTGCTAGCATTATCACCGTGATAGGATTCTCACTCATAATCACACTGCGTACATGCTAAATTTGTCTAACCACCTTGTCGCATTGACATAATATCGATCTGGTAAATTTTATTGATAAGTTTTGTACTGAATGACATTAGTTTATTACTGATTTTATTTATATAAAGTTCTACCTTCAACACTTTAAATTTTATAGAAATAAATTATTATAACACTGACACTTCAAATCAACAATGTTTACTTCTGATGAATCAACACCAGATCTGCCGCAGCAGTTAGCGATTTCACTGAATTTCCAAAATGCTATCTTACCAAGATTCGATCTAACACAAAAAAATAACACCCAGCGTTTTGCGAATCGATCACTGAGCTAGTATTTCCAAGGGTGGTTAACCTCCTTGAGAGTTAACACCAGTAACGATCGACTGGTCGAGAGAGACAAATCAATAATAGAGATCGAAATAAGTCGGCGGCAGTAACGGGCGAGTAGCTCGCGCCTTCGACCCTTTCTCACACCAGAGCCTAGCGCCTCTCTCTCGTCGATTACGTGCTACGTACGTGATGCACCGCTGGAAAGATGGTCGCGACGGAATGGCCTTCCGCCCTCCCCCACTTCACCACTGGTCTCTCCCCGCATCCCCTCCGCCGCCTACCGGGAGTCTCACCGTATCGCCGCCGCCCGTCAAAAGAATTTTTTCGCGGAAGAGCCCTCGTGAACGAAGGCGCGAGGCCCCCGCGGCGGCGATCCAGGAGTCAGTCAGTCCGTGCGACCGCCCATGACTTCTGAGGGACGCCGGGCGCGCGTGAGGGGCGGATAGCTGTCCTCGAGGCTTGGGACGCCACGCCCACGCGCAAAGTCGCCAACGACCACGCCACGATCCCCCACCCCCATCCCGCGGACCGTAGCAGCTCCAATTACTCGGTCCAAATCCTAATTTTTAAACCAAGAATCCTAGAATGACCTGCAGGTAATGCACATAAATAGTGAATTGACAAGTAGATTACAAAAGACATTTCATTTTATTCACCGCTACAGGTTTCGACGGAATCATTTCGAAACAACACAGCTTCGGCAATGACCCTTTATGAAGAAGTTTTAAGATTTTTCCAAGAAAAACAACAATAGCCCCTAGGTATGTTAGTACAGCTATTAAGCACGAAACTATTAGTTTTAGTGCAAAAATATTTGCTCACGAAGTCCCCAAAACACTGCAATAGGAGCTGTGAAAATTTCGATAAAAATCTACGCTGATTGACAAATGTATTCGAGAAATATTTGAGTGACCTTACAAATATTATATTATCTAAAATTAAATACACCAAAGGATGAAGTTCGCCATGAAAAAATATTTGACTTAGCCGGGATTCGAACCCGGATCTCCCGATTGCCGGTCAGGTGTGCTACCAGTTACACCACCAAGCCATCTTCTCAGAGCGAACTTCGGGATGGGTTTTACCGAACAAGATGTTGACGTCACAAGTCCACACTGTGGCACATGTGGCGAGGGTCGTGCTTACTAAGCCACTGTCGGGGAGAAAAACCCTTATTTTCCGCTGGTCTGCGGCGACGATTTTCAAAGCACTGAAGGAACAAGTGACTTTGTACGCAGTCACGCGCACGGGTGCAAAGTTAAATACACCAAAGGATGAAGTTCGCCATGAAAAAATATTTGACTTAGCCGGGATTCGAACCCGGATCTCCCGATTGCCGGTCAGGCGTGCTACCAGTTACACCACCAAGCCATCTTCTCAGAGCGAACTTCGGGATGGGTTTTACCGAACAAGATGTTGACGTCACAAGTCCACACTGTGGCACATGTGGCGAGGGTCGTGCTTACTAAGCCACTGTCGGGGAGAAAAACCCTTATTTTCCGCTGGTCTGCGGCGACGATTTTCAAAGCACTGAAGGAACAAGTGACTTTGTACGCAGTCACGCGCACGGGTGCAAAGTTAAATACACCAAAGGATGAAGTTCGCCATGAAAAAATATTTGACTTAGCCGGGATTCGAACCCGGATCTCCCGATTGCCGGTCAGGTGTGCTACCAGTTACACCACCAAGCCATCTTCTCAGAGCGAACTTCGGGATGGGTTTTACCGAACAAGATGTTGACGTCACAAGTCCACACTGTGGCACATGTGGCGAGGGTCGTGCTTACTAAGCCACTGTCGGGGAGAAAAACCCTTATTTTCCGCTGGTCTGCGGCGACGATTTTCAAAGCACTGAAGGAACAAGTGACTTTGTACGCAGTCACGCGCACGGGTGCAAAGTTAAATACACCAAAGGATGAAGTTCGCCATGAAAAAATATTTGACTTAGCCGGGATTCGAACCCGGATCTCCCGATTGCCGGTCAGGCGTGCTACCAGTTACACCACCAAGCCATCTTCTCAGAGCGAACTTCGGGATGGGTTTTACCGAACAAGATGTTGACGTCACAAGTCCACACTGTGGCACATGTGGCGAGGGTCGTGCTTACTAAGCCACTGTCGGGGAGAAAAACCCTTATTTTCCGCTGGTCTGCGGCGACGATTTTCAAAGCACTGAAGGAACAAGTGACTTTGTACGCAGTCACGCGCACGGGTGCAAAGTTAAATACACCAAAGGATGAAGTTCGCCATGAAAAAATATTTGACTTAGCCGGGATTCGAACCCGGATCTCCCGATTGCCGGTCAGGCGTGCTACCAGTTACACCACCAGTTAGTTTGGTGCAGGCGTGCTACCAGTTAGTTTGGTGTATTTAACTTTGCACCCGTGCGCGTGACTGCGTACAAAGTCACTTGTTCCTTCAGTGCTTTGAAAATCGTCGCCGCAGACCAGCGGAAAATAAGGGTTTTTCTCCCCGACAGTGGCTTAGTAAGCACGACCCTCGCCACATGTGCCACAGTGTGGACTTGTGACGTCAACATCTTGTTCGGTAAAACCCATCCCGAAGTTCGCTCTGAGAAGATGGCTTGGTGGTGTAACTGGTAGCACGCCTGACCGGCAATCGGGAGATCCGGGTTCGAATCCCGGCTAAGTCAAATATTTTTTCATGGCGAACTTCATCCTTTGGTGTATTTAACTTTGCACCCGTGCGCGTGACTGCGTACAAAGTCACTTGTTCCTTCAGTGCTTTGAAAATCGTCGCCGCAGACCAGCGGAAAATAAGGGTTTTTCTCCCCGACAGTGGCTTAGTAAGCACGACCCTCGCCACATGTGCCACAGTGTGGACTTGTGACGTCAACATCTTGTTCGGTAAAACCCATCCCGAAGTTCGCTCTGAGAAGATGGCTTGGTGGTGTAACTGGTAGCACGCCTGACCGGCAATCGGGAGATCCGGGTTCGAATCCCGGCTAAGTCAAATATTTTTTCATGGCGAACTTCATCCTTTGGTGTATTTAACTTTGCACCCGTGCGCGTGACTGCGTACAAAGTCACTTGTTCCTTCAGTGCTTTGAAAATCGTCGCCGCAGACCAGCGGAAAATAAGGGTTTTTCTCCCCGACAGTGGCTTAGTAAGCACGACCCTCGCCACATGTGCCACAGTGTGGACTTGTGACGTCAACATCTTGTTCGGTAAAACCCATCCCGAAGTTCGCTCTGAGAAGATGGCTTGGTGGTGTAACTGGTAGCACGCCTGACCGGCAATCGGGAGATCCGGGTTCGAATCCCGGCTAAGTCAAATATTTTTTCATGGCGAACTTCATCCTTTGGTGTATTTAACTTTGCACCCGTGCGCGTGACTGCGTACAAAGTCACTTGTTCCTTCAGTGCTTTGATTATATTATCTTACAATATTATTCATTTATTTTTATTAATTTCAAGGTTTTGTGATACGAGAAAAAACATGATAACAATTTTTTGTTTTGGATTGATTACTAGATATTATTTCAAGAGATAAAAATAAATTTGTAATTGCGAAATCTATTCAGCGGTTAATCAAACCCACCTTGCAACAGTTAGAACTACGAGGAAAGTTGGGCTTCCCTTCCCATTTTATTAAGTTCACGTTGGGTCTTCCTCGCGTATAAATTCCATACCGGTGATACTATAAGACCCGAAGTACCATATTATTATACTTTTCATTCATCTCAAATTCAGAAGACAAGGATATGCTTGATATACCAACCGTGAAACACCAAGAACTCCTTCCAGACACTGGAGAATCTGACGAGGTAGTCCAGGGCAATTTTTACCGTCGCACCGTAAAATGATTCAAGAAAAAAAGCTCTTCTCTGGAGTGTAAGAGGCTATGGTTTCATCGTTTCTTATGCTATCCTCTTTGCATGGTGCTACTTTCTCATGAATAAGTGTAACTACTATAAAGGTGGCAAGCGAATGTTTAATTTATTCTGCAGGTGATGGTTACAGTAGAATTAGTGGCTTCTTAGAATAAATAAAATATAAATAAAATTTACTAACTCCCTTACTTGAACGGATATAGGTTGGCTGCAGAACGGAGTACTGCGCAGTTAATTCCAAGATAAACCTTTGGAAATAAAAGATGATGTAACCGACTAACGCAAGTCTCTGATAAACAAACCAATACAGAATAGGGGCCTTCAATTTTCTTCCGATTGGCATTACCTGATGATGTCACCAGGGCTTAATAAAGCTTAAAATTAACAACACCACCCTCTTATGCAGAACAAAAAATGCAAGAGCGCGAGTAACTCACTTTCCTTTATAAAAACAAGACTCAGAAATCGTTTTTGAACAAAAACCCTGCACTTTTTCATACCAAAATTTGCAAAATACAAAATCAAGATCGAAAATAACCTTGTCGCCTTTCACCTTTCATTTTTAGAATAACTCTAAAATTATTTGCCACAATCCAGATAAAATATCACCACTGATTTAATAATAATTGATATTCAACATTAGTGAACGTGAGGATTACCTGAGATTTAGACAAAAACAGCGAGATTTGAATGCTGAAGAAGAGTTTGCACCATTACTTAAATACTTCCCGCTTCCCGCAGACTTCTGATGCACTCTTAGACTAACAGTGCAGCTACTTCTGGACTATTTTCTCTTTAACGTCGATTGTCTCTCAATAAAAATTCGATTCTACCAACAATGCAATCTTCCTCAAACGGCGAATAAAAATATTTCAAGGAATAAAATATTATTCTTCATCTTAGTCCAGCTACCAGTCATAATTAATGACTTTGAATCGACGTTAGGTACACAGGTTCATGGAAACATCCGAAAAGGAAGAATATGATATCAGCCAAATAATTCCAAGAAATATCGCCCGTCAAAATATCTTCGATATCAGATTGGTTTTACCCATCCATTCGTAATGATTCAGTAGTTGTTTTCGAACGGTGATTCCCCGCTCTAAGGAGGAAAAATAAACTCCCGCATACTTGTCTCCCCGCTTTTCTTCGGCTGAAAATTATTTCTTCACCACATTGCAAAAAATCTGAGGGAGAAAAGCAGTGTGGAGAAGAGGAGGGTGGAGCCATAAAACAACAGGGCTTTTAATAGGCGATTTGGAAGGCACGGTGGCAAGTAGCGAAGAGGTCACTAGATATTGGACTGGAGAGGTCCAAGGATCCGGCTCGACGATCCAGTTTCATCTGGAATCACAGCAGAGTAGGGTCAAGCGGCGGTGACCCCTCGGCGATAAACGTGGTCGCCGGCGTGAGGCGAAGTCTGTCGGTTGAGAAACGACGGAAAGCAAACTTTTCTTTTACTGCGCACTCTCTATGTATAAAAAATGCAGTATTTCCCATGAACCAAGAATTAACTACGTTTAAAAACGATTATAAATGTATCTGGCCAATGGGAAAACATTGCGAAAAACATTTTTGGGTGATAATCCTTTTGTGAAAAGGCATATTTCATACCTAGATCACCCACTAGACAAGAGACGAGAAGAATTTTCATTTCCTTGCACGAGAAAATAAAAACAAAAGTCGTCAGCACGAAAATTACGCCCAATACAATATCGACTTTCAGTTGAACAAAAATAGAAGCAATTTATTTTCATCGGTGCAATAATGCCTTTTGATTTGCTCCAACATTGTCATAAAAATCATTCAGCTAAAGTATTTTATCCATCGACATTTCAGCATAAAAAATATATTTAAATTTATGTGAAATAATATCACGCTGAGGCTGCATTCACGAGAATTCCATCAAGTCCACACGGTCGTCTCCTCGATTGATATGCTTGATACTAATAATGACAGGCGAAGTTCCTCCGCGCACATGAATTGAAATCTTAAATTTGTTTTGAGCATTTAAAGAAGATTTCATAACCAATAAGCAAACGAGTGATCGGTGATGTTAACGATCGTTAAATTATACCTCTTTCACCTTTCCATTCTTACGGGTCATTGAAATCACCAGGTAAAAAATTCAAGTTTGTACTACTTACACGAAATAAGAAACTCGAGTGCATCAAAATTGTTAACTATCGGATAGAATTTCTTTTCTGGTAAACCAGTTAATAATTTAATTCGCTATATTAAAAGGCTAACCAAGAAAGTCATCGATATAGCTGGAAAATAGATAGGGCTTAAGAGGAAGTCATGGGTAAGTGACCATTGGAATCAAATGGAAATAAAATCGATTTTAAAACACGTTACTAATACCATAGCGAGATTTGAATGACATCGCATTGCTGCTGATCGCACCAAAAGATTGACTAGTCTTGCCATGGCTCAGCTGCCACATTATCCACTGTTGGGAAACTTACTTCCTCCAGCTAGTGTTCTAGGATCCCCAACACTTACAGAGGTGACCCATGCATGCGCTATACTTCTCTTTCAGTAAATAAAGAGATTTTTTATAGAATAGATATAGTGTAACGAGAGAAAAGTATCATTATCAATGTCACCGAATCGTCCGAAAACTATTCCATTGGACCTTACAATCGTTATATATTACCCTAAAATCCCAATAAAAATTTGAATTCTCATAGAGAATGCAAATTAAGTCCTCATTACCGAAGTGAGAAGTCTTATCTGATCCCAACTTAAATGTGCTGATCCATGCCTCGTCTCTCCGTATTTTACCCAAATTTCATTAGAGAGGGGGAAACTGGACACTTCTACATGCTGAGGAGAGGTCGCCACGACATGTTTGCTATTTATCTTCACAAAACGTAAGCTTCTGATGGGAGCACGAAACGTTGAAGAACCATCATCTTAAGGCCGTTTTATACGGGGCACGGAATTGCGCAGGTTAGAGCTGCATTAATTTCTAAAATGGCGTGGAATTGCGCGAATGCATGAACGAAATTAGAACAGGGGCAATTTTGCCGTCTCGCATCTACACATTCTCGCATGTGTTCTAGCAATTCACCGCTTTACACGACGCAATTTTGATTGCGCCTCCGCACGTACGTCAGATTGCGCAATTCCGTGTACCGTGTAAAACGGCCTATCGACCACAGAACGAATTCTAAGGAGGTTACTTCAATCCACCTCGCTGAGGGATTTGATTATCCAACAAATTGGAATTTAATTTCTCCCTAATCCATCCACACATCACCTGTAGTTATATAAATTAACATCAGAGTGTCTTGCATTAATTACCTCATTTCTACCAAAAAATGCAAACTACTTGCATGTGAATTATTCTTTCAAAGCGCGAAATGGGCTCAAACTCCCCTTACTTACTCGACAACCTCCTCACGAAATCGCGGTGTTAACTGTAAAAAGTATGCATCTTCATGACGTGAGTCATTATCACTGGAATTATTTCATGCATATTTTGGATAATAACAGATTCCGAGAATGCAACGACGATTATCTTCCCGACGACGCATCATGGAGCGGGAAGAAGCGATATCACGCATTTCTCTCCTCTCTTATTGCCAAAAATATTATCTTCGACACAGCAGTAATAACTCTCCCCCCCATTCTCGTCATTCGCGCCCGCACGACAACCCCAGCGTCTTGCATCGTCACGTCCGAGCGGGACCAACACACACACTTGCGACGCCCCGGCCACAGCAGAAGAGAGTGGGTCATCGAACTCTCGCCACTCAATGGCAAGAGTTTGGGGACTGAATGCACTTCCTCGTTCACCTGCTGCAGTGCGTGCCAGCAGGGCACGTCGCCCAGAGGTCCAACACGTCGAGTATTCTCACCCCCGGGGGGGGGGGGGGGGGGTGAGATGGGGGTGAATTTCCCGCTTCTGACCCTGACGGATGGGATCCTCAATTTATTTTATCATGGCTGCAAGGAAAATTGGAGGGAACCATTATTTTTAAGACATTCTCCTTTTAGCTTTAATGGATAATGGTGATGTCTTTGAAGATTGATTCAAATTACGATAATCCATAGGGTTAGATTGAGGATTTCTATGGTTTCCTCCCGGGTTAGCTATAACTACGACGAAGGATGCACTGCTAAGTTAGGTGGCTTAGGAAACTGCAGGACTCTAGGAGATAAATAATTTTAGAGACCGGGTGTCTCAATGATATACATCCATCGCACTTTCGCATCAGTAAAAAGTCACTCATCAATTGATAATGTACATATTTTTTATCTCTCTTTATAGTTGAAATGAATGAATGTGGTCGCATGCGACGGAGCAAAATCTACGAAAGAGACACCAACGGAACTACCTTGTGTTTCTTAGATTAATCCGATGATAAAAAAATATCAGCTTCGAGAGAATCGGCGGCAACATCCCGATTGATTACAGCTAAGCAGTTCGTCTATTAACTAAATAGACTCCAATACCTTTTCCGGCATCAATAATGTTTAATGGATAGTAAAGCGAAGTCAAATTTTGAAGAAAGTTATCAGGGCTTTCAGTAAAAAATTGAATCCTATTCAAAGTCAATGTCGCGATCAACGCTGAAATTGCGGATGATTTATTTCGAAGGGTCACAGAAATTAGGCCACCGGGAAGAGCTGCTGTTGCCCCGAGGAAGCGATTAATCCCATAATAAAAAAAATATATAGAGCACAGAGATACTCATTTTTACGAGTTCAGCCGCTGGCAATGAATTATATGTATCTTCTTCGCTGGTGATTTACGATAGTTACGCTCACTGATTTCCGGATTGAAGCATGTGTATTTTTGAACTTTACAGTTCGACCAAATTCCCAATTCGATACTTCGCAAGTGGGAATTCTTTATTCATCGTAAATCTTATTCTTTCCTATGACATCATGGAATGAAAATCATCGCATTTTGGAATAGAGAAAAGGAAATGAAATAAAACTATTCGTACCTGTCCACCTATGGCAATTTTCTTTTGTAAGACATATGCACCCACAAGTTTGGTGAGCTTGTTTGTCAATCTATAATCCAGATGAAAAAACTTCAAGTTTTTCCCGGCGAACAAGTTGAAGGAATTCTTCTCGGGGTTTCCACCGGTTGAGGCTTTCCATTTCGTTAGCCATGGAAAGCCTCAACCGGTGGAAACCCCGAGAAGAATTCCTTCATGTATATTATTTTCCTTATAGACACAAAAAATACAACAATATGTGGTACATATTTATTACTTTGTTTTCCAACCAAATTGTATAGTAATGTTGGGACACTGGTGACCTAATGCAGTGTTACCACATAATTTAGCGGTACAAGTTCCCATGCTACTATCGTAACCGAAATATCTAACATCCTACCTGCTGCTGAGCATTGAGAGTAAAAAAAAGACGACACAGAAATTTTTTGCGTAAAACTAAAACGATTCAAATAATTTTTTTCGCAAATCTCACTTTTAACTACTCTACATAGCTCACTGTTCGCTCTACTAACATTTTTACCTTTCTTCCCCACTTAGAAAGAATTTTAACTCTTAAAATAAATTTTGGAATCCATTCTTCAAGTCAGCCCTCTACTTTCAACCCTCCTAAAAATATTTTTGCATCGCTCCTTGCACCTAGCTCCAGCCACACGCACGCTGTTTTTTTCTTAATACAATCTATGTTTCCGAGCGACGTTCTTTGTTTTCCCACAAGGTTGTGCGTGCCTAATCATATTGTTATAAATTTTAACGATACCCTAGGCCAATGCTGTTCGATATTTAGGATATCAGGATATTAGACACTGATTGCTAACTTTGTGTACGACGTAAAGCAATGACGAGAATTCGCCTGTTTAAAGTAAAACCGCGATTTTCCCCGAGCTTTAATCTGAAGGATTCCGACCTTGCACGTGTGTGGGAAATTTCGTTTTAATTATTCTTCTTCCTGTTCTTGCTTCCATGTTTTCGGTCCTCGCCAGTTCGGCGGCGACGAATGATCTCGTGACCGGGACACGCGCCGGCGACTTCCCGCTTCCTCCATTCCTCCCTCCGCCCCCTGGCGTTTCCTCCCCTCCGCCCACCACGGCAATCCGTGCATGGCCCATGATAGTCCTAAAGGGGTGGGGAGGGTCCCGCTTGCAGGGAAGAGGTACGAACAGAAACAAGGTGACCATCACACCAACCCGCCCCACACCCGCACGAAACCAGTCTCGCTCGATTGTTCCATTGATATGATCCATCATCGATCTCAGCCTAAGCTATGAACGGTGAATTTCGATGCTGGGGATATGCACAGAATACTTAAAGAAGAATCAAAGAGAATTTACGATGTATTTAACGCACGATGAACGACTTCATTGTCATAAGTCATAAATTGTCAATGGTCGTGCATTGCCACTGGTCAATGGATAAACAATAAATTGCTTCCATCAGAAGTTGACATCTAGGCCGGGTCGAAAAAATTTTAAACAAAGGGGTCTTCCGACACAGAGTCTTTTTACTACAAGAAACATCCATTATACTTCAGATCAAACATCGAGGAAGTAATATAAATCTATATGGAGCTAAAAACCTCGACTAAATGCTTAAAAGGATTTTTTAATCGTTGTGATGACCGGAATTTGAGCGCAAGATATTTGCGGCAAATTCGGTTACGAAAGTGTTTACTCCCTCGCTAGCAGGTGACTATGCGCGCGAAGCGAGGCGGAAGGGGAGGATGACTCGAGGCTAAGAAAGCGAAAGGCGAAATACGGCACACAAAAATACTCTTGGAGAGGACGGGAAGATGCAACACCATGGAGTTGTCGTAACAAACACTCCACTTCCTAGAGCCCCATATAGTCCTATAGGTCAACTGGGGGGGGAGGATAGGACCTAGGGGGCCAAGATTTTGAATATAAAAACTCTCAAAATCTGAAGGAAGGCAGATGGTGTTTGGGGAGTGACAACCGGGGTGTGTATCACGAGGGGTCGTCACTTGGTGCAGCAGAGATCGCCCGTCTACTCCGTGCCGTATTGAGGTACCCTGTCGGTAACCAGTACTTTCCCGGCATCCCGCGAACATCCAAGGGAAAAGCGAGAGTATCAGCCTTGCCGAACGCCCGACGTCTATCCGCCTCTTCGCGACCTCCGCCTGTTCAAGCCGGTACGCTTCTCGGGAGACCCAAAGGTAAAGTGCCTTTTCCTATCTATAAAAACTACAGCTTGAATCAATTCATTGCTTACGGCACCCTAAGGCAAGGACCCACACGGCGAAGCCGAGTTCGATCCCCGTCGCACAACAGAGCACGGGGCGGACGCTACAAATGGTGGCAGCGGTGTCGATAATTGAAATGCCCGCATGGGGCGAATTCATTTTT
The DNA here is from genome assembly GCF_921293095.1 of Ischnura elegans. Taxonomy (NCBI): domain Eukaryota; kingdom Metazoa; phylum Arthropoda; class Insecta; order Odonata; family Coenagrionidae; genus Ischnura; species Ischnura elegans. The sequence goes on from NC_060246.1 coordinate 135,349,803, forward strand.
TTTGAGAGATTGAGGAATTAAAATTTTTTCGCTCTTTGAGGCAATCAAAATTTTTACTCAGGAAAGATGTTGTTCGGTCATTCCCATTCCGGGATTGATATTTCGCCTCCGAGTGAGAAGATTACTCTCAAATGCCAGGGCACTGTAAGACCTGAATGGTTTCACTTACAGGAGCCAGAAGCGTGATTTGCATACAAGCTGTACTTTCGGGTCTCTCGTTTCGTGTCCCCATGTTTTCCTTCTTCGTGTAAAAATTTGTGTTTTCCGATTTGTAAATATACCTTAGCCAGGTAGTTTCGTGGCTCTTTGTCAAAATTTTGCTGTGTGGTCGCTACGGTGGCATCACGAAGAATTGTGACCCCGCGGGAAGTCATTTAAAAGTAAGCCGTGCCACACAATCCATTTAAAAATGCCGGATCCTCCCACCGTTCCGCCCACAATGGCTCCTGCCAATGTATCCGGGTTTTTATACGCGGTAGAAGTATTTTCAGGGGAGGACGACGAGATAGCCGTCGAGGAATTTTTGACAACTCTTGAAACCGCGGCCACTTTGGGCCAATGGAGTCCTAACCATAGAGTAATGGTATTGAAATTACGTATCAAGGGCAAGGCAAGGCTATTTGTGAATACGCTCGCGCCCGAAGTAGGAAGTAATTGGGAGGCCTTGAAAAACGCGCTAAGGGAAAGATTCTCCGCACGGGAAAACGCAGGGGCTAGGTTGAGGAAATTACTGGACTGCCGACAGGGTCGCGAAACGGTGAGAGAATACGCGGAGCGAATCCGAGCTCTGGGCGAAACTCCGCAAGATTCAGTGACCGACCCGGAGGAACGCCGATGGCGGGCCAAAGTGCGGGAGGAGACGATGTTACAACAATTTTTACAGGGGCTGAGGGAAGGGATCCGGAGATTCGTGTTAATCCGGGAGCCGTCCACTTTTCAAGAGGCAGTGCGCCTCGCGAAAATGGAGGAACAAAATGACGAGCAAGGCAGAAATAGACTATGTTTAGTGGCCGGTCCCACCACGCCATCGGGTGACCGCAATAATCACCCCCCATCACCGCCGCCCTTTTTACCCGCGCCATCACGGCCAATGTGCTACCAGTGTCGACAATACGGGCACTTCGCAAGGGATTGCGTAATAAACCCCATGCGCTGCTTTAATTGCAACGAGATGGGGCATGTGAGGCGCGAGTGTCGAGCAAATAGATTTTCCACTCGGAACTATGCACTGCCTCGGGCGGGAAGCCCTCCTCCCCCCGTCCGATCGCGAGCCCCTCCCCCCAATGCTAACCTTACGGGAGGGACGAAGACGGCGTTCAACCCACGAAGAAACGCTCCGGCGGAGAGAGGACGACGCCCCACCCACCCAAACGGACTTCCCTCCGGGCACCAGTCCCGCCGCGCGGAGGGGACTCGGCGATGGTGAAAGGAAAGCGGGAGAGATTGGCGCCGTCAACCCGCCGAGCAGACACAACGGGTTATGCCGTGTCCGTCGAGGTGGGAGGCAGCCGCGCGACCCTTCTCATCGACACGGGAGCCACGCTGTCCCTCCTCAGAGAAGAAGTCCCCCGCCCCAACCACCCCCTTCACCCCCCCTTGACACAACTTTGCGGAGTCACTGGCCATCACCTAGCCATAACGGGGACGGTGACTCTCCCGGTGAGGTTAGGAAAAGGCACGTTTTTCCATGAATTTCAGGTAGTGGGGTCGGACTTAAGATTACCCGCCGACGGCATTTTAGGATTGGATCTCCTTCGGACAATGGAAGCGAGTCTAAATCTAAAAACAGAAGTGTTGAGAGTGGGTAATGAAGACTTCCCTTTGGAAGCGGTTGTCTTTGGCCGGGACACGGGGGTTCTAGCGCGGGAGGAAGAGAGAGGGAGACGAGAGAAAGGGGAAAATCCTCAGATGGTTAGACTGAAAGAGCGCACGCGGATTTCCCCGCGCAGTGAGGTGGTCACTATGGGGATCCTCGGGAAGAACGGAGGGCAGGGCGAGCAGACATTATTAATGGAACCGGTCGAAGTTCCTATCCATGGGATCATGGTCGGAAGAGGAATTGTGCGCCGATTGGAGGGAAATCAAATCCCGGTGAAATTAATTAATGTCTCGAATGAGGAATTGGAAATTCCCGTAAATATGGTGGTGGGAAACATTACGCGGGAATTTAAAATTCCGGAGGCCGCTCATAAGGAGTTTATTCGGAGGGAGAATAGCCTTCCCGAGGAATTAGAAACTAAGTGTTTGCAATTGCCGGGGGAGGAAGGAAAGAGGTTAAGGGAAGTGTTATTGGAGTATAGGGACATTTTTCACAGGGAAGGGAAACCACTGGGTAAAACGTCGCGAGTGCGCCACGAAATCCACACCGGAAACCATGCCCCCATATTTCGACGACCGTATCGGGTTCCACAGACGCAGCGGGAGACAATGCGCACTCACATCACAGACATGCTCGCACAGGGAATTATTCAGGATTCTACATCCCCCTGGAGTGCGCCGGTGGTGCTGGTCGCGAAAAAATCGGAGAACGGTGAGGAGAAACTCCGTTTTTGCACAGACTTTCGCGCACTCAATCAGATTACCCGGAGAGACGAATACCCCTTGCCAAATATTCAAGAGACGCTGGACCAACTAGGAGGAGCGAAATATTTTTCCACGCTAGATATGGCCAGTGGTTATTGGCAAATAGAAGTTGAACCAAGAGATAGGGAAAAAACTGCTTTCTCGACCCCCGAGGGGCATTATGAATATCTCAGGATGCCCTTCGGGCTGGCCAATAGTCCAAGCACCTTCCAAAGACTGATGGATTCCGTCTTATCAGGGCTTAAAGGAAGCAAGTGTCTCGTATACCTTGATGATATAATTGTTCATGGTCGAGACACAGGGGAGCATTTGGCTAACCTAAGGGAAGTGTTTGAGCGATTGCGGGCCTCGGGTTTGGCATTACAGCCCGCCAAATGCAAATTTTTGGAAAATTCGGTGAAATATTTGGGGCATATTATTTCATCGAAGGGAGTGGAGCCAGATCCCAATAAAATTAGGGCAATCAGTAATTTTCCCCCTCCACATAACCTACGGACACTCAGAGGATTTTTGGGCTTAGTTGGATATTACCGCCGATTTATTCCGAAGTTCGCCCAAATAGCTAAACCTCTGACGGAACTCACTAAGAAGGGTGTGAAATTTGAATGGACTCAGAAAGCCGTTGCCTCTTTCGCAACATTGAGACTTTTTATGTAATGAGCCGGTACTTCGGTACCCAGATTTCAAGAAACCTTTCATACTATACACGGATGCTTCCGGGGAAGCCTTGGGGGCCGTCTTAGCCCAGAAGGATGCCAGTGGGGAGTACGTAGTCGCTTACGCTAGTCGGCAATTAAATAAAGCGGAGCGTAATTACAGCGCTACAGAGAGGGAATGCCTGGGGGTAGTATGGGCGGTAAGGTATATGAGGTGTTACGTGTACGGGAGGGCCTTTACAGTTGTTACGGATCATAGGCCTTTGAAATGGTTATTTTCGCTAAAAGATTCATCGTCACGGTTGACTCGGTGGTCTCTTCTCCTAAGCGAATATGATTTCGAAATACAACATCGGCCCGGGAAAATACACCAAAATGCCGACGTTTTGTCTCGTAACCCGGTGGCGGTTATTCAAACACCTTTCGAGCCTGTATGGGATAGACAATTAATACGAGACGAGCAGGCAAGGGATCAATGGTGTGGGAAGGTGTTGGAGCAAATAGAAAAATCCGGGGGAAAAAGTGATTTTTATACCGATCAAGAGGGGATCTTGTATCGGAAAGGGAGAAGGGGCGAAGAGCAGTTGGTTGCTCCCAAGAGCATGCGGGAGAGGGTGCTTAGAGCGTTTCATGACTCACCGTGGGCGGGCCATATGGGAATAAAACGCACCCTGGGGACCATTGGGGCCAAATTTTGGTGGCCAAAGATGATAAGTGATGTGATCACCTATTGCACGCATTGCCATTCGTGTCAATTGCGTAAAGACCCGCAGAAACAAAACAGGGCGCCATTACAGTCTTTACCAGAGGTGACTGGCCCCCTGCAGAGGGCAGCAATGGACATCGTGGGACCACTACCAATGACGGATAGAGGGAACCGATACATCCTTACCTTCCAGGACGCCTTTACCAAGTACCCGGAAGCGATAGCCATTCCCGATCAAAAAGCGGAAACGGTAGCTAAGGTATTTGTGGAGTCAATCATTACTCGTCACGGCGTCCCGCGACAATTATTGACGGACCGTGGGGCAAACTTCACCTCCCAACTCATGAGAGAAGTGTGTAAGCTCTTAGGGATAAAAAAATTGCAGACAACTGCTTACCATCCCTCCGGAAATGGGCTGATTGAGCGAAGCCATAGGACGTTAATGGACATTTTGTCTCACTTTGTTGACAAATATCAACGAAGTTGGGATACTTGGGTACAGTTCGCCATGTTAGCATATAGGAGCTCCCGACACTCCGTTACCCGCGAAACCCCCTACTTCCTTATGCACGGGCGGCATATTGAACTACCGTTCGACGATATTACATCACCAGCCTCCATTAATTACGCTACGGATAGCAATTACGCAGCCGAACTCCAAGCGCGCTTGAAACTCTCGTTCCAAGCCGTTGCGGAAAGACTAAAAGTCGGACATGCGGCACAGGCGAAGGAGTATAACAAACGTGCTACGGAAGTGTCGTTCCAACAGGGGGACTGGGTGTTCGTGCGAAAAGACGCTACACGGCCAGGGACAACTAGAAAGTTAGATAAACATTGGGAAGGGCCATATGAAATCTTAGAGCAAACCAGTCCGGTGAACTATAGAATTAAAAGTGTACAAGGGCATAAAGGCGCTCAAATAGTGCATGTGAATCGTTTAAAACAGTGCAAACTAAGTGATGCCCCTCGTGCCCCCGCCTCCCCTCCCCTACCAGCCGAAGAAAAAGTGAAAGGACGACGACGGAGGAGGCAAGAGCCCTCCCCTCCCCTCCCGCCATATTGTGTCGTCCCAGGTGTCGAGTGGGACACGGGTCCCCCTTCAAGACCTTCCCCTCCCTCACTACCCACCCTCTCTCCCCCGCCACATCGGTACCCCCTCCGCAGCCGAGGACCGGTCGAGCTGACGAGGGAAGTGTAAACAAAAAGGGGTGACGAAACGCGGGATGACCGCGCGGAACTAATGGTGAAAGATTTTCGGTTGTTTTCGTGTGGGATTTAAACAGTTTTCAGGTGGATAATAAGTCGTGGGCAACTCCAATTCATTCTTTTTTTTATTATTTTTATTTTTTTGGATATATACATATATATATACATATACATTTTTTTCCCTCCTCCCAATTATGCATACAAGAGACAGATAAATTGGGACAATATTAATTGGTTTCTAAAAAGGTGCTGGCTCCCGCCGCTCATCCAGGGTGGGGTGATCGAGGTAGAAGGGCAGCCGCTGTACTTCCGAAGGGCTGCAGGGCCGCAGTCGGACCTTCAGGTCGGGGTCGTCCGTTAGGGCATTGATCGAAAAGATGTGGTGTCGCTGAAAACAACCAACCAGCAGAGCGTGCATTTGATAAAGTTGCAGGCGACTATTGTCAATTCCACGTACGCTCTGGCACGAAGAAATGAACTAATCGTCGCGAAGATTAGTAACGTTACTTCGCGGTTGGCCGCAGAGCTGACAAAACGGTACAATGTACTAATCCCCCACCCCAGAGCATTGTTTTACAGAACCAAGTCCACCAATCGGTGGGTATACAGCGTCCCGCAAAGGAGCCACTTCCTACAGAGATGCCCCGGGAGAGAGGAGGCCTTGAACGTCACAGAAGACTTTCTCAGCGGCACCGGGGTGGTGGAGCTGCGACCCGGATGTTCCGGCTACAGCGAGGGACAGGTGCTGACCCCTTTCTTCCACCGGAGCTCAGCCCTCACCACCCGACGGAGGGATATCTACATGCCGGAGATTAAGGACATTTTGCAAGGCCCACTACATCACTACATCAACAACCCATCGGCGGAGAAACAACAGAGACTGGAGAACCTCGTCCACCAGTCTCGTCGCATCTTCGGGAGCCAGGGAGGTATTCCGGTGGAGCAGGTCCACGAGATGCTCCAGGAAGCAGAGGCCCTAGAAGAACCGTCATGGGAACCATCTGTGCACACCATCTCCTACCTTGGCCTGATCCTTACGGCAGGAGCCGCCATATGCGCAACGGGGGTCGCGATCTTCCGCCGGTTCCGGAAGCGGTCGATTCAACCCCCGCCTACACCATCGGCACCAGAGGAGATGGAGATGCTACGAGCTCCACAGTAACAAAAAGAAATTTTTGTACAAAAACTTTACAAGCATTGTATTATAAGAATAAAGAGGAAATGGCGGTTAACTGGAGGGTGGGACACTCACGAGAAGCACACACAAAAAAAAAAAAAAAAAAATGGTTTAAAATGTGAGCAGTCTCGTGATAGAGACGGCTCAATTTAGAGACAGCGGGGAGCGGTGTGATGACCGGAATTTGAGCGCAAGATATTTGCGGCAAATTCGGTTACGAAAGTGTTTACTCCCTCGCTAGCAGGTGACTATGCGCGCGAAGCGAGGCGGAAGGGGAGGATGACTCGAGGCTAAGAAAGCGAAAGGCGAAATACGGCACACAAAAATACTCTTGGAGAGGACGGGAAGATGCAACACCATGGAGTTGTCGTAACAAACACTCCACTTCCTAGAGCCCCATATAGTCCTATAGGTCAACTGGGGGGGGAGGATAGGACCTAGGGGGCCAAGATTTTGAATATAAAAACTCTCAAAATCTGAAGGAAGGCAGTTGGTGTTTGGGGAGTGACAACCGGGGTGTGTATCACGAGGGGTCGTCACTTGGTGCAGCAGAGATCGCCCGTCTACTCCGTGCCGTATTGAGATACCCTGTCGGTAACCAGTACTTTCCCGGCATCCCGCGAACATCCAAGGGAAAAGCGAGAGTATCAGCCTTGCCGAACGCCCGACGTCTATCCGCCTCTTCGCGACCTCCGCCTGTTCAAGCCGGTACGCTTCTCGGGAGACCCAAAGGTAAAGTGCCTTTTCCTATCTATAAAAACTACAGCTTGAATCAATTCATTGCTTACGGCACCCTAAGGCAAGGACCCACACGGCGAAGCCGAGTTCGATCCCCGTCGCACAACAGAGCACGGGGCGGACGCTACATCGTGATCAAAATGATCAAACATTTTAACATTAGGAAATTCTAGCCGAAGGGGAGCGTAGGCCAGCCCTAGGATCCGCGCCCATTGAAATCAAAGTATGATAATCAGAGGTCTTCCAACAGTTAATTCTACCGACTGACTCAGACAATTAGCGGCTACTTCCTATTGTCAACTATCCACGAATTTCCTCTCAGTATCGCCTTAAAGATGTCCATCATCGAAATGCGTCCACAGATATGTTAACAACCCCGAGTGTACTGCTCATATCGCCCACCTAAGTTGCCTAGGAACAGCATAGAGCTCTAGACCTCCGAATGGGCCTCTACTCCAGCGCCTGCAACGTGGGCGTGCTCTTCCTGGTCTGCCCGGGGTTCCCCTCCACTCCCCTGACCCAGTCGCCCAAGACCCCCTCAGGAGGTGGTCGAATCACGTCTTATACTCCTCCTCCCACCCTCCCAATTCCCCTCACCGAGCTCCCGAGAGACGGACCCGGGCTCTCCCAACAACCGCCTCCGGGAGGCAGCGGCGCGGAGCGGCGATGAGCCCCACCCCAAAGAGGCAGAAGTCTCCGGCGGCGACGGCGGCCAGACCGGCGAACGGATTTCCTCCCACTGCGAGTGAAGGGGGCGGTGGGAGGGCGCCTTTTCCCACCGACCCCCACGCTTCTTCCTCGCATTCGGTCCTCCTCTTCCCACCACCGCTGCAGATTTCGAAACGTTGGCCGTCGGCTATCCTCGACATCCGGCCGTGGGCCCCGGAGAACCGTTGACCGGGTCGCGGTTTCCTCTCTCTCGCGGCAGCCGAGAATGTCGCGTCGCAGCTCTATATATAGCGAGAGCAATTTCGGGATGATGACAATGCGCCTTCTGACGCTAACCAAGTATTCCTAATCTATGTATGGGATTTAAAGTCACGAGCGCGGCATTACAGTGGCACAAGTCTTTCACGAATTCAACGTTTCTGCCGACTGCCGTCCATCGCTCCCCTGAATACCACAGAAAGATCCTATACACTTACTTTGCGGTTTATGTACAGGTTTAATCTTATCACTTGTCTCTCCGAACCAATGTCTTTTTATTCGTCATTCAGTTTTCTGTTCGCATGATATACAATCATATCTAAGATCCCTCAACTCTTTTTCTTGAAATATGAAGATGCAGTTGTATATTTGCGGGTAGAGAACAGCGACGATCTGAAATATTGTTAACAGTGAACATTTCGAGTAAACAAATTCTCCATGAAAAGTGCACCTTCGAATCCTTTACGTTAGGTATTCTTAATGTATGCCAACGAGGCAACTCGGGACAATCAGAATGCAGAGCACGTCTCCGGAGTCCAAGACACGGTAGGGAATCCCGGAACAGGAGTCGAGGAAGGAGCGCAGAATGGACCTTCAACTTGAGTTTTACGAGAATTGACGTAGTTGGCGCCATTAATCTTGGATTTAATATTTTTAAACGCTTTTTATTTATTCGTAACTAATGGAATTTTCAAGGATTTCAGTATGTATCCCGTAACGCCAGAAAAAATTACATACACAATAGGAAAAGAACATACTTTCGCTAATACGGTAATGAATGTCTATCTGAAAATTTAAACCATTCTATAATGCATAAATCTATTTTTACTCATACACCATGAGAGGGATTCCATAAAAGCCTTTAATTCTTGCCTCAGTCCTCAATGGTTCTGTTATGTGAACCAACTTAGTAAAATGCAATAAGAGACATAATTCGGGAGGTGTATTATTGATATTCAAACCTGCGAAATATCACAGTCGCGGCTGTTCTAAAGAAAATCTTTAGATAGCATTTTATCTTCATCATAATAATAACTTGCAAGCTCAGGCTTCACTTTGTGGAAATCGACAGTGAAAAAGAAGGATATTACTGAAATTCTACTTGCACATTTATTCATTCCTTAAAGGCCTTGGAAATGACTACCAACAGTCGAAACCGTGGCAGTAAATTTAATATATATTTCATAAATACTAAATTTGAATCTTCAGAGTTAAATTTTAATTGGAATCCTTCGATTGATTAACAGGGGCTGCTCTCGATTCTCCTCCAATACCATCCAAACACAGTTTCACTTTTACAACAAAATAAAATATTTTATATTCATTGTTTCATGGAGAGCTTCGAATGGAAGGCGCCTGAGGGAGCAATCCTACGCAAGCACCCCCATTCCTGCCACACTTCGTTTCACGCTCGGAACCAGTGGTGCCCCCTCCAGTATATTACGACCTCCTTGGTCACCCCCCATGCCTCACTTGTCACCCCAGAGCTTCCTCTAACGCACCGCCCTGCGTCGCACCTTGTATGTGATCGCACCTCTCGACCGCGAACACTCACGCCGCCAACTCACTCAACCCACCACGCTCGTCGATTACTCATCCTGATTCACCTCCACCGAATTAAGTGCCGGCTGCGGGCGCCGTGCGCGGGAAAAAGGAAAAAAATATAGAAAGAATTCTACACGGACGGGGGTTGGTGCGAGGAAGATCATACGATGCAAGGTTGTGGCAAAGACGGTGAGGTCAGGGAGGCCAAACCCTCCTCCCAAGTTGTTGGGCGAAATATGTCAGACATGCACTCCCTCTCCAAAAGGAGACCCCCGTAATTTTTTCTGGCAACACCAATCCCTTACCCTCACTTGTTCGCATGGTAGAGAAATATACAGATGGTTTTTATTTGGACTGAACGTAAAAAAAAATATTTCAAGCCTATCAACTGACTCGACCTACCTCTCGGTGGTTTTTTTTTATAGTTTCTTTTTATCAGTAATCGGATCCCTAAATGGGTGCTACTAAATTTGCACTCGAGTATAGCAGAGGGAAATAATAATAAGTAAATGGATCGAGATGAAAGGTAACGAATGGGTCCGACATTAGAAAGATACTAGATTAGACTAGACTAGTATTTGATAAAAGTGATGAAGGGAATGAAAATGAAATTTAATGGACACAATGCCAATTTCAGTGCAGTGCAATAGAGGGAAAAGTTTGAACTTAGTACAGAATAAATACGAAAGAAATACAGAATATCATGAATACATTTCCATTCTGGGACGAGAAAGCTTTGTTTCAGAATACAATGATGATGACCATGCAAACGTTTCAGAATACAATGTGCTCGATACGGAATTATCCACAAGAGAGGTAGCCATAAAAATCCAGGTCCAGATCGGGCCATTTTTTGATTCAAGAAGCTCTGCCACGACTTCTATTTCCTTTAACTCCACGGGAAGGACCTGACCTTCTTACGTTTCTTGGGAACGCCCGCAAATGGCTTCAGGGCGGCTGCCGTAATTGCTTGAGTGCAGAATTAAACAATGAAATAAAAAAGGAAAGTGGTGGAGTGCCTCTTTTGTCGCTCCCGGTCATTGCTTTGCACAGACGGCGACGGAGAAGAGGAACTTGGTTTCGAAACACGTAGCGGCGAGGTGGCCTTCGCCCGCGCGAATAGGGAAGCAGTTAAAGGTCAGGGAAATCAAAGAGAGAAAGGAAGGAAGAAGATGCCTACTCCCTGTACAAGGACGCAGAATGTGATCCTCACTGGTATCTGCGTGGGATGAGATGAAGAAGCCGAGTTTATTGTATTGGCTCTATTTATTCTTGGTGCGACCCTAAAAATTCATTTATGGGTATCTCTAACATGCAAAAGCATCAGAAGGATAATATATTTACAAATAGAGGTTATTGATATATTTAGTTCAATTACGAAATCTTTGAACGATAATTTTCATTAAAAAATCTGATAATTCCTGAAGCACTAATCCTCCGGTGTATGACCAATAATCAGACATTTTCTAATGACGGAAAGATTATTCAGCTTTGACTATGGTGCAGCAGAATATTTTCTCAAAGACCAACATTTTCTTTCTATTTACCACTGTCCTACAGATCTTGCTACAAATCGATCGCAGACTCTTCAGTAATTCTGCATTGATTATGACTTTGGGTTATCACAAACTCTATTATTATCCCTGCGTATGTTAAATTCACTACCTCCGACACTTTTTCCGGCGTACCAATTCAATTTCTGAACAGCAATATCCCGATTCGAGGATCCCGAACCTAAAAGAAGCAAACTCGGAGAACTTTTATCCTTGCAATATTTTTATAACGTTTTTCATCAACGTCGATTTTACTTTTTTCTCCGCGCAAGTCGTGCAGGTTTCGGCGGTGGAACAATAAATAAGAACCAAACGGCCTTCAGTATCAGCGCGCCGCACACTAACTGACCGCCCTCTTGGTCTTGAAACATTTCGGGGCCACACCCAAGTGCCGCCTGCTCGTGTCTGCTGCTGATCTATCATGCAACTGAGCCACATTCCGGAAAGGGACTCCCTTTTTCGCGGACTTAAATTAGAGTCCTCATCCAGGGACTCTCACTGGGGCTTCGGAAGGTCTGAAGGCATAGAAGGCACCCCAACGAGAATCCCAGCCTTTCTCGATTGCCCAATTCCTCGAGAGTGGCAGGCAGGTCATTCAACTGGTGGATTTTCACCATGCGCAAATGGACGAATAGACCTAAATATAAATGCATACCTACGTGTCAACCCTTCCCTCAAAGGAGAGGTCTTCGTAACGGGGATGGTAAAAGACCCACCTAAAATTTCCCACCTGTCTGTCTCACGCCCATACCTTCCTAGCTCTAGCGACAAGTGCCGAGAACAAAGTCGTAAGGAGAAAGGCTAACCGCGCCACCAAGACATATTTTGAGGGCACATATTTCGAAATAGGAACGAGTGGGGGTAAATACCGAGCACAATTGTAACTAAAAGCCATTCAAAGTCCACTGCATTAATTTCTTGCTGATTGCAGATCCCCATCATAATATGGTCAAACATTAATGCATGGCGTATCTAAATAGATAATGCTGTTCAATAATCGGAAACCTTACATCAAATTTGAACTGATTTACATCGGATTGCAACCCATTCGGAAAATAATTTAACTTACTTATGAATATTGTTCTAGGAACGTTCAAATGGCCAATAAATAAAATACTTATGAATGAATGAATGTTTTCATAAAATGATATTGATAAAAGTTTTTGTTGCCCCATAAGTGGCAGTTCCCACAATACAAAGATTATACCTTAAATTTGTATAATGTATATCTGGCCAATATAAAACGGCAAGTATATGCTGTATGTGGTTTTCTTTCTTTAAAAAAATGTAAAAGGAAAAGCAGGAATTTCATCCTCAATGGCCGCGCTGAGCTATTGCTCCTGCCCGCTGTAAATTGCAAATAGATCACATATCAAGTAGGTATCAGAGGGTTGGGGTAATTGACTAATCCCTTTTGTTTAGGGGTAAAAAATAATAATAGTAGTAATAGAACGTACATTTAATGCTGGATTATAAAGATCACGCCCTCCGTGGCGTGCGATAAAATGGCCGCCCCAAGAGTTGGAGATGATGGCGGCCAAGAAAAATAAATCGAGGGTATATAAAAAAAAGTGAGGAACCTGAGCGCGATCAGGGGCCTAGTATTTTAGGCGCGAGTCTCGGAGGGACGGAGAGGATGAGCGAAGCGGGCGCCTCCCCTTCCTCATATAGAAGAACCCCGTGGGGGGCGGCAGGGAAGGCCCGAGCGAGGAGCCCGCATGCATGTCCCTTACCAAGAGAGAGGCGCTTCCCTCCTCCATGGCAGAGGAGGCTACCTTCCTGTCCACTACAGAGAGGGACAGAAACCCTAACACCGCGCATTTCTAGCCCACACGCATCACAGCATCTGATATAACTATGGTTCGGCAGAATATTTTCTAAAAAAGACAAACATTTTACCAGCCAATTGGAGGTAAGATATGTACGAAAGAATTCCCCAAAATATTCCAAGTCTTTCAGACTAAATATGAGAATTTTTTCATATTTCACGGCTTTAATATGGCCAAGAGCTCTGCCAAATATGGCCACTTGACAAAAAACAGCTGTATAAAAACACGCATACGTATTTAATTATTAAAATTCAATTATTATAAGTATGAGTATTAAATTAACTAGGTGTTCGATTATTTAACGAAGTTATTCCTTTGATTGATGAAGACTAAAAGGAGCGAGAACGTGCTAGACATTCTAAGCGAGAAGAGGAAACAACTTGGGGAGATGGAGGGTTGGAATGGAGCTTGTAACAATCGAGAGGGTATACTAAAACTTTGATAAAGGCAAGGATCGGTTGGGTGTTGAGACGGCCGCGGCGGAGGGGGAAGGAAGTAAACAGGGTTCGTGGAGGTTATAACCCTAATGACGAACTGGGAGATTCGGAGTTAGAAATGAGACAGACAGGTTGATTAATAAGCTGTTCAATATAAACATGGGTTAACCAAAATATATATCTTTGTTATTTATAGTAAGTTCCGGGTACTCCTCCTTAGAAAGCCAGTATTCCATTGCGACCCTATCCACCCTCTATTGTCCGCTCGAGTTGCCACGCAAGGGCGATCCCTGCAATCCCCTCCTCTGCACACCTGTCCTGCCCTCTCCTCCCCCGCCCGCTTGCATCCAGTAACCGCCGCCGCCGCCCCCGTTCGAAGGGATTTTTCGGTCGAATTTGAAAGACGCGACGAGAAGCCCTCACCACCCAAGTCGTGTCGTTGCATCGCAATGCGTGGTCGACATCAAGAGGGTTTAAAACTCCCACCTGGTGGACGTCACGGTCACGACCGCCACCGAGCGAGTCTCCTCCCAACAGACTTCCCCTTTAACCTCCCACGGGGGTTGAAATGGCTAAGGGACGTGCAAGACCAGCGACCGGGATAGGTTTCGAAGTTGAATGCCCACGCGGTACACGCCCCTCGCCGTGCCAGTGCCTACCTCGATTCAGTGACGACACCTTGCAAACATGGCACTGGCCGCCCCAAAATTCCTTATCCCGTTGCATTGTCACCCGCAAATTTTGATATCAAGCGATTCAATGAAAAGGTCAATTGATAACTTTTTATGAGAATTAATTCTTAATGTGGAAACTACGGAGGGAACAATAAGAGTGGAATATGGCGTAGTTAATTTTCCAATTTCGTAATTCCACCAAGTTAAACCTAGTACTTATCATGCTGACTTTTAAACAATCTACATTGTTTCGACAACATTTTGCAGGATGACCTCCAATACTCCCCTTTCTCTGGGGGATCATATTCCAGAACCAAAGAAGTCATCGTAATAGTAAACTATCCAAGGGCGTAACCAGGATCAAAACTAGCCATGATTGTTCAAGTTTAAGTTCAAGATTTAAGATAGGAAAAGGTGAATAAAATCAACATTTTAAGGAAACTGTAACAGCTCTTTATTAGTTTTTAAAAATATTTGCTTGAAAAAATATTATTTTCCTTAAAGAAATTTGCGATTTTTACTTAGGGGGGGGGGGGGGGGGAGCTGCCCCTCGCTGGATACGCCCATGAAACTATCTTCATTCGGCAATACTTCCCTTTCTCTGCCTTTTTCATGCTAAATTCAACAGTGAGTTTACGGCATTTCTCGTGGACCTCGAAAACATTTCCGTTTAACGAAAGGATATCCATTGGAAAAACGCAATTCATAAGAATTTGCGGCGAATGAACTTACAAAATATAAGAATCATTCACGGTTGAATTTTACTTTGTGTATGCTCCGAATTGCATAATTTTCTATACTAAATGTTTATCATTTATATCGACGGAAATTCTGCCCTGTGAGATGTATCCTTAAGATTGACGACTGGATTATCGATGGATATGTATGGATGGATATTGGACATGGCACTAATGTGTTATTATTCGCGGAATAAACCTTGGTAACAGCCTTCTAAAGCCAAAAGAAAAAAAGCCATCACCACTGACACGCACTGTCAGTTTGCTTCCTCTCCCTGGCGCATAAATTCTCTATCCTAATAATGCCTCGACTGGCTCGCGAAAATTAATAGGAGGAAACATATTTGTTAACGTTCTAATAATTCACTCCGCTTCTTGAAAGTAAAACACCGGATCGAGCTATTGGGAATACAAAATGGAGGATGGAGTCTCCGCGCAGTGATTAAATTTAGAAACGGACGCCATTTTCAGCGTTACGTGGTCTTAGCGGCGCCATTTTGGATATGGTGTTCGGAAACGAATATAAATAAATTTCTTCTCCTCACTAGTCCCCATTCAACGCGACTGTGGCTTTGATTTCTGTACGGTCCACAGCGAATGTCTAGAGTGAGGATTCAGAAAAAAAAATATTCCACGTCCATGATTCTGGACTTTGACTTAATTGGTAGCTCATTTCCATGCAATAGATATGAATAAACACAGCAAAGTAATCCATGAGTGATTTATAGCACTTATAATATTCCTTTCACGCAGTTTGGAAACTGGAAATACATTTTTACCCACGGTTTTTTTACTATTCACGTCTACATTTATTGATTACCTCACTCGAAAGCAAAAATAATTATGGTCGATATCGGTAAATTTCACTAAACTAAGTCACGCTTCCTAGTATGCGAGTAATAAATTCAAAGTTACATTCGAACCACCAAAAATACGGTTACCTATATAACCATGAGAAGAGGGGGTGTTGAATGCCGATACGAAGCAAAGAAACATTCCCAGGGCTCCTATTTTTCCGTTGAAACAACGACGAATTCCGTGCGTCTTTTGTACAGAGATAGCGGTCGACATCTGTTGATCTCTCTTTCGGGCGAGCGATTCTCCGGCGGAATCACCCACGCACCACGCCCCAATGCACCCAACCGTCGCGCCGCGGAAGCAGCATGAGGGTGTTAAAAAAGTCCACCAGGTGGTACCTCGACGTGATTCGGATCGAAGGCTTCAGGAAAAGATTCAGATTCTTGATGTTTACAATATGACGCGGGTAAAAAAATCTGCTCGCTACCCCTATGCATTGGAGGAAGTGCCCTCCTATTACCGCAAGGGGAGCCGGACCCCCCATATCTGCGATCCACCTCACGCTTCATGGTCTCAGGACAAACGATACGGTTCGTCGGCCACACAGTTTGTTTGGTAGGGTATCACCGGCCGAGAGGCATGCAACAAGAGGTGTGGTAGCGTTGGCGGAAGAAGAAAGGAAAGACGTGGCCTTGTTAGCGATCTGTTGGGAGCCTCTGGGCGGTTTTCACGAAACCGAACGACGAGGTTTAATATGCTAGTGAATGCGGGCGATACCGATCTATTAAAAGTTTACGACTTGCAAATCATCCTCGGAATTTCAATACCTTTGCTATCGGCTTCTTTTATGCTTTCTGGGGCCAATAATTTTTATTATTTCCGCGAAAGGGCATATTTAGGCATTGTATTACTTTAATATTGCACTCATTAATTTTCTAAAACAACGATAAATCTCTCCTCAGAAATTTAGGGTCCATTAATGCTCACCGTCAGTATTTGTACAGAAAATGGCGAAATCAGAAGTATTAAAAGCAAGCGCTAACATTGGCAAACCTCTCGAAGAGAACCACGATACATGAAAGAGCAACATAAATCTTATATTTAATTAACTCCCTATTTAAAAAAAATAAGCCCATCCGACATTCAAGCATAACAGACCAAATAATTATGATACTATAACCTACGCCTTCACCAATCAGTGACAAAAAAATCAATCCCAACAAGGTTTAGGTGGAAAATACAAGTATGCGCGCAAACGTGGCTCAACGACAGCAAAAGCGGTCTCTCCGTTAATGCTACCACACAGCTTACAGGGGAATGAGTCGAATCTCAAAAACAAGCCTATTTAAAGGCGTGCGTGACACTTGTGCGTCTCCGGTTAGATTGTTGAAAATATCGCTCACGTATTTGTGTTCACGCATCGACTGGCAGCCTTGGACAAGTCGTGTGCCGAAAGTGCAGCGGCCACTGTACGGTGGAAGACGATACAAGACGCCCTTGGGAGAGCGTAAGCGGGGGGTTTGGATGGGTGGGTGGGTAGGAGCGGAGGCGGAGACGCGGCACGAGGAAGCGACGAGTCAGCGGCGGCGCTGGGTCGGAGGCGGCGGCGGTCGTCGTCTCGGCGGGGGAGAAGGAGGTGGGACAACAGTCCGGCGGCGGAGGGGAGGCGGCAGTGTGTGTGGGGAGGGTCAGCTGAGGCCTCGTTGGGGGGCAGCCGCCGCCGCCTTCTCGGAATGCCCTCTTGTCTCGGTCTCTTCACAGACTTCTCTCGTCTCCCTTGGAAACTTGAAAAGGTGCGGCTCGAGACACAACGTTCGAAAATTGTGCCACCCCCCTCCCCCACCTGTGGAGGAGTAAGTTCCCATCCCGGCTCATTACGCGACTTGAACGACAAAATAATATGAATGCCATATTGAAACAGCAATGGTGAAGGAAGTGGTGCTGTTACATTACGCACAATATTAATAATGGGGATTCACATTGTTCCGAGTTCAGGTGAGGACATCCAAATTCTCCGTAAAACGTCCGTGCGGTTTGTACTCTTGAGAATGACTCGAAAAATTAGCATCGGTGGCTAATCTGTTTGCCGAAATACACTGGTAATCTTGACCTCATCGCCACATCAAAAATCTCGTTCATGAATACTAATGTTGACAGCAAATATACTTCAACTAATTGGGATGGGATTTTGTAGTTCCAATTTTTTAAGTTACATTAAAATATTTAACGGTAGTGCTATCGTGAAAACAGATAGATGATTCTCCTGGAATCACTTATATGCTATGGTCACCCAAGAGGATGTTGGACAATTGCTTTTTTTCTACCTGAAGGTACTTGACATTTTCCATGCCATGGGCTTTTCGGCAACGCTTTTTAGTACAAAAATACTTGCTCCAACTAGAACGTTCTCGCAATCGGCTGGTGAAAGAAAAATATATCCGTGAAATCTCGTTCAACAATTTGTCCTGATTCGTATCCCAAGCATACCAAACCATAGGGTGAGAGAATTATCCCAACGAAGTTCCCTCCCACGCAGTGAACCAAGGTGCCGCACCTGTCGTAATTTCAAGGTTCAGGTCCCCCGACAGAATCGGGTATTTAGTCGTGTTTGGCTTTTAAGTCCTGAAACGTCGTGCAATTAAGAATTTCAAAATGTGTGGAGAGTTACCATCCGTCATGTGGAAAAATCAAATAAATTATTCCAAAATCCCGTCATGAATTACGGTTTTTGAAATTGTTTAAAATATTATGATGAAAGGCAGTGCACTGAAAATTTCTCTCAAACCAAAATGAAAGTTAAGTTTAAGTTTTTCAGGTCCTTAGAATACGATGATTTCAATCAAAGCACTAATTCTATTTGTGCGAGTATATTTTCCCTATTGAGGTGTTCGATGAAATCGTCGCACAGATCACCAGCCGCTGAATGTGGCTTACACGGTTCAGCGTCTGATACAAGAATGCATCTCCATCCGCTGAATAAGCGAGTTATATGACATCTCTCGCGCAAAATATATATATTTTCCTTTTTAGCTGTAGCCTACTTAATTTCCGAAACGAATTATTCATGAGAACACTAGGAAGGAAGGTAAAATAGGAAAATTTTCGGGAACGCATTACCATGGAATTAGATTTTGAACCGTCAGATTTATGCCATGCAGGCCTGATATCTTCCCAAAGTTACACGGAAACAGAGCGATAACGGTATTTTTTGCTTAATTCGCTCGAGATGGGCGCGCAAATCAAATCGGGAACCTATGAACTTAATAAAACATTACGATAAACATTACTCTCTCTTTTGAGAATAGCAAGTCTGAGATAATATCTTCCCCAGTTTTCAGATATGTACAATACAGGGCATAAAAATAAATGGGAAAAGACGATTCAAGAGAGCGAATGTATCATGTATTAGTATGAAGTTGCGTTGGACCAACGGATCGTTCGGGAATAACCCTCTTACACTTCACGCACGTGCCCATCCTTCGTCAACACAACCGGCTTGAAATCGCGTAGGTACTTTATCATTTGCATATTCATATCTCTCCAGTGACTACATGGATAAAAGCATACTATACATACTTTCCGAGTTGCGTTTAATTTATT
This sequence comes from Ischnura elegans, assembly GCF_921293095.1. Lineage (NCBI taxonomy): Eukaryota > Metazoa > Arthropoda > Insecta > Odonata > Coenagrionidae > Ischnura > Ischnura elegans. The sequence continues at coordinate 135,368,969 of NC_060246.1, forward strand.
GTACATCACTCGATAAATCATTTACCGAATGAGACTGTCTATTCAATTACTTTCGGATCTAGTCCCATCGATGTTCGATAATGGATGACAGGTCTGGGAAGGAATTTTTCAGGATTGCCTTTTTCCCACGGACTTTTCGATTACTGTGGATGTTAAACGAAATGCGTAGGGATTGTTATATTTCAAATTAAACTATCCAGCGCTGCCAGCAAAGCATTGTGGAACAGAATACACCCTGATATCCTTTGCCATCATCGCGATAAATACTCCTCCACAGAGTTCGCGGCGGGGGGTCGCTTCGTCCGCCGGTATAGGCGCCCGCCCGGCGAGGCAGAGATTCGAGCAGTCCCTGCGTCCGGTCTCCGCGCCAGCTAACTTAAGGCTCCAGGGCTCCCAATGCCGGTAGAGAGCGAAAACACGCACGCTTTTTCACTTGGAGAATTCACCACACATACGATAGACGGCGTAACACTCGTACTGAAATGCACTCCACATCGGATAATACTGGAAAGTCGCGCACTTAAAAATACGAGACTAACCTTTCTCAGCTCCTCCCGGTTTCCGTACTCCCTCGGGACACGGACGTACTCTCTTCCTTCACGGTCGCTCGTTCACGAACTTCCAGAGAAACACCACAGTTCGGTTCGATTAGGAACACTCCCAAAAGTGAACTGGAAGAGTCAGTCGCCGCCTCCTTCTACCTCGTGGTCTTCCGTGCCTGCCTTCTTCCTTCCTCCGGTCTGAAGGAGTAGTAGTCCCCGAGAAAAAAGCCCTCAAGGACTCTCCCTCCTCTCCTACGCTCGCTGTAAAACCCCGGGCAGGCTGAAAGAGTGAGAAGGGGGCGGAGGGGATGGGTAGGGCTCTCTCTCTACCCACCGAAAAAAGAGTCTTCCTCCTCCAATAACTCTCCACAACTTTTCCTCCCCTCTCTCTCTCCCCCTTCAACAGCAACAACTGTTCCTTCCCGCTCTTCCTTAGCACTTGCTCACGGCTCGAGTCTTCCACCGCCACTAACAGCCAGCGCGCTTCGAGGGAGGGGCAGGCCGAGGAAGCACGGGAGGAGGAGGAGGAGGCGGTTGCGGCGGCCGGGCCCCCCGCGGACGACTTCGGGAGGGGACGGTGGAGGAGTGGGAGGACTAGAAAGGAGAGGGAAGGGCAAAGGAAGGCAGAAACCCCCCTTTCCCATTCCACACTCCCACATGTATGTACACACACAAAACCCCTTATACCCCTGGGTTATACCCACTCCCTAACTCCCCTTTCCCCCATCCTCCTCCACGGATTCCCCAACCCCCTGTGGAGTCCCTCCCCCCCTCTTCCTCCTCCTCTCATCGTCGTATTCCCTCCCCCACCACCGGGAACTCCAACGCCTCCACCTCTTTTCGTTGTTGGGGGTAGGACTAGTTGAGGAAGCGAGATGTGCTGGCGATTTGAGACCAGGGGGATGGGGGGGGAGGGGGTGTTGGCTTTTTGGGTATATTTAAGGGGAAGGGGAAGGAGGGTGGATGGGGTTTAGAAGGAATAGGAACGGATGGTAAGAGTAGGGGTTTTTTGAGGGGAAAGGGATGAGGGTTTTTTCGGGGAGGCAGAGATGAGGAGATCCTCGATAAAAAGGCCCCTACCCCGGTCCTCCCTCCTTCCCCGCCCACTTTTCTTCCAAAAGCGAAGGCGAGGGAGTGGTGGTGGGGGGTCCTAAATGGAGAATGGAGTCCTGGGGGGTGGTGGTGGTGTCGCCGGCCGCTTCCCTAGAAGGCGGGGTGCGCGGCCGCCGCTGGTGGTTCGTCGGTCGGACACCCGAGGAGGACACTTGGCACGCCGGAGAGACGAACGCAGGTGCAACACGCCGTCGCCGAGTCGGCCGCTCCCCCTGCGGGAGGGACTCCACTGGCATGGGGGGGCAGCTCGCGGGGGTTTCGCTGAAGCTGGGGTAGTAGGCGTGAAAGAGCGGCGATGGGATTTTTCTTGGCCCGGGAGTCTCGCGGGGGATAGCGGGCGAATCGCCGCGGATGATCCTGGGGGGTCCGCGCTTCTCCATCTTGGATGCTCGGCGCATTTCCTAATTCTATCGTGTAAAAATAAGTTTACGGTTATCTTTTAGTTTACCTGCGTGTGAATTATAATATCGTACAGTGTATTTATTATTTTTATCAACAATTGTATTAACTATTCTAGTTGGTTTTGATAGTTTTCTTCACTTTAACGGCAGCTCAACAACGAGAAAGGGATACCTGTCCTGAGTGGTGATGGTTCTGAATATCCAATTTTTCTCTTCACAACATTAGTATAACTTTCATATAATTTAAAAAAATTTTAGTCATGTTCATTGATGATAATAATGACACATATACGCGAATTTTAAAAGGCGCTACATTTCAGCTTTTCAATTTCCACCATCAAATTCTCCGATGTCTGGTTACGTGGTTAATAATGCTTATTTAAACACTGTTTAATTAAAAAATTGGAAAAAATTGAGAGTAAGTATTCTTCCATTTCATTTGTAATGGCCAATTGTGACGTGTGCTCTGAATCAATTTTATTCTACGGATTGATAAAATTTTTACCGTTGCCATTATTGTTGTAAATATACTTTTAATTTCCCGCATTAGTTGAAATTAAAATTTGAAGACTGTGGGTGTTCGAAGATATGCAAGTTGAAAGTGCTCCTCTTCTGTTCAGATCATTCAACGATCTGCTAGATTTCGTGATTTACGAATGTGGCCAACTTGAACTCATGCGTTCGAAAATGGTGCATGTAATGCTACATATCATTCACATATTAAAAGTACAGAAACAACGATCGAAGATGTGGATTTTGTTTGTAATCTTATTGCATGCGATCAGCTCTCAAATCATTGCATAGTAGTTGGCATTGTCATCGGAGACTTTGTGGACAGACTCGTTGCAATGAGAAAGTATCTCTATAAGAGAAGTGCGCGCGTTGAATACAGTCTCGTCGTGGCAGATATATTCCATTTACGCCGCTCGAAAATAATTGCGTACCCCTTCTGTGGTTTTTCTCCCTTTCCAACATAATCCATCGCTATTCATTCGTTTTTCTCAATCAAGAGTGATGTCGGTCACATGGGTTGACTTATTGTTAGATATCCTATTTACTTATGTCTGTCTATTATCGGGCAAAATATGCTGAGGTGATCAACTATAGCCTTAGCTGCGACGGTAGTAGCGGCCCGCTTCCTACCGTCACGGAACCGACATGTTGCTGTTCTTGCTTAACAGCTGTTATGACCTTGTTGTAACAGAGGTGTTTATTTAATCAGGGATTTAGATAGTAAATAGTTTCTTAGGTATCTGACAAAATGTGTCGCATCTTTCTCATGGTGTCTATGGTGCTTAAAATTACCTTCCGTCCTAGGTGTTTGAGAGGTGAATTTTTGTCGATTTTCATACCTAATATGTTTGAAAAGGGAGCGTTGATTTGCATTATGAATAATAATTAGTTAGTTTTACTGCATCATATAGCGTCAAATTTTTAGGTTCTGATTCTATATTTGACTCAACCGTATCATACCGATAATTATAAATTTTAAGTGAATCTAGTGAAATCTGTGTGCTTAAAATGTAATTCTCAACGAGAATTACTTTTGAAGAGTGGTGTTATTGATTCATTTTCCCTCAGCGACATACGATAGCGATACAACGATGGAGCTGATGACCACGCCCTTATCCCTCGCGCGAAAAGATAGTATAGATGAGAGTTCGCCGACGCGACGGACGTTCAGAGACGGCGGCGGCGTGTACGAAGTACACGGCAAGAGAAACTTAACCGCCGTGTGCGTTGCTTAAAAATGTTTTTCATAAGGCGCGTGTGGAACAAAAAGAATTATTTAGTTGCCCGTGTGACTCTCGGGTTCAACGTAACCATAAATTTTGACCGCTCACGGGAGGATGTGTTGTAAGACCCTAAAGTCTTCTCTTCCTCAGGGAGGAAGACATAAAGCAAGAGCCCGGATGAGGACATCCACTGAATCCCTCCCCCCCCCACGTTTTTGGTTTGTGTCAAGTGATTTTTATTAACGAGCTCCATCGCCATGTCCACCGTCGCAGGCAAGTTGAGAAAAAAAATCATTCGTGCATCGCACGTTTTTTTCACCATTTTTTTATTTTAAAAAATGTCTCTCCTCTCGCCTTGTTAGCGCTCTCGTCTCTTCGGGAGAACGGGGACTGCTCCTAGCCTCTTCCAAGGTGGAAATCTTCGTGCGTCCAACACAACACGGGAGAGTCGTGCTGGGTTAATTTCGTCCCAGGCGCCTTCGGGAGGTCTCGCGAGGAGACCACACTGTCGCGCTGCCGGCTGGCTGACGGAATGGGGGAGGGAGGGGATAAGTTGGGGTTCTGCCCGTGGAGGAGTGGGGGATAAGGGAAGGGTCCAACATCGCTGCCTCCTGTCCGATGAGGGAGGATTCCGTGTGTGGGTAGCAGGAAAGGAGAACGGGAGCGACGTCAGAGAGTTGATATTTCCGCGGCACCGACTCGTACGGCCGCGTCACCATGATTCCAACGCGTCGCTTAAGAAAAATAAATGGATTAATTTATTTGTTTATTCCCATACCATCGAAAGCAACTCATTTTAGCCTTTTACTTTTCGATTTTCAATAAGATAACTATTACATGTGCACGAACAACCATGCTCTGGATATGGGCCACCTACCCTAAGGAGGGACTCGGACCCTCGATCTCTCTTTTGGCAGGCGAGGACTTTATCCCGCCGCCTCCGAGGCCGGCAATAGGATTCGAGAGGATCTGATCAATACTGTTGAAGAAGGAGGAATCTCACCCGGTGGGAAACCCGAAGCTTCAAAATCATCATACGGGAAAACCTCAGATCTTTCTTCGTCTTATCAATAAGTTTGATATGATCAGGGGTGCCGACTTATAAAAAATATTGGGGGGCCCTTACTGGGGATCTTGCCCCGGGAAATTTTATAAATCCTGAGTTTTAAAGTTTTTTTTAAGCATTTTGGAATAGTCATATGATCAACATTAGAACTCTGAAAGCTCGACTCTCAAGAACTCGACACTCCAGGGAAAATCGACAAACCTGACACATCTTTTTCTCCCCACTCATAAGGAATTTTTGAGGGGGCTCGGGCCCCATCAAGCCTTATGGATTCGGCGTCACTGGCTATAATGCCCCTTCGTTAAAAAGGTTTTAATTTGTAGGGCACGGGTGCAGTTTTGAAAAGAAAATATATTATTTTTCGACTCCTTCCATCCTTTTTTCAGGGCAACTTTGAATGTGTCAATTGTGTTTATACTTATTTCTGTCAAACGATCAATCATCACGAATGTGGTCACGCGAGTTCGTCATGGGTCCATTTTCTTATTTCGCAGCGACACACAGTTCGGCTAGCGATTCAAGGTATTTACCCTGGTAGAGCATTTATTATGATTCCATTCTAATCCCAGGACCATACTAATGCGAGTTCTACCATTTTCCCATCCCGAGATATTTAACTACTTATAAATAGCGAAATTTCCGTAAAACATTTACGTAGGTAACGGATTTAATTAATGAAACAATTATTGGATTTTTGTGCTGCTATCTTAAAATACTCTTAAACCGACATTCAAAATATTTGAATTTATCCACTCGCTTTTTATGACCCAAGATGTCCGGCGCCTTATCTCACATATTTATTTACCTACCGAGTTATGGTTGAGAATTATTTTTTTACGGAAATGTATACAACATGAATTTCCAGTGTACTTTTAATTGTAAATATTGACATTTTAGGGACGACATGGATCATTATTAAGAATGGACCTGGGCTATTTATAAGTCTTTCCAATTACAAAAATGCTATGAATACCTTATAATCATATCTGTTAAGGTAACAAATAATTTTTGTGGGCATTGGAACAAAACAATTCTCCTATCAGCTAATCATTTCACGGGCGTGGTACACATTTTATTGGGATATTATTCCATGGAGGTGACATATTTGGTAAACACGCCATATTTTCTTCATTTCAAGCTAGGCACCCCGTCCCTTTTGGTGCTTCTTTGAATAAATTTTCAATATATCATTGGCGTAGTTTTTTTACTGCAGGGCCACTTCACGCGGTCGGGCAATCTTTCTCGCTTCCTTTGCGTTAGAAAGCGACCAGTCAACTAGCGTTAAAAAAAAGCAGCCGCTATGAGTTTGGGTGTTTGGGCCGATTCGGCGACGTCGGGTTAAAGACTTCCCTGGTACAGTTACGAAATTTTCAGTACAAGCACGGATGGTGGGTTGATTTTTTCGTAAGTAAGAAAAAACCAACCCATCCTCTCCACGCACCTGCCTCTCGCCTCGAGATCCACGTTCTCTCTCTCTCATCCTTCTCAAGAGCGTCATTCCGCGTCCCCTAAGCGGTTCATTTATTTTGTTTTCAATTTTCACTCTCACCAAGGGTGGATTAAGGTTTCTTTTGTGGGGGGGGGGGGGGGCAATCGGTCTTCTTATATTTGGGATTGAAAACAACATTCCTACACGAAATATTCTTTTTATTTTAAATATGAAATTAAATAATTGAGGCTCCGTTATACACAAAACAAAACGAATGTAATGATAACCGTTTTAAAACTATTGTCCTCATTAAGCAACTGCGGGGGACACGTGCCCAGGGATGCCGACTTACAAAAAATATTGGGGGGGATCTGGCCCCGGGAAATTTTATAAGTAGTGAGTTTTAAGCTTTTTAAGCATTTTAGAAGAGTCATATGATCAACATTAGAACCCTGATAACTCGAATCTCGATATCTGGACACTCCGGAGAAAATCGAATTTTTTCGTCACACCCATAATGAATTTTTGAGGGGGCTCGGGCCCCACAGGCCCCATAAAGTCGGCGCCACTGCACGTGCCCCCGTGCACCCTCCCCCCTATATCCGCCGATGACGGTAACTCTATGACGGTAACCTATCTTTCGGAACACTTATAACATGCAGCCACCTATGACTGACACAGTGTGTTAGGTACTGTTCTACCCAGTGCGATAGCCTCCAGCGGCGGTCTGGCCAGGTCGGCTGGTCGGCAATCGCCGAGGGCCCCGGGGGTCCTCTAAATTGTCGATAATACACTACATATTTCATGACTTTCGTAATCCTATGAGTGAGTAGTGCAGAAAACTGCCATCCAGATGACTCTGAGGGCCCCGAGCTTCGGGGGTCCCCCACAAAACTCGCGTATCGGCAAGAGCAAGCAAGAGGAATCAAAGTAGTTGACAACTGGTGTCCATTTTGAGAAATGAGACAGAGGTGATCGGCTTGATTGTTTACTACAAAGATACCCCTATTACACTTCGGTTGACGGGAATTAGACAATTACAATATTTTTAATAAAAAAAATTTTGGCCGTTCACCTATCTCCGCACTGTAACCGTTACGAATCGCTGGTCAAAAATGCCCTAAGTTGGGCAGTTAGTAAACTCAGGTAGACAGCTCAATGACATCTTAGAACAACTTGGATAGAAATCACTGTCAAACCGTAGATTGAAAATTCGACTAAACCTAACATGTAAATTCAAGAGCAGTTCATTTTTGGACGAAGTTAGCCATATATAAGAACGCCAACAAACTACGGTAGATCGGTTCATGGAAATAAAGTACGAGTGATACACAGAAAAACATAGATTTAGAAAGTCAAATTTTCACGATGGATAAAAGACTAAAAGGCAGCTTTAGTACTTAGAAATGATAGCTTTTATCTTACTAATTAATGTATTCCGCATGTTTCTGAATTTCCCTAATATTCTAACAGCATGTTTTAGCTTCATTGGCAGATTGCCTTCATGATTAGTTTGCAAGATTTACCTTTTCTTGAATGTGGAAGCATAATTTGTTACTATGTGTAACACTTTTATGACCGTGTGGTGTACATGTTGGAATCCTCTTGCGTGCTGGTGATTGATCACCCCCGCCAAGCACCCTATAGGTGGCTCGCAAGGTAATATGTAGATGGATCATATTTTTGACAGCAAAAATTTTGGTAGTGCTCCTATCCATGACCACCTAGATACTCAGAGTATCTAGATGGTCATGGATAGGAGCACCACAAAAATATGATACATCAACATATTACTCTGCGATCTAGGTGGTCATGACCTATCTCCCCACTAACCGTTACAACGTCGCAGGTCCAAAATTCCCATAGTTGGGTAATTCGCAAACTCAGGTAGAAATGTCTGCATTGAACTCCTACCACCCATATCTCTCTATCCGTGAGACGCTTCTGGCCACCCTCAAGTGTTCACTGCAACCATCGTGGTCGTGGCCTGTTGGCCCCTGTTGCATTGGGGCCCCTCCCATACCACCCCGCCCGCCATCCTCACCTCACTCCCACCTGCCGTCCGCTCTCTTCGCCTCCAGAAACTCACTTCTCCCGCCAACACAAGAGTCTTTTCCCCTCACTCGTCCCCACCCTTTCCACCCCACTCTCGGCCTTTCCTTCCCCCCCTCAACAGCGGGCCCCGCCGCCGCCCAGGCGCCTCCGCCTCCCGTTCTCCTCGAGGGCTCCCCCGCGGTGCCATCCACCGCTTCGCCCTTGCAGTGTCGTCACCACAGCAGCAAGGCACTCGCTCGCCTTTCCCGCCCCCCTCCTCTCCAAAGTGACACTATACCTGAGCTACCTTTTCCCACCATTTGGAGAGGGGTGACTGCAGGAGCCACGTCACTACAGACGACAATCTCATTCTCCTACAACGTTTCGACGCAGCTTCCCTCTCGGGGATGGTAAAATAGTGATGGAAAAAGTCGATTTCGATTAAAATCGAATTCTTGAATGCCAAATATCGAGAAATCAAGATGGAACCTTAATCTTAGAGTTTCGATCCAAATTCGATTTTTCGACTTCTATCTTGACCATTTCCTTTGGTCCCACTCAGTAGCGTCACTACCGGCTTATCATAAAGTCATCCGTCCTTATGAAAGATGTATCTACGGCCGGTGTAATCGGAATTGATCGCCCTTGATCATTAGGAAAGCCTCTCAATCAGTTGATCTTTTTAGAACCTTTAGTGAAGCCGAATCATTCCAAACGGTGATCCCAAAACTTTAATGTACGTGCATTTGTGAATTCTTTCTACTGTTAATTCACGCATGTATTCTAATTGTAAGCAGATTTTTGGCATTTTTTCTACATCTTAAACAGGCCCGCACTAGACCCTTTCTTAGGGCGGTGGATGGCCATGGTGAGGGCGAAGGCACTAAGTAGGAGAATGACTACCGGAACGATTCACGATGAATTAAATTAATTAAAATTATTGTTTTGGTTACTAAATACAGTTTTAATTATTCTGTTAAATGAGACATGATTGAAATCGAGTTAACTGCTCAATGCATGCTGGCATTCTGGCTGTAAAATATGTCAGTTTCGGAACGGGAGGGCGGCAAAGATTTCCATGCTGGAGGGCGCACTGGGATACGTCCCAGTATCCCGGCGGCCCAGCACGGGCCTGATTTTAAATATGTATTTTAAGTGTTTTTCTAATGCTCGATAAGCATGTTTTTGAACAAACTGTGCTTAACGAAAAGAACCGTCGATTTTTTCCATCAATCGATTTTTCTGCTCAAAATATTGTTGACAAGTCGAGCTTTTCATTTCGATTAGCAATCGATTACTCGAAAATTATATTTTTCATGACATTTTTTCTATAACTAGATGGTATCTATGTTCGATAATAACAGTAAGAGCGATTATCGACCTTATCGCCTCACACCAAATTTGAAGCGGCAAAATCTGAGACCACGTGATCCCTCTTTAGCGTCTCTTGGGTGGATTCTAACGACAGTGTTCGTTTTTGCGTTGTTCATTTCAATTGGGAATTTTGCTACTGTTGAATTTAACGCCCACAAAAAAGAAGAAGGAAGGATTTCAAAGAAATCTTGTTGACCAAACCATTTTTCTTGTTTATCAAACCATTGCCGCGGAAACCTAAGTTCTAACACTTGTTACAAGTGTTTACTTTCAAAGATTTTCCATCTCCCGCAAGAAGTTGTAGGTTTCAATGTTGGCCTTGAATTTTGGTTGTTCACATCCACATTTGGCGCTCTTAGGTAGAATTACCGTGGTAAAATGAGAATGACATTTGGCAGAGAGGTGAGGCTGATGGTTTCTGGAACTAGTGGAGAATTAAATTTTCGGCTGAGCGAGTTTTTTTTAGGTGTTAGTACTGTTAGGAATGGTAAAGCTAAAATTTATTTTAATATTCCAGATCTTAGCGTACTCAATAAGCCCTCTTTTATCTTAAAATCCTCTCTCTCGCTGCGAAAGAAATTCATCACATTGACTTCGATTTTTACACATCTCAAGACTACACGAAAGTATCGCACGATCCTATGTCATCCTTCCATGCGAGATGCTGGCTGCCTGATGACTTCGGTGTGATGGCATGAATTTAAGGTTATTTGTTTGATGTAAGTCAGCTAAATAGGAATATTGGTTACAAGTTCAGGCTTTATTCGGATATTTCTCCTTTTACACTCCATCATAATTACTTTTTGGCACCTTTTTTTAGTGTTCACGGGCATTGGAGGCTTCGAATCGTCACATTAACGAAGGATGAGCCATTACGAAGAATATTGCGACCGAATACGAAACGATGATTAAATAGAAATTAATCATATTTATTTTAGCGATAGGCCTAAAAAATAGAATAAACATATTTGATTTTTAAGACCTCTAAGCCAAATTGCTAAGTAATAAGTAAGAATTTTAAGTGCTTGGTATCCATAATTTTAATAATCGGAAAAAATATGCGTTTTCAACCTTTCTGCGTCATTACTATTATTACCTAATTAATTAATAACAAACAAATAATTAACAAACCTAATTAATAACTCGAGTGTAGGATTAAATCCTGATCAGGTAGCATTGATAGAGGGCTGGATTAAAATCCTGACAAATCGATGAAATCTACATGAAAATACTAACCCGTGACCCAATCGATCGACTTGTGGCGGTAGTAGTATGAACGCATGCTAATAATTTATAGAGATTACAAAAAAAGCTTTAGGTGCCAGTTTTTGGAATTCGTTCCTTATTGGCCTTAGGTCTACTACGCATTTATTGAAGACTTTGGTCATAGTTCGAAGTAAAAAAATATAAATATTCCTATACTTATCTGTTCTGCTAAATAATCTCTCTTATTTTATAGTTTCTGTCGGACCTGGAGTTATAGAGCGATTTTAAGATAGACTACCCATTCCATTTTCTTCTTAATTATATTTATTACAATATTACAGATACAAGCTGTGGTTAAAAGGCCCTATACTTCCCTTTGGACCGGTCTTTTTTGTCACGTTTTACTCCTTCGTCGTACTTAGTGGGAAGGGGATTTTGACAGTATTAGAGGGAAGAATGTTAGGTAAACGAGGGAGAAGAAGGAAAAGAATAGGGTTTTTTTTTAGATAGACTGAAAGGGAGTAGGTCTTATTGTGAATAGAAGAGGAAAATGCATGATGGAAGGGGAGTCTCCAGGAATTCTTCCTAAGCACTCCATGAAAACCTACCTTAATTGGTAAAATGCTTTAATAATAAACTATTACTCCTTTAGGCCGTGCTTTATCATCTTGAAATTTAAATATTACTATATAGAGTAGATCTTTGCGAACATTTTCCTTAAGTTTCAAGTATAAAAAAGTGCAATTTGAAATATTTCAAATTTGAGAAACAGGTAAATGTTAACCAGGCTCTACGCTATGATCTACGTCAGGCAATTTCAAGATGTTAGCCTGAAGACTGCGATCAGTCACCAAAAAAATGATCGTTCGAGTGGGAGGTAACACATTGCCAGCTCCGACCAGTACCGTCCGAATTCGATGCAGTTCCAAACCAAACCCATCACTCTTTCTCCCGTGCGTACTAGTCGGGCCCCTCCCACAGATCCACTCTCTCCAATCTCTCCCGATCTTTCTCCATCTCACCGCTCGGCACAAGCGGTGCTCGTCCAACTCGAAAATATCCCCTTCGGTGGCGCCGGGACGCATCGGACCCGCACATGAATACTTTCGCCGCATTCTTTTCACTTCCTCCTCTCCCTCTGGATGATGTGCGGATGGCCGTTTCACCGGTGGCTCTCTCGAAAACATAGTTCCGCCTGTGTGTGTGTGATCCGGGCGCGGCGGTGAGCGGGACGGGCGTCGAAATCCACGACTCCGCAAAAAGGGAGAGGTATATATATGGAGACGGAGGAAGCGGGAGATATCACCACCTCACGCCCATTATTTCATTACAGCCGTGACGGCAACGAAGCAGTTGCGGTCATGAGCGTCTGAAGAAGTCCAGCGATGTTCTTTTGGGTAAACTAGCTATACAACTATATAATGACATCCTCTGGGAAATTACGCCGAGGAAGTCTCCAGCAGTGGAGACAATATCTGTTGGTGCATACTTTTTTTTGATTGCCCGGAGGAGGTTTATAAATTTCGACGGACCAGAATTTAATTAGCATACTTGCTAAATTGGTATTTGTTTTTTTTTACAAGCTCTTTGATACCTACTACTAAAACCACCAACCAAGGTTTCTGGATGGTGAAATTTGCTTCAACACTCTTATACAAATCTAAATTTTCTGTAGTTTTTGGTGCAAATACAAAGTCGTTTACTCGTTTTTGATAGGAGCCAGGCCCACTACGTGGTTGAAACTAAACTGTTCCCTAGTCTTCCAGTCTGCATCACCGGGTGAAAAATCTATGACGTCTTACTCGATCAGTAAAGTCTCTGCAATGCGGGAACATTACTTTATATTGTATTCTACGGTATGCACACACCGGCATTCACACACCGGTATTCACACACCAATATTGTGTTCGGAGATCAGAAGATTCTTATTTTCCTCCTTAGCCTTCCCTCTGCTGTCTAATCTTAAGGCCGCTGTACACGGTGAATGATCACGTGACCATTCACAGGATCGTGCGTGCAAAATAGAGCATGTTCTAATTTTCACTGAATGATCATGCGCATGACGGTTCATTCGCGAATTTTTCCGTTATACACGGCGAATGATTTCATTCGCATGATCATTCTGCATACAGCATGATTATTCGCATGGTCATTCACCGTGTATAGCGTACTTAATACTTTACTGTGTATGTCTACTGAGCTTATCATTATTTGTAACAGTTAAACTCTAATTTAAAATATTTTAGAAACTCACCAAAGTTTTCCAAGCACCCTCCGTTGTGTTGTATCAACGCACTTCTTTGTATGCATGCACTTTTTAGGCCTTGCGCTAGCGCTTCGCCCGTGCATCCTGTTTACTGAAATTTCATCACATTTATGTCTTGTTTTTATTGAAGTTGGGGACCTGACCAAGTGACCACTCCCTCTCGCGTTGGGTGTGGCCGCGAACTTGATGTGAGGCCTCTGATGTCCTTCGAATTTCGGCCGCGGTGCCTATTTTCTTATCGCTGCATGACCAATTTTTCTGGTCACTTCGGAATCGCCTTCCGTAATGTGGCGAATGACAGACCTGTGGATTCTTCGCGTTGAATTATCGAATCACTCTCACATCCATACATCATTCCTGTTCCTCTCAAGTATTTTCTTGTTGATTGGCATTGAATGCCACTGTATCACGTAATTTATTTTTATTTATTTGATTCACCAACCACCGGATACAGCTCTTATTGGCCATTTTACACCGAGGTGTTCAACAAATATAACAAGTAAACGCACACAAACAACCATGCCCTGGACCGGCGAAACCTACCCAGGCGGGACTCGAACCCGCGACCTCTTGTTTGGCAGTCGAGAATGTTACCCCGCCGCCACCGAGGCCGGCAACATATCATCGATCTAGCATTAATATCCCAAAATGCGGTCAATCATATTAACATGCGGATAACATTAAAATGCGGATAACATTAACTCTAAGGAATCACCGTATGCCGATCAGGACTAAAAGCTCTACAAAAGCCGACAAGTTTATGAGTCTTTTGGAGAAGTCCCTTGTAAATCTCAACATCGTAAATGGCTTAAAAATTGAGATTTGAATCGAGAAAGAGGAGCTGCAGATAGACATAATTTGTAATATATTGCGCAAGTATTGCAGTACAGCAGTTGAAATTATTCGCGTATTTGGGAGTTATCGACTGAATTTACGCCCTCGGTGGCAGTGGCATTACGTAGTAGGAGTCGTTACTTCGGGATTGATGGAATTCTGTTATGCTTCGGCCATGGAGATTTCACTGAGCGCATGGTCGGACGTTTAATTCCTGACGATAAAAAAAACTAGCATTACCCCAGGCTTCATCTCGTGCGAAATCGGAAACGAGGAAGATAGCCATTGAATTCGGGTTACTCATTACTTATTGTGTTAGTGTTGGTCAGTTTCTGGAGCATAACCATCCCCTGACCAGAGAGACCGGATAATACCTACCCACCCACTCAAAACACTCCTTTCTTATCCTCCCGCCCATTCCCTCTTGTCTCGTACTCTCACCCTATAACTCGCACTCACCTGACTCGTTCACTTTTAATCCTCACCATCATATAAAAAAAAAATAATAAATGAATGGTAAAAATCATTACTTGTTACAAATATTTCTCTAATGCAACAATGGAACATTCCATCCAGCCTATGATAAGAAATCGCAGCATATTTCGCTATGCTGTTGCAAATGATTATTTGTGAAGAAAAAATTACGAAATTAGTTAGCTGTTCGAATTTTTTGGATATGGGGCAACCGCACTGTTCCTGGCTTTCATTAGAATATAGAGGAGAGCAGCGGCGGATACAGAAAGCACTCAAAAGGGGTGGGGGGGCGCAAAAGATATATTGAGTTGCCTTTGCTTTTATCGTGATAAAAAATAATCAAGTCACAGGCAGAGTAAAATAAAATTTTAACTAAAGTAATCATACACATATATAAGACAATGCCATCTTATGATATAAAAAAGTCACAATTGTGGTTCTGCAATGTTTGGCAATACGGCCGGACCCGCAAGGGAGGGGCGCGCGCCCCCCGCGCCCCCCATCTGTATCCGCCACTGGGATGGAGATATCTACTTAAATGTTATATTGTAAATTGCGATTCAATGAAATAGAATTACCTAATTATTAATAATTAATATTCCCATGCTTTAGGAAAACCTTGAATTGAAGGAGATTTCACCAGAGTTTATAATATATTTGGTATTTTTTTATTTCGTTTGATGGCGTTTTCTATCTAAAAAGGGAATGTTTTATCTCAACTCAAGTTTACTTGACTGTATTCGGGATATGTTAACCAAATTCATTATTTTCATAATTAGAGTGATGGAAAAAGCGGGGCGGTATTCTAACGCAGAAAAATTAAAGGAGCAGAACTATAATCATGCGCGCTTATTGTTAAAACCAAGGCCCTTATATAAGGGCCATGGTTAAAACCATTATATTTTCAAAACGCAAATCAGTGACGTACGACGGAAGCCTCACTACAAAATGTGGAGAACTTGTGCCGATAGACTAAAATAATAAACAGCGAGCACGGGCCTGTATGGAGATACTGTCATCTGCAGCAAAAATGGACATATACCGAGGAACCCAGAGCTATATAATAATCAACCTTTTAATTATTTTGCTACGACCTACATCGAATACAAAGAAAAATAGTCAATCACCGCAAAGGCTAAACAATATATACGTAAAAATTTGCCTCCTTCTCAACCGCCCGGCTAGCTCAGTCGGTAGAGCATGAGACTCTTAATCTCAGGGTCGTGGGTTCGAGCCCCACGTTGGGCGAACTTTTTTTCTCTTTCTTATTTTTTACAAATTGCGTCCGGATGCAAAAATTTTTGTTCTTGTAGTCCCTCATACACTTTTCTAATTTTTAGCACTATTTTTACATCTCCTACAGGTACCACGAACCTGTATAACACGCATTTTTTGGGTTATCTATATGTGATGCCATAAAAATGCTTTTACTTATCAATTCAAGGTGGTCACGTCCACTAAATTTATAAATTTTATACAGTTTGCATGGCTTTACTTTTTATCATAAATGTTATATACGCCTCGTAAGCCTCCAGCGATTAATGATGTTTTACTGAAATGATTTGCAAATTCGAAAAAAGATGGCAATTTAGTTTGAACGTTAGTAATCTACATCTACATTATACCCAACGAAGGGTGTTTGGCAACGGGCGACTAATCACCAGCATGAATCACGCAACAGGATCTCCATAAAAATGCTTTAACATTTATGCAAAGGCAAAAATTTTTCTTAGTTCTTACACGCCAGTCTCCTTATGCACGAGAGACTTTTTTCTGCCAAGCGCTTTCGTTACCCCCAAAGTTCAAGCCAATTAAGGCGTTTAAAACTCAAGTGTATCCCTGTATTTGGGGATTGATAACCGAACCCGCGACTACTGGGTAACCAAGCGAGGTCTTACTATGCTTGAACAAACGTGAGCAAATTGGTAACTCCATTATTTACTAATTCGTCTTACACACGCTTCCTCTTCTGCGACCTTGACTCGGGTCAGGATTCTGACACATATTTCGGGTCTTATTCCCTCCGCTTACTACTTCCGACTCCTCGTCGGCCCCACCCAGGGTCGCCGAGGTTTCCTCGTCAACTTGCAAGTTTCCTCTCCCTCCCCGTCGCCCCCCCTCCCCGTTACCTCATTCCAGAAACATTTCTGCTGGGCGACGCGTCATCCTCGGGCCACAAACTCGTCGCCGTCACTCTCCCAACCCTCCCATTATACCCTTCCCCAAGGTCCCTCTCTCTTTTACCTCTTCAGAAAACCTCAACCCCTCTCACCCCCTTTAAATTTGCTTGCTATTCCGCCCAAATGAAAGCATTTCTAAGCTGCAACATCTCCTACTCATTCTCCCCCACGAACACTGTTTCTAAGAATCCCAAAAGGTTCTTGCGAGTGACTTCGACATGCATTTCGCCGCCCATTATTGGCCTTAGGGGTAAAAAGTGTCGAGTCCATAGGTAATCTACATCTACAAATTACCCTGCGAGCCACCTCTAGGGTGTTTGGCAGGGGGTGATCAATCACCAGCATGCAGCATGCATTTGGACTCCCACATGCACACCACACCGTCCAAGAAACGTCCCGTATAATAACAAACTATACTACTATATGCTGTTAGAAATAGAATATAGAATAGAAATTCAGAAACATGCAGTAAGTTTTACATAGGTTAGTAGGCTACACTACAAGTCATGCAATCTATTTACGCGTTCTATTGCTGCCGTTATAATCTCTTATTGATCGTGGAAAAAATGACATTCGGAATCTGTCTGTTCTGCAATCTATCTCTCTTATTTTATTTATATGATCTGATCTTCCGTAGTACGTTGGCGTCCGCAAGATATGGTTAACTTCGTCAGAAAAGACACTGCTCTTGAATTTATCTAAAAGGTTTAGTCTATTTTTCAATCTACGGTCCGACAGAGATTCCCATCCGAGTTTATCTAAGAGGTCAGTTACACTAACAAGACTATCGTAACGACCTTTCACATACCTGGCAGCTCTTCTTTGCACGCGTTCTAACTCTGTTATTAAGCCTTTTTCATGAGGGTCCCAAACACTGGCAGCGTATTCCAAATGTGGTCTAACGAGGGAAAAGTAGCTAATTTCTCTCACTTTGTCGTCGCACTTTCCTAATATTCTTTTGACAAAACCCATTTTACGATTAGCTTGACCGGTTATTTCTCGAATATGTTTATTCCACGATAGATCATTATTGAGTCTAACCCCTAGATATTTCACAGATTCAACTGCCTTTAACTGCGCGCCCCGAATGACATAGTTACGCTGTAGGGAGTTATTCTTCTTCCAGAAATTCATTACGACGCATTTTTCCAAATTTAATTCTAACTGCCAAGCATCGCACCAAGCTTGGATAGCAGCAAGGTCATTCGTTAGTTCATCTATATCTTTGCTGGAACGAATTTCTCTGTAAACTACAGCGTCGTCTGCAAATAATCGTAACTTACTCTGCACTATTTCGCCAATGTCGTTTATATAAAGAAGGAATAGGAGTGGGGCAATGACACTACCCTGAGGAACGCCAGAAGTCACTCTAACCTCATTGGAGACTGCACCGTCTAATACTACTCTTTGGACGCGGTCGCTCAAAAATTCTCTAATCCAGGAAATGACATCTTCGTCTAGACCATAAGATTTCAGTTTTAATATTAA
Source organism: Ischnura elegans (assembly GCF_921293095.1). Taxonomy (NCBI): domain Eukaryota; kingdom Metazoa; phylum Arthropoda; class Insecta; order Odonata; family Coenagrionidae; genus Ischnura; species Ischnura elegans. Next base: position 135,387,112 of record NC_060246.1, read on the forward strand.
CTTTCCGTGGGGTACTTTATCAAATGCCTTTTTGAAATCAAGAAAAATCGCGTCTACTGGAATGTTGTCTTCCCCGGAGACTAAAATATCGTGGGCGAAAAGCGCTAACTGAGTTTCGCACGATCTGCTTTTCCTGAATCCATGCTGATTTCCCATTAATAAGTTTTGCGCGTCTAGGTGTTTCATTACCGAGCTGACTACGATGTGTTCAATGACTTTGCAAGAGATGGACGTTAAAGATATCGGCCTGTAATTAGATGGCTGTTCCTTGTCTCCACTTTTAAATATAGGCGTTACATTAGCGATTTTCCAGTCATTAGGTACTTCGTGTTGCTTGATGGATTTACTGAATATTAACTGCAAGTAGGGGGCAAGTTCTGAGGCTAGTTCTTTATATACACGAGAAGGGATTTCGTCTGGACCAGGTGATTTATTTGGACTAAGCGATTTCAATATATTTTCTATTCCGAGCGTACTAATGTCAATAGCTGGCATCTTATGAATACAGGGATTGTCATCGGTCCCGGGTGAGTTTTCGGAAGGCTCCGTGAACACGCTCTTAAAGTAGGAATTTAATAAATTGGCTTTATCGTAACTGCTTGTCAACACATCTCCATTGTCGTTTCTCAGCGAACATACGGTAGATCGTTTACCTTGAACTTCCCTAACATATGACCAAAATGCTTTTGGGTTATCCTGTAACTGCTCTACTAGTGTTTTTCTTTTAAAATTCGTGAACGCATTCCTGAACGCTTCCTTCGTGGCGGCTTTAGTCATCCTATATTTTTTAATTATTAGCTCGCGTTCATTAGCGGATAAATCCGTGCTGACTTTTTTCATTTTAGCATGACACGCTCTCTGTCGCCTCAATGATTTTCTCACTTCGAATATAATCGGGCACGTATTCACATGCATAGGCTATGTAGGCCACCTGTTGTTTTCGCTTTATTCTGATTGCAATTTAACATTATGATCGTTAAAAGCAAAGCTTCATTCGAATATCTTGTTGGCATTTTAACCCAACTCATTCATTGCCGGCCTCGATAGCGGCGGGGTAAAGTCCTCACCTGTCAAACAGGAGGTCGCGGGTTGAAGTCCCGACTAGGTAGATTTCCCCTATCCACGGCATGGTTCTTTGTATACGTGCAATTGTTAAATTTGTTGAATACCCCGATATAAATGGCCGATAGGAGCTGTATTCGGTGGTTTGGGACTAAAATTAAAAAAATAATAATAATAAAAATAAGTTCGATCCATTTATATATATGATCTTCTGATTTTAATTATATTTTGTTCCAATATTGCACTAAAACCTTCAATGTATTAGCGACTGAGTTGTAGAGAGTGAAATCAGTTGAGTGCAATGCTGTATAATTAGTTACATAATGACGCGCGTAAGTAAGTATAATCTTCGAATTAAATTCAAGTAAGCTGATTGTTACGCAAAATTGTAGCTATTAGCTTATAATCGCTTAACTTATTAGTAGAGATGCGTGAAAATCGCAAATGCGACATAGATGCGATGACTGGACTTTTATGATATTTTTACGCAAATTTGCCTTTTCGACGGCAAATTTCGTACATTTTGTGCCGAGAGCAGTTTAAATGCTCCGCCGACACTCACCGCTTAATGCATGTGAGCAACTGGCCAGCTGCTAGTTGGTAGGGACTCTACGTGGCCGCGAACTACAAGTGGGCGCGGTCAAGCTACACTTCCGCCACTATATGTCTTATTCCTTAATTTATTATTGTTCTACAGCATAGTCATTTAAAATATTCTGTATTTTGTCATATAACTGTGTTTCACTTCATTTCATCGTCATCTACCTCATTATGAAAATAAAAAAATAGACGCTGCAAAATGCGGTAAACTGTTATTGAAAGTGCGATAAAATAAAAATGAAAGTGCGATTTTCACGTCTCTACTTATTAATTAGTCTCTTACAAGATTCGTCGTAATTGGCGTTCTGAATCCAACGTGTATAATTGATTGTGAGAGGAAGACGGAATTTTACCGCAAAGGATGGCGAAATTAGCCTACCTCAGTTCCTCCGCTGTTACATATGGAATCGTAAAATCTTTAAACGCGTCAAATATGTTCGGCCGGCGTCTCGGAGACAGAGGAACTAATTTTTGGCATCCACACATGACGAAAATGTGGCGTTTTGGACGGCTTCAGACGTCCAAATAATGTTCGACACATTGACGGAACCCATTCTCTTCGGCTCATTTCCTCCGATATACACACTGGAGTCGAGGCGTGAATGTGCTTTCCTTGTCAAGTCACCACCATGGGGACAACTGGGGACGGGAGTCTTGCCTCCGGTCCTCCTGCGAAAGAATGCACCTTCGCGGCAGATTCTCGGAGCCACCCGTAGAACTTCTCAGCCCCCTGTCCTCATTGAGCAAGAGGGAAGAGGCCGGAATGGATGTGTTAGGTCGTTTCGAAATGGGGAAGGCCCCAAAGGCAAAAAGGCCCCCTGCAGATTGGCGACTTTTTGGAGGCATTCTGGTTTACAGTGGGCCCCTTTCGGCATGGCCTGATGGGCTGTCACCCTTTGGGCGCTTTGAGGGTTGGAAAAGAAGAGGCTCTGAACTGAGAGGTATTTGAGAGATGTTTATCGCTAAAATGTCACAGCATAGCATCACACTCCAATAAATTACTGACCTGAAAATGTGATTGGATTTTGAAAAGTGCTGACAAATTAAAGCCCGTATATTTGATTTTTGAAATTGCGAGGCGATTAGCAACACCCTCCCCAAGAAAGAATATCACTAATCAAAACCTGCAAGCTCCTCATATTATTGTAATATAACTGCGGAATTACATTCATAATAAATTGATTCGATTTTATAACGATAGATTGATTAATGTAATGCTACTTGACGAAAGAGCAAAAGTTTCGAATGTGGCATGAAAGTTTAACGATATAAGTAAGGTGGAGTTCTCAAAAATGTTCTCTGCGGAGCATAATAATTCGGTGGAAGGAAACAATGTCAGTGAGCCCAGGGCTAGGAAATTGGCCCCTCTACCCGGCCTACATTACCGATAAACATCTTAACCAGCGTCCTTCTCTTTGGTCACGGTTTGAAAATACCTCCATAACACCTTTTATGTTGACTATTTACAAAATCAAATACGGAGATGTTATTGCGTAGATTTACTCAGCGCAATGCAGCTGTCTTCAGTTTTCGTAGAAAAATCTGTTTTATGTTAATGACATATGAAAAGAATTTACTGCTTGGATGAACAAGAACAGCGTTCCCGTAACGATTCACTATACAATGAGAGTTTAGATACAGATTCAGGTACGTTGGAATATTTGTATTTTAATTTTAATAGTTTAAAAAATACCCTCTTGTGACGCGCTTCTAGTCACCTTACCGCGCGGTTCACAATAATCTCCTCAATCTAATCACGTTTTTTAGTTTGTTTTGTACTTATATTTTATTTTTTGTGCGTTTAGTGTGCATTTTCAATATATTGCGCCAAATGCAAACAAAGAAAAGGAACGATCTACTATTGCAAAATATGCGGTGACACACCTGACACCAGAGGCGGATCTGGGTTGGACCAAACCGGTGGTCTGCGGAATTCCCCTGGGATAAAGGGGGGTTCGGGGACATTGTAAATTTGGGATTTTCAAGCATTGTCCTTATATACAGACCATGAACCATGCATTCCAGACTCAAAAACTGCTGTTTTTGTGTAATTCTTTGATAAAGAAAGACACCACTGTGCACATGTGGCAGGTTGTTTTGTTTGTAAAAGTTTTATGGTGGTCACCTACTTCTACATACCACCCCGCAAGCTGCCTCCATAAGCGCGTGGCAAGGGGTGTTATGAAATCTCAAGTAGAAACTCGAGAATTGATATTCTCACTTTTCATTGCATTTTTTCTTACGAAATTCATTTTTTTTACTAATTTTTGAGAGCCAGAATAGTGTCAAAATCCATTTTCGGTCATGCAACTTCCTAAAATTTTCCGAGGGAGCCGAACCTTCGGTGAGGGGGGGCACATTATGAGTTCCAGCTGAGGGCCCCCAATCATCCCAGACCGCCCCTTGTCTTCATCTACATAATAACCTGCGAGCCACCTCTAGGGTGCTTGGCAGGGGGTGATCAATCACCAACCTGCAGCATACAAAATGACCGGCGCATGCACACATGCGCACGGTCATAGAAATATTATGCATAATAGCAAAATATGCGTGCTTATTTATGCAAAGACAAAACTTTCCAAAACGGTTAAAAAAACGGGGAAAAATATGCAATGAGTCGTCATAGCGAGTGAGGCCATTAATACTTATTATTGACCGGGACGCCCGCGTCGTTGCTATCCTTAATTGTACTAGGAAAGAATGACATTTTCAATCTCTATGTTTCTAGCAGTCCGTTTCCTTTATTTTCTTCTCGTGATTACGTCTACCATCGGTAAACAAAGTATATGTTTTACCTAATTGTGGCTGGCAGGGCATCTTGTAAATGTAGATTTGATGGACTTGGCATTGTGGCGAGGGAGGGAAAGCAGGGAGTGGACGGTCACAACGAAGGGAGGGGCTGAGGGCGCGGGGGAAGGGGAGACGAGGCGGGCGTGAGGGGTCAAACAAGAGGACAGGCGTCTTGGAACTTCGTGATGCGGCCAAGCTTTGTCACGGGCAGCGTCCGTGGGGAGGAGGAGGTGGGAGGAGGTAGCTGGCCGAGGTCGGTCGAGGGAGGGGACAAGACAATGGGGTGCCAATGGACACGCTGCACGTCGAAGCACGTGGGAATCGGGGAGAGAAGTTAGTGCCTCTTGACTTATCGGAAGGAATAGATTCTCGAATTCTAGTATCATCCTCTGTCCCGAGACTTATCTACCGTTATTTTTGGTCTGATGTTTTCTGGTTAATTATATCTAAAAAACAGGATTATTAGCGATTTCTGTGAATCATGCTTCTGTGTGATGCAGACACCTGACAAGAAGTTTCAATAACGATATTTCACTTAGCCAAGTGGTAAAAAATTCAAACGTCGATGCATTGTATACAATACGCCAGGACCGAGGAGGGTATAAGGACCAAAAGTGGCGAAGAATTCACAAATAAAACTATAAGTATTTGTAAACTAAACTATTGATCGTAACCGGTAATTATTAGTGTGGAATTAACAGCAAAATACACAACGGGTTTCGACGTTTGTACGTTATGATCATGTGCAGACTTATGCAGGGGCGAATGCAGGATTTCCTTCTGGGGGGGGGGGAGGGCACAAGCAAGGCCGTACCCAGGATTTTGTTCATGAGGGGGCACAAAGGTACCTCGTAATCCAAAACGAGAGCTATGATAATGGGACCGTACTAAAAATATTGCATATTTTTTAAGGGCTCGGGGGGTCGAGGGGCACGCACTCCCGTGCCCTCCCCTGGATCCGCGTATGGACCGATGTATTTTGTTTCAGGAATAAAATTGCGAAAATTGCTGTTGCTATTCATTGTGAAATACGCAATTGACCTTATCCTTCGTTAATGTTTAAGCATAAAACTAGCACTCAATTAGGGGTAGGGGTATGTGCGTTTAGTATCAATTTAGTATGGTGGAATTCAGGTGAGTTTGGTCGTTCTTAGAAAAAACATCACTGGCATTAAAAGTGGATCGCAATTTAAGCCTTTTTTTCGATTTGGTGGTAGGGTGAGTAATTTTTTTTAATTTCTAACCCATGAAAATATTTCCTACTTATTGACCTCAACTACATACACAGGAAAAGGAGGAAGATGGAGGATAATGGACTTTAACGCCAGCAGGAGCCCCTGATTACCTTCGATAATAATTATGGGAAAAAAACACCTTTGCCCTCGTGAGGCACTTCCTACCTACGTGGAAACTGCGGACTTCGGAAAAGCAAGCGACTATGTCACCGGACGGTCGAAGAGACTGCAGAAGATCATCCACGTTATGTGTGGGTTACTTCATATGAAGAGAGGTGATTTATGTTTGAATTGTATCTAAGTTTGGGTTTTGTAAGGAGTTTTGTAAGGACTGATAATTTAAAAACCTTGTTAAATTATATTATAAATTTAATTATAAATTAAATATATTATAAATTTAATTTAATTATAAAAACCTTTGATCGACTGTGAAGATTATTCTTTCATCATAGCAAGATCTACTGTACTGAATGGGTTAACCTAACCGTAGCAGAACATGTAACGATGGAGTGTCGAACCGTTCAGATTCAGCCATTACCCTGATCAATTTTTCTTCGTAATATCCTTGTCATGTTACCTGTGCAGCAGTGGTTTCTATTTTTATAGACGGTGATGACGAGAGGCATCTTAAAACTTCTTTGACTCGCAGGAGAACCTTCTTAACAACCCTCTCTTTTTGTGCGTGGAGATCCGTGAAATTCGCGGGACGCGATATCGTGAAATAACGTGAAATACCGCGAAATCGGTGAACTTCGCCTTTTTCGTGAATTTTACGTGAATTAGCGAAAAATAAATGCAATGAGACATAATAGATTAAAGCCTAAAGCTTCATTGTTTAATGCTGCTGACGTTCATTCGCTCTATCTCATAATGATTCAAAGGTCAATTGGCTTGTTTTGTCTCGCGCATGTCGCATTCGCGTAACGTCTCGCACTGCGGTGATGTCTCCGCCGGAACTTGAGAACACCCTCTCTCTTCGATTCACATTTATCAATCCTAAAATTCTCGGAAATATCTGGAATGACGCGCTTTCTCTCTTGAAGAATTTGACGTTCTCAATCAATAAAGTGCTGAAAGAAATTTAACACGGCTGCCGAAGAGCGGAAATATAAGGCCGCTTTCAGACGAGCCGACTTTTTGACGGTCGCCGTACTTTCAAATAATCATAGGTCTCTATGGGTGCCTTCAAATGAGTCGAATCGCGCCGTTACCGGGTTGACGCCGTCGACGGCCGCTGCGGCGCACATTTCAATCCGGCCCGACGGTGCATCGTCTTCGGTGTGAAATACACACAGTGCTACATTGAAGCCACTTTCAGACGAAACGTCTTTTCGCCGGCTGCCGTTCACGACAACCGCCGTGAAATTTAGGCTGCTTTTAGACGAGGCGACTCTCGGCGTCGTGCCGTGAACGGCAGCCGGCGAAAAGTCGTTTTGTCAGCAAGCGGCTTCCTGTCTTTAAAAAAAGCAATGGATTAATTGAAAATTCGGATCAATCTCTGTACCTCACTGCGGCGAATAACTGGAGCCATTTAAAGACATCAAAGTCGCAAGATTGAATTTAAAGTTTGCAACGAAAATAAAAAACATAAGCCTGCCGTTACCCTTCCACACGCGACAACCTTCTTTTAGGAGATAGGCTCTGCACAACGCCGTAGGCTTTCGCCAATACCGTACTGCCGTATTTCGGATTGCTTGGTATCTAAAGCCGCATTTACGCCGGAGTTAACACTTGTCTCAAACAAAAGTTCCAAGTATCTCAAAAAGCGCGCTTTAGTAGATGAAACATTTCGCTGTTGCAAACAGTTTTTCACGGATCGTGTTTGAAACAGAAATTTTTGTTTCCACCTGAAGTCGGTAAAGATCAAAGGGTGCTGCAAACTTTTGTTTGAAACGCTAGTTTCGGCAACCATGTGACGTTGAAACATGAAACAGAAACATTTCCCCCGCTACCCCTCCGCAATTCCACCTCCACTACCACTCACGGGATCACTCGTCGCGCCATGTTGTCATCAGGGCAGTGATCAAGGTCGAAAGCGTTTAAAACATTTTCATGAAACATGGAAATAAAAGCCATGAAACAAAAATTTCAAACTTTTGTTTGAAACAACTTTTTCAAACAAGTGTTTTAAAAATTTTTTGAAACATTTTGTTTGAAACTCCGGTGTAAACGCGGCTTAATTGGAATTCCCACTTTTGCGTCTCTTGTTTTTTTGTGTTATTATTAGATCTAATTATAGTATCATCGAAATGCAAACTTAGTTATTTAATTCTAGGGTAACGAACTTTAACACTAACTGGATCCCCTGATCAGAAAAAATAACAGTTATTGAAAATGAAAAACACCTTTGCCCTTGTTAGGCACACGTCATGATCGAGGGAAGTGCGTTTCGAAATAGAATAGTCCCCCTGATACTGCACGCTGATTTTTTTTACGCGTTACATTTTAAACGGCGTCTTGACGCTTGATAAAGTTAAAGGGTTAGACTGACTCTTTAAAGGTTATTTTCTGTCGTGGAAAATCGATGTCTAGTTTTCATTTATTCTTAAAGTGGATCCACGGTTCCCGAAAGTGTTGTGCTTTAAAACCTTAAGGAGGGAGGAGAGCAAGTTGGGCGGATTTGGAGTTATTTAAGCTCTCTTCCCTTCTCCATTCTCTTCTGGGGGTTTCAAGTCTTCACGGAGAAAATAAAAGATTTCCTACCTATGGCGAGGAGGGCTGGATATAACCGTTGTGGGAGTGGTATGAGTGGTATCATGAGTGCTCCGAGGGGTGGGGGAAGTGACCCCACGTGAGCTAGTGGAACATGCCAGGATAAAAAGGGACTGGCGAAACTTGGGTCGAGATCATGAAATGGCACCAGGAAAAATTGGGCAATGGAATATAAAAATAAGGGCTGGTTGGAACATTTGGGATTGCGGTATTTGCAGAGCATGCCTTGATACAACTTACCGATTGCGATTGAGGGCCAGTTTCACCAAGAACGATAACATTCTTCGTTGACTGAGTTTTCGAAAACTCGGTTAAAATTATTAAATCAATAATCTGACGCAGTGGCGTAACTATGGGGGATGAGGTGATATATCCGCCCAAAAGCCCAAGAGGAATAAAAAAATATTTAAAACTATCGTATAGTTTCAACTACCGTCCGATTTCATTAACATCGTTTATAGGCAAGATACTTGAGCCTATCGTCGTTAGCAATATCATGACTTTCTTGGACAGACGTAACTTCCTCAATGACTGTCAGCATGGATTCCGAAAAGGTAGATCATGCGAAATACAGCTCGCGCTCTTCACGACACGTCGCGACGTTATAAATCTGGTGAATCGAAAAGACAAGTTGACGCACTATTTCTAGATACTAAGAAAGCTTTCGATACTGTACCTCACAACAAACTTTTATACAAATTAGAGTCATGCAGATTAAATGAAACAGTTGTAAACTGGATCCGCGACTTTATCAGAGATCGTAAACAAAAAGTAGTTCTTGACGGAATTAGCTCTGATGTTGTAAAAGTTTCATCAGGTAGGTATTCCACAAGGAAGCGTAATCGGCCCCCTGTTGTTCATTATATACATTAATGATCTCTGCTCCCGCAGTAAAATACGTTTATTTGCTGACGAAGCTGTCATCTATCGCGAAATTAGTGATCACTCTGATTATGAAATTCTATCATCTGACTTAAACAACGTTCATTTGTGGAGCCAAGAGTGGGGACTCGAACTTATCTGAGCAAATGCATGGCGGTACATTTCTTGCGGAATTCGTCCAACTCAAACCATGTTTATGCAGTGGATGGCATTAACATAAAGGCAACAGACGAAGTGAAGTACTTGGGAGTTACGATAACCTCGAACCTCACGTGGGGAACACATATAAAGAATATTTGCGGCATAGCCCTGAAGAAATTAGGATTCGTCAAGCGTATTGTGGGAAGATTTTCGGATGAGAAAGTAAAAGAAAGGTGCTATTTCGCACTCGTCCGACCGCACCTTGAATATGCAGCGAGCGTATGGGATCCGGTGCAGAAAGACTTAATCCGCGAACTGAATAAAATACAAAGGAAGGCTGCGCGTTTCGTCAGAAACTGCTACGGGCGTACAGACAGTATTACCCAGATGTTAAGCGAATTAGGCTGGGAGCCGTAGGAGACTCGGGGGCTGCGCGCTAGGCTTAGATTGCTTGAACAATTGAGAATGGATATCTTTAAGAGCGACACAGAGAACATGCAGGAAACGGACGACGAAAATCTGTAATCTGAAATTTTTTAAAATGTATTGCTTTCCTGAATCCTGAATTAATATCTATTTTTCCGATTTCATGAATATCTATTTTAGTTGATGCTATACTAGATTTCTCTCCAAAAGATACCAAACACTTTACCATATTCCCGCTTCCGAGAGAATAAAACGATTCAAGTGAATCGCTTCTAAGGAAAATAGCAATGTAGTAATTCACATTATATAGGTACATAAGATGTTCAAGGATGTCAAGCATACAAATTCTTCGAGGCTTTATCTTTTTTGCTAAGTGCATCCACTGAGTTTGGTTTTTCGGGGGAAACAAACAATTTTCTGAGGAAATATGTGAAATTTAGAACTTCAATTACGCGGTAAATAATAAAAAATCGAATGGAAAACCTAATTGACTTATGAAGGATTCTGGATTATTATAGCTATATCATCTGCATTATCATAACCATAGTGACGGCAGGGACCAATGTTTTGACTCTTTACCCAAGGCCAAAGAGAGTGTCAGCGGAATATTTATTCACCCTGGATGTGCACAAATCGATTGGCACCCGTCGTCCGCGCATTCGCAAACTCCTAGTCTGCGAAGGGGGGACAAAATGGGTTGATGTTGGATTAGGGAAGGAAGGACAATGGGTTAAAGAGGGTAAATTCCTTCTTGGGGTAGTCGAGGTAAAGGGACGGACACCACGCGGGGCGCTGCGTGAATGGAAGGGAAGGAGCGTGGGGGAGGATGGAGGGAGGGAGGAAGTGAGGCCGAAGCATACGGGGATTGCTGCGGTCGGTCTGAGTTGTAACAGGACGAGATTTATTCACCGCCGGCGTTTAATCACGCTTGATTGATGCCGATTCGCCGCTGCGATTTTGGGCCCCGCAGGGTCAGATCGTGATGGGCCACCCGCCTCGCTTCATTTGTGTGTTTCGGGCGGGGGAGGAGGGGAGGGGGACACAGGGGCGCGGCGGGGGGTCGAAAGAAATCTGTGCTGAGGCCTCAGGCAGGGGGTGGGAGGAAGGGGTGGGGATAAATAAAGAAGGCCAGAAATGGGGGAGGGGAATATACAGAGAGACAGAGAGAGAAGGAGTGGTTGTTCAGGGGGTTGGGGGTGTGAGGGAAGTGAAGAGATTCCATGGAGACGGGCACGGAAAAGAATATAGTCAGAATACGGAATGTGCCCAATCGACTTCGAAGTTGTATCTCCAATTTTGCGGAGGTGTACGGGGCTATTCTTGAATATACCGGTAAAATCAATGGTTCACGGGATCACTTTTTTATTTTCAAACCACCGGACACAGCTCTTATTGGCCATTTTATACCGGGGTATTAAAAAAATGTAACAAGTAAACGTACACGAACAACCATGTCCTGGACCTGGGAAACCTACCCAGGTGGGACGTTACCCGCCGTTACCGAGGCCGGCAATATGTCAGTTGGCACGATAGAATGAAAAATTACCTTTGTTATATTCAACGCATTATTTATTGAAAACTCTACCGGTTTCGACCTTTTTAGGCCATTATCAAGAGCCAGTAGAATTCTGCAACCCACCGAATTCTGTTACCACTTGATAATGAACTGAAAAGGTCGAAACCGGTAGATTATTTAATGTGTGGAATATAAAAAAGTATATTTTTGATTCTATATTACCGGTAAATATTACAACATTTATTCATAAAAGTCAACTTAAAATTAAGCGATTCAAAGTTTTATAATGAATTATCATTAAAGGTGTCTTACCGCTAATAGTAGGATAGAGTATTGCCAATCACACCGACTGCACCTCTTAGCCAAATTCAGCTTCCTTCATCATCTACCAGCAAAGCCGATTCATTTCATGGTATCTAAATATCCCCTCCTTTTACTTCCCTCCTTAAAAGTCATTCTTCCCTCAAATACTGTATTCAGTAACTCGCCATTGATAAACTTTATAATTTGAATTGAAATAAAAGTTGGCGAAAATTAAAGATAGTGGAACAACTGATTAGATATGAAAACCCATATTTTTAAAAATCTAAATGAGTGCCTAACTCTTTAATTCTGTAGATAATTGTCTAATAATTATTAATTGGGATTTTTTTCATCATAAATGTAGTATAATTTGAACGAGACAGTGAAAACCCCCTCCCAAAGTATCCCTGATTTGTGAGGGGCGATTTATAGTGTACAACAGATAAGCACCATTTGATATGATCGCGTTTTTCAGGGGTCTTCAAAATTTTCCTGTTTTTTTTTTCTTTACGTTTCGACAAGTCCCATAAGATGAAAGCTTTCGAGAGATATTCTGCCGTTAATATTTGCTTAGCTTGAGCTCTACCATGAACTAATGTATCGGTGATTAGAGATCAGAAAAATCAGAGAACCAATAATGAGGAGAATCCGTATGTATGCATTTCCTGCTTGTTTTTTCTTCATGTACTCATTTTTCGAACGAAAGAGTAAATGCGGTACCGACAAGGATTAGAATCGCAGTAGGTTTGAGGTAAGGAAGAGGAAGTTATAAACTTAAAGAATTTATTATCCGCATTTCACTTTTTATATCACCTATAATATTTAACGATGTCATTTTATGCCTCGGTTACGAGCCCAGTATAGATATTTCATTGGTTTGCAAGCTGTGCAAAACCCTCATTTCCCTTTTTTCCATACATATATATTCAAATTTTTGTTACAAGAGACTAAGAATGAATAGCTATGTTTCTTTATTTCATGCGTAGATCTTACTTGAAACCTTATTTCCAATAAAAATGTGAAATTCGTGTGATTAAAAAATGGAAACAAAAATAAGGCGCCAATTACTAACATTGAAACAATTTGAATTAATAAATTTTGGCGAGTATGAGAGATTATCACGTGAACCAGTATGGTTAATGGGTTATGATAAATATTGTATATGTGTAATCCATAACAGACCACTGCTGTGATACTCTAGTGCTAGTCTAGCGGCATCATAATTTTTAATTCGAAAATTATCTAATTTTAATAATGGGAGGATCTTCCTCTGCAACGACGATTTCAATGTTAGGGGGGGGTCAGTATTTCATTGGTCTAACCAAAGCCACGCCCACCCCTACGTTGGTGACTTTAACGATGGAAGTTCCTGTAATTCCCTAATAGTGGGTGTGGTATCGTATGCGAGCGCGAACTACTTGTATTACTTGCCCATCGGAATGGAAGAAAAAACTTTCAATGGCTTGCCAAGTAGGAAATTTACAAAAAGATTTTAGCTACCCTGTGTTCAGCCGACTTCAGTACGAGCTGGTAAATTGATGATTCCGTGATTTAACAAAGATATTTTATTCGTAATAATGATTTTTATGCCTTTATTATCTGTTTAATGAGTTTTCGAAGGGTTCCATTATTACAGCTGATTTTCAGAAGTTGGAATATATCTAAATAACTGAATTTATTTTCGAAAGAGGCCAAAATTAGTGAGAAAAGGACTGTTACTGGAGGAAGAATGGTAGTTAGTGCTACTGAAGACTTTTATGGGATTCAGTCAACTAGGGGTACATTTGCACAAGATTTAAAAAAAATATCAAGTTAAGTTCATATTTTTGTTTCTTTTATTATGCTATTCATTAAATGTTGCAATCAAAGAAGAGATTATTTGCATGAAATAAGCAAAAGCTATATTTTCCCCGGAATTTGGTTGCATAGAGTTTATTTTCACTTTAACGTAACTATATGCGTGTCTGGACTGGAAGCTTAGAAAAAAGGACTTTTTGCCACAATTTAAAGAAAGGTAGAGTATGGAAATGACTGCCCCATTTTATACTCATCCAGCGTGCATGCTATTATTTATTTTTTATTTATTTATCACATCCCCCGTAAACAGCACATAACGGCCTTTTACAACGAAGGTTTCCAATATGAACAAAGTACAACACAAACATCCATGCCCTGGATAGGGACCTACCCAGGCGGGATTCGAACCCACGACCTACGGTTTGGCAGGCGAGGACTTTACCCCACCGCCACCAAGGCCGGCTATTTTTTAATATGAATATATGTCTTAGCAAAGGTTTTAGTAACTCTGCTTTATGTAAAAAAAATAGCCTCTACTGCAAGAGCGAGTTTTATGTAATGATCAGAATATTCTGTTCTGAGTTTGGTGGCGGTGACTTAATGAACTGAAACGCGCAGTGCACAATGAATCTCCTTTGTTTCGTGGAAAAAGGCTGGGTGTTTGAGTATCATCTAGAGCACTGTCACGAACGACGCCCACAACTTTCAAAAATTGATACTTATGCCACGAATCTGGCGGGCTCGAAACATATCACGGGCCCATTACGAGAGTTAAACCGCAGTACTGCTTGCGCATGGACCTATGTATTTTGCTGACTGCGAAAGAAGGAAATGATTCTGTGCCTATGATTTCCTAACGGACGGTAGATGCTCTATTTTGTCTATTGTGGTCTGTGCAGCTGACGGCAAAGGGGTTGAAGTCGACGTCGGATATCGGTGGCGGCACTGCCTTACCATCCCTTGATGAGAAGACACCGTCCGTGACGGGACCGAATTTTCGTCTCCGATGTTTCAAAAACCTCGCAGGGCGGCGATTCCGTGGTGAGATAAAGGAGAGTGGAGTAGGCGGAGGCGAGATGGAATGACATCAAGAGGCCGGAAAGGGATCGTGGACTCTTGTCGTAACCAAAGGGCTGAGTTATCTCGTCGTCCTGATCCGCTTGCGGGTGGTCTATCCGCCAGAGTGGACGAGGTGCTTTGAAGGATTGGAATTTAACGGAGGAAGGAAGGCGGTCGAGAGAATGCTATGGCGTGGATGGGTGGGAAAAACAGTTGTTTCACCTGTATCAACGGCATGGCAAAAACATATAGCAATGATTTGAACTTATCGACATTTGGCTCTTACTTCAGTTATTTCATATAGTGTATTCTTCATAAAACCACAATCCCTTTAACGTATATCATCTGTATATGATAAAAAAAGAGTTCGGTAAACAGCTGCAGCAAACCATTTTCTGGATGGTTGATCAATGTTTATATTCCTTTTTTCATTGTTAGGGCTTTCTCTTTCATCGCTGATTATAAAGACGATAAAACTTTCCAATACCTTGATAAGCCCCAAAATGGACATTGTAAACACAAAACTGTATGAATAGATATACGGATTAATAGATTTTAGAACTTTTAAAATCACTCTAATAAGTCACACAGCAACCACTAAATTACCTTTGGGAAATATGCCCGCCTTACGGCAGTTTTATAATTTGAAGGCTAAATTTCGGGTTCAATATTACTTTACAGCGCGATATGAGTACAGAAATAATTCATTTCCTGTCAAATAATACCAATGCAGTTGACTATAATGCTAAGAACTCCGCTGGCGAGACAGGAAAAATGACTAAACTTTCATCTATTGCTCAAAGATATGTCGAAAAGGTTTGTTTTGAAAAATAAAGAAATAACTAGCAATCCGCGTGACGTCACGACTTTATCAGTCCTTAGAACTAGATTTCAATAACATTTATGAAGCATTCCGAAGACTAAATATCGCAAGTGTAAAGCCTCGACGATGTTCAAACTTTTCCTACTGCAAACGTAATTGCATCCAGCGTTGCGTTCAGGATTCGCTTTCATCGCTCGCATTCATAACTTTGTAATTCGTTCTTTGAATTCCACCAATTAAGGGCACTTATCGATTCAATTTCAGGAGAAATAATTTGGAATTTTCGTTCGCTTCGAGAGATTGTTTTCACCCCTGCCGATGAGGAGAACGCCTTTTGTTTAACGCATTGAGAACCACGCATTTCTATCCGTGAAACCACACAGATGGTCATCATTAAAATCTTCGCAGGAAAACAAAAGGAGACGCAGAGAATCGGAGGAACAAAGAAGGAGGACATCAACAACATGGAACTTATTTTTCGGGCACGGATAAAAACCAATTATCGCACCGCGACCCCCTGCTGTGCCCACCGCAGCACGGAACAAAAGGAAAGTGCTGCCATGGCGGATAGGTAGACAAGGGAGAGATTGTGGCTGAGAATAAATGCTTCTAAAACGTAATGGAGGCGCTCCGTGGGAGATCTTTACCCCTTGGGGAGTGTGGGTAAGGCCCCCGAGTCTTCTCTCTGCCATCGAAGTAGAGGTGGGGAGAGCGGATGGTTAGTGGAGACGACGGAGAACCATCGGACTCCCCCGGACGGCGTAATGGATCTTGACATACCGAGGCCTTTAACTAAAGCCTTGCGAAGGAGGAATAAGGCTACTACAGAAAGGATTGTCATTTTTAATTGTAATCAGAAATCTTGGGTGGACAAAAGAGGTAGTGATAGATGGGTAAAGGAAAATGCAGGAAGAAATGAGGTGAGAGAAAGGGGTGTGATGGACTTGGTAGAGAAATGAGCTATTGATCAGAGAGTACCAGGATAAAAAACATCTATGACACACCTCAGTATGATACAAAGAAAAAATTCCTAATGCTATTTTCTGTTTATAGTGAGATGCATTAATCCCGTTTGGCTCATCTAAAACAAGAAAACCAATAATAATGGCGTGAAGATAAATATTTTTCAATATCACTTTCAATGAAAACCTCTCTATACCCATGACCGATTTATCAATCCCAGGGGTGAAAACTTCACTCTAGACTTTGAGAAAGATGTTAGCTAGAGCCTATAAATACTAACTAATTGAATGCATATAAACATATATATAGAAAAAAATGCGAGATGTGGGGTACTCAATAAAAGTTCTACTAATAAGTACAGAAAATGAATAGTTTGACCCCTTTTCATAATACCTTCTACAAGAGACATTCTAAACTCAAATTGGGCACAAACGACGGAATTATGATTCATTTGATGAAGCCTACAGCGCACTAAAATTGGATGATATTATTAATATTATTATTATTATAGTATTCTACCGATTAAGGTAGGTTTCCGTGGAGTACTAAAGAAATAATCTGAGAGCCTCCCTTTCCTTCTAGCACTGCCTTCTTCACTTCACTGTAAGGTCTACTCCCTTTTAATCTATCTAAAAATCATATCCTCTTCCTTCCCATCCTTCGTTTACCTAACATTCTACCCCCTAACACTGTCTTCAACATCCCCACCCCGCTAAGTACTCGCTGCATCCAAACCTTCTGTCTCCTCCAATAAGGATATCAAAACGTTATGAAACTATATCTACACAGAAGGGACTATTACAAATTTCAGATTTATTTAGTGATTCATAGCCAACCTAGCCAAGAAATGATGAATAAATTGATATAAACGAGTGTGAACGGTACCATTATGAGAGAAATGATAGCCAATATAAACTATCTCGTGTCCTTTCTGATGCGTACCTGAGGATCATTATTTTTTATTTATAGCAATTACTCCTTAGAACAGCACATTGATGCCTTTAAAGCGGAGGTTTCAACACTTAACAATGGACAATCACACGGATCCATGCGTAGCCACCGAGAGACATGGCTACATGGCATGTCTCTCGGTGGCTACGATCCATGCCGTGGATTGGGGCAATCTATCCAGGGGCCGTATTCTGTAACTCCCTCGTCGGTAGCCGTACCGACAGCAAAAAGGTGTCGGTACGGCCACCGACTAGTGGGTTTCATGTGGTTTCATGATGCGCATTGTACGTTTTATTTTGTTTTTACCTCATCACCGAGTAAATAATGAGGTTTGCTGCAATGTTCTCTTTTTCTCCTTCTTCGAATACGCCTCTATAATTCACTGTGACGTCTATATTGATTACCTTGACAGAAATATAAGATATTGGTTAATAAAAATGCGGTTTGCTATCATATAATGACTTTCTCTCATTTATGTTACCACTTTCGCTCGCTTGTGATAGGATTTATTTCTCTCTATCATCATTTATTTGCTCCTTTTACACAAAAAAGATATTTTTGATTAAATATGAGTTTTGTCGCAATGTTATCACTTTATCTCACTCTGAAAAGGCAACTATTATTTCACTCAATCATCATTTGGCGTTTCTCTCGGCATAGAAATAAGACCTTTTTATTTAAGTATGAAGTTTGCCACAACGGTATCAGTTTCTTTCATTTGTAACAGGCAATTATATTTCATTTTATCGTCAGCCATTGTTTCCCTTGACGATAAAAGAAGATATTTGTTAATAAGTATGAGGTTTGCCGCAATATTATCATTTTCTCTCACTTGGAATGCGCAACTTAAACATATGTATTTCACCCAATCACAATTTCTTTACTTCCTCGTCATTACACTTCTTTTAATTACACCCAGCTCCATATTTTTATAACAATTTCCTAACTTGTTCCTCTAATATTACATTTACATTTGCTTTTGAATCCTACGTTCACGTTCCATGGTATGTTATTTTCGTCTGGTACTGTGGCAATGGCATAACCTTCCGTTGGTAACATTCAGACGGAACTTACTCAATGACAACTATATTACCAAATCATGAATAAATAGCAATATACGGAACCAATATATAAAAAAGAAACTACGATCTCAAGGATAGTTTCAATAATTCATTCCAGCAACAACAATCTCCATCACATACAAACTTTATTGTGATGTTGTAATATTGTTTCCTTCGATTCTGTAGGTACAGCATTACTACCACACATTATATAAGCATTGTTAACAACTTATCCAATATCGATTATCTTAATCTAGCAATAAGTCGTAATTTCCGCAAATAAAAAGATTGATAATAACGACAACAAACTGTGCCAATGAGTCTTCACTTGTTTTTACCCTTCTTTCATTGGTGGTAATACGTTAGATGACTTCTACCTTCGGATATATTCGGATTTTCCCTGTTTGGGAAGGAAGGGGAGCCGTACCGACTGGTTTGAAACCGACGACCTTACAGAATCGCTGAAAGTGCCGTCGTCGGTACGGAAACCGTTGTCGGTACGGAATGATGTCCAGTCGGTGGGCTTGAAAGGGAAACCGATCGGTGCGGTACCGACGAAATACAAAATACGGCCCCAGACTGGACTCGAACCCGTGACCTTCGGTGCAGGCGAGGACTTATCCCAGCCGACACCGCTGCCGGCAATCAAATCCGGTCAATCCAAAAATCCGATTTGTAGAAAAAAATGGCGAAAAAGAAATGTAACGGAACACTGCGTTTTGTAAGCATTAGCCGTGGATCATGGATGAAGACACATTGGAATAGAAATTACATGAACATGAGGAAAAGAAGATCCGGAAAAGAATTCGTAGTAACTTGAGAAAAATCAAGTGAATTTTAATGGTGTGAGCGGAAGTTTGCAATGAGTTCCTTGAAGATTTAAAAATGGCGCCCATTCCACATTTCTTTTCATACGCACCCGAGACGCGTTAAATTAACTTTTTATTATTATTTCAATAAACCAGCCTTTCGCTTATAAGCAAAGGGGAGCGAGATCGGCCCCCATGCCGGCCTTATAGTTACTTATTCCAATGGCTTCTATGCGCTCGGAAAAGCTAGTTTTTCGTAAGGTGGGTACCCAATATTTTCGTCACTATTTTTTTGCTAGCAAATATTCAACCATACCTTTGAGTATCTAATCACTACCCGCAAATCAAAGCGTAGAGTAAGCGCAAGTGGAGAATCCAAGATGCGTGTGTACGAAGCCAAGACCTTGGCTCGTATCTCTGTAGAGTGTCCAAAATGCGGCGCGCCAGTCGTCTCAGCGGACACTTCCTTGTCGTGGCGGTCGTGTCCGGGAGTTGAGGATGCTAGAGAGGAGGGGGTGGGACTTGAGGGGCAAGGTGGGGTCCTTGGGCAGGTGCGTGGACCCCCGCGAATTCCTCTTCGTGTGAGCCGAAGGGCGCGGAGGGGGTGAAGGGGGGCGTGGGAGGAGGAGGAGGAAGTCGGATGGGTGGGGGGGACTCCGTGGCACACTTCAAGGTGCGCGTGCAACGCAGGAGGGGGAGGGAGGGGAAGATGCGATCCACGGTTGGGCGGAAGAGGTTTGAAGGGAGGTCGCGGCTCGTTCGGACGGCTCTCGTCAGGCCTTGGCGGGGTTCATTGCGACCCCTCACGGTCGGCTGGCTGAGAATTGAATTAGGAACTGAAAACATAGCCAAGGTCCCTTCCACCGGGTACTGGTCGGTCAACATTGAATGTGACTCCGGCTCGGTAGTGTAACCGGAACCACCAATAGTAATTTGGTGGAGATATTCCGACGAATCGTTTAGGAATTTCGGATTTTTCTGGCTTTTAATCAGAGGCAACATCCGCTAATCGTACAGTGCGCCATCAAGAATTCATTCGAGCCTGATTTAAACCAGTGACCTATTGATATCCGAAGAATACCTCTACGGTCCACCGCTCTACAAACTGAGCAATCGAAGGAGTTCATCTACATCTACATCTACATAATACCCCGCAAGCCGCCTAAAAGGCGTGTGGCAGGGGGTGTTAGGACACCAGCCGTTTACAGCAAAAAATAAAATAAAATAAAGTGCTCAAACGAAGTTGGGACTAGCGTTTATTAAAGTCCTTTATGGTTCGGGGGAAAAACGATTTCGCGTATCTATCCGTTCGGCAAAACATCTCTCTTAATTTATCACTTCTATCGGACCTGGAAATATAGTGTGGCTCTAATATTATGTTCTCTGTGTCGCTCTTAAAGATATCCATTCTCAATTGTTCAAGCAATCTAAGCCTAGCGCGCAGCCTCCGAGTCTCCAACGGCTCCCAGCCTAATTCGCTTAACATCAGGGTAACACTGTCTGTACGCCCGTAGCAGTTTTTGACGAAACGCGCAGCCTTCCTTTGAATTTTATTCAGTTCGCGGATTAAAAAGATGGCTGAGAAAATTTTTATGAAAATAGAAAGTCGTAGGTACACATGCTTCGATGCTCGCCATAGATATCTCGATCATTTTCAGTCGACCATATTATTAATCCATCTATTAAATCGTAATGATATATTTGGTATAGGTACCATTTCTAAGAGCGTAAAACTTGGGGCGGTCCTTCATAACATTCGCTTTATTGCATACATCGGTTGTAATGAAAATAAAATGCACGTTTGCCAATATTTCAGAGTAATTATAACAAGAGAGTTCCATAATCGCTCAATTGCATTAGAACTATGGGAAAATGAGAAGGAACTTATAAATCAATTTCAATAAAAGCTCCTCCTTTTTCGTGATAGTTAGATTTTTGCAAAATATAAAACTTTCCGATAAATAACTTGTAAGGAAAACGCTAACTACGGCTAACACTAATTGGAAACAAGCCAACCAGACTCATCATAGATCATGTGGTTTTGAAGCATAAAAAGAAAATTTAAGCAAAATTTAAAGCAAATTTAAGCATAAAAGTAAGGAAAATTTTTATCAGAACTTACATTTTGAGTATTGTGTTATAACTTGAACGACCACGGCTCGCCCCCCTCTAGTTTTGATCCTGGGTACGCCCTTGCACAAGGATTTGAAAGGGAAGAAATACGTAGACGTGAAGAGATTACACTGTAGGAGATTTGAGTGGAGATCTGCGTCAAATCGATCTTTGGATTCGTGACTAGTGATGCTGATAATAATATTATCCGTTAGCGCAATATAGCGTGCTTCTCTATTCGAAGCCTAAATTCCTCGTCTTGAGATGCAGCGTCGTTCCGGACGGACATCTTGAAATTAATCTGGAGATGCACGCGAGTTGCACGCAGTGGCGGATACAGAAAAAACTCAAGGGGGGGGCGCAACATATCTTGAGTTGTCTTTACTTTTATCGTAATAAAAGATGATCAAGTCACAGGCAAAGTATATGAAAATTTTATTTAAAGTGATTATAAACATGTAAAAGACAATGCCATCTTATGATATACAAAAGTTACAATTGTGGTTCTACAATGTTCGGCAATACAAGCGGACCCGCAAGGGGGGGGCGCGCGCCCCCTGCGCCCCCCATCTGTATCCGCCACTGGTTGCACGGGCCGAACTACTTTGCTTGGGATATACATACATATCGCCCCGTCTTGGTGATCGACGCACGGTGTAGCACGCATGCAGCGCGTCCATTCCCGCTCATCCAGCCTTGAACCGAGCCGTCTCTCTCTCTCTCTCTCTCTCGCGGCGCTTCCCTCCTGCGTTCGCCTCCGTCTCGAGCGAGATGGACCCCCAGCGGCGTTTGCGGACGACAACGGGGAGGCCGAGAACTCACAGCCGGGAGACCCTCTCTACCCCCCTCCATCCCGCCTCCTGACCTTTCTTCTCTTTCGTCTGTAGCATTTTTTGCTTCTTTCCGCTTCCCTCATCTCCTCCCACCCTATCTCTCCAAGAACTCTGGAAGTCTCAAGGGGGTGGGGAGACAGAGGGTACCCCGCGAGAGAGAGAGAAAAAAATGAATGGAAGAAGTGTTATATACGTCGTGTTTGAAGAGGAAGGCTCGTCAATTTTCATTCGGCTCTCTACGTGGTAGTGTGGCGACAATGTTGCCTTCATATTTTCAGTCTCAAATTGATGCATATGAACAATCTTACAATAGGGTAGTTCCTTCATCAAAGAAAACGAAAGGCATTGATTGCGATTCGTTACCCACCATTAGTGTATTCATAATACACAAATTATTTGGTTTATGAAATACCGGTTTAGACGAATGGCAAGGGTCAATTTTATCCTCATTTGAAAAAGGCCAGATTGGCGCCCATGCGATGCCACTCCACGTGACGTCACAGGGACCTAGTTTCTACACGAGAGGATAGGAGTTATACATCGTCTGAGGTTACCAATGCATGCATGAGGCACAGAGCTCAGGGAAACATGTCTTATTAATCACTTATTAAAACTGGCTAAGGTCGGAAAGTTTTCTTCGTTTGATAAGGTATTAATAAACCTTTTTTAAGCCAAGCGCTACCGTTCAGGAAGGTACTCAGCTATCCGCTAGCATCCTGCGACGTATCAGAGCTAAGCCTCGATCAAGGTCACCTCACATGGCGGGAGGGGGAACCAGAAATGCGTCGCACGGACTTTTTCCCGTCATTCCTACTTACGCGTCGCGTTTTCGCGCGCATGAAAATTTTCACTTTTCATTTAATCGCGAAAAATAGATATCGTCATTTAAAAATCTAAAGGCGTGAAATACGTACTCCAGGAGTAATAATCTTTCGATTTAGGCAATAAAAAAATAATAGGAAACCACCCTATGAGCTATATTATCGGCAGATTGGAGATGGACAACACACTTATTTTACCACAGTGGTGTGAAGGCGTGAAAATGTCAAGGGCAAATCTTCCACTGCTCACCACAGAAAACATCCCAGGCACCTGCGTCCACAGCAACCGAAGTGTTGAGCCTTTTTGGCAACCACATAACTTGACGTAACTCGGTGCTAATCAAAACAACTTCAAGTGGCATAAGCGTGACTATTTATTGAACAATTATCAACTTTTTCTAATTGTAGCCAATACGAAGGTGGACAGCATCGCCAGTCAGTAGTCAGGGAAACAATGGAAATTCCTCAAAAATGAACGTGATAACAATAAAATTAAATTTCGTTTTCATCAAGTCTGAAGGATTTTATAGGTGGTGAGTCTTACCTGGGCGGGACTCGAGGCCATGATCTCCAGCATAACAAGCGCGGACGTTAACCCGCCGCCACGGCGTATCCAGCGGGGGACAGCAGGGGGCAGCTGCCCCCCCCCCTAAAATCAGAAGTAAATGTACTTCAAAACGAAAATGTTGATCTTTCTTTAAATCCAAGAAAAGCGATTTTAGTATAAAACGTGTACAAGAATCATGTAAAAATATTTTATTTTTGAGCAAACAATTTTAAAAACTAATAAAGCGCTCTTGTTATTTTCTTGAAATTTTAGTATCCTTAACCTTACCTGTGTTACAACTTGAGCGACCATGGCTTGCCCCCCTCTACTTTTGATCCTGGGTACGCCTTTGCCCGCCGTCACTAAGGCTAGCATCATATAGCCCGTTATTCATTGATACGGGTAATTGATGCGCTCCCTAAGCTTCGATTAGTGGAATATTATCATTTATGTATTGGTCTGAGTGTCATGACGAGCCGAGTTACGCCAAGTTTAGCTGATGCGATCAAATCATTCCTCCTCTGCGTATTCTTCGTCCATTCCCCCCGCCAAGAGTCCCCAGCTCTCTCTCTCAATGGCACACTCACTGCCAGTGAGCTCCCCTTTGTCCCTTCATCCCATACCCTCTTCTCACCCTTTCGTCGGTGAGCACTGCCGGTTGACAACAGGTGGCCCTTCTCGATGCCGCCGTCGTCGGCTCGTCTTCGTTTTACGTGAGTGCGCATTATACGCAAGCCGCGCCCTCCAATTCCGTCACTCTGTTTATTTTTTATTTTAATCCTCTCTGTCGGCTCTTCTGTGAGTGAGTTTTCAAAGGTCGCCTTCTGTTTTTTTTAAATTCAAATCAACTCTCAGACGTGCATTAGCAATAGTTACAGTCTTAGCTTCTAGACCTGTTCAGCACCCGACCCGACGTCTACACTGTAGGTGTTTCTTGTTCTTTCACTGATCTTTTCGTAGAGCCATTCATGCCTTCTGTAATACCTTAATATTACTGATTGCAGGATTCTAAATTGATAGTCCTCAGATTATTTCACGTTTTGAAGCAGATGAAGCTCCTCGATATTAATTTATAAACACCTACCGACATTTATATTTTGCATTATTTGGTTATTTTTGGTGAGTACAAATGAATTCGGGTGATTGAGCAATGTGAAAGTCCTTATGAGGGGGAGGAAAGAGCGGTCTAAGAAAACGCCAAGAAATAGGCACGATTACGGAATTGGTCACACCGAGGGACATGGTGATGGTTTGAAGAAAAAAATCGCCCAAGAACAATTAGACGCAAAAAATGGCTAACGTAAGCCTCTTGTGTGATAGGATAATATTAAATGCGTACAAATGATGAAAGATGTTTGTGAGAAGGTATAATATTCATAACAGCGGAAAACTTTGCGAGTGGGGGAATTGATCCTCCTGTAAATCTGCTTAAACCAATTTCAGATTATTGATTATACATGCGTGATTCTTTTTTTTTCTTTCTCAAGTATTAGGCTTAATAATGTGCTATGTGACCTAAGGGTGACGAACCCCTTCTGGCTGTAAGAAGTTAGAGACGTAGGTGTGAGTTCCAGATTTGTAATGGATTTCACATGTAAAAATGCTAACTATGACTTCAGAAGTAAACTACACCATTGAGTTATGCCTTTATTTGTGAATGTACGTACGACACCGATCGTATCCTGAATTCCATGGAATATGACCCCACGTTGCAATGCAAAATTAATCTCATCCATGAATATGCATAATAATTTCGAAATTTTGATAAATGGCATTTATTGAAGTTAACGCCTTAGGTGATAACTTTGGGGAATCGAGAATCAATCGATATCATGATAAAGATAATAAATAAAATACAAAACAATAAGGAAATCAAGCACCTTTTTTTCCTTTTTTGTTTCACCTTTATCTTGAAATGACATTCATTTTTCCTCGGCAGAATTGCTTTAACCGAGACACCGACCAAGTCAATTAGGGTAGGTATGACAACCTCTATACCTATGAAGTCAGCGCATGAGCGGCGCCACCTATTTCTTGGGAGGCGGGTTTGGGGGAGGAGGAGAGACAAGAGTGAGCAGTCAGCTTGGAAGACGTCTCGATGGTGGTGGAGCCGGTCGGAGGCCGAGCCAATGCTATGTGGGTCTGCTGGGCCATGGGTCGCAACCACCGCCGCCAACGCTTCGGTGAAGGAGGCGGGGGATCAACTATGGCCTCTTCGATTGAAGCACTCGGGGCAATACGGAGTCGGTCGGTGGTTTCTCACCCCCATCCCTCCCGAGCCCTGTTTCCCAAGCCCAGAGGCGTGCGGTACAAGCCAGCGGCTGCCATGGGCCGCTCAAGCTCCCACCAACTTTTATACCATCACTACCACCGAAGGGCTCCTCCCACCTGCATCATAGCTGCCCTCAAGAATCCTCTTTTTTTCGTCCTCTCGTCCTCTCCCTTTTCCGGGCATGCACAGGGGTTGTGATGTGAACCCAAAGCTCCCCAATAAACCCGCCCTCCCTGGGGACCTTCACTCGCCTTCTCGCCCTCCTAAAACTTTCCTCCCCAGGTAGAACTCGATACAATAGGAGGTGTTATATGTACCGACATGATGGCAGGTCTGTTCATTTAATGCCTGAATTTATTTCTCCGTAATATCTGGATTGGCAGATCTCCAAAACCGGCGCAATCCTCCTTCTTACGTGTCTTTATTAGGATGCGTGATGGGACGAGGAACCATATTTTTATTTTTGCGTTAATTTTGCATACGATCCATAGCTCTGGGATTAAGAAAATTATCACGTTCTTAAAGTTTTAAGGGTCTCCCGCTTAGTTTGCAAAACGTTTGGCAAAAAAACTTGAGATCCAAGAATTTGTAAACCAATCGTTGAAGAGGTGAAGAGCAAACGAGAAGTTAGCTCTTATTCACTCCCAGCGCTGCAAATGGCCAATAAAGGGCCATTATTACTTTTTTTGGCCTATATAGAGGGAAGAATAAAAACTGATCCAAAATCGAGTGAATGTAATTTATTCCGACAAGATAACAAGCAAGTAGGGCTCTCGTTACCATTCGATATATCTATAATTAAATGCAATATAATTCAAAGCTGATTTTCCCTTACACGTGGCCTACTTTTTTCAGCAAATCCATCGAATGACGAAGTTACTTCATAAACTATCACACAATGGATCGAACTATTTACACGTTGGTTAATCAGGTTGCATAATAAAAATTTAATATCCGTTCGGCTAAATATCAATTTAAAAATGAAGCATTTCATAGGCATTTCTGCGGTACTATAATTTTGTGTTTTTAGTACGCAAAAATGTATCGAAAAACTCTCACGTGTCGTTTTTCTTTCGGTAACCTTACGTGCGTATTATAGAAAAATATTGCAATAAAATGACCGTTCGGAGTATTTACTCATAAGACTCCAGTGTCCATAGGTCAATTCGTTCATTTATAAAATCGGCGCAGGACCTGGTTAAATTTATTCGAAAATTAGCGTGGTAGTTGTACAATTTTGCATGAGCGCGAATTTTTTGCAACACGCGATGCCGTAATCATAAGTTTCGTGCGATTTCCTTGATTTTTTATGTCGTGATATATTTAGGCTATCTTGAATGAAGGTAGGTATCTCGGGGTGAAAAATTACATGTATATAAAAATTGAGTGAAGGAGAAATCTCTAGAAAAGACGTAGATACAGCCATGGAGTACTGAACTCATATATTATCCACTGTTTGCGGCAGTTAGCTGTTAATTGCTCTGAAGAATAATAGTCGGTAAGTAGTACGCTTCGATTTTTTCTTCGAAGCTCTCAGAGCCATGAAACTTATTGACAAAATCTTCTCGAGTTTGGTCCCGTGTAAGGCTGTTTAATGCCAACGCTTCGATGAGAAACTCCCTCATCATCA
This sequence comes from Ischnura elegans, assembly GCF_921293095.1. Lineage (NCBI taxonomy): Eukaryota > Metazoa > Arthropoda > Insecta > Odonata > Coenagrionidae > Ischnura > Ischnura elegans. Next base: position 135,414,457 of record NC_060246.1, read on the forward strand.
TCAGGGCTAAGACTGACTAAATTTTAAAAGAATTTCAGATTATAACATCAGGCCATTATAGCATTAGGCCTAAGACTTATCGATGACGATCCGACCTCGCCGGGAAAGCCTACAATCTTTTATCTTGGAACTTATTTTTCTTAAAATGCTTACTTTTAATTCTTCATTAATGTATTCTATAGACGGGCCTTCGCCCTACTCTGCTGCTTCTCCGTAAATCTCTTGGCCGATGCTGGGCGCCTAGACACTCCACCACCTCGAGGCGCCCCGTCGAAACCACCTCGATCTCTCTCCAACACACGCACACACAAGCAACGGAGGAGGATCCCCGCGGAGGCCTTTGAGGGGGGTCTAACATGTCCGCCTGCCCCTCCTCTTCTCTGCTTCCACTCGTCCTATCCAACCCACCCTCCCCCCCCCCCCAACAAGGCACACACACAACAGACGTCATTCCCCTCCCACGACCCGTCTTCTCGACCGACCTCACCTCCATACCAGCACAAAACCACCCGCCCCGACTATTATCCCCCCCTTCCCACTCCCCTAACAACATGGCCATCCCTTCCCCTCGCTACGCGATGAGCTTCCACCAGGGCCGCTCCCTCTTCTCTCCTCCGACCGTGCATCGTTCCCCTCTCGGCTGGGGGTCAGTCTCCGTCTATTCCTTCTTCTCCCGGGAGCCCCCCATGGCTTCTTCTTCCTCCTCCAGCCGCGTCTCTATCTCACGTGGTCTTGTTAGATCCCCGGCGGAGACCCCGATTCACAGGAGGCCACCCGTCCGTCGCGAGGGCGACGCAACGGGGGTGTCTCGTGTGATGAGTGAGACGAGGTCCAGTGTTGGAGAGGTTTTTCAAAGGGAGGCAAAATGATGGAACGGATAGGCAAGGTTAAGGAAGAGTAGCGCTCTGGAAATGGTGGGAGGGGGTGGTTAATTAGCTTGGTCTGATTTGTCGATCATGCGTAATTAACGTTCGGTTGCTAAGAAAACTTCCCTGGTGAGTGGATCGGCAGATAGCATAGCTCATTACTCGCAAACCGTCCGGGAGGGAGGATAATGGGGGCAACTGCCCCCCTATGGAATTCCAGTCGAAAAGTATAAAATGGCTTATGCATAAATTATACGAAAAATTATAAAGTTAGATAGAGTACTCCATTAAAAAACTGGCAACAACGGAGCCCATAGCTAGTGCGAAGGCTAGTAAAATTTTATTATTCTCTCATAGTTAAACTTAAACTAAAGGCAAACATCGGAAGAAGAGTATATTTGGTAGAGAGTAAGGAGTAATTTAAGTCGTAAGATCTCCATGAATGCCAATACGGATCGGAGGAAACTATTTCTGCAAATGGTCGTTCTTGTTTTCTTTTTAAAATGAAATATGATTGTACTGCCCTCTCTTCATAACCTTCGATAGCTCAGTTGGTAGAGCGGTGGACTGTAGAGGCACATATCAGAAATCCATAGGTCGCTGGTTCAAATCCGGCTCGAAGGAAACTTTTTTTTGCCGAGATGAAGCTACTACTAGGCGGCAATATAAAAATATTTATAAGCTTCTCACATTCCGCTCCTTAATTTTTCTCCGTTCTCAAATTGTGAGTCCTCATTTATAACGTCTCCCTACCCAAATTTAATTATGATTCCATCCTGTTGTGGTTTATATTTTGCTTATGTGGGGTATTTTAATTATGATGGGGCTTTGTAAAGGCTATGTAATATCGACTGAATTTATATATTAGGTGTTCTGACTCCCAACTACACGGCCCGTCTAATCACCTGGTCCACCCGTGTTTTCATAGGTACCGATCATATCTCCTCAATGAATCATAGATCCGCTCCTTATTATACTATCAGTATGAGACAGTTTGTCATATTCAGGCCGTGACCGTTTCCATTCGCTTTGTGCACATGCCCACTTAGAGATGAGAATTCTCCCTAATCCCATATCAGTGGTTTTGTATTACTATCGTTCACTCAAACTCAAAATCGCAAGTCATTAAAACAGTTCGATAGATGGAAGGGAGAGATAAGTTACTAGGAAAAAAATATCTTCCCCAATCAGGGAATCTCTCCTAATTTTAAAATGAGAAAGTACGCAAGTTACCACCCACTTTTCGTGAGTTGGTGACGTCATTGGAGGTCTGGTCCAATTACACGTTCGGGAAGAACCTGTCATAGATGGAAGTTACCGCTTGCAAGAGTAAATAACAACGAATCGCACGGGGCTCATGCACAAAGCTGAGGAGCAGCGGAGAACCGATAAGATATCCGGCATGAGTTCACCACGGCATCAACTTACTTGCGATAGGGCTAAGGCTGTCGATTTTTCATCGCGAAAAGCTCGAGGGGTTGATAAGTGGAAAAATGCGGCTCTATACATTTATCTATCGCTATCGCAATCGATTATAAAATACAATTGGTGAACGATATAATTTCCCAGAGGTAATTTTTTATCATCACTTTCCACGGGAGTGTTTCCTTTTTGATACATTGAGATATAAATAAAGACAAACTGTTGGAAAAAAATAATAGCATTGTTAAAGCCATTTATGAAAACAATTTCCTTCCATTTTCGTGCACTTTTTGCTACATGTGTTAATTTTTAAAAAATCCTCAGGCAAACATAGGAAGAACAATGCATTTTGGAGAGCCTACGAAGTATAAATTAAAGGCGTAAGATATCCATGAATCCAATGGCGTAACATATCCATTGTCGTAGAAAACTTATCTCTGTAATTGGCCGTTCTGGTTTTCTCTTTAAAATGAAATATGATCGTATTACGCCCTCATCTCACCCTTCGATAGCTCAGTTGGTAGAGCGGTGGACTGTAGAGGCAAATATCGGATATCCATAGGTCGCTGGTTCAAATCCGGCTCGAAGGACATTTTTTTCTTCGAGCGACTATATCTAATTTTAAAATATTTCTCAGCATAAAATCTGTTCTTCATTAAGTTAATCGGCAATTAACTGGCAGAAAGATTTTATCCAAAACCAACATCATCAACGCTTTACCATTAGTAAGAGTGAATGTTCTCTTTATGTTTCCGAGTTCTCCTCTAGTGTGCGGAGTTAAGTTGACGACGGTTTCGCTAGTTACTGTTCCATCTAGCGAAAATATTGTCCTGTAAGGCAACGCACGTGGTAAAGAAAACAAGAAAGCATGAATAGAACCACAAACATCACCTCTCCTGTAGAGGCAGAAATTATGTAAAAGAGCGAAGTAAAATCCATTCAACGATCAAACTCACCCTGAATTTTTTTTGAAAAGTACAAAAATCTAGGGCAATGGTGATTGGGTGAAGCCGTGGGAAGATTGAATCCACAAAATAATATCATAAATGTTTTAATGAAATTGGTTCATATATGTTTATGTTTTATGTTTATGCTCCCTTAACATTTTCGAGTTCTCCTTCAGTGCGTGGAGTTAAGTTTACAACGGTTTTGCTAGATACTATTCCAACTAGCAAAAATGTTGTCCCGTAAGAAAACGCACGCGGTGAAGAAAATGCAGAAGGATGGATAGAAGACAAATTATCAGCTCCTAGGAATCCTACAAAGGCAGAAATTATGTTAATAAACGAAGCAAAATTCATTAAAATAGCCATTCCATAACGGTCTAACCCGTCTTGAATTTGTTTTGAAAATTTCAAAAAAATCTAGGGCGATGGTGACTGGGTGGAGCCGGAGGAAGATTACATCCACAAAATAATATCTTTGACGTTTTAAAATAAGTATATGCTTAAGTGCTCTCTTTATGTTTTCTAGGTCCCCTCCAGTGCTTGGAGTTAAGTTGACAACGATATCGCTACTTATTTTTCCAACTAGCGAACACGTTTTCGCGTGAGACAACGATCGTATAGGAGAAAACGCGGAAGCACGGATAGAAAAACAATTATCAGCTCTTCAAAATCCTGAAGAAGCAGTAATTTTGTCAAAGAACAAAGTAAAAGCCATTCAAACAGCCACTCAACGGTCAAACGCTCTTGAGCATTTGTTTTGAAAAGTTCAAAAAAAATCTAGGGCGATGGTGATTGGGTGAAGCGGTGGGTGACGGTTACGGACGACTCGCCGTCTGCGCTCGACTGAAAGAGATTTGAATGCCACGGAAAAAGGTGTGCTCGCTCGCCTTCCGTCTGCTGCCTTGGTCCGACCGTCGGCATTTAGCCGTACGTCGTTATTCCGTGTTCCTTCCCCCTCCCCCGCACACACGATCGCATCGCGCACACCGAGTGCACCTGTCCATCCGCCGGTGCGCGCGCTCGCCATATTACGCTCCTTCCCCCCCACGCGAGCACTTGTGCGATTCCAGAGGGTAAAGTGAGGGAGAGAGAGAGAGCCCTATCTTCCCCCTCGTTCATTCTGAATCACTCGCTGCACCCTCCCCATATCGCGATGACCTGTTATTCTCTTCCCTCCCCTCCACTTCCCTCGCCGCGAATGAGAGACACCTGCTGGCTCCTGTTAGCCCTCTGATCGGCCGTTGGTAGTTCGTCGAGGGATGTCCTGTGTCGAGAAAACTCTAGGGATATTCAAACTTGGAAATGGATTAGCGGCAGGGCCGGTTTAAACAGTAAGCGAAGTACGCGACCGTTTAGTACGCCAAGAAAAAAAGGAGCGCCAAAGCGCTCAATCCAATGTTCAATAGTAATCAAACGAGGAGATTAAATGTTGAGGTTTGATTTAATCCACAAAATTATTTTAAGTACATTATATACAAGAGAATCCCTAATACCTCTCAGGTTATTTTTGAGGGTGGGGGTGGTGGGTCAGAATGATGCCCGCTTAGTATAGAAAAATGTGTAGAACCGTCCAAGGGCGTACCCAGGATCAAAACTATGCGGGGGAAGGGCAAACCATGGTTGTTCAAGTTGTAGGTAAGATGGAATAGGTGAATGAAATCGACATTTTAAGGAAACTTTAACAGCTTTCTATTAGTTTTTAAAATTATTTGCTTGAAAAATATTATTTTCCTTAAATATATATGCGATATTTGCTTATAGGGGGGGGGGGAGGTGGGTACACCCATGGAACCGTCTCTAATTAGCGGTAAGGTATTTTTTTTTGTGGGAGGCGGTTTTATCTGAAGTAGCGCTAACTGTTTTGTTTAAATTTCATTGAGTCACGGCCCAATTTGGGAATGAACAAAATATATTAACACAAAGGCAAATTTATGTGATAATTATGAGGATTACTATTATGATAATTATGATGATAAAACTATGATATTAAATTCGAAATTCTCCAGAGGTAAATCATTTGCCTTGACAAAATAAGTACGCCGAATTTTGGGATTTGAGTGCTGGTCCTGGCAAAGGATATTTCCGTTAGGAATTAGGTAGTTTCCTTCATCAAAGAAGACGAAAGGCATTGATTGCGATTCGTTACCCACCATTAGTGTATTTATAATATACAGATTATTTGGTTTTAAATATCCCAGGTTAGACGAATCTTAATGGCCAATTTTAACCTCATTTGAATAAGGCCCGATTGGCGCCCATGCGATGCCACTCCACGTGACGTCACATGGGCCTGGATGCTATACGAGCAGTTGGGAGTTTTACATCGCCTGAGATTATCAATGCATGCATGAGGCACAGAGCTCAGGGAAACATTTCTTAATAATCACCTATTAAAATTGCCTATGGTCGGAAAGTTTCCTTCGTTTGATAGGATATTAATAATCCTTATTTAATCCAAGCGCTACCTGCTACCAGCCTGCATCGTAGCGGCGCTCATAGCCTCGCACCAATGTGGTCTCACAAGGCGGCAGCCGGAACTGGAATGACGTCACACGGGCTTTTTCCAGCATTCATACTTAGCCGTCGCGTTTTCGTTTGAAAATTTTCACTTTTCATTTAATCGCGAAAAATAGATACCGTCATTTAAAAATCTAAAAGCTATATATACTCCAGGAGTAATAATCTTTCGAATTAGGCAATTAAAAAATAATGGGAAACCACCCTATTCTCGGTCAAAAATTGAACTTCTTGATGGCATCGTAAATTTCACCGCTTGCTGGTCCGATATTATTTCCTGAAAACAACTAATTTACTCACTTTTAAATTAAGCTTTTTAATATTTTTCCCTCCTCTTGGTCCATGAGATGAATAAAAGACGATGACTTCTCTGCCGATTTATCAGGGGCTGAAATCACCGAAAGGATACAAACACCCACGCCTTGAGTAGAGAACGGCTTGAGCGGGACTCGACCCCGCGATCGAAAAATGGGAAGCGAAAATTCAAAAGCCTGCTGCAACCGAGGCCGGCTGAAATGTCCACCCATTTCATTAGTGTGTACATAAATCAATAGCGTTGCGTTAATTAGGAATGGGAACTATGGAAAAACAACGTTCTCCTGCGTTCCACTGAAAAAAGTATTTGAGTCTCCCTCTCCGAAGTGAAAACGAATTACGGGCTGTGCGGAATAGTGGTGAACGCAGTGGCGTAACTAGGAAAATGCTTTTGGGGGGATGAGGTGGCTTTGGGGGGAGATGAGGGAGGTTAGTGGGGCTACCCCTCCCCCAGGAATCGGGGAGTTCAGGAAAAATGTTGAAAAATATACCTAAAAATAAATTTTACATCAATTTGGCACTTTAACTTTAATCAGATGCAGTTATTGTGTATCAAATCCAGACAAGATTTTTAAATAATTTTTTGATTTCTCTAAGGTTTTTGGGGGGGAGGGATACATCCCCTCATCCCCCCCTCATGGTTACGCCACTGGATGAACGTAATGTGTACGATAGTTCCAAGGTTATCGTAGCGAGGATGACCATATTTCCTGCTGAGTCCATATTATGATACATCTATTTTCCTTTCAATGACGAATTTAATAATTAATTAATCATTTAATAACCAAAATTACCGAATCAGTCACTGCGAAAATTGACATAGTTTACAAGATATCGCGGTGATCGATAATATCCTCTCGGAACTCGACGTTACCACTACAAAAGGGAGAGCTGAATTGAGGAATGCCTAAATTTGTCTAATATCATTCATGCAGACCAGTTCAGACAAAGCCATTTAATGCAAATAACTAATTTTACAATACTATTGTGGGCCTATTTAATCCGGCAACGTCAGGGAACAATTCTTGTACACGCGGACTAGGCATATTTATTTTTATTATCAAAGAATATAATTTACTGTCTTTTCTGGGTGAATGAGGAAGCAGTTTTGAAATCTAAAGCCAATTTTTCATAATATTCCGCTATAGGTAGTCATAGCAGTAAGGAAAAAGGATCTGTTTTAAGAGACGAAGAGTGCATGCATTTCGTCCTAAAATGATTATTTTCTTTTTCCTTTCGCCTCGTCTCTCTGTTATTTGATTAAAACATGAAAAAAGTGTGTCGGTACTTATATAAGCGTGGAACACGAACCAGGAGAAAGAGACCAATGGTAAAAGTTGAAAATTTCCTCGTGAAAAAGTATGCCGGTCATGGTTTATCAGGATGAGAAAAATTTCTCAAGTGAAACCTTATCAATGGGTGATCAGCCCTCAAGGTGGGAACCGATGCGGTTCCTGAAGGGTCGGAAGAAGCAACTTCAACAATCAGGCTGCAAAAAACCCGAACAGCCTTTCGAGACGAAAAATACAAGAGAATACTTCAACACAATTAAAAAAATATCATTTCATTCATTAAAAATCCATCCATCAAAAACAATCAAATACATCAAGCCTATCAAAAACAAAAGTTTTGCCAGTCAAGAAAAAACCATTATTTGCGCCAAATTTAAATTGCCCATGCTTGAATGAAATCTCTTCCGATATGTCACTTGAATGGAGAGGTAAAACTCATTAATGTGGCTAGAAATACTCAATGACTAGGTAAATGTTATCCATTTTTATCCATTGGAGACGGTGAAAACTTCGGTCACATGAAAAAAATACGAGCATCGCTTTCCTCGAACAATCTTAGTTCCTATTTATTTTGGTAAATTGGTGCATGCCACCCATATCTCCAGCCCCCTGGTCACGAAGATTGCTTCAAACCTTCTGGTAGGCTTCACTAAATGGATGGAATATTCCGGTAAACATTTATACCAAATTCAGTTTCGAAGGGTGTCTGAGTATCGCGTTCACCGCGGAACAGATGTTACTCAGGTGTGGGGAGGATAAAAGGGGGAAGCGCAGTCTTTAGGGTACAGATGGGTGGACTGCGGAAGAACCGTGTCCATATGACAAACCCCCAGCATAAAATTCATACCAACTTTTATCTTTATTATTTCCAGGCCCCGCACCAAAAACTGTCATAATATTTGTGCGAACTCAAAGAAGCTACTCAACTTCATTTCGGATTTATTTATAAAATGTATATCAGTCAGCATTTTAAATACATTTCAAATTATTTTAAAATTTTCGTTCGCGTAAAATGAAATTAAAATTCACTAGAATTTATTTTGTTTTTCTAATTCACAATGAATTTTTGATGAATTGAATAAAATTATGTTTTCTCGATTTATTTTTAATTGATAGTAAAAATCCGGTATGGTCTTATTAACACAAACATTTTTAGTCAAACATCTGATTTTTTGGGAAATACATATTCCTGAATAACGATAACACGAATCGCTACAAGCATGGGATGGACGGCGAAGCAAATCAGGAAGTGTGTGCATGTTTGAGAAGAAAATACCTTTATTTATGCTATGGAAAAATTCATGATACAGCCTTCAATAGAAAAAGATAGAATTTATTAGTTCATAAAATTGGGCCTTTAGTAAAATCTGTAAAATCCGAGGTTGAAACTGAAGCACGCGTATAGGACCCAAAAGATTAAAAAGTTTACTGCACAACACCAGACATAAGTAGACCTAACAAGAAATGGGGAAATGGTGTCATAAAAATTTTTAAAAGGATGGATGCAGTTAACTGAATATAACTTGAAAGGTATGAAATAAAATATCTCCCACTGTTAAAAGAGTTCAAAATCCAAACAGGGTTGTAGCGACAGAAAAGTGAAGGTGAATTCCTTCGGCAGAAGTCACAAACTCGGCAGAAGGAATTCTCCAGACCCTCGGTTTGGACCAAAGGCGTATCACTGCAGGTTTTGCAATAGTAGATCGTTTCTTTTCTGTGTTTGCGTTAGGCACAATATATATTGAAAATAACTAAACGAACAAAAAATCAAAATATATGAACAAAACAAAAAAACGTGATTATAGAGATAAGAAAGAACCGCACGGCAAGTTGACCCGAAGCGCGTCACAAGGCGGTATTTTTTAAACAATTAAAATGAAAATACGAATATATGAACGTACCTGAATATGTATCTAAACTCTCATCGTGCAGTGAATCGGTAAAGGAACCTCTGTTCTCGTTCAGTCAGGAACTCAAGTTATTTGAGAAGTTATTAGCATGAAAGTTTTTTCTTCTTTTCATTTCTTTCCTGTGCGCAACATTTGCGATCACGTTTCATATTAACAATTCAAAGATGATGATGCTCTCTCACCAACCAAACCTGCATTTAATGAACGACTTAGGATTTCGTAATCTGTGCGAGGAAGCTGCCCCACAGCAGAAATATGGTATCACTGTGGTTTGCCAGGATGTTATCACTTTCTCTAGGGAATGAAAATCGGGACTGAGTCTCAAGGTAAAGTGAGATGTGAAACTATACTCATACTTTGTAATCTGATATTCTTTCTCGGATTGTGGTGTCAACTACCCAGAAACACGTGCGAGGATATTAGGTTTCGCTAGGGAATCGGAGATTTTGGGAAGAGTGGACGAGAGAAAAAATGGCATGTCACATTATCCGTAGTAGTCCCCAATATTAATACCATAGAGTAAGTATATATAAGAATATACTTACTCTATGTTAATACTGACTCAAATGTATGCAGAGATATTACACGGCCACACTTGCAGTTGCCACCGTGGTCTCACCTCACGAAAGAGATTCACACAAACTCGTCGTCGTATTTTGCCTAAGCGCGGGATAGGAGAGGGGAAAGAGGGAAGAGACGTGACCAGGGCCCCAGCGCATGCCGGCCGCTTCATGATACAAGCGAGCTTTATGGGGCCCCCGAAGCTCGGCCCCCCCTAATCTCGGGGACCTCGGCGATCGCCGACCAGCCGACCTGGCCAGACCGCCCCAGTGCACAGTCCATTGGCTGGAAATTTATTACTGGCAATTTCACTTATCCAATGAAAATCATTCCACTGCGGTCCACTGAATTGTCTTGTACCATTTGATTTTCCATCCACATGCTGGAAAATTCGGCGGAAAGGTAACTCAATAAAATACAGTAAGCACACAACACACTGGCCAGGTCGAGTTGCCGAATCAAGACATTTTTACCAACCAACATTAACATGCGTGCCTTTCGATAGGTCTTATCATATTTGAGATTAAAAACAAAATAAAATTATTACTTTATAAAATATTCTCTTTATTTTGATGTGAAAGTTATTAATATTAAATTAAATGATTGATACTCCGTAATAAACAAAATAAAACGAACTTAGTGATAACCGTATTCAAATCTTGTCTATTTTTTAAGCGTCTGAGGGGGCACGTCCCCCCCATGATAAGAATAAATGCCGCGTAACGGACCTATTTGACTATTTTTGTAAGCTAATCATATTACGGTTCTTTACTTAACATTTTTATGTCGATCATAGACTTATGATCTATCCCTTTCAGTTAATGTCTTTTAGGACCGGTCGGTATGGAGTCGGTCGGTATGGAGTGCGGAACTACTAAGCTCAATCTGCCTCCGTCATTAAGTTAGTTGACTTTCCTTCTAATCAATGTCTTCAGAGCTACTTGGATTACTTAGTTCGGAAGTTTCGGGCTCATCCTGTGATGCAATTATAAGGGTTAATGAGCTCCTCTTAAAGGAGGAGTTTTTTTATTATAAGTCTTTCTTTTATCTTTGACGTCTCTTTCGAAACACGGTGCATTGGTTTCCATGCATCCTCTGTGAATAGATGAATATTTGCTCCATGGATAGAATCTTCTCACGTTCCTCACACGTGCACTCACAATCAGTTTTTATTGGACATTCAATGGTCTGGGGTATTTTTACAGGCACATGCCACGTCCATCATACATTGACAGGGCGAAATACCAAAAAATTTGTTGCTTTCCTCTGAAACTCACTAAATTTCTTTTTATTATCTGGTATCTTGCTGTCACTAATGTAGGATTTCCTGAGATTACAATGATTATTATAAAATGCATTAATAGTTTGAACGATTCTGTCGAAAGGCAATGTTGGGATAGACTTTTTTCGAAATTATTTTGGCATTTTGTACCATAAATTTATTTACTGTAGAAAAATAAATTATTTGATTGCTGATGATTTTCCTTTCTAACTCAATGCTCGATTTCCTTTCTAACTCAATGCTCTCTTAAAATCGTTATAGCAATTCATTCTCATTGTTAGGGAGTTTCAAAAACTTCATACTATAATTACGCACGATAATACTGAGCTATAGGCCGATAGATTCGAAGCTAAAGACTCATTACAGATGTCCGTTAACTCCGTATCCATCATGGGCTCTATGGAAGTGATAAGGAGTCGTTTTGTGGTGGGAAAATATTGTTTATTCAAAAATCCATCTATTTTCATATTATGCAGCTAAATTCGTATCTTTTTATGCTACAGCATGAAATTAAATAGGAGCCAGACCTAAAAAAAATACGAAATAAGTTAATAGTAATAAATTAAGAAATAAAATGAACAAACTTTCGAATATTCAAAAGCTTTTTGAAATCGGAAGATATCATCGTATTTGATTTTTTTATCTTTCTTTGCATGTGCAAGTATCACAGATTTTCTGCCCTAGAGCACAATGAATTAAAACTTTGGATTTGTTCTTACCACCCTGACGTATTTCCTTACGTACGTCTTTTAATATATGCATTTGAAAAAATTAATAGCTAATAATTTTTCGGCCCACATGAAATTTTGGAAGGTTCAGCATTCATTTTACTCTCCTTCTTACTGTTTTTGGCAGCATTAACATTTTTAACGTATACTCGCAATTAATGAATTTTCTTGATAAGAGATAATAAAGGAAAAATATTTAGTATAAATTTGCATATTTTTCTTCGAATTTTTAGCTTAAGCATTTTTAATTCCGAATTCCATGAGACAAATTTTGCGATTATGTGCACTTCACTGTGAGACTAAATCGTACATGCAAAACTTCCGAAAAAGTTGCCCTTCGTCCCTATTCTTTCCCCTTCAATACTTGGTGACCTCGGAAATCAGCGATTCTTCCTCTACTCAAAAGATCTTTTTGAACAACATTTAGTGTATCTTCATGGGAGTACCCAGCGAGGGGCAGAGGGGCCCCCCCCCCTAGAAGCAAAAATCGCAAAAGTCTTTAAGCAAAATCAGTATTGAATTAAAACGAAAGTATTAAACAAATTTTCTTTGAACCCACGAAAAATGATACGCATATTAGAATAAGATATGTAACTAAAATAAAACTATTTTTTCAGGGAGATAATCTTATAAATCCCATGGCTTGCCCACCCCCCCCCCTAGTTATGATCCTGGGTACGCCCTTGCGTATCTTATCTTCTCAATTATAATATTTCCATGACCCTTTGCCTTCGGTAACTCCACATTTACCGGCTGGTGGAATTTTTTCTTCTCTTATGTGCATATCTGGAAATAGATTTTGCATTTTTAGTTGGAGCCATATTATATTCATTCAAATCAAGTCCTCAATTTTTCAAGTAAGACTTGTAGAACAAAAATTTCTTTGCTCGATAATTTTAAGTAAAAATGGAATTTGAAAGGAAACTCAATATAATTTGAATTAAAAATATATCCCTGTTTGAGACTCAGCATTCTCCTGGAATGAACATATCACGACATGACCACACCATGAAAATTAGTAAAAGAATCTGTCGTTAGTGTTTTTGTTGAGGAAAAAATGACGATTAATATTTAAGTAGCGCAAATCAGAGTCGTCTTCAAAAGCGGTGTATATAAATGTGGGTACAGTGGCCTAGCGAGGGGGAAGGTTCGCACCTCCCTTCCCCCCGAAATATAAAAGCACTTTATATTTCGGGGAGAATATATTCCTTCATAAAAGAAAACAAAATATTGAAAAATCATGAATTTACAAAAGATGTATTTGACAAATGAAGCTTTTTAGATTATTAAAAGTGTTAAAATTAGATTAAATTCCTCTTCTAAATAATCTGTTTTTTCAAAAATTCCCCCCCCTGGTTTTGGACCCCCCCGAACGTAATTACTGGCTACCCCACTGTGTGGTTAATTAAATTTTCCAAAAAAATCTCTAGTACATTGCGTATTTATCTTCTCCGAATTCCACAATTGATCTTTTGTGACGAAAAGTTAAAAAAATAAATGGAGTTTTTATTTCATTTTGTTAATGCAATGGGAAGCTACAATTTAGCATAACTAGATATTTCGGACAACAATTGATGTATCTTGTCTTCTTGATTATTTCCACCTTTTGCCTTTGTTAACTCCATATTTACATGCTGGTGGAATTTTTCCTTCTCTTCCATGCTTATCTGTAATATAGATAGGTACCCTAGCTGATTATGCGTTCCGAAGCAAAAATAATTAGTGATTCTAACTTGATTGCGATAATAATAATATTTTTTCGCTTGAAATAAAAGCTACATTGAAATGAAATCGGGCACACCCTTCTGGTATCCACTATGTGACTACTTTAATTACCGTGAAAATAAGAAATACCACTTTCTTAGTTTCATATATTCCCGCAGGTGGTATTACTCATGGATATCGAGATAATTCTAAAATGATTCTAGAGATGTCGCAGAAGACGTTGGAAAAGGACGCCATTGGCTGAAATTTCCGAGTGGGCATATTTGGAACTTCTTCCTCGCTCAGCGCGGAAGTCTAAATGCGTATTTTTAAAATGCTTGGAATGAGAGCGACAGTATCTTTCCGTTGTAGCATATTTATGGCTAAGTTTCAAGGATTAGGTTTCTTAATTTATTTTTGGATTTATGCTTTCACGATCTTCTACCAGTCTAAGAGTCTATGAAATAAACCTTTCTATGCATACATAATATGATAATATTTATCATCTGAGGCAATTGGAATTACGAGCTAATCTATTCCATCCTTGTTCTTTAGGTTATGAATGTTTCTACATTGAATTATATAAAATTAGAAAGGCACTAAAGGCGCAGTTTTCCTTAAATAAAAGTCAACCTCTTAAAAGTCTTCTTTGTAGATTGCATCAATGAAAATCAAGGAATCATGCACATCAGCAAAAAATACTACCTAGTTATGAACTGGTCCATATATGAATGGCTGAAGTATTTTGGTTCTCAGAGAGACAACCAAAGTTCTTGAGTACCAGCCTAGGTTGTTAAATATAGCAGTCCTTCTGTATCACAAATACCACTCCAGTTTTCGTTCATTGGCTTTCTTTGTAAATGGATGAAGGTATCATGAATTGCTGCTGGATACATCAGGAACAATCAATCTTTATGAGTAAGTTAAGTCAATTAGTGGGAATTCTGTGTACATTATGGAATCCAATTTCAACCTAATCATATAACTATTATTAGATAATTATAGGTTATATTTTGTATTACAATAAAGTCTGTGAATGCACAGTCCCCAGAGAATGGATATTTTCAAAATGGAATTCAGATGTTTTTTAAAACTTCATTCTTGACTTATATTATTAATGGAATACAGAATTCCACTCTCCACTTTCTTCCTCACTCAAGAATTACCTTATATTAAAGATTAGAGGAAATAGCTTGAGGGGATGGCTAGCAACACCAAGGGCGGCAATGGTCTAGGGCGGGGCAAGCCAAGTTGTGACATTTTAGCATGGAAAAGGTAATGAAACCAACATTTTAAGAAAATTATAATAGCGCTTAATTAGTTTATGAGATTACATATTTCCTTGAAAAAGTAGTTTTATTTTAGTTAAGTACATATCTTATACTATCTAAGTTGATATATTAGCTAATACATATCATTTTTCGTGGTTTTAAAGAAAATTTGTTAAATACTTTCGTTTCAATTCAGTACTTTTGCAATTTTTACTTCTAGGGAGGGTCAGCTGCCCCTCGCTGGGTACACCCATAAGCAACACCTCACACACAAGCTGAAAGGCGGCTGAAGCCAAACTTGTCAATTTATGCTGCATTATTGATTTCAAAGCTGATTATTTCATTCAGCCTTGATCCTAAATTTTTTACTGTTTCATCTACATCTAAATACAACTCCAGTGGCGCCGACTCCATGGGGCTTGAGGGAGCCTGAGCCCCCTCAAAAGTTCATTATGGGTGTGAGAAAAAAATGTGTCAAGCTTGTTGATTTTCCCCGGAGTGTCCAGATATCAAGATTCGAGTTATCAGGGTTCTAATGTTGATCATAAGACTTCCAAAATGATTACAAAACTTAAAACCCAATACTAATAAAATTTCCCGGGGTAAGATCCCCGGTTTGGGCCCCCCCAATATTTTTTGTAAGTCGGCATCCCTGTACCACTCCACAAGCCACCTCAATATGCAGTTGGCCACATTAGGTATTGAATGTGCAGTTTAGGTATCAGGACATCAGATGTTGCTCCATGCGATAGCTTGTGTATTGTATATTAAGGCCTAATTTTTACTTGAATCCATTACTATCCATTAGAGAAATCAATTCCTGCACCTCCTCCATCAAAATTTTATCTCTCTAATTTTATCATTTATGTTGGACCTGGAAGCATACTACAGATCTATAATCATGCCTGATGTGTCACCCTAAAAGGTTCTGTTTCTAATTATTCGTGCAAACCAATCCTTACGAAAAATGTGAAATTCTCTCTATTCACTCTCACCAGTTACTAACCTATTTCTTTGAATTTAATCTAGTTCACTGATGGCATATTTCTGAACTGTATCTCATTTACTTCCCACACTTTATAGGTGCAGCCTTACAAGATTATATTGGCACCTCTCACTCTCTCTCAACATTTTTGTCCAAGGACCTTCCCAAAACATTTGATAAATCTTAGCTTCTTCGGGACTCACCGAAAAATATTTCTTAAGTAGGATCCACATGATAGGTTTCAAGTTATCTTAATTTCTGGACTTCATCAAATGACTTTATGTGATGAACTACTGTGCATACATTAGTTCCATTCAAAAATGCAAATCTATGCAGTGACTCTTTTCATGTTTCCCACTAGAACTGGCTATTCACTGTTGGTTCTAAGTCATGGCTCCATTCTCTAGGCAAATGCTGAATGCCTATATATAAGTAATTGCCACAATTTTTGCATGTATTCATTTATATTAATGGGTCAAAAATCCAACCATTTGGGCTTAACCCTTTCCTGCCGATGCCTACAATTGGAAAACATTTTCCGTGGTGCGAGCAGCATGAGAATATTTCAAACCTCTCTGTACGGAGCTCTTTTTCGGTGTGGAGTTAACCTGGTATTTTCATCCCTCAGGTTTGGACCCAACTCAACCCTTACTGTGGCCCTCTAACCCTTAGCACGAGTTTAGCAAACCTTTAACAAACTCTTAGCACGAATCCACTTTTAACTCATTGCGTTACTAGTGTTTTTTTTTTTTCAACCAAATATTGCATTTCATTTTCAGGAATTTACTCTTCCTCAAGAATTGCTAACATTTTTTTTAGGCATTGCGGAATTTTAAATGGGTTTCAAGCATAAATAATAACAAAGTTAGTAAATACAGGTAATAAGGCTATAAATCTGGAAGTATGTTATTATTAACGCTAAAACTTTGTTTTGAAATTGCTTTCATTCATTTCAAAGTATAAAAAAATTGTATTGCGCAACGAAATATATCATTAAAAAACTATTGAAAATAATACTACTTTGTGATGGATTCCTGCTGTGAGGATGATCATAAATGAGTAGGAAGATTGGGCTTAATTTCCGAGGAGTGGCTTAGCCAGGACAGCGGCTTAGCAAGGACAGTGGCGTAGCCAGGAATTTCATTCGGGTGGGGTCCAAAACCAGGGGGAAAATTAAAAAAAAAACTGGGCAGTACATAATGGGTTTTAAACTAATTTTAACACTTTTCATAATTGAAAAAACTTAATTTGATTAAGAAACATTGTGTAAATTTAGGATTTTTCAATATTTTGTTTTCTTTTATGAAGGACAATAATTGTGTTTTTATATTTTGGGGGGTCCGGACCCCCTGGCTACGCCACTGTCTAAGGGCTCTCTAAGCTGGGTCTCAGGCTGGGCCTGAACGAATCTGACAATGGCTACCTCAGTGGTCATTTCCCATCCCTCGCCTCAGCTAGAGCCGACGTCTGGTCATTTGTGTTGAAAAATCCGCAACAGCTATACCCGATGTCAGGTATTCTGTGAATGAAAATGCCTGTTGGCTCCATCCAACACTTGGCACAAAAGGGTTAAATTAGCCAAATGTGTTCATATTGGCCTAAATGAGTCACTAACTGAAATCCAAGGCCTTGCCTAACATTCTGTTTTTCCACTTGAATTTCAACGACCATCTTATTTACTGTCTGTTACTCATAGTTACCCTTAAGAGTGGAGAATCACCTAGGTCTCATCAGGAGCAGATTGAGGAAAAGAAATGGAAAAGGGTGAGGAAAAATCGTAGCCACTCATTAACATCTCAAATTATAAAATACCACCATATGGTCCAGGGTTTAAATCCTGGAGATGCAGAGAATTGTCAGAGATTACACAATCCATGCTTGAGTATTGTGTGTAGAATGATACATGTGTGATACTCAGTCCGCTGTATGGGATACTAAGCTGTGGTTCCCTTAGTAATTTTTATGAAGAATAGGCTATTGTTGGTGTGGGGAATCTCCTTAACCTTCCTTCCCTTCCCCTCCCCAATAAAGGAACTGCTGTTGTACACAGCTGTTGTTACCTACTCCATATAACATAGGTACCTTTTAATTCCTTATGAAGGCTTTTGCAGAGTGAATGGGGTGACCATCTAAACATTTCAGTATATACTCCATGTATGATTAGCTTTAGCTGAACAAAAGTTTCTTAAATGTTACCTCTGCATGTCATGCAGGTCCAATTATTCTGGTTTGAATGAGCCCTTTCAATGCAGGCCATTGTATAGGTTTACAGAATGCCTGATTCTAACAGTTAGAATGATAAAATGGCCAACATAGATACGGCTCATTCATATCTGAAGATATTTACTGCAATGTTGGAGAAAATGTTTTTCACTTAAAGATGAACATATGCAGAGTACATCCCAACACTTTTTGATGGTCGTTTCGAATTAAAAGTTTTCCTTACCCCAGAAGAGAAACAGAATGTCTCCTTGGTTCTTCACATTTCATAACTTTATTATAGCCCAATGAAAGTTATAAAACCTCTATTAAATCAATCCTGAAAATGTATTTTGTAGTCATGTTAAGAATGATCAACCATTTTAATTATCCATGAAAATTCATGCCAAAGAATGTGTTAGGGTTTGTAGCAGGTGGGCTAATCCTTCGTTCTTCATTTAGGTCTCCTATAGGAATAGGAGTGAATGGTTAATGCCAGAGCTGTGTACAGCATGGTAGACCTATTCCATACAGACCAGATGTTGATTGCATTAGTGCTCTTTTATCTATGTTTTACTGGTCCAACCCCATTCCCAGTTGAACAATTCACCACATTCTAATACCAATTAGTACATGCCTGGTATTTGAGAAGGCACAGTGTCTTCAAGCTTATAGGGCTTATAATTCGATTGATTGATTCTAGCCTATCTATAGCCATCCACTCTGTTAAATTCTATGTAAGATTTAACAGGCTCACATGGGACTGTTAAATTTTTCATAGAGTCTACTTTAGAGTAAAAAAGCCGGGAAGAGGAGGAGGGAGTCTGAAAATGAATTTTCAACCAAAACATCAAAAACTTCTGCAAGCTGCATTGGTAATTAGTGATAACCAAAGTTCCTGTTATGTTTTAATGTAAAAGCTACAAGGAAAAGCCTGAGCATCATGGATAGAGTGTTAGACACCTCACTGTTGAAGGAACGAAGTTGTAAAGCGAGGAGAGAAACTGTAGATATGTTGATAAAGAATATATTAGAAGATGTAAAAAGCAAACTTGATCATATCATAGTGGAGTATAAGCTGCTTATTGAATCATAAGGAGGAGGGTGGTAGCCAGGAATTTCATTGGGCAAGGGTCCAAAAGTAGGGGGGAAATTTTTGAGAAACTGGGTACTAAGTATTAGGTACTAAGTTTAAACTAATTTTAACACTCTACATAATTGAAAAAACTTCATTTGTTAAAGAAATATTTCGTAAATTCATGATTTTTCAATATTTTGTTTTCTTTAATGAAGAAAAATTATCAAGTCGTTATATTTTACGGGTTTGTACGGGCGAGAGTTAATTGGAATTCAATGCCTTCATTTCTGAGAGAAATTAGAGCTAGAAATTAGTAATACATAATAGCCAGAAAATTATACTTAATTCACATTACAACCAAGTATGTAGCTGTTGTAAAATCTGACTCCAGCAGTGAAGAAGCAAGATAAAAAAGTAATGAAACAGGTCTGTGCACTGCCTACTACAATTTCTAATGTAAAGGTATCATCAGAAAACAATCAATGAAATGAGCATGAAAAATTCTGGGAGTGAATGGGTTAAAAATTAATATCCTGCGCCTTATCCTTGATGCTGCAGTTATTTTGATAAGAGTTTGCAGCAGATAAGTGGAAGCTAAGCCCAATGTTAAGCAACGAAAAAATTAACTGGAGGGGATGAAGTATTTCTGTTACCGAGGATTTCCTTGGTGACAGAAATACTTCCCTGAAACGGACTGCCCAGTGATAGATAAGATCACCTTCTCCAATTTTTAGAAGTTATGGAAAAGCTGAAGAATGGGAATCACTGGGAATTCAAGAGTAGAAATTAGGAAACATATCATCAGAATGCATATCTGAACTGTTTCTTCTTGGCTGTGACGCATGAATGACTGCAGCTGCAAATAGGCATGGAAATTTATACAATGTGAGTCTATAAAAAAAACAATGAAGATAAAATGGATAATCTTAGTGAGTAATGACAAGTAGATTACAATTAAAGAGATCTTTTAAATATATATAAGAAGTCAACTTCTTTTAAAAACACGAAAAAGGCATAATAGGCATAGATGTGACAGTCAGATGAAGACGATCGTCAAAGAACAAGTGGACCAGAACAGAGGCAAAGGAAGGCCTTTGATGAGATTAATGGAACAGTTGATATATGAAATAAAAGAGAAGTAATATAGGTATTAGTGATTAGCTAATTGGGGAATGGAGGGGAGAGGTACGTCAAAACAATACCAAAGTTGTTGAATGATGATGATGATGATGTGGTAAGTCCTGCATCAGCCAAACAAGGAAGCCCATCTCTTGAGATGTTTCTCATATGGATTGCTATGCTGGTCATTTTGCTGGACCTGAGAGAAATTAAATCTAACTGGATTTTTGACACTACTAGTGGCAGAGATTGATTGTTTAGGCATGAATCATGACTGCATTAGGTCCTTCAAAAAATATTATTATCTTTATTGTTACGCAATGATATTTCCGCATGCAATTAACCAATAATAATCAACTGATGAAAAAATACCAATGGATCCCTTGGAAATATGTTGTATGCATTAAAATCCATGGTTGCCAATGTGCTAACATGTATAATCTGACTCTGCCAAGGAAACATATTTTTTGTAGTTTGGGCTGGTTTGATAGTTTTTGGAGGGGTTGATAGACAGCTAAAGTCATTTAAGAAGGGAAGTAAGGGTGGAGAAAAACCCCACATTGATATTTGTGTGCTCTTAATGAAATGGGGCAATGGTTTAATATTACATCCGGCGGAAGGAGTGTTGTACTTGAAGAACCCTTCACAAAACTCCTGAAATAGGGATTGGGAAATTTCTATAATGTCTCTGCCATTGTTGGAATTTGAACCTAGGCCCATGGGATGGGAGGCCAACATTCCAGACACCACATCGAGCTGAAGCCAAAAAGTTTGGGTAATCAATATTGGAAATTATGGGTGAAGTACAATCGGATGCTCTTCCACCATGTAACATCATAGAAGGCTCTTTGGGTTTCTATAAAACATTACCAGCAGTCTTAAAAAAATAAGTATAGAGAAAGGAAGGAAGCATTTTGTTTTTGTTTTTGTCCTATGCTTAAGCTTTAGCAAAGTGGAATAATTTATGAATTGTCCTATGTTGGCACCCCTTCAGTGGCGCCGACTCCATGGGGCCTGAGGGGGCCCGAGCCCCCCCAAAAATTCGTTATGGGTGTGAGGAAAAAATGTGTCAGGCTTGTCGATTTTCCCAGGAGTGTCCAGATATCGATATTCGAGTGATCAGGGTTCTAAAGTTGATCATATGATTCTTCTAAAATGCTTAAAAAACTTAAAATTCACTATTTATAAAACGTAGCGGGGCAAGGTCCCTGGTTTGGGCCCCCCCAATATTTTTGAAAGTCGGCACCCCTGTCCCCTTTTCATATTGAACTCCCTTATTTTATTTGGAGCAAGGCCTAATCCCTTTTATTCCACCCATTCATTATATTCTCCTCCTCTCCCATCCCTGCTCAGCCAACATCCTACACCCTAATATAATTCTAAATGTCCTCTCTCCGCACAGTACTTGCTCCAACTGTATCCTCTCTCTTCTCCAAATCTTCTCTAGAAGTTTCTTCTCCTCCCACACTCTTATGTAGGGCTCTTAATAATACCTCTTCTGCTCTTCCATCTCACCTTCCCCATCTCCCCCTCATCTCCAATGCCTTCGATTTTCTCTTACTCTATCTTATCAATGTATAAATTTCTACCTTGCTAAGATCAGAAAAATACACTATCCTTTTCTCCAAACTCATACTCAATTATCCTCTCATCAACTTTATCCCATTCATTAAACCCTCTTTGGCAATGCCATTATTTTCCTGGTATCCTTACTGCTGAAGTGCTGCATTAAATTTCTACTTGCATTTAATCAAAATAGGCAAACTGTTCCACCTGTTTAAGTTTGTGCCCTTTCACTTCCTCTTTAATGCCTTACATTCCTTGCTTGAAATTCTTTACAAAAATATATTTCAGTCTTCTTGTAATTAATCTTCATGCTGCATACACTGTTTTCACCATTTATTTAACGTATTATACATTTTCTGATCACATTTTGTCCAATGGCAAATGAGCATCTGAGCGTATATGAGTCTCTTTGATTTAAACATCTATCTTTCCACTTTAAATTCTACTTTTAACTCTTCACTCACTTCTCTTCCCATCTCGTCCAGAGTTATGTTAAATAGCAAGAGTTAATTAAATAGTTATGTTGCATTCCTTGGCCAATGCTTGCTCACTCACAGTCTCCATTGGCCACCCTAACTACTCAGATTACAAATGAGCCCTCTGTCAACACAATCAGCACTTATTTTCCACTTGAATGCCCATTAAATTTACCCAGTCCAACTGCACGAAATGTTATTTTTTTCAATATTCAGTAAGTAAGTTTACATATCCTAGTTACGTTATAGCTTACAATTATCTCCCTACTCGGATCATCCTTATGCTGCTATTTCATTATGAACTGTCTTTCTCTTCCAGTGATTTAATTGATCAGCTGTATCATTGGTAGGCCTACCACAGGATTCCAGTCCAATTATTTCTATTCTTGATTTCCTTAATTTTACCCTCTACATCTTCATATACTCATCTAATTTTTCCTCCTTCTGACTGCCGGTAGCGAGGACATAACCAGGAAAGATACTCCTAGGGATGGTGTCCACTTGGATGGAGTACACTTCTCAAACCTACCCATATCTTGCAGATTTTAAGTGGGGGGTTTGAGGCCCTTGACTAGCTTTTTACAGCCTTAGTTAAAAAATAAAAACAAGATCTATTCTCTACACCAAGCTTAAAATTTCTGAGCCCAGGAAAAATATTTCAGCCATTTTGGTTACATTCAATTTATACAGCTACCATCAATGCCTTAATTGTTTTCCATTGATGGTTGGGTGGATCCCTGTAGATATCAGGTTTTGGGGACAGTCATGGACCCCTGTGAATATACCCACAAATAAGTAAGTATTGGTTATTAGAATAATCTTCAATAGAAATAGTTTAAATAGGCTTATAACTCTTATTCATTTTTTTATTTGAATATGTTTTGAAATTACAGCATAAAACTATTAAGTTGTCAAAGGATTTTTGGGGAGTGACTATTCTCTCCCTTCTCCTTGGGTCTGCTCCTTATTAAAGATGCTCAAGTAGCATTTAAGCCCTTAAGGCTTTATTTAATTAAGGCCCTTTTTTAATGAACATTACTGGATCTAGGGTGAAAGGGTGGTGAGGGAGTTTCAGGCTCAATTAATAGCCCACTATCTAAGCTTTAACTGAAGTTGGGTAACAGTGGGACCTAATGGACACACTTGTTGGTGTGGAGATTTTCAGACACTAAAGAAGCTTTTTCTCCCCTGCAGCACCTATTTTTTATTCAGATGTTGAATAGTCGGATTTCACGGGATATAACTCAGGTGACTTGAAATAACATGACTAGAGGCTAGTTTGACAAAACAGTGTTATTTAATAATTTTTCTCATCAATTTGATTTATCTGTATGAGTTGAACTTCTGTTGTAAGGGGCTATAACTAATGGCAAGAAATAAGAATGCAATTTTTTAATGCTTCATATGGCCTATACACTACAATAGAACGAGTTTTGTTTCACCACTAAGCTACTTTGGCAAGAAGAAAGAAAACTGACCAATTTGCATACAGGCATTTTTAATTGCCTTGTACACCAAAATGGGAACTCATGCTTTGTGTGTTAGAATGTTACAATAGGTCTTACCCAGATTTTGGGGAATATTTAGCTATCGTGAATTGCAAAAAAAGTAATAAGAAGAAATTCCTCAGGAGTTTGCACCTGGAAAATATTGTCAGGTATCCAGTTCAATCATTTGCACACCTCTGGCTTTTTGAACAACTTGCCCCAGTAGGGTACCTATGTGCCAGAATACTCCAACTTTGTACCAACTGAGCCCCATTCCTCGAAGGTAGTGAGCCATTCTCTCTCCATCCCTGAAGAAAATCCCTAGGGGAACCACTCAACTATGTGGAGCTTGAATGTACAGTCGGATTCAAAAGTATTGCAGCAAATGGAGCGGCATCACTTTCGCCGCAGTTTTGAAATCGAGTTTCAGTATTTTCTATTGCACCAGTGGGAGGGAAATTTGAAAAACATTCCCACCTCCCGTAATATTTTTATAACAACATCATTAAAGGGAAATGCATGCGGGATATGTGCAGCGTAAATATAAATAACCACATAAATTGTGCAGCTCATGCCACATAATAAATCTACGTCCAGAGCGACACTTTACTTCTTTAAGTTGGCCGATCCGTTGAAGTATGTTGTCTTACAATTAACGCTGAATCTTTTCGATCAGCGATAGCAAGCAAAACATACACATGAAATATCCGCCGCAATATCACAGCAAATAATGCCTCTGAGTGTTAAAATTCAGTTTGATTTAGTGACACCAGAAGACAAAGCTCGTAATGAATCCACGTAAGAGTCAACGAGTGAGATGGACTAGTGGTTAAGGAGAAGACTTACTACGGTAGTAATCCATAGTAGGTGCTTCGAACCTCTCTGCAATAATTTTTTTGTTACATGTTATGGCAGTAACAATTTTTAAAATCCACTTTAACGCATGTTAACTTAATTAAACTCTCCTGTTGTTGTAAAATTTTTAATGAAGAAAATTATCTTTTTGCTTTCCGCAGATATCATTTCCTATCTTTGGATTCATATTTGGACCCACCGTTTACCTCTTACCAATACGTAGCTCCGTAGGCATTTATAATCGTAGCCAAGTGGGTCCATACGGTGCGCTGTAACTTCATGAGAATCCTGCGAAGGATCAAGTCCGAAGAAATCAATCTTTTTTTTCATTTTTTAAATATAATAGGTATATGAAATGAATGTTATTTATTTTATCAACATAATAATGGTGGCGACTAAGAAAAATTCAATACAGAATTTTTTTAAGGAGTAAAATATTCTAAATTTAGACTCTGAGGTGATCCACACATGCGTAAATCCTCCCATCACCTGAATTAAATTTAGGAGCAGTAACGCAGGGAAATAACAAATATCCAAAACGCTTACTCCAGGGAAAGCTACTATATCTAAATTGATTAGCACTTTCATAGTGATACACTCATCTTATAAACAGCGAAGAAAAGAACCGACCGAAAGGTAATCTAAAAAATATGACATTAACTTTGTCACAATTAATTTTCATAGCGTTATAAACAAGAGTGCTAAAATCGGGTGTAAATTTCAGGACGTGGGCATGGTCATAGGAACAGAGAGTTGACTTATGAAGGATATAAGCGACAGCGAAGTTTTCCCTCCAGGATTCTACAAGTCCCATCCAGTGTTGATGAGATGCTGCAGTTCAGAGGTGGCGTCAGTGATGAAAAGGCGGCTGGCTGCAGGGCGCTTGCCGCGTATACCAACTGCCCTATATGTTTTCCGCAAAGTTACATGGAGACTCACAGCGATGAGCCTTCTCCACAAACCTCGCGTGATAGCAGCATAGCCCATCGCTGATTGGGGGACGGGAGTTCGCACGGGAGCGGCTGCGGGAAATGTCTCGCCCCTCTCGCCGGTGATGTATTACACTTGTGACCATGTGAGATTGCTCTTGCTGCACTAAAATATATTATACATATAATACTGGATCTTACTGCATCCCGTTTTTTGGGGTAGCTACCTTACCCTACCAAGAAGTGACAATATATAAATATAAATAATAACTTACCATCAATAGTGGATCTAGAGGGGGGCACGGGGGCTCGTGCACCCCCAGACTCTAAAAAAAAAATGCAATATTTTTAATACGGTCCCATTATCAATGCGTTTGCTTTGTATTACGAGGTATCCTTGTCCCCCCTAGAACAAAATCCTGGAACGGTCGCGCTTCTGCCCCCCAAAAAGAAATTCCTTGATCCACCCTTGCTTACCATTATATGTATAAATACTTCAGGAAATTCTTCTATGAGGTGTATAACACAAAAATGTCCCAGGTTGGGCGCACACAGTAAAATACACACTTAAAGATGAAAATAAATAAATTTTCAGGGGCACCTACCACCTTCTTCAGATTTAGGAAAGATTTTTATTAAACTGTGTTGTACTGTGTGTGCTCAACCTGGAATATTTTCATCTTATATGTATAAATATTCGAGGCCGATATCCCAAAGCCCCTTCCCCTCCATCTTACTGTCTAACAGTGTTATATATTTAAAAAAATACAATGCAAATTAGCTATGCAATTTATGCTCTTATTTTCATGGTTGAACTGATCTGGCAGATAGCTGCTGAGTTCTCAGCCAGCCACATTGCCAGAAAGGTATGAAGAGTTTGGGTGTTATGTGGCTTGCCTGCACTGATACTCTTTTGTCGTCGCTTTGGAGGTATCAGACAATGATACACTCGTTACAAACTTTTCAGCTACTTAGCGATGAAATAATCTTTCAGCATTATAACAATTAATTGATTACTGGAATACATAATGAAATGTAACAACATAATTTGAAAACTGGAGTGCTGGAGGGCTTGTGGTCTTCTCAGTAGATGCGTTGCAGGTAGTCACCTCCAGGGGAGAAATATTGGGGATGTTTATGCCCCCAATGGTTATAAAAAATTAAAACATACATTATTAAAATCAATTCATACTGATCAAGCATTACCAGTACTATTACACTTATTCACAAAATTATATTCATCCATTGTTAAAGCCCTACCTAACTAAATACCTCAACATGCACGCCTGAATTGATCTCATGCCATAATATGGACTCATTGTCACGATGACCAAAGGCCTGCCTAGTCTGAGTTATTTATAATCGACAGCATTATATAATTCATATATAACCCTTATTCTCCTGTTCCAAATCTAAACTGTAGCCGAAACTGTACATGTTCTTAATCTTTTTTGTGTAACAATGTCCTATTATCATTACAAAAAAATGGATTAACAATACCAACAAATCGCCTATTTGCATACAATTGAATGAAATAAAATATAGTTATATACCCAATATATGCCCAATGTAATTGCACCTTGATGGATGCTTTCTGAAAATGTTCACTTTATTTAGGTTAATTGTCAACTGACGAATGTAAAATTTTGTCAATACCTTAACGACATTCCATTTTACTGGATTTGTACCAGCACTTTAATTTTCACAAAAATTACATGTAAAATGTTTTATTTTATGTCACCAATCACAAAGATACTAAAATATTTTATTTTTACAACATCTTCTTTGTAACATAGTCAAAGGTATATAGAAAATAGTTTTATTGTCTTTACCAGTACAAAGTAGTAGGGAGAAATTACATGCACACCATTTAATAGCATTTAAAATTATTAAATTAATAATTTCAACTGCTATTAAAATAATATCATTAAAAATCGAGAAAAAATATCAACGAGAATAATACAAATCGACCTTAGCAATGGGCACAATTTATTCTGGTCAAGGTGTTACTTAATTATATTTTCATGGTCGCAAATACGAAGACCTGCCTATTCTGAGTCATTTCTTAACAACTGTCAGATGCAATATTAAATCCCTACTCTCCTCCCCAAGTCTAAACTATAGCTGGCAAAAATACAAGCAATAGTTACAAAAATAAAAGAAGGCTCTGTACAATATTATCGAAAAACCACTAAAACAGTAATGCAAATAGTACTTAGCACTGGAATAAAGAACACAGCAACATATAATATATTATATTCAATGATTTCACATATTTAAATTCAAATCACAAATGCACCAACTGTTTTAGCCAGGGATAAGTCATATTTGCATGTTATCAAATAACATTAACAATTTGCAACATATGCGGAAAAACCATAAACTTTGAAAGAAAAAATATTCCATCACATTCCCAATAAGGGTGCAATATTGTAAGCATTTGACGTAAATTAATGACTTATCCCTGTTACACCCCCTCCCCACGATGAGGGAACAGTTTGGATTTGAGGGGGGCATGCACTACACTACGACCAAAATTAATAAGAATAAAAAAAACTACACAAAAAAGAATTAGCAATTCATAAAAATCAAGCACTACTACTACTAATATCATTCATTCATTCATAAACCACATTCCATTCACTCATTCATCAAATCACATTCCACCCTCTCATTCATAAAATCACATTCCATTCACTCATTCATAAAATCACATTCATCCATTCATACAGCCCTGCCTACCTAAATACTTCTTTATACGCCTGTATTAATTAAACGCCTAAATACGGAATCGTGGCCACGATATATATATATTCGTATACGAAGACCTGCCTAATCTGAGTTATTTCTACTCGACGGTAGGACGCAATATAAAATCCCTACTCTCCTGCCGCAAATCCTAACTATAGCTGGAAAAAAATACATGCATAAATAAAAAATATACAAACACCCTGTACAATAATTGCAACAAAAATGCAAAAAAAACAACTATCTTCAGGCGTGGTGTCTTCTTTCTTCCTATCTTCATTCTTCCTTTCCTCACGATAAATCCTCAAGTCTCTAGTTGTCGTCGCAGTAACCTTCAGATGTCCATTTCATGGACCTCCACAGTTGTCTCCAAAAGCAATCGCTGTCGTTGTCCACAAGCATGACCTGTGGTAATATAACAAAAAATTCTCAAAATTCAACGAAGGGAAGACCTAAAAAGTTAACTTTCAGCTCAGAAATATAATTTCGAGGATGATGTTGAGAAAATATTAACTTTGTAATGGTCAAGAAATTTTTAAAATAAAAAAAATGCAAGAGCGGGTAATTCCAAATTATTTGACGCTTATCTCATCGGCAATATTTCAATGTATTTTCATTATTCTTTAAACATTTTAAAGATACGATCGGGCAATATTAAAAAATTTCCCGGAAATCATTACGGTGAGCTGAGTCTGTTATATATATATATGTACCTTTTTTTTACGACTTACTTGGACTTCATGGGTATTACTAAACATTGATTCCACAAAAAATTCTCACATACTTAAATACTCACATACAAGGAAAATACATATATGTACTATTATGTGAATTGGAAAACAATAATGAAATTTTAAAAATCAATATGCTGAAATTATTTAAAAAGACGAAACCAGAAGTTACAAATATGGCATCCATATTAAGGACACCACACCTATCCAGGAGGATGTATTTTAATAATTTCTTGTAGGATGTAATTTTATAATTAAGTCTTCTGATACGAAAGATATAATATATGTTAATTCTCAAGATCATGCAAAGAGCAGGTCAAAGTATCACTTCAGAAAAAAAACAGCCGAAAAAAATGAAAATTATATACTGATTTTTCCGACACCATTGGATTAATAAATATTTAATAGCAAGGAAAAACGCGTTACCAGAAATTAAGTACCCAAAATTAAACGCAAAAGAGTATCAATCATTGTGACATTATTGTTGCGACTTTTTTTTTAATATGTCACTTATACTCATTAAATTCACGGAAAAATTCAGAAAGGTAGAAAATCCGGAATCTCATGTTTCCCTCAGGTAGGGTCTCCGAGGAAGTAAGTACTTGAGCGCGCATGACCATTGCTGGGTTGTCAAAAGCAAGGCTAATATGGAAACCTCGACCTCCACATTACAATGAGAAAATTAAAGAGAAAAGTAAATACTTACGATAGATTCACGAAAATCCCCATAACTGTCATTCGTTCCAATTATTAAATTTAATGGAAATAAAGTAATGCCCCGTTCACACTACGTCCTTTTTACGCCGGTTAGCCCCGACCATGGTTACAAAACGAGGTGTGAACGCAAGTTCCCGTTAACCGTGGTTGGGATTCTGACCACCGTTTTCCGACCATGGTTGGCGGTAGTTCATGCGTGTGTGAACGCAAGTTGGTTAAAAGCTGGTTAGAAAAAGAAGAAGGCGAAGCAGCAACGAAGATTCATTCCGTAATGTGTTGTATAGTATGAGATTTTAAACCTGATTTAAGTTATGCGATATACTTTATAGTTCGTAGTGAATTAGCTATTAGCTCGTATTGTATTGTTACGGACAGATTGAATAATCTATATTAATATTTTGCTAGAATTAAGTAAAATGTGCGAAACTACCATAATAAAAATCCGAAGGTCACAATGATTTTAATGTTTTGGTAAGAGTTCTTTGTCCCAGTTTGAAAAAGATCACTTATGTTCATCCTTGAACAAAAGTTCTTCCCATATCAATATAAAGTTTCAGGCTAACGGCTAGTCAGATGTAACGATAGAAAATAAATTTAGAAACGTCGGGTGATACCACATATCGCAAAAATTACCACGTTCTCTCTCTTATTTCATAAGTTAAATTTCAACAATCGTCCCATTTCTGCAAGTTATTCGTCCACATTTGAAGAAGAGGTAAAAGAGTTTTAATTTACGGTATAGCATCAGATTGGATCATGTCCTTTGCCAAAGTCAGAAAACAATAATAGCTAAGAATGTAATGCAGCGAAAAGTGTATCTCCATCCCAAATCACAAGTGTCTCAAATTGAGGCTCAAGTCTCAAGATTAGGTCCTCGATTTTCTTCACCTACATCAATGATTTGTCGACACATCCGAATCAAGGGCAAGTAGTAGTATATGTTGTTGATATCACCCTAATTATCACTAATATTCGTATTAAATAGAGCAATAGAAGAATGCAAGCCACACTATGGATGAAATGATTAGTTGGACGAACACATTTGAATTACCTTCTACGTAGCAAGGTACAATGATTGTCGACGCTGGAATGCAATTTTTAATTCATAAGCAGCTCATAATATGCACATATGTTTAAATCATTGCAATTAACACAAGAACTTTTCCCTGCACATTCTATATTTCCTTCCAACAAGTTATTCGCTCTTGTCAATTCATTTTTCATTTGGAATTAATTTACCACTCATCAGATGTCGCCAGGGTCTAACCATGGTAAGTGTGAACGCGCGTTGGTTCTGACGTCATCTTACGCTGGTTAAGATATATGAAAACAAACGCTATCGTCATCGTCAACCAATCAATGCCTTGATATTCAGCGCGGGATTTAAGTATTGTGAGTGTTGCAAAAAAAGCACGAGATCATAATTTTTGGTGCGGTTTAATTAAAAATTTTCGTGTTGCAAAAGTGAAAATATTTATTTATTTTATCACACATTCATTACTTTTATCATCGAGGATCCTGAATATAAAAATTATAGTGTACCTATGTGATCACTAAATAATGGTTCTGAACTGAACTCAAAACTTGGAAGAGGAATGAATGAAATCTTACCGTCTGCCTGCGTCAACGAGCTGGATTCTTTCAATCTTTTTGCACGTGCTTTCATCGAGGCCTCGAGTAGGCAACTCACACAAGACGTTCCAACGAACTCTGCAATGGAAAAAAACGAACACTCATGAAGAGACAAATCAATGTCGTAGAAAACCGGCTTCATGGCCGAATCAATCAATAAATTTTCTTATGGCACATAGACGTTGGAGAGTGGATAGGCTCACCTTTTAATTAGATTAAAAGAACTTCGAGTGAAAAATAACATTTCCCGTATTGCAGGGGAAATTAAAATAATATTCAATTAACTAATAACACTTATTAAAATAAAAAATTAATTCCAATTAAATGGAACTATATATTTGTTTAAATAGGAAAAATTAAGGATTGATTTTGAAGTGGGTAACCTTTCACAGGATAAAAATAGTTAAATAATTCTGATTCAGAATGAAAAATCAAAATAAAATCTGTAATGAATTAACAAATAATTAGAAACTAATTACAAATAAAAGTTATTTGCACTGATTTATAATGCAAAAATATTTTGCGGAAACTGTTAAGGGAGGTGATATTTTGACTTGAAAACACTTGTAAAGAAAATACGTTAATAGGTGATTATGAGTCATCCAGAAAAATGTTGGCACAAAAAAAATATTTTGCCCATTGCAATATATTACATAAGTTTTCAATTCAATTCGAAGTTAATAGGTCAATGAAATATCACTTCCAGTTACTAAGTACCAAGTACAATTATCAAACTAAGTAGTCAATGACTAAATTGAG
This sequence comes from Ischnura elegans, assembly GCF_921293095.1. Classification (NCBI taxonomy): domain Eukaryota; kingdom Metazoa; phylum Arthropoda; class Insecta; order Odonata; family Coenagrionidae; genus Ischnura; species Ischnura elegans. The sequence goes on from NC_060246.1 coordinate 135,446,553, forward strand.
GAGTATATAAAGTTAATTTGTTTATTTTGATTGCATTATGGGCAAATTAGAAGTTCAGAATAAGCATGAGCACAATTGAGTTCCGTTAAGGAATGCAAAATTGAACATTCTCAAGCAAATCCTTAATTTAAAAATTTGTATTGGAAAAATGAACCAAATTTGAATGAATATTATGAAATCATACCGCTCCTTATCTGCTGCAACTCATGTAGAGCCGCAAGAAGCCGGCTCGGTAATGTGCACCATCCAATCTTCTTCCAAGTGTCTTCTTTCTCCTTATCATCATGTCCAGCGATGAATCGCGCCTAAGGAGAGAGCGGGTTAGTGCATACATAAATAAGTAACCCTTCCGAGGATTTGCACCACTCCAAAGCAGCACACAAGAACGTAACCATGGCATCGATAGGAAACCACACATTTCCTACCTAGCCACAGCCACATTCCTGCATGACGCGTTGGAATCCGTAATGCAAAACCACGGCACAAAAAACTAAAATAACGCACGGAAAAAACGCCTAGCCTTACGCAAATTTTTATTCATTGGCCAGAAGGGCCCAAAGCTAAGATGTCGTCTTCTTCTGGTCCCGCGATGCCATCCTCTTCTGTCTTCTCTTCTTCCGATGAATCTTCATTCTTCCTTTCACATCCAGCGATGGCTTGCGGACCTAGGGAGAGAGCGGGTTAGTGCATACACAAATAAATAACCCTTCCGAGGATTTGCACCACTCCAAAGCAGCACACAAGAACGTGACAATGGCATCGATAGGAAATCATAAATTTCCTACCTAGCCACAGCCACATTCCCGCATGATGCGATGGAATCCGTAATGCAAAACCACGGCACAAAAAACTACAACTAACGCGCGCAAAAAAACGCCTAGCTTTACGCAAATTTATGTTCACTGGCCAGAAGGGCCCAAAGCTAAGATGTCGTCTTCTGGTCCCGCGATGCCATCCTCTTCTGTCTTCTCTTCTTCCGATGAATCTTCATTCTTCCTTTCACACCCAGCGATGGCTTGCGGACCTAGGGAGAGAGCGGGTTAGTGCATACACAAATAAATAACCCTTCCGAGGATTTGCACCACTCCAAAGTAGCACACAAGAACGTGACAATGGCATCGATAGGAAATCATAAATTTCCTACCTAGCCACAGCCTCATTCCTGCCTGACGCAATGGAATCCGTAATGCAAAACCACGGCACAAAAAACTAAAACTAACGCACGGAAAAAACGCCTAGCCTTACGCAAATTTATGTTCATTGGCCAGAAGGGCCCAAAACTAAGCCGCTAATATCGCACACGTCTTCTTACGATGCTCCTCTTCTTTCTTCTGTGAATACTTGCGTCTTCAATCTTCTCTTCTTCGTGCAGTCTTCACTCTTACTTCCTTGAAGTCCAGCGATGGCTTGAATCTGTGAAGAGGTAAGATTAGTGCATGCACAAACAAATAAATAAATAACAATAACATGCAAGCCCTAACGCAACGCAACGGAAAAATACTCGCAGCACACGAAAATATAAATAACCACACGCAGAAAAATATCACACGAAGTCACACGATAGATTAAAAAACACACCCAATCGGATTCTTGCCGTTCTTCGAGCTCAATTTGATGTCTTCAGTCTTCATGGCTGGAAGGGAAAGGATTACAGACATGTTACAATTAAGTACAAAAAAAACACTCAGTTCAGGCGAGGGATTTCCAATGTCCACTCATTCCCCAAACACACATGCATTATCTTCACTCTTCATTCTTCGAGGCCCCCAGCGATGTCTTCAATCTTCGGGGCCTCAGCTTCGTCTTGTTTCTTCATTCTTCACTCCTACAATAAATGGTGTTAGTACAAAACCCACCCAAATACCTTAAAAAACTACACACACAAAAATACCCACATTTATTTCCTGCCTAAGAATGCATTCTTTGTCTACCAGGACCGGTCTCATTCGTAGTAAATAACTTTTAAGTGCACTTTCTGGTACCTTAGTTTCAGCGGTGTTTCGAAACCTTTTTGAACTTGCTCCTTCGAGCCGTTACCTTTCGTGTATTGTATTTACCTAGAGGTCGTGCTTCGATAATAGAGTGTGAATTCACTTTCCACCAGGAGTCTCTCATGACTCCAGGTGTGTGGTTCAGGTCGGCCCTAATTTACCATTTCATGTTCAAGATAACCTGATGAAAAGCTGATACGGCAATGACCAGCGTCCGAGGAAAACTGCACTCTTCCCAGCCTTCAACGTAAGTCGATGAATGGTGTTCTAATTCTTCAATATTCATTCTGAAATTGAAAAATCAAAAATGTGGATTAAAATTCGAGTCAAATCTCTCCGAATAACATAAAAGGAATTAGCATTGGATCCCGAGTGGCCATCGTCTTCTTCTTTTCTTCATTCTTCCTGCTCCACCCTTCATTCTTCCCATCACGTCCGGGGATGGCTTGCACCTAAGGAGAGACCAAAAAATTTAATTAAATTCGGGGGTTAGATTATTAAATACGGGTCACTCCACCTAAATTCAACAAGCGTTTGTCCCTAAGAGTCTCAGATTTTGATATATGTATGAGTCTACATCAACCTCAAACTAAATACCCTGAGATCTTTTTTAAATTTGGTTTTGATACGTTATCGATTAAAAAAAATGCCTTAAATCATATCAATCCCACAATTTAACTATCAAATTGTCGTATAGCCATTATTTATTGCTTTTTTTACAGCTAAGTCCTTTCGGAAGTCACTCTGAGTAAAATATTTATAAAGTGCACTTCCCTATTATTGTTATATTTAAATGTTTAAAACATTGTTAATCAACTTTTCCCAAAAAACACATCTCAGAATTGGAATTGGAAAGAATTTATTGTAGGTATATTTATGACTGCAAGAACAATCGTTTCCTCTAATGACCCAATCGCTCTATGTTATATGTAGAGGAAATGCTATTTAGAACTATTACTTTTTGCCTTATGTTTTCTGCTCCGAATTCTTAGATACCCAATGGATCGATATGATCGAATTCTTCTTTGAATTAAATTAAAGCATTTATTATTTAGAATGTAGGCTCATTCTTTACCTTAGAATTACAAAAATTAAATTTAAATCACCTCCTGAATGATATTTTAAAATATTTAAACGTTTACTTTTTCTCCCGTGCGGCTTTCCGATTACTTTTAATAGCATTCTATGGACGTGTACTCGTAGACTGGTAATCTATATCATAGTCGTATGACCTACAGCGTCAACTATAAAATATCAACCAATGAATTCATCAAAATCTGAGACCCAACGGGACAAGCTTTTTTTGGAATTGAGGTGGAATGACTCCAACTATTATACCCGTCCGTCTTTAAAAATCGTGGAAATGGATGCTAAAACAAAGGCTGTTTATTTAAAAAGAAGGACACCCAAAAAATTCTCTAGAAATTCACATATTTGTTCAATTACTTTTAAACAACAGGCTATTTTTTAGAGAGCTTGCTACAGTGATATTGAATAGGGCAGGCATATTAAAATCTCTCGTAAACAGATTAAATTATTGTACTTTAATGTGGAATTCTTTTATCCACTTGATTTTAGCAGTGAAAGATTTGTATAAATATGTAAAATGACTTAGAAATATATAACTTTAATTATTCAAATAGCAACACTAGAGAATGCGTAGAAAAAGCAGTACCAAAGAAATACATAGCAAACAAACATTTTGGGAGATATTACATCGTATTAATTATTTTGTTTTTAAAAATAGGCAGACAGCAAAAGTTAAATATATAACTAAAAAATTGAAGTTATTGACCGCACGATGTTAGTATATTACAAGTTGAGCAAGATTCTTTATCTATATTGGATTTGTACAAATCGGAATTCAAAATTGCTTTGTTCCACCGAGATCACCGATTTAACTATCTAGTTTATTTTGGATAAATGAGTACGGAAGCTCATTTTTAATCAATGATCAGAGTCAATATTTATATAAAAATTTCCTTCTCTCTTCACATAAATCGTTGGAATTGATACTGGAGACAAAGGAGGCAGTCAAGTGAACCTTATTTCTATATTTCACGGATTATCTTAGCGGTGGAATGAAAAATCAATACCTTAAAACTATGGCCCATAACCATGCGTTATTATCGCGACAGAATTGAATGTGTATTTTCAGTGTAAACGCGTTAATCTAACCTTCATTCGTTAGATTTATTAAAAACAATGTTTTATCATTTTTTATGAAAAAAATTACGTGACACTTGCAAAGACCACCTGGTCCCCCACGTGAGATTGGGTGAGAATCGGCTTGACCCCTCGCCCCTCCTAAACACCCTAAACCATCTAACTAACCTTTTCGCTACTAACAATGTAAATATTTGCTCGGACGGTTTATGACACGGGAGACGAAAGCAGCAAATTTTCGTCTCATGTTTTCCTGCGCAGGCGAACGAATATCCGTTTCGTTGCCCTTTTATGCCGGTCGCAGCTACGCGAAGTCCTATCGGGACCCAACAAAGCGGGGACATAGGCCGTACCCTCGAAATCCGGGAGCAGGTACCCGGAAACCTCGTCTTCTACTACCCCTTTTTGTGGTAAGGCATAGCGATCATTCAGTCAGTTTTTGAAATAAGCATTTGTTCCTTTCTCAAAAAAATATAAAATAAAAATTGAATTATTTGCCTTTTAAGGAGCGTTTAAAAATTTTAAATGAAATTTTACCATAAATATTAACTTATATTTCGATTTCGATATAAAAATCAACATAGAAATTGTTGATGCATTAAATTCGTTAATTAGGACGGTGTAGCTCCGTTCAAAAGTTGACAATGCACAGAAATAAAACCGAGGAATTGAATTCGAAATCTGCAACACACGGGCAAACAACAATTATCCATGTAGCTAATTCACAAAAACTAACCATGAGTTGACCCGGAACCAATTCCGCTGCAAGAGCTATCAACCCGGAAAGGAGGAAGACCAACTATACTTTGAGTCCGAGATAATGCGGAGTCCCCGCTAGGAAAAGTCGAATAATGTTGGCGCTGAGAGAGTGTGATTATCCGTGAGACCCTTCTTAACCAATGTCCTGCAAAAATGGTCCGTACAGAGGGGACGGAAGAGACCCTTGGGGCTCAGTCATGCTAAGGAAACAACACCACTGTGTCGAAAGGGTTAATGGATACCCCCAAAGATGTAATATTCGTAAGAATTGGCTTGTATGATATAAAGTAAATATATAGTTGACAGACGAAAGTGGTATATTTTGCGTGGATGTTCAAAAAAATAAGAAAATAAAATCCTTTCAGGAAATAAGGAAGGTGGAATAGTAAACCAACGTAGCATTATTTGACATTAACGTCCGAAAAATATGGCTCTGTTGTGCCTACAAGTCAAGGGGAAAGTGGAGGGTCTATAAATTTATATTGAGAGGAACTTTGAGAATAATATGATAATAATACTCGGTTCTCTTATTTTTCACCTGTATAAAGGCTTTAGTATCGAGTACGGACACGTAAAAGATAAGCGTGAAAACTCCATCTGCGAAAAAATTATGAAATTAAAAGTATGAAACACTAAATATTGAATAAATATATAATAATTTTTCAAACGTTTCAACTTCAGTGGTGAAGGATATGATTAAAAAATAATAAAAGCACGGTCTTATCCTATAACTCATGTCATAAATGATTAGCCTCATTCACTGAATCGAATCACGTACTAGCTTTCTGTACGCGAGAGACTATTTCTACACTTAATCAGCTACTTTGCTCATTTATGCTTCATGTGACATTTTTTCCGATGCCCTTTGAAGGTTTAGTAAAATTAGTGCCAACGAGAGTGAGACATGTATCCCGATTTCAAATGTTAACTCAGCATAATATCCAGCCAGCATTGTGCGAAAAATCCACGATGAAAAAAATCATTCGCCAGGATTCGAATCCGGATCCCCCCGAATGATTTTTTTTCCTCAGTGGATTTTAGTACAATTTGTGCATTGTGGGTGACCCTCGCAAATTTACCGCCGTGGCTAGTCCCGGTATACTTATTAAAAAAGAAACACTTATCCAGCCAGCAAACTGAAAAAGTGTTTGGCAGAGTTGGCTTATCACAAGCATGTAAGCTACCTTCCATAAATGTTTACGAAACATGATGTTAATGAGGAGTTTGGTCCGTGATTTCAAATGAAACTATCGTTGAAAATGTAATTTACTGCGTTCTTTGGGTCCTAACTTCCTTTCTTCGCATGATTTATCGCTCACGGACACTATAAAATTAATCTGAATGTATTCATTGGCGGCATACAAAGAACTCGAATCAATGTTGTCATATGGCAATTTTCCAACAAATATTCCAGTAATTTTCCTGGGCAATGGTTAGTACTTCCCGAATCCCAATGAAATTATTCGAATGATAGAGATTTATATTATTGTATCAGCTTTAAACTAAGGAGCCCCTTTTCATTTTTTCCGTAAAAACCAGCACTAACTGATATTTCAGTTTTCTACGGACAAATAATGATAGAAAAGCGAAAATCACACAGGATCACTACTACTATGTAGTTTTCCTATTACTGCTCTCAGTGCATAACATATGGCGTTCTTTTACTCAAATTTCTTCTCTTCGGCAACCATTATTATCCTCTGTATCGTGAAATTCTTTAGAACTAATATCATCTACTTCGGACACCGCAAAGTAAAAGTTTCAATATTTCTGACTCTCGACAAGAGGGCAGGTGAAAAATTCTAACGGAATGAAAAAGGAAGATTACATGCGTTCTTGTCAGCGTAAAGAAAAGTATTAACTCGAAAGCACACAATATATTTATGAGCGCATTTGTAAAAATTTATACACTAACGAAATTTATCATTAATTAATCGTTACTCGTCATCTGGGCGTTACGTTACGCCCGTTCGTTCGTTGTAAATCGTTACGTCTGGACGGTGCGTTAACCTTTTACAGAACTAATGCACAACATAATTTAAATTATTTAAAAATTGTTTTGATCACCTAAATCTACATCTACAGACTAACCAGCAAGCCGCCTCAATAGGCGTGTGGCAGGGAGTGTTAGGTCACCTGCCGTTGACAAATAAAAAGGATATGCTCTAACAAAATTACGCCCAGCATTAAGTAAAGTCCTTTATTGCCGACGGGGGAAAAACTAATTCCCATACCTATCCGTTAGGCAAAATATCTCTCTCAATTTATCGTTTCTGTAAGACCTGGAAATGTGGCGGGGCTCTGATATGATGTTCTCCGTTTTCGCTTCGAAAGATTTCCATTGTCAAATGCTCAAGCATTCCAAGTCTAACGCGCAGCCTCCGAATCTACAGCGGTTCCCAACCTAATTCGTTTAACATCTGTGTAACACTTTCTGTACGCCCGAAGCGGTTTTATTACGAATCGTGCAGCTTTCCTTTGTATTTTATTAATTTCACGAATCAAATCTTTCTGCACCGAATCCCATACGCTCGCTGCATATTCAAGGTGGGGCCTGGCAAGCGCGAAATAAGACCTTTTCTTTCATAGGATACTTTCTCATCCGAAAATCCACCCACTAAACGCTTGACGAATCCCAGCTTCTTCAGGGCTCTTACAAAAATATTTCTTAAGGCCTGTTTACACGGTACATTAACACGTACGGGTCTAAATGTATGAACGCGAGAATAAACGCCAAAACGCATCGTGTAACCAACCAACTTAGGCGAATGCATGCACAGAAAATAGAACCTGTTCTAATTTGGTTCATCTACATCTACATAATACCCTGCGAGCCACCTCTAGGGTGTTTGGCATGCATTCATACGTGTTCCGTTCCGATCCACAAAAATCATTCATGGAAACAGACATTAACTCGCACGTGTTAATGTATCGTGTAAACAGGCCATCATATGCGTTCCCCAAGATAGGGTCGAGGTTATGGTAACTCCCAGATACCTTACTTCATCTGTCACCATAATGTTAAAAACATCCACAGAAAATACATGGAGATAGTAGGGCGACCCGAGCAAAAAAATCACCGTCAGATTGCATTTGATCAGATTAAGTTCGAGTCCCCACTCTTGGCTCCACACATGGACGTTGTTTAAGTTCGTAGATGGAATTTGAAAGCCTGAGTGATCACTAATTTGGCGGGATGGATGGCAACGTCGCCATCTTCACTTCCTCTGTAGCCTTTATGTTAATACCATCCACAGAATTAGCATGGTTATGGTTGGACGAACTCTGCAAAAATTGCACCGACATGAATTTGCTCAAATTAAGTTCAAGTCCCCACTCTTGGCTTCACAAATGAAGGTTGTTTAAATTCGATTATAGAATTTCATTGTCAGAGTGGCCACTAATTTCGCGATAGATGACGGCGTCGTTAGCAAATAAGCGTATTTTACTGTTAATGCTAAGGCAATTTGTCTCTCCAATGAAATCTTGTACCAATCATATATCAATATAGATAACATGAAAAAATTTGGCGTCATAAACATCCTGCGGTGATCCGGTGTGTAATGGTGGGCCTCTATATTAAAGAATCTACTTCGTAGTCATGAAATTGATTTGGACACTGTGTTTTTGTTTCCATGCCTTTAAAACTCCAAATCCCCACCCTTCCTCCAATCCATTCCTCTAACCAGGATTAGGGAGGAGCTTAGGGATATTGTGTCGCCCATTTCACTGAAATCTGAATCACTGAAACATCAATGAAACTTGTCTGAGAAGCCAACTTTCATCAACTTACATCTACCGAAATGACCAACTTTAAGGCTATGCTTCTCGGACGAGGTCGAATTCTGACATATTTGTTTGCCTTTGGATGGCTGGTGGTGTGTTAAAAAATTGACGGGCTACCTGATAAAGGAAACCGGCATTCACCTTTACAGGTAATGACTTCCAGGAAAACGTTCGCAAGGCCAATCCTTACGACCCTATTAAACGACTATTCCTAAAAGCGGCTCTGAAGACGTCAAGTGCCCCGTCGCCACCCCAGAATTACAACCATTTAAATCAGCTCGTGCTGATAAACCATAGCAAAAATCTGCCATCTATTTTTTGGTACCCATAAGAGATAAAATCGAGCGGTTACCAAGAAATAAAAAAAAACTCGTTCACTGAGAAATATGGGTGAACACAAAAAATAGTAATTTGCCACTTCGATTTTTGCTGAATTTTAAATTATAATTCTGGCTTTTAGTAGAAAATGCACTTGAAGCAGTCGATCACTCCATAATTCGAATTGAATTATTGGCGAGTATATATTTTTCCTGACTTAAAAATCCTCCTACCTCCTCAATTGATGTTACCTACGAATCTGTTACTTCTCTCGAATGCATTTTCACAAATTAAGCTCGACATTTTGAAGAAAGCGAGAAGGAATAAAATTCGAGACCAATTATAATTTAAATGTTCTATCCGAGAGCCATTAAGGTTAGGCTCGCAAAGAGCACGCGCTCCTCCACGCATTCGCTTAGACTCATACAGTAATTTAGAAACCTTTGAAAGTGTTATTTTTTTAAATGGTATTCTATTTGGAGGAGGCAACAGACAGCTGGGTCATTTGTGCCATGAGGGAAGGGTGGAGAGAAACCCGGTGTCGGCATTAGCCTGCTCTTTACGATAGGGGCCAACAGTGGCGTAACTAGGTATATGCTTTGGGGGGGGGGGTAATAGATGGCCTGGGGTGGCGACTCCCCCCTCCCCCCTTGGGGGATTCGGGGAAAAAAATGACATGCCAGGAAATACATTTTACATCATTTTGGCCCTAAAAAAATTAACTTTAAGCAGATGCAGTTACTATAAGTGAAAACTAGACAATGGTTTTGAATATTTTTCTATTTCTTTGAGGCTTTAGGGGGGGGGGCTTTCTATATACCCCTCATACCCCCCATAGTTACGCCACTGGGGGCCAAGGGAATAGGCAAGGTAAAAATTAGAAATTTATTGAACCTTAAAGAAAATGTAGTTACTGTCTCACTAAAAACTTATTTTTTCACCGTTAAGTCACCCTATAAAATTTAAATTTACAGCACAAGTTCTCGTGAGGAGGCTGGTGAAGTTAAGCTTAATGAGAACTCCCCGTTTAATATTCTCAGAATAACTCTTTACCAGCTATACTATTCATAACGTGCGCGTATTATTACTGATGGAGCTGCAGCATATCAAAGCTAATTATGTAAAGTAACGTATACGTATATCAACATACCTTTAACATCCAAAGAACAGCTCAGGTTTTTCTCTCGAGGCTCCTTCAGCGTCTGCAGTCTGGATGGGGATCGGCAGAATATTGACCACGCAATGGATTGAGTCATGAAGTTTCGGTCTGCCGGCGAGTGCTGATTCGCATTCAGAAATGACGCATTCGCCAAAGAGAAAAGGTAGGAGGAGCTTTTCCGTAAATATTCGGTCAGAAAAGACTGGGGGACTGCGAGATTCGACGAAAAAGAGCCATGAAGGGGGCAGGGTGATAAGTAAAGGAAATAGACCTCGCGGCATACGAAAAGGAATAGTGAAAGTTTAAGGGAGCAGCGCTGAGCGGAGAGTCAAGAGGAACTTAACCATGCGATCCCGGTTTCTAAACAAGTTGGGCAGAACTCTGGCAAAGTTTTCCACGAGGGAAATAAAATTGGCGCAAGTACCTACGGCTTTGGCCTTGAACTTCCTTCCTATGGCAGAGAGAATATGGCATCCAATTCAACTTCCAGAGGCGGCGCCCGAGATTTATCACATGGCAATTTTCCCTCTCTTCAAGGAGTTCGAATTTCTTCTATGGATAACGAAGGCGAAGATTTACTGCGCCCTAAATCATCAGCTCCCCCTTGTTGCTTCTCTTCTCGGGCAAATAAATTGAATGCATTGCCTATTCACGAAAAAAGACGAAATTTTTATACCAGAGTAAGGAATTATTTAATGATGCTTTAACTTCTTTTGCTTCCATTTCAGATACGACCTGACCTTAATCCCAAGTACATATCTCCAATCGCTGTGTTTCACCGTCAGTTTCCCGGTCCACTCATGTGCTGCGCCATCAATGAGCGCTCACGGAAGCTGCGAACGTCTCAAGTAAGTACTTGTGCTATCTTTCCTATTGGAAATTCGCAATCACTCTTTTTCTTTGGGTAGGTTGGGGGGGGGGGGACCATGCCTGGATTTGAACCCGGCACCCATCAGTCCCTGGATTTGCACCCGGAACCTTTTGCTAGACCCTTGAGAAACGTTTGAACATGTCTGTTTTTTTTGCTTGAAGACCGATATGTTCTTACTTCCAAACATTGGACTACCGATGAAGGTGATGAATCTTGAGGTGAGGAACCTTGATGTATTCACAAGTGCTCTGAATCTGGCGCCAACTTAGTGTACCTACTTTTTTTTAAATCCTCTTATTTTATCCCCACCCTATTCGACGTAGTATCTAGTAAGGGTTGACGGAGGATGATTTTAAAATAAAATTTGGATTATTCTGCTGAAAAGAGGAGAAATAAAAACCATAAGACACTATCTGAGTGGTACGTATTTGCATTGTTTTAAATCATCTTCCCAAGAGGACAATTGAAGAAAATAAACAGTTGCAAGTTGGGGATAAAATAGTTGTATTCGTTTTATTTCAAACGGATTGCTAATGATTAAAGACGATAAGAGGGAAAAATAATCATAGACCGAATTATGAAAGAGTTAAAGGGAAGGCAGAGCAGACCAGTCTATGAGTCTCGACTCCTAAAATGGAAAGGAGGATAAATTATGTTGCGGAAAGTAAAATGCGAAAAAATGTAAATGGAAGTGGCAAAATGTTTGATGTATTTTACGCCGAAGAGAAAAATATGATGTCTCCATGCTTCTGGGTTTCACCGCGTGGATTTTCTTTGCGACGACAGTTTCTCCGGTATTCCAACCGGCGTCTTCAGGTCGAAAGACCTGATCGACCTGAAGACGCCGGTGGGAATACCGGAGAAACTGTCGTCGCAAAGAAAATCCACGCGGTGAAACCCAGAAGCATGGAGACGTCATCTAGACAACGCCGCGGAGCCAACGGGCATCATTTTTTGGAGAAATAAATCAGAGGTACTCCATGTTTTACTTGTTAATCATAGAAAATCATTATAATTATCTAGAAAACAAGTTCATACCCTGGAAAAAGTAGATAATTGAGGTAATTATTTGTATGGAGGACATAAACGGAGCTCACATAAATTTTGAGCAGGGATTCCTTAGACAGGTAATCATAAAATAAATTTTCAGGTAAAAAATAAAACACCATTAATTTCTTTCATTGTTACCGATTTATTTTTAAAATTCAACTCATCTCCATTAAGAAAAGACAATCTGTAAAAATACATCGAAATTATTCAACTTAAGCCCATTGCGACAGTCAAAATTTACCCGCACGTCACACTCTTAAAATATGCGGACTTAATCTTCCACCTATCATCATGGATCCTCGAGTCATGCGCCAGGTCGTACTCAATGGTACGGAACAAAAATCAACGACTGAACTAAACAGTAATGGCGTATACACCTCACCCTCACGCGTTAAAGATGGAGACCAGTGGCGGCGACTTGTAACTAGTCGCCTTTTGAAGTGCATTCGTCATTTTAATGGCATTAACCCTGCTAGTTCTGACAGCGCTTTCAAGGAAGGAATCGGCAGCCTTATTTTTCATCGTGACACGGTCAGTTAAAGGAGCGGGATCTAATTAATTTCCCACTCAATTGACTTTAATTGAACGCAAGCTTATCATGCGACATCTGATCATCAGGCATTCTGAAATACGGAAAAGAGGTAAATCGTAGTACTTAAACATGGGTGGATATTCCAAACTATCGATGAAGACTGTTTATCAATTTGCCTTGTAGTTTCCCTCATCGAGAAACTCAATTTGACGATAATTTCTTGCATTAATATACATAGAATTTAAAAAAAAAGTTCTTTCACTAATATTTTTAAAAAGCTGTGTTTCTGTAATGATGAATATGCCCTTTCAGATTTCATGTTAGATTAGCTTTTTGCAAGTATTCAATGGATAAAATGAAGGCAAAATTTCCACAGCAACTGGAATTGTTGGGGATTGTCCCCCCCCACCTCATTTAATTATTCTATGAGGCCTATATTCTGGTAACACTTTGACTCGTACTGATTAGTTTGCCTATCTCCGCGCCGCTGTCAGAATAAAAAAAAGGCGAGCCAATTCAATGAAAGCCTAAATAATTTAGAAAAACCCTCAGAGTAAGAATGTACGGATCGCTCAAGATGGATGAATTGTAGTCGAAATATGAGGCCAAAATTGAACCAAGTGGGATCTAGTAATCCCCATATTATTTGCTAAATAAAAAAGTTAGCCAATACCACTCCCATTTAGATTACATTCAAAGTCAAATAACTTTCTTTCTTTGAAACCGCGAATGAAAATAAATTTTCACTCGAAATAAACTCATAGTTCCGATTCAAACGATGAAATCGACTGATGGATGAAATCAGCATTTTTCCGTGAAATGTAAAGACCGGGGGGAATGAGTGTTTGTGGAATCATGCGAGCTTCACTATTTTTTTCCAATCTTGGCCGTATGCGGAGGAGTCCAAAATTTTCTACTTTTTTTCCCATCCTTACTCTGGAGTTCAACCCACTGGTTGATAACGCGTCCTTGACCGAGATCCAACGTATGTCCGGGCTTGACTTGCCTTTCGTCCATAAGCTACATTAGCCACTAGACACGACCGATCGCCATTCCCAGGTTAGATTGATTTCACGAGTCTATTCCGCGCATGGAGGCGAGAACACGTCCGTCCTTCCTCCACGGAAGTCGCTACGAGAATCTCGCCGATCGAATATCGAATCAGCGGATGACTAGATGATTTTTTTAAGTTAAACCTGCTCATCGTGTTTTTTTGTCAACTTTATCAAAGTGTAAAAAAATACTGTCACTCTTTGTAAAAACTCTTTTTTGAAACAATCGTTTTATACAAACATATGTACAATAAACTTGCGAAAAAAAAACACAAATAACTTACGAAATATAAAAAAATGTAACACCACAGCCCAAGTTTGGTGTACAAAGCTGCAAAATGACGTTCCTGACGCCAGGGGTTAGAGAAAACATGTGTAATGTACTATCTGTAAAGCAAACGTTGCACACCCTACCAGAACAGCACCGTGAGAAACGCTCATAAGTTGAGATTATTTTTACCTGTGAAATCCGGCAATTAAGCTCGGAAGAGATCCTAATTTTTAGGCCAGAAATAATAATTATTTACCTTGAGTCGCCTGGAAACATGATTTTGTGAAATAAAACCTGAATATTGAACCTTAAGTTCAGTTTAAATGCCCCTTCGGAGGCAGTCCATGAGTATGAATTATGATGATAACTTTCAAAGTACCATCTTTAAATGATATTTATTTCAATACTTGTCATTGTCCTCTTCTATGTTGGATCAAAAGAAAAGCATATTTTACTTGGACTTTGTTCGAAAAATGATCTACCTGAGTACCAAAATTGAGATCACTATTAATCCGAAGGGTGTATTAAAAACACTATTATTTAGCGTATTCTCAACCTACGATCATTCAGACTTAGCACTCGAACGTGTATTGGTTTTTTGTTTTTATTATCAAGATTGCAGAGAGCGAAATGGAATTGAATTAAATCTTCATCAGATCACAAGTCAATTCAAAGGAGCAAATAATTCCCAAAATACCAACCAGGGTAATAGATTAATTTCCAAAAAAGAGGGATTAATGATTAAGAAACCAATGTTTTATCAGGGACAATGCGTGATTTCCTTCCCTCCTTATCATGAATTCCAAACTGACTTATGTCTTAAAATTGGATAATCCTTGTCGCTGAATGCTGCAGCCATAAAAAAATCCGGTGCAGAGTTAGTATCATGGAATTAATATAAAAAGTACAGCCAATCCGTAAAGTTAACGCTCTAGTGACTACAGCGGTTTGGCTTCGATGGGAAAGAAATCATCGTATCGATCACTCCGATCCCAATGTATATAATAATATATAAGTATAATATAACGCACATAATCATGTGCTGACAGTACTTTAGAAAGAACACATTGTACTGGGCAATTGGCTTGGGTAACTAACACACATTTTGAGACATCTTACATATTAATACACTTATTATCAGTACGCGTAAAAACGCTTTGCGTTTTTGTTTCGCGGGAGAACGAAACTTGCTCGAGAGGTCGCGGCGGCAAACTGTGTCCGTCACTCACTCACTAAACAGGACATGACATCGGGCCGCACACGTGTCGAATCGCCTCTTGCGATTGAGGTGCAATCGTGACGACGCGCGGCCCCAGCATAGCCAAAAAAAGTATCTCACTCATTAGTTCTGCATTGCACACCCCCGTTTTCAACCTTGCACACGTAATTTTCGATCGGAGCAAAAACACCCCGTCACTTTTTTTTTTAAAGTCCACCACGAAAGCCCATTCTGACCGTCAGACGTTAAAAGGAGAAGAAGATAGTTCGAGGATTGGTGTAAAAAAATAGCTTGTTTTTTTTAATCCATGGTCGTTTGGTGTGATAAAGGTTTCGTATTAAAATTTGATTCCGTCTGCTGGTAGGTAACTTCGACGCATGATTGGAAAAAAAATTTCATGAACAAACTTATTTTTTCAATTGGCTGAGCACTGCAGGAATACATTGGAACAGAAAATCGACTAGCTTCGCCACATACACGAGTCCTGGTCGATCAGCGCCCCAGACTTGATGACATACTGACGGATGACAGGCGTTGACAGTCTCTGGTACTTTCCACCGAATAGACAAGTCGATCCTCGTGAGAAGAAAAGCTGGAGGCTCCAATCCTCTCTTACTTCGAAAAAAGACTAGTGATCTTCGACCAACACCGGCGTGTTTCCAATGATAATTTTCAGCGCATATTCATCAAACATAGCACCGCTCTCCGATTCTTCCACAGGTGAGCCACCAAGATGTTATAGTGGTTTTAACTTGCTTGAATTTATGGTAATTTCAATTAAAATTCGCTGTTCTCCTTCAACTGTTGATCATGCACTTGCAATGCAGCAAGTCCCCCAATGAAGTTCCAGGGAACACTACGAAACCCTGTAGATCAGGAAGGGGCTCTTTAAAAAATATAAATATGCTCATTAAAGAATCTCTAATGTTTGTTCACGCGCGTGCCCGTTTTTTTTAGTCGGGGCACGAGTAGTTCTTTTGCTCCAGGTTTCAGCGACGCACGGTAGCGCTAGGAAAAAATGCATCTTCTTCCATAATCTTCCCTGTCTTCTTTTCGTTATTACTTCATCTCTCTTCTCCAGACGGCCTCAACATTCTGTTCCAACATTAATATTTTCCCTGCAATATCCATGTGTATCCCCACATATTTTTATCATTTCGGCCGCTGGGCGACGGCCTGGAAGCTAGAGGGGAATGGTGACGTCATCGGGTCGTGGCGGCGTCTTCCATATCATTTTTTTTTCTCCTCTCTGCTGGCGCGCCGGCAAGCGCGCCTCCCTCTGTTGCGTGTGTGTAAGTGAAACTACGTGGTGATGTCCATCCCGTGTTTGATCCTGGGATTTTAGACGTCGGAGAGGTCCTCCCACTCCTCCGGGGGCGGTGGCGGGGGCAACGCCAGTCGGATGCGTGGAGGCAGCGCCGAGAGCTCCGTGTGGACCCGGCGGCTGAGGGGGTTGCGACGGAGGTCCAGGTCCGTGAGCTCGGGGGCGGAAAGCACCTTGTCCACTTCCACGTCTGCGGATAAGAGAGAAGGAAGGGGCAATCAATGGGGGTTTCTTTCACACACTTTTTACCACATTTTATTTCGATAATAATATCAGGGGCGTAGCCAGAATGTGTGTCGGGGGAGGGGCCACGACCAGGGTAGGAGGAATGTAGAAAATATGTGAAAATATTTATCTCTGGAAATCGCATTTTATGCCATTTTGGCCTTTAAATTTGCACAATTAATGGGACATCGGGAAGCTGTTTTACTAATTGATTGTTTTCACTTAATGAGAATACAGTCATTTAAACAAAAATGTGTATCACAAGGCTACACTTACACCGTCACCATATTGACGCATCGACTAGATAGATACGCTTCACAAAAATAATAGTTAATTAGTTTGCTTCCTAGTATTGGTGGAGTAGAGTAAATTTGTTTTATAGGTTAATATTTTTTTCCAGAATTAATTGGTTTTGGGTGGAGGAAGCACGTGCCCCCTATCCCCTCTCCTGGATACGCCAATGAATAATATTGATAACAATATTTGATTTATACAGTTTATTTGTCGAATTAGTACCAATTAAGGCAATAAATTTGACTTTTGAATACAGGCATTCTATTGATAATGCAAAGCGTCCTCCGCTGCTTGCGATTTCACTTTATGCATCGTTGATCAGGCTCTAACATCCATGGAGACAGTGGCGCAGCGAGGGGGGGGGGAGTTTACGGGATAAACCCCCCCCCAAAGAAATTTTTAAGCTTAATCCATTTTATTTAATTGGATTGATATTACTAATCGAAAAGTGTAAGGATTGTTAAATATCCTTCAGAAAGCCGTACAACTCACATTTTTGAACCATTTATCTTAAAATTTCGCAATTATTATTTCGCAATGAGTATTTCATACCCCCACACACCCCATGACACACATGGCATTGGTTTTTCTTGGACAGTTGATCATTTAAAAATAGGCTTTCATCTACATACTTACATGATAAAAGCAAAAATATTATCAGCACTTTTCAAATCAATTTCACCTTTATTTTTATTACCTATGGAGTGATAAATGGAATTCATCATATGCACTAGGGGATCAAGGATATAATATATAAAAATATTTGTTAAATATGAAACGGCAAGGCATACCAGTGCATATGCTTATTGTCACCTGATCAATCGCATACCGGATGTTTCGACAGAAAATAAGGCCCAAGCTGCCGATAAAAATTATCTGCTTCGTTATGGAATCAAGTATGAGGTTGAAGGCAACCAACCTGTAATCTTTCGATTTGTCGACGATCTTTTACACCTTGCTTTCAGAAAACCTAGAAAAATTCTTAACAGTAAAGTAGATAAACAGGTAGGTATCGATTATGAATAAAATTTAATTTTTTAAATGGGGTGCCAGTTGAAATTAATACTTAAAGAAAACAATAAATGTTTGCTTTGTAACATTTAATCAATAATTTCTTCATTTGTTAAATATTTTTTCACCTCTCTTCTAAAAATAACTATTAAATGCTAAAAATAGAGAATAAATTACGTATTATGCATAAGCATTTAGCGATTCACATCATCTTTTAGATGTAGATCAATATGTGATCAACATTTCCAGCCTTTTTTCTTTCAAATCAATGTTATATTTTTCATTGACGTCAACCGCTTCCGTTGACGAAGCTGAAGTAGAAGGCTTAAACGACGTTCTTACCCGTTATGTGGTTGTCCGTGGCAACAAGTGAGAGGAGGTTGGGGATTTTGAACACCACTCTTGGTAGGCTGATGAAGGCATTGTGTGAGATGTCGAGTTTTGTCAACGCAGACAGATCACAGAATTCCTCTGGGAGGCGACTGAGTCTGTTGCAAGACAAATTCAGAACTGCGAAGAGAAAGAAAAGAGGCCAATGCGTTACACAGGTTCCATTAAAAGAACCCCTTGTGTGCATATTTAAATCTACACAAAATTAATAAATGGTTAGTGTAGGGCTTCTTCTTCTCCAAATAAAGTCTTGAAAAAATTAAATTCCAAAGTAACACTAAATGACTGCTTTCAAAACATGAATGAGAATTAACTCTAAATTAGTTCCAAATATTTACAGTAGTTATTTTTGTCTCATGGCAGATGTTAGGAAAACCAAACAAGGTTGCCCATTCACTGTAAATAAAAGCGTCTTTCAATGATATCGCTTCAAGATGGTGATCTTGTCAGTCGACCAGTTTTTACCATCAATTAGGGATTTTCAAGCAAAAAATGGCATAGACCGATTAAAAAGACCTTTGATATGCTACAAAGAATATGCTGATGTATTCATTAATCAGCATAATATTTCCAATCATTTGCTTGAAAATGACGAGGCATCACATCTTTTTTAATCGAGGATTAAATTAATTCATTTATAAACTCTTTGATCTCACTAGTCGATCAGTGCGCTGCAGTAATACGATAATGGGTGAAGCGCCTGTCTCATCATAACTTATGATCTCATTTAGCTTAACAAATGAAGCAAGTAGACCGTGGAACATCATCCAGATGATTAACCATCTGAACCAACGGGAAAACCTAATTACCCCATTATTCTCATGGGAGTTGGGTAAGCTTCCGTTCGCTCGCGAGTTGAAATCAGTCTTGTTTGCACAAGACGCAGGAGTTCGGGCATATGATCGACCGAGTCTCTCCCTAGATGAACCCTAGCTCCTGTGGAACACGAGTCCGGCTTTCAATTGACCGCGGTCTGTCGGATCTAGATCCATCTTGTCGCTTCGGACAAGGGTCGGCTCTTGCCCCATGGCGGTACCAACACGCTGCACTGCGTAGCGCTCGTGAACTACGTAAACTCGATGCGGTTATTGGGAGGGGCGGGAGGAGGTAAGGCCGCGAACGGGGAGAGCGTGGTTCTATAATTAGGTCGGGATTTTCCAGCCGGGAAGCGAGCCAACAGTCTATGCTCTCTCAAATCGGAAGGATGCTTTAAGAAACTTTATTTTTACTAACGCGAGAAGAGCGAGAAGAGGATGGGGTGAAGGATGGGAGGAAGACGATAGGTTTTTAAGGGTTCGTTGGAGAAATGGAGACAAGGGTCTTTGAATGGTGGTGGGGTCAGCGGCCTCAGGGGAAGGGATGAAGGAGACACGATGGAGGATGTAAGACGTGAGTGAATTGGAAGGTTTGAGAATGTTGAGCTAAAAGGGTACCACGGAATTCTGGGAAGGGTTGCTGCTGCCAAGGGACTTATCGTGGGAGGAGAAGTCAACGCAAAGGAAGGATGAGAATGCGTCAGCGGCAAGTCCCTTCAAATCACTAATTAGCTGGTTTTATTTTTAAATTTCAACTCTCGAGTCCCTCAGTCAGGACAATCAACTGGAAAAGTTGAGGCCCGACAGACGCACCGGTGTACTCATGGCCATTTTCTAATTCCTGGCTATCTACTTTAAATATCAATGAAAATATACTTTCCCAAATATAAGAAGGTGTAAAATAAATTTTTATGGGGATAATTAAAAATTTAAAAGCTCCGTATCTTTAAAAAAATGGAAGGGAATATTTATTGGAAAAAATTCCCATTTTTAGCTCGAAATTTTATCCGGTGAATACATATTCTTTCCGGCCGCGCACCTATGCTCTTAATGAAATACAACACGTATCATATACCAATTAATTCCATATATTTTGAAGTGGAAACTACAGAGGAAAATGAAAATTTTTCTGCATAACACGTTTTAATTTTTATAATGGATATAATTATAATAATATTATGCATGAATCTCAAGTGGTTTTTAACCATTTTACTTCCACAATTTCCTCAGTTTTACTCTAATCTCACTTTTACTTAAGACACTAAACGGAGTTAGCGAGATAGGATGCGTTTTTTGCACAGTAAAGTACAATGAAAATAAAGCATATACTGTAAGGAAATGTTTTGAAGTAACGGCCCACATAAAATCGGTATGTTTTTCATATTCTATCGGCAAATCAGTATAATCACAAAAATATCATATTCCGATATGCATAAAATTAGTAAAATTTTCAGTATATTTTTATAATGACGTTTACTCCTGGAATCAATTCACCATCATACGATGGATAGCTCACCTCGAAATATCATGCATTGGTTACTGCGGTGACAGAAGTTAACCGATCTTTCCATCGAACGCTTCGAAAAGGAGTTAAGTTACACGCTCGTTATCGCGATGGCAAACATTTATGATCTGCGCGTTGATTTTTAATTAAGTTTTTTTTATGCAGACAGTGATTAGGCGCTATCAACAATTTCCAATTAAATTAATTAAGAAACTTGGGGATGGGGTGTGGCCAAAGTTGAGTGCAAGGCGCCGCTCCGGCTTTCTCATGCCATGGCCCCTTCCTCTCACTCTATCCTCGGTACCTTCAAGGTCCCATAAATTTCACGTTGCGGTGCTTCCCGATTGCAAGAGGAGGAGATGTTGGAGGACGAATCAATTTCAGGCGATGCCTTTTTAAAAAGTCTTGGGCGTGCGTGAGGGTGAATGGGCACTCCATAAAATCAATCCTCCTAGGAGAGATGAGGCATGAAAGATCTTTTCGCAGGGAGAAGAAAATTCCTCATCATCAGGACGATTTCACAACTACCCTGATGTTAATGTGCCGCAGATATCGATGAGCTTATCTTGGATTTATGTATTTTGAAACTGCATGGGAAAAGAACGAGAATAGGACGGACACGTATTTGAAATGAATCATTGGTGTAGACTGGGGTAGAGGAAATGAATAAGGAGAGTATTCTTGTAGGCTTTTTCAAGTTGATTGTCTCAGTGTGGTTAGAAAGGCAGAGCATGTTTATAGAAGAAGAGAAAATTGTGAGACAGGAAAGAGTAGAAAACGAGAAATATACTTATTAATTAGATGTGGCTCTTAAAACGAGAAATAGTGGGAGCCAGAAGACAATAGGTAGTATAAATAGACGGCACAAAATTATAACATCTGCATAGTTACTGGAATAATTAATTGATCATCGAAAAATGTGCGTCGGAATTTGATCGTTAAGTTTAAACCGAATTTGAACATATATGTGCCCCAGTGAAAATATGCTCTGCTAAGGGTGAAAAAATATTCAATTTATGAGGAAAAAGTATATTTTCTTGAGTTATAACTAAGAGCTGAAGAATTACCATCTGTAGCCAAATTCTATGGGCAAAAAAGTATTAGTTCCAGCTAATATCTCAATTTAAACGTTTTTAGTTACCTACTTATTCGGACATGTTTCCTTGCAGTTCCCTTGTGCAAAAAATGCGGCGAAGTGCATATGCTTTGATTATTAAAATCAAATGTCATAAATTGAACTCCTTGAAACATAACTATTTTCCAAGGGAAATTAATGATAATTTAAATGTTTTGGAGCAGAAAAGTATTGATTGAATAATGTTGGAATAAAGTGCTCTGGTTCCGAGGGCTATATTTGAAACTTAATAGACATACTACGAGTCCTCGGCGAAGACAAATACGCGTGAAGACGCAGATGATGATAAACTAGCGTTTCCGGGGTCACATGAGTGTAGTCTTGAGGGGGGAGGAAGGGGAAGTTGGATCCCATGAATACAAAACTACTTCGTCACACACGCACGGATTTAGAAGTCCGGACGGAGGGCTTCTGCGTCACCGCGTATTTTTTTCAGCCACGAAAGAACATGAGGAGGGTTGACAAAATTGGGAGGACTTTTTGGCATCGGAGAGGAGGAGCGGGCGACTGGAACGAGGCAGACAGTGTGGTGTTGCTGAGCGCACCCAACGACCACCGAGAGATTTCGGAACGCTTAAAGAGCTGGAGGGAGGCCCAAGAGGAGATGGCAGGAGATTTGCAGTCATCGAATTCTATGTAGAGTGCAACCCTTTGGCGGAGCACTTCAAAAGTTTGTGTATCTTACAGCTGGACTCAGTCCAAAATAATCAAGTATATCATAAATGCCTTGGCCTTGCCATGGTTGAGATACTTCGCGTTAGAAATCTCTATAATTTCGATACCTTCACTTCAAATACGCTCAACAATCGCCCACCGAATCAAATCCGCTCATTTAGTAGCCCCAGTAGTACCAAATGAACGGATTTGAATCGGTGGGCGATTGTTGAGCGTTTTAGCAGTGGAGGCATCGATTTGTATCATTTATACTTTTGTTTCGGGACAAAACGTTATCCCTTGGAACCCATTAAAATTCAAACCACTTCAACGAAAATGAACTATGAGAAAAGTTGAAGTCGAAAACCTTCCACTAAACCCAGTTTGTAGATCGTTTCATCGCATTTTTGACATAGAATGAGTATCAAAATTGAGAAAAACAAGCGAACAGTAAAAGTCCCACTTAATGGGAAAATTCATAATTTAGACTGATTACACAATTATCTCAATTTTATATTCATAAATATTTTTTATGTATATTAGCCCCTCCTTTAAGTCATGCCTTAGTTTAGACGATCCTCTAGGTTTAGCGTCCCCCCAGTATTCACTTATTTGAAGTCAATGAAATTGATTATTTTCTATAAATGGACTTTGCGACTTAAGAGTCTTTATACTTCGCGTCGGTTAGACATCGATGTCATGCTGCTTCCCCAAAAAAATCATAGAAGACCTTCTACACCCATGTCTCGTATAGCGCAAGGGATGCGTTCCTTGGGGTCTTTGCGCTATACGAATTTGCGTTATACGAGAGCGTTTTAACATAGGGAAGATAGGGATGCGTTCCTGGTAGCATAGGTCTTGGGTATTGAATTTCCTCTAAAACATCTATATTCCCATAAAAAGCCTTAGAAAACATTATTTCTATAAATATTTATATTTTAAACATCTTTAAAGATAGTATTCACGCATTCAAAGACTTTTATTCACGTTAAAAAAAATTCTTACGTGCTTTCGAAATTCCATCCTGTCGTGCGGGTGGGCTAACATCTGCTATCTCAGGGGATCGTAATGCGTTGCCGGCAGTTGATGATTTTTCAAACTAGTCTAAAAACAACTATTGTGTCACCCAGGCCCTTTTGTCGCTCATCGAAATGACAGGAAAATGCTACTTTAAATGCCATTTCATAGCTAGCGGAGTTTATGAATGATAAATCATTTTAATTTGAAGTCCTCCGAGTCATTAGCAGCTACGTGAAACAGTCTTTAAATGCCTTGAAACCTGACCCAGGTTTTCCTTCCCTGAAAATGAATGAACGAGAATGCATTCTTTTCCTAAAGAATATCGTCTCATCAACACTAAAAACTAGTTGAGGGGGAAAGGAGCCACTTTCAATAACAGCTTGGAGTTCATCAGAAAATGTTGTGGTGGCTGCGCTATCAACACTTGCAGATTCACCTGATATCGCCGCACTGAAAATACCTGCTTGCCGTTTAAATTCTGGAACCAACCGGAGCTTTCACTTAATGTCTCGGAGCGATTACCACTCTCGTCTTTTTGTACTGATTCACCATGAACTTTCCGTATGTGTAGACCGCTCGGTTGAAGTTGGTGCGGCTGAGGTCACTGATATTTTAGCTTCGTCTTTATTCAGAATAAGGCATCGTGAGTTTAAACTTCCGCGCAATATCGCTTTGACGCTCTCCATTTTCAAAGCAATTGACCTCTCTCAAGTCCTCTTCTAGGTTAATGGTTTTTCTTGATAAATTCTTGATTTTTCTACACGCATTCCTATTTTTTGCCATATTCTCTTGGTTTTTACTCTGTATGGTTCTATCTAAATCACCTTCTTCTGCTGAACTGTATTCCTGAGACGCAGAAGGGCTATGACTGCGGGGAGGGAACGAAGCCATTGTGTTTAAGACTCTATAGCGGACCCTTTTATGTGTTGATGCTATTCATGCGCAACTCGGCCACCGCTCCGTTTCTCCCCCGTGAATACCGATGACCTTGAAGGCTTTAGCGTAGACTCTCTACCTGGAAGTCAATCGCCCGGTAACCTACGACGGCAAAAATACGTCTCAAACCGTATTACTGAAAAAAAAACTCATTTCAACTAGCCCCACGCTTAATTAACGATCTAAATTATTTATTATCATTCTGTTAAGGAGACGAGATAAATCTTCGGAAGGCCGGCTATCTAGACCCAATGACGAGTAATACTTTTGGCAATTGCGCATCAATGAATTTCGATTAATATATAAACAAAAAAGAAGATTTGAGGCAAGAAATAATATTAATATACGTAAATTGATAGAAATTTCGTGTGTACTTAGCGCAAGTTCACGTTTTATCACGAGAGCGTTTAAGATTTTTGATTAGGCTACACTGCGTTGCAATGTTTCCCCGAGGAACGAATTTGCGCTATATCGAAATTGCGCTAATCGAAATTGCGCTATACGAGACATGGGTGTATAAGCTTTTTTTTCTCCCTCAAGATAGTAATTACTGAGTAGTTTCAACAATTAACATAATATAACTAAAATTATAGCCTTCAAGGACTTTTGGAGCTTATTTCGAAAGGATTTCTTTAAGGTTGGATTGAAAAGAGGCTCTTATAATATGAACACGAAAACATAAAAAAGGTATGTACGAAAAATTTTAACATTAGCTATGTTTTGGTGCATAGCGTTATAAAATGTTTTGCGAATATGCTGGCACTGCGCCAACTATGTGACGAGCTCAACGGTGTGTAAACGAATTGCGGTGTATTGTGTTTGTAGAGCAAACACAGCAGTTTTGTTTGCTCAATGCGGGCGGTAAGGTAGATTACTTAAGGATTGATTGGAATTATGAGTCACGTAAACCAGTTTTTTCAAGGAGCACATATATATAGGTGGAGTAAGTTGAGGGAGGAGTTAAGACCACTCTTTTAGTTTATTTCCCGTCACACCCCTGAGAATGAGGGTGGAATGGGGACAAATAATAAAATTCGCGCAAGGTCGTGAACACAGCGGAGGAGAAAACGAAGGGGCGATAAAATGGCTGCGGAGTTTTTTTTACAACCCAGACAGGAAAGACGGGGAAGGAGGTTGTGAAGGAGGAGAGTGGATGCTGGAGGGGGCGCAGTGAGAAGGAATGGTTCTTTAAATTTAAGACTCCTTCGGACGTGGAGGGGAAGGCGGAACCGAAGATACGAGCGCCGATTATACTTCTTCCCTGGCATCGCATTGGCGCCAGCAAGGTCAATGGAGTAAAGCGAACAGACGAGTGAGGAAACATTGTATATACTTTTGATTTTCCTTCCAGAGAAAATATATAAAATAGCGCTTGAGGTAAATATTGTAACGACAACTTCAGCATGACGGGAAATTGACAAAATTATCTAAGGAAATACCAATACATGAATTCTATTAAAATCCTCATACTTCTTTTTATTTAGTATTACATGTGATGAAAATGAAATATTCGAAGCAAATACCATGAAAACAATATCTATCTTTGAAATTAACAATAAAAACCATCAAACCCATTACGTGATTTCGGATTTGGACATTCTAATCTCAATCACCTGCAGAAGTAAATAATCCCTCTTACTGATATTTACTCTGAGGTTTTGTTGAATGTAATCGTGTTATTCCTTTTGTGAAAATTAATGATTGAGCTAATTAGTTAACTTCTTCATCTTCAGAATTAACCAATTCCTTCTCAAGAGTATTTCTCCTACTCCTCAGTTTTCTCAGTTTTTATTTTATATCTCAGTTTTTATTAAATATCAAGTCTGTACAGCTATCTGATTCGCTGTCTTGAGTCGAGGCCATTATATTGTGGTAGAAATATTGGGAGGAGAAGTCTGACTGCGGAATTAGTCAGCTCCAAATGAAAAATACTGTTTGTCTTACAGATTAACAGATCAAATGAACAGCAGGATTTTTGTTTGTACTAAAATAAGAGAAGTGATAAAAAAAAGCCTCCGAATTTTTTCTTTCACTGCTTGTATTTGATCTCCAACCCATAAATTCAGTTAAGGCAAAAATTAAAATGACTATTCATTTTCCCAAGTGAGGATACTTATTCAAAGCGAAAGTTTTTTTCGAGAATCTAAATACTGAATGATTCTTCTAATAAATAGGCGAAAAGGTGGTATCCTTTGGTTGGAAAACTCTTTGGATTAGTTGGAGACATTGGAAAAACACCTACATCTATAATGACACATTTACGTAAGATCATTTTTTAAAAATGGTTGTCAAAACTTGCCAAAAAAAGCTGCTACAATAATTCAGGTGTGGCAGGAAATATTCCCGATTACTCTCAACCGGAACACTTGCCTCCGTGCGACGTATGGAGGCAGGCGAGTACCCTTGCCAGAATAAATAAGGGCAGAATGGGCAGGTGCAAGGAGGACGCCAGCTTTGCGCGCAATGTGATCCTAATAGGGGTTGGCTACCTTCTCTCGAAATGTCGAAAGGATAACTCAAAATAATCTCATGCACTCGACGTGAATTCCGTAAACGAGGCCCCTAAGGGTGGAACTCGCTCGAATTATCCTGCATTCATCATAATGGGGAAAGCGGTCCACAACGGCGTTTTCCGACATCATTGATCACTCTGACCCTGACGGTTCTAATGGAACTGTGAAAAATGTAGATATTTCTAAATGCGTTAGCACTTGTCAAAAAATTTACTTAGGAGTATATTTATACTTTCTTATAAAAAGTCAGCGATATTGAATAAAAATACAGCTACAGACGGTAAACACAGAGCTAACATAAGCTGAATTTCGGTTCTGCCCTCCCGTGAAAATTTGCTAATCTACAAGTACGATCTAATTACCGAAGTAAAGTTCTGTCCAAAAATGAATTCATGTGAAGAATCAACTCAGAGAAAGCAATTTCCTCCTGAAAATGTGAGAAACAAACACTTAAGCTAACTCACTTTTATAAACACTAATGAAAAATCACTTGAGTTCATGTTTCATGTCTATGTATTGCCTGCCAGAATCATATTTCGCACCGGTGTATTTAATAGATAGTATAATTAATCGGTAAGGCCCTTCAAAACAACTATAATTAAGAAAAATTACTCCACACGTAATTTTAGCTATAGAGTGTCTTTTTGTACACGATTCATTTCTTGGGATGTCTCATAATAATCTCGTCGTAGACACTTTTCAGAGAGAGGAAAATCAAGTGATCAAAAGAAAATACAAGGAGGCACCTGTGAGGATACCAAGTCATTATTTTCTTGAGAGGAATAGAGCTTTCGAGTCGCGAAGAGAGTCGCGAGCCAGCAGCGCTGGTGGGATGAAGTGCGACAGGCATTGCACAGAGTAACCCTATCTAAGAAGGCGTTCACGACACAACCACGACGCTCATCGAGGACGAGGAGTAATTAGAGTTTGCGGAGCGGGAAAACAGTAATGTGTGAGCGTACACTAATTGCAGTTGAGGGAAAAGCAAGGAAAAAAACAGACTTGATTCAGGAGACGGTCTTTGAGAATGAAATGCACGTTGCGTTTCCAAAGCGATATTAAGGAAACGAAATATTTCATCTCGAAGATCTATAATTTGTGATATTTGAGGAGATGCTCGAATCGCATGAATATTTAAAGCTCTGAAGTGAGTGTAGCTTTTACTGAGCTTACCATTAACCTGTTCGTGGAGCACAATAATTATTTGGGATTGAGATCCAAGGTTTACTGCTGAGGGAAGATGAGGAGATTCTCGCGTGCATTGACATACGGGAGTGAGGACGTTTCCGAGAGCACTTCAAAATTTACCAGCGGGAACGTACGAAGTGGCGCTTATAGTATCGATTGCGAGGGATGAATGGGAAATGAACGTCGGCGGCGTCGGGCAAAATCTCCGACCAGCAATTTCCCGATCGCTGGTTTGAAACTAAGAGATGGTTTGGTTTTTTTCTATTCATTAGCAATGGAAAAAGAAGAATTTATAGGACGAAATAGGCACAAAATCCCGTATCTACTTAATACTTTTTCGTCGGTCACCCACCTGCGTACACTTGAATACATGCCGCTATTTCATTGTCATATCAATGGATTGGGTATAAAATGGAAAGAGGGAATTCTTTACTTAAAAATCTAATGGATTAAGTAGTACTTGAAGTAAGGACTTTATTTGGTTCATTCCGCGAGAGTAAAATCATTAAATTTTGAGGCAGGGGTCATACAATTTTGGGGATACACAAAAATCCGCGAGAACAATCATAACTAAATATTCCTTCATTGGACCGCTCTGTAGCCAATTTCAAACAGGTGTAGGGATTTCAAAATATTTCAAATCTAAAGATTGAGGGTCTAAAATTGTTACTATAGAAAGATACTGAAATTACTGGCTTACCTGCATCCCTCTTTTTTGTGTAAAGGACAAAGGGTTAAATTATAGCATGGTAATTCATGGGCCTTTGTACGTTTTACTCGAAATGTTACGTATTAGATTGCTAGGGATTGATGAATCTCAGTACATAAATCAAATATTCTTCTCACCTAAGTCGATCCCAGAAATATCGCGGTTGCGTGGACATGCCGACGGATTTGGCTGAATTCACGTCGCTAAAGGGTCTCGGGGTTTCACTCACAGACGATCGCCTTTAAGCGAAAAGTGTCCGCGGTTGCAGGGGACGAGGATGGTGCGAATATGAAAATTAGAGACGCACGGTTGTAAAGAGGGTATGCAGAGGCAACGCGGCGGCTTCGAAACTTCACTGCGTGCATCTTTTGTTTTATTCATCCGCGACGGACGTGATGGCGATGCGAGGCGAAGTGCATAAGGAAAGGATGGGGTTGGGTAAGGATACAAAACGTGGAGGTTTTATGGAAGCCGAGGCGTCGGGCTCCCCGACTCATTCTCGCGTCGTGACGCAGACGTTTGGTCACTGGCGGGGAGTGCTTTTTGAGGGTGATGATGGGATGGAAAGAGAGGGGTGATGAGAGAGTGGTGATCGAGTAGACTGGAGATGGATAACATCTTATAACTATTTTAACCTATTTTAGCGCCCCATATACACCTGTTGCAAGCAATGAATAATCACTGGCAAGGGGCCTTACTCTTTTGTTTATCTGCCGGAAATGGGGGATGGAGAATCTGGTCAGACGGCTGGTATTTAGAAGGAATTCATTAATTTTTCAGCTCTTGGGGACTTATCATCTGAAACTCGATTGCCCTCCTTTCTACCTGTGCTCCGTCGAAAATGCAGGCATATAAACGAATTGAGATAATTCTATCTGTTAGATTTTTCCGAAAAAATCACAAATTATTTCATCAGACGCCGGCAATTAGAGCAAGAGTATACTACCACCCCGCATTGTTATTTGTCACCATTTTTAGCCTCAAATCGAAAAAATGTGTGTCCTCTCTTAAAGAAAGTTTTTGATAATTCTATGTAAAAAACTAACAGACAGTGAATTGTTTCGTAAATTTTTAGAAAAACTCGGTTAATGAAGTTGTGTCCGGATTTTACGCGTTTTTCCCCATAATTAATTTTGCTATAGCAGAAACATCTTTCGGTTACATTCCACTTATGCTACCGGGCTGATTTTTATTTTACCTTAATTTTCCTCTTCTTTTAGGAAAGAAGGGACGATATATAATGAAGTAATCTGTTATACTTGGGCAGAATGTTTTTAAATTTAGAAAAAATTAAGTTATGAGAAACGTAATATGTAATACGCTGTTTAAATGTTAATGATTCTGTGGCCAAAAGATTTACGATTCTACATTTTAACCAAGAATTTTTATATAGGCGAAATAAAATAATCAGTCTCTCTATCTCAAATATCCTGCCATGCAAAAGATTCTACCTCGCAACGAACACAAAAAATGCCACCATGCCGTTCATTTAGAAGAAGACGGAGTGTTGACGTGGCCGGCGCAAAATTGGTTAACCCACAAGCGTCGCCGTAGACGACTTAAAAGCAAGTGTCACTACGGATACCTTGTTTCTTGAGCGATGGAAAATTTCTGGCCGCAGCGCGCTCGTGTAGTGACATGGTGGAAGGGCGGAATTGCATTCATGCGATGTTTTGATGTGCTAGGGAATGGAGTGGGCGGTAAAGTAAACACGGTGCGGTGGGGAGGGAGGAAAGGGAGGAGAAGGGGTCGCAGGGAAACGGGTTATAAGGGGAGGGTCCACGCCGCTGGGGAGGGGTGTCCAGGAAGTGCTACCCCTGAGGCGTTCATCTCCCCATCGGCATCACTGTTGCCAACAGCCGCCCCCTCCCTTCGTACCCTTTTTTACGTTTTCGCGAGGAAGGTTTGGGGGAAGGAGAGTGGACGTTCAACCAAGGAGGAAAGGGAGGGGTGGATAGTACCAATACACTGACAATGAGACGGGACACAGTCAGGTCTCTTTGATGCGCCCTCAGTTCAACAGTCCGAAACTATCGTTGATTATGCGATGGGCATTTATACATCGATTCTGCATAATTAAATCTATATACTATCCCGCACACCGCCTCTACAGGCGTGTGGCGGGAGGTGTTGGAAAATCCGGCCGTTCAACTGTGAGACAATACAAAACTATCGAGGGGAGAGTCGAGAGGGATTTGACTTTTGTGGAAGATCTTTATTAGTCGAAGAAAAAACGAATTCCTGCACATATCCGTTCGGCAAAGTATCTCTTTTATTTTATGGCTTCTTTCGGACCTTGGGGTACTGCGCTGCTCCAAGATGAAGATCTGTGTGACGAAGATTTGTTCTTAGTTAGGTAACTAATACTTACTTTCAATTTTTGATTGTGGCTAACCTGCACTGAAACGATGGGTCTTTTAAGACAAGCACAAACCTGTATGAGAATAAGAACTAATGGAAATGAGCTTGAAGGAGATTAAGAGAAATTTCCCTCTAAAATAAATAATTGCGCGATGAATATTATCATCTCGGAAATTGCTTGATTAGCCGGCGCTATCAATGAGAGCTCCGCTGGTCTTTAATCAATGCTTAATGTTAGCACGAAAATTATTTGCATTTTCAGGTTCTGTTCTCCTTCACTACTCTCTATAGCCACATAGGTATTCCTTCTTACTGGTTCTTTATGCTAATTAAATGACTTGAAAATAGAAATTGTGAAAGCCCGAATGAGGAGCAGAAAATTCCCTCTCGTTGAAGGTATACGTGCCAGAAAGAGCATGATTACAAACAGATGTAAACGCGGGTTGCATTAATATAATGTATGAAATCTTTTACTTTAAGTCTAGAAACCATTTTCCATAAATTAAACCCGCTTTTAATAGCATCTCTTAATTCTTAACATCGATAGAACCCGATGAAAAAATTAAATCCAGAAGAAAAGCTGCATCCTATTTAATATGTTTCCTCCCGAGGTATTTAGCCTTTAATTTGAGGATAAGTTCCGGTCAAGATAAAATAAACTAGCTTTATCTTCGGTTATTTTTTCTATTACGCTTAACGTTTCTCTACATGGTATTTTCACTACAAGTAGGGCAATATTGATTCACACTATGCAGAATATCTTAGGTTTTTACAACCCAAGATAATGTATTTAAGTTTTAATGCATTTCAGATAATACATAAAATTAACGAATTTTCCCATGTTTTGATGCTTCAATAGGTCATATACTTCTTTTAGGGGTCACTCATTGCCAGAGTGGTCAAAATCATGAGGTAGTGAGTGTCCTTTTCATTCAGACGCAATTGCTGAAGAGGGCTGGGTGAATGGCAAAGACTAAAGGGGTCGACGATTTGAATAAAACATACTCTTTTCTATCTCTTCTCTTTCTTCAAACAACTCGGTTGAAGACAAAGGAGTGACCAAAAACGGTTATGTGGTAAAACCCGCATCCATCAAAGGTGAAATAAGAGACCGAGGAATCAGCCAATTTCATTTTCATAACAATGTAGCGCTGAATCTTTTAGTTGCATTTCCTAAAACGACTTTTACGGACACTCATTTCTTTTTTTACGGACACTATACATTTTTTTACAGACACTATAATTCATTATTTAGGGTAGTAAGCATGGAAGGGATTTCGGTTACAGCTCCTGTACGTCTTTCATTTACAAATAAATCTTGAAAAGAATGCGCAATCTAGGATCACAGGAAGCGTGTTTCACCATCAGTTGTGTTTAAAAACATCTGCTGCCCGACGGCTGGCCTGCTGATGCTTTTGTTCCATCTCTGCCAATTGAAATCGCGGAGTCAGGTTGTTATGAGTGCGAAAACAGAGTAAGCACCGAGATCTGCTTCTCCTCTCTAAGGTTTGGACTGTGCTTTACATTTTAAGAAAGGGAGAGGGCAGGGGTGGTGGGGAAACGCTGGCGTGGGGACGGGGAAGAGGGATGGAACATCTGCGTTGGAATCGGTGGGTGGCATTGAGAAAGAGGCTGCTGTAGAGGAGCATGTTTCTCGGAACGACGGTGTAGTGGAAGGAGTGGTCATGGCTGAAACACCGATACGCAAAACAGGCGTAGAAGATCTCAGCGGGCGCGCCGGGAGGGTCAGTGGCCATGGGGGAAAACCAATGCGCAAATTTTCACGTTTCTGCATCGCTTACCCATCTTCCATGCGCCCACTTCCTCGAACTCTCAATAAAAAGAAAAAAGAAAAAAGAATCTCTCCTAAAAGTAATTAAAAAAAGGGGAGTGCAGTAAAGAGAGACTTACATTTTGCTTAAAAAACTTTGAGGGTTATTTTTTCCTTATCCAATAATCTCTGAAATTCACGTAAGTCTTACTGTCTAAATATTAATAAAACCAAGTCGTAAAAATAATTATTTTAATAATATCTTAAAAGTTCCTATAGTAATTATAATGCGATGAGCTTCCCATCCCTAACGAAAAGGGTTGATACACACCTTGTGGGAAAAAAACTTCCTATTATTTGTTTAACACGCTTTCTACCGGAGATGTAATGCCGCGTTTTTACAGCCCCACACTGTTCACAATTGTCCATTATAACCCACGACTTTCTAATGAAAGATATTTTATTACGTTCAATAAATGCATTGCCCTTTCTTGAATTAAGATCAATTTGTAGGTAGTTTCAGATTTATTCAAAATATTAAAAATATTTCAATAAATTGTGAGTATATTGAAATACTACAGCATTAATGCAACAGCAACACACATTTTCTGATAAAAATGGCCATGGTAATTTTTCTCCTTAAAAATTATTTGAAAACTTTTCCCCCAAAATATTTCCATTTTTTTTCATTTAAACCTGGATCTCCCCAAAACTGAAAATATCATTCGTGACACATTGATAAAAAACTGCCTGTGAAACGCCTTCTGGTACCTGTCTAGAGCATTTTTGAAAAATGAGACTCAGCTGTCTATGAGTGAGTAACCCTAGCATTCTAGCTGTGAAGAGATATCATAAAATAGCGTGATTTGGCACAAAAACCGTCAAAAATGCAACAAAAGTTTCTCCTTTACCCTTTTTTCAAGTGCGCCTAATTTTTATTAAGTTTCCATTAAGGTTCATGTTGAACAGGGCGCCATTAAAATTTTTGGAGTTTCTCGAATAAAATCTGTGAGGGGAATTTAAAATGAAAGTAAGTATTGAAGTTTATTATCAAATGAAAATATGAGTATTAACAGAGGGAAAATGAGCGACCGATAATAACATGAGTTTAGAATGTTAGAGCGTAGGTTTCCGCGGCGATGGTTTGATCTCTGCATTTCTCCAGGGTTTTCTTCCGCGTCAGATTGTTGGTTGACAACAACTTTTAGTTAAGGAGTGCCGATACTTCCCTAGACAAATCAGGGAAGCAATAGAAATTCAAAAAAACACCTTTGAATTTCAATAGAGAAGATGGATACTTCCTTAACAGCGCCTGGAAAAGAGTGATCAAAGAGAGAGCCAACCAGAGAGAAGTACCCAGTCAGACAGCCAATCACAGTGCAGCTCCCATCCAGCCTACAGTATATAAGCGAGGCAGAAACCAACAGCCGACACCTTCGACCTGAAGACGCTGGCAGGATAGCCAGCGAAACTGTTGTCAACCAACAATCTGACGCGGAAGAAAACCCTGGAGAAATGCAGAGATCATGAGTTTAGAATATTACACAAATGATGAAAAGACGAGTAAACTATCGTTTTATATCTTACGTTAAACCATCAATGAGGGCAGTTGATTTGTAATTATGTTCTAATTCAGCAATTGTTTTTGCATTAAACGTTAGCGGTGTTGAATCATCAGCGGGAGGTAGGGTAGGAGTTGAGGTGTACAGCAGCCTAAGAATGATGGATTCAGTTGGCTCTTTTCTGCATATCTTTCGGTTTTATTTCGGTATGATACTAGGAAGTAGCGAAATGTGTTCCACTTAGGCTCCCGTCCCCGAGTTCCTACTTCTAGGTCGTTTTTCGACGGATGCAAGCCAACTATCCGCAAAGATGCTTCCGTAAACCATGGAGGAAAGAGAGATATTTCTCCCACATTGCACGCGGCGAAGACGAAATAGCCGTGATTCAAAAGACTTTCGTACCCAACGAACTCGAGTCGCTTGCGCTAAAACATCCTAATCCAAACATGTTCCGTACCTAATCTGAGATTTGCTAAATTTCATAGCGGTCTCCGCGGGAATTAATAAATTCAATCACTCACGCAACTACTAAGCGTGGGGCCATAGATCCTCGATTGCGATGCAGAGAAGTTGCGGGATCAGCAACACTTGGCTCCGTACCAACCGCGGAATAGTGCGAGAATTTTACCTTTCGCCCTTTCAAAGTCAAGGCGGTTTAAAATTCCGTTCCCTACGCTTCCGAACTGTGCACTTTCAGATTGAAAAAACCTTGTTTTTTTAGGTAAATCATCCGCCTATTATTGTAACCAACGATGTGTGACACTTTTAACATGAGACATTTGAACACTTCCGATGAATAATCAAATTAAATACACCGTACTTTCGCTTCGAGACGCTTTCTGAACAGGAATCTTGTTTTTATGCGCAAGTGGAATATACATTGAGGTAACATCTCCTCGATGCTAAAACCTCTTAACCATCGCCCTTCTCTTTCTGTCCTAATCGGCGATCTATTCCAAAAGAGGCCACTGAGATCGAAAATAAAAGTGAATAAAAATTTCTTAGAAAATTTTTATAAAATAAATGAAGCCAATCAGCAATATATGCCTTTTTTTATAAATAAATCGATGTTTGAATGTTCGTATCGTAAGAGATGATAAACAATGCGTTCAATATCTAATAGGTCGATACTAAAGCACATGTTTATACATATTTTTTCAGCTCTTGGCTGAACGTAAAAATTCGTACTTTTTCAGGAGCTGTGTAGCATAAAATCAGTTTGGATCGCTATTTTGCAACTTCCAAACAAGGTTTTCATTATTTTTAAACCACGGCTACTTTAATTGGACGTACTATTCCTAATTACTCGAAATATTTGTTACATCCTTAAATGTCACCAATTTAATTGAATCCCTATGATATTTCCACGCGATCTAAGGACTTAGGATAGCGTATTGAAAAGCAAAAGGATTTCGGTTCACTTCCTAGCTGAACGGTGAGCACACCGAAGCGATTACAATTAATTCTTTCTCCTTATCGCTAGTGTTATTACGGTAGTCATGCATGAAATCACTGTCGCAGATCATTCTACAATGACGTAACAGCAATTTCAAGGGGGCCGAAAAACATAGCGGTACTTCGAAAGAATTCCATGAACTAAGAAATTGGCAATTTTTCACTTCTATCGTGATAAATAAAAATAGTGATTAATAGTGATTAATCATCACGTGTAGAGCTGTAAAAAATATTTCGTATACCTACCTTCTATAGAGCAGTCGGGTAATATTCGGTCGAATTTTGGATACATTTTCAAATAGCATTTTTTCTAAAGCGATAGCGTTCAAGAATTTCCGGTTTCCTAACTATACTTTAATTTATTGCGCCGAAACATTGTACGCTATACCGGAGAAAAATATAGACAGAAACTTTGGAAGTATTCTGTGATATTTATCAACTGGAGTTCTTCTATAAAATAGAATAAGTGTCAAAGAATTATAGATTTTCACAGAATAAAATGTAATGTACCTTCAATACATTACTTTTTATTTTGACTAGGTAGCAATTAAAGAAAATTTATCCAGTGTCTTGATTGTTGCAAGCAAAGAAAGATTCAGCTCACGTACCAGCGCACCAATAGTTCGTATGTTTAAATGCCCAGACGATCTTATCCGATAGTCTTATTATAACATACCCTATTTCTCATCCCCTTCTCGCGATTCCCTTGCATCGACCTGCCCCGCCTCTCTCCATCTGCCCCGCGTCCATCACCGGAAGGGTCTGTCCGTCGACTCGCGAGGTGGTGCGTACACACACAACATCGGCCATCTCCCTTCTGTTTGTGTGCCACGCCGCGCCGCGCGTGTCGCAATGCGACCGACATACATCTCGGGAGTTGCCCAAGGCGCCCGCCTCGCCTCCTCACCAGCTTCCTCATCTCTCGCGGAGACCACGTGCTCTCCGCGATCTTCCTACCGTCTATTTCTGGAGAGTAGCGAATAGCCGTGCCAAACTAGCAGTGTTTATTTCCGAGGATGTCTGGCCATGGGAAAACCCCGCTCTCTCAATAGGGTTAGGGGGGGGGGGAATGCTTTGAATAGGAATGAGAGGGGAAAGGCAGGGAAAGGGGAGGATTTTTTTTAAAGATTCTTCCACTCTGGAGGAGTGGGGGAATAGGGTTGAACACCCTGATTAGCTGACATTTTGAAACCATCCTTCACGTCTGACAGATGACTTAGCGAAAATGAGGGCGCACTTTGTTGCTCAATGCCTTAAGTGAGCTGAAACTATTGATTTACTCAATATTTTTATTGAACGCGAGCATACTCAATCACGCGCTTTATCTGTCTCTAAACGTATCATATTAAATTTATGAATTTTCTGATTTCAACTGAATTGCTAATATAATTGATTGGGAAAAAAGTTCATTATCAAAATCGAAACCCATACAAATCAAACGCTCCTTTGAATTTTTTCAAGCCTTAGTCTCAAGCACAGATGCTATGAAAATTATGGACGAATAGATTTTTAAAAAATTCTATAGTACTGATTGGAAATTTGGCGTTCGAGATGCCCTGGAATCTACCGTATTTATTATTAAAAATAAAAATACGCAGCACCATTGGAAATTAAAATACATTATTGGTATTTGGAGTTTGAAGGAAAGTTTGCGTAGTTCGTTTTTTACGACATCACTTTGTGGTGGTCCGATCACATCCGATTGTTAACGCTCTAGTTTCCGACTAGCACGCGACAGGATCAATTGCGAAGTTGGTACCATCAGGGAAGCGAGGAGTTATCACGACAACCCACAGGGTTTCCTCCAAGACGGTTCCCACCAGTGGAAATCTAATTTCAACCGTGGTTTCAGCACTCGGTCCCGTTTGAATCGGCACAGAGCGATTTAATTACCTGTGATGAGCGAAAACTTGGCAGCGAACTTGGGCGGTAGCTTGGTGATTGCGTTTGATGAGAGATTGCATCCCCTCAGCTCTGTGTGCCGCATCAGGTGGTAAACTGCGTCAGGGACCTGCATCAGCTGGCACTCGGACAGATCTAAATGGGAGAGAAGGAGACAAAAAGAGAATGAGAAAACGATAAAAAAATAACGTTGCTGATGTTATCTCTGTTAACAAATGTTGCATTTCTAACTACGCCGAGCATCTTTTATAAGTTTCGAGCATGCACACATCAAAAATATTTATGTATTTGCTTACATACAAACCATATGCTGACAGAAATGAAAAATATTAGCTATTATCTGTGTTGACGTCATCTCAATAGTAGGTACATAAGGATACATTTTTTTCTCGGAATATCTAGTTTAATTGAAATTTAAGTCATTTTTCGTCGCATTGCATCTTATATATTTTAAATTAATGCCTTATATTCCTTGGATTACAAAAAGGCTGATTTAAAAAATTACTTGGTTTCTAAAAATTACTGAAAATTAATAAGACGTAAAAGATTATCGCTGAATACACAAACACGCATAATGGGTACTTGATTTGTTTGTAATCGGCCACAAATACATCCGTTATTCTGCAAATTGTGTTCGCAACAAAAGGGACGCAATGTTCTTTTGGGTACT
The DNA here is from genome assembly GCF_921293095.1 of Ischnura elegans. NCBI lineage: Eukaryota > Metazoa > Arthropoda > Insecta > Odonata > Coenagrionidae > Ischnura > Ischnura elegans. The sequence goes on from NC_060246.1 coordinate 135,485,166, forward strand.
GAAAATTGAAAAGATATGCTTCGCACACCCTTTTTAGCTAATGAGGTTCTTATCTTTGCCAATTCGAAATATTTTGCCTACTCTCCTGGCATTCAAAAGTTGCACGAGATTGGTCTTAAAGGAGGAATCGATATATTTCATGCCTTCAAGACTTCGACCAGAATTGCCCTTTCAGAAGGTTAAAATTTTATAAGTTTCATAAAATTTGGAAAAAAAATCCTCGTTATCTTCTCATACATTTTATATTCAGGGAAACGTTGAAAAAAGATAAAATCAATGCACCCAGAAAATTCAAAAGGATAATGTAAGTTTTAAGACATTTACATGCCACCAAAAAGTCAAAATACGGGGAATCAAGACACGTTGATGCGCTCTTAAGACAGGAAAGGACAAATCTATTTCGTTATTAACAAGGTCACAATTTTCCCCACGTCGAATTCCTTCATCGTATCATAAGTCATCTGTTATCAATTAGCTCTCATTTTTCCTCCGGCTCCTCCTCTTAATTTGCACGCATGCATTCCATTAATTAAAAGGTGGCAGATTCAGGCACGCGAGTTCTTCAAGCGCTCGCCAGCCGCTACAAATTACTCAACTCATTGTCTTTCGCCACGGAAAAAAAGGAAATGTGTCCTCTCGCCCATTCCCCACATACCCACCTTAGCACGGATCGAAAACTCATTTTCTCTTTTTCACGAGAATGCCTTGCATTTCTACATTCAACCGAATCGTGTAATCTCATTACGAGATCGACGTCCCCGACCTCCCGCTGCTCTTTCGTAAGAGCGAGCCGCTCCGATTCTCAAATTCTTTTTTCCCCGCCGTGGTGTTGTAATCTTCTCACGGATAGATTGGGGGTGAGATCCGCGTAATTCGCACGGACCAGTTCCCCACGTTCTCTCTCTCTCTCTCTGGCTTCTTGACGCCTGACGGGAGAGGGCCTACCTCGTCATAATGAGCGGAGGCACCCGCCATCCGCTGATGTCTCGTCCAAGCTCGTTGGGCTCTGCTTGGCTCGCGTTTTTCACTTCGATTTCTCTTCGACGTCGTGAATTAATGACAAAAGGAGCTGAACCACTAATCACTCAAGTCTAAGGGGGCTCGGATGAGAAACGAAGAGAGGATTTTACAAGCAAGTTTATTTTTTGGCACTGATGCCTGGTATACTTGGCAACTTACGTCCAAAAAATTGAATTCTTCATTGGAATTTGTCGTAGCAAATGCGGAAGATTTTCATAGTATATTATATGCATATCAGGGTGCATAAAATATGTGGGATAATACTAAAATATGTATTATATAATTTTGACGGGAAACTGAAGCAGGTAGGCATTATGTAGGGCGAATTTTTTCATGATGATTTCATTAAATAATTTCTTTTTAGTTCTTACTCCTTCAGTCTATCCTTCTCATTCCTCTTTACTTTTTTCTTCTCAGTTTTACATTATCACTTAGCATTTCTGCTAAAAAATAAACCGAATAAATAAAACCTTGAACCTAATGTAGAGAAACAAAAATTTTGTACATCTTTCGATTTAACAAAATTAATAGGTAGCAAAAGCATGAACAAGTTTCGTACTAAAAAAGAAGCAACCAAATCGAGTGAGGACGTCATTCCATTTCAAAAGTTTAGGCAACCATAATAAACATGTCGGCCTTGAGAGCGGAAGATTTTACTTTCGCATGGAATTTTTCGTTCACCTTCCGGTGCCATAGCACCACGGATAAAATAGACGAGGTCCTCGCATAGTATCGGGGCGGTTTCTTCCCAAGCAGGCCTTCAACACACACCCTTCCCTCTCCACTCTCACCAATCCTCTCCCTCAATTGAACTCCTCTGCACGCGAAGTCGAGGTATGCCAAGTTCGGGAGGATAAAGGGCGGGGGGTTCCGGGCGGAAGGAATATAGGGGGAAACCGCGACTCTCGGTGAGAGAGAGAGAGGGAGATAAGAGGCCTGTATAACGTCGTCCGGCGATCGACTCGTCCCAGCGGAGGTGAAAAGGGAGCGAGGGAGGGGCGGGAGAGGGTTGGGCTTCATACGGCCTCCACCACGAGTATGCGGGGGCGAGAGCGAGTCATCGCATCGATCAGAGTACTCGGAAAGTGCAATAAAATGACGCAATAAAGTCAGCCAGTTGGTCAGCCAATACACTGTTCGCGGATTCCTCGAATAAGAATGTTAACATAATCGATTTGCGCAGGCAACCTTTTATTTTCCGTAACTCCTTTTGCATGGTAATCATAAATACTGATGCACAGGTGACATATTCTGATTTTCATCTTCCTCCTCGCCCCTTACGTAATAACTCTCTCCTTCACATTCCGCGATTCCGTCTTTCCATCTCTCATCGCTCTCTGTTCTACCGAATCCCCTCCTTATTTAACTCCACGGCTTCAAAAATCTCCTCCCTGGACCACTTTTCCTCTGCCAAAATCCTCCTTAGTTGCAAATCCTCCTTAAAATGCCATCAGAATAATTCACCATCGTCTAATCCATAGTGCCCCTTCTTAAATTAAAAAAAATTGTTTTCTGTTAGTTTTTATTAATTGTGTTATCTTTTAGCTATTATTTATTTACGTGAACAGCCGATGTAAAAGCCTTTCTGCAGTTTTTGGTGGCGAAATAAATTTAATTAAATAAATTATGCAAAAGTATACAAATCACTACTACGCTGCCTATCGTCGTTATCGAGGTGTTTTGATACCGAGGATTACTACGATCTACGTGCCGGTAGTTAACGGAGAAATTTGAGCAAGAATGACATTTTCGATCCATTGATTATGTTTAAATGCCCTCGGGAAGAAGGTTACATTCTATCCGCCGATGCAGGGTCAAGGTCTACGGGCGTAGAGAAGAAACGAAGGAGAAGCGGAAGGGGGTGGGTGGGTCCACGGGGGTGCGGGATGTAAGAGAGGCCCCACCCCCTGCGGACGCAGCATTTCACTCATACTTCGCCCGACATGAAATTTCCCGCGACCCCTTTCGAGCCAGCGCCCAGCAACTCCAGTCGGCCTCCCTGCACAAAATACCAATCCCCTTGCACACCGTTCTTTATCTCTCTTTCTCTTTTTGGTACCGTTAAAAAAATGGTAAAACTCAACCGCAGCGCTCCGGCTTCCGGAACGAAGGACCACACCCTTTAGTCAACTGTGATGAGTCGAAACCGGCGATGATTTATGTCGGACATGACATAGAAGGTCACGAAGATGGACTCGTATCATGCTAACAATGAATTGATTTTGATTTATGAAAGCATTAGGGAAGGTGAGGAAAAAAGAGCCCTTTTTCTGAAAGAAGAGATTGGAAAAGCAGTATTCTGTGAGATATTCCAACTTTCACGGGTTTTTGAAGTCGAGAAATCCTATATTGTTTAATATGAATGTATTTGATATTTTTTGGAGGTGCTTTTAGGCTTGAGTTCTTGGGTCCTCAAAGCAAGGAGATTGCCTATATTATTGAAAACGGCGATTGGAGAGAGCGCTCATTAATATACACAAATTCTGAAGCCGTAAGATACGTTTGCAAGAATAAAAATTTGATTTGATGGATTAGAGACGTGTCACCACTCACCAGTCAGTCGCATGCGCCAGTAGTAATTGTCTTACCAACCTAATCGATAAACTGGTCGCTGCGTGAATTTTCTTTTATTGCGTCTATTTGAAAATTTAAAAAGTATACGATGTTCCTCCTAAGAAGATACCTAATGGTATTACACTCGAGTATACTAATTCACTCATGAGATAGTACGTTTAACTGCATTCCTCTTATTCCTTTTTTAATCTCATTCTCTCTCTCAGTGATTCAATAGGTTTGGATGTGCGAGAGTAGAGCTCACTTCGAACAAAGCTAAAGGCGTTTTCACACATTCAGGGTCGGGTGACCAGCTCCTTTCTCTGGGCCTCCTCCCTTTTCGAGGATTTTATTAGGGGGTGTCCGAAGGGTTCTCCCAAGATTTGAATCCGGGACCTTTCAAGCGCTCTACCGAATAGACTACCAAGCACTCTCTCTAATCCTAATGCTGTATAATTCGTTATAATAGGTTCGGCTGCGTACAATACAGTATTAGTTTCTATATTTAGTGCAATTGAAGTCCCCTTTTAGAAAGAGGCGGCAAAGGGGTTGAAAGGATCTCTGTATTTGGCGAGATAAGCTTCATACCAAAGGAGGCAAATGATAGGTGTATTTTAAACATTTTTACACTTAGGAATGAAACGAGCCCTGCAGCGGAATTTATGTCGGGAATGAATCTCAACTCCCCTGTGATACAATGACGTGACGCGAAGAACTCCACAGCTCAATTTCCAGAGCAAATTCAGATTCGCATTTGCCCATTTGGCGGCTGATATTCCGCTTCAGTGGGTGAGGACTGTGGACGAACTGCGTGCTTTACGAACGTGATTTTTATTGGCGGCGGTGGCGATGCGCTCACCCCGGGCGTCAATCGACACCGAGAAAATCAACTGGTTCGCTTGCGCGTTCCTCGCGGTCGTTCCCTCACGAATGGATGCCCGCTGCCATTGCACGGAACCAGCCTCTGTTTGCTTTCGTATCATTTAGCCCCGTCCCTTTTGAAGGTGACTCCTTGTCCTTACACAGCGGCTTTGATATAACTCACTGAAGTCATGCGTGCATCATCAACACTGTTCGCTTGAACAGCGAGAGAAAATAGTTTCAACTGCAATAGCACTGCGCGATATAAGGAAACTAGATGTATTTTTCAAAATGGGGGTATTTTCGACACTATATTTTATCTCCCAACGATGCTCATAGAACTGCTAGACCAACGGTGAAAACGTAAAAAATCGTCCGAATAATTACTTAAGAGGACGCATAGCTCCCGCACGTTTGATCTTTTTCGAAAGCGGAGTTCTCTTTTCAAACTTCAGGTATCATAGTCCAGTAAAAATGCAGTTTCGATTAAGAAGTTCAATGATAGTTTTGATTTTTCTGTTATACATGCATTTTGATCTCCTGACTTTGAGTTTTTTTAACACAATTTCTTGATGTAACATCGAAAAAATTTGAATAACTTGGGAAATTTAATTAAATCGCACTTTTTTGTACTTCGTCCATAAGTCGCAGAGTATCAACTTTAGAGAAAAATGATTAAATGAGAAGTTAAGAAACATAGCATTTTCCAAATTTCCCGTCTTCTAAGGAATCGAAAATTCTTCAGTGTTCCATAGAAAAAATATATATTTTTAACTTAAATTACAGCAATTTCTACGAAAAAATTATGCAACAAATATTAGTTGAAGGTCAGCAAATGTTTATCCCAGCAAAAATATTTGTTGTCGTACCCCAAAATATGATTGATAACGTACAAATACTAATAAAATATTTTTCTACAGTGTTCACGGTTTTATGCATTAAAACTATTTGAATGCAAAACGCTGCTTTGGCGCCGAAGAAAGTTTTTGTGTTAACAATTTTATTTTCCGAGTTCCTTGATTTAAACAAACGATCTAAATTTCGGAGAACCATCTGGTTACCGTGCCCATCTCTCTTTATTCTCACTTCTCTGTCTACCTCTCCCTCTCTCTGTTCCCCTCTCCCACCTTTCCCTCGCCTTCTCCCATAAGCTCTCTCTCGCGACCGGAAGCCGCGGTCCGGACTTCCGGTTACGCGCACGGAGCGGTCTCCGCCCACCCCTTCCTCCAATTATCCATTCCGTGACGGTCGGCACTCTACCGCGGCAACATTGCGAGGCGTAGTTACTGCTCGGCCCTTTCCATAGCGTACGTGTGTATACCGATGTATCGCGATTACGCGTCTTTAAAGTCCGCCAACGGACGTGAGCCAGCTCGCAGTCTTGGGCCTACGCACATTCCAACGCAAGGAGAGGTGGAGTGCGGTGTGATGACGCCGCTAACTTTCTCCGGCCTCTCCGTAAAGTTATGATGGACCCAAATAATAGCGGACGCTAATTGGGGACGATTCCTAGGATAATGGAGCGACGAATGTTTTCGAATGCCATTCGGGGTCATCACGCAACGCGAAAATGATACACTGGGTCAAGAGGTTATTGCGCTGGGTTCGTCCCTTATCTCAATGTATGTATTTATGATCCCTTCTACCTTATATATAGAGTGCTTGGACAGATAAATCGCTAGGTATTACATTCGATTAAAATACGCGTATACCGAGACAAAAAAATCTCCATTTTCTCCAAAAAATCATTCTGGATAGCAAGAAAATAACTGGGCATCTTAGGTTCCCGTTTAAATTTCACGCAAAAAATAAGGTTCGATAAATTATTTGATTATTACAATGGGAAATTTAATAGGAAGAGCTGCAAAAAAATTTTTCCTCGCGGGAATATTAAATTCTTCTCTTAATGATATTACTTCCGTGAAAGTTATGAATGAGGCACCCGCAAAGCCCGCACATTAACCCATTAACTTTTGCAGGTAAAACCATCGTATTTACGCGATAAATGATTAGTCCTCACTCATATGGGCCATACTATTTGCACTTCAACTGCTAGTATCATAAATATGTTTAACGAAATTGAGTGCTAACTCGCCAACTGTTTTACAGCTACCCAGGAATATTTCTCGTACTTGGTTAAATTTACAGACCATATTATGTTGACCAAGCAATGAATATCGACTTTTTCCAGTGTAGGTAATTATTTTCACAGCCCTCGACAAGAAATTAGCAAGATTTAAAATATGCTAATTCATTAGTAATCCGCCATGAGTTTGAGAGTGAAAAATATTTTAGAATTCACATCAGGAAGTTATCATCATTATTACAGAATTACAGAATTAAAGAAAGGAACCTCCATAGCAATTAGTTTTTTTTATATCAAAGCTACGGCGCTTACATAGCAAATGAGCGTGTTATACACATACTAGAAGCAGAAGGAGAGCCTTCACGACCTCCCCGTTCAGTCATTTCAACTTCCTCCCAATGGGCTTTGCGTGACCCTCGACCTCAGGTCGACCAATCAATTCTACGGATTCCTCTGTTGGTGTCCCAGTTTGTAATTGCATCCATGGCACGGTGAGACGCCAATTTTTATTGGCACTGTTAAGGTCTCGGGGTCGGAAGTTTCCATTTGAACCAGGGCAGTCACGTGTCGGCTTTTTCTCGTGGTATTTGACCGCGCGCCTCAATTCCATCGTCTTATGGACATTTCCGATGTCATGCTCGTGTCCGCAGGATCTCCTATTATATTCCAAGTACACAAAGAAACAGCCGTAAGTTCGAACTTGCCTCCTTTCGTCATAGAAGCACATTATGCCGTTCACGATAACAGCCACCTATTGGAGGATAGTATTGAGTGAGAATGTATTCGCTAAATAAATAAAATTGCAAACAATAAAAATGCAAAATATATGAAATACATGCTTGAATAAACGCTAAATCTCTGCGAAGAAATTCTATTATTTTTTTACAATAATTAATTGCTACGAGGATATATGAAATTAATTCTTCTTAAATCACCGCTGTCGAAGCTTCTTAGCAATCATTTTTAAGTGGAGTATGTAGTGTTGATTGCTTATTTCCATTAAAATCCGTCAAATCCGCAGATAAATACATACTGACAGGAAATTAATAAATACTACTAATTTTCTTCGTCGTATGGTGCATTATTCAGCCTGACATTTGGCTGTGAGGAATTATATCGATTTTTAAAACCCGATTATAATCAAAGTAGGGGGTGAACATTTTTTAATCAACACGCACTAAATAATTTTGGTATTTCAGATAAGTTGGTCAAAGAAACTATTGCGATTAAGACATTAAAATTCCGCTTCCATTGCATAAGCTAGTGCATATTAATACAAATGTAATTCATTCTTTACTTGTTGCATTCAAATTTCTCTCGCTTGATTTAGCATAAACTATTGGTCACTTGCTCTATTTCCTCTCATATTGGTATTAGAGTCAAAGAATAGAAGTTATTTTCCGCCACTGAACGGAAACAAAAATAAAATGATGCACATATACGAGCATCCTTTTAAATTCAATTAAATTTGATTTCTAAACGAAACGCCGATGATCTGATGGAAATGTTCGCATCGAATCGTAAATTTCGATACCATTGTAGCTCAGAATTTTACGCCAGTAGGAAAACTCTTTCTACCTACCAGTGATCGAAATATTTACACGGGGTAGGGGATGTAGAACAATAGCTTTATTCAGTCTCTACGGAGGAAAACAAACCGCGAGAGAGGAAACAAATGCGAATCGAGGCGACGAGAAACACGCAGCCGCAAATGGAGGAGTTATGTGGGGTATGTGGGGATGGAGAAGGCGATGGAGATTGTTTGTTTTGAGCGATGGTGTCCCGCGTGACGGATTTATGGGCGCCATTTGAGCAATCAGGAAAAGAAGAGAAGAGCTCTCACAATTTCAGCGAATGATTGATTGCACTCCTCCCCTTTCGATCCGGAGGACACTCGGCGTCAGTACCTCTGCCCTAGTAGAAGCCTTCTCCATGCGTCACGAACGGAGAGGCCTTCCTTACCCCGAGGAGCCAATTCCCGCGAAGTCCCTCTTCGCCTAGGTTTTTCAGGATGAAAAATTAGAAAATAACGGACACGACTGATTAACCATAAAATAAAATGAAATTTTTAGTATGCTAACGGAACTCAAATCATTCTGTATAAACACGAAGGGATAAAGAGTACATAAATGGCTTGTATGATAAGCGGCACGATGTGGTGGAAGTTTTCAATATTGTTTTTATAATTTTAAGGCATTTATGCACTAGACAAATTAGACAAAGCACTATTTCCCAGGGATTTTGGATCCATTGGATATACTACAAAGTCTAATTTTAGTAGTACATAAATGCCTTATAAATTTTTTAATTGATTTCATTTTTATTGCTTATGTCATTGTGCGAAAATTGCGGGTGACTCCCGTAAAAGTTATCACCGTGGCTAGTCCCGGGATACTTAAATTCGCTTATGTCATTGATATTCTGCGAAAATTATTGTTCAAAGCGCTGCGGTAGCTTCCACAGGATTTGCACCCTTCCCGAAACAATAAAATCACAAATTGAAGTGACCATGCACTACAATGAATGATTGTAATTTCGAATAGTGCTTATTTATAAAGAATTTCTTTAATTATAATACCGCAGATACTTTGTGGAATAACGAAAAGTAAGCACTCAGAATTCAAATTTATTTTACCGAACCGTTTCAACACATACTTACCTGAATCAAAGGTACCTACTCCCTAGATAATGAATTAGACTTGCTGAAGTGAATACCTTAGTAAGCAAACATTTTAAGTTTCGTACGTTTATACAAGCATTGATCATCGCAAAGTTAATCTAAATTTTTGTAAAGCTCTTTATTCTTTTCTTTTAATTATCAGCGCAATCTCAGACGTTGCATTGGAAGGCAGGTTTTTCAAGGAATCATTTTGACGTAATGATATAGAAATTAAATTATGGATGCACAAGGAAATAGCAATCTTCTCTTTGGAATTAAAAGCATATCTATTGCGGAGTTTTAAAACACCACGTCCAAAGGTTTCTCTCAAATACCGACGTTCTAAAGCAAAACTCAAAGCGGCGTTCCGTTCACTTCTTCCGAAATCGGGAATAGATTTGAAAGCTTAGTTTCCTTCTGCTATTAACTTGAAAGCATGCAGAATTTCTTAAGAGCGAAACGAATGATGATGGGCAGAGGCAGAACCGCGTTATGATGACGTACATCGCTTTTGTAACGATTTTAAAAAGTGGTCCCGATTTCATCTGCAAACGAGAAGTTGTTCTTGATCAGACAGTTATAATTATGGGCTACATTATATCATAACACCCAGAATTAAAGCTGATTTTTAATGCTTTAAGTGGATAGGAATCGAGAGTATAAATAGTATCTCCGGGTAGTAACTCGATAAATCTATACAAACTACGGCCATCGCCATAAATACTCAACGATAATTTTCTCAGAAGTGAAATATGAACTATCAAGGAAGCATTGATTTTGAGAATGATTACAACCTATAAATTACCTTATTTTTGATCATGGCGCACTCCCTGAAACTTCTCTTGGTTTGAAAGGCCAACGAGCCATCCATGAATCTAACCTCATATTAGTGAGAATTCAGCACAGTATATTGTATATTTTACTTTGCCTATTTTTTGAAACATTTTTCACGATTGTATTCAATTTTGTGAAAGTGAAAATTTTGCTACAACGTTGAATTTTCCTCAATGCTTTTTGAATCTATGTAAAAATAAAAATTTTGCGACTCCGAGGGGACTTTTCATGATATTTTTTTCTCGAATACCATGCTCATAAGCTAAATGAAGGGAATGCACTTTTAACTCTTCCCCAATATCAGTCAATTCGGGCTACTCTATTAAATGGGTCAGCTTACGGGTGTACGTGAGCAAAATTATGCGTGGTCGAGGCTTCACTTTGTCTCTAGCGTTTCAGAGAAAGAATATCACACAGTAGCGGAAAAATATTACGAGAAATATGTCTTTAGAGGCCATCCGGAAGCGGTGGGAGTGTGTTGGCTCGCGCTGGTGATAGTGGACTGAGAGCGCAAATAGTGATAAGGTGGATGGAGACTGATTGTCGTGCAGCGATGTAGGAGGAAGTAGATTGGCTGTTCGTCATCATGGGCGCGCACCTGCAACAACGCCGCGGCGGAAGGGCGGAGGGTGGTGAAATTGCCCCGAGGGAGGGCGACAGTTGCGACACACGATCCGTGAATGGGAGATTGTGATGGCGGTCGAAGGGCGTGATTCACGACGAGAGAGAGAGAGAGAGAGGGAAAGAACAAATAATAAAAAATAAACACCGTCGGGGGGATGATTGCGTCCCATTAGCACGCGCCGTGGCGTACGGACGCGTGGCGTTCTTTTGTTCTCAGCACATACCTCTCTCCTCTTTCCCCGTGAGCCATGAGGTCTGGCGACACTATGGGGGACTTCGTCAACGTTCCTTGTCGATGGGGTGACGTCGTTGAAACCGATGAATCCGACACATCCCGATTCTTTCGTGTGAATGAGACTAGGGTTTATTTGCGAGTGTATGATAATCACGCAACCATTAATCGCTAAGTTGATTAGCTTGACGAGGATTTCCTTCCTTTAATTCGATGATATTAATTTTTCATTACCTCATGACCACGATGACCAGATATTTTACTGGCCACCACGCCGTAGATTAATGCATAACCAGTGTGCAAGAAAAATTTGAACCGAAAATTATTCCGTAATCTAAGATATTTATTTATTTTTGGAAAAATATGGGGCATTTTAAAATCAAAAAACACCAACAAAATAACAAAATATTTTCGATATAAAGTTAGGAGAATTATATTATTTAACTAGCCATGGAAATATGAGCTAAGTTAATTTTAATTGAATGGATTATACCAGATTTTGGAATCTCAGCTGTCACTGCAACGGTGCTGTAACCAAAAATGTGTTCCAAGGGAATTATATTTATACCTGACTTTGATTAGCATCCCATTAGAAAATATATTGCTGCAGGCAAAAATGTCAACTAAAATGTTTGGATTCACCACTAGACCTGTCCTTCTCTAATACTAGTTCATTGGGTAGATATATGTAGATGGATTACTATCTATGTATTGCATCTGAAATTAAAACGATACTGGTTCTATCATCGCCCTAATCATTGGGTGTTTGTTCACTCATCTTGGGGAGTCTGTCGAGTAAGACGCTTCCGGAATAGTGAATTGCACAATAAGGGAAATTTATGCTCTAGATTAGATGAAGAAATACCGCCATTATAATTTAAACTTACCCTAATCTAATGCAGGATAATAGAGGGATGTGTCCGGGAATAATTTTCAATTAAGCATGAGCAATCTTTGGTATTTGTAGAACATTAATATTTTATATTTTCTCACCATTTTTAGCATTTAATAATAACGACGAAATACTCAAAAGGGCTCGTCTGATCCACCTCATTCTTTTATTCACTGTTCTTACATGGAAAAATATAGCAGAATATGTTACAAGTTGATGTGGATGAGAAAAACGCGATTGCGAACTTGAGCGGGTGAATCAACCACAACATGGACTTGATTTCTGAGCTCACGGTTGCTTTTGTTTTCCTTCACTTCTCTCACTCTCCATTGCCAGTGCGTGACCGTATAACTACTCGTTCTCTGACTCTACGGAATAAAATTTCCGCTCCAATCTTGGAGGTAACAACCTTGCTGTTGTATATGTTGTGATCCGATCCTCGTCCTAGCGATTGGAAGTAATATAAAAGGTGTGCTGATGCGAATTTGAATAAGCCTTTGGTATAAGTAGGTGACATATACATTCTGTGTAACATGCCATGGAGGCAATACGTTTCGTCACGCGCGGCGCGATCCCGACTTCACGTGTGAGTTTAAGGTTGTGGAAAGCGGTCTACAGAGCTCGCTGTATTGTGCGAAGTTCACGACGTATCCGAGCGAAATTCGGCCACGGGGTCACTTTTTCATTCACGCGCACGGATTAACACTTCGTCTCATGTTATCGTGAACTTGAAGTTAAGTAGTATATGCCGCTAATGCGCGACGCTGGTGGTAGGTTGGTTAGATTAAATTCATTGGAAAACTAAACAGTACGAGGTGTGTTCAGAAGCTAGCGGGAATTTTAGTTTTTTGATTAAAATATTTATTTAAACGTCTAAATTAATGTTGTCGCCTTCAAAGTAGTCCCCACTAGATACAGTGCACTTGTGCCAGCGCTTATTCCAATCCTCGAAACACTTCTCCAACTCTGGGATAGTCTTAAGCTCTGTCAGCGATTTCCTTCAATGTGCTATGCTTGTAGAACGATGGCCCAGTAAGGTTCTCTTAATATCTGGAAATAGGGTGAAGTCACATGGAGCCATATCTGGCGAATATGGAGGCTGGGATATCGTTACAGTATTGTTTTCGGCCAAAAATTCACGAACCAGAAATGAAGATTGGGCCGAAAATCGCCGAGCTCATAAAAATACGCCGAACCTTAGCGGCTGCCACAGAAAAAATAAACAATGAATACAAATGAAAATTTTATCATAATTCAGGAGCATACGTACCAACGTAAGAAAATTAGACTGTTCAAGTTCAATAATTGACTTCTGGTCCTGGGAAGTTAATACATATATATCTGATATCTCGTGTAGCGCGGTCCGCGTTCAAACGAAAAAAAAGTATTTACTGCAGTATTCTCTGAAGGTCATCATACATATGCCAAAGTTCTCGCAAGCTATCAATCAAGACAGGCTCTCAGCTGACGGTTCGCGCCGAGCTGTAAAGGAGTTAATGGGAATTGGAATAAGTTGACACCCTCGTTCGCGAGCTGAGTGGTGGACAAGTTAACTCATTGTTACGGACTCTAAGCGCTTCGTTACGCGAGAGAGAAATTAATCATTCCTTCGCGGTGCCAGTGGCGTGTCGTCAAGGTTTTTATTGATAGGGATTCAAACCAGTCGCTCTTTCCACTACAGCAGTTCCACAAGACGACGCAAATCACTCCCTCGAGGTGAAGAGTTTCTGATATCTTGTGAGACAAAAAAAGTTGTACTCTTTAAAAATAAACTATGTATCCCTTATCCCTTGACTTTTTTATTTAAATTTAATCGTCAGTTTGTTTCTTAGCATATCCATGCGGCCGTTGGTGAAAAAAACATCGGCATTAATAGGTTTACGCTATGCTGTGTAAATATTTGTCGAATAGGTAAAAAATAATTGTTTTGCGCATTTGATCCGCATTCTAGGACAATTAACGAAGTAAAAAAACTTAAGAAATATAAAATAAGCGACATCATTACACAGTGTATTGCCGTGTTAACATAGAGCGGCAATTTTTAGTGTGATTTTAATTTTTTAATTTTAATTATTAGGAAAAAAACTATCATTGAAAACAATCATAAAATGACTAATGATCAATAGACACAACATCTGTTTTCTAGCATATTCCGGATGTGGTCATAAGGCAGGTAATGCAATCACTTCGAGTGCTCGTTCAATACTCATGGTATCTAGGTCAATTACGATCTGTACGACACGAAGCGCTGTTGTCTAATAACCGAATGGACGCGAAAAGTAACTAAGCTAATGGACATGGAGGAAGAGCTTTCGGATCGACAAATCCAATCAATGCGTAGCACCTCTCTTCCACCATCGTAATTCAACGACAAGATGAGGGAGGGAGAACCAAAAGCAAATGCATTGGATCCATATTCTTTAAGTGGCCAAGAACTTCGGGCAACACTGCATGAAAGTTTGGAATATTCACTTTAAACACGGACTCCGAGCTATGATTCAATTTAAAATGTCCAGTAAATTAACCGCAAAGTGGTCCACAACGTATTTTTAACGTGAGTATATTCATAAATGAAGTTGGTAAAGGGCTTTTTGTCGGTTGACGTAAGTACCAACTAATTGCATCTTTCTAGAAAAAAAAACTTTATAATTTCTCAAATTAAATGTAATACATGACTAGCTAACGTTCAAGAGTCAACATTTTTATCAAAAAATATTTTTAAAATCCATATGAGTCTATAATTAACGATCACTTTGCTCAAACAAGGGAGACAGAGTGATATTTTGTGGAAAAAAAATAAAAATAAGGTTCATATTAGCGCAAAATTAGCTCCATCGCTTTATTAGCTTAGTCGCTGTTAGTGTATTATTTGATTCAAATACTTATCCTTTCTTGGTCAAAAGTTTCCACCTATTTATTCTCAATTAGGTTTCCCGTACGCGTTTATATTCAATGTGTTTCAAGGTGTGCCTCATCCACGTGGTTCTTTCCTGTTTTTCCACAATTCACAAACTGTTCTGCCTTCAAATAGCATCTTGTCCGACACGAGTCCTAAGAAAGGTTCGAAAGATTTATGAAACATGGACTCATTCCGCAATTTCAGGCGGAAACAATGGAAAAATTATAGTTAGAAAGTTTCCAATAGGGATGGATCAGACATTCCTTTCCACCATGGTATAGATTTCGATTGTGGTTCATTCCGATCTCGAATGATGGGAAAGTTTCCTCTGAACAAGCATAAATCTCATCGTCAATCTCGATTATGTTTGAAAAAAAATTACCAATGAAAATAAGAAATGATCGACACCTTTAAGCTTAAACTACATTTTTGATACTCCCCATCGAACGACTCGGTTTCATAAATCAGTTATATGATTCAATCACCGGAATAGTCATAATACGACACGACGTCAAGCGAGCTTCGAAGCAAAAGGATAATAACGAAGTGTCAGAGACTCGTAATTGGTACATTCAAGTATTTTTACCATACATTTCTTTAAGGTCTTCGATGATATTCATAGACATACGATACATATGCGCCTGCGCGTCATCACTTATATTTAAGATTTTCTTTAATATAATCAAACTCTTATTAGATTAACAGATTTTGCAATCGCCAAGACATGAAGTGTGTTTCATTGGAGGGGTGGAATGAAGAACTCGTTTTAAATGGAGGTAAACATTATCTTTGAGCATTATCCTCAACTGAAATGTTGAATAAAAACATGGTATCACACTCAACTAACGAATTAAGGAAGTTGGGAAAAGTAGGTACCTATAGGATTACAAGGTAATGATAACAGCTTGTCTCTCAAATATTAAGGATTAACTCACACATTTCCTTACTCATGAATGAATGAAATTCATGTGTATTTTATGTAGGGTTTAGATCTTTCCCGGCGAACTAATGTTAATAATTTATTTCAAGTGCATTAATTCAGGTCCATTAACATTTTTACGGCTAGGGTGAGAAAATTTAGGCTCCGATATCCGGTCAAAGAATTCAAATCAAATCCAGTTATGTCAGAAAAACCATGCCAACAATGACGAGTTCTACTTTTTTAATTACTACAACTACTAACTGATCATCATATTCACGGATTATCGCAGGAATTAATTCGCCCAATACCGACAAAAAAGATAATTTGCAAACAATGTATCTGAGTCGCAAGTATTTCCATTTCCAGAAGATTTATTTCCTGGGAAAGTAAACAATTCTATCCTTCCAAAGCAAGAGAAAAGTAGCAAAAGGGGCGGAGTTGGGCGGGGATTTTAGGGCGCGCATGACCCTTTCGGGATCCTTCATTTGCGTAAGGATCTCTGGGGTGTGCAAGGTCACGTGCACGCTGTTGACCCGGGTGACTGGGCGAGAGGAAAAGCCGTGGATCGATCGGGAGGAGCGGATCCTCACTGCGGTATTATATGTATATGTGAAGCGCATCGGACCCGGAGCGTACACACACGCGCCATTCAGCACGCGAGACCTCTTTTTTTGAGAACATCTGTTTGGCGGCTTGGATGAGGTGGGAAGTGAGCGGGGAATCGCGTGGAGGGGAGGGGGATAGTGAAGGAGGGGTGGCAGATTCTCGAGAGAGAGGGAGAGAGAGAGAGAGTGTTAGTGGGAAGCGAACTGTTGCTGCTGCATTCTGCTGCGATCCATTCTTCTATCTCGTTTCCATTTCGTTCCGCATTTCCTCTTTTTTTTCTTACAACTGGCACACGTTTTCTCTTTTGTTCGCCCACTTCGTCGGTGGCGGCATGACGCGATTATCAACGTAAACAAAGGTAGGTATTTTTGGATGTATACAGTGCTGGGTTGTCGATGTGTACATGTCGGTCATCTAAGCAGTCATTCTGTCGTTGTGATCATCTGGGTGTCTTTCGACGTCTCAAAAATTCAAACGCTCGTTCAAATTTCCTCTTTTTGTTCGACCAATTGATCGAGGTCAGCTGATTCAAAAGCTGGGAAAATACTGTCGTGAAGTATTTTAAAAGTAAGAGCTTCTTCCAGGCTTGGCGTATACATCGCAAAATATTTTGAACGGGAAAGTGGATTAAAGTATTCTTGAAAGATAGTACAGCGTGATATGCAACCTCCAGTTCCTTGATGCGGATCTTTAATACATAAATTTATGCAATGGGCGGGGTGAGAAGTGCTGGTGGGCACAGAAAACTCAAGAACACAATGTTTCATTTGAAGAGCCAATAGCCCAAGATTGTTAAAATGTATGTGTTTCACATTTTCACCAATAAAGAATTAAAGAATCTTTTTGAACAGAAATGTGATAGTTGTCGATATTACGTCGTTTCAACAGTCATGCCATGGGGAACTGCGTAATATCGAGTACAAGATTCTGCTTCCTGGATGACTATGAGGAACTGCTTCGGAAAAGTGTCAATCTGAAATTATGCGCAGTTATACTATGATTCATTTCGATGTAGAGAAGTGTGCTACGTTGAAAGTGCTCTTTGACCAATCTGCGAAGTAAAAATGTCGCGGGGAGTCGCAAATGCTTTAATAGAAGTTTTCTGTTTGAATATAACAAAAGAATCTCTCGAAAAATGATTGAGAAGTAGTCTTCAAGCATATAATATCACCTCGGCAGCACAATCTCCCACTGATTATACGTAATGAGACTAGCTCTTTAGCATTCCGTAATATTTGATTCCTTCATTTAATTTCAATGGAAACTCAAAATTCAATAGAACACTCTCTTTATACCAAGTGTTACCTACTCTTTGCTCCCTTCATTGAAGACAAACGCAATTTACAAAGGATTTATTCCCTTTTTGCCAATAAGTATTAGTCTCGTAAAATAGGATTTGCTATTGAAGAAGAAAGATGATCATACCCCATTCTCATTTTTAATATATCTTATTTACGACTTACCCCTTTTTACAATAATATTTAAAACAGGAATTAAGTAATGGAGCAGATAATAACCCAATTTGAGGATGGTACCAATGAAAATATCTAAATGTCATTATTTTCAACTAAATACATTTTTCGTTTATCCTCCATGGCCTTCTCTCATATCATTTTTATTGACTTTTTTGCGTAAAGCGAAACAGCAATAGAATAGTAACAATTGGAATGAATACAGATGAAGGCTTGCAAATTACAGCCATCCAGTTCCGCAATAAAAGAACTTGAGTTTTTTTCCATCAACGTATTGCTACATCAGAGGATATTGTCTCGTAAGACCCATCAAATTCGATGGATGAATGCGGTAGGTCAGGAGCTAAGCTCGAAATGGGAACGACCGATGTCGCGCGTCATATAGAGCCTCGTGGATGGCGGAAATTCGCCCTTTGAATAATTAAGTGCGGATCGCGAGCACCGAGCGGCCAATTCGAGCTCTTGCATACCTGTAAAAAGGGAATGTTTACCGTGTTCCATTGGAGAGCTGCTCAATCTCCGGTCTTAGGAGCAATGAAGAGGTAGCGCACAAGCCGATTGGGAGGAGACAAGGCCATGGAGACTTGTCGGGACAGATCGATATTGTCCCTTTTGAATTTGCACACGCCTTCCCTCTTTCATAATCCAAACCCTTCCCTTGCGAGAGGAATCAAAAGCATCCATCCATCGGCGACCCCTCCCATTATTACGAACGTTCCGTTCTGCGATGGAGCACGCCCATTCGGAGGAGGACGAGCGTGACTTTTCCGAGTCGTCCAGGCTTTTCTCCTTTGCGGGCTCTGTGAGATTGCGAGAACGATGGACCACTCCCTTTGTTTGCAGACAGACTCGCTCTGTGAGTGTGCTCTAGCATACCCTATCCTATCTACCATCCCGAGAGATGCTCATTTTCTAAAGACGACCTTCAAGGTCCAATTCGTCAAGGAACTGGAGAAACCATTTTGTTTGGGTGCTGAAAAATAATGGGGAATGGGATAGATGAGGAAAATTAATCTTTGGATTGATGAAAAATTCTGTGGAGATAATTTGTGCCAATGCGCAATGTGAAAATGTACAGATATTTATTTGGTGAAGATGATCGTCTTGCTGATGTTCATGAGCTGTATTTTAATATTTGTCCTTGGATTTTAGGTTTCCAGGACAATGATGAAGTTTTATTTACGCTGGCTCTTTGTTGTCATCCGTCGATTATATTCATGGAAATATAATTCTTTTGTACTCTCACAACAAAGAAAGCTGCATTATACATTTTCCTCAGCCAGAAAAATGCAGTCTACGGGACTAACTACTATTTTATTATACTTAATTAGCTTAAAAACGTGTAATAGGATTCGCCTTTACGCACCCGAACGAATTTTCTCATGCTTGCACTTTAAATTACAGCGAAAAATTAACTTAAAATTTCGTTTTTATTTTATTAATTTTATTCCCAAACCACCGAATGCAGCTCATATTGGCCATTTTATATCCGGGAATTCAACAAATTTAGCAATTAAACGTACACGAACAAACATGCCTAGGATAGGGGTAACCAAACCCGGCGGGACTCGAACCCGCGACCTCTTGCTTGGCAGGCGAGGACTTTAACCCGCCTCCATCATTTTCAACTAAACAAAGATATCTCTCTCTACACCTATAGGTCTCCACGGAATATATTGGTTGGGAGGCCTCATAATGCAATAATGAAGTGCAGTAGCGGATCCAGGATAGCGACAGGGGTAAGTGGGAGTTAAAATTCCGGCAGCAGTGGGGGTCGGAAAAAATTACCATTCTATCCAGTGTGAATTGGATACCCAAGGGGGGGGGGGGTCCCCCAATAGATCCGCAACAGCTCCCCGCAATATTGCTCCCCCAATAGATCCGCAACAGCTGAAGTGGAAGATATAATTTCACTGCTCACCACGCATACATTTTGAGATCCACAATACGAGCAGTGGTTTTGTCGATGCCATTTCAAGTGTAGGGGCCACTCGCCGTCTCCACCTGAAACCTTACAAGTTCTTACCACATCCACTTCCCATTTTCATTCGTGTTTTCCCCACGTACGATAATAAGTCACCAAATCCCTCTCACCCATATCTCAATGACCTCATTCCCTGGGTAATCATCTTTTTCGACATGCTCCAATGCAAATCTAGTCTTATGATAACCGTATTTCAAGCCTGTTCCGCACGAGTCAATCCTCACATCCTAAGGGAAAATAATAGTTACGAAATGGAAAAATGAGAGGGAGTGGAGATGAATATGGGAATCAGTGTTTTCTCAGCAGATAATGTAATATTTTGAATTTTTCGTGAGTATTGCTGAAGTACTTTTGGGTGCTCCGCGGAGTGAGCAGATTGAATTCCAACGTTTTGACGCATCTAATTAATGGCATTTCCCGCAAATCGATGTTGGCTGCCTAAAAATTTGCCTAAACGAGCTCATTTGCTGGTTAATTCATGCCACTAGAATTCATAAAGGGAAACAGTAGCTCTCTTCTGGATCAGCTATCGAAAGAATAATCGATGCTCATTTCTTGTTTAGGAATGCCTTCCATATTTCTTGAAACAATAACTTCAACGTTTCACGAGTTTTAGGTCAAGCTGTCTCTATGATGTCGCGAGAATCTCCCTTCCCCAACCCTACTACCCTAAGCATGGGAAATCAGTGGGACCCCCATTCCGTTAATCATTCCCAAAATCCAGCGTCTTCATAGGATGAAGGATATAAAAGGCCTTGTCTTGTAGACCCGGCATCTGGAGTGTAGCCCCGCGATGTCGATAGACTTCGATTCCATTGCTAGACGGAGCCTGCACTAAGGCAGTTTTTACGGGGCACGTCATTGCACAATCTGAAGTATGTTCGTAGGCGAAATCTAAATTGTGTCGATTTAAGCGGTGAATTGCTAGAACACATGCGAGAATGCGCGGACGCGAGACGGAAAAATAGTCCATACTCAGATTCGGCGCTCGCATTCTCGCAATTTCAACAAATAATTCAATAGTAGGCTGCGCAATGATGCATCCAGTGTAAAACGACCTTTATATGCAAGAGTATACGGTTTAACTTCTATTTCGACTGACGGAGTGATGCACTCAAAGTCCTAAGTTTTAGTAGGAGGAAAATTGACCGTGAAAGATTTTTTTCTCCAGCTGGAATTTGATCTCTTTCCCCCGCACAGGAATCATATGCTAACGAGTATCCAAGAAAGGCCGATATCAGCAAAAAAAAACGCCTTTTCTGTACTCCATTTACATTTATTACGAGTTATTCTTTATTTGAGTATGTCAAGGGAATAGGGAGAGATCTGTCAACCTATTTTTCCCAGCAAGCGAGATGTATTAAACTATAGTGCGCGACACAGTTTCTCTGTTTGGCAAAGCTCAAAAAATTAAGCCTCGGGCCGTGGAGGAACGAGCGAACGACGATGGAGCTTCCGCCCAGCACCCTTTCCATTATTCATTTCCCACAGGTGTCATGGGCAGTGGAACGGATCGCTGCCACCGCTATCCTTGGATGCTAAGGCCACTTGCGCTTATACCCACAAACGCTTTCATTACATCTCATCCTTTCACCACCATCCCAAAAGCTCTCCTAATAGGCTCTCTCTCTGCAACACTGTTTGTCAAATAATTCCCTCGCTTGATTGTTCATACCGTGAATTTCAAAATGGCACGAGAGCTTTCAGCAGTTTTTAGTCAAACTGCTTTTATGTTTCTCTAAAGCTATACAAACCAGCACTTCAACTTTTTCCCTCACATAAATACGTTATTTTTTTAAGAATCTGTTCAGAGAATAATACTCGAAGCAACGATTCTAGAACCCCCAAAGATATGCATTAAATTTATTCATACCAAATTCGTGTTGCGTGGCCGAGTACCATTTTGAACCTCATGGCTTGATTACTGAGGACTGTACTTCACGAACTGTGTATGAATATAAGGGGCATATTAAAAACAAAGTTTTCTAACAAACAAACGCATGATAGACTTGGTCAATGAGGCCGCTGACAAAAGGCTTTCGGAACATCTCTTTCTAGCTCGTTATCAGAGAATTAACAAATTTAAATTTTTAAGTGATCGATTTCTCAGCTGGTTTTTTGCTCAATTAAATTAATAGCGCCATCAATAGAGTCTATCACAGGTCATTTAAAGTATCACGGGGAATGACTGACGATAGGGCGATTCTCGCTATAGAAGTGGTTACAGAAACACCTTTAGGTGCATTGAAAGAATTCAACAGAAGCAAGAAATAAGTTTGCGTCAAACAAAAAATCTGTTCAGAATAACGGGCTGTAAAATATTTTAAATTTACTTTTTCAGTCTGTCAGTTTCTGTACTTACATCGCTTTTACTGTTAGTGAAAAACGCAGAAATATCTATTATTATTGTTCACTCACTAGTCTCAACTCTTTTCATATTCATGTAAGGAACTTCGAAGTCAATGCAAACAAAATTAAAACAAAACAATGCGCAAGCAATTAAACCGTCCAAATTTCGACCATGAAAAGACGCCGAGTACCTTTCATAGTTATTGGACTACATCTCGTATGCTGGGCTTATTTACGCAAAATTTAAACTGTGAGATAATTTTTTTTGCAGTTACCCGTCGAAAATGCCAATATGAAGGATATCCATAAACGAAAACTACCACAATTAAGTAAAAAAAATATTAATTTATATGAGTATTTCTCCATTTGCTAGCCAGAGTATTTGTTTTAAATTAGCGAGGATATGCTAAAAATACACTGGGAGCAATGAGGAAGTGGAACAGTGACTCAACAGCGTTTGAAATCGTGTGGGGACCAGATAGTGCGAGATCGACTCACCTAGATGGCACGACTCCTGCGCCTCTTCGCAACGGTGAACGACTCGCGTGACACCACTGGCCATTTCTCACATGGAAGCGTCTGCACCAAGGGACCCACTACGAAGCTTTACTTCCTGCTTTTTCCGAGTATTCGAGCACCAAAAACCACCAGTTGGAACAGAACACCCCTAAATTCGAACTTCTCTTGAGAGCACAGTAATTGTAGCAACTTCCCCCGGCACAACATCCCCGGAAGAATGAGGCGAGCTAAAATAGTC
Source organism: Ischnura elegans (assembly GCF_921293095.1). Taxonomy (NCBI): domain Eukaryota; kingdom Metazoa; phylum Arthropoda; class Insecta; order Odonata; family Coenagrionidae; genus Ischnura; species Ischnura elegans. Next base: position 135,507,916 of record NC_060246.1, read on the forward strand.
CTACTACACTACTTCTTACCTCTCCGCCAGAGGGATGGAGAACATTAGTGGGAGCGCCTTGTTCAAAGCGCGAAATATCGAGGATGCGCTCTTATAAATCAGATAGACAATTTATAAATCATGTGATGAATCGTGGAAATAAGTAAATATCTACAAGGGATTCTTCTGAAAATGGCAGAGTATTTACGAAAAGGTTTTTAGTGGCATCAAATTCTCGAGAAGAAATCGATTTATATCAGTGAAAGTGATTATTATCACGCGAAAGGGTTTCAAAACAATCGGGTTCATTTGCTCCTTTCCTTATTTTGTTGAATCCAATTTAAGTTGAAAAGTAGAACAAACGCTATAATCAGCGGAAGGTAAGGCAATTGTGCTACAGCAATCGCTTTAAAATCCATACGAGAATTCATTTTTTTCACAATTTAAGCAACGTAATTAAATTGTCGAACAAAATGCCGCCATGTTGATCAAAATATATCTGCCGGTTACACTGGCTCTCAATTAAATCGTTTTATTTGAGAAGGCGTATTGCTCGGCATTTGCATCTAGTGTACCGGACGGAAGGCTAACGCGACTCTTTCCTAGTGTTTCTTTCTCCACCCCACAACTATGAGCGGCCACGGACACCGATTTGCTTATGGAGTGAGTCCTCGGACACCCACTCCCATTCTTTCAAAGAGGAATTATCTTCCTACCTCAACACTTAGTCTGTTGAAGCTATTTCACATTGAACCGTAGCAAATAATTCAGCGTATCATAAGGTCAGCTGGCTATCGTTTCCGCTTATAGCTTATGTCTGAATTCATTTTTTCCGTTATTACATTATTAATATTTCTAAAATCGTTACTGTAAACATTTTATTTTAAACGTTACTGCGTAACAAGCGCTGTTTTTAAAAAATCATTTACTAGTTCCTTACGTCAATGTTTAAGGAATATATTTTCAACCATGATTGTATTCTTTCAAAAGCATGGTGTAAATATCTAAGTAAATTTTTAATTAACTTTGATAATTTCAACAAAGATAAGACAAATTTTTTTTTCTAAATTAACAAGTAGCCGCGATTAAATAACTGCAGCGGCTACTTAATAAAATTTTAATCCTAATAGAAGTGGAGAAAAATAACTTAAAATCAAATGTTTCCCTCCATTGTATGCATGCATCATTTATCAACGATAAGAAAATTATTCGGATACGAAAGATAGATAAGATATTCGGATACGAAACAAATATAATAGAAATCATAGAATAGTGGTAATATCTCCTCTCAAGTAAATATTTATATTATAATAAGCTTGAGAATACTACTGGAGCATCTCCTTCACCCTTACATTTCCAAGCTGAGGATTGGAAGGAACTTGGGTGAAATTTTATTATTTCTCCGCTCGTACCAAATGAAGGAGGATTATTTTTATGTTAAGGACGCAGAGAGAATGCTAACGCACTATTAAGTGACATCGAATAAATTTTACGCCGGGAACGCCTTAAAGAGGGCGGATTCTTGCAAATGCTCGCCTTTTCCGACTTCCACGCATTACTCCCTCCCCTTCCCCGCCTTCTATCCCTCTGCCCTATCACCGTGACCTTATATTCCTCTCCTTGCCCGCTCCTATCAACCCCTTCCCCTCCCCCGCCCAGCGAACATAATTGCAAGGACGTCGAGAAAGAGAGAGAGAGAAGGGGGTTGAAGGGGTGGGAAAAGGAATGACCGCCGAACCGCCCAGTCAGGGTCGTGGTCACCCGTTCATCTTGGAGGAATTAAAGGCTTCCCATCCACTTCGACGAAAAAGAGAGGAATAACGTCATGGGAACCTCAATTCGCAAGTTGCATCCCCTTGATCCTTTCTGTGTTTTTTTTTCGTGGACTAGCGGTAAATGGGAAAATGACACCAGAAAATTAGGTATGAAGGGAAAGACAAGGAATATTCTACCGTGTCGACGATGATTTGATTGGTGATGGTTGAGTTTTAAGCTCTCTTATGTCGATGGTCGGAGGTCTTAATTCCATTATATCATCATCACTTTGAAGCCCAAGCCCGAGTATACCTCTGGGTGTATATTTTCACATATAAGTCTGTTTTGAACCATTTAGTCGCTTTCTTTAGCTATCTGGGTGCTGTCATTTAGCGGCTACTAAATATAATTTTTCGGATTAGGAAATGATTTCATAAAGAGCAACAAAAACTCAGGGTTTATTGTGACCAGCACATGAAAATCCCTCGGGCTTCAAAGTGTTAAAAGGGCCCATGTAAGTTGCGGGGCGGTTTTTCAATGATTATTTTATCTATCAGTAAACAAATGAATGAATTTCGTTTGGAAAAAGTAACGTTCAACGTTTAACTTATCTTTAATTCATATGGAAATCCCGTCTAACAAACAGTACAATGCAACTAAAGCATTTGTGATTATTTGGAATATTTCCTAAATGTCACGTGTTTGAACCGTGAATGAACGTTGTTGAACTCTTTAAGCATAAAAATCTGCAACCGATAGATATGCTGGAAGCTGTAGGAAGATATCAATAACTTTTCACCGTAAATGCAAATTTTGTACACTTATGAACGTTTACATTGGAAGAATAAATTCGAATTCCAATATTCATTTCTTTCTTTCACATTTATTCATTGTAATACGCGTGATAGTAGCTCGAAGAAATATTTTTTTTTCATATTTTGATACAGAAAAAAAACACCTGAATGCATATAAACAGATATAAACAAATGTTTTCCCTACTTCTAACTAATTTTTTTGTGGTAAAATTTTCAGTGGTAAATTATGAAATGCCAATTAAATAACTTACCACTGAAGTATGTGAAGTGAATTAACCACAGTAATATTGTACGTACCTATCTCACTGTAAATATTTGATAATATTTTCAATTCACCTATTTTCAGCCATGAATAGCAAAACACCCCGCCAAAAATGCAAACAATGGCGTTGGTACTTTCTCCACTAATGAATTATTCGTCTCCATTTATTCATTTTATTCCATAGATTGTGACGTACCTACCATGAAAAGCAAACATGTACCTACTTTCTCCACATAAAATATTTAGCACCCCTTTTTCAATTCACCATTCTCTCAGCCATAAATTACTCAGCATCCCTCGAGCAATACAAACGTTAGCGTTTATATATGTGAACCTTGCATATCCTCCCTCGGATAGTGGACCGAATCGTATTTCAATAAGAGGGAACAAAAGCCAGCTTACATGTATTTGCACCTATATATAGATTAAAGGGAGAAAAATAGAAAAAAACAGGAGCGAATCACCGCAGCCTCTTTCCGGGACGCGTAACCTTGACCCTTCTCCCCGTATCTCCCTTGACTCTCTCACGGGAGAAATCTAGGCGAGGCGGCGCCCTCGTGCGGCGAGCGGGCGAAACAACATGCCTCGGGCCGATATCGGAGGGGGCGAAGGAGAGAGGAATTGTGAAGGGGGGGTATTCCGCGCGTAATGAAGACCATCCTCTCTCCATTCCGTCCATTGCACGTGGTGTGCGTTTGCGCGCACCAAGAAGAAATCCTGCCTCTATATCTCCAACCGCCGCAGCCAAAGGAAATGTTCCCGTCATTTTTTTTTCTCTCTCTCTCTCTCTCTCTCTCCTTTATTGATTAGCCTGTTTTCTCACAGATGTGGGTCATGCGGTCCCGCCCCTCGGCGCGAATTTCGGAGTGCCATGGTTGTGCCAAAATGAATATCACGCACGAACTGGAAATATTTCGGATGGGTTGGAGATGAAATTATTCCCTGCGGGCGTATCATGTCAGTTCGGATCACGCGAAGCATGGACTCTCGTTTCATGTGTCAAAATCCCGCTTTTCATTTCAATTCAGTGAGAGATGATTTTTGCTTTTTTTTTTACATATTTTTAGGATTTTTAAGATTCTCCTGGGATGATTCTCCGAGAATACATTCATAAAATCCCATCCATCTAATACCCCACCTCAGAAGTACGGAAATAATGTTTGTACACGAGATGTGATTCCGTTTCTCACATTGCAATTTTCTAATGCTATCTGACATCGCCATTTCAGGTAATAAAAAAGATAATAGAATTTTTGCCAAGCCATAAAAGTAATTTGTAGAAATTTGGAGACAAACTATTATCTCATAGAGAAATTAATAGCCGCGATTAGATTTGAAATTAAGCTTTCTGATGAGCCAATTAATAATCTTTTTCTTGACATGAGGTTGCTCTTTTTCTATCCTGATGTCAAGCATACAATTACGTACAGATACAGCGAGGCGGTTGATTGGATATTTACTGTAATGCGTCCCACACAACTGGCGTCTCCATTTGCGTCATGGACGTAAGAACTCCGGAAAATTCCTCATATCAGCGAAATTTGAAAACAAATCTTTAGTGATTGGCTCGGTGAATGTAACCAGCATCAAAAGTACGCATATTGTGAAAATAATTTATCTCAGTGCTTTAGGTTTAAATTAAAAACGAAATCATGTTATTTCACCGTAATAAAAGTTAATATTTTAATGTGTACTTATAATTTTCCGTGAAGCAACATTGGGCCATGAAGTAAGTTTACAATGTTTGTACCTTGAAAATGATGTAGTAACATCGAAACTCGAGTCGAATTAAATTTTATTTTGTGGAAAATTGCAAGTCAGTGTTTCATTAAGTTTACAAATTCTCTCCCGATCTTTCATTCTCCTTTATGGAATATTTATAACGAGGAGATCCGGTAAAGCAGTTGCAGAAATGATTGCTGGGGTGAGCTTTCTGAGAAAACGATACGACGCACAATTTTTGAGATCTTTAAATGTATTTTTTCCATCTTCCCTTGAGTGATATCCAGCTTTTGTCACGTTTTATCCGCGATAGTTTCCCTTACGCAACTATTATGGTGCTATTAGGGGATCAAGAAAAGAAGAAAAACTTTTAATAGCAGATACGGATACGAGGTATCAGTCGGAGAAGACCTTGCGCCTTGACTGTCGTCGTTTTACGGAAGATGATTCATGTCGCATGTCCCGAGCAAGCCGAAACGTCCTCCTAATGCGGAGAATCGTGATCCATCTGCGGAGTAGGAAGGTGATTGATACTCTAACGTCGTCCTTAATGGCCAAAAGAGATAGGTCGATGACGATGTTGATTAGGCAGGTTGACGAAAATGAATTCATTTCAGTGAAGAATATGCATCATTCTAGTTCGACCGATTGTATCATGTCTCTAATTCCCTTCATAATAGGTTTTTGTTCACAATTTTATGCCATCATCTTGAAAGTTTCACGTTATATATGGTAGAACTCAGTCGGCAATCGATTGTCATTCAAATATGTATTCCAATCATGAGGAAAAACAGAGAAAATACAAATTCATTTCATATTTGAGAGAGGAAAAGTTCAGGGGCAAACTCTTTCTTTACCTTACCTTTTCTTTACGGAATCTCATCAGGATGATCTGTGCAAGTAAAATTTTGTTTTCATAAACATCCAAGGAAAGTTTCGCCGATGGATCAAAATTGAAAAAAAATTGAGTCTGGTGATCACACAGAAAATTATGATGTGTAAGTGGAAAATTTAGGACCAGTTCGCTTATCCTCCTTGGTGGGATGAAAAATTTGTTCAAGCACATTGTTTGGAAATCAATAGAAACCGAATTAATTATTTGACAATGTCGCACTGCATGTGACATGGCTCGTTCAAAAAGCTGTAATATAGCATGAAGAAGATAACATCATGAGAGTCTTTATTTACTTTGATTGATACGAGTCTCGTAGTGTCAAAAGCCACAACACATTGTCCCCTTGCATGCATATTTCCCGCTGAACCGGACCTGATTTCCTGGAACAATACTTGCTTGAATCGAGCGATATCACCTTAAAATCATCTCAAAATATAGAATAAAGCATCTTTAATGGTATTCTGTACCTCAAATACGAAATGTATTTGTATTTACTCTGCATTTTCTCTGAGGTGAAATTTCCATATTTTAATTACAATTTATTGCCGTGTGAGGCTATTTATTGATGAATGAAATAATTTTCGTGGGGTTACAAGTTTTTTAATTCCGAAGAAGTCAATTAGGCCATGAATTCCTTAAAGGGAAACGTACATGTATCTTTTATAAGCCAATTCATGATACTACACAAAATAATAAGAATTTTTGGAAAAATTTAAGAGTTTTGAGAGCAAACCTCCCGCTTTAACTTGGGATCAAAATCGTTTTTTAATTACTCGCCGACAGTAGGACCCGAGGGTATGCGGGACACGTTCTTTCACTTATTCATTCATTCTAGTCACATGCATTTCCTCCATGGTGAAGCGAAGCCATCGATCGATCAAGAGGTTTCCGCTTAAATTATGCGGTGCATCAGGGTGAGTCGACGCAGTTCGTTCAAATTCCCGGAACTCTACGGTACCACTAAAGCTGGATTTACACGTCGAAGTTGACGATAGGGTCAAAGACGATATCTCACCCTTATTATGACGACAGAAGCGTACTTTACCCTTTTACCTTTACGCTTCGCGATTGGAACTGGAAAAAATTAAGAAATTCCAATGCTGACTTTGAAATGTTTTCATATCTCCTCGTTTTAAAGAAAATGTACCTCAACTTTGATTTAATATTAGTCGCTCACAAGAAATACTTTGGCAATATCAAGCTGTAGCTACTTTCTCCGCCAGCGTTATTAAATCAACGTCGCTGCTTGCTATGTGTCCGTAATCATCGATTAATTTGCGTTGTTGAACTAATTCAACTTCGCTATCAGATCGAATTAATATCCACTACGGCCTCGATCGATTCTTACTTTATGTGCAGTCGCTGATCACCCGTGGGAGTAAAGAATAATAGTTGTTAATAGTAGACTACTCCAACATTCAGCTAAGACGCGTAAACCCAGCTAAGACACACCTAATCCTAAGCATCTAAACAGCATTGCGATTATACTTTACTGAGAAATTTCAATTCACCCCACATCAATAAATTCTATATTGTAGTAATATACATTGATTTACGCCTCATATGAGTAAACAGGCAAAATAAAGTGAGTGAGAGTTGATTATATTTAATTTCTCTTTTTAAAGAAAATCAGTGTCGGGATCTGAATTCTACGACAGCAGAAATTTTCATGCCTATCCGACTATTTTACCAACGTATTTTCGTACATTATTAACGAAACGGAATTGAAAAAATTACTGAGTTTTCTTGCCTCTTGTACCAGCATTTTACCGACGATTAAATATTTTCTAAGTAATTCCTTGAGATTCTATCGCTCTTATTTTAGAGTGCTAGTAGTTAATTAAATATTTTTAGTCGTAGCGTCGAAGCTTTCATATACCATCGCCAATAACAGCTGATTGACACGAAGTATTGAAGTTAGCTGCCGAATCAACACACCAAAGACAGCAAACGTTATCGATAATTAGGCTCTATTAGAAGGTTGGACTCCCAAGATAGTATGCTGATCGCACCGTAGGGGAACATAGGGGGCCATAAAATTCGGAAATACTTCCGCCTACGCATATGAACGGATTCCTTGGAGAACTATAGCATCTCTTACTTCTGGAAGAGATAACAATTTAGTCTCACCACCGCAGGATTTTTGCTTGAATCCTTGACCCGTGGCGATTGGCGGAAGTAACGCGCGTCTTTTAAAGGTTCAAACCAGGAAGAGGTCGCGTTGTAGCGAGCAGCAAGGTTGAAACTGGTTTTCCGACGGCGAGCGAGCGAGGGAGTCAGTGAGTCCGCTCGCCCGGTGATTCACGCTCTGGCCATCCACTGTCTCCCCACCCGCCTTCCCCTACATCGAAATTCAAAACAAGACGCGAACGCGGCGTCCCTTGGAAGCTGCCTGTATTATTAAAGATATACTGCGAGGTGATATTTTATACACTGTGAGCGATATTTAACGAGCCAACCATTGGAGCTGATTGTGAATGGTCTAATCAATGTGGAATTTTATGGCCGCCGCGAAACCTAAGTCTTGGATTGTTGATGGGCTTATCTTCCCTACATTAAATCGCAAAGGTTATTCAAGCTTTGAAGCGTTTGATTCGCATTGACCGTTTAAATTTTCTGATTATAATAAAAGTTCGTAAAGTACATAAAATGGCCATTTCTTTGCACAAATCTTCCATTTACTAGGTAATCGAGAAATAAAGAAATAACATCATCGCATTTCGTTTCTCATTTTATATAAAGCATTTTGTAGCACCGGTTTTCACCTTTAAAGGCTGCTTTACACGGTGAATGATCATTCGAAAGATCTTCCGAAAGATCATTCGAATGACCATCATTCACCGTGTATAACGGAAATTTCCTGCATTCGAATGATCATTCGAATGAAATTTCAGGCCTGTTCTAATTTGCTTGAACGATTTCCGTGAATTATATGACCGCACGGCGTCCATCTTGCCGTTGGCATCCACCTCGGAATTTTAATATAATATAAAAACTTGATTTGCGATAAAATTAAATTTATGATGCGTATTTTATGTTCTAGTGAATAACTAGAATAAAAGAAGCTTTGTGGCAACCAATTTAGCTGATTGAAAATCAAAATGTATGCATGATTGCAGTGGCGTAGCAAGGGGGGGAGGGTTGGGGGATAAACACCCCCCCCCCCATAGCTCAGAGAAATATTTAGGTTTAATCCATTTTACTTAATTTCATTAATATTACCTACAGAATAGTGTAAAGATCAATAAAATATCACTCAGAAAGCCGTAAACCCGCTATTTTGAACTATTTATCTTAAAAACTTTCTGGGGCACCTCCCGCTTACCCTAGCGGGTATTTCACCCCTTCAGCCACCCGAGTATCAGTTGCACCTAAAACCCTACCTAGCCCTCATTCCTAGCTGCCCCCCTGCATGGTTGTAATGAAACTGATGATTAAGAAAACATATTTTATTGAGCAATACCATATACTTACTCTATGTAAAAACCCTGTCGTCCTCGTGAAAAGTATTTGTACTACCAAGCTAAACTGAAACCATTGTTCAACCTGATTAACAAATTTTGATAGATATAAGAAAAGGTTTGTGGTTTTTCTCTGATTTTGTATTCTCTTATTCTTTCATTCAACGGAATTATTTCAATTTGATGTGCAAATAATGGTTATAATAATTTATATTTTCGTATATTTCTATCGCACATTTTTAGGTGAGAAAACAATCATAGTTCCTCATATCTTTATTTTCTCTAATTACGTTCGTTGACAAAATTTAAAGGTCTTTTGCATTTCGCATGTTGGGATTTTCCGTTTGTAGTATAATGCGTCAGCAAAATAAAAGACCCGGAAGCGCTATTACGAACGCTCGCAGGTTTTCCTTTATCTCTTCCTCTGGCACCCACAACGCCAATGGACATGTCCATCCGGTATAATAATCTTCGTTTTAAAGAAAAGAAAAAAAAATAACATTCACGGACATCGTTTACTTCCCGTCCTTCCAAATGACTTCCCGTAATGCCGACTCTTATTAGCGGCCGCGAAGTTCAAGCGCCAAGGTGTGCGTGTGCCCGAAGGAATTTTAGGAGGCGCCACCGGTCTGATACTACCCAATGGCACTCTTATCCCGCATGTGTCGCTCGGTCTAGAGTTAGTTGCCTCCTCCCTCCTTATTCCGAAGGTATCTCTGGCGACCCGTGGCCTTCCTCTCTCTCTCGAAAGAAAAGAGAGAAAAATATAATGAAAAGGCATCCATCCCTCTCGCTTCTTCCATGTAAGGACTACGAAGGACCCGCTGGCCTCTCGTCCCGATAAGGAATAATGACGGACGCTGTTTAGAAGGACGAGCGGTTCTCTCTTTCTCTCGTACGCTGAGCTCGTGTGCGGTTCACATATACTCGCTCACATAGACTGCGTCGACTTTACCTGCCCCTCCCTCCCCCCGCCTTTATATTTCTCTCCCTCTGCCTCGCTCGATTATCGTCGTCTCTTTTTATTTTACCTTTATCTCTCTCCGAAATCTCTCCCACACCCACCGCTCACCCGCCTCGCCCTCCTCCTCATCTTCCTCCCCCTCCGCCCACATCTTTACCAGACTCAGTGCCATCCATCTCCTTTTGTTTTGAACAATTTTACGAGAGTTTGTACACGAATTATAATAAAGCGGTGGGCAATGAAATTGCATATTTTTTGCCTGTTGTTTTGCATGGCACTTCATGACGAGGACCAGGAGACCAAGACCCTCCCAAATTTGAATAAAATAAAGAAGAAATTAAATAACGTCATATGAATTAGTGAAATAAATCATGGGCGAGGGTAAGGCCGCGGAATGCAGATAATTTTTCATACATAATATAATTTGTATAAATTAAAATACAAAATGTATTGGGATGATCACCAGGGAAGGAGCATAGAAGGCATAAGGATCTCTAAAAAGCCACAGCAATGCTCAATTAGTTGTTCAATTGGAGGTACGAAAAAATATCCCTCGTATATGTGATAAGCAGATGACTCACAATTCCTCATATTAAAAAAAATCAATTCCTTATTTTTTTCAAGAACACTGTCACCGTGACTCCCATGCATGATGGGAAAACCAATAATTCAGAGTAATTTCAGTCAAGCCATGTTCAGTCGACTTGCTCTTGTCTTGTCTAAAGTGATTGCAAGGTGAGATTGTGGCGGATAACATGACGCAATTTAAACAACTCTATTACTCGCTGTCATTAAGGATACATTGAGTGATGCAATGAATCATTCTATAATAAGCGTTCGAAGGAATTTTCTTTCAGCGATGCCTGAATCCTTTTCATGAATAGGCCTGTAAATTGAGACAACTATCTCGGCAATAGGTCTACTGAATCTCACGCACACACGCCTCATGAAACATCTGGTGTATCATTTGGTGCTGGAGACACCTTTGAGTTTCAAAGGGTTGATCGTTTGTAACCTCTTGGAGTTGATGTCCTTCGATTTGACAGTGGCATCTGGGGGGAGTTTATTTTTCTACCTCAGCGCCGGAACGCATCCAATGGTTTTTCCCAACTTCCTATTCCAAGCTGCAGATTTAGGTCTCGGGGCCTGTGTCTCTACCTCTGAAGAAACTTCAGTCAGTCTCCGCACGTGTCCATAGCGACCTTGCGGACGATTGAAGCCCAGACACTCGTCACATTTAAAATTATATCAGGTTGATTCATGGCAACTGGTCATCCCTAACACCACGGAGGGGATTGATGGCGGCTGGAATACTCAGGAGATCACCACTGAGCGTTTGGGGAGGGACAACCGGAGCAAAAAAGTGCACTTCATAAATCGTTACTCGTAGCCAAGAGAATATTTTAGAACCAGTAATTTTTTATTTTAAGGCCTGAAGAGAAAAACGTACATATTTTGATAACAAATACCCTTCCAAAGAAATATTTATTTAAACAACCTTTTGCCTCATTCGTTTTTTAGATTTGATTTGAAATGCAAATCCTTCACATTATAAAGTAACATATTTATGCTTTATACAATTATGTTTGGCTAGGTCTGGAAAAAAACATATTACTAATTCATAAGTGGGAATAACAGCGATAAAATCGGTACCATGTTACGTGGAAATAATGAGAAGTTGTTGGGACCTGGGGCTGAAGCAGTTTTCCTGCGAATACCTGGCAACTCGCACAAATAGCGCGATAAAAATATAAAATCACGCCAAGAAAAGATAATCGGAGACAAAAGAGAGGGGAGTCATCAAAAGGTGGTAACATCGTGGCAGATGGTAAGAGCATTATGCTCCTCTCGATCCTTTTAATATATTGACTGCCCTTCACCGTCGAGTATTCTCCTTTGAAAGATGGAAAAGACTTTAACGTTTGTCTTTTGTGCACGGAATACATTGGTGAAGCTTATGAGAGATTTTTTACGACTCGACGGGAGGCCTGGTCTAAGTTTTCCACGGGGAGTCCCACCCGATTGTGGCGAGCCGACCGAAGAAGAGGATCACAAAGAGAACGCCTAGCATCGATCGTGAACCTCCTCCTCGTCATTGCATTCGGCCCCATTCCCATACAGTGCACCACCCGCCACCCACCAAAGGCGACCAAAGGATGTAACTTTTTAAAGGGCCGGGCGGACGCTCTGTTCGCAGTAGAGGTCTCCTATGGAGGAGGATGAGAAGAAAAAGCGCCGATCGGGAGTGAAACAAATGCCTTTGAATTCGACGACGGAGCCGCCATCAGTGCAGAACCGGTTTTGGGCGGACACGGATTACAAAAAAAAAACAAATTTATCCCCATGGCCAAAACACCGTGTCCCATTGATGATCCATCCCGCCCACCCCTTTCTTCCTCATGCCGAGAGAAAGCCTCTTGTCTTACCCGATCATTTCCCAAGAAATGCAACGGCCCTTCTGCGTTTCGGAAAATTGCCGTCTTGCGGGAAAATGGGAAGATTGGAAGCCGATCTCACGGTTTCGATTTCAAAATTTGGCTTCCGCGCTTTCTGTCACGGCTGTGCACAACAATTTGGGATGGTAAATAGGAGCTAAGTGCGAATTTTGCCGAATTAATGGGAGGAATGTGGAATTGATGCGAATATGAGTAAATGAATGGGTGGTGAATGGAAGTTATTGGTATTCGGAGAAAAAAAGACCGAAGTTGAAAAAAAGCTGCAGATGGTTACAAGTTGATGTGAAGAGCAGAGGAATGTTTTCTTAAAGGTTTTATTGGAGAAAAAATGGGTTAAGTTCCTGCATTAAAGTGAGGCTTCAATATAAGAATGGAAGCTCACTAACGTATTAATTCTCTGGAACTTTATTAAATGACGAAAATGGAAACGCAGCAGTGGAATTACTGATTTTTTAAATTAATGATGAGATGACGGTAATAGTCAGAGAAGTTATAAATGGCTTGAAGGGAATTAGGAGCAGAGGACAGGACAGCTGACAAGTGTAGCAATACGGTTCTGACAATGAGGGTTGAGATGAGTGCGGAGATATTGACCAAGAAAAAAAGTGTGCAAAGGCGATGGATCTTAGGAGGAAGAAGAGGACATAAACCGAACTGAACAATGAATTCGAGTCGCAGGAAACAACTTTGTACTTTGCGGTGGAATTACTCGACGAGGTATTTTGCGATTGTGAAAAATAGGGAATACATAACATCAAGAATTCAGGAACCATTGGCCGAATTAATTTAAAGTTTCGTCATCAAGGAAATCTAAGATGAAATTTTTATGCCTGGCTGATGAAAGCAAGAGTCCGGATAGGCACACGTAACACCACTGAAAATGAGAGCTATAGGGAAAAGGCAGTGCGTCCAGAGGCACGAGTAAAACGAGTGATCCGTGAAAACAGATGCTGCTGCCGCTGCTCTCGATTTTCAAAACGAAACCTACTCAGGGAGCTGATTAAATTCATCGTTTCCTGCCGGAAGTTTTCCCGACTCCCGCCCTACTACCGTTGGGCGCCTTCGAACGGGTGAAAAAAAACGAACGTCAATTTCCCCGTCCGCTATCCGCGGAGCTGGAAAAAATAGGTGCCCACTGACCTGGAGCCGTGATTTCGAAGCACAGTTGTTATTGAATATATCCGCTTTCACTGTTTAGGAGAGGGGCGAACGCGTTCCTCCTGCTGCTTCGCAGTTACGTGTCTTGTCTTTTCTGGAGGAAGAAAGCGTGACGGAGGACGACTCTCAACAACTCTTCCCACAGCGAGGCGGAGAGTGACAGGACTCATTTTCCTCTCGCATTGAAAGGTGGCGTCAGCTGCTCTTAATTAGAGCACTGAGTGTGGCTCCCTTAGCCTGGGCGCTTTGTCTATACGTGTATGACAAGCGTTGCAATTGATGTGATATTCTTTTCCTGAACAACGATTTTATTTCATGTACCGCTGAAATACAGAAAGGCAATTAGTTTCAATGGCACAGCGAGGGGGGGATTTGGGGGATAACCCCCCCCCCCAGAGATTAGAGAAATTTTAAAGTTTAATCTATTTCACTTAATTTGATCAATATTACTAATAGAATAGTTGAAGGTTTAATAAAATATCCCTCAGAAAGCCGTAAAACTCACCATTTTGTGCCATTTATCTGAAAAATTTCTAGGGGAGGGGCGTCGCGCCTCCTGCTTACCCTGGCTGGAATTCCGCACCCTCAGATACCCCAGTGTTAGTTGCGCCTAAAACCCCACCTAGCCTTGATTCCTGGCTGCGCCCCTGATTGGCTTGTCTTTAGTTATCCCATTGGTTGGAATCACTATCGAGTTACCAACACCTATGCTCTCAGCGAAGAAATGCTGCGACAGGACTCGCACCCACTACCTTGGATTGGCAGGCCCCTAACCCTGTCTGCACAGTGGTGGTCGAGGTCTTGGAGTTTTTTTTCTTCAAGTCTTCCCTCTTGGAACTGCCTTCTTAATAATAAAGACCTTTTGGTTACATTCAGTCGCGGATCTATGGGGGAAAGAGCTATAGGAGCCCCTTGGTTATCCAATTTACTCTAGATAGAATGGTAACGTTTTTCCGACCCCAACTACTGCTGGAATTTTAACCCCTACTTAGCCCCCACTCCCTTGTCCCTATCCTCGATCCGCCACTGGTCACATTTATTTACCCTTCTTCAAGTGAGACTTGGTGGTTGAGCAAAAATAATGATGGATACTGCAAAATGTATAAAGGATCCTAGTCGTGATAAAGACATAATTTTGTAGAAAAACAAAATTCAATTAAGACATCAACGCTTCGAAACTCGTGGAAAGAATATGGCCGGATCATCTTTAATCGAGATTGCTGTATGGTCATCTTGTATCTACAACTGCACCATCCGATTAATGAGGATATCTGACAAGGAGCAACTACGAATTATGCTGCCACCCCTGGCTAATGACGTTCGAGGATAGAGTACGAGTATGATCAGAAATCTAAGATGATTTGTGGAGCAAGATTGCAGAAAAAAGGGTAAAAAAGAAACACGGATTTTGAAACCAATAGGAATAGAAGATGGGAGAATTTACTACGAGATTGAATTAGGGAAGGAAACTTATAGATGAAAAGAAGCTTCGATATTTATAATAATTCCCTAATTAACACTCATATGTACCATGGTTATAGTACCTTCTATATATATGATATAGTATAATTTAATGCGAGGAAACTACCATCACCCTCCGCAACAAGGAAGCAGCTTGGAGACTTTGGAAATCCCACCCGAGCCCTTATACTTACGCAGTTTTCTCCAAAATACGAAAGTATGCCAGGACACTTCTTCATCGTGATTACGCCAGTCACGTCGAAGCAATCACCGATGACATAAAAACAAACCCTAAAAGAATTTGGACTCTAATTAACTGCAGGAGAAAGTCAACCAGGATTCCCAATACCTTACGTTTAGGATCACGGACATTTTTCGGTGATGAACGATCGCTCGCCTTCAATAACTTTTTCGCCGACAACTTCACTCAGCCGTCTCCCCGCCAAAATTTTCCATCCACCTCTCCTATTTGTTCCCATTCATTGTCAACCATTTCTACTTCACCGAATGAAGTCCTCAGTCTTCTTTCTTCCTTACCCGCCAACAAAGCTACTGGCCATGATGGCATCGGGTCGCTATTCCTCAAACGCACAGCCAACACCTTACATGCTCCCATTTCTATGATATTCAACAAAGCATTTTCAGGTGGTGTATTCCCTCTCCAGTGGAAAATGGCCAATGTCACTCCGATATTAAAATCAAAATGCAAAATTTCTATAGATAATTATCGACCAATCTCCATCTTACCTGTCCTATCTATTATCTTCGAAAGAATCATCCATGACCGCCTCCTTTCATTCACTCTTCCCTATTTATCTCCTAACCAGCACGGTTTCCTTCCAGGTGGATCATGCCTCAGCAATCTCACAGTCATTAGCAGCCATATCAATGAAGCGTTTGAGCAATCCTCCCAACTTGATGTCTGCTATATTGATTTTTCAAAAGCGTTTGATACCGTAGACCATCACCTCCTATCACACAAGCTAAGTAACCGCTTCAATATTAACGGTACCTTTCTTCATCTTCTCGTTGACTTCCTATCCAATAGAACACAAAGAGTAATTCTAGACGGTGTCTCCTCTACATCCCTCAGAGTAACCTCCGGTGTCCCCCAAGGCAGTGTGCTTGGCCCACTTTTATTCACCCTTTACATCGATGATATAACACAATCCATCTCGTTGCGTGACTGTGGAATTCTTCTATACGCTGATGACTGCAAGGTTTTCAGAAGAGTTAACAGCCACGCCGACAGTTCAATCCTACAGGATGCCCTCGCTTCCATTTCAAATTGGAGTTCCATCTGGAAGCTAAAGGTAAATCCCCTGAAGTCCAAAACCATGACCTTCTCTCTACGTGCTAATCCTTTAAATTCATCCTATAGTTTCTCTGGCCAACCAATTCCGAAAGTTACATGCCTCAGTGATTTGGGAGTCCATTTTGACTCCAAGCTTACCTTCACCCCTCACCTTAAGCACATATCTACCAAAGCGATGGCTCTAGTTGGACTTTTGTACAGATTTACAGAAATACGGAGTCCTTTAGCTCTGAAATCTGTCTTTTCCGGATGTGTTCTTCCACTTATTGATTATTGTTCGCCCATATGGTCTTCAGCCTGTCCCTCAAATCTCAAAATTCTTAATAGACCTGTTAATTTCTTCGTAAACATCGTGAAAAACCGTAACCCTTCCCTCCGTAATCTCACTGCTGATGATCTCCTCTCTCAACTTGACTTAGTGCCCTTAGGGCGAAGACGTACTCTAAGTGATCTCAGGTTTTTCCACCGAATCATGAATGGCCATTTCAGGTCTAACGACATTCTTTCAATGTTCTCCCTCCGTGTCCCTTCCCGTAAAACACGGAACTCATCTCTTTTCCATCTACCTCTCCACCGTTTATCAGTGACCCAGAGATCCCTTACCTACCGGCTACCTCTTACCTACAATTCCATCAAAGCTCCTTCTGTTGACATAACATCATCAATGTCATCATTTACGACCGCCATCAGGAAACTTCCTCTTTAATTCCCTCTTTCTTTGTCCACCCTTCCCAAATAGCATATGAGCGGATGAGGCGTTCATAGAAGTGGAGTATTATGTATATCTGAGTGTATTTAATCAAGTTTTATTTTTTTTGTCGTTGTTTCTTGTTCCACTTTCTTATTTATCCATTTGTTTAAAAATCCAATGTAAAAGGTCTCATGTACTGTTTTTGGGTTTATTGCAAATAAATAAAAAAAAAAATAAATAAAAAATAAAACCCTAGAGAGATCCCTAGGAACCCTCTTCTCCTGATCACCCGAGGTAATAGTATTGATGAATGATGCAGTTTAGGTCTTAAAGATAGATTGAAAGCATATGGAAAAAGACATACGACGGCTGGATAAAAAATTGTTAGTACCAGGGTAAAGGTGGGTTAACATCACTTGTGAAGGAGCGATTTTTGAGGTTACGTGACGTACAGAGATATCTTGAAAATTTCAGATCAGTCGAGAGCCAGATTGACACTGGTCTCGCCCCACGCATTACTCAACGTATCAAAAACACATGACACATCACCTCACCACTGAACTGCCATCTTCAATAAATCATTTAAGGTAACTACCTGCCTCGAGTGCAATTATCTTGGCATCGTTTTCCTGAATGCACTTCCACTGGCCTATTTCAAAAGGGCAAACCGTGAGGCACATCTCAGTAAAGTGGCTAGCAACACTATCGCAACAGAATGTCTCTAATACGCATGGGGTATTCTTTTCTCGAAGCAGAACACACAAATTTTAGTGATTGATCACTTCCATATCGTTATAAAATTAGAATCATATACGCCGTCAACTTCTTATCAGATTTGTTTGCAGATTATTTTTTATTGAAATCTCACTTTCCTCTAGGAGTCGAAGGGTATTCACTGCATTTTTATCGCGCAAATGACTTCCGACTCGTTTCTCCCATTTTATTCAAATTTATGTTTTAAGTTTTTTAAAAATACGGTTGAATCACGAATTGTTTTATTATTTTCTGAAATCGCTTGTATTTTTTAATTTTAAAGGCTGAAATTATTATTATGAATACCTTGAAAACTTCAGGAGTACAGCACAGGAGTAAAGACTTAATCCTACATCCTCAACCTAAGCCCATCAAAGAGCGCCTATTTTTTCAATTAGCAATCGCTAAGGTTGGAGGGTACGCATATGATGCAGAGCAAGGAAAAAAGTTCCCATTCCTAAAAGCCCTTTGTTTCCACTGCCAAAATAGGCTATCCCCCGAAGCATTCATTCTGTTTACAGTTCACCTTGTCTTCTTATTCCTCGCTCTATTTATTCGCCCAGTTCCCTTCCGTCTTCTCGTCTGGTGTGCACACTGTAAGAGTCCGCCTGAAGCAACCCTGTCGGCGCGCGTCGGGAATTGTATAGAATTCAATTTGAATATATTCAAGAGCGCCCCCCCTCCTTTTCGGCCTTATAGGTTACGAAACTAGAGTCTGTGAGATCGATAAATACGTAACAGGGCATGTTAAAACGAGAGGAAGTTAGAGAGAGCTTCGGTTTGTTGATTCAGAAATGATTTTAATCGCAGGTAACTTTCGTGAATGCCTCAGTGAACTTTGTAAGTGCTCAGGATCTGGTTCTGTTAAGGTCAGCAGTAGTTACATAAATGCTGACCGCTCCGGAAGAAGGCTTTGGAAAGTGAGTTAACTCTCTACATTGAGGAATCACAATCTCTTCCTAGACGTTTTATACAACCGAATAGTACAGAACTTCGAACCAATACGTAGGTATATATTTTTTAATTTGCAGGGTGTAATTTTATCCCGTGAATTGCCCAACCTTTCATATTTGTTGCCGAGCTGTTTTCGATAGCTGCAATGGGAACTCGTTGGGGTACTTCTAGTGGTCGTAGAAAGTTGGCCTGCATTCAACTCGTTTACTATTTTGACGCCATCAAATAATAGCACACCTTCCCCCTATATTTTTTTCCTATCGAGTGGAAGACCTCACTTTAATAACTAGCGAGGGTTGAAGGACAGCAAGAACTTAGCTATACATTAGGTTCTAACTAGCGCCTCAACATTTTGGTGAACTCCCAATTGAGATTGATTGCCTTTATCGCTTTGTTATTGATTGCGGAGCGCTAACCCAGCCATGCAATTTTGTCGGGCGATGCCGGTGATCAAGAGAGAGCGAGCGGATTCGACTCGTGGAAGAACGATTAGGAAATAAGTATGTGGAAAAATGAACGAGATTTATTGGTTATTAGAATACTCTAGCATAATATGATGCCAGCTTGGTATCTTAGGCATTGTCATTCACTTTTTCTGGCATCCAAATCTGTTAGAATTTTCCTCTAGGCTTTTAATTTACAAAGTACAGGAATTCATATAAGCATCTTTAATATAATAGTTTTATCGACATTTTCTCGATGCTGGAAGAAAGGTCACGATTTTTAAAACTCTCCCCAATTTATTTTACAAGAAAGAAAATGTAACTTAAGCTTTTAAAAGCAAATGTATTTAAAAAAAAAGTCTTCTTCGATGATTATTCCTGATAGGCGATGATCGCGACTTTACGGCCATTAATTTTAGAAAATTTCCATGAGATATCAAAATAAATGTGTACTAGCATTGTCACACGTATAAAAATTAATAGGTTACAATAATAGATTAATTACTCCATAGAATAATTGGACCTTTACTTCAGGTTTAATCTGCTTTATTTTGTTTTGGCTGTATCATTGTGCCGCACCTTCATGCCTTATTTTACAGTTGAATGTAAATTTTCTCTATGCATGAATAACCAAAATATCAATACAATCGTAATTGTGCTCATGTTTGTAATGCGTATCTATGATTTTAATAACACGAGGCTGATATCACAGATATCGCCCCGTCTCAAAAGTCAGTATGCTGTAGTGTTCTTATCGCACATGAATTATTTCTTCATTTTCATGCAAATAAAATGTAAAATCTACTGTCAGTTGGTGGAGAATTTGCAATAATTACAGTTCACATGAAGTAATTTATTTTAAAAAGTATTATAGCCGGCAGGTCCCGCAATATGACCTACCGTCCCTTCACTTTTTCGATAGATTTTAATCACGCTACATATTATCGATCGTATCTAAGTATATATTAAAAATGAAAAAAAAAAGTATTTTTAACCCCGAGGGAAGACATGAAAAAGGAAATGGATTAAATGGAAAATTCTAACAGTTAAAAAAATCAATACGAAGACTACTTCAGAAAAATTAGGCACCTTCTCCCATGAAAATATTTATTGCAGATCGGTTTCCGTTTTACAAAATCATCAGATTTCGCTTTTGTAACATCTTCAAATTTCGCTTTTCACAACATTTTCTTTTAAAGTATCTTTCGCCTGAAGATCACATAACATTAGAAAATACATCCATTGTTCATGGAAAGTTTCCATTATTTTGAAGCGCAGATGTAAAACGTCATTACTCAAATTAGTCACAAATCTTCGATCATATTCCATAGATGCTGTGGATGGGTTGACGACGATTTCATTCCAATTTGCCATTTCGCACGAACGTTCTCACGACTTTTTTCGTGGATTCCGTGGAATTTTAGATTCGAGAGAAACTAAGTGAGTAACGAGCAGCATGGATATCGAGTGAAACGTTAAAAGAAGCACCCGGAAGGCTCATGAACGCAGCCCGACGCCTCGATAAATCGTCCGGCTCAATCGCAATAATCTCTCTCTCCCACGGCCACACAGCTGAAGGTCGCGATTGTGAGACTCGTTCGATCGAATCTGTAAAAGCCTTTAAGTCCAGTGTGAACAAAATATAGTTAACACATTGGCAATTCGGTACTCTCTAGCCAACCCTTTTTGTTGATAATAACTTTAAATTCCTATCAAATTATCTTCATTTTTGTGCAAAGAAAATGTAAAATCAAATGTCAGTTCATGATGAATTGGCAGTATTTACAGTGACATGAAGTCAATTTCTTTAACAATATAGCCGCCAGCAGGTATAATCAGTATAACGTTATGTCACTTCATTTTTCTGATAGATCTCAATGACTCTATATATTGACGATCGTGTATACGTAAATATTGTCAATAGAAAAACTAGTAAGAAACTGACCCTGAAGGAAGGCGTGAAGAAGGAAATGGGTAAAATGAAATCGGCCCTCCTCAAACGAAAGAAATTCGGACAAAAATACGAAATTATCGTATTTCAGAGCCCCTTACTCTGGGGCGATCTCTTTGTTGGCAAGCTAAGAGAGGTCTTTATTCTCCACTATTGGCCCACATTTTTCACCCGTGGTAAGGCTTCTCGGCGTCCTCATGCAATGTTGCTCGTAGCTTAGAACGAGTTTCAGGCATAATCGTTTGTGTAACCAATCAGTGCCTGTATTTTTTTTATTCTTAAATATTTAAGAAATTGGTAGTTACTTATTTATGTGATTTAATTAAGATGTTTACCCAACAGCTAAGGCTTCCGTGCTATAAGATTTTTTAAGTAAACGCACAATACACTGGATTAAGCCATTGGAGTCTTGCTTTCTTGTACAATTACTGACCATACGAAGATTTCTAATTATTTGAAGCTAAGAATTTTTCCTCTGCCCGGTATTCACGAAGGATACAAATGGAACCTTACTAATTCAATTACCACATAATTCAATAGTGCATTATTATTCCTCCAAGTTTACCCCTATGAAGATGTAAATCAACAGCTCACGCGACGTTAGTGTCACAAATTTGCAATATTGCAGGAAGCTACTCTATTTACAAAGTGTAGCGGCTAGAAGAAACCACAGACCAAGTGGAAGAGTGCCTAAAGGTGACGCAAACGCATGATGCGAATACGGAATGCAGATTTACACTATGCCATCCATCTTCCGTCGTCGGAAGGTAAGGCGTGAAGAGTCGACCTTCGAGGTGCCTTTCGCAGCGCAGGTCGCTCGGGGGAAAACAGTCTGTCGACGTCGAAGCAACGGCTACGGCGGCGCCTCCGAATGACGCCGATCACCGCTGCGATCTGCGGACTCCCTCCTCCCCCGCTCTCCGATCCCTTCAACGTATCACTCCCACCTCCTCCGTCGACCTCGGGGGGAGAGAGGGGAGGGGACGCATTGCCGAGGTGATTCACATCCCAACGCACTGCTGGTTCTCAGCAATTCTAGCTAACTCACGTGCGGTCGCTTGTCCAGCGATTGTTTTGTCCCTTGTCCCTTTGCGAGTCACTGCGGGGATGCGTGAACTATAGTGTCATAGGACTCGATCACGTTTGAGGAGACGGCTATATCAATACTTCATTTACCGAGAGCCACTTGATGTTACAGTTGACTATACAGACGATGGAATTATAAGAAAATTTAGATTCCTCCTCGACTCCAAGGACGACGCGAAGGATATATCATTTTAAACACGTCCCAGATCTCTAGGACTGTCAAACGCGACAGGTTGGAAGGAATGCGTGTAATGTTCTGATTATTATAGTAGTTAATTTTTGATTTATTATTTCCTGATTCGCTGTTATTTCTCGTTTGTAAACACTCGTGCATTCCCCAGAAAGTGACAATTGTAATTGATCTACATAGTTTCAGTTTCTATACGTCTTTAAGTTTCTTTCAAAGTTTACTTATCTTATTTTTCTTGATTAGGAAACTCGTTTTACAAGCATATGAATATATTCCTGAGTATTATGTGGATATAGGTGGTAGGATGAGGAAGTGAAGGAAATGAGGAATATAGGGTGTACAGTGAAGAGATAGATGACGTGCAAAGGAAGATGTGATCAACAGGTTTAGTGAAAGGAGAATATTATTTAAAGTGATGTGATTTTGAAGGCTGAATTGAAGGGTGAATGAAAGGCCACGAATGGGAAAGGGATTTGTTTCCTTTTATGTGGGGTTAGGTGAAGTCATGCTAAGAAATACGTGCTAATGCGAGAAACGGAGCGCCTAGGCAACTGAAATGACTACTATACTGAATTTTGTCGTTTTAAGGAACCAATTCTACGATGCCATAAGGAGTGGAGATATTACGTAAAAGCAACAAATTTGGAGCTTCCACTACAAATTTTCAACTACGCGATATCGTATTTATTTCAAATACTAGCATCAGGGTTATATAAAATATGAGGAAAAGTACAGGCAAAATATCGAGTGGATTTTTGGAAAGGTAACATACATTTAAAAGTTCTGATGATAAAAAATAAACGCAAAATTTTCGCTCCATTGCCAACGATCGAATCTCCTTGCATTTTAACATATCATACGCGATTCATTTTCTTGCAGGGTCTCCGACACATCCCACGAGGTGCCACAACGCAGTTATAATTAAGCTACCACCAGCATTGCCCACATGTATTAATTACACACCACCATATGGAAGATTGCAAGGGCCATTCAGAGAAGTCGGAATTAAATGAGGAGTGGAGATAGGTTTCCGGATCACGACGCCGATTACGACGCCGTGGATAACAATAGCGCAGTGAAATAAAAAAATATTGCCCTAATTTTTTGTAATATCAACACATTAACTGCGTGAGGCATATCGGCTGTCGAACTTATTGATAATCCGCTGAATTTGATGATGTCAGCAGTTCGTTATCATCCACCCAAGCAAAGTGTATTTTTTTAGCAATACCATTTATGAGAGACTTGCTCTGATTGTGAGATAAAAATCGAAACGTCGTGGTGCCTTTTTAGATATTTTTTTACATCCTTCGCAGTGAAAAAAACGCCGAAATCTGCTGTTGGGACCGAGTTTGCGGGGATCATCGGATGGTAATCCCTGTCGAAAGCTTCCGAAACAAAAGCTCGTTCGGCCCTAAAGGAAACGAGCTCGCGAACCAAATCCAAACATTGGAGTGGAACCGAGGAGTTAAAAATAAAGAAAAAACTCAAAAAATTGGAGGCTCTTTTTTTACATTCGTAGAAAACAAGCCGAGCCCCTCCTCCGCTGAGTTCCCATTCGACTCTAGTGGACGTCGTCGTAGCTGCGAAATGCCCCAACGCTACGCCCTCATCCTCGGCGATGAAGGAGATGCACTGTGTTCGAAGAGATGGGAGCGGAATGTAGGGCAACGTGGGGCCCCTGTGGGAACGAGCCTGTCTCTATTGATATTCGCCGTCGGGCCGAAAGCGCCGAAATCAAAGGGACATCAGTCCGGAGCGCGCTGGTTCGAGTGATGCTCTTGGGAGAGGGGGAAGAGGTTGCAGCGAGGATGGTGATGAAACGACAGAGATCTACATATCTCATGATTCAAAAACGAGTGAATTGACTCTTAGCCTTGAGGACTACAGGAATTTAGATAGTGCACGTATTAATGTTTTTTTTAATGCAATGACAATTGAGGACATGCTGAAAATTCTCTTCACTTGCAGCAGAGCTCTAAGAAACGTTTTGATAACTATAAGCGTCGAGTTGAAACGAAAGAAATTAAGCGGAATTTAACGGTCATTGAATGAGAATTTCATGATACAAACAATTGAATTTGGTTGCGTGAAAATGCTGCCTTTACAAAAACAATATGAGGCAACCGTGGAAAGCTAAATCGGCTGATTTCGAGGCAAAGGCAAGAAAATTAAAACCCTTCTCCGAAAAACTAAATTAATTCAAATATAATATTTTACAACTGGCCTCTTAAAATTCGCTATTCGTTTTAATGATCAATAATTACAGTGTTCAATCAAAACTGAGATAACACTGCCCTGTGAGAGATTTTCACCAATCGAGGCCGAAAGGCACGGACATACTTGTGTGAAATATAATGACGAAGTAGTTTACCGAGAAGAATTATACTATTTCAGAGAAATCGGTCAACGACGAGGTCTGTTGTTGCACACGGAGGTGACGCGAACGATTCTAAAGGTTCACTTTAATGGCTAAAACCTCATTCGGTCGAGGCTGAGAAGAACTCTTAGTTAGAAGTGGGAGCACTTAGCGGTCCAGTAAACCACGGTTCCCATCATTTCCTGCGGAAGTTTCCGCAAAGCTCTGCTCAGAGAACGTCTCCGCTTGCCCCTACCCCCATCTTTATCTCTCTCACGGACACTTGATTTTCGTCCTTGCCTTTCCATAAGAGGCAAGAACCTTTACCACATTGGACTGCCTCGAAATGCCTTACGGGTCGTTCTTGGCGATCAACTTTTATTCCCACCCCCCACAACGGGAAAACTGGTGGAGGAAAGATACAGTGGAATGGAGCGCGGCCTTTGGAAAACTTTATCCTCGATCGAAACACTAACTCTATCTTTAGAAATGAGGTGAAGTATCAATTTATAGGTACAATATGCCGTAAGCATTGAACTCATGTAGTTTCTTCTGTAGAAATTTTGCGTTAAAGTGCGTCGACATTTTCCACATTTCATGCTTTATTACAAAAAACGATATTTGCTATGTTTAGATTCTCATGATAATATGAATATTCAAAATTTATGCTTCACGACCCCTTATTATATATATATATTTTTTTTAGATCACGAGATGTGGGTCAATACCCACATCTCGTGATCTAAAAAAAATATATAAATATGAATATTTCATTGAGATTGGTTTACGTGAATATAAAATTTTGATTTTTGAAGTTTTGCGGAGGTATTCTTTAGGATTGAATAATATGTTCTTGGTAATGTATGCATGACAGATTCTTCAATTCCTCTTTGCCAAATTCTTGGAAAACAGCAATGGTTGTCTGTCTTCAGCATTTTGTATTGGCTTTGCCCGTGGATAACTTCGGCTACTACTTCATTTTTAAAATATAATTATTTCAATCATTATTTTTCTTAATAATTTTAAAATTAAATTTCCTTTTCCTTGGTGCAGATCTTTTCTTAATAATGACTAAGAGACTAAGTATCCAAACGAAATACATCTCTGCAATCTTCCGTGAGATCTTCTAGCTTTTAAACCGTTTCATCGTGGTAACCTTGACACTGTATAACGGCAAACGCAAAATGTTTTTCGGTGGGTAACTTGATACGAACGGATGGATGAAGAACTTGATATTTCGAAAAAGAATTTTTTTCTTTTATCATGTTTCCATGAAAAAAAACTTGTAGGACCAGAGCATGAATCTTATATTTAATGGATTACGATTTTCGTTAAAACACTTTCTCTTGCCGAGTTCCTTCCTCTACCAGCTTCCTCAGTTTTCATCTAAACGAGTTCCTGTCGCCGTAACATTACTTAATTATTTATTTTTGGGGCCCTAAAAGAGAAATCGCGTTACGTATCCGATGGGATATTTCGAATAGCTCACAGGATTGCGTGTCCGGTAGTCTGTCGAGAGAGAAGGCAGGCATACTGGAGTGAATGTTGGCCGGAGAGACGAACGGCCACACTTCCTGGCAACTAATGGCTTCAAGTCCCTATCGGACACCAGCTCGGGAAAACCTATATCAACT
The DNA here is from genome assembly GCF_921293095.1 of Ischnura elegans. Lineage (NCBI taxonomy): Eukaryota > Metazoa > Arthropoda > Insecta > Odonata > Coenagrionidae > Ischnura > Ischnura elegans. Next base: position 135,534,220 of record NC_060246.1, read on the forward strand.
GAAGTCTCCTTTCCTGAACACGAATTGATGCACTCGAAGAGAAAAGAACACATTCAGTCTTTATCCATAGCATTTACTGCAAATTCAGTAGAAAATTATCTTTAGCAGAATTACACATCAACTATTTTCCTAGGGAAACATCGTGATATTTATTCGACTTGCCATAATTAAACTTAAAATATTACAATTAAAATTAAGGCAATAATTCTCGGTAAATTTGTAGGCCCGGTTAATACCGTAAAAATAATTTTGCGGAATATATCAATCTCATTCGTTGATATTATGGGAAATGTCTGTTACCACTATTATATGCGTGCACCTAATATTTCAGCAACCTTCGAGCTAGTGTGATGGAAACCGCGGCACACACTAATATCGATAATTAAAAAGTGCATTTTGAAAGTTCCTTTGCGATTTCACTTCGTTCTCATATGTAGAAACTGAACAGCGGATGATTTTAAACATTGCAATTCAATTCAAAAATTGAATTAGAACAAAATTTGAACTAAAATGAGTTTTTCAGACAGCTTCAAAGTTGAACGAGAATTTCAAATTATAATATTCTTCGTGACCGAAGAGATATCACACGAATGCTTTGCATGGTAAAGTCCCAGAAATTCAACGTTAGGAATGCATTAAGAATAAAAACAAGAAGAGAACATATTATTGAACGGTGGTTGAGGACGGACTTTCAGTCTCGCTCCAATTCTCCTTTTTTGTCAGCCTTATTGAAATTCACGAGGGATCAATAGATTAGTTTTTACATAAACTATTAGAAAATGAGCTGAATTTTTGCAGTTTCCTGGAGCCCAACGACCAGGCGATTTTAATGTAACAATTTTTTACGTGCGAGGAATGTATCCATATAATTTCATGTTTCTGGGATTTGTATTACTGAATAATAACATGCAATGGTAGAACGCAGTTCAAGGAATAGGGGTAAGGAATAGGACGAAGACGGATACATTTAATCTTTCTTGTGATGCAAGAAAGCACCGTGCCCAAGCAAGGAAGGTAAGTAAATACTGCTGCGACGCAACTCACGAAAAAAGACTGTTCGGCATATACCGCTTTCAATCCCCATTCCTCCTTCTCTTTGCGGTTGTGAGGTAGCTGGCTTGGGAGACGCATGGACCACGTGCCTAGCTTCCTCGGGACGATTCAGGTGCCCCATGGGCACAGGTGCTAGCGGAGTGAGTGGCGGTCTGCATAAAGTAACAATGCGCCGCAGTTTCTTCAGCTTGAAATGCCCTCGATTAGTACGTGGAGCACTTGCTCTTTCGGGAGAAGGCGGCGTGAATGTTAATCGCTACATCAGGAAAGGGCGGAATCAATTAATCTCCTCGTGCAATCGAGGACCGTTCTGAACAAATAGTACTCTTGCATAGCGATGCTGCATAAATAGGAATAGTCCAGTTAGATGAAAAGGAGAGACATTGCAAACGGCAAGCAAGAATTGCCGAGTACCTGGATCACAATTCATGTATGAGAAAGAACATCTTCGGATATGATGTACTCATCATCATCGTGACTAAATTACCCTGAGGAGGTAATATGCTAATGCAGGAATTTCCATGCTGCAATTGTAAGTACTCACTTGGTAGAAAATTGGATAGGAACGTCTAAGGAAAAGAAATTAGACTGGTGAGAGTAAATGATGATTTAATGTCTCTCTGTACCAAATTAAAAACGATTTAACTCAAACGCAGGGATCGTTCAAATGGGCTCGACATATGAATGGGAATTATTAATTGACTTTTCTCATTTTTTTATTCAAATTAATTTTAAAACTATTTAGTCCCATCTCATTACAAGCATTGGTGCTCCTCTCCTAAGACTGATGTGTGTTACAGAACAAAAACCTATATTAGCAAGCAAAATTACAACGTTTGAAATTAGAGAAGGGATATTTTCACCTAAAAATATCGTTGTCCACGAGAAAAGTCACATATGAGTATATAAAAGCCGTAGACAACGTAAAAAAAAACATTTTTCCATACTATCAGCTTATTTTTACAAATTTTTACTAATTGTTTAAGCGTTTTAATTACTGAAATGAAGATTCAGTGAATACTAAGCGTGCATCTCATATCCATGGGAACTCTCAACGGTAAATAGTTCCTCTAGAATGTGAGGATGATCCATGGTGGAAAGAGGATTAAAATATATGCGCCATAGGGGCCACCCCAAACATTTTGCTTTCTTGCGAGGCCATTGCCATAAAAAAGAACTAGAAATATTTTTCTCTCGCCTCAGCCGATCTGCGCGCTGAGTTTAAGGTTACCACCACCAACCCGCTCGTCTTGCTGCGCCCAGAGTTTAATATGGGATCCGCATCGTCTAGGGGATCAAGGGTGAAACCGCTCAAACGGAGCCAACCAGCCGAAGGGGGATTGTAGAAGTAAAGTAGGGCGAGGGATGGCCGTAGCCACTCACGAGGGGGGAAGAATATTCGGCAGGAGCCCGAGGGGAAGAGGGGATCTACATGCTGTGCCAAAGATAAGACTTCAGAGTGGACATGCAGGTGAGTAAAAAAAATTGATGGACTGCGCCTGGGAACGCTAAAACTGAAGAGAAGAGGGTCGTAAAAACGAGAGGGTCGTCGCCGAAAATAATGTTGGCTATTTTAATTTGAGTTTCCTGCCGCCAAAAATGTTTCAAGAAATTTTTCCATTATTTTTTAAAATCAGTATTTTTTAAATTTTTTTGCCAATTTATTTAGGGAATTAAACAAATGTTTTTCGAGAAATATCAATTAAAAATATCCTATTCTGAAATAAATAGAAATGATTTCGTTTTTTCTCGTGAGATAACTCAGATCGGATAGCATTGTAAATACAGAGTTCATACCTGCGTAGTTAAATGTAAATTTTAGGTTTTCTTACGAAGGAATCGATCAAATATTTAAATAGTAGCATTCAAAGTTAGATGTTGCAGTAAAATCCTATAAACTATTTCCTTTCCGATAACCCTTCGGTACTTTCACTCCGTAGGTGCGGATTAGGGGGAAAAAATCCGTTTCGAATTCCGTTCAGTGTTGAATGCGGAGAGAGAAAGAGAGGTGGGGGGGAGAGATGGGGGAGGAGGAGATGCAGAGAGATGAATTGCAAGGAAGGATAGTTCCAGGGCACCGTGATGCCAAATCTCCCTGTTCTTTTTTTCAGTGCGAACAAATCTTCTATCTTTAGTCTTCCCTCCAGGCGATCGATAGTCGAGAGCGTTCGGTACCGTGGCGAGGAGTGGTCTTAGTAGCCTAGTTGATGGCAATTGGACTCCATAAATCACTGCCTCTCTCGTCAGCGCTCAAGTAGCGTGAATAGGGATTCAGGGACTTTCATGGCATTTTTGTGAATTAACTGATGCCTTGAATAATTCCGACCACTTCTTGGTCATGAAGTCAGATTTTTTTATTTCCTTTTAACCGGCGTTGTGATGGACTGAAAAATCAGTTGTCGTTTCAGAACGCGGGACATTTTAACTGTATGAAGACGTAGACTAACGCAGAATGTACGCTTGTGGCCTATATCAAAATACATTCGACTAGTCATCATTTTCGAGCATTGAGATGATTTTTCTAAATGAAATATTGCAATATTTTACAAGAATTGAAGCGTATAAATATAACGTTGCAGGTCTTATTGTGTTCAGAAATAATTATGTGGATAATTCAAAGATTTATTTTTTTATTCGTTTTCATTTTAATGATTTTGTTTCGAGCAGTCATTTTGGTACAATGAACATAAATTTTCTGCCAAAGTAATGAGATTATTTTTAATTGCACCCTGCAAAATTTAACTGAAATATTTTTTTCTTTAATCAACAGTTGATATCGTCGCTGAAAAATATTTATCGAAGTTATTACATTCCTCCCTTGAAATTTTACTCTGCATTTTTTTTAATTAGTATTTTTATATTTGTCACCGGAGTTTTTATATCCAATTAATAATGTTGGTATTTTAATTCAAAAATGATACGTAGATAATTTCAGTTTTTCCCTACCACATAAATAATAGCTCCCTCTGTGAAAAGTTTCCTTATTTTTTTCAAATGACAGCATCGCTGATCGCGGAAGATTGCAATCATTCCTCTCACTTAAGATTTTGCATTCGATTCCCGCAATAGACCTCTCACAACACGCGGAAGAGCGCTGGCCGGAAGTCCATTTGTGTCGAAACCACTGCAACACCTGGAGCGGACTTTCCGATCTCACAAATCAAGAGATGAGCAGCCACTTCGCGTGTTGTTCCTCTCAATGTTTACCTGCCCCCAACCCCTTTCCTCACACGGGTGCAGAATGTTCCCGCGGTCGGGAAATCAAACAAGTAGTCACTCAGGCAAGCAAACACTTCGTGATGAATGGCATTTTTTAAGAGGAAGATGAGGTTTGAGTTTCAACCTCATCGCCGTGCTTGCCGACCACGCAACAGTTTTTTTTATCTCATATACCCGTGATAAAATCCAAACCCAACCAAGAAGAAGCAAGAATAGGAGGAGTGAGACAAGGGCATGCACTGTCCCCCGCAATTTTTAATGTTTACATCGAAAAAACCGTCAATGAAATCAAATAGAAGGCTCTGGCTGTCAGTTTTAACGGAGAAAGGATAAGTATGCTGCGACTTAAAAACAACTTATCTTACTTAGCCGAAACAGAAAATGATTTGAAGGAGAATTTGACAAATAAGGAAAGGACATAGGCAAGATATCTGTATCAGTTGAAAATACACAAAAAGAAGACTAAAATATTAGCATGCAGCATAGGAGAGGTGGAAAAACTAAAAAAACTAAATTAGGAAAGCAAAATCTTGAAGAGTTGAAAGAGTTTTGTTATCTTGGGTTTTTCCGCATTTTATATAATTTTTATCGAAGAAAATATTACTCATTCAAACGCTTTATCAATGTATATTTTACGAACATATCATTTATTAAAAATTGACTTACAATCCATCAGATATAAGATAAGATATATAGAATGCGTCGTATTATTTTTGCGTAGAGAACGCGCATGACTTCTTCGTCGATAACAAAATGAAACACGACTGTTGATACCTCCCCTCCTTCCCTCTCCTGTCTGCCCTTTCCCCCTTCCCGGGATCATCGACTCCGCGACTGTGAGCGAGCGGGCTGGCACGTGGTGTCGCCTGTATGCACACACGCGAGCCACAACAAAGCACACCGAACGCTCCTCGGCACGCGAGACATCAGCTGTTGCTGCGCAGTTGACTCGCTCGCCCGGAGTTGAGTTAGCACAGCAGAGGGTGTCCCCGTGGGCGGGCCGGACGCGCCGCGCATTTATTTTATTTCTCCCTCATTTCATCTCGTCGTCCTCATGCAGGTGGGAAGGTGTTATTTCTGCCAACTCCGATCGGACTGCTCTTCCGAAAGCGCGAATGCACTTGACGTCGCTGAACTGAAGGTTACGGCCAGTGCACATGAACTCAGGGGATATTGTTGCCACGGTAAGAAAAACGCAGCGCCGAGTCCGAAGAGCTTACCACAATATACTTGATAGTCAAACTATCGAATGTAAATTGATGGAGATAGTATGACTTCGAATGTAGAAAAAAATATACGTTATTATCATCGCCTTTTGTAAAGGAGAGAAATTATAAAATATATTATATCTTAACTTTTGATTTAAATTAACCTTTAATTGAGTTTGAGATTTAAACCAGGCAGTCCTTGCAGAATATTAAATTACACAAAACTTGTGCTAGGTATATTTGTTGGTCCTCTTTTTAAAACTTTGAGGATAATTTGGCATTCATCCCTCTATTTAAAATAATCTCCTCCAAGAAAACATCCATGGGTCGATTCGATTAATAGTATGAGATATTCTCTCTGAAAATTTGCGAATGAGCACTAAGGATAAAAGAGAAAAATACACTTTTAATGGAAATGAAACACATTCATACGTTGCTAGGAGACACCTATCCATTGGTTCATTTTAAGAAGAAAACTCATTTGAGCTCGAATGAATCATGACAATTAGCATACGTATACACTTTGAGTGTAACTGTTTGAAGCCGAAACGATTCATAATATTTTCAATCTCGAATAACGCTGATTACATAAATAAATAGTTGATTGAGTATCACCTTCCTCATCGAGGAATGTATTTTTTCTCGCATCATTAAATCTCAAATAGCTGTCCTAAAATGGAACCTGAGACTGCACAGAATGAATTTCACAGGTCAAAGACTCCGATATCAGGTCACAACCGTAACACGAATGCTTTTTCTGGGCACAGGTAAAACTTACCAGTTAACGTTTCCGCCGCGAACGCTCTTCGAGGAATCTTTTTTTTTATCTCCGGTTAAGGGGGCCACCAGTTTTCGTGAATCACCGCCGTGAACCCGCCGGAGGTGCGCTCTCGGCACGAGGTGACCCCATGAATCGTGCAAGTAGTGGCTCTTGCTAGGATGGCAGGTCACGGGCGGGCGGGAGACGATTACCTTCCAGCCGAGCGGAGTCACGGAGGATCGAGGTTTTCGTGGCTCGAGAGCTGAATTCGGACGAAGCAAGGAGACTGGGCCCGATTGTATTGGATTCAATATACTACATTCACGCCCGATCCATACAGACCCTACCCTATTTCTTCAATAATAATAGATATGCACGTAACAGGTGGCGTCGTTCAGTGTGTCAATGTTTTCCCTTGATGGAGACCCACCGCTAAACCAAAATTTATATGCTTTTCTTGGTACGTGATCCAACTATAAAAATTCCATTTTCATAAAAATACCATTTTCAAATGAATATGGCATCAAATTTTACATTGATTTTTTACTTTATTATATAATAGATTGTTGAAACTGAAATAGCTTCGTGCTAAATGTGGAAATGAGTTTTTAAAAAAGGTTAAATAGTGTTTCCCCGTTTAATGTACCTGTATGTGATTTTTTTTACATGCTTTGAAATCAGTGTAATCATATAGAATATTTTAGTTGTGACATTTGGGGACATTACTCCTGCATTACCTATCAACGATTTACTGCACTGATTGTAATCAAAATGTATTATTAGGAAGTAATTGAGACTGAAATTGTTTTCTAAATTTTTTCCCAGAAACTATAATCGTTGACAAAACAGCGTATTTTGGTTTTCAATCTATCTTTCAATGAATAAGGAATGCCATAAGCGATAACGTATTTTTAAGACATTAGGAAAATAAGGCTATAAAAAAATTCTTAAGTGATTCTAAGAGCGACAACCTTCCTAAGATTTATGATGAGTTGCGAATAGTGGCGCAGGGGAGCAGATGCGTCCGTCGCAGATTTTGAGGGGGGTGGGGCAAAGTGCGTCGCAGGAAAGAAGCTCCCCCGGCCACCTCCACCCCCGAAACCCATCAACCCCTGCGGCCGCGGTGGGAGGTTCCCACTGTTCGCCGGCTTTAGGACGATCGATACGGGATTATTACGAGCGATGGTGATACATTTTTCGCAAAAGCAAGGGGGATAATCTGTAAAGAACTTACCTTCATAGAAATGCAAAATGATGCGATCCCTGTAAAGCGTTTGCATCGAGGGTGCATTTTTGCAATTCCATTAGGGATCATGTAGTATTCGTCAATGAGATGGAAATACAAGGCAATCAATTGATAGAGTTAATTGTGTAAATCGAGTAAAGAGTTAACACACGATTTTTTTAAACAACAACCACGATTTGGCCAAAGCAGGGCGGATAGGATGGATAGCAGTAATTAACTTTGACAACCTCTATGCATGTCCCACATTTTTTAAATGAGCACTCATCCATTGAGACGACTTATTGGATCAATTGAGCAGCGACCATTTGTATGCGCCTTTGCGTGAAGTCGATGGTAATTTTTCCATCGTCTTTTTAATCGGAGTCGTTGGGATGTACTGCGCAAAAGCGAATGGCTAGAAACTCAGATATTCCTTATTTTTTAACCAATGATTCCTGAATCTAACAATAATCCCCTAACCTTGATATATTCTGAAATAAAATCAAACGTTTTCAGATTATTAAATTATGTGAATATTATTATGTGATTTTTTCAACGATGGAAGTAAAGTCATTAAAATTAATGTAGTGAAACTTTCGTTTATTTCCATTATAAAATAATGTAGTGTCGCCGAGACTACATGTAGTCAGTCGCATTATGCTCTTAAAGTAAATGTGTGCTGTGTTTTCAAACCCGCGGGGCTAAAGTTTGCTAAGTTTAGGATAACAAAGGCAACGACCCAACGATGCGTCTAGGCTAATTGAGGCGATGTAAGGGCGGCTTTGAAGAGTGCAAATAGTGTGTAATTTGTGACTCACCGAGGTTGAAGTTCTCCTGTGCCTCGTTGCACCTGCCGACCACCCGGATGATGGCCTTGCCCGCTGAGCGGGAGCACATAAGCACCCCTCCGGCCGGGGGCACGATCGGGGGCGCGTTGTCGTTGTTGCCCTCCCCATTGTCCTGTCCGCCGCCGCCGCCACCCATTCCTCCTCCTCCCGGCTGGTGGTTGGTCAAGTCTGCTCCAAACTGTGGACGCATCTTGGATCTGATTCCTCTTTCCTAAAGGAACGGAGCTCGCCTCTCAAAGGGGCCTCCGATTCCCGAAATCCTGTGAAAACAACGAAGATGGGAATGAGAGACGAATTATTATTATTATTATAACTATTATTTTATAACGTTTATACAAACTCGATTTGTTGTTTGTCATCTTGTCCGGGTCAAATTTTTTAAGTCAGTTTTTACCCAATTTCCGTTTAGTTATCAAGCTGAGAATTATAGGGTAACTCAGGACCAGATGACAATGCAATATTCTAACAACTTTAGTTTGATTTTAACTGTATCTCCATTGTTATTCAGAATTAAAAATTAAATATGGAGAAAAGCTTTTAAAAAATGGCTACCAAAATCATATGGGAACGATGCGATCATTTAAAGGAACGAGAATTATAGTCATATTAACAAACGCGTTGCGATAAATGCGTTTTTAGATCTTATTTGTAAAGGAGCAGTATGATTAAAGGGACTTACAAAATTTCAATAGTTTATTCAATGCAAATAGAGAAAGCTACGTTGTTGTTGCATTCTAAATCATGCAAAATCCATTCAATGAAAGAAAGGCTTCAGTATTTGCTTTATGCACGGCAAGGGCGTACCCAGGATCAAAACTAGGGGGCAAGCCATGGTTGTTCAAGTTGATGGTAAGATTTAAGCATGGAAAAGGTGAATGAAATCAATATTTTAAGGAAACTGTAACAGCTTTTTATTAGTTTTTAAAATTATTTGCTTGAAAAAATATTATTTTCCTTAAAGACATTTGCGATTTTTGCTTCTGGGGGGGGGGGAGCAGCTGCCCCCTCCTGCCCCTCGCTGGGTACGCCCATGTCCACTGCACAATACCTGTAATGGTTTAAAAGAATTCGTTTCCGGAAACAAGTCCCCCTCGAGGAATTCCACCTTTCAAATTAGAGAAGTGACCCAATTCTTCTTCAATCAATCTGTATCTCATCGACTTTATCGACTAAATGCGTTATAATGGTGCAGCCAAAGATATTTTTTTAATTCTAAAACCGATGGAGGGAGTGATCGATTGTGGATGGATTTCCTATTGTAACTGGTACGCATTTGCTTTCGTCGAAGTAGAGTGCGCTGTGCTGCAGGTGGAAGCTACTCATAGGAAGCAGTTATGGAAGCTAACTTCGCAACGTAAATCCACCGTTAGAGTTGCAGCAGTCGGCTCTTTTACAAACCACTTTAGGTGAGGAAATGGCCTCTGCTTGTCATCGATGACTTTACATTTCACAATTGTTCCATAAATTAGAAACCTCATGGAAAGCTTGCGGCAATACTATTGGATGTGTTTCCTTGCTGGAGAGTTGAAAGTGACAGTGATATGCATTATTACAAACGCAATTGCCTTTCGACACAATATTCATGTTCACATCACAAATTCGTTGAAGATTCAACTAACATGAATATCGTAAATCGTGGGTATATATCTTAATGAAGCGCATAAGCTGCCATTCGGTTTGAAGTTGGCGGTAGTACTTGGGTAGTACACAATAAGGTAGTTTGTAAAAGTATTAGACACTTAGAGGTAAAGGTATCGAAAAATCCTAAAGTAAGGGTTTCCATTATATACGTGGTGATTTCAAGGTTTGATTTATGAATAATGTCGAGAAACTACTTGGCATTTTATGAGGCAGAATAGTTTGCCCCAAATCATAGACTATAAGTATTATTTGATAAATATTGAGTGTTAGCTGCGTAGCGCACTATTTCAAAAAAAAGGTCAATTTTCGTACACGGCCAGTTTCTTGGGCTACGCTTGAACCATTGATAACACTTTGATGGCCTTATTTCATGTCCTGCCTTAAATTTCCGCCTAGATAGTCTTTTTATCAAAAGGTCACCTATAATCACTCATTTTATCAAATGTGATATCTCTTCAATGCTGCGCTAACCGCCAGAGAAAGTACCGATTAAAACCTTTGGTAATTTTTTTCTTGATTAGCCGACTTCCTCGGCGAATCATTAAAAAATGTTCCTTTTCCACTGTCCTTACCAAAATATTTTTGTTAAGAGGGATTATCTATTGAATGTTTCCGCGGCGCAGTTCTGTCATTAATGGAACGAGATATTTATCAGGCTAAACTGTGTATCGCTGATGATATTATAGGACCAACATTTATTTATTTTTTCGAGGTTTTATGGAATGGTCGTAATCAAGACATCTTGAACCCCTAAATCAATATGTGGAATGTCGAAGCATAACATGTCTTAGATATTTGAAAGCTCTATAAAAATCCTTGTTTACGTTGGCAACGCGGTACGGCGCTGGTGTGAGCGTACGCCAGATCGCCTTGCGGTAGGTCGCGTCTTACAAGAAAGCTGGTGAACTCCGTGCGGAAACACAAGAATGAAAACATCATCCCGTTTTGAGAGCATCTCCATTGAAGCAACAAATTTACCCTCGATCACATTGATTTTTGTTGTGTTTGTAGAATTGACATCGTCATAAATTTTAAATATGTATGATGAAATAATTATAACATTATAAAGTAAGACTAGAATCAGTGGAAAATACGAAAGTGGTTGATGAAATAATGGTACGACCTTTTCGCATTTGCTTACTGTGGAATATTTTAAATACCATTTGTCAATTTTAAGGTTACTTATTGATGTTCAATAGTGCGAGGATTGAGAAGAGTAAACTATATGAATCAAATAATTAGCGATGGATTATATTTTTAATTTTGTCATTATTCACTAAATAAAACTTTCTTAAAAATTGGAGAGCGCGGCGAGGAATAACATCACGTCTTATCACAACAGTTTGTGGGAAATAATCGACTTTTTAGTTCCACTCCTAACTAGATGCCTTTCCATATAAAAAACGGCAAACGTACTTATTGTACATGACATAAATCGCCCTAAGTTACTGGAGGAAAGTTAAGGCTATTATGGCGCATAATTTATCAAGTACATGCAAATGTATATCATTATATAGACCCATTCAAGAAATAGAAATTTTATAGCGATATTCATCCAGTTGGTTTACGACCACGCTGTTTTTAATAGGAAATAGAAAGTTTTCGGGAGGATAGACAAAAAACCGGTTCTATGAAGTTAATCGATTTGCTTTCTCTCATTCTTCCTTTCATTGCGGGAGATCTACTTCAGATTGCCTCTGGTTGGAGGCCGAAATGTCAGTAGCCACTGCCACTTTGGAAATCGCTCACCTACTGACCGGAGAACCTTGCTTCAAGCAATGGCAATGGTCCACTCTATTGCTCACTCGAATTGCTCTATCTCGGGTCTTTATTACGCGAGTTGCTAAAAAGACGTCTGGAATGTAATTCCCGGGATATACTATCAGTGAATAAATTATAGGCAATGCATTTGCATCAGACTCATGGAAAATAAGTTTGATTTTAATTTTTTTAAGGATACTGAGTTGATCTGTTGCAGTTGAAATCCCTACGTCGAAAATCACGCCATAAAATTCAGAAGATATTACTCGGAATTTTTTTTAAATCTCCACTGCATCAAAAGAATAAGATAAAATTTCGGTTATAGGTCATGAATTAGACTTAAAAAAATTAAATGAAGGGTGAATACGGTATTTGAGAAGACAATTGGGAAGAAATGCAAGAAGACCAAGGCTAACCGACCCTGCCAGAAGCATTTTCTGGATATTTTTTTAATTTTAGGGTCCTGCAAAGATACCCAACCATTGGCCAGGGTGGACAGCGTTATTTATAACGATTAACTGTGAGGGAAATAGCCCTCAGAATCAAGATGATTGAAACCATGTGACTCATTTATTTTCCCATGGCATTAACCGCAGATTTGATAGGACTCAATTTTTTTAAGTATGAGGTTAGGTTATATACACAACATTGCTACCTAATAATTTTTAAGCTTGCGACCATCGTTTTGAGCTTTGATAACTTCCAAAGTGATGCAGGCTAAAGTGATAATTTACTCATAAGATGTCAGAGCTTAAAAATGAAGAAATGGAAATTTCCGGAATAGCCGCGTCGAAGTTGATTACCGATGACGTTTGGTAGACTATGCTGGCTACATCTTCATATCAGGTCTAAGCACTCAATAAGAAAAAGAAAAGAAAGCCTCAATAAGAAAAAGAAAAGGAAATATAAAAATTCGTAGTCCACACACACACAGTAGTTATGTAAATAATTCCGCATCCGTCGGTGAAAATTGGAATGAAATTTGAAAAAATTTAAGTGAACTTTCCTCTGTTCTTCGCCCACCAACAATAAGAGTGGACGAAACGGTCAGCGTGCATGTGCACGAATTGCCTGAGGAGATTCATCTCCTGAGTGGCCTAGTTCGACGGGAAGCTCTACGAATCGGATGAAAAAAAAGAACGATCCATCCTGACCTACGCCCCTCGCGACCGGTAGGCAGGAGACTGGGGCGAATGGCGTTCTCCCACTCTGACCAGAGACTTGGAAATCCCTCCATTCCGCTTGTAGCTTGATTCGTTAAGCGATTTCACGGGTCGTTTCACGACTGTGCGGGAGGAGGAGGAGGTGGGAGGGGGGTGGAGAAGAGTTGATGCGAGCTAGTCTAGCTGGGAAGTTTTACGGCTTCTTCTTTGCACCGATCTCGCGCCCGCGAACATTATTCGGCTCCTCGGGGGGGAAGTTGGGCGTTCTTCCCTTACGAAAGGGAAGTCTTTAAGTGGGTTACAGGAAAACAGCTCCCACTCACTCAGCGACGCCTGTGAAATATTGACGAGCTGTGATCTTCAGCAAACGCCTAGTTCATTCTGATTTCTCCATCCCCGCCTACCTCGACTGAACACAGCAGCCACCACATTGCTTTGCTTACAAAACAGTGAGTTCATTCTCCGACGCATCGCTGAATTTCACATTTCCCAGTTAAAAGCCGAGACGCCTTTATAATTAGCTGAAGAAACTGCCTGTGAAGGAATAACAACTGTTGTTTAAGAAAGAGGTGGGTAAATTATTACTGAAATTAATAAAAGGGAAGTTGAACGAATGAATCTCTTACTTTACTAATAAATGTCGCAAGAAATACGGAGTATACGTGTAAAACATAAAGCACACATTATTTCAATTAAATGAAATGGGAGAAAATAATGGTTTGATGCGAAATAATGAGGGGGACAAGAAAAATTATTTAAAAAGCGGAAATGTTTGGAAAATAAATATAATAAACTGATAGGAGACCAATGATTACAACTTAAAGTTATCCAGACAACTTAAAAAAAATAGTATTTGAGTAGAATCGGGTGAAACTGAGATAACTTATCGGAGGAACGATGAAAAAATAAATCAGTTATGAGCTTAAAATATTTATCAATGACTAATTAATCATCTAAAAGCAAATAATATTAAAAGTAATGATGCTGCCATTAGCAAGAGAGGGCAACGTCATTAATAGGGATTATCTGCGTTTTTTAATTACAACATAATTTTCTAAACTAGCATTTTATCATAATTATCTCCCCAAAAGGAAAAATCTAGTTCAAAGATCGGAAACAAGTGGATACTGGACGCTGAGGGAATTCCCAGAGCACTGACAGGGTAGTCTCTCTCTTCCAAGAGGAAGTGGAGCCCTTTGAAGCTGAAGGGGGTCAGATAATTATTGGTGATGAGGACTCATGATGGAGGTTCGCAGTCCAATGGAAGTGAAATAAAAGGTACGGTCCCACAGGGATTCTCAGATCTTCTCAAGTTTTGTGAAACTCAAAGGGATAGGTTTATTGAAATAAAGAATACATGATCAACATGATATCTTATTATCGAGTGGTGGGGTATATAATGGGCCTAAAGACTGTAAATTCACTGGTTGTCGATGCCCGGCGTAGTGTAGGAAGAAAGAGAGAGAAAAAATGAGTAGAAACGGGTGACACTGAGAATAGTAGTTGCTAGCTTAGTAGTAAGTAGCTTACTAGTAAGAGCTAATTAGCTTGCGCGGACAAAAAGATACAAAAGGGTTGAAAATAAAGCACCTTCGCCTAACATTTTAATGTATTTATTTCTAGTGGAAAAATTCATAAATTCCAGGAAAAATAAAACGTCTCGATTTAGGTTTAAACGTTAAATTTAAAATTATCAGTTGAAGATGTCGATCTTCAGGACAATCTGATGGTGCTTGGATGACTTCTACGGCTTGAATTTTGAAAAATATGTGATAATCATGTAATGAAAATACATTAGTCTATCTCCACATTGTTTTATATTTAACACAAATTTGACCAGAATTTAACAAATAAAACACATCATAAATTAACCTCACAGACCCATTTTCTTGATAATGGCACTGCGTGATGAAATCATGATCTGTATGGTTAAGTGGTTCAATCAAAACACAATTGAGTCACACTGATAATGATACGTAAGCATTGAAACCGAAGTGACGGCGTCTGATTTTTCCACAGGCTTGTAAAGATTTCCAACCGAAATAAACTAAAAAAAATGGTAGAAGCTTCTGCTCCCTCATTCTAGACGAAGTATTCGAAAAATTTCAGAGAAAAATATTCGCGAATCGATTCCTAAGGCAGAAATATACGCATCATTTCCTTTTAGTTGGCTGAGCATTCGACCATTCTCTTCATTCCTCGCTGTCTTTGGCGCAGGGAAGAGAAATTTGCTATTTATAATGATAATCACCACTATTATCACGTGTCCAAACCTACATAGTTCCTCTCCTGTGAGATATTCAACGAAATCTGACGAAGAAGGCCGAATTCTCAGCCGCAAAATCATTCGAAATCGACTGTAGAACGTAGTCCTATCATCCTTCTCTGGTTACTGCCGTTCGGATCATGAGACGAAAGTAAGGATAAAAAGTTAGATAGAGGGATGAAGGAGAGGGAATAGGAAGAGGAGAGGGAGCGAGGAGGAACGTGGTTGTGCCCTCAGCCACCGCAAAGTGCTCCTTTCGCTCGATATACACAAAAGACGCCCTCTTCCCCTCCCTCCCTATCCAACTCCTCATCTTTCTCTTTCTCTCGACTTTTTTTCCCACTCCCACACACACACACGCTGAACAGTATACACCTAACTTGCTGGCAGGAAACCCACGCACTTCGGTGGGTGGGGCACCGCATTGAAGAGGGAGGGGGGGGGGAGAAGGCTTTTCCTCTCTTCTTGTCCCGTCCGCGCGCCGCACCGTCTATTGCGCCGCACTGAAAGCACGCTTCCGCGGTGCTCTTGTCAAGAGTCTTCCCCTCGCGGTCGTGGAACACGGCAGAGAAAAATACGCACCTACTCACTACGAAAGAGTCAGAAGCTGTGATGTCCATTAGGTCTCTGGGGGGGAGTATTTTTTCCACACAAAAACACTCTCATAATCGCTAAAAAATATGTATAAGTGAGTCACCGAAATAGAATCAGATTTAGCACTTGTTATCATTATGTTTTTAATTCCTAATTCTTCTCTATTCACCCTGTGTCCTATTTTAAAATAAAAATGTGATTTACAGGCTTCAGGGAAGGATAGTACGCCGTCGGAACAAATGCGAAGAAATTTTGTAGGGGTTGCATCCCATGATTGTTAGAGTAGGCGCATATATATAATCTTACCACGGAATACGACCTATTGTTGACCCAGAAAACTGAGATGAAATTAAATAAAATACGCTCATCTCCGTTATCACCCACTGTAATCAATTCTAGAATTGGCTTGACGCACCTCACCACTCAGTTTTCCCATCGGTAAACCTTTTTACATTTACACATCTCTTCCGTTTTCATCCTTCATTGCCTGATTTATATACCTCCTATGAAGCCCTCATTTCCCCTTGTTACCGTCTACTTTTATCATTTTCTAATATCGTTTGACGCAGGTTACCACTTAATTCTCACATCGGAAAACCTTTTTATACTAACAAATCTCTTCTGATTCTCATCCTCCATCACCTGATCTATATATCTCCTATTAATCCCTCATTTTCCGTTCTTATCGCCCACTTGTACAATTTTCTAACACCCGATTCGAAAGCAATCCAAGACGAGAACATATAAAGATCTTGAGCGTTATCATAATAAAACCCGCACGGAGACGGCATAACCGGATCAGCGAATAATTGAATAGACATTCAAACAAGCGAGGAGGAGACGTCGGCTGCTAGCTCTATGGCGCTGAGATAAACGCTCCCTTTCGCAAGCAGCGAGGAAAACAACAAGAGGAGGGATGCAGGAGAGAAGAGAGACAGGTCGCGGTGGCACTTATCCTTGAGGCCGTCCTTGGATCAGTACGCGTATCCCGTTCGTTCCCCTTCGCCTTCCTATCCATTCCTAACTCAATACGTCTTTTTCAACTAAAATAAGAAGGGAAATGACTACGTCTATGCTTTTCACCGACGAGATCCGGGTATGATCGAGACCGGAGAAGCACTTAATGGTTTTCTTTTTCCGTGATTCGCTAGAAACTCGACGCTCAAGGAAGCACAGTGGTGACTGCGTTACGGTTGGGAAGCTCATACACAAAACTACAGGCGATTCTCTCGTTCATTTCTTTGAACTTCGGAAACGAAACTGGTCATTTTAAACATCCAAACTGCTTCTTTTGTCAACATGTATATTTTTCAATTGCGCGAGAAAAAATACCCAGGAAGTAAATGGTGTCTCGGTTTTCTCCCAACTTTAAAGTTTAGGTACAGTGGTGCCCGCATCACAGTTAGGAGGGTGATGCACAACAGTGCCGATGTATCCTTCGCGTTTCTATTTATCCGAAAACGAAGCTGACGATTCAAAATTTCCAAACTATTTCCCATGTCAACACAAATCCTTTCCATTATACACTGGAATAAGTACGGTCAATTCCCTCACGCGTTTTTACCATCCGGACGCAAGCTGTCGAATCAAAACATCCAAACGATTTCCCTCGTCAACACGTCAACATTGCACCAGAACAGAAAACAAAACACCAGAGTGCACTTACTTCACTTAGGCAAGTGAGACGTGGGACACCACACGGTCACTGGGGCACAGTCCCTCTCTTGATCTCTTCGCACGGAAGATCCTGGACGCAAGCACCTCGATCCACCAGATGACGGGATAACTGACCCTCCCAGTTCTCTGCTCTCAACGATGGACGTCGGAGTAAAGACGTATCCTCAACGGCAGCGCCCCAACACCAACACAGCCGCTAGTCCTATCACGACGGGAAAAGATCGACCCGCGAGGCGCATGGAACACCACAAGGATACGTATTCGGTCCGTCCGTTTTTGTTTTTCACACAAAGAACTCCGACGACAAAGGGAGGGAAACACTTCCTCGCGTCCTCCGAAAGCGGATCGGTTGTTTTGCTCCTCGTGAATCTTCTCTATCCGTATAGATTCTCTCCTTCTCCACCCTTTTAGTCTATTCTCCCGCGGAGGGAAACAAGAGGAAAAAAGGGGCTAGAAGAACGAGATTTATAAGAGAGAGAGAGAGAAGTGCCACCTCTCACTGCACGTGAATTTCTGCTCGAGCACGCTCCAGTGTTTTGTTTATATACGACGTCCCTGAGCGCTAGGCGTCGATCAGCTGACTGCGCGGAGGGAGAAAGGAATCGGGTGGAGGGGGTTAGGGAGGGCAGGCGGAGGACGGGGGGGGGAGGGGAGGCATGCGGGGAGGGTGGAGGGAGAAGAGGGGAAGGCGGAGGAGGGGAAGGAGGAGAGGGTGGAGTGAGGAGCAAGAAGGAGGGAGTTGGGAAGGGTAAGAGAAAATATCCTAACCCAAAGGGTGTGAGTTCGCTAAGGAGCGGAAGCTGTTTCTCTTCCTTACGCTGGGAAGGGTATGGAAAAAATGAAGGATTTATAATAATATTGAATACCAATCTGGCGCAAATCGCGTGATTTCCGATATGGATCGGTAATATCGCCCTATCCAATATTTATTTAAATGATAATTGGACCGGAGATTTGTTATTTTGATCATTCTTCTTCATTTTGTTCACAGCCTGTTTCCTTCGCTTATCCCTGAGTGTTTCAGAATACTGCTCGTTCATTGACCGCCGCATTCCGTTAATGTTCCTCCTCAAACATTACTAGCTCCGTCCACGATTGTTTTCGGAGACTTTCTTGGTTAATGTTTCCTCATGAAAGGGAGTGAGCAGCTACTGTGAGCAAGACATCCCCTCACATCGCCATACTTGCATCAACTATTCCACCCTTTTGGCAAAATAATTTTTCTGAGGCGACTTCCTCTACTTTCTTCTCCAATATTTTTTTTAGATAAACTTGTTCACTCTGATGTTGATGATTTCTTACTTCTTCTGCCATCACTAAAGTTTCACTAATGTATTCAAGCATTTATTTATCCATACAAAACCAGTAGGATAAGGGGAAAATCATTATCAGTGGGCATACGGTATATCGAAAGATGCAGTGCCATGCAATATTTTATGCGGCATGTCGTTAGAGAAATTCGCTTTTTAGGGCAATTTATGTACCCTGTACCCATTCACCATCCCTTTAATTTTTATGTAGATATTTTATTTAATATGACAATCATATTATATTATTGTTACCTATGTTAACAAAACTTATTTAGATAATATTATGGAACCCAACGTCTTTCATTCTTATGGATTATTGAGGGCAAATATCGTTTGGGTTTTCATCAATGTTTATGTCATTCTATTACTTTTGTAGAATTTTTCAAGTTAGTGGATGCTGTTTCTGTGCTTGAATTACACTCAGGGTTGTTGCAGGTCAGGAATTTCAGGGAATTCATATTCAGGAATCATACAACGACCTTGAATAACAGTATTTTGGAGTAAAAACTTGGATATGTCCAGACGAATAGGGTAGCTGTATTTGCATGTACGATAATTAAGAAATATGTATGCATTGCGCATACTTGTGAAAAATCAGCCATTTTTGACTCATTCATTACTTTGCTGAATATAGGGATTGAAGCTTGCGTTTATATCCTCAGTTATCTTTGCAGATGTTGAAATTCTCACCATTGATATAAAATATCGCCAACAGATTGTCCACATCAATTGGTAAATATCGGTATCAATTCACATTAAAATGTGATGAGGTTCTACTTTATCAACATTTATATTGTTGCACTGCCAGAATGAGTTATCATAATATTCTAAGTTTCGAATATCTGAGACAAAAATAAAAATCAGTCTTCCTCGAACCAAGAGGACGTAAAATGTAACTTTTTTTATAAAAAAAATTGAGTGCTCTATGGTTTGAATTTTTTGCATGTCATATCTAAACTCTAAATTAATATAGGAATTCAGGAGCCTGGAGAGCATATTGGTCTGCGCAGTGGACCGGAAAGCCAAAGGTCCGTGGTTCGATTCCCCATGCAGGGTAATTTTTCTCATGGCAATTCATGTATATTTCACTGCCGTTCACGCGGCGGTCTTCGAAATATTACAAGTAGTTCGCCCGTTTTGGGGAAAACGTCTTCATTGTTCTTAACATCATTGCATGAATCGTTTCTGAAGCTCAAGACAGTCTTTTACGACCAGAACGACGCATGAAATGATGTCACAACAATAGCTGCTAACACAAGATGGTTTCCCAAGCCTGGCCAAATTAAAGCTTTTATATCTTTCTCGGTTTTCAAAATATAACTTGTAAGGTACAGAGAAAATTGCATCTTTAAGGATTCATCAAATGATCGAGTGATAAATTCCAAATAATAAAAATACAGGCTACAAAATATTACCCTAACAACCACGTTTCCATGGCGAACCCTTTCATCGATATCTGGGTTCTGTCTGTATCAAACGAGGTAGTTGCCAAAGCTTGTTCACGCATCCAGTGTTCGTCGGGATCATTGCGTGAAATTCTGTCAAAAGGGTTTTTGGAAGGGGAAAGGGTGAAGGTGGAGGAAAAGGAGGTTAGAGGGAGTAGGAGCAGGGCAGAAAGAAATGAGGAGCAGGATGAATGCTCCTGTCCGAGGGGACTACGTTGGCAAAGGAGCGGAAGATATTTCTCCCGCCGCATGTATGCATGTGCGAGGGTATGAGGATGGGAAACCAGGCCTCGAGTGAGTGTGTATTGTATGTGGCAAGTACAGGGGTGCTCGAAACAGGAGAGTTTTGCTTATTTATCTTCGCTCTTGGAGTGGCTGCTGCTGAGGTTCGTCCGATCGGGTATCACGGCCCTCATTGTTCAAACTCCTTCCTCGCAAAAGAGAGGAGAGAAAAAAAACCGGGGGCAGGAATGAGATGCGGCAAGGAAATATCGATCTTTTGACTTGGAAAGACTATCCATGCTAAGTTGCCTGTGGCACACTGATGAACCCATAGGTGGCTTCGCACATATGCGGGTTTCTTTCGTGGCAGAAGGGATGTAAGTCGCTTGCTTGTTGCGTTTCGATGAGTGAGTGGGGGCTTCGGCGGGAGCCTAGTTACTACTGAAGAGATTACTCCGAAGTAAACAAAGTAAATGACAATCTAAACCAATTTTGAGCTATTTCCTAGGGTGGCTCATTAACATGTAACATCTAACGTAGCCATAATGACCACCAGCAAGGGAGAATAAACGTTAGTTCATATTTATAAACGCGCGGTAATAATCCATATTAAGCAATAATTTACGTAAATAGCATAATCCACGAAAAATTAAACGAGGCGCTGGAAGTAAATGATATTTTTCTAAAAATTGCAAAATTTTCTTTTCGAACTGTGCTTGATCAATCGAATATTATTGAAAAAAAAAACTAGGCTTTAAAAAATAAAAATAGGTACTTAAAATATTTTCAACTGAGAGCCATTATTCAAAAAGGTCCTATCCTCTGTTTATAATTATTTAGATCCTTGAATTATATTTCTAATACTTTTTTTACATTTCAATGGGAATTTCATTTCAATTTTTATGCCACTGTAATTATGATAATACGTACAAATTATGATTAGTTTCCAACTCAATTGAGGACTCCATGAGTTATTGGGTTTTGGGATTTACTCTTATGAGGTACAAGTTTTTGTATTTATTAAAGCAAGTAAAATATGTGTTCCCATAATACCAGAGATCGAAACCGTCGGAGTATTTTTTTAATAAAACCATAAACCAACCGCTTTGTTATGATTGGAAACTATTTATATAGCGGCTCCAAGGGTTTGGGTCACATTTGTCTTTCTAATCGAGGAGAATTTTTTTTGCTGAGGCTTTATCACTTTGAATTCGAGCGTCATCTATTGACAACCCACTGTTTTTACTCCAAGACTATTTTATGTGCCCAAAAGAGAAGAAACAATTTTAAAAAGTTTGGGTAAAAACAAGAGAATTTTTTTAAATATAACTTCTACTTAATTAGGCAATTTATATTGCTTAGGTTATCCAGAAGGCCTCACCTAAAATTTAAACCTGTATCCGTCTGTATAACATTAAAAAAATTCTCTCTCGTAAATTTTGGCTTCTATTCTCCTCAGCGTTCGTCTACCATTTAATAAATAGAAATAACTCTCCATCCGCCATGAGCTTTTTTTGTAGCAAGTTCAAACATCTCCGTTCACACTCTCCTGTTTTAGCGTTCCTTCGATCCATACCCATGAGACATTCCGTGGATAAACTTGGAGATAAATCAACCATCCGACTGGCTCCCATGCTCACGGACCGAGCCTTCTAGTCGCTCATCCTTACAGCTGCGCAGCTGCACTCTTTCCATTCGTTGCGCCTCTTTTTTTATCGCAGCTCGTTGAGTGCAACGTCAATTTCGAGTGGCTCTCCCTAAGCGGTCAATCCACGCTCCAAGAATTAAGACTGGAATACGGGGAGGGCGAAGGCAAAGGAATAAATACTCGACATGCGAATAAAGAGTCGCATTCGGCACTGGAAGTTCTACACATGTGTGCCGTCATTAACGCATGAAATAATTTTTCTTGCCAACACGTCATTTTCAAAAGCCAAAAAAAATTTCTTTTGAACAACCAAATGCAAAGCCTAGTTAATTTCCTTGATGTATCGGATTGCCTACGTTTGGAATGGTGATTTTTTTTATTCCTGCACCGCCGAAAACAGCATCATCGGCCTTTTACATAGGGGTTTGTAACTTAACAATCTAACGTACACGAGCATCCACGGCCTCGATAGGGGTAACCTACCCTGGCGGGACTCGAACCCGCGTCCTCTTGTGTGGCAGGCAAGTGCTTAACCCCAGCGAGGCCGGATAGATATGGTTTTTCTATCCCTAGAACACCGCATCTAATTCCGATTTTGGTGGTGGTTTTATTTGGTTGTGTACTGTACGGAGGGCACTTTAACTTCAGAAATTCGTCCCACCGAGTTTACGTCAAGTTTTTGACCCCACGACTCTTGTATTAAATACCAGGATGTTTCTGGCGCCGAGTTTCATCCCATTTCTTCCCAGAAATCTGACTTATCCAACTCTCTTTAACTTTATAATGAACTCAATTGTCGGTTTATTCATTAATGAACCAACGAACGAAATTGACTCGTTAGCTGATGTCGTTGACGATTCCGACAATTCGATGAAGTATTTTCAAACCTGATCGTAACCTTAATATTTGGTTTTATTGCCCCACGAGGGTCAATATCCATCTTCCATTTATCCTCTAAATTTCTCTTGAGTTAAAAATACTTTTCTAGCGTGGTTGTGTGCTCATGTATCCCAGCGTCGATCCTCTCCTCGGTGATTTTTCTACGGTTCAATGCACGTGCATTTTTAGCAGACCATCAAATAGGACGCGCGTCTCGAGCTCCCATGCAAAAAAAGAAAGAAAAATAAGCGAGTCGCTTTGGTGTAGTCCCGCAAAAGCATGTCTGAGAGCCTCTCTACTGCAATACATCGTCCTCAATTTCCCACACGAAAGCTTTTGTCTTGCACTGCTGGCGAGAGCAACTCCAGTAGGAAATCATCATTTAAATAAATGACGTTTATTCAAGCTCAGAAAAAAGGATTTTACCTCGCGAATGAATTAAAATCGAACGCTTTCCGTACATGTAGTTTAAAATAAAATTGTTAAAAATCTCATTTAATAGATCGTTCGATGTGTGGAATCGACATCAGAGTATACTAAACGTGGGAAGTTCAAGGCATATATGTATTAAAATTTTCACCTTTCAAAATAATGTGGCTCGTCAAAGCAAACTTTTCAGATGACTAACGTTTTTTAACTCTAATTACAGCATTCGTTTGCCTATAGTACTTAAAAAATAGTGTCAAACAAGACGTGACTTCTTCATATTTCCTTAATTAGGACAAGCGTTGCCTTCAGGATTGTACAAGGATACGCTTTTTAAAAATAAAATTTCCCATAGTTGAAGCATGGATATACCAATTATTTATATCTGTCGATGAGGGACTAATACAAAATCAATAATCGATATTTCCATGAAAGACACTTGCACTTGGTCTCCCGATGGAATTTCCTTAAAGTTACCTCGAGGGCGTTTGGCAGTCGTTAGTTTTCACCTCTATACTCAGATCTTTACGCTACGTGTTTTTTATAAAATACTTAAACTGGTGAGAGTTGCTACGAGAGGTCCTATGCACCAATCCGCCTGAAACAGAAACTGCGGACCGTGAAAGATAATAAGTTGAGGTACGAGAAAAATACTACCACCAGTTATTTTGGAAACCAATGAGGCTGATTGGGCGAGGTAATTAACTGCTCAAAGGTAAACACCCAAAATTAATATAATTAATTCTTTTAATTGACTTGTGTTCTTGTTTTTTACCCAAAAGCCATGGAGAGAGTAGAATATGAATTGAGAGTCAGGTATATGGTCATGGAATTGGACAGCGTAATAGCTTCCATGCACACGTGTAAAATGGGCGCAGTTGAATACTACGTGAACTTTTAACGAATGATCTCATTGGATATGCATGACATTAGCTCTTGGCAGTAAAATATCAGTCTATTTTTATTATCCTCGATTTGTGAATTAAAACACTTGGACGCTTAAATTCTTCATCCATTACGGACGCTGAAATTCTTCATCCCCTCCTATCCCCAGCATTTCCTCGTCATATCTCATCAACCGTTTACACCACCTCTGAGACAAATTATATTCCTTCACATTCAATTTTCAAACTGTTCATATCAGAACCATTACAAAATTTACAATTGGTCTGTAAGAGTTTTATGTTTTCGTTCCCATTAACAATTCTTTTTGCAACGAGTGATAAGCTTGATTTTCATTAATTCCTCCTTTTTGAACGCAGATATAAGTAGTGAAAATTGCTGAGAAATATTAAAAAATATTTGATTTCAGCGCAATAAAACCAGCTCAACTCCATTTTAATATTTTTCTGCTGATTTTTGCGTCAGTTTTGAAAAGTGTGGCATGCATATAACATCTCTTAACGAGAGACATTAACTTTTCGCCTCAGAAATAGTGACAATTTCATAGTCTCGCCCGCGATTCAAACGAGCTATTTCCAGCCAAGAGAGTTTCACAACCTAAAGCGCGAAGGGTTTTTGGTTTTATTTTTCAAGGAGGAGACTTATGGCGCAGCAGCGGACGGCGGGAGCCGCGGAAAGGAGACCGCCCGTGTGGAAAAGGTCTGGATTTCCGAGTGGGAAAAAGGGGGAGATTGTGAAGATGGATCGGTGGCCGGGAGGCGGAAGAGAACTTGATGCCCGCGCGCGCGCTCCGACGAGCCATCTCCGATAAAACGGACGGACTTGGGAGAAGGCAAAGTGGACGGGAGGAGGAGAATCCATCCAGACTTGAGTGAGTACAAATACACCAAATGCCTTCTTATCGCCAGCGTTGTTGAACTCATTTATGGAAAGCTAAAGAACCATTTATACCTAAATAACACAATCGATTCAATCACAGCGTTAACTTCACTCAAAATATGAAACTTGTCTTCAGTGGCGGATCCAGGACAGGGACATGAGGGGGAGGGGCTAGTATAGGGGCTCAGGGGTTAACCTTCAAGCAGTTGTGGGGGTCCCGGAGGTTACGAAAATTTGGAGAATTTTGAGGCTTGCAACAGCCCTTTTAGGCTGTCTCATTACTAATTTTTCCAAAGAAGTAAGTTTTTAAAATCTAATATGTACGAAAAATGCCATCATATCTAGTGTAAATTGGATACCCCCTTTTCCCTCCTAGTCCCTCTCTGTATGCACCACTGTTTTTCTCTATTCAGCATGTTGCAATCCTAATTCGTTTGATTTTGCGAACAGTTTTCGCCTAGGTAATAAAATTTATAGTAGGCAATAGAGCGAAAATTTTCTTATCTTGTGCTTCATAAAGCATACCTACGAGGTCACTCATCATAAACGGAATGGAAAGAAGTGGATCATCTACAAATAAATTTTACGTCCCAATCTACCGAATAGATTTTGGCTGGGTATATTTCTCAGGTATAAACTATTATTTAAGATGCATTTCTGCATACTATATTGCACCAACAAATATTATACGATTATATGTTCATTTGGGTGATCCCTCATCATGCATCATCTAATTCATTCTGAAGAAAAGGTTCTACTATGTCCGCATACTTGTAACAATACCCCATTTGTACTACTTGTCATGTTAATTATAAATCAGTACATTCTCTAGATTTATGCGGTAGCTGATGGGAGACCAAAGGCCGGGTCATATTTCATTAAGGATGGATTGAGGAAGGATGCTCTATGTAGAAACATCAAAATACCGGGTAAGAAAACATTATTTACAAGAAAAATAGCAGGTTATTCCGGTAAATATTGGACAAAGATAACGTTCGGGGTAGGAAAACGACTCAAAAATATTGCCGGGATCCATGCATTCATAAGTTTGAGGAACTAATGGACACCTCCAACTGGTGGAATACCTGTAGTTATTTCATCAAAAACCCAGCCTTTTTTTTTGCTCACCCTGCTAAAATACGCCTGAGCGGTTATGCTGGCGGCGGAGCTCTATCTGTGTTGCTCGGCAGGAGATTTTCCTCTCGCAAAACCTGAAAATACCTGAACGCGGGTGTCCCCTTAGATTCATTGCTGAAAATTTCGTATGCGTATGCTAAATCAACATTTACTAGAAGACTGTTAAAAAATTCTCGCCTCATTAATTCTCTAGATATTCGTCAATTTTCTTCTTTCATTCATTAAGGCATTTCTCCCCATATTAAGAATATATATGGAACTATTTCTTCGGTATGGTGTTCATTTCTTATTAAGGTTCGTTTATCTCTCTAATGTTGACCCATCCGTGGTTCTCCTTAACTTTCTGAATAACAAAATCTTAGGGAGCCTTACCCAGTGGATGTGGAGGGTGAGGGATAAAATTAGTGAAAGTTTTGGCAAGAAATTTGCAAAAAAAGCAGTAGAGTGTGAGTGGATGAATTATTTTGATGCAATTTCTAAGATTCGTTTGGTTAAAAGGCAAGATTTTTATTAAGATGGACGATGACAACGACTCAAAACTTTCAAACTAAGTTATTCCTTTACCGCATGACCGTAAGAAAGCAGGTCGAACTTCATTATTCTAAGCCCGTGATATTTGAAAATTCTCAATGTACTTACATATAAATTTCATAAAAGAAAACATTCTTGCTGGTATGTTGATGAAATTATTCTTATACCGTGCATTGACATATGACTGGTTTGGAAGCCAAGGGGTACAAGTGATTTCTTTCTTCTATACACAGTTAGGTACATAAATTAAGTATAGAAAGCAAACGAGATAAATTAGGCATTTGATGTGGTGCATTTGATTTTCCACTCGATGTGAGCACAGAACTGAGGCTCACTCGTATCCCTTGGCAACCAATTTTTGTGTATTTTTTCTAACAATTAACCTTTACCTATCTCTGTTGAGAAAAAATCACTTGTACCCCTTGGCTTATCACCTCCTCAATATGTGTCGTAATGAATAGGTACACGATGTTTCAGGAGGAATCTGAAATAAATCAGGAGGTATTAGAGAAGAGAATTTAAAGAGCTTTTGTCCATAAACATGGGATCTCAACTCCATAGTTACCGAGCTATTACAAGGAAAACATTTTTGGATGCACTTTGCAATTACCATGAATATGGTTTTTCTGGGGTATCCAGCCTTTTTGATATTTATTTAATAGTCTGGATTATTAAGGAAATCAAATAATTAAGGTTGTACGAAAAAATGCGATTATAATTGTCTGGAACAAATAATATCTGAGCTTAATAAAACGAAAAATTTGAGCTAGTATCAACAATACGATTGAGCAATCTCACCCATTTTGAGCTTAATAAGGAGTTGGGACACCATGTTAATTCTTAAAACCTCCTGAAGTATTGCAGAGAACTCCTGAAACACCCTTTATAACCTTAAAGTGTACCAACCATCATGAGAAAAACTAAAACGGTCGGAACGCTAAGAGAGCGTCTTCAATTTTTCAAGTTTTACTTTTCATACTCACTGATAGGTATGAGTTGCTCTTTTCCTCAATCGAACCCTCATTGCCAATTCACAGTGACTGAGTTAAACTCGACTTTGCTGGCCAAGTTCATGCCCTACTTATGCTTCCGGAAGCCCAGAACCCTCCTCATTGGTTAGGAAACGAGGATTAACTTGGAGTTTCCGAGAATAAGTGGCCTCGGTTTCAAGCCTTTCCTTAGCAGATACCTCGGGATGGCGTTTTGAAACTTTTTCACGTATGATTCTTGGGGCGCTTCTTGTGATGCGGTCTTCCGATTCGAATCAACTGAACCTAATACATAAAGGCTCAATCCAGGCTTTTGCTGAAAACTTACCTGAAGTTTTTGCCTTCGGATGGGAGCCGGGAGCAAAAAAATTTGATAAGTTATGACGGAAAAAGTATGAAAAAGTTAGTTCTTTAGGGAATACTCATAATTTGAGCTACTTATTTCGATTAAAAAAGTTTCATTTACCAATGGACTTACATCATTCTCAATTTTTGGATGAAGTGTGCTCAATCAAGAATGCATGCAGTAAAAATAGTATATAATAATAATATAGCATTATTAGAGACGATGAATGTGTTTATGCACAAGCACAAATTATTCACATTTATTTCTCGTAGTATGTTTTAAAATGTCTTCCGCAAAAAATCGGGATGTACATAGGGAGTACAAACTCGATTATTTATTTTTCCGGGGTTTCCCCTGGTTGTGACATCAAGGGCCGAATTTTTCGTCTGTTGCCTTTTCTGTTTTCTCAGCCAATCTGAAATCTGAGGAAGCTTGCGAACAAGGCGGCGAAAAACTTTTACAATAGGTTTTATTTCCCACTGACGTTAAGAATGTTTGACATCATCAAAATGAACTGGGGTTTGCTTCATTAAATTGAACATATTAGCTATATCCTGCATCACAATTCAAGCCAATTTTTGTATATAGTATAGAAAAATTCATTTGAAGTGGAGAAGTACATTAGGGGAAAGTTACATTCATCATAATGAAATCAAGGATTTTAATACCTAGTTTTAACTATCTGGTCTTAGCTTGAAGAGTTACTCTTTGCGAAATTCAGACTTTTTGCTAATGTGGCATATAGGAGCTTAGGGCACATCGATTTCACTACCTAAAAAACTGATGATATCCAATCGGTTACGTAAATTATTCACTAGCATTAAAGTCTTTTGTAATCCAATTAAGTGCTGATAGAAAGCTGCTTTGCTTTCTCGATTAGCACGAGAAATTTCATTCCCCTATCTTTCTTAATTGGGTTCAGAAGTGTGAAAGAAAGTAGTTTTATCTTGATTGTGGCTTATGGTCGTTAGGTAAGAATTATGACACGGAAGTACAGGGAATCATAACTTCCGGAAGTCAGACATCTAGTGGAAGTGAGAACCATACCAGAAAGGACTAAAGATTTCAAGAAGGTGTTAAAGTGTTCTTGAAATTTCGAGTTACGAGTGCATCACTCGATAAGCTGGGTCATTAAAATGAAGCGCTTATATTGATTCGAAAACAGAGGAATACTTAAGAGGATCCTATCATCAAAATATCTTAAATAAGTTAGACCTGTACTTGACGCTAACGAAGGGAATGAAACCTTAGATTGCATTTGATTACGTACAAAATGTCCTTGGGAATTTGTATATTTTGCTGGATTCATGAATATAATATGCAATAATTTTAAGTGACTTGAATGAAAATTATTAGGTTTAGGTGACAAACATGTGTATTATACACGATAGCTGATCCCTGCTGATCCCTGCTGATCCCTGATAGCTGATCCCTGACAGCGACATTATCGCATTATTTCTCGTATTAACAGACTTTAGAGCAGCTTTCACTATAGCATAGAAAATATACGAGTACCATTCATTATTCTGCTGTATAAATAATCTTATTTATGTATTTTTATCAGATATAAGTTGCGCCCCCTCTGGTGCGGTATTGAAAAAAATGTGGAAACTCATATCGACATCTCATATCTTTTCAGATGTGCGACTTGGGAAAGTAATGACAAAAGAATTATGGTAATTATTTTTCATTAAAAATATATGTCCCCATACAAATCACAAACTGCCGAAAGAAATTAATTTTAGTTCAACACAACGACCGGAAAAAACTTGGCTTCAATATTTATGGCGGTGCGATTTCGAAATCCCTAAGGCTGATTGCAGCTACTCACCATCAGTTTTATAAAAAATTGAGTTTAGTATAAATTTGCCTTTGACCGGATACATCAAATTCAATTTATTTTTGAATTGTTATTGGAACAACTCATTAAAGGTCAGTATGTAAAACATCTAATTTGCTTGAAATCGAAAAATCGATATAAAAATATTTATTCGTGAGTTAGGTGCTGGCGCGGTTGCTATCACAACGCCGCCCTCGGTTGCGCTAAAGTATATCTTTATGAAATTTTGTTAATTATTATTCTACGCATTTAATGCTTGCAAGAAGAGCGGAAACGTTGAAAAACGAAAGCATTAAAAAGGGAACTTTTTATATGTATTTAAAAGTACTGCAGGAACAAGTGACTTTGTACGCAGTCACGCGCTTACTTCGATATTTCAAACCGTGTCATCCTCGGGATGGATGCAGTATTGACTGCCATATTCGGACTTCTTAAATTGGTGTCCGATCAGTTTTGAATTTCGTTGACCCTAGTATAAAACGGCTGAAAACAGCTTCGAATCACGCCAGTGTTTTGTTATGAAGTGAGCAACGCGCTGGGGCGAATGGAAAGGTCCTATTTCTGATGGAGAAAGTGGTTTGTTGCGTGCTATCCTTTTCTCTCGTGATGAATGAAAGAAAACTTCCGTTATAATTTGTACATACCTATCTGATTAGCTCCTGGTTAAATGTTTCCGCCTACATTGCCCGCAAAGTAAATTACAACCTTGAGTTTATTAACTTTTTTCAAAATGACTCTATGTAACCTTAACATAAAATAAAATGAATCATGAAATATACCTGTTGCTCTAGTATTCGATCCCAATTTTTAAAAATCATTATCACCTTATGCGTGGCTAAGTAAAGATATCACTATTTAAAGCAGAGCTTTCACGTTTAGACATTTTCGCCATCAAATCCTTTTTTTCAGCAATTGTATTTGAATATCAGCGGAAAATATAAGCTTCCAGCAGCTATCAAAGATACTATTGTCTATGAAAGCTATATTTCATATTTAGCATAAAATGAGACCTTTATATGTCCACAATTTTTTCATACATAATCTATCCCGGTTAAGATACTCAAAGATTTTATAACTATAAATTCAAGTGAAAATATAAAATCTCGGAAAAATCTGACGAGAAGATGGAAGTAATGCAATGCCTGCGGGGTACCCACAATGTTATCACGGGATTATTAAGTTCCTGGACATTGCCGAAGCCGCGCCACCTATTAGGCGTCGCTGTATTGATCGATAGTTAATTACACGAGTTTCCCGTGGAGATCATCCTCATCAGTATTCTACTCTGTTATTATGCATGAGCCGGCATCTGGAATTTTAACTGGCGTTTCCGGGCTTATTTATTGTTTTCGACCAGAAATAGCAGAAAAGTTTTTTTTTAGGTGGCCATATAGCGCGCATTGGTTGATTCAGATGTGTTTTTTGCCGAGGGATGCAGGGCGCTTGACGTAAAAAGCCTAGTGCATACACGTGTCTCCAAATTAACTGCACCTGAATCAAACTGGATGACCATGGCTGAGGACAAAGGCTGCTACTTACAATCCAATTCTATCACCTGCGTAGAAAAATGCATGAGCCTGATTTCCGGGGCCGGCCCAACTAGGGGATGGTTAGGCTAGGCTCGACATATTGGTTTAATAACGTGTACTATCAGTACAAAAAACAATAAATAAACCTACGCTCTAACACAATAAATAAAGGTTGTGCGAACCGTCCTAAATCTTTTCCCGTCTCTTGTCTATGCACAGTGGTTATCCCAATGCCTACGTAGATTCTGAACAGTTTCTTTCTCTCGCGATAAGAGCAAGATGGTGGCAAAAAAGATATTCTCCAATTGCCGTAAGGTTTCAACAACTTTTTACTTGGATTATATTTGCTTTGGTCACATTTTACCCCGTAAGACTAACAATCCCCGATATGCCCCATTATTGTCGACCTAAACGAGATTCTGGAAGATGCGAACTTGGGAACCTAAGGTTCACGAGTAGGTAGCTCGCGCTACAATCCGCTCTGGTTGTAATGCATGCTGCACATATGCTATTAAAGCTATTGCATCACTTTCCCGTAAGTAATGCCTCATCCCGATACTTGATGGAGATAGTTAAGTATCAAATTCCAATACGTGTCTATTCGCAAGACCAAGAAGTTTTGGTGTGCTTTAATACATTTGCAGCCAGTTTAAGAGGACGTCCCGTCTTAATCAATAATTTTCAGTGGCGCATTACTTTTTTTTAAAGTAAGTAATCATCTTGAAATTTTCAGAGTATACAGAGTACATATTTTTCGAAATTTGCCTGTATCTGAGATAAAAAATAATTACATTTGAGATGGTAACTAGGTGAGATTTTCTTATTAGAGAAGAAGTCCATTATAAACAAGAGTCTATTTTGTATGGACTGAAAATTTCAAGATGATGGCGTCAGTTGTACACGTGTAAAACATTACGAAAACATAATCGTCCATATTCGTCGAACAGGGGTGACAGTTGGGTTCTTTAGTCCGTTATGCACAATTCAAATCGTGTTTATGCATTACATCCTGCGAGTCTTTTCAGCGTATAAAAATAAATCTAAGTCCTTCCTTCTTACTTTATATTCTAACACAATATCCGTTGAGATATGCATCTGGATCATTCACTCATCTTTGGTGCATTCCCTCCGGCGAGTTAAGAGGTCAGAGTTACGCTCAAGTGCCCGGGGCGTGCTCGTGAGGGCATTTTGCCCAATAGGCTCGGCGAAAGTAGGGCGGGTATCCATATGTATTCTTTTTGCCTCCTGCGGTAAAAGATGCAATGGGAAATGATGGGATGATCCTGGCCCCGTTCGCGAAGCTGAAGTAAACTTTAACGTGCGGGCAGCCTCAAGATGGAATGCTCCCTTCGGGCAGCCAGGAAAACAAGACGCTTATAGAGCATCGACCTTGATTCATTGTCGTGCACTTCAAACTGATTTTTTTCGCGCAATGAAGTGAATCACGCGATCATTTTTTCTGATCGAGTGGGGGATGGCTCCAGCGATAGCCGGTGAATATGTTAGCTATGATCAATCATTTTCTGAACATACGGTCGATTTTACCGTCCTTTTTTTTTCCAGAATTTTCACTATTCCCAGTTTTTCAGCCTTCATTCATTTGAAGGTAAAAAGTACAATTTCATTCCTCTGGCTGAATATTAATACATACTACTTCTCGAACCACTTCAACAGGCTTGTGGCGGGGGGTATTACGACTAGTGGCGCAGCGAGGGGGGAGGTTTTGGGGGATAAACCACCCCCCATAGCTCAGAGAAATTATTAAGTTTAATTAATTTTACTTAATAGGATTAATATTACTTCCAGAACGGTGTAAATATTAATAAAATATCCTTCAGGAAGCAGCAAAACTCACCATTTACATTAAAATTTTTCTTGGCGAGGACCCCCGCACCTCTCGTTTACCCTGGCGCGTATTCCGTACCCCCTTCACCCCCTACACCCCCCAATTTTAGTTGCGCCTAAAACCCCACATACCCTTTATTCCTAGCTGCGCGCGCCCCTGGTTACGACACCAGCCGTTTACTAAAAAACATGCGTTGAGCTCTGCCTAGCAATTATTTAGTCCTTCATTGCCTGGGGGAAAAACGAGATCCTACACCTATCCTATGGTAAAATATCTCCCTTAGTTTGCCGTTTCTGTCGGATCTGGAAATATATTGAGATACTACTATGGTATTCTCTGTGCCGCCCTGAAACATATCTATTCTTAATTGCTCAAATAATCTACGCCTAGCGCGTAGCCTCCGGGACTCTGGCGGCTCCCAGCCTATCGTTTAAAATATTTGCAACGCTTATTGAAGGTTTTTTTTTCAATTGATGAGGAATCCCAAAGATTTACCGTGTTCTTAATTGAGATCATTGATAATAAGAGTGCTTCTGGCGTCTACACGGTACCCAAAAGGTAGAAAAAAATGCACCTCTGAAACCTTCTGCTCCAATATTACTATCGGAACTAAAAAAGAGAACAAATGAAGTACTTATTAATCAACTGTAATTAAAAACGTGACATCTCTTCGTGTTCGTGAATGTTCAATTTAATGGAAATGCCGTTTCCAATCGCAATGAACAACTCGTCCGAGTCGCAGAAGCGCATTCGGCATCCTCCATAAAGGCTGATTTACGGAAAAGAATAGCGAATAATTAAACGCTTAAAAGTAGCTTCACTGATCTAGGGCGTTTATAAAAAAATAAAGCGTACCACACGCCGTCCATCACTCTTCTGAGAGCTAACGGCAGACTACTGCACTGAACATATTACAATTGAGTTGAGTTTTCCCATAGCTGCCGTCATGCCTTTCCCGAAGATTATTTCGCCATTCTATTATCTACAGCTATTATAAATATGGAATTTTTCCACTTGAGATGGCTTCTTATTAATTATTATACTATCGTAATTTCTTAGCTATTAAATTACCGTGAAAAAGTTCGTGGAATTCTTCGTTTTCGGTTTGAGTCGACAAAAAAAAAAACGAAAATTCTGTGCAGCGCTTTATGTACGCCCATTGCAGTTTTTTTTTAGGAATCCCATTGATTTCCTTGGTATTTTATTGAGCTCATTGATAATATGAGTGCTTTTGGTGTCGCTGCACGCTGAAAAGGTGAGGACACATTTGAAACATCCAGCTTCATTATTATAATCGGATGAAATCAATGGCATATGAGTGCACTTAGTGGAATTGGGACATGATAAATTAAAAAGTAAACTTTTTAGTATTTCAAACAGTATTTATTTGAAAAACTCAACTGGTTTCGACCTTTTCCATAATTAGCAACTATAATGTCCTGATAAGGTCGACACCGGTTCAGTTTTTTAAAAATAAATACTGCGTGGAATACAACCAAGTTTACTTTTTAATCTATCACTATAATCGTAAATGGAAAACTTAACTGATGATTTAGTTATACACCCGTGAAAAAACATGACTAAGAAACTACGCGCTCAAAAAATCTCTCTTATTCAAAACCCCCCAAATTCCACTGTAATTTTCACTTTTATCCAACCATATTGCGCATTTATGAACGCTGCCAATAACCCAATGGCAGTGGAATCTTATGCTAAAGGCTCCTCGCTGTGGTAAATGTATCACTATTATTTCCTTAGAACCGACTGTAAAGGTACTAGTGGAAAGATCCAGATAATGAATAACAGACCTATGTTTGGGAGTGAGAGAACTCAGAATTCTGGCCCGTGGACAAGAATGAGAGTTGGAAGTGAGTGTAATGTACGGAGGGATGTTGAGGAGGATTCAAAGGTGAAGCTCAAGGGATACATGCGACTCTAGGAGAGGAAAATAAATGGTTGGGGGGTAATGGGCTTAGGTTGGAGGGAAACCAGGAGAGGGACGGACGCATGAGCACTCCTTAATGACACCAGAGGTTAATGGCAGCTGTTCGTCGTCGACGGAGACACCTTTCGCCGCGAAGCAGGCAGCTTTCAAGCGTTTGATTTTTTTCAATGAACGACATTGAAGAAAAAAAACAGAGAACATTAAGGGAATGTTAAGCGTTGGTGTATGGTGCGGAATTCTCCAATAATTAATGGAAATAGAAGCAGCTTTTTACAGAAATGGTATTGAAATTACATTCATCTCCCGTAAGGAAATGAAAAAGAAAGCAGAAGCAATTCATTGTTGATTCAGTATTCACTCATAAGGAAGAGATATAGGTAAATAAAGTTTCCTCATATCCTTATTCCTAATTATTGTTCCTTAGGTCTTTGCAGAGGCATTTTTAACAAGAAAGGAAGGCTAAATTTTATACGTAAAATACATTAACCAAGAACTAATTTGAAATAACCCCTCGGCGTGATTTTTCACTCAAGACTCGAATTGTTCGAGATCTTCTTGATAAAGCCGACTGGTCTATTAGAATGCGCATTGTAGGTGCGATCCATTAGCTGGAAACTCTGCCCTATTAACTTACCGTCAACTCCTTATGTGCTGCCGTAAATAAGTCCGTTGCATGTTATTGTGATTAGAGAGGGTAACCGACACCGAAGGTCATTGGTGCCATGAGGATAGAATAGGGAAGGAGGGATGGAGAGAAACCTGGCGTCGGCGTTAGCCTACTACTAACAAAAGGCGCCATAGAGGACTGCGACTTAAGCGAGCCGTTTCACTCCGTTTCGATCGGTTGTCTTTTGTTTTCTTTGCCAGCAATAAATTATTCGTTAGTAACCTGCGTTTTCATCCTGAAAATTTCATGACTATGAGGAGTAAAATCTTGCCAATATTAGCTTACATCTCAACTACAAAAAAATAAATCTGAGGAAGTACTGAAGTAAATTTTAAATAAATACTAAAAATTCATAAATGATAGCATATTTTTAGACGAATAAGTGTCGGACAAAAAGACCGGATCAAACGGGAGTGATGAGTCCTATAACGCACGGACCCCTTAATGTACTTGAAGTAACTGCTAAATGGTACCCACGCAGGGACTGAGTTTTCTTCTGGATAATTTAATTCCAGCCAAAAGATTTCCATTTAAATGAATTGTAAATTTAGGAAAATATATTATGTTTGCAACAATGGAGTGGATAAAATCAAATTCGTAAAATTTGCTCTTTAAGGTAATATCTCTAATTAGCGATACCTTGCCGAGTACTTCATCTTATTTTCATCTTAGAGTAAAATGTCCTTAAATTTGGGGTGTCATGAGGGTGCTTTAAGGGTTAGGGTAGTGGCTCGCTATTTCAGAAAAAAAATCATCGTTATATCGGTGTAAAGTTGAAAGGTTAGAATGTTTGACAAATAAAAACGTTTGTTTTGAAAGCACTGTGGTTAGTTTCGGCATACGATGATACCGAAGACTTTAAAAATACCCCGCAGAGCGTCCTA
Source organism: Ischnura elegans (assembly GCF_921293095.1). Taxonomy (NCBI): domain Eukaryota; kingdom Metazoa; phylum Arthropoda; class Insecta; order Odonata; family Coenagrionidae; genus Ischnura; species Ischnura elegans. The sequence continues at coordinate 135,571,061 of NC_060246.1, forward strand.
AAAGCCTATAATGTGACGAATTGCTGGAGCTGGACCAACACCTGGGCTGCTGATCGTATGCACCGAAAGCCTTGTGAACCTGCCAGAAGGAATAGAAAAAAAATTGAAGAGCCAGCAGCAGTAGATTTCGCGACATCTACTGTGGCAACATTTTTCAAAAATAAAGATGAAAAATGTGCAATGCCGTTTTTTCATCTTCACATGAAATATTTTATTTATTCAGTGAATTGAAATTTCTTCCATCAAGAAGTCATTATCATATTTTCATATATATGTACAGAAATTTCATAAAAAAGACTATAGAAAACTTTTTAGACAAGGATCATCACCAATGCAATGTGATGCATTTTTTTAATTCTTCATTAATCTCAGATATAAAATTGTTACATCTGAGATGGTAAAAGTTTCACATTTGGGGAGATGGACATTATTAAAGTGAGTCTATATTATACGGACTGAAACTTTCAAGATGATAGCGTTAATTTTACAGAAGAAATTAATGACTGAAACATACTTGTCGAGCAGAGGTTCGATCAGAAATATTGCTTAAGGAAGTGAGTGAGATATTCACCCATTTATATTATCCAATTCCATTCCTGTTATCGCTCATATCTTCAAGATATTCTCTCGTTTTTCTTTATTGGCTGTAAGTATTTTACATTGAATTGGATTTTTTCCACGTTTATTAACGCATTATCATAGTTTTCCATATCGACAAAATTGCATGACTTTTCCAGATTTTCGAGGTCAGTTGACACTGCAGCGAATGGAGCCCCCATAATGTAATTCCGCTGCTCGTGGATTGTCGGTCATGGCTGACCGACATGCTTCAATTCTCTCCACCACGCTTTAAACTTTTCCCAACCACGAGGTGAAATAACCAAAGTAATATATAATTTTATATTGAAACCTTTGCACAATACATTAGTTATGAAACACATATGTTGATATCGTTCACTCAGTGATTTAACAACGAGAATGGGGTTGATTAGATGGTCGAGGCTAGAGCTCATCCCTGACAAAGCAACAGGTATGTATCACTCGCTCAGAGTTACAAGGAGAGGGTTTACTTTCGCTGGTCCACTTCAGCATTTCCGTTAACAGGGCCAAGTCGCACCACGAGTATTTTTGTGTTTTTGTTGTGGAGTGTATGAAGGCCTCGCCCAGAAATTGAACCCAGGCAGTGGCGCCGACTCCATGGGGCCTGAGGGGGCCCGAGCCCCCCCAAAAATTCGTTACAGATGTGAGAAAAAAATGTCTAAGGCTTGCCGAATTACCCTATAGTGTCCAGATATCGAGATTCAAGTCATCAGGGTTCTCATGTTGATCATATGACTCTTCTAAAAACCTTAAAAAACTTAAAATTCACTACTTATAAAATTTACCGGGGCTAGGTCCCCGGTTTGGCCCCCCCCCCAATATTTTTTGTAAGTCGGCACCCCTGAACCCAGCATACTTCGATCAGTTGCACTGTGCTCTACCCACTAGGCTATCACGCTCCCCCATATTTGATGCAGCTACCACATACATGGTGGGTTGTTTAATAAACACTGTTTATGGACGAATCTGCTATACTCCAGGAGGTGGTATGAGAGACAATTTTAAGCATTTTTTTTGTCCATAAACATGTAGTCGCCACTCCTTAATTACTTGGTTATGGAAACGCAAACATTTTTGCATGCACTTTGCAGTTACCATGAAAAAGTTTTTTTTGTTATCCAGCCCTTTCGACATTTTGTTTAATGCTCTTGATTTGGAGAGAAATGTTATTACGATTATAATTGTCTGAAGCAATTAATCTTTGAGCCTAATTAAACGTGAGCTTTGAGCGAATATCAACAATACAATTGAGCAATCTCACCCATATTTAGATTAATTGTTTCAGGCTATTATTATTGTACATTTTCGTCCGACCATTATTATTCAATGTCCTTAAAAGATCAGAGTATGCATTTTTCAACCGTAAAGTAAGACTTAATACTTTTAACTCCAGATAAAGTACCTAAACTCACTACCTCCTTGATCCAGAAAAAAATATATAGAGAAGAATTTATAGTCATAACGTGTACGCCTTTTACGAGCAAGATTGTCCCATGAGGATGCGATGGTCTGCCGAGAAGGGTAGACCCCTTTTTAACCCTCTCAGTGCAATCCTTCTCCCTGGGGTACCAGCGAGAAATGCGGAGGGTATTTTCATAAAATGTAGTAACTAGGAAAAAAACAATACAAAGCTATTTTATTACATATCCACAAGCAGCTTTTTTAATTATTGAGGTGAAACAGGTTAATATTGACAAAATATTTTTACGTTTACTGGAGTAAAATATATCAACGCAGGGGCGAATCTAGGATTTCTTTCTGGGCACAAGGATACCTCGTAATACAAAATGAACGCAATGATAATGGGACCGTATTAAAAATCTTGCATCTTTTTTAAGGGTCTGGGGGGGCACGTGCCCCCGTGCCCCTCTATATCTGCCTATGTATCAATGTAATAATTTATAGCAAATTAAATAATGCACTACATAAAAGCCGATACATCGGCCCGCCGCGCCGCACTTTTCGCCCGAGCAGCAAAAGCCGATATATCGGCCCGCCGCATTAAAAGGGTTAAAAAAAGTTCGGGAACCTTTGCTCGAATTGACGATCTCAACGGTGGAAACTACGAAATGGCCGTCGGGAAGAGTTATAATTCGTGTGAGCCATCCGCATCGCTCGAGCCCACTTTCCTTTTCTTCCGCGAACTGCATCCACCTTCCTAGTATCATCCGCATTCCCCGTCTCCCTCCTTCCACCTTGGATACGCTGTCCCGCGGAAGTCTCTCCTCCCCTTCCCTCTCGTCCGAACCCGGCCCTTGATGCTCCCCCACTCCATCTCTCCTCCCACGCATCCTCTCCTCCATCCCTCTCTCAAATCGGCACCTTGTCATGGACACGTGCCGCACTCCACGAATGATAAAAAAAGAAACGATTCTAGACGCGTTTTCCCCATTTCACAAAAGGCTCTCTATTGCCGTCTCGACCTTCAGGCGCATCTTGGGGGTCATGTCCTAAAAATAGAGGTCCTTTTGTTTCCAACAAGAAATGGACCTCATCATCACAAGGCGTCAAATGTAAAGCGGCCGTCGTTTGGGCGGTATGGGACCCTTTGGATGATGAATGTTTGGAAGGATGTATTCCATTAAGCGACCCTTAAAAATGGAGCCCACACGAGATTTTAGACATGCATTACGAGACTCACTATAGGTTTCCGAGCGTGTGATAGTCGCATAATTCAAGAATAATAAAATGATGCTATGATAACGTGTAATCATCATGTTTGTATTCTCCTATCAGTCTGATACTTCCTTATTTTTACTCGGAAAAGCCTGTGATTCCTTTCAATCAATTATTAAGGTAACTAAGAGAGTTGCGTTTTCCCGAAGTTTGTCGGGAAATCCATAATGAATCATCACTGATAGTATGTGTCTACGTATAAATAAAAATAAACGAAAAATGAAGTTCGGCCTGAAAAACTCATAAACGTTATGGTATTTGAAATATCGGATTCTGACACCCTGTCATATTTAAGGGTACTACGTTGTCTATCTTCAGATGAGTAAATTTTTGGATTCCCCCTGGGGGTTCAAGGCCTTCGTTGTTCAATAATACTTCTCACTTCATTAAACGCGGATTTATTAATTTCTGGTCATTTAGAACTTGCAAAAACAGGTAAATGTCAAATTGATAAATTCCAGGACCACAAAATAATATAGATATTATACGAAATTATCTGAGAGGTTTACAATATTATTTAAAAATTTTCCTCTGCATCCGAGAAATTGTTCATCCGAAAAAGTATCATCTCTCGTTTGAATTACGAATGACCCCAAAAGCCCTTACCCTTGTAATAAGCCAGAATGGAACTTACACGGGCAAACGTAAAGTTGAAAATATCGCAGAGAAAGATCACACTCGAAAGATCACACACTTGGTTCAGAGTAATAAATTTTAGGTGTCTAGTTTTTTTTGGTCGTTATTCTGATGCTCATGAGTCTTTCATAGGCACGAGGCTAACGGCTGCTGCTGACATTATGATTGCTAAATCTGACCCGATAGAGTTTTCAAGAATGCTTTGCAAGAAAATGTTTCGGAAGTCGGAATAAATCCTTTAATTCAGTTCCTTTTTTAATCCAGCCATGAAAATTTCAGGACGACAATTCATGGTTTCTTTCAATATGAAACTAACTGTGAAGGTTAGATGATTGCATCTTCATGAGCAAATAGCTCAAGAGTAAATGAATGACGCGATTTTAATTAGTTAATAGTTGTTATTCTTATTTTTTCTTTAAATAAAATTAAATAAATCAAATTGGACTCTTGGGCTGAACCCTGAGCTATCATAGTTCTTACATTCATTCAACTCTAATTAAAATATTTTTATTCTCAAAACCTACAAATATCGCGGATTAATGTCATGACCGACAGAACTTTGTGAATGGTTGTGGATTATCGTGGAAATCGTGTGGATTATCGTGGGCTACACCCTGGGGTTTGAAAATTGCACACCTGTGGATTAGCTCAGGATTAGCTCTACCCTCGCATAAAAAACTAACTTTTCAGTTGACACGCTGAATTGATTGTATGAAACATACCCTCTATACTTTTTAGTCATTCAGCTCCGTCACATTGAATACACCAAATCAGTGGTTTACACTAGGTTCACGACATGTTGTTGACTTGCAATTTTAAATTTATGGGAATATTTTCAAAAGCCACAAAAATTTACCACGCGTAAATTAAAGTCCTATCCGTGAAGGAAATTTTCGATTAACCTGCTCGCAATAGAAAATTTATAAGCTCGTGAAATAATTTTCATCATTTGGAGAAATCGCCGTTGTTCGAGGTGCAATAATAAATAATTGCCTCCTTTCCCAAACGTCACGGCTCAGAGGATCCACCGTCAACAATTCTAGGGAGAATTGCTTCATCTATATGATTGTGGCTCGTTTTTGTGTGTACCTATGGTCCAAATAAAAGTGGATAAGCTTAATTAGGATGAACCCAAAAGAGAAATGCAACATTTCCCTGGTGCAACCAACAAGGGCGTACCCAGGATCTAAACCAGGGGCGGGCAAGCCTTGGTTGTTAAAGTTGTAACATTTTAGCATGGAAAAGATGACTGAAACCAACATTTTAAGAAAATTATAACAGCGCGTTATTGGTTTAAAAAATTATCTGCACGAAGAAAAAGTAATTTCAGTTATGTGTCATACACTTTAATCATTTTTCGGGGATTTAAAGAAATATTTTTCAAAACTTTCGCTTCAATTCAGTCCCGATTTTCCTTAAAGACTTTTGCGATATTTTATTCTAAAGGGGAGCAGCTGCCCCTTCCTGCGGTACGCCCATGGCAACCATTATTTAATTATTTTAGTCCCTTTTTTTAATTCAAATTCTCAAAATAGTCAATTGGACTGAAAGCTTCGATTCTCAGTGTCCTCTTTCCTTCTGACAGTGAGTGTATAATTAGTTTTGACACAAACGCTCCTTCAGGCACTCAAGTTAAAACGAATTTTAGTCTATTTTTCCGCAGATGAATTAATGCGCGTAACACCTTTCACCTTAGAAGGAGTTCGAATATTCATATTGATCATTCAATTAACATACCCATTCCTAACGATAGAATTTGAGGGTTGCATCAATCGGAGTTTTCTCACCGTATTTTTAAATATGATATTTATGTAAACCAAACAAGCATAAGTACATTTATTTAAAGCATGGAATAAATTTTGTGTTTTTATGATGCACAATTCTGGAAACATTGGGGATTCATTTGGCTATACGTGACTTTTTTACATGAACCAGTATTTATCTCACTACGATGGTGCGTTTCAGAAAGCTGTTCCGTTGATCCCAAAACTCACCCCAACAAGCCAGTTTACAAAGGTGCATAAAAATAGCGCATGTGTATCGATGTCGGTGAAAAGTGATGTTTGTGAGAAAGAGAAACTTTAATGTAAAAACTTTTACAAAGCTCAGAAACAATTGATCAGGATAATCATTTAAAATCAAGAAGTAGAAAAGTAAAAAAAAAATAATTTTCCATTTTTTATTATTTTTTATTTTTTTTATTGGTGTTTTATTATCATTCTGGTAGTTTTTTCTGGGATTTCATTTTTTTCAATTATCAGTTGGAATTGCAGAGAAAATTTATTTGATTTTCTATACCTTTTCAGTTTTAAAAAAAAATTCTTGTATACATTTATTTTTAATCAAAATAATGTCATTTTTGATAAATAATCTATAATTAGAGGAAAGCTAAGATATAGGACAGACTCATAACGGAGTTCTTTGCTTGAGATGGAACATATAATCTATGAGGAAAAATTCACGCCTCTAAAAGTGGCCAGCTGATGCACCCACTTCGAAATTCCCATGCGATCACTAGCTTTTACAGAATGCTGAAATTAATTAAAGTTTTTCCTCTCTTCCTGTGTTTCTATTGAGAGGCTGCAATTAGCGAAAATTTTCCGCAGGAAGTCCCCAAATCACCGCGTGCCACCTCCAACAATCTTGATCCAACTCGTTGAGTGCGAAAATAGATCCGAGTAAGAGGTGATGCAGTTTGCCAGATGGCAGAGTAGTCATGGTTTTTCCCTCAAAAATATGGAAAACGCAACGAGCATCGTATCCTGAAGCTCTGCTAATTGAGAATCAAAACTAAAATCGATATAACTTGATTTTCCACAGCAAAAAGAATATTCCCAGATTTTGAAATGCAAAAAATTTCCGAGCTCAATTGCTCTAATAATGAATGAATTAATGAGAAGAAATAAATATTTTTGGTAGACGATCGACATCTCATCAAAAATTCCCTAAGATGTACACAGTATTTCTTTGTAAAGTATGAGACCCTGCAAATACCTCCGCTCTTGCGCGGCTAAGATTTACTGTGCGTTGATACCTTCGTACGAATCTACCCCAAAAGGGTATAAAATAATTCTTTTCTAAGAAATATCACACGAAAACTTTTTTAATTAAATGCTATGATTAGCTAGATAATGGAGAGCATCCACCTCTGGCTAGGTTTAGGGTAAGATACGAGATCCTATGGTGGCTTTAGTAATAAAATAATATTCGCTCATGTTCTATAACATCACGTCAAGTTAGGATTTTGACTTAAAATTTTTCGATGGAGGAAACTTCGGCAGAAATCAAAATAGGGTGGTTTCCTTTTATTTTTGTATTGCCTAAATCAAAAGATTATTATTCCTGGAGTAAGCATTTCAGACTTTTAGATTTTTAAATGACGATATCTTTTTTTCTCGATTATATAAAAAGTGAAAAATTTCAAGCGCGCGAAAACGCGACGGCTAAGTATGAATGCCGGGAAAATCCCATGTGACGTCATTCTGGTTCCCGCTGCCGCAAACTGAGGTGACCTTGGGGCGAGGACATGTGCGCCGCCAGGCGCAAGCTTTTGATGCAGGTTGATACCAGGTAGCTGAGTACCCTGCTAGCAGGTAGCGCTTGGCTTAATTATGGATTATTAATCCCTTATCAAACGAAGGAAACTTTCCGACCATAGCCAATTTTAATAGGTGATTATTAAGACATGTTTCCCTGAACTCTGTGCCTCATGCATGCATTGATAATCTCAGACGATGTAAAACTCCTATCTACTCGTATAGAAACTAGGTCCCTGTGACGTCACGTGGAGTGGCATCGCATGCCCACGTGATAATAAATGAATTTGCGATCCTTTCTATAATAACATGAAAATAGCTTTTTCTCGGCGCACTTTCAATGCACAAAGGCCACGATTTCTACTTTTTTAACCTTCTAGACTTTTGACTTTTCAACCAAAACGAATATGTCCTAAAGCTGCAACCAAATTCGCTTTGTATTTGCAGTGAGTGGGCATGCATCGCTTTTTTCAAATGCTGTTAAAATTGACCATTGCCATTCGCCTAGGATTTTTTAAAACCAAATAATTTTTATGTTATGAATACACTAATGGTGGGTAACGAATCGCAATCAATACCTTTCGTTTTCTTTGATGAAGGAAACTACCCTATTAGATCTCATTAAGAAACTCATTAATGATGCAAACAAATTTACTCAGAAAGATCATACTTATATAATAGTAATAATATACATTTTTGACGAAAGGGTTCTTCTAGATGTTTTATAACCCTTAGGCAACAACCATGACTTCGGGCACAAGTGCTCACCATCAAAAGCGTGCTCTTAAAACCTTGAAAGTGAAGGTGGGAGGATATATAGGAAGAAAGTTCATTTCATCACATCAAAACTCACCACCGTGAGTCATTCATTGCGGTACTGACGTCAGGAATTTAGAGCCGACGTGGCTCTTAACGAGTCGATTTAATTACTGGTCCGTGGTGGGGCGATAACTCCTCACTCCTGGAAATCTCGAAAGCGTGGAAGAAATGAAAGAGATCAGGAAATGGAATCCGAGTTCCTGGCGGTGGATTGTGGCGAGGTGAAGGCTCTATTGGCTTGGCGTTGGGCAATGATATTTCGGGGAGAGTTTCGGAGAGAGGAAACAAACAGGGAGGTGAGGGTGTTGGTATGATAGGCAGTTTGGTCTACGATTAGTTTGGGGGTGAACGCATGTCGAAGTGGAGCACTAATTAATGGAATATATAATCATTGGATATAATCATGCTTGTGTGCGAGTAAGTGGTTTTGAGGGTAACATAGCTACTTCAGGGGAGTATAAAACACAGTCTTCAATTAGTTCAAAGAAGAATTGGCGGCTATCTGATGAACATTTGCGATCTCATCAATAATAACAACAAACTTGCTTTTTATCGGCGCACTTTTCATGTACAAAGGTCACGATTTCTACTTTTTAACATTTTAGACTTCAGACTTTTCAACCATAACGAATATGTCCTACGGCTGCAACCATGTTCGCTTTTTATTTGCAGTGCGTGGGCAAAACACTGTGGTATTCATTTCTCACGATGCATATCTAAAAACGGACCAAATTGAATAACCAGTACATTTTAGCTTGAAATCCGTTGTGAGAGAGATTGCTAACAAAGAGCTAGAAATGAAAAGGCATCGAGATTCACTACGTGCCTGTTTTTTCAGCCTCACTGATGCTCCAAAAAGCGAAGTGAAATGTGAAGAAGTGAGTGATAAAATACTGGCTAAGCTTAGGTGTAAATGTGTATATCTTATAGCCAAATACCATGCATCCAAAGGAGACCATATTCAGGTAATATTGCTGATGCTATAAACACTTCATAGTTAAACCACAATTGAAAAACTGATTTCATGTTTACACTCCCAGTATTGCATTGAAAATTAGAGCCAGAATTTTTCAATCAGAAAACTTGACAAAATTTGCAGCCTTAGGGGATAATTCAAAGATGTTTAATAATTATGTTACATTTGCTGTAATCTCAACTTTTTATCTCAACCATTTCGCAGGAGAAATCCTACTTCGAGAAAGAGAGAGAGAAAGACAATTGGACATGAAATAGACACGAAGAGAGTGCTTATACTGAAAGCGAATAATCGAGGGTAATTATTTTCCAACAATTGTAATAACGACGACAGACAACACCAAAGAAAAACGATTATGGCCGTTTATCTCGTAAAAATGTGTTGCGCGAAAATTCGGTTATATTCGTGAATGACTGAGCTCATACTACAGAGGCTTGAACCATTGATCTACATTTTTATAACGTCGCTCCCGTAGAAGAGTTTTCACGTACCGCGATACGCAATATTGTTACTAATAAGGCTGAGTCAGAGGGATCGTGGAGAGAAATTTTCGGCGTTAGAACGGTGCCGCGCACTAATGAGCTTGGCGCCCGAGTTTATTCACACTTTTTATTGGCAAGCTGTGGGCAAACACTGTTTAGGAAAAGCGCTTCAAATATTTCGCTCGAATCAGGTTATTTCTCCGAGAATTCAATCATAATTTTAACCTCTGCGCTATGAAAAAGGTAAAAATAATTCGATAGATCTATTTTCAATACTCGAGAATAATTTTGGTTTCTTTTCTCTAGGTTTTACAGTATGAAACAAACGAAGGATTCAATAACTTCTCTACTTATGTATGCTATAAAATGACTATAAATTTGTTATATTCATATCGGTATAACCATTTGCATTCGTAAAAATTACTCTACATAATATCCCGAAATGAAAATTTCCCGAATGATTAGGCTGAAATTTTTTTGTTTCCATTACGCTTTTATTTACTACTTAGAATCCTCCCTATTGACACATTATTTTTATATTTTGCCGTGCTCATCTTATTTTTGGAAATTTTTCCACGTATTTCCGATTATAATTTTAGTTAAAAATGCAAAAGAAAATCCAGTACTCTAAGTGATGCGTTCAGCAATTTAAGGTAAAGCCTCATAAGAGATGAATTATAGCATCTGAAATAATTAATTAAAAAACCTACCGCTCTACTCTAGCAAATTCTTTATGTCTTTGGCTCTCTTTATCTCTCTCAATCTCTCAAGTATGTTTTAAATAGAGCCTTCTACTTCCGCCAGTGATAAGTACTGAACGTTGGATAGGTGCAGACAATTACATTATCTGAAAATATTAAAAGGGAAGGTACTGAGCCCTGGGCTTCGCGGATATTATTTAAAAAAATTATTTCCTAGAAGCAATATCTATACATAAAAGTAAGTTTATTGCCACGATTTAGGATAAAGGTAATCTGCAAGAGAACCGTCAAGAAGAGAAGTATGCTTTTTGGAGGCTTCGCGTTTGGAGATTTTCAAACTAGCTCAGACGTATTTCTAGGATCAACAACCTTCTTCCGTGTGTTGAGCATTTTAGGAGCGATCTTGCGTCGTGCACATGGCATCAACTGCCAACTACCAACTCCCAATTGCCAGATTTAGTCTTAGTATGCACAATGTGTGCAAGTCTTTAGTGCAGTTTGCTAACCGGAAAAAAGTGAATGTTCTAGATTATTTAATTTACCTTGCTTTGGAAGATTAATCAACTCTTAAAAACGCATTATGAAGGCTATAGAAAATTTAGCATATCTATGAGTTCCTTCGACAATGTAGAATCAAGGTAAATGTTCTACTGCTTGTTAGCTTCGTTACAAAAATGGAGTTACTGCCGAAATTTGTAACCATTTATCGTGTAAGTGCATGCAATTGCTTACTCTTAATGCCATAAACAGAAACCCTCTCATTTACGCAAGTATAAAGTAAAATTTTGTTTATTTCAGCGGGTGCAATGCTGGGAAAATTTCATTCTTGCTTTTGTGCCAAATTATACCGTCGGGCCAGAATATTTTAATTTACTTTTCATTATCTACAGACTTAATCAGTGTTCGTCGCATTAAAAATTGAAAAGATTTACTCTTTTAAAATAAGTACATCCTTCATTTGAATTCGTACCCATTATTTTAACATTTTCTACCCATCATTTTAAAAGCAATTTCGTTTTTCAATTTTAGAGATTTTATTTGAATAATTATCAAGACGGGTGTTAAATGAACAGAGGAACCTTATTTCAAGAACTTTAGATATAATCGCATTGCTTAATGATAAAAAGCGTCGCTGTCCTTTTACGTTAGCAAATTATTATGACTGCGCAATTTCATCTCATTCCAATTGGTTGTTTTCCTTCCTCACAAAATAATGGATGCGTAGTAAAATGGCGGAGGTCGACGGACACTGTTTTCTCCCTTTGTTTTTGTTTACAACGTCGCTAAATGTTTCCGTCCGTTTTTTTTTCACTTCGTCGCGTCGGTCGAGACGGAGAAGAGGAGTCCCGCGCCTCCATTCACATTCCACTTCCGCCCGTAAATTACTCTGCGTTTTTTATCTCCGGCCCTTTTCACGTGGAGAGGCTGTGGCACATCACCAAGAGGGTGGCAAGTGCGTAAACGCAGCGCAGGGTTAAAATCCCGAGGTGGTGGCGAGGGAGGCTCACGAGTCCAGGAAGAGAGGGATGAAATATTGAAATGGGTTGAGTTTGTGCCGGGAGGGGAAAGAGGAGGAGAGGGGAAGAGAGGGGAGGCATGGTCTTGGAGGGAGGAGGTGGAGGGGGTGGGAGAGAGGGCGGTATACTTTGTGTCGCACTCAGAATGGCGTTCTAAGGGGCAGCAGATTTTTTTAACCGGCCATAGCTCAGAGCATGAAGGACCATGGCTCAGAGTAAGGGTAGGGTAGGAGTTCAGCCTTCTGCGCATGCAGCCAAGACTGGAAAAGAAAATCCTCTAATTCATCTAATTATCACCCCTCCCGCCGTGATTCCCACAAAAGACCCCTGATTGGCCGACTCCGTCCTCTGCGTTGCTTGAATCGATGTGCTAAGCTGGTGGGGATCGGTTTGGTGTGGTGGATAGAGTTTTGGCTTCTTACACCATGGTTTCGGGTTCAAATCCCTGCGGTGGCAGAGAATTTCTAAGACTGCCCGATCCTTGCTTGAGTGTTTTGTGGAGGACAATTCAAGTCCGTCCGTCGGATGGGACGTTAAGTCGTGGTCCCCTTGGCTCCTATCGTTAAGAGCCGGCTAATTCTCTCCACCCTTCCATCTATACCTTTCCTTCATGGTACAAATTACCTCGGCTCCCGGTCGCTTTCTCCAAATATCATACCTTGCTAAGTTGGTTTGTTTCGAGTGAAAACTGAATTTCCAATAGTAAATTTGACACTCGTGAAGAATAAGAAATATCAAGTTTTGAATATTTTAAATAGGTAAATAATATGAAGGCATGAGATCTTGCGCAAAAAAGCATTGCTTTCATTGCTCCGAGAAATTACTGCTAAAGTCACATTAAGCTCAATTAAATGTACACGATATATAGCTTTCTCCGAGTATGTTAGATTCATCAATATGGCGCATAAGTACTTTTGGAATATTAACGACGACCAGTGTTTACACAGGCACCATCTTACTTGAAGAATAAAATATGTTAAAAAGCAAAATGTTGTATACTTTTGGCGGCAAGTATAAGTGAATTGTTTTTTCGAACACATGGGGATCTAATTTTTTGCAGGCATTTTACTTTTTACCGTACAAAAATCGGCATTATTTCCAAGTCATGCACTTTCAATAGTAGCCTCGGCTTTCGGCCACTATACTGCGCATCTTCTCTGAATCTCCTTCTCTTGCTCATCTTGCCCTGTTTATGTTCGTTCTGAGGGGTAAAAGCGCCTGCGAGTTGCTACGCAGAATCTTCGTTGGAACCCCTCACCCCCTGACACCCCTTCAGTTTGCTCATTCGTATATCCTTCTCCTTTACTTCCTCCTCCTGGACAGTCATCTTCCTGTTATCTCTCCGAAGCGCATTACCCCGAATAAAATCGAAGAGCTTGAAAAGTAATATGCTACGTAGCAGCGAATATTTTTCCTTTACTTTTATTTATGAGCAAAGATTAAAATTAGGCATTTAAGGATAAAAAGCTGCAGTATAGGAATACTAAGGACGCACATCGTGCATCAAATGATTTCACTGACGATTTAGTCACGTTAACGACAATTCTTCTCTGGAAGAACTCAAAACATCTGTTCAAATGTTCCATACTTCTGATTCATATTCACGAACTCATCATCGCATGTTGTTTTGAAAAAAAGAAGAAGAAAACCAAACATTACGAAATATTTATTCAATGATTGAGGCAGAATTATCAGAATTGAACTCATATCAATGATTATCGGAAGTCTTCTTTTTCACAAAATAAATTCTGAAATAAAAAAATTCTCGTATTATACATCCTTACAAAAAATTAATAACTTAAAGTGACCCATAGCCAATGGTGAGCAACGGAAAGGGATGTTTAATGGCCAGTAGCTTTCTACTCGCATATTGAACCACATAAACTCAGCTCATCTAGAGGAGGCTCATAGGAGAAGTCGAGAAATCCCCCCCGATATTCCAACGAAATTAATAAGATGGCGATCATAAATGTAGTTTTCCAACCGAAGTTTTTCCTCCACCATATAAACATACAACGGTTATACTTTCTGTGCATGAGTTGAAAATATTTTATGTTAAAACCGGCGAACTACCTACCTGAGTGATAACTTTATAACGGAAGTCTCGAAATACCATTTGGTGTCGTGCGTTGCATATCCTCCAGGCGATGCGTCAAACTTGAATCCCGAGTCCCTTCGAAGAAACAACTCGACTCGTACTTCACGCACGCGCCCCTTCGTCGGGATTCCCTCCGCCCCACCTTCCCACCTCCTTCCTCCTCCTCTTCTCCTCCCAACGACTCTCTCGGTTTGTTCAACTCTGTCGTTGTATATTTTCCCGACCTCTTTGGCTCTCCAGTCGTGTTTTGTTTCGCCAACTGCTTGCTGTCGACGCAAATACGTTCTCCGATACCGAATTCATTCTCTCCAAATTGTAAATTCAAAATTCATCATCCATTCTCGCATGTTCGCTCATAGTTCTGTGTACTTCTCCTCTGGTATCCCATTGTAATCGGCTTTGAAAGATGAGGCTGTTCACGACGAGGCTACGGCGAGACGAGACGAAAGACGAGGCTACGACGCTGACCGCGAGTTGGTGGGCGCTGCCTCCCCAGTTACAGTCTTTTCCTTGCTCTCCTCCTAAGCATATACTCCTGCTTCTATCGGTATCATTTATGAGACCTGATGATTGATAGAAATAGACACATGAATTCATTCGTTGAATCAAAAATGCATTCAACTCTTGGGTACCCATCGCAGAGTTTTCCCGCTGAGCTGATCAGTTCTTACATTTATCAAGAGTATGCAGGAAGATCAAGATAGATGAAAAAGGTTCTCTACTCTAATGCGCATAATGGCATAGCTTATCATAAGAGTTGCGTGTAGTTGAAGCTCAGAAATTTTAAAATGCTTCAGCATCGATGCTTCTAGCGCACCGACATGATAACGCTGCTGGTCGATCATTCAGACGAAAAATAATTATGATGATAGAATAAAAGGAATCCGCAGCCTTTTACACCCACAACCGACACGTTTATAGACTATTTCTATTCTATTAGACTAGACTATGTCACGGGTAATTTAAAAATTCACCGGAGGAAAAGTCACTTCCGTCACTATCAACATTCAAATATGTTAAATCCGTATGGTGAAGTTCCTCTGCCCATCTTTATCACGTTACCAGGAATTTCTCATTACTCTTTTATTGTATCCATGTTGGTTGTTTTTTTTAGATATTTCTCAAAACTTGTCTATTGAATAGGGCATCCACCGTTTTTTCGATCAGTTTCTTTCGTATCAATATTTCTCTCCTAAAGTTTGCGAAATCTCCTCGCAGGCTCCGTCCACTTTACCCTCAGCATTCATTAACGAAAAAAATCCTTCGAAAACGCCTTTGGTGGATGAAAATGGCATATACTTAGGAAGATCCAATGCATTTACAAATATTTTTTGCTTGCCTGATTGTCAAAGTTATGTGTAAACAGATTTCAAACACATTTAGCAAAAAATAAAATAATTTTTATGAAAGCTGAGACTCCATGGATGACGATAAATTCCATAGAGATAAAAAAGGAGGTATATGAGGCTGAGTTCAAACTAATCAGCAACTAATTCAAAGGTTTTGAGTTTGAGCCTAGATTTGGTAGAATAATTTTCTATTTTTATATAACGACACGTGTAGAAAATTAGGGTGATTTGGCTTCTGAGAAACATAGGTTTTTCAACCAGAAATAACTCATCTGCGTCGCAGACGTATCCGGATTCCCAGAATCATTTTAACTTCTTACTAAAGAGTAAAAATCGTGGTGAACTAGAGGAAACTATTTAGAACGTTTAATTGAAATTTATAACGCTTTGATTATAAAATGTTGTTTAATTTCCTACATTGCTAATTGCCTTCAATCCATTATTAGTGTCTTCAACGTTAATAATACAAATTCTTAATTTTCCTTTCGGATTCATTCTACCCCGGGCTGCTTCAGTGAGCACATACGGATGAGTAACTTATCCGTTAATTAAAGAACTTATGACGCAAATGGTGAGACTTGTAAAAACACGGAAGTTATCAAAGATTTCAGGAAGAAATTAATTGATGGTGTTACATTTTGGGATACTTTATTTTCTTCCGACGAGCTTTTATTTCATGCTTGTTGAAATTTACACCATCATCATATTGGCCAAAGCACAACGTGAGAGGAGGAATCGCAAAAACTATCTCCAGATAAAATATTTTTCACCACGTTAACGTAATCATGCCATGGAAGTAAAATGATGACCCCAAGAAGTGTATGTGATGAAGGCGAAGGGCGTCAGGCATAGATTAATAATTTCGTTACTGACAACAACGGTGACAGCGTATAGAATCGTAACTCGCTATAAAAATGAATTCAAGAGTTGACATCACCATTTTAAAATGTGAGTGGTATTTTAGAAATACCAGTATGAATCATTTTAATGTATGAAAATTCCGTAATTTTATCTTTTATATACGCTTCTTTTTAATTCAAGTAACTATCAATCCATCGTTGATCTTGCAAGTTTTCCTCATTTAATTCATCACTGAAATAGTAGTACCATGCATTAAACTCCGACAGCCTTCAATAGGCATTCTTAAATGCCAATTGACAGAAACGCAGTTGAACCTCACTCTGGGCCTCCTTCTAACTGTGATAATTTCGTTACTGACGCCATTGGTCACAGCGTATGGAATCGCAACTCGTTCACAATAATGTATCATGAGTTTGTATCGCCATTTAAAAAAATAAGAATGCTACTTTAACCCATCTGAATCATTTTAATATTTGAAAATTCCACAATTTTATCTTTAATATCCGCTCCGTTTTACTTTAATCAATTCACCTATCAATTCGTTATAAATTTTAATTAATCGTTTTAAATGGATTCCACTACTGCACCGCGATTTTTAGTTTGTAGTGAGAGGTTATCATGATTCTGGGAATTCGGAAGTTTTTCCTGCGAGTTTTCCTCATTTAGTTCCTCACTGAAATGGTCATATGCACAAAATTCTGACAACCTTCAATAGGCATTTCTTAACAGAAGCGTAGTTGAACCTCATTCTGGTCCACCTTCTAACTGTGCGCATTCAGCAGTCGGGGTTTCGTATCCGACTGTTAACTGCGCACCTTCACCTCTCCAACCTTTCAGCGATCGTTTTGGAGAAGAGCATGTGGTGTATTACTGGACGAGTCATTAACTTCCGAGGCCATGTGCCCGTCACAACGATAGTTTCATCGCTTCTTCGGAAATAGAATCGTTGGGCTCTGCGCAACAAACGCTCGCGAAAAAACAGTATTCGTGGAAGGAAGTGGTTTGTTGCGGATTTTCAAAACATCACGCGCTCGAACATAGTCGATCTTTTCACTCAGTTTCTAAAAAGTTGGCAGAATGCAAGCAAAATTTCAGAAGAAAGTTCAATGTCAGTTATTTATTATAGTTAAAAGTAATCCAATTTGGTGTCAAATTAAGCGAAAACGTCTGTAATTTCCCACGCCTATACTATCGGTCGATACCTTTTTACAAGTAAGGTACATTACCTATAATTGTCATACTTGCATAATTAAAAAGTATTACCACTAAATTATGTAGTGTTAGGAAATTTCTGTATCCAATAAGGAAGTAACATAAGGGGAACATCAATTTACTGATCATATAAAAAATATTTTCAGTTTATGAAAACCTCGGGAATTTTCAAATAGTCCTCATAACCCCTTAGAAATTTAAAACAATTTAAATCGCTCGTACCTTGCTAATTTATGTATATGATAACTATACATTACCTATCATCTGCCTAATGACTCGCTAAAATCTCCGATTCTACGCTTGTAGTCATAAAGGCTGGGAGTTGAGGAAGGAACAGCTTATGTATTTCTTCTGTTGATTAGTCCACTAAAATGTAAGGGTTAGAAAATAAAGAATTATATTGAAATTTAACGATAAAAATTGATGAAGTCAAAAATGAAAATGGAATCCTTAGGTCGTTGCATTTTTATGATATCAATGAAAAGTTTTGTCAATGGGTGAAAATAAACACAATTGAGGATTAAGGCACTTAAGAGAGCTATAGATTGTTGGACTTTCTCTTCATTACACGAGTGAGAAGTATAATATATATCCGCTGACTACTCTTATCCTAAAATTTTATATTCTATCTTTGTATCTCTGTTTGCTTATTGAATTAATTTATCTGTATTTTACCACTATGACGATCATGCCTTCAGATGTGCATACTTAACGGCCATTAAGCATTTCAATGGTGAAGTAATTACATGGCGCCATTCTGTTGATGGGCCAGTGAGAAGACCGAAAAATCTTCTTTATTTTTGGTTCCCTTGTTGAGTGTGCAAAACTTAAACATTTTTATTTGTGATTTAAATAAATTTTTCTCGCTGAAATGTCTCCGTTTTTTATCGCCTTACCTTTTTCCCGTAGCGGAAATATAATTCACCAAGAGGCATGGCGGTTTAACGTTAAGATTTGAAGTGCAACCCTAGGGACACCAAAAGTTATTATTGTCGGCGTGTTCTCCGTGGAGAGAGAGAAGTTTATCTTCCCCTCCAGCCACCGTGCATCCTGTTTCTCCCCCCCTCAACGCTCACCCTATCCATCATCCTTCGGGGACCACTTTGAACGCGCTCCACACCCCATGCCTCGTCCCTTTCATGCCACACTTTCATCTTCAGACAGTTCCTCTCTTTTTTCTAATGATAAATATTGCATTCATCAGTAATATTTATCTTTTCCCTTTCAGTTACTCCAACTTCTAACCCCTTATCTGCGATAGATCAAGTTTACATCATGTAAAGCGTAAAAACAATTTTGGTTGGGTTCCAAAGTTCTCTGCCAGTGACTCGAGTTAGTAAAATTACGCGGAAAAATGGTTTATATTAATGCTAGCGTTCTACCTCACGATCCGCTAATGTATGGCTTTCTTGTGTATGTGCTTTAAGCGTTGAGAGTCGATAGGTCACCTCTGAATTATTAGTTCTAATAATAGTTACGACCGTTTTTACGGAGCCGCATCATATCCGCTCGACCGATCATTTTTTAATTCATAATTTTAAAAAATAACTACGCTTTATGTTGAAATTTTGAAGGTCCTTATGGCATTTTATAAATGGCCATAGGTAAATATATGGTCCTTATTGGCATTTTCCTTTATCTTAAGTATACCTAAGTATTCAACCCCATTATTTTTTCGGGGGTGACGGTGTTATATTTGAGGAACAAGTTGTTGGTAAGGGTTTGCTCTATATGCGCTGAAATAGATTTCAAAACATAGAATGATAGAGATTTTCATCACCTTATCCCAGATTTGAACCCGGAAATATTCTGTGCGTTTAACCTAGTGCAAAGACTGCTAAACCCTCCTAGTTCAGGAATGTGGGATATCCTCCCTCGATAGCTAGTTCTCCTTCTATCATCTCCTGCTGTTGCTCCTCTCTTGGCCAAATAATTAACCACGTTGGTATTTTCCCCTCGGCAAATGTTACTCCCTAAGTTACCCTTAATTAAGGCTGTTGAAATAATACCCTTGCCATCGCCATGATCTACGCTTTGTAACGTCAAGGTACAGCTCCAAATCTTAGGTCTAAAGGTGCTTGCATTAATATGTGATAAATTTATTACTGAAGAAAAATTTGACTACCCGAGAACGGGCGCGTCGCAGAAGCCGAAGATTGAAAATGGATTGTGTTTTTTTGTCGACTTCTTTTAAAGGCTATGTCATTTCTCAGATTCTTCAAAACATCCACAGCATTCAAAATCCATCTGACCTCTTTGGGGTCATACTACCTCAGCAACTTTTCCCACCAAATTATTTGGCCTAATTGAAAACTAAAGATTGACATCTGAGTTTTAATTGGTTTTAAGTGCGATCAAATCGGGAGATATTATTCTCAGACATTTCACTGAATTTTCCGCGTGAACTCCATTTTTATCTCACCGAGACTTCCAACTTTTCCTTCCTACTTGACGGGAAAGAGTGAAAATTGCTCGACGAGAACGGAGTTTCTTCCTTTGCACTTCGAGACGTCGAAACCTGATCATATTAGCGGAAATGATATTTCTCCCGATACCATTTCTCAGAAAGTTGTAACCCTCTCCATTTCTAAAAAATTTAAAGCCTTGCATCTCTGTATTTGCGTGGCAATACTTTTAATTGACTTTGCCCTATGCGTACCATCAAAAAAAATATTGCTTGCTCCGAAAGGTTTAATTCAAATGAACATCTAATCTGAATGTAGGTACCTACAAATACTGCAGAAGGCTGACGTTGGAAATTTATGAAAATAACGGAGTATGCGATGCCCCCAGTGGAATTTAGTTTCCCCGGGCTAATTTTGGCGATTAATAAGTAATAATGATGAGTGACCACACATTAATTTCAAAATCCGCATTAATTGGAACGTAGATCAGTCATTTTCTACATTCATCCTCACTTTCAACGCTGCACTATTTTAAGTACTTTTTAAATATTAGCTACTGAGAGGTCATTTTTGGTGGTGAAACCATTAATTTATGGATCCAATCAATATATTTTAAGAATATTACGCGAACTCATAGAGGATGAAATTGAAACAACAAATGAGAACTTAAAAAATTAACAAAACTGCTCATGATAAGGCACTGGAAGAGGACACGTGAAGAGCTGACCAGAATAAATCAAGAGCTTCCAGTCTTGGAGCTGGATTTATTGTGCTGTTCAAATATTGAATAATAAATGGAAAGGCAAATAAATTGGATGAATGAAAAAGATAATTATGAATTGTAGAGAAGTTCCGCAGAGAAAATGCTAGTGGATTGTATATTAAGCGCAAAACATTGCTGAAATTACAATACGTAAAGGCTCGAATGAATATTCCTCATTCTAATACACAAACCACCCTAACAACTTCGCAAGACAACTCACGCGTGGACTCGCAAGTAGGTGGAAGTAATCGTCTCGGCATTTCTCGAATTACCGAATTCTCTGCGGAAGTGACAGCTGTTTGATGAGCGAAAAGTTTCTCACATACTCATACATATTCCTCTGCACACATTTTCACTCTCCTTAGTTTCAAATGTATTTCTCGGACTCAAAATATATCCATTAGGGGGATAAACTCGTCACAAATTCTTCCTCCTATTATAACATGAAATTTTGGTGTTTTCGTATGTGTGCCATGAACGTGTTTATGTTTTCATGTGAGCATGAGGATCGCCAGTTCATACGAAGAGAGTGACGCTTGCCATTGCAGGCGTGAAGTCGTTAAGCTAAGTTGCTACGGTAGCTTATTCTTTGAAACAAACAATAGTCATTCGAACTCTTTCTCATCAGTATTTTCCCTTTGAAATGAGATGTGAAGCCATTATAATGAGGACAGGTGTCCTTTATTGCTTTCAAAAATATTTCCTCTGTGTCCTCTTAAGACTTTTCATTTTATACGGAAGTGAAAATAAAGGAAATCTACGATGAAATGCTATACGAAAGTCTTTTTTACGCGGAGAGAATGTGATATGAGATTCTTTGGCTACTAAAATACTCCCAGTCAGTTTTTGGCCATTTTTGTGGATAGCATCATCATTGGCTGCAAAATTCCTATTCTGAAGAATGACCATTTTCACACTAGCTCTGCTCAAGCTGCCCTTGAGAGTAAATGAGGGGGGCTCGCACACCTTACACCTTCCTTGCGAAATCATTTTATTGCATAAATGGAACTAATAATCAGATAAAATATGAAGCCATGTGTTTTTGTTGTTTCGACTTACTAAAATATGATAAATTAGCGTACTTTAATGGATCAATGTCTAGGGTCGCAAACATTATCGTGTCATGCGCTTTTCCCTTAAGAGCAATTATGTTGGCAAAGGTCTTTGCCATGGGTAGCGTACTCCCCTCTTCTTTTAATTTGTACCATTCCATTCCATGACGTCGTCGCGTCGGCGACACTCCAAACTTCGAGGCTATATTCTTTCGCAAGTTATTTGGCGACAGCTCATAATGAATTCCTAGACCTAAGTTTTAATATTGGAGAAATTATATGGGAAAAGTGGTTTTCAGTGCTGGCTGATAAAATTTCTCTTCTCACATAAGTATAAAAAATATCCTAAATTTGTGTCACATTACAATTTATATTTTGCTCTAAATTGTACGCATTTGCACAAATTTTGCCGATATTTTCCGAATCTTTCGATGAGACCCCGCCATACTTCATACATAACCCCTTTCCTTACAATTATGAAACAACGTTTGGCAGCACTTATTTGTATCGCCAATATTGGAATAATTTAGGGATTGGACCTATATTTTCCCCTCATCACCTCACGTCGGCAGCACTCCAAGCTTCGGGACTATATTCTTTCGTAAGTTATTTGGCGACAACACATAATGCCTAGACCTAAGTTTTAATATTGGAGAAATTATATGGGAAAATTGGATTTTAGAATTAACTGATTAAATTTCTCTTCTCACACAAGTATAAAAAATATCCAAATTTTGTGTCATATTACAAATTATATTTTTCTCTAAATTGTACGCATTTGTATATTCCAACAAATTTGGCCGATTTTTTCCGGTATGAAACGACGTTTGGCAGTACTTATTTGTCTATTTGTATCGCCAGCATTGGAATAATTTAGGGGTTG
The DNA here is from genome assembly GCF_921293095.1 of Ischnura elegans. Taxonomy (NCBI): domain Eukaryota; kingdom Metazoa; phylum Arthropoda; class Insecta; order Odonata; family Coenagrionidae; genus Ischnura; species Ischnura elegans. The sequence continues at coordinate 135,593,627 of NC_060246.1, forward strand.
GACCTATATTTTGCCCTTATCATCGTCACTCAAAAGAGATTAACGTCCTGCGAGATCATGATTTTTTTCATCTGCGCAAATTTCCAACCACAGTTTTTAATTCTGGCTCAGAATCAATAATATATATTTAATCTGCCAATATTAGCCCATAGCATAGGAAATCGATGCTTCATTTCATTCATTGGAGTCAATTCATCTCATTTATTATTTCGAATAGCTGTCCAATGTCTTTGAATGCATTAAATGCGAGAAGAGAGTTTTATTACGAAGCGAACGCGGAGCGAGGCTTCCTAAAGATATGATTAGCAGCATATGCCGATGTTATTTACACCGGACCAAATAGAATGCGAAGGTGATAGTGGGTAGAGTTTAGGACGGATCGAAAGTTTCCAGATGAAAATCCTAGGAGTATAAGTGTGCTGGAATCATTCGATAATAATTTCGGCCCGAAACCAATGACTCACCTAATAAGAAAGTAATGATGTCTCCAAATCTTTCCATACTGAGTCAATCGTGAAAGGTTCCACTTAAGCCATCCGATGAACACCGAGAACTTTAATCCATAACAACTTTGAGAGCTAAATAGGGGCGGTATGGGGTGGTTGGAGGCCTTCAGCTGGGGATCGTAATGGGGCCATCCCCCGGAAAATATTAGGAAATTGCATTCCCGGAAATGGATTTTGACGCTAATCTGGCTCTTAAAAACTATGTAAAAGTTATTTAAAATGGCAATTTCGCCGGAAAAAATAATGTAGAAAGTGAAATTTTCACAGCTTACAGAATTGAATAATACAAATCTAAAAAAATCTCAAAACTAAGCTTTTCGAATAACCCGTACAAAAAAGAAACAGGTTCTCTTTTATCTTCTGACTCCTTTATTTAATTCATTTTTATAATACCTTTTTACGCTAAGTATGTTGTATAATAAGGCAAATTAATGAAAACTTAGAATTTCTATAATTTAGAAAATACTTTGGTTCAAGTAATCTGATTCTTAATTCATTACACCTTTGGTATACGCTTCACGGTAGACGCGAACGTCGTGGGGACCCTATAAGCTCGGCGATCGCCGACCAGCCGACCTGGCCAGACCGCCCCTGGCGTTTAGTTTTTGAATTTTTGTATTTGTATGGGTAAACCACGAGAGCTTAACGCAAGTTGGTAGCTTTTTTCAAAATGAGGATCTGAGTTTCCATCGCATTTCTATTACTATCGAGATTGGTGTTGCTTACGAAGTCTCTAATTGAATAACCATCTATTAAACAGGTGCCCCTAAATTTGAATTTCTGTTCTAGCAGACTCTTCACTCTCTCTCTAAGAACATTAAAAAAATCGCGCATGATTTTGTATTATTGCATGCAAAATCCCATACATTTTACTCTTATGTTACGGTAACCGATGAACACCAAATATTGCTATTTGCTTCATAATATATTATCTTAATACAAACTCTACCGCCACTTTGTGACGTATGCAACTGTTTATGACCTATGGTTACACTGCAAAATGATATAAAAAATGAAAACACTTTTTGGTATCCCTCGGGTAATATTTTAGCGAATGATGTCCGTAACTGCTAATTTGATGCTATTTATTTAAAAAAAAAAGCACGAATGTTTTTTTATGCGGTCGATATAAAAATATTAATTATAAAAATTAGCAGATTTTCAAATTAGTTTTTACAATCTTTTTATTCAATTTTCCTCCTTTTTGTAATAATTGTCTCCTTATCTTCCAGTAAATGTTAACGAAAATGACACTAAAACTTTGCTTTTTCGAATTTCCCACTTACGGAACCACTCTCGACTCTTGTACTTCCGGGGGATCGGGTTGGTGTGTGGCTAGAGTGTTGGCTTCCCACCCGGTGGGCTCGGGCTCAAATCCCGGCAATGGCAGAGAATTTTCAGAGACTACCCGATCCCTGCTTGAATGTTGTGTGGAGGACACTTCAAGCGCAACACTCCGTCCGTCGGATGGGACGTTAAGCCGTGGTCCCCTTGGCGCCTTTCGTTAAGAGCAGGCTGACGCCGACGCCGGGTTTCTCTCCACCCTTCCTTCCTCACCCCTCCCTCATGGCGCAAATGACCTCAGCTGTCGGTCGCCTCCTCCAAAAACCATACCAACTCTTGTACTTCCCATAAATGATGGCTTGGATCAAATAATCGGTCTGCTTGCGTCCCGCGTCGCCCCTCCGAAGAGAATTAATAACTGGGCGAGTCGGACGCGCTAAGGGTTTAGCGATGATATTCTAGGGATGCCAGTCATGTGACCACGGAGCGGCAGATATATATATTCAAAGGGGGCGGGGGTGCATTCCAGTGGGGAATGGCAAGGGGGATGATCGCTTCGCGGCGTCGTTTGAATGGAGGAGGGAGATCTCAGCTCCCCACGCATGGGACAGTGGGACGGGTGGGTTGGGCGCGCCCTTGGCGATGCCTGACCCAATTTTTGTCCCCGCAAACCCCTCCCTCTCGACTGGCCCCTTTACGTAGTGGCCCATAGTCCAAGACGCTTCTTAAGTGGGCTTTAATTAGAAACCCCTTGCGTCTAAGTGCTTCCAAGTTCGCAGGTGAGATATTATGGCAGTGGGACGCGAGTGAAATTCCTGACTATTTATACGTACCGACACCCCCAAACTGCATTCGTTTGCACGCTGTCTTTTCTGTTTTAAATGGCTACTTGGCATAAACACAAGAATTGCGGGGGTAGTAATAAAAAGCAAGACCTTAATAATTTTAACCGCAATGAGTTTTAAATGTGTACGATGAGGTTTAATGCAAGATGGAGGATCTTTATCATCTGAGTTTTTTTTTCTGCTCATATTTTTTTTCGGAATACTTTCACTGAACATGACTTAGTGCCTGAGGTACTTTTCTTCTCGAGGTTTTTTTCTTCGATTAAATTAGGCGAATGGAGACGACTCATGAGCGTAAATTTGATGAGATGAAGTACATAACTCTCTCATAACAATCTTTCTTTCCCTGAAAACAACGCAAAATCGAAGTAATTACCTATTCACAATGCAAAATAATTTATCGGAAAGTACAAAAGTAGGCTCTCACGAATACTTTCCTGAACCTTGCGATGAAGAGTGTAGTTAAAAAAACATTCCTACCCGTGCATATATACGAAGTCCCGTCCTAATAGGGTGGAGCGAAAGGTGCCATTGAACAAGCTCCACCCCGATAAACTATTTTTTCCAATGCATTATGAAATTGCGGGTTCTTATAAAATTAAAAATATATTTATGATATGTATTATCATAGTGTTTTGGCTTTACTCTCGTGAAAATGAAAATGTTGCATTCGAAACTATCATGCAAATCTTAAAATTTTCGCTTTTAAAATGTAGTTATTTGACCCATGTCTAAACTCGCATAACCACTACAGCTAGATAAATTCTAATCTAATCTAATTATCATGCTTCATAATTATATTCCTACTGTTGAAAATGTTCCTTCAAACGTTATTGTCAGTTAGGACACCTCGTTTTCCCACCTTTCTTTATTTATATTATGCGCAGCGGTGCGCATCATATAAAAAGGTGGGAAAAAGGAAAAAAATCCGGAAAAAGTAGCCCGCGCTTATCATTATTACAGATATGACTATTTTCCAACTCTGAGGAATCACTTATTCATCAGAACGGCTGCCTCATTGTTAGGAGATTCCGCTACAAAACGACTAATTTGTCATTTTTACAATATTATTATTTGAATAGTAATAGATGATGATGAATTTTCCCCTGAGGTCGTCCCTATAATTAGCGGAAAAGCTGGCCATGAGCTCTTAAGAGGCATTTAAATCAATAAATAATTGATAAGCTAGCAGATCCCTGAATGCTAAAATACTCTCCGAGAAAAAGAGGCATTCCATTGCCCGTTATAAGTGGTTTCCCACATTTTCATTCTTGAAGGTTGGCCGACGTTATATTTACTGCAAGCTGACTTTATTTCGAAGATGCCACTCGCACAGAATTCCCCCTCCTCAGCCCCTTCCGAATCCCACTTGGCCTCGCCCGCATCCATTTTTCCCTCCTGCCCCTGGAAACTGTCGCCCTGTCTTTCGCCACTCCAACGGACGACGCAAGCGGTGGCGGTGGCCTTCTCCAGTTTAAAGTTTCATTCCTTTCGTCGCATTTCGAATCCGCGGAACACACTCCGACTCACGGAATTCCCCGCTCCCCGCCCCACTCCCAATCCTCCTCACCCTACCCCACCCTCTGGCCTCAACATTCCTCCTCTTGCATCTCCCTCGCTCCAGCTCCTCTGACGTCTATTTCCGGAGACAGCACTGCTGCACTTTTCATCCGTCAGCCATTTATTAATTCCTCTCTCTCTCTGCCACCTCGTCTTCTTTAGAGTGACTTTGAACTCCAAACGTATCAAGTTCTCCGCATCCCTCGAACCTCCTATATTCGTGCACAAACCTCTAAATCCCTGTCTCTCCGGATGAAGATTAAGCCATTTTAGCTTCTCCTTGAAATTAAAAATTTCCAAAAACTTAATAATATCTACTCTTGTCTTTCTTGCTGAGAAAAATGGCATGGTAAAATGCAAAATTAAAGTATGATTTTGAACACAAAGGTGCGGTGCCTGAGGTACAAGCCTGATTTCAGAGGGGATTTCATTAAATGATAGCTAGGAAAGAATCAAAGCGCAATGTAGAAGCCAAGCGCAGGACACATAACTCGAAAATACTTCAGTTATTTGCCGCTAGTGTAACATTATTACCATGATTAAAAAAATATTTCTCAACTTATTATGTTTATAGCATGAAAGTTAAATGAGGACATATAAATGTTGTTGGTTGTTGATGACTTATTGATGGATGTATTTTTGTTTTCTAGTGAAGTCCGTCTGCAATAAATTAATTAATCCGTAGTTTATTCGTTGATTAAAGTCTACATAAAATTGCGAAGCTACGGAGGTACTTGTATTCGAATAGAGGTTTGTGTAATTTTTAAAGGCTGCTTTAATTGAATCCAGAATGAAAACGACGATAATTTCGAGACGTGGCGATTACTGTATTTTTACTGTATTATATTAGTTACCGGGAGATGAGAAGGTAACTTTCTGTCTCCAAATGACCTATTCCAACTTATTGGGATTGATGTTCTCAGCGCGCTTACTTTTTTCAGAGTTGCTGTGTCTTATTTCCAGTGGATTAGTATTTTTGAATAAAAATACGAAAAAGGACACTTCGCTCCGTTGGTCAAATTCAGATGTCCTTTCCCCCACAAATAACGGTGCATTTTCCAGATGTTGGACTTGATGTTAAAAATCTGATTTTTATATCATGCGTCACAATGTAAAGACAGTAATTCATTTACTCGTCAAAATAAATAAAAATATGCATAAATTGGTCAAATATAAAATAAATAAAATGGACTATTTATATGAATTATTTTATCTAGGTCAGCCTTGAGGATTTGTTCCAATAATATTTATAAACGTCCTTCCGTCATAATTTCGAAGCCCAGAATTTGGTAATCAGTAGAAAAATCAGAAAGAACTAAAAATTACGGAAAACTGCGAGGAAAATTATCGAGATTAATTCAGTGGTCTAGAATAAGAAAATTTATAATGTCATAGTGTCTTTATCACTTTAAAAGGATCATTAAATCTATCATTGCCATCTCTCACCCACTACTTCAAATAAATGACCGAAACAGCTCATGAATAAGATAACATTATATTTCTGACAACAATCATGGATACAATGACAATAAACTTTCCATTGTAGAACCTTAGCGTTTTTTGATGGAGAACACCTTGAATCAAAGGAAAGAAGAGCATTATTGCCAGTGATACTTTCATTTTTCCACCTGGGTATACCTTCTATGATCATTGGAAAAATTAGTTGACACATATCGGCAAGTGACCCATCATTCTTCATTACCATTACATATTTTTTTCATCCGAAAAAGCGGAGAAAAATATTCGCTCGGATCAAAAATCAACAAAATTTCCTCGATTTGCTGTTTTTTTGTAAGCCCTCCCGAGGGAATTTCTTAAAATTATATTTCTCTTCGACATAAATAATGTACTGACTTGAATTCACTACCACAATGCGGCATTCCACCTTCTAGAAATTATTCCCCCTCACGATACTACTTCACTCACTTTTAGCTTTATTTTCACTATTTTTAACTTTCCACATATTATTCTTCCAAACCCAGTTCAGACGTGATTAATCTGAGTTGGACGTTGTTTAAGCGATCTACGGATAATTATTATTTTATGCTGTCATTGTAAGTTTTGAATTTGCGCTATTTGTCCTTCTTGAATGATCATTCGTAGTTTCAATAATACTTACTGAGTGAGATGGAGAAACATCCCTGGTGGCTGAGATGATGGCAATCCACTAAATAACGATCATAGTTATCATTTTGCCATCAGGAGCGAATGTATTCATTGTTATAATGAGATTTCATCAGTGTTTAATCGTATTTCAACACCGGCCACAGTGAGATTGGACCGTTTGATTAGAATGTATATCTGTCAAAATCTAAGGCAAAATACCTTGGGTGTAAATTGACTTTCTCTACTCACTGAATTGAATGCGACCGTTGGTCGACCACTGACTGTATATTTGAACGATCTCTAAATGTACGGGTGGAATTGCTAGTCTTTGGGGGGACCTTCCTTTCCTTTCGCCGTAAACCACAGATTTTTTTCCGAGCATGCTTGGAAGAATTTCAATGGCACGTAAAATTTAAGGGAAGACAGATTGCTCAGCTGTCATAACTTTTCGCCACTTTTAGCCCATGAATTTCAGTGCCGTCAAATGAAATCCCGCGTAAGATTTCGTGGAAGGAAAATGCTCCCCAATATTTGTCAACTGAAGTATTTGCAATCAGGCAATGGTGAATACGATAAATAATTTCATTTCTCTCCAAGTAGAAGCGTATTTCAAAACCGAAGGTTGTCGGCAGCCCTTGGCGGCAACAATTCAAACTCAGCCCTGAGACTCGTTTCTATAAATAGATACCTCGACTTGGGTAGGAAATCCACCTCGTGGAGATGCGCAGTTTTAGCGAGAATCCGAATGTTGATGAAACCGCGCTGCGTCGCGGGGAATACCCATCCAAGTTCGTACCCTTTTGGCCATTCATTTATAAACAGAGCACCAGGTGAGATAAATTCCTAGATCCCGATGAAAGAGATTTTGAGGAAGCCCTGGCAAACTATCAGAAGGAAAACAAAGACGAACAAATGCCTTCTGCCTTGCGGAATCTTTCCATCGTCTGCCGAACAGGGTTTGAGACATAGTTCTTCGCAAATCATGAGTTTCCGTCAGCAACCCAAGGTTTGTATGCACGATATTTTCTTCTGAGGCTCCTAGATGTGTACCCACGGAGGAGGGATGGTGCAAAACAATAGGCCCCTTCCCTACTTGAATTTCTACTACTTACTTGTCTCGGAAAATGCTGTCAACCTTGCAGACATATAACCGCTGCCTCAAACTGTAAAATAGTTGGCAAATAAAGCCAGCAATAATAAGCCTTTACAAATTCTGTACGTTATAATTAGGAAGTTTTCTTAACTTGCAGGTAAAATATGTATTCTTACATAAAACTGGATGCTGCGGGATATAATCACTCTAAATGCTGAATAAGCTTCACCGATTTCGAGATTTTTGAGTCCCGCCTCGATTTTATTCCGATTCTATCTCATTCTCTCGCCAAAATTTTCATGAAAATAAAATTTACTTCGTTCGCGTAACGCTATAATGCACTAGCAGACGCTTTTCTCACATTCTCCACTCCAAGGTCACTCTAACTTACGATAAGTTAAGTTATTTTGAACGACTTACGGGTATGTGGAGAAAGATATTTAATTAATTCAGGCCACGGATTAGGAAGTAAATTTGGACTATAAGAAGGAGGAATGCGGGAGAATTTTCCTCGCGGCTGCGTCTTTGGCTCTTGGGGTGAGTCGCCGCGAGGCTCTCGACCCCTTCCTTCCTCAAACCCTTCTAAATGCATCCCCACCCCCTTAGCCGCTCCTCATCTATTTCGGGGATGGCAACGTGGAGCGTTTTAAGACGACCACGACGACTGCGGAAGGGCGAAGCGGGGAAGAAACACCCCAGCGTCACTCATTTGTTTTTGGGAAATACATTTCTTCAACCACTCCCGTATTTCCTTAGACGCAAGGCAGCCTCACCCTCTTAGCAACGCGTATTATATTCTTCCGGGGGACTGAATACTCACTTCCGATAGCTGAAGGGTGGAGAAGGAAGGATAGAGCCATTTTATTATTGCTTCATTGCAATTCGGATTCCCATTTTTCGCGATTCCTTCCGGAGAGCACTGTCGTAATATATGCTCCCGCAGTTGCAGCGGCCAATATCTACGTCGTCTTTTGAGAAAATATCACGAATGGCTTTTTCCAATTTACGAAAGCGATGAGCAAAAATAAATTATAATACATAATGATTAAAAATCACGCCATAAATCAAAACTACGCGTATTTATGGCTGTCAAAAACTGTAAATTTGCAAATGCAGTACTAACAATACTAGTACTAGTTTCCCGAGAGTAGTTAGGGTAATTTTTCATTTGGATTCATCATATTAAAGCCTATTAGATATGGGCAATTGAGTGTTCAGTACATCCTCATGACTAGGATTTGTTATTAACACAGATTACAGCAAAGTCATGCGTGAAAATCGATCAGTATCGGATTTGAGACCTGTAGCAGGCGCATTTCAGAAAGAATCAAAAATATTTTCCTCATATGAGTCAATCTAAACATTTATAAGGGATTCTCTTCTCTTTAAGTACCTAATATAAATCAATATTTAATCCGTTTTTTCATGGTCCTCCAAAGGCATTTAGGATTTTTAAATTTAAATTTTGATTTACTTTCAATGCAAATTCTCTCGTCAATTTGGAGTCTTAATTACAGCTGAATTTCTAGCAGCAAGAAAACCTTCACGATGGCTAAATTAAGCAATTTTGTGCACGCACTGGTTGGACACGGCTGATGTTGGCGGATGCGAAACAGGCGGGTCGGAAGATATACAAGTTTAGGAACGGTGTAGAAGTTCGGAGGGTGTGAGCCACTGATTGTCAGGTGATTATAAGGCCAGTGTTATAGCATTCAAGTAATTTCTAATAATTCTACAGAATTTTTTGGAGGCTTCCGCGGTGATTAAATTGATGAATGGTTGTCAGGTTAATTCCGCGTTAAAAATGAGTCGGCGCAGAATTAACGCGGAGATTAATCAAGAACTCTACAGAATAATTGAAACAAATTAATTAATGTCGCATCATCCACTTTGCAGTTTTATAGTAGGAGAAGAGTCATTTCAACTGAGAATTTTCACTGACGTCAAAAAATCTTTAATAACAAAAAATGCAAGAAAGGAAGAATACATATATATGGCTAAAAATGACTAAGCCGGCGATTGCACTGTGTGTACTCATGCCACGATGCTGAGAACCAATGGTTGAGCGTTTATATGCATCAATACTAAGGACAAGGTAATAATTTACACTTAAATATAAAATAAATATAAACTAGGACGAAAAAATTGCTTGTAAATTGGGCTACAAACAATGACCTGGGTGTTTTCATTAATACTTTTTTTTAACAAGATACCAACCACTGCTGTAAATTTTAGGGATATCCCTCACGCTTGTCTATAATCTATTAGCACACGCATTTCCTAGAACGTATTGAAGGGATTGATCGATAAAAGGGTTTAAACGATATCAAATTCCCATTTAAAAATAAAATCGCATGATTTTTAAGTTTTCTTTTTCTCTCCGGAAACCATGATATCATCATGCCATTCATCTTTTACATCTCATTTTCCTTCACAGTAACACCGCCTGCCACGGACCCAAAGGCTACGTCAATACGAAAGTGGGCTGTGCCACGACCACCGAGAGACTGTCTCTGTGGCTGTGCGCAGTGTCCCAAGTATGGAATTAATACTTATTCCTCGCAGTCTCCGCGATGGCCTAAGGCCCCTATTAGCCGAGGCAACCAGACGCGCCACCGGTGGAACTGGTCAGTCGTGGGGCATAGAATCAAATGAGTCCTATTAGCCGAGGCAACCAGACGCGCCACCAGACTTTCCAGTCGCCTGAGCCCTGCAACCGCGCCTTCCACCTTGGGTTGCTCAGGCCCCTATTAGCCGAGGCAACCAGGCGCGCCACCAGACGCGCCACCGGTTGCGCGTCTGGTTGCCTCGGCTAATAGGGGCCTAAGGCATTACGAAGTGGATGATCGTTGGAGTGGGAAAATCTGCTAAGGAAAATAAGACGGTGAAATATTTCAATTTTCATCTTAATTTTCTTGGGCTTCGGTAAAACCCTGTAATAAATGTAAACGAACGAAATTTTTAGCCTTATGTATTTATTGTACAGATTTCTAATCATTAAATTATTCTGCAGAATAAGGTAAGTTTCCATGGAGTACCCCAAAAGTATTCTTTATTCTGTAGAATTCTTTAGTAATAATAGTTTTCTAAGTCGGGATATCATACAAAATAGGCCTAAGATAGGTTTGACGCAGCTCTCCATTCAATTCTCCCGTCAGTTAATCTTTTCACACAATAGTGGGTATATCTTTTCCTCTCTTCATCTAAAATTTTCTGTATGTCCATAGCCCTAACATTCTATCACAGTCTGTGCTAAGATACAAACTTTTCTATCTTTTTAATAGTATCTTTTGAAATTTTCACGGTTTCGATGTTAAAATAATTCCCTTTCCGTTGATCAAGGACGACTACCTCGAATCAAGAATCTTAACGCCGCGAGTACAGCCTTATTCACACCAAATTCCTACTGGAATGACTTAAACATAGATACTTTTTCTTTTTCATCGCATCTCGCATGTCTTCCCCTCTGTCCGTCTTTCTTGTTATGTACTCACCATCCAGTCTAAAGGCCGTTTTACACGGTACACGGAATTGCGCAGGTTAGAGCTGCATTAATTTCTAAAATGGCGTGGAATTGCGCGAATGCATGAACGAAATTAGAACAGGGGCTATTTTGCCGTCTCGCGTCCACGCATTCTCGCATGTGTTCTAGCAATTCACCGCTTTACACGACGCAACTTTGATTGCGCCTTCGCACGTACGTCAGATTGCGCAATTCCGTGTACCGTGTAAAACGGCCTTAACACCTCTAGCGTCTCCAGCCTTTTCCCAGTCTTTACCCAAGCAAACCCCAAGCTGGAGTAGTTTTTCTTACATTAGGTCGCCTATTTTATGCACGTCAAGGCTGTGATACATACAGATGAAAAATAATATAAATGAAACTGCTGTGCTCTTTAATTATTTCATGTCTTCTGCCTCAGCACATTCGCACGTGACATCCTTTCCTTATATCCTGGTCTTCAGTGCGCCCTTTGACTTCCGTTGATGTTTCAATATACATAAAAGAGAAACTGATCTAACACCTTCGATAGAGATTTAAAGAAGAGGATACCTATTTAATGCACGTATCCATAAATTTGCTTCGTGGGGGTGTTGATATGGTATACGGGTTGTCTACACTGGTAATGTGCTTTCAATTTGAAATCAGAAGAACATATTAATTAAGCTAAAACTTTTGTTCGCATGATGATAAAATTGACATGTATTTCAGGGTTTTAACGAAACGGCCGCAGTTTTAACGGCTAGTCTCCATATGCGTCTGTTCCCGGAGTTCGCAAATTATCGATATATATTTACTCAAGTGATTCGATGGCAGGAATTATGAAACATACACGGAGGGAAAAAATTAAATGGCAGAGGATAGGTACCACTGAGGAAGGGACCTCTTTAGCGGATGTATCACGGGCAGTCGCCATAAATAAAATTTTGGGGCGGGGGGAATGACGCCGCCAAGCCTCCCCCCTGGCTTGAGTGGATTGGGGTATTTTAATAATTTGAACTTTGACTCTTTCGCCGAAACTCCGCCGACTTCAGTGAGTTCTTATTGAGAACTTTGCTGTCACGCAACCAATTTACCGCAATAGCATTTTTGGTGATCCAAAGTGCGCACAATATGAAGAAAGGACACGAACTTTCCAAGCAAATAAAGGAGTTATCCAAAAGCTTTCTCTTAAAGAGGAAGTTTTCCGTTAAATAACGCATGAAAGCGAAAAACAAGGGTACGAGCGGCCTACTGGGCAGAGCGTTTGACTCTTAACGGAAGTGTTCTAAGTTCGATTGAAGTGAAGGATTTGGATAGTTCCGGGTAACGACCGGGTAACGCCGCGGAGGGGTCCAGCGATAGAGCTGGCCCCCACTCTGAAATTCACTGGTTCATACGCCTGATTGTAAGGCTTAGTAAGTGGCGGTTAACTTTACCCTCACATACTTTGAAACAACTAATGCCCTTGTCCTTTCCCCATCCCTGGAAGGAGTTGAGGTAGGCCGGAGGAGAATGGATTGTTAGTCGATAAAAAGACATGACGAAGAAACTGAAAGCATTCGAGGAGGCACTACAACTTAAAACAGACGAAAAAGTGTGACTGAAAATGTGTCACAAGAGTCCGGCAGAATGTTTTGATACAGGTGAGAAAAAAAAGTTTTTTGCCAAGAACCTTTGCTTAAGCCAGCATTTTTTGAAGTGTCAGTAAATCTTAGGAATTAAAAGTAGGTAGATGCTATTAGTAGCTATCGCTTGGGTATGCACTAGAAATGGCTAGTACCCAGCATTTTCCACAGAGAAAGTCTTGCTGGATGGGAATCAAGACTCTGAAGCATGGATTCCCAAGACCCTTAAGGATTACATCCTCGCCAGAAATTTTTTAGACAGCAAGGAGAATGAGAAAAATAAAGGAGGGGAAAATGAGAAAAATAGTTTTTAACCCAATGGGAAAGCAGTACAAAACTGACAAATTTCTCTCCAGTAACACCGAATCCTCTTCTCTTCATTTTCTTATTAAGATACAAATACACGTGTGCAGCTGTTTCTTTGGATCTCATTCCTCCGTTGGACAAAAATAAAATAATAGGATTTAGCAAACATACCACCCAGTTGGCAGTGCCAATGGCGATTTATGGGAGTGGCATGTCCCAGTGTGACACCAGTCTAGTGATTACTACTGCTTTACCAGCCATCAGGACCGGCAGTATTTACAGCGATTAGAAGAAAGCAAAGCAAGATGGAGGAGGCTTCTAATGCTATGCAGAGTTGAGTGGAGGGAAAAGATGCAAGAACAAGAAGATGAAATAAATCACAGAAAATACTTTAGGTAAAACAACTTTATATGAATCCATAAAATATCTCATCACAAATCTTATATCATTGACATCTATATATATAAAAATGAACACTTCGATCTTGAAATTAAACTTTAGTTTCCAAATTTTTCAAATAATGATGAGAATCTTGTTATCCAGTTGACTTGATTCTGAATCTTATGAAGATAAGGAGACATATTAGCACATAAGAGGTTTGCCACCACTTATGGTCCAGTTAATGAAAAACAAGCAATTAATAAAATTTCACCATCAAAAAAGTAATTTCAAACATCTATTTAGAGTTTAAAAATCCAAACCAAAATAAAAATGAGTCAGTTAGAATACCTTCATATTTTTATAAACTATTACAATTGCACATAAAACTTTTTGTGCTCTTACCTTAGTAACAAAATAAATACTATACAAAATTCACATAGCATATAATATATCTTTGTACTCTGTAAAAGTGCATTTATTTAGCTTAATGCACTTGGTCTCATTTCAACACACTAACATTTTAAGTTAAAAAAAACAACTTGTGAACAACAAGCAACCAGCACAGTCTCCAAATCCTCAAGCCCCACACAATAAGCACAAAGCACCAATTGTGTCCACCAACTATTACTCCATGAAATAGTGCAAGGATTTTTTTCCATTCCCATTTACCTAAAGCCTTCACCTTTTATCCAACTACCAAACTTTGGTAATGAAAAGATAGAATGTTAATGAGAATATCCACAACTATAAATACATCTGAGAGGGCTTGTTTCTTTTGGAAAATTTATGAGGAACACTCATGGACTGAGGAAATGAAAATAAAAATGAATTACTTTTGTGGTAAATATGTTTAAGTAAAATTTAAAGGGTATAAAAAACCCATTCATGAGAATATTAAAAAAATTAAAACCAACCATGCACTAACAGGTAATTCAGGTAAAAAAAATCAGAGGTGCAAGTGCATAAAATCCACCAATTTCCTTGATAGATCAGCTGAAGTGTAGATGGTAGTGTAAAAAATTATATCTTTTGCTGCAGAGAGCTCAGAATTGGGATGAACAACATGCATGATTTTATTTGTACATCCCAAGGCAAGGAGAAATGGTTTCCTTAGTATCTGCCGACAGACAAATAACCATCTCTTCCTAATCTGTATCCTGTACTTTCAATCAATGGTGAAAGCACAGGTTTAGTTTCAGTTCAATACAAGAGGAGTCTTCAGTATAAACAAAGTCAAGGAGCACTTTTCTGCCAAATGCACTTCATGGAAATCTGGATAAAAGAACAGTCCATCTATTGATTTTGCTAAGCCTCATTAGCAAAAAATTACATCGCAAGTGAATTTTAGGACCTAAACAAAGATTTCTTCTGCATTGAGGCATAAGAAAATACTGCCACAGATTTACTTTTTCTTCATATCAAGGATATGGCCAACACTTTCAGGTTTTATTCCTGCTACTGGATTCTGTAGCCAATCTAGAATGAAGAGAACAAGAGTCAACTTAATATGAAAATTTACCAGAAGAAGATATACTGTATAAAAAAAATGTCGATGCACAATTTATGATTCACTCTATATATGCCATGAAACACCCGTGATCATTAACATATTATAAATAAAAAATCATTACAACCACGGAAATAATACCCACAAAAAGTAACAATTCAAAAGGGATGTGAGCATTCAAACATTTTTCATGTGAATTTTATTTCAACCTCTGCTTTCCAATTTTTAAAGGCAATTTTTGCATTCTAACTGACAAGGGGAGACCACGAACCTTGCTCCTCCTTTTTCAATGCTGTATTTTTTATGGCCTTTGGAATGGTGAACACATCCCTGAACTAGTAGTGATTCCGTTGAATGGGGCTTAGTTTGGCTGTAATTAATTAATTTTCATGCTGTACTTTTCACAAGCCGCGTATAGTTTCATAATATCGCACCTCTCAGAAAACGGGTCAGGTGGGGTAGTGGTAGCGTTTAAGTGTAGCTACCACCTGGGGGACCAGAGTTCGGGGCTTGGTGCTGGCTATATATTTTGTTGTCTTCATTGTGATTATATGGTGTCAAATAATAAATATAACTTTGAATATGTCAATATTAGGGTTCATTCTTGCTTTTTCCAAGGCTAGAGTTAACGCAAGAGAATGGAGTAACCTTAACAAAGCACATGAAGTAATTGCACTAAAACTCACAAAAATAGTTTCGTAATCAATTTCACACAGCACGATGTATTATTTGCAATTTACAGTAAGATGTGGTTTGGTGGTTTTAGAACTCACCATCAGAATGAATTTGCTGCTAAATTCAAACATGATGAAAACTGTACCTGGCAGAGTTTTTGATGACATGCAGAAGGAAGAATTGGAGCTGGCAATAGAATCGTATGCAAAGTGGATGACAAAGGAGGTAGAGTTGGAATTCATCCAGCATCAAAATACATGATAAGGAGTGACATACTCCAGATGAAAGAGAGCATCCTAAATTCACTTTGACTTACTCCATCAACAGAAGAAAGCTTGAAGTGTGAATGAGAGTTCAATCATGTAACTAACCCCTAACTGTGACCTCTATAAGAGCAGTAAGAGCCACACAAAACAACGGTGTATAACAATCTTTATCTTTTTTTATAAGTGATCATTTGAAATAGATTTCTACCAGAAGAAATGTCATTCTCTTGACAATATGTCATCACCAGCAGAACATGGAACAGATGCAATGTAATGCTTTACATAATGGGAATCAATCAAAGCCTCAGCTGCTAGCATGAACAGTAATAACACTAGAAATTCCCAGATTGATAGGTGTGATCCTTTTTTAATTTGCCTTTAATTCTTTTTAAAAAACATGGAAGGTAGTGCCATTTGCTCTTAAGACTTTTTAACATGTGTATTTAGGTAAATAAATATTTTGGCAAGCACTAAAATCAATTGATACCAAAACGCTGTCAAATAGTGGGCACATGAGACAAATGAGATTCTTTTGTGACAGGTCCTCACACACTCCTACATTCTGCTCACACCGAGTTACTTTGCAGAGTCGCAAATGTCTTGGAGATGAGGGTAAAACAAAGGCGGTGGATGGGAGCACCTGCCCCCTAGACACTTAAAAATAGACAAGATTTTTAATACGGCTATCATTACATTAATTTTATTTTGTGTATTACGGAGCCTCAACCATTTAATTTAATATTAATAACTTTCACATCAAAATAACGAGAATATTTTCCAGAGTAATTGTTGTATTTTGTTTTTATTCTTAAATATGAGAAGACCTGTCAGACCCATGTGTCCCTCCCCAGAAATAAATCCTGGATCTGCCCTTGGGTAAAAAGGAGGGGGGAGGAGGTCCAAGGGTATATGGAGGGCAAAATGGAGGGGTACTAGATAAATGGATAGAAGTGACAAGGGAGGAGGTATATAAGATAAAGCAAAGACCTCACAGCAAACTATTGACATGGAATGAGTAGCTAAGTAGTTTTTCAGTTTGAAAACAATTGATTCATTCCTCTTACAAATTATTATTAGGGAACAAAATTTGAGATACTCAATTTACGGTTTACTAAGGCTTATATTCCACCTCCCTACGAAACTAAGTACTAAAGGTGCACGGAGGAGATTAGCACAGAGGCATTCTACAATAAGAGTGAGCCTTGGTCAAAAGGAAGGACATGCTGAGGGGGTGCTGAAACTCCTTAAATGTGCCTACCATGGCTCTTTGCTCCTTTTGCAGAGATGCATGCCATTGCTGACCAGCTCGAACATGGCCCATTACAAGACACACCTTACACACAAGATCAGCTCCTTGCACTCTAGCGTGCAGGACTTAACCAAGCTCTAATATTAAAGAGGTCACACCAAAACATTTCCAGAGTTACAAGGACAAATTCAAACATTCCAAGTTATCTTTAAAAAAAATCTCTGGATTACTCCAGGCTACTGGATAGTATGACATATAAAGTTGAGTCCTTAATTCAATTAAAATATTTACTCATGCTATGATTTATGTCATTACCTGTCATTTGGAAGATTTAATTTGATAGAGTTGATGACTCCTGGCTCTGAAGATACCTCCAAGACTCCCTGGGATGCCTGTAAAATGAAAATCATTCTATAACTCCATCCAATTGCAATATTCTTTAATTTTACTCTGGAAAATAATATTCATTCTTACACTAATACATAATTATGACATCATTAATAAATTTTTGCATCTAGTATTTTTTATTCTTCTAATCATGGGCCAGCAACTGAAGGCCCCTAAAAACAGAAACCAAATGATTTAATATAGCTCCTAAAACTGATGTCCGAAGGTTATTTAAACCTGATAAGCTCGTATGGTCAATTCTGATTCCCCAGCATGTTCAGAAAAATATTTTTTCCCATTTCCTATTGCACACCTGCCAAAATTTCAAATTTTTGGTTTCTTTTTCTTTTATCAAAAACAAACGAAAGAAATTTCCCCCTCAACCTGAATTTATTAAATTCATGCACCAGTGACGAGATGAGGGAATGAGCGCTACCCTCATCAATCAAAAATAATCAATGGCTTGAATCAGTGAGTAAATGATAAAATTTTCAGTGAGCTACAATAAATAAACAAACCTATGGTCATCAGACTCTTAGGCTTTCTTCATACTTCTTGGGATTGATAAGGAATGAAAAATTAGCCACATACCCTCTCTGTACCCTTCAAAATTAAGAATCTACGTACAGTAGACTCTTGTTATTACTAAGTTCACGGGACAGATACACCAGAGGTTCGTAATAATGACGTTTGCATGAATGTTTCTTTTAGGAATCATGTAAAATAAAACATGGTTTGTCAAAATGTCTTGTCTCTCCAATCTCCTAAACTTACAGTTGCACAGCGAAATAGCTTCAGAGTCAAGTAAGTGTATTATACACGTGATTAAATTATGGGCAAATATATAATTTTTTAAACAAGTACATTCCTTTCCTCAATAGAAGAATGTGGCATGATGCAATCGAGGGCTAATATCATCCCCAATACAGGAATGCAACACTGCATCACTATTGTGTGTCAACTCATGACTGTAACAAACTGATCTAGCTGGGCGTGCGATGCAGCTGGAGCCGAATAAAATTCTCTGCGTGGGAAGAAAAAATGGGCAAAACGCTGAACAGTTCCTAACTTCACGAGGGATACCATGATACTTTGTTTGGATTGTGCAATCTCCTCTTTGCCACACTGCGTCAACACCGCCACTGCCACATCGGCCAACTTGAAAGGTGCCAAATTCAAAATTTCAGGCATGCTTGAAATTTATCTCTGAAAGTTAGTAAATCAAATGTGTGTAGGAAGAGGACTAACTCTACGACAAATTTAAGAGTGATAATGATTGGGTCATCAAGATTCCACAGGAATGAAGCTTATTATATGTTGTGTGCACACTGAAGTACCTCCTACTGAAGAAAGAACCATAATTGATGCTCTTAGGCACGTGGAGAGTCTCAATGATGCGCACTGATTATAATGTAGCGGAGTGTATATACACCTAAATGCTGTTGCTTATTCATGGAAATTTGTGATAACATTTCTTTAACTAGTTTGAATAAGCCTTTTTGTCGGGACTAACAATTTGTTTCGTGATAACTTATTCGTATTAACGTGAGTCTACTGTACTTCAACAGCCTCACGTCTTCCAATTCTACAAATACCAGGGCTATGTCCACTTCCACAGACTCCTTCCTTTGGATTCTCTTACAGCTTTCTCTCTTTTGTTGTGCAGTATATCTGACTTATGGTTATCTTGCGCACAAACTTTATTACGCAATGCTCTAGTGCACTGCCCTACTCTTGCACCTGCAGTTTTTTCACACAATCTTCACTCTGTTGATTCAACACTATGTCATGATTATTTGCTTCCATGCCCTATGCTGCCAAGATCAACTACTCCTTTAACCCAAGGGTTTCCAATCAGAGGCAGTCAAAAGCAATGCAGACGGTGCAATAACAGAATGAAAAATATTATTTACAGAACAAAATCCACTGGAAACATGAAAAATTTATGCCTAATTATTATCACTTACTTCCTGAAGAACCTTTAACCCCCCAGATGTTTAAGTGGTATATGAATCATTATGCACTGAGAAAATAGCAAATGCAACTCAATTGCCATGTAAGTCGGGAACTCCTGCAGCAACATTTTGGCACATGTGATGTTTCAGGAGCTTATCTCCCAGACATTGCATTAAATAGTCCATGACATGTGCATCCACAATACAGAGATATATAGTAAATACTGAAGGAAAACACCATGCTAAAAAAGTCCAAATTCAAAACTTGCTTTAGGTAAAGAGCCAACTTATCCTATTTATGCTCGTGTCCTCATTTCTATTAAATTATATTTTCATGGAATAACTATCATCTATCAATTAATAAAAAAAACTTACCAAGTGTAAGGCTGTAAAGAGAAGCCTTGAAACCTCCTCCTTCCTGAAACCGGAGAACACAGTGGTAAAAAGAACAGGTTCAGTGTGCTGAGAACTGCTACCACTTGGTAATTGCACATCCAACTCAGTATTAGTTTCTATGTTATCGTTTTCTTCCGTCCATTCATCCCAACTCCTTTGCAGCCCACTGGATCTCACTTTACTCTGCAGCCACTGTCTTTTTTCAGAGGCCCACTGCCTCAACTCTCGCTCACTGTCTGCTATCTCTGATTCAGCCTCTGTCAGGCCCCAATTATACACCTTGGCAAGGGAAGTGAAGAGATGTCCACCACTCAAATCCCTCTTTAAAGCGCCTTCCACTAAAGAACAACCACGTCTCCTCAACCGTTTAGGGGCTTGAAAACCACGAAACTCTTCCCCATCAAAATTTAACTCTGCCTCTTCTGGGACCATGAAGTCACTGTCATAGGGTAACACAAATGGACACTCTGTATCTTCTGGCAATGATGAACACCTGGCTTGCGACGGGATCCGGTCCAAAACAAATTCGTCCTCTTCATCACAAAGGTCCACACACTCTTCTGTTTCACTGCAAGACGATGGATTTCCAGGAGGGGGCCATCCACTGCGCGTTACCAGCTCCATCAGCACAGGGGCATATCTCAAGTGGCTGTAAGGGCCAAAACGGAGATTTGCTTCCAGCCTCGGCATAATCAACTCCTGCCACTGAGCTACTTGATCTGACAAGGTGGTTGGCTGGCCAGCACTCATCAAATCTTTTTGGTGATTCTGAATCCAGTAGTTTACCTAGAACACAAGAGACAAAATCATTCAGTCATACTGTCGAATTAAGAGGTCAGCTGTCCATTAAGGAATAAAACTTCATAGTGCAATCCAGATTTAAACCTTCTTGGGAGGAAGAATTCTGACATTGTACTAAAAAAATCAGGAAGCCAATGCCTTTGGAATTGCTATTTTTAGCGGTTTTCATGCCTACTGATAGAAATATACTTAATAACTTTTCATGAACAAATGGAGAATTGAAAATAAATTGCTATTAAAACTAGAGGAAGCAACAGCAACCATGTGTTCTCATAATTAAGTGTTTTAACATTCTTGAAGAAACACATACATACTTAAATAGCTTACACATTTTATCTCTTTTGATTATCCATTTTGGTTTACACCTCCTTCCTCAGAAAATCATTGTTCTCTTTGATAGAAATTTGTAAAAAAATTGCACCCAAAAGAGGGCTGAAAATTATCCATAGTTCGACTAATGATAACTTGCATCACCAATTTATCAACTCTTAATTCAGTACTCCTAATCCCTCACAGAGGAATCATGGCACAGCAACCAATAATATACAAAATAAATCCATTTCCAAGGCTTAATATCATGTTTGATTGATAAAATTCATAATGATTACAAAATAGGCGGATTTTAAGAAGATTAACATGGAATTAGCACATGAGTTTAAAATTAATAAATCGTTCGCAGAATTCTCTGCATACTGACCTGAGGTTGACCATCAGAAGGAGTATCGAAGTATTCTCCTTCATTATCGGATTCGGACAGATTGTCAAGGTCTTCATTCTGATCATCACTCAGGAGCAACATTTGCCCTAACGAATGAGGATCAGGAGATGCTGGGGCAAAGGACATTGGGGACTGAGGGTAGTGGCTTGAAGTAGACGAACATGGAGACTGGCTCGGCCTCCAAAGTTCTGCAGCTCGACTATTTCTCGCCATACGTTTCTTTTTCTGGAAAATATCAAAGGGTAAGTACGTAAAAAATAAACTACAAACTCATACATTGAAAAAATTCAATTGAAAGATCAAGTACAATTTGTTTCTATTGAGGACTTTTTCTCCCATCGCAGGACAGGTATAATAGTGGTTAAAAATCAGCCGACTGGAAGCAAATATTTATTTTACATCATTTGGATATACCAGTTTCTGCTAAGAAAAATTAAAGAAATCACCAAATAAAAAAACCAAACATTAGAGCCACAAGATACGAGGTACAATGTAAACTTTTTGATATCAAAAAATAAAATATAAATAAGAAATAACTTTCACAATGCCCAATAAATTTATGAAATAACACTACTAGGCATTCTGTCTGATTTTGATAAGACTGTGTAGTAAAAGCCATAACTACATTGATTTGTAGATAAAATCTTTCACTAAGGATAAAGATTTTGGGTTTTCATTGGAGCCCAGCAAAACTGCCTCGGTACTAGACCAAAATTAGCTATGAGTAATTGCCTATGCTGTCATATGTACCAAAAACAGGCGCAGAGCCTGCACCAGAGAAGTTATCGGAAACTTAAGAAGTAT
The DNA here is from genome assembly GCF_921293095.1 of Ischnura elegans. Classification (NCBI taxonomy): domain Eukaryota; kingdom Metazoa; phylum Arthropoda; class Insecta; order Odonata; family Coenagrionidae; genus Ischnura; species Ischnura elegans. Next base: position 135,615,572 of record NC_060246.1, read on the forward strand.
GGCTACGGCTGTCTAATCAGGCACAAGAAAAAGTGTTGAACGGTAAGAGTTAACACTAAATATAGTAGGATTCATGAATTATCCATCATTATAAAGTTATCATGGATAATAATGGATTATCCATGATAACTTGATTGTTAATGCTTTACTATAACACAATTACATTGAAATATACAGTTGAACCCCGATATATCATTCCCGCATTCATCGTTCACCGCTCCTGGTCCCAAATTAAGTTCCATAAAGACAATGTAATTTTTTACCGCATCTATTGTTCCCTCAAGTATCGTCTTCCCGCATTGATCGTTTGAAGATCGCCATCCCGTCGTATATTTCTCCCGCATCCATCGTTTGACGAAAATGAGACTAAGTGTTTACGACGTGTTATTTATAGCTAATAACGACAGACGGATAGTTTGAATCTTCCCCAGTAGATTGAAATACTATAGGGAGAGGCTGAGTGCCGTGGGATAGTTAAATTAGCGCATTTCCCAAGATCCGCTATCCCCCTCCATTAAGCACTCGCCTCCCCCCCTGTTAAGCTTTCCTCTTCTCCAAAATAAAAAAACGGTCCCAGCTCACGCTGTGATCATATTACGAAGACCTTAGCTCCGAAAGAAAATATCAAGTTACACAAGAACAATAGAAACGTGTTTCACGCCTCTCCAATTCTCGCCCCCTGAATTTTTTCAGCCTATCTCCTTCAAAGTTCCCAGTTTCTGGGGGTCAACTGCTGCATGAATCACCTATTAGCCCAAAAGGTGTCTGACAATGAATTTCGGAAATTGGTATTATACTTTTATTAGATTTAAATATTAGTAAGGTGCACGTAATTCAAATAAGAATGACACCAAACACGACGTATTTCTAACGTTATTTAAGCAAGGAAATAGTTGGAATAATACGATGGTGATTTCTGGCAAATATCGATATCCCCGCAGCTGATAGTGAGCTTCACGAAGTTGATGCAGCGTTTTTTTTTTCGAAAACAGGGCATCTGGTTACAATTTACGAGTTATGCTACAAGTCTCACTTGTCTGAGTTGCTAACAAAGCGATGTCTTCTCAGGATATTTTGTTTCTTCCTACTAGCAATCTGAATTCATCTGCTCATCTAGAGCTACGCTACTTATTGTTCGAAATGAGTGGGTAAGTTGCCTTCACTATAGGATAAAAAATTTCATTGCACAGTCATATGGTCATGTTTCACCCTCTTCAGTAACCTCTGCTTACGCCGTACACGATAGCATTATTGCCGAACTTCACCTCATACGAGTGGTTCCGTACTTTCCAGGGTGGGTTGACTTAAAACCACCGAGTGTTTTCCGTTTCGGTTCAATAAAGTCCGGTTTCATTTTTATTAGTTTTATTTTTATTCCTCTTCGGACCATGGCCCTTCCGAAGAAACAAGTGAGAACTTTAAAAGATGGACTGAAAATAATTGAAGATGAAGAAAAGATTCCGGGCTAGAAGCGCGTGAATATTGCAGAATGCCTCGGTATGTCCGCTAGCACATGACGGCAGGGGTGGGGGTAGAGCGAGATCCCTGGTGAAAACAAGAAGTGGGATGAAGCCAAGGATCAGGTGGGCGTACCACTGACGATTAACGCAACATTGCCTCAATCATATTAAAATTTAATTGCTAGGAAGGAACATTTCAAATAATAAACTATTTTTGGCCTTTTTGATCCATATCTCAACCAATCACTGTGTCGGCGAAAGCGGCTGTTTTAGGCATAACATGCACATTGCTCTCGTAAATACATGTACTTGAAATGGCATTTGATGGATAAGAATTTTTAAATCAGACAGAAATCCATAATAGCAGTGGAAATTCCGAGTGGAGTGCAAACATTTTTTTAGCAAGGCGTGTTCCTTTAGGATATATGAAAGAGAGATAAGTCGAATCAACAATACGACCCCAGTGTTTCGATAAAGTAATAAGATTCCTGTAATCAGCTAAAATCTTGTTTGAATCCATTAATGAATATCATAATTAGCAAAAATCCATCGTTTCCTGGGACATAGGCAACCCAGCCAAACATTCCCGCGTCGATTGTTTTCCCGCATTAATCGTTTTTTTCATCCATCCCCCTGAAAAACGATAAATCGAGGTTCCACTGTACATATTGCAAAACCTACCTCAGGCAACAGCAATGAAAGTTTACATGGAAGCTTGAAGTTTTTGACCTTTCTCTTGTTTCTTCTGGGGGTTGGAGTGAATTCTACCTCCTTCAATTTTGAAACAGATGGACTAGAGTGCAAATTGTCTGAAATAAAAAGGAGAATAAAAAATGTGATTCTATAACATGCAGTCATTCCCCATTCAATTATATCATTTACAGGTCTTATCAAAGCCAAATCTTATCATTGCCCTCAAGAAACTCTCTTTAATCAGCAATGAAATGCCAAACATTAGAATGGACTATGAAAGTTTCTATAAAACAATCACCATTGTTCTTTTTTGAGAACAAAATTTTCAACCTGCATACATTCTTCCAAGATAATGCATATGCTTTCACAATGCCATTGTTTACCAAATTTATTCATAGATCTATGTCATGAACCTCACTTCCTCACCATGGCAATAAGGAGCTGCTACTAAACAATTCTGTACTTTATGTCTTCCATTTAATGATATAGGAGGAATGAAAAAAAATCCAGGGAATTCCAGAAAATTTCTCAGAAACCCAGACTTTGCCAAAAATATTACATAATACTCTGACCATGATTTTTAGATCATCTGGGTATTTAATCCTATAACCAACAGGAACCGCTAGTTCATGAGCTCCTTCAGTTGAGGCACAGTGGGAAAGGTAGCTCAAAGGAGCTTCTCACTTTTGCATATTCTATTGCTTCTAATACTTTTCATCAGAACATGTATTCAAATCGAACAATAACATGTTTTGATGCTTTGAATTCCATCAGTGTAACGAAAAAATTTTTTATTCTGCATTGCATTGAAAACTTATGAACAATATACAATTATGGGACAAAGTTTATAGGAATTTTTAAGTTCACCCAATAGTAAATAATCCAAAGAACATCATAATCTAAAAACTTATCTGAATGTTTTGTTAAACATTATTTTGTCAGAGAAATAGAGTACATCTCAATAGGCATTTCTCAAATTCATCAACCACCCAGTTTTAACATCCTTCGTCATAGTCACCCCATGATAGGCACGCCAGTTAGCAAGGTATGAGTGTTTTCAGATATTGTCTTCGTATCTGTGCAGTAATAACTTAATGACTATTGGAACCATAATTTAAAGTCAGATATTACACTTGTCGATAAAAGTTAATTTTTGTGATCAGGGACCCTGATCATTCAATCCAGAAGCTATTTGGAGATACAATATACTAGAAAACAAGTGTACAACAGATGCAATAAATTATACATGTTGCAACACACTAAAATGCATTAAGTTAACCCAGAAAGTATACAGCTATCATCTTTAAAAAAATGGCAAATACTGTGCTTCTCCAAATATAGTCCCCTTCTGAATATAATCCCCCACCCTAATTTTGAGGCTTCAGTTTCGGGAAAATATTTTAAAATGCATTTGGATGTAGTCCCCCCTTTACTTTTACCATGCGCATTCTTGGAAAAAAAGGGGGACTATATTCAGATAAATACGGTATCTGACGATTAAACCACTTGAAAATTTTGGCTTCGGAGAAGTGTCTGGTTATTTCTATTAGAGAGCATTGTTACTCACTCTTAATTAATCAAAATTTACCGAGACCTGTAAAGCCAGTAAAGTGTTCTGGATGATTAAGAATCCAGCATCATTGTTGCTGACATTTCATTTCAACTTCCATCACCTCTACAAAGCAAATTACCATTCTAGTCTAACATATTTCGTGTTTTATATCATACAGATTGCAAAACTGGCATAAAAATTAAATGTTTAATGCATTCCAATTTGTAGGGTGCCAAAAAAAATCCTTAGAAGGAGTAAAATTAATAGGATAGAGTACTTATAAAGGCACAAATTACAACAGAAGTGCTTTAGTATTACTCACTACAATATAAAGAAGAAAAATGTAGCGAAAGTGATATTTACACAACACCTGAGAATACAATTATTATTTATTAGTCCAAGAACAAAGACAGTAGACAACGAGAAATAAGAACGTTACGTAACCTAAAAGGCAAATAGGAATCCCATTCTAAAATATGGTGTCTGCAGTAGATGCTAATCCAGATATGTAACACCTGAATATGTAAAGGTGGCAATAACAAAAAAAACTCAAAAATGTTGACTAAATTACCAGGTGTAAAAAAAGCCACCAAATTAGTTTCTCTGGGACATCACCCCATTTCATCCAATCGGCATTGAAGTCTTCACTGATTGGCTGACTTTATAACAGCCAAATGATCTATAATCCAAGTCTGAGTATAGCGAACAAGAATTTTTAAATTAAGTATAAATTTTTCATACAACTTTACTCTCTACTCAAGTGAGAAATCAAAGACTGGCAAACAACCTAGATTCCTAAGCAAAAAGATATTGCAAAAAAAGAGCAGGAAATACTGTGGTTTTGCCATTGCTTCGTATACCACCCTCAAATCTACATGGAAAAAACAAGTATGTGCTGGTTTATAAGTGAAAATCCTCTATATACTTGACCAAAACAGCCACTAAGAACTGAAAGTCAAAGATCTAGAAACACGAAAAATGCAGAAATGTTAACTATATATTTTTTCAATTTTTTAAAACCTGGAATCATTTGACGACTCCCATTTAGAGAAAATGAATTCAGTATAAAATCAAAATAATAAATGTAAATACTAAATAATAAAATTAATTTTAATTCTACAAAAAGATATACAGTAGAACCTCGGTTATACGACCCTCAGTTATGCGATGACCTCACTTATACGCCGATTTTTTTTGGTCCGGTGAATAACCCCATATGAAACCATGTATTTCCAACCTCAGTTATGAAACTTTTCACTTATACGACGAACTCGGTTACGAAACGTATTTTTCCAGTCCAATGAGATAAAATACCTCACTTATACGACTTTTCAGATAACTGCTCTACGAGAAGATTGCGGTACGCGCGCCGATTTTAGTCACAGAAGCAGGGGTAGTATGTGCTCATCACATAAATATGTCAATGAAGAATACTAAGTTTTAATAATGAGCGATGCTGTTTATTAGATATTAATTTTAACTGCAGTAGATGATCGTTAATACGGAATATCTTTCTCTAACGGAAGATTGCCTACAATTTTCCAAGGTTATGTTTTCCGTCGCCCCAGCGAAATAACACCTAAATGCGCCGTTAAAAATCCTCCCGTACAAAAAATTTGGCTTCCAAGGTCATCCAAAAGAGATTATCGTATTTGCAGTACAGACGTAAGTCGATGGTGATTCAACACGATGGTAAAAACAGCATGCATGGTCTCATTCCGCGGGCTAATCCCGCATCCGCGGGACGAATTGAGCCGGGGGAAAGTTGCTTACGCGGCGCGCCGATCAAAACTGACCTAACTTGTATCTCAGTGGGTTTAAATGAAACAAAGTTGGACCTTGAGTAGCTATTAGCTTGAGTCTGCCTGCTGGCAAGCGTTTATTTTTTTACTGAACGAGAGTTAGTACGAATGTCCTCGGAGAATAACTCGCGTCGTCAGTAGTAACGTAATCGTTAAAGTCAAATTCAAAAACGTGAAAGATAAGGCAGTTCCTTTCGACTCTGGAATGACTTATAACCATTATACCGAAGTACATAAAGTGTCCGGTGCTGTGATCAGATATGGGGAAGCAAAATATTACGTGAAGATGAGTCACACGGCTTGTGAGTCGAAGTTCCCGGCGCTGAATTCGCGTAAGAATGCCGACAGAGAAGCTATACCCGATAGATTCAATCTACTATTGCTAAAATTTCACGGGAAAATTCTTTTTTAGTGCGTAAACATTTTTGAGAGGGGAGATTTTTTCGAGCTCTTAATATATTTTTGTTCAATCATCACTGACGGCAGTTGCGCGGTTATTTCAAATGCTCACTAAAAAAAAGTGATCAAAGCACCGGAAAAGTCTTACAATTAGTCACAGAATATCCCGGATACCAGTGGCGCAACTAGGAATATGCTTTGGGAGTGATGGTAGTACCTGAGGGGCGCCCCCCCCCCGCCCCCCCCCCCCCCCCGAGGCATCGGGGATTCCCGGAAAATTTAAAAAAAGAGCATGCCTGTAAATATGTTTTGCATCATTTTGGCCCCTAAAATTTAACTTTGAGTAGATGCAGTTGTTGTTTATCAAAGCTAGACTTTTGTTTTGATTTTTTTTTTCAATTCTCTGCGGCTTTGGAGGGGAACCTATCCCCTCATCGACCCACCATAATTACGCCACTGCCGGGTGCTCCATATTATCTATGGCATGGTATTTAGAGGGAGGAAACCTACAGCTGGGGTCATTTTCGCCATGAGGTAAGGGAGGAAGTAAAGAAACCCTGTGTTGGAATTAGCCAGGTTGTAACAACAGGCTTAACCAGGGCTTAACGTTCCATCTGCCGGACAGAGTGTTGCACTGGAAGTTCTGTCCACACTACTTTCAAGCAGGGATACAGCCATCTCTGAAAACTTTCTGCCTCGGCCATGACATGAACCCTGGTCCATAGGGTGTGAAGCCTTCGTGATGCATTAGTGAAATTTTGCTCCCTAGTTATGGGGTTAATTTGAATGACTTTCCTTAGGTATTTCATTTCTTTAATCTACAATCTTGGGTTTGCCTATAGGTGGTAAAATGAATTTCCTGAAAATGCTTTTTATGAGTCAACTTTTTTCAAAAATTGGCTTCTCTGTGAACATTTAGTGTCATCATTCCGAAATCTCTCCAGTATGATAGCCTTGCAGATCAGTACCAGAAATGCTAGATGTTCAACCGCGGATAATGTTGTTCAGGAATGTAAAATTATATTTCTCTTAAAGTAACACATCATCTGTGGTGTTGCTTGTGTGAAAATAAGATCATTAGGCTTCAATTTCTTGCCTCCAAATGAGTAATTGCATCCTGGAAACAAACCGGCTTCTATAGGAAAGGATTTCATGCTGAATACCGAAAAACCTCACATATGAAACTTCCTCACTTATGAAACTTTTTTTGGTTTTCCGCTGAAAGTTTCATAAGTGAGGTTCTACTGTACTTACCACAATCTTTCTCTGTAATGTCTTCACCACGTTCATTCTCAATTAGTTTTTCACCACATGCTTCTCGATTGATTTCTTCTGAGGCTCCTTCTTCATTGATTTCAGCAGAGGCTACTTCTTCATTTGTCTCTGTATGCCCTACAGATTCCTCCTCCACCCGATTACCATTAATTTCCTTTGATTGTGACAAGCTTTCTTCTTCTATTGCACTCTCTCCCTGGGATTCATCTAATGCACCTTGCTCTGAAAATACACCACTAGACTCGGTTCCGCTGCGTTCCATTTCACTGACGCCCAGGTCACTTTCCCCTTCTGTATCGCACACTGGGGGTTCCACCACTTTCGGATCACTGTCCTTTTGGGACGACACTGTCGCACACTCTTTCCTGAGCTCACTCTCACACTCCTCCTCAATTTCACTCAGAGCCTCCTCATGCACACCTTCCGAAAGGAATCCATCATCGTTACAACTCAACACATCCGTTTCCCCACAAACACCGATCGAGCTTCCTTCCCAAATGATACTGTCACCACCTTCGCCAGGGTTGTACACAGAGGAAGGGCACGAATCAATGCCCGAGTCACACTGACTGGGATGTAACGTCTTACTCGGGGTGAGGCTCTCGACAATACACTTGATGATCTCTGCCTCGGGGACAAAATGCTCAACAAGCATGTAGTCAGACTTTCTTAAGACTTCATTAAGCCTGAAAAACAAAATTATATCAATAAGAAAAAATATCATATTTACAAAAAAAGCGACCTTTCCGAAGGCAATCAAAGATTATAACTCCATTGACTTAAAAATATGAAAGAGGAAGTCTTCCAGTATGTATTTCTGCAATTAATTTTACCACGGACAAATGCTCATGAAAAGGGATGGTTATTCACATGTATCACTGTCTATTCCTTGGAAACCTCTGCCATTGTCATCAGGGTTAATGTTCCATATTGAAATCAAGAGAAGTTTGCCAACATTGTTTATTGGGATAGCATGTCATACATCAGTTTCATTGTGTATGGGCACAAATAAAGTGCAAAGAGTAAGAAACTACTCAACTCACATTCTACTGAACATTACATAAATAGAGCTTCAGCTTCATTCTCAGTACTTCATAGTAAAAACAAATCTGTAGCCTTAGAGGTATGAATACAAGACCCTCCAAAATCAAAATCATGATACAAATTAAAATACCATACAATATTACTGTATTTATCTGAATATAGTCCCCCCCTTTTTTCCAAAAATGCCCGTGGTAAAAGTAAAGGGGGAACTATATTCAAACACATTTTTTATATTTTTCCCAAAACTTAAGCCTCAATATTTGGGGGGGGGGGGGGGACGGGACTATATTCGGAGAAATAAGGTAATACTACCGACAAGAATGCAAATGATTCAGAAGTTACTGTTGACACTTACCGGTACTCATCAATAAAGCCTCTTGATTCCATCCCTTGTCCATACTGTGGAACTCTTCTGCAGTTTATTTTCTCAACCTCTTTCTCATTCGTTCCAAGTGTCTTAGTCTTGCGGACAAGGCGGGGAATATTAGGAGGTAAAAATCTAACAGAACCTCGAGGTGGCATGCTTGAAATATTTCTAATCAACTCTGAAAATCTGGGACGAGAGTTTTTCTTCTGCTCAATCCTCCCTCCTGCCATGAAAAAGAGAACTTAAAATGACTAACAGTCAAAAATAATAATACCAAACACCTGAAACAAAATCAATTTTTAATGCATATCTTGCGATGAGATTATAATGGAAATTCTTAAATAACTGGTAGGAGTTCTATGAAAAATATTCCTTCATTTTACATTTGATTACAAAATAATATTCTCTTCGGTAAATCAATAGCAATTGTATTAACTCTGAGGATAATTACCATGTTTTCAAACCCTTCAAATGCATCATTTTGCTTCTAATACACCCAAGAAGAAATCATTCCTCTCTTTTCTTACAGTTTTCTTTTTGATAATATCTATGTTTATACTAGATAACATTCTTGGGCACAATTTGTATTATTCCACAGGTAAAAGCATCGCTCAGTTGCACAGAGAGCAAATCTTCATTTAGCTTCTAAATTGGTCTCATTGGGACTATTGGTCTTTTGAAATGCAAACAAAATCACCCAGGCACTTCGTGCTAATGCTTGAGGAGCAAAAAAAGGCAACATTTTGCCAGGGCTGATGGTGATATGTAATAAGATTTTTACTTGCTCCATAACCATTCTTCAACTCTGTAAAAAAAATAAGCCATTTCCATTTACTTTCATTGCTTTTGTTAAGATACCAACAATTGCTACTCACAGGAATGTCAGCATATTCCAATAGACCATCAATTAGGCTAATTTCTGGTAATATGTTTATCATAGTCATTGCATGCGTACACGTACTTCAACTCTTTTCTCTGAGAAGTGGAACAAAAGTTCTGGGGTCAATAAGGCTGGGCATAGTGGTATTTTCATAGGGTGTTGACACCCTTACTGGGGCCAAAATTGTCAATATTCCGAAAAAGTTTATAGGAATTGGTCCAAAAGTGTACAACTTATTACCATTTAAGTACAAAAGGGCGGTAAATTCTCATATTTTTCTAAAAAATGACTGTTTACTTATCCAAATATTGAAGAAATATGTACTTAGTTCAATCAAATTTGATAATTAGAATAATGTATTTAATTAACCCTTCAGGTTACCTAGAGCTCCTAACGTTTTGTGCATGTCTTTATTTGTAATAACTACGGAGTAAAAAGCATTATCATTATTATATTATTGTTACATTAACCGCTTCCACTCATTAACACTATGACTTTATTTTATTCATATTTTCATGTGATACCACAGAAATCGCCAAGGAAACTTTGGTGTAATACAGTGCTGCTGAAATGCACCAGTATCGTTTACAATGACCGTGACGTCACTTGTCCGAGAACTGTGATTCTGCGGTGATGACGGTTTCATTGCAGATAAAAAAAACTCAGCTGCCTTACTGTAATATACCATGATAGGATTATGATAATTTGCGTTCGAAAACCTGGAAGCCGCCATTGATATAGTAGAAATATGTTTTTAAGGGTGAGTCGACTAGAGGGTTGCTTTGTTGCCACAGTTTGCACCACTCATTGATATTCTCCATTGTATCTCAGCCAGTTATTACCCCGAGGCATATCCAAACTTTGTTTTTTTCTCCGTAGATGGCAAGAAACATTTGCTTAATATTGTAGAAACTACCAGGGTTCTCTCTCAACCTCTCTAGTAGCTGCCAATGAAAATACATGTAGCCATCTATGAAGCAGTAAGGCCCAACATTCAGTGGCATCAGTAAGGGTGACTTCACAGCTCTGTGTTGCGTCGACACCACGAGAGATCCTGCCCCGCCAGCAAATTTTGCCCTTCACAGCTCTGCATTGTGAAAAAAAATGAAAGGCAAAAAGCATTGGCTCCTATAAATCGGTCCTTGAGCATATCATCTTATGATTTCAAGCCAAACGCCCAATAAATATGCTGTTTTGTGCATTTTTACACAATGTCATTTCTTAAAATATTCTTCTTAACTATAAATAGCATTGGAAGTTAATATGGCGACCATAAAGTCGATAATCATAATCAGTGCAACCTCGATAAAACAAGATCCCACGGTGCTCCAATAAACACTCACAATAGCGAATTGTCGCTTTACCGGAGGTGGAGCAAATAATAGCCAATATACCTGTTGCGAACAGTTATACAGGAACTGGAGTGGTGCGGCGGCAGATAAATTATATCCCATAAACGTAAGCATAAGTCCAGACGAAAGGCGATGGGCATCACTAAATATCCTTACTCAAACAACGACTAACTATTCAAACAATTTATAAGACCTGCACTGAATAAAAATCATGCAAAGCATTGTTTTGTCAATCATTATGCCAATGCACATCCGATGATGCCATTTTTCTATGCACTTAATTAGTGCATTCACGTAATCATTCTATTATTTTGGTATTTTCCACTGAAAATTCAAAAATTGACTTATAAAACTGTATCGCGGTTGCTTAATGCCTCAAATGTTTCCATTGGTGTATGTTTATTGTTCCTGTACGTTAAGCGGCAGTTAAGTGAAATAACGTATTGCATTTGTTTCTGCAGTCGAAAACGGTGAAAGTTTGTGTAACGTTCCTGCCTTGGAAGACTTTATCTATCATATATATCAATATTTTCACCAAAATAAACTACTTCTTTATCGAACAACAGGTTACTACATGAATTTGAGACTGAGCACTCCATGTTAACTTCATTTCTAACATTTTGCAAGAAATTACAGAGATAAGGGACTCTTGGTGAAGATTTTCCGGCGATCTCTCCGGGGAAACTCTCGCTATGGCAAGTGCCAACACTAAAAGGGCCTCGTAAAAATGAAATTTTACATGCTTATTATAGGGTCAATTGACAGTGCATCGACCACCTCTCGTAATGGTGGGGGTCTCGCAACAGCCCGTACTCGCTTTAACGAGGTTCCACTGTATGTGGTGATAGCCCTTGCCTATGCATTATTATGACCTTTAAAATTTATTTCCTGACTCAGAATATGCGAAAAATAACAAATTACATACACTCAGTGAACATGAGTGACGTGGAATGTTATCTGGGATATTAATTTATAATAACTGTTGTTCAAACAGATTGTCCTAGTCACGTTATCTAAATAGCTTCAACTGAGCAGATCATGAGGGCACAATTATTATATTATAAATTGGAATTTAAACAACTGTAGTCATCAAACAAGGATCTCTAACACTGTATTTTGCTTGTGATACCATTGACGGGCATGTATTATGCTAATCTATGCTCCTCAGTGATTGTAATCCAATTTAGGGTTAACATTTGTCTAATGTTTAGGAGAGATACAAAATACCTATGTTTTACAGTTCAAAATAATAGTATATAATGAAATCAATAGCATTTGTCACTCCCATTAGAGCTAATCTTGCAGCTTCCCATTAACAAACAATTCGAAATCGCCGGCGTACTTCCGCCTTCATGCAGAGAAAATCCGACCTGATCAGATTTTTCTGGGAAAACGCAGCGAGCTGATGACATGACGTCATCAATTCTCAAAGACTCTCTGATTGGCTCCCTAGCCACGGCATCAACACAACGCCAAACTGTGAAGGCACCCTAAGGTGTGGTCTGGTTGAAGAGACGAGAAATTTTGGCAAGGCATGATTTTTTTTGCTATGATTCCTGAAATAAATGTTCTAAGGAATTTTGTTATCATGATCCACTAGGTTTTTGGTCCCATAAACTTCATAACAATGAGTCTACTGTATTGTCCATTCAAATTTTTGGGAAGATTTCACCGTAAACTTAATCCTATCAGAATAACGGGAATAATTCTTAGCCAAGAAATCTGGAGAAAGATACAAGATGCACACTCTTCTCTCAGTTAAAATCCTCTATTACACATTTTTGGTTATCCAAACTTTCTTCAAATGTCAACCACAAATACACTAAGGAGATGATGCATCCAGCAAGTGGAATGGAATATGGAATAAAATAGCATCTATGGCAATTTGATCACAGCACCATTCAAGAATTCTCATTCCCAAGAATACCTTGTTTCAAAGCCCATGCTTCGATTCACCCATACGAACTTAATTGTAGAATCACGATGTAAAAAAATCTTGCTGACGTTGGTTCCCCATTTGAAGACAAAGACAGAATATAGCAATCTGATTCCATAAGACCTCATGAGTATACCTACCTTCTTTCATAGAGTCAACTAAAGCAATATCTTCCGCTAAATCCCTGTTCTCGATCCCGAGGCGTAGTTTTTTGCTGCTCTTTGTAGCCCTCGGAGTATCTGCAGGCCCTGCTTCTTCATCTTCCCCCTCCTCCTCCCGCTCCTCAAAAGGGGTGCTGCAAAAAAATTCAGATAGTGTATAAATTGTTTATGAGGGTAGCTTATGAAGACACAGGGTAACTACTACAAATGCCAAACTTAAATTCTCCAACTTTTCCAGAAATTTTCCAGACTGATTTATATAATTGCATATTTTTCTATTAATAGCTATGATAAGATATGATCAAGTACAGTTAACTAAAAATCTTAACACATATAACACTATATGCATGACCACGTAAAACAAAATTTCAATAGTAATGAGTAAAATTATTAACAATTGAAGCATAACAAAGATCACACTACTAAAGTTTCACAGTCACGATATCAAAAAAAAGGCCAAATTACATGGTTTTAAAATCAGGCTAACTGATCTTTAAACGAACCAGCAAGAAAAAACACTCAATGGTATTGAGTCATAAAAAAACTTATTGCTTGTAATGCTGTTTCCAGAAGGAAGTTGGCAATGTTAAAAAAAATCTAACACTATTTCACATACTTAGCCTAAAAATAGTTGCAACATAATCAAAAACATTGAACAACCAACATACCCTTGGACATAAATAATATTTAGACTGAGTTTTAAGTAAGGTAACAGGTTGAGTATACAGAGTGAACATAAATCACACACTACATAAAAAACCTTAATGAGTAATTCTAACTGCTAAAAAATATACATAAAAGCAACCACAAATGATGCACAAAATGTTTGTAAATAGGGGAAACCAGGGTTAGAATTGAAATTAATCCATAAGTAAACTATATAGGACTCTCCACTGAACACACACTGAGGCACTGAGCATAGGTGCTAGGTCTAGTTCTAAGCACTAGGGTAGGTCTTTTAGTCTTGTTGCCTTAAATTCAGAGCATCCATGACAAATGCATAAATCCAGATTACATAAGCAAATGATTCCAAACAATTTCTTGCATTTAGATTAACAATTTCATTACAGACTGAAAAGTTTAGATATATATGAAGAGTCTTAAAAAAGCTTAGAAGGTTATACCCTGCACACTTAAAATGAGTTTAAAATATGTCACCTCTCTTCCTCAACCACATTCATAAGAACCCCTTTAGAGACCCCATTTATAGGCATAAAATCTCAAAATATAAAACAAAATGAAAACAGCAACACTAAACCAGATTACTGCAAATGATACTTTATTTTTGCCAATGCCAAAAGGTGATAGTGAATGAAACAAAAAAAGCTTCTCACTTACCTTAACAGTTTAAATAACTGAACTGCAGCATTGAACAACAAGTCCACTTTCTTCCCGTATATTCTTGTTGAACCCTGCACAACAAGAGCAGCCTCAGCAAAGTTGACATTGCTAGGGCCAGCTTTAGCGTCTTTGCTCGTTCCTGGCATGGATGTAGAGTCCTCTTGAACAAGGTTAACCTTAAGGAGGTATCTTTCTAGTTTCTGCAACAAGGACTACCAATATTAATAAAAGGAATTAATTAGTTGGGTAGCACGGCAGCTGGCAGCAGACTGAAGAGGATGATAACTCAAACGGTTTTGAAAATTATAGTGCCAAAGTTTAATCGCTTTATCAGCCTTTGTCATGATATGTATGCCATCTCTGGCTGCTATCCAAATAGAGTGAATGTGGATGGCTACAATGAATATCAGATTGTAGAATCATTCTTTCAGTTTTTTCTTTAAAGCTTCTAAGGCTGAATAACAGTCAAGAAGTCTACTTCTTTGTTTTAAGCCCTGATTTTTAAAAATGAGCAAAAGTGAAGTGAACAAAAAAATAATCATTATAGTTACTGAAATAATTTCAACAATAGAAGTTCAATTGAAAATATTAAGGGATATGTTTTCTATTTTAAGTTTTTTTTAAAGCAGCCTTCATGAAAGAAACTGATATGAATAGACTCAATTAGAAGATATTTTAATTGCAGTAATATTTTACCTCTGAAAATGAGTTGGTTAATTTCAGAGCAATTGATAATATCTAACTATAAAATGCCTACTGCAAGCTAAGGTGGATAGCTCAGAAGCTAGTTAATTAACATTAGATTATCTATTACCCCAAAAGTTACTTCAGCAAATGTTAAGTTCCTTAAGAATTTTATACCCAATATTTCATTACAAGAGTACCTATTATAACATAGTTACTACTGCTAATTCCAAGTACCTTATTCTTAATGCAAGGGTAGATACTGGCAAAGAGGTTTTTTCTTCTCAACTTAGAAACAATACCACTAACTTAGGCCTCTCGATATTTAATTGTTCACCTTTTAACGGATTAAACTCAATGGTAAGACCACAAAAAAGTGGTCAAAACTAAAGTCATCCAAACAGATTGGCAGAAGGCTGCATCACCATTTTGCATTCTATGCGGCTCATCCTCTGCTAAGTTCCATATCCATAACATAGAAACAGAACTTAAATCCTGACATTTCTGGAGATTGAAAATTTAATTTGAATATCCATAAAAGTACACTCGAGTGAACAGATCATCTTCTGCAACTGATCACAGAAGGAATTAAAAGAAGAAAAATTGCAATAGACTTTGGTTATTGGACATAAAATATATCTCTTGCAAGTACGTGGGCGTGAAAGATCTCCATTCGGACTAGTAGAGAATAGGTTGGTAGAAATCCTATCAAATGCATAAAAATCCTCAATTCATTATGGAATATATGCATTACTCCAAATTCTTACATATTAACAACTAAGCACAAATCCATAAAAAAACTAAAACTCAAATGCATGCTTTACACATGCAATCCAATAACATAGACAAGGCAGCTACAGTAAAGTGTATAAATATGAATAGCAAATAATGCTATCACATATTTAAACATTGATCACAGAAAAATAATGGTTCTGAATAACAACATCACGAAAGACGTTAATTAATAAAGAAGTT
The DNA here is from genome assembly GCF_921293095.1 of Ischnura elegans. NCBI lineage: Eukaryota > Metazoa > Arthropoda > Insecta > Odonata > Coenagrionidae > Ischnura > Ischnura elegans. The sequence goes on from NC_060246.1 coordinate 135,631,493, forward strand.
TATGACAATTAAATTTTACTGGTTATTTATTTACCTACAGAAAACGAGCCATACAAAATTTCAAAAGCATCACTGTTAGAATTTAGGATGGCAAAAATTTTAATGCATGCTAAACCATCCAAGTCAAATGAATGAAAAAGCTCACAAGCAACAACAACAAAGAAAAGATAAAGCCTTAATATGTATTAGATACACATCCAAACAAATTTAATAAGTCACACACAATGCACAGTCAAGTTTACAAAGCTAAGCAAACACCAACAGCTATGAAGAGTTAATAACCAGCAAGAGATTCTTATTGAAAAATCCTTTTTAGAATTAGAACTCCCAGCTGAACTTCAATGGGCTTTCAGAAGGAAGGAAAGGGTCTTCAATTGGATAGGTAAATTGCATGATGGATTTCAATGCGACCTTCGTCTTCCACAGGAAGTCTGTGACTATGAAGTATTTATGACAGAAAGACCATTCAGGAGTTCAAAAAACAAAACAACCTACTGGCTATGTTATATTGGGAAATAGCACTCATTCATAAGCGATTATGGTATGAAATCACAGTGAGCAATTCTATAAGAAATCTACATGGTTACAATAATTTAATTTTATAGCATGAGGTTGCAAACAAACACATCACATACTGAGTATGTACTCATACAATAACCAAGTACAGTGCAACCTCGATAAAACGAGATCCCATGGTGCTCAAATACATATATAGAAAGAATCTAATAAAAAAAAGCATATGAATAACTTAAGCTGAAACTGTTTATCTGATAATCACTTAGTTACAGTGTAGTCATATGATTCAGTTGCAACAACATGTAAGCCATGCAATGACATTATGGGAAACTTATAGGTAGTCACCAGAAACTGTTTCTTAATTAATGGACAGGATGAATACAATCACACTAGACTTGGAAAATTATTCAGGAAGGGGTGAAGAATGTTTCAAAACATTTAAGTAGAAGAAAAATTAGAAATACATAGCTTAAAGGAAATGAGCTATGAGGGGAAGAGATACAGATAGCAATGAAAACTCCTAAATACGCCATAAACCACGAAAATTCAAATTGGGAACGGTGACAGGTGAATATGGTGTGGTGTGTGTTGCTGTGTTCCATTTGAACCTATGCTAACCAGTACATAAAATGATCACAACTGAGGCATATTTTAATTTTATATTCTAAAAATAGAAATTTCACATCATTTATTCGAAAAGCAAAATGAAAATTATTGAACAAATGTATTACATTGAAGTTAATTAATGTTGCAACCTGGGTAGTCTTCCATAAAAGAACAAGTAGTGATAAAGATATCATACAATAATGTGAAAGTAAAAGTTTAATTCTCAAAAAAAGGGCAAGAAACCATTACTATAACAAGGCACAAGGATTAGTGTACAGGATGGACATGTGGATTCTTGAAGAAGTAAAATGGATTAAGGCATTCAAGATGCAGTTTTGGAGAAGAATAAATATGGTGGACTGAATGAAACGGAAATGGAAAGAAACAATTTCCATGTAATGAAAGAATAGGACACCATAGGAAAGGATAAGGAAAGACTAAGCAACTGTTTGCTCCTCTAATAAAGGGAAAAATGCTGAATGTGTGAATAATGGGAAGAAGTACAAAATGATTAACTAGCAAAAGAAGAAAAGATAGGATGCATTCCAATTTGAAGATATTGTATAACATAATTTTTCTTTTTCAACTCTTTAGAAAAACTCTAGTTAAACCAACTTAAAATATTGTATCAGCACTTATAGCAACAATATTATTTTAAATTTGTGTCACCACTCATTGTATCTTGTAATTAGCTTTCATGAGGAGGCATATAAATGCTCAATACATAATATTATTGTTTGGTCTGTACATTAATAAGGCTACTTTTAAACCTTATAATATGAAAAAAGATAGTATTTATGAAAAGAAACTGGCTTCTATTGCTTCATTAATACCTTCAAAGGATTAGTGAACATATTACCTATATACAACAAAAATTGAGATAAAACATACTATCGCTATAAATCCACAAACATAAATGCCACAAATTAAAATTCGCACACTGTTTTGGAGTGGGGTTGCCAGTTATTTCGATCAACTTTTAGATATATGATGACAATATATGAGAAAACATTAAACCAAAATATTGCTTTGTGAAAATATATGTATCATATGAAATTGCCTTTTATCAATGCAATATGAATACTAATGTAGAACAACAATGAGATATAATAAAAATATTAACAGTAAATAATTAAGCAAGTCTTCAAGACTCACCGCCGGAAGACTTTCATCAAGACTCCTTAACCTCTGTAACTGCTAGCGATCTGTTAGAAATGAAGTTAATGGAGTGCTCAGTCTCAAATTTATGTGGTAAACTGTCGTTCGATCAATATAATGATTGACGAAACAATGCTTTGCATGATTTTTATCCAGTGCGGCGCTTATAAATTGTTTGAATTGTTAGTCGTTATTTGAGTAAGGAAATTAAGTGATGCAAAAAAACATCGCCTTTCGTCTGGATTTATGCTTACGTTTATTGGATAGATGTTTATCTGTCGCCGCACCACTCCTGTTCTTGTATATCTGTTCGCAACAGGTATATTGGCTATTATTTGCTCCACCTCCGGTAAAGCGACAATTCGCTATAGCGAGTGTTTATTAGTGCACCATGGGGTGTCGTTATATCGAGGTTGCACTGTATAAGGTAGCTTTCTCAAATGTCACATCTGCTATTAGCCTAACACCTTGCAACCCTACTTCAGAGGTAGTAAAAAATGATACCAAAACAGATGAATAAACTTGACAAGCACAGACAGAGCTTTAAAAAATAAAATAGCTTAAGAGGCTATTTCTTGAAACATGCAAAAATGAGGTTAAAAAAAAACACCAAATGACACAGATAATCTGATCATGCACAGTTTCTTTTCTATCACTTTCTAGAAGAAGGCCATCAAAATCTTCGCCATACACCAATAACAAAATTCATAGTAATGAATTTATCGCCAACGAGCTCCAACTTTCATTTTTATCCGTAAAACAATATCATTCAATACCTATTTCATAAAAAAATTTCCAGCAGCTGTGGGAATTGTATCTCACTCTCCCTACAGGTTATAAAAATGCTTTTCGGTAAAACATGGGGCAGTGCTTTAAGCAAAACAAAACAGAAAGCAAACCTTACAACAAATCTACATTACTGGTGCCTATATGGTTTCCAGGAATTTCCAAATAATTTGACAATACATACTTGGAATCCTTAACAACTTTAAATTTAAACAGAAATAATTAACATTAAGATACTTGCAACCATCACCCAATAACAATAATTTTCTTTATTCAATTAGAATAATCTATGCTTGAACAAAACGCAATAGTTCTCCTGTGAATGTTTTACCACTTATAGAGAGGGAATAAAGATAGTTCTTAAGACTTTTAGCAAAAAAAATTGCCAAATTAACCACCAATTCAAGAAGCCTTAGAATAAAATAGTGTATTAATACAAAAAGAAAACCAGCCTAACACCAAGCTACATCAACAGTTACTCATACACATGCTAGAGCATAAGAAAATTAAGGGTTTTATTAACTTATCTAAAAGAGAGGAAGCACTTGCTTTTCCATAAGCTAATCAAAAGGTAGATTCATTGAGAAGGATTTCTCAAAAAATAAAACACCCAAAATCTGATAAGGCATATGATTTACGATTGGCAATGATATGAATGAATTTCTTCATCACTGCTTTTTGAATCAATTATTTGAAAATGCCACTGGATCTGAGGAAGATTCCTAAGTTTTAAAGGGCGACAATTGGTAATCCTGCTCCTGATCTCATAAGGATGCACTTGGTGCAGTCTCTTCGCCTACACTCAATCAATCAAGAAAAAGTTACATGTTTATGACCACATTTGCAGCAACCAAAAATATTTGAAGGACTAAATATTGAATCTTTCCTTTCCCCAAAATAATGCCTAAGACTTTTTATTTCATGACTTCAGCAAGGCATTGGGTATTTCACCCTGAACTGTGCATTGACAATGCATTTGATTTGCCTCGAAACCTATTTCTAGTATGATGACAGGCACAATGTGAGGGAAGTTCTTAATATAAGTAAAATTGCAATACCTATTTCCACTGGGTTTAATTTTGACACGACACAGTTTGTTGTTAGCACTTAATAATATTGTTTCTAGCAACAAAATGCGTTTTGTCAAAATAAAACCCAGCGGAAATATTGCCATGTCCAATTTTACTAACATTACTTATTTCTCTTCAGAAAGATAAAGCCATTGCCACATTAGCCACAAATTTATGGTCTGTTTTAATCTTCAAAAAACAGAAAAATTCCAATTTAACAGATTTTCATTTGAGAGCCAACTTTTTTCACATTCATATTTCATTACACACTTATTCCAACTATCGTGATTATTTTTCCTAAGAAAGTCTGAAACTTAAGCTTAATAGCTTAATGCATGACATTTCCTCTAAAATTACCATCCCTCACAAAATTGCAACCACTTTAATAAGTGAACAAAATCTGACATGGCTTGTGAACCAAATCCCTTGAGAGTAGATAAATGACAGCCTGCTTTAATGTTTTTTTTCCATCACCACAAGGTGTGTGCATGTAAAGACAGTGAATGGTGTATTCCAGTACTGATCACAAAGTGCCTTTTCCATGGTAAAATAAAATGCATCAGACTTGTGTAGGATATTTCTTTTAAAGGTGTACAATGACTGGGGCACACTTGAAAAATTTAGAAAACCTCTTTAGCATCTTTTCACGAATGAATACATGCGGCTAAATAAAACGAAAATAATGTTTAAAAAATTAGCAGCAAATCTTTTGGAGTGATTGATATGTCATTCACTAAATTCATAGTTTTTCCTTGAGCTTATGAGTCACATACATATATTATATTCAAGATGATAATTCTTACGGATTCAATTTCAATTTGAATATTCCTTGATGGCTGAAATATACTCAGAAGTACATATAATAATTTCATATCAATGATATTTTAGATAAAAAATTTGCTAAGTACTCTTTCAATATATCTTTAAAAATATGAATGATGCACTAAGTACAGAAGTATGGATGGCAAACATGAAATATCCTCCACAAAATCAAATGCAACACAGAAGTTAGCATACTCCATGACAAGAACCATATGAGATATATTAAACATTTGGCACCATAATAACGAAAAAAAAAAAAAAAACAGCTGATGCCAGTCACCATACTCACCCAACATTTGAATTACATGAATTACCTTACACCTATGTTACTTGACAGGAAATGCAAAAACCATCTTCAAGACTAAATAAACCTAAAAATATCAAACCACATCATAAACAGCATATTCATGTTCACACAACTTGCACCATTTCACACTCCTTTCATATCTTAACACCAATGAATGTATGTACATGTGAGGACACACAGTAGAAGATCGATAATGCAGAAATGTAAAAAAACGGAATGATCTCAACCACAGAAGGTTTTCCAGAGTTTTTCAAAATTTCTATTATTTAGCATTGCCGAAAATACAGCTTTCTAAGTGGATTAATTGCCACCTCAGAACCTGGCTCTCTTCACTTTAATCCAGCAATAGCTAGTGAACTAATTTGCCGTTTTCTTCTTCAAAATATTTCATGACAGGACTAGGGATACCTAGATGTGGTGATTTCTCACAACAGAATTCATGGCATCAAGTTAATATGTCTACTCCTCAAACCTTCCAGACTTAATTAAGAGAGGAATGGAAGTGGATTGAAGTTTACATTAAGCACACCCAAAATTACTTAAAATCTATCCAAAGAGATCTGAAGTTTTACAAAAAATGCATGGCATTGAATAATTTTCTTTTTCCTTCCTTGAAACATACCGTATTTCTCCGAATATAGTCCCCCCCTCTAATTTTGAGACTTCAGTTTCGGGAAAAGTTAAAAAAATGCTTTTGAATATAGTCCCCCCCTTTACTTTTGCCACAGGCATTTTTGGAAAAAGGGGGGACTATATTCAGACATACACGGTAATTGTCTACTTTTTCATTCTTTTAGTTCCAACCGTTATGAAGAAGAATTCTACTGACGTCTTTTTATCTACACGCACTCATTACGCAGCAGTAAGAATCAACACTTAGTTTAAAACGTTTCTTAAAATGCCGTTTTCCTAGGTAAAAGCACTCTTTTCCAATTAGAAGTTTATCTTTTCTTTAAATCCATGAGTGAAATAGCCAGTTGCTTTAAGCATGGGGGCCTGGCAGTAGTTTTTACAATGGATATCTCAATCCCTTTTCGCAAGTTCCAGCTCTCAAAACATATACACCCTTTCCTAATGGCCTGTGTTTAAAACCTGGGGTTGAGATAAACAGTTGCACGGGATGAGTGAAAGGTAACCTTGCATTATGCTCTCAAGTTAGTCATTAGGAGGGCAACCACAGCAAAGCTCATTGCCTGAAGGGCCTCCCTCTGTATGTGTCATGCGGACTAGTCGAAGATTTGTGTATGAAGTTTATGCCAAATAGTTTTTCAAAATACTCATATTCTCCTCAGTTATAAGATAGCTTAGCTGCGACTACTAACATATTGTTAAAGGTTTAAAATTCACAAATGGTTCTTATTTACAATGATGTATTCAAGTTGGGATTATCTGTGATCTGAGAATTTGGTAATAAAAGATAAGTTTTTGTTAGCACCTATGCTAATCACATGAAATATGGGACAGGTGGACATTGAAAAATATTGAGTGACGAAATATTGATGTTCTAGTTTGATTGTAAAAATGTGGTGCCATTTTCCTTTCATTTGCTGGTGGTCCCATCAAGTTTACTTACACGACTTATCTGCCTTCGCAATTTACGAACAAAAACAATTTCAAACGTTTTGAAACATTTATCATCACGTCTTTTATCATAAATTTTATCCATATGATTGGGTGTTTCCCATAATTTGACCCTTCATTCAATAATGCATCATTTTCACTGACACCAAGGCACGTTGCAGAAAAAAATGTGTTTTCCATATTACGATGTTGACTACATCCAGGTAAGAGATCTATTCACTGGAAAAATCGTTAATCTGGAATGCATTTGGTCCCAAGAATTCCGGGTTATCAATCTTCCACTGTAGTCCACTAAATGACAAAACACATAAATATATCATCATGCATATTTAATGAGGTGTTCAAATGAAGAGGAATCCAAAATTCAAACAACCACATGTTACCCAACAGTACTAATTTGGGTAATCTTTAAATTGTCATTGGCAGCCCACAGTGCCTAAACATCAAAATACAATTTTCTTATGCTCGGATTCAAAATCGCAATTTATACAGGGAGTGCATATATGTAATATATGAATATGGGTAATTTGCCACAAAGAAAACAAGCCTACTTGCCCCCTAATTTATGCTTGGAAATTTGACCCAAGAAGAGAATAATTTTACAAAATTTTGGTTAACTACATTACCTTGCCTGAATTATCTTATGTATTTTGTACTATCTTAGTAACAGCTAATGAAAACAATGAATTTTAACTTGCAAAATATTTTTTTCCAGCCTGTTAAGTGACTATGGAGCCATTTAGTGATACATATAAAACTTCTATCCCATTCTTCAATTCAATGAAAGAACACGTTACTTACATCTCCATGTTATTCAGCTCATCAAAATAACCTTTTGAATGGCTCACAAGGATCGCACAGTACGATAGCAATGTGGTTTTAAAGATGAAATGATCAAGAGAAGGAAACAAGAATTCCACATCTTCTTTAAAGAATTCTCTCAATTCAAGATCAGTTTTTCAAAAGGAATAACCATGGTTGTAGGACTTATGGATCACCCTATTTGACACAGATTATGGCCCTCCACATGTTTACTTTGCACAAGTGTAACAATGATTCCTTCATACGAGAAATAAGTTTCATAATTCTTAAGCACAGAAGACAGTTTTTAAGTAGAAATGTTTTTTATGATTCCGAAGAAAGGAGGAGAGCAAGGTGTAACACAAAAGAAATGAACAGTTTAAATATAAGTAACTACTATAAAAAATTACTTTAACCGTATCTTTCCAGAGAAAATAAAAATGAATATGTGTACTAAAGCTATCACATTAAGAGGAAGGAGTTTTTGGTCATCACCGAATAAAAAACTGCTCATTTATTGCAGCAAAAGTTTTACCCATCTCTTAGAAAGAATGAGAGGGTAAATACGTATAAACATTCAGTCTCACAAAGTCTGCGCTCTTCGATTAAAAATAAGACAACTCATTAGTGCAAACCATTGAAATCTCCAAGAAGGTTTGCATTTTGATTTAAAGAACAATTTCTATATTTTTCTTTAAATTTTTTCTCTATCCAGATATTTAACAAATGTATTGCATAAAACCCTGATGTGTACATAAGAGATTCATATTCAGTAACAGCATATACCTTCGGCAACATAAGTGATGGGTAATATTGGACAATACTGAACTTGTCAATCTCATTTTTATGACAGCCCAATGAGAATAATGGAAATATTAAGCAGAAATATTTTATTTGTCCACATTAATAGTGGTTTCTTAAAAGGAAATGAAGGCATTTTCTAAAAAGTAAGATATATATTAAGAGCAATGCACAAAACAGTGACTTAATGAGAAGCATTAAAATAACTTCTTGTGTTCCCTCCTCAAATATAATGGCTAAAATAAAATGTAATTCAATAAATTATACATGTACTATAAAAATTATTTCAGAGTGGTAAGTAATATAAGTCAATTAATCACGAACTCATTTAATACTGCAGGGTTAACTTATGATGACACCAGCAATTATAAGTAATTTTTAACTAGAAAACCTTTCACTAGATATTTATGATTACATATCTTCACACCACATCTAATACATGTTTGCAGTTCTGTAATAGTGAATAGAAAATTTATTTCTATTCCCTCAGCTTCTGGAGTCTGATCTCAGTTAGGCCAGGAAATAATAAGGTGCTTCTCTATTTTTCTATCTTTACAGTTGACAGTTATAATTCCTGACATTTGAAGCAATTAGTATATACAGTGGAACTTGGTTAGTACGTTCCTCCTTAGTTTGTTTTCCTCCTAAGTACGGCAATTTCTCTCAGCCCGGTACCATCTGAACAAAATACAGGTAAAAGGTATTTGGTTAGTATGTTTGAAAAATTTGCGCTTTCCTGGTTGGTACGCTCAATTGCTAGCCGTGATGCAACCCGCATTTGTTCTCTAGTATCTGCTTAAGGGTTCTAAACCCCCAAATTCATGACTCAATTTATTATTATCATTCATTGCACATCTCTCTTTCTACGACCGTGATTTATCCAAATGCATTTCTCAATTCTTTTCATGTGATGAATAATAAAATGCGGCCATTTTTCGGGTATGTCTGACTATTCAAAACTGCAGCCAATGAGAAGCCCCATTTTCCCTCATCCCAAGCTCCTCACCTTCTGTTGCCTTTGGAGTGCCACACTCTGCACAAATTTTGTGAGTGGGCAGTTGTTGCTATTGCACGAGTTATCATAGCGAGGGCAGTTAAATTACAACAGAAATGGAGAGTAAACGAATAGTGAAGCAGATTACAACTTTAGAAAAGATTGAAATTCTCCAGGAAGTGGACCGAAATCCTTGCTGGAGAAGTGAATTTCAACGAGTATTGCGAGTGTGATGATGATCTCACTGTTTGCCAAACCATGTCAATTGATATAATTCACGAACAGGAGTTGAAAGAAAATGAAGATGGAAGTGATGAAGATGATACTGAGGAAGGACATGAGTCCTATCCAATTCCCACTTTACCTAAAGCAGTCGAGGCTATGGAGTACGTGTGTCATTACTTGACTACTGAGGAGGGAGCAGACGATGCTCTAAATCTCCACACGAAGCTTAGCGTAAAAATAGGTACTTGATCTCGGCACGAGAAATTGAAAGCTGATGACATTAGACAAATTTTTAAAAGTAAATTTCAACTGTATAATATAAAAATCTTCATGTAATGATGTTGTAATATAATAATCTCGTGAGTTATAAATCGATATGGTTTCATTCCAGAAGCGAATGTGTACAGCTGTTGCCATAATTTAAGGTCAATAATATTTTGCCCAATTTTTATGATGTTTAAAGACAACCAATTGACACACTCAGGGTTGTCGTTATATTCTCCGAGCACACTGTGAGAAAGAAGAAATGACTTAGCTTCACTTGTCCTCTTTCTATAAATTAATAAATATATATAGAAATGTAATTGTCTTACGGAAATCTATCAAGCAATGTGATTTTTATTCACCTGGTATTTTTTTCACTGTAGTGCTCATTTTCTTGATTTTAAATGTGAAAAGAGTTCAGGAAGGAAATCTTACGAGAACTACGGATAGTAATTATAATTATGACGACCTTTCCCAGATTGCAATTACCCCAACAGCTATTATTTACTTTCCTCGTAAGCATGTTAATTTTTTGTGGTCCCTTCAGAAACGTACTGAACAAGTTCTACTGTAATAGCAATTTTTCTCAGTTGATTGAGAAGTGAAAAACTTTAGCAGTGACAAAATGCATGAGAGAACAAGGTATCATACATTTCACAACATCAAGGATCAAGGGTACTATTAGTGGAAAAAATAAAGTAAATAAAACAATTTTTCATGCATTAGAAGTCCCTTGTGAATCCATTACAAGGTGTTTGATACATATACTTCATTAAGGTTTCTGCGAACTATGCTTCCAACTCTGTCAAAGCTTGCTACCACGCGGAAAGAAATGAAAGTCTGAAGAGATATTGAACAAAATCAATACTGTACGAAATTGGATGATAATAAATGTGGTATTGCATAAATTCACTCCAATAAAACAAACTGACGGTAATTGAGGGCATGAACTACCTATTTTTGCTCTCCACAAGAGTAGCTAGATTTTTCAATAGCACTACACCCTGATAGCAGATAGCACGCGAAGCTTTCAAGTGAATATTAACGCTATTCTTATCAGAGATACAATGCATACCCCTATATTTTTAATAGCAGATCATAAATAAATGTTTCAAGGACCTTGGCGCTTCCAAAATGTTAAGTTCTGGTGATGGCATATCCCTTGCAGTATTAAGTAGCTTCCCATTACATCACATTTTGCAACACTATCTGCCAGAGATGCAATGCTAACATGATGAACTTTTTCAAAGGGATATTTGGTATACAATTTCTTTGCAAACCAGCATTTAACTCATGTAATCCTCCAACAATAAATACATTAATGATGAGCCACGAGCCATAATTGATGGATCTTATTTTCAACGATTTAGAAAGCTATTCTATTGAGGGAAATTAAAAGAAAGAATAACTTTAAACATTTTCCATTAAAGTATGAAATGGCCTCAGTAACTGAAGAAAATGCGTGGGCAATAATATAAAATCACTGGCTAGGAAAATTCTAGAAGCAAAATGAAATGCAACAGAAAAATAAAATAATCTCCCCTGGCTAGGAAGAAATACCTTTGATACTATGTGGAAAAAAATATGCTCAGCTACTAATTACTAGAGTGACGACTAAAAGACATGGCATAGTTCTAGGAAGAAAACTAGAGGACCATCCATGGCATGCCCTGAGCCAGGAGCACCTAATTTAAACAAGCAAGGTCAAGAATGCATCTCTTTCTGCTTTGATAACACCACCATAAACATAAAAAGTTACCATTTACAGGAAACTTGAAACAAAATCCAAAAATAAGGTTGGAAACTTTACAACAGAATCTGGTTATCTGAAATTAGTGGTGGATCAACCTTAGGACCTTGAAAAATTAAACTCACTGAATAATGATACCTAGCTTCATAATTTGAAGCACAAAAATGAAGCCTTCCCATGCAGTACTTAATGACTGCCAAAAAGTTTGTTCCTCAACTAAGTAAATACTTCAGTATGAACTGAAATTTGCATATTTTTCATTCAGCAAGGGTCTACAAATACTGCAAAATATTGAAGTAATTAAAGAGAAAATTGGTCAAATCATTCCATTTTATTTTTTTAATAACTGATTCACCTAATTCATTCCATCTTCCATTTTAAAAGCGATATGTATGTTGCTCCCTCAGGATGGGAAGTCACTCTTACTATTAAAACCACTAAATAATATGGACTTAAAACTGATAAATATACTGCAAGAATCTTTGTCCCTTGTTTCAATCAACAGCCCTAAATTTGTCCTGGCCTTTAACTCAAGAGCACAGTGGGATGAATATATGTGTACAAAATATAATAAGATATAGTTCTCGTTTGCCACAAAAAAGGTTACTCAATCGCTACTGCATGGCACCACTTTTTTTTAAAAAACTTTGGGAAACCTTTTCTTTCCATACACCTAACTTTAAAGTGGTGTAATGATGAATCACCAAATAAATTTATCTTTAAACATTATTATGAAGAAATAAGTACAAAACAGATTAATATTTGGACAATCTTAAATACTGAAGAAAATGGCTGACAAGGATACATAACACTGTACACAGGTCATGTAATTACAATCATAGGGACTAGAAATAACAACTACAACAGAAGTTATGTCCGCTTTCACAGATAGGAGTAAGGAAATAAAGATTAATCAGTTATAATTGTCAAAAATATGGTTTAATTTTTTAATGAATGAATCCCATAATCCATCCTTCAAACAGTAAACCTAACACGTATACTGACACTAACTCAAAAAAGTGACACATGGTGTGTCAAATAGGCAAGTTAGCAGAGAAAATGAACCTAGAATTTTAAACACAGACTTATCATTTTCTAATCCCTAACCAAATCACTATTCACAACTGCAAATAAACTTTAGGCCTTAAATTATTTCACAATTATATGTGATCCACTAATAACCACTAATGGGAAATACAATAGCATCTATAATAGCAGCCTATAAGTAGTAGGTATTATAACATAAACATTAATATTTACATAAAAAAATTAGTTTATATATGGATATATGTATTAGAATTAAAAGTATTTGTAATTACCTCCCGTAGGCCTATATCAGAATACAGAAGGGGTCCGTCAATTTGGCTGAAGAGCTTTATGAAAAACTCGGGGTCTCTCAAGTCTTCGTCAAGGTTAGAATCTCCTTGCCCACCAGTAGTTGAATCTCCTTCAGCCCTAGAGGTTGATGCTTCTGGTGATTCACTGCGATATAACTGACGCCTTGCAGTAGTGGCTGAAGAGAATCTATTCCTTCTTGATGCTACAGGAGTCTCTGAAGGCTGCTCTTCTCTTCCTGAATCGGGAGATGAGAACCGCCGTGCGGCAGGGGGAGTGGCCACCCGATGAGCAAAAGACAACCTAGGCGTCTGCTGTAGAGGAGGCTCAATGGGATGGGGTGGCGTGTATGGACTGGGAGCGGGCATTGCTAGTGAATGTTCATTGCCTGGATATTCAGATACAAATAAAACAAATTGTATTAGAATAACTTGAACTGAAAATTGAATAAACAAAACAATAGCAACATTTAAAAAAGGAAAAATAATTACAATCGCCACTTTATATGCCTAAAAAACATGACCAGTTTGCATGACATAAACCTCTTCTAGCCCAAGTGGTACAGAATTTCAAAGAAATCAAGAATATTTGTACCATTTAAACATGCAACAAATACTCCCTCAATTTTTCACAACTCCAGAATGTTTAAAAAGACTCTTTATGGTCACAAGAAGAAAATTCTCTCTTCGTTATTGAATATATTTTTACTAACAAAACCTCATAAAAATCCAATCTTTCCAATTTTATCGAAACTTTCATGCAAACATAAATCTTAACAATATAAATACTCCACAACAGAGAGTAAGCAAAAATGGAATGCTGAATGTGTTACATATAGACGTGCAATTCCTAACATATTACAACAGGCACTTCAAAATACTGGCCTCTAATGAATATTTAAGGGTATTAATTTTATTTAAATTCATTACATTGCAAAACAAAATTTTATAAATATAATTTACTTGAAATATATACATTAAACGACTACGTTGTTTTGAATGAGGCAAACGGATCTTCAAATAATAATTCGCTTTAAGGCAGGTAAGTAACACACGCATTTAGTATTGTTAACCACTAATAATCATGACAACATCAAGTAGATGCATTATTTAACATCAAAACTTCATCAAAATTGTGTTACCAATAATTAAGGATACTGCAATAATTTATAAGTTCAATTAGCATGTAATACTATCTCAAATGTTAACTAATACGCCGTAAAGAAAATGTGTACAAAAAAGACGTGCCTCAAAACGTCTGCTGCAATACAAACTCAAAGCTCAATGATGTTAAGCACATTTCAAGTTAATAAATATATCATATTAGTATTATTTTCTGAATTTATGCAAATTGCAACTATTTTAATTTTTAAAACCAGTAGCAACATAGTTTCTGGACAATAGAAATTAACACTAGATAGGAATACCATTAATGGGTACACTCGGCCATGGCTTGTATACAAACAATGGCCATTGAACCAAAACATACACACTTCTCACATTCCCGCCAAAATTAAAAATAAAGCATGCCACAAAAAAACTTAACATAAAACACAAGTTTCACAGCTTAAACAACTAAATTAGCTTTTTCATCATTCAACACTGGAGAGAGTAGCCTTGGTGTCACTATAGTTCAGATGTAAGATCACCATAATAGCCACCCACAAACCGCGGATAAACACAAAAACAATGTCCCTTAACATGTCAATTATGTTATACGAAGAAGATTATTTCCATTGCAAAAAGAAAGAAGCGGACTACGTCCAGAGGTAGTCATAACACACGAACAACCAAATTAAAGTACATTGTCGGTGTTAGTCCAACATCACGTAAGTCAACACCAAAATCATACTCCGCATTTCAGCATGCAATTAAAAGCAATGAGTGACTCCTTATTATACGTATAACGTGCAAAATATAACGCAAACACACATATTTACATGGTAAGCGTCCCAATCGCAGTCCGAGGAATCCATTTTAAACCGACTACAGCAAAACACAAACAACTCACGCGAAAAAGAGAAACTCACGGAGAAATACCTCTCATACTCTGCTTCCCTCTAGCGTAGCGTCTCAGAAGTAAAAAAATGTGACGTCAATCCGTAAACTATTCATTTGATGGTGTACTTTAACAGTTAACTTACACAAAATGTTATTTAAAACGCCTGAATTTTTATCAGGAAACAATATTGAAATGTATTACCTATAGTAAATAAAAAATTTTATTATTTCAAATTCAGAGGTAAAAACTCATGTAACGTTCTCTGATGATAAGAATCTGAACCACAAATAAAAATTTGTCGTGGACGAGTTTCAAATCTAACTTTGGCTATTCGTTATTTATGTGAATGTGGGACATATTTGTGAAGCCAAAAACAGGGCAAAATGGCTAATGAATTATTGTTAAATAACTGTAAACGCTTACTCACATAATCTTTGTGAAACAATAGTGCTTAGATTTAATACAGTCCATATGATATCATGTTAAACACTCGACTGAAGGATGCATATTTTAAATGTTGCCTGCTATTTTAATTACTATCTATAACCCATCGGGTGATTAAAAGGGCTGAGCATGATAGAAGAAATGATGGAAAATTTTCATCATAGGAAAATCAATGAAATTCTTAACTGCATACATATTTCATATGGGGGCATTTTTTCTGCATCGTGAAGGCCTCGAAATTGCTGATTGATTGTGGCAGAGTTTTAGAGATACAGGTTGAGTTCTCCTCTGCCTGTATGACTTCAATATGATCATATGTTACGTACGTCTTATGTCCTACCTTTTTTCTTATGGGTTGAGGAGGCCGAATAAAGACCACCAACTGTTTCAAGTTCAGCCGCGGCACCTCCGCTTTTGGCTACGGCGCTATTTTAAAGCTAGCGAATGTAGGTATAATCATCAAGGCGATATATACAACACAAGCACTGCTACGTGAACGCAGAACTGTCGCTGTCATGGAAAATAATTGCTTTCCGGACACACTGCACATATTTTTGTGCACCAGTCGCGCATCCAGAGAGGGGCTATAGCCGCTTCCCCCCTCCCCCCTTAGGTATCAAACTTAATTACACTAGATAAAATTACAATTTTGTTCGGACCCGGCCATTAATGCTGGGAGGTTACCCAACTTTTAGCCCCCCTTCCCCAGCCCCCGAACCTTCTAGGTTCCGGGGCTCTTGTACACCGGCCTATATCACTGTAATTCTATACCGATAGCTTATAGAGTTTATATTACAATTATGACCTTTAGTATGCTTTTACTATGAGCGACGCCTGGGTCGATTTATACAGTGGTGTTTTTTCATATTCAAGCTAAGCTATGTAATATCCCAAGGCAGGGGCACAGCTAGGAATTAAGGCTAGGGGGATTTTAGGCACAACTAATACTGCGGAATTAGGGGGTATGGAATACCCGCTAGGGGAAGCTGGAAGTTCAGGGCCCTCCCCCAGAATTTTTTTTAAGATAAATGGTTCAAAATGATGAGTTTTACGGCCTTCTGAGGGATATTTTTATAATCCTTATATCATTCCATAAGTAATATTAATCTAATTAAGTAAAATTGATTAAACTTAAAAATTTCTCTGAGCTCTGGGGGGATTTTAACCCCCAAACCCCCTCCCCTCGCTGCGCCACTGTCCCAAGGAACAAAATATCAGCGAAACCCCTCAATTTCATATGTAAAGCAGAGTACGTCGATGGTATTTCCAAGGAAAAATTATTTTTCACCAATGAGAGGAAATATAAACTAGCCGGTTTCCAGAATAGCACAAACCCCAGTAACATCATTCCGCAGCTCAACATCGGCCCAATATAGTTTTCAAGTCAGCATACTCGATCAACATATACGGCATGACTCCGAAACAGTCAAATACGGTTATGAACATTCCGGGTCTAGTCATAGACCACGTATGACGATAGTTGGGACGGCATGGGGTAAAATTGTGACGACACATTGGATATATTAAACTAGACTAAATTTGAACTTATGATCCCTACCTGATATGCATATCATTGGGCATATCAAGTTTCATTATTTTATGACGAAATCCTTCGTCACATTTGCAGAGGTACCCACACGTATCCTTGGAACAAATAATGGTGCTCATTATATTGCAATTGAAACCACATTGACATCACAATTTCATACGGCAATAGCGATAGAGAGGAAACAAGGCGATACCTGGATATGTTTCGGTTGTATACCGTAGCAATAACGGCTCGATCTTCGTCGTGCCGAGATCGCTCAGATGTTTTCAATTTTGGAAGCCAATTAATTAATGCTGGCTGTAGCCTTGCTATATGTTGTCTTAACGACTATCAGGCGATGTCTGCTGCAGAATTTGGATCGACCTATTGCCGATAAATACAGTCGTGGGGCCAACCTTGGGGTAACATCGGAATGTTACTTGGTGCATGAGGGATCTATGTCGGTTGAATATTACATCAAAATCGGCTATATGTCTGGACATGCTGGCGGGATGTTGTGCTTAGGTTAGGGGGCGTCCATTAATTGCGTGAGGAGATTTTTGGACCTCCCTCCCCCCCCCTTAGTGAGATATCATGAGATTTGGCTCGACCCCCTCCCCCTAATCTCACGTGAGATTATTCAAAATGCGTGTATTCAGTTTAAATACGTTGATCTATACTTCATTGCGTTGGATTTATTCAAAAAACAATTTCATTCATTATTTTATGCAAGATTAGTTAAGACTAGTATTTAAGATTGCAAGGATCAAAATTATACCTACACTGTTTCTTGCAAAAAAAATACGTGATACTTGCCAGGACTCCTCTCTTACCCACATGAAAAAATGAAGATAACTATTACTGATTGTGAGCCTAGGAAAGTAAACAAACGGACTGATGTAGCCCAACATGCGAAATACTCTTATATCCAAACCAGGAATTGAAGATTATGTTCGCGGTATTCCCTCTACCTTTTTTTTTAAAGTGTAGCAATAACATTATTTTCACCATCGTCTTCACATTGTTTTCCTTTTTCTCCTCGTGATAGTACATCATCTACCTTAGCGCAATACGCAACAGATTGTTTCAGTACCGCGAACCCCTCTGATTCATTTCTCTACAGTGCATATATTTCATTAAACCTCCATTTTACCTTCTCTAAGTTGAAGTTCTTTCGTCTTCGTCTCTCCTCTATTTACCCGAAGAATTTTTAGAGGTCCACAATTCCCTAATTTTCATCGTCGAATTCATTTTTCAATGCCGTTTCTATCTCATAATAAATAAACTCGGGGGGCAGTGGCGTAACTATTGGGGGAGGGGGAGGGTGTGGCGGATAGACCCCCCCAAAGCCTCGGAGAAATAAAAATAATATTAAAAACTATTGTCTAGTTTGGACATACATAGTAAATTTTGACGAAACCTTTTAATGAAACCCAAATTTTAAGTGCCAAAATTATGTAAAATGTATTTGTAGGCATGTCATTTTTACAATATTTTCCCAAACTGAGGGGGTGGGGTGGGAGGTCGCCCTTCCCCCCCCCCCACCCAAAGCATATTCCTGGTTACGCCACTGCTCGAGGGAGTTCAAGCAGGGGCGCCGACTTATAAAAAAATATTGGGGGGGCCCATATCGGGGGTCTTGCCCCGGAAAGAGGTTAAATTCAAAGTGTGTATCAGCACCGTAACACTGTCATAATTCACACCACTTGTTTTCATTTATCCTGCTTACTACCTTATAATTACTGTTTTAACACATTGTTGAATGCATTTTAAAAGGTAACTATCGTCAAACATGGGAAATAAAAAATACCAATATATTTTTGTGATTTCACAAAGCATAATATAACTTAATTATTATCTTGAATTATTGAGGGGGCTCCGCCCCCCCAAACGAAACTTTGAGGGGGCTCGGGCCCCCTCAGGCCCCATGGAGTCGGCGCCACTGAGTTCAAGTTAGCATGCACTAAAAACAACTAACACCAACATCAAAACTCCAATTTCAGTAGAATAATGGGAATACAGCTGATACTCTGAGTACTTATAAATATATTTTATTAAAATCTTTTTTGGTTAGCAATAAATTAAATGGAAATTAGATTTCGAATCGCATTTGACTCGATGAAAACGAGCGCTATCGTCGTAGGCGACCGATAATGTGCCCCATAATGATTTATTCATCCGAGACAGCTATAGCCACTTCGATCATGGGCGAACTCAGCGGGGGGCAGGAAGGGCCAGCTGCCCCCCCCCCCCATAGCAGCGAAAATAAAGATTACTCAAAACGAAACTTTTTTATTTTGAAGAAAAATGATATTAGTGTAAGACATTGAACTAAAATAAAAATCATCATATTTTCAAACAAATATTTTTCAAAACTAATAAAATGCTGTAATAATTTTCTTAAAATATTGGTTTCATTAACATATTCTGTGCTAAAATGTTACTACCTGAACGACCACGGCTTCCCCCCCTCCCCAATTTTGATCCTGAGTTCGCCCCTGACTTCAATCTTAGTTGTATGCGGATAAGTTGAAAATCGCACAAGTTTATATTTACTCTGTGGTTACCATTTTTTACTTCCTCCCAAACTTTCTTCCCCACTTCTTTTTTATGTTCCTCTGGTCCAAAAATTAACTCTAGAATGCAAGATCCAAGAAAAACTTTCACTTATACCTTTCAGAGCTACTGCGTTTCATTGAATTTCAAAAAAAATTATATCGGAATTTTGATTCTGATATCGAATTCCATGAGCATTAGATCTTGATACGAATCCGTTGTTGAGTAGCTGAGAGTGCTTGCACATCGTTGACTACACCGTTACTTAAATCATGCCGGAACATAAATCACTTGGTATCTCCTTGACACTTCCATTTGCCATGACACCCGCAGTGATGTCTAAACAAATTGTTTGTGATCATTCGATTATTTAACATACTGGTCGGCCCAGTTAGCGGCGGAGTTGGAGGCCTTGTATGGTCTTCTGAATTCCGTAGTCACGGGTTCGAGTCCTGCCTGAGCCTTCGCGGCGTTGGGTGCATATCACCCTCTGGTCGATTCAGCCCCTGAACAATTGGAAGTCTAGCCAACGGTTTTTAAGGACCAGAAGGGTAGGTGGACGACCAGGATTTTCCGATGAAAGAAAAATAAACAATACGGTCATCTCATAGCGATCATTTTTGACTCCAAAAATTACTTTCCAACCTCTTTTGTACTCCTCTCTTATCCTACCAATAAATCCCAGTTCCAGTATACTCAAGACTAATTTCTCTCTAACGAGGCATACGTATTAACTTCCTCGAGCTGCAGAAATAAACCCTTCTTCATTTCGATAGATTTAGACTGGAAACGAGTGATTCAATTGAGTGAGCTTCATTTCCATGGAAAGTTCACTCTTGTCTCCCTTGCTCATAAATTATCCTTATCGCAGTGGCGTAATTATGGGGGGATGAGGGGATAGATCCCCCCCAAAGCCTAAGAGAAATAAAAAAAATATTAAAAACTATTGTCTACTTTTGATATATAATAACGGCATCAAAGTTAAATTTTAATTGCCAAAATTGTGTAAAATGTATTTATAGACATGTCATTTTTCAAAAAATTTCACGGATCCCAGTTTCCTGGGGGGTCTGCCTCAAGCTATAACTAAACGGGGAATCGGTTTCAAGTCTCTTCTACTTAAAACAAAAAATGTTTCCTTCGCAATTATATTTAGCCTAGCTATTGCCTTCTCCTCATTAATGAGAATATCCATAAAATCTCTTTCTGTCCCTGCTGTGGTTATTATGTCATCAGAAAATCACAGCATAGTATTTATAATTATTACAGAACGTATTTTAACAAAAAATAAGCATGAGTGCATTAGAGGTACATGCAGTATCAGTAATATTTCTGAATTAATTATTACGGATTCAAATGATATCCAATGAAAATCAAAAAAGAGAAAATAAAATATGATATCAATGGTATTGTAACCTATAAGAGTAGTTAAATAAGTCTTATGGCGAAGAGCATCCAAGAAAAAGAGAAAGGATACGAAATGAAGACTATATAAGAGAAGTTATGAATACTATGAATGAAAAAATAGTGGATGAAACTAAAACTCGACACTTGAGGCGGTGTGGACAAGTATAACGAATGGAAAATAAACAATATTTACATACACCTTGGTGTTATCGCAAGATATTTCTGAAGTCCTGAACCAATGCAGTGAAATTGATGCGGTGATCGTTGATTTAAAAAAAGCTTTTGATATGGTGCCACATACTGATTTTCGAGAGAAAATGAACAGGCTGCAGTAAGATGCTAGGATTAAATTATGAATCAGAGAATTTTGAAAAGAAGATCGCAGAGTGTAGGGGTAGGAGATGGATATTCCATGGATATATTTATAACATCGAGGGTCCCGAAATGAAGCATATTTGGCCCACTACTGTTTTTAATATTCCTTTATGACATATATATGAGGGAGTTGACTTCACAATACGGCTTTTTCCGATGATTGCATAATCCCAAGTTACAAAGACAGTGAAGACCGGTGTACCTACCCTTAAAAATGACATCGATAAATAATCCTCATGGATAACGGCCTATGAAATGGATGTTGTTACGAGAAATTGCAAAAAAAATTTAATTCCCCCTTGATTTTGAATCCCCCCCCACCGAAAAAAAAGTCCTGGCTACGCCACTGCCCTCGACTGAGTTGGATTCTTGAGACTTGCTTCGAGACTCCTCGGATTGATACCATGAAAATTACATAAGGATAGAGAGTAAACATCCCGATGATACAAGTTAGCACGCAGACGCTAAGGAATACGCGCGCAGAGGAGGGGAAAGGGAGCTGATGATAGTTGAGGAGAGAGAAAACCAGTGGCGGATACATATAGGAGGTTCGCCTTCCCCCCTTGCGGGGCCGTCCGCATTGCCGAACATTGCAGAACCACCACCAGTAACTTTTTTATAAGATGGCATTGTCTTCTATAAGTGTATAATCGGTTTAAATAAAACTTTCTTAAACTTTGCATGTGACTTGATAATTTTTAGATTAGGATAAAAGTAGTGATAACACGGGATATCTTTTGCGCCCTCCCTTGAGTTTTTTCTGCATCCACCACTGGAGATAACCAAATCGTGAAAACAAAGAGCACGAATGATTACACCACCAATAATAATTAGAAATGATAAAAATTAAGAAAACAAAAAAAATATCAAATTTATCAGGAATTAAAGGAATCATAAATTAGGGGAAGGGGAAAGTTTTTTGCATCAGACAATGTTAAAGGCACTACCACAGGAGTTAAACTTTCTGGTGACCTAATGCGTATTATTAGGTTTGACAGTAAAAAAAGGCCGTTCTAACACGAACGGTAAATGAAGGAGAGGGTAAGAAGGGTGGATGTAGGTGAGGAAGGAGGGGAAGGGTCAACCCTTGCAGAGTTATGCCTAACGAAGGGTGGAAGTGAAAGGGTAGGGGGAGGAGGGATGTTTGCGAGAAAGGTACAACGGAGAAAGGAGTAGTAAGAAAGAAAGCAGATATGTGAAACCAGCCGACAAAAGTCATCGGAAGAAACTAAAACATCAATAAATTTTTTTATAGTTAATCTAGAAAAAGAAAGTACTACATTTTCTATACCGCAAAGACCAAAAATAAGCCAAAGATTGCAATTAGGTGACATGATCGAGCTGACTAGATACTTCATCAAATTATTTCACAGTTACTTTTTCACCTGGGCTCACTATTTACTCAGTAAAAGGTAGATATAATCAATTTGCTGGAGATTAGTATAATTATTCACTAACAATAAGCCACTCCAGTTATTTACAGTATGAGTTTTACAAGGCGTAAAATATCAGGAATGAAAACTGGGGCAAATTCGTAGAAAATGTACACGGTATAATCATCAAATCAGGCAGAAATCGAAAAAGAATGATAAATTAGTAATAATAAAGTAACCACTCCTTTTGAGCGCAAATATATTCACGCACGAACGAAATGTTTGCGGTGCTTAACCAAGGACTGCAAAAGGAGTAAGAGAAACAAAATTTTCTTGAGATGCAGAAGTGTCGCCAGAAACTTTATCCGAAGACTTTTGGAAGTGACTGTACGTCAGATTGTGCAAGTACGTGAACCGAGTGAAACGGTCTTAAAGACGGCCAAACGCACAATATCTCGGCTTCACTTGGGGAAGTGATTTCAGCACATCATTAGGTATCTCATTGTTTACAAATCGGTGATGTACCCTTTTACCCTCTGTTCATAGCGGGGAATTCTGTTACGGAGGAGTGTGGTTCCCCCTTCCATTTCCCCCCTCCGTCTTCAAAACCTCTGGCGCCGATCCCTCTCACAAGCTCAAAAACATCGTAGACCTGCCCTTACTAGCATCGGAAAGGCTTACTTAGGGTTCAAAACACTATGCCGCCCCCTATTCCTAACGATTCGCATTCATAAAAACGTGAGAGAACGTGTGGGTAGAAGTTCGGTTGAAAATTGCCAATAGTAACGCATGAGGAGGAAGGACGTCAATTGTTGAGCCCTCGAAATTTTTTTGACCGAGAGGAAAAAAAACTTCATTCGTTACAAGTACCTTAAAATCGTAAAAAAAATACCAATACATTTTGAGATGATTTTGTAAATACCTATTTCCCCACTCAATATCTTTTTAAACTGTTTCTTTACGCAAGTATCTTGCAAACCTTAGGTCAGGAATTCCAAAAAAAAGGGCCGTAACAAAAATAAATCAATCGGAGGGTTTGGCGGGAGCGGTAGGGAGATTTCGGAGGATCCCTTAGGCAAATTTGGGGGTTCACCAAAGGCAGTATGTTCCAAAACATTCAGGGGGAGGGGATGTACCCCTAGACCAAACAGCTCGAAACGGCCTTGCCTTAAAAAAATAACGACGAGCGGACCCTTGGCCGGAGGGAGAAGAGGTTATCTAGCTGCAATTAACAAATTATATGGGGGAAGAAGGGCGGGTCAAATTGTCTAGAATTCATTACGCGATTTCTGGACGCTCACCGAGTAGTTACAAAGAGAGGGAAAAAGTATCAGCCGATATGATTACTTTACCTCCTTGTCACTCAAGTACCATGATCAGAACAGAAGTGTATCTTAAAGTTAATAGGTAATTGGTGTGTACTTACATCTAGTTGGACTCGCACCGCGCTTTCTCACTCCTACGCTGCTCCCGCGAACCACGAGTGAATCTTGATCGAAGAGGGAGTGAGTTCGTGTGATTTTCGTTAGGGGCGCGTGACATTAGGCGTCGGGGGAGGGGTGATAATATCAACGGACTTCACGGTGATTGGGTGACGATTTAAACTGTTGAGTCGAGGCCCGATGGCGGAATGGCGGCGATGCGTCTAGGCTCATAGGTTGCAACATCTCCATCCGGGTAAGGGATGTAATTTCATCGCCAGGCAACATAGTAAACAACGTCTTCTCATTTTGCGCGGAATAGTATCAGATTCCGGGCATTGTTATGGGGCGCTCAACCGTCAACGGTTTTTTCCCGGCGTACCTTGATATTTTCGTTAGAATATAGCGGGAATGATGAACTGGTGCTTGGACTTACAAGACAAATTTTGCGTCCCGCGTCCATCAAGTCCTAAGCCAGCGCAGCGGTGGGAAGATGTGGGGGTGATGTCACGGGATTACAATCACCCGAGAATCTTAAGTGAACCTCCTTCAGATGTGAGTTGAAGTACTTGGTCTATAACACTGGAACTTTTCCACTATCCAGAATTATTATAGAGTAGATTAAATTAGAGTAAATTATTATTCATACTAAGGACTAGTGATGGGCAAAGTCGATCATTTTAGTGATTCAATCATTTTGACTCGAGTCACATAAATGATTCAATCAATTGATTCAATCATTATGATCGAAAAGACTCAAATGAATCAAGATCGAAAAGACTCAAAGGAATCAAGATCGAAAAGACTCAAAGGAGTCATGATTGAAAAGACTCAAAAGGAATCAAGATCGAAAAGACTCAATCAATGGATGTAATAAATCACTTTGAATAATCGAATAAATACTGCCTCATCTGCGAAGAGCATTGGTAACGCTGATTGCTATCCATATTATCATTTCATATACTATTTTAATTGTGAATTCCTAGATGAGTAAATTAGATTGAAAAAATGAAGGAAGCAGTGTCATGAAAATATTTGGGAAGGGGAAACTGCCACAGTTTCTTAACACTAATAAAATAATTTCTAACTATAGTTGATCAAAATATAACACAAAATACACCACACAATGCATGAATCTGATCTGCAGGATAATTTTATGAACGGCACAATAAAATATAACCAGCTTTAACTTCTACTTCTTAACGTTCTCCTACAGGAGTCATCTTAATATTTTCCTTTTACGTGTATTGGTGTTATTAATACTGATAACTGCTGGAAAACATTTAAGAAAAAGATTACACAAGTATTCAGTTCTTCATAACATAGTATTTAATTTTATCACAACTATTTCTGCCCTGACGAAAAGAGATTAAGCATCAGTCCATGAACATACGTATGTTCATGCATCGGTCGTTCCAAATTTTGAATCAAACCGGAAACCGAGATGATTGATATGAAACCGGAAGTCGGAGTGATTGATGATTGATGATCGACTTGTTTAACGAAATGAATCATGAGTCATTTGATTCACCTAGTGATTCAATCTTTTTGATCGAATCGTTCATGATCGACCCATCACTACTAAGGACTAATTCGCCATGATAAAATCCTATGCCATCTGGAACTCGAACCCGGATCTCTAGCTTGCCGTTCAGGGATAGTACCAGTTACACTACCAAGCTGCCTTCATTTAAGGCGAACCTCAGACTGGGATAACCGAACAAGATGTTGCGTCTCAAGTCCACACTGTTGCACAGGAAAGGGAGGTAGTGCTTACTGAGCCACTGCCGGAGAATGAGTCCCTCTTATATAGAAGCTATTCCACGACGGATGTTTACTAAAGTACTGCATGGAACAAGCACTTCGTGCAGTCACGCGCACTGGTGCAAAGTTACATACTTCAAGGGTGAAATTCGCCAAGAAAAAATCATTTGGTTCACGAAAAAATCATGTGTGCCTATATTTTTGTTTCCCGAGTTATTTCGAGGAAGTATCGTCCGTTTATAAACATTTGCCATAAACATTTCTCCGCAGCCCTCCACAATAGTTTGTTTATGTCTCCTATTCGTAAAAATGATATCACGCTTGTCCAAGCATGATGACGACACATTTTACGGATTTACGGACGGCATTATCCTTATTTATTCGACTCGGAAGTGTCTTATTTCCTAAATAAAAACACACGTGCAATCGACTGCGTTGTTGCCGTAACAGTCTCAGTGCGCGCATAGACATAACATTGAACTACAGAGGGTAGCATGGCGCCCAGCATGTAATTTATCAGTTGAGTGGAGAAAAATATTTTTAAACTCAAGTCCGGACTCGTCCCTACTTTCTTGCGTAGTTTATTCGTCGGCTTAGATGGGCTTAGATGAGTGGACACCACCGCAGTGCAAGGAAAGTTGGTTTTATTCAATGATGAAATGATTTTAAGGTGACGTGCAAGAATAAGATGCCACCCAGTGGCGTAGCCGGGGGGTGGGGGGTCCTGACCCCCCCTCGAAATATGAAAACATAATCATTTCCCTGCTTAAAAGAAAACAAAATATGGAAAAATCATGAATTTGCAAAATATTTCTTTAAAAAATGAAGTTTTTTTCGAAAAGTGTTCAAATTAGTTAAAAACCCATTACTTAGTATCCTGTTTTTCAAAAAATTTCTCCCCTGGTTTTGGACCTCCCCCCCCCCCCCCCCCCGAATGAAATTCCTGGCTACGCCACTGATGCCACTCTTTCTCCCGGATGAAAGGAAAAATATTTTATTTGCCCATTTCTAAAAGTTTTTACACAGTTACTAGGTAGATAGGAGAAGATTTGTATGGAAGATAATTTATATAGAAGCTCTGCAGATCATTTTGACCCGAAGAATGGAGCTGGAACGCGCTCAAAACTGTCGTCCTCCAAAATGGGGTCGACACGGCATTAACTCGAAAAACAATTAAAATATAATCACCGCGGAAGCCTCCGTAGCTATTGTAGTTACCAGGTATTCAAATTTAATAGTAAATGATCACATTTTCTCTGCATAAATATATTGATTTTAAGTCTGAGAATCTCTAAAAGTACTAGGCCGTTTTATAAATCCGTATTAATAAAATTACCGTGGCAATATAATTATTTTCGCCCTCGTCTTCACATGGATTTCTTTTTTCTCCATTTGATAGTATATTTACCTTTGCGCAATGAGCACCAGCTTTTTTCAGTACCGCGTACACTTCTGATAAATTTCTCTTCGATGCATCTATTTTTTAGTTGAACATTGATACTCCAACTTCGACAGAAACAGTTGGAGGGGGATGGAATAAATCTGGATTACATAATGCTTATAAATATGTATAATATACAATAAGTATGCATTAAGCTAAAGGATGAATAAAAAATTCGAAATATTCAAATGACGATTTGAGGAAAATTATATGACAATAATATCCACTACTGTGAAACGATGAAAGTGAAAACAAGGATGATATTAAGTGAGTTTTTTTATTATATTACAAAATGGAAAAATTCGATTAAATAAAAAAAATCATTTCTAAAGGACTCGATATACAGTTCGGGTATTACTTTATACAGGTAAATTTTAACGTCCAATCATTCATCAGTTTCTCGTGAATAAAGTTTACATCATACTACAAACTTAATAATACGGCTGAAAAATAAAAAGATCAATTAGTAAGCGAATCATAAATAACTACAAAAATCATAATCATAATAATAAACAGGCAAGCAACGCATGTCTCCGCGATGTATTCAGTCTCATTTCACAGCGGAATTGGTTGCGAAGGGCGGGATGGTTGTATCTCAGATCACACTCGTAGCTCACGGCTGAAGTTGACACTTTCTCCCTCCGATGCACTTCACTTTATAAGCACTTATTTAACAATCGAGGGATCACGGAAGCAAGACTCTGTCTATCACGTGAATGACACCATTGCTGTTGATGAGATCACTGTTCAGCACCGTGGCGTCGTTCACCTGAAACAGACAAAGAAATAACGCACGATTAAACAACAGACACAGTGTCATTCTGGTTTCCTTTACCTTTATTATAATTCATATTAATATTTTCTCCTGCCTTCCTCAGCTTATTATTGAATTTCACTCAAAATAATAAATTATGTTCGAGCTCACAATCTGCTGCACCCATGTAATTAATAAAATTTATCACACTCATCATCGGAATAAATCATTTTGTAATGTCATTTAATACCAGTATCCGCCAGAAAAAAGTTGACTGAAGGGTAACGAAAGAAGCTGGTTTTCCAGAGCCAATGAGCACAACTGTCCTACGCTTTCCATTATCCATTACTGTGGTAATTATTCTGAATCAATATAATGGTGGTTCTATACTAATCTCGGTCTTTAGTATTCTCGGAATAATGTTTAATATATATTATTAGTCTCGGAGTATTAACACATTTGCAGGCGAATATTTCAGAGGAAATATAAATTTTAATATTTATACACCAAAAACGATTTCCTACGAATAATACCCTCTCGGGTTTCCGACCAGGTGAAAGAGTACATAATGTTCGACCTTACGAGGTACGTCGCGCTCTTCTTCATCATTCCCTGAAGACGAAGAATGTAACGAGCCTCGAAAAATCTCACATGATCGACTCTCTTGTCCGTTTGGAAAGAGAATCTCAGCCAATTAATTTGCATGGAAAGTACCACATCATTCTTCGCTTTTTTCTATAAATTATCTTCTATCTTATAAAATGTATTTTGGTACTAAAAAGATGGAAAAATTACGCTTGGAGATGTTACGCTTACGCTTAAAGATTACACTTTTTAATTTAAAAAATCGAGCATAATTTACAATATGATGAATGTCTGAAATCATTCGATGTCGACTCGAAAAAATTGAAGTGTAAAGTAAAAAAAAACTACCCAACTATAGTAGAACTTGTATCGAAATGCATATAAAAACCCCACTCCACAATCATTGCGCTGTCTAGACAGAAATAAAGCATATCGCCACAGTGCAAATACAACTCGCTTGCCAGAGACTCCAGCTTACCTTTATTTTCTTCCCTTTCCTAATGACGTCCAGGGAATCTTGACCCGTTCTCACGTTGTAGTGGAGTCCCGGACGGAAGGAATCGGAGCACATCATGCTCTGAGAGACATGGTTCTTGATGGTCTGAAGGGAAAACGAGAAAAAAACGATAGACATATCTTAGAAACGTACTTATAATTCAAACGAAATAAATCTAAAAACAGGGTTCAAGTTATGGGGTGCACACACAGGCGATCTAAGTTTTTAATTACGACAAATGTGTATTCTTTTTCCTCTTATCTTGACCTCATTTAATCAATGATTAAATAATTCTTGGAGCATAGGTCATTTATAATGCAAAAAAGTTGTTAGCCTACGTTTCAGTTCATTTAAAACCTTCATCAGGGCTTAGTTTTGCACATATTTGTTTATAAATAAATATAAGATAACAAAAAAGCCCTGATGAAGGTTTTAAATAAACTGAAACGTAGGCTAACAACTTTTTTGCATCATATACATTTGACCTATGCTCCAAGAATTATTAAATCGCTATTACTACTGTTCAGTTGGTGTAGCGAAAGTAATAAAATAAAAAAATAACATAGATTCGCTACTCATGTACTTTGCGAATTCAAAGAAAAGAATTAAAGTAGAAGAATGAAAAAAACTTGAATTTGATGAAAATTTGAATTTGAAAATTCTTATGTCTATTATTTTCGAGCTTTCATGAAAAATGACAAAATCCAAATTCAAACTGTTCTGCGGTAATGATTAAAATATTGTATGCCTGTCCTGTGTAGTCCTATGTAGGTGATACAAGATAGGGTATATTTTGACATAAAATACCTTCCATAAATTTTTTTATAGACAAACATGCAATTAATAAACGTCCACTACAATAAGATAGGCGAATATAAAACCCTCATCGTCAGCGTCAAGAAAAGGAAACACCACCAGGTAAGTTAACGTAAACCCCCAGAGCAATGATTCAACTGGCTCGGAATTAGGACCAATTCAAACTTGGAAGAAGTTTGGCTCAAACTTCGGTAGTAACTTTGAAACGATAGAATGGGATCTCTACCGCTTTAAGTTTTAATATTTTTCCCATATACGTAGCGTAACCGTGGGGCGATTGCTCCAAATTTGGCAGCACGATTGAAATATATTTTTGGAATTTTACTTTATAGTACGTTTTCCCAAATTAGAAACAGCTAAAAAATCAATGTGCGTCCTCTCTGTGGTGCAAACCAAACCCGCTATCAAATCCAGCTCTAACATAACTAAGCGTCAGATTAGGGAACATTTGTTACCATTTTTGAAACATTGTCAACGCAGCGGGCAGAATTTTTTAAGGGGGTATGTACACCAAAAGGGGTGGTTCATTTGTATTGAATGCACTCACGATTATACCGGCTGAAAATATTTGGGTTGCTTGAAACCCTTAAAATTATCTGTTGGCCAGGGCGTTGAGTTAGTTACCATGTTGTCCTTAATAGATAATAAATATTGAAAAGTATGACGATAGTGGATCTTCATATCTAGGTATTCTCATTTCATAAGTTTGGGCAACATTACATCCAGGCATGAGTAGGGTCTACCTTGAATATTTATGTGTTCATGAATTGTTTACTCCATAGAAAGAAATATGAATTTTATCCAAGGAGACTTAGAGCCAGATAGCCTCGGTTCTTTCACCGGGATAGGCTTAATATTACTGTCGAGAAGACTCGCTGACAAATCTTTGGTACTCTTCCGATGACTTTGAATGGCTAAATCTAGGAATATCTGGGTGCCAGTTAAATCGTAAAATATTAGATCTTCGTATCTAAATTGACTTGGAGTTATTCAATAGCTCACTAGTAGTAGCTAGTGGCGGTGATTGATCAAACTTTGAATACCTTGGTTAAGTACGGAATGTCGTCCATCATCTTCCTCAGCCTCTCCTGCCCTAGCCTGTGGAAGGCTTCATTGGTGGGCACGAAGAGAGTGATGGATGCCGGATGCAGCGGCACATCCGGAGAGTCCGACGAGGATTGAAGGAAGGAGGCCGCTGTAGCCCCGCCACCCGCCGCGGCGAAGGAGGAAGTGGAGGAGGACGTAGAGGAAGTAGTGTTGGAACCGTACGTGGACGATGAGGATGAGGAAGAGGAGGAGGACGAAGAGGAGGAGGAGAAGGAGTACCACGAGGACCACCAAGAAGCGGCGGCCCTGTGGTGACTGAAACTCGACGAGTTGTTGAAGTAAGAGGACATGGGGTGGAAGGTGTTGAACGTGTAGTTGGTCAGTCCCGCTCCTCCGCTCCCGTGGTGACCAGAGTGGTGCAGACCTTGGTGGTGGTGGTGCCCGACGCTCCCCTCCGCCCACTCTCCGGTGGATCCGCCTTCGGCACCGTTGGGGGCCCCACCGTAGGTGACGGCCGCCGCGCCGCCGCGGTGCGAACTCCCTTGGCTGGGGCGATCAAAAATTGGTATTAGAGATTTTTGGAAGTAATGCGTAATTCCCACAGACGTTTATTCTAACCTCCTGGAGGTGGGGACGCGTTGGCAGTGGCGTGGCCAGGAATTTCGTTCGGGGGGGTACAAAACCAGGGGGGAAAATTTTTGAAAAACAGGTTACTAGCTAGAGGGTTTTAAACTAATTTTAACACTTTTCATAATCGAAGTACTTCATTTGCTAAGAAAATGTTTTGTAAAATCATTTTTTCAATATTTTGATTTCTTGTATGAAGGAAAATAATTCTGTTTTTATATTTCGGGGGTTCCCCCCCTGGCTACGCCACTGCGCGTTGGCGATGAACAATCGAACTGACTGTGCGATCGTAAAAACAATGCAGTATTCGAGGAGGCATTGAGTGGAAGCCCAGGGAAGCCAAGAGGATACCACAACGGGGGCCGCGGACAAGAACTAGGTATTAACTTATTCACCAATTCACCTCGGGAGGCACCGCGCCGCCGCGAAGTGAGGTAAAGAAAGAGTTCAGCTCACTCATCGGAGAAATTTGGACTGGGAAGCAAAGATTGTGCATCAACTGCAGTATGCTTAGGCCAGGTCGCAATATATACAAAAAACGTAGGAGTAAATGTATTAATGCCTTAAAGTTCTTGGTGGACCGAAAAGGAAATGTACGAATGCATAAACCGAATTAGAACTGGGTCTCACTAATTTAAAAGAACGATTGACCATCAGGGCCTCACATTTTGATAAAAATTTCTGAATGGGAGCATATTCACATAGTGCGTCATTCAGATAATTCCAATAAGTTTTCAAAGAGCCATTTTTGGCTCATCAAAATAGTATTTGTTGAAAATACTTAGTATCAATTAATATATCAAATTCAATTAAAAATTACTGTTTACCTGAATTGCATGCATTTACCTTTCATGAACTGATACAACGTGGTTGGCTAAACAGGCACATGCAAGTTCATGCTTTAACAAATGAAACAATTAATCAGACATTTATGATTTGTGAGCATTATCAGAAATACGAAATCACTGTTGAGACCTTGTGACACCATTTTTGGCTTTCAAAAAGCAGGATATGTACGGCTAAAGCCGAAAATAATGAATGACTCTAAACTGCTCTCACACACTTATTAAATTTACGATATTAATCAATTTCAACGGTTTCCCGTCATCTTCAAATCACCTCTTAATAATGAGATGGAACGCGATTGAAATCTCGAAAAAAAAAAAACGATTTGGAAGAGTTCAATGTCTTTCTTAACCATGGTTATGGTCACTTAACTCCACAAAGTAACGCTTTACCACGTCAGATTTATCTCAGGAGATCTAGTAACTCTCACCCTTGACGATGGTGTCCCACCCTTCCGC
Organism: Ischnura elegans; assembly: GCF_921293095.1. Taxonomy (NCBI): domain Eukaryota; kingdom Metazoa; phylum Arthropoda; class Insecta; order Odonata; family Coenagrionidae; genus Ischnura; species Ischnura elegans. The sequence goes on from NC_060246.1 coordinate 135,664,448, forward strand.
CTTCGAGCTCTGCCGTGACGCCACCTCCGCCCCTGTGTTGGTGACCGCTCGTGTGCCGATTGTTCCAAGGGTTGCCGGACTCGACAGTCGTCACGGAAATTCCTCCGCGGTGGGTTTTCTTGCGATTGAACCCCGGCTTTTCCTTATCCCACTCCCGGGACGCGGCGAAACCGCCACCGCGGTGACCTCCCTGCCGATTGCCTCCAGAAGAGCCGCCCTGCTCCCATTCCCTCGATGAACTGCCACCGCTAACGCCTCCGCCGCCTCCGCGGTGCCCGCCCTGCTGGTGGAGCGTGGAACTGCTGGATTCCCAGGCACTGCTCCCTCCGCGGTGTTGCAGGTGAGCGGGGAACGTGTTCGCCTGTGGGGGGAAGGGAGTGGTGTTGGGCCGCCGGTGGTGCCGCATGGTGGTGGGCTCGGTGGTGGTGGTAGTGGTGGTCGTGGTGGACGTCAACGGAGGCGTTGGTTCCAACTCCAAGGCGTTGGGTATCGTCTCCATCACTCGCCCAACAGCCTCGAGGAAAATGCTGCCGCGAGAATGGTGAGAAAGCAGAAAGATGAGCGTTGGATTCGGGGACAACAAAAGTAAAATGGGGGCCGTTAATACCAATTCATTAATTAGAATTCGGTAGGTTGAAGCAGGGGCGGATTCAGCATCAAAATTGGGGGGGTCTTGACTTGGGTTCGGGGAGTAAGGAATATTCCCCGAGAGAGCTTAGAGGCACGGCTAATTTTATTTTTGAGTTTTTTTTCAATAGGGAGAACTACGCTCTGCGATAAATGCAACTCAAACTTCTCTCACGTCTGAGATTTGTAGCCATGCATTTGCACGTACTCTCCCATTAGTAAATACAGGATACGAGGACAGGGATACAGAAACTATAAAACTAGAAAAAAAATGTTTTAATAAATTTGGAGGAGGGATGACCCCTGTGACCTCCCTTAATCCGCCAATGGGTGGAAGAGAAATATTTGTCGAAATAAATATCTTCTTCCATCAGCCATTCGCTCATAACTTTGCAGTGAAATAATCCGAACTTTGCCGTCACTTTTCATGAGTTGATGACGTCATTTGAGTTTCGACTCTTTTAGAGAACTCTCGAGAACATTTTATACATGTATGAAATAGCTCACATAAGGGTAAACAGCATCGACCCAAGTGGGGAAGATAAGTGAGGCCAAGGAGAAGGTGAAACGCATTGATACGCACGGCAAAAGTTCGTGACGTCATCAAATTACCTGCGAAAGGGTTAAGGTTAACGATTTTACGCCACGAATGTCTCACAAATTTACGCACCACAAATTTATCTTCAAGAACGGTTTGAACTATAGAGGGAGGTTCACCGAGGTAACATCTTTCCAGCTCTTCCTCTCCAGCCAATTTCGATGAACCGTACATGGCATATCTCCCATCACCATGAAGCTCAGTGAAGTTGGCATGAGAATGGGACTTACAGAGCCTAGAGATTACAGTGCTCTGTACTGTGGCAATATAAGCTCAAGGCACTTGGCTTCATTATCGGTACCGAGGAAATTTCCGGTGAAAATTTTCAAAATGGTGATGCACATCAGTGGGATAGACCAATGAGCGCAAAACCCGAATCTGTGCTAGATGGCTTCGACGCTAAGAACGGTAAATTAAAGCATAAGGTTTGATTCATTTTTCAATGTTTGACGCGAACATTTAATATTACGAGAATCACAACTGTCACTTTGGATCATTGTGAAAACACCGAAAAGACTGGGTAGAGGAAAACATTTCGTATCGTCTCATGTTTTCGGAGACGATATGTTTGCGTAACAAGTTAGCGTGGCGGCAAACGCCTTGGGAAGATGGGCGGCAGAAAAGGAGGTGTACGGAATTCCACACAATTCCTAACTAAATTTGCGTCCATCCCGAAGCAAGGAATTTTTAGGATAGGCTGAGATAGAGACACATCTTAATTCGTACCAACAAGAGAAGAATTAAAAAGATGAGGCAATACTAAAGAAAGAAAAATGAAGGACGTTCATCTCAGGTTTGGAACCAGAATTGCACTATATCTATCCAACTAAATAAATTACACAACCAAAAAGAATTAAAGCCATACATTTTACACCATTGAATAAATAAATTTAACCAGAATTTGAAATTTCCGAAATTGGACCTAAAAGTCAAATATAATCAACAGTAAAATCATTTTCTTCGGCAATTTTGATTTATAAACTTTTAATACACACGCTGAAATATAATATGTTAATTAATATTATTTCACAATAATCACATAGGTTACGCTACCAGGGCCTGCCAATTTACTGGTATGAAATGCCAAATTAAGATTTTTTCAGTCAAAGAAATCTGTCGTTGTCTCTTATAAAACCTTGCCAATTAATTGTTAAATAAAATCAGCTGCCAAGGTAGAAGCAACTAGAAATGTCTGAATTCACAATATATTTAGTATATCAGACAATTTTGATACTCCTTCGAGTATGTGACCAAATTTATAGCGCTTTAAGTGTATTCTTTGACCATCATGTGTGTGAATAATTTGGTCTCATCTGAAGAAATGTCAACAATTGCGCGGAAAACCTTAAAAGGGACTCGTTCAAATATTCCATAAATTTTATAAAAATTGTCAATATTATTGGATTTTGGCAGTTACCCGCGTCAGGACGTTAAATGACTAACGTTTTCTTTCCTATGCTAGAGAACTCATCTGTGCAAATGGCCTGAGTGTCATTAGCCAGGACGAAGTCTCCGCCATGGGAGAGGAAACGTTGGCCATTTAAAGTCATGACGCCGGTAACACCAAAAGTTCATTAATACTGACAAAAATTGAGGGAAAAATTTTTAGCAATTAATAAAAATTATTCGTCTTAATGCGAATAAATCCCTTCTTGCTAGCATCATATTAGGAGTAAATATATAGACATCACCTAGACGGAAAAATATACCAGAATCTTCTAAATTTGAGAATGCATTCAGGGGGAGATTAAGCCTAAAAATGTCTTAGATTTGGGTTGGTCAGGAAAATGATTACACCGACACGTGGTGAGGTAGTGAGGGAGGAGCCCACCTGAAATTCCCATTGTTGCGCAGCAGGTCTCCGGCGGTTTCGTTGGAGGGGAACAGGGGTCGGCTGATGACGTGCAGCACTCCATTGAGGCCTTCCAGGTTGCCCTTGTTAATCAGCGCGTTCTCGACGCCCACCGCCTTGCGCAGAACCTGCAGCCGCAACGGATTCTCCTCGTCCAGCGACATCACCACCTGTAGAAGAAATACACTATTGATATATCTACATCTACATGATACCCTGCGAGCCACCTCTAGGGTGTTTCGCAAGGGTGATCAATCACCAGCAAGCAGATTGGAAGAGGATTCCAACACGCACACAACACAGTAATAAAAATGTTACGCATTGTTAATGTTAAGCAAATGTTAAGCAAATTATTTTTCCACATTTATGCAAAGACAAAACTTTCCAACTAATCATGAAGGCAACCTGCCCATGAAGCTGGAACATGCAAAACATGTTGTAAAAAAATAAATTCAGAAACATACATTAAGGATCACATAAGGTAGTACGCTACACTACAAGTCAACTAACCTATAAGTGAGTCCCAACACTGCCGTTATAGTCTATTATCGATCATGTAAAAACGACATTATGAACCTATTTGTTCTACAGTATCTCTCTAATTTAATTTTTATGATATGATATACCGTAGTATGTTGGCGTTAGTATGATATGATTAACCTCGTCGGAATACAAACTGCTCTTGAATTTACATAACTATATCATGCATTGAGGAGAAGTAGCCTCCGAGGGGTAGATGCTTTAAAACCGAATATTACAGTAGACGTTTCTCCCATCAGCCATAAGGCTTACAGAAGTGCGAAATTCCTGAGGAAAAATCATTCGCCTTTACCGGGTGTCGAACTCAGATTGATGCCTCGGTGGCTTAAATGGCTTAAGTACTCGGTCAGAAATCGAGGGATCCGGATTCGAACCCCGGCCAAGGCGAATGATTTTTCTCTGTAGAATTCCGCACATTTGCACATGCTGGATGACATCTGTTTGAATTAGATGCATTAATTATGTTTTTTTTATTTACCATACTACCAAAAACACCACTATATCGGCCATTCACATCTTGGTTTTTCAACAAGTTAACAATAAATCGTACACCGTCATCCATGTCCTACTCACGATAATGGTAACCTACCCACGCGGGAATTGAACCCGCGTTATTTTGTTCGGCAGACGAAGACTTAAGCGCCGCCGCCATCGAGTTAAAAAAATGTATAATTGGCGGGGGAAAATATTGATCCAAACAGCAAAAAGTTTTTGTAAAGAGTTATGGGGGCTTGGCCTGGGTCACTAAAGCCACAAGCCCAATCAGTCGTGTGCATACGCAACCTCTCGATCACCCCAAAACCATTTCACGAAAGGGATCCTCAGGTGACAACATAAATAATGCCACGTCATTGGTTCGGTTAGGTGTTGGGACCAACTGCGTCCATGGTGAAGTGTATATCATCTCTTCGAGAACCAGTGGCGCCGACTCCATGGGGCCTGAGGTGGCCCGAGCCCCCTCAAAAATTCGTTGTGTCTGTGAGGAAAAAATGAGTCCGGCTGGTCGATTTTCCCCGGAGTCTCCAGATATCGAGATTCGAGTTATCAGGGTTCTATTGTTGATCCTATAACTCTTTTAAAATGCTTAAAAAACTTAAAACTCACTACTTATAAAATTTCCAGGGGCAAGATCCCCGGTTTGGGCCGCCCCAATATTTTTTGTAAGTCGGCATCCCTGTCGAGAGCATGATCGAGGATGAGCTAAATAGAAACACGTTGATTAGTTGTGGTTTGGGAGACTTTTCCTTCGAGTGATCATCGTTAGAGGCGACGAAAATGGGAAATCTCTCCTATCACTTAGTCAAACGCTACTTAAATCACTATGAAAAACTCAAAATGTGATTGAGAAACACTCCTTTTCCGTCCGAAGACCGAAAATAGTAGGTACCTGCAATCAAATAGTTTGAACATCTAATTTTGAAATTTGTTCACGTCATTTGAACAATTTTCATTCAAGGGGTTTGGAAATGCTAATGATTTCGGATACAGCCATGTAAGTATACCAAATCGGGATGCGTAAAACAGAGATTGACTTCAACCCCTCGGTGCTACATTAAAAGATAAGATACCAATCAAGATAGTAACGCTGGTGTTTAGTGTCAGAATGGCGAGTTTTTGAAGAAGCTCAAAGCAATTTAGCCCCCCGTTCCAGAGATGACCGACAGATGAGTAGCCACTCACGTTATGACCAATGCCAACCACACATTTAAGGTTATTATTAATCAATAATCGCTTGGAAGACTGCCAGTGGTTTAAGCGTGTAAAGTGTCACTAAACATAGCGTACACAAGGAAAGCTCTCCAGAAACTCTTCCTCCGGGCGGCTAGTAGTACGCGAAGGGACTCTCGCTCTTATCTGCTTATGCCACCGATGCGATGCTTACCTGAGGCTCGCAAGGGTGGGCTACTCGTTTTGCGGTTGAGGCGAGACAAAGGTGGCGATCGAGACACACTGAGGTAGAACGTACTTACACTACACAGCAAAGTGCATTCCGCTGACAAGGGAACGCCCTCGTGTCGTGTGTGCGTGCATTCCTCGCTCTCAACACAAGGCTTGCTTACATGGGCGAACCACTCAACGCTTAGGATGCGCTTTAGTCTTATCGCCCCTCTTCTTCCTTGATATTCTACCCTCTGCAATCGAGTTATTACGTGTCGCATCAATGTTAGCACTGATAAAAATTTTATTTTTCATTTTCTCGGTTAACTTTTCCCCTTCCCTTATACTCTCTCCTTTTTTCAATAAATATTTTACCTTAAACACAGGAATTAAAATTGTAAATTTAATTACTGGAATCTTGAGGGCTAAGGAAGCTTGGAATAAAACATTTTGTACATGTAAACCATAACTGAAACAGATCATAATTACAGATTTTTTGCTATAAAATACAAAAGTTTGATTTTTAATTTGATAGTGAGGTTTCACAGTTCCTTGTACTATCTACATTCAGTTATCATCGGTTATGGCCTCAGTAAAGAAAAGATCCCACTCCTATGAAAAGAGCGAAGAAAAACTCTGATAAATTAGGATTTCATTTTTGACATAAAATATTCTTCTTAAAATGCACCTGAGCCCTAATTGACTGATTGTTTCCACGGGCGAACCGCCTTCAGATACCCTCGTCCTCCAAGCCGAGCGACTAACCTTACTCCTATTGACAGCAGGTACTCCGCAGACTGTGCACAAAGTTTTTGAATATTCCTTACAGTTAATTTTTCTGCAGTGAGAAATTCGATGACGGCTCGCTGCTTGCAACGTACATCACTTACAGACGCCATTTCAAAACGGTCCTGCTGCTACTCCATATGTCGTAGGAGCCAGAAATTTTGCACGGGCACCCATGAAACTTCAGATAATGCATAATTCACGTTTCAAATTTGCGCCATTGTTGTCGGCTGAGAAAAAAAATTGTGATGCATTACTTCCCGGGGAACCCTCGCACTATGCCAATGTACTAAGATCGAGTCTCTTTTCCGAGACTTTTTTACACCATATATATCTAATTTTTCTAATGCAGAAGCCTTATATTCACTATTATTTTTCTCTATCATGGTACTTTGACATAGTATTCGAACATTGTAACCACTGGACCACGTAATACATAACTTTATCTCATTCTGAAGGGAATATGTTTCACCTACAAATGTTTAAATCCGTTTTTTGCTTTCAATATTGGTTAATTAACCCCATATGGTAGGTGATTTGAGACATCACCCGATGGACAATAGCACTGCAATATTTGTTTGAATTCTGAGACCCGGGTGTCGGACACTCCCCTTGTTAGGTCGATTCGTATCGGGCGGGAAATTCAAGGCTTAGAGAACCTTACGAAAATTACCTTGATTGTGACTCTTTCTCCTAAGGCAGTTGCCCAGAAAGGCTTTCACGCGGAACTTTCGAGAAATGTGCATATGCATACGTACGCCCGCGGCGACAGCCATTCTCACCTTGGTATTTAGGGAATGGCTTTCGATCGATCCACTCGAAGGATCGTTGCAAAATCATATGCTTCCCAGAGATTAGCGTGGATATAGGCGCTGTATGTTCATTTTCGAAGGTCAAGGACATGTTAAGCCTTTTTCTCTGACATCCGCGAGTCTTCCAGAGTAGAGGATGCCATCATACCTTTTGGGGAGGACTCAGTGAGAAGCTCATTTATTATCAAACAATAATACGCCTGGACTCAGCTGAAAGTAATTGAGAGGAAACATCATTTCCGAAAGACAGATCTTTTTCCGTGACAAATTACTTCTTCAATGAAATATATAATACTTGCTTTTCCCTTTTCGAGATTTTATTGTTACATGATGAACGATTTTGGTTACGGATAAGCGATAGAGTTACGTCTGTTTAATTTTTTCGTCAGCTTACTAGCTAATTATGCACACAATAATTCTATACCTTTGTAACTAAGATTCAAAGATATCGTTCCCGTGGGTTTCCTCAGTGTGGCCTTTTGTGCCATATGCCCGCTGACAGGCTGCTAAACCTTCCTTATTAGCTCCATTCTAAGAATTTCACTTTGATCACACCATCAGACTATTTAAGCAAGCATCACCAAATATAATATTATTACTAAATAGAGCTTGATTATGATTTGTGGTAGGGAAAACACGCATTATTTTTTATCCAAATTTTGAGGAGCTATCATACTCTTCACTTAATTTTACTGGGATGGTTTCGTTCATTCATAAATTTGATACGTACTGATTTCACTTTTTCAAATAGCCAAATATCACGCAAGAAGATTTTTGCGGGAGAGCTTAGCTCTCAGGGCAATAAATATCCAATCGCTACCGTCCCTTTGTTAACACATCTTAAGCCAATTACTCATTAGTAGAGATACGTGAAAATCGCACTTTCATTTTTATTTTACCGCACTTTCAATAACAGTTTATCGCATTTTGTGGCGTCTATTTTTTATTTTCATAATGAGGTAGATGACGATGAAATGTAGTGAAACACAGTTATATGACAAAATACAGAATATTTTAAATAATTATGTAGTAGAACAATAATAAATTAAGGAATAAGACATATAGTGGCGGAGGTGTAGCTTGCCCGCGCCCACTTGTAGTTCGCGGCCATGTAGAGTCCCAGCCAACTAGCAGCTGGCCAGTCGCTCACATGTTTTAAGCGGTGGGTGTCGGCGGAGCATTTAAACTGCGCTCGGCACAAAATGTACGAATTTTGCCGTCGAAAAGGCAAATTTGCGTAAATATAATATAAAAGTCCAGTCATCGCATCTATGTCGCATTTATTTGCGCACATCGCATCTATATCGCATTTACGATTTTCACGCATCTCTACTCATAAGGTAATCCAGCACTTCCATTCTGAAAGATGGGACCACATATAACGAATTTTATACTATTTCCTTGCACTTGTGTGTGTAAAATACAAAAGGTGAAAGAACGGTAGGTCAGTATTCTGATAGATTAGTTTCAATGGCGTACGTTGATAAATTGCGGTACTGAAGGTAGACAGTTAAGTACTGGATACGGTACGGGTATAAACATGAACCGTGACTTTGCCTTTTGTGGATGACTTCTTCCAACATCTTTCATTTCGAGGAATTGCTTTTTTAACACTTCCTGCGGTCATCAACTATCATTTATCGCCTGTCTGAGATCTTCACCGTCAGCATATTTCATCGGTGACAGCAGGGAACCTCCATTTCGCTTGCTGTAATTCCTGCTGATCACTAAATTTATTCAGAGTGCCGGGTTCATTATGAATGCAGCTTCCGAGACCACTGCGGCTTAGGTGAAGGATTAGAGTCACACCTGTAGGTTAATCTTTCATGTCAACCATCGAATCGTGGACAAATAGCAATAGGTTCGAAGCGGAGGGGTTTACAATGATTTTTGATTGCTACGCAACTTGTCATAAATTAGTTGACATCACTATCCTTTTGGCTTCGGCTACAAAGGAAAGTAAATAACAAGATAAACGTAGTAAGATAAAAATGACATATGGTTGGACATATGTAAATAAACATATATGGGAATGTCATAATCATTGATACTGGCCGGAAAAAACGCGGAAAACTGCTCTAAAGTGCTACCAATGAGCATTACTTAGGGCATAAGTAAATATTCCCTCCAGAAAATAGTTCTGAGTTCGAGAATACAAGAAGTGCATCATCAACAAATCACATAATAATACAGGTAATTGTTTCATTAACACTATCATAATAAAAGAATTTCTCTTTGATTAAATTGATTATGGCCTATGATGAGCAGAGGTCCCTGTTAAAACCACACGTTTCAGCAAGGTAGAAAAAGAAATGGAATCATTGAGTTCCTTTATGAAAATCGAATGAGTACCTAATTAAAGACAAGGAAAGTAATATATAATGGTATCGATTCCCATTTTCATTTACAGATTTGATAATTCTTTCGTGCAAAGCAATGAAGTAATTTACGTAGCTAATTATTGCAACTAAAGTTACAGTTATTGCAGTAAATAAATATGCGTGCATAATTTTTCAAGTGATAAGAGCCGTTTCTCAGGACTAAGAATTTTAATAGCGTAAATGTATTTTCTACGTCATTCCTTTTACGACGAGAACGAATGATAAAATTAGTTATTAGCTGAATGTGATTACCTAATGTTAGATATTTTGATGGATAGGAATAACCGATTAACTATCAAGCCATAGCATTAGCCATAGCATTATCTTGATACAGGAAAAATATTAATGCGAAATACCAGAATTTTCTGCCAACGATAGGTACTACGTTTACTTTTCATGGCTAACCATAATTGATCCCCATCAAAGGAATTAGCTTCCCGGAATTGTAGATTCCGGACACGGAAATGATGATAATACCCACAGAAAGAATAGGTAAAAAGAAGCCCGCAAGCATTTAAAGATAACTATATTTTACAACAATTTTACCTATGCCATAAATATATTTCTCCCCAGTTAGGCGATGAACGGTTGTATCTATAATATGGCTCGCACAGGAAGCAATTTACGCAGTATAATGAGAACATATTGAACCTGCCAACGAACGACTGATACGGAGATTCCTTCCAGGCACGGTGATTTCATCAGGCACCCACCGTTGACGAAGAGTGGTAGTCGTAAGAATCGCTTGAGACACGGGGCTCTCTTGTCAAGTCTATCAAACGCACATCATCCAGCCGGCTCATTTGGCAATAAATCACAACTTGCGTGGCTACCGAAAGAATTTCCTTTGACCGCTCGACGTGATTGCGCACCCAAAGTTGTTCCCTGTCGCTCCGACGTGAACGGCGATGAATCGGTGACAAAAGTGTGCGCCTTTGAAGGCAAGTTGACGGAAAAATGGGCGCGACATCTATCGGGGAGGTTAAAAGGCGATAGGGGAGGATGATGGCGGGGAAAGAATATTACTTCACGCGTTGAAGTCTCCCCCTCCGGCCACGCCGAGCGGAGGATCGTTAAAGGAGTTGCCATCGGGCGAAAATGCCCACTCACCATTCAAAGGAAGGGATTACGGCGGAATTAAGCGCGCGGGACGGCTCGAGCACACAACTTGACCTCTTCACCGCTGACAAAAGAGAGGAGAAATCCGCAACGAAATGCTTAGGTGATTAGGAGTTTTTGCCGGCAGCAATTTAACCCATTCAAAGAAGGCGAACCGTTGAATCATCTCAATCACTCGTTATCAATAACATTATTTGAGGCTCATTCATCAGTAAATCAAATTATAACGGGATAGCGAAATGATATAGGATTTACGATGGTATAACTTTTAAGGCGTGAACCAATATTTGGCCAAAATATTTGTTTTCTTTTGTGCGCTTTAAAATGATGATGCATACTGAATTAAAAAAAAAATTACAATAGATAGAAAGAAAACGAGAAGAAATGTATATATTTGAAAAAAAACTTTTTTAGGAAAGGGGTTTGATCTACAGATTAAATGCTTGTTGGTAATGATACGATCCTTTCTCTCCTCCAGATGAAAATCAAAGTTTTCTACGGGAATTCTCGAGTTTTTCTTCGGTGATACATATTCATATAAATTTGTTCACATTTCTATTTAGAATTTTTAGATGATAAGGGTGGGAAATGAGTTGATCGGGGATCTTGAATCTCTCATTAATATTCGTAGTCAAGATTCCAATTACCGGGACATCAGCACTTAGAGAAACAGGGAATTTGAGAGGCAAGAGGACACCGAATGTGGCTTGATAATTATAAACGGGGAAAAAAGATAGTGCTCGTTTAAAAAAATGGACGAAAAACATTCTTATTCAAGAAAATAGACCCTTTCATCGTAGTTTGAGACAGCCATACTCGCCAATTTTGTTAAATATCGATAGATTACACCATAAGCGCTAAAAGCCTATTTTAAAAACCAAATAAACTACTGTCTATCACGAAATAGAAATATGAAAGGGCATTAGAACCAGTTAATTTGTACTTTAGACTCGATCGAAAGATGGATTGTTTTGCATTTTTCTATGGAAATTTCGATATTTATGCTAAATCTACAACTTTGGATTTCAATACAGCGTTTACGATCGCATCCTCGTTTGTATCAAATCTAGCTCACCTGTTGATGAGCAACCTGGTCGGTCTTCAGACGGCCTGGAGTTCCATGGTACATCACGAACTTCCTCGCTTTGGCTTTGTTGTTTCTCATTTCCTCCAGGGTAGACTTGGGAACGGCTTCGAAGAGAAAATCAAAGAATTAGAGCCGTGTATGACGAAACACTTCGTTGATCACTTCTTTCATGTTTTGAGTCATTATTTAATATTTTTCGAAACTTCGTTTCCCTATGTTTTTTTACACGTATTTTCAGCAAAATGGTGGTAGCTTAATTACATACAAATCTGAAGGATTGCGTATTATAGCTCTGATAGTCGTACCCAAATAGGATATATTTGTCCGGGCGCGACGTTTTGCTTGTCACTTCTTTTCACGAGGCCCAGCAAATCAAAAATCGAGTTATTTCGCAACAAGATAATAAATTAAAAGAATTTTGTTACCAAAAACTACAAAATTTCAGGTAAAGATGCCTGTATATGTTTCTACTTTAGCCAAAAAAGGAGGTGAAGGTGCTATATTACCTTTTAAAATATTCACCACCATAAGGTTACCTATGATATAAGCTCACCTTTCATCGCTTCATTCGAAGGAGCAAATATCGTAAAATCTCCGAAGTTCTCCAAGGTGTCATCGAGACCTGCATATCGAATTGTTTTCAGGAATTCTTTCAAGTCTTCGTGTTCGAGTAACTGCATCAGCGTCTTAGCTGAAATAAAACAATAGCATTAAAATTGGATCTTTGAGATATACATTTGAGATAGGATTCTCTGTACCTTTCAGTGGTGAATGAAACAACAGATAACGGCGTTCGTACTTCAAATAGATCATATCAAGTATTCCTGAATCATTCAGTCATTTTGGACTATGAGTATCGTCGGATTAATATGTTGTAAGAGGAATGCGTTGTATAAAAAAGTTACGAGATGATATTCGCTGACTGGAATACCTACATAAAATTTAAATAACTTTTTCAGTGACATAAAAATACAGAAGACGCAAATGTGATCGGATTTAATGGAAAAAATAATATAAATTAATAAGAACGCCAAAAGGCGTTATTTATCTCGATACAAAATAATAGAAATAGAAAAATAGTGTCACGTATCATTAAAGTAAATTACAAATTCTATTATTAATGGAAAAAAATATGCTTACAAAAGAAAGAAAAAAATGATTCGTTTGGCACAATGGCATAAAGAACTTAAAGCCTGAATTAATACACGAGTGATTAAATTTTTCAACCATATAAATGAAGGGAAACTATATGAAGAGATTTTTATTCGCGAGGATTTCAAGGATATATATTCAATCAAGTGACGGCAATGTTTGTGATAATAATCAGCTTAAGGCTACTCTCCCCGTTAATTCAAGTAAACTTTATCTTTTCAACAATAGGCCATAGTTAGGTACGCTGTAATGAGCCACCGAATGAAGTACGCAACAATTGTTCACAACTAGACGCTACACAAGTACCAGGAACTTGGCATAATATTATCCGACCCCAGTACTGAGGTAGTAGAGATAATAACTGTTTTTGATAGCCTTTGAACTTTTATAACACCAACATAAAACGAGATCCTAGCACATTAAATTTAAAAAAAATACCACGCAATATAATTTTTTTGCCTTTTTTTCCAGTGATACAAAAAAATGAAACCATTTATTATGGCTTTAGAAATGATCCGGGCTCAGGTGGTATGAATTAATTAGCAATTGGAATTGTAGGAAAATTGGTCTAATTTGCAAATTTTACCGGTCTATGCTCCAATCAGAATGCCCATTCTATCGCAAAAATGTTGCTAATCAATATTTAAAATAAAATAAATGGGTGCTTCATTTCATATGACGTGAGTAGTGGCAATTAAGTAACTTTAATCAACATTATATTTTTCTACATTACGGATAGATCGACTTATTTTACCAGCTCTCTCGGGTTTGAATGATTCATATTCCACAATAAAAGATACAGTTTCCGGCATGATCCGATGGAAATCTTTTACATATAACACAGTGAAAGAGCTTGTCTATTTCCCTACTTCTTTATATTAATCGACCCAGTTTTCGGACATAATATCATTTTAAAGCATGTCCCTTTGAAAATTATGCATTACGTGCCGAAACCTGGGTCGGTTGAAATGAAGAAGTGAGGAAATAGACAAGCGCTTTCATTATATTAAATTCCACAATAAAATTTAATCTCTTTACCATGAGAAGGATTCGTGTTTATTTATTCAATGCAGTCCAAAAACAGTACGAGACCAATTAAAGAGGACTCACAATAGCAAAGAAAACAATTGACTTGTATTAAGCTAAACGTAACCAACAATGAACAAGATAATATTCGAGCAGTATTTATAAGAAAATAACAAAGAATGGTTGACTTCATAGGGTGGTACGAGGAGTAGGGGGGAAATTACGACGGAGACGGTGCAAGATGAATGAGGGATAAAAAAAAATGAATCAAAATTTGTAAGACATTTTGAATAGTAGTTAGAGGAAGGAGGAAATCTGAATAGATGTGACTGTTAATAGTCATTTTGTTCATGGGCGTACCCATAATCAAAACTAGGAGGGGGGGGGGTAAAACTAGCTGTGGACGTTCAAGTTGTAACTTTTTTGCACAGATAAGGTTAACGAAGCCGAAATTTTAAGGAAATTATGGCAGCAATTAATTAGTTTTTATAATTACTCGCTTGAAATATAATGATGATTTTTTTGTAGTTCCATGTCTAACACTAATATAATTTTTCTTCAAAAGGAAAATTTGCCCATAAATTTTGTTTTGAACTAAATTTATTTTCGCTTCTAGGGGGGCAGTTGCCCCCCCTTTCCCCGCTGGGTACGCCCATACTTGTGTTTTGATCACCTACCCCGGTCCGGGAGCACCACCTTGCCCACCATGTAGAGGGGCCCGTTGCTGGAGAGCGAGAACTCTTTCGGCAGCTTCTGCCCCTCCACGATTCGCATCGTTATCTCTCCCCGGTGTCCTCCCCGTCTCGGCGAGTGGCACTCCATCTTCAGCTTCCCGCCCTTCACCGAGATAGTCCTCAGCTTGTGCTCGCCGATGATCGTGCTGGGACACACAGGGTGCGCCAACACGTGGTTCTCCACCAAAGCTGCAAAAAAAAACCACAGACACGCACAAAGGTAAATGATGCCGTAAAATAAAAGCGGGATGTGTAAATAATTTCGATAGCATAAGTAAGCGGTAATACCAATTCACATTCTTTGCCGTCGGTGACCCGTGTAAGGGCTATTTACACGGCACACTAGCATGTAAAAGTCAATTTTTGAAGCTAACGATTTTGGTGGGCTGGAACGTAACATGAAACAAATTATAACAGGTTATATTTTATGTACATGAATTTGTATAAGTTGGGTGGTTGCACAGTGCTTTTTTGCGTTTATTCACGCGGTAATTCATTCACACGTTTACTCGTATGGGTTAATGCACTGTACAACCAGCCCTTAACATGATTTACTTTTCTGCAACCATTGCCATATGTTACAGTGATTACTCTTTTTAGAATGAAAAATAATCATGACGTTATGATCTATTTTTCTAAAAAAATTGTGAAAGAACACACAATAACATCATTAATCTTAGATACCTCCATGAATTCACACCTGTTATGGTTTAGCATATGCTAAAAATATTTTTATTAGTTCCATTTTCTCGCAATTCATGACATTTAGTTTTCATTTACAAGGCACAGATAGTCGTTCATTTTCTATTTTCACGTTAGAAACAAATTTCTTGGAGGGACATGGATACAATTCTGGCTGATGTAAACGTACGGCATTATTGGTTCGGGCCAAGCAGCGTATGAAAAGATTTTAATTTTCGGTAGTGGCATGCGCAAAAATTTTCCTTGGCGACAGATATGATACGACGGAGTTCAATAAGTAATGCGGCACTTTGTTTCTGAAACAGGAATAGTTCTATTAAGCATTCCAATTCACCATTCTATTCCCCAATCTTTTAGCTACTCAGAACTATTTTTCAACGGAATATCCAATCAATGCTACTCAACCTTCAAATGAGGGCCTGTATGCCTACACGGTACCAATCCACTGGTCGATGTCGGAGCCAACATCATTCTGCATCAATAACATCATCCCCGTAGCGGCGATTATGAACCACGAGTTGCCCAACGGCTCACTGTGCTTTTGTCCAATGACAGATCATTTTAGACATGCTACAAGTGCCTATGAATCTCTGAGATATCCTGGTTTTCCGCCAAAAGAAACTCAATCATTTAGGAAAGCACCTCAGTTACAGACACCATTTTAAAAGCTCCGTACAGCACGGTCATATATTGGAAGTCAATGCAACTATACGAGATGAAGCGTGAATGTTTAAAAATGTTACACGAAAAATGCCAAGTTTTTCAACTAAAATTGGCCGTGATAAAAAATTTGTTGCATTTCTTATCGATTTCACCTCGCATTTATACCTTTGAATGCAAGGACCTGACTTTTGTTACTCACTCGGCGCTACGAATAGTTACATTTGGTGAGGGTAGGGCTCGTACATGGCGCGTGAAGAGGGTCACCTGGAAGGACCAGTACCTTTCCTGGATCCACTTATGACTTTCTTCAATTCATAATTACATCACAAGAGTTTTTTGAATGCGGATACGAAAAGTTTTCAACTGATTAAAATCCGGACACTGAATTCTGATCCGACACTGATCTGTAGCAAGCACTCCATTTTCAGGAAAAGTGAGAACTGATAATTAACCATATTTATAAGGAAGTATATAAATTTTGCAGAGTTGAAAAGACTTTCAATGCAAATTGAGTGAAACGAAAACAAAAAAGTTGAATTATTTTAGAAGAATTTATATTGAATTGAATTAATTTCATCTCAAGGGATAAATCGTTCGCAAGAATCCACGCATGAAATACTACTAGAAAAATTAAATTCAACTGGGAATCGAACTATAGGCTTTCACTTACAGTTCAATCAGTTTAAGCAATTTTTTCTCGCAGCAGTTCGTAAAAAAATTCCCTTTACATATTAATAATCATTATTTGAAACGAGTTCCTCCATCGATTTTAAAATTACCATAAAAGTCATTGAAACACTAGCTGTCCATAGTAAACGTGGGTATTCCGCGATAACTTCTCATGTAATGCTAATTTTATGATGTCTGGTTGGATTTAACCGCAATATGATACAGCTGTAACTGGATCGAAAGTTGTAGAATGGTCATTTAGTTCAAAACAACGGTCAATAAACCGAATGGTCTCGACTGAAGAAATTGGACAATATGGTTCCCATACTCCGCAAAATGAAACTACGCATTAAAAACTGGTCCTGATAGTGACTCCATTTAGGATAAACCATAATGCAATATTCAAACTTGGTATCAGTAATAGTATACACTTACACACATTTGGTACAGAATTTTCCCTCATAGCGTGAGATATTTCCAAATTCACATATTTCAAATCCAACATAAGCCCCAGAGAAACAACGGAAAATGCCCTAAGCCGTATCGCATGTGTTCTGGTCGCAAAAATAATACATTGCAAGAAAGCCAGGGCACAATTTATGGCATCGAAACGGCGGTAGTAGCTGCCAAGGAAACGTCATGAATCATCTATAGAAAGGATAATACACTCCATGCAATGCTTGGGTCATACCCGCTACGTCAGGGCATTGCCATTTCCATTGCCAATTTTGGTTTCGCTGCAACCCCAGCAGGAAGCATGATGACTGAGGTCCCACTCTAAAATCTCCTTTCGCAGACATCAATCTCCGCCTACACTCCTCCACGGTGAGTCAGACGGCGGCTGAACGAATTTCACTCACCCAGTTGACCGGACGAAAAAAATAATTTTTTTTTTGGACACCGAGGAACACGAGGAGCCGATATACTTCCATAAGTGCCCACTGAATTGCTAAAGAGAAAGAAAACGGGGTACCTGTATGACGAGTAAAAATATAATATCGCGAAGGTGAAATCCGTAGTTTAGTATGCAGAACTCTCTGCTGCTGGCTTGGTTCGTTGTAATGGATTCATATAGTAGTGGTACAAGAGTGAAATACGAAATGTTTGGGGTGTTAGATGAGAAGTATTGTAAAAAGAAAGAATGAATGGTTCATGAAGCTATAATTTATTTTCGACCGAAGGGTGGGACCCGTGGAAAAGGAACTCTAAAAGATGAAACTATGGGAGCCATAAGAATAAGACTGAAGGAGAGCTTTGCGTTTGTTGTGCCCTCTCATAGCTCCTTGCTACTTATCCTTATACTTACCGGTCGCACCACACTCACTCCACAAGTATTTTTTCCTGACGCATCAATTGGTTTAAATTTAAGCTAAAGCTTTAATTTTTCAGGGCATATAAATTAGATTTCCAAATATAGAATATAACCGACGTACTTTCTCATATGAGTGGTTTGGAAGCCAAGAGGTACAAGTGATTTCTTTTTTCTATACACAGTTAGGTACAGAAATTAGGTATAGAAAACTAACGAGATAATTAAACATTTGATATAGTGCATTAGATTTTCCACTCGATGTCAGCACCGAACTGAGACTCATTCGTATCCCTGGGCAACCAATTTTTGTGTATTTCTATTAGCAATTAACTTGACCTAACTCTGTTGTGAACAAAATCACTTGTACCCCCTGGCTTCCAAACGACTCATATGTATTTTAAGATGCAAGGATATACCCAATTAACAAAAATTGGGGCTATCCTATTCACAAAAAATATGAAGATTCGTAAGCAATAAAAGATGAACACGTCAGGAAAAAAAGACAAAGGATGAACGGCTGAGAGGGGGCGATGCGTCGCCTTAGAGCGCGTGTAAGACCAAAGAAAGAAATAACCTTCCGTGATCTTATGATGGGCGGTGTGCGCTGACGGTCCACGGCAATATGTGGGAAGAAACGGCCTTCTTCCGTAATGGGTTTCCCTAGTCGGAAGCGCGTAGGCCGCAGCGTCTCAGCAATTGCATCACTGCTTTTGCGCGCGTAAATTTCGGAGGCTGAGTCAACGTCACCCTCGCAGGATTTCGATGGACCTCCCAGGAGGAGGCCTCGATTCCCACGCACTGCCCTCACTCATATATATTATCATCTCCGAGGGCAAGAAGAAGAATTGACGGGAACCTCTGCAGTAAGCGGCTATTCACGGAAGGGCAGAGTAAACTCAAAAGAGGTCGGACAAGGATGAAGGTAAGTCAACGGCGGGTGGGTGTGTTGAATTATCTCCAGTGGACCACCCTACTTCACCATTGACACAAAGCCTAACTTATGGGGAGTTTCCTTTCAATAATCGGCCTAAAAAGAGATCTTAAGAATTTAAACTTTGGAGTCGATAATGCAAATTTAGAATGGCAAAATTGGTCTATTCTCGATTGGAAATTCCTTATGTGGTCATGCATGTCATTTTTATATTTTATGATTTTTGAGCTTTTACTTCCATTCTACGAAAACAAAAACCTCAAACATAGAAATTAAAGAAAAATACATGAATATATCAGCGAAAATTAAATGAATGTATAGCGACTCATGATCATTTCCCAACAAAATAAAAGTTCACACAAAATAAATACCTATGCTTTCAGGCTAGAATAGTCACATGAGTGCACGAAATATGTAGAAAAATTATATGTTATCCTAAAATACTTCAACTTAAATTCTCATCCAATCGAATAAAATATGCTTATATAAAAATATATATTCCATATAAATTAATAAAAAAATTATTTCTAACCAAATCGATACCTTTTTACTTTATTTGCCGGAATTAGTATTCCAAACTTCAAAATTATTTCGCCTCTAGCTAAATTTGCGTAATGTTTGGCTCCAGAAATACAGTTTGCCTAGCTCATATGGAGAATATTTCCGACCTAACCGCATTATGCATATAAAAAGGCATACCATAGGAAACGCCCAAAATGTAAATTCTCGCAAAAATGACCCAATTGTTGGCATTAAGGGAGGAACATGATTACCTTGAATTAATTTATAACACCAAGGTCAAGCCAGCGTATGCGGAAGATGAATCCCCTCAAGATGTAGATGACATAGTGAGGCGGAGAAGGCCTACGGGGAGGTAGGGGATGAAACACAAATGCTCAATCACAAGCTTTCTCAGAGGAAAGCGCCAATATTAGGACCACCAAACGCTGCATTAATACATTTGAGAACTCTGCTTGAAAAAAAGCTGAAGTATCAAATGCTCCTACAGACATGCCGCAGTCTTGCAAGCCAGTCAATGCAGGCATAACTTTTAGGATAACGTATGCATTGTGCACATTGTACACGGATTCCGTAGCACAGCAAACTTTCATTTTGTTCCATCCTAGAAACAATCACTAATTAGATTAAAAAATATTTAAAAAATCATGCATTTCCAACAGTATCTCCCTAAATGTGTTACAATTCAAGAAAAAGGAGAGAATGACTTCAGGCCGTTAAATGAACTGCATTCATTGCGACCATTTAAAATTGGCATTTAGGGCTATTTGCTCACTTGGTATTCGATTGATAAGCATTGTACATGACCGAAATTAAAATACCCAAGAACAATGGCAGTCGTGTTTTTTCTCCTTTTGAATTTTGTCATTTGTCATTATTCTTACCCTGAATCGAGCGCAATGCACGAAAATACAAGATTTATACCTAACTGTGCACGTACCAAACTTTGGACTTATACAGTTGATAGAGAAGACGGGGATAAATGAATATGGATAGCGATCACCGATGCAAGTTTACGGCTTGACGGCGGATCGTAAACACAAATCGTGAAATTGGACCCAGTACACGGTTAATACTTTGAGTAAAGGTTGATCGTAAAACAGCATTCATCCTCCTCCATCAATCTTCCCTCGTTCACGATTCAAACTCCCACGGGCATTAAGGAAATTGCAACATGATCACTCATTTCCAGGGAAGTATAGAGGAGGTTTCTCACAAGCTACGAATGAAATTTCTCAGAAAAAATGAAATGGTATGATAAATCGATAAAAATGCAACGCCACAGAGAGAAATTGAAAACAAATATCCAATTTAAAGTAGGTACCGTGAAGCAGTCCGAATTCGGAGGTGAAACTCTGCGATGGTATAAAACCTATAGCCATGATAGTATAATCCATTGCTATGGTTGGTATGAAAAAATTTCATTAAAATAACATTCATTGTAACTGCAGTAAAAACTTACTCTATGAAGAGTGTTTTATCGTTCTCTTGACGGTTCTTCTCATTTCCACTCTTGATGATAAACAGTTTAGTCTGTCATAAAATTTTATTGAATGTAGAATAACCAAAGTTTTTCACCCCAGCCATGATCATCTACATAATCAAATTTTTTTAACCAAATGAAACCAAAGTTTGAAAAGGGTATTATTTTGGGCCGCGTAGACACAGCAGGAACTTCATGGGTACGCAAGCGATCACTATAGCCGAACTTAGACCGGGAGAGTGGAGTCCTAGAGCGGGAAAACGCAGCAGATTCATACACATACATTCACCGATCGATGGAATGTAGAGGTCGAGCTGGGATCGGTGGAGTGATACTACCGCCACCAGGAAAAATGCACTTCCAGGAATTCGCAGGGATTTATCCAAAGAAATTGCGCTCCCTTTCACATCCTACGCTCCCTATTCTCCACCAGAAATCCACCGATGCGAGTGGGTGGCGGCAGAAGGCAAAGTGCGTGGGATAAGCGGAGGGAGAAATCGATTTCAATTAAAATTTTCCGTGAATGGGTGAGGCCAAGGGATGAAGGAAGGTATTATACGAGTCCCACGGTCGGGAGGGGGCGGGGGCGATTACGGCTAGAGAGGAGAAGAGTTTTAATGACGGCTCGGGTGATCCACCGCGTGATATCCTCCAAAGCTGCCGACGCTTCGGGGTACGAGTCGCACACGACCCATGGCTGAAATTGGGTAGTTTTCTTCATCAAAGAAAACGAAAGGCACTGATTGCGATTCGTTACCCACCATCAGTGTATTCATTATATTAAAATTATTTGGTTTTAGAAATCCCAGTTTAACAAATGTTAATGGTCAATTTTTAACCTGATATTAAAAAGGACCGATTGGCGCCCATGCAATGCCACTCCACGTGATGTCACAAGGACCTAGATGTTATACGAGTAGTCAGAAGTTTTACATCGTCTGGTATTACCAATGCATGCATGTAGCACTAAGCTCAAGGAAACATCTCTTAATAATCACTTTTAAAAATTGCCTATGGTCGAAAAGTTTCCTTCGTTTGATAGGGCATAAATAATTAATTAAAAGCTGGCTTAAGCACTCGGCCGGAAATCGAGGGATCCGGGTTCCAATCCCGGTCAAGGCGAATGATTTTTCCTCGGTGGATTTTTCGCACCTCTATTCGTGCCACTATTTCCTTTGTGTTCGGAGCGAGTGGTGCCCCCTACAGTACATTCCTACATCCTTGGGCTTACCAGCCTCGCCCCTGAGACCAAGGGATTGAGGGCCAGACTGGTTGGTAGGCGCTCTGTATAATGAGTCCGGCGTCCTGAGCGCAATAATGGTGGGATATTTGGAGGAGTTATTACATTTGCGTCATCATCAAATATACATCACTACTGAACAAAATGCGCCGCACAAAATATATTGCAAATGATAATAAATAAATAAAATTCATGCACATCCTGGTGTGTTTCAATTATTTCCTCAAAACCGCTTTCAAATATTTCTCTGTGTGTAGTGACCAGGAAAAAACACCAAGAAAATTCAAATATTTAGGAGCTAAAGGCAATAACGAGAATGACGAATCCGAAAAGCGCATCCTTAATTACTTATTTCCGAATTTGGTGAATTCACATTTAAGCTTAAAATTTTGTTCCAAAGATGTGTAACCTCATAAAAATGCATTTACTATTAAAATTAAAAATTTAAAACTAAAATTTATGACTGGCGCTGAACTTTTTCATCAAAACTTGATGAAAAATTGCAAACCTAATTCGCCATTAACATTTTTTGGTTTCCGGCAGTAATTGAAGAAAATGAGCATTTAAGGCAAAGAAGTTATATGTGCACCACAATCAACGAAAGGCTAATACTGGGATTAGGTCATTTAGGTCATTATTATTATCTCTCGTTTATAGTAAAAAATAGATTATTGTTAACAAAATTTTTCTCTCGCACCCCGTGTTTGAGAGCCAAAACATGTTTTGGTGCTGGATTGATATGGCTGTCAACGTACGTCAAAGTAACGATGAAATCTCACGACAAATGATCTTTAAGCGACTGCAAAATTAAAATGAATGCAAATAAATCAATAAAGACACGGTGACGTGGCGTCACTAATGCAGGGACCTTTCAACGCATAGCAGACGGTTGCAACGCAAGCAAAGAAACGCGTTCTCGATAACAAATGAGACGGACGATTAATCAAGGTGCCTTTTGACGACCACGATCGGAGGAGGCTGAAAATTTTAAGCTTTCAACGCCCGGTTCACGAGATGGCCTAGTGATACGAAACCATTCACATTCGCGGTGAGATGAATACGTCTCATAACGACTTGAATCTCTCACGCATTTAATTTTGTAGCGCTATGGAAACCCAACGACTGATGTGCAGAAAACGACCGAAAAATTGCTTATTATTAAGTATATTTCACGATAGATATGTCTTTGGGAAAAGAGAGATTAACTTTTTACATCCCTTAAATCGCTACAAATGATGAATTGCAGGCATTGTAAATATCTAATTTAAGTTGTACATTTGTATCTTTGACGTTTTCCCCCAAGCTTTTTGCTTTGTGCCATGTTTGCAGTTAAAGGTGCAGCTCCCTTTCTCAATCGAAATCGCTCAACTAAAAAAAGCAAGTCGAATTGCTTGATTTTAAGTGTGTTATCGATGCAGATATTCAGCTTTATGGCAAAGAAAACATTCACTATGCTCAACGGTGTTCGGCAAGATGTTGTGGAACATGTTGCAATGATAAATGGAAATGAAAGACTTTGTGCATGTCCGCAGTATTTATTACCATACGACGCGTTTCAGCGAATCACCTGTTTTTGTACCCGATGATGACGAAGGTGATTCGCTGAAACGCGTGGTACGATGCTGTGGACATACATAAAGTTTTCCATTTTCATTTATCGTTCACTATGTTACAAACCTCATAGAAAATCACAGAAAAGTGTAAAAATGCGACATTTGAGACAAATATTTCTCATAAGAACCATACGGACATAAATATGCATTTTAATATTCGAAGTAATTTTAATCAATTAGTGTTTCAAAATAATGAATTTTATATTATATTTTATACGTTGGCCTACACTCCAAGAAATATTTTAACATAAATTAAACGAGGTCAAGATAAGGAAAAAAATAATTATTTTATTTTCCATGAATGGATAAAATCGATTATTTTCCCATCAAATTAAAAATAGTTTTTTAAGATATTTCGATAAATCAAATAATAGACCAATCCAAAAAATATAATAATTTGCTAACCTACAAGTTATAGCAGATCGAATAAGTGAACAGGATTCTTTAGGTTATTGGAGATTAATCGACCGCATGCGGAAGACGAAATTGGTACTGTCACTTGAAACTTAGCGTTATCGATAAGCGCCACTCACTTACTTCCCGTCGGCCCTTATCCGTCATCTTTATCACCAGTTGCATGACGAGGAGTTGTGTATTGGTAACGTCTGAGGCTATTTTCCCGTGTATTTATCTCTATGTGCTCTGTTTGAGCACACAGTAAAAGATATCCTATGCCTTCCCACACCCATGTTTACACGAGAGTAAGACAATATCAAAACCTTATCAATCGATATCGCCCGATGCTTCTCAGTCGATTAAGAAACGAAAGGCAGTCAAGGTAGCAGCGAAGAAACTGAGAAAGCTACAATTACGATTGCAAGTTACGATTTGTCCTGAAATTGTGGTCCCACTGAGAGTGTATAATACTAAATTAGTAAGTGAATAATATCGGCTTGATACCTAGAATCTCCGCAATAAATGACAGTTAATTATTTAAAAAATATGATAACTACCAAATCCGATCGTTTGACATGGGTTAATTCAATAAATATGTATCATTGTGCGCAAACGAGGATACATGGAATCTTAAAATGCATTTGGATGAAGCTTTACGTAATGGAAAGTCACCATCTCCCGTCAACGCCCACGTGTACCATATGGCACCCAGTGCAGTGACGAGCCAGTACTCCTGCACAGGGGCGCAGCTAAGAATTAAGGCTAGGGGGGGTTTTAAGTGCAACTAATACTTTGGGATGTTTGGGTATTGCATACCCGCCATGGTAAGTGGGAGTTTCGGGGGCCCTGCTCCAGAAAAATTTAAGATCAATGGTTCAAAATGACTAGTTTTATCGCTTTATGAGAGATATTTGATTAATCCTAACACTATTATATAAGTAATACTAATCCATTAAGTAAAATGGATTAAACTTAAAAATTTCTCTGAGCTCTGGGGGGGGTTTATCCCCCAAAACACCCCCTCGCTGCGCCACTGCTCCTGCAATACATATAATACGTGAATTTTACCGTACGTTTCGGTGTACATAATTTGTAGAAGGTTTCCTCTATTATTCAGACAGTTTGGATTATGTTCATTGAGTTGAGCTCATACGTATCAAATTTCATAAAAATGAACGATGTGTGATTAAAAAAACTTTGGGCGCTGACGGTTTGAAACTTAATCGTAAATAGCTTTAAGAATAAAAGCTCAATAAATTGTAAAAATGAAAGAGATAAAAAAGACTTCATATGGGAAAAAGAAATATCTCACGCTGTTTTTCTATGCTCGATTTATACCAACAGCCAGAAAAAAAATGAGAAAATAATTCCTCTTTTTACGTCTCTTTACACTGCTAGTAATAGGGTAGTTTCCTTCATCAAAGAAAAGGAAAGGCATTGGTTGCGATTCGTTAGCCACCATTAGTGTATTCATAATATACAAATTATTTGGTTTTATAAATCCCAGTTTAGAAAAATGTTAATGGTCAATTTTAACCTCATTTGAAAAAGGGCGGATTGGCGCCCATGCGATGCCACTCCACGTGGCGTCACACGGACCTAGATGCTATAAGAGTAGCCAGGAGTTTTACATCGTCTTAGATTAACAACGCATGCATGTGGCACAGAGTTCAGGGAAACATCTCTTAATAATCTCCTACTAAAATTGCCTATGGTCGGAAAGTTTCCTTCGTTTGATAGGGTATTAATAATCCTTATTTAAGCCAAGCGCTATCTACTTGCAGGGTACACTTCTACCTGCTAGCAGCCTGGATCATAACGGCGCTCATAGCCTTGAACCAAGGTGACCTCACACGGCGGCAGCCGGAACCATAATGACATCACACGGACTTTTTCCAGCATTCATACTTAGCCGTCGCGTTTTCGCGCGCTTGAAAAATTTCACTTTTCATTTAAGCGCGAAAAATAGATATCGTCATTTAAAAATCCAAAAGCGTGAAATAGTACTCCAGGAGTAATAATCTTTCGCTTTAGGCAATAGAAAAATAATAGGAAACCACCCTATTCTATAGGAAAACTCGGAGTGATGTAACAACGTTGATAGGAAAATATCTCCAGAGAAATAAATTTGGTATGTTTAATGTTCCAGGCATTATTCAATCATCACAAAATATTGTTAGATAAGAGTTTTTTTCATAAAATGTCGCTTAGATGAATGATTTTCTTTAGGTCAAAACAATATGAAATACAGAATCGGCTTCATTATATCCTTCATTTGAAGCGGAAGCTCCTGATGACGCGAATGCACATGAGGAAACCATGATTAATGGACCTCGCAGCTATACTTCATCAAAACTAGCGGCTCTGTTGTGACAAGGGACAGTTGCTGGCGCCGACTGCGAGGCCCATAACGAACCCCCGCTGCGTGAATCGCCAGCGTCAAGACGAGGAACGGGGAAGAGGCAGTGA
Organism: Ischnura elegans; assembly: GCF_921293095.1. NCBI lineage: Eukaryota > Metazoa > Arthropoda > Insecta > Odonata > Coenagrionidae > Ischnura > Ischnura elegans. The sequence goes on from NC_060246.1 coordinate 135,691,037, forward strand.
AACCTCACAATGCGAGGCGATTTCGACAATTCTCTGGGGGTTGGAGAGGTTCAACTGCAGAGCTAGGGCGAGGAGAAGTAACAAGAGTAAACTAGTATTAATTTACCTCGCGGTGCCCAGCGGGCAGATTTTCAAAACCGCCGGTTGAGTTATCACTCAAAACTTTCTCCGCGATTTTCATTTCAAGCAACCGGTTTTAGTGTGATATTAAACCTCCGAAGATAAATCATAAGCCTGTCACCTGCTGATGATGTTCTCAGAAAAGAAACGCGAGCGTTCAGGTGTCACAAGAGCCCTACATTTAAGCCTTGAAATATATACCCTGACAAATTCGCTTACGGTTTTGCCCATGGTGTTCCACGGTCCTCTGACCAAGGTAAGTTGCTTCTTTTAATCATTACTCCTAAAGAGGTACTTTACAGAAAGAAGAATAATAGCCAGTCACATCGCCCACCAGAGTTTGAAACATTATCTTATGCAATTGTCTGATTTTAAGACGCGATGGAGAACATTTCAGGATTACTACTGCATTGCGGATTACTGCATAGATACTGCATCTAATTATTCATCAATAAGTTGCAAAATCGAAAAGGTAACTGCATTAAGAGATAGATACGGCCTTGTCTTCTCGAAGGACTTAGTGGATGTCAATCACTTATGATCATCATGATGATGGAACAAACATCATAGCAAATACTGATCGCAGGGTCATAAAAACTGGAATTGGAGCATCATAAATATCCTGCGAGGAGGAACGATTATTAAACCTCATTTTTATATTGTTATTTTAATGATTTAGATTAAATGGGACTCTAAAATCTGGCGAGTGAATTTTCGCTTCCTCCTCCATATCTTCCCCCCATCCTTCCCCCCCTCTCCTCTCTTTCCCGCCCCCACTACCGGGAAAAATTCGCTTAGGGTTTTCCCCATGGTGTTCCACTGACCGAGATAAGTTGCTTCTCTTCGTTATCAGTGAATATGAGTGAAATACATTTTGAGAAGTCATCATCAAAGTTTCTAACATGTTCATATGCAATTGTTGGATTCTGCGGAGTCGCACACTACGGGCGGCACTTTGAAACGCACTGTAACGAATATTACGTTAGAAGATTCTCATGTGTGCCACTAAACGAGCTATCGCCCACAACGCATTAAAATAGGTTTTGAAAAATCGCCACCTGCGTCGCTAACGGCAAGACAATCCGAGTTTCACGTGGAAATAAGCTATGAGTAATGCTGTTGACCGAAATTTATGATAGCGACTGTATAAACTATCTAACTCATAACTTTTTAGTGTAATCCTCGTAGGATCAACACCTCTATTTCTCACACTGAGAATAAATGGATCACTAAGCCCCAGTCGCCGCGCTGGCGATATGTTTTAAAATCGAACAAAAAGTGAGCGAAGTGTCATAATGAATGAAGCTTATGCGGGCGTACTTCTCTACGAATTACCCTCGTGTACTGCTCACAGTGAGGCAGTCCTCCACAAAAAGAGTCAAGTTTTCTATTTCTAAATATTAAAGCATTAATCATCAACGTGGATTTCGGGGATCACAGCAGTGGCGTCGCCAGGGTGGGGTTTTCGGATTAAAACCTCCCCTTGAGCCTTTAAAAGAGAAGCCAAAAACGAGTAAGATGGTCTCAATAAATAAAAAAAATACTTTATTTTATTAAATAATCGTACAAAAATTTCTGTTTTTGAGTTCTATGAATCATGTTTCCAACATCAAAAATCCCCGGACTTCCCGGGAATGAGGAACTTTTTTACAGCAGGGAGTGCTACGCTGTACGATAAATTTCTCTCATGCTAGGGACTTGAAGCCATAAATTTCCAAATATACTCTCTTTTATACTTTACAAGGATATAAAAACTATAAAACTTTGCCCTGGGGTGTTCTCCATACCTCAGAAGTTCCCTATACTTCCATCAACATCCCCATCTAAAATCCCGGCTGAGCCTCTGGATCACAATAACTAAGTTATGGTCAAATAAGCAAATGATGTATCTTCAATTGAATAATTTCGAGAGTGGGAAATACTGTTTCGTAAATATGCAATGTCCACGTAAAAATTCTCTTTCTTTGTCGCTCTATAAGTGACTATTGTGATCGAATTTCGGAACGAAACTCTTGAGTTACGAGTAAAAAAAGCAGCGGTTTTGCGGTAGTTACCAATTTCACTTCCGGTATTTGCACGAGAATGGCAGTGAAGTTGTCATATCGGTAGGAAAAAGACCTCAATCAAAAATAAAATTTATGAAACAGTATTTATGGATTTTAATTTGATATTACGGTAGATATAATGCCAACAAAAACCTGTGTCTTCAAAATAATATGAATAAATTTCTGACATTGGTACTTAAGTAATTGTATTGATTAACATATTGTATATCATGCCTTTTTATTGAAAGCATACTCGTAAAAATTAACTAAAAACGAGTTAAAGTTTATAAAGTTAAATTCTCAATCCATTCGTGCTGATTTTGCTACTTATCAATTTATGCTGAATTAATTACTATTTGATGATGCCTTAAATCACCATAGTGTGGCATGATAATTGTCTTGCATCCACTCAACTCAAGCAATGAGGATGGGAAAATAATTTATTGAACCATTGAAAAGCGGTGGTTTGTGAATAAGGGGCGGATTCGGCATCAAATTTGGGGATGGGGTCATGACCATACTCCCGGGAAAGAGGAACTTTTTTACAGCAGGGAGTGCTACGCTGTACGATAAATTTCTCTCATGCTAGGAACTTGAAGCCTTGAATTTCCAAATATATTCCTTTTTATACTTTACAAGGATATAAAAACTATAAAACTAATAAAAATTAAAAAATGATAAAATTAGGGGGGGGTCATGACCCCTGTGACCCCCCTAAATCCGCACGTGTTGTGAATAAGCAGGATAGCCAAGATTCCACATAACCAATGCATTACATTTTGCATAGAATTGCAGATTTATTTTATTCTCATTTTTGAAGAGCCAATAAACATTAGAGGTTCATGTTAGGTTCCAAGACTTCCCACCAGGAGGGCGCGGTTCAGGGTCCTGCGGCACGGGAGTTTAGGCAGGGGAAACCCGATCTCTATGACGCGTACTTTATGTTCCACTACAAAGCAGTGCTGCGTTTTGTCCATCGAATGGAACGTTAAACTGTGATGTCTCAGCCACCTTCCGTAAAGAATAAAATCAGTTTTCCGCTACGCTATGCTCTCTGGTGGCTTATCGAATTACCCATAGGAGAAATTAACAGTTTAAGGTTGAACATGGCGACTCCCATCGTATGATGTAAAGAGAAGGAGAGAAAGAAAGAGATTTGAAAATAAAATCGCTCCACTCAGATAAGCATCAAATGCTCAGATAGAAATCAGCCTTGCGGTGCACATGGCTGCCAATTCCATTACGTGCGACCAACGACACCCGCGTACTACATTCTGAGATTAAAGTCAGAAGGGGTGAAGAAATCCAGAGCTGCAGTAACTAATGAGCAGCTTAAGTCGACCAGCAGGTAGGAATGACGCATGGACGAGCAGTCGGCTAACGTTACCTTTTTTTTCATTGATGGAGCGACGCACTCGATGAAAGGCTTAGCGTTAAACAGCCGCGGCAAAGTGAAAATCATCTCACTGATTTCCAAACCACTAAGACGAGGCCTGTTAATGAGCGTAGATTGCTCAGGACGTGGAGGAACGCGGGGTTTCAAGCACACGGAGGGAGAGATTGTCCCGAAGTAGGAAAGGATTTTAAATATGATATATATGCTCACACATAATTAAAAAAAAATTCAATCGATTAAAATACCTAAATATAAATCACAGAGAACCTTATGGGGCGTTGAAAAATGAATTTATGCTATTTTGATGGAATTATTAATCACCAGCCGAATGAAAATACGTAGCAGGATCAGTCAAACTTGATTTCTGTTGTTTCATCGTTTGAACGTAAGACTCGACCAATATTATCGGGTTGAATTATTGGAAGGATTATCATATACAATATACAGCGGTGATAACAACATATTATGTGCCTCAGGAATGTTTTTTAAATGTAAATAGAAAATATGTGGCTTAAAATTACTTTATTGAGCCTCAAGAAAAAATTACATATATAAAAAAATTGCTGAATGAAATATTTTCAATGATGGCGAACCCCTGTAATGTCGGAGTCGTATTTGCGGGATTCTCAACAAAAAAGTATGCTTGTTTTCTTGGGACGTTTCGTACGGATGGTGAGAATTCTCATTTTTACCCCGATCGTTCCGGACGGATTACGAAGATTATCGTCATTTAGGCGCGTCAACTTTAACTATTTCAAAGCATAGTATAAGTATTTGGTCGCAAGCTTTCAGTTATTGTTCGTAACTTCTTATGAGTGGACGTATCGTAAGGTTTGGTTAGGTGAAGATGTATTTTCAACATTACCTTTTTAACTATGTTTAAACCATAGGCAGTTCGCTCAAGTTGCACAAACTTTCAATTTCAGTACCTCTACCCAGGTATCCATTTTAATACCCCGGTAAGCAACGTGTTAAAAGGACAATATTTTCATCAAAATACGTCAAATTTTATTCTTACAAAAATTATTTATTTATGTCGAAAACTAAACAAGTAAATACTTAGGGGAAAGGAAAGCTCCGGAAAAGAGGATATCTTGAATTATCATAACGTAGTACTAATTATCAAACATGTGGTTCACAAGTATCAGCAACCCTATAGAAGGTAGTTCTTTCAGGCTTAATTTGGTGGAATAAATTAATAAAATATAATAATAAAACTGGCAATTTTTCACAAATATTACTTTTATACGATCGTTTTCGAAAGCGGTATTGTTAAATTTATGCATGAGGAATATTTATAGTGATATTATGAATTATCCAGTTACCCTATTTTAAATTTTAGCGATTACAAATGAGATATCTAAAAGTGTAAGTCGTCGCCAGTTATTCAGTTTATTTTAGCATTGACTATTCCTCATTTCCGGCGGTGATTTCTCGCCGCCTGTGTGCGGGAAGGGGGTTTGATTCGCAAAACTCACCGAGTCTAGCTTCCGGATCTGCCATGATTTTCTTCAGCCTGGCCTGAGGGATGCTCTGGAAGGCTTCGTCCGATGGAGCGAACACGGTGACTGGGGAGGCCGCCGCCTCCGACTCACTCTTCATGTTGAGCCTCTCAATCACTCCGGATTCCTCCATGGCCCGCGACAAGATGGAGAATCTCCCGTCCTACGCCCAAAAAAAATATACCGATTTCAGAGCAATTGTAATACCTATTTGGGGCTTTAAGACAACAAAAGCCCTCAGTTTTGTAATACATGAGCTATGATCTTGATAAAAGTGCACAAGAACACTTTTTATCGAAACCTTTAACGAGAATCCATTTTTTTTGACATTTTAAAACCAAATTTTGCTAGAATAAAGGAATATAATTAAACTAAAACGTCCATGATATTTGCTAAGAGTAATTTACAAAGTCATTTCTTAAAATGTTTTTACGTTTCATGAAGACTGAATAAAATCCCAGTAGGAAAATGTAAACTTCTTCTGACATAAATAATGTGTAAATAAATGAAATATTTTACATGCTTTATCATGTATTGGAAAGCTGTCAAGTGATTGCAATCGAAAAAAGCTAACCTATTTTTACGAAACCTTCGGCTTAATAAAATCGGGCACCTTAGTAAATCAAGACACAGCACTTCCTCACCGGTCATTACGAACTTTTACTGCAATCAAAGTCGTTAGGTAAAATTAAATCACTTAAGGCTCATTTAAAACGAGAAGGCTGATTGCATCACCCTTTGATATTCTGGTAACAAAATTGGAATCAAATGGAATCAAATTGGAATGGAATATTCACAATATAAAAAGCCCAAACAAAAAAGAATAAGCGCCGAAATACTGACTTGTGTGATATACCGTCCCATGTCTCTCTCCACAGAAGTCTCCGGATCAAGAACTGAGTCTATCAGATGAACGATTCCGTTAGAAGCTTCCTGATCCTTGCGAAGTATCAGCGCGCAATTAACCGTCTCCATCTAAAGATAAAAAGAAATATTTGCATAAATTCATTCGGTGAAGAGACTTTTACATCCAATAAAAATTATTTGATACAATGCCGACTATTAAAATTACCACTAAAGCTTTTTTTAGGTAACCATACAGAAAATAAAAAATCTAATTGAGAATTATTTCAGGAAATACTCTTGACGTGTGAATATTTACGAAAATATACTGGAAATAACAAAACATTGCATTTAAAATATTAGAAATCAAATATTAGCCATGCAGTAGCTCTGCAAAAACATTTGGGCTCAACTTCATTAATACTTACTGGTTTCTGGGAGAAAACTGATTGAACAATGGTTTTACCACAATCATGACTTTAACGGAAAATCTGGCAGCAACCTTGGCGAATTCGTCGATGAACTAATGAATATATACTTTATTAATTATTGGCTAGTGAATGAGAATACCTTTACGCTTAAAATTAAAATAGATTTGAATGAAACAATATGAAGATACGTCAATACGAAGATACTTTGGCAGGTGTCCCAAAAAGGACGATCACATATGCAACAGAATAAATTTTTTCGAAAAAATCAGTAAGAAAAAATAGTATCTACAATAAAATAATTTTTTTCGCTAAATAGAGAAACAAATATTTAAATGAAAAAGAATGATTTGAGATCGATACCTTCCTACCTATTTTCCTTAAAATATCGTATACAGTAGCTTAGGATAAAAGTAGTAAAGTACGGTACAGTGCACGTAACCTCGTATAACTTTAAAACGGTAAAAAAGAACCCTCGGATAAATATAGCTACCAATACCATTTCGAACGAACCGCAAGTTAAAGTGGATAAGAGTGGATTTGACTGAACTAGGTTCCTTATCCACACCATTTCCATACAAAACACCAATGTTTACTGTTATCCACGATGAAGGACGATGTTTCGGCTTTAGCATTTTAGCAGAGCCAACAATGACAACAATTTCTCACCCTGACAGCGCAAAACCCCATCAATGGCCAGGTGACTTTCTTTGAGAAACCATCGAGTCTCTCTTGCGTGCGCTAAGACACGCGACCCACCAGAAGACGAGGCAGGAGGTGGGGAGGCGATGCCAGACGGTCGTTGAAATCTCTCTCATTCTATTTCAGGCGAGGAGTTTTTGCGCGAGGAAAAGGACGCAACCCTTTCACGATCCGCGGGCCGTACGTCAACCGTTTTTCGGGCACAATGGTGGTGTCACTTGCGCGCGGATTTGCAAAAACCTTTCCCGACAAAAGGACCGATTCTGCGGCGTTGATAGCTTCATCCTTTCTTCCTTTCCGACGCAGACGTTCTCGGCACATGCTCGTGGCGCCCTCTCTATCTCTTTAACTGCAGAATTTAACGCCCATCAAAGGAGAACTGTTTCCGACAAGTCATGTCACGCAAAAAGTTGATGCCTTTCCGAATGCTGAGGGCACAGAGTGAGAAAGAGTGCTCGGAGATGATTTTCATCCCGTCGACTGTATGGTACCCGGAAAAGGACATAAGGGGATGAATCGTTTCGTCACGGATATTCCAAGGGATGCGCGAAAAGAAAAAGAAAAAAGATAAAAAGGAGAACGAGAGAACGAGAGAACGCTAGGGTCCAAATTTGCACACACTTAACCGGCGATAACACGCGAGTTAACATCCGCAAATCTATCGAAGATGTAACAGGTGCAAGCACAAAATTTTCACTAATAGAATATAATTTAGCCTTCTAAAAGTGACAAAGTTTAAGAAAAAAAGAAGAAAAAAACGAGTAGGAAAAACTAAAAACAAAAAAAAGTATAAATATAATTCACGCAGTAAATTCAGCTAAAAAGTATAGTACGGGGACGAAATAAATTCCATTTACTGCTTCTTGTGATGGCTAATTTGAGCCTTATAGCCTGTTTCAATGCCCTATTTTCGGCAGAAGTTGACCCTAATAAGTTACGCACCTCTTGTTTCTACCTAATGCACAAAGCTAAATCTTTAAAACAAAATAAAATAACATTAGCTTAAGGCATGCGGAGATCTGGAGCAACTGTTACAGAATTGAATAAATCTAAAACAGGTGGAAGGCTTGTACTTGGCCGCTAATATCTAGCTCCAAGTTAGATCAACGATGCTGAAATCATATTCGTACGTATGGCCGAGAATCACCATTCGTCTATTACCCGACAAGCTAGGTAGTAGTTTAAATACACGAGCGACGTCTATTCTAATGCGAATGGATGCGTGCTTTATAACTCTGATTTCAAGTTGGTCGATAAAGGCGGCTCGTTTCCGAGAAATTTTTACTACTGGTCCATAAACCATAATCATTTCCAAACACACCCTTAGATCCCATATGGACCGATTTAAATGGATACCTTACAGAGTGAAGACCAACTTTAACACCTTTTAACATGATTATCGTTCTAAAACGCACCCACTCATCGAATCGTTAACTTCACCTCCACGGATACGAGAAGTAACTGGCTAAACTTGCTCGCATCACCAAACTCTCCGCACGATGATGTGGTTCGTAAATAATGACTTCAAGGCGAAAGGAGAGGAGAAAGATACTACACTCTCCCGGGGTTAATCGGTTCAGCACTAGATTTAAAAAATCCAATGAAAAAGGGAAATGGTCTCTCTTCAGCCTCGGCGTGCCTTCTCCCATTTTCAGTTCGCACGCAAAGATCTCTCAAAGTGGCCATTTTCTTCCAGACGGCGAATTAGAAGCTTTCAATGAAATATAAATTGCAGGTTGCCGAGGTAGCCCGTATTTCATTCCGCTTTGCTCCGAACAGCTCTGAACTTCCCCTCCGCGCCTCTAGTAAGTATGGGGTTGGCAGCCGCTGGGGCAACATCATTTTTCACGCGTGTAAAAACAGCCCGTGGGCCCATTAAGGTTATCACGCGGATAGGCATTTTTCCACCTCGGCGTGTATTTCAGCCTCCGGATACATTACGCGGCCTCTCTCTCTATCTCTCACGCAACTTCATTTGGGTCAATCGCAAAGAGCTTGTTCGCGCTTCCAAACCTCAGCTTCGAATGAAAGTCAGAGCGAATACGTAGCCTACAGTATAGGAATTAATCTATCATCCTATTTTATTCTTAGATATTTTAATAGTATAATTTTAATCATCAAATTACTAAATAATTTAATTAACTAGAAACAAAATTTTATCATTAGATAATTTTACATACTTAATGGAATTCAGAACCGCGGAAGTCTCACTATATCAGGCAAAATTTAATAATTCTAAGTGTATCGGCGTTCGTAAAAAAAGATGGATTAGTAAGAATATGTAGATCTATTACAATCACGTGTCAGGCTTATATACACAATGCACAAAGGGCCTGTTTTTTACGATTACATTTTCGGGAATACTTGAGTTATCGAGGAAAATATATCTGTAAAATGCCTACACCAATTCTGAAATGAAACGAAATGACTCAAAAATATCGAATAAAAGAAGTTTTACTTATGTATTCGTGACCGTGTTGTGTAATGTGGCATAGAGACCTATGATATGCAAAAACACCTAACGCGAGACATTTTATGTGCGAACGTCTCTAATAGTTTCCACGCATAGGTATGTAAGTGAATTTACCGAAAAATTATGCGGCATCCCAGCGGATTGCATAGATTTTCCTAATGTTGAGAAAATCCGAAACAAAATATTGACAGCAATATAACGGATAAGCATTACTATACTACGTGAGGATCAAAGGTTTTAATTTATCCTCACAAATTTTGGGCAAAAATAATAGGTAAGAAGATAATTATCAACAAATTAATTTGAGAAAAGTAATTACAAATCCATAATGTTCGATTTCATATTTTTGTTCAAAGATTGCACTACTTTTCTAATATCAATATTTTTATTTTGTTCTCTAACCACCGAATACATCTCACATTGGCCATTTTACATCGTGGTATTCAACACCTTTACCAATTACATGTTAACAATAAAACAATCATGCCCTGGACAGGGGAAACCTACCCAGGCGGGACTCGATCCCGCGACCTCTTGTTTGGCAGGCAAGAACTTTACCCAGCTGCTACCGAGGCCGGCCTTATGGGTTACTTACCCCTCGACGTCCATAGGAGTAATTATTGTGAGTGGAAGCGTGGCATTATAGGTAGTTAAAGATTGACCTACCCCGTTCTGGTGCTTGTAGAGGTGCAGGCGGTGCGGCGTGTGGCGTGAGGGGAGCAGGAGGTGGTTGGGATGGTGGCTGAAGTGCGAGGAGGACACCCTCCGAGGCGCCGAGTGGTACAGCAACATCGGACTCCGCCTCTCCTCCAGACGACTCTGCATCCATCGTGGCATGTTCTGCGAAAGGAAAAGATCATAAAATACTAAAGAAGGGCCATATACATTTTTTCCGAATTCGAATAACGAGGTCGATTACAAAAAATTTCTTCGAATATTTGAATCGAATATCGAATCATCCAATGCTTTATACATCCTTAAACGCCTGAACAAAACATTATTCCATATTTCTAGCTATTGAATTATTTCGTTCGGTACACGCAATTGCTTAGAACAAAGTATATCATCTACTACCGTTGAAACTTTGGTATAGCAGGCAACTCCAATTTTCACCAAAATTTCAAAAGCAATGTAGTCGGAGAAACATTTTAATTTATTTCCCATTCATGGAAACCACAAATACGTCATTCGCCGTAATCGACCATTTGAGTTGACTATCGACCATCGACCGTACCGAATAAATACACAGACAATGGGGAGAAGATGATGGTAACTTTATGTCTATTTAGCATGGAATCAAAACCTGCCGTGGAGAACTTCAAATTGTATTTCAAAGAACTCATAAGTAGGTACATGAAACTGAAAAAAAAAACAAAAAAAGCGAGGTATCATGCACAAAACCACACACGCAAACTGACATACTGTGTAATGTATCCATTTCAATAGCAGTGCACACTGGCAATTATGGAGAGAGGCGGAATTGGAGAGGAAGATTTTAAGAGGAAGTCTGACGACAGTTGTGAATGATGAAATGGATGATGTTAATGCAACGGTACGAGTGAAGAGGGAATTGTTAGTATCAAGTGCTGGTTGGTAAGTGATCTCTGTATCTTGGATAAACATTGAATTAACATTCTTCATAAATTCTTAACTTTTTTTCAAACATTAAGTTTATTAAAAAGGAACTCAATGGCTTAGTGAGTAGAGCAGTTGACTACAGACCAAAGGGTCAAGGGTTTAAATCCGGATGAAACTGCCGGACTGCCTCAAACTAAAATTCTCGAAATACGAGGTTGTCCAGGGAAAAAAAAATTTCCACCAGCATCCAGAATGTCTGAAATACTCATGCGTGCGGATTATTCTAGGAGTAGCTCTAGCCTCACCAATCCAAACCAGTCTTTGTGTCACGTCATGGAATGAGTTCATTAAAAATTAAAATGACAATCAATTCATTTAATTGTAAAAAATACATTGAACTGATAATAGAGTTTAATTCAGTATGACCATCAACTCAAGGCAACCCTTATTCATAGACAAAACTACAAAATTTTAAGGTTTATTCATTTCTCCAATCTCAAACCATAATATATATTTTCCTCAAATAGTATGTCTTGTTCTTTCATTTACTTCTTTTTGATTGCATGAAAATTACGGTAAAAAAATGTGAATGAGCGATCTCCTGAATGTGTGAGTTTAGGGTGGTGACCGGGCGCAAAATTTAGTTTTACCCGACGTTTCGATCCTCCATTCAGAATTTTTCTGACTGGTACAGTGAAAAACAGCAGATACACTGGATGAACAGAGGAATTCTATTCGAGAAACGAATAGGGTAAGATACTAAAAAGAGCGAAAAAACACTGAATGTAACTTAATCCTTCATATGTTCTATCTTTCAAAAAGTCAAGTCACTAGCAAGTCTCCCCTCTTTTGCTAGAAAAGTGACTCTATGATTAGAACGGGAGGTGAGCTCGGAATAAAATTGAAGAGGAAAAGAAATAGCTCGCGAAGGGTGAGAGAGGTCAAGGACTGTGAGAAAGAGGATATTTATCTTCCCTAATGTGGCACGAGTACAGGAGCACAGGAAGTGGATGGGGAAAGGAGGGGATCAGACGAAGAAGTCATCGGAGGCTTCGGATGAGTTTATTCTTTTTTTTATGTTTCACGAAATCTCATCGTGCAACACAGCGCAAGGAAATTAAACGATTCAAAGAAAATAAATTCCTCTTTGCTGGGCAAAAAGGTGGGTGGGAAGTTAGAAGGATGAGAGCGAGTCGATACACAAAATTGAGCTGAAACACAACGAAACAAACAATCGCGCAAGCTCACTCAACCACCGATCAGATTTGCTCTTAGGAACAAATCTCCGCATCTCTATCACACGCACAGTTAGGTTTGCGAAGCTTCTGCTTGCGCCAGTGACCCACTCACACAAAAAAATAGATAAAAAACTTAAAACTAGGAAAATCACGCTCACACTCACGCATCTCGCAGATTTGTTCTAAGGAACAAATTTCCGCGTAGGTCTTAATCTCTCACACTCACTCAGGTTTGAAAAAAAAATGAATACGCGAAAAAAGCGCACAGCGAATGAAGCGCAAATAAAGATGTGAGCGAAGGAACACACAGGGTGATATTTTAGGGTAGGGGTTACTTTACCAGGAAATGAATACTTGGAGCTGCTTGCAGGTGAGCCGTTGACATAGCTATACACCTTTGCTGATTTTGAATAAGCTTAATGAAACTGATAAGTCTCTAAATATATTTTAAAAGTTAACATTGACGAAGCTATTTTCATGATGATTTTAAACACGCCTAAATGATTAAAACCTATTTAAAATTTAATAATTCAGCCGGTCCAATGCTTGGATAAAGTGTTATGGGATCAGAAACTAATTAATTAAGCAATTATATAATTTTGGAAATGTCCAGAAGCGTAGCCACAAAAAGTATTCCAAAATTTATTTTCTACGTGCGTTACATTCTTTATTAGATAGAGGCTGGATTCCTTTTTTGACTCCAAAAAGTTATTTGCATGCAAAAAAAACGAAGCGACGGATCTAAGCGCCGCGGGAGGCAAAAGGAAACGGGAGGGAGAGGAGTTAAAAGAGGCGAAAAGGCCTTTTGACGGGTGCCAGCGGAAGCGGGGATGAAAAAGGAGGCATTGAAGTGCTGTGCTTCTGGATAATGAGGTGGCGGTTACCGCTTGCCTTTGGCGCAGTGGTTTTGTTAGCCGCAGCTTAGGTAAATGTGTCTGCATGCTATCGACGTTTATTGAGCGCTGCTGAACCGAGCCGCCCATTGATTTTTCCTGAGCATTATTACGCCAACGCAAAAATGCATTTGCAAGAGCTTTCAAGTCAAGATCGAAGTAACCAAAAGCCAAGGCCAACGACGGAAATCCCGGCAAAACTACGGAAAATAGAAAACGCTTGAAATAGAAATATTTATAAATAGATTCATATCCCAAACGTAAACTTTACTCATTGAGATGATGAAGAGAAAAAGAATAATAATGAGAAAAATGACTGATTAGTTTTCTGAATGATTATCTCAGTCAATGATAAAAAATCCCCCTCACCATGAATCGAACCCCGAATCTTTAGCTATCCGTGCCACTGCGAAGACACAAGTTCTGAACATTTTACCGATGTTGAACAGCGCTAAATGTCGGGCCCTGAACTACTCCATTCCTAGACGTGAACTATTCCATTCCTTGTTTATCCAAACTATTAATGCAACTGGCGAACACAATTGAGGATGTAATAAGTCATATTTAGAGTAGATAATATTTTTGGTTCTAAGAGCCTTGGGAGAAAAAAAGAACGTAAATACGAATGGTACTTCAAAAATCACAACGCCATGTTAGTAGTTGATTTTGGTTTAATGGATCCTTGTTTTCACCAATGCTGCTTCCTAACGCAGTTACCTATATTTCTATTAATTAGAGGCATCGACCAATAAAGGAAATTTACGTAAAAATAAAAATGCTTCATTACTAAAATCGGAAGCAAATATATTTGGTAATCATTATAGCAGACAGATAACGATCCTTGAGAAGGAAGTGTTGGCAATACTTCTTCTATAATGATCGCTACGATTCAAGAGAAAGCCTCGTCATAATGATTACTGCATATAAATAACAAAAAATATACCAAATGATGCAAATTTGGCATAATCTATTTTACCAAGACTCTTGATATATTCTAAACCGAGTCTCAATTCAAAAAGACCTACTCTCTGGGGTTCTAAAGGAAGCAAGAAATCTGGAAAACCCCCAGTGGAATACACAACCGTCTTTTTGCTCTTTTGAAATTTACTTTCACATTTATCGAGTCCGTAGAGCTCAACCCCCACGGTGAAGAGAACGGTTATTGAGGCGAAGCAATTTGTACAGGACTTGGACTTGCGGCGTTCCCCGCTAGGCTCGATGTGAGGATGGTTGTAATAAAGGGATCGGGTGGAGGATGGAGCGGGACATATTTCCGCGAATTAATGAGAGAATGCCGGCGCAGTGGGATCCCGACGGGAGCGAGCACCTGATAATGTCCGCGGCCGCTGGAACGCTCACGATTCAAGCACTTGCAGCCTAGCAATTGGGATCGAGGATTAGATGTGTGGACGAGAACGATGAGAGCAAGTAGGGGAGGATTCTACGAACGACAGACGGAAGTGAACGCCAGGTCGCCATGACAGTGGAAATCAGTGACGTGGCAAGGGGGACATCCGGGGGGTCCTGATCCCCCCGGTATATAAAAAGACAATTACTTTGCTTCATAAAACAAAAAAAAAAACCTTGAAAATTCAGGAATTTACAAGAGATATCCATGATAAATGAAGTTTTTTCGACAATGAAAAGTGTTAAATTCAGTTTAAAACCCTATAATCATTACCCTTTTTCAAATATTTTCCCCCCTGGTTTAGGACCCCCTCCCGAACAAAATTCCTGGCTACCACACTGGTGGAAATATTAGATTACCCAAAACAGTAAGGTCGATTCCTACTCGTGACGGGTCAACACCGATCTTCGATTCTGGCCCAACGATCGGAATAGAGCACTTAAAATGTTATGAATCTATTCTGAGGCCTTTAATGCTCGAAATCATTATTAGTATTTTACGTCATATACTAATAAGAAAAGAAACACGTTTGTATCGACACAGAACACAATGCTATACACCTGACGAATCAATCAAATATTTACATAGGAATGTCGTTTTTGCATAAACTTAACGTCTTACCAAATAATGATTACTATAAAAAAATCAAGACTCTGGTCGAAATTATCCAAACATAAAATTTTAACGCTTTTCGTCGAAAAAGGTATTCTTTCGCGGGGTGATTATTAACTCGCTTAAGTTTCGTAGGAAGTGAATATGGGGTCAGAGTAAAAAGTGGTATTTTAATGAAGATACTAATTAACAGCAAAATAATATAAGTTGCCACCCAATTTTCATGAGTTAGTGACGTCCATGAAGTTCTGGATCATTAAGTCGCTCCGAGAGACTCAATCGTTGACTGTAAGAATAAACAATAATGAAAAATAAAAGAACTAGTCCATTTTACCAAAAATTACTCCAAACAATGACATTTGAATACTCGTGGAGAACAAGAGGACCATGGAAACTAACAGATGGAAGAGAGATCTTACGAAGTTGAAGTTCTATGAATGTTTGAATGAATAATCTTAAAAAAAATTAATCAACTAATGGTATTAAAATGATTGGGCTGTAGGAGAGGTAAAATGAGTATTTTGTATCGCTCCCAAATTTAATTAATTCGTACGACATGAATTTTCAATAAATAACCCTCCCGGGCAAGAAATTAATATTTTAATGTCATATGACCACCGTAACACGTTTTCATCAAAGGTAGTATCAGAACCAAAGCTTCAATTTAAGCAGAGAAATTATCAATCAAATTTTTATTCATGAGCTGCCAGTAGGTAATTTTGTGTATCATCACGCAATAATCAATTCTTAAGTTTTCTACCCTACTTTTCACTTATCAGGGGAGACAAGGAGATACAAATAGTAGCATACCTGATCGTTTATACTGAGATCCGAATTCGATTCCCAATCTAGAGGAATTATTGAATTTCAGAGCTATCAATTGACGATGAATATCATCTTGCGTGACTATGAATAAAGAGAGAGGTGAAAAACTTTTTCGTAATGTTTTTACTGGAGAAGTCTTAAGTGGTGACCGTAAATATTTTGTACCTTAACCTATGCAAGGATGACACTGGGAAATAAAACTTACGGAGGCACTGAGATAGATTTTTTATTGACGAAGCAAAAGGGGCCATATTGTGACAATCAATCTCATTCACAACGGACAACTCATAAGAAGTGTCAACTAAGAAAATGACACAACTATATATCGTCAGACCTCTGTAAATTCTAAAAATATGTATCATTAAATGAAAGCTATGGTGGCTGTTATTACTTTTTTGAGGACGATATAAGTGGGGAATGTTTTACCACTACAAAGTACGCATTTATCAGTAGCTTTTTCGCCATTATTTCACAACAATCGCCATTCAATCAGATTCCTTGCCACTGGAATGTAAACGCCCTCACAAAACACAATGAATGCATTAAAAAAAGGAGAATTAGAATTCGAAATGGAATGAACAAGCTAATAACACCGGCAAATCCTCTTTCGCTGGCGCTTAGGACAGACGGACATGGGATCAAAAGCAATTCTAAGAAACGCCACCCAAAGAGGGCGTGGCGCAACTCGGACTAAAACCACACCACTTTAGTCCGTCTCATTGTTGGCGGGTGCTTGACAGATTGGTGGAAGAGGAAGGGGAGTGGGAAGTTTGGATTGTGTCTGCAGCTATAAAGTGACTTTGGTACGACGCAAACAACTGAACATACACGTCCAGAAGGAAATTTTCATTGAGTGACACGGTTGACACGAATTTGAGAATGTGTAGCAAAGAAAAAACGCCAACAGTCAGCAATATTAAGTCCTGAGAGATATCGAAAGATATACTGGGTGATAAAATTGCCCAAAGAACTTATTAGAAATGCAAATATCGATCATCTCCGTTCTCTATCTCTAAATTGAATATTCTGTGATTCTTTTTTAAATGATTAGTCATCTAGACTTACACTGCCTGACCGGACTCTAAAATATTGCCCTATTGAGGTAAATACTTAACAGCACATAACGAATATCACTGCTTGAACTGACATGTACTTAATAGGCATTGTAATGTTGAATGACACTTTATGAGCTATAATTAGATTAAAAAATAAATTTAGTTTTTTAACTCTTCAGATTAAACCATCTTGCAAGAGCACCTATCAGCAATACCTACCACTACGGAATATGTTTTTTCACCACATACTACATAATTTGAATCCCTGATATTCATCGTCTAAAAAATCAATTGAAACTAGCCATTCCCTAGTATGTACTTCTTATTAAAATCATAAATTTGCCACTCAATCGATACGAATGATCACAAAGAATGAACAATTCATTAGTTTACAAAACTTCTTAGAATCCAGGGTGATTTTGGTAGTATGGTATATGAGAATGTGAATCTAGTTTCTTATAATTTTGATTTCTCATTTTCTGTGGTTACTCACTCCACTTAATTTACTACAAGCATAATGATTACTTCCGATTAGTATTCAATTAGTTGTCACTGATCGTTTGGGACAAAAGTTATTTCTCAGGTGAAAAGACAATAACTACTGCCTCTCTCCTGGTAATAATTGCCGCTTAGTGGGCAATTAGTTGCCACTGATCGTTTGTGAGAAGAGTTATTTCTAAAGTGAAAAGAAAATAACCACTGCCTCTCTCCTGAAAATAATCAAGAGATAGTGAATAATGAATTCCGATTTAACTTAGTTTTATAGATAGGACGATTTAGTGACTGCCAGATGAGAGTTGTTTGCTAAGCATAATCTGATACCAGAAGTACCTACTTCGAGATCTCCATTATTGCTGAAAGATTTAATGGTGTGCCCGAGCAAGTTTTTCTATGACCCTTCTTACCACTAATTTTTTTTCTTCTAATATTATCGTGCACAATATTAATTTGTAAAACACGTTTCGATCTCAATCTTTGGGCAAACAACGTTGCGGTTGAATGAAAAACACGCATACTCCCATTTATTCTGCTAAAAATAACTGCGCGAGCTGATTTATGTTCCTCACTTTACGACCTCCTCACTCCAGGGCAATGCTCTGATTGCTTTCCTTTTTATGCCTTCAAGGAAGAATGGGACAGCCATTAATGCCTGCACTGCATTAACTTCCTCCCAATACTCCGTCATTCCTTCGACAATCCGGTAGGGTAACAAGTGATGGGCAGCATATGTAAATTCGCGATTGTATTTCAAGCCGAACGAGTCATATCTGTCCAATAGTAAACTGCGTACTACACATATAAAGATTAAAGTAAAGAAGCTTTATCTGGCAACAGGAGATTTTTGGGAGGCTGAAGGCAATACGTTGATGAGGCCTATAAATAACAGTCGTTAGGTCTCTCTCAAAACGAATAAAAATACTCGCCCTTGAATTTGGACATCGACTTTTATTTACATGGCCACAGAGTAATTACAAAAGATGGGGTTTCAGTTTATATATAAAAAAGTTACCACGAGAAATAATTTCCCTGGACCGGGAATTGAACCACGGACCTTTGCGAAAGGCAAATTCCGGGACACTGCGCAGACCGCTACGCAATCCAAGTTCCCAAATTCACGTTACAATTGTAGCGAGGCTCATGTTACTAGATTCTAGGCATAGGTTTTATTACTTGACGAAATATTACTCATTTATTCTCATAAGTTTTCAGATTTTCTCCCGCAAACGTTTCCCATCATTTTTCAACTCTGGAATTCGATTTCTGTTTTACATATATCTTCCAACTACGGGTGGCTTACCGGGGAGATCAGCTTGTGGTGATGTTTGAATACTCCAGAACATTTAATTTCATTTATAATGAATGCAGTCGAGTTATTATATTTTATATTCCTACGCATAGCTTCCTGGGGAGATCAGCCTGCTGGACCATTTTTACAAGGGCAATATTTTACCTCATTTTCTATTCATGCATTCGATATAATATATTTTATTTGCCCAAGTATGTAGCTCCCTGGGGAGTTAAGTTTGTGGAACCATTACTTTAATGCGACTCCAATGAATATTTATCATCGCATCGTAAGATACGCGTTTCGACCATCGGTACACGTCTCCAACTGTGAATGCTTCAGAATAGCAGCGGGAATGCAACCGATAATATTTGGACAGGAACGGATGGCGATCGAAACGATACGGGATGCAAGATTCCTTTTTTTTACGACCCAGCATCTTCAATGCATCTTATTGTTATCATCGTTGCGTTCCAATCTCTCCACGTGGGGTTGTCTCGGTAAACGGTCTCTTCGCGCGAAAAAGGGACGGTGCTAATGCTATCTCACTTCGTGGAAGCACTCACCCACACGGAGAGAAAGAGGGTGCATTTCACGATATGGGGGAGGAGTCGGGGGAAAGTAAGTGCATTGCGGGAGTGACGTTGAGGGCGTTGCAATTTCGAACGTGCAAGAGGAGATCTCTCTAAACTTCATTCGCTCTGCAGCACCAATGCTTTTCGAGGTGATTTTATTACCCTCGAAACCTTCCTCTTTGCCCAGCTCAGCACCGTACTCAAGCGAGCTTCGACGTCGCAGTGGTTTGTATGACGAGTTTTCCTCTTTGCTACACCAATTGTTAGGTATATTTAATATTCTGGGAGAGCAATCATTTATTTATTAAACATTCCATTAACAATATTAACAACCAGGTATTTCCATAAATAAAATGAGGAACTTTATTGTTCTATTAGTCTTGGAAGAAAAGAGTCTTTTTGCAAAGAAAATTAATTCTAATTGGTAACGGTAATATAGCTATTTTAATACCATTTTACTCAATTTTAAAAGCTCGTCATAGCATAGAGCAAATTAGTGAAATATAAAACGGAAAAGATTCTTCTTAGCTGCTTTGGTAATAATTTCATCAACGGCAGTTATATAATTACTGTACCTACCTATTTAGAATACGCTTATTATGGAGGAATAGCAGCATACCTCATGCATTCATTCAGTCCTATAACCGTGAGACTTAATACTTATGGATGTATTTACCGTTACTTAATAAAATATTCAAACAGAAAATATAAACAAGTCACTTGTTTAATGCATTTATTTAAAATATAAGGCCAAAAACGAAACATCATTTCCTAAAATGAGCGTTAATGAACTTGAAAATTCGTTTACATAACCGATATACTCTAGTGGAATTAAATTTTGTACGCGGAAACTCATTATTGAGATTGGTTATAGGTGATGAAGAACTCCTGAATATAATACATTATTTAGAGGAAAATTTACGGCTAATAATTGGAAAACTTCATATAGATTATAGATTCCGATTTAAATAATTTATTGGCAAATTCGTCACGATAAATACAAGGAGGTATATCCTTCGAGTTGCAGTGAACACAAGTAATACTCAATGAAATGAACGTTCTAAACAGCAAAGCTGTAAGAGTTACGAGGAGAAATTAATTAGTTATGGCCAATTTCTTAAATGGAAGTAGTCTGATCCAAATTAACTTCCAGGAAAGCAGAAATAAAACATATGATTCATCGTTGACCTCTTAAATGCTCTTATTTTATTGTTGAACGTAAAAATCCTCTGCTTTAATTCTATCCAAGTTCAATCTAAGAAGTTACTCTTACAAAAATTTCACTGTGTGATATATCTCTTGAAACATTAGCCTTGTATAATTGCAGCGCCTTGCGGTGTCTAGTATTAGCAAGTTCAAACTCGACATTAGACCAGACTGCGCCTGTCGAGCCAATCTCGATGTTCGACCGCACAGGGTTAAAGGCAGGCAGCCCATCGAATCCGTCAGCATAGTGAGACTTGCTTTCATGAGGAAGGCCACCCACCATCCGGGCACCTGCGGTACATGGGAGCACAAGCTCCCTTTGAGGAGCACGTAGGCCATCTGACACATGCACGCTGAAGAGGACGACGACTTGCGATCAATTAGAAGCGGACAAGGCGTTTTAGCACCAAACGCCTCGAAAAGACACGGTGGGTTGGGTGGGGGGGGGGGGGGGATGGAAAAGACACGACGCGACGGTTGTGCAGGTAAGCACGGTGGTAAGGGATCCTGACGCTTGTGTTCAGTCGCTCGCCGCGCTAATCCGCGAACGGCACGGAATGGCAGAGGGGGAGAGATGGGAAGGAGGCGGGGAGAGCGTGTCCGGCCGTAAAAAAGGCGCGTTAATGGACGCGCGCGTGGCGCTTCCCCGCGGCGAGAGTGCAAACCGCGCAAGCGTGGGTGGCGGCCAGATTTACGCGCGAGCCCACCGCTACGATCCACCGCAGCGATAAACCAAAACGGAATCCTCCATATCCACCTCACAAACGCTTTTCCTCCATCTTCTCTTCCAACTATCACTACAACTCTACGCCCACGTATTAAACACCCGAATGCTCACAAGTGTACCTGCGGCCGGGGATACCTGTAAACTCAGAAGGTCCACCGCCTTCAACAGTATTAAGATGGTAATGAGGATATGGCCAGTTCATGACACATTACTTAATTGACAGCATAAACCGCGCATCAATCGTGTGACCGATTTTATGGGGCCTAACGTCTTCAACTTATGGGTAGGCATCTTAAGTGGAGCCATGCCATTTCAAGTTGCTTTAAACGCGTTTCCTTCATCCACTCCTTAAACCACTATGCTACGCCTTACGCTAAGTGCCATACAGTAAGCATTGAAAAACTCACAGATGTCCCTGAGGCGGGGAATACTTAGATATAAAGTCAGAAGGTTCACCGCCTTCGATAGTACAAGTAGACTTTGGCCAGTCTTTGACACATCCCTTCAGTGGCAGCATAAACCGCATATCAATCGTGTAACCGATTTAAATACGTCCTTAACTAAAGGGCATCCTGAGGAAAGCTCCACCATTTTAAGTTGTTTTGAACCACCAGACGCTCTTTTTGCGTTACCAATGCCATGGTTACACCAAATTAACTCAATTTTAGTTGTTTCAGACATGGCTATTCATAATGAAAACGAATTGCCAATTTTGAAAAAATACCCTCTAAAAAATAGGTACTTGATTCAATACCACCCCCTCCACGTCGAAAACATAAATCTAACCCTAAAGAATGTAGGTTAATCAATGAATACAATTTACATTCCCTCAATCATGCTGAGAAAGCTTATTTTGTAATAAATGGGACGTTCATTTTCTAATAATTAAACGATTTTCTAATAATTAAGGTAAAATGAAAAAAGCATCTAGTAATATTTTGTCATTCCCTGATATAGGTACTACTCGCCTTATTTTTAATAATACGAAATAATAAAATCTGTATGAGTGATTGTAAATCACGCTATCTCTCTCGACACATAAACATCTTCAGCAGAGCGTATACATATTTGTGCATTTTAAAGTACCATTGCGAAAAATTATAGTTTTGAAAGCATGCAAACAAGCGCATTATTCCAATAGACTGCATAGAAAGGAAGCGATGCAAAAGTATTTTCTTTTCACCTACAAGACATTTAATGCTTTTTCAATGGCTCTCCTCCAGTGCCTGCGAAGATAGATAGCCCCCACAAACCTTTTCTTCGGCACAATAATTTTCTTTTTTCACGTCATTTTCCGTTCACTTTATTCGACAATCAATCGGAATAAAATTCACGCGCCTCACGAAGTAATTATCCATATTACGTTCGAAACTATCTCACAATTTAGCAAGTGCCGCTTAGGAGCCAGTGGTGAAAATTTATTGAGGCACAGGCAGATGCAGTCCGCTGGAAGAGTAGGTTGAGAAGGAAATATCTAATCCATTTTACTAATCATCCTCATCTCTCTCAGTACTTCCCAGTATTTATTGCTTCTGTTCCGCATAAAGCCTAATACTTTTCATTCCATCCACTTACCCTGTTCACTTCCTCGCATGCCCAACTATGACTTTTTTCAGGATATCATCCTTCCTGAGAACATACGCTCCATCCACACCCTTATCTACTCTTCATCACCACTAGCAATTTTCTCTCATCACCCACAGTATCTGTAACTTCCTCCCTCCTTTCTCTTTTTATCCATTTAAACTTCATTCTTCTCTACACCCATAACTCTAACGCTTCAAGTCCATTCACAATCTCCTTTCTTACCATCAAATTTCCGCCCCGTAAAGCTCTAAACTCTACCTCGGACTCTTTGTTGGCCTAGTCACGCTTACACGATGACTCTCTCATCAACTCTTCCACATTCATAAGGCCAGCAAAGAGAAAATAGTCTTCCTCTACGGAGACTAGATTTGGGGTCACCTATTTACAGAAAAAATGGTAGCACAAACGGAAGATAATTGATCGAGTCCAGATTTTGTCAATCCTGGTCACTTAATTTCTGAATTGCTGAATTGCACTTTTCATATTCAATGAATCCCTTTTTTAAGCTTATTTTCTTACATCCACTATTGTTTCTAACTTAAAATAAATTTAGCCACTTGAAGTTATTATTCTTTGCCACGACTATTGGCCTGGTAAAACGAATTGCGACCGCCACAACGCGTCGAGATAAACAAGCCCTGGAATAACCTCAAATAAAGTCGCATGGGAAATCCGGTGTAGGTAAAATACACGAATGAGCTTCGAAGCTTGAATTTGGCCGTCAGAGTAGAAACGCATGAAACATTAAGTAGGCGATTTTAAATTGAAAAGAAAATCAGTGACTATCAGTAAGTAACCATTTCACTCCGGCACACAAGTCTTAAAGCCACCAAGATATGGGCGTGCCACCAATGAAATATGTTGAGAGATAGCAACAATAAAATGAGGTTTGTTTCACTCGACCTATTTCCAAACTATTTTTGAATTTACAGGAAAATTTAAGAGCGGTAGGTGTGGACCTAGAGCCACTCGAATAAAAACAGACAGAGGAGATTTAAAAAGGGTTTTGTTGGCGTGACTTAGGAGAAAGGAGGGGAAGAGGAAGAAGTCTGACTTATTATGGCAAAGTGGATTAATCGACTCGTATGCTCCCCGCTTTGTTATCCAGATAGGGTATTGGCGAATTCATATATATTTCGGGGTGGTTTGGGGGCAGGTGCTAAGTTGTCTGCGGAGGAGATAAGGGGAGGACGGAACGCTGTAGACACACTTTCGAGGGAGAGAATGGAAATCTCATTTCCGTCGCCGGTGATTTCTCACTTCTCGCGAGAGGGAACTTTTGAGCCGCTGAAAACTTTCAAGAGTCGAGAATGGGAACCTTCATAAATCCATCGACTTTAAACGTTTCGCTTCGAGACCACGAGATTAAACAAGTCGTATTCTACTCACCTGGTGCCAAACGGCCACTCACTTCTGCAACGAACTCATCTCATCCTAACACTCGGAAAACCCAAAGAGCGTCGACACCTATACAGCGGTGAACATGGAATTTATTTCGTGCGCAACTAATAACCTTGTGGTAAATAGATTTGTCAGGAAACAGCAGGTTGAACACATTCCCTGATATACTAGCCGACTAAACGAAAACAGTTGAAGGTGCTAGCGTACAATAAAGGATAAACTAAAACACATAATTTATTACCTCCATTTTCATTCATGGGGAAAGAGTTTTTGGATTTTAAATATTATTCCTATTTTATTTCGAATGAAGAAGAGACCAGAGCAGTTTGGGGAGGCCCGGGCAAGACGCATATGTTAAGGGGAAGTGTAGAATAAACTGTAAAAATATATGATCAACAGAACTTTCTTTGTTAATTATCAGCACTTTGTTCAACAAAATTTGGACTCGGTTATCATAAAATAAGAACTTAAAAAAAGACCTCTCCTAAAATCAATCAAATAAAAACATATAAAATTATCCGTATTGCCCGTAGTATTCGGCCTTACGCCTTGAGGGAACAGAGGATAACTTGAAAAAGTACACACCAAGTAAAATAAATCTGATTTGGCCTTCTTATTTGTAAAATTCTCTATCTTCCTAGATCTGCTGTGTCCTGCTTATTCAGAATTATTTGTCTTTGTGTCTTTTAATTTTTCATATACCATAGCCTGCGCATCTGTAATGGATGTCAATATTTCTGATGTTTGTTTCTTGTGTTTACTGTTCGTTTTGGGGGCGGCCATAGTATGAGTCTGGTTTGCAGTGATATGAAGCTCGTGTGTGAAGTCTTCTGCTTGATTGGACTAGCGATAGCTTTTCATGGACCAAAAAAGTGATCGCTCGACCGGTCATTCATTAGATCACACGGTCATTATGCCGTCCCTTTTCCCATAACTTTTTCCGTCGCTTTCCATGTTTATCGTTGTACCGCCATTAAAAGCTAAACGTGGCGTGACAATCGCAGAAAGCGCCCGTGCGTTCTGATCGACTGTAAGACGGTACCGTTGGTGGCTCAAACGATAGAAAAATGGTAAGATCTGATCTTTCCCGGCGAACATAGTCAAAGAAGGCTATTCGGGCTTCCAGCCGGGTGGTCTCTCTCCATTCTGCCGACGTTTCGGAACTCGAGTCGTGTTCCGTCTTCAGGGCTGATGACGAGTGGATCTACATCTACATAATACCCTGCGAGCTACCTCTAGGGTGTTTGGCAGGGCAATCACCAACATGCAGCTTGCAAAAGGACCGCCACATGCACACCGCACGTTCATAGAAATGTTACGCACACTAGAAAAATATACATACTTATCCATAAAAAAATTGCTAATGGTTAGTAAATCCTAGAGCAAATACATGCAAGGTCAGAACTATGAAAAAACATGCAATGAGTGATCCTAGCGAGCGATGCCATTAATCCTATCAATTGAGACAACGTTGCTATCCTTAATATTACGAGGGAAGAATGACATTTTAAATCTCTCTGTTTTGCAATCTATTTATTTTATTTTATTCTCATGATCACGTCTACTATAGCGCGGTGATAAACGAAGGATATGATTTACGTCGTCTGAGTAAATATCTTCTTCGAATTTCCTAAGTAAGTTAAGCCTATACTTCGATCTACGCTCCTGTAAATGATGATGGATGGATGAAGTTGGCCAGCTTTATACTCTTCATCGGGTGGAAGGTCAATCACGTGAGACATAAGAGTCGAGCATATAAGCTGGCCAACTTCAACTACTCGCCATCAGCCCTAAAAATAGAATACGACTCGTGTTCCGTGACATCGGCAGAATGGAGAGAGTCCTACCGGCTGGGAGCCCGAAAAGCCTTCTTTGATAGAAAAATGGACGTGCCGAGTGACGGAAAAAGGGATGGGACTTCCCATCCCTGGGGCCATCGCGGGAAATGATGTGGTTAAACGATCAATTTCCCATCATTATTGGAGCGATCGCGGAAGTTATCACTTGAAAGGGATGAAGACAAAGACATTTACCGTCAACCGATATTTTATTTCAAGTTCCAGTTTTAGTAACTAGTAGCAGCACAAAAATTGATTGTCTACCTTTACTATGACATCGGGAAGTCATTCGGACAACGTTTCCCCACTGTAATCGAGTCGGAAGATAAGGAGAAATCATCTCAAAATTCAGAACACTTACCTTCAACCTACATTTTTTGCGAGCTCTATTTTTAGTGACTTGTACCAGCATAAAAATTGGTAGTAAAAATCAACCTCGACTATGATATCGGGAAGTCATTCGGACAACATTTCCCCACTATTATCGAGTCGGAAGATAAAGACAAATTATCACTAACGTTCAAAGCACTTACCATCAACCCATATTTTTTGTAAGCTCTAATTTTAGTGACTTGTACCAACATAAAAATCGCTAATGTAAAATCTACCTTTACTATGATATCGGGAAGTCATTCGGACTACATTCCCCCACCGTTATCGCGACGGAAGACAGAAAGAGTTCGGTAGCTCCAACAATCCTTTTCTTTTTTTTCCAATCCGCAGGGTGGCACGATTAGTCACTCCCCGTGTCCAAAATGATTAAAGGCAGCGCCGCAAGTGGCTCTTCCCTGTCGTCCCCATCCTCCGGCGACGTGTTTGGCAGCCGATGGCCGAGAACATTAAAAGGACCGCCGAAAAGAAGACGACGACACCACATTGAAATACCCTCTATCAAACGATCGAGGCCGCCGACGTGTCCCTTTTCTTCGAAGATGGGAGTCTCTCTTTCTTTTTTTTGCAGTAGGATCTCGGAAACCGACACGCAAATGATGGCACTCCGGAATTCGAGGAGACAGGAACTAATTTTTTCTCCTTTATTTTTTTCCACTAGAGTCTCGAAGCTAATGAAAGCAGAATACTTAATGACGGACACGAATTTATACTACCGGCTCCTGGGTGGAAGCATAAATCTCAAGGCTAGATTGGTAGAATCGCAAAACGAGTTGAAGTTCTTAACGCACATTGGACACAAATTCATTCGATGCAATGCGCCGCGGGCAAATTTTTCTGAACAATTTTTGACATACATTTTGCCAATTTTTGTACTACCTGTTTCAGAGAGAAAAGGAAATTAATTATTTTAAAAAAATGTCAATCTTACACCCTTATTAGTGCATAATTTTGACTTAAAACTTGACTATGCCTGCGCATTCCATTTTAAACCTGGTTGGTGAAGCTTTGATTCATTGGGATGGGTAGGGGTCACCCCGAGCAACTACCCTATAGCAAGTGATGCACACACATTTGGGATCGCTGAGGATAGGTAGAGGTCACCCTGTTCAAACAGGCAATTAGAGAGGGAAGAAAACAAAATTTGAAATCGGTTATGTACTCACAAGTCAAACCTTCACCGCAGACCTCCTTTATCCGAAGTTATGACGATCAGGGATTCGCACCGAAAGAGTTATTTCCTATGGCTGATGGATTCAACATACTAGTGCGTTCCAAAGGGATATGATACTTTCCCGAAGATTAGCCAAACTGAAAGGTCTTGGGACTCCCACCAGGTCAAGGACTGCAATTCTGCCGACGTTTTGATGACCAACACCATCATCATATTTAGAGCTGATAGTCGGAATCAGCCAGTCATCGAAGCATCGGAAGCACTCTAGTCCCTCACAAGTTATATGGGCGTTATTGTGTATTTAAGAATGAAAATTACCTCATTCGGAGAGCTGCTGGATCTTTAAATGCATCGCCCCATGATTGATTAATTGCTCGAAGCATCAATAGTGAAACTATGGAAATGAACCATTCTCGTGGGTGAGAACCGTATCAAAAGTGAGCGAGTACTCACGTGACGTGGGAGTCACTTATTGAACCTCTAAACAACGCCCGTATTTGGCATTATCTATGCCGACATTCGAATCGGAGCTCTCGGAATTTGGAAGTACAGAATAACCCCTGCGTAGAAAGCTTTTTCTTGCACACTACCATAGTGATTAAACCCAAGCCCGTACCCTCCACTTTATGTTTCTACCATCAGTGTTCTACCCTCAGTGGCATCTACGTGTATCATCGACACAAACGAACAATTCTGTATTAAAATTACGAGTTATTGCAGGGTATTTTGTTCAACATTAGGCGTCGATTGCAGCAAAACTTTGTGGCGGTTGTGCTTCCAGAAGGTCTATGGGGTAAGAATAACCCCGGTTGAAGGGGGTCTGGGAAATAAAAAAAATGGAAATCGTGATTTGAAGAAATTTTTATCCCATTTTTGATAGTTAATAATAACTTCATTTAATTCTCTGGGGGATATATCCTATATATCAAATGCTGGGGGCTACGTATCCCACACCATACATCCCCCGCAGCATTGACGTCAGCGGGCTCAATGTCACAAGAATATTTTTCCATATTTTTCTCACGATGTGAATGAGTTCTTCTCGAGATTCCCACCAGGTGAGCTGTTCAGTCGGAGCCGACAATGGCTCAACGCCATGAGGACGATGGCAGAGTTAGCCATTGAAACGTCGGCTCTGACTGAACAACTCACCTGATGGAAATCCCCTGAAGAATTCATCCACATATTTTTAAGTATACCGGGACTAGTCACGGTGATAACTTTTACGGGAGTCACCCGCAATGCACAAATTGTGCGAAAAAATCCACAGAGAAAAAAATCATTCGTCTTGACCGAGATTCGAACCTGGATCCCCCTATTTCTGATCGAGTACTTTAGCCAGTTAAGCTACCGAAGCGTCAAATCTCTGTATGAATACTGGTAGTGTGCGCAAATATCCACAGGGAGAAATGACGTCTCGGTAACGGACTAAAGCACTCGACCGAATATCGGGGGACCCGAGTTCGAATTCCGGTCAGAGGGAATGATTTTTTTCTCTGTGGATATTTTGCACAATCCACATATTTGTCCGAGTTTCCACCCCATATGAAAAAAATTAAGTGTATCTCGTTTTTTGGTCTTATTCCAGTAACCTACACACTTAAAGTAGTTGCAGTTTTACTGTATCTATGCATTAACTCCACGCGCCTTGAGCGGTAACAAGAAGTTGACTATACGATTGTGGAGCACACCCCCGCTGCGCACCTATCCTCGTCCGGGGCGCCCAATTAAGAGCACCGCGGGGATTATGCAGGTGCGCAGCGGCGGAAGCCCCGCATCAAATCGCCCCACTTTCACCGCAACCGCAAATTCATTAGCCCCCACTCACTCGAGAGCGCCTTGGCGCCTGGAACGATACGATGGGGTTGAAAAAGACAGAATACGGACCGGATGGAACTAAAAAATAATATTAACATGCAGGAAGAGAGAGTATACGGTGACTAACATCAAACAAAGAAAACAAAAGTTGGAAGGAGGTGAAAGATATGTACCTACATAAAAATCGCTTGCAAAAATCTACCTTGACTACGATATTGAGAAATCATTCGCACAACATTTCCTCTCAGTTATCGAGTCGGAAGACTGAAAGAGTTCGGCTGCTATCTTTGCTATGCTGCAATTCTTTGTCTATATTAGCTACATTGAAAGTTATTTGACCAGAAAGAGACACAGCAATAAAGACATAGTCAGCAAAATAGCACAGGCGGAAAGAAAATTCAACAAAAAGAAGAATATACTTACATCTTAGACTAAAAGCGTAGAAGTAAGGAATCAATCCATCATATGCTACAAATCGAGCAAGCTTCTCTTTGAGGGCATAGCTTGGAAGTTGGCAAGAAAGGAAGAATATGAAATGAGAATGATGACAACGAAGTGGATCGACCGAGTATGGAAGGAAGAAGTGTTAAGAAGAGTGGGAGGAGAGAAAAGTCTCCTAAAACCCTGAGAAGAATAAGGGGAAACTTTGTCGGTCACATCAAGAGATATGATTGCCAGAAGGAGACATTCGTCAAAGGACGGGAAAAAGGACAATGATGGCCAGGAATGAGTTACATAGGACAGTGTATTACGGATGCGAATTAATAGATATAAGCCACTATGAAAAGGCCAGCAGATAGGATAGCGGTATGGGGAGCTAGGTCAAATCAATCTTAGGATTGTTGACTTGTGATGATGAATCTAAACGAGCCCATAATAAATATATTTTTCCTTGCTCTAGCTGCAACGCAATCCGTTGATGATGGGTGTTATACAAATCCGGCGTTAGCGAATTTTCACGTAATCCGAAGTCCGAATCACTCGATTAATTTTTTCTGTCTCCATCGAATTATAGCTCGAAGTGGAAGCTCAATAACCGTATGTAATGAAAGTTTTCACGGATCTAAATAACTATTCCATCATTGAGCGCTTCCCTTTTTCCGTGAATATGAGCATCATTTGGCCTGTGACAGCTAAAGGGTTGTAATGTGCGATCTTGAAGCCATCTCCTGTTTCAAAAATGTATCCATTCCAGCTATAACTTTAAGGGGCAAAGCTTCAGTCAGATCTCTACTGAAGATGCTAATAGTTCCATAATTCTGCGTAAATAGTTCATCGGCCTTTCTCTCTTCTACTCATCCATTTCTGCGTAGCGCAACCAATATCACCGACAGTTCCAAATTCTTTCAATATGATACAAATCAATGCCAGAAAATTTTAAATGCTTGTTTACAACTTAGCGACCAATATTACTACATTTAGAACATGGCCAAATACTCACTGTGTGATTACCGCTTTTAACATCTTCTGTCCTATAAATGCATATACTTACTCTGCTGTATCGGTTTAAATTCATAATGTCACCATAGAAACATCTAACGACATAAAACTTGAAGATGAATGCTGCCGGAAAAACAATAGTTAGAGCGATTGAAAAAAAAATCACGACGGGCAGTTTGAATGGGAGACTATCTCTCGGCAGTGTTACATCACCCGAAGGGCTATAATGCCGAGGAATCATTAATGGAGCGTTTAATTAAGTTGACAATGAAACATGCATCCGGCCGGTGGACACTGCCGCCGGATGTTCCCTCCGAGAGGATTTATCAGTTTCGTCCGCCGTTGGACGTCCACTCCTTCCTCGACGGGCTCGACGAGGGAAGGCGATGGGGTCCGCACGATTATCACTCCCCTCTCACGCCAGTCGACGCAACATCTCGGATTCGGTCGTTGCTCAGCGCCCGTCGAAGGGACCCGGATTAAATTCCCGCTGTGAGCGCGACCTTTGCTCGCCCATTCAAGAAGACTTAGATAAGCCTAGACGTCTCGAGAAATAAAAAGAAGGCGAAGGAGGGATTAAAAAAATTATAAATTTGTTCGATGGTGAATAGCGTGTAGATAAACTTTGGTCACCGTATCTTAAGTGATTAATTCGGAAATTACTAAAATTTTCTCATGGAAAGAAATATGTAACTGTTTCAATATGGAACTGTTATGAGAGAATAATTTTCAAACATTCACGAATTTTTTGAACTTCCAACACATATCGATCATATGAATAATATTTGAGCGTGCAATGTCTATGGTAAAATGAATGGACAAGCTTCCTGAAAAAGAGGTTTATTAAAAAATATTTTCAGCTGAACTGGAGGGTAAAAAAACTGCATTGGAGAGCCACTATAATAATTTCCATGTTTTCGATATTTCTAGAAATGACAGGGGGACGCTCCCCCCCTAATCCCGCCCTTAATCTGCTGATGCATTGCAATAGTCAAGTGTAAGTAGATACTATCATATTTTCCATTACAGGATCCTGTATTCCCCTGTGAAATAAAATTATTAAGCTACTGTATGGACTATATATTAAGCTGACTATATAGCACAATAGCTAAAATACTCGCTAAACGTCTTCAACCCGTAACTGATACGGGACTAGTTGGCTGCCAACTCCTGGTAAAGTCTAATCATTTATTAATTAAAATTTTACAGCAGACAAAAAGAATACTTTTTGCCACACTAATTTGAAAGAGCTCACAACATATTATGAAAGACTAATAAGACAAAATTATTTGCTTACTAATTCTCAATAAATTTGTCGGAAAGAAAATAGTGCACACATATTTTTTGCATACCCACAAGGAAACATGATTGGAGAACTCATAGGTCATAAACGAAAGTTCACAAGAATTTATCTAATTCTAACTCCATTTCCGCGTGAGTATACGCTATCAGCTTGAGCTATCACTCAAACGGTATTATTATACATACAGCACACAAAAACCTAATCTAAATCCACTCCTCTAAAAATAACAAGGCTACTCGAACCACTGAAATTTACAGCCTGTTTCTGATTTATGGTGCCTTATAGCCTCTGTTATTTCGTTTTAATGGCATTCGTGGAGGGCCTCCGAAACGAGATCTGCTGCGCATTGTGCATAATTACGCTGGGCGGAGGCGTGTTCCCGCTCTAAGGACAATAAAATGTTTTTATTCCTTCCTCTCAACAACACCCACCCACCCAACGGCACCGCCGGAGTTCGAGGTCCACCCTCCTCTTGGGGCAGAGATGCATTGGACAAGAGACGGGCGTTCACTGGCGCCACCAACCGAAAATAAAGGCAGATGCTGAAGGAGGGATGCAGATGGAGAAAAGGAAGAATTCGGCCCACACGCGAAAGCAGTGGCTCCCGACCTTTTCCCTCCGCCGCGCACAACCTTGGCCGCATATTCAGCTACAATTATACGGGGGTTCATTTAAAAATATCACTTGGGGTGAAGCATCACTGCCGATCAGCTGGTCGCATTTTCTCTCGATTACCAGAGACATTGCTTGTTTTATAGTGGATAGTATATATTAAATGCTACAATATTATGTTATATAGAAATGAGTAGTATATATAGATATGTTATAATATTATATTATGATGCACAGAAATTATGAGTATTATATTTTCAACGTTCTTTTGTGGTTGTAAATTTCAGTGCTTGGTATAGGCTTTTTATTTTTAGAGGAATGGATTTAGATTAAATTTTTGTGTGTTATATGTAGAAAGCCGTTTTAATTAGCTCGAGCTTAAAGCGCATCGTCAAGCGGTACTAGAGTTAGAATTAGATAAATTCTAGTGAAATTTCGTTCAGCCTTCCTTTCATATTTCCTTTTATGCCAAAAAATTTAAAGCTGTTCTCTTTCGATGGAACTTCAGACTGTTTCTCAATGCGAAACATTTTATCAGTATTTTCTCTTCTCATGCAGAACCTACTAAAGAGAAATGATCACTACTAATTGGCTTGAAAATTTTCATGACGTTTAACCAGGTCAGAGCTTAAGGTAATATCTTGAAATTTTCAGGGTAGATTGACCAGATCTCTGAAAAAATATATGTGTACCTCAAATTTCCAAAGTTAACCTCAGAATTTACCTCGCATTTACCCAAGTGTATTTTTCCTACTTGAGATACTGATGATTCTTGATTATGGTCTACTCTCAACTCTGAAAATATAAAGATGGTAGCTGATGAGAAAAAATGACGTTACTTTCTTGATTCTAGAGCTTCGAGGCCTTGCTGGGTATGGTACCACATTTGGGTCCCATTCATGGATGTGAACTTGCAGTCAGATAAGGGTGAGTAGGCGGAAAATGTCCAGAGAAAAGAGTACACGTGAGAGCAAAAGTGACTGGTCAGCAGAGCGCGGTTGAATTTTCTTTACTTTTCAACATAAACCATTTTAGCCTAGAATTTTGTCAATTAATCCTGAGAAGGGTAGAGACTGAATTTTCTCCCCCATAACAGGCCACATTAACATTTCAATCTTTTGTGAAGAGTTCTTCCTCCTTCCTGAAATTCAAGGCATTAGAGTTCCAGTGATTCTCGGCCAGATCATGTGAGCACATACTTGCGCAATAAAAGCAGGATTCATACGAAACAGTGCCTCTCCACCTAGACTTTCAACCGAGGTTTTGACGAAGCAAGAAATGAGTCTACCCCTTGAACGTGTGTGAACAACCCGTTGCTTTGTCCGATGATGATTCATGCATGCCTCACACTGGTGAGTAGAAACTTTTATAACTGAATAAAAATATTCTTTGACCCATTTTGACGTTGGATTGAAGAGGGCAATAACAAGTTACCGAAATTACCTCCCCGTCCAAATCCATAATTTTGATGCCAAACTATCAGAACGAAGTATAAAACACCATTCTCCCAACAAACAGCCTCTCTAAAGAAGTAGCAAGTATATAAATGACAGTGTGGAGTAATCGACATCAAATACCCTAAAGAAAGCTTGAGAATGGTCGCTAATAAGAAGTTTTAAAGGAATATCCCGGGAACTTTACCTTTCACTACCGAGAAAGGCTAACCTACCTCTTTGTCAAAAACATCCTAGTTTCACCATTCCCATATTATGGCACAATGGAGACATCTACATTACATCTACATAATACCCTGCGAGCCACCTCTTGGGTGTTTGGCAGGGGGTGAAAAATCACCAACATGCAGCATGCAAGAGGACCGCCACATGCACACCGTACGGTAATAGAAATATTACGCACACTAGAAAAATATACATGCTTATTCATAAAAAAATTGCTAATGCTTAGTAATTCCGAGAGCAAATACATGCAAGGTTAGAACTATGAAAAAACATGCAATGAGTGATCCTAGCGAGCGATGCCATTAATCCTATCAATTGAGACAACGTTGCTATCCTTAATATTACGAGGGAAGAATGACATTTTAAATCTCTCTGTTTTGCAGTCTATTTATTTAATTTTATTCTCATGATCGCGTCTACTATAGTACGATGGTAAACGAAGGATATGATTCACGTCGTCTGAGAAAATATCTTCTTTGAGTTTCCTAAGTAAGTTAAGCCTATACTTCGATCTACGCTCCTGTAAAGATTCCCAACTCGTGTAACATACTTTAAACGCGGCACTTTTTGTCGTAACAACTCATCACAAATCTGGACGCCCTGCGCTGTACTCGGTTGATTTCAGCTATTAGTCCTACCTCGTAAGGGTCCCACACGCTAGCAGCATATACCAAGTGAGGCCTCATTAAAGTCAGGTAGCCTATTTCTTTCACCTTTTTTGGGCATTTACCGAGAATTCTTTTTACAAATGCAAGTTTACGGTTAGCTTTCCCGCATACTTCACGTATGTGCTTACCCCACGAAAGATCCCGGGTAATGGTGACCCCAAGTATTTAACGAATTCGGTATTTGGTAGCGAAATCCCGTTAGCGGTGTAGCTCCTTGAAGATATATCCTTTTCCCAAAAATTCATCACCATACACTTTTCAAGATTTAATTCTAACTCCCAAGTACTGCACCAGTCATTTACGGCAACTAGATCCTTTTCTAATGCTAATCTATCGCTATGGTCGTAAGCTTCTCTGTATACAACCGCATCATCTGCGAAGAGGCGGATTTTGCTCGTGACCGCGGTGGTTATATCATTATTGTAAAGAAGGAACAAAAGAGGGCCGATAACACTTCCTTGGGGTACTCCTGAGGTAACTTGAATTGTATCCGAGCTAACTCCATCCAAAACAACTCTCTGTTCGCGATCATTTAGGAAATCTTTGATCCAACCAATTACGTTTGTATCTATGCCGTATGTTTCCAACTTTTGAATCAGTTTTTAATGCGGAACCTTTTCGAATGCCTTTCTGAAGTCTAAAAATATGGCGTCGACTTGAACATATCTGTCACCCGCGGATAAGATATCGCGAACGAAGAGAGACGCAATGAGTCACTCGTCAATGGTCAGTCAGTCAGAGTGGTTCACTGATATATTATAGGCTAGTTATCAACAATTCTATGGCCATTCACTGTCGCTGCAGTCGCAATGTAATCGTCAGTGGGAGTCGAAACGCGGGCCATACGGCACGTCCTGCTGAAACTCCTCGCTATCCACGTATGCTATCCCCAGCGGCTCTTCTTCTTCCCGAAAAATTGGTAATATCTTAAATTCTGGCTATTCTATACGTACAAATTCATTACTGGATATTTGTTAATTGAATTGATTTTCTGGGATTTAGGAGCGGTAGCCCAGTGGTTAGAGTATTGAATTCACACCTGGATGTCCCATGTTCGATTCTTGGAAGCGGCACCTTTTTGCCGGACTCGGTGACGGTGGGGTTAAGTCCTAGCCTGCCAAACCGTAGGTCTAGGGTTCGAATCCCGCCTGAGTAGGTGGTCCCTATCCAGGGCATGGATGTTTGTGTCGTACTTCGTTCATTCCTCCGTTGTAAAGGCCTCTATGTGCTGTTTACGTGGAGGTTGAAAATAAATAAATGGGAATTAATTTTGGGGAAAGACTTGTGTGTGATTATTCGTTTCCCGAAACCAAGGGCAAGAACCCACATACGACACGCAACTACGGGCTGGGTCGTCACAACTACGGCATTCTAACTTCATTATTATTTAGTGAATATTTCTAGCATCATTATTTTATTGTTTATCGAGTTTATAATTTTGTATTGAGTTACTTTTACATTGTTGCTAAGCAAAGGATTTTGTTTGTAAAAAATAAACATTCATCCTGGCCTCGACGAAAATACAGTGCACATCACGGTCAGTGTTAGTGTTCCTATTCCGGGCTCATATATATAATGAAGCTCTAAGAACCCTTACAACTCTTTTTGACCCTATCGCTGGAGATGGACGGAAAAAAGTTCGTGTGATTCAGGCTGATGAAGCGTCACTCGAAAAAATAATCGGGGGTGGGCGTGTCTGTTTTATTTTTTCCCCAAACACCGTCTCCCGCAGACTCGTAAATATTTATGCGCGAGAACGGATTCCGGGACGTGCTCCGAATGGAGTCGTGAATTGCATTCATTGAGCGGGGGTGTGGGGGGGTGGGGGGGGATGAAGGGGTTTAGGAAACCTCACTCGAGAGTCAGTTCGTCAAAGGACCTTTCCGAGAAAAGATTATTTCGATGTTCTTTTTTTTTATTCCTATGCAGCGGTGGAAAAGCGATACGCCTCTCAAGCATCAATCACAATGACAGGTGGCCGGCTTAACGATTATTTCTTCATCCTGGCGGCACCGGTCGCAATAAAAAATCGACCTCACGACAGCTCGTTTTCGTTGGGCAAAGAAACGTTTACTAGCAATATCAATTAGCATATCCCTGTTAAATCCGCTCGAAACTGATGTTTTCACGAGTCGATTCTACGACGACGCTCTCACGTTTTCCCAGCTCGCATGGTACCCGACAGCGCGGATTTCATGATCATGTGGGAAAGTAATTATTTTCGTTCACAAATTTTTTTAATGTCTTTAACCCTTACAGTTAGAATTGTATTCGCTGAAAAATGTTTATTTTAGGAAATGGGAACATAAGTTTTTTCGTCCATAATTTTTTTTACGACCCCAGCCATTAAGTCGGAATTGTTTTCGCCGAAGAAGTGATTTTATTATACTATTTTAATCTTTATCAAAAACTGTCTTTACTGATGAACTGCAAATTATTTTTTAATACTACACTCTAAAAAAAAGTTGAAAGAAATTGATAATGGTGTACAATATTTCACTTCACGAAGCCAATTGTATAACAGGAAACTATCTGTACTTAAAAAGTTACTAGTATGGACACAATTGAAAATAAAAATCACATAAAATACATCAATAAAGATTCATCGGAGAACAAGAATGGTAAAACGATGTTGGCAATGATGAGGCGGCGATACAGAATGATTAGAAACAAATGAAAGAAGCTTTCGTAATGAATATTTCTTAATATAAGTACTTTTGAGGGCCAATAATTTATGGAACTCCATTATCTCAAAAAAGTAATTAACCATCGTAAAGATCTACTCATTATATTACTAATGCATTCGAAGCAACATGTCCCACTGCACTGCAATCGCAGATAAAGTAGGCCAGCCCTGATGATGCTGCATCCCAGTTCAACAAGTTTACTAGAATTATAATTAGCTATTAACATATTGAGCGGCATTCTGCAGAGTTTAATTACTTTTCTGGGTAGAGTTACTAATGCCTCACAAACGAAAGAAAATGAAAATTTGAAATGGTTCCCAGAAAAAGAAATAAACCTTTGAATTTGACGCATTTCAACAAATCAAAAGCCTTGATGATGCACAAGGAAGGGATAAATAAACGATAGTTCAAATAAATAATGTCAAACATGAAGAAAGTTATTGAGGAAGAGATAATACGGAATCACGAAGGCAAGAGTTATAGGCGGAAAAGATGTTAACAGAGATTTTCAGAGAAAGTAGAAATTCATTCTTCAAATGACGATCTGCCTGATGGTTAGCGTGTTTTATGTTTTTAAGCATACTTACCTTTTTCTCTAATAAAATGAAGTTATAACTGAAAAATAATTCACCGGCTAATTTTATCGATGATAGGTCAAATTTCAATCAATAAAATCTTAATATTAGAAAGGAATTATACTTAAAACACGATTATAAAATTATTTCTGCCGACGCCACAAAATAATGGTATTATACAAGCCCTCAAAAACCAACAATTACCACTTCAGCCACTCGAACAAAAAGCAAAACACGACGCCGATCCAACATGCTTTTTATTTATTTATTCAAACCGACGGACGGTAAAAAAAACCTCGCATCAAGATCTCACGAGTTATTATCACCCTTCGCTTACGATCTCACATACGCCTTCCCAGGCACAATACGACCACCGCCGGGCCGTCGGTCATGCCCATTCTGGGAAATAAAAACATCTCGAGAACCCGAAGGAAAAAAAGATTTGCAAAATCAACAACGACACCGCACACTTCACCCGTTCGCGGCGATGCTGCCAATTGGGCGACAAGGCGTCGGCGAACGTTCACCGGACGCGCGGAGAAGGGAAACGGAGACTGCAGGCCGAGAACATCCACGTACAGAGACACAGGAGAGAACGGAAGATTGCGGTGAATGGATCTGACTGTATGCAAGGTAGAGGTGGGGATTTAGGCAGTTTTAAATGAGTTACTTACTCGCATGGGAGTTTGCGAATGGAAATGGCAGATTTATTGCTATGTCCGATAGAGATAGAGAAATACATTTCCAATGTCTTGGTTGAAAAAAAAAATTAAGGGGTGGTTTAGTGTAGGTGGAAAAGAAATTAACAAGGCCAGCTGCATTGTAATAATCTCGGAACGTGTAATGGCGATGATATGCCAATACCGCTGATGCCCTTCAACTACGTCGATGAATGAGTGGATATCGCTATCGGTTCTATTTCAGTTGCAAATTATTCGGTTATTCTTGTATACGCTACACTCACGCTCAACACATGGAAGAGACCAAAATAAACCTCTATGGAATCACCTGCATATGCACAAAAGATACATAATACCTCAGAGGAATATATCGAAGGGGATCTTAGTTCGTACTCAGGTGAAGGCTATTCATATTTTTCGCTGCTGTGCTTTGGAAATGTGTGCACAATAATGCCTGCTAAATTTGAAAAGATAAGAAAATGAGCGCTTGAGGGTGCTGAAAGTATAATTTTAGCATTCATTGACCATATATTACTCATTACAAAAACTATTTCTATCTAAACTTGCGTTCCAAAACGATCTTCTTACCGTATGCAAGCAAAGATAACTTTGGAAGAGCTTTAGGCGCAATGCCATTCACAATTCGAAATTATTTTGAGTTTTCATCAAAAAAGTCAAAACATGTTTTCATGAAAAGAATATCTACTGGTGCAAATAGTTACAATGCTAAGGGATCGTCATGATAGAAAAAAAGTTCATAGCGTCAGTGAATTCATGGAATAGTAACTAAAAATTATTTTTTTACATTGATTCAGGATTTGCATGGCCTGAGTTCAATAAAACCGATTTCAGAATTTTACTACGTACTATTCCTGTCCTGGGTATTTAATACGGTTATTATTGGCAGTTAACAACAGCACCGTGCCTTTTAGGGCATTTGATATTCTAAAGATGCAGGTTGATTGTCACTATGTTAGCAGGTGCCAATATGTAGCATAAATGGAACCTTCTGACAAGACTATGGCTTAGAAGGACCGAGTGGTATATACAAATAAAGGAATCATTATTATGAAAATAAATGCACTTACTGGCTCACGGTTTACGGAATGTCTTACGGAATGTACTTATGGTCTAGACGAAGATGTCATTTCCTGGATTAGAGAATTTTTGAGCGACCGCGTCCAAAGAGTAGTATTAGACGGTGCAGTCTCCAATGAGGTTAGAGTCACTTCTGGCGTTCCTCAGGGTAGTGTCATTGGCCCACTCCTATTCCTTCTTTATATAAACGACATTGGCGAAGTAGTGCAGAGTAAGTTACGATTATTTGCAGACGACGCTGTAGTTTACAGAGAAATTCGTTCCAGCAAAGATATAGATGAACTAACGAATGACCTTGCTGCTATCCAAGCTTGGTGCGATGCTTGGCAGTTAGAATTAAATTTGGAAAAATGCGTCGTAATGAATTTCTGGAAGAAGAATAACTCCCTACAGCGTAACTATGTCATTCGGGGCGCGCAGTTAAAGGCAGTTGAATCTGTGAAATATCTAGGGGTTAGACTCAATAATGATCTATCGTGGAATAAACATATTCGAGAAATAACCGGTCAAGCTAATCGTAAAAT
Organism: Ischnura elegans; assembly: GCF_921293095.1. Taxonomy (NCBI): domain Eukaryota; kingdom Metazoa; phylum Arthropoda; class Insecta; order Odonata; family Coenagrionidae; genus Ischnura; species Ischnura elegans. The sequence goes on from NC_060246.1 coordinate 135,731,923, forward strand.
GGGTTTTGTTAAAAGAATATTAGGAAAGTGCGACGACAAAGTGAGAGAAATTAGCTACTTTTCCCTCGTTAGACCACATTTGGAATACGCTGCCAGTGTTTGGGACCCTCATGAAAAAGGCTTAATAACAGAGTTAGAACGCGTGCAAAGAAGAGCTGCCAGGTATGTGAAAGGTCGTTACGATAGTCTTGTTAGTGTAACTGACCTCTTACATAAACTCGGATGGGAATCTCTGTCGGACCGTAGATTGAAAAATAGACTAAACCTTTTAGATAAATTCAAGAGCAGTGTCTTTTCTGACGAAGTTAACCATATCTTGCGGACGCCAACGTACTACGGAAGATCAGATCATATAAATAAAATAAGAGAGATAGATTGCAGAACAGACAGATTCCGAATGTCATTTTTTCCACGATCAATAAGAGATTATAACGGCAGCAATAGAACGCGTAAATAGATTGCATGACTTGTAGTGTAGCCTACTAACCTATGTAAAACTTACTGCATGTTTCTGAATTTCTATTCTACATTCTATTTCTAACAGCATATAGTAGTATAGTTTGTTATTATACGGGACGTTTCTTGGACGGTGTGGTGTGCATGTGGGAGTCCAAATGCATGCTGCATGCTGGTGATTGATCACCCCCTGCCAAACACCCTAGAGGTGGCTCGCAGGGTAATTTGTAGATGTAGATGTAGATGTATTTTACCGTTTCTTTTTTTTTAACTCGTTCCTTGTTATTGCGCAATTATAGTTTTCAGGATAACTTCTCGAGTCTTTCACTTGAATAGGAAGTCAAATATAGCCTGACTCGGTTGAAGTCCAAGTATATCTTCCGTAATAAAAAAAATCTAAAAATATTTTCAGATTCTTTCGGTAAGATGGCCGCTTATTAATTGTCAACCAAATTAACTCCAATTTTGCATCTGTCAAGGAATTAAATTCATTCCTTAAAAATCATGACCGTTTTCGGAGAATATGACCCATCATTTTTTTCTTTCTGGACCTTAAAAAAAGGCAAGTTTTATAAAGCCAGCTTCTTCAAACTCTTTGGAATTATTTTGGGAAATAAAATCCCTGACCACGGAATGAACCTTAATTTCATTTTCAATTTATTCTCAAGTGAAATAAATTCATAACTATAAATGTGGATTTGCTACACAAGTGAAAAAATCCAGTCTTTTCATTTATTGAAAACCTAGAAAAAACAACCACATAATAGCCACTCCATGCGAACGTAAGATTTCGAGAAAAGAAGCCTCTCCTATCCTCTTTTACTAGCACACATTTTTGTAGACAGTTGTTATTGATATAACAACTGGCAAATGATGCCTAGGTCAATGGTCAATAGGGGGATTGTTATGCATGTGGTAATCTCATGTTCGCAAAAATCTGTCAATATCTGATTCTTGAACTCGGTGTTTATTTAAATCGGAATTAGCCGCGGACAAAAGGTAGCGAAAATTGCGTGAGGAATTTTAATTTGAACTTAACATGGCGACAAATGGAAATAAGAAAAAGAATACGTGGCTACCTGGAAGGCTCCGTCGACGGGTGCAAACAGGGTGAAGGATCCGCCTCCATCCCTGGACAGTTCCTCGGCGAGTCCCGCCCTCTCCAGCAGGCGCACAAACTCCCCGGCGCCCAAGTCCCGCGCCGTGTCCAACACGCTCTTCAGCGGCTTCACTGGATCGCCGTGCAGGTGGCGTCACGATCGGCGGCAGCAGGCGCGGGTGTAGAAAGAGGAGGAGCGGGAAGGAGAGAAAAGAGAGAAAACACATAGAGAAAGAGGAGACTTATTAAGAAATCGGAAGTTATCGTTCGGGGGCGATCTTTCACTCGGTCCGGGTGATGAATGCACTCGCAGAGAGCCGCGATTCGTTTCGTTTTTGTTTCGTTCTCGACAACCGTGAAATTCCGCTCTCGGACAAGCGGCGGATGGATCGAATTCTCGATTTTACGAACGATTCCTATATGGGGAAAACCCTCTCGCATCGTAAATACTGCCGATATTATCTGGGGGAAGAGGGAAGATGCATTGCGATCGTGAACACGTGTTCTCCGGCCAGTTCGTTTGAAAAACCTTTGAGAGCGATAGGCCACAAAATTTCGTCGAGAGAATTATGCTGACGTAGAATAATTATTTCGAAACATATACATAGAGAAAAAATAGACAGACTGTACACTTAGAATTGGTATTAATATGCAGGGTTAGAATTATAACGAATACCCTAATGCACATCGTTGTACATAATATTATACACATGGCAATATTAATTTAAATTATTATTTAATAATATAAGTTTTATTGACGAGCAAGAAAAGCAAAGCGTTCTATCTATTTCATGTCATGGTTAAAGAACAGTTTCCAAAATTGCTTGAGAAAATAAGCTAACTTTGTAGAACTAATACTAACTATGATAAGTCACAAATCAGGCTCAATTAATTATCATTAGCGGGGCTGACATATTATGTAACATACAATAAGTTCGGGGAAAAATTACGTTAATTGAAAGCACAACACATTCTTTGTCTTAAAAAAAAAAAACTATATGGAAAAGTAAGTGTCAACGTACTTACAGGGGAATCGAGCAACTCGGACTAAGGACGATCGATCCTTTGCTACGCTTTGCGAAATTGCACAGGAAAGACAAGCGAATAATCGCTTTAAAAACAAAGAGTGAGGGACAGGAAACGGCGATGATCGTTTTTTTACATCGGATTTCACGCCTAAGATGAGTAAAAGTTTCATCACCACTCGGATCGGATACATCTGCATGGCTTGAAAGGATTTGATATCCTTTCCAACCCTAGCGAATCAAATCGTGCGATGGATGAGATGAAGATTATAAACTGCTTTTCGCTCGTGACACATCTAAAAGGCAGTAAAATAAAATAAAGCGTGAGTACGAGCATGAATGAATTTACGAAATGAATATTGTATTTAAATTTTCTTCCCATCTCATCCGGAAAACCTTAAGAAATCTACGTGCTGCAGTGGCGTAGCCAGGAATATAGTTCGGGGGGAGAGGTTCAAAACTAGGGGTGGAAATTAAAAAAGGGTACTAAGTAGAGAGTTTGAAACTAATTTAATTCTTTTCATAATCAAAAAAACTTCATTTTACAAAGAAATCTTTTAATTCATGATATTTCAATATTCTGTTTCCTTTTATGATGCAAAGTAATTTTATTCAAATATTTTAGGAAAGGATGGGGGTCCGGAAACCCCTTTCTACGCCACTGACGTGATGCATGAAATTCATTTCATTCATTTGTGAAGCAACCAGTAATCACATTTGTTATTAAATCACAAAAATAGAAAAAAAAATCGTGTACTAATTTTCAGACGAGCACAATTTCGCACCAAAACTCACATTTTCGGTATTGAACAACGCTTCATTACGCGTTTCATTCACCAAACATGAAAATAGAGAGACTGGGATATCATAGTAGATTATATTTCAGGTACGAATATTCAGCTTCGCACACTTATGCGCCAGCACTTGCATTTGCGGTATTCAACCACGCTTAGTTAGGCGTTTCAGTTTGATTCGCAACGCATGAAAAGAAAGTGACTGGGCTTTAATTAGACTACATCCAATGAAAATCAACACCTCATTGGGTACAGACTGTTCGTTGCCAAGGACGCCATCAATTTAAACTTCCATTTAACTCCGGAAATAGTTATTTCTTTCAAAATAATAACCAAATGAAAAAAGAATACCGAACTCCACACACAATTTAATATTCAATGTAATCGAACGCAAAATCGTTCCTTATAACTCTCTTTTATCAGAATCCCGATCACTGTCCGTTTCATCACCGCTGACTCAGGATAAGAAACTGGGAAAATTTTCACACATGAGAATTTCAAGCTTGCGGGACCAACAAAATCACAGGGTTTGCATTCCTTTTTAAAAATTTCGATGCTTCCACATGAGTATCTGATTTCAAAGTGAATTTGATGAAATGGCGAAATTTTCACTTGCGACAGTAGAAAAAAACTTCAATTAGATTTAATTGCCTTTGAATATAAAGCCAAATATCGCTTTCAGTCCATTTCAGGTGAAATAATAATTATAAAAAGAGACTCGAAGGTTGTAGATTGCCAAAACGACTATCATTGGGCTATCAATGCTGCTATAGACGGTGAATGATCTAGCGAATGACCATGCTGAATGATCATATGAATGAACATATGAATGAACATATCATTTGTCGTGTTTAATGGAAAAATTAATTAATTCAGTGAAAATTAGAACATGTTCTATCTTGCTCGTATGATCCCGTGAATGATGACATGATCATTCAGCATGATCATTCACCGTGTATAGCAGCCTTAAGAGCATTCGAGAATTGTGCGTCCGTGATTCGATGCGATTAGATGCCAATTTTACCTTGCAGTTCAGTAGGCGATTGACAACCGTCATGAATCCTATTCCCTTTTATCCGAAGGGAAAATGTTTTAGCTCTCATACTTAAGAACGATTCTCTATCCTTCTACCGAAGCGAATCACAATTTTCGCCAAGAGCTTTGCGTCATTACATACCTCTCCATCAGTACTATTTGCGCAAGCCTTAATCACACGATCATTTTTTTCCGTCCCTTAGACTTATTGCTCCAGCGATACCTTTCAAGAGACCAAAAAGAGATATCACTCGGCCCTCAATGCCATTTGCCAGTTACGTTTTCCATCGCCTATCCCTTCCCTTTCTGTGCTTACAACTGTCATTCCATGAAGAGCAAAACGTGGCGTAGCACTCGCTGAAAGAGGTCGTGCATTAAGGTGCGTTTAAACTGTGGTAAATGAAATATAAACAAGTTACATATAATATGTTTCACGAAAAAGTTACATTTCCTTGTAAAATGTTACATATGAGGGGCTGAGAAGCCAAGGGGTCCAAGTAATTTTTTTCTCGACAGAGTTAGGTAAAGTTAATAGTTACAAGAAATACACAAAAGCTTGGTTGCCAAGGGATATAAGTGAGTCTCTGTTCTGTGTTGATATCGAGGGGAAAATCAAATGTTTGTTTTCTATAGTTAATTACTAAGTGGGAAACCAAAATCTTGTTGTATAACACGAATTTGTGTTTATAACAAAATGTTGCATGTTACATGATGCACGGGTTTTTAAATTTGTTGTAAAACATGTTATATGTAACTTTTTTATAAAACACGTTAAACAGTGTAAACGCAGCTTTATGATTGAAACGCGGCTGAAAAAATGGTGCCAACGATGGTTTCAACCCTCTATAAATCCTATGGTTTCCATGACGGAAAGGGGGACATGGTGAGGGACATAAGATGGCATTCCCATCCCTGGAGCCATGGAGGAAAATTATCGGTTGAAACGTGAATTTTTCCGCCATCCTTAGAGCGATCGCTGAAGCAATCATTCGAAATGAACGGAAAAAAAGATTTTCGCGTGATTCAGGCTTTAATCCTGCCAGTAGCTTTTTCGTGAATATATTAATGAATAGCTAATGCGCCTCATCATCATCATCACTGGTCAACAATCCTAGGATTGGTTTGACGCAGCTCTCCACTCAATTCTCCTATCAGCTAATCTTTTCACACCTACGTATTTCTTCTCTTTCACATCTCTCTTCACTTGTCCCATATATTTTGTTCGAGGTCTTCCTTTTCCATTCTTACCTTCCACTTGTCCTTTGACGATTGTCTTCATCATTATATAAATTGAGTGGAGTAGCTGCGACTCCTCGGGATGATGATGTGGTGGTTTCCCCTTGCCTTCCACATCGCAGTGCTACAGCCGTTAAAGTAAATGTTACCACGCCCGTAGTGGAATGTGCGTCGCTGTACCGACCAGTATGGTCTCCACCTTCGCACATGTGAAGAAGAGCTGCTGCCCTCTCCCCCGGGTGATGAGAGTCATAATTGTTGGCGGCCCCAGTCGCCAAGTCACGGTATCTTCACAGGTTTTGGTATCTTTTAAATGGTCTACCTTACCCAAGGGTAGCCCAATACCCCCTCAGATCACCGCCGCTTTTTGTCCACGACTGCTTATTCGACGAGAGAACTCGCTTATCTCGCAGCTAACCTCTATATCTAAAGGTCGACCCACCATCCGCAACCCGGTAGACGCACTCGGTGGCTTTAAGCTCAGCCGCGAGAATGCGCCTCACCAATAAATATAATGATTGCAATATCCTCGAGGGCCCTGTGGCGCAACGGATAACGCGTCTGACTACGGATCAGAAGATTCCAGGTTCGAATCCTGGCAGGGTCGAATTTTTGGCAGGCCTCGGGTGCGGCGGAATAACGTCTACATTTCCCAAACTAAATATTCCCTCCAGGGGATATTCCAATTCATCAAGTGTTTCCTATTTTTTATTCGCTTCCGATTGATTCTGAAATCCGAATATCGATTGTAAAGGTCGACGCAAACGAGTATTCAAATATCTATGTAGGTGTGAAACCTTTGGATTTGTTAGCTTTCGTGCACCTATGTCGACCGGCTGCCTCGCAGAAATTGAAGGAAAAATACTAATTTAGTAGCAGATCGTAATATTTTCGTTACTTAAAATTGAAGGAAAATTTCTAAACAAAACCTAAATTTTATCGTACTAGCAATGTAATGCCACAAAATTATAATAATAATCATGTCATCAGTCAATCAATACCAAAGATATGAATTTTTTTAACACGTGACGCGAGGTTCATTGTGATGAAAAAAGGTATGGTGAACACAGAATATATGAATGCTTTTACGAAAATAAGCAATAGGACACCAATAAAGGACGTATCGCTAACAGATTTATCCTTCGTCAAATAAAAGTCCTTACTCCGATCCTTAGTCCGAGTCGTAGTAAAAAGTCGACCCCGCCAGCATTGGAATCTTCTGATCCGTTGCATCATAGGGCCCTTGAAAGGGATGTGTGTATTAGGTATTCATCAATGCATTTACGAATAAATGAAACTTGATTCACTGGCAGTAGACTTCGATAAAGGCTAAATAAACACTGTGCGAAAAATCCACTGAGAAAAAAATCATTCACCTTGACCGGCGATTGATTTTTACTCTGCGGATTTTTCGCACAATTTGTGCATTGCCGGAGACTCCGTAAAGTTATCACCGTGGCTATTCCCGGTATTCTTAAATTGGTAAATTAAGACCGTAATTTTGTCCATCCCTTTTTTATGATCGTTTCCGCGATCGCTCGAATGATGGCAGAAAAATGGCCGTTTCACGCGATCAGTTAGAAAAACCAATAGAACTTACAAATTTAGTGAGACCGCGAATATTTGCGTTACAAAGCATAATTTAAATATTCAATGAAACATCCATGAACTTCACTTCCAAATTCCTCGAGTGCCATTAGAGCACCAAGGTAACTATTCAAAGGAAAACTTTGGTAAGATAAGCAATGTTTTAAATTTATTAAGATCTACAATTAATTATATTTACATCAATTTGATGTTTAAAAAAATAAACTAATAATACAGCAATAAAATCAATGTGCTCCCAAAATTTCTGTGAAATGAAAAAAAAACAAAAAATCATCAAGGAAGTCATTGCAAGGAAAGCGTTAGTAAAGCAGAATCATTTGAAGATCTTGACAGAGATTTACATCAAATTTGAGATTATCGAAGTATAGGGTAATAATAAATAGTTTATTTTTCAGGCCCATGAACTTTGCTCCCGGATTTCTCTTGAATCCTCTTAAACACAAAACACCATCAAGGAGGATATCGGAATGGAAGCGTTCAAACGTAAGACACAAGTACTTATTCAAATTGCACGACTCTCCGCTTAGCATAATTTGACCATACTAAGATCTTCTTCCTTCGAGGAGCGGAGCCAAAAAGCAATCGCTCACGGACGTGTCCGTGTCTCGGAGAATGTGAAAATCTCGTTTCTGCACGGTATTCCCTCTGGCAATCCAAAGTACACGCCTTTCCCGTGTTTTTCATTTTCTTCGCCAAAGCTTTTAAAATGCTATTACTGTTCAGCATAATGAAGTACGAGAAGATGATAGGCAATCCAATATCCTACTGTTCCCAATTCCCCTTATATGGCTTTAGGACGTAAATTACACGCTGACTCGAAGCGAGGAGGTCTAAAAAAAGCTGCATATTTTATGGCGGGCAATATTTCTGAAATGACAAGTTGTAACCGAATACTTGCGGCGTGCCTGAGAGGGTCCATTTCCTCCGTGCGTGCTGTCGATAATTACTCCCGGAATTGAAGCGTCGAAAAATTAATTTGTGACCGTTATTGTCAAGTCAAGAGAATACAATCAAAAGGGATTCCGGACGGGATCTGTAATGAAGACATCAATCGAAGTTGTTCAAACAACGAGGACGAAGAGGAAGGAAGTCTCGGACGAAATTCGAAACGAGACGCGGTCTTAAAAATAGCTCACATTAAACTCACGAAAATCTCTCAAGGGAAAAAAAAATGACGGCATGAACAATTTTACTTTTGGCGATTCTCGTTCCTTTTTCAGGAAACCACGTCATAATTCAAAACGAGAGAGAGAGGAAATCACAGGGTGCAAAACTTTTTTGACCGCGGCCATATCTCCCGGAAAGAATCTAAAAAAATTGGTCCCAAAAAGAAAGGAGGAAAGTTGTGCACACGCTTAAAGGGGCAATAAAATCATAAGGTACACGTTAATGGGAGAGGGAGGGGGTGGGGAACTTGAGATACCTGCCTTCTTTTCTCCTTCGTCTCCTCCCCCAACATACACAACCACTCGGGCATTTACGAGTGCCGAATAAATATCGTTCAAAATTGGGGAAATTTCGATGTTATCTCACCCGCCACCCTTCGGCCCTGCCGTAAAATAAACAGGAAGAAAAAAGTTTAAGGACTCGCCTGTATGCGCGGAACAGAAGTTGATATATGAGTTGAATCCCTTGCACTGATAAATACAGAATGATTTACGCGGGTCTTGATGGGCGACTCTTCTCTGGGCATTGCCAAATTGCTCCGGGGACATGCAACCAACGCGAAATTTACAGGCCACAACGCGGTCCCTCCATTTCTCCAAAAAAAAGAGAGAAGCATTCAGTTCACCTAACTCAGCCCCAACCTCTCCCAAAACCTTCTCTTCCTCCGTTTTTTTTACCTACTGCCACGTCTTGACTTTAAGTATTTTTTATTACTTCCGCGAATGCATTACCGGCTATAGTTTTTGCTCGGGAGAGAAATGAAATATATGACAGTGCAGGGAGAAGGAGGCCCGACTCCTCGGGCACCACGAAGGTCTGCGGAGGCGAAATCGACCGACATTCAATCACGTGAGAGTTATGCGTCGGTCAACCGCTTGAGCCAAGAAAGCAAAGAACAGACGGCGAAAATGATGACCAACTTCGGAATATCTAACGTAGTTATCATTTGACCGTTGAAAGTTGGCAATACCCCAAAGTCACACATCGCTTCTCGGTTATAGAGCAAGTTGCAACATTCTCTTTTAATCGCATCCAATGTAATATATCTCAAGAAGAAAGGCTACTCGAGGTAAGGATAATTAGACCGTTGCAGTAGTTTACTTTCTTTATTAATGGCATATCTTGATATGACAACAATTATTCCAAAGGGGCTATCATTTTGGAAGATTTGTCATTCCGTCGCACTGATTAAGACTGAAAATTACCTAATCGCAAGGTATTCTGTTGAAATGCGAAAAGATTTACTGCCGGTGAATGGTGATACAAGTTATTTTTAAATCTGCCTTACTGGTCCACGCCGATTCAAACGAAGAGGGTAGGTACTGCATTTAATAAAATATAAGGTAAATAAATTACCACTAGCTAAGACCCAATTAAAATAAAAGTAGTACATTCCATGAATAATCAAAAGGATCTCTAACGGGTTTAAGAATAAAGGTAGACAGTCATGTTAACACTCGTCCTTGCATTCTACGAGGCCGTAATAAATTCTAAAATTATTGCTTGATGTTTCAACAAAATGATAGATCCAATGATTAATCGCTATTAAAACGTAGGGAAATCCAACAATTAAACTTGAGCCATGAATTAAATTTATCAACGGTATTCCTTTCAATAAACATCTTCCTTAATTGACTTGTGTCAAAGTGGTGAAAAGATGCAAAGGAAATGGAAGTTGATTTTAAATAAACAAATGCTTTAAGAGGCTTTCCATTTACTCAAGGTTCATAATTCAAACTCTAACATGTGTTAATAGAGATACCGTACTATCAATGATCAATTAATCAAATGCCGAGGACACTCAGTTTCAATTAACATTGATTTATTAACGGATCCATGGGAGTTTCTAATGCTGCTATAAACAGCAATGCATCACTTTTCCGGGGATACTTAAGGACTGTACAATGCATTGCTGTTTTCAATTCCATCCGTACTACACCTAGTGCAAGGGAGCCATTTGTTTGTACAGGGTAACCACAGGTCCTCTTTTTCCATACATGACCAAAATTGGAACACACGCATACTGAAGGTAATTTGAAAAACTTTAAATGTCATCCAATTTGAGAAAATGCAGCCAAATATCATATTGCAATGGTATTCTTGCGAGACGATAAGACTTCGTTGCATTTGAACCTTGCAAACATCAGAAAATGGCAGATTCATTGAATTTTTAAGAAAAATAATCCTAATGTATAGCTAGGAACTATTAGACGACAAAACATAATGAGTGAGGCTCGCAACAGAGAATTCACACATATCATTAATAGCCGTAATATAATACTCTCAAGGCTTACATCTGATTACCACCTAATTAAGTTTTCCAGAGAATATCGGAATTATACAAGTTTATAGAGTTGGAGGCAGAGTTACTTCGTAGCTTTTATCAGGAATGGCTCACATTTATTCTTGATCGCCGCAAATTTGGATTTTCCAGTGGAGAAAGAAAAAGATAGCGTGGATGTTTAAGGTAGAGCGTTTAGGCATGGACCTCAGGTTCCTGGGATCGAATCCCGGGTGAAACTTTTGGACACACTCAACTAAAGTGCGAGAAGCCCCAGAGGAATGAATTGGTCACCCTACACTGAATGTGAGAAGTCAACATGAACTTGTCAAGGGTGAGCTACAACCTCACTAATTCAAACCATCCTTAAAGTAGAAAAACTATGCGGTTTGCGGTCATAGGATATGGTCACCCACCATTATGGCCTGAGCTTCATCAAAACTACAAAATTAGAAAAATAAACACCGAAAATGAATTCCAACGAAGAATTCTCGTAGCAGAAGGAACGCGAAATGCTAATTTAACCTTTTGCGGTCCTACGTCGAGGCTGGGTAGACATCACAAAACGCTGCTATGAAACAAGGGCAATGTTTCATGAGATATTAGACACAAAAAATTTTCGAAGAATATATCTCTTTGATTGAACATGAATAATATTATTATAAATATATTGAACATATAACATGCATAATGATCGCATAATAAACATTGAATTTTTACTTCAATCAATAAAAGAAGAACATTCATAAGGTCAACAATTAATGCTATCAGTTATTTATTTTTACCAAACAATAACTTGGACTAGACTCTTTGATTACGAAAGAGTGACATACGGGTGTATGCCGCGTGTCGTAGTGGAGATTGCCCCGACGTTTCGCGACCGACTGCTGGTCACTTCTTCAAAGGGAATGATGCTGGGATTTGGTTTTTGCTGCCTTTTTTATTTCAGGTGGGAGGGGTGGACGGAGGGTGTGAAGAGTGAGGACTGCAGGGGGAAGATAAAGAAATGTTGACATTACATTACAAATGATAAAATTTCGTATGTCACTCGTTTTTAATCACCATGAGCCGCGAAAGCTTCAATCAAGAAATTAGACTATTTGAATTTAAAAAAAAACAGGACCGGAAAGGGCTAATGCCAAAAATTATCGGCTTTAGAACTAAGAGCAACGAACAATAGGTGGTCATTGGAAGAGGAGAACCGATTATTACACAATTGTGAACACTCAAAATTGTTGGGACAAATCAATCAATGGGGCGATATATATAATGTTCGGCCGCTTCGGTCCCTCATGCGGTCTCGGGGAAAATGGAGATGAGGCAGCGAGTGTCGGCGAGCGATGACGATGGGAGGGAAAGATGAAAGGGCGGCGAAGTGAATGGAGACGAGAAGAGGGCTTCATTGATGCGCAGGTGGCTGCAGATGAATGGGAGCGTATCATCAACAGACACAAACCATCACTTTGTTCCCATCATTCGGAATCTCATTTCTAAAGCCAGAGGAAAGGTAGGAACTTAGGGAAAAATGGCTTATTTGGCGTTAACACTTCACTTCGCTCAAAACATTTAGCCCGCTAAACCCATAAAAAAGTATTCATTACCTTCGAAATCATCAATGGTCAATGCTTAAAAACAAATTGAAACATTTATTTTTGAGAATTCGACGAAATTTTACGCTATAAGGACACTTAAGGAGCCAATTGACGATATTATCTGATCATGAGGGTGAATTCCGCGACGCGAAGTACAGTGATAATTTATTTTTGAAAATTGATTGATGTGAACTGATTCTGAAGTAAAATTTATAAATAAACGTGATCATATTCCAAACTCGTTCGGTTATTTTTTTTGCTTAAATAATTTCCTTCACGGCAAAAACTAATTTTTAACCGGTATTCAATTCTACCATTTCCAAAGAACATGAATCAGGAATTAAAGAAACAACCATGGACGTAATTTGGTCCATTCATCTATCTTCATCAATATAAACTCTGTATAATTCGACTAACCTATTCATTCAATTCCCTAACCAAACTAGTATCTTGGCATAGATAAGTTAAAGCCGATTAAGTACATTAAAATATTTAAAAATGAAAAATGTATTTATTTCACGAGACTTTGGAAGCCTTACATTCTCCTTAAAGAGAGTTAAAACCTTTCGCTGTCATCGAAGATTGTGACACAAAAAAATAACGTAATTATCCCTTGGGATATTGGGGAGATGTTGAGTTTGCTTAATTTTGATCATAAGCGGGGGCGGGTTGTCACAGCATTGCTTGTGTTTGACGGGAAGGTCGTATTTTTTTATTGAAGAAAGGATTAGAGGTCGAGTTGGGCATTTGTTAGGTTTTACACTCAAAGTACATATTATTCACGAAATAAAAAAAAAACACAAATAGTATACAGCTTTACGTATAGGTATTAATACTAATGTATGAATTAATTACTTCAATAAATTTAATTTACTATTAAATACCGCTAATGCACTCAACAGAGCTCATTTTCATGCTGATCACGCGATAGAGAGAAAGAAACGCTGCTGAAACAATTGTCTCAAACATGTGGTTTTCTTAATTTAAGCAAAAATAAAATATCGAAAATTCATACGCATGTAAGTGAATGGAGAGGGTTTATTTGGCCAACAAATATATTTACTTACACGGAAGACAGAGGAGGCAAAGGCCGAAAATACGCTTATTGAATACTTGATCGCTCCCTTTAATCAATATATTATTTCTCATGCAGAAGCAAAAGGTCATATACAAAACCTGAAATCGTTGGCATGAGCTACCTTAATTCACTTAACTCATTTTGTCAAATAAATATTACATTTCCTGGATATAGACAGTTACTTATACCACTTATTTTATAAGAGCGCGACCCGGGTTTCAATGAGTAATCATCATCATCAGGCGCTAATTATAATTGATGATGATGATTACTCATTGAAACCCGGGTCGCGCTCTTATAAAATAAGTGGTATAAGTAACTGTCTATATCCAGGAAATAATGGAATACCACATAGTTAACCAAGAGTTAGTGAAATATTACATTGACTTAGATTTGAGGAAAAGATAAGTAGTACTGTCCACGAAATCGACATCCCTCAATTTAACACTGAGATATCAACTTACTTTAGTCTAGAATGCAATTTATACCTCAGTACCTTTAACCGTCACGACCTTCGCGAAAACGAATCAGATGTGCAACAAGAACTGACGCTAAGTGGACACCACCCGAACTCACTCCTGCGGTTTTGGACCTCGAGATCATCTTACCTCCGGTGCATCCCTTCTGGCCGGGAATCTGGTAGTAGCCCTCACAGCACTCGTACCGGATCACCCTGAAATTGAAGGGAGGAAAAAGTGAGAAGAGAGTCAATCCAGGGTAAAAAAAACACGCGCGGCGCAGCGGGCGTGTATAACCACAAGAGCCGTCGCGACGGCATTCTCTTTATTTTGACAATATTAAATTAAATGCATCATCTCAAAGCCGAAAGCTCGCTTTGTATGGATTTATTCACCAAATTAATTTTATTCTCGATGGAAGTTCTCGAAGTTGCAAATGCATGGACGTATGTCACGTTAAAATACTGTCGTTGCGTTAGTCATCTTAACAGGGAGTCGAGGGGTAAACGAATTAGCTAGAGGATCTGACAATAGACTTGGGCTTTAATTACGTTGATAACGAATATGGTATGTGTTGCTCCCTGAAGTAATTCACCATCTTGCTTTCAGGAAATTTCGCATGCGTTCTTCTGATACTAGTGTATTCAAGATCCAATTTCCAGCTAATTTGTAAAATTAAGATATCCGTATTCTCGTTTTTCTTCGATCGTCGACAGCTTCTCGAGATATACCCGATGAAAAATCGATTACTTTTTGACCCCTTTCTCAGTTAAGTTGATGACGTCATTAACTTTTACCAAACCGCTTCATCCGTGCTCCTGAGGTTTACATTCGTAATTGTTCATGATATCGTGAGCGATTCGTTCTCTCAATCAGCGGATCTCACAGGCAGAGTTAATGAGCCGAAACTATTCCATACGAATTCTAAATAAGTGGACAGGAAATGTTCGTCTTTTCATTTTAAATTATGAAGGAATGACTGAATATTAAATATATTTTTCTTCGCCTAAAATTATCTTTCCCTTCCATGCATGGAGTTGCTTCAATTAATGGAGATTTCGGAACTGAGGGAAAGACCCTACTGCACAATCTGTGGACGTACGGATGTGATTAGGGAAGTGGATCGTGTAAAGCGCAATAAGGAACTATGTTGTAGGAACGCTTGAGAAAATGCACGAAAGCTAGATGGGTAATGACTCTATGGAGAAATATATCTCATTTTCGTTATCAACGTGATAAAGTCTAGGTCTTTCGCCAATTCGTCCAGGTAGTATTGTTTAGGCCATCGAATCCCTTTTACGATGACTAACACACCGTATTGACAGCATTTTCACGTAACGTAAGTCCATATACGTTGCATTGAAATTCCATGAATCAAGAACTTCTACCGCAGAAGGAATACTGTAAAGCACGCGAGCAAAGCTCTCGTTAACCACATGAGTGAGTGTCGCCAATAACATTACAGCATAGATATATTGTATGAAGGAACGGGGTATAACGTATATTTACAAAAAAAAAACACCGAAAGATTTGCCTCACCTTTGAAAATACATTTCAGCAACTCTAATACGATTTTCGATTTCTCTTTGGCAAATTAACCCCCCACTCCATCCTCATCTCTCACCAGCGGCCTCGGATCTCAATGCTAATCGCAAGATATGACGCCCAGTATTTACAATCCTTTTTTAACTACTTCAATGCTTTTGATACCATAACCTTACTGCTATATCCACAAAATTGAAAACTAGCATCCACGGGAAAACTAAATGAAGGGCTAATGTTTTAGTTACTAGCTGATTTAATCTGTTCATTTTCACATTTAATTTTTTTAGAATGTTTCGAAGAAGAGTCCTCTCGGCCCCTTCATAGCTTCATAAAAAAACGAACCATTTATTGGGTTTACGTTCTCCGCGATCAACGAAGACAGCATGATCGTTGAAAAAACTGAAAATATTTTTATGAGTCTTTTACTACTCCTTTCTAAACGGAACATTTTTTTAACCACCAAAGTACAAGACCACCTCGAGCGTTCCCCTCGAGCACGCATTTCATTCATACCTCTCCGACGGAGGGCAGGTTTTCAAACGGCCGACGATTTCGCAGGAAGTCGTTTAATATACTCCCAGTTTTATATTCTTTTACCAGTTGACGAACCGAGTCCATTTTATTTCCATCACAAATCAAATCTATCATATTTAAAATAATACTTACTGCAAACGAATGAATTAAACCTGAATCATTTTCCAGTCAATTAGTAAAGCATTGAGGAATTTATCTCCATAGGGTAGTTTCCTTCGTCAAAGGAAAGGAAAGGCATTGATTGCGATTCATTACCGACCATTAGTGTATTCATAATATACAAATTATTTGGTTTTAGAAATCCCAGTTAAGACAAATGCTAATGGTCAACTTTAACCTCATTTAAAAAAAGGCCAGAATGGCGCCCATGCAATGTCACTCCACGTGACGTCACAGGGACCTAGATACTATACGAGTAGATAGGAGTTTTACATCGTATGAGATTACCAATGCATGAATGAGGCACATAGCTCAGGGAAACATCTCTTAATAACTACCTATTAAAATTGCCTATGGTCGGAAAGTTTCTTTCGCTTGATTGGATATTAATAATCCTTATTTAAGCCAATTGCTATCTGCTAGCAGAGTAATCTACGCTACCTCCATACTCGGCAGCAAGTAGCCTAAATCGTAGCGGCGTTCATAGCCTCGCACCAAGGTGGCTCACACAGCAGCAGCCAGACGTCACATGAGCTTTTGCCAGCATTCATACTTAGCCGTCGCGTTTTCGCGCGCTTGAAAATTTTAAGAAAAGAAAGAGTTAAAATAGGAGAAAACATCGGCATAACCATCTGTCATAGACAGTTCATGTCCTAAACCTATCCGATTCTTTTTGATTTAGAACTGTTACATGACCTAATGCCGAATTGATACACGTAAAGGAGATGGGAGAGCATATTTATTTCCCATCCCACACTTTTTTCGACGCGCCGAAGATTGGCGCAAGTTTCAATGTGGGGTATCCCTAAGTAGCCTATCACATTACCCCGTAAGGCAAAGCGGGCATCTCTTCGACGGGAAAACGCGACATTAGCTGAGTTATGTCGAGGTGGGAAAGCTATCTCAGCTTATCTTTCCTCGCAGTTGAGCTCTTGAGCGTAAATATATACGACCATGGCGCGAGTAATTTCAGCTGATTGAACAAACGGTATATAAATTTACACACACAAGAACCAATATATCAGCTATTTTTTAAAGTTAAAGCAGTGAGATTTAAGTGAATATTGAAGTTCTACCGTTTCTTAGGCCACGTGGGAAAGGCATTGGCACAAATTAAACGGAGAAATTGGAGAAAATTAAAAGACCTCAGCTAAAATTAATACTAAGGTGAGGCGGGTGCCAGTGAAGAAACTTGCTGCTCTTACTAAAATGGAATCGAGCACATGCGTGGTGTATCTTAGATAATTTCTCGAATCTCTTTCTAAATGTATGCCAACTTTGCCTCACCAAGGAAAGAGTAGAGGGAAGTTAGCTAGCACATACAATTTAGAGTCAATACTAAGGGTTATTTCATGATTTTCTCTGACCATATTTTACTACCTAGCTTGAATTTTACACCTTCCTTGGTAAATTTCACGGTGATATAAGCTTTTAACATTTAAAGCTTCCCAAAAGTCTCCCTAGTTCGGGTAATTTTAGACTAATACAGGCAGAAAACTATACAGTCACTGAAAATTTTCTTTCGTTTTTTTTTAAATCGTTTCCGGAAACTGGCGAGCGGCATGCCTACCTATAAAAGGACTGATCTCGGTAATTAAGGAATTACCAAGCAGTTGAAAAACACAATTAGAGTAAAAGTTCGTAAAAAAAGTTTATTATTACTACCACGACGTTTGTTTCCTCAAGTTGAACATAATTTTGAAGATCCTCTTAAGTGAAAATACAACGTAAAAAACAATTACATCCACGTGAATTTTATTACCGAGTTATCGATGGGACTGTCCGTTAATTACGGTGATACTAATTAATGATCGTGTTTCCTATCGAAAGGCGACGGGACCCCACACGTAAATGGAGAGGTTGGGATTTTGTTATGTCAGGAGTCGATGCAAAAGAGGAGAGGCGTAAAAAAAGAAGAACCGAAAAAAAAACGCAGGACCTCAGTCGTGCGCGTGAGGATATAAAATCCTGAGACGCCGATCGTTGAAACTTCCTTCGTCGTCCGTACACACATGCCGGCGACGACGGGGAATCGAGGAAGAGAAAAATGAAAGGAAAACTCGTATTAATCTGTCAGCGAGGAAGGGAGAAAAGGGGAAGGTAGAAAGAGGGGGATTTTTCAGTAGACCTACCTTAAGAGCACGCGATATTGGATGCGAGGAACGAAAAATTAAAACGTGTTCGTCCGAGGACGCCTGTCCGTTGGCAGCGATGTGTTCTCCATACATGGGCCTTTACCTCATTTGAGTTCGGAGAGTTAGGAGACGGAGGAGGAGGAGAGGTTGGGGTGCGAAGGAAGCCGGAGTAAGTGCGTGGGAAGACGATTGAGAAGGGTGTGATAACCTTCCCGACCTACCGATGTCTCCACCAGCACTGGGTGACGATGATAGGAAGTAGTATAAGGGTGGACGCTGGACAGGACCGGAGGGGGAAAAAATCGTTCTCCTCTCAGCAAACGTTGCGGAAGGCCGTATGCCCCCCCCCCAAGTAATCCGAAGTGGACGATTAATGCATAAATAAGCGTATCACGCTCAACTTATTGCTAGTGGAATTTATTTTCATCCTTGCCAATTATAAAAACTAATGTCAACAATATAAGCATGCTAATTTAGTATTTATAAGTAAATTCTAATTATTATTTATAACTGGAGTGAAAAACCTTGGCCTGTTATGAAATAACATTTTTGTGAAAATTACCAATGGTGTTCATTTTCGACATGTATACTATTCATATCCCCGGATAAGTACGCTGGACTCCCAATCTCAAATCACCAGCTGAAGTATGTTTTACTTAAAATTGCAATTGATTATGCAATGCAAAGAGTAATAAAATAAAAAAAAATAATAACTCCCGCATGATCCTCAATATCTCAGGTCTAAGGGAGATGAATTTATTTAATTGCGTTTTGATATGTAGAATCTCATTTTGATTTGAAGAAATACTTCAACCGGAGATTTGAGATTGGGAGTTCAACTTTTGAGTTGGAATGTGAATAATTTTCGAGTAAAAAATAACAATTAATAGTAACTCCCACACGATTACAATGATCATCACTACTTATAGTCTATTGATTGGATTGCTAAAAAGGATGAAGGGAAATTCACGACGAAAATAGGGTGAGTAAGGAAGAAAAAATAGCAAAGGATTCGAATTATCAAAGCATGTCAATTGGCTCGCAAATACGTGATAAGGCCAATAAGAAAAAAATATTCGGAATCCCGGGATTTAGAAGGAATTTAAAATATTCAAACAAGATTTTAAGAGTGAAAAAAGCGGAAAAATAATTAAAGTAACATCTGAATGTGACGACTCGGGCAAATCAGGAGGCGTTCGCCATGAAAAAGTGATGACGAAAAATGAGTATGGGGAAAAAGGTATTGCGCTGCTTCAAACCAAACTTCTAATTAGAAGCAACTAATGGCGGCAACATTCTGCCTAACGGTATCTAAAATTGATTGCTCCCGTCTAACATTAAAGTTTAGAAGAATGAGGGAGTGACCTTTCTCATGCTTGCCAGACGCTCGCTACCCTCCTCAGCGCCACCGCTTGACCTCAAGACCCCAAGAGACTTTCCATGTCCCTTTAACAACAAACAACCACCACCATTACTGCCCTCACCACACAACCTCCACTTTATTGCTGAATAGGCGCAGTAATTGGGTGGATTCTTATGGCACACGCAATGTCAGGCAACGTGCCAATAATAATATTAGCGATGACGAGAAACCATCTAAAAGAACAACATATCTCGACCGAAATGATTATAATGAGAGAGATATTTGGAAATTAGTATACCGTCAAAACTTTTAATGATTAAAACTCAGGAAGATTCCAACTCAAATGCTGAAATAAACCGACCAAGGAATCCAGTACAGTATAGTTATAATCAAGGCATCTTTTCTGCTTCAGCTATTTTCCTTTCAATAGCTACAACAGATACATTTGTCTTACACAAAAGGAGATAGGATGGGAAATGTATCCCCTTTCAGCTGATAAGCAAGATTTCGAAACTAGTGATGCGGAGCTTGATGGCGAGGTTTAGGAACAATTCTGTAATAGCTCCAAGAGAAGAAGACTAAATTCTCAGACATAGAGTAAAAGTAGAATGCGATAATAATTCAAAAAATTAGTCTCATGAGATTTCAAATTAATAATTTTCAATGAAACTACTCGCATTTAGAAAATAATGGTTGGGCTGGATAAAAATTGAATGGAATACGAATTATAGGCAGCAAATTTTTTTAATGCCGAGAAATTAGTGTCAGAGTATTATCACAAATACATGCTTCCCAAATGAGTACCAATATAAAGGGTAAGTTAAAAGGAGCAGTAGATGCTGAAATCAGAACAAATAATCTCGTAGTATTGACAATCAGAACAAACATTAAATCAACGACCAGTATTTCCCAACGTTGTATTCGTCGAATTACAGTAAATTCTATAAATAAGCATATTAAATATAACTGCTGGAATTGTAGTCGAGAAAACTTTCCATTCGACCGACAAAAAGAGCAAATATGTGTCCAGAACAGCTATCGTATCGAGATAAGTAGGTATAGTATTTGATACAACGAAGTAAAATTTGAGTGTTCCTGATTCAGTCTGGCCTCTCGACACGAAAAGTTTGAGGCGCCATTTACTGGAAGGAAAAAAAAAGTTTGGATGTGAATGGCATCTTGAGCCTCTTGACCCAATAAATAATGTGAATAGGAAAGAGAAAACATAGTTTGGATGAAGGAAGGAGAGATACCCGATGTTTACGTCATTTCGCTCCTACTGGAAACCATGACAAGGCCCATGGTTTAACATCCCATCCAAACGACAAGTTATTGATCCATAAATGTTGTAAAAATGTCAGATTTGGAGGGATATATGTTGGAGCAAAAAGTTTTCATTCTCCTCTGCGGTTATTGCTCGACTTCAAGAATGAAATACGAAAATTATAACCAAATTGTAGACTTAGCTTAGAGAGAAAGACCAGGCAATTAATGGATTTATGGCCTCTCACCTAGATATCAATTTAAATTAAAAACTAAAAAACTGAGATATTAATATGCAGTGAAGGAGGGGAGGAAGACTAACACTTCAGCGAAAAACTTCGCGAGGCGAAAGAATTCTTTTACCAAGAAACTAGCAATGTAAGATGCAAGATAAAAATCGTCAATAAAATATCCAGGTGAAGAGTGAACTTAGATTTAGAAGCAACAAAAGAGATCATCTGAACATATGCCCCGAGAAAGATTCTCTACGGCTTTGAGAAATGGATCATGACAACAGCAGAGAAATCAAGGTTGGAGGCGTTCGAAGTGCAATGCTACAGAAAAATGATGGAAATCAAATGGACCGACGGAGAAGCAGGGAGCCCTTAGAAGAGAAAGAGTGATGGTGAGCCTTGTGGAAATGTAAGAAAAATAAGGAACGGAACAAATTAATATGCTATATCTTGAGGCGTGATAACCTGATAAAGGCAATCGTCGAGGGAAAAATGGATGGTAAGAGCAGAAGAAGGAAGATCTCGGATGAATTACATGTTTATATACAAGGGCTTGAAATGGGAGGAATATATGTAGGGTTAAATTTTATCACAATATTAAAGCATTTAAATCAGATAAATTTAGTTTAGTTATTATAACAAAATAGTAATTTATCGATGATATAACACGAATGTTGGTTTCCTTACATAAGGATAGAAATTATGATCAACAGGAATTTAATTTCTATGCCTGCCAAGTAAGGAGGGTCAGGTCAACTTCCCGGGTGAAGAACCAGCATTCCGAAGTGTTTTGCAGGCAGTAGCCATGGTTTCACGCTGATCTGAACCTGGGACCATGAGGTAAGAAGCCCAACGCACGACCCACTTGGGCACAATGCTCCAAGAGAACACCGCTGGGGACAGATGAAGTACGATAACCAGTGGTGCCTGGACAGCAATTTTTGTTTATGTCTCCTATCTAATGTAATGTCCATAACACTATGAATGATTCCATGGTCTAAATAAATTATAACTTAAACAACATATGACACACTAATTAGCGTAAGTTAATTGCCTAAAAATGTGAATTTCACACAGTAATGTGTTTAAAAAAATCGAAGAAATATTTTTTTTTAATGTAATAAAAAACTTTGTAAATTTCATATGTGACTTTACTAACGTCCAGTTTTGTCGCTAAGTAACATCATCAGGTGGATTACAAAAAGACTTAAAGGTGCAGAAACTCGACCATTTTCTTTTCGTTAGCTGTTCAAAATAGATTTGCAAAAATTTTAAATTCCCAGGGAACATATCCATACGATAGCCAAAATTGATGCTAAACTCGTTTTTGATGAGCCAGCCGTTGAAATCACTGCGACAAGATCACTCGCCACCTTTCGGGTACAGCTCTTCAGACGGAAATACTCAAGAAACTGATTTTCGGATGTTGAATGAAGGATGATATTTAAAAAAGACTCCAGCGGAGTTGAACCCCGCACTTATTCATACCTTGGGTGCTCATCGGGGTAGCAAGAATGGTGTTAAGAGGAGTTTCCATATACCTACCACCATTACAAAGGTTACAAATGGCGTAATTGGCATAGATGAAACTGCATTAAATAATTAATGTGGATGGGCAATGAATGTTTAAGAAGTTTGACAAAAATTTGAACTGTTTTAACAAAAAAATCTTGAGGGACGTTGTGGCCTAAAGGGTAGACTTTTAGTAGTTTTACGTCGCCAGTTATTTATTTAAATTAATTATGTTTGATTGTGTTTGTGCTTTTATGTTTGTTATACTGTGCCACTATAAAATGGCAAACTATGCTGTATGTGGACAATTTGATAAATAAATAAATAAATAAATAAATTTCGCTACTCCTGGAATGGTTCATATTTAGGGAATCCCTCCATCAGAACACCTCGAAGTGAGAGATGGTCTAGAAAAAGGAGCCACTTTTTCTAGACCACCTCTGGGGTGAGCTCTACCCTCCCGCAACCAAACCATCCCTCGATTTGAATCACTGAGTGAATGAGAGGAAAATATCCCGCCATCGATGAGTAATAAAAGGTTCTCGACAATAATAAGGAATCTATTTTTGCCATGGAAAGAGGGAAAATTGATATGCCAAGCATTCCACATCTATCACACGAGTCAAAAAGTTACTCTCTTTTACGACTGCAAAACTTTTCATGGACCTGCTTCATATTGTAACACGCTTTCTATAAATAACCGCATGGGACATAAAAATTTGCTCAAAATTCGTGGATCACGTGGTAGGTATCAAAACAAAAAACCGGTCTGCTCTGCGAATTCTCCGCAACGCATTTGCATCGGCTTCCACGATTTTTTCATAATAGGCGTCAAGCGCAATTTCATGTTCAGGCAAAGGACAAAGAAGTGACGAGCCATGCAAGAAGTGGCTGACCGCCGAAGAAAAGTCCAGAGCAGGCGAGAATGATTGATTGACTGATTGAAACTAAACATGGCAAACTGGCATCTCACAAAAAAATGACTCCAGCGTATTTATAGAACCACTTCCCAGAGTCACGTCGCTGACCCGCTTAAAATACAGCATCGAGTACTTTCGATCAGCAACTTTCAACTCCGAACGGTGCTAATGTTAGCTCAGATAAAAATCAACAGAAAAAAGCAGGTTTTTTTCCCTCACCCCATCCCACCCCACCGAAGGGGTACCGGAGGCGGGAGAAGCCACAGGGAGTTGATAGGACGAGGAAGGAGGGGCACGGGGCAAGTTAGTCAAGAGACGAGGGAAGGTTTAGGAAAATCTACATTAGATTCTTGTTTCATTATGGATTCAACAATACTGTTTCAACGTACTATCTTAGATGTGCGCACTATTTTGAAACTACTAAAATTCGCCGATTTCCTTTCCACTCGCGTAATGCATCAACAATTATGTACGTGTACTAATTATTTGTCAACGCAACACTTTTCATTGTCTGAATCACACAATAATTTTTTTCGTCGCTCAGAATGATATCTCCTGCGATAGGTTTTCAGTGACCAAAAGATTGATCGCATCATTTTTTTTAATCATACGGCCTTTCCCATAGGCGGATTTAGGGGGGGGGCTCACGTTACCCGCCCCGCAGACACTTAAAAAATAGACAAGATTTTAATGCGTTTCTCATTACATTAATTTTATTTTGTAAATGGCGGAGCCTCAAATTTACAACTGTCACTAAAGGAAAAGCCAGGCGTTTTAATCGCCGTTAGCGGCCGTGCGTTCTGATTGGCTCAAGGATAGTGCCAGCGATGGTTTCAGCGACGGGGAAAGGGACATGACGAGTGATTGGTGAAATGGATTGGATTTCCATCCCTCAAGTCAATGCAGAAAATGATCGTGTTAAACTTCATTCTTTTCCGCCATCATTGGAGCGGTCGCGGTCACTTCCCCTTTAAAGGGATAGAAAAAATAATCGTGTTGTCCTCGTTTAATGGATGGATACCACCAGCACCCCTATTTACAATTTTTTGTGTTTTTATATAATGATAAATACCTATTTTAATCTACAGTGGCCCTGTGGCGCAACGGATAACGCGTCTGACTACGGTTCAGAATATTCCAGGTTCGAATCCTGGCAGGGTCGACTTTTTTTGCAGACCTCGGGTTCGTGGGGAAACGCTAGGGTAATAAATTTCCGCCTTTCCCAGTTAGAGTAATTACTTTCCGCTTTTCCCAGTTAGGGTAATTACTTTCCGCCATCATTTCAGCGATCGCTGGAACTGTCCATCTGGAGGGATGGAAAAAAATGATCGCGTGATTCAGGGTTAACAGTACAAAATTTAAGTGTGCCGAGGCTGTTTAAACCGATCATTACTCCGGAAATGGCGCAGATGCAATATAAGATAGGATTCGCTTTACAACCCGCGCTCCGAAACGGATTAATAACGTAAAGCGAGGGTCGACTGTTCGTACTCAACTGTAACGCATCTCACCCACTCGACTGTTTTTTTTTCCGTGACATTTTTTTAGGATGCATAGAATGGTCCCTTGTAGTAGAGGATGACAATAGAGATTGGGCGCAACTCTAAAATTGGAAGCTGTTGAGCATATTGAAATTAGAAGCCACCTAGCAGACACCAGTACATCCGTCAGCAACTAACAGTTATGCTTAAAGTATGTTCCCTCTAACTAAGTTGATTTATAAATCCATAGTTGAACATTAATAGTCCCATCTGGCTTGCCTACCAACCATTACCTTTCCTCATACAAATAATGTTTATTTTAATTTATCTCTCATTTCCTATGATTTTTGTCCGTCGTTTTAATTAAATATCTATTTAATATAATTTTAACAATCACAACCATTGTAAATATGGCGAAAATAAAAAAATAACCATTCTTTTATACCCACAGTTGACGCTATGCGGTAAAAATACTCGTAGACAAAAATTTCGTGTACGAATGCATATGCCACCATGAATATGTGACCTTATCTTAAGCGTGAAATATTTACCTCAATACGCTCTCGGAGGATTAATAATGTTACTTTAGACACAGGTTAATAATAATGTACTGTGTAGGAGTACACTGAATGTAAAATTTTAAAATGATAGCATTGTCATTGAGCATGACAATGCGACCTAATTTGAACTCAAATGTCGTATGTTAATTTTGTTAACAGCATTAATTTACTTGTAACCCAAAAACGTTTTTGATGGAGTTCATATTTAATTTTAAAATCGATTCTGAGGAAATGATGTATTTTATAACTGTTTTTGTTGCCAAACCAACAGAATAATCTTAGTTCTAATAAAAATTTTCCATGCTAAGGGAGGAATCATCACATAAAATTTCAAAAAAGTTACAATGATGACGGCAAATTTTTTTATCGTAAGCAATGAAGTACCAGAGCATGTGCATAATCAGGATTTTTCACGAAAATGACACTTGCTCGTTTCTGGTGGGAGCCTCCTTAAAAACCTGCACCTTTTGGCAATCCTTCGCCTCATGCATATTTTCCCCCTCCCTCCATTTAGCACATCCGCAAACTTTCTTCGCGCTTATCCCATGACTCACGTTTTTCGTCCGCATATCTTCCTCGGCGTCCAATACTTGCACTCCGTGTACAACCTGTGGTTCGTTCCGGGAACTTCCTCAACCACGCACGCGTTGGGCCTGGAACGAGATGGAAAGAAATAGAAAAAAAAGATGAGAACAAGGAAATAGTTTTCATGGAGAAAGATTTAAAAATATCATCTCTGAGTACGAGTATAGATAATTTTCATAGAAAAATATCAACTAGTATAATGTCGAATTGCTTACAATAAATTTGAAATTCACCTCGCAAAACCACTTATTCAGGCAATACCTCACGCTCCAAAGTATTTTTAATTCAAGGTACCTCTCGGTACTTTAAGTGCTCAAGGATATTTTGCCCAAAATTTCTTACGCGTTTCCTAGTAAGAAAGGTTTTCTCTAAAATTTCAAAGCTTACTTTTAATTTTGGCCGTACAGTCATGGAAGCAAAAGGTAAGTGAGCATGCGAAAGACAAAACAATTACGAAGTATGATTAATGGCTTGAAAAAAATATTAAAACTTCGAGAACAAGTACAAAAAATATCGTATTCGATTTTTTTCAAGGTATCCGAACTATGATAACGATGAATCAGGACGCAGTTCATATTTTACTGGAGACTTAGATTTCTTATGAATTGCTTGTCGATAGTTAATAAGTGCATAGTAGCCTGTCGGTCTAAGGAAAATAAACAAAAGAATATCTGCTCCTGCGCAATCACTTGTTAAGATCATTTCTAGCTAGACCTACTTACTTTCATAGGTTAAGCATTCTCATCTGTTCAAGTAAATGGCTCAAGTTATTTCATGCTGTTTAATATATGTTTTTCAGATGGTACTAAACATATTTTGGCCAAGCAAGCTGCCTTCGAACCATTTCCATTCTACGCACGAAAGAGGTGCTGTGGGAGACATTTACAATTTAAAAATTCTTAACCCACATGCCGACAAAAAAGACAAGCAAACGGAATAAGGGAGGACAAAGTTTGACAGAGACTTATCTAATAAATCAAATGCAAGGAATCAAAATGGAAGGGGTGTGATACGGGCAGGATGCTAACTCTACAATTCGGTCGAATGGTTCGGTGGTGGAGGGATGTTCGCCTGGAGGAAAGAGTGAGGAGACGTGGAGGTTGAATGCTCTCTCAGTTACAAACGGGGGGTGGGTGGGAGGAGATGACATTAATCATCCCTCATAATTCGAATTGCAAAGATATTCGCTCTGGGGGTGTGTTCTCTCTCTCTCTCTCTCCTCTGACTGGCAGAGAAAACGAAAGGTTGTGACCGCACCTCGCCCTGCTTGGGGAACATAACGCAGAAAGTCGCTCACAACAACAACGCTGGATATTAGTCTCACGTGGGCGACATTTTTTTGGCGAGCGGAAAATAAAAAAGAATGAAACCACATCCATATCTTTCGCAACGCCTTCCATCGTCCATTATATGCATACTTGGGTCTCCGCCGCGCCACGAATTTGATACCATTCTCCACCGGGATTCCTTTTAACGGAGATAAGCAGTGTCACATCGGGTCAACGGTGCCTCGAAAAATGCCGCTTATCAATTCAATCGCTGATTGATGACGGGTTTTCCCTCCGTGTCCTCGCTCACCCGCATCGGTCACGTATCCGCATGCTTTCCCAGAACACAACACTCTGCTCTGACCCATATTGTCACTCTACAGTTCTTCATGCATCCTTCCCCATCACACACTCAACAATTTCCCTATCTACACCAAAAACTACTCGACTGCCAAATATCATGCGACCAATCACTTGTACGTTATATCCCTATCAAGCCATCTCTCAGGATGGCTTGCAAAATTCACATTTTTTGGGCCACTATAAGCAGAAAATTATACAGCCATAACTACTGATTAAAACTAATATTTGCCACTATTGACTTGATGATCAGTTAAAAATCAGGCGGGAAACATATTTATGACGTTTTTATAGACAGCCAAATGAAGGTCAGTACGTATGATTCATGGTGAAAAAAGTAAGCCGACAAATTCAAATGTTTCGTAAAAAAATAAGTTGGTAACATAAAAAATCGAACTCGGTAAAGATCAGATATATAAGGAGAGAATGGAAAGAAAAACACCTTTGACGGGATTAAGGAGCATCACCCATGGCGACGAAAACAACAACAAACGGAGGATGGGGAAAATATATTGGTGTAGAGGACGATATTATCTCAATCTTGTTTTATTAACAACCGTGTTTGCTCTGTGCTCAAAATTAAATCTAAAATCGACCCCCTCACAAACCTATACATAGCCTGTTTTATCTGTTCCTTACATATATCCATGCTATAAGGGTCAGAAGGAAAATATATGGTATAAATAGTTTCATATTTCATGACATAAGTATAGTTTCAATTAGTTTCAGAAAATGAAATTAGTAGTTTCCAACCCAAGTAATCAATGAGTCCAAGTAAGCGTAACCATATTTTAATTACCATAAAATACATAAGAATACAGACCGTGATGCTAGTTATTCTTAGAGCATTAAATAGTTGATAATTTAAGTAACTGTTACGTTGAAGCAAGAATGGTTTGATAATGGGAGGCCGACAATATGGGTTCCGAAAGAAGCGATAGGCCGGTGGCATATCCAATTACCAACATCCCAAAAGTAACGGTTAGAAGAGTGTCCACGCAGCCGTAAGATAAGGTAAAACGCCAAGTGGTCCTCAAAAAACTTGACGCCATAAATAAATCAAGCGGGCGCATGGATATAACCTCTTTTCAGCCAATAACCAAACGCGGCTGACACATATTTTACATCGACCTTGATGACTCATTCGATCTCATTTCATATCAACTCCGTATTAACAAGAGGCACTTGGCATGTTCTGGATCTGATCTATAGAGACGTTTGAGATGAATTTTCGGTAGATTGGGAGCAAGCAAGGGAGAATTCGTGGCAAAAGGCTCTCATAGCTATAAGAGAACATGGGAGCCATCAAACTAATTATAATAGCGCTTGCTATTCAAATAAATCCTCTTCGCCCGAAGAATAAGCAAGTTAAGTATTAAGAATTGTAAATTAGATTTAGATTCTTGGATTAATATTTAAATTAACAGGTGGGCATAAATTTATTTTTATTACAAAACTTCCAAGCTCGTCAGGAAAATTGATGAGGATATTTATGCACAAAACAACAACTACAAGGGCGTTTTTTTTCAATCTCCGAAGGATCACGAGCAGAAGACGAAGTGATTGATTAAAAATTATTTCATAGCTAAATATTGAGCACACTTATGGTGTCCTTAGATGATATCATTAGATATACGGTTCAATAATTTGCATTTGATTTTGAATTAAATTCTTCTTTTTACTTGCACTTCACATTTCTTAAATCCCAAGAACGTACATCAACGTCGAAGATTTAGCACAGCAGAAAACGAAACGTATTTTCGCAAACTCTCCCAGTGAGCTCTTCCCTTACAAGAATCCTATCTCAAGAATCTCTATCCATTATAAAACCAATTTGGCCAAACGATAAACAAGCTACTAATGCAGAGACATTACATGCCATACATCTTCTTGCCGACGACTTCCTCTAAGGTCCCTCAAAAGATAAGAAATATCACCATAAGTTTTCCAATTCACGCTAAGGTCATCAAGGTTCATCGCATTGTTGGACAGTGGATATCGCAGTCTTTTACTTTTATTATCCCGAGGAGTGAGGAAATTGACCGGGAAACCCCAGGGGACAATGGCGCCGGGCCAGCGGACGCCGCGCCGCCCGTGCGGGGAAGGCGGAGGAGGCCAGCGGATGCAAACATAGTGAGACTCCCCTTGTTCACTTGCCATGTCAGCCCATCTGCCACACACTGTGAGCGGCCGAATCTCGGGAATATACGCAGCGCTCAAATTGGCTTAGCTGAGGACAAAAATGAGATTTCCTATAGGAATAAGCTTAAGTATACTGAAATAATGCTGAGGAAAATGGACAAAGTTTATTAATTATCTCTCATGCAAACTAATGTGTCCTGACTGATTCAATCACAAATCAACGCGAAGCTCAATCTGCTAAAGATGCAGCCAGGAAATTTTAAGGATATATTTCTTGTGTCATGTGTAGGCGCATTAAGAAAGGATTTTTCACGAAAATCTTTTGTGAGGTAGTTCTCATTCCATTAATGTTAACCTTTCTGGCCGCCCTAAGAATTGGATTGAATTCCGTGCAGACATATTCCTTTTTCGATTTTTTAAATTACTTCCTCCCAAAATATAGCGTGAAACAGTAAATCATTGTGCAGGAAAAGGAATGGTGCAGTTAATTTTTTTTAGTAAATATTTCAATATTCTCGGCTTTTTCTGATATTTGCAATAATAGATTTGAATTTAATCATTTTCCTTCCTTTTCAAAAATAAAAATTAAGCGTCTAAACCAGGCGTTAACATGTATTTACAAAAAAGCTGTATGAAGTTTTTTAATTACATTAAACGTTTATGCAAAGGATATCAAGAATAATATCCTTTGCATATAATTTTATTGCCAATGTATTCAATGCCATTAAATCCAACCCCCGTTTACTGCCAACAGTAGGAATTCTCTAGTAGCATACTTAAAAATAGGTTTAATTAAAATCTTGAGATCTTTGTTACACATTTGTTGTACATTTGTCTTTCAGATAACTCAGATGCTCGCTCGGTAGAAAACCCTTTTTTATTTTAGGTTTTTGGTTAACTTTTTACTTTTTCACAACCCAGTCCTCTGTTCGCCAGGAATTGAACCAGAGCTCGCGAAGTCGGAGACGAATACCTCAGCCACCGCGGATACTGCAACCCCAAGAGATTATAATAATATCTCCATGTTTATGAAGTCACCTCACTTCGATATTTATTGAATAAATGATTTCTTGATGCTCTGTGAAATCCATGAAAGCAAAAAGCCTAATTACAAAATATATTCTACACAAAAATATATAATAATTATGAATATAAATGAGAGTAATTAAACGAATATATTCAATTAACAATCAAACTAAACAACACAAAGACTCTTACAACTCAAAAAAAAAGTTTTACGGTTTTAAATATTCATACAATTACATTTTAAAAGATTGCGGGGTGGAAGGGCATTTTATTAAAGGGGGTAATGCATTCCAAAACTTGGATAAAGTAATCAGAGAAAGATTCGTTCGGACATAGGGTATTTGGAAAAGTTGTAGATCTGCCCAGATATTTGCCGCAGCTATTGGATACTGACATTCAGCAGTCACGTTGAGTGCTTCGTCTATGCTTATTCTAATAAAAAAAGGAGGAGGAAACGACGGTCTCACACTGGGATCCGCCTTGTTCCTCCGGAATGCATCTCCGCTCCCCCCTGGGGGGGAGGGTGGTCGAACCCGAAAGGACGCACGTATTCCTCGCGCAGCCTACAATGGCGACCATATTTTTTCCTCACCGAGGCGCATGCCTGCTGGGTCCGCGGAAAATAGCCGAGAGAAAGAGGGCGTGGATGGGGTTGTGCAAATATTTCACCCGCTGCTTTCCGAACTGGAACTGTTTACTCAAGGGCGCCATACAATACGCACGACTCCGGGCGTTGAAATTTTATGCAGCGCATTTTGTGTAACGGTTCCCCGGGGGTTTGGGGGGTGAAGTGAAACGGAAAAACGACGGAGATATGTTCAAATGACATGTTATAGCCTCCGTGTGCACGCCCATCATTTTTTACAGCGCCCGAAATAGCACATCAGCGAAGTGAAAGTAAGTCATTTATAAGTATGCATTTGCAAAACGATTCTTTGTTGCAAGGATTCGGATTAAATTTTGCCGGCACGAAATGCACACTTCACTCCCGTCACTACGCCATTAAAAAATAAATACATGTCAATACGATGAATTTGATCTTTTTAATGCTACGGAATTCTAAAATCCCGGTTCAAAATAATTTTTGATGCCAGTCGGTAATTTATTGCTGAAGAAAATGCAGCCAAGAGCAACGTCATTCGAAGTTAAAAAATAAAAATGTCGGCCTGGTATTAGCCAGTCCATAAACGTTTAAATTTATATATTTGCTTTCAATGCGTTTGAGGGAATTGTATCGCAATCAGTTAATCATCGTATGTTGACCTCAAATAGCATGGAGATATTCATGCATGAGGTACGTGTGTTATATTATAATATGGAATATTATAGACCATTTTTGTAAACACCACATATACATATGTGTTATCCATATGTGCCTAAATTGCGATCCGTCAATGAGTTCACTTATACTTCATTTTTTGGCTCATATTTTCAATCACATGCAATCGCAATACAAAAACTTTTCTCCGTTTTCATAAACCACGGAACGTATCTCAGCTCTCATGCACCATTTTGTAATAAAATCCTGAGGACTACTCAGCCGATTGGGGACCAGCAATAAACTATGACCAAGCGATTAAAATATCTCCGATTGGATTTACAATCCTTCAAATAAATCACATAAAAAAGAAAGTTTGAACGCACTTTACCGCAGCTAAGAAATATTTCATTATGAATTGTAATGTAATCGTGTTATTTGTGCATCGATCCATAATCTATAAAAAATAAACCTGCTATATGAAGGGCCACGATTCCTTGGGGCTTGCAGAAAAGCATTTGTAGTCTAGCTCAATTGAAGGGGAGATTATGTTCGCTGCAGAAAGATATGTTTCAGGAGCTCATACGTGCATAAAAAGTACCCTTTTCTAGAAGCTAATTATCTTCACAGAAAATCATAGGACAGAATCGAATAGGAAGGATAATAGAGATGGATTAGAGAGGCGCTTAGGGACAAATAGGAATCGTTTCCAAGTAGATTCCGCGTCGTACTTACGTACCCGCGTACATCCTCAATTAATCATGTGGTGATCACGATGGAGGGTGGTTTCACAACCCGGAAACATCTCTTCGGCCCCCGCGGGGCGATCCTACGCCAACGCACTTAATCTGTCGCCTCATCTGAAACGCCCAAAAAACACCAACCACCACACCGCGCTCCGCGTGACAGCGTCCATGTTTCAAATAACCCCCCTTTCAACCCCCTCCTCACCTCATTATTGCGGCTATTTTTAGATCTGAAGGCGCCGGCGCGAGGGGAGGAGGTGGCGCCAAAAATATGACGGGGGTCCTGCGCTTCGAGGATGAGGGGGCAGGAAGAGAAAGGAGGCATTCGAGAGATCGAGGGCTACGATCGTGATCGCATTTCGCCACGAGAGGATTCCCGGAGTGAAAAGATACCGAGGGTATCCACAATGTGGGTGGGAGGGTGGGTGTTGGACAAATAAGAGGGTTGTCGGTTGGGAGAGGGAATATGAGAGGAGATAGGGTTAGACAGAGAGAGAGAGGAACCCAGGAGACTTTCTCATGGATGCTCGGGAAACAAAGGTCACTCTCACTACATGTCTTAAGGCATTGTTACACGATACATTTATCCACACGAGTTAATGTCAACATCCACGATCGCTTTTGGTGGGCCGGAACGGAATGTAAAGAGAATGCATGAACCAAATTAGAACAAGTTCTTTAATAGCATAAAACATACACGTTCCATGATATCTAGAGGTATTTTTTGGGTTTCCCCGTGTCAAGGTTTTGGACTCCTGAATAGAGTCATAAATGCAATATTTTTCCTCGATATACTAATAAAAGAGAATTTGAAAATATGCAAAAATAAAGTAGAAATTTTCGTAAGGCCCGTAAAAATGTGTGGCATCAAAAAATGGTGCGTCAAAAATAACCATAATCATAAATATATATTATAAATCACACTTTCAAGCCTGATGTTTTAGGTTCCTTCGTTTACGACACAATTTTACGTGCATTTAATATGTCCACACACTTTCCAGAAAACCGGTTAATAAATACGGCAATTCCCTGCAGTTACATGAAATCTATGGTAAACCATACACTCTTAATTGAGATGTTGCTTTTGGTTTTAATAAAATATAAACTTTTCCAACGAAAACACTTGCTGGTGAGTCAAAACTAGCGCGCGCAAATAGTGTATAACTAATACTTGCATAGGCTCATTTATTGGCATTGATAATTTAACTATTCTTTTTAAACTACTCACAGATAAAATAGGTCGAAGAAAGAGAATGAAGGGGAAAAGTATTACGCGGCGAAAATATTAATAAGCGTTTTCGATGAATCCAATTAAAATAATAATATCTCTCAGTAAAATATTGGTGGTTACAATAACAACATATCAAACGACGGCAAAAGAACAGGAAGTGGTGCGCATTAACAACAAAAGACAATTCACTTCGCCTGGGCTACTTGGTCGCTCGGCTAATTACTGAAAACAGGCAAGGCTGTGAGAATCCTGATCTGGGGAAATGGGCACGAAGCTATTTGAGACAGCGCTTCGTGCCGTCCATTTGTCTTTATCATGTCGGGCCATTTATGGGTGTTCTATGCAGTCGTGAAACTAGAGACAGGTGGAACACACACCAACCGCGATAATAACAAGTTCTCGCAATAACAGTGTTGGCTACGACAGAGGTGGTAGGCGCGGCTGAGATACCAGTTGACGCAACTATAAAAACGCAACACATGCGGAGAGTGAACTTCATTTGGAGAAAGATCTGATGCTCAGTCAACTCGAAAATTCTTTATCAGACGGAGTTATTCTTCAGATAAAAAAATCACTTTCGATTTGTTCATATCTTCCACTTAAAACATCGTTAGTTATTAGAACTCATTCTATTCCATTAATAGATAATAACGTTATTATACATTAAAAAGAGAAGGGTGGCCAAGGTTTCAACAAGTAATTAAAATAAAAGTTTTATAGCAGTAAAAAATAATTCCTGTAAGAAAGAAAAGAAGCTCAAAGAACAAACTAGAAGAGATTGTACGGTACGAAAATAGTGAAGAAAAAATACAAGCATAGAGATACTAAAGATCAAACTTAATTAGAGATAATAGGAACACAATGTTCGCCAAATATATTGGGGTAGTAAACAAATGTTTTAATTGTACATATTAATGTGGTTTGTCTCAAGTTTTGGTTGAATCCTCTTTCCAATATGGACTAAAATGATCCACGTCATCGAGGACTGTCCAAAGATATAGATAAGAGAAAACAATTATGAGAACAGGAATAAGTTAAAAGATTTGCGTAATCGCTTTATACTCTTAAAACCATACCAGCGTCGCTAAATTGGAGCTGGAGCGAGAGTTGGAGGGATGTGAGGGGGTGGGAGGTGAGCAAGAGAAGGCAACCGATATTGGTGACGCAACCAAAAAAGAAAAACCCCGACGCACACACGGCGCGCTAAAGATTTTCTCGGACAACTTCGTAGCAAAATTGCTTTGGCGCCACTCGGCCTAGATCCTTATCCAGGCAAAACGGGAATTTCGCCGGGGCTGCACTAAATCCCCCACCCCGAGTGGTGGCACAGCTTTGTTATGATAATGGCAGGCGTTGAGATCTCCGACAGCCATCACTCATTGGGCGGAAAAAAGGAAGAAATAAATGGCAATGGGGAGAGGAGCTGGGAAGACGGAGGCGGTCCATCAGGTACCTCGCCAATGACCCACTTCCAAGGGGGCGCGAAATACCCCGGGGCGGCCTGTGGACGGGGGGAGGGGGGGGAAGGAGAGGAGGTGTCGACTCTCGTCCTTCGCGTCCACCCCCGCCTCCTCCCCACCATCCTCTTTTCTCGCGACTGGAAAGGAACCGTGCAATATTGCGAGACGCCGACTCGTGCATCGTATTTTGTAGACGCTGGGCAGCTAAGTGCAAACTAAAGAAGGCAGCGTAGAGGCTTTCAGTTAAAGAATACCTAAAGGGTCGTACATTGTTACCAAATAGGAGAAGAGGGTTCACGTACAATCTTATGGCTGGTAGCAAGGAAAAGAGGATATTACTGCAAAGTAACTGTTTCGCATGCGTCTCTTAAAGAATATAAATTTTCAATATCGCATGGACAACACTACAAAGTTTAAAAGCGCTGGTGATTTTTGGTTCCCTTTGATTCGCCGCATTTTTTTCATAATATTGCCTTAGATTTTAACCTTGCCCTCCGAGGGCTAGCCACGACTCTATTCACTAACAATAAGGAGCGACAACGTGGGAGCAGCATATGAAAAATTTTCTTGGGTTCCTTAAAAAATTTCACCGATTTTAATTATTTTATCCACCAAAATCATATATGTAATTGACATTTTGCTGGAAACCTCGTGCAGAAAATACATTAATAATCTACCTTTAAAAATAAAAAAAATCTACTCTCAGATATTATACATAGTTCGGCAGAATCTCTCGTACATTTTACCCAAATTTAAATTCTGATTTCACCGCAGAAAGAGATACATACCTCCGTCAGTTAACATGAAGCAATTTTTTATGACTTGCATACGCAACCGAACGTTCAAAAAGGATTGCGAGACAACAAAAGAGGCATTGTCGGATGCAAAAAAAAGATACGAGTATCAGGGAGACGGCAGTAGGGATAGACTCTCGAGCGTTGAAGTCTCCGAGGAGAAGATTCTATTTTTAGCGCCTTCCCCATTTTGACGAGTCCTGACGGGCGCCTCATTGGCTCCAAGACTTAGCTCGATCGTGACGAGCCGATCATAACAGGATTTATGGTGTGGTAGTATCACCTGGCGGAAAGACTCGGCATTACCGAAGATGGATCCGCCGTGGAATTCTGCTTTAGAGAGAGAGAGTGGTTGGGGAAGGTAGCGTGGAGAGGAGGGAGAGGGAAAAGCAGAGCGAAAGGAGTGACTCAACGCTAAACCGAAGGCGTTCCCCATTTTCCAGTTCGAGGACAATACAATGCACGTGGCTCTACCCGTCCGAACTTGAGTGCTCCCAATGATAAGTAAATATTCAAGATTTCGAAGTGCGATAAGATAGTGCGTGGTGTTTCGAATGGTTCGCTTAGGGATATTGAAAACACTCTATCAGGAAGAATTTAATAACGGGTAAATAATATGAGCATTTAGAGTATCGAGTGACATCATGAGTTCAGAGAATGATCGTACTATCGAGGAAAAGCAGATGACAAACACCTTTGAGGTGACCTGCAAGTTGTAATTACGATGTGAATGTTTTGTTCTAAATGCACGCAAAGACAGAACTGCATATAATTTCCATGATTGAAAAAAATTCAAAATGATTACAGTACAATTTTGAGCAGTTTATTTTCGACCAAGCTGAAAGTACCATCATGGATTCAAGAAAAATTAATGGTGAGCAAGTTGGCTTTCGCATTGTGAAGTCAACTTACTCACCATTAATTATATAATAATAATAATAATAATAACAAAAATAAGATGCCCTTATTCGGGGGAGGTTGAGACTGAGATGTCCCCTCTTTCACCTAACCCCTCGATAGCGTCAATGCAAACATTTCTGATTTCTGTTTGTGGGAAAAACATGAGGATAAGGGTGCAGTATCCTTCAGCGAAAAAACCCACAGCAGGAAAACGCCCACACTAGAAGGGGGCGTGAAAAACCTGCGAATCAATATTATATCTAGAAACTTAATGCATTTTCGTCCAATATATGCCGAGAGTATTTTTATCTTTAGGAATAGAATAAAATAGAAATTGCCTTCAATATTGATATAAAATAGTCGAAGAATTGATTACCCTGGGTACTTTTGCAGTATTTTATAGACATTATGAACAATAAAACTTTCACTAAAAGATAATTTTCAAGACCACGGCAGGAAGTGAACAATTTCCAAAAGTTAAAAAAATTACATGTCTATCACTCTATTATCTTCTTCCCTCCCTCGACACGTTGTACTCATTACGTCTTCGGGTGCTCTAATGCGGTGCATATAAATTGACAAATGATTAAATTACATGGCATTGCTGCAATTGAATATGCTTTATAATTTAAAAAAAAACGTTGGTCTCCATTTTGAAATCTTTAGAATGGATATGACTGTGCAATAAGAGAATAGAAGAATTGGTGATTGCAAAATGAAACAATAGCTGTTATCCGCAAAAAAATCATTTTACTCCACTACCCGTTTCGTATTAAAAATATGCTTGAAAACATTGCATTCACTATTTCCTGCAAATTACGTGAAAGGATAGGTATTTTAAAGTTGCCATCAACTAAGCTTGAAAAATTCCCAAATTTTTGCATCATCAATTTCATTTATAACTTGAAAAATATTTTATGAACGAAATTTACGGTTAGTGCACTGCGTTGAAATCGGTTAATGGAAAATAAAAATATATTTGACGAATACGAATCAAATTTACGACCAGATGTTAAACGCAAGATACACTTTTTCTCACTGCTAAATTCCATAATCCTATTTGCTCAAAGAGAACGTATTGTTCATTGGGAGCCTTTTCCTCTTTAAACACCCGCAATACTTTTTCGGGAAGGATTAGACCGGGGTTTGCTTGAGAGATGCCTCACTCAGATGTCTCGACCCCACACTCTATTATCTTCTTCCCTCCCTCGACACGTTGTACTCATTACGTCTTCGGGTGCTCTAATGCGGTGCATATAAATTGACAAATGAAGGCGTACGAGTTTTGCCGCTCGAGAGTCGTTTCTCATCCCCGGTCCACTATAGCGGGCCGCCGCCGTGCCGACGACGCCTCCGGATGTCTCAGAGATGAGCGCAGATAGCGGCGCCATAGAGATAAATGGAAAATAAGCGTGGGAGGACCTTAAGCCCCCGGTGTGTGGCATCCTCAGAACTTTGACCGGTATCACTAACCATGTCGTTTTGAAAATGCTAGGTCTGGTAGGGAGGAAGAAACTGTCTATTTAAGTACAGGCATCATTCGCACTTGACCTGTCTTTACAGCGTCGAACTATTCATGAAAAACTTATCATATCATCTTCAAATTTTCAGAGAATAGAGAATAGATTTTAAACATCTACATTTATCTTAGTATTTTCCTATTTTTTTTACCTGAAACACAGCCAAGTGGTGAAAATGTTCTCCTCCGTACTTATATACAAAAAATTCAAGATGATAATCTACGTAATTACGTAACTTTGAACGAGTAGTTTTTCGAAAAGAAGATAGCATATGATCGATGATGTCGAGATCGAGAGGATGTGATGCGTTTAGTTAAAGAGCCGATTCCATTATATGAGTGGATAAAGTTATCACCAGGAAAGAATGCAGGTCAGCGCGATGGATGAATGCGCTCAATCGTCTGCGCAATTTTTGAATGACAGCAAGCCTTCGTCACCACAGGTCAGCAATTGCAGGATTTGTTTGAAAACGCTCTGCTCCCAATTCCTCTCTGAGATAGCCTTTTCTTATTTATGTTTGTTTTCCCTAATATGTTATTGATAACTAGCCTGAAATTCAAGGTTTTTCTTTGCCGATCTACTCTATCTCACCTTATTGCCCTTCTCGATTGTCTTCATCAGATCACCATGCCTCTAAATATAGCGAAAGGATTACATCAAATAAAGCGTGTCCCTTGAATATAATGTAAATAAAAATAATATCAGTATTTCGATCAATCATTACGGTCACCTCCAGGGATGACATTTA
Organism: Ischnura elegans; assembly: GCF_921293095.1. Classification (NCBI taxonomy): domain Eukaryota; kingdom Metazoa; phylum Arthropoda; class Insecta; order Odonata; family Coenagrionidae; genus Ischnura; species Ischnura elegans. Next base: position 135,771,495 of record NC_060246.1, read on the forward strand.
AGTTGCCTTTTACCCTTCTCTCCATTTTGTATCATATGTGATACACTGCACTCATTTCCGGCAATTTCTAGATGATACACCTTTTCCTCTCAAATGCACGGTGTATCAAGTATGATACACCCCGTCGTTATGCTATGTGGTTCTCGAAGCAGTCAGTAGGTACCAAAGGTGATCAGCTTCTAATTATATTGAAGGAAGTCAGCTCCCTGTATGAGAAACGAGTGAGAGGATTTGCCCGAGCGATATCTATGTATGTAATTAGTCAAGGTACGGGCGCCAATGAGAAGTTTTCAATGAGTATGTGAAGTGAAAAATTTCCAAAATATCATATATATCCATTTAATGCAAAAGTTGTCAATAACCATAATGCATCTTATATGACACATATTAAAATATTTCATTAAAAATTTAAAAATGACAGAAAAAGTTAGTAAAATATAGTAGTTTGACGCTTCTGAATATATTTTATGAAGAAAAATGTTTTTGGCACGTATTCAGAAATTCATGCAGTTAGAGGTTACATATTTTCCTTTCTCCAGAAAATTTCACTGATAGCCAATTTGTTGCCATACCAAAACGTGATTTGTGAAACAAGGAGGCATTTAAAAAGTAGGCGCCCAGATTTCAATAGCTTAGTGCGGTTGCAGTCTGGATTTTGCCCTAAAACAATCGCAGTCCAAAAGCAGCATTAACAAACAGCGATAAAAGCAGTTATTACTTTAACGTTGACAAAAATGGTGCAGAGGATTAACTCCTCTTTGGCAATAATAATGCTTTTTCCTATTTTCATAGCTCGCTTTTCAGAATGATTTTTCGTCTCCACGATATTTCGACTTATGTCACCATTTCTAAAATTATCACTCGAAGATTTATTTAAGTTTCCGCAGCGATATTGAATAATTTTTTACATGATAATTTCCAAATAGACCTCCATCTATATTGAGGTAATAAATATCTTTAAGGATAAAAAGGTACTTTTACAAAACACTGTGACTTTCTTATTAAATCTTGAGGAAAACTGACAAGGTGTCTTGCAGTTTGAGACAAAATGCAGAAAATCATGGGGGTAGCCCAGAAAAGAGAAAAAATATGCAAGTGAAAGTCGAGACGGGGTCATGACGAACGCATAGTGCACAATGGCGCCCCAGCGGGGGTGAGCATTAATATTCAGGAGGCGCAAGGTCGGCTCGGATCACTTGGGGCCCTCTGCAGGGATCCGAACAGCGACCCCGGAGCAGTTGTTGGCCCCGAGACTACGTGATATATGGATGGCGGACGGGGAAAGAGGGCATAAGAGGGGGAAGGTGGCTCTCTATTGCCTGAGAGGATAGTCAGCAATAAGTCGAAATTCCAAGCCAAGAGCTATTTTACCAATTTGAGTATCATTGACACTTATAGGGCTGAAATAACCCAACGGCAATGTGTTTCACATCCAACCAAATGTTTATCCGGTTCTCTGGCGTTATAATGGTTGCCATCAATATAACATGCTACTTAAAAAAACGTTGATATTATCAATTAATGAGTTTTATTTGCGGCTGTAGTAGCAAAACTGAGTAATTTTTATAATTGATATTTTCGAATAACCATCGAATTTCCTTAAAAGCTTTACATAAACTCCATGTAAAATCAAAGACTGTACAAATCATTGAAACTCTTATGCAGAGACGGGATTATTGCTCATGTGTAATTGACAAAACGAAATCAGGATACAATTTTTTTTTTAATTTCTCGGCAAAAGAGCTTTTCTCTTCAAAATATTTTTGTAACTTGATTTATTGGCGTATTATCCCTGTGGAGGGGCGAGCGTAGTTTCACTCTCTCAATAGCTGTCTGCTGAAAGCAATTCGTAAAATTTTAATTAATATATATACTTATGAATATTACGAACAACCTTACACGATTAATTTGCTCTTGTGATTGAAAGTGATTCTATTCATCAGATTTAATTACTTCTTAAAGTATTATAGTTTTTAATTACTCTCGGGTTTCGCACCTTGAAGCAGTTTAGAATGCTTATAACGCATTGATTGGAAGACTCTCAAATAATCCTCATCGAATATAAACATATACACGACGTAAATAAAGTCAATGCTCTCAAGGAGATGAAGCAACTGTCAATCGAAACTATAGCGGAAGCTAAAATTCTAACCAAATATATTACCTGAGAAAAGTTTATAGATAACGAGTACTTACTTACCTTTTAGCCTCAAAAACATTTTTTCTGCTACAGGGAAGAGTTTGGCTCAGCAAACGCTAAGGATTAATAAGAATTTGTTTACCTCTAACAATTGAGTTATAGCGCGCTAAATCTTCACTCTCACCATCTGTATGATGGAGAAGGAGAGGCAGAAGCTGAGAGAGGACTTTCGTGAGCTCTTAGCTGGAGGAGCAAGATGCGGAGCGGTTTGAGACTTAGTTAATTAGTTCAGGGGCGATCGAGCCTCTCTCTCTCTCTCTCTCACCTTGCGGTCTGCTTGATAAAACTCGGGCGTACCGAGACGGCCTCAGGCACGAGCAGTCGCCGCCGGGAACATTAAGGTTTTGCGGCGCAGGCTGAAGTGGGAGCGCAGAAGCTGGGCCAACGGTAGGGCATTAACAATCCTGGCATCTAAAATCCTGACTGCATATATTGGCATAGATTTAATTTCATCGAAAAATTCGTCCTATTGAGAATTTTTGGGTACCATTTGCCAAGATAAAGAGCAGTTTCATCACCTATTTTCTGTGATTACAGCACTTTACGTTTTACAGCACAAAATGGTTTCCTTAATCCGCTTCCCTTCTGCAACCATCACAGCGAATTAAGAACGGTATCAAATAGTTTTTTCAACACTGATTGAGAACTTTTATGTGCAATGTACCAAGAGAAAAATCAATTTCATCACCTATTTTCTGTGATTAAATCAGGATAAGTTTCACAGCACAGAATGATTTATTTATCTGCTCTCCTCCACTAACCTACACAGTGAATTAAGAGCCGTCTCAACTACTTTGTTCAACGCTGAAGATACCCGTCGGACCGTAAGTTGGTTCTTCTAAAGCTTGATGATTCCCAACCATCCACGTTCAAGAGTACCTACCAGTAAAGCACTACAAGGGGACAACTTTCTCATGACCTGGGCATGGAAACACTCGTCTGGATGAAAGAGAATTTTTACCATTTCATTGATTTAAAACTCTTTCATTTTATGTTTTTGATTCTTCTTTCTTTTGCCACTGTCAACGAGAGCAGCAATTTTGGTGTGGATGTCCTTCAACGATTTAAATTGTTCTACAGAAAACGTTAATTTTGGCCTCAATGCTACCTGTGGATGACATCACGGTTACACTTCTGATAGCTAGTACTAAGGATTTTTTCTTTCTTTATAGCAGAATGAATAGGTACATTTTGAACATTAATTTTTCCCTTAATTTTCGGCACATAAAATTTTTAGGCCTTCATTTCTGGAATGCTAAAACTATTTGTCGTTAAAATCAATGATCTGATTTTCAATTCAGCAATGAGTTAGATCAAACTCGCTCTGTTAAATCATTATTCACATTATTCCAAAGAGTTTATGAGAAACAGTGATTAAAACTTATCAGTTTCCATCACCATATCACAAATAATCGACTTCATCTGACATAAAGCCAGTTGTATGTACAATGTTTAGTAGTTCATAATGTTCCCATGCGGCCAATTATCTACGTAATCGCAGTTACTTCATCTGGGAACGTTTACACGAGGTTAGCCTCAAAACAGTTGCATTTTGAAAGTAGACTTGACTGACCCTCGACGAAACCTTAATGTTTTAATCGCAACAACCGCCTCCGGCGAAACGTGATGCACTGAAACCTGCGAAATGATTTTCCCACCCAGCTTAATCCTCAACTGCATTTATTTTCACCCGCCACCGTTATTTCGCTTTTGGATGCAGGCGTAAGCCGCCTCTCAATCCTCCAGTTGCTGCAGTGAAAGTGCTCCAAATTAATACCTCGAGCGGAGATTACTGGGTAATCGATGGCCATTGCGATCGAAATTCATGGGCGACTTAAAATCTAACCGTTAGGTTTGGGTTGGGAATGCGTGGGAAACCAATTTAGTAGTCTCTCGTCTTATAAAATCATTTTTCATGACGAAGGACTTAAAATTTCTATCCCAAAGCCCAAAAACGTCATTAGAATATTATATTATAACGGCCGTCATGAAAATTCATGAATTGCAAGAATAGAAGCTATTTATCTTTGCATCTAATTAAGGCGGAATAGTTTGTAATAGGTTCAAAAATATTTGATTATTCTCTAAAAATATTATTTTAAATAATGGACAGCATAAAAGCAGAAATATTAAGATACAACTGTCGACTTAAAAAATCAAAAGAACACATAAGCTTGGTCAACTTTCATAAGATACATAAAATTATCATAAATTATAACTTTTATTCTAATGAGAAATAAGCCACGTTCCACACGATGACTAACTTCATGAACTTTTTCACGCGATTCCAAACAGTAGATACAGTAATAATGGAATGCTCTCCACAATAAATTTACCATTTTAGCTCTCAAGTGTCTAATATCTATAACGAAAAATTAGAATTAAAGCTTTTGAAGATCTATGGCCCCTCTGTATCGGAATTTTCATTAAATTCACTTGATTCTACTTCAATTACCAATTCTATTGCAAATGATTCAAAAAGTTGTGCGGTGACGAACCGACGTTTTGTAATTTTATCATGATTCTTATAGCATAAAAAGCTCTATCAGTATTTTGTCGAATCATTCCTTAGCTTGAACCAACATTGCTTTTTGAGCCTTAGTAAATATGTCATTAGCCATATAATTTTTTCGAAACATTTTACTTCAATTTTTCCCTTCGCAAATATGTGGTACGATAAGAAAAAAATAGTTTAAATGTATAGCCTGAAAATTATATTTCCTTCGTTTCTCGGCGGAAGATCTTGAACAAGGCGCATCTTCCCCTCTCTTCATGTTCCGCAGTCCGTTTTGGTGACACAGTATTTGTTTGAAACTTACGCTATCTCCTCGGAATTTTAAGGGAAACTATAGTTGAACCTTTGTCGTCACTATCCTGTGCCACAAATAAAAAATTACACCTGATACAATACTGAGGTAAAAATTTTCATAACTGAAATATAGGAAAGTGTTGAAAAAAGGTCAATTTTATATACCTCGGAATTTTCAAGATTGCAACGCAAATGCTGAATGAGCAATACCAACAAATACAATACTAGCAGGAGTGGTGCCTTTATTTTGTTATCTCAAGCAAGGGGGGGAACGTGGACGCGTAATTCACCTTTTCGCTAGCTACCTCACGGCAACAATGTCCTCCTTTCTTCGCCTTCTCCACAAATGATCCGGCGCCTCTTTAGCGCGACGGGGTTTTCTCCGAAATGGACCCTCATCACCTTGGAGCCAGCTCCCTTCTCGCCTCCCTTCTTTCTCTCCTCGAGGCGCTAATTGCTTTTACTGTCGTCCGAAAAAAGGGAGGCGGCCAACCCCCCCGCCCTACAACCAGGGGGAGTCCGATACCGTTACACGGCGAGGGTGGGACGCAAATATCTCTTTACTTCGCCGAAGGGTGGGTGGTGTGTAGGAGGGGGTGAATTTATTTTTGCAGCGGAAGGGGGGTGGAGGGGTTGGCTTGGAGATCCGGATACCCGTGGCGTCTTAATGGGCTCCGATGAAAACGAAAATATGACGGGAAGTAAAAAAAATGAACGAAGTAATAAATAAGAGTAATAGCTTATAAGGGGAAAGAAAGGGGATAATGTTATCGTGTCCATTTTTCCCATTCTGTACGTATGTATCTCGGAAACCAACACCCTTCACCATTCCACTCTTGGTATTTGGAGGAGGCGACCGTTATCTGAGTTCATTTGAGCCAGGAAGGCTAGAGATCTAAGGGTGGAAAGAAGCCCGGCGTCTGCATTAGCTTGCTCTTGACGAAAGGCGTCAAGCGGACCACCGGTTAACGTCCCATCCGACGAACGGAGTGTTAAGCTTAAAATGTCCTCCATGCACCATTAAACAGAGATAGGGCAGCCTCTGAAAATTCCACGAAATCACTGAAATTACAAGTCGAGCCCACAGAGTGGGAGGTCAAAACTCCAGTCACCACTCCAACCCGATCCTCATTCCATTCCTCTTCAAGTGAACTGTGGAATGAAGCTCCTAATAATTTTTTTCCGATAAATAATAATAATAATATCGTTTATTTTCGTAGGCACTGGGGCCCATGAGAAAATATAAGTACATTTCTACATTTCACATTGAGATAGATAAATAAAAGAAAAAAGTAAATAAATAAATATACATATAGAGTCAAATGTGAACAGTGCATATCGCCTAGTGCATGAAAAAAAACAATATAATATTTGAAACATAATATTTGAAAAAACAATATAAAAAATGAAATAAATGCATCAGAGCTAAATAATGGGTATGTAATACTGGTGCGTGATAATCAATAGAGATTTTGACGTAAGAATGATGGCACCAAATGTAATGAACAATAGCTATAGAATATTATTATATATAGGTTATATATTATAGGTGCATTTTTATTAAATTTTTAAAAATCAGCAGAATTTTACGTGATGCTACTCTGGCATTAAGGTTTTTCTGAATTAATTGTGCCACGGAGGTAATTGTGCCAGTCAGCATACCCAAAGGACTCTCTGCATCCTCAGTGGCCATATAATTCGCCAATAACCTAACACCGCAACGAGAGCAGCTCGCGATATCCTTTCCCTCTGTGGTTTGCGGTTTCCTGGTCTGATGCCAAAAAAAATAGAAAACTATAGATACTGATATTTCAAGAGTAAATACAGAGAAAAGTGAATTTTTCGTTGCTGACATGACTTCCAGGCGGCGTTGAATGAATTTTTGACGAGGAAATTGCCAGTTTTGTATGAATCATTAACGAATATTGACATACCCCTCGCTTATACCAATTTCGATTCGGTTTGCTAATTCAATCACCAAAATTTGGCATATAAAGGAGCCATTTGGTATATGAGATTTTTAGAGACAACATGAGTTTATAATGGAAAAATGGCCTCAGCAGTTTAACTGAGGTGATAGTTATTCTTGAAAAAGAATAACTATATTTTTCCGTAAGGCAATGAAGAGCTCTTTGGAAACTTAATCAACTGCTCTGAGATGTAAAATTTAAACAAAATGTAAATTGAAAAGAAACTGTATTGGCCAATATGAAGAAGAGCAGTGGCAATAGGGTATGAGATGATGTACTATTCCATAAAAAATTTACCATACGAACACCGCTTTACTATACAACCGAAATAAATAAGTGATATCCTTAGAAATAGGGACGGAATTAGGCTAAATATAGAGAGAAAAGTCATTCTCAAAGATGAGAAATTACAATTTTCTCAACATATTTACACCGGAAGATGACGTGTCTCATCTCAATTAATCATGATGTGGTGCGAAAAAAAGGTGCTATTTGAACACTCCTTTATCTACATTCTGCCTCTCAGCCCCTTAAATCCCCTCCTATAGTCCTCCCCCTGACCATCCACATCCATGTTTTCCCGGCCTTATGAAGGCGGGTGGGTGAAAACGCCTTTCACTCGTCAGCAGAGGGGGCCGAAGCCTACCCGTTGTTCCGTATAAGGGCGACTATAGGACGGAGGGGGAGGAGGGGTCATATCACATCGGTCAAATCGCCTATGTCACGACTATTTTATTCCTAGGAGTGTGCGGCGGGAGGTGGGAAAAAAGAACTAGTTGGTCAATAGCTCGAGGGGGGAGGGGGAGGGAGGATGCGGGGGAGGAAGGGGAGGGGGAGGGGAGAACGGGAAAGACTGGAGTAGTGGCGCCGCGGCCCCGAAAATAAAACATGTATAAATCCCCACCGCCTCCACCCCCTTTCCCCTTTTTCCCTTTCTCCATACGTGAGGACCGGTTGTGGTTCCTGATTGGCTCCCGCCTCAGCGGCGCGCGAGGGAGTGAGAAAGTGGGGAGTCCCGTCACACACGCCGAATGCTCAGCTACTCGGGAGAAATGTTCTCGCAGCGAATGAGCGCAAACTACGCAATCGAATCTCATTTGAACAAGCCCGTTAATAATGTTTCGAAATAGATTCAAAACTTTCCCAAGAATAGTTTTATCTGAACTATTACCGCTGTATATTTTAGTAATTTTTGCCATTCATGCTCCCATGCTGATGATTGTATTTATTTATTCAACTATTTCTTAATTAATAATATTATTATTAACTAATTATTAGTTACCTAAAATATTAATTATTATTATTAATAACTAATTAATCATTGACTTACTTTTAAATATGGGGACTGAAAAATATTAGAACGTTAAGGTCTTAAATCTAGATTGTAATCAAAACATGATCTTTTCTTTCTTCTTTAAGAGTCCCTTTTTTAACTAGAAAGAATTTTTAAACTGTAAATACAAACTCTGTACGTATCAATATCGGTCTCAAAAAGAAGCGAAAATCACTCTTTTGCACCCTAAAGCTGATATTCGACTTAGCAAATGTGTTCCTGGTTGGAAAAATTCACTACTTTTCTCTGATAACTGTATTTTTTTTAGCCTGGTGGGCACAGAGAATTCGTTACGGACAGGGTTTTCGACGGACGGACCTTAGGGTTCCGCGAGAAGCTTATGGACATCCGAACAGATTATCCTCGAATTGCAAGGTGTCCCAAGCTGGACCCCACACCATGAATGGGTGAAGTTCATATCTATGGCTGTACTTATGGTAAGCATTACCCTGACCATAAAACAAACCAAACTTCGGGTTGAAATACTAATAGGATGGTTGAACTGTTGTTATATTAAAACGGGGGGTAAAGCGAAAACAAAAACTGTAAATCGTATGGTATCACATTCGGTGTGAGCTGAAATTTTATTACGGATTTGAGATATTGGAGTGTAAGCCTTTAGAGTTGCACTGCAGAGGCCGGCATCATAAGGCAATCGCCTTTTGGCCCAGCACCTTGGTATAATCTGGATTTTGGGTAGGACTAAGAAAATGGGGCATTGCTGTGATGAGCACGACAAATTCCTCGAGTTTGGACGCGTCCGGAATAGAAGGAGAGGGAGAATCTGATTCCTTTATGGAGGCGACGCGCCATGAGTTACCAGTGACTAAACCAGTAAGTTTCTGTTTCGAGGGAAAATGAGCTAATTTCCTATTAATTTTTCGGTAAACAGAATAAAGGAAACTTGATCAGAAGAGTTAGGAGACGTGAGGGACAGGGAAGAATCTCAGCCTGCCATCCGCCGAACGCTAGCAGTCATTTACAGTGGGCAGCAAATACGGAAATTCCCTCAATTTTCAAGGTTGCCACGCTATTTGTGGCATTTTCCAGACTGTTCTGATAATATGTCCTTGACAGAACATTCACCATTGCATGATAAATAAATGCGATTTTAGCGTAGTTAATATCAATATTAGTGAGCTTGGTTGCCTATTGGGCAATACGTAATTCTGTCTAGTAACACATTGTGTGCATTTGACAGCAGAGGGGTCCCGGGTGAAGCCTTGACACACCCCCAAGCAAAAATCTTCGCAGGGAGAGGTGGTCGAGGGAAAGGGATTGGCCCCCTACTATGAGTGGGTAAAACTCACACGCTATCCCGGGGTGAGTTCTACCCTAGCCAAACTAACCTTCGGGTTTGAATAACTCAGTGAGTGTGCATCGATATTAAATCTTTAAGAAAAAAATATTAAATTAATTTAAAAATGTATACAGAAACATGTTATTGATGAACTCGGAGTTAAGTGTTAAAACATCAAAGTTAGCAATAAAGTAATCATTAAGAGGGAGCGTAGTAACTAGGAGGATATAGCGTTTGGCTATTTACCGAAGCTGCGTGGGCTCAAACTCCGAGTACAGCCCACAGACACCCGCAATCAAAATCCTCGTAATTCGAGGTGGCCGAGGGGTAAATAGGTGGCCTTCTTCTCATTGATGCGTGTTTTCCTATGAAATTATGTCTACATTTATCGATCACAGCTAATCGGAGGTAAAATTAGCGCAATAGCTGAATATCCAACTTTTGAGGAGATAAATATGTGATCAAGAGTAGTCATCATCATTAGTCAACAATCCTAAGATTGGTTTGACGCAGCTCTCCATTTCTCTCTCCTATCCCGTAATCTCTTCATAGCTACATATTTATTCTCTTTTACATCCTTTATAACCTGTCCTATATAACTCATTCGGGGCCGTCCCTTGCCCTTTTTCCCTTCCACTTGTCCTTCAACGATTGTCTTCATCAGACCGTCGCGTCGTGCCTCAAAATGTGGCCAACTAAGATGTCCCTTCTTCTGCTTAATGTTTTTAGGAGGCTTCTCTTTTCTCCCACTCTCCTTAGCACTTCCTGGTTACTCACACGGTCAATCCATTTTATCTTCATCATTCTTCGGTAGCACCACATTTCGAATGCTTCCACTCTTGACTTCTCTGCTGCTGTCAACGTCCAAGCCTCGCTTCCATTGAGAAACATACTCCATATGTAGCATCTGATGAATTGTTTCCTTACTTCTATTGGTATTTTCAGCTGTAAGAAGATTCTTCTTTTTGTAGAAAGCCAATAGCCAAGTGTAGGAATGTGCTGATATTTGAACGAATTAAGAAAGATTACGATAAAATGTTATTTAAAATTTAATAACCACAATCTAAATTGTGATTTGGCGCGGCTAAATATTGGATATAATAAATTAAAGATAGTCAACTTTCTGAGTTTTCACAGACAGGAGCAGTGACACAGGTCTCTACTTTCAAATACCAGACCCAGATAATGACTGTGACATGTCATCAAGCTGATCCATAAAAGTCCGTTTTCATTTTTCATTTCGTCATCATCGTTTACAGTGGAGTTTTACGAAGCTGCGCCAGTTGCCAAGAATTCTATGAAAGATACCAGTGCATTTCGGGATGATGAAAAACTATCAATTGACGAACGACTTCTCCCAAAATCTTTCACTATTTTCCGCGATTTTTCATCAATTTCGGGACAAATTAAATTATTTATCCTCAAAATATCCAAGTTTCAAGGGCAAAAAATGTTTAACTAATAACTTCAGGCTTTACTTTGTGAAACCTCTCCATATTGGAAGTAAGGAAATAAAACTTTGTAAGGTTCACTGTTATTTAATTATGGGCACGACCCGGGTTTCGTAACCGGGTTTCCGGGTTTCAACAAAAGTTACGAAACCCGGGTCGTGCCCATAATTAAATAACAGTGAACATTACAAAGTTTTATTTCCTTACTTCCAAGCAAAAAATGTTAATTCAAATCTTCCGTAGGTCATGGATATTTAAATGACATAGTAGATCTATTTAAGCATATTGAACCACGTATTCTAATCCTCATTAAGATTATTTCTTTTGCACATTTATTTTGATTATAATTTTATGCAATATCTATTGGCATTCAATGATTAAGGTTATTTCTTTTGCACATTTATTTTCATCATAATTTTATGCAATATCTATAGGCATTCAATCATCATGCATAATTACCACATTCATTTTGATGAATTATTGTAGTTTCCATATTAATTCACTTTGTTTTTATGTTAAATTAATTGGCGTTGACGCGTGAATTACTTAAAATAAAAAAATTTAGGAAGAACCACGCCATGGGTACAATTTCTCCTTCCTAACGATAAGAGTGGCTCCCTTGGGATAATACGTTGGCCAAAGGCGGCAACGTGCGGCGCCAAACCTCTCCTCAAGCGCCCCTCCCGGCAACTTCCTCCCTACCTTTTCCCACCCCTCTCTCTTCCCTCCGGGACACGGACCCAATGAGGTGGTGTCCCAAGCGGTGATGGAGATGCCTGCAATCGATCAAGTACGTGTAACTTGTCATCCCATAACGGGGCAACGCGGAAATTAAATCAAGGGATGGATTCTCTCTCTCTCCTTCTCCCACTCCTCCGTCGCCTAACGTTTCCCGGTCTTAAACCCTCAACCGCCGGCGTCGAGCGACTCATACTCGTGAATCCACCCACCTTCTCCCCCACGATGACGAGGCGTTTTATAGCGCAGTTTGATGCACGGAAGGATGCAGCAGAAAAAATGAGACTTACTTGGTGCATTCAGTCTACACTATAAAGTCAACAAGCGGTGATTAGTCTATTGACGATCATCGTGGTGGAGTCAATACTTCATTAGAGAAAATACGCAATATCAATGCATATATCAATGTCTGCTCTAAATTACTAGAACTACGCAAATTAAATGCAATACTACTATACATATATCTACCTTTTCACGGGACAGAAACTAATGCTACGTCAAAAGTAACCGAAACCCATCTGTCTGTCAGTCTGTGGGCTGTGGCTGCACTAAATTACTAGAACAACGCAAAGTAACTTCAACCAGTGGCGCAGTGAGGGGGGGGGTAAACCCCCCCCCCCAGAGTTCAGAAATTTTTAATAGTTTAATCCGTTTTACTTAATGAGATTAATATTACTTACAGAATAGTGTAAATATTAATAAAATACCCCTCCGAAAGCCGTAAAACTCACCATTTTGAACCATTTATCTTTAATTTTTTCTGGGGGAGTGCCCCGCGCCTCCCGCTTAACCTGGCGGGTATTCCACACCCCCAGACACCCCAGTAATAGTTGTACCTAAAACCCCCCTAGCCCTAATTCCTAGCTGCGCCCTTGACTTCAACAATACCACGCATTATTCTAACTTTTTACAACACAAAAATAAATGTTGCCGAAATCCAAACCTAAAGAAAATTTCAAAATTTGAAACCTAAATTCATTTGGTCGACAGTTTTCTTCCATTAAAGCATCCGAAAATCTACCCTAAGTTGCGTACGTAGGTAAGCGGTTGTAAAAAAATAATCCTCTATGGATATGCAATATTTTCAATTTACATTCAATAAAAATACTGAGCTTGAACAAAGTTCTAAATACACCTTGAGCAACTTTTTTTAAAAATCTCCTGAAAATTAAGATCAATAGTTTACTTTCTATAAAGAGCCTAATTCACTCAAACTTAAGTACCAAGGACTCCTTTCCAAATCGCTTTTCGATCTAAATTTCTATAGTAAAGTTTACAAATAGTCATCATCAGCTCTTCCTATCTCATAACAGCACGGGTAGAGCTGTTTTTATCTCCAAAAATTACGAAATTACTTACGGAAAATGGTACTATTCAGGGCCTCATCTAGATTTCATTTCAAATCCAAGGTGATGGGGACATGGCAAGATAGATTTCGTCGACGAAATATTCATCCACATTCATCAACTCATTCGGAAGTTGGCAACACGAAAGCTACTGATTTCTAAAAAAACATCCGTCGACGCCATCAGAAATGAAACGAAAATGGAGGTGTGGGGAATACAACGCAGCATCCATTTTGAGGGGAAAGTGAGTGAGTTAGCTTTTTGAGAACGTGTAGCCTAAAACTCGTAAAATGGGGGACGGATCGAAAAGAAATATGTGCCAGCAAGTATTTTTATTTTAAAAACTTCAGTGAGGGGGTCAGCTTAAATGGTGGCTTGAGTATTGACTTCCGATTCAGAGGTAACTTATTCGAATCCCGGCAGCGGCGGCAGAGATTATCAGCGGAATCTAGATACTAAATGCTTTGTGGAGAACACAATAAGAGAGCACCCAATGCGTCGGATTGTGGTTTCCTGTGTGCCTAGAGTATGCTAATGCCATCGCCAGGTTTCTCTCAACCCTCTCCTCTTTACTCCTCCTTCATGGCGCAAATGACCTTTGCTGATGGCCGAATCCTCCAAATGCTACGCATTACCAACGGAATCGGTAAAAAATGCCATTAATTACCGATGCAGAATGATTCTAATTATGTGAGGGGAAGCAATGGTTACAGAGATTCATTCAGTGTTAGGCAGATCCATTAAGACATTATAACCCAATGTTGCTTCCAAGCAACATGAAAAATGTATACATTTTCAGCTCTCAGTAAAGATTTAAACTGCGTGTTATTTTTTGCCGCATAGTTTAATGGTAGAACATGTAACTGTCACAATAATTATGAATGAGCAGAAAATTTTCTCATTTTTAAAATGAGAAGCCTTGAAATTTCATTTCTCCCAGAAGCAGCTCTGGATTTAGAAAGGGCTAAAAAAGGGGAATAGGTTATGGCAGGTAAGCGAAATTAATGAAGATACGGCAGAAGGATGGAGGAATACTGGTTATAGTCTTACATCCCGTATTCATCTCGAAGGATTTGACTAATTAAGTCACTCTGTCGTAGACAAATTCCGTTTCGTGATCTTCACGGGATGAGCTGCCTGTCAAGCGTGATTTAATGGAAATAAGAAGGATAACAAGTCATTTTTCGACTCGGTGAGAGGAAGTCGAAGCGATGAAGGCTGGGTCGGTTGGGAGATGATGAAGAGGCCAATGGGAATGGGAAGGGAGGGAGGAGGGGAGGGAGGGGGGTAGAGGTGAAAGAGGAAAAGTCGATTTTTCGATTTCTCTCATTCTCGATTGGATGATTAGGCGATTTTCGACAGCCTGGACTCCTCGACGTCCTGCCTTGATCTTCTTAATTTGGCAGGTCGGTGCGCTAAGTACGAGGTGTCCGTAACAACTCAGCCGGAAGACACACCAGTCCAAAGATGGGCAACCTCGTTTCCTTCGAGTTCGTGATCGCTAGTCAAGGGACTACGTGAAATATCAGCTCCAAAGTGCGGAGCGAAAAAAATTGAATTATGAGGGCTGCACCGAGAGTTTGATAGTCAAAATCCATAACGAATGGCTCGATATCCAAATAAATACCTCCTTGATAATTTATTTCTGAGCGCGTTCGACAAAACAAGAAAAAAAATGACCAATGAACATATTAAGGCAAGTTAGTTGAAATTTTACGGTATTAATTGCGTTATTTTCGTGAAAACCAGGGCTCCAAATATTTTATAAAGATTCGAAGATCCCAATGATATCATAAGGAGTTAACTTTTTCCATTTAATTTTTCCATACTTTGTAACATTTAGATATAATCTACCAATAAATAACGGGTAACGTGAGGTGACTTCTATTACTTGAATCACGAAAATTCAAGATTTAACTTCGGTGGTGACGAACGGATATTTACCTGGAAACGAATATTTGTGGTCGTAAATATGTTCTTGTTAAGACGAGCTTAAATTTTAATGTCACCTACTAGCTTCGCGCAATCTCAAAATAATTGAGAAATTCGTAATGAAATTAATAATTATATCAAAAAATCTCTGAAGTTTATTTTTATAAAGGCAGCATCACATATTGCTCCTTACCATTTTCCATGAATTTAGGTACATGCGATTAAAATTTAGTTCCTCTCCATAATGATTGCCTTCTTCCGGTAAACAATTATCGTCTTACCTCTCCTAATTATTTTGTAACTCCTCTTTTAACATAATCTACGACCAGCCATCAGGTATTAAATTATCTATATAATCTATTGAGACCGAAGCACACCCAGACAAGTTCTTTTTCAGAGAGATATTACCTCAGTAAAAAGTTTGTTGCAACAGTATAATTTTTGTATAAAGTTTGTTACTCATTCCCTTCATACCGGTGATCTCTCTACAGAAATAGATAAATACTCCTGCATTGAAGATTAATTTTTAGTGTAAGGTGAAGAATCAATGCATAATAAGAACCGCTAAATTTGTTTTCTGTCATTCAATTTCAATCTGCAGAAGCCAAGATCTTCTATGCGTATGTCGGGCGGAAAAATTTAGCAATAATCAATACAGATACTCGCGTTTATATACACATAGTTTTGAAACATAAATTTGAAAGATAACGGATCAAAAAACCTGTTGGCCGAAGCGATGGCCATTTTTCTCGCAAGTCAAACGAATCCTAGAGGGGGGGGATAAATGAAAAGACTTTCATTTTACGGTACAACCTCTTCTTTATGTTTCTCCCCGCATGGATTTAAAGAGAGTTTTGAAAAGCCGGACGGGAGAGAGTGAGTCGTGATTTGCCCACGGCGGCGAGGCGCCGTGCCCCGAGCAACACTGGCGCCTTCCCGCCCCCTGCACAGACAACTCACTCTCTGTTGCTGTAGGTTGGCCTGCTTCGGCCAACGCGTTCGCCCGACCCCACAACCTCGCCACTTTCATCCCTCGTGCAGTACCGTGAAAATATGCTCAGCACATAACACCCATCCTCTCCTCACCCTCACTACCCTCCCTCATAGTGTGTCGCGATGTAGTACGTGATATAGGTAATAAAATGTAAAGTCAAAATGATAGCATGCTTCCAGATTTTGTTCTAAATCATTCAAAGACAAAAAAATAATTTTAAAACTAGGCATTTTTTATTCTTGGAGAAATATATCGAAAGAGATAAGAACCATTTCGATACACCTAGACTGGAAAACAATAAATTGGAAGGTAGAAAAATATTAGGTAAAACTTATTCCAGTACGGAGTTCAAAGATACATATAAGTTCGAATAATAAAACACTAAATCAGAATTCATCATAACTGAATGATAAATTGTCTAGCAGTGTACTCAATTACTTTAACTCATAGCCAGTAGGAATTTTAATAACAAAAATGGTAGTAATACTAGATTCTTCATGTGGAATGCGGTGGAAAAGATCCATAACTAGGTATTGAAATATCACTTGTAGATTATACTCATAACGTGGAAATATATTTCTAAGTCTTAAAAACCTTTCACTCCTAATGAATACTATCAGATCTGATGCAAAGTATCTGTAAGCATGAAACTCCGAGGAGTAATTAAAATGTCTTTTTCAGCCGTAATAAAAGGTATGCTCAGAGATTATTAAAACCATCTCATTTGCACAAACCGTACACCGAAAACAGTTTTAAAATCATTAAAGTGCATTGTGTTTCATTTTTCTTTT
Source organism: Ischnura elegans (assembly GCF_921293095.1). Lineage (NCBI taxonomy): Eukaryota > Metazoa > Arthropoda > Insecta > Odonata > Coenagrionidae > Ischnura > Ischnura elegans. The sequence continues at coordinate 135,788,359 of NC_060246.1, forward strand.
TGTTCGTACAGTTTTTCGAGTTTCTAATGTCAGTTTTCGCGTCACAAAGGACATTAATGCATCACAATTGCAAATTGGCTATTCTCAAGTAGGTAACTTTATTCAGGAAAAACATAGAGATGCATATTGCATATCAAGATATCAAAACGAATGATAGTTTCCTGCCTTAACCATGAAAAGTCAAAAGACTCAAAAGCCAAATGTGGAGTCGCTGAAAATTTGTTTCTCTCCCAATAGGTTGCAAAGCAATTCAGGCAAGCATTAATCATACGATTTTCGACTGTCCAAGGTAATGAAAATTAAATGAATTTTTTACGCTTGCCAACCAGCAGGTAGACTTCCAGGATTCTCACTTTAGTCACTAATTATGCGACATCGTATGAAAGTATCATTTAAGGGTCAATGACAATAAATACGATGGGGAGAAATCAAATATGATTAGACAGACGTTAAGAGCATTCCAGCAGCGTGATTTGTGAATACTTGAGGAGCCGAAAAGATGCATCGCAGTTTCCTTTCCCACGACCGATGATGCACGCAAAGAAAGCTAGAGGTTTGGAGGGCCTTGAGGGTCCGATCCTCTTCACATTTTGATATCTCACTCCGTGATTGAGCAATTTTTAGTCCCGTGCATTAAGACACATCATTCATTCACGACCTGGATATTGGAAATGAAAAATTATTTTCTGCAATTTGTTCATGTCGGAAAATAGGTATTTTGAGAAACAAAAATAGCTGTAGTCATTTTTAAAGGGTGAGATGCATCATACAAATACACCCAGATCATGAAAAATCAATGAAAGAAAAATGGCGAGGAAATATTTTGATCTATAATTAATTAAATAAAAATAATTGTAGATGCTATTAACTTACGGAATTTTTTTCCGTGGCGTTAGTTGACTGATAAAGAAATGAAAGATATTTTTACTCCCTCAACTCACATTTAAGTGCGAAACTTAAATTATTATAAGATACGATACTATAACAATTCAGGGCAGAAATACTAGGTTTAAATAATCTTATGCCGTAGAGGAGGCCATAAAATGGTCGTTACATAGATATGCTTAATTTATCAGTAAATTTCAAAGCAGTTCCTTTCAATGTGTATATTAATGGATATCTACGGCACAGTTCTACTTCTCAAACGAGCAATTAATACGAATTGCTATGCCACCCTACGTATTTAGAAAATTTGCTTCATAAGTGCCTCAAAATAGGATTTGAGAACCGATTTTCTATTTCACGCCAGCTCTTTAACATATCAAATATTCTTTGGATGGTTGACTGGCTATTTGAAGAAATCTGGTTCGGCTTCGTATAGAGTTAATATTCTTACGCTCATCGTTGGTTCAGAGGTAGCAGCACTACCATGGATGTGGTGTCAAATAGCATTTATATTTTGAATCTAAGAATACTGTTCTGCATGAGGGAAACCAGGAACTTTGTAAAGAAGCTGCTAATATAATCAATATTTTAACTATGTCGGATGACATTCATTGAACATACTTTAGAAGCAAATTTACATAAAACATAGAACACCAATCTCACTATACCTACATCTTGAACGGATTTTGAATCTCAGTTTTTAGCCTTTTCCCACGGTGTTATTCTTTAAACAAACTATTTGAAGCCCAGCGTACAGAAGGAAACCATGTCATTCATTCATCCAACCTCTAGTAGTGACTATTTATTTGGCTTATATAATAATTATGGGATAGCAACTATTTTGGTTGCATATTGAAGAAGACATATTATCTCTCTAGAGAAGCAGTTGGCATCAGTCAACGAAAGCGGTGAGTAGATCCAAAAGTATGAAAAAAATAGCCACCAACCAACGCCGCAGAAAATCGAAACCGATAGTGGTCTACTCAGTTGTAGTCACCACCAGCAACTTTCCCACATTTTAATTGATACCTAGTTATTTGAGCACAGCATAGAATAAATTGAATTCCACCAGGTACGTCAAACCACCAGAGAGAAATCGATATTTTTTTCGTCTATGATTAAAAATACATGTGTGGCCTAAATCCTTCGATGATTGCCCTAGTAAGTTACGGAACTCTTTTGAAGGATAAACAACTTATATGAAGTACATTAAAGCCGAGCGGTTGCACGAGGACATATAAAAATTTAAAACTCATCGGAAGTCCTGTTTTAGCTCATTATTTAATTCGATTGCCGTTGAAATATGTAATAATTCATTCAAAAACTAGGCCTTCAATTTCATTAACGCCCGTATATGCCCGATCGAAAGTGAGATTGACGCGAGTTCTAAAAATAGAAAGGGCGTTACACTGCGCATTTTTGGCGAAGATGCATCAACATTCGAGTGCATTCCCACAAATGCATAACTTTCCATTATAGTACGCTATAAAAGTAAATGAAAATTCTAAAGAAATATTATTATTCATAAATTCAGCATAAATGGGGGACTTATCTTTCGATGGTCGTCTAACAATATCAATGGGTAACTCCGTTTACGGCAGCGGAGATAAACCGAACAGCTCGCGAATAAACATGGGCATAATATTGATCTTATGTCCTTGTTTATTCGTTTTATTCGTGAACAAGCACGCTGTCATTAAAAAATAACATTTCACACCGTACCGGGAGTCCGCACGGGTCCGGAACGGGCGTATCACCCCAGCCTCCTCCCGGCAACGGGTCAGTACAATGACGCCCGCGCGAACCCGCGACTCCGTCGTGCGAGGCAGCCAAGCGTGCGGGCGGCTCAAGATGATTTCCTAACGTAGCGTTACAAATGCACACACACACACACCGAGGGAGCATGAGAGATGTAGAGAAAAAAAAGAAAAGTTCTCGCCCGACGGGTTTTTCGTGGCGGTGCCGATGGCCACCGCCCAAAGGAAAGCAGAGGAAAAAAAAACAATCCCGCGTTTTATAAATAGCCCTCACGATCTCCTGCCCCGCGGGCATGAAAAACGAAGGAAGAAAAAATACGGGGATCTCAAGAAAGTCATTCCATTTAAGTAGGTGCTCGGTCAGTATCTTTCGGTGAGTGAAATGAAAAAAAAAGATATGCGAAAAAAGGGAGCGATAAAATTGGCGTTCGAATAAAATTAAAAAAAAGAGAGACGACCTTTTAGTGCAGCGGATGACTCGCGCACAGGTCGTGGTGCACGACTTCCCGGCATTCCACGGGCACGCGCTGGACATGCACGAATGCTTAACTGGACTGTCAGTCACCGAATACAACGGTCGTTAAAACGGCTAAGTTATTTTGAAAACAACTAAACCTAGTAAGGTATTCCTATTCTTGCCTAATTCCAGCGCTTGAAAGGGCCATTCGTAGTAACCTGCTACTACAGAAGGAATGTGGTATATCGGGGAGGTATTTAAAGTTAGTAAAACTTAAAGACGTTTTTGATAGCAGGTTCTGTGATGGCGTACGGGACACCAATAAATATTACATCAAGCAAACATCGTCGAACGAAAATATTCTAGTAGAAAATCGCAACTGGAAGCGATGCGATGACTCCAAAAATACCAACTGAACGTCGACAAAACGATAAGTACTAAACACTATTTTCACGGCGGTATCGCTACGTTTAAAAACCAAAAATTCTTCACTGAATCATGACAGGTTTAAATTTATTCCACATATTTATTTGATGATTTCGCGTACATAATATGAATCTCTATCCAAAAAATGACTAGGATATTAGGCAACAAAATTGAACCACTATGTCAGAATTTTTTTGATAAGACCATACGTACTTGGGGTGACGAATTTCTCCAGACATTATGTGCACTCATTTTTGCATCTATTTAGATCGAGTCTAAGGATAAGATCCAAACTTATATACGAGCAAATAGCTTGATTTTATCGCCAGCCATATACTCTGGAATGACAAACTCTATTATCTATGGGTTAGATATCTTCCAGATTAGGGGTAATGAAATTACAATCTGGGTTTTCGAGCCATAAACATCCTAAAATGCTATCTAATACCCTTAACTACTAATAGGAGAAAGGATGATGGATAGTTTAGTAAAAAGTTAACATTATTGTGCGTATTTGCGCGTGCATTTCCCTGGTTGAGTAATGTTTTTCTCAACACGGTTAAAAATAACTTAACGTCTGTAATATATATTTTTTTAATCTATATTTTTTGCCTCAAAATTTTCACCATTTATCGAATTAAAACCCCCTTCAGTTTAAACCAAATTTACGACTATAATACGTTACCGCGTGAGCTCTATATTAATTGAGAACTACACGCAATTATCTGCTTTGGGTGGTCCTTGTACAGATTAAATATCAATTGGCTCCTTTCATATTGAATCCGGAATTAGTTATTCATAAGATTTCTGCATGAAGTATTTTTTTAATTTCAAGAATAAGGAGAGCACGGCTTTCCGATGCGATGTAAACTTAACGATTTAGTTCACGCCTTTAAAAATCGCTTCAACATATTGAAAAAATTGAAAAACCACATACTGCAAAATTTTAATCACCCTTTGAAGGTTACTTGGGTTTAAAACTAATAGATATAAAAATTACTTCCCTACGTTGCTTTATCTACTTACTATTCACAATCATAATATTCGTTTTTTTCACAGATATATAAAGCAACTCTAATCTCCTCCTTATTTTAGGAAAGTATTTTGCATGGCATTGCTCGCGACCCTTTTTTTACCTCATATACCAAAACTGGTTCACTAGCATAACACCCAATCAAACAAGGCATTTACTTCCATTATTTACAACCCAGGCCACTCAACAAAAGTGAGAGTACTCGAAAAATGTGTCATGTAATGATAACTCTTAAGAACTTTAGCTGTGGGCGCCATTACTACGTATATAAATGAAGACTACTGTATGGAAAATTACTAGCCATAAGTAAATAGAAAACTTTATCACCCTAAAATCTGATTTGTTGACCCTATTTCAATATGGCGATTAAAATGTACACGCTAACGGTCACAAAGAACATAAGTACGAATCCCTGTCCACCCCTACAACGGCCTCAAATATCCATCTGAGAGAGAGACTTTTTTTAAAGCCACGATCATCAAGAAAAAGTTTCCATGCAAAGATCAATCAACATCGAAATAAAAGATCCACTTTCCTCATCCTACCGCGCATTCTTGAATCGATACAGCCACTGAGTCGCCATGCGAGATGGAAATGGCGATCAAACTCAACCAGTATAATGCATTATGGTTTTCTCTTTTTCCCCGCAACGACGAAGATTGAAAGGACAGGTCGGGTGACTGATGAAGAAGTCCATCGAAGTGAGGAGGAAATGTAAGCTCATGCAGGGCATTGATCCAAAGAAGGTGGGTGAGCAAATTGGCCATAATCTGAAGCATTCGCGATTGATGAGGACAGTAATAGCGTGCAAATGAATGAAAAAATGGATAGCAGGCTCTGAAATGATAAATCAAATAAATAAAATCGGAAAGCGATGAAATTCAGCGAAACATGAAGGGAAAAAAGAACAATTACAGACTTTATTTTTCCTTTTTCTTTCCAAAAAGTATCACCTGAATGAAGGATATATTTTCCAAGATATAATGAGAATTTACCCACTTCAAACATCCTTCAAATCTTTGACTAAAATAATTGATTGTCTAATTCATGATGAGGGAAAAGTTACCAATGTATATTTCACGAAAAAATCTGTTGTGTGTAATTTTTAGTTATTATTACCTTGCAGATGTGCAAATATGAATTTCTGGCTTGTAATAAATATACAGTTATTCCGTATATAATCATCACAATAAGTGTATATTTACATGCATACAGGCTAAAAACATTGGGTCAAAAGAATGCTGAGTAATAGGTATATTTATCTACGACACTGGATGATTGGCTCTCAGGGGTAGGCGACCGACAGCTGCGGTTTTCCAGCCACTGAGGAAAGGTAGGTAATTATGTAAAGGTCACTGGGCTGTCAGGTAATCGAGAGAATGCGGTGATAAAATTAGAATTAAAAGTCTCGTCTTGAAGTGAAGGTAAAAGTGAATGGAAGTGGCAAATTTTATCGCTCATTACGAAGAACGAATTACTATAGTGCAGTGAAACCTGCATGAAAAAGATAGGTAGATTTTCAGTAACGGTAGTACGGTTATTGTTATTAGATTAACGGTAATAAGATACGTAGATTCGGCTAAAAATCTAGAAAAGCAGGAAATCGAATCCGGCGGTCCTGATTAAGAGGTTGATGGGAATTTTAACAGAATGTGGATAAGAATCGCTAACAATAATGAAAGGGAACCGTGTTAGGAACAAGCATGTATAGAAAATTGGCTTCAGGATGCAAGAAGCAGCCCGTTGAACAAGCCATTTTCTGATCATTATAACTCAGTACAAAAACTTACAAGTTGGTCAAAGATGTACCAGTGAAATGAACGAGTGAAATTTGAAGTTATATGTCTTTAATATTTGAAGGTGTACTCACTGAATAAATTAACATTATACAACTTCAGCAGACTGGTTTTCGTGGTTACTACCGCGTAGATTCATCTCTGCGGACGACAGTTTCGCCGGCATTGCAGCAGGCTTCTTTATATACCTATCGTCCGCAGAGATGAATCTACGCGGTAGTAACCCCGAAAACCAGTGCTGAATCCTCACCACACCGCGAAAGCCTACACAAGGATAACATTATGCAACACCGAGAGAGTTATTTTAATGAATCATATAGCTTCATTTGTTTTCGAAAGAGAGCATCACAATTAAATCAATCAGGTGGGTCGTTGTCATCCTTGGTCCACTGAAAAATATAAGAATAATAAAAACAATAATATTTTTCACTTTTATGAAAGGACAATAAAACAGTAAGAAATGATGTTCAGAATATCATAAAAATAAAAATTCAGCTTGAACCAAACATTATTTTAAAGATAAGTTTGCATAAAAATTGAGCGCATAGCTAAAATATTGCCTAGAGAGCACCAATGAGATGGATACCAAGTAACGACAAAAATGCGATCATAACGTCAGTATGACAAAAAAATATGGCCTTTTCGTCAAATATGCTTCTCTTGTTTAACTGACACGAAAACAAAAATAACTAATGCCAGAATACGGGCGCTGGCTCTTACACTACCTTGAATTTTATGTGACTTTCTATAAAATACACCAAACTATGGATGAATTTTTTTTTAAGTAAGATTTCATTTTCAATAAAGGAATATGCTAAACAACAAAGATTAATCACAAGAGTCAACGATGATAGCAATTTGTGAGCACAATAAGTAATATTCATATTTCTTTCCATACAGAAACGATTGATGGACACGAAATAGAAAATTATTGTCAACACTATGAGATGTGTCTTAAGATCATCAGGGGAGCTTGCCTCATAAAAACCGCACGCATTTGAATTAGGCAACATCACTCACGCAGCACAGAGAAAACATATTTGTCATCCCGATGCCCATCTCCTTGCTCATGAGAATGACTTTGACGATGAATCTGACGGTGCAGCACGAGTGGATGGTAATTTAGCGCATTTAGAGGAGTCGGACAGAGGAGAGAGAGAGAGCTTTTCTCTAATGATAAATGGTCGAGATCAATCTTCGCTTGATCCAGGCGCTAGATAGCCGAGGAGCACGATCTACGCGGCGACCTATACTCCCGTCCCCGGCTTAGTCTGAGACGGCAACGGGGACGCGTTGTTTTTTCCTCCCATTAGCGCGGGCCAAGTGGACACACCTAATGAAATTGCCATTTCCCTCGCACGCCCTTCGCGGGCATTCCAGTGGCCTTGTCCTGTCAAGTAAATAAGCAAAGAGGCGGTGGTGTGAGCTAACAAACAGGTGCAGAAGAAATTTCTCCCAGGGGGCTACGCAAAAAGTAGCGGGAGGGCCAAAACTGCAAGACGGAATGAAAATCAATTAAAAAAAACAACGCCGCCAACAACCTCTGAATCCTGATTCATGAGACAGCGTAATGACCATCCAATTTACCAAGGTTACACGACTCAAAAAAAAAACGAGTTGAGTTTTTTTCGGGTCTGCAAGATGTTAGCTTCTCTGGCATCTGAAGATGAACTTCGCCACATTTCCTTTTAAAACATTCTACGTAAAGAAGAGCCTAAGTAAGAAGCCGCTTTAAAGCCAAGTTTAAAGTATTTTGCACCCGAATACCGCATATTCCCGCTCCACTTTCTCTCGGGAAAGGATAAACAAGCGAGAAAAACTTATATTACCCGACTGGAAAGTATATCCAGTTGATTCGCCGAGAGGGCACGGCATCTTTATTGATAAACCATCGACCTTACCGTCACGGTACGTATTAAAACGCCCCAAGCTCAAATAGCACGATAATTTACCAGAACTTAATTGCAACGTCTCCATACACGGGAATATTTCAGCTAAGCCCACTTTCACTCGAATGGCAGAAATAAGAGCTTCATCCATTCTCTCTCTCTAACTTCCCGCGATTGAAAATGATTTTCTCGCAAAAGGCTGAAGAGCTTTTAGCTTTAGATGAATGAATGAGCTGAGCCCCATGAACGAACAAGCGGCAGCGATAATAACAGGACAAGTTTCACGATCTACAATTAAGATAAAAATATACATCAAGAGGGAGGAAACGGCGTTATTCCTCTTTTATTTTCTCAGCCGTCGCGTCTCCCGTCAGCAATACTCCACTCGCCGCGTTTAGATAAATATACAAATGAGACGCCAAGTCGAAAGGGGAGGATGTTTTTATTTACGCGATAAGCGGGAGGAGTTGTGACAAGCTTCTACATACTAGAGAGAGGAAGATAGGAAAGCAGACAAAGGAAACCCAAAGGATATGAAGAGTGTGGTAGAGGGATGTGAGTCGAAGGAGGAGGAGATTGAGATACGGTTTTTAAGCGGAAAGGGATCGCGAAGAGTGGATTGAGGATGGGAGGTAAATGAGATGCAGGATGGAGAAAGGCGGCTTTAAGAGTGGAGGAGGCGTGGAGGGAGAGAGAGAGAGATTCGATCAATTGGGAAGAGCTCTAAGGTCGGCGCAATTTTGAGCGCTCCCCTCCTATTTACACGACCTTTTAAGATTGCTGGAGCGATTTCATTGAGACGCGCAGATTTGCGCTCAAATCTGCAATACCGGTTCTTTGTGAATAAAAGTATTATTTAGACCGGCATATTTACATTGAGGTTTGAATATAATAATAAGATAAAGGTATGAAGAAGGGCGAAAATTAATTTTACGGGCTTATATTCATGTGAATTCTATTTTTTTTAATGAGAGCTTTGAGTTTTGGGATTAATATAATTAGCTCTGGTAACGATTGCAACTTTTTTCCTCTTACATGATATCAATGCATACAAAAAATTTCAGTGTTATTTGATAGATTTTTACGACGGAAAATTGGATAAAAAAGGTTTAAATCATTTTATGTTATAATTTTTCATTTTTCTTATGACATACTCTTTTTACCGTACCAGAGCTTTGGGCCAGACTTTTAAGTATTGTGGATTGATTATATTAAATGCCAATACGACACTGCATGCACAGAAATTTTAGCAACGCATGTAAAATATCAAGACTTTGACGGTTTGAAGGAAATATTTACAGAACGTTTGAAATGAAATATTGGTCACGACATCTGATGTTTTGATAAGATTACTAACGTATCAATGAGTTATAAAAATGTATATAGTGAAATCCTTGCCCTTTAAATAAACTATCCCAAGTAATCTTGGTAGCAGCGAATAGAAATCTGTGCCAAAATAAAATTAACCCAGTGCTTTCCAACGCGATTAAATTATTTCAAACATGTGGTCTCAATACCCTGTATTCCCCACTCCAGCTACCTAAGGCGGGTGGGTGAGGGGCTTACGTCGAGGAGACAGTTACAGTTGGCGCGGAACAAGCCACACGGGTCTTAGAAGAGCGGAAAAAGTGTGTGACGAGATGATCCCTAAGGCGCTTATCTCCACTCCCTTGTCTTTTTACGCCCTAATACACGACTGAGTGGTCGTCGAGTCTTCCCTCTCTCCAAAAGGAGAGGTGCTCCTCCCAAGATAACCCATCACGAGCCCTCTCACGGACGAAAGATACCTCTAGCTCTTCCCCGTTGCTTCTGCTCGCGAGAGAAGAATCTCCTACTCACCCTCCTCTTAGGCCTCCTAAGGAGAGTGACTGGGGTTTATGCGCTGCTGCTGCTGCTGCCGACGGCAAGGCTGCTTGGGATAGGTTCAGTGGCGGAGTTCAACCCGCGACTCAGAACGAAAGGGAGCTGGAAATAAAATGAAGCGAGTGCGGTCGATACTATTAAGGTCTCGCGTAATCTTAGACGAAAGACTTGTGTGCGTGCCGCAATGGATTGAGCGTGGCGATAAAATGTGTAAATAAATAATGAAAAAAAAGAGAAGGTGGCTGCAGCGCATGGTGACGTCACCAAAAGCTTTTTCTCCACCACTTACTCACGCGTCGAGACTAAGAGAGAAAAGAAAAAGAGGATGAAAAGACCGCAAAAGTGCTTGCTGCTCGAGGGGTTTGCAAGCTGAGGAAAAGCGTGCACCGAGATCGCGTAGCAAGTAAAAATCACGTGCTCACGTTGAAAACCCACAGATGAAATGGAGAAGATCCATCTAACTGAAAGACACGTGCATGATATTGTTGTCATATGCAAGTTTCGCGCTCCGTCTCTTGCCCACGAGGTCGCTCTATAATTGAGAGCTAGGAAAGCGCTATGACCGCAGTGGAGATTTCAATGGCTGCATGATTACTGAGATTTTCGTTCGAATGCACACCACTAAGAAAATTAAAACTTCGTAAAATTGTACGGCAAGGCAATAAACCAGTCACGATTTCGTAATATTATGAAGGTGCTCAGATGTTTTGTTTGTTTCCATTTGAGGAAGATTGAAAAGGTCATAAAGATTTCGATCATATTAAAATGCTATCTGAACCGGCGGAAAACTCTTGAAGAATACCTGGATCATATAATTAACATTTATAATAACTAAATTACAAATAAATGTAAAAATATTTTTACATCATGTAAAACATATTTAATTGCGATGAGTACAATCGAATTAATCAATAATCTCCCCTTGGACACCATGAACTATGGGTAATTCTCCTGAAAGAAAAACACTTTCATAAAACATCCTCGCCAATAGGCATCTTCCGCCTACACTAGTGTCATTATAGCTCAAGTGATACTAATAAAAGATAACTTTTAAAATAATGAAGACTTCTTTCAGCTACTTTATTATACGCGTACGATTAAGTCTCGGTGTAATGGCGAGGGAAACGCACTGAAACCTACCATAGTAAACTTCAATTAAAACTATACGAAGTGATTTATCAGTATTTTGACAAGATTAACTTAAAGATGCTCATCAAATGTCGCCTAAAACCGCTGTTGGTGTACAATGTAAATGCATCCTATTATAATAATCCCGTGTGCGCAGTATGTACGGAGATGAAGTGGTTAGGTTTCCTAAAAAAAGAGAAGTACCATTATGCAAACAAGCACGATGCATAGTCTAAAAAGGAGGTTAATTCAAAACCACATATTAAAAAAGAAGAACAAGGAATGAAATGATGATTCATGACTTTTACACGCTCCCTGCGCAATGAATTCGTGAAAGCGAATAAGTAACGTAGAGCTACGGTAACAAAGGAAATCTATAAAATCTTGTGTGGAGCCCGGTAAACTTTCGCGAACACATACGATTGTTTACAAGAGATGCACGACTGCCAGGTAATGAGTATGAAAATGGATTCATCTTCGGCACTTCATCGTTTCAAAGTAAGCAGAATTTTCAGAAAGACTTTTTATTTCAAAGTCTTCATAGGAAACATAATTAAAACACTATAATTGATTTTAACAAACATTAACTGCATTAGGGAAGAGCATTTATCCATTGTAGATTCTTATATGAAGAGAACATTATTCCACTCCGAGATAGCGCAGGTAATGGGAGGTTATTTGTATTTATTTTCCATATTTACCTTACTCTAAATTTCTTCATAATTTCGTGTTAAATAATATCGGACTTAAAACCTTATTGTCTTCCATAAAGTAAAATGAAGCCATCCTCTTGGCAAATTGCTTTCTTTCACACACCACGTCCTCTTAAGGGATTTGTAAATCGAAGTACGACCTGCGCATAACCTCTTGCTAAATTTACAACTCACAGCCGTATAATTTGACCATGAAGAGCATCAGATACGCGTAACAATAGCATGCGCTGTATAAGCCCCCCTTAAGTCGATAAGCTGCTAAAGATATTTCGGCACGCTCGGCTCCAGAATAATATGTATTATTTTTGTCCCCGTTGAAAGGTTGAACAGGCGCTTTAAGAGCTGAGTTTTAGAAGGCGCGAAAAGGAACGAAGAAGGGGTTGAAAAAAGAAAGACTAAGAAACGACGTTGTAATGTCTAGTTAAAATGTAACGGAGTATAAAAATCGAAGTTGATCTCATCTTGCACATAATACCAATAGCCTTGCTGATCATGATCATTAACTGCTTAAATTTAATGTATCTTCTAACTTTTCTCAAGTTAAGGCACCGGCTGTAGTAATTTAGGGCCAACGCTATACAGAAATTAAAAGAACCGGCTCCAGGAGAAGGTTCCAAGTTATCTCTTGCCTTTAGAAAATTTCCAGCACGAGTTACAAAAACGCTACTTTTTAGGACTACTTTGGAAGAAAGGACATGCAAGATTACGTGGTTTAGGGAGGCGAGCTTCCTCGGGAAATAAGGAAATGCTGAGTAGGATTACAGGGAAGAGAAAAATAAATGGGCATAAACGGGTGGAAGATATTGACGATGCACTTCAAAAAATATTTCAAAATATCAATGGCTCATTAGGACGTCCAGGGCAGTGAGGAGTTTTATACACGATAATTAGGTCTAACAAGAACATCACACACTATGGACTTCGTGATGCTCACAATATTGAATTATGCGTCATTCATCGGACATGGACCTACAGGATCCATGTGGCCAATGCACGCACGTAAGAAGAAAGAGAGAGACAAAAATTAGCAAAGGGATTCGGCAAGGATGTAACCTATCACCAGCACTCTTCAATATGCATACAGAAGAAGCGGTAAAAAAAACAACGAAGAACAAGGAATCAAAGAGATCAAGGTATAAGGAGAAGATATTAAGGCGCTACGACTCGCAGAGGACGTTAAAATCAACGCAGGCAACGAGAAAGACCTACAGAACTCGATGACCAAAATTGATAAATTACCTGAGACGGTAGAAGAACAATAGTTATTGTGAAATTCTTTGTATGCACCAGAGGAAGGGGCAAAATCCATAGTAAACTTTTCGATAATTAAATGCGTAATTACCGATTCATGAAGAGGCTGCCACAATTGAAAGTCCTCATATGATTCGTTGCTATTGCAGGCCGCATCATCAGGCGATGAATGCATCGCCTTATGGTGCAGCCTGCAATGGACGCGAAAGCTCGCACGACAAAGCGCAACACGCAGCTGCTCCCGAAAGCCGTTAACAACGATGCCTCTCGCTGCGAAAGCCTACGTTCCTCCTCATCTGATTATTGCCTTCGATGAATTGACTGCGATGGAAATTTTAATCAATCACCGAGACATTATTGTTCCAAAGAAGTCAAATATCAAATTATTCAAAGAATTTTGGAGGTACCATTAATGAAAGATACGATGTGACACATTTTGAAAGAAACAACATGAAATTCACCCCAAAATATGAAAAGCAAACTAATTGGTCGGACGGACGGAGAAGTTCACGGGCTAAAAATTTAAAGCGTCCCGCTGAATGTGGCCTCACCTGCACTGCTATGTAACTCAAATTGGCTTATTCATCGATAACCGTGTCCCGACGACCTTATCTGTCACTAAATAATCTGGATACCCGCCTTATTTGTTCAAAAAACTTGTCTTTAAAAGACATGTTCAGCACCGCTCTACAAGTACTCATCTTTTCAACCTTTTGATCCCCCACCATCGTACACAGATGCATCATAGATCATTCATAGTGCCCATTTCCCGCATATAGAATTCACTGCCTGATGACGCTAAAACATGTAAATCCATCGCAGGTTTAAAAAAATAAGTTTCTAATTTGACATATTCCAACAGGTTGAAATGAAAAGTGAGCTTGATTGCTATATCTTTTACATTATTATCTACTATGTGATATTATTTACACATTCTCATTCACTCTATGTATTATTAGATACACACATATTCAGGATCTGAGTTGTATTTTTTTGCTACGTTTGATTTCTTTGCTGATTATGATAATGTATTTATTGAGCTGTTGGATGTTCATCTATCATTTTCTGTAGGACCAATGATTCCACGAGAATAAATATTTATTCTTTTTTATTGTTAAAAGTTATTTATTCAAGAAATCGGGCGGTAAAATTGAAGCGAGGAGAAGACGACACTCAGTCAACGAAAACTGCTATCTTATGTAAGGAATCTCGAGTAAATCCTAAAAATTTAAAACGAGAAAGATTGGCCGAAGACACTAATAATTTCGCAGGCGGGATCAAAAAAGAAAAGAAGAAAGATAAAAGATACCCGTCGCCATTTTTACGAGCGCGTAAAATGGAAACCACAATCTCCCGCGAAACTCAGTCCGGCGACGTGGAGGGCAAACACAATCTCGCGCGCGCGCGCTCTGGGCCCCACTTTATCGATTGGTGTCGCGTATGGAGTCATCCGTTGTTTGGTGGGGGGAGGGGGGTGGAGGTAAGGGAGGGGCTAGAAGGGGAGAGGGAGGGAGAGAGAAATATTGGGGAAGGCGTCGGTGGAGTGGGTGGAAGGGGATGTTGGTATTGTGGGTGGGAGGGGGATATAGCTGGAATCCGAAACGCAAAGATGTTGTTCGGGAGGGGGTAGAAGTAGGCGTGAAACGTTTTGAGCTCGGCACAGTGGAGCCTGCTAAAAGTTGGAGGGGAGGGGTCAAACCCAAGCGGCTTTTACCGTACCCCGCGTGCCTCAACGAAAAAAAACACTAGTCATGAGTACCGGAGGGATAAAATAAAAGAAAACATATAAAGAAGCCTCCCCCGAAGGTCACGATGAAGAACGGGATGGGACGGCGGAATTAAAAGAAATAAAAATGATCGCAATGTGAGATGGGATAAGGAATACCCTGAAGTATGCGGACCGCATGAATTTACACATGCCGTTACGAAAAAAATAACATGGGTGCCAGAAAAAAGTTGACGACAAAGAGAAACCCTGAGTTTATGAGGACGCGGATATAAGTTTGGGGAAGGGTAGGGTGTTGGTCCAAGAGAGGCGAGAACACTTCGCGCGGAGAAAACGCCCGATAAGCATCTCCACACGGAATATCACTTCCTTGGGGATTTCACCCTCGCATATAGCGTTCAAGGATTAGCACTTCGAGGATGGAGAGGCGGAGCGCGCTTTACTGCCCGCGTCAGAATGAAAGTTGGACCTCTCATAACTTTCCTTCTCGGCGGATAGGTTGGATATCATGACTCACATCGGATATTCTTGAGAGCCAGAAGGCTTGTCGTAAATAGTTCTTGAGACTGGTATGCCCGTAAAGTTTCCTACTCACACCTCCATTTAGAAAAAAATGGAAAAAAGCATGCAGAAAGATCGCGGTCGTCTGATTTATAAATATGAAACTACATTCCTGTGAGAATCAATCAATTCCTCAGTGATCACTACCAATTGTAACTGTTGAATACAAGCAGTGCTAAGGGGCATTCACGGCATGCATTCGGATACGAAGCATGAAAATATATTCACTCGTTCGAAATAAAACGTTCAAGCACTGATGCAATGATTAATGATCGCACAAATGTCCAAGGTGCAATCGTTATTGACTACGGGGAAATATATTATGTCAAAGAAAAAATAACAAATTTATTCAAAAATACATGTTTTTATTTAATTTAATGAATAGTAGTGCATTGGAATTAAAAATGAAATAATGGAATAAAATCCTAATAAAATGACCAAAAAGATAAGGTAAAATGCCAATAAAAACCATCTTATCGGGCATAAGCATTCGTTATCAATTCAACGAAAGCTACCAGCACCCAGATCCCATGATGGGAGTGCAATTACTCAAGCGTTGAAGTCTCCATAATGTTATATTTAAAATAAAAAGACGGGGAAATAGTTTTTTATGATTGGCAAAGACAACTAATACAAACTCAGAGAATAATGCGATAAACACAGCAAATATCTGGTAGGGAGCACCATTAGATAGAAAATACGCAACAAATCATTTTAACTCATTTGCTCACCCGAAGTCTCCAGCTCAAATGAACTGAATAATATCATTCCAGTGACAACGTCACGCTAAACTTGGGTTGGTAAAATGATAAGGTGTAACTCATTAGTTTCGTTTTCCAGGACAAGTTCACTACACTTCAATTACAAAAAGTTTTTCCACAATCGGTTGGTTACCCAAGATTGACTATTTTACCTACGCAGGTTTAGCGTGGCGTTGTCTTTGTAAAGATATTATACCGCACATTTGAGGTGGAGACTTTGGGTGAGCAAATGGGTGAATACCTCTGAATTAGTGCGTATTCTCTTTGTAATGATGCTCCTTATCAGATATTTTCGGTATTTACCGCATAATACTCTGAGTTTGACTTGTACACATTCGAGTCCTCATTATTTTCGATGCTACTAATTATGGTATTGGGTGAAATGCTAGTTAGTCAATTATTGAACGTATGATTTGGAAAAATATTGCATAACGTCGTTAAGAGAGAGAAGGGGGCAACGTCATAAAAAAAAGACTCTAGAGAGAAGACCGGATGTTAATGATGGCCGGAAATTAAAGGAGACCACGACATTTTGGAGCATAAATATATATTTTAAGAAAAGGGGTGACGAAATCACAATACACAATACAATTACTCTTCTCAACAACAACTCACAAAAATATTTCCGCAAGGCGGTCAACTAACACTCTTAAAGTCACTCGTTACCTCCCGTTAGAGTGTGTTAAAAACCAATCCTTTGCATCCTTCCTTGTTCACCCGTTCCCGTACTGCCCGTACCATTTACCGACTGATTACGGAGGTTGGTTATAAAGACTAATTTAAAAATTAAAAGCCAAGCATCTAAAATATCTGCATGGTTGAGAATAGGAAAATCAGTTTTTCAGCAGTAGAGCTTGAACAAAAAATACCTACTAATCATGAGTCGAGCACAAATACTAATCGAATTCTTTTTTTTTTTTGTTAAGAAAAACAATTTTGCAGATGCAGCACAACAACTTCGGAAAATTTATGGCGGCAATAAACATAAAGGCATCGATGAACATAGAAGGGTATGCTGATGTGATGATTGAACATATGCCCATTAAAGGTAAGAAATTGAAATACAAATGTATTGCCATAAGAAAAAGTAACTGAATTCGTGATTCATACCATGGCATATTTCATTATCAGGCCATAAATGTAATGTGCTCGATATATGCACCTTTTAAGGCAACTTCGTGGATGTTCATGTCTCTAAAACATGACGGAGAATCATCACACTTTCAGCCAAGCGTGTCTTAAGCGCTGACGTGAGTATCAACACTGGTTGCAGCTTCCTTGAAGTCATCACCCATTAACTGCCATCCTCTACGGACCGCAATGGTAAAACAAATAAAACGAACCTCCCTAAACAGCCACGAAAATTGATGTGATGCATCTTAGGAATAGGAGGATATTTTAATAATCTAGAATTGGACAAAACATTACATGTTGTTAAATGTATGGCAAAATTAATAATTACTTAATTGATACGTATCAAAACGGGACATAAACAGTTAAAAAAAGGGTCGTAAAATTTGACACCACACGTCAGTACAAGATACGGTACATGTTTGGGCAATGCCCCGTCAAAATGCCATTCCACGGAGGGAGCTTAAAGCATCACATAAAAACGTCCGAAGAATAACACTGTCAACGAAATGCCACTTTGACGAAGAAGGATTAGGGGCAACGGCGTTATGTATAAGCGTAATTAAACCTTGAGCAAACACGTAAAACATTTTCAGCAAAGGAAAAACAATCTCCGATCATCATCACTTTTTTCCCCGTTCATCTACTCGTAAACTCGTGGTCATTTACAGTTAAGAAACGGAGAAAAACTGCGAGGGATGTCGGAGCATCGGCATTGGGGAGCTTTGGGACGTTGATGGGATTACCATGCGTTCTTCGCGCGCACGCGGAGAGAAAAAAAAAAGAGCTCGTGGAGAAATGGAAAGAGAGGCTGCGATGGTATCTCCGGCAACCGTAGCAGGGGATCACAAGGAGATTGGGCCGGGCAGAGGAGGAAGATCCGGCCTTCAACCCAGCAGCGACCGGGGGGCGGCGGGGAGACATGCTCCCGTGTCAGAACAATAAAGCACGAAAGAGGAGTTGGGGGGGCGTGTGGAACGCGGAACGGGCGGAAACCAGTAATGGGAGATGGGCGGGGGTTTGGGGGAGGAGAAAAAGGAGGAAGGCGCCGCGCAGGGGATTGTCCTCTTGTATCCCTCGAATCATTTCTCCTCCCAGAGAAGCATCATTAAATCGGGTTAGCCGAGTGAAAATCAAAATGCCACTAGAAATCTACATGGCCGGTTTGACGAAGGGCACTTGAACATTTCCGCGTATCCGACGAGATAACACCAGGAATAACACAAGAAAGGGTGAAGACCTGCCACTATCAAAAGGAGGATATTCGACTTTACACGGAATGGCACAGTACAGGGATAGGAGCCAATTAGAAAAAAGTCGGAATTTTGATACCGGGTTCGAAGACTTAAGCATTTCCATGCATACAAACAGCGGTACAAGTAAGTACAAGTACAGTGGTAATACTCATAGGTAAAAATTCGAAATAAAATCTATTTTTTTCACGGTAACAACAAAACTGCCACTAATACGTGATACTCAATAGTACAATTTCTCTACAACCGGCTAGCTATCTTATAGTAAAATAGTTATGATGAAGATACATTATTATTATTAAATGAAATTTTAATATATTGTCACTAAAATGAAAATCAAATAGTGAAGAAAAGTCACTTTTTACATAAGATTAAGAAGCTATTGGCTTTGATAAAAATTATACTTAAAAAATGAGAAAATGCGTTTAATCACATTTTAAATTATGGAGAAAATTATAATTTGAAGCATAAGTTCGCGAAAGTTTAGTTAGCAAAATGAATGCCAGACTTTAGGCTTTAAGAAAAAAATGATGAAGAATGACTGCTATTGAAACAGGGTTACCGTTTTCAGCATATCGATAACTTCCTTCTTTCCCTCATCCGGGGTATGGAAGGTGCGCTGCAGAATGACTTCTCTTAAAAACCTCTCTTCATCTCCGACTAATGAAGTACGTTCGGCTAATGAACCAAATGTTGATGATTAAGAAAAGGCAGCGGGATTCGCGTAGCAGTACACCCGTATACGATAGAATGCCTTTTAAGAGGGTAGAAGCTTCGTTCCGTCACCTTTCGGAGGAATACTTGAGGCGTCACCCACCAATCCTCATTAATTTCCCTCCACATTTGGGGATGTTAATTACTCGGGACTCTTCATACCTCGAGGTTAACAAAGTTTAACGGCGAAGGTCATGGCCGCGTCCTTTACCATGGTCATTCACCGCTGGAAATGCACATCCGAGAGAGAAGGAAGGAAACTCCTCACTCAGGGCGATCGAATGAGTCTCCCTGTGCGTCTTCGAAGAGAAACAGCGGTACTGCCTACTCGAGCGGCGAGCGGTTTTTCAAATGGAGTCCTCGCCCTCCACTTCACTTGCGCCGTTCCGACTTCCCTTCCTGCTTCGCCCGACGACTCTCCTTTTTCCATCACCGCGGAAAATCCTCCACACGCCTTGTTTTCCCAACATGTTCACATGAACACAAATTCATTTGCGGCCCTGCGCCTTGTGACCGCGATACCCACGGGCGAGGGAGGGTGAGTTTCCGGGATCCATCGACTTCTATGCCACCGTGCAGGGATGTCACCACTGTAACTATCGATGTATGTGGTCAGTCCCCGCGAAAGCTAACGTTCTCTACTACATACATTTTGAACCATATCAACTTACTTAAAGTGTCCATACATTTGAAGAAATATTTAGTGCTTTCCCAGCGAATAGACTTCGTGAAGTCCTCGGGATCACCACCGGGTCAGGAACTGCGCGTTGCTTCCGGCGTTTCTATGTCCGACTCACCCATAGCCCTCATGACGATGGCCGTGTCGGATATCATAACGTTGGCAATCATGCAGTTCATGCCCCAGTGACGATCTCGAGAACTCTTCACGAACTTTACAAAAAGTTATAATCAACGGATGCCGACATCGGTGGCGGCTGGGTAACAACCTCGCCTGCCAAACAAGAGTTCGCGGGTTCGATTACCGCCTGGGTAGGTTTCCCCTGTCCAGGACATGATCGTTCGTGCACGTTTGCTTGTCAAATTAATTGAATACCCTGTTTTAAATTGGCTAATATGAGCTGTATTTTGGTGGTTTGAGAATAAAATAAAATAATAATAAAATAAAAATAACTTCAGAGAAAAGTAATCTAATAAGATAATCTAATGACTGTAATTTCTATGGGTGAGTGCAGCGGAAAATAACTTTACATCTTATATATATAAAAGAAAGTCGAAAATCGTGTTAGTTAGAACACTTATAACTCGAGAACGGCTGCACCGATTTCAATGAGATTTGGTTCTTTGGATTCGTCTCAGGCGGGGTTAACATATAGGCCATTAAAAAAAGGAAAATTTCACAAAAAAAATTCATCTCTTTCCTATGGACATGCTTTTAGGAGTTATAGTAACACAACAATTGATAAGTCGGTCAAAACTACAAATTAAATAATATGTTTTGTTTTTACCACTTTAATAACTGAATTTAGTAACAATATAACATTTTAATTACTAAATATATTCAAAATATTAATTAAATTGAAATTACATTTAAAAAATTTAATTCGAGCTAATGGGGAATTTTCACATTTTTTTTAAACTCTGTCAAAATGTAGTAAACCTCTAGGAAAGAATATCTACCGGGGGAAATTTCAATACTAGCGTTAGTTTTCAAGATATTAAAGGTCAAAGTGAAGGAGTGGGGGGTGCGAACGAAAGTAGTGTGTCCAAGAGGAGTGACGTCATTTCTCCCCAAACAGAGTTGCTAACGTCCGAGGCGTGGAGCTTCGAGATTGTTGCGGTATACGTGCGCAAGGAAGACGGTATGTTTACTTACGTGAAGTGCTGTTTATAATATCGAATAATAAATATTGCGTGGTCCCTATGCGTTCAAATACATCTCGAAATTCTAATAAAATATTCCTCCTTATGTCGAATAATAAAGCGAGAAGAAAGAAGTGTGTTAAGGCGATGAAGAGGAAGAACGATCTGTCGACGTAAACGACGGGATTTGTTCGTGAAGATCACTTTACCTTAAGCAATTACGACGGAATTATGCTGAGAAATGACTTGAGCGTGTGAAGCGGAGGACGCGCAGTACCCGCCTGTCGCCTGCATGCTGTTTTTGCTGAGTTATCGAGGTTGACGGCCCTCGTAGTACCCGATGTCTTATAATTATTGTATGTTTTGAATTCGTCAATGATTAATCATGATAAGAATACTTAAAGGGTGCATACAGTAGGCTACCCTCCCTCTCTCCGAAATCAATTGATTCACATGCATAGTATTCCAACTGAACTCCCTCGAACATAATCACTACCTCCTCCAATCAACTGACTTAGAGCCATAGGAGGAAATACAACCTGAGGAGGTGGTGGAAAGTCGAGGTCAGGAGAAGTCATGCCAATTGAAACCAGAATCAAAAATTGTTGGTACTCAGAAAAGAAACCTGTTTCCGCCAATGCTGCTACTTCTCCTATGAATATGATAAGTGACTGACATGGAATCAGACAGGGAGATATGTAGCCAAAGGGTCAAGTATATTGTGTTTTTCTTGGAAAAAAGGCAGCATTGTATTTAAGAGTAGATTGTTAAAATTATTTTTTTGTCGATATGCTATCAGGAAAGACTGGGTTACCTGTTATTGCTATGTTCAGGAAAATTAGACTCAACAAATCCTTCAATATTTTAGCCTAAAAGATCTCAATGTCTCACCCTCGACAGCGGCACGATATTTCTCTCCTTCCATTATTACGGTGGCTAGCCTTTTGAAAAATCTAGTTTCTTGGGTAGACAAAAATAAGATGTTGCTTAATATGCCAATTCCCTTTCCTGCTCGTAATTCGCATGTAGAGTCAACTATTGATAGTTTAGAAATCGGCATTGAAAAACCAGGTAACCCAATTTGGCAAAGTTTAACCTGAATTGGACCACAAAAAATAGATCAGTACTCACTGCAGTGAGTGACATTTTCTATTGTATGGATCAGTTCTTTTTACTGCGATCAGTATAACAAATTGCGCTTAGTTTATAACGCTGCAATAGGTATAAAGTAAAAAAGTGAATTGCGAAGGAAACTCTAAATCCGTTTTTTTACAGTACTAATCAGTGCATTATACTGCTGATAGTAAAGAAAAATAGAAATAATGTTTTTTAAGCGCAATTATTTCAAAAGGAATCATTTTTAACATTACTATAAAATCAATGAATTGTTTATAGCTCAAATATTTCTATCTAAACTCAATCAAAAAAAATAAATCATATGATTCTTTTTGAGAAAATTTCATTTCGAGGGATAATGGTGGCCGGGCAATAGATAGTGTCATTCGCATAGACTGGATTTCTTGAGCAAATTCTAAACGGCTGTGGGGTAAAAGTAGATCGCGCGTTCAAACTAACTGTTCATTCATTCAGTGGTAAAATTTGAGAGTTAATTGGACCATCAAGAGTTTCCAAGAATGTAGAGAGCTCTCAAGATGAAGTTAAGCTAACTAAGCAAATAGAAAGCTTTAGGACATATGTGGAGAGAGTAATAAGAAAGGTCAGGGAATAAAAGTTGCTTGTCCTTCATTCCTGAAATGACAACCGTTTGGTGCAAAATAAGCAGGATTAGAGGATAGCTTTAAAAGACAATCACTTCTACCATAACGATATTCGGGCTATGCCTCAATGATGGGGAAATTTTTTAGGAAGCGACGGAAATACGTTGAATAATTCATTTATAACCTTTTTTAAATAGAGATGTATTTTTCATTTAAAAAACAGCGAGAGATTAGTTGCGCACCTAATACTATTTAACATAAATGATTGAATTTTATCATACGTTTGCCAAATAGCTTATAATTATTTTGTAGGCATCTAATAGAAGTTTCATAGCTAACATTAAAAGCTGTGTTATCTTATGCTTATGCCTATCGTTAAGCAGCCACCATAAAAGCGGCTCCAAAAGTGCATAACCTGTCAAAACCTGTACAAACTTCAGACAGTATGCATACAGAACACACCTTAAAACTGTCCATAGTATGATGTGCATAATGAGTACAGAAAAATTACCTTAAATCTGTGCACAGAAAGCATTTCACAACATACTGAATCAAAAATCTGATATCATACAGAAAGCAAAAAATCATAACTTGTACCTTATTAACTATATTGGCACTAACTAGATGCATCATTTCATGCAGAAATTTTCAACGGAGGCCGAGTACCTACTACTGTACTCGTAAAAGCTGGTCCAGTAATGCCATAATAAACTAGAAAAACTTGCCGCGAAGCCTTCACTTCTCTAAATTCTGCTGCCAAAAAGTCTGGGTTACTTTTAAAATATAATGCCATCATTATGGAATTCACCTCTGGGAGATTATCGCAACAGCCTTTTCACGAAATCGTCTTCCATTTCGCATATATTCGATATATTCTTGTTCTACGAATACAGAAAATGGATAAAATATACTTCACGTGACTAAATAACGTCATAAAATATCTGAGAGAACACACGAATTAAAAAAATACCGAAACATTCACTTACTAAACGACTGCTTCATTGTAGCTTCTGCGGCCGTACATGCAAAACGAAAACGCCGTAGGGAGAAATGACGTCACCAACAATCAGAGCTAACTTCGCGTTCGCAGACGCATTTCACTGTTTTAAATGAATTTTATGATAAAATGAATGGTTTACGAGAAGTTTGATTGGTGAAAATGGATTCCTGGTTGAAATTGCTATAAGAATCATATATTATTTTGATGAAAAAAATTTCATGCAACTTCCCCATTGTAAGCCCAGCCGTGGCCCAGCTCGAGTTGACACTTCACTACCGTGTTTGTAAACAAATCTACAAGCAATTGTTGACAAACGGTAATGTCCGTGTTCTGGTCGAGGAATCGAGTAGTTTTAACTCATTTCCTTTGATGATTGCAAATTAGTTTCAGCGGAAGGTAAGCTCATCAACAAAGAGTTCCAGAATATGATTGATCACCAAAAGAATCAAAGATGGTTGATTTAGCGAGCAAGAACGAAGATGTGGATGACTAAAACGAGGTAAATTCAAATAGTTCGTACTCTGCATGGATTCGAATCTTTTAAATGTGTAACAAACGAAGACGAAATCACCAACTATCTATCTGAATATTTTAAGTCCTTGGACGTACCTGGCTTACCAAGGCACGATTTACAGAAAAATGTAGTTTCTGTGCTCATGATCTTTCGAAGCCTAAACCAACCATAACTATCCAACGGAACGTGTTTGATCATTAAAAAAATTGGCGATGAATGTGATTCACGCAACTTTACTCAAAGGAAAATTCAAAGGTTAGGAAGTCCTCATTCCGTAGATTCCATGATCTCAACTCATATGCCCTTTTGAGCTGAAACGTATTCAATTTACAATTCGTGTTGCATTCGTGATAACGATTAAAAAATCGCATGGTCAGTCTTTCAGTTTTTGTGTTGTTTGTGCTCATGTGCTAATGAAAACCCATGATTTTCTCATGGTCTATTTAGCGTGCTATGTTCACGAGTCGATAAACCATCCTCTGTATTTCTTCCTTCGCTTCAAGTGCGTAGCTAGGATAGGGGGTTTTGGGCGCAGCTAATACCACGGGTCTGTAGGGTATAGAAAACTCGCTAAGGTAAGCGGGAAGTGTGGGGGCACTTCCCCCAGACATTTTTTAAGATAAATGGTTCAAAATAGTGGGTTTTGTGGCTGTGTGAATAGTTAAATATGTTTTGTTTGTTAGTCATCCGTCCCCCTAATATTAATAACAAAATCTTTCATAAAAAATTCTCTAAGCTCTTGGGGGGGGTTTATCCCCCAAAACCTCCCCTCTCTGCGTCACTGCTTTGCTTCGCTATATTTATTTAGCTTCATCCGCTTCATCTTGCGCCTGATAACAAAACAAAAACTGTTGTTTATCAGAAGGTGCTTGACGCAAGACATTAAACCCGAATGTGTAGGGCTCACTGTGGTGCGTTTACGCATGCAGTACGTTTACGCATTGCATTTTTTCCAAACAGAGATACTAAAACTGGCGCGCCTTAAGTCATTTAATGCGCATGCTGCTTCATAGGGGCTTTTCTTGCACGATTTTGAGCATCAGTCAAGCGTCGGTCTGGGGTCGTGTCAACCTGCCCCCTGAATGGGCCAAGTGTATGCAACAGACTTGGACCTAAAAACATTTTTTTACAGCTAATAACGCAAATAGCCAACAACTGAATGCGTATAATTTTTATTTCATGAACTGCTTTATTAAACCACAGTGCCCAAAATTTCTTAAGCTAAAACGTAAGAAAATTTGTTGAAAAAAACCCGCGTAAACGTGCTCCGATTCACCCTATGTAGATTCAATAAAGAAAATGTCTTTCTGACAAGCAATTTTGGTACTCATTTACGTAGTTTTATTGAATTTGTATCCTTATTTTATTATAATAAATTAAACATGATTAAAAACGATACAGCCGCTCTTGATTTATAAATGGTGTAAGTAAACTGTAAGTTCATTGATTGTTAGGCGGTACGAAGTTCGCCGGGTCAGCTAGTTAAATATATAACAATGACAGGATTAAAAATGAACGCATTAAATTTGAATTGATAACAGGAGTAACGATGAGCGAAAAGATAGAAAACTTCATATTGTCATTTATAAGGCCTTTTTGCTACGATAATTAGAAAGGAACTTTTGATGACAAAATACGATTTGCAGCAACAAAAATGCGTTGCAGCCGAGCTGAACAAAAATAGATGCGCAGTAATTTCGTCTTTGAGCGCACAGCGAAGTATAATAAAAATGTGGAAGTTTTCATTGAAATTAGCAAACGTAAAATTAAGCGAGCTTTGATTTTACTGAATAATTTTGTTCTAAAATCGAATGAATGTTTTTTCTTTTAGATTTGGACTTCAAACTTAGGTGAAAAAAATTTCGCAACGGATTTTAAATGCCCAGAATTGGGGAGGGGAAAAATGAGCACGTAGCAAAGTGCAAAAGCAAAGGAACAGAAGTAGCACCGTATTAATCCATTATAATCTTTTGGGAGAATATGGAGCAGATAGGTGAATCTTTCACCTCGCCCCTTCGCCAGCTCCATCAATTAAGGAACAACGTCCATAACCCAGAAGCGAATGATGCGAGGGAAATCAAATTCATTGAAGGCATTCGAAATTGTTAGCGGACATCCCGAAAAACAGCGCGCTTAAACTATCCTCTCACTCAAGGTAACCGGAAAGAATAGTCTTCCAGTCCCATGAGAGAGATGACTTTTCCAGCCTCCCAATCGTCTACTGTAAAACTCCACGTAAGCTTACGCTCTGAGTATAATCATGACGGAAATAATATAATAAAACATTGTAAGGTTCACTTTAAGGCTTTATCATTTTATTCCCAATATCGAGAGGTTTCACAGAGTCAGGCCTGAAGTTATCATTTATATAAACATGACGTTAGAGACATAATTTTGAGTGGGTCATCGTTAGAGTAATTTTTGCATAATTTATACAGCCGCTATTGCCCAATATCACTGTCATGGGGAATGGGAAACAAAGTTATAAACTATTCTAGTTTAAATTTTCAATCGGAAAGACGCTTATTTTTTCGAAGATATATTTTAATTGATTTTTTAGCTATAGCACAATTTCACACGGATTCCTTCTAAAATATACTTTTTCGCCCATATTTCATGAACGACTATACAAAAATCATAGCACATAGTTAAAGTAAAATTTAAAATTTTCATGGAAGGGATTAATTATCCAATGTGGGTATTCAGTCGCCTTAACTCTGTGGTTTGAACTGACGCAGTTCAATCGTGAATTCAATTAATCGCGGTTTTACGATAACTTTTCAGGAACTTCATTTTTCTCAAACGAGAGATAATCCATAGATACAAATATCGAAGCAGTTCGTAGCCGATGACAAGTTGTTCAACTCACTCGATGAGTGTTTCCCGTTCTGAACGAGTGATAGCAACCCACCTCAGTGACTCCCTTACACTGCACGATTCCCAGGAGACAGCATGTTCGCTCATTAGTGTATTCGTAATTATCAACTAGAAAGCGCATTTAATCAGTTCGCTTAACGCCGTGTAATTTAAGGCATCATTTTAGGTGGGATGGAGTGGAATAATGATGAGATATTGTCTGTAATTAAAAATCGGCATTTCATACCTACAGAAGGTTATAAATATTATGGCTTGCAAATCGTTCGCACGATAACCAAATGATTGCTTTGTGATAAAGGCTCATAGATTAAACTTGATGTTTCAATACTCAAGCCACATTGTCACTTTTATGTCGTTCGTCCATTTGAAATACTTAAAATAAACGATAGAATAAAAGGCAGCTAGGTGTTACTGTACCCATTTACATTTTTTTTTAGAAAAAATGAGCTTGTATCGACAAGGCCTTTTCTCGAGAGGATAGGAAATAGCGTTAAGAAATCGATGTCGTGCATTAGGTACCGTTAATGGAATCCTTATCACAAAAATTATACCAAATGTCACCTATCCCTAATCCCTCCACGCTTTCCCTCCAAAATGTATATAGATATTTATTAGTACCAGAAAACACTCTCAATTTCATTTTCGACTAATTATCGAACAACTTTTGAATAGTACAGAGTGCATGCAGGTTCTCAAATAGCTAAATTTAAGGAATGACAGTGACGACAATGATTACGGTTGAAGCGATTCGCCGATGCCATTCATATCGCTATCTCTTAATGTTATATGTTTGCAATTCTACAGTCTTCTAATCAGATCATAATTTTAGCGATAGCTCTGATTAGGTTAATGTAGAATTACAAACAAACCGTACAATTTCTCATCATTCCTCCACTCTCCCCCATCTAAAATGATGCCTTGAACTGCACGGGGTTAAACGAACTGATCAAATGCACTTTCTAGTTGATAATTATGAGCGTGAAGTTATGTTTGCAATTCTGCATTCACCTAATCACAGTATAATTTTAGCGGTAGCTTTTTTAATCCCGCTTATTCATCGGTGAGTTTTCCTTATGCAGTTGAATAAATATGCTTATTTGGAATTGGCGTGGCTTCTGTAGGAGCCATAGCAGCCACACGCGATCTCCAAGAGGCACAAAAGTAGTCTTGAAAACTTAAAAACTGTATGCTGTAATATTTATACATCAATCCTAAAAGCCCAGGATAGGAAACAAGCAAAAGCTATAAATTTTAAATCGTAGATACCAAGCACATAGGCCCTCAGTGCCTTAAGACCTTTAATAATTATAGAGGGGGACGCTAACATGTACTTTGGAAACCACAAAAATCCTATACCAATTGGTCAGGGAAATGAGAAAGAGTTGACGTTTATTTGCTTTCCACTGTCTTTTTTCATTCAATCTCCTCAAAACGTTCTCAGCAGGAGAAAGGAAACGATGAGTTTCTTCTACGCAGAAGTAAACCCAAAAATAGATCACACTCACTCCTCTGGTGATGCGCTCTTCAACAATAGTACTTCAAGAAAACGAATAGTGTATAATTATCAAAATCAATGGACCTCGAATGATGAAAAAATAAATTAAATTATCTATTATGAATCAATACTTTAGCATTTACAAGACGTATGCTCTCTTCTCATGTGAGATAACATTATACCGCGGTCTTTTCCGGAATTAAGTGACTTTAAAATGACCTAATGGACTAAGAGTTAAGTCCAGACGTTGCAATTTTTTCACCTTTGACCCTTAGGAGAATACGAGAATAAACGCCAAGATACTGGCACTGGATGGGCCTGCCTCTGAAAAATAAAATTCGATACCCTTCTGAAACGGCGGAAGCGGTTGACGCACATTTAGCCAGGCACAGAGAGATCACAGACCTTTACCACGCAGGGAAAATGAAGTGGGAGAGAAACTAAGATATTAGACGATTTAAGACTTTCCAAGCTGAGTGAAATCGTTGAAAATTCCCTTTTCTGGAGGAATGACGACATGAGCATTAAATAAACCGTGGATAAAACTGACCCTCGACCGATCCTCTATTAAAAGAAGAATGACAAAACGCCGGAGTGACCGCAAAAATACTCAACTCCAAAAATTTAGGCCAAAAACTTTGATTAACACTTTACATATTTCCGCATTCATAAATTAGTACATTTGTATCTATACAAGATAACTCCTGTTATATTATGGATGTTCTAGTAATGCAGGTAGCTTAAATAACATGGATTTCCTTTGAAGCGTTTCTTTACTTCAGCACTAATAAAAAGACACCGTACGTAGCAAATGTTTAAAATGAAGTACAAACAACAGGACAGACATAAATGAAAAACCATCCAGAATGCGATACATTATTTATATCCAAGTACTTTTTGGTGTCAAAAAGGCTTTGGATGAAATTTTATCTTCTTAAATATTGATAAGAAACGTCTCTTTCAACAGAAAAACAAATCATAAACACTGAATCCCAGTAAAATCGTCTCCACTTGGATCAGAAAGTTTCTCGAAAGGATGAGGAAAATGATGAGGTGCCAGAAAGTCATCTTTTCTACGATTTATTTCGAGGACAAGCCAAAATGTGCGTGAGAGCCATCATCGAGCATTACTCTAAAGGACATTATTACATCAGCTCGCATTATTCGATTCCTACGAATAATGCGAGCTTGTCGTCAAATATTTTTAGTCATGAACTAAGGGAAGATTAGTGGAGTTTTTTGTAGCAACAAGAATAACGAGGAATAAGGAGAGAAAGGACAGTGTATAACCAGTGGCGTAGCCATGAATTCTGTTCGGAGGGGGGGGGTCCAAAACCAGAAGGTAAAATTTTAAGAGCAGGATACTAATTAGAGGGTTTTAAACTAACTTCAACGCTTCTTATAATCGAAAAAAACTTCATTTGTCAAATAAATCTTTTATAAATGCATTATTTTTTCAATATTTCGATTCATTTTATGAAGAAAAGTAACTGTGTTTTTATATTTCGGGGGGTGGGTGGGCGGACACCCTGGACCTCCCCTCGCAACGTCACTGTGTAGAACACAGCATAGCTGTACAAATGGACTTAGTGGTTCCCCTCCAAAGAGATATACACAAAGATATTCAGATTTTTGTTGTAATCCAGCTCAAATGCGACGTCAGAGGCACTAAAATTTATAGCTCTTAGGGCTACGTCAACATTGAAAAGCTAGCACACTTTCGCGAGGATGCAGTGCTTGAAATTGGCTATTTATCTTAAACTCCTCATTGGCGAGCCTACTATCTCCAACGAGGAAGTAATCATCGTAACTGGAAGCGTTGCAACCATTCCAAATAGATATACGACCTGCTTTACAGCGGCAAGAACACTATATAGATAATCTTGGTTGCGGCAAAAAAATACCATCTGCGTTGACCCATTATACTGTAATAACTTCGGCATTTTTCCCCTTTGGCGCCGTTAGCTTTCGCAGTGAAAACACTCCTAAACATGCAAATCATAATTTTACTGTCAGTGGGTGTGACGTCGTAAACCGCAGCATAGATGGAACATTATCTGCCAAATTAAAGTGAAATTCTGTTTACGCCGTAACTTTACACTTAACGGTCACAGTTATTGAATGGAAAGTCAAATAGGCAAACTATATTTCATGCCCACTTCAATGCAACAATTACTTCGAAATTTTCATGATGTTAACAAATTGAATCGATATTCTTTTAAACATATAACCTTAATCATATATTCAACGACCAATTTGTGAATTTATGTGGAAATATACGTAGCCCATTACAACGAAGATGCCTAATTACGAAATGATTTTCATAATATGGCCACCAAAATTTCACAAAAATAGAACAAAACTTTACATAGGAACATTCACCATGCAATCACACGTGGATTGGAGGATGAGTGTATTCAAATTCATCACTTTTCGTCCTATCAACTGACTGCGTTGCCATTCATTCTGTTTTAGCATGTTTGTATTACAAAATTTTGCCATTTGAAAGCACGCGCACGCTAGAAAAAGTATTGCTAGACGCTACATGGTGGTTATCAGGAAAGCCTTTGACTGAATTAGCTTCTCATGAATGGAGACTCACGACGATAAAGTCCACCTAAGTCAAATGTGTATGTACCTCACAAAAGATATTTATTTTTCATACATTGTGCATTGAGTTTAGAGGGAAACAGAGTGGAAAATAAAGGATCGATGAATTATTAATATCCTCTGGGGGTAACACGCTTTCGTAAGATTCAAGAATCATTCGTTGAGAATAAAGTAGTCGACCAGAGAAGTTGTTTTGATTTTCCCTCGGATTCAAATAAATAAATACTGAAGTTTGAGTACTCTGAGGTCTTCAAGCATTCATCGCCTTCTCTCAACGAGATAATCCACGCACAAATTGCAAACCCACACCACATCATTAGATAGAGAAACTACCACTGAGCGGTTTAAGGTCGACTGAATTTGAGTAAACACGGCCTTCCAGGAATTCAAAGGAGAAATATGCGCCTCCGCTGGCCTGGGTCGGTTAGCACGTTGCAATGCGCGTCTTTTTCTAGAAACGATGTCGCGACAGTGCTAACTGCCGTGGAAAATGAAGACCTTTGCGACCGGAACCAACAAGGGCGAGCGGAAATGTGGCACCGCTGACGTGGGAGGCTGAGAGATTGCCGCCGACAAGCATCCCCTTTCACGATTGAAACCCACGGAATCTGCATAACAGCGCTGCACATGTTTGGAGATATCTTCAGTCATCGAATTTTATTGCAAACCCATGGGCGTACCCAGTGAGGGGCAGAGGGGGGCAGCTGCCCCTCCCAGAAACAAAAATTGCTAAAGTCTTTAAACAAAATCAGTACTGAATTGAAACGAAAGAATTCAACAAATTTTCTTTAAACCCACGAAAATTGATGTATATTAGTATAAGATATGTAACTAAAATAAAATTATTTTTTCAAGGAAATAATCTCATAATGGCTTGCCTCCCCCCCCCCCCCCCCCCCCCCTAGTTATGATCCTGGGCACGCCCTTGTGCAAACCTACGTTGGTTTAAAGAGTAGCCCTCTCACTGTCCCACACTCAGAACGCAAAAAGCTTAACATATAACCTAGCGAAATAAATGAAAAGTATTGAGAGGACTACAATTAAGATGGCAACTATGGATAGTAATGAATTTTGAAAGTTAATAGTATATATAAGACATACGAAATAAAAGATGACGAAACGAACTATTTAAACGGATCTAAAAATTGACGATTTGGACCTTAAATTTAACCCCTTTAGAAGTTGAATAAAACTCTCTTACCAATGAGAACCTTTTGAATACTAGAATAAATATTTAGAAAACCAAACATGGAATCTTTCCGACTATGTAGTGTAAAAGACACTGATTTTACAATGCAGTTCCATTTTCTGTTTCCCCTCACTTTTTATCAGTGTCAACGATTCCAAGCTCAATTTGACGAAATTCCTCCGTTATATATTCACGTCAGAGTTTCACTCTCATAGAAAAGCGTCAGCAGATAAAGAGGCCGAATGATGCTGCGATTTGCCTATGACGGAAACTTAGTTATTTGGGCAAGTGTGAGACAAAAATTACCTTGAGGTAATTAACTCCAATAGGAATTCAACAAATATGGAAGCGTAAAATTCCAATGAGGCTTCTATTACAGTGTAAACACGAGAACAGGAAATCTGAAAAAATAGACAGGTAATTTTCCATAGAAAAGGAAACGATCATTACTGACAATGCAAGATTCACTATGTGGGAGCGTTGGAGAAGTTGAAGCGCTAATAATGATGGAATCGTATAATATATAGCCTTATTGATCGGTTCAAGAACATACATGGCAAATGCGCAATCTTTCCACTTTTATTTCGATTTATTGGCTGATCATCAACGCCGAATAACGACTTTTTAGATTTCCAATAAGTCGACGGCAAGGAAAACAGATAATTACACCTCATACGACTCCTTCGTAAATCCTCTGGAAGATAACGGATGGCTATTAAAGTAAAGACGAAGTACGCCTACGCTACTAAGTACTCCACAATTCATGGAAAGTCAATGTATGGAGACATGGGGTCGAATTTCCACGTATGTATCGTTCTTGTGATGAATGGAAGAGGTATCATCGGGAAGTGTGGCTAGTAATTACGCCAAACCAACAACCCTATCCTCGTTGCTGAAATCACCTTGCAACGGTGACATTGCGTAGACCAAACTAGCCTCTTTAAGTTAAATTCAAATGAAATAAGGCAATCAATGGAACTTCTTTAATCTGTTTAATCGCTGAAATTCCAACTATGAATTTTCGGAACGGGAAGATTTATTGGCATACATTTATTTTTTATCCCAAGATAAACAACACAGCAAGATGGAAAAAAACGCGCGGGGGAATAGTATTCCATTAATTTTGCAATCGATTCGACCCAAGGTTTCTTCTCCACCAGATTTAAAAAAATGAATCCAGCGACCACACGCCGGAAAACGTATAAGAAGTAGAGTCAGAGCTCGACCAGCCTAACCCCTATTCTCAACCCAACGAACCCACTACACAACCTTCACACGGAATGGAAAGACCTTTTTGATTGCATTTTTTATTTGACAGAGAGTCGGCGAGAAATGGAGAGAGAAGGAACGGCATAAAGTGGTTTCATGTGTTCCTCAAAGCAAATACGATTGAGACTTCTGCAGACGGAAGATTTCCCCTCCGAGATAAACGTCCGCATGAAGAGGGATGGGGAGGGGCAACCCGATCAATCATAAAACCCGCGGAGCGTTTCTCTCCCGCCTACCCGACCCATCTTAGCGGCAGTTTATCCCCCACAAATCTCATAGAGAAGGCCAATGGGCGGGAAAATCATACGGACGGCGCGGAAAGGGTTTTTAAGTGAAGAGATGGCTAGGCTACGAGAGACCGACCCACTGGGGCGGACCAAAGCCTGCACCGCGCCATTGCGCGCCGGCGTATTATAAGAGACCGTTAACGCTCGCTTTTATGCGAGTAGGCGCCTCGAGTTGTGCGGTGGGCCGGCGCTCTGTAATTTGTCCAAAGCGGGCGACTCATTACGGCGCTATTTCCATCCTCCTTACTCCTCTCCGATAAATGGAGGGATGGGAACGGGAAAGATTTTTATCGCGCACGCGATTTCGTCCGTCAATTTTTCATCTTAAGCTGTATCTGCCCCGAGGCCACTCCAAGAATATCACTCTAGCGTCATAGACACCCACAAAACATCTCCTGGGAACGAGGGGAAAAATGATTTCTTTCTCATTTCATCATGACGACCCGGCCTCGGGTCTCGGAATTAAAAAAAAAATATTGCCGACTTCGGCGCAAGAACGAAGTGAAATTGAGAAGAAAATTCGTGGATTCCTCCTTCACTCCGGTGGATAAAAATACCTCGGCATAAATTTTAAACTCCTTGACATTAGGCCCCGAGAAGAACTTTTGAGAATGTGAAGGGAGGGAGAGAAACAATTTTTCCCCCATTCCGAAAAGATATCGTTTGATGAATGAGCTGGTATTGCAAAAATGAAGAGGAGGAAAAGCGACCGCAATGGATAAGAGATCCCCGGGTCGGGTGCGCGAGAATTTTTTTGACGCTGAAAATACGCCATAAAGCCCGCGTTCGATCGTAAGTTATGTGGCGTTTTCATCGGAGATATCCGATAATACTGAGAGACTCTTGACTTGCGAGTGCGCATGAAATGTAGAAGCGTGCATAATACTTGAAGTACTTTGCGCGTTCTCCGACTCTCGCCTCGGGCGTTGAAGTCGCGAAGGTGATGTGGTGGTTTAAAATCTGACGGTAAGCGTGGCGCGAGGCGAGAGCCGTCGACGCAATAATGAGATAATATATGGGCACTTACGGGTAAAGGGATAAGAAAACACCCAAAGGACGCCATGTGGGGCAGCCTTTCTTGTGGATTAGGCTCTTCATTCCGACCGTAAATTTCCATCCGAACTTTATCGCCAATAACGTACTTAATTGTGGGTTCGCAAGCAAAGCAGTTGGAATATCACGTGAAATGACGGTCCGAGGAAGTCTTAAGGCCGTTTTACACGGTACAAGGAATTGCGCAATCTGACGTACGTGCGAAGGCGCAATCAAAATTGTGTCGTGTAAGGCGGTGAATTGCTAGAACACATGCGAGAATGCGTGGATGCGAGTCAGCAAAATAGCCCCTGTTCTAATTTCGTTCATGCATTCGCGCAATTCCACGCCATTTTAGAAATAAATGCAGCTCTAACCTGCGCAATTCCGTGCCCCGTGTAAAACGGCCTTTAGTCTCGTCAATTTTATAATATTCTCGCACGAAGTAAAAATCGTGCACGGATTATAGGACGTTCCTTTGTGGAAACCACGCCACCGAAACTTTTCATTAGGCCCTGACAGATAAATGCTAAAATGCTGAAAAACAAATTCTGAAAAAGATGCGAAATGGTAATTTAAAAAATTTTAATAGATTAGAGAAAAACTACGGAAACCCGAAAATTTGTTTTTATGCCACTAACGCCATAAATTATGGAGACATTACTAAAACCTTTGCCGAAATTATTGTTTTATTTTCTTATATCACCACGGAAAATATTTCTGATTTCCAAAATTTCCATTCGGTATTAGAACCATTCAAATCGAACGGATATCATCACTTAAACGAAAGAAGTTGGGGAGAGTGGGGCAAAACCCACTGGGCGGGTCAAACCCTTTAAAATCACCCGGTAGTTTTGCTTTCAAGCAGCAACATTATAAATTAGTTGAAGTGGCCGCCAATACCAGCAGATAGAGCTTGTTTCTGTTTTCGTAGTGGCCGCCGAATTTTTAAAATTTTATACAATTTTCTTAAGGATTTTTATTACGTTTGTTTTGGATCTGACAGCTATAACGCCAATCTGATTTACCAACGGTAAGTTGATATGATAATCTAGTGTTTTTAGTTGAGTTTTAAGCCCGTGTAGCCAAGTAGTTGAATATGGATACGCTTGTATTGCCATATTTCTGATGTAGTGTGTCGAGGGGCAAAACCGTCACCGGAGAGTGGAGCAGGACCCACAGAGATTGGATACTCTTAAAGATAGGGATGACTGCAACGAAGGAGACAAGGAGGCTTGCAAATTTTGCATTTAGTTGTATTCCAGTTCCAAGAATAAAGTGGGTTGAATACAATGTTTGAACTGCAAAGGATGGGCTCACGGGCGAGTTCAAATTGTGAAGAAGATGACAATGTCATTTGCGATTTATGCACGTAATTTCATATCCAACCTCACATATTGTTAATTTACTATTTCATGTTGAGAAATATCACACACGTGTTAGAAGAGTGTTTGTAAAATAAATCTTTCAAAATTGTACAATAAAGGTTTTTTAAATGCAAATTCAATGGGTGTCTGTTTTGCCCCACCTATGGGGCAAAGTCGTCATTTTGTCAATGGTTGATAAAAAATCATAAATATATTTAATTATTATCGTAAAATGCATTTACATTAATATTCTACACCCTATATGTATAAATGTTACTATTAACCACATTTAAAAGAATATTAGCAACAGAAAGATCAAGTTTTAAATGAAAAAAGGTTAAACGGTCGGTTTTGCCCCACCTTCCCATACATAGACGTTTGAATAGTATTATAATGTAATTTCGACGAAAATAAGCATTATTTATTTTACCCAGGGCTTCCAGGATCAAAAAATTTTATTGCTGATTATTTCTTATCACACATGAAATTATTTTTTTTTCTGAATGGAAATACAATGCTAAGAAATAAGCGAAGAAAGCGTCTCATCAAAGTAAAAAAAAAAAACGAAATAGGAGAATAAAATGGAGATAGGACGAAACACAACCGATAATGTCCTAGTACTTTTGCAAATTATAATTTTAGCTATAAAATTGAAATACAATTGAACATTCAGACTTTTATTACATACTCCATTTAAATCCATAGCATAAGGAAGAATGAATGAGCATAAGGAAGAATGAATGAGCATAAGGAAGAAGAAAAGAATGAGCATAAGGAAGGAAGGCTAAGAAAAACGGTAGGTAAGGAAAGTCATTGAAGTATGCGGGCAGAAGAAAAAAAAGTGATCAGAGGGGGTCCAAAGTACAGAAAGGATAAAAAACAACTGGACCGTTAATGTAATTGAGAAAAATTCCTCAACAAAGAAAACGAATTCATTTGCGCTCTTATCCTTTCCAATACAAATCTGCCAGCATTTGCTTTTCTAAGACCTTGAGAGTCGTGATATGGTGAAAATTACAGGTTCAACGTGGTAACTTAATCGGCGGAGGATATAACTTAAGCCTTCCACTTAAATTTTATAGCCACACCATGAAAGGGAGTTATTATTCCAATGCCATTCATCAACGAGCGATTCCATTCGCGAAAGAAGAATAAAGAACATTTTTGGCGGCTACATTCCCGGCCCGAGACCGCCTTCTGGGAGTTACGATATTTGTTACGGGAGGGAAATAGACCCTCAAGGCCATTAAATTAGGAATATACTACCGTCGAGACCAGAGGCTAACCGATGCGACACATGCCTTTTTTTTTTAATATCTCCATCGTGCGCTTTAAATAACGGAACGGGTCAAGGCGGAGCTACACATGGTGGGTTGAAAGAACTCTCGTAAACATCACGGGCGATGCATTTTGAAGCTCGGACCGCCAGTGGAGATGGAGAGCAGGAGACAGTGATAAGCAGATGCCCTTCCACTCGGAATACAGTCGGACGAGGCGTCCGAGCAGACGATTTCTCCCTCATGCGGGTCATGTCCAACATTCAGATTCGGGAGGGAATGCGAATTCGTGGTGGGCCTCGAAGTGACGAGATGGGTGTCAGAGACGGAAAGAAATCGTGAGAGAACAGGAGGGAAAAAGGCGTGGGAAGAGGTTCGATTCACTCTGACGACCGGAATACAAGCTCCCTACGCGCTCGTAAAAACATTCCTGATTGGGATCCGAGAAGCTTCCGGAGTTGCTTTCTCGCGCCTTATTCCTTGTCTCTATTTCCTTCAACCACGCGTACTTATCCTTCACCGGTGCTGCCACAAGTCACGCGGTAATTAATTATGTATATCTTTTACCGATTTCTGGAATATCAACCTCTATTTTTAATTCGAAAAATCTTTATTTTTAATATTAATAACGCCAATCTGGCGTCAAATCGTGACGCCTATGATTCAGGCTACTCATGCAGCTCGAAGCTCTTGGTGAAACGATTGTGATTGAAGCCGTGATCCAGCGGACAATATATTGCCACGGCAACAAATTTAGCCTTGATGTTGTAGATTAATGCCGATGCAATGGTTGGCTACCATAATAATTTCAACAAATACAACCTAATGAATAATTAATTTATTACTATCTTCCATACTACGCCCTCACTTCGCCCATTTTAAACTTATCATCCAAAACCATTCTTATATTTCGTAAAGTATCCTCAGATAGTGGATTATGAAACCAAAAGACATGGATCGATGGAAAATTAAATTAACGGCCTAATTAAACGGTTTTTCACCCAAATGAATTATAAATAACGTAAAACCATACCTCCATAAACCTCCTGGATATCAACAGAATCAATGCAGAGGCCTGCTTGAGCCTTTGGCTAAGAGGACTAAATCAACGCTGACTCAAAAAGTTTTTTTTCCCTGTGGAACATTAATCCCGCTCTTTCCTTCGTTATCACTTCGTTTAATCGTCACGATCACCATTGCAATCATTGAAATGCCAGCTCATCCATGCTTGCGCGAAAGACGTCCGTTTCCGGTCATCTGCCGAGAAAGAAAACGCCCAAACGGTCATGACGAAAGGGTCGGAGGGAGAAGTGTTCAAATTGAAAAGACGATGCGTGTATCTGGATTCGCGGAGTGTTCCGTGACATGCGCAAGACGGCCGACATGAGTCCATTACAGTTCTGGCAACCTTCACCTCCCATGTGCCGCTCTTCACGCACGATGAAAAGCCGTCAGACTGCGCGTGGTGGAAGCATAAGCAAGCACGGGGAAGTGGGAAGGGGAAGGTCAAACACCCAACCCCAGCACTGTCCACAAAGGACTAGCGGACACTTGCCCATTGGAGGGGGCGGGGAGAAGGAGAATATTACGCACGGCATGAGCTCACCGATCTGAGTGTGCGCGAGACGTGACATTTTCTCCGACTAAAGGAGAGGAGAGGAAGGTGAAAAGACTTGGATTCGCAAGATTTTTACATGGTGCCAGATTTCATCACAAACTTGAACCTAATATTTTGCTAGGATTATTAGTTATTCAGCTCGTCCATAACAATTTACGATTAGTTCATCCCTTTAGAGTTTCCAGTCAGGAGGATTTGGAGTGGTGAAATGTACTCCATTCGAAATTGATAAAATGATTTTGATCAAAGCCACATACCAATGACCCTGAACGCTCAAGGTAATCAGATGAATCAGATCATGAGTGATTAACTTAATTTTTTTCCATACATGTTAATAGTATAGTTAAAAATAGGATAAACTCCATTTCTAATTTTTTTCGAAGAGTGGAATAAATTATTGAGCAACAAAATTTAGCTTGGTGCGTAACAAAGTCACAGTGACTGTTTATTATATGCGCAGTGCGCTTTGCGCACTGAGTGAAATGGTTAAAAAAAATACGTCTTTGAAATTTTAAAATAACTTCCGAATGGGAAGACGTCCATAATTTAAAAAAAAAAATCAATGGAATACACTTTCCATCAAATGAATTCTAAATCCTCTGGGTCCTGCGCGCTACAAACTTTGACCTGCCCTAACCCCACCTTCATCCTGATTGCCCTCTAAAGGATTCTCGACGACTCTAACTTGACAAGCTTAGATAACCACCCCTGCTTCGCATTTATAGATGCTCGTTTTTTATAGGTGCACTTTAAAACTCAGGAGGTAAATACTGAGATTTAAAGGTTCATTCACTTTATTTCCCACGAGGAATGCACGATAAAAATGTGGGCTTACTAAACGTAATTTCTTCCCATTCACAAATATTAATGAGCTTCGTAGGGTCGTTCTTTATGACTGACTTCAGCACACACGATGAATCAACTAGGTATTTATGCATGCCAGCGTGACTGAGAGTAAATTAGTAATTAAAAATAGTTTGCCTCGTCTTTATGCGACAGGAGAGTACGCTCACAAACTTCATAGACGCTTCGCACGAATCTTTTTCCGTATCTCAACATATAGTTCAGAATAATAAATGGAGCTGGTGATCTTAAAAATATATATGTGTTATTTCGTCTATACGGAGGACGGTTTGCCGCTGATCCGATGTTTCTGGTTTAAATCTCTAGCTAAGACTTTGGGTAGCCTAACAAAAATATGGTGCAACATAGACGAGAGAAAGGAATTAGATGCATGAAATCCCTACCATGAATGCATGTCATCCTCTCGCCTGTAGTGAGCCCTACCCCAACCTACCCGAACCAACCTTCAGGGTAGCGTTAAAATACACTTAAAACAGTGATGCATTTTATCATAATCTTTGATCATACTTGTACAAATATTAATACAGACTATATTAATTTTTACTGAAAATAATCAGGTGTTAAAATGACCTTGAGGAAGTTAACCATGCAGTAAAATTCGCCTTGAGGAAACAAAATCTCTTGAAGTGACTTGCAAGGCGGCACTTATATGAAATTCTTACGTATATGTCCGAGAGAGGGACATCTACGTATGAATTTCAATGAAGACAAACGCCCACTTAGAGCACTTGACACTCCCACAAATCTGAGTTCCGTTGCCTTACAACTCCTGATAGATTCAAAGCATCCACACATGATGACATCATCCGCTGCGGAAGATTTCTGAATGACCATAGCGTTAAAATACACTTAACGCAGCGATGCATTTTATCATAATATTTTAAACAGAATCCAGATGAAGAAGTGTTCTGAAATAGTGAACTGTCATTTTCGATGAGTAACACATTTTTCATTGGCCATATATCTGATTTCGATTCATGTGTCGTCATCCGAATAAGTAGGTATCGACGCAAAGCTTGGTGTGCTGCACGTTTCCTCACCGACTTTCGTGCTAACTTAATGCTACATTTTGCGTTCAAACGTATTTCCTTCGATCTGTCTCAATTTTCTGGAAACATCTCCTAGTGCCCCTGTCATTTAGCCGATAGATTTTCGCGGAATGATTGTGAATTTGCTATAATGCACGCCCAAAGAGATCGAAAAACGTGGGAAAATTACTGAAGATAATAAGGACATGAAGGGATGCCGATTTCATCTGAATCCTAAGGTGTTGAGCCGTGCTTCCCAAAGTGGGCTAAACTCAATTGTAGGCATTACTAAATTGCAGGGAAGGATGCGACAGAGAGCAGATTGAGCCTTGGTCGTCACAGTTCGTATCTGTGAGTGAAATTCACGTGACGAGTGAGGACACCAAATGCCCGATTTCACGATAATGGTGGTGTCATCGTTATAGCTTTGTGTCACTAGTTATAGTTTGGAAAAGTTTGAGAAATATTTGCGTGGAAAATCATCAAACCTTCCGAAAAATGAGAGGGAAGATTTTTTAAGTCTAGTTGATTTTTTCTTATAATTCCATAACTTATATAACTTACATAACAGTCCCTCGTAGAAAAAAGTTCTTCCAAATTAATGAGAACTAAAAACCTTTCTATGCACGTGTCAAGCCTAAGTCGTATTCCATTTTTAGGATGATAGAGACGCACAGGAGACAAACGGATCAGATTCACACGGAAAGGGTTTACGTAGCTGGCAAGTATAATATGTTAATTTTTTATTCATTCGGGAATTATAGTATATAAGTATAGAATTATATTATTACTGGTGATTTCGAACCTAAATCGAATCAGAAGCATAAGTAATTAATCTTTGTTTCAACAAGAGTGAGAGATATAGAATGAAGAATTACCCTGCAATCCTTGATAGCCTAAAATGGTGCCTCAGATACCTCATTTACAACTTTTCATGAACTTATATGTATATGTTGCAATAGCACATTCATCATTAATTTACCATGTATTAATATGGACTCTTGTTCCTAACTCCGAGGAAGGTGGTAGTGCCACCGAAAGTTTAGTCGTGTGAGTGCTTTTTGTGTCTTTCATAGTCTTTTATATTTTGTCTCACCTAACCTGGGTTATATTTGTATTAAATATTTTATTTATATTTATTTAATAATATTTGAGTATGCGCACAGAAACTGGAGTATGGTCCAGGTAGAAATAGCAAATATTTCTACATTCTCCAAATAACGCATATTATATCATGGCAAACGATACGATCTACGATATGTGGCCTAAAAGACACTAAC
The DNA here is from genome assembly GCF_921293095.1 of Ischnura elegans. Taxonomy (NCBI): domain Eukaryota; kingdom Metazoa; phylum Arthropoda; class Insecta; order Odonata; family Coenagrionidae; genus Ischnura; species Ischnura elegans. The sequence goes on from NC_060246.1 coordinate 135,830,949, forward strand.
AAAATAAAAAATGCATGTGGGAGGAATGAATAGCATAAGCTGCCTTCCGTCACGGTCGATTCTCCGCCGATTGCCGAATCGGAGCGGAGGAATTCCAGTCGCGACCTCCGCCTCTTATAAAACGAGGCCGTCCTTGCGAGTTGGTGTGCTAAAGGAGGAGATGGAGAAAAAGGATGAAAAAATGAATGGGTGGCAGAGGGAGATATAAATCCCTTTTGGCCCTGGCCTTGGCGGCCCCGCGAGAGTAGAGGACCGTCAAAAGAGGGAAGGGGGGGGGGGAGGCTCCTTTTCAGCCCTCGGAAGAGAGGGATAGGGGCGAGGGAAGGGAGGACTGTTGGATAAAAGTCCCGTTGGAGAGGGGGACGTTAACTCGAGAAAATGTAATTACAGTGAAACCTCTGCCAGCGGACACCTCTCACTTCCAGGCACCTATCACATACGAACACCCAGGGACTGTTTGCAATTCCCCGGCAGAAGGACAACCTTATGTGCAAGCATCAAAACTCTCGTGTGTGGACACTCCCACTAAAGGACAATGACATCTATTTGAGCTTATTGATTCTCTCCCAAGTATCCTATTACTGTAGGTTTAACGGCCTATCTCTCAGAAATAAAATGATTTTTTTCCTACAAGTCGGCTTGATGAATAGCCAAGGGAAATATCACACCGAAAATGGTCATTTCAGCGAATTTAAACAACATACAGAGGAAAATGAATGCTGTCTTAAGATACATTCCCGGATACATTAACCATTAGACGGTGGCGGTTCATGGTTTTGGTACTGCACCATGTGTGAAAAACGGAGTCTTCTGCGACGACCGTAGCCGCACGACTCCTGTAAAGACTTTGTTGGCAGTCTACTGCAATAATAAACAAGCAAATCAAAATCATACCTGAATTAATAGTAGATTCTTATTAGTATTGAGAGAAATTTGCCTTTTAGGTTTAGAATAAATAACTTGTGAACATTGATAAATCTTTTATTCTTCCGATTTCTTGAATTTTTCAATGTTCAGAATTCTTCCAGAAATTTTTGCAATGAAAACATTTCTTTCAGTTGCCTTCAAATCCTTCACTTTAATAGAAGTTACGTCCAACTTAAAGGCATGTCTCACTTAAGGAAATTCTCGCAAACATTAATGTCTGAAAAAGAGAGGTTTAACGTTTCTGGCAGAGTGGTAATTTCCGTATACCGCCCGTATCATTTCCTAGAACTAATTAAAAATTACCCTACTACGATTACTAGAATGGCCAATGAAAACTGATATTCTGGCAATACATTTTTGCTGTCAAAAGATTCAAGTAAAGAATATATCTCCACTATTTACTAGACGTCTTTTTGGAACTTTGGAACCGAGAGAGGATACGTAGAAATTTCATTCGTGAAAAAAAAATGTCTTTAATTCTTTTTCTTTAAGAATAGTCTAATATTATTAAAAATTCAGTATTATGTCTCTGTATATAATTATACGACCTCTTCAAAATTATAAATAATATAATTTTCGAAAATTTTGAGCATTTCATAGAGCAATTATTATCGAAACATAAATTCTTTAATTACTTACTTTTAAAATCCACTTATTTTCCGCAGCTAGATCCTACTCGCTAGCCATAAAAGCCTGCAATTAAAAGGTTGACCAATAATTATCTTAAGATGGTAAGTGATGACGGTAGCTACAGGCTTGCAAGCTCAAGGATCAACTTAACGGTCGAAAGCTGAAGATATTTACGCTACGAATTTCAGCACCGGGCGAATATTACGCGGGAGCAAATATTAAAGTGATACACGTAAAATTTGATGCAAAATTCTCTTTCTTTGATCAGGGAATTATAATCATATTCCGCAATCAAGGGTTCCTCGGACATAAATGCAATATACTGAGGAGGTATCATGCACTAAAAATTCGGGAGACTCTTTTAGGGAATGCGGCACACAGCCAATACCACATGCCGGCGGAAGGTTGTATGCATACATCCTATAGCTCGAAGAAACTGAGGGGCGATTCACGATCTGCAGCGACCATTCCTTCCTCATCCCCTTCGCGGCCGTTCGCCCCTCGTGACAAATGACAAAAGACACCCCTTCCCAACGGACATCTTGTAAGTTTGGACAAGCCCGCGGAAGGACAATAATTTACGCCGACCCCGTCGTCGTTCCTCTGTTCATTCTTATTTATTATTTTCTTTTCTTTCCTTTCGAGAGGGAAGGAGGTCAAAAACCTTTCTCTCTCTCTCTCTCCATCCCTTTCTTCAAGCAGCGTTCGTGCGTGACCAATTCGCGTATATGCGAACCCCTAAATAGAATTAATCGGAAGATGTGTGGCCATGGGCAGGAGATGTTGAGAAGGTCGCCTTGGCTCGAGAATTTGTCCGCCTTCCTTTCTTTGGGAGCGTTGAAAAAAAACACACGGCTACCACAAGAATACAAAGGGAAACGCTTGAGGTGGAGAAGAGAGGGAGAGATACAGATAGAAAGAGAGAGATTACAGAGCTGTGAGCGGCGAATCAAATAGGGAGAAACGGAATTTAGTCAGCGTTAAGGCGAAATTTAAAACCGGTTACAGTAAGTATCCCAGCCTGAAGCCAACGTGAATTTAGGCACATTTTTATCATGCAAGAACTAGCAAATCGATGTAATCTAGCTCACGTATGTGCAAACGTTATGAGCTGTTATTCCGACCGAATGGGCGAATACATATTCCAAATCCATTGCTAAATGCTTACGAATTCAGAGAAATAAAAACCCGTCGACTCATTCTCCAAATAAAATCAGGTTGGAAACTAGGAAAGCAAGAGGATATTGGGAGGAAAAAACTATTGTAGGGAAAATTCCTCGAAAAAAATAACTGAACTGATTGACTGCAGATAATTTCGTAGACGTTAAGCTTCCGTTTCGGAGAAAAATCATTAAAGTATATTTATAGTTGAGTGATTATAAATAAGATAGCAAAGCTAACTAGGCTAACCTAGGTTATCTAATTAGCTCTTTTAAGGATTTCATCGACTTCCGAAATCGAAATTTCATCTGTTACCGCCGCAAACGCACTTAGTTTGAATGAAACAACAACCGCCGCGCCACGAATTTGGGCCCCCTCACTTCATAACCAATCATGCAGCAAGCTCATGTCTGCGGAAAAAGCTTAGGTGCCTTCGTGGAGGGATGCATGAGACGCAGCTTGCCAATCGGGATATCCTCCTATTTGATTCATTTTTCACGACATTTTCGCCGGTACTTCAGCAGATACTTGTGTTAGAAAGACCTGATGAGGGTTTCCACAGCCCTAAAATTGCAGATTTGAAAGTCATACTTTCCCTAGCTCATGAAATTGACTACTTCATAAATCTATTGAAATTGACACAGCACTCACATTAAAAAATATATAACAGCTACTCCCATTCATACGACTGGAACTGACTGATTAAAAACACTGAACATCCAGGACGCACCACGCCGCACCATTCAATGGTCTAGACTTAAATATAAGACAAATAAGTGTTTAGTCCAGAGATTTCTGCTGATGAGCCTGTGATACTGCCCGGAAAAACGATTGTATGCGAGGGAATACTAGACGAAGGAGCTAATGTATACCTGAGGAGTTTACTCATCGCCTCGTATAAAAGCGGGTTATCAAAAGTTCTTCAGCAATACTAACCAGCCGGGGTGGGATTAACTGTTGAACCATAAGCGGTGTCATCTACATATCGCCATAGGCATGACTAATTTCTGACGTGGTACGTTGGTATTGTAAATGAAACTAGTCGCAAGTATCTAGAGACAGTGGAGAGTCTCTTATTAGGGTCTAGGCCGTATCGAGCAGGGAAGCATAAGGGTTCAAACCCAGCCATAATGTTTTCGAGACATACATTAGGTGAACCCTCTCAGAGTTAACCATCCAGAAAATATTCTCTGGTTACAGCCATGATTAGGACTCTCCAACTTTCCTCTTTAGCCTTCCCCACCCACACACAGCCTGGAACGCATATAGAGGTGGCGTAGACGAGACCACCCGCTTAATGACATGCCGTCTCTCTCACTTCAAAACTAAAAGGGAAGAGTTTCCCCAAGTAAGAGCTAAATCCGAGATCCTCCCGCGGACGAATGCAATGAGGGGCACTATTCGTTTGGGTCGCCTCGCAGAGGTTGATTGCCAATTAAAGTGGACGGCACATTTCGCGGATGGAAAGAAGTGGATTCAAGTCCAAGCGAGACGCGAGGATTTCCGTTTGATTTATGCGACTTTAACTCCCCGGCAATAAATAAGCTCATATAGACGGTAGTTATCCTAATGGTGGCGGACACTAACGACTTGAAAAGCATGCTTGAATGCGTCATATATAAAAGTTCTGCCATTACAGTCAGGGAAAATATCAAATGCTAAGAGATCAAGTGACATAGCCACTCGTAACATCCTTGTTACAAGTATAATCGTGGTTTTACAGTTTTTAGCGGAGCAAAATGACTCTAAATGGCAGAGTTATTTATACTCCGCTCTTAAGTTTGTGTCTCCAAAGGGGAGGAACGCTCAACTCTATATCTTACCGAGTGATACAAATGATAATTAGACCATTTTATAAATATAATGGAGAATTTCCGTGTTTGAAAGAAAGAAGAATATAAACGTTTTAGTTAGGCAGTAGTAGTTTCACTCCAAAAATTGTTTTCATACGGCGAAAATTTATCAGAAAAATTACTACAAATGATATTTAGCTGAATTTCACACCGAAATAAAAACAAATGAGCCAAATTTCCCATAAATTATGCAAACACTGATAAGATTTTGCATTGCGAGATAATCCATGAAAAATAATTATTATTAGCATCGTAAACTTTGAGCCGTCGAATGTTAGTAGAAAGTGAATATAGTGAGTATATTCCAAAAGAATTATTTTTATGAGTTTTCTTTGTAGCTTAACGATGGTCTAATATAATCTCACTCGGAAAATTATTCATCCGTACGAGGAGTAAAAATGCCCATGACTGACTTAATGTGAGTTCCTTTAAACACTTAATGATTATACTTATGGGCTTAATAATTACAATAGCATGTAACTCCATACGTGAAAATTTCTGGGCGAATTAAAAGTGAAAGAAACGGTGATTAAATGCATCTGACTTGCTGACAGGTTCAAAATGTTTACACGGTATACATTTTGGAAACTATTCACCAAATTTGTTTGCCTCTAAATGAATCTAACATCATAAACGTGAGGTTCTTGGCCATAGACGACAGAGAATACCTACCGACGACAGAGAATACCTATTACCTAGAGAATTGAACTAAGATTGCATAATTTGGTGCTCTCTCCGCGAAAGATTGGAGTGTATATTCCTATGGTTTTACACCACGTCAGGTTCTTCATGTCTTACAATTAGCCCAACGTTTCGATGGGAGAGTCGCATACGCACATGATTTCTACACGCTCTAGCTATATGGCCACAAGCAATATATGTAACCCTTATTCGCATTTAGCTGATCACCGAAATTGAGATAGACAGACCAATGATCAGATGCAATTGGAAAATATACTGTATCAGAACAAATACTTTAAGAAAGTAACTCACAGTTTCAATCTGTGCCCAGTGGTGAAGGCAAGGTGGTTCACGACCTCCTTATATCTTTGTTTAGCATTCGCGGACAGTTTTCCAAATAGAGCAGGAAGAAGTAATGTTCGTGTTTTCAGGGAGGATTTTTATATTTCGATGCTAAAATATGTAAGGATGATTTGGATTCTCTTTTTCGTCGGTTCCTGGCAATACTTCTCGTTCTCGGCTCCTGCTCTTAATCTAGTGCTTTCTATTCATTGCTTAATTTTCAATGAGTATCACTGGTTTTCGAACCTGCTAGAAATTACGAATAAAACATATCATAAGTGATTGGATCAACAGCAAAACCTAATTAAAAATTTAAGGAGAATCATGCTGAAGTTTTCAAATTGGTTTTTGCGCAAATTATTTCGGTAGCGATTCTCCGTACCTTCGGACCCGATATCGGTTATAATCTCTAGAATTGGTAGAACCTAAAACTGAAGAAAATAACCAATCCATCCCAAAAAAACATTATCGATTAGTTTTTTCCAGTTTCGATGTCCACTTCATCTGAAAGTCCTGGGATGGGAATCACTAGGACGGAGAAGAAAAATAAATAGGATTTGCACACTCTTCCGCACACTTACGGGGGAAAAGGCAGGGGGGGACTACGAAATAAGATTGAGCTACATAGGTAGGGAAGATCACCAATAAAAGATGAAATGCCGGCCTCAAAGCAATAACGTAAAAATGTTCTCATACCTCAACAGGACGATTAATGAATAGAATAGACTCCCTGCAGAACTGTTTCAGCCCTATCCTAGCAACATAAAGATTTTCTATAAAAGGTGTAAAAAATTCATCTTGGAAATTTAATTTCATTGCTATTTTGAATTTTCACTAATCTAGTTTCATTTTGGTGATGCATTTTCATTTTATAGATTTTCATTAAATATAAACTGTTACCACCTGGCAAATAGCGTACTTGTAACCTGTATAATAATAAAAAATATTAATATCTACATTATCCGAACACAATGAACCAATACTCCTTCAATACCTCGCAGCGCGTCATTTACACTAATCTTTATTCTACTTAGTTCGTGTCATCCAGTTGAAGTAATGAATGTACTTCGAGAAACGAAATACTACCACGCTCTAATAAACTGTTCAGGCTCTAGCAGATGTTCTATTTTAGGAACAATAAGAGAATAAAATTTACTTACGTGCAGCGACGTGAGGGTTGTATACTAATACGAATACTGATAAAATATTCATATAAACGTGTTTGATGGAATACTTCTTCTCCAATATTCTTCTTTCATTCATTTTATAAAAATCTGTAATTATCGCTGGGGAAGAAAGAAGTTTAATCTCCTCAGCGTTATAATTATGGATCTCTGCAAAGAAAATTAGGTTTATATAGAGATTATGTTTGAGTGAAATAGTTCTAGAATCAAAAGGAATCCGAAATAAAAAGGCGAAAGAGATAATTGTAGGAAATATTCTTATACCTTTGAAAATGACATAGTGTGATGTCGAAACCTGGATCGGTTATTAAAACTTCTGTGGAACATGCAACAGTGTATCTTTTATTATGTTTCCTGTCACCAAGTTCTACCAAGTATCGCCATCCAGCCTTAAGTTGAAATATTCTTTTATCGTTCACTTCCTTAAATGTATAATTATCGCAGTGCAAAAAAGAATTTTAATCTCAATAGCGTTTTAATTATGGCTCTGTGAAAAGCTAATCAGGTTGCAAAAGGCAAATGGAGATTATTTTCGAGGGAAATACTTTCAATACTACATAGATACCGAAATGAAAAGAACAATTTTTGGAAATGCTTCTCGAAAATTAGGCAATGAAAGGAGAGGTAAGGAGGATTCCTGGAAAGACTTCGCGAATGGGGTTCAAACGTGTGGTCAAGAGGGGGAGAGTTGGGAGGAAAAGGCACCGTGCTTTTTTTTGTTCGTGACGCGGGCGGCATGTCGTCAGGAAAGTGGAGACGGCGGGCGGCGAGGGGGAGCGGGTGAGGGGTGGCGGGCAATGGGGGTGCAGTGGAGGAGAACACAATGGGTCGGCGGCAGTAAGTCAAGGACTTGCTCTCTCTCTCACTCTCATCCCTTTATTTTTTATTCACATTCCTACCCGCTTGGAGGCGTTGTAATCCGCTCCACAACGTCCCAAAATATCCACTACCCCTTCTCCTCTCCCTTCGCCCTTTTCCTTTTAAGATTTCGCGACGGTCCTCTTTGCGACCCCCTCGGTGTAAGGCGACGAGTGACTTATTACCCCCTCGCGAAAAAGAGAAACAAAACATCGTCCCCTCTTCCCTCATGCTTTCTACTCGCACCACTCCTGTACGCACAACTGTCTGAAGTGTACACGACGCATCCTCTCCCCCTCCTCCTCTCATTGTACCACACGCAGACACACAATTATACACTCTTTTTTTATTCCCCCACATGCACCATCCCCCACTATTCTGACGCGCAAGAAAAGGAAAATAAGCATTGTAGTCTCCAGTTACAAAAATACATTTCGCCCAAAGGTGTATGACCGACAATTTTTCCAGGGAGGCCGCTGGATTATGCATTCTATTCCGGGCATCTCTCAGGAGGTGAGGGCACGGGCCCTGGTTCATAGCTAGGGGCCTAGTCCCGGCTCCGAGGTTTGGTAACTACCACGGGACCTTGTTCCTTTGCCCTCAGTCTAATCTGCAACCCACATGGGAGAGCCGTTCATAGATTGTTTTAGCACATGTTTGTGTGTCTTAGCTGATGCACTAATAGATTCCCTCTCTAGGATTTAATCATCTTACATATAATTGGTACCCTCGCGGAAGAATTTGCAGGGGTAAATTTTTAGCGGAATAAAGATAACAAATTGGTATTTTAATAAAATTGGGGAGGGCCTTAACTTAATAAGAAAATAAAAAACAGCGGATTTTACTTACTGCGCTTTTTTAATGTAACTAACTCATACATAATTTTTAGGGATGGTCTTCAATTTTTGACGAATCCTCCACTTTTCTGCAATGCACTCAATTATTAGCACACACGTTAAAATAATAGTGACCTTCACTTAATTTATTTAATATCAAGACCACTCATAAGCAAATGCCGTAATTGATTGACAATGGGATTTCACATACAGCTATATACCTCCCCTTTCATTCGACTCTTGGGGCAATCCATATTTCACGTACATAATTCCCATGAATATAATAACAAGATTACCGTTAATTTCAAAGTATGAAAGATATTATAAACAAGAGTGTATCAAGCTACCCACCGATTTTGCACCTCACTTTCACTGCCAGAAATTCTATGCATTATTTTTTTTTACCCTTCTAAGATTCCATTACAGGAAAGTTTAGCAAAAAAATTTTGAAAAGTCGCATCTACTAGATATGCGGCACCCAAAAATTTGACACACGATATTTTTTTTTGGGGCCGTCAGGGGAAATAATCCCGAAAGATTATTACGCTTTCCGTCCTTAAGCAACTCATGCCGAAACCGGCTCAGTGGCACAAAAAAATGCCGTTCACTGACGAAAAATTCTGGAACGGCGCCGTTTAGAGCCGAAGGTAAATGTTATCCAGGCGATGTCATTAATTAAGCTCAAAGCTCAAACCGTGTACCGCCGAATGCCAAGGATATATCGCAAGCAAGGGAAAGCAGGAGCCAAACAAATGGCGAGACATCTCATTTCCGGCTCCTGAAAAAACTGTCTCGAACAACAGGGCTCCCGTTCGTAATCTGAAAGTCCAATAACATGGTTCGGTTCAAGACATTCATATCCCTCTATTAGTTATACAAATAGATATGCCGTCAAAAATCAAACACAACATTCTAGATAACTCCTAATCAGTATTATCACACCCGAGAGGAAATAAAAGGATGAGCATCCTCAACAATGTCACTGTTAGCATCCCTGTGGCTTCCGATGAACTCTAAAACTTATGCAAAATTTGAATTTAAAAAATCCTCCACACAGAATCCTTATGCGAATATCAAAATGACTAAAAAATTGAAGTGTAGTTTTTGCGGCAGTAAAATATCCATACTGTTATTAAAAAAAGGTAGTTTACCAAATTATTTTGATAAATATGGATAGCGAAAACTATTTTTAAAGCATCCCTTTTTCAAAACACGTAAAAGAGCGCGTTTCCGTTTGCAATGCAACTTTGAAGCAATGTAACCAGGCTAAAAAAAAGAGTGAAAACATGAAGTGGTGATAGCCCACACATAGTGCAACGTGCACAACATGTTCGAAGATAGTTAAAACAAATGATATATTGATTAAAAAATTATTCTGTACATCCGAATTTAGGCTCAAATTTGGACAATGTCTGTAAGCTCAATAAGTTATAGAGTACGGCGCGCAAGTAACGTCTTGATTAATTGAGAATTACATGAGAACAGGTCATTTCCATCTTGTCATCATTTTTATCAGGAGAATTCAACGACTTATTATCACTTTGTGTGCTATTGGCGTAATATCACTCCATCCGTCGTATGAAAAACATGTCATATTTAAGCGAAGTGGTAAATTGTGCGAAAAATTCACAGAGGCGGACAAGGCGAATGATTTTTCCTCTGTGGATTTTTCGCGCAATTTGTGCATTGCGGGTGACTCCGTAAAAGTTATCACCGTGGATAGCCTCGGTATACTTGATTAGGACGAAGTGGTAAACCTCTAAATCTAACCTATAAATAATTGAGAAAAACAAAAGAAAAATTCATTATTTAAAATGATACCAAATACCTATTCCTCGCATCAAAGGTTGGTTGTTAAGAAATAACACAAAAGCATTGGAAATTGAATGCACCGTGGTAGAGTTCTAAAGTACTTAGATCAGCACGGTAAGTGCTGAACGATAAAATTTAAATATCTAATAGCTCTCCAAATATGTGTAATGCATGTAATAAAATTGATGTTTTGTATTGAATTGTAACTCAAATTATATTACAAATTGTAACTAATAATTTGACAGCTTAAGTGATACAGCTTGATTTATTGTAAAAAATACGTATGTAATCTTTTTTATTAAAAAAAATTAAAAAAAATAAATGAAAAAGTCCTTAGCAATGGCATGAAATTATTTACGGAATACATTCTCCATGCTTGTACCTATGAGGCTACCTGAAGCTCCGAGTTATTTGTACTTTAACAGTTAAAGCAGTGATGGAGTAATTTAAAAAACTATAATTATCATTATTAAGATGTTTATCTGCATTTAAAAATATATAATTATTCCTGAAGGCTATGATTTTGTGAAATTAAGTTTTGTGATTATCCCCTTTCGGGCGAAAATTCGTCAATGGATTGACGAGCCATATGCATAGGAATTATATGATATACGTTGAGATTCAACGCAAATTTACTCACCTTATCTTTAATAAAGTAATTTATCTTTTCCAGTTTATTGAATCACAGCATATTTACCCTTTTATTTCATGAGAATAAAGTTTAAATCGCTCAGAGAAAATTATAGAGCGAGAAACATACTAACAGTCCACGTCTAGCCACCCATTTAGAATGAAATTTAGATTCGTTCCACAGAAGATTACTGTCGGCTTCCCTTCTAAAATGAAGGGGCATATTTATCGTCATATTTACATAACATGGCTTGTATTCGGTTACAGCTATTCCGGCGATAGCTTTCCTCAATTTCCCTTCCCCATTCAACGCAATACCTTGATGCGTTTAAAAGCTTCTGTCTCCTCGTCCAAATCGCGATCACGATAGCCCTAAGTACTTCCCAGAGCATACCTGCTTCCTCCACTTAAAATTCCTTGGGGGATAAAGCCACGCATTCCTTTTGGTTTCAATTTCATCATGCAGGAAAAAAAATTGAAACGAAAAATGTGAACTCCTAGGCATTCGCCTGAGAGATGAAAGACGTAAAAATAAACATACACTTTAATTAAGAATGCAAACTCGAGTCAATTACAAGGGTTAAAAATAAAAAGATGGCAGAGAGAGAAGATGATAGGGGATTAATGGGGAACAAATGAGAGGGATGGAGTATTCATTAGCTCAGACTAAAAGAAGAAAAAGAATGGGAGAAAAGTGGTCGAGGTCGGAGCAGCAAGCATCATAATCTGGATATAAAAGAATGGATCAGGGTGATGTACAGAATTGATTCATGAGGATTATTTAATTCAGCCTTAGTGGCGGCAGATTAGAGCTCTTGCCTGTAAAACTAAGGCCGCGGGTTCGATTCCCGCCTGGGTATATGGCCCAGGACATGGGTGTTTTTGTGTTCGTTCGTTGTTAATTGTTCAATATTTTCCGTCAAAGGCCAAAGTTGTGATGTTTTACGAGAAATTGGACAATGAAGAATTAAATAATGAAGTCCTTCTATCCGTGCCATAAATATAAAAAGTAAAACGAAGCCCTCAATTAACTGAGAACAAACAAATTTCTGTCACACTAAAACATTATTTTTTCACTATAGAAGAAATGAGTTAATTGTGAAATGAGTTGAACAGATGAAAATGCCTTATCGAGAGAAGTACATAACTATAACACACACGAAGCTAAAATACTGACGGATTGATGAAATGATAAAATACTATAGTAACTCCAATCAATGAGTAATAGTTTAATGAAATACCTGAGCATTTATAATGGAGATGAAGGGATGAATTTAGAGATGGATTTATTATTGCCTATCAGGTAACGATAGAATAAAAAATTTTCATATTTTTCCCAAGATGAATACCCAGAAGTAGAGGATTTTGTTTAACAAAAATCAATTAAGTTGAGAAAGGTTTTCCATAAAGGGCTCTTCTTAGCTGTTCATTATCATATAAATTACTCAGCAGCCCTAATTTTTAGGTTTTCAACTAAATGAAGCTGCAGTAGGAAGTCGCATCATTCTCACTCAACCGTTCGTATTTTGTCCAATTTCCTGGCTAATGAAATTTAAAACTTGCAAAATAATCTTAACATTCTCTACAGAATAAATATTTTTTACAGAATATAATTTTTTCTGCACATTTATTTACACGTAAAATCCTGGTCTATACTTAAAGTACCTCAATCTTAGAAAATGAACTATTAATTATACCGAAGTGAAATTTTCTCTCCCGAGGCACAAGTAAATATTGAATAGGGTCTATGCTGATTAACACAATACACAACTTGAAATTTTCATTGTATGTTGGGCACTGTATGGTGGAAGTTCTTAATATTGGTAAAATAAGACATTGCAATATTTCCACTGAGTTTTATTATGACACTGCGCGTTTCGCCGTAACAAAAAACATTATCAAGTTGAGACAAACGCGTAGTGTCATAATAAAACTCAGTGGAAATATTGCGATGTCCTCTTTCACTAATTGAAAATTTCAATTTAGTAGTTTAAAATTTTAAATAATACTACGTCTGCAAAAGAGATAAAATTCGACCGGTTGAGAGAGAGAGAGAGCGATGGGTCCTGTTAAGGGGACGGATTGCTTGTTGATACCCTCAGGAGGTGAACGATAGATCGGAGATTTGAAAGAGGAGGAAGGGCGTGGCCACCTGGACTATCACATTCACCTCAACGGAGGTGAAAGGATGGGTCATTAGCCGCCTGGACATCGCTACCGTTGCCAGGGAGGATACGGGCAGGTTTCGGACAAAGCCGATCAGAAATAATACCTACCAAACAGAGGTGCGGGAGAACGAACTCGACCACCAACTAACGAACTCTGCCTCCACTTCCTCCCTTATATCCTCTCTTCCTCGTAGGGATGCTATTCCCTCGAAGGGGCGATTACAAGGGGACAGTGAAAGGAAAAAAATAAAGACTACATTGGTCGCGAGAATGTGGAGGCCCTTAAACACGAGAAGAAAACCTTCCCTCTTCCTCTAAATAAGCTCTCTCGTTTGCACTCGTCGCACACTGGATCAAGGGTGAGAAATAAAGGGGACATAACTCACACTGACAGAGGAGAGAAAAAATAAAGTATTAGGCACTTTGAGTTTAAAACGGAAAGGACATTTTTACTCACCAAATCATTTCGCTCTGAACCCTCGGTTAAGAAGGCCGTAGATTTCGTCTCGGTAGACATAGCAAGACATTTCAGTCGAGAGGAAAAATCCTTCGCCGCGTAAGCAGCAGAAAAATGTTCTCTCTTTTCGTTTGGACCTCCCATACTACCCCGATCAATTTTTTTGTAATAGCGTGCATCAGGAATTTCCGCACGACCACATTAATAGTAGTGATTTTCTCTCCCCTGCCAATAAGAAAAATAATTAAACCAAATTTTGGCGTGGAGAACATAACATTACAGCCGAAGATGTCAGCTGTGTATGCGACGATCTTTGGCAAAAAGTAGTGATAATTCTATTAAGAGTATATTTGAGTACTTTTAATGATAAGAGGTTATTAAGGCTGTTGAAAATATATACCAATTAAAAAAAAGGCGAAAGTATTAACGAATTATAAAAATTGAAATAATTTAAAAAATAAAAACAGAAATAATTTGGGCAAATTAATCTTTCTTCGTATCTTCAAAAAAATCGTGCTGGTTCAAATGTTTAATTTTAAGTTTCCTACTAACGCAAACAACGCATTACACTCGCAGCACGAACAATTGCGTTCAAAGAGTTATTCAAGAGATAACTGGCAAGTTAGCGGGCGTAATTGTTTATCGTAACAGTCACGGAACATCAAATAGGTCGCAAGCTTGAACTGAACATTTTTATATGCACATTTTGAAAACGAAAGAAGCTACAATATAATTTCCCTGATTTCAAATTTTTAGAACACTTCGTTAGGGATTGCAGAAAGCAACTGGATATTTTGACCAAAATGGTGACCGGATAAATTGGTACGTGCGTTTCCACCGATACGCCTTGGCGACTCCCGTAAATGAATTTCGTGAATTAAATACGGATAAGCAAAGGGTTTTCTTTTATCGTAAGCATCAATTCAATACGAAAAAAGCGACCGAGCAAGTTCGTTCTGTAAACATCGGTCGTATTTTCTCAGTTTCTTCTCTATTTTTCAGATTTTTCGACGAAAAATAGATGAAACTGGCAAAGAAAGGATGGGAACGAAGACAGGAGGAGAATACGATAATCTGCGCGTGTAGTTACCAAGAGAATTACAACACGAGTATTGATATCATTGTTGCAGTCATAGAATATTTGCTACTTGTAGTCCTATGGTTGCGATTGAGACAATACTGAGTTAGTGTAGAGTTGGCAGATTTTCCGTGTCCTTATTGGAATTCGTATTATTTCATTACCTTTTAACGGCATTAATGAAGAGATTATATTCATCACTGAGTTTTTCTTTGAAGATGGTTCTCTCTCCATCCTTTTCCCAGTCCCTTAAAAAATACTGTTCGTTTAATCAATATTGGTCTACAAAAAAAATATTTAAATGTGCAGAATCGTATCAAATATAATGTATCGTTGATTAATCGATTGCAGAGGAAGTGGGGGAGCTAGGCTCCCGGGGTACTTACACCTAATCAAATAAAAAGTAACACAACCTTTTTTCACGAGCGGAAAAAAATATTGAGGTCACTGATTAGTGTCAAAGAAAAAATCGGTATAATTTCTGATTTAAAGTACTTATTGGTAGTATCACGGCAGGATAAGAAAATTTACAAAACTATGCATTATATTACTGATGGCAGGAATCACAGACATCTGACATTGGCAGGCATAGTCACGAAAATTGAATATAACTACCACTAGAGTTAATTTTCACACCGAATACGATGCGTGCTCACGGATGCTAAAACATGGTGCCTTGCGGCGTCTGGCAACCGGTATCATGACGTTTCTCTTTCGGTAAGCTTTTCCCCGTACTTGAATTGCTCTCGGATCTACACATCCACAAACGAAATGCCACTTCACGACCCCGCCTCGGCGTGAAGTACCACCGAAAGAGCTTAATTACCGATGTAATGACTAGGAAACCTCAAATGGAATCTAATAATTTACCTTGCTCCTCCCAATCCGTCGCTACCGGCGACCTGTGGAGCGCCCCACACCTCCTTCGCTACTTCGCGTTTCCCTGGGAAACTGTCTCTTACGGGCAACAGAGCACTTCCTTCGCCCGAGGGAAAAGTGAAAGAGGTGGAGACTGTTCCCCTCAGATACAGATCTCGATCTCATAGAGACAGAGAGAGCCAATGGCGAAAGCGGTGTGCCCCAACTTTTAAAAGAATGCCACCGCTATCCGAGTGCGATGCGAAAGGTATTTCAAAATGGGCATTTGTCAAGTAGACGTGCCCTTTGCAGCTCGGGGAGAGAGAGAGAGAGAGAGAGAGGGAGGGGCCAGCAGAGGGCGCCTCTTTTCCCACCGGCAAATCCCCTCCCGCCCCCGACACGAGTAACGCGATCTCCGGTGCGAGCGAAGGGAAATAACGCTATCGGTGAAATGCAGTGAAACAACGAACGGCCTAAACCCGACCAACTTAACATTAGGAAGAGGGGGCGCTTAGAGTAAATGTGCGCAAGAGCTTTTTCCGTATTCAATGCTCACGACCAAGACTGAAATAGCAAAATCCGAGATTACGCGATGGATAGGAACTACAAAAATAAAATAAAATTCACCAGCTCATGTTAACCATATGGTTTCCATTTTAACGATTAAAAAATCATTTCAGGCGATACTTTGTGGAAGTTTTTCATCTTCATAATGAAGCGCAATAGAAATTACAGCTCAATAATCATCAGTCAAAACCTGTTTCACTCGATGTTTAAAAAATGTGGAGATTAATATTGTTTTATTATGAAGATCCCGGGATGGGTCTAGTTGGCGATACGTTTGCTTTCCTTTCGTTCTTCACCATTAGATAAATTTATTATTTCATCTAATACAATACTAACAATGAAGGAGAAGAATTTCAATAAATTTCAAGAAATAAATTTCAAAAAAGAATTAAAAAAAAATATGTATTTTCTTTTTCTATCCTTACCTCACCCCGCACGTCATGGATTAATACTAGAGGAGGGAGTCAAGGACTCTACGCGAGATTTTAAACCGAGAACTTACGGTCAGTAACACAACGCCCAATCACGCTCCCCCTATTTTAACATAGTAGAATAGGTAAATAAGGAATGGTTTAACCTTTGAACGTAGCTAAAGGCAGGGTGCTAAGGAAGGGTTGAAAGCTCTAGCATACAACTGATATGGGGCATTGTAAAGGGTGAGGTGGCCAATACATGATTCAATCGTACTCTCAGTGATTCTCACACCGCTACGGATTGTGAGCCACCGGCGTATAGATAAATATCCGAACAACGAAAAGAAACTTTCTTTCCAGGCGGAATGTGAAAATCAAAACAACTCCGCGGAAAAATCCTAGACAGTAACCCGATATCGACGTGCGCAGCGGAGACCAATTTATAGACTCGTTTTTCGAGCGTGCGGGACACTCGATAACTCAGCAGCAAGGATATCTCTCCGGCGTTTGCCAAGGCGTGGAAGTCACAGGGGATCCATGCGATAGTGCTTCGGAAGGTGTGGGGAAATTCACACTCCACGCGGTAAGGAGAGATTTTTCTTTCTTTCTTTTCTCCTTTCGGAGGAAAAAGAATCCGGCTTCCCGCAGACGATATGGGCAAGGCAAACGATTCCACGCGGCCGCGTGCCACATCGATCAAGCGGGCCAATACGCAGGCGTATGCTCCGGCTGCTGGACCGGTGGTGCACGACCCGCAGGTAGCAAGAGGGCGGTATGGAAGGTGTCGCCTCCCTCCCTCGGAGCGACTCGCCCCTGGTTCTCTCTCTCTTCTTAAACTGGCGCGCGTTCACGTATCCACCCATTAATCTCCTTTTCCCTCTCCACAACTAGCTACCCTCTCAACCCCTACCATGCTAAGACACCACCACTCTAACTACTCCTTCCACCAAACTAGCTCCTGATGGGTGAATAGGGCACCTAACTCCTACGGTTGTCTTCCGACGCAAGGTGCCAGGGTTTGGTTCCAGGCATGTGTAGTTTTCAAGTGACTTGCCAACCTAATCTCACCAGTGTGACCAAAAATGACTCTTGGGATACTTCATTTCAAATACTAGTTTATTTAATAGATAAGAAATGAAGGTTCTTTTGGTCCACTTCATGCACCTAAAAGATTATTCGCCGTATGTGATTTGAGACTTCCAACGCACTAGCTCAGCCAAAAAATGACTCTAGCGAGGGTGGGGGACTATATTAAAAATGGTTTCTGACGCGCATTCATATTAAATGAGTTTAAATGATACTGCTTTTGGTAAATTTATCACACCTTTGGTAAGTTATTTTAGAAAGATTTATTTGTTCAGTTCATATTTGAAAAACTGCGGTGATTGTTCTGATCTACGGTCTGCCGAGACTGACTCTTTCTGTGAGAAAGCTGTCTGCGTAGGCTAGAATTGGGACTAAGGAGTATTTTAGTCGTTACAATTATATCAACTATAAATAATCTTTTGGACACGATTAAAAATTTTAAAACAATATGCCTTCGTCACTAGATGAGAAGATGCAGCACCTGATGTTAAGAAAAACTTATATAAAAAACGAATTGCGCAAATCTAGGTATGCATTACGCAACGACGTTATCCATTATCAATATTGCAAAACAGAATTACACCATATAACTTACTCAATCATTTGGTACATTCATATTGTGCTCGAACTCATTTAGTTCTACGCTCCATAGCTACTCCTAAAAACTGCACCATAAGCAATGTATCCAGTACAAAAAATACCTTCCGAACAACAATTTATCTCTGTTATGGACATGAATCGACCTTCAAAAACTTAAAATAAGTTTATTTTGCCATCCATCACAATCTTAATGTTTAACACCTAATTGACAGATGCCCGTTTTTACTCACATAATTTAGACTCTTCCACAGAGAAAATCCTCTACTACTATTGAAGGCTTATGGATCACACTTACCTGAAAAGAGAAAGAACATGCATTAATGAATGATATCTCAATTTACAAATTCAAATTATAATTTATTAGTAACGCCAATGCACCAATTAGATAACGAGAAGAATTACCGTAAGTAGATTCTATCTTTTGGGAGTTCCAAGTTCAATGTAAGGTTAAGGAATTTTAAATAAGGACTTTCAAAAATAAGGACTAAGATGGTTATTTCTTTTTAATTTGAAATAAAACATATGGGGATTATGGTAATTACAGTAGATAGATAGTACGTATCAAAATACCTCTAAAACACGGGACAGGTAATTCCTTAACTTAACTCACGTACGAACTCGCAATCAAAATGAATGTTGTAATCCCAAAAATAGATGCGAAATGTCTTGTACTGTCTAAAAAAAGTCTCGAGCAACGTGCAGTAGAGAATTAAACGCCAAAGGTTTTTCCTCACTTCGGAAGGAGTCTTATAAGTATTCCATCTTCTCTTCAGATGAGTTTACTCTGAAAGAGCCTTGAAATTATGAACTGAATAGATTAAAATGATTGTAATAGAACGTGGTCAGCTTTATTTCCCAGTATGTGACACTAAAAAAATATTTCTTCCCAAAGGCTGGAAGATGTAAGTTCTAAGAGCAAGTCATCCATGACGCCACACTGTCCCGGGCTTGCAGGCAAAATAAAAATTTCAAAGTTGGCGACGAAAACTGGAAACCTAACTTAATAGTACGCTCATGATGTCAATGAAAGAATACGAATTGCGCAATACATCTAAAAGTGGGGGCAGGACGAAAGATGCTTCTCCGGATGTGAACAGGCACTGGACCATCTTCGGACGAGGGCGATGCGCATAAGCATCTGGGTTTCATCTCTTGTAGATATCTTTCACCTACACCAAGTGTTCGCGCACTTATAGCCCATATGTTGACATAAGCCTTTCGTAGGAGGTAGACTGGTGCTTAGAAAATAGACTCTCCCAATTCCAAACACGTCTTATGCGCTATCTCCTAAACTTTTGCTGAGTCTTGACACACTTTTCCCATTTTACACAACTGTATCGTCATCATTTCAAAGTCATGAGTATTCAATGTTGGCCTCAACTTTTGCCTGCTCCGCAGGCACGTTGGACGCTGTGTTTATGGTCACACAAGAGGATATATCGTTGCCTAGTTTGAAGGAAAATTAACAGATCACCAATGAACCGGCATCGAAAAAAGTACATTTTTTCTTGGATGCTCCACTAAAATCCCTTCACCGCCTTTTCGTAGTCCGTAGTCCGGAAGGGCGGTTCAAGATGCTTGGAAGAGTGACGCAGAGGAGTCATGTAAGAGGAACGAAAACAGAGCTAAAGTCGTTTGGACGAGAGGGAGACGCCGCACGGAATTGGGGCGAGCAAACAGAGGAAATAAAACATAAGGAGAGGCAAGCGAGAGGAGACTTACTTCCTTTATTCGAGGAGGCGCCACCGCGTGACAACCTTCCGCTTGCTCAAAGTGCGCCGCGCCGTCTCATTTCCATTGAAAAGCATAGGCGTTTCGAAAGTGGGACCGTTGCGCCGAAACAAAAAAACTACCCAATGATTACGCTTGCATAGTCCAACGGATTAGAGAGGACGTGGGGGAGGCTCCCGTATGATGCATAAATATATATTCTGAGAGGAGGGGAGATGGCCAGAAAAGGCTGGTGCCTCCTTTGGAGTGGAGGTTGACGCAAATAATATTTCTCAAATAGCGGATGTATTTGAAATGAGACAAAATATCTAGGTGTTGATGTAAAAATTATGCCGAAAAAAATTCAGTGGAAGATATGGAAGGGAAGAAGGAAGGGAATATTGTCCCCATATCTTAAATGATTTTTACATTAATTCTTCTTTAAGCGCTTTTGGTAGCCATATTAAAATTATAAAATTCATGGGTGGAAGATCGTCTGATCCATTACATTGCCACGCTTCTTTTATCGTCAAATTCTCAACCGGAGGGTTCCAAGTTTGATCGCTATTTTTTTAACATTAATGTTCAATTTTTTCTTTCAGAAAATTGAGTTCATTAATAAATCTCTTTCTGGGCAGCAAAAATTAACATTTTACTTAAAAATAGAAATTTCCTTGAAAACGAAATTTCTTTACAATTTATAGAATGGGGAAAATCTCATAAGCGAAATGGGTCTTTCACAATTTACGCCAAAGAAGTGTTAGACTCAAAGGTCATCCCCCAAGGACAGCCGTAATTTTTTTCTGAGGCTGATCGTTCAACATCACAGCAAACCATGCTAAAAAAATAAAACACAGGATTCGCATCCGACGTAAGCTCAAATACCAACAGAGGCGGAAATTTGATTTTAAATAATAAGGTATCTTGAGGATAACATCGATTTACATTTTGGCGGGATGGGCATATTAATTTTTTCCAGTCTACTCATTTTAGGAAAATAAAAAACGCTCCTGGAACTCCGAGTCAAGAGAATAGTTCGCACCTCAGAATTGAAAGTATTTGATGAATACTCACGATCTTAGCTGCGCGATAAATTCCCTACCGCAATACCGTACATCCGTCATCAAAAAGCTGATGAGAACGTTCATTGCAGTGCTGAAAACCGGAGGCAGTTCTCTGGTGACTGGATTTTTAAATGCCATCACAGCGCTTTCTCCGGAGGCCTCCGGTACTACCGCCGCGACGCGTCGGAGGTTGTCTCTCCACAGAAGGGGAGGCATGGGAACGCAGGTTTTAGGATACGGGAGTTTTCGGAGGGGTGATTCGAACATGTATTCCAGGGCCGAGACCCAAGACGCATTATTTTATAGATTCACCGTGTTTTCTGCGAACATAGTGCTAATAAAATCATACTATGCGAATATCTTCGTTAGCATTCAGAATATTTACATGCAAGAACAAATTTAAAAATAGATAAATTTCCAAATTTCACGATTAATGAATTCAAATATTACAGTAAAATTTGACTCTTATAGTTCAGTTTTTCAGATTTTCAACAAATTAGTTATTTACATGTGCTACTTTTATTTATCAGTCTATTTCAATCTAAATCAGTCAACACAGGCATTTGAACACAACCGTAGCCACTCCAAGCATACATAACTGACACATGGCAACCGCTACCAAAATCAATGATTTATAAAAACGTATTACCTACTACCTCGAACACCTATAGTTTTTCATTGCATTTCAAGTTATAGCCTATATATTACAGTTCATGAATAAATAATGCTTCTAATGGATAATATGGCTCATTTAATACGCCATGTGGTAAGAAAAAAGAACGCTTCGATATCCCTTGTCAATCATGTGTAATCGGTAGCTTCGATCGAAAGCACGGAAAACAATGCTCCAAACACCTATGCCTCGTGCCCAGCACAAATTCATTGGCGTAACCGTTTTTCCCGAGAGTAGCAATTTCATCTTCGTCGCTTTCAAATCCGTCCATTCTTCCGTCCGTTTGATCCATTCCGAGACCATTGCGCCAGTTCCCAAAAAGTTTTCAGCCTCAATCCTCGCTGTGCGATCATGAAACATTCAAGAGGACCAATGAACCTTCGACTGAGGAATATGACGGAGTTCGGCAAGCCCGGAATAATTCATCCGCCCGAATTGAGAGTCATTTGAAATGAGCTCAATGGGCTATGTTCGGCCGCGAGGGGAGGGTGCATAATGTGCCACATGCAATCGCTGAGGTCACCGCTGTATGCCCCAGAGGTATCAAAGTACGACCGAATATCAAACCCAAATTTTTATAATTTTTTTCGAACGAACGAGTTCCCAACGATAATCAAATAAGGGCTTCGTTTGCGCCGCGATTTCGCGAAAACGGCGGCTCAAGATTTATTTATTGTTTTCCACAGATAACACCACTTTATAAAATTCAACTGATTAATAAAGTAACAATTAGAACAAAGAAAAACGAAAATTAAATGTCTAACAAGTAATAATTGAAAAATATGCATACAAAATAATAATAAATAACTCCCAGCAAATGGGGACCAAACTCTGTAAACATCCCAACTTTTCTTCTGATAGAAGACGGAGATTCATTAAAGAAATCCAAGTACGCAGCAGCAGCTCTACCTGTTCTTAGAAGTCGGGAGAGCCCATTGTGACAGGCGTAGTACGTAGAAGAGAACAATCGGCGAAAGATGGTTATTGAACGAAGACCCCTTGGCACTGACAAGTCAACACGAGCACGGAACTTTCGATGAGGCCATTTACCAATTTAAACGATTGTCACCTTCACGAATATTATAAAAGAAGATCCTCAAGTTGGCCTCTTAAGTGTGTTGACCCAAGATTTTTATAGATCAAGTTATTTTATAGATTCACCGTGTTTTCAGCGAACATAGTGTTAATGAACTCAGTTTTTCAGATTTTCCACAAATTAGGTATTTAAATATGTTAATTTTCTTTATCAGTCTATTTCAATCTAAATCAGTCAACACGGGCATTTGAAAACAACCGTAGCCACACCAAGCAAACATAACTGACACACGGCAACCCCTACCAAAAATCAATGATTTATAAAAACGTATTACCTACTACCTCGAACACCTATAGTTTTTCATTGTATAAGCTTTAGCCTATATATAACAGTATAATAATGAAATGGATTATGTATAAAAGTTTAATAATATAATTCGTTTACAAAAGTCGCCACCCGCGTTGCTGATGAACAAAGTGATCCGAGTTCCACGCGTAAATAAGGTGTATTTAGGGGTGCAAACCAAAATTTATATACATGGCGATGTAATATATCAAATTCATAACTTTTAATGTTATTCCTCACTATTACAAACATTATACAGCAGAGTATTGAAAAAAAGTGTATCGCACTACACTCACCACCGCGGACATTTTTGAATGCCTATTAAAATGCGACCGAAGTGGCAACAGAGATCAGCCTTCTATGGTAAGGAACTGGGCATCATGCACACAGTTTCCTTTGTCACCTTCTGATGTAGGAGAGGAAGAGATAGACGAAGAGAGTTAGAAAAAAGGTACGCAGTACCCGCGCGCATACACGGTGAAAAGAATAAGATTGCCGAAATAACGACCACACGTAACCGGTCCCATCACACAGCCCTCACCGACAAGAAGAAAAAATAAAAAGAGAGAAACCACGATCATCCCCTGCATCATCCCCCAAACAGTCGATAAAAATGACTTTCTTTTTTTTTTTGGTCGATTTTTTTTGTTCGCCACACAAAGAACTTGTTTCGCACCTACCTTCCCCACTCCAGAGCAATCGTAAGAATAGCCGCGCTGTATATTTCGAGAGGCGTGTCAACAGGTGAGATCATTAGAGACTCATATCAAAGAGGGGGAGGGATACACATGCGAAGGGAGGAGGAGGCGAGGGAAGGGGGTGAAGGGAGTCGAGGGGGTGGGGTGACGAAGTAAATCAGGAGGAGAGTGGAGAAAACTGCGAGCAAAAAAAAAAAACAAATGAGAGTGATGAGGGTTACGGTTCGCCAAAAGGCATACTGCAAATTAAATGTGCACCGCATGGTAATACGAGCGACGCTAAAGGCAGAGAGACGCGTTCGGCGGTAACTATCTCCCCACACATTCCTCACCAGCCTAATAATCATTACTCGGCTGCTCTTGCTAATCAATCCAATTTTTTTCATGGACTTGACACCCTTTTCTGAGAGAAATCAGTCACGGTCATTTGATAGCAATAAAAAAAAAGTACCTCCTACCCTCCAGGGGGGTGGGTGATAAATTCTTGGAGACGCCCTCATAAACAATGTGGCCGAAAACAAAAGACCAACGCAAGGTTTCGGGATGAAGTATCGTAGGCGACACACCCACCGGATATTTGCCATGAAATTTATTATACACGGACCGGGTGTACCTGACTCAAAAATTATAAATTAACGAGATCGTCCGATGAAATGAGTGGTGCTCATTTGCACCAGCTGCGATTGCGAAGGAAAATTTTCACAGGCTAGGGCTTCAACTTCTTTACCTCAGTGTAAATAATTGTTTCAGAAATGTAACACTTCAATTTAGGAGTATATGAAAGGTATTAAAATATTAGCCCTAGTTTTGCATTGGAAGAGTAAGCAATAGACAAAAATATAATAAAACAAGATATTGGAGCTAGTAATTACGTCACACACATAGGGATACAAATACAGACATATTAAGGTATAAGATCGGAGGGAAATAAAGATCTTGAGAAGGAAATATTTTGAGAAAGCATATCAAAAGTTGAAGTCGATTGGTGATATGATAAATTATAACTGAGTGTAGCTCGCATCATTAAGAGATGGGGACATCTTTCTCACGCTGAAAAATTAAATTGTCAGTTATAAAAAGAAAAACACTCCCATGATGAATGGGATTTTACTAATCAATCGAGCATTAAAATAGTACGCCAAAAGACCGCACGGAGTTATAATTGACATATTTCACGAAAAATTTTGGAAAAACACAAAGAAAATGTACGCAAAAATCAACACGTAGCCGACCATTCATGTCGTAATTCACCATAAGCAATGAAATATTTGATTTTGTAATATCAAGGGACAAAATCGAATTGATAGCGGTTAAAAAGACATTAAGTCAAGTAGAGAGCAAGAAGGATACATAATCGAGTTCTATGAGTAGGTACCTAATGATCATTTAGGAGTAAGTAATTTGTGATGCGATAAAACTTCGATTTATGCGTAGCGAAGAGTAAAAGCTATACATTAGTAGTTATCGTAGCCTTTTGAAGGTGTACTCTTCAACATGGAGCAAACACAGGGTAAACTTGCACTTCAAATATATTTATAACACAATTTATTTAGGACGCAGAAAGATACGTCAAGTTGGAAAGAGCCTGAGGTTAGCCTTCAAGATCTAAATTTAAGTAACAAAGTATAATGGGGAACATGCATGAACTTTGTTCATCATACTAGTTAGTTTCATTGAATAGAAAATTTTCTCACGAGTCCAAATATATAAACCAAAACTCTCCCAGTACTCCACAAACGTCAATAAATGCTAATTAAAAATGCTTGAATATCGCTTGAAGTCACGTGATCTGAAACCCCTCTGACGTCATCGCACGGCACACCATTCGCTTCGCTAAGAGATTAGAGTGGTAGAGCCTTGAATGCAAGATATCGAAGTAAAAATCTTTGTAGTAGTTCCTAAAAGGACAAATTGACTTAAGAGGGATTTAAGAAAGCAAAATACCTCAGTTCACTTTTGGTCGACTTCCTTATGGCGGCTTTCTTCTCTTCTTTTTGACCTTTTTGGGGCACAAGCAAAAACCTTTTCCGGCGAGAAAATAGAGATACTTACTTGAGTGGCGGGGCACAAAATACGATATATATGGTTTTCACACGTTTGTCAATTGAATATCCATGCTGCAATACACTTATTCCACTAACCAAATGATGTGGGTGTCCAACGTAGATCACAATCTGCAACCAACTTATTTTCATTCAATCTTTCCTAATCTCCCCAAAAAATCCCCTTTATTTGTTTCAACAACGCCTTGGCAACCCTATGTATTTACAGTCTGCATTTTGTCGTTGAAACAGCAATTATTTTCGCCAAAAGTGCATTTGAGCCCTCGTAGATCGATTTTCTGTTCACTTCCTCAGACTGTCATCAGTGGATACCGTGCCGTGACGTCACGCTCCGATGACGTCGTGTTTTCAAGCAGCCGATGAAGATTAATTTTTAAAGACTCATAACTCAGCTAAAAAGCATTATTTATACGCGAAATTTTCGGCGAGTACATTTGAGGTAGAGGCCTTCTTATTCCAGTACTTTAAAAAAACTGTGCATGTTCCCCATTTCAGTAACAGGGTGGTTTCCTATTATTTTTTTATTGCCTAAATCGAAAGATTATTACTCCTGGAGTACGAATTTCACACTTTTAGATTTTTAAATGACGATATCTATTTTTCGCGATGAAATGAAAAGTGAAAATTTTCAAGCGCGCGAAAACGCGACGCGTAAGTAGGAATGATGGGAAAAAATCCGTGCGACGCACTTCTAGTTCCCCCTCCCGCCTTGTGAGGTGACCTTGATCGAGGCTCTGAGCGCTGATAGGACGCAGGATGCTAGCGGGTAGCTGAGTACCTTGCTGTCTGGTAGCGCTTGGCTTAAAAAAGGTTTATTAATACCTTATCAAACGAAGAAAACTTTCCGACCTTAGCCAGTTTTAATAAGTGATTATTAAGACATGTTTCCCTGAGCTCTGTGCCTCATGCATGCATTGGTAACCTCAGACGATGTATAACTCCTATCCTCTCGTGTAGAAACTAGGTCCCTGTGACGTCACGTGGAGTGGAATCGTATAGGCGCCAATCTGGCCTTTTTCAAACGAGGATAAAATTTGACCCTTGCCATTCGTCTAAACCGGTATTTCAAAAACCAAATAATTTGTGTATTATGAATACACTAATGGTGGGTAACGAATCGCAATCAATGCCTTTCGTTTTCTTTGATGAAGGAAACTACCCTATTGGAAGACCTCGAGAAAAAATATTGTAAATAACCACCTGATCATTATATATTCTGGTGCTTAATTTTACACGGGCAAGATGATATTAGTAATGGATGTTTATCTCTCCGATTTATCAAACCAAAAATTGAGACGTAACTACCGCACGGTATGTTTGTAGGAAATTGTAATAAATATCGGAAAATTCCTACGTGCTGCCAATAAAAGGCTTGCCAAAAATATTGATTACAACAAGAACATCTATTTGGCTTTCACAACAAACTTTTATTAGAATCGTAATAACATGAAAGTAATAATCAAAATGAAAGTTTACACCTCAACATTACTTCTGAGTTATAACCTGATTAATACTACACGTACTGTAAAAAGTGCGTTACTCAAATGAAGATTGTGCCTTATCTGAATCACACTGTAAGAAAATGATATTTTAAAAAATAAACCTATCTGCAATGAAAGTTTTCATGTTCTGTTTATCTGATCATGGTATTTCTCAAGGTCATTGAGGCGTTTACTTCCCCATTAAAAATATGCCAGCGAAGGAAAAAGAAATTTTCCTTAGCAGTACATGCCAAAACGTCTTTTAATGGTGCAGTTGAGTGGGAACCTGCTCCATTCTTGAAATTCATCTCCCAAAGGATTCAAACTGAGCCAGTCGGAAGGAAAGGAATGGTCAAGAGCGACCAATATTTTATGAACACCACAAATTCACGCCCTAATAGATCACGCACTCAAAATCACCCATATTTCATTCCCCATAAATTCGCCGAGAAACACTTTCCCAACCTCCAGTCCCTAGCGACGGTTAAGGCACCTCACGCGTTGCTGCCAACTGACGGCTACCGTTAACGTAAAGTGCTTGAACGGGAGAGCATGTTAAGAGCAGAGAAGGCACCGTAGCAGTATGCGATGTAGCATGGAGAAGTAAAAATCATAGCATGAAGGAGGAAAAAAAACTTTCAAGTTAGTAATTCACTCGAGTCAGGGGCGGACCTAGGATTTTTTTTCTGGGAGGGGCACAAACAAGGCCGTATCCAGGATTTTGTTCTGGGTGGGGCACAAGGATACCCCGTAATGCAAAACGAACGCAATGATAATGGGACCGTATTAAAAATCTTGCATATTTTTGAGGGTCTGGGGGGGGGCACGTGCCCCCCCTGGATCCGCCTATGACTCGAGTGGTGCTCAAATGACAGTTCCTCGGGTAAGGTTCCTCAGTTACAGTAATTTTAATGGAATATGTTTGGGTAGTAAAGTAAGAATTCATGGCTATTTATAGAATAGAATTGGCAAATTTGAAACATGGCAGCTAAGCTGCTAGACACATGTTTGCGGAGTAATTCTTGTAAAAGACCTTTAAAAAAATGGTTAAAGGGATTTATCACAACTATACAATTAAATTAGACTTCAGAATAGCATTTGTAACTAACAATTATAATAAGTTTAATAACCTTAACTACTAATTGGCCATTCCATTAAATATTTTAAAAATATGAAACTAGTCACATGGTTGCACTAAAACAAGCCACCACAGCATTGGTGGATATGTACAAGGCCGTATTTTAAGTGACTCAGGCCAAGTTATTTTTTCATCCGAAATCGCTAAAAGTGAGGAGTTTCTCACATGTTCTGACTTAAGGAAGCCGTGATGACACATAAAAAACTTTAAGGTTTTGGGCCCTGAATCATGCTCGCTCGACTATATCCAGATTCTTGTCAGCGACCTTGCTTTTTTCCCAGAATAGACCTCCGTCATATGCAAAGGAACACTATGTTCCGCGCCATATATATGCTGTTCAAGCTCCCACGAAACACTTCACGCGCGACTGCCTGCGCTTTCAAGACCATTTCCATCGCTGCGAGATCGTTGCAAAAGCAGCGAACTTAAATAAAACGGACGGAACGCATTCCGACAGCGGCGGCAGCGGATGGAATTTAAAACCTCCCGTGTGATGCACGAAGCGCATCAGTTCCCTTCCAAATTCATTGAGGCTCCTCATCGGCGTTGATTCTCCTTCCAAGGATGCGGACGCTGGATGGCTGAGTGCAAACTACGCATTCCGCGCCATAATGCGAACAAAAAGCGTCAGAGACGGCGAGGACGACTCATCTTCGGCGATTGCAGTCTTCAGTCGCGGTTTCGAATTGTTGGCTCAATTAGCTCCTTCGACCCCTAATTGGAGCGAATAACCGTAACTCCATTCACGGTCACCCGCGGAGTGGAGACATTCCACATAGGATCACAACAAGTCTGTCTCTAATTAACTGCTTCAACCCGGAAGGGAGGTTGTTGTGGATAAGCGAGGGTAAAACAAATCGCAGAATATGTCAGAGGAGTCTGTGTATTATACATTCATGGAGATGGTGGACATATGCTTTCTCTAGGCCACCTTTGTTAAGGGGTGCCTTAAAGCTTCAGCCGGATTTCTTCCCGAATCCTTGGGATCAGTAGACCAATGCTCCACCCAATAGGTCACCACGATCCATTAGAAAGGCCATACGGGACAAGAATCACGAGAAAGAATTGAAATATATAAACAAAGAGTTATAATTTTACCCCAAGAATTCGAAAATTAAATACAAAAAGTCAGAATTTCTATCAGCTTTGTGACGATGCATGCCTTTCCGATTTTTACAGCGCAAGTCCATGTTATTAAGTGGCTGATTCGCTCTTTTTTCAAGCATCTTTAAGCAAAAAAATTCTTCACCTTCATATAGTATCTTCCTTAAGCTTGATAGTTAAATACAACCTGTTGACGTAATTTGGCATTGAGTACGCTAATAACCTCACAATGCAGGGGGGATTTTATTCATTATAGCCCTTCAATTCTTCTCTCGATATTTGATCACTCATTTTAATCGAAAATCGATCTCATTACAATGCAATATTAATTGGATTACAGGATTATTCTGCTCAGAAAATAATACTTTCAGATATTTTTCCCTCGTTATATGATCAAAAAGTTAAATGAGAATCCGATGCCTGAGATTTAATTCCAATTAAATCAAAGCACTCTCTGTTCATAAAGTTCTGCACCCAGACAATTTTGCAGGTATTCAATGCAATCAAAGAGGAAATAAATATAAAATAAAATAGCGGTTAGTTGCAACAAATAGCGGGTGAAAATATAAATATGCTCATTAATCATACAAAACGTCGAAAATACATTTTCTACGAAAAAATATCCGTTAAAAATTAAGATAGAGTCGATTTCAACGTTTATACAAACAGCTTCCGATATTTCTTTAGGATTATAGAACTTGGCTCATAAGTGCAAAATAATTTTTGTCTTAAGGAGATAATAGGGTACATAAATCATTAAAAGTCAGATGGCATATAAACAAGTTTCTGTACTCAAAATTTAATGAGAAATAGAGGATACGGTTGAATAAGACGCATCAGGTGATAAATTAAATTTCAGGCAAAAACTGTTTTCATCTCATCAAAATATCCCTGAAACTATATTTTTCAATGCATGCGTACATACCAGAAGTCAGAAATTTGATAAATAAGTAAATACTCAATTTTACAACACGAAGACACCGAATAAACGATTTCAAGAAGGGGAAGCTTCTTAATAAAAGGTGGAGGCCAGGTGGAAGGAGGAAGAGATTATTTTTTGAGAAAACTGAAATGGCAGGATCTGATGCAGCCGCAGTCCATTGTAAGTCAAAGCATCCGTTATTATTGTTAGCCTGTTTGAGAGATGGTTGGAGTAAAAGTTGATTGGTTCGAGCAACTGATTAGAGGAAATTATTTTAATTAAAAAAAGCAAGACTTATAGACAATATAATAAATTTTCTAAAAAACCATGTCATAAGGCCTGGTTACACGATGAATTAACACGCACGGGTCAATGTCTGAATTTATGAACGCGAGAATGAAAGCCAAAATGCACCGTGTAACCACCCAACTTGTGCGAATGCATGCACAGAAAATAGAACCTGTTCTAATTTGGTTCATGCATTCGTACATGTTCCGTTCCGGTCCACCAAAATCATTCACGCAAACGTACATTAACTTGTATGTGTTAATGTACCGTGTAACCAGGCCTTTAAGTATTTCTTATTTCCACTGGAGCTCTGGGCAACAAAAATATTTTCCAAAATTCTTCCAAGAACATGTTAAAAAACGATGGGAATATCAAATTAACTAAGCAAAATAATTTCATCAAAGAGATCCAGGACGAAAGGAATATTTCTAAACAATTTGACATTGTAATTACCATAAGCGGGCTTCTAAGTAAACTACCTGGCTCCATAGTTTTCTGATACAAAACATATGCAGAGAAGCGAAATTTAAAAAAAATTCTTCCACGTCGGAAAGTGAGCTCATGTAATAGAATACCTTTGTTACGTGAGTAACTCCTCCATTTTAGTCTAAGGCCATAAAGTAGCAAAGGAAACGGTTGTACTCAACAGTCGAGCCTATTCCGACAAGAGGTCGACAGGGCACCACGCATGACATTCATCGAGGCATTAACGTCAGTTTGCCTCACGATTTCGATCGTGAACTGACCGAAAGTAGTTCTCCACATTCACGCCACACGACGAGACATAGATTCAAGGCTGGGAACTTTCTTCTCCAAACTAGCCGCACGCCTTTTCAGGTAGCAGCACCCGAAATGGGGCCAAAACTATCACCCACCGTCCTTCTCGTGAATGTCTCTTTAGGGAATGGAATCGATATTTTAAAAATGACTGAGGACAATCTGACGGGCGTGAGACAAGCAGAAAACACAGTCGTTAGGGCGAGAGAAAAATCACCTAGAAAACAAATTTCTAAACGAACGACAAATTACTCTTTCCAGTTTACGCCGAGTGCTGTTCAGTTAATTGCTGACTTTATGAGACCCTTGATGGCAACCTCTTACAGGGGAAAAGTAATATCGTCAAAGTTCAAACATTTACGCAGGCGCATTCACTCATTCCTATCCATATTATGATGTTGATCGCGTGAGCGTGGTGGTGAACCTAATAAAATATAGAGTAAAGCTGTGCGATTCGTCAAAACTGCTACGAGCGTACAGAAAGCGTTACACAGATGTTAAAAGAACTAGGTTGGGAGCCGCTAGAGCCTCGTAGGCTGCGCGCTAGGCTAAGTTTGCTTGAGCAATTGAGAATAGATATCTTTTACAGCGACACAAAGAACATAATATTAGAGCCCCACGATATTTCGAGTTCCGATAGAAGCGATAAATTAAGTGAGATATTCTGCCGAACGGA
The DNA here is from genome assembly GCF_921293095.1 of Ischnura elegans. Lineage (NCBI taxonomy): Eukaryota > Metazoa > Arthropoda > Insecta > Odonata > Coenagrionidae > Ischnura > Ischnura elegans. The sequence continues at coordinate 135,863,065 of NC_060246.1, forward strand.
TAGATGTGGGAATCCGTTTTTACCCCGAATCATAAAGGACACTAATAAACGCTAATCGTAATTTCGCATTTCCTTTGTATGCTTTATAGCCCTGAATAAATTAGGATTTGTCAAGAGTACTGTGGAAGACTTTCGGATAGAATAGAATAGAATATTTTTATTATGCTCTAGGTAAAACCTATGAGAGCAAAAAAAATGGAAAATACAGGATATGTTCTAAATCTTAACAAAGACATTTTGAACAAGTAGATGATATTTATACAAAAGATGTAAAATATTCAATACTAATAACACAGAAGTGTATGTTTTAACTTAGACAGTAATAAACTCACACATACATATACATATTTATGTAGAAATTTTTGTTAACATAACAACTTTAAGATAATAACTCTAATGAGTTTAGGAGACTGAATTAAGCCCAGAGTTCAAATACGAGTACAGCCTTCTTTTAAACGACTGAAGTGATTGTGACGACTTTATATTTGGCGGAAGAGAGTTCCAGAATCTAGACGCATTGGATGAAAAGATTTGAAATATATATTGGTGCGGGCTTGGGGAATTTGAAGGTCAGAAACACGGCGGGTGGAAATTCCAGTAACTTTTTTGCGGGGGATGAATAATTCGTACAGGTATACAGGAGTCTGTTTTTGGAATAAGGAGAACAGAAAAGATCCCAGGATATAATCCCTTCGGCTGTGAAGAGGTGACCAATTCAGATCAGTGTAGAATTTGGACAAATGTTCATCTCTACGTTCTCGGATGAGAAAGTAGAAGAACGATGCTATTTCGCACTCATCCAGCCACACCTAGAATATGTAGCGAGTATTTTGAATCCGGTACAGAAAGACTTAAGCTGTGAACTGAATAAAATACAAAGGAAGGCTGCAAAGAAGTTTAAAAAACTGCTACGGGCGTGCAGAAATCGTTACCCAGATGTTGAGCGAATTAGGATGGGAGCCGCTGGAGACTCGGAGGCTTAGACTGCTTAAACAATTGAGAATGGATATCTTTAAGAGCGCCACAGAGAACATAATATTAGAGCCACACTATATTTCCAGGTCCGATAGAAGCGATAAATTAAGAGAGATGTTTTGCCGAACGGATTGATGTGGGAATTCGTTTTTCCCCCACACGATTAAGTACTTTAATACAATATAGGCGTGATTTCGTTAGAGAATTTCTTTTTTATGTGTTAACAGCTGGTGTCCTAGCACCCTCGGCCACACACCTATTGAGGCGACTTGCGGGGTAGTCTGAAGATGTAGGGAATATTCATCTTTACATACGCTAGATGGAGCATTTAGACGTGGTGTCAGGCACGTCTTGCATTACCAGATCACTCCAACAAAGTCGGGCTCTTTTAACCTGGAGTACAACTTGCTTTAAGCGTATGCAATCATGACAATTTCCATGACATAGCAAGTAGATCCGTACCAATATTTACTTGCAATAAAATATGAAAATTATGCCTCAGAAATTTCTTTAAAGAACAAAAACTCCATAAATGAGATAAAGGTATACGTTGAAAATAATTGACTCACTCAATGCAAAATGGAGACCTCAAGATAATTCCTTAAATTTGGAACAAATGATCATCATCAAAATAATTCAACAAGCGTAAGAACGTAATTGGTTTGACGTAGCTCTCAATTCCACTCTCGTATCTGCTAGCATTTTAATAAAGACGTACTTCTTCTCCTCAGCGTCCTCAATAACCAGCCCTACGTAACTTACGCGGGGCTGTCCTTTGCCCCTCTTCACGTCAACATTCTCCGTTCTTAATCTGGCCATAATGTCTCATGATGGGTCTGACGAAGTTGTCCCGGCTTCATCTAGGGTTTTTTGGCAAACTTTTCTCCCACACTTCTTAGCACTACTCATTGTATTCGTGTTAAAATATATTTAAACAATGCATGGTAATTTCTATAAATTTGCATGGAAATCACTACCGACTACGATGTCGACACTCGATGTGATTTTCAATTGTTTTTTCTTATTTTATCATGGATATATCGCGTTTCCACCACGTCAAGTCCGAAACGATTTCAAACTCCCTTATTGCTCACTCGGTCGATCCATTTTATATTCATCATTCTTCGGTAGCATCACATTACGATTCTCTCCATTGATAACTTATCTGCCGCGGTCAGCGCCAATGCAAATGAAACTGCAAACGAATAATACGCCAAAATATCGAGGCGAAATGCGATCGGTCTAGCGTGAGTGATGCGTCCTCTTAAGGCCGTTTTACACGGGACACGGAATTGCGCAGATTAGAACTGCATTGATTTCTCACCACGGCGTGCAAATGTGCTAATACACGAACGAAATTAAGACCGTTTTACATGGGGCACGCATTTGCACAACCTGTCGTGTGTCCGAAGACGCAGTCAAAATTGCGTCGAGTATGGCAGTGAATTGCCAGAACGCATGCAAGAATGCATGGACGCGTAATGGAAAAATAGCCCCTGTTCTAATTTCGTTCATACATTCGCGCAAAAGCACACCTAATTGGGAAATAAATGCAATTATAACCTGCGAAATCACATGCCCCGTTAAAAATGGCCTTTAGAACGGGCTATTTTATCATATCACGTCCATGGATTCTCGCATGACTTCTAACCATTTTACGGCTTTACTCTACGCAATTTCGATTGCGCCTTCGTACACACACTTCAGGTTGTGAAATTACGTTCCGCGTGTAAAACGGCCTTTGTACGGCAATAGAGTCAGTGGACCGAGGGCCGGGACATGACGTGCCATCCCAGCAGGGAGAGTGTGAAAAGGTGCGACCCGAAGTCGAATTTTTTCTTCCTCCTCCGCGCTTGCGAATCGAATCCTGAGATTCGCGGCGAGCGAGAATGGACCGCCCGCCCTTTTTTCACACTCCATACAACAAACCTACCGATCCGGTTCCTTCCTTTCCTTAAACGATGGGGAGCTCCGCAAAGTCGCGTACATGAAGCTGATTGATGCCGTATACGAGCGAATAAAATAAATCTTGTGGGCGCGAGAGGAAGAGAGAAAGAGCGTAATCTCTCGAGCACGCAAGAGATAAACGTCCGAACGAAATTTGTCACGCCGTGAAATGTACCGTTAATATACTTTCGGAGTGCGTTGGACGGACCGAAAGGAAAAAAAATAATAATAAAGATGAAGAGATGAAACCACTGCGAAAAAAAAGGGGGGATGGGTAGTTTTTCTTTTTGATATCATCGAAATGACCAAGTCAATGTCCGGATCGAACGACCCGTTGGGGAGGCAGCAGCGCAGGGGGAAAAATTTTTTTTCGTGGTCCGAACCTCTCGACGACAGCTCAAGATGATGAGCGACATCGCCGAATGTGAGCCGCGACGGACATGGCCCCCTTGTCAGCTGCGTTCCACTTAAAAGCGTCGATAAAACGACTCGGAACGATCGGAAAACAAGCATGCAACAGGCCACCGCATACGCAAGTTTGAATAAAGGCGTTTCGGTCTGACGAGAGAAAGTGATTTATTTCACAACTCGTCGATTGGAATGCTGAATAAAGAAACGGTGAAAGCTCAATAACTTCCAAAAATGTAAGTACCTACGGAGTAGGAATGGGTCAGTCATGGATATTTAGTGAGAAAAAATTGCGATAAAAAGCGGTAGTGATATAAAAAAATACGAATCATGTTTGCTAGGGAAGAGAAACATTAAATTGTGATGAGCTTGTGCAAAATGTAATGCGTTAAACTACAGAGCACAAATATGTCACAGTACATCTAATTAATTTATATTCTAATCTATTTCTAATTAATTAATCATTTGTAATCAGCCAACCTACTTCCAGATTAGTTACTGTGAGCGCGGCTGGATTTGATAAACATTATCCTGTTATGCCAACACTTAAATCCAGGTGAGTCGGTATCAAAAAGCACTATCTTAGTTTTCTATTTCAATTATTCTGAGGTTAAAAATATGTGTCATGGTGCCATATAATTTATTTCATATTTTGTATCTGTTACAACTATACATGTTCAGTGGAGGTTAAGTGATATACGATCCAAAATAACTACTATGGACTAAGGAAATTGATACACATTTTATTACGCCAATTCAATTTCTAAGGATGAGAATCAAATGTTTTAACAGAAAGTACCTACATAAGTACAGCTATAGAAAAAGGTTTAGGTTTAACTCTCTTCATAGCATCACTTTACCTAGCTATTCCCTGGATAAACATTTCCACCGCAAGATTTGCGATTCAGTCATTAAGGCCATAGTCATGTGGTTTAATGACTGGTGTGCTTCATGCAACGGCAAGTCTCAGTCAACGTCAAGTCATTCCAATTGCCAAGTCATCTAAATGATCAAGTCAAAAGTTAATAGTTGCGGTTACGATCCTGAGAAAATGTCTTTCATAGACAGTGGGATGAAAGGAGGCGTCTCAAATTCAAGTCGTTAAGAGATTAAGGGGAATAAAACTTAACATTGCACATCGCCACTCACTTAGAATGAAGGGGGTAACCCCCATCTTAAGGACTGGATTGAGACTTTCCCCACGAATGCCTATTCCCCGAAGCAAGACATGCGCGATGCAAAAGTGATAAAATTTGGCGGGTGGAGATTTTTTTTAACACGGGGGAAAACATATTCTGAATTCCTGACAGACTTACTCATCGTTTTTTTAGTAACCTCGGCATCTTGATGACCCACTTAACCAAAAAATGCTCCCAAAGGTCAGAGCTACCGAAAATATTCTTACCTGGCGCGAAGAGTAAAAAGAGCGCTAATGGAATAGCAAGGTCGGAGGTTAGCCCAAAACTCACGATCTGCAGAGTAGTGTATGACCTTACAACCTGCTCTACATTCTTCCATGATCCTAAGGCTGGACCGGCAATTGTATAACGTTAAGCACGAATGCTAAAATAAGCTATTAAGAATAAAATTAAATGCAATTATAAATCCAGTTTACAATATGAAAAATAAAATAATGATCAATTGCATTTATTTCCAGGAGGAGTAATATCAAACGAATCTTTTAAAGACTAGGATAAGTGAAAGTATGCCTCTATATCGCCACGATAAACAATACTACAACTTTTTATAACTCAATCCATAAGGTGATAATAGAATTTTAGGGAAATTTAAAGACTACTTATTCTTAACACCATCATATTTTTTACCATCATCATATTCCATAGAGACATTAGCGAGCGCGATTGTCACCGAAAACAGGGAAAAAAATTCAAAAAGCGATCACTCACTATCCAGAAATTACAATAATTGATTGATGGAGAGTAGAAAGACACTTTCGAAGTTGCAGAGAAAAATAGCGAGTAACCATCAGTTTAATCACAGCAAGTGAAATAAAAATGCGCATGTAATTTGAAAAGGGTAACCGCAATTATTTCGGAAAAAATATACCCGTCTCTTTTCAAAAAATTAAGGATATAACTGGAGACATTCTCTCAGAGGAACTTAAAACTGATCCATTAATTTCCGTTCCCAGAGGACAAACCGTGACCAAACCAATCATAGTGGCATACGAAATCAATTACGGCATCGAAAAAACACGTAGGAGTAGGGAGAGACCTTAAAAAAAAAGAAATAAATAACGTAGGTTCCTAAAGAGCGACGAAAATGCTTCGAAAAGTCGTGTAGCAAAATCAACACCGAAGGCTATGATTAACCACTTGAGGAAACTGCCTTTCGTGAAGAGCACGAGATAATTTCGCACGCAGCTGTCGAAAACTTCGCACTCACGCAAAGCGACTAATTAAAACCTAATACCGCCCGTTAATTTCAGAGGATAGGTATATATTTAGCAATATCATCCTGAGGTAATGATTCCAATTTATCAGACCAAGGCAGGAAAAAAGACGAGGTGGATCGTATCGAGTTTGCTTGAGGGTGGTCGTCTTGGAGACAGGATTAAATTAATAGGTGAGGATTGCGTATCATTATCGATGATGGTGAAATTCAGGAGACCCTGTAAGCAGACCCAAAAGAAAACGAGTCCGGTGCCAGCCACAAACTGTCGTAAACATCAACGTTCCTCGGCAAAGATTAGAAACCTGAGCCTCGACGTGAATGAATGTATTTGCGGGGTTACGCCCTGTTTACTTTGCGAATAAAAGGGCAGCGGGCCAGGGATGGCGTGCTTCTATTTTTTCCATGCTGGAATATCTCGACCACAAGGAATCCCGGCTCTATCATTTTAACAAGGACCAAGAGTTCATGCGTGCATTATTTTATAGAGAGAGGCGTATGAAAACATATGAGCGATTTCGACGAATAAACCAACGCATGCATCATTATTGTTACTCCCACAATGCATAGAGACTAACGTTTACCTTATAACATATCGGCCTTTGATACCTCAATTTGACGATGGCGCATTTATTGGAGTCGTAGATATATCAAGATTATGAATAAATTTGACGTAGAAATTTTTAGGACTAAATTTTCCATGACAATACATCATCAGTTCATTCTGTCGTTTAAATCTAGGATAAAATACGCGCTGGCAAAATGATTTGACTTATCCGGGATTTGAACCCGTTTATGACAATTCTAACGGGATCCCAGATTCATATGATGCTTGTGAAAGCTTCCACCATATAGTAAAGCTGAAGATTAACGTATTTCGCGTTTACCAGTATTTATACATATTATGGCGACTCTTATTTTCAAGATTTAAAAGTTTTGAGATCTAAACCCATAGTTTTTTTATCATCATCATCATCATCACTGGTCAACAATCCTAGGATTGGTTTGACGCAGCTCTCCACTCAGTTCTCCTATCAGCTAATCTTTTCACTCCTACGTATTTCTTCTCTTTCACATCTCTCTTTACTTGTTCCATATATTTTGTTCGAGGTCTTCCTTTTCCATTCTTGCCTTCCACCTGTCCTTCGACGATTGTCTTCATCAGGCCATCATGTCTCAAGATGTGGCCTATAAGGTTGTTCCGTCTTCTTATTAAGGTTTTCATGAGGCTTCTCTTCTCTCCTACCCTTCTTAGGACTTCCTCGTTACTAACTCGGTCGATCCATTTGATTTTCATCATTCTTCTGTAGCACCACATTTCAAAGGCCTCTATCCTTGCTTTCTCCGCTGCGGTCATTGTCCATGCCTCACTTCCATAAAGGAGCATACTCCAGATGTAGGTTCTTATAAATTGTTTCTTTACATCCATATTTAAGTTTCCCGCTGTAAGCAGGTCTCTCTTTTGGTGGAATGCTCTCTTCGCCTGGGCTATTCTGCTGATATTTTCTTTCTTGCTTCTCCCGTCACTAGTTATCTTGCTTCCCAAATAACAGAATTCATCCACTTCTATCAGTTTTTGCCTCCCTATTTTAATGTTGGTCTTGACTTCTTCTCTTCTGCTGCATACTAAGATCTTGGTTTTCTTCGTGCTTATTTTCAGTTGATATCTACTCATTACCCTACCCATATTAACCAGAATATTTTTCAAATCCTTCTCTGTTTCTGCTATAACGGCTATGTCATCGGCGAATCTTAGCATGCTAATTTTTTCTCCATGGATATTCACTCCCAATTCCTTTTCTTTGATTTCCTTAATGGCTTTTTCAATGTAAACGTTGAAAATTACGGGTGACAATGTACAGCCTTGTCGCACTCCTTTCTTACTTCTTGCTTCTTCAAAGCTGGGCCCTGATTTTATCACCGCTACTTGGTTTTTGTATAAACTGTGGATGATTCTTCTGTCATTATAAAGAACCCCAATTTCCTTTAGGATTCCAAGCATTGTGCTCCAATCCACGTTATCAAATGCTTTCTCTAAGTCCACAAACGCAACGAATGTTGGCTTGTTCTTTTCCATTCTCTTTTCTATGAGCAGTCTTAGGGCCAATATTGCTTCCCTTGTGCCTTTGTTTTTTCTGAATCCAAATTGGTCCTCATCCAAGTACTCTTCTGCTTTTCGTTCTATTCTTCTATATCATAAGGCCTCCAAAGTATTCTTATGCAAATTTTCAATGAGAAGGGAGTACTCTAACCCTTGCCGAATCAAACGCGAAGTTATAAGAAAAACATGCCAAGATTCGCCTCGCCGAATCACTCTTAGGCCTGCCGGTGTTGGAGGCCTTCGTGGCCGTTTTGTAGATTTTAAACTCTTAATTGTTTCACATGCTTGATTGGGTAGCTATTCTGGTACATTAATTAGCAATTTCCTGTGGCAGGCATGAGGCCAAAAGTTTTATTCGAGCTTATATCTTTTGGTCAATTAACACGATCAGAAAAATCTTTTTTTCATTAAATCAGCTATATATTTCGGCTGCATAACGTTGAAATTTAACTTCATTGTTGGTTATTGGTAGGCATAATTAAATTCAACTATATCGAAAAATATAGTATCAGAGAATGGATGCCTCTGTGACAGTGTTCTCCTAAACATATAGGCATCATTCATTGTTGAAAATATATCTTTCGGTGCTGAATAATTGAAGCCTGAATCTGTTGAACTTAGCATATATACTTAATTTAGCTGCAGTTAGTTTGCTACAACTACTATAAATCTTCAGATACTGTTAATGACCTCATAATGCCGGTCTTCAGCAAAAATCTTGTCATGAAATCTATTCTTTGGGCTAAACAACTGGATAGCTGAAATAAAACCAATTATTGCGATAAAATTGTTGCAAATGGTATCAATTGATGCACTGAACTATTTAAAACATGTTGTAAATGACCAAATACCACGAGGATATTTCATTACAGAATTTAATTAAGTGGCATCTCTACGAAATAGGCCTAAAAATAAACAAAAACATTTAATTTATTTCTCCAAAAGGCATTCATTAAAAATATATACGTATAAGTTATCCATGAATTTATTGCATCATATATTCCCAAACAGATGACCCGATAGTTTAACCAACTAGTTATACAACTGAGTGTACAAGACAAAATTCGTCTGACTCTGAGCGGGCCATAAATTGGATGTGGGAATCCAATTATGATTATTGACAAACGACGCAGCTGATGAAATCTAGGATAGATTCTTTGCCCTAATTGCCACGGATAAATGCTTTGCTATGAGTAACTGATACAACGACAGGATCTTTATGTATATTAACCCAAGGGCCAAAAACTTGATATAGGAAGAGATCGACTCCGATTGGAGCCGGTATCCAACGAATCGACGAACGATCCATCATGATATTTCATTCGTCCGAGAGCCACGTATCGAATGGAAATGAGTAAATGTTAATGATCACAGATGTGCGAGAGGGATATTAATTTACCTCGCTCATTTGGCTGCTGATGTACAGTGATCATAAATTTGAAATGGTCTCCATCGATAAGGACACTTTTTCTTACTTCCAATCGCTAATTGTTTTGAGTCGTCCTCTTGCTCGTAAATAATCAGCTGCCCCGCCCAAATCCGACCATCCACTCATGAAGTCTTGAACGAGAAAAGTCATTAGCTCTTACTGCAGGTGGAGTGATGAGACCAATTCATTCAGATACCGCTTTGCTTTCCAGCTTTGAACCTTGAATTAGCTTGCTAGAAACACGAGAGGCTTTCATTATTCCGATTTGATTTGCAAAGCTGGAGGTTTTCAGGAAAAAAAGTCGAGAGATCTTGGTGAAAGACTAAATCATGCTTGTAAAACCTTTTTTTTTAATCCTGTAAAGTCGTTTTATGTTTAACTAATCGGTAAGTTGTTTTCATCCTAATCTCATATTCCATTCAAGTACGTAAAAGAGAAAAATTTAGCCAGGAAATAATTTTCCTAAAAGCCTCTTCAGATGCACTTAAATAGAGTTTCTTCGTCCCACAAACTAAATAGTTGCTTGCTTTTAAGCTCGCTGATTTAAATTTTATCTGCTATGACATAAAGGCGCGTAAAATTTCCGAAGAAGGGGCCGTAAATTCTCAGATGGAATCACACGCGGACATTTGTAAAATTCAAATTCTTTTCTGCTTAAGATCTCATTAAGTGATAAAAAATTAAGTCTATACAGTTATGGAAAATGTTACCGCGAATGTAGAATAGAATACGATAAAATTTTCAATGTTGATGAAGCTATCCATGACATATAATATGCTCTTACCATAGATTTTTTTAATTTTCGACAATCGAATCAATCGATTCTAATAACAATTACGACTCACTGGTTTTATATCTTTCGCAAAAGGTCCGATGCGACACCATTTATGCAGTTAGAGGCTTATCTTGAGGCATATCAAGATATACAGCGATGATTACTTTAAAATATTTCTTATCTCCTACTGTCATGCAAATACGCACATGAGTATATTTTCATAAGTCATCCTCTTTTATATTTCTCTATGCCTTAACCCATAATCCAGGATCATTGGTTAAAGACTCTAAATGACAGACCATAAAATAATGAATAAAGTCTGAATATCCAAGCTTGGAGTGGATTTTTTCTATTTTGAAATAAACACTTGAAATTTTCCGCGATTATAAAATTAAATAAGGCCAAGGATTCAAAGTTAATGCATCATCTTCAAGGTGTTTCGTTGTTACTTCTTCATCTTGGTGATGATTTATTAACATCGAAACCCAGGTCGTATTTAATTCTATAGTCGTGGAAAATTGCAAGTGCTTATTTCAACATAAAACAATGAATGAGTTCTATCTTCAGGAACTCTTCAGACCCACAGCAAAAAGAAGAATAACAGGCAAGGCCGGTCATTGAGGAAGTAGTTACAGGTTTGGCGAATGGTAGGCGGGAAATCAAAGAGTAAAATCAAGAAAATACTGCGACGAGAAACCTCAAAGCCAATTAAGGCGAACCATGTTTCTTTTTTTTAAAATAGGGATACCTTCTTGCCATTAAAAATAACGCCCACCAAAGAGAAGACAGCGATAAATGAAGAGTTCTTAGATCCTCTACGATGGTTGGCAGTGGGATATACGAGGTCGGAATCCAAGATAATGGTAGGCATAAAAAAAGAAGAAAGAACTTGCAGGCAAGCACATGTTCCACACCAGCTCAAGCGCTTTGAGCCGAGAGCCAAAATTAGCCACTCCAATAGGGAAAGAAATAGAAGAAATTTTACCAAATGGAATCGCCATTTATCTGTAGTTACCAGATCCCGCACCGAGTTGCTTAAATGATTTTCTCGAGCATTAAAGAGATTCCAGACAGTTCATTAGAAAAACGATTATCTGATTTGGGGGCTTCGCCGAACGCGACGAATTTCCGGAACGCTGTAATCACGTCCATCTCTGAAAGAGGATTCCTTTCTCGAGCGCCTGGACCACTAGAAACATCATTCCTCGGACGCCGACTTGTTTTTATTATCATCTTGACGGCCAATTTGCCCTCTCTCTCTCCCTCTCTCTCTCTCTCTCTTTCTCCCTTCCTAAGGGCCGCTACTGCGGGGAACGCACGGAAACGCCAGGTCCAGCAATCATCGGTGACCTATAACCTCCGAAAGAACAGTAGTCGAGAGACATTCCTCATTCTTGTCGAAAGACTTAAGAAACGCAAGCACGCACCATCGCGAAAAAAATTTCCCAAGGAATTAAGTTCCAATAATTACTACCCTCCTTTGCGTTTTCTTATCACCTAAATGAAGGAATAAATTTTCGCGGAGGCTACCTGACCGGTTAACCATCCCCGCGAGAACGGAAGGTGGTGAGCAAAAGAAAAAATAACGATTAATTTCCTTTTCTCAGTGTAACAAGCAGTCCTTATTTAGTATTTTCAAGGACAGGATTGGTTAGATTTTACTGATCAATTTTTTTGGTTGGTTACCTGTTTGGGATACGGGCGGTGATCAACAGATGTTATTCTCAAAATTTAATTGTTAGAAAAACGTAGTCATAAAATACAAAATGGTAGGTAAAAGATGGTCTTATGTTTGGAAACCAGTGAGGGAACCTGCCAAAAATTGAAGAGAGACAAACCGAGAAGTTCAGATTCGATCTGCTTCTCAAACGCACGAATATTCTCGGGCAGATACTTTATCACTGTCATTTATATTGCACAAATGAGGAACAGATTGGGATGAAACTGAACAATTTAAGTTAGTCACGCATTCATGGGGAGCAGGGTATGATTACTACCATCCGCATATGTGAACTTTGTGGTTATATTCGCACATCACATCTTAAAGTAGAAGTAGATTTACACGAAAATTATCAATGCAAAATTTAAATTAAAAAAATGCCTATATTTAAGAGAAAAAAAATCACCTGTACCAAATTCTGAGCAACGCAACTATTTTGTTGACGCATTCATACCATCACATTTCTATACGGAAGAAGAAATGAGCAATTTTCCCGCATTATCGCCACGCTTTCTTTCGCGTGGGAATAGATGCAATGGCTAAAAATATCGTACTTTAATCTCTCTTGGGATCACTTCCGGACAAAATTACCAATCACCAAGTAGTAAGGGTTTATAAAGGCTCTTCAAACCACCGATCCCGCATCTACCCCAACCCAGCACACTCCTTGAAATAAAAAGAACTGCAATATCTTGCGTCCGAAAATCTTTTAAAAAAAAAGAGCTTACGCAATGTTGCAAGCGGAGGAGGTTTATGAAATCTTACGCTGCCCTACATTGAAGAAGGGGGTGTGGGGATTAAAATGAGGCCAAAATGGCTATGCGTAACACTGGAAGAGTTACTTGCCAAGAATGGAATTCGGTTCCTCGAAACGTAAACCCCAAACTTCAGCCCCCAGAAACATCTCACTCCCAACGGGATCACATGCTTCGAGGGAACGTTCGGTCACCCTCGAAAACACACGTATGATCGCCTCAGACTCAAGATTGGATTCTCTGGTTTTACTTTTAAGGTAACGTTTCATCTACGAACGACATTTTGACTAACATTATGGCATAAATCGCTCCGCAGATAAATTTAAAGCATTTTTTCAACTGTAGGAAATCAAGTGTTTACATATCGCTATATTATTAACTTTCTGCTCATTATAATCGTCATTAAAAATCTGACGACTAAGGCGCTGTAAGTGTATTGTAATTTAATGTGTAGTGAAATGCAATGTAATTTATTCACTCTTATCATTAACAGTGATATGTCTCTCTTTGGCTTCAGTTGATTTAAATGGAGGCATAGTATGCCAATTTTCAGGTCGGAACTGAATGTAATATTTCACTTTCCATTCAAGATGGATTGAAATAGGTCAATACCTTTTGAATGCAAATCAAAGGTTATAGTTAACTACTGATTCGACCATGGCAATTGCAGATATTTGAGAAATATCGTTAGCACACCGAATATTTTTCGCAGATTTCACTTCAACCTTAATATGTCACTTTTTATGTCTTAGAGATAATTACCTATACCCTTCTCGTCAAAGGTCGTGGTGAATAATGACATTTATTCATTTCTACAAAAATATAACCTAATTACAAGTGGCATGAAACTGAATGCGGAAGATAATTTTCACCGAATAAAATATATGGACGACCTTAAATTCCAAGTTTGACGGTTAAGTAATCATCCGCCACAGGATTTTCGGAAAAAATTGTGGTTTGTTTGAATAAAAGCATGGAATCATACGAAGTACGCGATTCTTATATCCATCACAATGATTTATTACCATTTTTAAGGAACCCTTTTAAAACTTGCACCTTGACTGATAATGATAAAGCGTAAAACCACTTTCTTAAGTCATTTTGCACAACATACTTCTGCTTCGGCAGGTTATTTCTCATGCATGTACGTTCAGTTAGCTAAAATGTTACCTCCTTGACCCGAATACATATTTTCATGGAAATATTAATGATTTATAAATAATCAATGTGCAATGATTTTTCAGAAACTGCACAGGTTAAAGCCTATGAATTACTTTCCTCCAGTGAATGATGCTTCCAATGGATTATATGCCTTATATGTGACACGGTAAGAAAAAAGGATGCTTCGAAAATCCCACGTCAATCATGAATATTTCAGTAGCTCAGGCTGGAAGCGCGACAATAACACTCGTGACGAGAACCTCCGCACGGCACACAGTACTATGATTCTTTTCAAATATCATCGACCGGCCCAGTCGTGCAGGCTCGGAATGTTTCGGGCGGCGTCGCGGCAGGAGGTGGGACCTTCGACACCAAGCATATGGGATAGAGAGGGAGAGAGGCGTGGGTTGCCATGATTTCTCAAAAGTATTTTTCAGTAAAGCGAAATGAAATATACTGTATCAAAATCCTCTTCCAATTTGGCAACACAACTAACTTAGCCACGAAGCGTACTCCGCGGAGGTCTGAAAAGGCCGTTTTACACGGTACACGGAATTGCGCAATCTGAAGGCGCAATCAAAATTGCGTCGTGGAAAGCGGTGAATGCGAGAATGCGTGGATGCGAGACGGCGAAATAGCCCCTGTTCTAATTTCGTTCATGCATTCGCGCAATTCCACGCCATTTTAGAAATGAATGCAGCTCTAACCTATGCAATGCCGTGCCCCGTGTAAAACGGCCTATAGAGACTGAATTTCCCGGAATTTTTTTGGTTGGATTTCGGAAAGTCGTGCGCCCTCTACCCTCGCCCTCAAAAAATTTGGCAGTAGCAAAGATGTTTGAAATGAACTCTAGATGGGAGTGAAGCAGACTGGAGAGTTGGACGAGAGGCGGCGGAGGGCGAGTTTCAATGGAGGCTGTGCGCACCACCGCAGGCAGGCAGGCAAGCTTCCGTCACCACCACCGCACCGGTTTGACCAAGGAAGATTAAAACAACAAGGAGAGACTTCTTAACAGAATGCTCAGCGAGAGGATGAGCTAGAAGCGGAAAGGAGGACGACTGCGGGCGGAATAAAGTACGAGAAGAAAATAAACCTTCAGCAGGAGAGAGGAAGGTTAAAGGAAAATATGCGAGAAATGGGCCGCGTGCAAACTATGCAAAACAAGAAGAGGAAGAAATGAGAACCCCTTAATCCAGTAGGACTAAATTGATCGATGACTGCTTGTGATACAACAAGATTGACGTCATGTAGTGAACCGCGTCGCACGATAAAAAGATGACGTAAGAAGGCGTATCTTATCCAATTCAGAATGAACAATGGGCATCCATAATTCAAGCATAAAACAATGGCGTAAATCTCACAATTGCTTGCTATTAAATAACAACCATAACTTCAGTAAATAAATGCCATCATCGAAAACCTAATGTAAGTATCCCATTTTTATTATTCTTGTATACCTGATACATCTATCAAATAAAATACCATCATTGATATAATATCAGCATGACTCATTGCTTGTAGTTTGCAAGTTTTCTGATTTCGGTCCCTATCAAGTCCTATGTAGGTATTCATTTGAGTACACTCAAGGTTGGCCATTTCCAAAAAATGGAAATATTTTACGATCTTGATTTCGCTCGTAAGAAGCTATGCAGGCACTTGTCTTCCACTTAATAAGTCTTGCACACCACAGCAATGAAAAAAAGGAAGCTAATACATTCTATTACCTATGTATTCATAGAACTTGCCAATCTCGACGCGTCCCAGGCACGTTTACGTTAACTTTATGGGCTCGCTCAAAGCCTAACAATTTGTAACTGATAACTTCAGGCTTAAATACGTGAAACCTTTCCATTATGGAAAGTAAAAGAATAAAACTTTGCTAGGTTCGTTTGTATATTTATATAGTCACTCCCCGGGTTTCATAACAAAGTTACACCTAGCATAAAATATTAAATCACTTCAGGCTTGACGTGGTAGATATTTGATATATCCATAATAAAATATAAACAACAAATAGTAATTTCCTCGCTTGTAATTTATAATTCTACCACCAAACTCCAATAATTTGAAAATGGCATAGTGTCGAAACCATGGGCACACTGAAGTTATATATTGATGAGTGGAAATTACCATTGTTTTTTATATTTTACCATTGTCTGACATAACATTGTATGTTACAAACAAAACAAAATATGTATGTTTTGGGAAACATCGGTTAGCTAGAGATCCAACCATTAAAATAAGCGGAAAAACATTAAAAGAGTGGAAGCATATCAATATTTAGGAATTTGGTTCGATGAGAGGCTCACCTTCCAAACGCACATAAATAATATGTGTGCTAAAGTAAAAACGACTTTCCACGCACTTAAAAGGTATAGCAAAATTCACTACCAAGTAAATCACGATCAGATTAAAATCCTCTACTCAACAGTAGCCCTCCCCATACTGGCCTATGGTTGCGAGATATGGGGGGACAAACTAGAGAACGTCCGCATAAAGAGGAAGTTAAATGAGGCACAAAGAACCTGTCTACTAGGTGTAGCCTGCAGCTACAGCACTGTAAGCAATGATGCACTAACAATTATTATCGGAACTACGCCAATTGCTCTGGCAATAGAAGAAAGAAGAGCAAAATCAGAATTAAGAACATTAGGCGCTGCAAAATTCCTAAATGCAAACTTTAACTTGGATCAACCCTGGAGTACAATCAAGAAGATGTTACGACAGTTGGTGCTCGACGAATGGCAACGGCAATGGAACTCAAGCGACAAAGGGAGAGAAACAAATCAATTTTTCCCCAGTGTTAGGGAAAGATTAAAGTTGAAAATAGAGCCTACCAGAATTACAACTGAAATTCTAACCGGGCACGTAAATTTTAGGAAATACTTGTATCGCATTGGTAGATGCAAAAACAGTAGTTGCGAATGTGAAACCGGAGAAGACACTTTTCAGCATAGAATTTTAAATTGTCCACTATTTGTCCACGAAAGAGAAGAGTTGAGGAAATCAGTCACCACCTGGCCGCCAGAGATGTCGGAAATTGGAAAATTAATAGCTACGAATGTCAAAATAATTACGGTATTTAACAGTAGGCGAATTCAAGGAGACGATGATGACTTGAACGATAACAACTGATGGAAGATGATAGAAGAAGAAAGAAGATGAAGTTCCTGGTATCATGTAAAGCAAGAGAGAAGAGAGAAGGCGGAGTAATGATTTGTAAAGCAAGAAAAGAAGAAGGAGCAAAGAAGATCAGAAGAAGAAAACAATCTTTTGTAATTTTCAAATACTTATATCAATTTATTAACGTCTTCATTCTTCAACTATAAATCTGTTAACTGCAAACTTTTCAATATCTCTTTAAACTCACTAAAAATTTTTGTAGAAGTATTGTACATTTAGTTACTGGGGGTAAAAATGTAAAGGAACCCCAAAATTCTGTATACTGTATGGAATAAATAAATTCCCCTCTTATATGGAGGAAGGGGAGAGAGTATAACATTGTCACCTTAAGATGTAACTATGATATAAAACCCGGGACGCTACAATTTAAATATATACATACGTGAACCTTACGAAGCGATATCCAATTATTTTCCATGCCTAAAAAATATTAATCAATTAAAATAGAAAAAAAGAGGCACCGAAAAATGTGACGTTAAGATCCCGCAAAAACTAACGGAGATAATCCCGCGGTGTGCTCCGAGGGATGAAGAGGAAGAGAAAAGAAAAGGAGGAAGCGGAGGATCGGTGAGATGAGAGTAAAAAACAAAGTTGAATTCCCCGCGGATATAAAAAGGGAGGAAGAAGAAGGAGAAGAAGACGGGGGTGGGAGGAAGGAAGGGTCCTTGAAAAGGTCGTCCCTTCAACGGAGGCGGGAAGGGACGATGCCTTGAATAGATGGGCCGCGCCGCGCCGCCTCATGCGTATTCCTCTCCTAAGGTTCATCAACCGCTGAGGTCATTTCGCATTGGCGATCGCGTCGTATTTCACTCCCGGAAAGTAGGTGATGGGCTCGCGGAACATCAAACTCGCTCCCGGGCAGGGTTCTAACCTTGGCAAGCACGCAGATTATGATTAGATTACTTACGGAGATAAGTGCGCGCGGAAACAAGGAAGGGATCGTCAAAGTCACCGAGGAAAAATAAGAAAAAAGACGCCATCCTATGACTATCGGCAAGAATACGAGCGAGAACGGTATTACGGAAGTCACGGCGCACAATTAATGGGACTATTCCGAGTATAATTTAATAGCAACGGTCTTTCTTCTACATCACCATCGGTCAAGCACCTCGTCAGCCTATCCTCCATTTACGAAACTACTGACGGTTAAAAGAAGGAATATTATTTGTACAAGCATAGAAATTTAATGCATCCAAAGCGATGATGTAACTGAAGTGATTATTATCCTGCACTTTAACATTGAAAAATAGAACCTTGTTGCACGAAATTTTTTAATATTCCATAGGAAATACGTAATTAACATTGAAAATTATTTGTAAGATTATTCTCAAACAAAATTATTTTGCAATAGACCAACATTCAATGCTACAAATTTATGTCCGGCGCAAATGTTTTCCGCTAAATTTTACTGGCAAATCCTCCGAATAACGTACTTGACACTGAAAAGCATTTAACACCATTGCGAACTTGAGGCGGAAATGCACGCGCATTTTACACCATCGTAGGGCTTGTCTTAAATCTTTGATTCTCTCACACTTGCCAAGCTTTAAAAGCATCTGCCTGCCTAAGCACCAGTCTACACCAGCACACAAGAATAATAAAACGCAAAAGCATAAGATATCCTCTCATTGAAGCTATCCTACATAAAAGCTATCAAAAAAAGTCCAAAAACACTCAAGGAAGCATATCTTAACATCTACATGAAAACATTGAGAGAAGAATCTATTGAAATGAAATGTATCACTCGTAAAAACGGCGTGAGTTCCAAAACAACTCAAGTCCATTCAAAGTAAGCTTCTGCGGAGATTATGACGGTAGGCAGCGATTCTCTCGGGTTTTTTACTTCCGCATTTATCTATTTTGCTGGACAATATTTCCTGCCTGCATATCCATTAAATAGCTATCTTAGGCAAACCATCATTTCTGTGCATATTCAAAGCTAACGATGCACTTCGATTTTTTTCTATGAATATATCCGTTACTATTTGCTATATACACTCTGTGAAAATCGAAGCAACAGCTCTAATTGCCTCACAAATACACCTATTTAAATTGTTCGTCCCAATTTCTTACCTATTCGAGTTGCGCCGTTTTGGAATTATAATTTCATCCCATTGGTAATTCTTACTAACGCATATTTCCTATTGATTTGGCTCTAAAAAAGGAAATATATAGAATTACGAGTAAATATCTTAGTAGCTCAGAATTGATTACATAAAGTTAATATAACAGTATGTTTTGGGATTTCGCGGTTCACATCTCATCTCAATTGCACATTGAGTGTCGAATTGTTGAAGACCTCAAGCACTTCCCATCCTATAAAAACACAAACTCACCCATAAATTGTAGCATGGTTTTCAACCAGGCTCTCCAAATCAGTAAGGCCATTTGTCACAGCATAGAGGATAAATCCCTCGAGCAACACTAGGTATAAAGAAAAAAATATCCCTACCAAAAGCGTCAACGGACACTGACGTAAATAGAAAGAGATTCCGGAACCAGAGTTAAACGAGGCGTTGCCGTAACCAGCGGCAACCAATGAAAAAAGAGAGAGGGGGGTCATCGCCTCAATGGGACCCGCTTTTTCCTTTGGACACTCAAATTGAATTGAATCCAACCGGCAGACACCTATCGCGCATTTACGACACCATTTTCCGCGATTGCGGTGTGGTCACCAACTATGGGTATGTCACATCCGGTTTCGAATACATCAGCGCTGAATTCAGCAGCGAAAGTTACCTGATATCGCGCAGCTTTTCTTTTGGAAAAGAAGCTCCATACTATGAGAATTCATGAAAAAATGGACAAGAAAAGAGAGGAAACGGCGTGCGCATTCAATATCAATTATCAATATCCCACGCTCTACGTATATTTAACGCCTTCGTTATCAATTAAGTGATGCCAACCACTATGTTTCGAATGATAAGTGCACACTTTAGGACCTAGCTACTACAGCCTAAATAATATATTGTCGCGAAATTTCGGGAATAGTATCCTCATCTCAAGAGTTACGCATAAAATAAATAAATATCAGTGAAAGATAATATATAAATTTAATATCCGTGAATTAATTTAATCTATTACCTAACTACCCAAAACCAATTTCTTTATAACTTATTAGAACACCGAAGAGTCAGTCTTTGAGCACACAAATTAAGCCAAAACGTGTTTAGCCAGCAAACATAAAAATATAATTAAATATGACAATGGAAAAGGCATGTTAATATTTTAACCAGGATTCGCGAAAAAATAAAAAATCAAAGACGAGAGGGCTGGAATGAGTGGAAATGAAGATTGTGAAAACAGCCTATAAGGAACGAGATAGACATAGAAGACCGAGTTTCCAGTGGTTGTGGGTTTAATACGAAACGACCGATAATTGAGGTCGCGCTAATCAAGGGGTGTACGTAATTAGGTCAAGGATTTTCTGCGCATAGGATGAGGAGCGAAGTAAAACTGGACCTATCCACTTGCCTTCTAAAAACGAAAGTCGTGTCCAGCTAGCATCCTCTGGAGTACTGTCCTGCTCTTCAATGACAATTTGCGACAATGAGAACGAGATATCACCGATGAATCGCTACCATTTCTGTCAAGAATACCACGCTCTTGGGAAGAAAATATTGCTTTGCACTCGCAAAACTAGACATCTACTCAAAAAGTGGCGCTAAAAGCTTCTTCGGAAGCATATCTGTGATACAATTTGCCCAAAATCGCTAAAATATTTAATGCTATTGGAACATTAACACCATTCATTTCAATTTTATTTCCCAGAATATAAAATAAAAAACTTTTCATTCAACAATAAGAAATACGTTTTTTTCAAACGGTAATCGCCCAAGCTTTTTCGCTATTGTAATTGTTTTATTTATTAATATTTTATAAGTGCGAAACTAAATTTATTAACTGATAAAAATTTTATACTCGAACATATCGTCGTTAGCAATATCATGACTTTTTGGGACAGTCGTCAACTTCCTCCATGGCTGTCAGCACGGCTTCCGAAAAGGTAGACCATGCGAAACACAGATCGCGCTCTTTCTTCACGACATTCCTAAATCTGGTGAATCGAAAAGACAAGTTGACGCATTATTTATGGATTTTAAGAATAAAGTATAAAGTTTTATACAAATTACAGCCATGCGGATTAAACTCAACAGTGGTAAACTGGATGCGCGACTTTCTGAATGATCGTAAGCAAAAAGTAGTTCTTGATGGAATTAGCTCTGATGTTGTAAAGTTACATCAGGTGTTCCACAAGTAAGCGTAATTGGCCCCCTGTTGTCCATTATATACATTAATGATCTCTGCTCCCGTATTAGCAGTAAAATGCGTTTATTTGCTGACAATCCTGTCATCTATCGCGAAATTAACGATCACTCTGGCTATAAGGTCCAGGCCACCATACCCTGAAAATGTGAAATTGTCATACCTGTGGCTTAATCTGGGTTGAGCCCTGCCATCAACTTACCATACCATAAACATCATTGTTAATTATGAGATTAGTTTTACACTTGTTTTTATCATATTCACATAATTCATTATTTTTATGTAATCCAGAATAAAGGCCTTCGTGTTTTTTTGTTGTTCAATAAATAAATAATGCCAACCTCACGGTTGAATAACTGAGTTACTGAACCAACAGAAGAACTTTTTTGATATTGAAGTGAAAGATCCACAATAATTTAATGCGTAAGACTCGTTTCGGATCACAGATGGCGTAGTCTTTTACCAGACGATGGCTCTGAGCTGAAACGCGTCCTACGCATTAAAATACTGTGAATAAGTGCAACTACCTTTCATTTCAATTCGTCCAACTTCCTTTATACCACGCCTGAATCAGTTGAGCTCTCTATTGAGTTTCAAATCCATGGTTGCGCCTGTGAACAAGACTATATTCAAACATAGCACAGGTCAAGGACTGGAGGGATGTAGGGCGTCGCCAGTAGATGATTAGGGGGGTCGAGATATCAACTCAGCGGGAGACCCCTCCTCCCCTTATTCCAACGCCTGGCTGGAGAACGTCTGGATGTGCACCCGGTGTAGATAGAGACTGCGCGAGCCCCGATGACCTTCCCGATCGTAAATTAAAGAGCCCCATTCGAAGAATATGAGAGCGCCACACGGTTTCTCCGCGGTCGACTCATCACAAAACAGGGTGAAGGGAAACTCCCACGCAGTCCCGCCACAGTCGCGCCCTGCACTACATCTCGATCACTCTCAGCGATAAGGGTCCTCACAACAAAAAATACAGCCAGCCAGGGCGCGAAACCACTCGAGAGGAACAGCTGCATCCATAGGGGAAATCCCGCTGCTCATCATTGCAAAAGGAATAGAGGTTATATGGATACTCTTTTGAAAGTTCCTGGCACCTCGATGCTTCCTCTGCAGTGAGAGGGGGACGGTATCTCCAAAGTGAAGGTAATTTCAATAGGTCAGACCCTAAATGTGACAAAGAAATATGCGGTCGGTTCCCCACTTTCTACGAGACGGTTGCCAGGCAAAGTAGTCCAGCCAAAATTGGATTGTAGAAGGTAGGTATTCCAGTGCAGGGCTTTTAAACGAACTATATTGAATATACATACATCGTTTTTAGGTATGTACATGGAACTTGGGTGTTCGCCATATAACTAGTTATTATTAGTTCTATGTTGGCTGTGGTTAAATATATTTTTATTTAGTAAAATAGTTAACTTGCATGAAAACATATGGTAGAACATGAAAGTTCTATTGCATTTCAATATGTTTGGCTATTATTTGACTATTAATACGTTTGCCATCAGCCGTTTAGTATGCATTTCGCTCTTTTTCCGAGTAGAACCAAGTGAGCATAAGGAATACCTGGATAAAATGGCATGGCATGAATTACGATAACTATTTTTTTCCAACTAAATATTGTAAATTCTACTTTCGTATATCTAAAGGTAAATATATTCCCTCATCAAGATAAAAGCAATACCTTGACTGCCTCAAGCATACTCTGAAATAGAAAATACAGCTTTCTCTAACTCCAGTTTCAAGCAAATCAAAAAATTTAGTTTTCCTTTGCAGTCTCTCATTGAATTAAAGTTTACCCGTATCTAACTCAGAGTAAAAGCATTAGTTGAAAAACAGAAAATGCAAAAAGAAAATTTTAAATTTCCATAGGCAAAATCGTAGTCACGTGAGCACAATCTATAGCTAAGATCTCTTAGGGTGCATCAAGAAGCTGCACACAACAAAAGGAGAGATAGCTAGGGAGATAACTTACACGGGCACATCCGCGCTTAAAATTAATATTGATTTTTCTATCGCCATGTGGTTCACTTCTATCAGTACACTATAATGCGATGAATATTATCTTACAGCGTAAATCATCAGCAGCTATTAATTCGAATATTGGGTAACTCCATTCGTTCATTTGATTCGCATTCTTAAATAATTACTTAATGGATCATTTAATGCCTTCATTAAAGCATAGTCAAACCTAAGTTTCTGAGTATTTATCCCGGAAACGTGTTAATTTGAAAAGTCATGATTTTAAGTCTTAGGGACCATTCTTACTGGCCCAATTCCTTATCATTTATTAACATCGGTTACATGAAAGGTGTTCAACCTTAATTTTACCCTCTAGCCGATTACTTACGTGCACACTTCCAACACATGACAGTCCATGACAGCAAATTCAATTTCATCTACTCAATGATCGTCCCACTTTTCGGTTTTTTCAGTAATCCTTCCATAGTTTTCTCCTCGTAACCTCAGAGAAAATATCTAAATTAACAAAGCAATTTAGAAATGAAAGAGAGGAAAAATTGCCAACCCATACTGTTTTTGTTATTTGTCATTAAGATATTTTCCCACGGGCGCTTTGCTTGAACTACTGCATTTACAATTACATCGGTTGATGTGACGTTGAACATTATTTCATGAAACCGTATTTCTATCCGTGTCAGCCTCATTAATTCTGCTGAAGTTTCAATCCAGTTTTATTTCAGCTAAATTTATCCGTGATTATTGATGTTAAGTACAATCGCATTCATGGAATACACGACGTTAATAACGTTTACACAAGATAGTCGCAGGCCTCGCAGGCGGCGAGGTTAAGTCCTCGCCTGCTAAACCGAAGGACGCGGGTTCGAGTCCCATCTGGATAGGTTGCCTCTATCCGGGGAATGGATCTTCGTGTACGTTTCCTCGTTAAATTTTATGGAAAGTCCGATGGATAAGCCAAGTAGCGCTGTTTCCGGTGGCGTAGCGATGAATAAAAATAAAATAATTAATTAATATACGAAACAGTGAACCGAAACTCCTATTTATGAAACAGGGTAATTTATTCACGAGGACAACGTCCATTATTGTAATACGCACTCAGACAATATGTTTGCCACTGCGTAAATCGTAGGCGTTCAACGAATCGCAAAGGGCCTTGATCGTGATGCGCCGCAGACCGTCCAGACGAGGGCGACTTGACACGGCTTCCCGATGTCCACTCCGCCTGTCACTTGAGGACTAAAAACTCCCGGGAGGCGATGGAGATCCTCGCATCTGCACCACGACGAGAGAGAGAGACTGCTTGTAATTTCATATAAGCGCTGACGCGGCGGATTGCGGACTATTTATGAGGGCTCATGGCGAGGAAACGAGCGTAATGCAAAGGGGAAGTCACGCCCAGTCGCAAAAAAAATGTAAATTTGCCATTCAAATCGGATAACGAGTCACGTCGAAATTAAGGGCTCACAGCGAGAAAAAAGGAATTTTTGTTGGTCTTCGGCCAAAATAACTTCGCAGCAACAATTTACATGCATATATTCATCTGAGTCATTAGTACTGCTTAGTACACTGGAATATTGTGAGCTTCTATGGTGTGAAGAACAGAATTTTTCATTGGCAGTCTTTGGTAGAATTAAAAATGTAGTAATCGTGCAAACGCTCCAGACATTAGAAACTCAGCATAATTTTGTGGAATTTTATTATCTCCGAAATTTCCCCGTTTCCGAATAAATTTTACGGGAAGAAAATTCGGCCTCGTTGGCGGCGGGGTAAAGTCCTCGCCTGCCAAACCGAAGGTCGCGGGTTCGAGTCCCGCCTGGGTAAGTTACCCTTATCCAGGGCATGGATGTTTGTGATTGTTAAATGTTATCAGCCCCGATGTAAAGGCCGAACAGTGTTGTTTTCGGTGGTGTATGAAATAATGAAATAATAATAAATACCAACGAATACCTTGTAGACAAAGATTAAGACCATAAACACATAATAAAATTTTCATGAGTAATTCCACGAGAATAATATTCCCCTCCTTACTCTAAAAATTATTCTCCTTGATCGGGATTCGATCCCGAACCGATCGATTTCCGGCCGAATACTTGATCCAAATCATCACATAAAGAATTTACTCCTCAGCAGCTTAGCTGTTAGAAGCGCTCGACCGGGAATCGAGGGAACCAGATTCGAATCCCAGTGAAGGCGAATGATTTTTGCCTCTCTGGATTTTCGCACATTTGTTCACTGCGGGTGACTCCGTAAACTAGTCACCGTAGCAAGTTCAGTAATGCAAAAACCCATTGTATAATTTTTGTTATTTTCAAGGAAAACGTTTTGGAATGAATATATTACAAAAACGGTTGCTAACCACGGACAATGTGATGGCATGAGATTACATCTCAAGCTTTGAGAATCTTTTGGGAGTCATAGGAAGTACCCTGAATACATCATAAAAGACTATTCTTGTTCTTCGTTGCTGGACAAGTTTCACCACGAGGCTCAAAATTCCACAGTATTAATTGTCCTAAATACTGAAATAAGTGCCGAAAGAAACTGAATAAGGTACACGTTAAGAGCCAAGAAAATCGAGCCCCATAATTTTTGGAGGAACACGCTCATGAGAGGTCCTAATAGGTTTTCAAAAATTCAGGTAAAAAATTCGGTAAAAAAATTCAGGTGCTGTAATTGCGTAGAAATAGAAAGTTTCCATATAGGGCTGACGAAGATTTCAGCAAGTTTACGTCCTTTGAGAACGCACGGTAAATTTTTGCTAAAAAGAGAAATTGTGAAAGATTAAAAAAAAATCTTTTTCCAAAAGCAGCACAAAACTCACTAGAGGGTAAAGTAAGATATTCATCACTCGGGGTAAAAATATCTTCACTTTAATTTTAATTTGACTAATTTTTCTCTGAGTGCTGAATATGTTAAAAATTACTGCCAATCCTTACAAATCAGACTCATCTACACTCAATTCTAATAAACCTTATCAACAACATGCTATTATCACCGAGTAATGAAAAGCTTATTGTTCACTTTTAATCTATTTTACTCCATATCGAAACTAGTTTACAATTAAATAAGACAATGAAGGATTTAAGATGCTTCATCATCGCCATGAAGGAGGAGTCAAAAATGAAAGAAGTTGGTTATGGAGAAGTGTGTTCTTTTTAATCATTTTTATTTTAGTTTTATTTTCTACTTTTTAGTGGTGAATCATAGCATCGATTAAACCAGAGCTGTTACAGACATTTCCGCGAAAAAAATGTACGATAAACGCTATATATTGAGAAAATTTAAAACTATTTTTCAATGTAAAAATTTAGTTAATCGATTAGAGCACAATATAAAAAATCAAATGTTTGACTAATGAATATTTTATTTTAAAAAAAAGCAAACAAGTGCGTAAAATTGGATGGGAAGCGGTTCGAAAAATCAACTGCAAGATTCCATCGATGAAACAGACAATCAGACGAAACATTAAGAGAAAGCGCGTAAAAATACGTCATAAAGCAGAATATCGAAACTAGTTTACAATTAACAAGCCATTGAAGGGATTTTAGATGCTTTATCACCGCCACGGATGTCAAAGAGTCAGTCAGGAGTTCAAAGAAAAGAAAGTATTCCGCTTAGAGGTCCACGCAATGACGATGAGTTTTTTTTATGAAATCACTGCACAATGAGTAGTGAATTTTAGCTGTGAAATATTAAATATTTCGCGGCAGAGCTCTATGGATTCCTGCCAGCACACATCAAAGATGGATGAGAAATAAACGTTGTGAAGAGACAATCATCTCACGGAATCCTCCGCAACTCCATAAACCCAACCACTCAAATTTAAAAGGGTCTAAAGAGAGAGGAATTACGTAGGAGATGCCGATTCAGAGAAAAGGGGAGGCTAAAACATTAGCCGTGAGCGTCGAATATTTAAAGCTACGATCAACCGGTTTCCACCCGTGTCCTCAAGGACGGAATACATCGTTTACAGCGGCTATAAAACCGTTTAGATAAAAGAGTTTAAAAAGAGGCCAATAGTGACACAAATTTGTAAGGTTTTGGGCAATTGGGAATGGGAAGGAAGTGAATGCCAAGTCGTGTCGATAAAAAAAATAAAATTAACAGAAGTCACTGATTCACGCAATCAGGATGTATGAAATATGGTTCACGCCCAACCCCAAAAAGTTCTCCCAAGGTTCAAACCAATCGCTTTCACAAATCACACCATCATTTAGTGACCTTCCCCACGCCGTGATTCAAGCACTTTGGATCCACTATTCACCGAAGGATACTTCTGACTCCCACGCGCTTCCTTTCCGAAATAGCGCTCCAAATATACCTCGCAAAGGGATCAATCCTCGCAAACAAACAAAGTTCAATGTCAGTGCGCTGTCTGAATCATGCGTCAAAAAGGCTTTCGCTCAAAGCGCAGAGCTGGTACCAAAATGAGGAGGGAAATAAAAAGAATCAACCAAAGATTCAATGCCATTGTCTTTATGTTGTCCAAGACAATGTAGCAATATATATTTGACAAAATAAATCGGTCCCTAAAAATTTAATTTTTAAATTCCTTAATTTAAATAATTAACGAATATTCTATCATACTCCTACAAACCTTGATGATGAAAATTTATTTTTTTCAGTGCTCCCAGAAATCAACAACATAATTAACAAAATTGAAACGAAAGCATTCAACAAATTTTCTTTAAACCCACGAAAAATGATAAGTATTAGTATAAGATATGTAGCTAAAATAAAACTATTTTTTCAAGGAAATAATCTCATAAACGAATGTCACAACTTGGTGTGCCCCCCTCTAGACCATGGCTTGCCCCCTCCCCCAGACTATGGCTTGCCCCCCCTAGTTATGACCCTGGGTACGCCCTTGTATGCACGTGCATTTATTAACTATTATGATCGCTTTATGCGTTCATCGGAAAAAAACTGATTCACGTTAGAACTTGCTCGTCGAAATGCATCATGTAAAAGGAATGCCCAAATTCGTGAAAGCAAATAGTCCCTGCACTGACAATGAGTCTAAAATGATTGTAATCCCGATGGAGAAAAACATGTAGTTTGGAAATGTGCAATTTCATGCCTCGTGAACAACGGCAATAAAATGACGCACGACTGACGCAGGAACTTGTAAGACAAAATCCATCATTTAGAATAAGTTCAACAGATTCAGGCTTCAAATGGTGGAAGTTAGACATATTTAAATATCATTTAGAGCCGTTTAGTGCATGAACGAATGCGAAAATGTATGAAAACAAGGCGCCGATATAGCCCCTGCTCCAATTCTTAAATGACGGCATGCTCGACTTAAGGTGTGTACCTACCCGCCTCGCGCTCTCTCGGATTTTGCATCAACTTTAGGGGGGTGGGCGAGTCATAATTCAAATTCATGCTTCCTAATGCCTAGCAAGTTGGGACATAGCTTTTTTTTATTTTTGAGTTTGCTTTTAGCAGTAGAGCGAGGTGCGCTCTACGACAAACACAGCTAAAATTTATATCACGTTTGGAGCCTTTAGCCATGCATTTGCATACACACTACCTTAACTCCTTTATAAGGATACAAAAGCTATTAAACTGATAAAAATTAAAAATTATTATTAAAATTTGCGGGGTTCATGACCCCTGTGACCCCTCCCCTAATTTCGCCACAGCTCGCGTAACACAGCAAACAAATAACTTATTTGAGGCGCAGGAACTAGGGAGTTGATCATTGCATCATTGGGAACATGCAGCTTGAAGGTGCCTATTTTCTCGCCTCGTATAGAACGGTAGTAAATGACTGCACGCCCGATTAATAAAAACATGCTGCTTGAAGATGTGCATTTTCTTATCTCACATAAATGGCAATAAAATGATTATAAGCAAAATTGAGAAAAACATGCAGTTTTCAGATGTGAATTTGCGTCTATGAGACACAATTTCATATATGACATGCATAGCATCTACGAGATACAATTCGCAATCACCCTCTCAAAATAAACCACTCGAGCGCACGAAGAATGCTACAGCAGGCAGCGATGCGCGCTCGCGCGCGATGACCCCTTGCTGGCCAAAAACCGCCTCGAACTCCCCCCCCCCGAAAAAAAAGCAATCCACCCGCAAAAGACCAACGCCACTCCACACGCACACCCACAATGTATATAAATCCTCCCTCCCATCTCTCCTTTCCTCCCGCACGCAAGAAGCCAAGATCATCCTCACTACTACTACTCCTCCTCCTCCTCCAATCCTCAAGGACGACTTGTGGCCCTCGCGGAGATGCAAAATGGGGAGGGGAAACGTCAGTGTAGGATAGGAGAGGGGATGTGGGGGTATCTTCTTCCCCTCCCTCTTGCGGAGGGATGAGCACGGCCTCCCCGCCGGCCCTCCTCTGTAAAAAAAATATAAGGTGTAGGAGGGGAATGGGGCATGGTGTCATGACGACGAAGAGATGTTGGGAGAGAGAGATGAGAAAGGACGTAGATGAAACACGCCGCGCGTATAGGGAAGAAGAGGGAGAGGAAGAAAGATAAAAGAAGAAAAGGAAAAGTAGGAAGAGATGGAAGAAAAATAAAGAAAATTAAAAGGATAAGTTGGCCGGAGATTTCTTTTTGTGCACACGCAACAAACAAGCGCAGGGGGTTTTGAAGGAGGAGTTTTCGGGGAAGAGGTGGTGGGGGCTTAGGGAGTGAACGCAAGTCGAGACTTAAAATACTCATTTATTTTTTTATTTATTTTTCATCTTTCGCCGAGAAGCGAAAATTTTAAACACGTAAAAAAAAGAAAATCATCCTTTTTATTTACACGCCGAATTTGACGGCTTCCATTACGCATAATTAAATAACACGCACATCAGCTTTGGTCGTATGTTTTCGGAAAAAAATGAACCTCTAATACCCCTTCGCTACTGTTTATGGTGTAACTAAAAAGTCATATTTTACCTAGTGACACAGAGGGACATGACCGCATGATAATATCCGGGACGTCATCCGGGGTTGGTTTTCGGTGAAGCGTTGGACTTCCTAAAAGCCGGGATGACGTAATTCTGACGTCAGGAACGTTAAATTAAAAAAAAAGGCAAGTAAAAACTTGGGGTTCATCAACGCAGAGGCGTGACACACTTACCAAAATTATTTTGCACCAGCAGTTTAAATGCTTTTATTGTTAGATCCAAGAAGTAAGTGCATAAATTGAGTAAAATTTGTGTAAAATTTCCAAGGGTTAAGTAGAGGTGTCTCGCACACGGAAAATGTTTTGATCCAGCACATTAAGAGCTTCCTAAGTTTGAGTCACGAAGTAAGTATAAGAATTTAGTAAAATTGGTGAAAGTTTCCAAAATATACGAGCACCGTGTTATTGAAAACAAATATCCGGTTGTCTTTTAGATAATCTGATACTGATATTGAAAAAAAAACGAGATGCAAAATGACTTAAATGAATCTTTAAGGGAAAACAGCTTCTTTTAAGCCATAAATTTAGATAAATAAATACAGGCAAAAAAAGTGATGTCACAACCTCAAACTTACTGAAAAAACTCGTCCCACCCTCTTGGGGAATGGCATCATTAGCCTGATCCTCTTGCATATTATGTTTCTCATCCGTTGCTCTAAAGAGGTTACGCAAAAGGGAGGATGGACGGCGGACGATTTGCATAATTTCGCGTTCCTCGAGGTGCGTCAACCGCCGAGGTCATTAGCGCCGCCAGGAGGGACAGAGGGGCGGAGTGCACGAGCCTTGGGCGGTAAGAAGAAGAGAGCTGTGTTGGGTGGCAAGGGCACTTCATCCGGATTATACGGGGATCGATAAAAAGAAGAAAAAAGTTACGACCACGGTAGTAAAATATTTTCTTCAGACGCGGCAATAAATTTCTGGTCCACTTTTTACTTACTTTTTTCTCCACGATCCGATCTGCGGTATTTGAATGTTCATGGAATGCTGGGACGACCCGAGTGGAAAGATTAGACCCCTCAGGATGAGGGCTCATGTTATTGACAGTTTCACTCCGGAAGACTTGAATAGGATGTTAAAAAAATAAAATCGGAAAGAACGCATTCTGAGATTTTTTCTTTTTTTCCTCCAAACGAGAGTAGATCCGATTTAAAAATTCGTTTGAGAGCTCTTAAGTGATCGAGAACACGATAATTCCGGGTTTGGTATCAATGCGGAAAACGATTGGACGTTAAGAATGCTCTCTCCAGGGATGATAACCACCATTTTCACCAATTACGATGACTGCATGCGATAAAGTAGCGTTGGACCAAAACCAATTCAAGGAACACGACACCGATACGCAGGTTGGAATGGAAAAAAGACACCTTTCATGTTATTTGATATCTTTAAAACTCCTAGTGCCAGTTTTTCATTGACAACTTGAAATGGGCTAGATGGAAAATTCACTTGCAATATGTCCGATTACAATTCTCATCTGGTAATTTTTCGGCAGTATTTGCTACTTTGCTGTGGTATAGTATTTTGATATAGTATTTATCCCCGTGAAAATATCACGCATATATCCAAAATCCCACAAAGGAAATGGAAGAATAGGGAGTGACTATTTTAGAAATTCCGCGCCATAGCAAATAAAATGAAGCTATTTCAATTAATCACTTTACAAAGATAGTGAAATACGATTCTGGCTGTAATAGTGAAGTAGCAATCAGATAATTTTTAGGGTTAAAATGATTGTAGTTAAGACTGTAAAATATTAACTTCAGTCGATTTAGTAATGTACCGATTTCTTTATCACTGAAATAGATATAGTGAAAGTAATTCCAATTGATTTGGCATTCATCCCTAACAAATTCATCATAATTAACCAAGATCCATAATTCACCCGAGCACAATAATTACGCTGAAATTTGATCATTTAAACAAACTCGGAGGGTGAAAAATAAATGGTTATCACGACTAAGCCTTTAAATGGTTCCCAATGCGGAGAAAAAGGAGACTGAACGACTGCTCCCTTTTGCGTGCTGTCACCTCTGAAGAGGTGAAATCATCTGCTTCGTTCCCAGTATCCGCTGACCGGCAGCCGCGATCTTGACAAGAGTGACTTGGGCGACTACCCACGCGTAAGTATCATTGATTCACGTCGTGAATCACCCCGCTGGGCCGAAAAAAAGAAGACTCGCGCACGAGTCACCACGGCGGAGTGCTCCCAACCCGAAAACGTCGGGGCGTCTAGGGCGTCCTCCTACGCGGAGACACGCGGGAAAGTATGCATGAGAACAGACGACGAGTACCCTTGAAAGATCGGGTATGATGGTACTGTGGGAGAGACTAGCATGACGACAGGTTCTCTATATGCTATCTGCACTCCTAACTTAGCATTCTTTGTTCAGGGGAGACGTCAATCCCGTTCGACGAGCCATATTTCCAGCCGTGTTCCTTCATTCATACGGCTAATGTTCAAAAGGCATTTTTGCGTGGGGCATGTGATTGCAGAATTCGGAACAGCATTTTTGGCTCAATCTGGCGCGCAATTGCTCGAATCCATGAACGAAATTAGAACAGAGTAAGGGCTTACCCAGGATCAAAACTAGAAGGGGGAGAGCCATGGTCTTTCAAGTCATAATACAGAAAAGGTTAAGAGACCAAAATTTCAAGAAAATTACAACAGCACTTTAAATTAAATATTCCATACTAATGCCACTTTCCTTGAATTTAAAGAACATTTTTTCAAAAACTTCGAGTTGAACTAAATTTACTTATGCTTCTAGGGTAGGGGGGCAGCTGTTCCCACACCCTGCCTCCCGCTGGGTACGCCCATGGAACAGAGGCTATTATATTTCCATCTAGCGTCCCTACTTTTTAGCCTGCGTTGCACTTCACCACTTTGCAGGATGCAACATGAAATGCACTCTCGCGCGTACGTCAGATTGTGCAAGTACATGCCCCGTGTAAAACGGGATTAATTTTAGTCGGATTCGATTGAAATTTGCTGGCGCCTGAGGAGAAAATAGATTTTGGATGTGGGTGATTGGTGACTTGTTTGGGAAATTTCGCCGCTTCAAATTGGCGGGGCTAAACATTAATTTTCTCTTCTAACAATAAGACTTGTCATTCAAAAAATAGTATCTATAATCGCTCCAAATTCACTCGTACTGCAAAAGCAATTCATCGAAGTTGCATGCCTCCATTTCCCGTGTCCTTTATCTTTCCTAAGTAATTATCTCTTGGTCTTCCTTGGAGAATGTTTCCACCAGTATTCCTTCTGCTATGTTTCTCATGTAATAACAGTTTTTTATGACAGCAGTTTAAACTCCGGGTCCTTCTTTGGCGTATAGTGCTCCACGATTTCATTTCTCTTCCTATTATCCGGTAAAACTCAGTTCTCAACCTATCCATCCATTTTATTTTATGCACTAGACTTCATTTCAAATACCCATGCGACTAAGGGGCAGGCCCAAGTTTTCTGGGGAGGCTGAAGACGGAGGTCACATGGATTTCTGAAAACCAACCAAAATGCGATAGGCGGAGCCTAGCCTCTGGGAAATTCAGTCGCTTTCAGACCTTTGTGGCTAAGTTAGCTGTGCTGCAAATGGGAAGAGGGTTTTTGATACAGTGTTTCAATTCGATGCACTAACAAAGACTTTTGAAAAAATATGGTACCGTCCGCATCTCCCTCTCTCTCCCTCTTCCCATCCCATATCCATAGCGTCATTAGTCCCACCTCCTGCCACGACCCCGCTCGAAACATAGCTTGCTTGTAGGACTGGACCCAGATGCAAAGATATTTGAAAAGGATCATAGTACCAAAGTTTGTATTGGTAAGTTAGGTATAGAGGGCGTGGTGGCACAGCAGTCCGAACGAAAGGCAACGGACTAATGGATCTCGAAATTCAAATCCATGTAAGACAATTTTAATACCCCATAAAAAATTCTTCAAGTGAGTTTTTCCATCAGTGTGAACTTAATCGTCTGGAGGGGCGCAACTAGGAATCAAAGCTAGGAGGGGTTTTAGGCGCCACTAATACGTCGTGTCTGGTGGTATGGAATACCCACTAGGGTAAGCGGAATGTGTGGAGGCCCTCCCAAAGAAAAATTAGGATAAATAGTGAGTTTTACGACTTTCAGAGGGATATTTTATAAATCCTTACAAAATTCTATAAGTAATATTAATGCAATTAAGTAAATTGGGTTTAACTTTTAAAAAATTTCTGAGCTCTGGGGGGAGGGTTTCTAACCCCCAAACCCCCCCGCGCTGCGCCACTGATAGTCTGAACTCATTAAAGACAAATAAAAAGACATTGACATGCCTACATATGAAGAAACTGACACACCGACGGCGAAAACCAACCGATGGATTAAACCGCCACCAACAAACGGCTGAAAGGGATTTTTTTGGCGTTCCAGCCCGTGTCGCCCATACAATAACCTCAGATTGTAAAGGTTAACGCAACAGGTTTTGCACAAATAAATCTCCGCTACGGACGTAGACCAATCTCATATGCTCAGAATGGAACATAAATGTATACCTCAGACAACTCATAGACCCAGTTAAGCGCCCGCTGCGTTCTTCTTGACCCACTCACGACTTAGCTCGATGTAATTTAGCTTCACAACAACACTTATAACAATAAAATTTGGAGTTCACGCGATGCGTTTTTACTGGAAAATAATTATTCATTTTAATTTTGAATTAAATTCAAATTCCTGCCAGTCGGGATATAGAAAAACTTAAATGCTTCGAAAGTGATTAAATTTTGTTGAAAGGTTTTCATTTACCAGGTGTTTTCAATCTGCAATATCAATTCTATGACGCTTCGCACCGCTTCTATCAGTCTTTCCTCGTTACGTTGATGAATCATTCCATACAACCACAGAATTACAATTACCGTGGTAATGATGGCCATAGCGGGGATACGTTAGAAAATAATTTCCCTCATTGGATATTAGATGCAAAATTGATAATATTCACAAATTGGAGAACCCCGAAGCTGAGCGAGAATGAAATTATTTATTTATTTAATTATTAAATGAAAGTATTTATGAGGTCTCATCGTATTTAAATAGAATTCGACCGCTATCGACCATACTGGTCTTTATCCGGAGACTGCGATATAGTTCTGCTAAAATTGTAAGGAGTCCACTCCGAATTTAACTCTCATTATCTTTATACTACTATTATATTACTATCATTATATTACTTAAATTCCATCTTGTCATTTTCAACTCAACTCAACTATGGCGGCCACTCAAGGTGCAATTACACCATTTAACATGTTATGTAAAACAAGTTATACATAGCATGTTTTACGAAAAAGTTACAAATCCGTGTAACATTTCACATGTAACATTGTGTCATAAACAAAATATCATGTTATACACCAAGTGTTTGGTTTCCCACACAAAGCGGACAAAGTTTCTCCATCTTTCTGGTTTTCGCCGCTTTGTTTGTCATCGGTTGAAAATACCGATATCGGCACGTCGACCTGAAGGCACCTGGTGGAATCCAGGCGAAACTGTAGTCACCCTGGGACAAGCAACGCGGGGAAAACCCGTAAGATGGAAAGATCAACTAATCAAGAACGCCGCAGAAGACTACTAGTCTTCCTTCCTATCGGATTTAGTGGATGCCATAATCTTTGCATCCTCAATGTTTGAAGACCTGTACCCGAGTCCCAACTGAATGGGTCACGGCGCGCCTCGCTGGGACCAATCTGAGGCAGCCATTGAGCAACAAAATCGCATTGTGAATCCCACAGAAACCGCCCGACCGGTCCCACCTCACTCCAATCCGGATACACTTAGGCGCCGCGAAACGAAATTCGACATGATCCCATCCCTCCAATGCACCCACCCACTTTCCCTCGCGAGTCGTTGCTCTTTTTTTTCTTCTCCTCCCCCCCGAATATTCCTTTGTACCAAACGTCAGGGCTCATTAAGGAGGCGCGGTGGCGGCGGCAGGGGACTGAACCGTGAACCAGGTCCACCCGATAGCGATAGAGGGGCGCCGTCCGACCAGCCGCTTCTTATTTCATTAGCCCGTCGCCGCCATCAGTATCGCCCAATTGATCTCGTCCACCTCGAGCGAGCATCGTTACCTTGTTAGAATTGCGGCAGTGTGGGGGAGTGAGAGAGAAAGGAGGGAGATAGGGGGTATATATATAAAGTGAGGAGGAAGAGATTGGAGGAAGGGAGAGCATTAAAATCCGAACGGTGCGAATTTTAAGGAAGATCACACCGTGAAGGGATTGCAGTTATAAAAAAGGAACAGAAGCAGGCGATACGTAGTGGAATGACATTCTGATCTAACGAAAAAGAGAGATGTAAATTTTCCACATATTTATTTAAAAATGTACGACGCGTTTTCATCGTCATGTTTTTATCAAGTCCTTCTTGATGACCTCACTGGAAGTACTCGAGTATCTTGAAGTACTTGAGAATGATATGAGGTCGAAACGTGTCGTGTATTAAACAAATTTGTGGAAAATTTCCATCTCACTTTTCCATTAAATCAGGATCGCAGCTATAGCGCATACCTTTCCTTTCAAGGTTTATGGAAATGAGAAGGCCTGCTACTTAATAATTTTGCTATAAAGACGGGGGTGTAGTCGCTTAGAACACTTGACAATGGATTGGAAATCTCCGGGGTTAAGGAGTGAAGACTTCCTCCCTCCCGACATTTTTGGGTGATACCATTTTATGAATATCCCGGCCATATAAATACTCACCCCTTATCCAAGTGAACCCTCTCGCACCCGCCGAATTTTTTTTCTACCTTACGCCCTGGAAATGCAGCTTAAGTCTGTAGAATTACCCGAATTTTAACCTATCTGATATTTTTCTACCATTATTACTCTCCATGGGACCCTACAAATCTAGTCTCACTAGCAGAAAATTAGAATATCAACCCAACATAAGCCACTTTTTTATGAAATAACTTAAGACTATGCGACGATAAATTTGTAAGTAGTCACACGCAATTAGTATTGCGCAGTGCGAAATTCCCACAGTAGAAGTCATTTGCCTTGACCTTAATTTGAATAAGGATCCCCGAATTTGCGTCAAAAGCTCAAATCGGTTTTACTATCTTGTTATCTTCTTTAACAGAGATCTTTTGATGGCTT
Organism: Ischnura elegans; assembly: GCF_921293095.1. NCBI lineage: Eukaryota > Metazoa > Arthropoda > Insecta > Odonata > Coenagrionidae > Ischnura > Ischnura elegans. The sequence continues at coordinate 135,900,231 of NC_060246.1, forward strand.
AAGGTGAAACGTGGGAGTAAGCTGCCTGAGAATCAAAGCCACAAGGCATGGCGCTGTTTTATGAACATTATTATACGTAAGCAGGGAAGGTGAACTCTGCGTCCTCAATTTTGAAACGAAAATGTGGACTCAAATGGCAGTAACATTGAGAATTCGTCACAGGAGATCGTCTGACATGTATTTGGTGTCCATCTTCTCATTTAATGTTTTTGTTACTACTGCTCTAGCTAGAACATTCCACATTGCTCCGGAAAAATAAGAGAGCGATACCAAAAATCTTTTGATTGCACATGCCATAAGTATTTTAAACCTCTAGAGCTTTATTCTCATTCTGAGGCCAACCTCTTCATTGGGAACCCAGAGTTCTCTTGCAATAGTCAATTCCATTCAATCACCGATGAAACCATTTAGAAGGAATGAATAACACAGTTTAAACCATAAAATAGGATCATATTCATCGAAATTGAGGTGAAATCTCACAGAAAATTATAATAAATAGTATTTCGCTCACTGAATTAGAGGCATTTACTCATCATATCCTTCCGACAGGCAGATCTCGATCCTCGCCTATCAAACTATCCGTCACTTCGCAGCACTGAGGGAGATTGCGTTTTATTATTACAGTTCTTACCCCAATGAACAAAGAAAAAATAGCGCCCACTTCATAGTTATTAAACGGTAACCCTAATGATACATTTTGAGAGAGAAGATAGTAGAAACATTAAGCGATTTCATCCACGTTTTCTCTTTCACCATCTCATCTAGTGATTCTTGAAGAACTCCCAAAGGTTGCGGTATGGCGTAAATAAGATCAAGCTGAGAGATCATTTTTTTTAAATCCTAGTTTTAGAAAAAAATTAAGAGAATTCCGTTCTAATATATCTAGTATTCTATTATCCTAATTGAAGGCTCTATCGTGGGAATTGAATATCCGTCCATTCCGCTGCGTCGCATTCAAAGGTAAATAAAAACAATATTAAATTAAATAAGTTTCCACGGCGGCATTAAATACTCAAGATACTTTAAATACTCGAGCACTTGGTGCCGCCAATCAATCCACAGGTGGTCAATCCACAGGTAGTGACATGCTTTATTACTAACTGCACTTGCTTTAATAATTTTCATTTTTCTCCAGGTTTATCATTCCTCGACGCACATAAAAGCCACAATCACCACCGTTTGTGAGTGGAACAACAATCCATGGCAACAAGAATAATATGAAAGGACATATGGGATACATTATTGTCATCGAGGATAGGTAGACGGTGGCGTATGAAGTAGAAGTCGCTAAAAGCGTGGTAAGGGTACATTCACACCAGGATGACTTTACGTTCAGTTGAAAAGAGCATAACGCGGAAGCATCAATAATTGCAAAATGATAGAATTGCATGACAGATTTATAGCCATCTCTAAGCTTCCAGCAGGGGATTTGTATAATTGGAGTATACTTAATTTGAAAGATTTCTTTGAAGGTCCTTCAACTCTCTAATTTTACCTCTTCTAATCTTTTCTATCCTAACATATAACAAGGTTCACTGTGCGTGGACTTCTCTAACATTATCATCACACCAAAACTAATTGCTCCACTTTCCGGACTCCGCGACTTCTTCGTGTCCATAGTAACCAATTTACGTCAATCGTAAGCCGTTAATTCCGTAATAAATGTCAGAAATACTCCGTTTATTTCATAGTTTCGCTAAATAGTTCTATTTATATTTTCTCCTCATTTAGCCATTGTCTTTCTCCACCAAATCTCTAGCGTTTCCTTAATTGCCAACCAGGCTTGTCATCCTATTTTCATCCTTAGGCCATTTTCCAATGTCCACTGCCCGCAAATTGACCTCCTTCCCTCAATTACCCTCTTTAACTTGCCGCAACCTCACAGGAAATCCTCCACATACTTATAAGTTCCGCTTAAAATTATTTTTATCGGAAGTTCCTCACCAACCACAACCAGTAGCACTTCCGTATTTATCATCTCATACACCCATCAAATGATTTTATCCACAACCATGTCCAAAATGTTGGTATTTTTAGACACCGAAAACAAAATAAAAGTCCTGCACCACTGCCAGAAAATATTGAAAAGGAGGACTTTTCCAAACTGGCCATCATAGAGCTAACAGAGACTACACATACACTCGTATTCCATTCGTTGAAATGTGAAATTCAATGATAAATAAAATTTCCAACACTATGAACTGAGAAATGTGCCCCTTGGCCCAAGGATTTGCATTTAAAACTCCAATATTCATGCCCATCAAGGTAAGAACATCTGTGGAATTTTTCTCCAACATTCGCGAGCGACATTTCGTCCTAAGAAACTCGTTCACCACCCCTAGGATTCGACGACCACCACCAGCTGCAGGTTGGACCACCTGCAGCTATAACAATTCAAAAACAGCAATTTAATTTACGCCATTTACAGCGATTGCCGTTGGCAAAATTTTACCTGGACCAAGAAATTAACAAAGGACATTAAGTTTTCGGGATTCTAGACGTTGCATCACGCTTAGCGGCCCGGAAAACTGAACACCAATGGTTTCATTCGATGACCAGGTGAGTTTTTCCCGTGGCAATCAGTCCAGTCTTTATCCCCGCCGGCAGGTTCTTTCAACAAACACGTTCCCTATCAGACTGAACCCTAAGAGGGAGATTATCCGCAGCAGAGCGTGTGTGTTCAGAGTGGTGGGAGGAGGGACTCACCCCTGCTCCTGGGCGATCTTGATGTGCCACCAGGGGATCTTGGCTGCGGAGGCGATGGCCAGGAGTCCGGCGAGGAGCGCGAGTCGCACGAGGGGACGCGTTGGGCCACGGCCGATCACTGCTGTTGCGCCGCCGTCCATGGTCGGGTCCGCTCTAAAGATGCGAAGCGCCTCCCGGAGAGCTCTCGGCGCGCTGTGAGGGTCACGAAGAGGGGGAGGGACTGGCGGCAGGAGGGGGGGTAAGAGGGGAATTGGGTGGCGTGGGAGAGAGAGAGAGAGGGAAGGGGATGGGGGAGCAAGGTAGACCCGAGTGTGTGTAACGCCCTGCCCCGTACGCAAAAGAAAGACATTTTCACAATGACAGTGAAACTTGGTGAATTTTCGCAGATTAACATCGTCATCATCATCCTTATATTTCCTCGTCAAAGTTAGCTATTTAATTAATTGCTGAGCCAAATTTTAGTCCAAAGTATCAATATTTTCAATGAAAACTGTAGTGGGAGTAGTACTCTTAAGTAAGGACATAAAACAACAAGAATTAGGACAGGCACAGTTCAAAACAAGGCACAAGTCCAAATAGGAATAAGTCAACAAATACAACAGGCACAGGTCAAAAATTCTAAGGTTGGTTAGTTACATGAGACATTGCAACTTTTCCACAGGATTTTCCACAATATTAGGAACTTCCACCATATCGTGCCGCATATAATACAAGATAATCCTAAGATTGGTTTGACGCAGTTCTCCATTGCACTATCCTATCCGCTAGCCTTTTCTTAGACACGCATTACTTCTCTTTTACATCCTTTATAAACTATCCTATGTAACTCATTTGGGGCCATCCCTTGCAGTTCCTCAATAAGTTAATTGTGCATGTTCTAATTCTTGTTGTGTTATGTCCTTACTTAAAAGTACTTCTCCCACTACAGTTTTCATTGAAAATATTGATGCTTTGAACTAAAATTTGGCTCAGCAATTAATTAAATAGTTTACTTTGAGGAGGAAATATAAGGAGTTTTTTCCAGAAGAAAAATGAATACTGCTTATGCTGTAAACTTAATTTTTTCTCTCCAATCATATACCACTTTCATCCCAGAGTTTCGATAAAATATACTGACAGGAAGAGGGTTGATAGCCGCGGAGAAATCAAGGTTAAAGACCTTCGAAATGTGGTGCTACAGAAGAATGATGAGGATCGAATAGCTCGACCGAGTAAGTAATGGGGAAGTCCAAAGAAGTGCAGGAGAGAGGAGAAGCCTCATGAAACCTTTAAAAGAAAACAGAACATCCTTATAGGCCATATATTGAGACATGATGAACTGATGAAGGCAGTCGTTGAGGGACAAGGAGATGACAAGAACTGAAAAGAAAGACTCGAATGAAATATGTATATGGAACAGGTAAAGAAGGATGTGAAAGAGAAGAAATACGTAGATGTGAAGAGATTAGCTGATAGCGTGATAGTAGATAGTTTTTAGGGGACAGGGGGTCCCTCCCAACTTAAATGATAACTTGCCCGAAAAAATTGCAAAACCTCCACATTCAAAACAACAACCAACAATGGAAACAAAAACAACAAAATTTAAAATAAATTTTAGTCTTGGATTAGCACTTAAAATGCTGTTTTCAGAGAATAATTTTAAAACATTGTCCAGGAACAATTAGGAGCTATGGAACACCCCCCATTTCACTGGGGGATGTTCCACAACCCATATACCCCCGGCAGGATTGCTGTCCCGCCTTAAAACTCTTAACTTCGCCCAAGTGTGATAGGAGAATTGCTTGGAGAACCGAGTGAAACTAATGTTACGATTGCTGACTAGTGATGATGATGAGGGAGAGGGCAACGACATTGCAGTGCCTACTATGTGTGAGAGAGGGAGGGAGGGTGGCTGTAGGGTGGGGTGAGGAGTTTGAGAGGAAGGGCTGAGAGGAGTCCGGAATAACAGGCTGTCTCGAATCAAGAGAAGATATATATATATGTGTCGGGAGTGAGGGAGGCTACCCTCTTCAGGTGAGCAATGGCTACCGGGAAGAGGGCTGGTGGCGGTGCGGTGGGCGTTGACCGAAAGCCTTGTTTATTTATTTGCCCGCTCCTCCACCCCCAATTTTTATATCTATTTACCCACCCTTAAAAGGACGAGGGGAGGAACGAAAAACTTTTTTTTCGAGGAGGTGGTTCCTTTTCGCACTTCTGTAGTAAGGCGAGGGAGGGGCTGAGAGAGAAGAGTTTGATGGGTAAAGAGTTAGAGTTCGAGAGGAAGAAGCGGGCGAAGAATAATAAGGCCGGTAGGAGTTTTCGGTGGCCCAGGGCGGCGGCGGGGAGGGAGGCAAGGAGGGGGTGGTGGAGTGACGGGATCAGGAGGGGGTTTAACTCACGAACCTCTCTCGGTCCTCCATCAAGGCCAACGCACCCCCCCTATAACACGCGGACACGGCGAACTTGCCCCGAGATGGCTGGTGGGCAACGAAACGCCACCACCCTCCCCATTTTTATACAAGACGTATTATGGGTCAAAAAAAAGTCTCCCGACAAATTAAGTGGTGCCAATTACGCTCATATAAGAAATTTGACTTTCTCCATTTCTGTAAGTTTTCAAACCAACGCACTTGAATGTCGATATGATTTGCAACGCCTATCTCCCAAGATTTTATTGCTCTGATGGGATAATTTATTTGAATTTCATAAAAATTGAGGAATATGTCGGCCTTCGGGGTGATGCCGCGTCGAGTTTTCACTGTTCATATGCTTGGCCGATGTTTCTGAGGCGATGCAGCACTATGTCTTCTTGGCGCACCAAGATGAACTCAGTTTAAGAGTGGGCACTCAAAGCGATCGCCTTCGAAATGTTGGCCAGGTATGTGAGCGGTGACAACTCGACGCGGCGTCACCCCAAAGACCGAGATATAGCGGTGATTAATTTGAACCGCGAAAGCTCATGTTTTAGAATTAAAAATCAAGGAGAATAATTAACCCTCTACGGCTTTATTTTCCTTTTTTTAAAGGGCAATTAAGCGTAGTAAATGAAAAGGCGCACTATCCACAGTACTTTTCTTTGACGGAAAAATAAACTAATGTTACCTTGTTACCCAGCTTCGTAAGTGCGGCCTCAGAAAAACATACAGCAATGCCTCATGAAAATAAATTCCGCACAAGAGCATAAGTGGCGCCACTCCATTTGTTTGGAAACTATTTTGATTCTTTGTGCATAAAAAAAATAACGCCATACACTCCCCCTCCGTTTTTCCCTCACTCTTTACTTCTCCAGGTCACTTCAATACACCCGGATGCAGCATCATGTAAGATGGAATAAACATGCCAAGTATCGTATCGTAGAGGGCAGAATGACTAGGGCTCCGAAGTAGTCCTTATCATGAAGAAACAAGAACAATCCAGGAATAAGATTTAACAATAACAATGGAAGACGTGAAAAGCTTTCCAAGGGAAAAGTATCACGATCAGTCTCTAAAATAAGATGATGAAATTAGATCATCAGGAAAGATTTGAAGCTCTTGATAGCAGAGACAGAATATAAAATTTTGGAATTTGAAAATTCTCCCGATACCACTACTCAAATATATTTCTCAACAGTACTCAGTGAAAATTGAATATTAATATAAAAAGACGTCTTCTTTTCCCTCCAACTTTTCTCCCAGGGAAACTGCTGTAATTTGCTGTAATTTAACTCAATTGCCTAACAGGTATGTGTATAACTTTGAAGCCTGCCGCGTAAATGGTGGTGAAATACAAATTTCTCATGGCAATTCATGTATAACTGATAGGTATTTGGCGCAATCGAGGTACCTCGAAGCATTTATGAGTATAGGCGTAGGATGTCAGACGCCATATGTAATTAAGTGTTCGTAACTCTGGATAATATATCCTGTATGCTTGAAACGCATGAATTGATATTCAGTAAATTACTACACATATATCCAGCAGGTATTGTTCTTGAGCCACCTATGACTATAAACTGATGCCAGGCTGAACAAATTGGAGACACTCGTCGGCCCAGTAACTTCTTCATCCAAGAGTCTCATCTTTCATGCAGAAGACGTCCACAAGTTACGTAGTATGCGACACATTTTGGCTGATATTCATGAGCTACTTCAATAGTATAACGCCGTAAAATCAATATAATAATAAATAAGCATGAGAAATGATAGTGTAAACTGCTTGAGGCTGCTAACATGCCATTGGTTTCAACTATCCGAAAGAGTTGGCAATCGGAATCTGACATTTTAGTGAGGAGATGATCGAGGATGAAAGGTGGATAAATGTCATTTGGTGCTGTACAGCCAGCACACGTATAACTTAAAAGGTACGAATACAATAAGCTAGAGGTGTTTTCGGCCTTCAAAATGCACTAAAAAGCTGCATATGATGACATGGATGTTAGTGAAATACACAAGGAAATGATTGACCTGATATGTGAGAGATAATGCATTCCATAAGAATAAGAATAAGTTACCTTTTTCATTGCTCGGAGAACGTGGAGCGGATGCTACTTAGATCTTTAAGAAATGAGTATTAAGTTGTCTAAGATGGTTTACGGGATTGATACGTAATATTTATTTCTAAACCTGATCAGTACTCATGATCACGACAAAGGATGAAAAGCTTATTTCTGCAATTTTACTGCATTTAACAACGTTTGGAAAAAGCAATTTTTAAAAAAAATTGCATTTTTGTTTTTATTTCCTACTTTTTTAGAGGCGAATCATGTAATCCATTAAACCAGAGCTGTCAAACAGATCTCTGCAAAAATATTTAGAACTAACGCCATCTGTTGAGAAAATTTTTACCATACTGAAATATAGTTAATAAATTGAGCACAATGGAACAAATTTTCAAATGTTTGATTATTTAATGTTGTATAGCCATCTTAAGCAAATTAGTGTGCAAAATTTCAAGCCGATCCGACGATGGGAATTAGGTTTAGAATTCAATTTTAAGATTTCATCGATGAAACACAAAAATCTTGTAAAAAAAAGAGGCAGAAGATGAGGATTGACTTTGTGCTGAGGGACGAAAGGGGACGCAGAAATGGTTAATCGAAGAAAACAGAAGCAGTAGAGGATTAATGGATGGAATGGTGAGACGAGGCTATTGCTGGAGCAGAGGAAATAAACAGAATATGATAATGAAGTCCGGAGGTCATGAGCAATAACATAGGTGCGCGGCTTCCTTTTGAAGTGTTGACTCTGTAACCGGAGCATCACTTCAATTAATAATCCAGCTGGCACCAGAGCTCCTTCAACCTCCTGATTGAATACAGCTCGATCTCAATTAGTCAGTGTGCAATGAGTATAATGGAGCAGAATTCTCTTCATCTTCGTCGCGAGCGCCATGAGGCTCTCACGGTGACATTGACTATGGGAGCGGAAAACATTTCACATGCAGAGCAATTATGGGACACGCTTGAACCAAACCCAATGAAGTGATAGAAAACGAAAATCATCAAATTTATCCAACGGTATGTGATATCTAACTATTCAAAAATGCTAGAAGCTAAGTGCTGAATGTTCAATATGGTAATTCTTTTGTTTTTTATGCTACTTGAATGGTTGTTAATTTAGTAGTAATGTTTTTTGTTTGGTACTTTTGTTGTGGTTGTACAAAATGGTGTGGTAAAATAAACGGTGATATAAAAAAGATCGGAAATCGAGTGCAAAAAGGAACATTTCCTAAAACTAATTGTTTTCCATACTTATTAACAAATGGACTTGGTAAAACGGCTTGTCCTATTTTCACATAGTTGCCATTTGATGTTTGAATGTTTTTCATTTATTTTTAAATGTATGCAGTAATTCAAACATTGATTGGGAATAATGGATAGTTGTAATAATCATTACTATTCTGCTGTATTTTCATTCTTATGATTCTTATTTAGGTTTCTCATACATTTTTGTTTTCTTCATTAACCTCGTAGGTATTTAAAAAAATATTTTAATCCCATTCAGAGTGCATGTATAAAACTTCTCAATTTGGTTCACATGAAGCTATTGGAGTAAAAAAAAGTTAAGTTTAAATCAAAAACAAGAGAAAATAAACTCGCAATAATCCCGGATTGTAAACTTTCTGGGCAAAGTGGCTATGAAATGACGAAACTGTCACTGTAATAATACTATTTATCTCTTTCGTAAGATTAGTGCTTTTTATTTATCCGAGTGTTTCTCTATTTCAGGTGAGCACGGAAAAAGGAAGGGAAAAAACCTATTCAGATGAATTTCTCTAGAGAAGTTCATAAGAGGAAGGCGTTTCCTCTGGCTTCACTCTTTTCATTCGTCTGGCCCATTCCTTGTACAAATTTTCAATAAGTTTCTTTCCCCTTCAAATTAAGCACTTCATCGATTATTATTTTGCAAAGAATAATCACTGCCTCTTCCTCTCACCGAAACTCAAACGTCCTAATTTTTCTGAATTCTCTATCTTCACAAAATATTTTATGTCAACAGTAAACTTTTTCACTCAACATCTCTCCGCATTCTAGCCCCATGTTCCTCGGCGCAGCGCTCTGCCGTCATTTCTCTCTCAGGCATCCCCCTCCTCTTGAACAATGCAAATTTTCTTCCACTGCACCACTGTATTTCCATTTTTAATACTGGGCCTGTGTTAGATGAAAAGTTTTGAAATGAAAATTTATTAATGTCACCATAAAACTCTCAATTTACAAGCAGGAGCTATACTGCTCACCAAATGATTATCCTGATGGCGATAAAGAAAATATCAATAAAAATAGTCAAGGAAAGCGTTTTTATTACAACTACAGCATAAACTGTATGTATTTTTAACGACGAGAGAAAAATATGAAGACAGTTATTACGGTGATAATTAAATAATTATTTTGCATAAAAATTCAGCTTTCTCCTAAGTTTTTGAGAGTTTTGCTATTAATGTACGAATCGAACATAAATATAAGTTTAATTCGGTTTGCTTTCTAATGAGCGAATAAAAAATAAAGAATCTTTGATAACTCCATGAATCCTTTGAGGAGCAAAATAGCTTCCAGGGATTTGAATTTTCATTAAATGAGCGAGTGGCATGTATGAAGTTTTTCTCTCACTGAAGATGATGCACTAATTTTGCAGCCCAAGTCACCTGTATTTTATTGAATATTTTCAGCTCTTTGTTAATTCAGGGTTTACAAATTGCGCTCCATTTCACAAGGATTCTCAAATTCTATGTTTCTATATTTCTCTATATATATAAATATAAATACTTTTAAGTCAATATCAATACATATAGAAACACAAAAAAGAAACACTCACACGGGATATTAACTAGGAGCTTTCGAAGCACTTGACTTCTTCTTCAACTCAAGTAAGAATGGAGAGGAAAGGAGTATGTTGGACAAGGGAAAAGAGGAGAAAGGGGAGAGGTGCGTGGGGAGGGGGGATTAGGAATAGACGTTAGGATGCGACGTTCAAACCCGGAAAGCTATTGGCTTGAAAGTGCCAAATGCAAGCCAATTCGAGGGTGTGGAGGTCCAGGGTCAGAATAGAAGATTCAACTGTTGAAAAATTTAATTGACTGGAAAGGACCATTAAACCGTCTCGATACGGACTACGAGTTTACAAAATCCATGCATCTCTAATCCGCCCAACATATTATAGATATGTGTGCATCCTTTTTTCTCTATTTTTATTAACTGTTGTGCTATAAATTTATGCTTACACCACTCGTAATTACGCCCTTTCAGGGCCATCCCCCCTCTTCCCCCCAATATGTTCCAACCCACTTTGTACGAATGAGACCTAGTAATAACGGGTTCAGAAGCGAAGAAAAGAGGTGCAATGCACGACCCTTGCGGAACCCCACCTCTTTTTGCTCCCCTCCCCTTACTGTCACCTCAAAGCCACCCGCTATACAGCCCGCAGAAAAAAAATTGTTTACGCGGGCGAAAGGAGATGGGCTCACGACTGAGTGTGTTAAGAATTCAAGCCGCCGCTGAAAATCAAATCTTCAAAGCGGCGAAGGCGCGAAGAGATAGCGAGCAGAATAACAGGGAGTGTATTTGGGTGCTATCGCGGCAGCTTGAATGTCACTCTCTCAACTCGCCAGGGATGTATTGCCGGCGTCGGGTTCGATTAAGGACAACGAGAGACGTGTTCTTTTGAGTTCCTGCCGTGGAGCAACGGAATTGTCCTAATTTCGAATCAGGAATTGCGGTGCGCACGCAATCTTTAACTTAACCACCTTACCGACTCTTCGAACGAATTTTTACACTTAAATTCCAGTACCTCTGCTAACAAATCAGCATAAGTAACCACTAGGTATACCCAATTTCATGAATTTTCCAATTACGACACATTTGCGCTATTTTGGGTAAATTAAAAATATATTCCTTTGGATATTGGATCAGAAAAAAATGCATCATTGACCTTAGTGTACTTACTTTTTTATTATAAATACATATATTGCACAAAAATACTTGCTTCTTTCATAGTTGAATAGGGCGAGGGTTAGTAAAAATGAAATCATAGCAAAGGATAACGGTTATAATTTAAGCACATCAGACGATATTGGGAGAAGTTCCCTTTTGAAGCATAGATTCTGCAAAAGTGCGCACTCCTTCAGATTGGCAAACAAAGACTAAAAGAAAACAAACCGCTTATCATCCTATAGTTTTAGAGTTCAAATCCTTTCAATTTCTTTAGAGTCAACACGTTAACAATGCACTTTTATTCCGGCTGAGAATATGGTACATGCATTCTTTAATGAGGAGGTCAAATCCTTTCAAAAATAATAATTAATATGCTCTTTATTTTAAACAAATTAACTAAAATTTCAACGCTAGTTAAAAACTTAAAAGATAATAGCTAGATCAATTAGCTAACCTTCCAGATAATAATGCATTCATAAGGGTCGTATACATTTATAGATAGAATTGATTCAATGCCTGGAGATAATCTTGCGCATAATTAAGATACTGACTGAAACAAGGAGGACAATTTAAAAGTATAATAAGACCAGCCAATAATCGTGAATGGAGACGAACAGAGATATCCCCGTTAAAGGCTTAAATATATTGAAGCCATAAAAAGGTGAAAGGTATGCTAAAACTACGCACGGTGAACATCTCTGAGCGATGAAAATACATTTAAGTGACGAATTCAAAATCTGAAATGAATGAAAAATAAAATAAATGTCGCGCCATATTACATAACACACCATGTCCATGAAAAATCATGCTCATGGTGTGTATGCATAAATAAGTTTTCATATACGTGCATATATATATATATAAATGGTAAAGCTGCTGACATGTCCCTCATAATAAAATTGAGGAATATGTCATGTAAATCAACTATGCAATAACAGGTGAGCATCAAATACTAGAATAGCAAATGTAATTGTTATGATAGTACCCCCATTCTGATACAAAACATTAATATGCTCAACTTACTTCTCTCACACAGTGTTTATTGCCTTGACCCTCATCTTAAAGGAAAAGAAAAACGATCGGCCAGAGAGAAAAAGTCTTCGAATTGCTCGCTACCCCTCAAGTAGTCTGGCATATTACTAAAGCCAACGTTAATGGCTTTTCACGGAAGATATACATGCACCTTTAAGTCTTAGTTCCTACGAACCACGGAATAGTGCGATCAGGAAATACTGTGCAATGAATTTAAATGTTGCAACGACGAAAAAATAAAACAGCTGAGAAATTCCCTCTCGTAGGTAACCACAAGAAAGGGAACGGGAAAAAGGATGATAAATGTTCCCAAGCGTAGCTTTCTGCTGGTCTCACCTCTTCTGAGAATCCGTAGCATAATAAGCACTTTTTTCAATTGTACGGTCATAAATCTCATCGCAATCCAGCCCTTAAATTTCTCCCAGCCATCATCTTCCAGAGTTATATTTTAAAATGTAGATTAAAAAAAGTTCGGTGCAAAATATTTATGACAAGAAAACTTTCACGTCAAGGCTAATCTATAAAACGTTAACGCATGCTTCAGTGCTCGTTTCAAATCGACACCAGAGCAATATATTCATGCATAACGCTGGATATAAAGAATATAGCTCCTCTGATCGAGAATATTATTGCGGAAAACTTTTGGCTCTTTGGATATTCCAAGAAACGAAATGCATACTGCGTGTCAATGGTATCATTCTAGTAACGATAGTTTCTGGGAAACGCTTTACATGGTGGCGGCATATCGTGAGCTTGAGGACGTGATATACTTTTATGAAGCATTTCTGTGACTAAAAGGGTCAGGAAACGGAGTTGCAGGAGGAAGTAACAGTAACGTATTATTCGGCAATTCCAGGAAGTGACGCAATGGGAGGTTGTTTTTTATCTAACGAGCCCCAGTTTATCATTCCAAGGACTATGAATGTGATATCTTGGTTCCTTCCTGGTGGGTGAGACACCGCAAAAAATGTACGAAAACTGCACTGCCTAGCCATTATACTTAAGACATTGTGTCGCAGTGAACAATTAACAGCAAATTTTACATCTGGAAAACTCGAGTGAAAAAGTGCTTCAGAATTGTTTGCTCTAGATTCCAGACAAGCAAGTATGTGGCTACGGAGTGCTGGAATGTCCACTATTGTGAGTGACTTTTTCTACAAGTCACCTAGTGACTTTTCCTGAAGTAAAACGCTAGTCCTAATTTATGAAAGGAATCGATGGAGAAGTCCATACTAAACCTTTTAACTCTTGAGGGTACCTAGTCATGACCGAGTCATGACAAGTCAGATTTCATCTCTAGGGTAGTATTGTTTCTGCATATCATCTCCCTTAAGAAGGGTGCTGTATACGGGTTATATCTTTATATCTCTGAAATCGAAACCCTAGAAGCTGTCCTTTAACATTCAAGGATACCTTTTCGATACCTCCACTGCACAAACGCTCAAATCCGCTCATCTAGTAGCCCTAATAGCAGTACCTACTAAATCCACCAGGAAAATAAAAGTTAATTAATTACATAAATATACGCGGGAACATATCTTTTTGAAACGCACCGACCACGCTTTTAAGTCACCGATAGTGGATTTGACCCTATTTTCACCGGGTCATGGGAAGGTACGATTAGATTTTTGATATAGATCGGTCGAAGGAAAGAATCGGTCGCCGATACTACCAAAAAAGTTATTTCTTTCTTTGCTCGCATTCAACATCCGCCAAAATCTTCTCACGTTCGACGCAATCTTCTCGGATCTACAGTACCAAGAGCTCGATCGTAAAGAGATGGCATGATCCACCCTCGGTCCACCAGCACCCTTCATCGGCGGCCAGCTGTATCGCCAGCGAGTGGGGCCAGATAAGAAAACAGAACACTTCCGACCATTGTTTTACAGATGAATCTGGCAGCTACACCACCACTTGCACCCCCTAAAGACGAACCCAATAGGATTCACGGTGTGCGTGGTCCAGAGACAAAAACCGGATGCGATTTCGAATGATCTTCTCCCCTCGTACACGCTTAACAGGTCAAAAAAAGCGCTCGAAAAGTCAGCGCGCCGATTTCAGCGATATTGCTCGACACGTTGATCGAAATTGATAAATTTACCGCAATAAAACACGAACAATAGCAAGCCTTAGCGTTGGAATACTTAAGACTACAACGCAGCGAGTTCGGTCACGATTCCTCAAATAAACCGCTATAGATTAATTTGATTTGATTTACACCCAGTAACGGCTACTCCATATATATATATGCTTATGAGATGATCAATTCATATGCAATTCTTAAAAAAAATATAAGAAAAGTTCGAATCTGTGATTAACAAAATGAACAACAATTTTTTTGGACGCACATGTCCTCCTTTTTATGTATGGGGCTAGTCAACTTAACCTTACGATGCTTGGTGACGAAAATCCACTGTTTTTTCTTCCCAGATGAATTTCCTCTAAAAAAATATGGAAGGGAAAATTTTCAAAGTCTTCCGTAGATTGTGAACCAAAAATTCAGATTTACATTTGAAAGACAGGGCCATCTGCGCTGGGTGGAAGTTATTCCTAAATGAAAATCAACTATTTAGCCCAACATGCATTTGATATTACATTACCAAATGAATGCAAATTGATCGATAGAAAATAAGTTTACAACTTTAAGTAAATTTACCCACGCTTCCTGTAAGTTGCTCTTAAGGGATGAATATAGAATTCAGGTAAAAACGAAACAGCAGCTATTATGGAGTGTGTATCGTATATTATGCATTTTTGTTGTATCTATGATATTCTTACAATCGTCGAACTCAAATTGAATGTTTCTATATTTGTGGACAGAAACAATGTGACCTATTGATGTGCGTCGTGGCACTGATAATATGCAATTTATATACGAAAATAGAAAAGAAACGACAATGACAATAGCGACCTGTTGATAAGGCACAAAAAATTATGGTGACAAGTTAGATTCAATTTTAAAAAATCTATTCAAAGTAAAAAGCTCAATCAGTGATTCTAAATGACTAACTGAATACATTACAAGGTTTATTTTACTTAGATTATCCCTGTTGTTGACTGTCGGTTATTATTTTACTCTGCCTTAATGGTGGTACTGAAAGAGATGTTACGAAAGCCTTTGCAATTCAAATGGTTGTCTCAAAAGATTTCTTTCGTAGCAGTTTCGTAAATGATAATGATGGGAAATGGAAATCCGCCGTGCTTTCACAGTTCTGTGAGAATCTTACAATAGGTTTTACGGAAACCTATGATTTTTTCGTTTGATCGTCAGCATGATTTTTATTTTTTATTTATTTTTATGTTACAATACTATAATAAACTCGATATTTATAAAGAAAAAAGAAAGAGGTCGTTCTAAAACTTTGAAATCTGATATTAACCCAGGAAATGACAACTATTCGAAACCTCAATTTTCGTGCAGGAAAAATAAAGGAGTTTCGATCTGTCCCGTAGCGTTGCTAATAACGATCAAGGTTTTTAATGGGTACAGCCTTAGCAAACAAGACAATGGCAAAATCCGTGATCATGCAGTTGGTCTAATAGTTGGTCTAATGGGTCTTATTGGCTGAATACGGTGACATCGTTAGTTTTCATGTCGCTTATTTCGTTTCTCATTTTTATTCCCATTTTTTTTCAAGCCCATCACAAGAAAGTGATGTATCATTGCTTTTATAAAATCAACTTATATTTCATTTACTTAATTGTTCCATTTCACGTTATAATGCTGAAGTTTGGGTTGTAATGCTGGTCAAAGCTTTTTACTGATGCGCAACTGCCTAACATGTTCTTTTACTTGTTTATTCTGACGCTCAAAGCCACCGAAGAACGAAGAGAATGCGAGAGGTAGAGGGAGAGAAGTCGGACAGTGCGTGGGGGCAGGACCGCCGCCGCACCGCGGGCGATCGGCGGCACTCCAAGTGGAGAACATTGGTCGGCTGATAGGTGTACAGGAAAGTGGGAGAGATAAATTAGAATGGATGCGAAACTCAAATTTCAACCTTTTCTAATAGAGACATCAAATTATTCAAATTGGATTCTTCGACTGGCCCCCACGAGTATAAATGAAACACCTAGCCGTCGAAGACTGCTTTCGCCATAAATTATCATTAGTTCCGCAAACGGATGAGTTTATTTATCGAGTGATTTTTCGATGCTTTCCCATGTTAAATAAACAAAAAACCTCCAAAGGCAGATACTGAAAACTTCGACCAGTGAAAACTCTCCTGTCTACTAATATCTAAGCTTTGTGACAATTTTGAACCGTAAGCGAAGTACACATTTTATGATAAACAGCCAACCTAAAGCTATTTAATGTGAATGAAAGAGAGCACGAAAATATACGACACTTTGATCCAAATAGGGAGAATTGCCCCACGTCCAGTAATGGCGAATGATTTTTTAAGCGTAATTTTCAAAACCCGAAATTGGTCAACCTGTATATTTTATTGAAAATGATCTGTGTGTGGGTAATCTACTAACTGATTCAAAATCTTAAATATAAGACTCAAAGACTGATAATCCTTTAAAAATATGAAATTGTTAAAAAACATACATCGATGGGGGAAGGAAGTCTGGTAAATTTCCTATGATTTTTCGACCATTTCCTTACTTTTCATCTAAGTATTTATTTGATTGGTTTCCTTTTTTCATCCGCTCCCTACATTTAAACTTGGCTTTGGTGCCTTCCGACCTAAAATTATAATTTAAAAAAAATTATTTGTTACCCATGGAACCTTCTTACTTATCCTATTTACAAGAGGAAAAAATTAAATCCAATCAGAAAAGCTTAAATAAGACAACGAGGATTATTTGAGAGTGGAAGAAAGCTAATGATTATTTTTGATAATCCTATGAAAAAGGTGCAATAAAAGTCATTAAATTGTTGCATTTAAAATAAAATTTAGGAGTCTGTATGCCCATAGATTTGATCTGAACCACAAAATGTTTGTACGAGATAATCGAAACTGGATGGCGAGCAACCACTCATTTTTATAGAGCCAATACGCTTTGAATTTAAATAAAAATCTCTAAGACTCTTTGAAATCTCTGTCTGAGAGCCTTCGCTTCTGCCATTCCCTCAATAAATAGGGATAAAGTTTTTCAACGATAGAATTTCAGTTTCACTCTATGAATTCTGCTCTTTCTAAGTGCTTACTATTGTGGACCGTTTTCAAGAAACTAAAAATTGAAAGTTCAATATCGAAACATAGTGGTCGAAACTTTCCTTGTTATCACCGACTTTTGGCAGTAAAAATACTAAGACTAATATAATTGCATTAATAACGATATTCCCTTCCTAATGAAGTTCACTGTCTAATAGAAAGTAGCATGAAATTCGCTAGACAAATGACCAATGTCTCTCAATGACCGAAGCTCACTGATACCTCCACTCCTCAACCTGAAAATTATTTATATTCTGGGCTTCCCTCTTCTTCCCGACGACATTAATTCGCAGTCCCATCCCTCCTCGTCAATGTCAAGTTCCCTAATGAAAGCGGCTCATCCACGACACGGTAGCTTTCGCCCGCAGGAACCCGAGAAGGCTGTCGGGGTGGGAAGCCGCGCTCCTTTCCGGAGGAGCATGCCAACTCGGTGCAGAGTGGCCGAGGGTAAAGCATACACAACACAGTCTCGGGATGAATTGTAAAAAGAGAGGAAAGGGGGTGAAAAGAGATATGGCGGGGTCCCCGCCATCCTCGCTAAACTGGGGTCGCGGGTTCGCGTCACGTTGGAGAGCTTTTTAACCCTAATAAATCATCCCAGTCACTTGTTTTCAGTAAAAAACCGTTACTGCGTCTTTCCAGTAGTCGTATCCGGGGAGTTGCGGAAAGTTGAGAGCCGCGGAACTAATAAATCCGACTCGACAATCGAGTTTCTCCTCAAATATTAGTCATAATTCAAATCCAGCAGTCATATCCACGACATGGCACGAAAAAAAAAGACAAAGCTACTCTCTGCTGGATGTGAGAACACGAATTCGCTTAAAAATCCAACTGATATTGACTGAGACATTGGCGCGGAAAAACGGAGTTGATCGCCATAGTGATGTTTCATCTTTAACATCAATGACACCAAAAGTATGAATGCTTACGCTTCCGTCATACTGAATATTAATGAGGTATTCGAATGTCTATAACAAGGAATATTTCTATTAGTGGAATAATTTCACATGCAAATTATGCAATTATTAGTATGGATTACAATATCAGTAGTTTTACAGCAAATTGTACCGTCATTAACAGTAAAACTAGATGTGTCAACAAAATCAAACTTTGAAGTATAACTAATCAGCCATTACGAAGGGTCACTTTCAAATCCTATGGAAGAAAGTTCATTTTCAGCAGACCTAAAATCATATCTATAATAATGAACCGTTAATAGGGGATGATCACCTTCAAAACCCAAGAGAAGCATGCAACCTGTAAAGTCAACCCAGAAGTAATATATATTTTGCTCAAAAGGAAAGGGTCCCTAAAATTTAATGTCTAATTCCGCCTCCGGTTGAATCGAAATCACAATGTTTACTTTGGTGCATTCACTCTTACTTCAATTGCAACTCAGCCATTGAGCTACACTAGCAGGGGATAATAGGGAGGTCATTCATGAGTTGTTTCGCATATTTTTCCCCCGAGAGGCGGATATTCCCACTTAAATGCGTAGCGCTATTTCCAACAGCCGCACGCGTCACGCATTGGTTCGTCGAGCTAAATATGGCTACCCACTTCACCCTTCAGTCCCTTAGCAGTGACTACATGCTTCCTCCATTACATCTGGACGCATGGAATCAAAGAGATTGCCTTGGTTGGAAGCCAAATCAGAGAGATTTCTGAGGGGATTGCTGTTTTAAAGAGGTCTTTAATACGCTTATGTTCCCTTGGACATGGGTTAGCGTGCAGCTTCATCTTAACATCATGATCGTGACTCTCGTATTCTCCAACTAAAATTGTAACACACGAATGTTAGAAACCCTTTCGAAATACTTGGTTGTCCGATTATTTTTCACTGGCTATAGAAAGGCAATTGGGTTACGCCATAGCATTCGAGCCACTTTGCAAGTTGTTATATAGGAATAAACCTTTTTGTCTTTCACTACCGACACGTGTCTGAAGGCAGGCTTACGTTGTAGGCGAGAGGAAAGTAAATGTTTTCCACAGCGGACGCGCTATCTTTCCCCCAATCCATTCCCAGAATATTTTATGAACTGAAAGAAAATTAAACGATATATTTTTCACACATTTCAAAGAGATATCAAACCTTTTCGCACAGTTAATATATTTTTAGAAAAAAATACATAGTTAATTTTCTTGATGGTGACAGGCGCAACTTCATATTAAGTCTTATGTATGTTATGCATCGCCCTGCCATAAAAACCGGTAGATATTCTTTCAAAAATTTTCCAGAGAATTCCCAACATTTTCTATATAATTCCCTACTTTTTCCGTAGTCAGTCAACGGAATTCATACGCAGTTTCTGTAAAAAAATGCCATAGCGTAACTTTCTATCTGCACGGTTATAAAAAACAAAATTTGAGCATCAAAAATTATGTTTTAGAAAAAATTCAAGCGCTATTTAAGAATGGAGAATTTATAAAAGTATATGCTCAAGAAACGGCATATGTAAGAGTTGAATGTATAACGCATGACAATTCGCATTTGGTAAAGAAATAATTATGAAAGCAGTATACTACTGCGAGGAGGCTCCCCCTCACTTACTAACCCAACAAGTGGACCCAGTCTGTGGACTATTCTCACATATATACCTCGATCAGCACTTTCCTTCTTCCTAAAAAGACGCAAGGTATTGATTTGATGTTTCCTTTGAAGTTTTTTTACCCAATCAATCGAGTAGGCACTGATATTCCGTGAATAACGTGCCTTATGCCGGTGGCGGGCTTACTATCACCCTCTCTTACTTTTACCCTCTTTTGTCACTCTCATCGTTAAATTTAAGCTGCCTCCCGTAGGGTAGGTCAGACTTCATAAACATATAACAATTAGGGAATGTTTCTCGCCGGTAATTACAAACCTTCAAATTGTACGTATACGGCTGAATCCTAATTATAAAATTTTATTAGTAATTCAGTCATGGGAAATAGTATTTGACGAGTGGGTAGAGTTAATCCCACCTAAAATAGGTAGCGCTGGCCTATCTGCAGCTGAATGAAAAGACCTGCAAAAAATAGCCTTGTTGTAAAATAACTACTGTCAAGGAAGCAGATTTGTGAGATAATAACCCTGAAACCATAGCAAGAATGCATAACACGAAAGTGCCAGAAAATATTATTTAAAGAAATAAAATTTAGGAATCAAAACAGGAAAAAGGGAACAAATTTCACATATAATTATTTCACCCGCGAAAAGAGCAAACTTCATTTTAAAAATATAATCTTATTCTGAAAGTAATTTTAGACAATGGGGGAATATTAATAATGTGAAGGTGCGTTGAAAATAATGTTTCCCATTTAAAAATATTTTAAGGACAGAAATCGAGATTTAAAGGGAAAAAATGAAGGAAAAACTTTGCGGCATAATACATTTTTCTCTTTTTTACACTTTCCTCACTTCTAATGCTAGTCTATGAAGTTCCACAAGTTAACATTGTCGGCACGCACCGGATTGACGAGAGAAAACGCCAACGTCTTTCATTTAAATAGCAACCCCGCCATATGAGGGTACGCAGAAATAGTAGGAACACTCGAGTAGTGTGAGAAGCTCGTTTGTGAATACCAAACCACAAAATCGCCGAAGAGACCACCCAATGGGTAGGATAGGGATGCCGCCGAGACACAATTAACATGGGCACACCACGAAGAAGACTCGTTGACGAGTAACATCGGAGTGCTTTCGGGGAAGCCTGCCGGACTATAAAGGAACGAACGACACGATGCGGGAGAAGACCTTTCGCCTGAACAAGAGTGCTGCAATTCCACGAGCCAAAAGAGCACGACAGAAAATTAGCCACACGAAGGATGACTGATGCAACATTTTTCTCAAATTACGTTGTCCTTTGGGGTACCACGGTAGAGTTTCTCTATAACTTTTACTGAAGAGTTATAAATTTTAATTTGTGGGGAATTAAAAAACCATTTGCATTCCACCGTTTTTATCACAGAGCTCAGTGCTGGATTCACCGTAAGGCAGGGTCCTGGGCCTAGGGGCGTCGCAGTCCAAGGGGCGCCTTCCTTCAAGGGCGGCAGCTCATTCAGTTACAGCAGTACGTAATGTTTTTATTTTGAAGTTACTCTTCTTTTTTGTAGTGTGAATTAAGGCTAGACATTAATTTTGGAAAGGGTATTCATAAACTGTTTTAGTTGCATAAAAGTTAAACTGTTTCATGCAGTTTTACTCTAAGCTGTTTTTCTTTAATTGAATGTTTTCCCTGCGTAAACATTCAAGCATAAACTTTTGCTTTCATCCATATATCTGTTTATTCCTTTTTTTCCGAAAGTTACCTCATGCGAGCCTTATCGTTAAAATCGGATGAGGAGGGGCGCTCAATGGAGAGGTGCCTATTGCGTAAATTTGGGTAAATCCGGCCCTGATATTTGTAAGAAATTATAAAGACATTTTGGTTTGAATAACATATGTTATATTACTTTTGCATACGAAAATTACCGCTAAAATAGCAAAGAAAAATTTAATTGATAGAATATTATGTCAGTACACTTTTTACGACAAAAGTATATAGCGCGCCAATTCGTCGCTTAAAAACTGGATTACTTGTTAAGTGGATAAAACTTTTAGCTCCATTGTGCCACTGAAGTTAGAAAGGATGAATTTGGAGCTGAAAAGACGAAGGAAGAAAAAACGTAGTCGCCGTGAAATCTTACTTGCACTCTTTGACTTTTTGATGCGGTATAGCCCAGGAAATTTTTTTAAAGATTTAATGACTCACTAAAAATTATATGGATTGATATTCCGCTACTCATCATCTGGCTATGTATGCCAAGGAACTCGTAAATATGTACCAAACTAATTTTCTTTTTAGACATTAGTGGGTCAATATTTTTAACATAATAACATACGCTTTAAAATCCAGACATTTTACTCACAGCTCTGTCATAATTATTTCAAAAATTCAGCTAGAGCTGATAAGAGGAGGAACCGTCGAAAAAAGTAAATTTGAGGTTGTTAGAGTAGTCCGGTGTATCAGCTCTCTTTAAATTAGCGATCCTACATAAAGATTAGATTCAAAATGCGTTCCAGACTTCATAATATACTTATTCTGGTATCCGCTGCAACCATACGGCTGGAAGCGGCCGGGCCTTGCGTCAATCCTATTACTAAAAAATTAGATCCTCAAAGAAGCCGAGATAACACTTTTAAAACATTGAGGAAAAATTATGCACATTTTATTTCAAGTGAATTTAGTGATAAAAATGATTTCCGATGAAAAAATATAAATTGATGCAAGAATGAGTAATAATCATGTCATTTCAATCTATTTCCAGTTTTTATAATGAGTGTCATGGAATAGACGTTGCTGCTAGGTGAACCGCAAGCTAAGTAACTCACAAATAGCCATGAATCACTTCGAATTTGCTGCTGACATGGCACACTTGGGTTTTCATTTTGATTATGGTTCTAAAGAGCTTACAGGTATAAAATGCGGAATGCATGTAAAAGACATTAAACTTTTAGAAAAACGAAATCCGGACAAAAGAAGGCGGGAAGCCAAACCAAAGTGAAGAGTTAATTTTAATTTACGTCAATTCCTGTTTTATATCCATACACGTGTATTCATGCCTCGAAAATTATGAATTTCCAGTACAGATGTGATGAACGATGAATCGTAGTTGAAAACTGCTGCATATGTAGAAGATAAATATGTACGGTTCTTGCTACTAAAAAAATTAAAAAGGTCTGAAACACCCCTGTAGTATAATAAACTTTCAGATCGACGACGATGTTCACTGTCGTTCACTAGGCTTAAATGCGTTCTAGTATCTGCGTTTGAAGTAATCAAAGTAATCAAAAATTATCTCTCCCATACGCCTCATTCACGTGGATTTAAGACGGATATCATATCATAGTTATCATTCAAAGTTTGATTGGATCCATTTTACCTCTCAACTATTAACTGGAGTTACCTATGGAATGGAATGGTATTTAGAGGCGGCGACCAACAACAAAGGTAATTTGCGCCATGAGGGAAGGATCTGGAAGGAAGGGTGGGGAGAATCCCGGCGTCGGCATTATCCTGCTTTAAACGAATGGCGCCAAGGGGACCACGACTTAACGTCCCATCCGACGGACGGAGTGTTGCACTTGAAATGTCCTCCACACAACATACAAGCGGGAATCGAGCAGTCCCTGAAAATTCTCTGCCACCGCCGGGATTTGAACCCGAGCCCACGGGGTGAGATTCCAACACTCTAGCCACCACACCAACCGAATCAAAGACTTAGATTAGACTGGAAGATATATTACTGGAGACGATGTTACAGGATCCGAATGAATAAAGCAGTTGCAAGACTTCAAAGAAAAATTCATCTGCGATATACATTGAGTTGCGAGAGGAAAAAAACAAAGAAGAGGAAAAGAAAGAAATAAGAAGCTTAGGAATTGGATCGCGATTAATACCAAGGCTTTGATGGCGCTCAAGAGGAGAATAAAATACTCCGCTCCATGCCATGCCAAAGGGCAGTAGTTGTTGTCAATGAATTTTTCACGGATAACCGATTCAAGTCGCATGGACGAAGTAGGAAGCTTTTGAGTGACTTGGTTATCACTAATTTCCACAGAATAGATCATTAGTGTGGAAAATAGAGGATAAAATGCGAAGGACGAAGAGGAGGTTCTCGACGTTGAAATAGAGAATGTCCATAAGGATTGGGCGACAAAGAAAGCGGTGAGCATGGACATTATCCGCTGTGAGTTCTTTTTAAGGAATTTTTAAGGAGACAGGTGGGTAGGATAAGATTTTTCAATCGAGTATTTCAAGGAAGGTATGAATAGGGATCTAAGAGGGCATAATTAAAATTGCTTCGGAAAGGAGTCCGACTGATACCAGCGCCCGCGAAACCTTATGGCTTTGCGTGGAGGACGATTTTAAGACTGAAAGGGTCTATTTTCCAAAAAAACTGGCTCTCGCAAGAGAATGGTAATTATGATAATTTTGACAATTTTCCTTGCCAAGCTTATAATTGGCCGTATCTCTTCAATGAAGTCGAAACCAGCTAATCTCATCCGCAAAACTGGGTCTTTTCTTATGGCGCATATTCCATTCCCAAAAATGCTTCGAAAACGGGTAAGTTAAGGATAGCCTCCACGAAAGCTAACGACGATGCGTAAAATACGATTTGCCATTTCATTGAGTGATAGACAGATGGGTCAAGTTCGGCTAAGCATCTGCTTCACTCTCCACGAAGAGTATAGTTGTCAAATATGAATTGCCTCTCATAAATTTCCTATGGATGAGTTACTTTTCCTGAATTATTTTTCATCAAGTGGGTGTTTTCTTTCGATTACAAATTAAACTTTCTTTTATTTCAAAGTAACTTAACGTCATTGAGATGGGAATTTTCAAAAATTACCAACTTTAAATCCTCTGTTACTTGTAAGCCACATCTTCTAGAGACAAAAATTACAAGGACCCTTTCGGCGGAAAAATACATTTAAATTTATTTTATAATCTTGCAGGGTTTCATTAAGGGCCGCAGTTTTCGAGTGATTTACGAAAAACGAGAAAATTTCACATTCGGGTGAATCCCCAGGGATCAGGGATTTTTAATAGTTTGTTCATGAGGCTCGCCTCTACACTGAGCTAAAAACCTGCGACTACACGTTTGTTTCCTCTATAAGGTTCTTTTCGACGTTCGTTGACTGGACTACATCTGGAGGAAGTAATATTCATCTACATCTGCATAATACGCCGTATGCCGCCTAAAAGGCGTGTGGCAGGGGGTGTTAGGATACCAGCTGTTTACAGCTAAAAAAATGAAGTGCTCTAACGAAGTTGGGGACTAGCGTTTATTAAAGTCCTTTATGGTTCGGGGGAAAAACGAATTCCCATATCTATCCGTTCGGCAAAACATCTCTCTTAATTTATCGCTTCTATCGGACCTGGAAATATAGTGTGGCTCTAATATTATGTTCACTATGTCGCTCTTAAAAATATCCATTCTCAATTGTTCAAGCAATCTAAGCTTAGCGCGCAGCCTCCGAGTCTCCAGCGGCTCCCAGCCTAATTCGCTTATAATCTTACGACAGGACTGTATACTTGGATGAGAAGTTGATGACACGAATGATTGACCACACCAACTCGATATGCGCATGCTTGGCTTGGAATTCAGGTTTGTTGAAACTTGAACGTCATGTACACATTGATCTCAAAAGATATAAGAAGGAAAATGTCTCATGAAGGAACACTCCGAACCAAGCAACTCCTGACGCCTGCGTAGGTGGGAACACAAGCGCGAACGTAATCAGCAGTTGAGGATCTCCGTCAGCCGTTACCGCCAGCTGCAGATGACGGAACCAATCGCGGTGATGGAAGGGCCAATGCCTACGCCAGGAATCGCTCGCGAGGGAAAGCGACAGGCGTCCTTTGATCAAACCAAGGGCTAGGGCGTCATTACGAAGATAAAGTGCCCCTTTTACTATTCCGCTATCTCCGTAAGAACACGCTCAGCTGGGAAGAGTTGCCATGCATTAGGGTCATTTGTTCTGGATTGACCGAGTCAAATGATGATTCAAAGCGATACTCGATCTAGATACTGTTTCAAATGTGTCAAATTAGGACGGACTCAAACAACAACAGAATGCCAGCCGACACAGATAAAATATGGCTGAGAGGTATGCATTTATTTTTTCTGGTACAAAAAATGCTCTCGGAATGTGTGCAAAAAATTCTTTTTCGTACGAAATGAACAAATAGTTGTTTACTTTGTAAATTTCATCGTCTCCTCTGAACGAATATTTCTGCGAGTTTGCAAATTCTAGAGATGTGATCAAAATCAAAATAAACTGTCCCAGTAATTGGCTTGAAGGTACTTCACTCCGAAACACAGCACTAAAACATTATTGAAATGAAAAATGGTAGCACTTTTCCACAATATTTTAATGCGTACGACGCGCTTTGGCTCACAGAGCCATCGTCTGGTCTTGCACCAAATTTCCACCGTATAACGACTGAATCTGTTGAAATTACTAAGAAATTAGACTAATAAACCTGAGGATACTTAAAAACAAAAGATAACCGCCCTGTATAGTCGAAAAAATTAGTCAAGAAACAGGTAACATTATAGATACAGTTCAAAATTCCTCCGTAGTTTGTATTTGGCATTTAAAATTACGCGTAGAAATAGAAATGATAGCAAACAATTTAGAATAATTATTGTCTATTTCAGCCAGAATAGTTTTAGAATGGCATAAATCATTTTAGATCCGCTACATTTTCCGAGACTGGTAAAAACGACGTCTTTGAAAGCACTCAAATAGTTTTTTTCTTTACAGGACACACCAGCAGTTTGACTAATCAATAAATGTAACATGAACATATGAAGTAAACAGTAATTTAAAACGCATTTTTCTAGCAAAAGTGAATCAATTAGCTAACTTTTATGAAAATAAACGAAACTAGAGGTTAAAGTCTCCTATCAGCAGTACCTCATGATGAGCGCAACACGTGGGCGTAGTAGTAAATATAGTATCATGAATTTCAGTTTTTATGAGACTTACTTCATCCATAAACGTAACAGACTCCCTATGAAATTAGTGAAAAAATTGTATTTTTAGGTGATTAAATTTTTTGGAGAAGCAAATCGAGTCAAAAGAATGATACGAAAAAGTGATGATATACTGTCTCATTTTTTGCGACTCTCTCTGTAATCCCCTGAATTATCTATAAATTCTAAAATATCTGGATAACAGATTTCCATATGCAATTTCCACCCTTTCCAAAGAGACGTAATTTGTCGAGTAGCCAGATGGTAAATTGGATGGTATTTGATTTATTTTATGGCTTAACCACGGCAGACCGCTCCGGTAAATTTTCCTATGATCTTTTAGAGACGGGAAGATAATAGGAGTTTTTCACCGGCTCCACAACAAGAAAAGCACCGAGATGAAGGCGATTGAGCGATCATGATTGCATGAACGTCATGAATAGAGTGTATGGGATGGAGGGCGATCGGAATCCCAGCACGTGGACTGCTATGATTCACCACTCCTTCCCAGATTGCAAAGCCGTAAGCGCCCTCGTAATCTCCCTTACGCCATCTCAATCGCTTAAGGACTCCTCACTGGCGCTTATCCAATAGCGGGATCTCTTGGATTAGAACCCGCGCATAAGAGGGAGGGGCCAGAGACGAGACGCCACAAGGCGCCGCTGTCCCCCGTCCCGACCTGCATCACACCCGCGATGCGTTGCCCGAGGAGAACCGCGGTCATTAACGCCAGCAAATGAGAGAATTCTTAATCCTGGTGGCTCGAAAACATCATTACAAAAACTCTGAATGACGAAGCGTCCACCTTCGCTGGAAATTCAATCCGTAAAATTAAACTATTAAAATGAGGGAAAAATAACCTCCGCGAATTTTCAACGTATATATTCATAAAATATTCGATCATCTACAAAAATAGACACAGTCATTTATATTCTTTACTATTGATTCGGTACGTTCAAAAATCAACCTGGGCCACCGGCGTTAAACTGATAATATTTTCATGTGAGAAGCTGATTCTTGACAAGATTTTGAACTAGTTGTTTCGGGATGCGCGTTCGGTGAATACGAGTGAAAGCCTAAATTTTCATATCATTTTTCCCTAAAAATAAAATTAATCGATACCAAGAATTGAAGTGTATGCTACGTTTTCTGGGAATATTAAATTGGTGAAATGATAACTTCCGTCGAATAACCTCGATTTTAAAAAATCCAATCAAAATTGGATTTTTTAAAATCCTCGGTCGCCCCCTGAACTCTCACTCTATCACTCCCTCTGATAGCCAGAGACCTTCTACAGCCCGCTAACCCTACATTTTACAAGTAAACAATTACGTAAGTAAACTTCTTTTTCGGTTGTTTTCGCGTATGTTTTTACTGACGTTTCTCTCTTACTGACGTTTCTTCAGTAGTCTACCCGAAATTATGTTGGTTGCATAACCGTCACTCTCTGAGGAAGTCTACACGACGCGAGGAGAAACGTCATTGTAAGTGACAAAAAAATTCGCGGGAAACACCCAGAAAAGAAGTTTACTTATGATCAGTGGTCCGCGAAAGCTTCAGTAAAATATAAAATACGTAAATTTTACCGCAATATGGATTATGCATTTATCCTTCGTGAATGAACTTGGCGTACAGCGATCTTAACAGTGTAACTTCAAAATTATCATCACCACGCGCTGCAACTTATCATGGCGTGATTTGTGATTGACTGATTCCGAAGCCGAGTTCATTTTCCAGTTTACTAATAGTTCTAGTTGTTTAAATTACCTTTGCTTATGAGATTATTTTTGGGCAAGATAATTCACCAAAGCCATTATATATTAATAATAATATTCTGTTTGAATTCATCCACAGCGCCCTTTGTTAATGATAACTGCTAAAATAGTATATCAATTACATCACTGATGACGAACGTACTTGGAGTGCAAGACAAGTTATCCCGTAATACCAGAGACGTACTATTTCACGGAAATTTTCCAATGGGCTGGAAATGACATTTTCATTGACAGCAAATTAAAATCAGGGCTCCGATTCAAAGCTGGAACGGCCATTTGACAATTATTTTTCTCCCGAGTCTAGTAAGGGGCAATATTTTGGTTGGAGTGATTCTCATTCAGTGGATCAGAACAATTATCCTCCGCGCATACCTGATTGCACAGTGTCTTTGATGAGTAACTAACGTTCACCCAACCAACGCCGCAATGACGCCATTGTGAATATATTTACGGCTCCCAGCGCAACTCTGACGCCTCGCCTCAATAGAGGCGAGCTATTTCACTGGCATTGCCCACGTCATTTAACAAAGCATTGGAAAAGCATTTGATCAATAAAAATTCCATTCAGGAGCCCGATTCAAAGACGAGTCCGGTCAGTTATCAATTCGTTTGCCTTCTAGTCTCGAGGAATGCATTCTTATATGATTCCAATTCCTCGCGCAATTTCCTTCGCGAGTCCTACCAAAGCACCCTAACGTTAATTCTGAATTCCACACTCCCTCCAAAATAATAGCTCCATAACGCAACTACGACTATACTCTGGCACCTTTTTTCACGATTCGGGAGACGAGTTACTTGACGGACGTTGGCCACAGGTATTAGCAACCGACCTATAGTATAACATTTTGACATACGGAAAACTTTACTCAGGGTCCGCCTGAAAGTAGAGGCAGGCAGGTAAAATTATTTCACTCTTGACAATTTTCTCATATTATGGCTCAAACCTTTGGCACGCTCTGGAGTTGTATATTTGGAGCATCAATGTTTAAACTGCTCAAAATGACTTTTTGGGCAGCGTGCTGGATATGGGTAGTGCCTCTCCCGAATTCGAATTCAATGAGAAGAGCTGAAAACTGGGTTTAAGATGTGCGCTTTTTTCTAAATTAAGTGAGTTTCATCATCGAATTGTGACCGGTTCAAGGAAAGCAATCAGACTCGAAAGATAAGGAAAGGTAGGGAATCTGGGTGCATTATTACCTTGGCTGCGAAGGTAGCGGTGGTCTTCAACAAGGTGCCGTGGGTCTGTCTCTCAGAAGCAACTCTTTTAGCGTCGAACTCTCGACGAGAGCCTGGCCAAAACAAAAATGCCCCGCGCTAGCTGGTCAACATCGCTTTATGCGTCTTGGGCCCATTTGCCCTCAAGTATCTATCATAGGCCCCTATTGACTGGTGTATTGCCCGGAACTGTGACGGAAGATTACACCACCCGCCAAGCTGCTCTAACGACACCCTCAAAGCGAGGGTCAGCTCAGAGTCAACAGAGTTGTTCTCCGTAACTAACCGTCCTATATAACCAAAGGGATCACCCTCATTCTCTATCTTTAGCAAATAATACTTGGTCGAAGCGTATGCAATCACCACTTTGCCCGTGCCATGAATTGTTCAGTGTAGAGAATTATAACTAAACTTTTCCCAATTTCGTGTCGATAAAAGCACGGTCAAGGCACGAAAACGATTTTTGTTCCGTTTTCTACCACGTTGTCAACGAATGCGAGTATTTTTTTTGGTTTAATATTCATCGCAAAAATATTTTATCATTAACAATAGAATTAAGACTACGAGCACAAAACGAAATGAGCGCCGCATTTCCTGTAAAATCTATGAATTGAAGATCGTTCTAAAATAATTTACGTATTATTTAATTAATATTCAAATCGATTTCTGATTGAAGTCCAATATAAGGTTTATGTGACCTTTTGACGAGATAAGATTGAAAACCCCAGCTATAGTATAGGTAGGAAAGATCACCAATACAAGATGAAATACCGGTCTCGATGGACTAACGTAGAAAAGCTCTCATACCTCAACAGGACGATTAATGAATGAAATAGACTCCCTGCAGAACTGTTTAAGCCCTATCCTAGCAACATAAAGATTTTCAAGAAGAGCGATGTGAAAATTTATCTTGGAAAATTAATTTCATTGCTACTATAAATTTTCACTGATCTAGTTTCATTTTGGTGACGTATTTATATTTAACACATTTTCATTAAATATAAACCTGGCGAATAGCCAACTTGTAGCCTATATAATAATTTAATATAATAGGCACGCAGAAAACTTGGGTAATGGATAAAAAAATGGCTTATCTGCAATGCACGCCTATGTAAATCGCCATTAATGTTAAATTTTATTGTATAGGAACTAATTGTATTAGACTGATAACTACCAATTATAGAAGATTTCAAAGTAAACATCAGTTTTCATCGGACTAGATTTTCTTTGGTCAGTATTTCTGACATTTCAGTTCGTGGTAGAAATTGCACTCATAACCTGTACGGCCCAGCGTAGAATTCGAGACTCATCTTTCTTCGCAGGGTCCTTTCCAAACCCGTTCATCAACTCCCTCTCTTTCATATTGCACAGGTGTATCAAAATAATTTTCTTATTAATTTATCTTTGCAGCGGCGTAGAAGGTGATGTGAAGGTACAGTAAAGAGCTTTTAAACTTAACTAAAACGGGATATTGAAAATATTGGCAGCAGAATTATTGACTAACTCTCTCTAGAATCAGCCCCTTGACAGTATATTCGGGGCACTTATAAGTTGCTCAAGCTCTGTCAAAAATAACTGTGCCGTCAGAACAAAGATACGTGTTTAGTTTAAGACTCATTGAAATATTGATCTTTGACATCGATCAGAGATCTACAAATTGGTTATGCATTAAGCTATCGAATTTAATTCCAACTGTTGACCTGCGAACGTCTACTTTGCTCTTGATGGGAGCCATTGACAGATAGAGTGGTCAAGTGTCTCCCTCGCAATTGGAACCGTTTGACCTTCGAGAATCGCTGACCCACAGATTTGGTTCGAAATATTTCGTACGGAGAGTGGTGCGGAAGACACGACCAAGGGACTTCCGCCATAGAACGTGACAGATAGTCAGCATTGAACATCACTTTTACTCCTTGCTTTTACATTAGCTAATTCGTAGATTAGCGTACGTCCCGTCTACTAGACTGAACGGCTATGGATTTCGCCGCACCTTCGAAAAGGTACTGTCAGTAGGCACACTTAATGATCTAAAGACTATCTGTTGTTAAGTATGCAGCTTTCAGGCACCTCAATTGATTATCTCCGGTATAGAGACACACGATTAAATAGGAAGCGGCCTATATTTACAGTGTAATCATAATAATGACTTTTACGTTTGTACTCGTACCTCATGCTCAAAGATTAATCGTTCAATTTTATTAATTTATTTTTTCAATTTGGCTTGGATGTAACGAAGGCATAAATTAAATTCTACAGGTGACATATGCAATTATAAATCTTTTACCAATAATGTGGTAAGCTTACTGTATCAATGGCCTCATCATATTTTCTAATACAGTTGATTATATATTAATTGGCTTGTCTTCGCCCGTGTCAGGTTGACTTTTATCCTCAGAAAACTTCTGCGACTGTGCAGGGCAACACCTTCGTTTGTGTCTCATGGTGAAAACACCTCTTTTCTAACATCTCATATACTACCGCGTGCAACCTATTTTTTCATCTTTCTGCACTTTTAATGGTATTGTCCCGCATACTCTCAGAAAGACTGTCCTGAAAAATGCTCATTGCCCATTCTTGCGGTTGAAAGTTATGAAATATGAGGGCGTAGCGATCTTTTGAGTAGGGCACTGGGTTACGGGTTATAGTACATCGGGTTCCTGTCCAGAGAAAGGCTCTGGGCACCTACACCCTTAAATCCTATCGGTGCAATTTTTGAGACTTCAGAATTTCTCTTTAAGCCCAGCTTTTATCGCTTAGTGGATAATATCCTATGCAAAAGCCACATTTTTCTTAAGTGGTGGTTTTGGTACCAACTTACGTATCAGTTAAGACATTTAATCGATGAAAATACCTTCCTAACGTCATATTAAACGAGGGTAGTACTAAAAGTACGGTCCCCATATTATTTTTAATAGAAAACATTGTTAATTGTTATTAATTGACACATAGTTGAAAGGCTTACACTTTTTCCTATTTTTTAACGTAGTTTCCATTCTTTTCGACACACTCTTGAAGACAGTGCTCCAGCTTTTGTATCCCTAAGTTGAAGTAGTCTCCCGCCAACCCGTTGAGGATGCGTGTGACTCCTGCTCGGACTTCATCATCGCTCTTAAAGCGTTTGCCACCTTAGTGCTCCTTTAGCTTGGGGAAGAGGTGATTTTTTTTGGGGCATATTACATGAAAATAAGACTTACAATGACTATTCTGGTCCCACTTTGCAGGTAAAACATTGAAAAACGAAATTGGAGTTGCGAAATAAAATTTTAAAACACGTTTGCCGAGTAATAACACTATTTTAATTACATCTGACTAGCAATAATGAGAAATGTTAGACGCAGTAGTTATTCTCCCATAATCTTTTAAACAGGCTTACTAGAATATTTTTATAAAGAGTAGGAGATTTAAATTCATTAGACATTAGAATTCCCCAACTATCGGCATCATTTTCTGCCAACTAATATAGGAAGTGCTATGTGGCTGGATGGTGGTCTTTAATCAGCCTGTGAATGGTCTTGGGGAAAACAACTGAAAATTTATCTATACATTTTTATGAAGGTTTGTAATACCATAGGATTTCACAGCTTATGATTTTATTCATAACACCGTGTCATCCGAAACATTTAACATGGAACAATGGTTTAGCCGTTCAAGTTTCAAAAGTTTTAGACTAAAAGCATTTTGAACCTACTATTTATCCCATAAGTCTTCCTTAACATCGACGAAATCTGAGTTACTGTCTCATTCCACATTAAGAATCTTATCCACCTCTTTTCGAAGGTGATGAAATGTACTTTGTTGCACTATTATATGCATTCATTACGGCTTCCTAGCAGTATGACGTGCCATTCATCCTCTTATATTTCTCGCCTGTCGTCCATCATTACAAATGAGCCAGCCGGGCGAATTACTTATGACGCTAATTTATTCGGTCGGCGGTGTCTCCGGAGAATATGCGGTCTGAGCTTGGCCATATCTCGCGTGCGAGGATCAGAGAAAGTGGACCCATCTCTCCTCTTCTTGCGCTAATGCTAAAACAAATTTGAATCTTCTCGTTGGGCAAAATCATTTTTAATTAGGCTCGGGAAACAAAACAGTTGCAGCGTTGCGGAGGCGTTCCGACTGCCCCGCAAAACAACGTGATGAGCGTCTCGGGTCCTTGGGTCCGACGCGAGGCCATTGTTTCCGAGACTTCCATTGTTTCGAGCTGCTTGCCATGGGAGAGGGATGCTGGTCCGCCGCGATGGTTATCCCGCCCGGCTTGGGCGCCCGATCCTCCGTGCGGGTTGATTAACTCAAACATCCTTTGTTACCGGCCGCGCCGCGCGCCTTGCTTTTGAGGCGGGATCCACGAGTAGAATTTGCCGTCAGTCAAAATGTTATTTCCAGCACGTCGAAAAAATGTCCGAGGCCAATATCCGTGAAATAGCTCCTCTCTGGAATTGCGAAATTAGCTGCCAGGCGTGTTTGCAGTGACGTAATTGATCTAGTCTTTTGCGGATGAAGTACTCACTGCTAGGATATTCATTGCGTTGAATTATCTGTTGAGACTCCCCCAGACAGGAATATTGCGCCCCAAAATACTGATCAAAGCAAATGAGTTGATAACTGGGCAAGCAGCGCCGCCTTGGATCCGGCCGCTGTAGTGGAATTAATTATCCGTGAGTCAAAATTACAGGCACATCCAGCCCCTTAAAAATGTCTAGGGGCTATATCCATTAAATGACTTGTTCTTGATACTGCGAAATATGCTGCATGCATCTTTTGACGAACGGCAGCAGCATCACTTACATATTATTTGGGTGACGCCGTGACGCGTTAGCTATGAAAGGATACGATGGAAGTCCACGAAAGGGTGTATGTATAGTATAGCGTATCACTGAATGAGAATTATTTAAACAGAAATATTGGACCCTAACCAAAGATCGCACGATTCTTTAAATTACATTAACTGCACCATATGTTTTGTTTTCATTTGTCAAGCTCTTAAATTAATTTTGTAAAACGAGTCGGGATGGTAATTAGTTCAACTTTTATCCCGGGATATCAAAAGAAACACAAGCGCAAGGTTTCCCCCAAAAAAGGCTGCGGGTCATTTTACGCCAACTAGGAGCGGAATTGCCCTTGACCTATAACACAACAATTGCTGCATATAATTTCTACTTCAAATAAAAAGTATCAATATAAGCGCTTTGCGATGAATGAAAAAAAAAACAGCTGGACGACGCAAAAACAAAATTTTTGACGTCACATTAAACAGGAAGGAATAAACACAAGCAGATACTATTAAAAGACCTTTAATCGTTTTATTTTTTTGAAAATTTGAAAATGCATTTAAAAAGCTACTTTGACGTTTTATTGTTCAAATAGTTTGTTGATATTTGAGAAAATTTTAAAGACTTGAGCAAGCAAGTATACTTTTTATCTTTTATACTTTACGAATACTTCAATTCCTAAGATTTGGGAGGTAGTTCTTCCAATTAAGGAGGTAAAAGTTTTCTGACCCTCTCAGTGTAATACTCATTTGGAGTCCTTTTACGAAGACATTATTCATATTCCGCAAAAGAAACCTAATATCCCCTCTTTATTTTTCAATGTTTAAATGCACAACACAATTCGACGGTCTGGAACGATTAGTGCTTTCACATACCTTCCTATACTACTAATTGTAAGTAATATAGGCCTAACGAACGTATTTCTTATAGGTGAGCCGAACCACCGCGCGAGAGAAAGTTGTGTCTAATTGTTTAAGTTTTTCTTAAAAATTCATTTTTAGCTGCCACTCAATTTGATGTTTACAATTATGAGAAGCACGTGTCAAGATTATGAAATAAAAGTTTCGGCCAATGCTGAGATTGTACATCCGAGAAAAGTAATCAATAACATATAAAATATTAGCATTATATAATATAGGGAAAAGGCATTAAATTTTATTTGTTTCGTTCTTACAATTAGATCTCTTAAACAAATATCCAGATTTTAAATGAGGTATAAGTCATGACCCAACGACAACGGCGCAGAGATATTAGGAATTATATGAATTTAGGTAGTGGCGTAACTATGACTAACTACTACGTAAGCCTCTGAGAAATCAAGACATTATTTAAAAATCTTGTCTGGATTTGATATATAACAACTGCATCTGCTTAAAGTTAAATTTTAAGTGTCAAAATGATGTAAAATTCATTTTCAGGCATGTTATTTTTCAGAATTTTTCCTGAACTATTTCTGGGAGTTAGCCCACACTAACCTCCCTCATCCCCACAAAGCATATTCCTAGTTACGCCACTGAATCGAGGCATTTAACTTTATGTGCATTTAATTTTCTCCAGAAAAAATGCCTTGATCGCGCCGTGCACCTCACATTCAAATGTGAAGGAAAAGTTTAAGCCACCTAAATACCTCGTTGGGAGCTTCGCCTAAAATCACCCAGGTCCTCCACTATGCTTAAGTACCTAAGTAGCTTTGGTTCTTTCATCAGAGGGGATGCAAGTGTCAGCATCTCTGGAATGGTGTGAAGCGTGGAGCGAGAGCTGAGGAGAGGAAGAGACGGCCTTAACTGGTAAAACCATCAATCGGTTGGTGTTCGCGTCGTCGGTGATAAGACGCTTGAGAAGTCTGCCGGCTCGTGGCGAAGGAGGAGATAGCCGAGCTGACCGGCGCGGCGGACCGTGTCGCCTTTATGATCCGCCGCCCGTGGTCGATGCGACGATCGTCTGCGGTCATGCGTTGTTCTATTCGCGGTCTTGACGTGTCCCCAGTCCAAACCCACCCAACAGCTGTACGTATATCTTCCCCTCCCTAGCTCACCATCGCTCCTTTATACTTCTGTCCAGCCCATCCGTCTCCAGAACGCCGACAATAATCGTTCATAATTTCTTCACGATCCCGTGAATTGATTTAGTCTTCACAATTAAGTGTGCCAAACTGTAACAAACTCCTTCAAGCCCTCCCTTTAACGTCCTTCCATATATATACCCTCCACAGGAAGACTATCTTCATTCCCAATTAAGGCCGTTTTACACGGGGCACGGAATTGCGCAGGTTAGAGCTGCATTAATTTCTAAAATGGCGTGGAATTGCGCGAATGCATGAACGAAATTAGAACACGGGCTATTTTGCCGTCTCGCATCCACGCATTCTCGCATGTGTTCTAGCAATTCACCGCTTTACACGACGCAATTTTGATTGCGCCTACGCACGTACGTCAGATTGCGCAATTCCGTGTACGGTGTAAAACGGCCTTGAGAAAGTGACCAGCAATGGCCACGAAACGTCGGGCTAAAACCGAACAAATACACCCGAAAAACGTCACCAACGGCTACAATAACTTGTGTGAGCTTAAACCAAGAAATCAAAATATTATTTCTGCAGGAAGATATGAAAGAAAAAATATCAGGGATCGGTAGAAACTGGCTCAGGAAAGTGGTAGATGGAGGGCTGCAGTTTACGCAAGAGACTCATTGATCAGACTCATTGAAGTTTGATTTTTGCTACAATTTTGGATGTAAAATGAATGATGCTCAAAAATGTCCCCTGAGCGGGGATAAGGTGAGCGATTCATTTATCTATTTTCATTATTTATTATAAAATATATAACATAATAATAATAGTTTCGTTTATTTTCGTGGGCACTGAGGCCCATTATAAAATAAATGTACCTACAGCTTTTTACATTTTCAGCATTGGTAGATAAATAGAATAAAGGAAGCAAATAAATTGAATTACGGACAAATGCAAACAGTTCAGATTACCAAGAGCATGAAAACAATTCAGCAAAACCACATTTTCAACCAAAGAAAAAAACTAAAAATCGCACTTACAATTAGATATAACAGCCTAATTACAAGAAACTAAGGTGATACTTTGTTATGACAATAGTGTCAAACAAACAATATTTTTTTCAAAAAGAAACCAAAACTTAAGGATAACACCGTCATTTAGCATAATTCTAAACTTAGTTAACCATTTATTCACGTGTGTATCAATAAAAATAACAATAATAATTAGGCTAAACATGAAAAAACATAATGAGGAATAGCATTGAAAAGTAATGAATTAGTTACACCACATCACCACGAACATGAATTTCGGTTAAAAGCCCTGACTACTGCTCATTTCTCCGTGTCATTCGGACCGCTCTACCCGTCAGCGACGCTAACGGCGAATTTAGAAAATCTATGTAAATGTGCAGTGGGTGACAAAACATCTCGAGGCTGACTAAATAATCGTCTATC
The DNA here is from genome assembly GCF_921293095.1 of Ischnura elegans. Taxonomy (NCBI): domain Eukaryota; kingdom Metazoa; phylum Arthropoda; class Insecta; order Odonata; family Coenagrionidae; genus Ischnura; species Ischnura elegans. The sequence goes on from NC_060246.1 coordinate 135,938,248, forward strand.
ATAATATTCGTGAATACAGCGCTGGAACTAGGAGTTTTGTCTGGGGAGACAAAGATCAGTCTTCCGCCCCAGATCCCCTGATTCCCCCTTCCTTCTTCCCTCTCCCACAACTAGGATCTAATACATACGTGAGATATTTTTTTAAGATGCGGTAACTGAAATTACGCGCCGTATGTTTGCTATTAAGAAGTTTTATTAATATTACTCTTCAATAATTAATGAATTCATAATCATCGTTAAATAATTTCATTCGAAAAAATAAAGAACTTTTTAAATAAAATTTTCAAATCCAGCCGCCCCCTGAAATCTGCTGCCCGCGTCAAGTGTCCCCTCCGCCCAACTGTCGGCGTCAAAATGAATTGCCGCTGTACTTTGCAAATTTATATCTAGCCTTAAGTGCCCAGGCAGTAGCTCCGGGCATGCGTGAGTATACCATAATCTTCGGATTGTAGTTCCATGTATTTTTGAATGGAAGAATGGAATGCATGCGTAGAAAATTAGGAGAGACGACGTCAAAGACGAAGACTGGCTGCTTAATTGCGAAGGGGAGAGGAAAGCGACAAAAGGAGCAAAGCCAATCTGGGGATCGACGATAGCTCCGCCAACCACTCGCTCTCTCTCTCTCCTTGACCCCTCCTTCCACCCTCGAATGAAACGAACGTCCCGCGGGACCGCCCCGGGCACGCGTGGGCGCGAAGAGGCAACGCGCGGACGCTGATGACGGCTCATTTGTTTCCCCCACCCCCACCGCTCTGACCTTCCACACTCGACCATCTGTGGCGATGCGTGTCCGTTGTTCGTCTGCTCGAACAACGCGGGACCTCTTGAGGGAGAGGAATAATGCGGGCCAATGTTTCCGGAATGGAGGGTATGGTGCCCTCGTGAGGCCTCACCCCCGAGAGCGGAGGTGGCAGAAACAAGCGAGGCGCTGGAATGCGAATTGTTGTGAAACGGCATAAGGTCAGCGATGGAGATGCCGCTGTAGACATCGAGTGACTGTAAATATATGCAAAAGTGAAATTGAAATATACCCAAGGAAATAACCACTGACTAACCGGCAACCCCACTAACAAGCAGTTACACGCAAGTGCACGTAAAGTGTGTTGATTCCAAAATGGAAAAATTATCCGACTTGTCTAGGTTTTCCCCCTTTGCACCACAATTTGCGTGAAATTGAGGTACGACTCATAGTGAAAGCTACTCGGGTGCTCAACCGGGCAGTGGCGCAGCGAGGGGGGGTTTTGAGGGATAAACCCCCCTCCCCCAGAGCTTAGAGAAATTTTTAAGGTTAATCCATTATACATTGGATCGGTATTACTTATAGTAGTATTAGGATTAATCAAATATCCCTCAGAAAATAAGCCGTTAAACTCACCATTTTGAACCATTATTCTTAATTTTTTTCTGGAGGAGGGCCCCCGCAACTCCTGCTTTCCCTGGCGGTTATGCAGTATATACCCCCACACTCCTAAGTATTTCTTGCGCCTAAAACCCCCCCCTAGCCTTAATTCTTAGCTGCACCCCTGCCACCGGGTGTCCCGAATTGCGACCAGCTCTAGGAAAGCAACCAGGCTCGAAAGATAGGGGAAGAAAGCTTGGCTGCGGAGGCGTTCAAGAAGGTGCCGAGGGTCCGTCTTTCGAGAGCAGCTCTTTTAGCGTCGAACACTCGACGAGAGCGTCACCTAAACAAAAATATCTCGTGATTGCGGGACAACGCCGCTTTGTATATCTTGAGCCCATTTTCCCTTAGGTATCATAGGCCCCTATTGGCCGGTGCGTTACCTGGTCCTGTAGCGGAGGATTATTCCACCCGCCAAGCAGCTCTATTGACACCCTCAGAGATAAGGGCGGCTCATTAGTAGAAATTAAAACGAAATTTCTTATTTTAACAAAAACTATTATTTCCAACTACTTTTTTATTCCACTTAGGTTGCAACGAAAGTGTTATCTTGCCTTTGATTTTTACTCATAGTTCTTCTTTCATTATTGTTCTTTGAAACCGTTTTTTTTTTCAATCTGAAAAGCTAACAGATAAGATTTTAGCCAGAGATCAAAATTATCATTTCTTACAATCTTGGAAATACCTTGAACCAGTATTTTTCTGCGGAATCTGCCTAGTAATCACCTTCACATGGGCCCTGATTTAGTTTATCATCATGTATAAATATACATATTATTTCTGATGCATAATATTTCTGCTCATTGTCAGCAGCAAGCTCAAGCTCAATTATTTTGACCTCATGCTTAAGTTGTTAGGTGTGTAAACACGGAATCTGCAGCTACCCCTGAACTGCGGTAATATCCCATACTATAAATAATTCGCTCACGCTGTAGGAATCCCGATAATTAGATACTCAACGCATATGGGAAATATCCATATACCGAGCGGGGAAAATTTTTATTTTTTCTTGGACTAGTCTCATTCGCGCATGTTGTCAAATCTCAGAATTAGTTGAAAAAATTCGATCTTACCCGTCAGAATTCTCATCCCCAACTTTATATATATATATGTATATATCCCCATCTTTTGCTTTACAAATATTAGAAAAAGTTCAGGGTTCTTTTTTACACTCTAGCTAAAAGTGGTAAGACTTAAAAAAGCCGTCATTTCAATGAGGTATTTTTCCTTGCATCTCTTCCACCGAAAAAACTTTGCCAAGACACTTCACATCTAACATGATGAAGAAAGTTCACCCAAGAACCTAGATATCTGTGGGTAATATTTCGTGTGTTACCCAGATGTCGAAAAAGGTGTTTAAGAAACAGCATAATTCAATCTTGAGATTTTTTCGATGGCCTTACATGAGGCTATTCTGACTGCGTTTTTCCCGCGAAGGAGAACCTTCAACTGTGGTCGAATGTTCGTTCAAACATTCGCACTCACTCCGAAGCATTTTCAGTACGAATGTTCTGTCTTTCAGTCTCACTATGATCGCCAAATGTATGATTTGGTTTCAACTCCCTATCGAAAAAAGATAAGACCAAGCTATGGCCAAGATACAAGATATGAATAATCTTGCAGAGACATAAAACTAAGTAAAGCGATCTGGAAAAATAGAGATACAGTAACAACAAAAAATCGAAAAGCGATCGGCTAGCATTTTTTGATCGATTTTTCAAATAAAAAAGTCGACTTCGATTAAATAAAAAATTGCACTGAGATAATTGATTTTACAATCCTTAACCTGTTTAAATGTTTAATTTCGCCTAGTTTTCAACAGCTGCTTCAATTTTCAATTAAACTAGGGTCTAGCATGCGCATATCAGGCACGGTCTCCAGGGGATATAGTAGAGCCTTCATCCCAAATACGTTCTCATGGTCCTGAGGGAGGATTTGCTTGCGGAACAACTATTTGAGAGATATTTCAAACTTCGAACTGCATGTCGGAAAAATTCCGTAAGTGACGGTGTAAAGGGTTACTATAGTGGCTAGTGTGTTGGCTTCCCATCTATTCAGTCCGGGTTCAAACCCCGGCGGTGGCAGAGATTTTTCGGAGACTGACCGATCCCTGCTTGAGTGCTTTGTGGAGGGCGTTTTTTGAAGTACGATAAGGAGATGGTAAGAGAGGCGTAGGATGAGTTGGAAACTCAAGTGGAAGTGGGGGGAATGATGTTCAAATCATTGAGGTTCGCGGATGATCAGGCGTTGATTAGCCAGTCTGCGAGAGGGCTGCAGAGGCTCTCGAGGATGCGTTACGTAAGCGTTACGAGGAATACGGCATGAGGATTAATTACTAGAAGACCAAGTTTTTGCCGTTTTGTGAAGCATTTCGAGCCAGGAATGTGAGACTTGCGGTTAAAATAGGTGGGGAAAAATCGAGTTGGTTGAGCATTTCAACCATTTGAGCAGCGTATGAGCGGAAAACAGATATATCAGTAAGGACATCAGGAAGACAATTGCGTTAGCAAAGGAGGCGTTCATGAACAGGAAGGAGCTTATGAGAGCATCGTTATGTAGGAGTTTAAAGAAAAGGTCAGTGAAGAGTCTGATCAGGAGTGTATCTTTACGGTGCGGAAACATTGATACTTAGGAAAGAGGAGAGAAGATAGGAGGCGTTCGAGATCTGGGTGTGGGGAAAAATGGAGAAGGTGAAGTGGACGGAGAGGAGAAGAAATGACGAGGTGCTGGACATGGTGGGTGAGGAGAGGCAGCTTCTGAATGAGATACGGAGGAGACAAAAGGTATGGATGGACCGAGTACCTACTGAGCGGAGAGGGCAGTGGCATAGCCAGGAATTTCGTTCGCAGGGGGTCCAAAACCATTTCGAAAATTTTCGAATAACAGGGTACTAAGTAGAGGGTTTTAAACTAATTTTAACACTTATCACAATTCAAAAAACTTATTTTTTTTCAAAGAAATCTTCTGTAAATTCGTGATTTTTCAACTATTTTTATTCTTTTATGATAGGAAATAATTGTGTTTTTATATTTCGGGGGGGGAAGGGGGGGGCGGACCCCCGGACCTCCCCCTGGCTACGCCACTGGGAGAGGGGATGTTGAAAGAAGGGTTTGAGGTTAGAATGTTGGGTAAACGAGGGATAGGAGGGAAGATAATAGGATTTTTACTTAGAAAGAGATTAGGCCGCATTGCGAATTAAAGAGGTAATTCTATGAAGGGAAGGGAGACTGCCAGAACACGTCCTTAAATACTCCATGGACACCTACCTCAACCGGAGGAATGCTTTAATAACAGGGGGACTTAAAATGAGTCTCTCATTCTACCCCATTATAACACCCACAACTGTTTTCCATAATAAGTAGACCATCATATTGTAACGTACAATGGCGCAGCGATGGGGGGGGGGGGAAGGTTTCGGGGTTAAAATCCCCCCCAGAGCTCAGAGAAATTTTAAGTGTAATCCATTATACTTAATTGGATTGATGTTACTAATAGAATAGTGTAAGGATTAATAAAATATCCCTCAGAAAGCCGTAAAACTTTGAACTTTGAAATTTTTTTTACCATTATCTTAAAATTCCGCAATTTATAAATATAGCACCTACCGCTTATCCTGGTGGGTATTCCATACCCCCACACACCCCGGTATTAGTTGCACCTAAACCCCCCCAGCCTTAATTCCTAGCTGCGCCCCTGGTAACGTATATGCGTCAAATTTTTATTTCGGGGGAACGAGGTAGCCTATTGGGTGGAGCACTTGGCTGCCGACTTAAGGGTCCCGGGTTCAAATCCCGGGTGTAGCCTTCGGACACCCCTAAAATACAAAATACTCGAGTGCGAGGTGGCCCAGGGAAAGGAACTGCCCCCACCTACTACCCTGAATGTGAGTAATTCACATACCTGTGGTGAGATTTATCCTCACCTATCTATACCGACATGGGCGTACCTAGCGAGGGGCAGGAGGGGGCAGCTGCCCCCCCCCCCCCCAGAAGCCAAAATCGCAAATGTCTTTATGGAAAATAATATTTTTTCAAGCAAAAATATTTTAAAACCTAGTAAAGAGCTATTACAGTTTCCTTAAAATGTTGATTTCATTCTCCTTTCCCATGCTTAAATCTTACCTACAACTTGATTAACCATGGCTTGCCCCCCTCCTAGTTTTGATTCTGGGCACGCCATTGCATACCGAACTTCAGATTGAATCGCTGAGAGGGTGTGATTTTTCATTTCACAACCAGAATACATAAGGAGGTCCACGGTAAAAAAAAATTTACATCCATCGGGCGGTGATATCATTCACGGCGACGAAAGTTATCCCTGATGTCGATTGCAGCATCACGAGTAAAAAAATAAACCGCGAGCCGGAGCTGAGATGACCCAGGAAATACCGAGGGCTCTCTCTCTGAGGGATCAGAAATTCGGAGAACCCAGCCGCCGCGGTCCATGTAGGAAGAGACGCGTCGGACGAAGAAAAGAATTGACCATCCCCGCACGATCACCGGATGATATTGGAGCTTATGTTTCGAGGCCACGCCAGTTAATCGATCTAATTGACGATTGCGGCACAAGTGCTCTAGCAAAAATAGAAGGATAAAAAAGCTACACGGCCCATATCAAAGGGAGTTCGGACCTTTTTTGTCAGCAAAAAATAAAAAGAAAAAAAAGCTTACGCCAGTCCGAGGCGTGACGAAACTTGGAAAGGTCGGGGCTCTCCACAGCAAGTGCGGCATCGAGTAAATCAGACGGCGAGGCACAAGGCCATAGTAAGTAAGTGCGAACTCAAGAGCGAGATTAACCGAACGCGAAAGAAAAGAATAACGCGAAGCGATGGCTTGCTGAATGAACGCGATGAGTGTGTGTACGCACTTGCCTCGTACGCGAGTCATGTTTTTTTTGCCGATGCATTTGCCCACTTCCGCGGATGCTAATGCGATGGGTCTTCTTCAAAGTGTCCGAGTCAGCATCTAACGACTGCGAGAATAAACGGTTTGTATCATTATGAGAGACGACCAAGCATCTAAGGGAATTCACATGGTGCTTACAAATCAACCTCTCACGGAAAATGACACCAATAAGGTAAACAATTCAGTATGGAGGAGTCGGAAAGTGGGGAGTGCCCCGTAAGCAGTGGCGGATGCAGAAAAAAAACACAAAGGGGGGGCACAAAATATATATCTTGAGCTACCTTTACTTTTTCCGTAATAAAGAAATAATCAAGTCACATGCAAAGTTTTACTTAAACTGATTTAACGCGTACCTAAACAACGCAATGCTATCTTTTGATATAGAAAAAAGTTACAATTGTGGTTCGGCAATGCGGGCGGTCATGCAAAAGGGGGGGGGGGGCGCCCCCATATGTATCCGCCTCTAACCGTAAGTAGCCTTAATTGGTCTACCAGCGAGTGTACCTACACTGACTGAGCAGGAAAACTGAAACTATTCTCATTTTAGTATTCTAAGTATTCAGTGGCGGAACTATGGGGGGGATGAGGGGATAGATCCCCCCCAAAGCCTCAAAGATATAAAAATTATATTTAAAACTATTGTGTAAATTTGACATGCATCTACTCATTGGTAAATTTTAAGAGCCAAAATGATGTAAAATGTACTTCCAGGCATGTCATTTTTCAAAAATTTTCCCGGGCCCCCAGGTCCCTCCATCAGTGGTGCCGACTCCATAGGTCCTGAGGGGGCCCGAGCCCCCTCAAAAATTCGTTACGGGTGTGAGGAAAAAATTTTTCAGGCTTGTCGATTTTCCCTGGGGTGTCTAGATATCGAGATTTGAGTTATCAGGGTTCTAATGTTGGTCATATGACTCTTCTAAAATGCTTAAAAAAACTTCAAACTCACTACTTATAAAATTTCCTAGGGCAAGATCCTCGGTTTGGGCCCCCCCAATATTTTTTGTTAATCTGCATCCCTGCCCCCCATATGCCCCCAAAGCATATTCCTAGTTACACCACTGGTAGTATATAATGCTTTACGCCCTGAAACTATACTAACAGCGATAGAATTCTATGCACACACATACATTAAACCCACTGCATTACCTATGCTGATGGACACCCTTAAATCATATCATCCATACCCAGTGGTGCAGCGAGAGGGGGGTTTTGGGGGATAAAACCCCCCCCAGAGCTCAGAAATTTTTTTTCAATCCATTTTACTTAATTGTTTAATTACTCAAGTTCAATCCATTTTACTCAATTGGATCAATATTACTTACTTATAGCATAGTGTAAATATTGATAAAATATCCCTCCGGAAGCCGTAAAACTCACCATTTTGAACCATTTATCTTGAAATTTTTCTAAAGGAGTTCCCCCTCGCACCTCCCGCTTACCCTGGCAGGTATTCCACACCTCCAAACACCCCAGTATTAGTTGTGCCTAAACCTCCCCCCCCCCCCAGCCTGAATTCCTAGCTGCGCCCCTGTCCATACCCACATTTGAGGTTTTGCCGAGAAAACCTAGTAAAAAAGATAAAATTGAGCCTAAAAAATCTGAAAAAAAAAATGGGATTCAAGTCTCAAAAATCGAAGTCATTGGATGCTGTGGAAGTAGCTAATATAAAATGAAAAGAAAATCCTTCAAAGAGGAAGATGTCAGGAAACTGACAAAACTATTCCAGGTGGCACTAAAATTCTTGGATTCAGTGGAGAGATTTACGGGATAAGCACTGTGTGAATCTATCTTTGCAGATGACAGCTTTGCCAGCATAATAGCTGGCTTCTTTAGGTCACTTAAGCTGGTTGCGATGCCTGTGTAGCTGTTACCTACAAGGATGGACACATGTGATGCCTACCCCATAAACTGAAACTTCACCACACAGTGAAAGTGGGCATATAAAAGGGGTGCCCAAGGGGACTGAAACACCTTCAAATATTTTCTAATGCAAGCCCCAACTTAACTCAATTATCAGTACTTCTTCCCTCTTTCCTACGTATCCCATTTATTTAGGTATTATTGGACCTTGAGCTCTGATGAGATGTTGAAAGTATGAAGATTTCCCTTTCTCAATAATTTATGGTTTTCATGCCACCGCATGAGTAGAGAAGTTTTCTGACATTTTTCTGATATCAGTTGCTGGGTCCCTCTGGATGCAGAATTCCACTTACAGCTGACGATCCCTGGCCGATCACATGCAAACAATATATACTTTAAGGAGACTTAACAACATATTGCTAACCATAATAAATCACTACATACTCTCACTTCACAAAATTTGGAAGGAATCATGTACTTATTTAAGGAGTGGAATCAAACCCTGAAATGCTTAGGAGATGTGGACTATGTTGTACCTCCTCCAAGTAAACCCCTTCCTTCCCAAGGACTGCAATTCCCCACCCGAAAACTTTTCTCACTATGGCCTTGGCTATTACTGAAATATGAAGGACACAGATACTATAGCAGTTCATGAGGATGAAGGGAAAGGGGACTCCCACACATAAAATAATGTAATACCCACACAAACCCTCCAGTTTTGAGGTGGATATAACTGGGATCTTTTCCTAACCCCTACGATTTGTCCCTGGATCCACAGTAAGCCAGAAGCTTAATAAGAGCCAACTAAGAGGCAAAATTAGGACAGTATTATGCAAATGTCAGTTAATTTTGTAAGTGGATAGGATTAGTACTTTTGGGGTGTGATGCAGGACCCACTAATCCATGTATCTACCTAACATATAAATAAATACCCATTATTTCATAAGTTAGCATTCAAATCTACTTGTTGATCAGTTAGCTGCATCTCTCCACTCCATTCTCTGATAATCTTATCTTTTTATTCTGGTGTTATTTTCCTCTTTCACATCCTTAGTTAGGTATCTTATACTTTTATCCCGCACCTTTCATTGCTGTGCTCACCATTCCTTGCACTGAGCAATGGTTATCATTGATTCATCCTGTCTCACGATGAAGACAGTTAAGCTATTCAATCAACTTCTTCCGGTTTTCATCAGACCTCTCCCTTCTTAGCAACTCCTCATTTCTCACCTGGCCAATCTATGTATGCATTTCACTATCAACACTCTTCTGGTGCAACAAGTTTAGAATATTCTACCCTTAATCTTTCTGCTACAGTCTTCATTTTGGCCTCAATCCGTGCATGAAGTATTGAACAATAGATTCCCAGTTGAACCAACAAGGAAAAAACTTGAACCCAAAGAAATAATTTCTTTTATTCACCTCATGCACACTAGAGGGAAAACTGGTAAATTTGTAGATTAAGTGCTTTGTCTTGCAGAAAGGTTTTGGATTCAACTACTGATATAAAAAAATTATGGCCTCCATGAAGCGCATAAATTGAGCCATAAGGAAATAAGCTAGCCCCCATTTGCATTTCTCAGGCTAGGTCTGATCTACCTCATCCATCTTCATATAGAATATTCTAGGTCTATACCCAGGGCCAGATAAAAGGGGGGCCACCCACCAAGCATAAGCCTTCAGGCAATTCAGAGGTAGGTAAATCTCACAAAATCAGAAGAACAGACAAAAACAATGATGTTTAGAATTCGAAGAGAACCTGGGTTGCTTTTGGTGAACATATAATTGTCAATACTTATGTTAATAAATGCTGATTAGTGAAAATCATGTAACTTGCATTTCTTGTTATTAAGTTACAAATTGTAACACCTTGAAACAGTGGGCCTCCCACCAAAATGGGCCCAGGCCGCCCTCATCCTAAAGTAGGCCCTGGCTCTTTCCCGGCTAAAGTTAGTGGGTCAAATAGATATGAGACTTCTATTTTCCAGGTCTAGGATAGCTTTCCTGCCAGTGCCTGGACATGTACTATGGACACCAGTAATGGATATTTTTAAATGAGGTTCCTTAGGTAAAATATTTATGAACTGGATTTGCCAAATTTCCCCATTTCACAGAGTGACCTTCAATTCACTCTAAGGGCAAGTGTCAATGGAATCAGATGTCCCTATTCCTCCAAATGACAGGCCACATTCTGATCATAATTAAAATTACTGAGCCCAACCCACACACAGCATTTTACTTAAGACAAATTCAAAAGCAAGTTCCACCAAAGGCCAACAAAACACTTTAATTTTTACTAGGTACTAAATTTTTTAAAATATTTATACCCAACTCAGGCCCGTGCTGGACCCCTTCTTAGGATGGTGGACGGCCATGGCGAGGGCGCAGGCACTATGCAGGGGGAGGTCTACCGGAATGATTCAGAATGAATTATATTAATTTAAATAATTGTTTTGTTCACTAAAGATGGAGTGAATTATCCTGTTAAATATGACATGACTGGAATCAAGTTAACTGCTCAATTCTGGAATTCTGACTGTAAAATTTGTCATTTTGGAACAGGAGGGCACCAAAGATTTCCAGGGTGGAGTCTTAAGTTCCGTTATCCCGGCGGCCCAGCACCGGCCTGACCCAACTGCTTTCAATCTAAATTTAAGTGGAAAAAATGCTTAGCTCCAATAAAAATCTTTTTTTTTCAAATGGATCTCCCTTAATATTTGTGATTCCTGCTAAATATTTTCTTGGTGTCACAACTATAAGGATCTCTTAATAGCTTTTGACAGGCCACAAATGTAATCATGTCTTCTAAATGAAGAGAACTGTAGTGTATTTTGGAGGTCCAGCTTAAGTTCTGACTCCAGGCTCTTCGAGTGAAGAAGATTTCTAGAACTGGCACAATAACTGGGTCCAAATTATAATTGATGAGCTTAAGCTTCGATAAAATGGTATATTCATTAAAATTCAAATGATGCTTTGATATAATGCTGAGGAAATCATTCAGGCTATAATCAATAAACCTTGATAAGTATTGAAATGGAAATCAAGTAAAAACTGAAGTTCAGTAAAAGTCACATAAGAAAATAATATTCTTAGCAAGTGCCATTTATCCATTCGTGCAGGCCAACTCCTAATTTTGTGTTGATGTACGCTGATGTTGCCTTGTACACATAATTGTGACATACCCTAGCATCATCTTCTACAATTCTGTGAATTACATATGTGAACAACTGGTGCCCAAAACCATAAAGAGTGTACAGCAGTATCTATACAATATTTGATTGAATAATTGATGAAAAAATTGCAGAATTAACCTTCTAGAGGTAGAAAGCTCATTCCAATGGAATAAAATAATTACACAAGGTCAGTTTAGGACTCACACCTTAAATTTTATTGACCATACTGTTACAGAGATCCCTCATTAAATTTTTAAACAACAAATAATGCAGACAATCATCATATAGATCTACAAAATTTTAAAAACTGCATATTATGAAAAAATTATTTAGACTGTTTTCTTTTGCACTTTCTGGTAAAAGAAAATCCTTTCTAATGGGATACAGAAAAATTCATTTTATATACCCTGTATAAATGTGGCATGCATGTTTGAGTTTCTATTTAGAAGTTCACAATGGAGACCCACTGGGAAGTGAAATGAATTCAGGGCATTAAACCTTCATCAACTATCACTGATAGGAATTTATCAACCATTTACAGGCCAACCACAACAAAATCAAACCATCACTAGAACACTTCAGTTCCTGCATCATAAGTTTTCTTATATGAACTTACTCAGCATTGGTAAGACATAGGAAGATTGATCAGATACACATTATTTACATTCAAAAATGAATTATTTGAGCAAACAGTAAATATACAGCAATACACAATAAATAACACCATAAAAACAACTAAAAGTCAACTTGGCTATTATGAATATCTCATCTCTTTTGGTCTGCAAGACCAAAAGAGACACTTAGGCTGATTCCTCATCATCAGGTTTTTATGGAAATGCAGCCTTCACAAGCATAAACCAATCAATAAAATGACTAATCGTAATGAACATATCAGTCACGATCGCTCCACAATTGGAGTTGATTCGACCCCCTAATTTGTTACAAATAACCATGGAAACAGAAGTTCTCAAGACAAGAAGTCTGATGAATACGTCAAGGAATTAGGTGACCATGAGGAATAATTAATTTTAAACTACTTTCCATTGACAAAAAAAAAATTAAAAATCAATAAAAAATTACACAAATAACAACATCCCGAGATAAAATTTCCAAACAACTGTAGGAGACAAGAGGGATGCATTTGAATCCAATAAAAATCAGCAAATTAGGCCCACCGTAGGTGTTATTGATGATCATTTCAGTCACATCAGTCATTGGTGCCACTCAATCAAGGGCACCTTATTCATCTTTGTGGACTGTGTATATATGCATGCATGGAAAAAAAATTGAATACTAAAAATGCATACTGGGAGTATTTTCCTTCTGTATTACAATTTTCACTTGATTTTCATAAGTTAATTGAATGTATGTACTTAAAAACTCGAGGCTCTTATGAGATTGGATTTGGTGTATAAATATGATATTTTTGTAGGTGTAATTAAATAAAATGGCTGATTAATTCTCAGACAACGTACATACCACACTTTAGCTAAAAAGCAATACAATAAAGGGAGCTCATTATATTCAATTTTAAACCAGATGATGCATTAAACTCAACAGTTGCTATTCCAAACTTGGGGGCATTTATTACTGCTGTTCTTAGCCGGATTTCAAGCACTAAATCCATTTTAACACTTATTGATCTGCCCTCTAATTTGTCACGCAAATATTGCACTTCTTAATAAAAATATAAGATTAATTTTATCTCAATGCCATTTTTTACACAATGATTAAAAATTTTGGCAAGCACAGTTAATATTTTGTCTGCACCTCCAATATTTCCTAGTGAAAAAAATACCCTGATGAGTTTCAAGGCAGCAAAAAAATGCTTCAAAGAAAGCGCAATGCCTCCTTTTATGTGATTCATCTCCAAAATAATTTTATTTTGGAGATTAAAAATGGATTTCTTTACCAAGATTTGACATGGCAAGGCATGACAACGGCACTATGAAATTGTACAAATGCATTCAGATTATTCTATCTTTAATAATAAACATGAGTAAAATTAAATTGTATTAAACTTCAATGTGTACTGCTTTACCTGTAATAATATGCCAGTCTCTTTAAAATTCTAGAGATGGAAGCTAGACCAAAATTTCTTGTAGTACTTATTGTAAAGAGAACACTAATTTTGCTAAGGCAAAAACTCATTTTTAGCAGGATACATGGAAAATGTTGCACAACCATTGCAATGACAAATTCATTTGATAATATGAGCATCAAGTATGCATCATGAAGTGGCCCTGAGAGATAACCTATTACCTGGTACAAAAGGTTTTCACTAACCTCTACAACTTTCAATTACATCCCAAGATTTCTGTCAACAAAAACCATCAGCTAGTTCTTCCACCTTTAAAATAGTTACTAACCATCACTTTGCTACAGAAGTATCCATAGGTATATACAAATATTAACTTGACAGCACATCACAAACCATACCTTAACTACAAATATGAATGTAACCTACATTGCATTTAGAATGACAAAATAGCCATTCGTGCTCCCAGGATTTGAAAGGATAACTAGTACAAGTTTTATAATGACAACAGTGCAACTCATGCATACTAACAAATCAAATATGAACATTTAGGTTGTTGACAACAAACAAGAGGAGTTAATTACCAGAATAAACGATGATACTGAAAATAATTGCACCATAAACATAACTGAAGCAATAAATAAAACTTATACCCTTGATTATTATTCATCGCATATTAAGAAAATGAATTTTTTAGCAAAATTCAATCAATGAATGAATGAAATAACATGACCGAGTAAAAATGATATAATTGCATCGTATCTGAATAAACCAAAATATAGTTCTACTACATTCCAAAAAAGATAGATAATAAAAAGCAAAGAAAATAGATCCCTGATTTCCAATAATCCATTCCATGAGACCATTCTTAACGCAAATAACATGGAAGTGAACTAGCACAACACAGGTTGAGTAATTGGTTTTATTACATCAGCTGCAGTGAATTCAATGACAAACAATAAAGCTAGGAAACATGATGGAATTATATCATTTAATATCCATTTGAAACAGCAATCAAGTTAAAAAGTAGGCATGACAAATCCTTGCATTAAAATTCAACCACTTGCATCATAAAGTTGATCCATTTCAAAGAAAAAATATTGCAAAGCTAGGGTCTACTACGGCAATCAAATTTTGAAATATTATGCATCCAGGAATCATTAACTAATTCACAAGAACTTAGGGGTATCAATCAATAGGACAGCAAAATTATGGAGTGGCAGTTAAAACTGAGGGGGTTTAAATGATTCCAATTCCCTGGTAGTACAGGAGATATTCCTCATGAAACTGAAAAGTAAAGACTGGGAAAAGCACACCGTTTCAATTTGGGCAAATAATAAAAAATCCTTCCCTCACATATCTCTTTCAGGAAATTTGGATGTTATCTTGCATAAGTTAACCCACTCTGTGCCTAAGGTCAATTAAATTTATCGCTAATTTAAGATTTAAAAAAACGAATTCAAGAAGCAACCAATTACAACTTATGGCGCTGTTTCTTTTATACTGCTTTTGACAATACCGGAATCATATGCCACATAATGAACATGTTTTTCCGTAGAAATTAATTCAGTGAAAGAGTACTTAAATAATTTAGAAAGGAAAATTCCGTGGTCATAAGTAAACTTTTATTTAGAATTAGACATAAAATAGCAGCTGGCAAGTCAAATTATTGATGGATGAATAATAATTTGCCTACACTTTCATATGACTCTTGACTTAAACACTAGAATCAAATGATGTATTTATGAACAGACAAAAATCCATCAAATTAACTTTGCAACTAGTACAGATCTCTGCAATCATTGCAAATTTGAAATATGCTCTTATTACATTCATAAAATACCCCAAGTCGATGCCGCAAATACCCACAGTAAATCACAATTTTTAAATTCGAATTAACTATGATAGATTACTAACAGTTGTGATAGCACAGCTGGTATGGTCAGAGCCATCAACAGACTTTTTGTGGCCCGTGTGCGTAGAGTTTGGGTATGAGCCCCCCCCCCCCCTTCCATTAATAAGTGCCAACAAATAAATTAACAAAGTCCTTTTGTTTGTAGACTCCTGGCCCAGGCCTGGCAGCCTGCCCCCCTGTAGTCGTCCCTGGGTATGGTGCTCAACTCAAAGAGCAGAAAAATCATGGTGTCACAAGATCGATTCCCACTGATGTCAATGTTAGATTGCGGACATAATTCATCACGGTAATTCTTGTCTGCACATTAGTCCTTTGTTAGCTCATTCCTTAATGGAAAATAATGAGACACTAGTTACATTGTGCTACCAGGGATTGGCATGTAGTCCCTCTGTGAGTAAGTTGAAAGAGATACCAATTGGCATCCTCCTCAGTGAAAATGCAACTTAGTAGACTTTGATTTGTACAGGAAAGTTCTATCAAATGGAAACAAGGAATTCTTCACCATTAACACATTTTGACCTGAACTTAATACATTGATATCGATAACTACTATTGATATCGCATTAACAAGCCTAACAGGGAAATAAAATGTATAAAAATATTAATAATTGAACTGAATGAGAGAAACAACACGCTTGCAGAAGTACACTTTCTAAAGAATGCCAACGAAAGATGCACTGAAAATGTCAAATCACTTGACTAGTTTCATCCATATGATCCTCTTACAACCAGCCTGGATTATAGTATCAAGTTTCTACGACACATCAAATTTAAACCTTTGCACATGAGATAATAGTTATTTAAGAATAAATGTACATATTGTGAGGTCACACACTGCAGTCATATATTATAACTAAACTTAACCCCACAGTGCCAAGTTTAATCAAAACAGTTATACGACAGCATTTAAATATTATCATATTCAAGCAATAATTATAAATACAACTTCTAGATTACAAAATTCCTGCCGGTACACTCAATCACTCAGTCCAATTATGCTACACAATTGATACAGATGATCTGAAGTCGATGAGATGAATAAAATGAACACATCATCAATATCAATGCAGTGAGTGGCCTGGGACTTCCAAATTTTCAGAGAGAACATGGAAGTACATATATGTATATAATGGAATTACGAAAGAGGGAGATAAATTCTACTAAATTGAAATTGCAACATACAAAAAAACTGATAACTTCATTAACTCAATTCCAGAGTGAAATGTAAAACAGAAAAATTTCATCAGTTATTTTACATTTCAAACCCATGAATGCCAACCACACTTTCAAGAAATTGCTTCAGAATGAAACATTTAAAAAAAAACCCATCATGGTTTGCACTATTTTTTGTTAGTTATAGAAAGAAAATTAACAACTGCTGGGCAGATTACAGTATCTCACTGAATTGTATGTATATGTTTTACATCATCACTGCATTATAACATCATGATTTTTTATATTGGAACATTTGTGGAGGATTTGTACAAGAATAAATAAGGCATCTATGCTACAATATTCTTAGATAAATAATCAGTGTCTTCATTTGAGTGCCAAAGGCAACTTTCAAATGAATAATAGAAACTTAAGAGTTGAACAAGAAATTTTATCATGCTTAGCATTATATATCTTCAAGACTTAGGCACAAGTGATTATTACAATGATAACCTTATTAACCTTGGTTTACCTTAAACGCTAATTGGCAAATTAATCTAGAGATATAATTGATTCAGTCAGCAGCAGCTTTTTACCGCTCCCAGTGACTATAATTTTACAAATAGGTAAAATTCGAATATTAAACTAGTGAAGTGATTCAAATTTCAGAACCTATTAGTGAGATTTGGTATTGGATACAGGTCATATACACATTCGTATTTTGAAAGCTTAAATTACTCCGAGGTCAAACGATACACTCTGGAAAACTCTTACAGTCCTATCCAAATTATATGCAAGCAAATGGTTTCCGTTATGCATTAACAATGATCTTGAAATTCACAACTTGGCACCCCAACATGACTTACAACAATCACATATCCATATACTTCAAATGCGTCAATATTGTAACTATAGTGTATATTCACATAAATAACCCATAACTGTGATACAATTGTATTTTATGTAATAGTTACTTCCAACATTTCAATCATTATCAACAGCAGGACACTTACTTCCATCATATGAGATGCAAGATTAGAAGTAAAGTAATTGTTTAAAAATCACTAAATGATTGCATTAACTCAAAAGTGGCATGCATCCTTCAGGGGTTTCAAAGTCAAATTGAAAATCCTATCTGTACTACAACATATATGAAGTAAGGGTACTGGGACAATTTTAATGTACAAAATGTACTTAGGGCAAACTCAGAGGCATGGGCGTACCCAGCGAGGGGCAGCTGTCACCCCCAGAAGCAAAAATCGCTTATGTCTTTAAGGAAAATAATATTTATCCAAGCAAACAATTTAAAAAACTAATAAAGAGCAGTTACTGTTTCCTTAAAATGTTGGTTTCATTCACCTTTTCCATGTTTAAATCTTACCTATAACTTGCACAACCATGGCTTGCCCTCCCCTAGTTTTGATCCTGGGTACGCCCTTGCTCAGAGGACAGTGTTTTCATTGAGATGCTTCAAATGCCTTCGCCTTGCTTACAATGAGTCTTTTACAAAGCTTAACTTTCCATTTCTTTCTCAAAGGATAACAAAAACAAACAGGAAAAATAAATAAATACATCAGTTTATTACATACCATTTAGTAACCATGCCAATAGCTACTATAAAAATCATGATGCCATTTCTACACACCATACCTGGAGTTGGTCCCAGTTGACTGTGTTAAAATTAAGACAATCCTTTCATGCAAACCCAAGATGAAAATGAAGTCAACCATTAGCTATCTCATGGTTTAGAAAATAAATTATGGGGACATGTTGATATACACCAAATAATTACCTAGTTTTACATGAGGTTGGTTGAAGTCAAATAGAGTTAGTGCCCACCAGATGATAGAAAATTGAACTCAACATACAAATAAGTATTTGCGATTAAGAATTTTTCTAATTAAGATATTAATAATGACCAATCTAATATTTATGATCTTCAAACAGCTTGATTTATGAATATTTAACAGTACTCAAAACATCTGTACATGAATAATAAAAACTGGTATGCAAAAAAGTGAAAGTATATTTAAAAAGGGGATAAAGTAAGGACTTTAGTTATCCTAAGTAAACAAATTACTATTGTAAGCATCAACCAAGAATTCCATCTAAATGTTTCATTAATTTTGATAGTTAATTCAACCAACAGTGAAGTAAAAGCTTATAATGTGAAGTATAGAAATCACAAATGAATACATTCCCATAAAATCTTTAGTAGTAAGAGTAAAAACTACTTGAGCTTCAAACTAATATTCTAATCCAGAGCTTGAATTTGCTTATAAGCTAAAATATGAGACTGAGAAAATTTTACTCCAATATCTTACTGCCCACTCAATGGTTCAACTATTAAATAAATGAGATTTGGATCTTCAACGGATTGACTACACATTTGCTCCTTTGATCTCGGGGGGTTACTTTGGAATTCCAAATTTGAGCTCAGAGTCAGATGACACCCTAGATTAAGCCATATATGGACATTGCTTGGGAATATAATCAGTGACTGTCTATTGCGTGTGAGTAAGCGCTCACTTAAATGCCTCACTTCTACGAGAACAGTTCATTTTGATTGTGTCATCGTAATTGCCTCAAGCAATCAATTCAGTTCATTAAACAGTTGATTTGAAGACCCAACAGCTCTCCAAATGTGATAATTTTCCGTCAGAAATACATAATAACCCTCCTTATCATCTCCACAGTTAAGTAAGTTTTAACTTCCAGAAAGACAGATGGGCATGGGCGTAATGCAACCATCATCTACCCTGTTTAATGTGCAGATGGAAACGAAGGCAAAGAATATCTGAACCTTTACATCATCAGAAATTTAAAAAAAATTCCTATTATCCCTGAAAGTGTTTGCTAATAAAAAATATAAATATATTAATTTTCTTTCAAAGTGTAGCCATAAAATTAAAGAAAATGAAAATTACATAAGTGCTTTGATGGTTCATTCAGTCATCATTCAACGGGGTTTTTAATATGCTAAAAATAGTCCCCCTTATACTTTTCCAAGACAGCATTCCAGGGGGGCTCATACTTGGACATAATCGTAGTTATGACTGCTAAGCATCCTGTAAGTGTGCATGATAGTTTTCCATTTGTCTTCTGTCAAGGGCAGGCATATGGCACTGATTTCTCAAAAAATACAAAAACCTACTATGGAGTGGTTAAAAGATTCTTCTTCTTGGATACCCTTCATTAATGCGAAGGTTACTATGATTAGCTGCCAGTCACTGCTGCATCAAAGTGGAATAAAGCACTTGACACCCACAACACAATCGAAGCTCTGAGATATTTGTGTTTACCCTATACACCATAAGGTAGTTTCTTAGAAAAATGTCAATACAATGATACTCAGGGTAATACATTCTTGTAATATTTTCTGATATTTGAAAAATTCCTACATGGATCTGCCACATAACAATGTTCATTTGATTAGCCATTGATCATCAAGGGCACTCTGTGGTGATAAAAAATTATAATCCATGTGAATCTGAGCCACACCGCGGCAACTATTCATAGCACAAACTTAGACAATTATGAGACTTTCACATTCAAACCATTCAACAAACCTTCAAAACTGCAAGAGCCACCTCAAAATTAATATCCAATTGCTTTTGGCACGTGGAAATACATTCACAAAAAGTTAACTTTCCACCGCAGTCCTCATCATTCATAGTAAGTACAGAATATGCTTTGGAAGGCCCCTTCTGTTTCACAGTTAAGGTACTTCACAAAGCGCAGAGTTTCCTTGTCCCGGTAAGTCAATGCCAAAGCATTGTCTACAGGGAAAACAGTCAGCAACTGAAAGAAAAAGACACCAATGGAATAATAGCAACGAGCGATTACTGATATAGTGCATACACAATTTATATATGAGATGAATTTCCTAATTTCAACCTGTCACAACTTAGTCTCTGGGTACCAAAACTGCCATTAAACTGACAAAAAATATATGAAGAAACAAATAATGAGCTCATTACTCTTGCATATAATGAAAGAGCGGTGACTTACCACCACATAACCCTTGGCACTATGCATTATCATCAGTGCTGATACTATGATGCTTACTTTCTTTAAATGCCTTCCATTGCATTCCAGTACAGGCTGGCTGGATTACAAAACTCATCTTTAAGGATACGTTACGATTCATTGCTACTACCTACAATTGTCTGATGTCAACAGGTAGACTTCTTCGTAAAATTTAAAATTTATACACAGAATCTTCATCACTGCCAGAGAAAAGTTATCTACTTTCAATTCTGGCAAAATTTACAAGAGAGAAGTTAAGCAAAATTGAGACATCAAAGGATCCATCACATGGGCGTGACACTCCATTGCCAATTTTAAAACAAGGAGGCACACATGGCTATCAGAACAACATTATTTAGGATAGACTGACTTCCCAATGCCTCCACTTTTATACCCCAAGGGTTTACTAAGACATTTATACCATAAATTATATACAATATTAGCAATAAAAGTCTTCACCACCAGGTATTTTTTAACGTCAGTTTGGAACAAAAAAAGGTGAGCTAGTGTCGACCATGATGGAAAATGAGAGCCTAATTTATATCTTTTGCCTCATGGAGAAAATTGTACTAAATAATCAATCAAAAAAGTGTTCCATAGAAAAACACACTATTGAAGATATACTTAAAACTAGGGATGGGTCGAATAGTAGATTTCTCGAATTCGAATATCAAATCATTGCTCGAATATTCGAATACCTCGAATTTCGAATACCTCGAATACTTAACTATGAATGTGAGAATGTTTGACTATGTCGCCTATGCAGCAGGAAACCCAAGATTTTGGCGAGTAATTGTGATTGCCTTTAAAGGATTCAAACAGGAATTTAGCTGATTAATGGAATATTTTAATTTTATGTAAACAATAGGGTAGTTTCCTTCATTTAAGAAAACGAAAGGCATTGATTGTGATTCGTTACCTACCATTGGTCTATTCATAATATACAAATTATTTGGTGCTAGAAATACCGGTCTAGACCAATGGCAATAGTCCATTTTATCCTCATTTGAAAAAGGCCACATTGGCACCCATGTGATGCCACTCCACTTGACATCACAGGGACCTAGTTTCTACACGAGAGGATAGGAGTTTTACTTCGTCTGAGGTTACTAATGCATGCATGAGGCACAGAGCTCAGGGAAACATGTCTTAGTAATCACTTATTAAAACTGGCTAAGGTCGGTGAGTTTCCTTCGTTTGATAAGGTAAGCTTTGGTAAGGTATGAACGCTCTGAGCCAAGGTCACTTCACAAGGCGGGAGGGGGAACCAGAAATGCGTCACACAGACTTTTCCCCATCATTCCCACTAACGCGTCGCGTTTTCGTGCGCTTGAAAATTTTCACTTTTAATTTAATCGCGAAAAATAGATATCGTCCAATAAAAATCTAAAAGCGTTAAATACGTACTCCAGGAGTATTAATATTTCGATTTAGGCAATAAAAAAATAATAGGAAAGCACCCTATTTGAGCATTACGCCAAAATGCCAAGCCCCCGTCGTATTTCTTCGTCTTTCCGGCATTTATTTTCCGGCGTAAAATGCTTAAATAAAGTCATTAATATGTCGTGTTTGGTCTTATTCTTTCTTAAATTACGCGCATATTACTAATATTTCAATCCAATAAAAGTGTAATAATAATTGCCGAAAGTCATTGTTAGACACCTTTCGGGCTAGTAGATGACTCATGCAGCAGTTGACCTCCAGAAAGGGGGAAATTCGAAGCAGCTTGGTAGAAAAGGGTCAGCGGGTGAGAAAAGGGGGTGGGTGCGAGACACGTTTTTATTTTTCTCGCGTAACTTGATATTTTTTCGAAGCTAAGGTCTTCGTAATACGATCCCTGCGCGAGGTCAGATCTTTTCTTTGATATTGAAGAAGAGGAAATCGTCAGAGTGGGTGAGGCGAATGCTGAAGGGAGGGGGATAGCAGATCGTGGGAAATGCGCCAATGTCACTATCCCACGGCACTGAGTTCCTCCCTGTGGTAGTTTCATCTCCTGGGGAAGATTCAAAATAAGCGCCTGTCGTTATTAGCCACAAAGGACACATGGTAAACACCTCGTCTTATTTTTATCAAAAGATGGATGCGGGAAAATGGTCAGTGGGGGAGAAAGAGTGAAGGGTGAAACGCGATTCTGTTATTTTCCGGTAACTTTATATTTTTTCGAGGCTAAAGTCTTCGTAATATGATCCCTACACGAGCTGGGACCTTTTGTTTGATTTCGGAGAAGAGTAAATCGTCAGATTGGGTGGGATGAATGCTGAATGGAGGGAATAGCGGATCGTGGGAATTGCGCCTATGTTGCTATCCCACGGCACTGAGTTACTCCTGACGGGGGACACCTGGGATTCTCGGATTTTTTCACCCTATCAATTTCGGTTCCCCATGTCGAACTCTTTTCACCGCTCTAAACCGCGAATTTGATATAGTTCGTCAGCTTGCCTAAAACGGCGCTGCATGCACTAAACGACTAGAGTTCTCATTTTTCTGAGTCAACTACCAATGACGTGCGAGCGAAAGCGTATGACGCGAAATTCAAAGTATTCGAGGTATTCGAGACGGTACCTTTGGCATAACTATTCGAGATCTCGAATATCGAATACTTTCTGGTATTCGAGGTATTCGAGTATTCGCGGATACTATTCGCACATCTCTACTTAAAACCATGATGTGATAAAAAGATATAGAATAACTTTGCCTATGCTCATGCATTTAAAGTACATCTTAGATATTACAGATATTCTTGCTATCCTCTCTAGGTCTCCACAGTACTCAAAATCCCACATCCCATCTATTGGCTGAGGAGTTGAAAATGAGACAAACAAAATATTTCTAAAATAAATAAATTCTTTACTATGATAGTCACAATGATTCAAGGCATAGACTTTTTGCAAAATGTGCAGAAATAGAAAAGAATTTTTTTCATAAAACTACCTCAAAGCAATAAATTAGAGTTGTTTCCTTATTGCTTCAAACATTTTGATGAAAATTTGATAACATGAGGGACCATTACACATTAAATTGAGGTGGAATGAACCATTCAACTAGTTTCACAAAAATTAGGGACACCCTAAAAAATATTGATGACCAAATTTCCTGGGCTCATGCCTGAAGTGAACACTATAATACCTATGTATAAGGCAGCACATACATATAAAAAAAGTGCTTTTTCTAACCTCTTCATCAGCATCCCTGGCAATGTAAGATGTCTGTCCACCAGCACTTTCTGTCCATAAGTGGCTATTGAAGTACAGGACTGCATCAAGGCCTGGCTGTTCAAATGTAGGGTCTTTGTCAAAAACAAGGGTATAACTACGATGTTGCCATCTCTGCACCTCTGCAGTGCATGCAGGGCCTTTCACCTTTCTCCCTGAAATCAAAAATGAAAATGAAGGCATAAATTAAAATAATGAGCAAGTAGATGCACAAAGAGAAAACTTCTTTGACACTGTTGAGGGATGCTCCTTCGATGAAAACATGAAAGACAGGTGCTTCTTCGGACTCTCTTGACTTCACTTCGAATACTTGGCTAGCTAATGGGAATAGAAAGATTAAACTGGCCAGCTAGATAAAATACAGAAGAAAGCAGCACAGTTCATCACAAACTGATAAGAAAGAACAAAAGATAATATTCTTTGGGGATCTCGGAATATGGCCCTGTTAATAATAAAGTAGTGACTTTATTGTAGTATGTATCTTTATCAAGTATGACAACTAGGTTACCTTTATCAGCTTTTGTATAGAAGCATTCTTTCTTTTCCTCCATCCATTAACTCTTCCCCTTCCTTCTCCCCCCATGCCTTACGTCCAACCACAATTCCCCCTCTCCTCTTCCACCCTCAACACAACAACCATTCCCCCCTCCCTCTCTAGCTATATATTTCAGCAGTGTGTAATGATTTTTCACCACTCAACCTTGTTAAAGTGAAGCATAAAACCTCAGTTGTGTTGTGAAGGGAATCTTGGATTCCGAAACTGGTACGCTTCTCCCGTCCGGGTGGCAATTCCATCGCTCGTTTTCGAGCAAATTCTCCCAGAGTATAACCCACGGAGTAAGTGTTGTGTGTGTGTTTCCTTAACTGAAGCAACCTTAGCGAGGCCCCCCAAAACCCTCACGAAGGTTCCTTCGGAGTTAAGCAAGTGATTGGATTCAACGGAAGCAGCTTGAGCGAGGTCCCCCAAAAACCCTCGCGAAGGTTATACTGTTGAACGTGTGTTAGTGAAGGGTTTCCGGTTGAGAGGCTGGGGTTGGTCACTGCTGCAAATCTTCCCGTTCCAGCATACCAACACAGTGTTTTGTTTATACCTCTGACCAGGTCTCCTGTTACGGCCATTGGAGTGTTTCATTCCCCATTATATGTATATTTCATATAAAAAACGTGCAATTATTGCCCTGAACTTGCATACGATTGAATACGGCCCAAGAGAACTGGAGATTTCATCGCACTCAGTCATTTTTAAACCGCGACTAGTAAAGGCCAATCTGGAGAGGAAGGGAATAGTAGAAGTGAAAGCAGCGAGGGAAGTAGAAATAAAGATAGCATGAGTCGTAGCCAGGCACTTGCTTGCAGAGACAGTTTGCTATAAGCCCTGATTTCCTATAACCACATCTCGCACCAGTTGCCATCATGGGAGTTCTGTGTTCCTGTTTATCAAGTATCACTGTGCGCAATCGCATTCAGTTCGCGCCTGGATCTGCGTACTGGGCAACTTGTCCGAGATGCGGCATGGTGCCTGACGGTGTAGCTTCCAACGTCGCACAGTGCCTTTGAAGCATTCGTGCAAACCACGTTTCTGAAGCTGTGATCTCGCAGCCACGGATTCGCGGTTTTCAAAAATTAGGTTTCATCCGGAGCATTAAGAATACGAGTGCAATCTTGTTATCGCCGCTAAAAAGATAGCAGCTGGAAAAATAAAGCTGTTAATGATTCTGGAAAGAAATTTAAAACAACATAAAATGTGCGTAGATAATAATAGATTGATTGATTTACGTATATGATGAAAATCACAAGAAATTAAAGTGAAAGTTTAGATTATTCGTATTATCCGATTATTCGTGCTGCATCTCCCCATCATTAGCCAGGATAATCAGGAGTATGCTCTATTTGCTTAATTATGAACACTTACTTTTTTCATCACTACTGGAACTTGGTTCATCATCTCTACTAGGTTGAAGATCCAGCTCCGTAACAGCAGCCATGAACTCAAAAAATGGAGGCGAGTTTAGAAGTTTGAGGAAGCTTTGTACAATAGATGGAAGCCCTTCTCTACTGATTTCATAATTTCTGCAAGACAAAGGAACATTCACTCACATTTCATTCATAAAACTCAAAGCAGCCAGTACAAATGAACTTATAATAGTTGCAGATCATGTGCTACGCTAATGCTCAAGAACAAAGGTCAGGCACATCTATAGAAATTTCATGCGGCCTGTACAAGTATACTGAAACTTCTGATTTAAACTTTTGAAGGGACTGCCAGAAAAAAATGGACAGTCAGGGAAATTGTAAAAAAAAAAAAACGGAATGTTTTCCATATGAGGTAGAGACCAAGACCTTTAAAGTAATGTAAATTTGAGAAAATTTGAAAGAGAAGAGTGATGATTCAATAATTAAATGCTTACCATAATAAGAAACCACCTTAAGACAGTGTATCACTGAAGTGCAATCAATATAAGTCAGTAAAAATATTTCAGAAAAACACGATAATACCATTTGTGACCCAAATCACCTTGCCAATCTGGAAAGGCAACCAGCAGATATGCTCTAATTTGAATATGCTAACAGCAGACATGAAAAGTTGAATAACCCTACTCGAGAAAACATCTGCAACATGTAGACAAACCTGAGCCCCCATAAAAAGTTATCACAAGTCTTGCATTGTCACATGCTGTGAAGCTTATAAGAAGCAGCATTGTTAGCATTGCCTCTGATGACTTCTAATACACCATCTTTCAGTTTATCATAGATATTGAATCTGGCAGGGGGGTATAAGTGTTATCGAGCCTTTATTCATTCTTCATCCAACATACTTCCCATTTGAGCCTGAAGGCATATTATATGAAGATGCCAGTATGCTCAGTGAAGAAAATATGCTGCTTTAAGACACCATTATGCAAAGGAATGACCAATGCCCAATCGCTTGTGTACTTGTGACCTCAGAGGCGGTCAATAAAAGGTATGTATGGATGTACTGGAAGGAATGAACATATTCTGCATTTTCCAAAAAACAACTTTCCAATAGAAGTCTACTGTAGATGAATTATTGTGGCTAATGCCGTGAATCTATGTTGTCTCTTTAACCATTCTCTGACAATGCAACCCACAAGCACCTAAATTTAATGAACTCCTTTACAACAAAGTTGCCATTTTCCCAGTCTCGTCGAATTTGTTATACGGAGACTTTAGTGTAGATAACAACCAATGCAACCTATAATACATTAGGCAAAAACTAGAGGGCTCTCCCAATATAAATGATCTATCTTTAGACAAATTTGGTTGCAATATTACATTAATGGAAGAGGGGATTTCTGAATTAATATCACCATAAAAACAAAAATATTGGACTCAAAAACCTCACCTCCTGTTGGGTGGCCCACGACAGGTCCAAGGCAAATCTTCAAGAGCTAGAGCCTCAGCTAGCTCAACATATTTCTCAGGTCTTAAGAAATCCTGCAGAAGAATCTCCGAGTCAGACTCAAACTTGGCACGAATCGCAGCCTGAGTAGCACTTTCGAGGTATGATGGGTTGATCCATGAAGCAATGTCATCACACTGAAATTAATACTCTAATTAGAAAAACCTTAAGAATGAGTATCTGAAAGCCAAATATGACAATAAATTGCATTGAATAGGGGATACTTAGCCCTATATTGTATATCCTTTGTATTGTAAACGTTTGTCTACTATTTTTTAATATGTTTGCATTGACGCTATGGAGGGGTAAGGTGGAAGAGGGGACTTCATAGTCTCAACCTCACCCTAATAAAGGCATTTTATTATTATTATTATTTTTAACGCTTTCCCTTACAAAAGCAATGTTCTCATATCACTCATACCATCTTTAAACCCAACCCAACATGCATGTAAGTAAATCTACAGGAATCG
The DNA here is from genome assembly GCF_921293095.1 of Ischnura elegans. Lineage (NCBI taxonomy): Eukaryota > Metazoa > Arthropoda > Insecta > Odonata > Coenagrionidae > Ischnura > Ischnura elegans. Next base: position 135,965,821 of record NC_060246.1, read on the forward strand.
ATATAGCAAGTGATTTTTCTGTTCCTCTGAGTCATAGCAAGCTTTCACTGCAATTAGATTCCCTGCAACAGAATACCCTTTCTTTGGAGCAGGCAGGATATCTGCAGGCGATTCATGGACAGATGAAATTGTGATCCTATTTTTTCTTCCAAACTCAAAAAATGCAGTCCTCTGTACTTGAAAATAAATCCTCAGCACCAAAAACCGTAATGCCCCTCAATTCAATATCATAAAGTGACAATTTTAAGGTCCTGATTACTCTGAATAATGGAGACTTAACTCAACATTTAAGAAATAGAATCAATGTTAACATCCTACCTCTCCATCACAGGGTAGTTTTCTTGGAAATGGCATGCTGATGTACGGTGTAGGTGGTCTAAGAGGAGGACCATGAAACCAACCACTGACAGAGAGGCGAGTCTTATCCCGTGACAAAACCTCAGAGACCTGTGATGAAGACACAATATAATATGTATACCTGCTGGAAATAGAATTGATTTAAATCAATGTTTTTTCATAAATCCGCAGTTAACTTATATTTTAAAATATTTTTGAAGAGCTTTAGCTTCAGCTTCTCTGAATTTCAAAATTCACGAACAAAGAACTATCACACAAACAGAGATTCAACCCAAAGATTAGCATGGATAGGTGAGGGCAGAGCTCACCCTGAAAATAAGTCCCAGGGGCCCAGGCTGAAAATAGGGGCCAAGTTCCTTTCCCTGTGTAATCTCACACTTTGAGGTTTTCTTTACGTTTAAGGGTGCCAGAAGGGCTTCACACGGGATTTGAACCCAGGACCCCTAAGTCAGCAGCCAAGCACTCTACCCACTAGGCTACCACACTCACACCAAGAATCACAATAATTCCAAAATAGTTGCCAAAATTAGGTAAATTTTCAATAAAATTAAATTTGATCACTTTTGAGTTTCTTAATTAACCCCAAATTCACTTCTCATCAAATAAATCAACCATATTTCTTACCAAATATGACAAATATTAATAATATTTAAACATTTTACACTGAATAGTCAAAGAGAAATTAACCCGCAGTTTACAATAAAATGTATAGAGGAAAACACTGGCCAGAAGACTAACGAACTGAAATAAAAATTAACAAAAAGAAATAAAAGCCATTATCACAAGAAAGTCAGAACATCACAAAAGAGTTGAGCCTCTACCTCCTTGTTTATTTGATCATTTGTTTGAATATATCCACTAATCATAATCCCAGTCTGACCCTCCCAACAGTTCCTCATTCTACCTTGCCTATCATTTCCACCTAAACATAACTACAAATGCAGTGGAATGGGCACAGGAAACCCGGCAAGACATAAGCACCATTAAGCAAAAATTGCAATTATCATGAATGGTCTGCCACTTTCCATTGGAATGGATAATTTATATTCTCGGCTATTATTTACAAGGAATGAAATGTTAACAAAAAGCTGCAGATAATTTACACACCTGCATCTAATTCCCAGTTCAAAATCAATTAAATAATTGAGAATAGCAAAGATTGCCATTACCGTAATTTGACAGCAGCAGCAGGATGCAGGATAGGGACAACAGGGGTCTAATCTGCCATTGTTTGACAGTACATTGTAAGAACAATTTGATGCATGTATTTATTTCTACGGAGTATCAAGTAAAAATTTTGTGCAAATGATATACCTGATGGAAAGATAGATGAGAAACTTCAAAAAAGACTATAGAATTCCACTGAGGTACAAGTGAACGAACCACCTTGTCAGGCTGCCCATAATCTGTGAAGTAAAAACAAAATCATGTACATACATGTTAAGACATGACACATTTTTACTTAAGAGCTACTAAGAATCAATATCTAAAATTCATAATTTAAGTACGCAATGTTGGTTTCAAACTTAGCCAATTTCTTCCTTTTTCGATCTTCAAACTCATCATCATCAGTCAGTAACAAGGAGATTCGATTTGACACAACTAAGGATTAGAGATTAGTAAGAATTGCAATGCTTGTTTGGATAAAAGCAAAGTTATTACAGTTTTGGGTGTTATTGGCTAGTAAAAATTTATCATCTGACAATGAAATTTATGCTTTAATTACACTATGCTCATTATATTCACTGTGCACACCATTCTTTACAACACAGCCCTCATAGGAGCTAGAGCTTTCATGGCACCAGTCCATGAATTACCCAGGTATCACTAAGCACCAATTCATATATGGTCTACTTGGTGAAGCCACACTTTTAAACTAGATTAAGTGTACTTAAATGCTAGCAATAGATTCACATGGCTATTAATCACCATCAACATCAAACAAGTCCAACGTCCCACCATCTTCTTTCTCCCACGAATTCACCATGTATAAAATGAATGCTATCCGCCTTCCTTCACATTGGTCATCATGGCACAGGAGGACATCTAGAAGAAATAAGGTTGCGTCAAGTTTCACAGAGTAACTTATATTATGACTCATATAATACAATTATATCCATAGAGTCGATCTATTACGACAATCATTGCCCACACGGTAAAATGAATTATGGAACAGGTGATCATTTCATTCACCAAGAAATCCTTGATGACACAGGATGAGAATTAACCTTTATTTGAATCACATATTTCATCGATGAAATTACCTGTGTAGTCATATCTTGAACTTGTTACATCAATTTTGTGATTAAGAGGTATACCAGTGACTGATCTAAGCCAGCCAATAAGACACTCGTGGAAGAAGTTATGGAGAGACACTATATGTGGAGAATGCGAACTGCCCAAATCTATTGATTGATGAAATTGGTAGAGGTCATTACTTTTCTCGGAATATTCCACATCATACAATTCTTCTTTTAAGCCTTCGAGGAACTCAACATCTTGGCAAAAATTCCTGATGACACAATGCCTAAATGGCTCACTTCTGAATTCCAAGTCAGGAGCTAAAATATTAATAGGTACACACGATTAAAATACAATATTATGTTGCAGAAGAGGCTCAGATGGCTGAGGTACCACCTCGTCACTTGCTAATACTGCAAGCAAATACCAAAATAAACAAGGCTGAATGTTATCCCATTAACATATATAAAGACCAAAATAGAATTGATAAGGGAAGTAAGGGCACAAAAGATGTTCACAAAGAAAGCATAGAATATGACAAATGCATTTTCTATTCACATACCTAATAACAAATCTTTGCCACTGGTCCAGCTTTCGAACAGCTTAGATTTCAAGTTTTCATCGCTAAGTTGATTATTGAGCGAAACTTCGGGGGCCAACCTTTTAATTTTAACATCGTTTTCACTTGAGATGGATTCCTTATTGCGCTTTAAACTCATTTTCACAAGCAAAACGAAACCGATGGCCTACCCACACTGTATAACATCTCGCATACAAGACCGAGGTTTAAAGATCATATATCTGCAAAAATGCCGGTATCTACTTGTTTCCGCTAGGAATTGAATAAATTACAAATACGATAATCACAGGTAACTGTAGTTCCTAAATAGTAGTACAACATATGCAATATCGTATATATGTACACAAACAATAACCTACGCCATGACTTAGAGCCGCCGAAACATGCGCTCTGGGTACCATCATAATTTTTATTCTTTTCTCAAGAAAGGAAAATTAAAATTACAAAATATTTCAGGAATTATCCCAAAATTTTATTCTATTGCAAAGGGCTCGACGGAATCGTGAATAAATATTTTATAATGTAAATTCGTAATGAATGTCCGCCATTTTGTGGCGCAATATTTCAAATTTCTATCTATGATTTTCAATCTTGTGTTGTTCCACCAAGAGATCTACAACGTTTGCAAACAGCGAAAAGAGCACTAGAATTCGATTTCATATTTATACATATGTTTCTTTTCGTTTCATTTGATTGAAACCAATACATCATGGGCGGGTAAAACTTTAAAATAATACAAGGGTTCTTGATAATACATATTAGTAAGTGATTGCGCCGATTAAATTGACTTTTGAAATGCATATCGCACAAACGAAGTAGGTGAAATGCAGGATTTTATTTGGAGAAGTTCCAGTATTTTCACAAATGAGGTCATGGAGTTACTAGCATTCCCAGGTGAAAATATCACTTATGCGTCTTAACACAATGGTGATATTCCATTGATTGAGTTGATCGAATGTGTTGTATATTGTAGAAATGAAAAAAAATGTATGTGTCACCTAATGAATGAATGAATCGTGCTCCTGCCGGAAGATTCCGAGCGCAGTAATGCATTATTGTATCTTCTTGCCTCTTGTATCTCTGGTACTTAAATCATTGATGGCTGTATCTACGTCTTTTTGGGGCAAAATTCCTTTATAGTTTTTTTAGTTGTTGCATGTGTTCATTTGCAGAGAAATTTCGTTGGGTGACATTGAAACTACATGAACCCCTAAAGCACCCAAAATCTCATAAATACCAGTCAATTTATTTTACTCTCTGGCTATTAAGCGTATCAGCACCGAGTGCTGATGATGGGTCAGCATTTCCTGACTTCACTTAAATACATAAGCACCAATACTGTTACCGGCCAAAACTGGGTGACAAAATGTTGCCTCTGTTAAGCGACGTTTGTGTCACCTACTTTCTATGGTATTTTATTCACTTTTCATTCGTCTATAATGTATATTTTGTATTTAGTACTTTAACTATTATAGCTACAAATATCTCCCCTTTTGATGTTCTGCAAGTGATGTATCTTTGGAGCGTATTTTTTATATTATTAATGGTAATTTTGAATGCCACATTAGTATTGTGGTGGGATGTCTTATTTATATTGGGTGAGATTTAATTTTTTAGCGCAATTTTAATGGTGGGATGTCTCCATGGATCTGCAGATACACACCCTATAATTGAAATTTGTGGATTAGGATCTGATGAGAGTGTGGAGGTCTGACATCGTGGCCCTTTTGGGAATAGGATGTAGTTTCCTTCATCAAAGAAAACGAAAGGCATTGTTTGCGATTCATTGCCCACCATTAGTGTATTCATAATATACAAATTATTTGGTTTTAGAAATCCCACTTAAGACCAAATGTTAATACCTAGTCAATTTTAACCTTGTTTGAAAAAGGCCAGATTGGCAGTCATGCGATGCCACTCCACGTGATGTCACAGGGACCTAGATTCTATACGAGTAGTCAGGAGTTTTGCATCGTCTGAGTTTACCAATGTATGCATGTGGCACAAAGCTCAGAGAAACATTTATTAATAATCACCTGTGCCTATGGTCAGAAAGTTTCCTTCGTTTGACAGGGTATTAATAATCCTTATAAAAGCCAAGTGCTACCTGCTAGCAGCCTGCGTCGTAGCGGTGCTCATAGCCTCGCACCAAGGTGGCCTCACACGGTGGCAGCTGTAACCAGAATGACATCACACGGGCTTTTCCGAGCATTCATTCTTAGCTGTTGCATTTTCGCACGCTTGAAAACTTTCACTTTTAATTTAATCACGAAAAATAGATATCGCCATTTAAAAATCTGAAAGCATGAAATACGTACTCCAGGATTAATATGTAATCTTTCGATTTAGGCAATTTAAAAAAATAGGAAACCACCCTATAGAGGTCGTGGTAGAGAGGGTCTGTGTCCTCAATATGGTGGCATGGTATTCTCAATGCATTCCTCAACAGTGATTGGGCTGATGGACTGCGGCTGAGGTGACTATTCTGCTCCACAAAAGAAATGCCAAATTAAGATGATGAGATTTCATTCATTACTGCCTGGAAGAAATGAAGCAGAAGATACTCATAAATCTTCAAAGACTCTATTCCTAGGCTCCTCCTAACCCAAAGAAAGAACATTGTCTATTTATTTCCATAGTAACATTATGAGATAGGGACATGGCAAATGTTGTTGGTGAAAAATTTACCAAGAAATTGGTATGGCACCATCTATCAGGCATCCTTTAGTATATTCCCCATCATCTAAAACAAAGTAGAAATGATGTCCTACGTGCTCCTTTCCTTAATTTTTTTGATGCCTTTTGGGCTTCAAACCGTTGAAAATCCTGTGAAACTCAATAGGCCTTAATTGACCAATATAATGGACACCATGGTGTCTCCTTGCAAGGAGCTGCAGAAAAAAGTGACTTTGTATGCAGTCACATGCACAGGTGCAAAGTTAAAAGGCTTTATTAAGTTAGTGGCTTAGTAAGCACAGCCTCCATCACATGTGTCACAGTGTGGACTTGTGATGCCAATACCTTGTTCAGTATGACCCATCCCGAAGTTCGCTTTGAGACAGTGGCTTTGTGATGTAACTGGCTAACATACCCGACCGGCAATTGAAAGGTCTGAGTTCGAATCTGGGCCAAATCAAATATTTTTTCATGGTAAACCTCATCCATTGGTGTATTTGAACCCCAAGGAATTTTTAATCTTAGTGATTCAATGTACTTCAGGATAGGTAATTTTGTTCCAATCAATTCCTCCCCATTATGTACCTGAATAGCTTTTGGCTTTGGCCTCGACTTCAAATATTCATCCATAAGTTCTAGACCTGTTGGTGTGTGCTTAGTCAAGAAATTTAATATTTTTTCTTTAATTATTCTTTTAATAAATTTAATCTTAGTCAAAAAATTTAATCTTTAGTAGTGGTTCCTTTTTGTGCCATAGATTATACATGAAACCTCTTGGAATAGAATTTAAATTTTTTTGGAAAAAATCTTGCTTCTTCCCAGTGTCTTTATAATGGACGTTTGTCCTAAAAGTAATTGGAGGTCCTGTATCATATTTTAATTTTGGCTTATTTTCCTCTGTGGAATCATTTTAACTGCACTTGCTGTGACTCTGTAGGGTTACACCACTGGCCATTCCACAGTTAGGTATTCCTTGAATAATTTCAAGTTCAAAACATGCAATAGTGTAGCACCAGGTTTACCCGAGTCTAATGGTTATTATTTTTTCCAAATTTCATCATCCCTATTTTCTGGGATGGAAGGAGCACAGCAGACGAAGTGTCTAATAGCCCAAGCTAAGATAGCATTTATGGCTGAAAGGTGCTACTATGTATTCTTCAAGAGCGCTAGAAATGGAGACATGGAAATAAAAGACTTTAGTATGAAGACCTTCATAGTGGGTTGACGCACTCAATATGTAGATCAGAGACTTGGAAAATCAGTAAAGCTGACCAGGAAAGACTTTCAGCGTTCAAGATCTGGTGCTGGTTAGAGGTGCTGAAGATCGAATGCATAGATAGGATGAGGAATGAGGTGTATTGAAGAATAGGAGAAGGAAGGTTACTGTGGAGCATCATAAACTGCCAGAGAAGGATTGAGTGTATAGGTCATGTGGTAAGTCATAACAATTGCATGATGAATATAATGTAGGGAAAAATAAAAGGAAAATTTCCCTAAAGAAGATGTAGAGATAAGTACTTGGGAGAGACAAAGAGGGACCTTAGGAAAAAGAACATCAGGGAAGTGACAGAAGTAGCTTGGGAAAGGGAGAATGGAGGGCACCAATGTAACTTCCTTAGAAATATACAAGGGCTGTCCAGAAAGTAGCAGATGTTTTGAAATATGTAAAATGGAAGCAAAGTGAAAATAACAATTTTTATTGTATAACTTTTGTAGGTTAACTCTTTGGCTATTTTTCTACATGATGTCCAAGTAAAGTAAGGCATTTATTGCAATGTGTTACAAGCTTTTCAAAACCCCCTGTGCAGAAATCTGCCACCTGTGAGTTTGACCACTGGTTTTTCACCAGAATACAGTTCATGGTAGAAAATGGTGGTTTCCTATTATTTTTTTATTGCCTAAAGCGAAAGATTATTACTCCTGGAGTACGCATTTCACGCTCTTAGATTTTCGAATGATGATATCTATTTTTCGGGATAAAACAAAAAGTGAAAATTTTCAAGCGCGCGAAAATGCGACGGCTAAGTAGGAATGATGGGAAAAGCCCGTGTGACTTATTTCTGGTTCCTGCTGCCGCCCTGTGAGGTGACCTTGAGGCGAGGTTTGAGCGCTGATATGACGCAGGCTGCTAGCAGGTAGCGCTTGGCTTAAATATGGATTATTACTACCTTATCAAACGAAGGAAACTTTCCGACCTTAAAAAATTTTAATAAGTGATTATTAAGAGATGTTTCCCTGAGCTCTGTGCCTAATGCATGCATTGGTAATCTCAGACGAAGTAAAACTCCTATCCTCTCGTGTAGAAACTAGGTCCCTGAGACATCACGCGGAGTAGAATCGCATGGGCGCCAATCTGGCCTTTTTCAAACGAGGTTAAAATTGACCATAAACATTTGGTCTAAAGCGGGATTTCTAAAACCAAATAATTTGTATATTATGAAAACCCTTATGGTGGGTAATGAATAGCAATCAATGCATTTCGTTTTCTTTGATGAAGGAAACTACCCTATTTTGATACATAGTAGAAATTGAAGTATATCCCTGTGACCCAGTGATAAACCAGAGTATTTGTTTGCTTTGTTTCCATCCTTTCCCTCTCTAACTGCAACATTCCTATCTGCATCTGCTTGGCATTAATCTCAGGTTATCCCTTCCCTTTGACAGGGCACAGGATTTCCTTTAGTTGTTTTTACATTTCTTCGATCTCTTCCAGCTCTTGGTTTGACGTAGGTATGTAGACTTGTACTATTACAGTGTTCGTCAGGTCCCCTTCCACAATGATTAGGATTATTCTTTCATTGTACTGCCTATATGCCTTCACTCTTCTTTGTCTCTTTTCTTTTATCATGAATCTAACTGTCGCAATCTTTTGTTTATTGCCAGGGAATATACCTAGGTATATTCCCTGGCAATGAACAGCTGTCACTCCAGAAGTCACCTGCTGCTGTTCACTTTCCTCTCCACTGGATTTTACTCCTATGTCATCTAAATCCAACTTATCCATCTCCATCTTCAAGTTCTCCAATTTCCTATTAACCCTGAAAGGTCTCACATAATCTGCCATCTTTGACTGGGGTAGGTATGGTACCTTCCCAGTTTTTCTCTCCCAGGTAACCAATTGGAGACCTATTTTATCTCTGGACTATTTTGGCAGGAAGGATACCATCATGCCACACCATGGATTAGAGGTAGCATATTTTTAGACTGCTAATATGGTGTCTTCTATGGTCTCTCTTGTTGGCTTCCACATTAGTGCCTCGGTCAGTTCAATGCACTTCACTATTGCTGGAAGATGTGGCTTAAGCATTTATTAATTCATTTCTAAAGGATAACACCATTTCACAATGGTGATCAACTGAAGGAAGCATCAAGACAACTAAAACAAAAAACTATCTACAATTAAGATCTTAGTAATTATTTAACAATAACAAGTATGCAATAATCAAGTGACTCCATGCAAGACAAAAGATTGCATGATGGTTGTGAATTCATAGATAACATGAGATATAAAATTTTGATGCATAGATTAAAATCTTTTTGATTTTCAGTGATGAGATATAATACATACATTTTGATCAATTTCTGCAAACATCCCCACTTTTCTTCTGAATGAAGCCGCAGATTTGAGGAAGAAATCCAGTTGGGTAGCAGCAGTGCTACCAGCGCTGAGAAGATGGGATACCTGATACCTACCATTATTTATGAATCCTCTCGATCTTTGCCACCTGTGCCCTCAAGATGAAACTTTTATCTCCACAAATGGAGTCAAGTACTTGAAAGTGTTAGTCAACAGCTCCCAAAATTCCAGCTAATAATACGAATTTTTAATAAAATTCAATATGTACTTTGAAGGCACCTCTGAACCTTTGACCGGGTATCAGAGCATGTCATGCATTACATCAGAGCAGTATTTTTTTACTCGCTATATAATCTCAATCTTATTTGCATTACAATTTGTTCCTTGTACTGAAAATACCCGGAATTAATTTGGCTGTAACCAATTAACTCAAGGTATTATAATGCCATTGGTTTGTGTGCAGGGTTGGTCTAACTTTTCCTCCAACTTACTATGTCAACCGTCTTACAACGAGCAACATATTTCATGACAGGCAGATTTGACCTCTATGTCTGCTGATGCCCACCATGTGAATATATTAGTGGATATGGCCGAGTCAATTTTTAAAGTTGATTGTTTTTGTTTTGTGCTGTGCTTTGGAATTATTGTGAGTACATTTTAGATAAAAATTGAAGAAATGGCGTGCACAAGTGGCAATTGTGGACTCAAATAGAACTACGCATAGTGTAGTCAATAAGTTGAATTTAGACAAAAGATTTTGGAAAACACTAGGTATCATTTAAAACTTATGTTTTTAAGTGAGTTACATATAGGCATTTAGAATAACAATTTAACTTAGATACTAGCATTTAACCCTTTGGTTGCAGAAGCTAAATTCATTGCAAGTCTTCAACTGTGGGCAGGATACACTCAAAGCAGGATCCTGATAATGGAACACCATTCCCCAACAGCACACATTTGGATATACATAATGTATTTATATTGTATTTTCATGGGTCACATACATATGTAATTTTGTTATGTATAACATGTGTAATACATATGTATTATTGGATGTATTTCCTTCGTATTCATACATATGTAAAAGTGGTACGTGTTTACACGATAAATACATTTGTATTTTTGAAATTTGAATACTTATGTAAATGTGGTCAAAAATACAAATGTAAATATCGTGTAACACTTGTAACTTTTACATATGTATGAATACAGAGGAAATACATATGTAAATGTGGTCAAAAATACACAAAATATACATTATGTATATTTCCTGTAATTTTTGAGAGGTGGATTTTCGTGGCGTCTAGTGAAATGTTCAGAAACATTTTTGCAGAAATAATATGTTCACTGCAAACGCCAGATTTCCTCATTTCAATGATCATTCATCCATTCGAATTTATACCCAGGAAGCTTAAAAATAAATCATATACTGATCGATGTGAGCAAGGGTAGTATGGCGACCATATTTATGTTAATTTGTAAATGCACGCGAAATACAGACGTATTACATATGTAAAATTCAGTTTCCATCCGCGAAATATACACATGGAAAATGGTTCACAATACATGAAAAATACAAAAAATAGTTCTTGCACAGCGCAAAAGTAAAAGCGAAGTTTAATTTTTTAAACGATATTTAAAATTAACTGTTTAAACAAAAAAATTAAATTCTCAATTCTGTCGCAACAAGCTAGGGAAGTGAGTGGGAGTGATAATCTCGTTAACAGTTAGCTCAGCATTTCGTTCGAGACTACGAGAACGTCAAGAACGTGCTGTAGGAGGAACTCCGGCTACTGATGTATAGTTAATTTTATATTTGTTTGTATTATTATACGTATTGGAAGAATTGACATAGTGTTTTAATCCTCGATAACCGGTGCGTGTGGATGGTGTGCTCAAATCGAAGCTATGTTTTGCTGGAAATGTGCTTCAATCCCGCACGTTATTGCGATTCGTGCAAGCCAGCTCCAACAGTTTCCTGTCACTGGATAATTAAGGTAAGGTATGATTTATCTTTTGTTATATTGTACGCATACATAGACTACATTAATTATGTTATTTGAGTATATTTGGATACAACTATTGGCGCAATGTGTTAACCACATTGCGCCAATAGAGGTAATTATTTTGTTTATGTTTGGCTATTGTTTTCCTTTTTTGTTGAGTTATGTATCGAGGAGACTGGTGTCCATTGAAGTTATATGGTAAAACATAGTAATGTCAATCTTGTACGTATAAATTAATAGATTATGCGTCGTATAGTAATTCCGTGCTTTGCGGCTGAAGTTACATTTTTTCTTCTCTTAATTAAGAGCAGAAAAAATTGTTTAAAGGAATGTTTTCGTTCACGTGTAAGTTGTTTTATCGCTGTTTATTACCACAACCTACTGTATTGTAGTTCTTGCATTCCTAGTTATCCTATGCTTTAGTCATAACATCTTTGACCTTAGACTTATCAGCGTAGCCTTGTCACTAATAGATTCCTCGAGGTTCCGAGCGGTTTTGCCCTCTACTTCTAATTATTTAACGAACAAGAAGTATTGGTCGTGTAATATCGGTTCCCTTAAAGCAAAATGTAATATTTTTTTCATCTTGAAATGCAGTCAATCAAGGTGCATTTCGTCATTATTATTAACACAAGATAAATACGTAATTTTCATGCGAAAGTTTGTCATTATATGTAAGAAAAAGGTGCGTACGGGCCAAATTAATTAGGTAATTGTAATTTTCTTTTCATGCTCTTTCGCGCATACCCAGCAGGCGACGATGTAAATAGCTTGGCCTGGACAAGAGGAGAATGGATTACGGAAAAGACGACGAAGCAAAGCCAGAAGACCAGGTGGAATTGTTAATACCGAGGTAAGGTATGAGGGAAAATTTTTTTAAACCATAATCGAGAGGTTTCTTAAAGTTAAGCCTGAAATTATCTATTATGTATGAAATTTATTTGTTTGAAAATTTGATATCACAAGTTTATATTTTTTCTGTGTGAGTCATCCGCTACTTAATCATGGTACTAATATATTAGTATCATGTACTAAATAAGCATACCAATGGATTCACGTTTTCCTAGTTAATTTATATTTAAAAGTAGTCATATGATCTTTTCTCATATTTCTCATTCTTCTCAAGAGAAAGGCTATTAATTTTGTAAAATGAAAGCATATCCCCAAAACATCTGATTTTTCAAAGGACAAGGTCAAATCTGTGCTAGCTGGGACCTTGACATAATTGGTAAATGAAAAATTTTAAAACTCATGTCAGGAATCTAGCAGAGAAGCCAAACTTACATTTGCATTCAGAATACAGAATTAGTACTAAAATTACAGACTTCACAGAATACTGACTGCCTATATGAATTGAAAAAAAATAAAATTGAAAGGCCTTGAGCTCCTATTCAGATCTTACAAAAAGATATATTTTTGCATGACTTTTAAACTTGACTTCTTCTTTTCTCCTTTCAGGAAGTGGCTGATAGTGCAGAGTTGGTTTCCTGAATTCAGGTTTCTTCTTGTGCAATGGGTTACAACGCTTGTTCCGTGCTAATATTTTTTTCTACTTTCCAACTCAAACCATTGTTTGTATTTGATTTATCTTTGTGCCATTTTTTTAAACTAAGTTTCACCTACTGTTTGCTTGCCCTTAATGCTTGTTAGCAATATTCATGGCCACACTTGTTCTTTGTGTGTATTATTTTATTTTTCTCTTTGAATAAATGTTTTATTATCTGTATGTTCTGGTTTCCTTATATTTATTCATCCGTTTGATCCATATTGATATTAAGTGGATGTGGGTCAGAAAATCAATATGTATAATTCGTGTACGAGGGCCTGCAGATACATATGTATATTACATGTAAGGATATTCAGATTTCCAATTTGTAATACGCATGCATACATACATCCTGAGGGACTTTTGAGCCACTTTTACGTGAAATATACAGACGTAATACGATTGTATTCCTTTGTATACATATGTATAATTCATGTATGGGTATTCAGATTTCCAATTTGTAATACGCACGAATACATACATCCATAGGGACTTTTGAACCACTTCTACGTGAAATATACCGATGTAATACGATCGTATTCCATCTTATACATATGTATTTGGGCACGTATTGTTTGTGTATTATTGATGTAATACAAATGCCGTGTTATCTGGGTTGTAATCCCCTCCTGACCCTTTTTTTTTTAATTCTGTTGGGAGGGCCTTTGTTATCAGGTGAACAGATTAGTGGAACTTATTTTTAATCACCAGATAATTTTTTCTAGTGGCATTAAAATGAAACAGGTATAATATTATTTTTTTGCTATTTTCTGTTTTAACCAATACCGAACACATATGAAAACCATTGACATTTTCCCATTTTAAGTTAGACTACTACAGTAATTAGAAGATGCATATGTAATTTGAAGAGGTGTTTTTAGCTCATGGGTTGGAATGTGGACCTTAAAAAGTGAGGAAATGTTTGGGTTGGAAGGGAGAGTGCATGACTTTCCCTCTCATGAAAGAAGGAATTTTGGCCAGAAAAATAAGATGGGGCTGGGAGTGGAGTGATGAGATACTGTCAAACATATTATGTAGTAACTTTGTCCCTCAGGTGCAAGTTGCACATGTATGTTACATATATATATGCATTCTGCCCAGCTGAAGTGTTTAGTGTGGATATGGGCTACTGTTCACCCAGTGGTTGGCATTTGGCTACTGAAGAAAGAATTTCTCTCCCCATTTAGCTAGGTTTCAAGGATATCCAAAAGGGGTTTATTGCCCCTGGGGCTTCAAGCTGTTCTTCTCCCTGACTCCTTGAGTGTGAACTTTTTTCTACTAAATGAAATGATTGAAATTATCATGGTCATAAGTAAGTACTGCAGAATAGGAGGTAGCTCTCTTTTGACCCATTGTTGTACTGATTGGGCCCATAGGACTCTGTAATGGATTATAGCTTATAATGGGGAAGTTGCATGAAATTTTTTTCATGGAAATAATATATGATTCTTACAGCAGTTTTCACCAGGAATCCATTTTCACCAATCAAACTTCTCGTAAACCATTGATTTTATCATGAAATTCATTTAAAACAGTGAAATGGGTCTGCAAACTCAAAGTTAGCTCTGATTGTTGGTGACGTCATTTCTCCCTACGGCGTTTTTGTTTTGCATGTACGGCCACAGAAGCTACAATGAAGCAGTTGTTGAGTAAGTGAATATTTCGGTATTTTTTTGATCAGTATTTTCTCTCAGAGATTTTATGATGTTATTTAGTCACGTCAAGTATATTTTATCCATTTTCTGTATTCGTAGAACTAGAATATATCGAATATATGCGAAATGGAAGACGGTTTCGTGAAAAGGCTGTTGCGATAATCTCCCGGAGGTGAATTCCATAATGATGGAAATATATTTTATAAGTAACCCAGACTTTTTGGCTGCGGAATTTAGAGAAGTGAAGGCTTCGCGGTAAGTTTTTCTAGTTTATTATGGCATTAATGGACCAGCTTTTACGAATACAGTAGTAGCTACTCGGCCTTCGTTGAAAATTTCTGCATGAAATGTTGATGCATCTAGTTAGTGCAAATATAGTTTATATGGTACAAGTTATGATTTTTTGCTTTCTGTATGATATCAGCTTTTTGATTCAGTATACTGTGAAATGCTTTCTGTGCACAGATTTAAGGTAATTTTTCTGTACACATTATGCACATCATACTACGTACAGTTTTAAGGTGTGTTCTGTATGCATACTGTCTGAAGTGTGTACAGGTTTTGACAGGTTATGAACTTTTGTAGCCGCTTTTATAGTGACTGCTTAACGATAGGCATAAGCATAAGATAATACAGCTTTTAATCTTAGCTATGAAACTTCTATTAGATGCCTACAAAATAATTATAAGCTATTTAGCAAACGTATGACAAAATTCAATCATTTATGTTAAATAGTATTAGGTGCGCAACTAATCTCTCGCTGTTTTTTAAATGAAAAATACATCTTTATTTAAAAAAGCTTATAAATGAATCATTGAAAGTATTTTCCGTCGCTTCCTAAAAAATTTCCCCATCATTGAGGCAGAGCCCGAATATCGTTATGGTAGAAGTGATTGTCTTTTAAAGCTATCCTCTAATCCTGCTTTTTTGCACCAAACGGTTGTCAATGCAGGAATGAAGGACAAGCAGCTTGTATTCCCTGACCTTTCTTATTACTCTCTCCACATGGGTCCTAAAGCTTTCTATTTGCTTAGCTAGCTTAACTTCATCTTGAGAGCTCTCTACATTCTTGGATACTCTTGGTGGTCTAATTAACTCTCAAATTTTACCACTGAATGAGTGAACAGTTAGTTTGAACGCGCGATCTACTTTTTCCCCACAGCCTTTTAGAATTTGCTCAAGAAATCCAGTCTATCCGAATGACACTATCTATTGCCCGACCACCATTACCCCTCGAAATGAAATTTTCTAAAGAAGAATCATATGATTAATTTTTTATTGAGTTTAGATAGAAATATTTGAGCTATAAACAATTCATTGATTTTATAGTAATGTTAAAAATGATTCCTTTTGAAATAATTGTGTTTGAAAAAACATTATTTCTATTTTTCTTTACTATCAGCAGTATAATGTACTAATGATTAGTACTGTAAAAAAAATGGATTTAGAGTTTCCTTCGCAATTCACTTTTTTACTTTATACCTATCGCAGCGTAATAAACTAAGCGCAATTTGTTATACTGATCGCAGTGAAAAGAACTGATCCATACAATAGAAAATGTCACTCACTGCAGTGAGTACTGATCATTTTTTTAATGCTCCAATTCAGGTTAAACTTTGCCAAATTGGGTTACCTGGCTTTTCAATTTCTATTTCTAAACAATCAATAGTTGAATCTACATGTGAAGGCGAGCAGGAAAGGGAATTGGCATATTAAGCAACATCTTATTTTTGTCAACCCAAAAAACTAGATTTTTCAAAAGACTAGCCACCGGAGTAATGGAAGCAGAGAAATATCGTGCCGCTGTCGAGGGTGAGACATTGAGATCTTCTAGGCTAAAATATTGAAGGATTTGTTGAGTCTAATTTTCCTGAACATAGTAATAACAGGTAACCCAGTCTTTCCTGATAGCATATCGACAATAAAATAATTTTCACAATGTACTCTTAAATACAATGCTGCCTTTTTTCCAAGAAAAACACAATATACTTGACCCTTTGGCTGCACATCTTCCTGTCTGATTCCATGTCAGTCACTTATCATATTCATAGGAGAAGTAGCAGCATTGGCGGAAACAGGTTTCTTTTCTGAACACCAACAATTTTTGATTCTGGTTTCAATTGGCATGACTTTTCCTGGCCTCGACTTTCCACCACTTCCTCAGGTTGTATTTCCTCCTATGGCTCTAAGTCAGTTGATTGGAGGAGGTAGTGATTATGCATCAGTGAGTTTCTTACAAATTATACACGGCTAGGTAGCAAATATGGTTTCGTGGGAGTTCAGTTGGAATACTATACATGTGAATCAATTGATTTCGGAGAGAGGGAGGGTAGCCTACTGTATGCACCCTTTAAGTGTTCTTATCATGATTAATCATTGACGAATTCAAAACATACAATAATTATAAGACATCGGGTACTACGAGGGCCGTCAACCTACGATAACTTAGCAAAAACAGCATGCAAGCGACAGGCGGGTACCGTGTGAACAGGGCAACTGCACGTCCTCTGCACCACACGCTCAAGTCATTTCTCCGCATAATTCTGTCGTAATTACTTAAGGCAAAGTGATCTTCACGAACAAATCCTATCGTTTTCGTCGACAGATCGTTCTTCCTCTTCATCGCCTTAACCCACTTCTTTCTTCTCGCTTTATTATTCGACATAAGGACGAGTATTTTATTAGAATTTCGAGATGTATTTGAACACATAGGCACCATGCAATATTTATTATTCGATATTATAAACAGCACTTCACGTAGGTAAAAATACCGTCTTCCTGGCGTACGTATACCGCAACAATCTCGAAGCTCCACGCCTCGGACGTTAGCAACTCTGTTTGGGAAGAAATGACGTCACTCCTCTTGGACACACTACTTTCGTTCGCACCCCCCACTCCTCCACTTTGACCTTTGATATCTTGAAAACTAACGCTAGTATTTAAATTTGCCCAGGTAGATATTCTTTCCTAGAGGTTTACTACATTTTGACAGAGTTTTCAAAAAATGTGAAAATTCCCCATTAAGTCAAGTCAATGGATTATAGGTATGTAGTTTATTATGCTTCTGGTATGAGGGCATTCAATATACTTTGAATGATTCAACTTAAAGTGATAGGTATATTTACATGTCTACTCTGTTTGGGCAGGAGGAAAAAGGATATAAATGACCACGGATTTCACTAAAAGGGTTGGTGGTATTGATGCATCAGGAACATAAGTGCTCATCTATCCAGTGAAGAAGAAATTCAGATATTTAATAATACATGTACATGCATCAGCAAATCTTTCAAAATTTCTTTTATTATATTTGCTTCTTGATTAGTTTTTATGGCAAAGAGGTTAGATACTGGATATACTCAATGAAGAAGATGTATGTGCTTTTACTGTTTCAAATCCTAAATGCTCTTCCCACTGTAGGTTTTTTCTTTGTGTGCTCACTCCTCTCTTGGTGATCCAGTATTCTTCTCTTCTAATTGGGTATAAAAAAAAATATATATATATTGGGTGAGTGGATTTTTATAGCTTATAATCATATTATGTATTTGATATGTCCAGAGGAGTTTTAATCTTTTCTGTGATCCAAACATTGGGGCATATTTAAAATTTTTGATCTGAAACATGTATGTACCTCATTTTAGGTAAGGATATGTCAACCTCCGTTGCTATTTTCATTTTTACTTTTGAGCTTTTTACGTGTCTAATTGTTTTGCTGCTCCATTAATTCAACCCTTGTGCTGATTTGGACATGTGTGGTCTATTCTCCCTGTGATGTACTTGGAGAAGGTTCTTTTGTAGTTCATGCAAATGGATGAATCAAATTTTCCATTCCTTTTTTCACCTCTGTTTCTTTTCTGACAGAAGACGTGTTTATCTGTTTCCATTTGTTAGAAATTTATTTCCCATTATTTACACATACTAGGGGTCGGTATTGGTGCCACCTAGTGCCATGACACTGCTCCAAACATTTCGTGCTTACACACCTAGGTCAGTTTCAAAGATATTTGAAACGGTTCTTAATACATATTTTTAGGGCAAAGATTTTACTGGGGAGAAGTTGATGACTAAGGAATTGTTTGATTTTCTGAAAATACCCACTCGGAGATGAACTTTGGCATGCTTTCATAGCTGCAGCTTTTGAGCGGAATATTATTAATAGATTTAACTACTATTCATGCCTAGTTTGTGTGACCCAACGGAGCCTGATACAATATCTCATTTTATATGAAATTCCAACTATGCAATATAAATGCTGTGTGTTCATGAATATACATTCAGTAGACTTGATTACCTGTTATTTCCTTAACCAAAGTTACCCTCAAAGTATGACTGAAACCAGAATGAAACTGCTAAAGAAATTCTCATGATTGGATCATAAATCTCTTCCAAACAACTCTCTCCTTCTCATTTCATAAAAGGTATAATCGATGGTATATGATACTATGAAAGATTTTATTTCCGGGACGGATATAGGGCCGGTTTAAGTGGTAAGCAAAGTATGCAGCCATGTAGGGCGCCAAGCATGGGGGAGCATGGCAAGTGCTCAGTCCAATATTCAGTAGTAATCAAACAAGGAGATTTAAGGTTGAGGGTTGATTTACTCTACAAAAGTATTGTAGAAGTCAGGGTATACCGTTATAAGTTCACGCTGTAATTTATGTCTCAACCTTTATTTCTAAAGTATTTTTATTTATTTTAAAATTATCTAGGGAGAATCCCAACTACCTCTCAGGTTATTTTTGAAGGGGGGAGGGGTGGAATATTGTTCGCTTTCTCTAGAAATATGTCTAGAACCGGCCCTGGACAGGCAAAGTAATTTTTGGTGTTTAGGAGTAAGCCAAACTTATGATTGTGCAGTGGTACGATCTGTGCGACTGAAAAGTAAAAAAAACGCTCGTTTTAAGACATTCGTAAAAAAGTCAACGTTAAAAATGCATTCGCTGCCCCTTTAGTTTGAATTTATCGCTTAAAATTGAAACAGGAAAGTTTTGCTTCTAGTACAGACCTCATTTTTTAATCTCCTTCAAACGAAAATAATTACTTCCAATTGTAAATTACTCTTTATTTTGTTTCCATAGGAAGGGTGACGTTCAATTATGGATGCCGCAGTGAATTCATTTGAGCTCATAAATTTCTGCATAATCACCTCTGTAATTTTAATGCGGCGTTCTCCTAAATGACGCATGACGTGACGGTGTATGTACCAATAGTGTCATTTATGGAGCAATAACTAGATTGATTGCTCTTCGAAAGTAATCGCTCTAATCGCGACGACGTAATATGCACAGGTATTTGTGGCTATCTCGCAATTTTTTTTACTTCTCTCGATCGCAGATTCTCTGCTCTCCACCATTACCGTCATCGTCTCGCGTGTTAAAAATTTCTCTAATAACGCCTTGCGGCCCTAATTACCTTTTCCGGATTATTCGGCGTGTGTGCGAGTAATTGATGAACGATTTGGGTTGGACAATATAATCGATGATCTGTTCCCTCCTCCTCCCGTGAGGTCACGGTGGGTGGGTAGGGGTAAAGGGTAGGGTAAGCCGTCCTTTCGGTCCCTCGGCGGAGAAAGGGTGGGGGGACGACGGGGTAGGGTGTGGCGTTAGGGAGAGGGGTGGGGGTTTTAGTAGTAGTGCGGTGCGCCATTAACTCCACAACGTGTCTGTTCCCGCACGCAATTTCCTGTTCTACCGCCGACCCCCGTCACCTCCTCTCTCCACCTCCTTCCCCCTCTGGAGTCCACCGCGCCTCCCGCGTTCGTTTTAAGAGTGTGCAATTAGAAGGATGATGGATGCTCCTTTTCGTCCAAACGACACCTCAGTGTCCTCCCACCTCCCGCTCACGCCGTCAGCGGGCGTCCATTACAAAAGGCTCGTGGAGGCGGCGCTTTCATCGCCGTCGAAATCCTATCCTTTTTTTGTTTGCTGCCACTGTTTGGCGGTTTTTGGATGAGTAACCCAAGGAACGGTGAATGTTTGTACGTACCTTTTCTCCCTCTCTCTGTCTCTCTTTCCCCACAAACCACCACTGTTGAGCCTCGTAGGTCATTGATGGGAGAGAAAATAAAATTGGATCCCCTCCCCCGCGAGTTCCACGCTATAGCGGTTTGCGATTTGTTTGTTTTCAACCCGCTGCGCTCTTCTCATCTCGTGTCTCCTCGAGGAAATTAATTGGGCACATTAAGAAAAAATAAAGTGCGTGCTCAACGATCCGTCTCGGGAACATTGGGAGGCGCGTCTCTGCTTTTGGTATTTTTGTCCCCATGGGTGGTCACGATTTAGTTTTTCTCTTTGAAACGACCGCCACTTAATTAACCAAATATAAAATAATAATTCAGCGAAGAAATTCGCGTCACTCGTCATTTTACGTAACAGGCGCAGGTAATTGTGGTAGTGGCATTGATAAATTCAAGAACTGTCGCTTCTAAAGTTAGAAGCTGAAAATTCTTTTTCGTCAGCGTCGGTGCATTTGACTATCATTAGTTGACGGTAGAGTTTTACATTAGCCCCTCAGTTTCCGGCATTAATTACCTCGAAGGATTTGCAATTCGCAAATTGCGGAATCATCTGTGAGATACTCCATAATGAGTTTTGAAGGAAAGGGATGTAGGGAGACTGGTATGCGATTGGGATTGAGTTCAGAAGATCACAATCTCATATATGTGCTTATTATTGTCATTACTATGTCTTTTAGAAAGCAGTCGTGGAAAATTGAATAGATAGAGGATATAAATGTTGCAAATTGGTGATTAATCTGATTTGTGAAGACTTCATTCTTTCCTATTATCATGACTCATATTTCCGATTATGGATGCCGGAAATCGTTTACTAGGATCTTTATGGGACAGTTTTGAGGGAAGTTCTTACTCCAGATCAATTAATAAACGTTAATTTTGAATCTCAGCATTTTAAATTCAAATTATTAGTTTTAATTATTGAACAGTTAGATATTTATGGAACCCCCGGTGCTTTCAAAACATGAATAGAGGCATATCATAAAGAAAGAAATGCAGGCGTCAGTAATAAATGAAGTAAAAAGTAAAGTAAATGGTCAGCAATAATGAACAAGACATCTATAAGACTTCTTATTTAAGGGATAATATTTTTATATGTATGGACTGTCTAAGGCGCACCCCACACCGTGGGTTTAGTGTTCATAGAGGAAGTAAATCTGATACCTCTTTGGGAAGAATTATGAAGTTTTTGTCTTGATTTGAAAAATAGGTAGACATGAGTTAAAAGGATCGACTGAAAATGCAAAACGAAAGTTTAAATAATAGCCCAAGAAATGGAATTTTGTCCCCGCATCATGGGAACAGTATACGTTTATATTATCATTACATTCCCATTTTACAATGGAGATGCATCTATCAAATACGGAAATCAGACAAATATAAAAATATAGATATGCTTTGTCTTGCTTTATCTTGTTATTACGAAAAAAGATAATGTAGCTAAATGATCCTGATAGTGATGGCAAAGGAAATATTAAACTCGAATTGGATTTTGATGAGCAAAATATAATTTCATTGGCGGAGTGAGATGATTTCAGTGAAATGTTGGTAAATAATAAGTAGTAAAGATATAAAGTTGCAAATGTGGTGGGAAATGCGAGAGGCATTTTTACAACTCAAATATGAGCATTCTTTGGGGCTATTTTTGCGGATCGCTTTCTGGAAAACCGATATTCGATACTGCGAAGAAAAAAATCCTCATTCTCAACTTCTTTATTGCTCGTAATTTGGGGATAAGTATTTCTTTCCCTAGATTCCCTAGTTTCTTGAGAAAGCGGATATAACTAATCCTCTTTGTAAATCATGATTAATCAATATCCCACGACCATGGCATAAAAAAAGCCGAGAAACACCAGACCATTTAGGTTAGCGCGTAGGAATAAGAGGATTCAGCGATATCTGCCTTTCCATCACGTAATTTTCGTTTAAAATTTTGTTAAAGTCAGCATTAGTGGTTGCATTGAAGAAACATCTATAAACTTGAGAAGGTTTAATAGGCACTGGAATGGAGAAATGCGATCTTTTTTGTGACCTTTTTTGTGACTTTTGCTGTAACCATTATTGCGGATTTTCGGACAAGTACAATTTATTATGTTCTTAACATTTTTGTTATATTTAGAGTACTTTTGTTATAATTTACCCGTTAAGGTTGGTACCGTGGAGTATATAGCGACTTATCACAGCCTGTCTCCCCTCCCAAATTGGACTTCCCTTTTCGTTCTACAATAGGGCTTACTCCATCATTCTACATCATCATGAACATCTCGACCTTTTCTGGCCTTTAGATTCCTCATTCCTATCACGGCAGAGCTGACGAGTTTCCAATTAGCTTGGTGAGAGGATGCTGCAAGCATTGATTCAAAGATTAAAACTTTATACGGAGGGAAGCTAGCGTTAAATTAAATTGCGGAGTTTTATTTGCTAATGAATCTTTAAGAGTGAGAAAAGGAAACCCGTATAGGGTAAAATAACGATCCTAAGCGAATATTTTAGTGATTATCGTTGTTTATTATGTAGTAGTATAGTACTCGATACAATTCCAAAACTTTTCCTATACTCTTGCTATCTATTAATTCTTTTATCCCAATTCTAGAAATTATTTTAAGTGATTCTTGCAGTTTATTGGAACAAAGGCTATTTATGACAGCCACCATCCTTTAAACCTGGTTGAATTTTGGAGCATATATCCATTTAATTGCTGTCACCCAGGATCGTTTTTCTTTCGAGCTAACTGGATGAAAAATTTTTATTTCCCATAAACGTGCGTTCATCTTTACCTTCATCTGATATATTTTGTGATTAGTTTGTTGATTTGTAATAAATTCTTCATGGGCATCTGGTTTTATGAGCACAAACTTAAATATTGATTTATGGACTTCATTATGACCTCATTGTTATTGTTTGGTTCTAATCTAAAGAGGCTCTTGTTATAATTTTTAAACTTAATAAATGGAGAAAATACTGTAATGAGTCCACGACAGTAAATGTTTATTACTTATTATTGTTTAAATATACTAACTCATTTATGGCTCCTCTTTCTTGTGTCTCTTGCTATATTTTCTCAATTCTTTTAGTAAATTTATTAACTTATCAAAAGCAATTTATCACTAATGCAGATAATGTCTATCACTGTGCTTTGGGATCCTAACAACCGATTCAAGTAAAAACATTTATATCCTCCCTTTCATGGTCCAACTCATTTCTTCCCTATGTGCCCCCTGCTAATGGCATTAAATAGCAAGGGATACATTCTAAGGAAGTCCTCCCACATATCTGCTTACATGCTGCTGCAGCTGTTGGTATCTTAATCTGCAGCTCTCCGCACTTCATATGCAATGGCAGTACGTTTGCGTCCGTGGGGTTCTTCTTCGCCGTATCCCCCTTGATCTGATATAAATATTTAACTTTTGTTTTCTTTTGTGTGTGAAATTTTCACTAAGTTTTTCCCTTTCTTATAATTTTTATATAGTTTTGCCTCTCATAATATGGTCTATACTATGGTTTCTCATTCGAATTTGACGTTTTTAATGATCTTTCTACTCTTGTTCTCATGCATACCTTCTCGCTTCTCTCCCTATTCATCTTCCTGAACTTCAGTATGGTCTACTCAACGGGTTACGGTTTTGATGCAGAATCTGTTCATTGAGGACCTGAAATTTCAGTGTCGCTGTTCCTCTATGTTGACATCGTCGTTAATAATAACTCACTTCATGACGTCGCGTGTCGAAACATTAATGGAGGAAAATAAAAAATAAAAATGCTAAATAATATTGATGTATGTGGTGGATATATTTGATACCTCTTCAAAGCAAAGTATGGAGCTAAAAATTTTATCAAGTATAACGTGCTGACGGCGATATTTACTCGAAGTATTGTACAGCGTACATTACCATAAGTAGCATTTGCAACTGATAAGTATGGATATACTCTGCGGATAAATATACAGATTGATTAATCCATCTTCGTAAGCTTGCATCTCTCCAGTGACAGGGACAAATGTACGCTGGTTATTGCTTTTAATCATTCAAATGCTGCGACTCATTGCGATCGATATTGGTTTCAGTGTTCTGTTGGTGAACCCTGAAGTTTATGCAGTATGCGATACAAAATGTCATGCAGGTAGCATGCATTCGCGGCGTTATCTCCAATGAGGCCGAAATTCAATCATGATTTTAAATGTAAAGTCACGTATTCAGGATTATACTGTATTTTGGCGCTTAGGAAGAACTAGTTGGTGCCATTGAAAGCACGCCACCTCATTTTTTCAAGCAATCCAAAAAATAATATTTTCTTTTGCTTTTATCTAGTTATTGATCATCACCAACAAAGGCCATGAATTTTAATAATCGATGGTAAGAAACCTACAAAAATATATATATTTTCCTAGGTTTATTTTTCGGAGAAAATATCTCTTTCCTTTGCATTATGTTTTTTGAGGCTCTTTTTTATACGGGTTTATATCACTTCCAGAGGAATTTTTTCAAATATATTTTGGCACTTTTATATCAGACAGGAATTTTTGGAAATTGTAGTCTTATAGTGTTCTTATTACTATTACAGATGCAAAATCTGGTTGTAATCCAATGGCATACTACGTATTTTGATTGAGACCGTGAAATTGTTTCAGATGGCCCCTCTGATTTCTGTATTTGCAAATCAGTGATTTCTTGCGTTAAAAATTTTCCAAATCAGATGAATATTCATTATATTATTCATCATTGGTATAGTTTTGGTAAAGGTCTGAAACGTGTTTCTTGATCAAGATAGAATTGCCTTTTTTTAAATAATAATTCAGTAATCCTAATATGCTGTTCTATAATACGACATCAGGGGGTACCCTGTAATATGTCGAACTCTCAACTACTGTGGCTGAGTCAGAAGAATTACATTTTTAACACAGTTTCCTTACAGAGGGGCGATTGACCTCCATTATTATGGGTGAGTAATTTATCTACTACTTTGTATTTTATGCTATTCATTCTTTGTGGATTAATTTTAGATTTGTTTTCAAAACAGGGGCGTTAATTAAGTAATTTGCGATGAGTAATCGGATAGGCTTCAACTTTTGCTTATGTACAAAAAGGAAAGAGAGGAATTTCTTCGTAGAGTCCGTCAAAGGGAGGCTACTTATATGGGAAAAATTCATGGTTGTAATTCCCAAAATGACGAGGCGTACGAAATAATCCAAGTTACAGCAAGAAATATACGAGGTCTTATGAAAATGGATGGACCCAATCAGATATTCTAAAATATTACTTTTGTAGTACTGAGATTCACTTTTAGTAAGAGCAAAAATATATTCCAGTTTCATAAAACGCAAAAAATGCAATATCTTCTTCATTGGTTCAGCTCTCTGTGATTTATCGCTAGGTAACTGATGGGCTGTTATTTTAACTGTAGTTACCATGATTGAACTTACTATAATACTTTGGAATATTGGGTATGATATGTTTTCTTTTATTTTTTAACTTTGAATAATTGAACTCTTTTGTTGTGCTGTCTTGTTTCATTGGTTTATCGCTCACAACGATTAAGTGTGTTTATTTAATTGTTCTATTTATATACTCTAAACTGTTTTTTTTTTCTCAGAGGACGTTTATATTTTGGAGCAATAAATAACTTTTGATACATAAATCTTTTTAGGAATTTTGCACGTAGTTTTTCTGTAAAAATCGAGACTAAACGAACGAGAGGCAGCTGAATGAATGGTGGGGGGAGCAAAGAAATGAGGCGAAGCTGAGACGAGCCCAAGTAAAAAAAGAGGCTGGAAGGGTGGAGGGAGATGGGGTAATTTGGACGAGAAGATTGAGTGGATTGGAAGGGTTTAGTCAGCAACGCGAGAAGGGGAAGGGGGCGCTGCTGGAAAATGACTCGCGGTGAACAGAGCGGGCGAATTTCGGAAGAATTGGCAAGGGGAAGGGACGCGACGAGGGAAGGTACGGTAAGGGGCAGGGGATTTTGCGGTCACCGAGTGAAGCTAGGTGACGCGCAAAGTGGGACCGGGTCCCTAAAGAGAGGGCAATAGTACTACGCATCTCTTCGAAACCCTTGCTTTCCCTTACCATGACATCTGTTTTCCCATCCAAGGAGAACGTGAGATATATTTGAATGATATAATACAAGTTATACATCGCTAAAGAACTAACTTAGTGGCATTCATGTTATACACACCATGAAATTCGCCTTGAAAAATATTTGGCTTAACCGGGATTCGCTCTGAGAAGACGGCTAGGTGGAGGTGTAATTGGCTAACGCGCCTGACCGGAAAATTTGGAGATCCGAGTTCGTATCGCAGTGAAGTCAAATCATTTTTTCATGGTGAACTTCATCCTTGGTGCATATAACTTTGCACCCGTGCGTATGACTACCTACAAAACCACTTGTTTCATGCTGTGCACAGTGTTTAATTTGATGGAAATTGAAGCTATGATGTTGTTTTCATATTTTCGCAATTCCTGAATTCTCCTTCTGATAAATTGTGTTGCTGGCTGCTGCATATCTGCCTCTATCACGCACTCATGGCTTCAAATCGAAGGTTGGTTTGAAAAGGTGAGGTTAAAGCTCACCCCGAACTAACCACAGAAATGTGAATGTCACACATTCAGAGTCGGGAGGCTTAAAGCTTCGGCCTCTAAGGCAGTGTTCGAAATTCGGAGGGGGTGACTTTTCCCCCTAGAAGTAAAAAAAATTATTTCAAATCGAATTTTTTAAACAAATTTCCTTTAAATCCAAGAAAAGTGATATTAGTATAAAGCATGTAATCAAATTAAAAGTTAAAAAAATAATTTTCCGAGAAAATAATTTAAAAAACCAATAAACCACTGTTATAATGTTCTTGAAATTTTGGTTTCATAACCATTTCCGTGTTACAACTTGAACGACCACGGCTTGCCCCCTTCTAGTTTTGATCCTGGGTACTCCCTTGCAAGGAGGTATTATTTTCTTGAAGAATCATATGCACAGTATATACGAATGAACATTAGCTGGTTCAGATCAGATTAAATTATAATCATTATATGTATAAGTATTTACTGGGCGCCGTGATTACTCAATTTGAATATGATAATTTAAACTGAAAGACCGAAAACATAAAATATTCAATGAAATCGAATTAAGGATGAGAGTTTGTCAGTAATATTTGAAAAAATTCAGGCATTGAACGGAAAAAGTTTAATCCTATAGCCTTTCTCTAGCGTTGGCAATCTGTCCACACGCATCAACCTCGGTAGGTAAAACATGGAATCAAGTTTACTAACAATAAGTGAATTATTTTATGTACCGATATTCCCTAAAGTGCATTGAAGGGAACAAAACCAGGAACTCTTGACAAAAGTTTAATTCACTTATTATGTAGTTATTAATGTAATAAAAATCGAGGAACTGTACGGATTAATTTAGATATATTTCTTTTCCATTTCAATAACATAGAAGGCAATGAAATGGCTCCCTGAGTTTTGTGAACATTCTAGTTTGCATTGATTTTTTGAAATTTATTATTTTCAGGGGCGGATCCAGGATATTTTTCTGGCGGGGTGGAGCACAAGGGTCTGACAAGCAAACGGTCTTCACATAATTGAAATTTAAAACAACATACAATAATTACTGTACGAAAATTTCTCTTTATTTTAATATGAAAGTTATTAATATAAAGTTAAATGACAGAGGCTCCGTAATACACAAACCAAAACGAACTTAATGATTATTATTATTAAAGTATTCTACCGATTAAGGTAGGTTTCCATGGAGTGTTTAAGAATTCCGAACCGTATAAAATATCTTTTCTATATTTAAGCGTTTGGGGGGGGGGGGGGGGGGGAGGGTCATTTTTACTTATTTTTTGCCTTGATATCACGATGGGCAAGAATGCTATTTCTTATTGAAATCTCTCGCTGGTCATCACGGCTGTATTTTGTGTTATCGGGTGTACTCCGCGCACTCTGCTCAGCTGGTAATTTTTGCGGAAGTGAATACAGGCAGGGCAGTATTTCAAATGCAAGTATTTTAAAATACGTATTTGAGATGAATTTGTAGTTTGTAATAGGTAATTAAAATACAAGGCCTTAATGTATCTCATGTTTTGTATTTCAAATACATATTTTTGGTATTTTCCCGTTCTAAAATAAAAAAGACATTAGGGAATAAATCCCCCCCCCCTTAGCTTCAGAGAAATAAAACAATATTTAAAACTAGTAACTAGTATTAAATAAAAAAATATTTAAAACTAGTAACTAGATTTAAATAAAAAATATTTGAAACTAGTAACTAGTTTTGACGTACATTTAATAACTACATCAGCTTAAAGTTCAATTTTTAGTACCAAAATGGTGTAAAATGCATTTTCTGGCCTCTCATTTTTCAAAAGTGCACCAGATCTTTGCTGGTGGGGGAGGAGGGCTCGCCACCCCAGTCCATCCCATTCCACCCAAGGCATTTTTCTATTGACGCCACTGCACTAAATAGGTAATAGAACCGTAATATATCATCAAATATTATAAAATTCTTACCACTTTTAATTGTATTTTTTCTCATGGTATTGCTATTTTCATATACTAAACATGAACGGAATATTTAGCCGTATTAAAGGTTGCCCAACTTCATTTCGATGGCTTCCGCCCTTTTCCATAAACTAACCACGCCTACGTTTCCTTCATTATTTTTTTTTCAATTCTCGGACCGGCTTCCATCGAACTGTAAACTGTAATTCGTAGACACTTCGGGCGTGGAGAATGGTAGATAAGAATATGAGCTCAAGCCATATTTAATTAACGAGTCCTTACTTTGATTCTGAAAGCTAACCCCATTGCTAAATAAGCAATGGGGTTAGGCCCAAACGCCATCTAAATAAGCATAATTTCACTAGCTATTATGGCAGACATTTTCCGTTTAACACTATAGATTCAGCCACCCAGGAATTGTAATGGACAGTCATCACCAGGGGCGGATCAAGGATTTTTTCTGTGGGGGGGCACAAGGGTCTGACAGGTCTTCTCTTATTTGAGATTAAAAACAAAATATAACAATTACTGCAGTCAATATTCTCTTTATTGTAATATGAAATGTATTAATATTAAATTAAATCATTGATACTCCGTAATACAGTAAATAAAACGAAGGTAATGATAACCATATTTATATCTTCATGGCGAAACAAAACCCAGGACTATTCCACAAACTTTTTATTATTAGCTGTCAACTAGTTTCGACGTTTATACCGTCATTAGCAAGGCTAACAGAGTTTGTGGGATAGTACTGGGTTTTGTTTCACCATGAACATTTCATCGTTCCACCAAGTAACGCCCAAATCAGTTGATTGTATTTATATTTTGTCTATTTTTAAGCATCTGGGGGGGGGGGGGGGCACCTGTCCCCGTGCCCCCCCTAAATCTCCATATGCTAATTTTGTAGTAAGGCCTGAAAACATTTTTAAATCGAAGGCAACATAGTAAATAACAATAAAGAAAAGAAAATCGCGCTTATACTTTGAACGTGAATAATCGCAATTCGCATTCGCAAAAAACAAGGAGCCTGAGTAATAGGTAGAACTACAGTTAATTACAGTTATTTACCTACGGTTTTTGGTTTGCTTGTTTGTGTCTACGGATTTGGCATCGCTATTTGGCGGTAGGTAGGTTGTGCAGCGGAAAAGGGGGAAGTAGGAGAATGAATCCGTTACTGCGAAGGAAGGGGTGGATTGCTAAATGGAAGAAGGGGGAGGAGGAGAATACAGGGGGTACGAAGGAGAGACTGAAGCCGTTCCCGAGGGTGCAGCAGCTGTATGCAGATTCCGAAATCCCCATTTTCTCGCCATGGCTTCATTTTAATGAACCTCTGCGATATTCTCCGCTTTCTGCGGGGGCGGAGACGATCCGAGCCTCAAAAACGAGATTGGTTTCTTACTGAGACGCTCACCAAAAACGTGGGTGCCCTATCAGGAGCAGAACATTTCCGCCGACCCTCTACTCGAGACTTCGCTCTTCTCGAGATCTCGCTCCTTTCAAGTGCGGATAGGGAACTCGAAGGCTCTAAAGGTCACGAGGATAAGGATATCTTTTGGGAAGGAGGTGGAAAGTGGAGGTTTCCCTTTTAATTGGTCGGACATTAAAGGTCTACTACCCCAGTCGACGGACTCATGGATGCGACGAGGTATTTTTTCGCCTCTCTAAAATTGGTCGTTATCAATCTTCTGCGGCCCCTTTTTATGGGCGATTAATCCATCCAGAGCATCTATGGCACTTAAAGCTAAAAGGGAATGCGAGTTCTAGGAGTTGTTTCGGTTACAACTCAAGTCGTTCAGCGAAATACCCTCAACATCACATCTTAAAATGTCTTTTTTATGATAGTGCTCTTTTAGAGAGACTGGGGTTGCTGCGTATTCGAGTTATGTACAATTTCAGGTAATTAAATTAAATATTTATCTTTGGAAGCGTAAATGACGCCAAAGGTTTAAAATAAGCTTCTAATTTAATCCAAATAGCCAAGAAAGCTAAGCCAAATTAGTGAACATTTAGATCTGCTCAAAGTGCTAGTTTCGTTGGAAAATCAAAGTAAATTTGAAATTTATAAGTAAACAGAAGGAATGTGATATCTTTGAGCTGAATTCCTTCATGTACATATAATTTTGTCGTTTTGACTGTCCGATAAACTTGTAACTATGCTGCGTTGTCGTATTTATGTGTTATGCAGTCCTTTAAACTAGTTTATTGGGTACAGTTTTTGATGGGGATAAAGGATGTTATTTTTAGGATAAGAGCCAGCGAAAGTATTTAAATACTCCATGGTGAGAGAAAATATACAGTTTATCAAGGTTCCATACCTTCCGTACATTTTTCGAAGGGAAATACGATTTTCATCGCTTAACTGAACTGGATTGTTACATGTCCCTCCGTTTGAGGGTATGTGACTTAATTTTTTTCAATAATTGGATTAGCCTGACCTCGAATTGCAGCTCTATCTTCCTGGTAGGGAACTATTTTTGAAACATTTTTTCGATAGAAGTCTTCTTAACTTAGATATATAAGACTGTAATTAAGGTTGGTTGGAGGGAAAGTGTTGAATTTGTTTCAATAAAGTATAAATCGAAGACCTCCATTCTTTTTCTTTCCTGAAATACAGTATCTCGAAATGTAGTGAATTGGCGTTTTATCGTTCAGATCAGGGTATATTGGTGTAGCAATGGTTCTCACTTATGGCGTCACGTACAGAGAAATAGGTCATTGGATCACCAATCACTGAAAGAATAGGAGGCCAACAAGCTTTTTGGCTCGTACTCGGCCTTAAAAAAAACAAAAAATACCATGCTACGTCTTGGAGTCTACAGTTGTGAGTATTTACGAGGAACTAAAAAAAAGAGACATCTGTTTAAGCGCATTGGAGAAACTATTCGGAGATCGATCAGTTAATTTTATAAGTGCTCGACTTCATAAAGTTCTGCTGTGCAGAGTACAATTTCCCACCTCCTTCGAGAAATGCTTTTTATTCCTCCCATTCCATTCTCCCTCAGTGAATGAGTCTCTTAATTATATGCCTTGTTGAGGCCCTTGATAGTTTTCTTTATTTTAAAGCACCAAGAAGAGCATGCTACGGAATCCAAATTAAATCCGTTATGCGGGGAATGAGGAGCAGTGAGCGAAGTTAACTGTATTATTACATTAATTAGGTTGAAAGTAATTCGATGAAAAGCGCCAAATGAGAAGGCACCATGATCTTAACCAGCTTGTATTCATAATATTATTTGATTTAATTTCGAATTTATTAGAGATTCTTGCTTATCTAGCGCTAACTCGAATAACGATAGGATTGGCACTAGTCATTGCTTCATAGTCAGATTTTATTCCGCACTTTAATATGACTGATGGCGAACGAAACGTTTATAAAGCCCTATGGAAACATGATTGCGATCTCATTGGTAGGTAAGAGTACTTTTATGTATTTTAGTACTATTTGTTAGTGTGACCTTTGACTGGGTGCCATAGGAGGAGGCAATATTTATTTAAAATTGATGTTTTCAACATGCGGTATTTATTTGTGATTTCACTCGATATTAAATATGTCATACTGCATGTTGTAGTGCGTAACCTACTTAACATATTCCAATAAATAATGATATTGGTCTTAAGGCGAATGGAAAAAATAATTATTTATTAGTTATGTAGAAAATAATTTTTGAAAAGATTTAATATAATATAAAATAATATAATGATGTATAAAGAAATATTAAATATTATTTTTCCATTCGCCTTTATACCATTATCATTAGAAAATTAATGATATCTATCGCTGATACTTCTCAACGCGTATTCTCGCATAAAAAGAATGATGGAGGCTGTTTGTTGGCATGCGCAAGAATTCGCAAATATTAGTGGTAGATATAATTTATTTTCTAATCGTTGACTGTTTTTGAAGCAATAGGGACAGACACCAATGGATACCCTTTATGCACAGTTCACTCGGGCGACTAACCCTTAAAGAACCCCTCAGCCGCCCGCCCCCCGCGTAAAACGCCTGTCCCTTGGCCATAGTACCCTCCCGTGCGAAGCAATCGCCACCCGCCCGCCCACCCTCTCTCCGCTTTCCCAAAGACGGGAGCCTATTCCCCACCTCCTTCTCCTCCCGCCCTGCTCACCGCGGTCCCTCGAACCCTTATCACCCTTACCCTATCCCCCCTTTCTCTCCCCCTTCCATCTCCTTTTCCACTAACCCAAATTGAGTTCTGGTCGCTCAGACGTGAACGGTCCATTGAGCGCCCTACGAAATAGTTATCGGAGAATTTTCGTTGAAGGAAGGGTCGGATCTTGTCCCTCCTCTCCGGGCCCAGGGTCTTCGGCACGCCTCTCTCTCTATCTCTCTCATTCGTTCATTTGCCCTGAACGCGCGGGGACACGGTTAGGGGTTGGGGGAGGAGGAACGCACGTACTCTTCTGTCCCAGTCATTGCCCCCCCCCCCCCCCCGACTTCCTACTCCGCCCCCAACAGACTGCCATCGCCGCGTCACTTGCTTCGGAGTGGTTTTTCCGTCTTCAATGAGAAACCTTCGGTATGCTCACGTCTATCGGGGACTCGGGACACGGGGTGTATGAAGGACTCCAAGAATGGTGACGTGTTCATTGAGGAAATTTCATTTGTGAATACTTCTTTTGGAAAACATCGATCTAAAATATCGCAGATGAATTTCTTTGGGAAATATCAAGCCAAGGCAAGTTTTTCACTCAAGGTGACGAATTTAGGGGATCAGGGTCTGAATTCGAGCAAAGAAAATGGTTACTCCTCTGTAGAATGTCGCACATGCGGGTGACAATTTTTATGTACGCTGCTTTTTTTTGTATGGTCAGTGCAAACCGACTGCTTGCTTCGGAGTTGTTCTTGCGTCTTCTTCAAGAGGCTGTCCTTATGTTCCCATCCCTGTTTATCCATCTATTCCTCGAAAGCCATATAAAACTCCTGGAGATAAGTATGCCTTGGTTTCTTTTAGGATTATTCATCAGGCACACATTCATACGAACCTAGTTCGAATTCAGATCTAAGTGAATGATTGCACGATTGGTTAACATGCAGCTGTCTCAAAAGAAGTTGATGTATTTTTCTGAGCTTGTAATTTCGTGCAAGAACCCTAAAATTAAAATTTATAATTCTCCTCTAATTTGAAATATTTTAGACTTATTCAACCATGAATGTTATGAACTTAAGCATCAATACCAATACCTTAAGCGATTGATTCGAAGCAGGTGGCGTTTATCTCCTTCAGAATCCAGCTTTCCTGTATTCTAATGATGTCTTTTTACTAGTAGCAACTATGGAAAAGGAGAAAATAGTTGCAATACCACTATTAGACATGAAAATTTATTCCGCGGAATGAGGGAAAATGAAATTGTAAGGCCTTTCTTCATAACCTCATGACAGATCATTTCTGGTGATAAATATGATTTAGGTATTTAGGGCCAAAATTTGGTGAATAATTTGATTCAAATCAGTTAGTATTAGCCTTAAATCAAGTAGTACTTGTATGCTTGAAGTATATATAGGAAACCTGTCTAAACCGGCGAGCATAAGTTACTAATTCAAATGACAAGTAGGGAAAAATTCCGGGATAATTTCGTAAACAAGTAATCAATATATATTCATTTTCTTTCATTGAAAAATGCGATGGTGGTTGGCGTAACATGGTGAAACTCCTTCATGATGCACAAAGGTTAAGAAAAGACTTAGCTGTTTCACAAAATAAAATAGGCCAGATGATGATACGCTGTATCGAAACCGGTCGCAAATATATTTTATTTTGTGAAACAGCTAAGTCTTTTCTTAACCTTTGTATTGAATTATTTCATTCATATTATTTCATTATGAATTGTCTTTCCCATGTAAATGATAAAAATAATGAGCAGATCTTCGCTCTACTGGCTGCATGAAATTCTTTCACGTGTCTTAGGTTGCCTCCCGGTGATGACATTATTTTTTTTTTAAATGAGATGTCCCAGAGAAACAGTAGGTCGAGAGGTAGAGAGATGCCCTGAAGTATGAGAAACTTCTTTCTATACACGTGCAGTTCAAACCTGGAATATACTGGAGTACGTATTTTGGTCATATTTTACCTTCATTTGATTAATTTTTGCTGTTTCCTCCTTTTTGATGAGCTAAAGAGTTTCTGCCAACCTGGAGGGCATATACATATATTCGAGGATGAGCGTAAAATTAACCCGCGAATGTTCTTGTCTGGCTTATTTTCCCTACATTCTGTGCTCTAATTAGGGCTGAAGAAGGCCGGATTTCAATTTCCACGGTAATTGAGAAGGAAGTCCTTTCCTAAGCTGTTGACAGGTGACTGGATGCAGTGCTAAGTCAGTAACAGGTGTGAGGCCTAATTCCGTCGGGTTTTAAGGCAGGGAAGAGGTCGCCATCTTGCGGTTGAGGATAGGACATTGCCCTCTGACCCACTACTTCTACCTATCGCTGCTAGCGAGAAATACATCTCGGACGAAATGCTTTCCTACTCTCCCTTCACTGTGGAGAATCCCCTGGCTGAAGTAGGACCTGCTTCCGGCTGAGTGCTTGGACTGAATGCACCGAGAGAAATGGCAAGAACTCGGAAAATGTCGGCGTTTGGTCTCGGTAAATCGTTATTTATGGTTAATCAGTCCATCGATCTTGTTAAAATGAAGTAAATTTATTTTCATCTAAAGTTAAAGATCCATACTGTAAATTTAAACGAAAACTTCTTTGTAGGAGTTAGAGAGAGTAAAGTTAGTAGTTTTAATTTAAAAAAATACCTGTGTTATTATATTATGAAGTATTTTGTAGAGTTTTCTGCCGCATAAGCCGAAAAACCTTAGCCTTAAACTTTAAAAAATTGTATATCAATATTTCAATAATGTTTATGAACCGAAAACGTTTAATTCTTGTAGTATATGTAATGATGTTATGACTCACATTTAAATGTTAATTGAATCCAAGTTATCCATATTGAATCCAAGTGTTTTCTAAACTCATCATCCTCTTAACGAGTACAGATTTTAATGAAGATACAAATTTTTACCTGGGTCTTGGGGGAGCCCCACGTACGACAGTGTGAAATATTTAATGTATGCTGGCATTATGGCATCTTTTCGTTCCTGTTTACTGGATAAGATAACAAAGAAGCTCTACTTGAAATGAAACTATTATCTTACGACGCTGTTTCCGGCCTACTTATTTTATAAGGGTTCCCATTCACCTGTTGGCTCGATTCACCCACATTGTACCTTGGATAACAGTTTCCCTACGCAGCGAGTGTCCGTGTGTTTATCCTAAACAAAAAAGTGATCATTGCCCCAAGAGAATTGTTCATGTCACGAAATTGGTCAACTCATCTGTTGAGCGAGCGTTCAAGTATGCCTGGCGATTTTTAATTCCTCCTTCGTATGCAGAGTTATTCTGCCGGACGGGTAGATATAAGAATTCGTTTTTCCCCAGATCGTTAAAGGAGTTCAGTGAATGTTTGGTGGAATTCATTTTGTGAATTTCCTTATATTTTTTGTTCACGGCTGTTGACTTAACACCGCCCTACCTGACTATTGAGGTGGTCTGCGGGGTAGTGAGTACATGTAGGTGTGATTTAAAATAAGAATTTTGCGAACCCTTCCCCCTTGCTTGTGTACGATTTTTCTGCTCTATATGAAGAAAACTGAATATTTAATGTTGTTTTGAAGTGTTTCTTGAGAAATGTCGCATGATAGCCGTACAAAAGCGTACTATTTGACTACCCTCTTCAGAAGTAGTAAATTGTTTTCATAAAAGTATTTATTGATAAAGTAATATTAGTACTCATGACCACATCTAACTGAACGTTCTATTTAATCAGTGGCGAAGCCAGGAATTTCTTTGGGGAGGATTTTCGAAAAACAGGTCACTGAGTAGAATGGCATTAAACTAATTTTGACACTTTTCATAATCGAAAAAACTTCATTTTTCAAAGAAATCTTTTGTAAATTCATGATTTTTCATTATTTTGCACATTATTATGTAATTTGTTTTTAACTATCCCAAGAAAAAGACAATTCTCTATTGACAACGGCATGATAATTTATTATTTCTAGACTTTACCCTGCTCCATGCTTAATTAATTAATAATTTTATGTGTCTCAATACTTTAGGGGGGTGTCCGGACCCTCTGAACCTCCCTTTTCGCTATGTCACTGTGTTTAAAGCAGAAATTATTCAATTCGAGCATAAAATTAAACTTTCTACTCTTACACTGCTACTTTCTTCCCGAATGACCTTCCTGCAATACGTAAGTAATTATGCGACACCCTCTCTCGCCTGCCACCGAAAGTTAGCAAACTCGTAATCCCCTTCTTGCCAAGGAATGCTTACGTTGCACTTGAACTAACGTCCCACAGTGGTCCCAAATCGAAAAAAGCTGGCCAAAAGTCGTTTTTTCGAAAATTTTCAAGGAATTTTTGAACCTTATTTTCGGATTCTACAGGATATGGTCTACAAAATACACTACTAAGTTAGTATTTTTGTTCATCAGAGCGGCTGCAGTGATCCGTCAAACATGGAGCATTCACCGTAAAAATCACAGTTGCGTGAAATCGGTCGATTTTGAGGAAGTTCAGCGTCATACAGGACAACCTTTACGCGATATATTTGGCCAAAAACATTTTTAACTACAAATATAAACATTATTACATAGTGGGACATAAATTTTATTCGGATTTTACTATGTTTACTATTTTGTATATATTTTGTAACTTTTAGTGTTTTTTACCCGAATTTTCAAATAAAATGTACAATATCGTTTAGAAAGGCACGTGAATGCACGGTGTCTTTTGCACCAATACAAAGGGAAAAGTATATGCAACGCAGTAGTGAAGAATATTTTTGCTACTAGTTGCTACTGACACGTCCCTACTATCCAGTGACGCCGATTCTTCCCGACTGTATTCTCAGCCATTCAATACATCCGTTATACGCTTTTATGCAAAATACGTACGTATGGAAACGAGGGTTTCTGCAGGACAAAATACGTACCTGTTGAAATGGCCACGTTTGGCGACGACCATTGGGGCATCGCCATATATTACTTCCACTCCTCACGTTTCCTCAGCCATTTTATAGTTTAACAAAGTTCAAACAATTTACTACTGGTGAAGAGGGTAGTCAAACAGTACACTTTTGTACGGCTATCATGCGACATTTCCTCAGCCATTTTATAGTCCGAACAGTACTAATGCTCGCCCTTGAAAGAGGAAACTTTCGTTTTTACACTCTTCCATTTAAAGACGTACACCTCTCCTGTTCCCACACCTCTTCCCCGTTCTCTCTTGAAGAGTTGGCGTGGGAAAGAAACGAAGGGGTGAATTCTGATTTTTCGATGGAGGAGGCGTGTTGGAGGGTTGGAATTCGCTGAAGTAAGAGAGACGGAGAGGTGAGCGTAAGAGAAGTGTGGGAAAAAGGAACTGGGGGGGGGGGGTGGGGGCGGATAAGTTTTCTTTTTAGGGTCGGAGGGGAACGGAGGTGAGGTAGGGTCGGATGAAAAAAGAAAAAGAAATTTCGGGGTGAAGAGGGAAGGTGGGTTGGTGGCGGATGAAGAGGGCCATTCTATCGGTGATAGTTATCGAAACAAATCATTCGGAACGAATAAAAAAAGAAATTATAACAAGAGAGAAATGTAATTGAAGCGGATTGATATCGTTTCAGGGTTGTTGGAACTGGGCCTAATTGGCTTCGAAATTTTATGGCTCAAGAGTTTTCCAAGTTCTTTTTTCTTTTCAAATTTTCAAAATAATCGCATCACCTTGAACAGCCCTTGGCATCTGGAAATGAACTTTATTTTGAATTTCGATTTATTTTATGATTTTAATGCTTAATATTTGTTTAATGATTCCTTGGGAGACTCACAGCCCTTGGTATTTTGGAATAACCGAAGGAAAAGGAAAGTGATTCCATTTTTTTGTTATTAATTGGGGAAAATTGAGAGTTAAACATTTTTTCTGGCAATTTATAGATGAGTAAAAGTACTCTCTGTATAGCGTGGGTTTAGATGCAAGCATTGCGTACTCTCAATTTATATGTATGTGTTATTTCAATTGATATTACATGACATATATGTTTTTTATCCTGATAACTTTAGGTTTGACTTTGTGAAACCTCTCCATATTGAAAATAAAGGAATAAAACTTTGTAAGGTTCACTATTATATTAATATGGGCACGACCTCTGCTCTGGTGGTTGGTGTCCATAATTAGATTGTAAAATGCTTCTACTCTGTGATTTGCGATCGGATCTCTCCATAGACGGTCGCTTACGAGTTGTAGGACTGGAAATGTAGTACCTACCGCAGTGCACACAGTTAAGAATTTGCATGCTAGTTCTGTGCGACCTAGATACTCTTGAACCAGATTTTATACCGGTATTAAGGGTATATGTAGGTACTACTTCAATTAACTAAGCCCTTGTCATCGGGAGACATAATTCCGGAAGTTTAGATTGAGTTCATAAGCATTCATTGGGAGTTGAATAGCGCATCAAATTGGTGGAATTTTACGATTGAATTCCAAGCGAGCAAAATGTTAAAACTCATTTGAAAAATTTACCAGGTATTAAATCACTATTAACAGTTTAATTGGCTATACGACTCTAGTTACATACATCAAAATCAGCATAAAGGTGCTTAACTTTTCAATCAATGATTTAAATTTAATTAGTTCCATTGAATTTCAACTTAAGAGATGTTTTGCATATCAAGCGTGGCGCGTTATAAGTTCAGCACTCTTAAATATGTATCTCCACGAATGTTTTTTATTATTAGGTTCTTATCCAACGTCTGTAATAATTGCTGTTAATTAGATATATTTCTACTGAAAATGTATACTTAATCAACTATATTTAGTATTTTCGTCTTACGTAGTAACTTACTTTGACTATCCCAGTTAAATTTGTTGCTATGAACCTCCTTATCATTAACCCGGCTTTCCTGATTCGAAAGACGGAACCTCAAGTGTAATGTTGTAAATGCTCACTTATCCTGAAGTGGAATACGTATTGTGAAAATATTTCTTTGATTCTTTCGGTATGAAACTAGTATTTTTATTTGTACCCCATTTTCCAAAGTTATGGCAACTTATTCACATAACAAATGTGTACTTTGCTCTTACATCGAGCTACTAATAAACGTAATTAAATGCAGAATATGTATAAATGACAATTGATACTAAATCTATACATCATAATACTTTTTATGAGAAACACCTTTGAAGTGAGGAATTCGATAATTAAGCAGCATATCCGTACACCTCATAA
Organism: Ischnura elegans; assembly: GCF_921293095.1. Lineage (NCBI taxonomy): Eukaryota > Metazoa > Arthropoda > Insecta > Odonata > Coenagrionidae > Ischnura > Ischnura elegans. The sequence continues at coordinate 136,006,242 of NC_060246.1, forward strand.
CTGTTACAGATGCCACCTGGAATATAAAAAATTCTCCTCATTCGATATTCCGTCTGAGCTCGCATCAAAATTGCATATTTGCTCAAGAGCTTACGACTCTGCGCGGAAGAACTCGACTCTCCGTCGAGAATATCTATCCTTGACACCCCGCAATGCTGTGTAAGAGACTCCTCTCGCCTCCTGCCCCTCTCACACTCCCCACAAATAGCTATCCAGCTGCTTTCCCCACAAAATGTCGTCGCACCGCCCCACGTCATGCTTCGGTTCCTCGATCACGCGATAGTTGTCATCAAAACAAGGAGTCGTGACGAGTCGCCATAGAAACTGCGGGGTCTACGCGTCTAGAGGGAGGTAAGAATGAGGCGAAGGATCCAATCATCAATTCTCGTTTCACTCCCGGCAAAGGAACGCAAGAAAAGAAGGGACGGAGAGAAAAAAAGCGAGCACATCTCCCGAGGTCTACTCTAGTCTCCTCAGTCCTAAGGTTTCGGGAGTATTATCGCTGAAAGCTTCGCAGGCACGGAGGGAGAATTTGCATTTGGGATCGAAATAGGCGAGGGTTTATGGGAACTGCCGAGGGATGGCGGGATAGCTCGTCGAGGAGTGGTGGTGCTGAGGGAGGAATGGATTTTGGGGTCATGTTGGGGAGGAATAGGGGAGTGCTCTGCGAATCTGTTTCCGTCAGGCCTTCGGTTCTTCTCGATGATATCCTCCTTCTTCTCCCTGCACAAATGTCTTCCTGATTCCTCCTCTTTTCCAACGGCTCGTATCACCCATCTGGTTCTCTCGCTTAATGATGAGGAGGCCGGAGTTAGTTTCGTTTTCGTTTATGTCTAAATTTCTGCTGGAATAGCAATAGAAAATGTGTATGAATAATTTAAAAGAACGGATTGACACAAATAGGTATTAATTTTCATTTTCTATTTTTCACTGTAGAAAAAAACTAGTTTTCGTCTGACTGAAACAAGAAAATTTCTTCGAAACAGTGTGCAGAAAATTAAAAAAAATCGATACCCAAGAATACAATGTAAAAAACATATTTAAATGTTATTTACCCATTTGCATTTAATGGATTCGATTTTTGCCTAAATTATTCGAAGAATGAAAATTGGTATCTTTAAATAGTAAAGTTGTCTGATTAAATGTTAAATTGTCTGATGGAATGCAAATGTGCTTTTGTAAAAAATGCTACATAAGGAATAATTGAAGCACTAGAAAAAAGAAGTGAATACTGTTACGCTTTTTAATACAGTATAATAATTCGCGTTAATACGCGCTTTGCACGAAACGCGATAGCACGTGGGGCGGGGACAAGACCGAAAGGTGGTAAAACAACATAACCAACACAACAGTCATACAATTGATACTTTTGACACACTAAAAATTTTACTAAAATAAAAGCGGTTTTTAAGTCATGAAACAGCATTCAATTACGGAGGAAATTAATTTCGCAATTTTATGTTTTGAAGTTAAGCATTATAGCTATTTTTACGACTCATTGTCAGTAATCATCCGCATTTTGGCTATATGAGCGGCCATTCGCAGGATATGCGTAAGCAGACTGTGAACGGTTTGAAATACGTACACTTACTCTCGTGGATTCGTAAAGGAACAATTTATTTTGTATTCATTTGAGGATTCAAAGCATATTCGCAATTCATTGTTGATAAAAGTAAGACCATTTTATTAACTTGTGATTAATATTTAAGTCTCACTTCGATCGGAAAACGTATTGTTAGATTTCAACCCTTAATAAAAAAAATATAAGACCAAATTATTTCCAAACTATGAATAATCTTGAAGAGAAATGAAACTATGCAAAGCGAGGAGGCGAAATTCAAATGCTGAAGCAAGGTAAAAATCATAAATCGACAAACTAGAATCGATTTTCATCAATTTTTAAAAACAAAAAGTCGAATTCGATAATAAAAAATCGTAGAGAAGTAACCGATTCTCTAATCCGTAGGAGGTTGGAATACATATTAAGAGTAATGAATTCCGCATAGATATTCGTTATCAGTCTCTCGTAGCATTCCTTTGACACTTCCTCTCCTTATTGACACTTTGGCTAAATATTATAATTAAATTTGATGACTTTGGTATTAGAGAAAGTAAATAAGTATTTGAGACCCAAATTTTATAAATCCTTTCGGGAAGTACGTAGTAACGGAAGAGCATATGCATTCTCAATCGCCTCTAGCTCCGGGGCTGTTTAAGGAGTGCATTGAAAACTTTAAAAAAGTTATTATTTTCCCAGTGATATTTGATTTTATTCAAAATCAACGGCTTAATTTTAAACTTTGAGCTGAATGATATTTGATTTTATTCAAAATCAACGGCTTAATTTTAAACTTTGAGCTGAAATACTTAGTTGAACAATCATAAGAAGTGGAATCATATGAAGATAACATTTAGTTGCCTCTTTTTGTGTGCGCTTGCGCGATGCATAGTTAAAAATTGGCGATAGTTAGTAGCATTAGCATGTAATTTATTCCTTGGAGCATATACACTGCGTGACGCACTATTAGTTTTGATATTTTACACATATTGAATATAATTGAAAAAAATTAAATGATTTTGAAAATCTCACATCAATTTCCGCCATCACTATGGAGTTTGATATTGGTGCTAAAAATACCTTTCATCCAAGTGACCCCATTTTTGGCACTAAAATTTCAAGAGCCAGCGGTGTAATAAAGCACTCCTTAAAGGTAAGATTCCGCGTGCCGGGAGAGATAAGAGGTCATCTTTTTATCCCACCCTCCGGCAAATACCACTTTTATGAGAAGTGGCGCATTTTTCATTTCGCGCTTCAACTTCCTTCAACCTTCCTCTCCCGCTGAACACGTGCGCGCTTATATATATGTCACGCACACACACCCTTGACGATCACTCACACATACACATTCACCCTCTATATCTATCCGCGTGCACCCTATAAGCGACGGCACAAGGAGTCCCCAAATTTCTTATTCCTGGGAAAAAGAGAATGCATAAGTAAAGAGCTGGATTGGATAAGGGGGTAGGGAGGGACATAGGTGCGGGTGGATGACAGGGAGAAGGGGAGGGGGTCATAGGGCATATGGGAGGGGGGGGTGCTGATAGTTCGTAGAGGAGGAGGGAGAGGTTAACGTGAATAGTATGGGGTTGGCGAGAGGGTTGTGGGAGGGTTGGAGCGAGGGAAAGGAGGAGTCATTCGAAGAGATGGAAAGGGTGGAGGAAATAAATGTGTTGGGAATTGAAGAAGAATGTCGAAACGGAAAAGGGTGCCGTGGGAAGTATAAGAGGGTGGGTCACATGATCGAAGCGAATGCAACAAGGTGGAAGCGAATCTCCCATGGAATGGGATGGTATCGAAGAATCATATCAGCACCGTTTGTACGAGCGTGATACTTCGTTTTCGCCACTCAAGGGTGTTAAAAATGGGGATGATCTCGTGCATAGAAGGAAATGTAATTTCTTGCATGTCACTTAATAAAAAAAATAAAAAAAACAAGTATTTTCGAATAATATTTGACAGAGTCAGAAAAAAACCCTGTCATTAACCTATTTTTCTCTTGAGTGCGACCTTTTCAGTGATATGGTTTATGGGCAGGCATATCTACAAATGCATTTTAAGATTAAATTCATTGAATTTTACTACCCACAGCATTTTAATCACGTAAAATAAAATATGAATAATATAAACGGATAAAATCGTGAAAAAACATTGAGATCTCCAAATATTTAGCTTTGAACAGGATTCAGCTGCAAGTATGAAGCAGGGTGTAAGTTATTATTTCTTCCACTATTTGTAGTCTATCCAATATTCCGAAGTTAAAAATTAATTTAAAGACTGTGCCGTCATATTATGGCTTCGTTGTTTCCGTGGTATTGGAAAGAAAATCCTTAAATTGGAAGAGGTTAAGAGAGCAATAACCTAATCGAATAAAATCCCACTATTATCGATAGGCGCAAGCCAAAGTCTCAAGTGGTTTAAATTGTGATTTGGTGCAGCTGATAGACTTTAAATATCCGCAATTTTTCATTTTTTTTAGAAATTTGGAGTTTCTTGGAATCTTATATGGACCCGAAGCGCTTGAATTTCATCTCTATCTATTATGAGCATTTACTGTCTAAATTCTACTGAATAGATTCTAAATAATATATCTTAAATGTTACTTGTAGGTCTTTATTTATTTTACCATTGCTGCATGCGCAATCATACTTTTATAATCTTTATGAGAAACCGTAGTGAAAGTTGTGGGAATTTTTAAAATATTATCATTTCCCTCGATTCCACAAAGTTTTGGGAATATTTTTTACTCTACTAGCGACAACTGAATAATTTGTTACCCACGTGGTAGATATCATTTGAGTAGGTTATTCAAATACTTGGGAAATAGTGTGTGGGTTGGGAGGATTATAAAGTTTGGTGTTGGAAACTACCCTCCCTTCCTCTCTAAGTATTTTTCTCTCATCTCGGCGCGGAAGATATATCCGTTTTTACTTTCTTTCCCATAGACATTTCCCTTAGGTGGCCATTGCGTGAGGATGGACGACTCATGTTGGCAGAATATCTAGAGCACGTGATAGAGATCAGGAAAGCGGACAGCCTTTCGACGCAACGTACTTGGTACAAAAATATATGCTTTTTCATTGGTTGAAAACTTTTGAGTATGATCGGTGTGAATCATTTCACCGAAACATTATGTTGCAAATGTATCAAAGCCGATCAGAGAGCTTCTTTATGGCGTATGAACTCACCTCGCATCTCTTGTCAGTAAATTATTTATAGTGCTGAGTAGTATCTACAACGGTGAAGAATAGCTGAGCTTCCAAAATAATAGTTGTCAAATTGTTCTCTGACACAATGCATGCAATACCTGTTTTTTTTAAGTGCACTGCCTTGAGCGACAAGTATCTTAAAACTATGGTTTCTTTCCACGAAGTTTATTGCAATCTCTGGTTAATTGGAATAATTTTGGCCCGTTAGTGGGTTCACAGTGTCGCCCTACTTGAGGGAACGAGCTTGTATTTATATACATCCTGCATTGAGTTTTTTGAATACGAACTTTATCACGTCTTTATATTCACCTAAGTTTTTCAGAGTTTATTTTTAACACTCACGCTTTCCAACACTACTTTTTTATTCAAATACGAAGCATTTCCCAGTCTTGCGGCATCGTCTGGTAAATGTACCACGCCTTTGGTTTACTCAAGGGTGAGCTCTCCCATGGAAAGTTACGTAAGGGTTGAGCCAGTGATCGAATAAGTGTGAGTACAGAGGATTGAATCGGAATGGGTGGGATGGAGTACATAATATGAGGAGGGGATGCTGATGAGGTTGAGCGAGGCGGTAGTCGGTCGACGAATGGGAGAGAGAGCACAGATCAATATTAAGCCGAGCATTGACATACACTTTTCCCATCTCTCCCGCGCCGCTCCTCTTTTTTTTCTCTCTCCACCGCATACGCATCTGAAGAGTGTCTATCCAAGTGGCGGGCCCGCTTCCCACTGCCAATACCCCTCGATTAAAATGACTTGTTTCTCTCTCTACCTCTCCTCGTCGTCCTTGACCTCATCTCTTTCTCTCAGTGTTGTGCTCGTGTGAGGGAAAAGAGAGGATGAGGGCGCTCCGAATTGATAAGGCTTTCGGAGAAGAGGGGCAGGAGAACGCTCGCCAAAGTAGAATGGAATACCCCTAAGGAAAAGGGCGCCCCGAACGATTCCGACGAACCCTAAAATTTATATCCTGCCCTTTCCGAATTCTCGTAGAAAAAATCGAGTATTTTTTGTGGTAAAGGATGCAATTAAATGAAATAATAAAAAATAGGACTGAGAGAACATTTCTAGGCGCTCATAACTCTCGGGAATTGTAGTAAAAAAAAGTTCGTGGCCGATGGGGATGGATATTATTTTTTCGAGAGGTGGATTGAGGTAGGGAGTTCTCGGTGAGGTGACGAAATGCAAATTTGTGGGAGCTAAATTTACGTGAATTCCAGGGTTTTGCCGGCGAAATTCGAGATATGCGACGATCATAATTTAGGAGAATCCTCACCAGTTTTTGCTTTTATTAGCCGGGACTAGCTTAGGAAATAGCAAAATTTATCAGTTGGAATAAAAAAATAGATTGTTAGTTTAGTAGATATTTCCTAGCCCGGAATGTATATTTTTATATACATGGTTTTTTTGTTTGCAAAAATCTGACAAAAAATATGCCGATAGAAATATAATTAAAATCTTTTCCGAAAGGTGGGACGACGTTCTATGCTTTTTCAAGGGACGACGTTGTATGCTTGTAGTTCGAGACTTTAATCAAAGGTGGAGTGCTGAGGTCGGAAAGTTAATTGCAGTTCATGGGTAGAATATAGAGTTTTTGAGAACCTGAAAAATATTGCGGTGTTTTTATATCCTTGGGTTTTTACTATCTCATTTACGTGAATCCATTTGAATCCTCAAGGGCATACGGTTAGATAATATCTTTATCTATGTATACGTGCCCTATGTCGTGCTAAAGGGATATATCAAAGCTCGATCACTTTGAGTGGGTTGAGGGGATTTTAGAAATGAGATCACGTCCACAGATCTTTGATGAGAAGGCGTACTTTTGGCCAAGATGGACTAGCGAGCTGGAAATTATTTAAATTATTTGTTTGATAAATATATTCAATACACACTTAATGCCCAAAATCACTCCATTTTAGCCGTTTAAGCTGATCGTTAATTTTTTTGCGATTGTGCAGTGAAATTTCGAAATGTTTCATTTCACTGTAGTCTTAACCTCGGCAATGATATGCATAGAAAATTGTTGTTAAAAAAGACTGACTAGACGAAATAAGTACAGGAAACTATAATTAACACATTGAATGCAACAAAGTGTAGTCTGTACAGAGTATTTAGAAATGGAGCAACAAATCGGATTCTTAACAATTTTATTGGCGTATCCAAGTGACGTAGGTATCAGATGATGATCCAAGCAGATGGATTATATTATTAGGAGTATAAATGCAATGTTAAAGTAATAAAAAATGACTTCCAAGCGTTGCTTGTTCCGTTATTTTATATGAAACTCATCAGTTTCTTCTTTATGGCGGTGAAAATAATGGCGTGTGCGGAGTCACGCTGCTTTTAGGGGTGTACTATGGAACACAAAAACAGAGCACCTTCAAATCTAGGAGATCAGGGTTAACAATCTGGGAGATTTGAAAATTACATATCTTGGACCTGAGTTTTTTTTTTTTTTTTTAAAAGACCCGTAATGTATCTTTAAGCTCAAACCCTAACTAACGCATCCACGAAAGCTAATACATAGAGCATGGTTTGTTATAAAATGCTTATTGCGTCCGTACATTTGTGGTTGGACAAAAAATACTGCCTTGAGAGCAGCGACGCAGCTAGGAACTAAGGCTGGGGGGTTTAGGTGTAACTAATATCGGGGTGTGTGGGGGTAGGGAATACCCACCAGGATAAGTGGTAGGTGCAAGATTAATAAATTGCGGAATTTTAAGATAAACGGTTCAAAATGGTGAGTTTCACGGCTTTCTGAGGGATATTTTATTAATCCTTACACTATTCTATTGGTTATATCAATCCAATTAAGTAAAATGGATTAAACTCAAAAATTTCTCTGAGTTCTGGGGGGGGGGTTAATCCCCAAACCCCCCCTCTCGCTGCGCCACTGCTTGAGAGCACATTAAATAAATTCTTATTTCATTTAGAAATAGATTTTAGCCGCACAAAGGCATGGGAGTGAAGTCCATTCAGTCTTTTCGCCAGTGAGCTTCAGTATCTAACATTTGTAGTAACTCTCAAAGCATACTATACCATCCTTCATTTAAACACGCGCTTACTTTGGATGTGTTCTATCAGGCTTAGCCGAGAGGGTAAGAATAGCATGTAATTACTTGACGCGCACTTGAGAGCGATGGGCTAGAGGAGGGAGAGACGTGGATATGGTCCGCGCGCGTTCTAATTCCGACCCAAGGTCAGCGCAAAAGAATTAACTCCCTGTGGAAAAACCTCTCATTGTCCGCTACTGCTTTACGTCAGCCGCTGTTCCACATTTCTTGCGTGGAAATCTAGTAGTCCCCCCAGCTCTCGTGTTTAAAGCCGAGGACCATTTTCATGTGACAAGCTACGGTCGTCTCATTTGGTTAGCACTACTCGAATTTTACAACGGGATCCAGTCTAACGATGATGGTTTTTTTCTGTCTGCACTTGTATTAAGGCTAAACTAATCTCAAGACGGTTATCTTAGAGACAGATATTATTAAGAATTTTATCCAAGTATATTAAGGAAAGTTTTTCAAGCTCTCGAGAAACTTAATTTGTGGCAAATTTTTTGTATTTTTGCCAGAAATAAATTAGGTTAATGAGTCTTTAAAAAATTTCAACTTAGGCTCACTGAAATACAAACATTTTGTAAACTGAGTTAACAAGAAATATTTTGATGCCTATACAAGGCGTTGGAGGAAATTTTGACGGAAATATGATTTAAGAAATAAATAAATAGTCATCGTTTATTGATAACTGAGTACAATGATCAAAACTATTTGTTAATGCATAAAATTACGTAACTGGCATTATTTTGGAGGCAAATTATTTTACAAGAAGTATTCCCGATCGTAATAATTTAATTGATGTACGTATTTACTTGGGATATAAATTATTTGCTATAAATAAGTAATATACAAATACCAACGTAAAGGATACTACTACGTCCTTATATTCTGTTTAATTATCAAAACTTTTGCGATAACTTTGAGGCTAGAAAGGTATCTATGAATTAAAATATGATAGAAAGTTTTGGAATTCCTTTTCGTTTTCGCCTTCGATTTTAGAATTCCCTCCTTAAGGGTGGGAAACTATCATAATCTTCAACGATTAGTGTGAGTGCTGTAATCCTGACCCAATATTAGTTTCTATGTTAAAGAAACAATCCTTAAGCGTATGTTACAACTATTGTCTTTTATTCAATCTCGTTGAAAGTATAAACTGCAATTATTCCACTGCTATGGCAATTAAACTGGACCTTAATTAAAATATAAAAAGCTTCAGTCAGTAAGTGTCTCGTCTTACCGCTACCTCTTTTTTGAATGGTAATGTTGCATAGTTTTAGCGTTTTTTGGCTGAATGGCAACTAACGGGAAGTTTGAAGCTCTGCATTAAAGCAAGGTTTTGTTCCCGAAACCTGCTCTTTGAGGCATAATAAAATTATTGCGCTAATGTTTATTTTATGGTGGTACTTAAGTATTGAAATATTAATATTATGCTATGTTATATTAAATTATAATATTGATTAAAAAAAACTATCAGTAGAAGACATTTCATTTGACACCAGGCCTGGATCAAAAATCGAACCCAATATTAGTGCCCGTATGCGGGTTTCAAACTCGTGACGTGAGTGTGGTTTTCCGATTTCTAGTACCGCGGTCGGCTTGCCCTTGAACTTCTTTTGTTTCACTGGGCCTTGTATTATCTAACCTTCTACCAAAAAAAAGCCGTCTATTTGCTCTCCTTTTTGCCTTTGTAATCTCCAGGAACCATCGTATTCCCTACGGTTCGCCTTTCCTAAAAGCGCTGACGTTATCTCTATAGATGCTGATTCTTTATCTCTCCTCTGCCTCTACATTCAGCTCTCGTGTCTTTGGGACCGTGGAACCACGCTGGTTTATCGAGGATTTTCATTGGCGCCCGAAGTTTTCCCCGGTCCCCTTATATATATCATCTAGAGTTTAGGAATTTTAATCGCACTCCCTTTGTTTGCCTTTTTTTAATCCTTAATGGGCTCTTTCCTCGTGACGCACTAGCTTGCTTCGGAGAAAGAGAGAATTTCGCGTGTAGGGAAGACTTTTGATTTAATCTTAATTAGCCCGCTTTTGGAAGCACCGCACAAGTTTGAAATTTGGCACAATTATTTCGCGAAACTTATGATACAGATAAAATATTTTGGTATTTCACCTAAGAAACCTTTCAAAATAATAAGTATATCTTCTTTTCATGGAAATCAGAGAGAAATAAGTAAAGTAGTCGATATGAGTGGCCCCCTTATGGCTGGCCACCTCTATCTCCCTCAGTAAAATTTTGTCCTTTAATAATTTCACCCTAACCGGTTCCGACGACTCCTACGTCTGAAATATTACGTAAATAAGACAGACATGACATTAATTCATTCGTCTTCCATACAAAAAGACTAACATATGGCAACCGTTTGAGATGCCCTGAGTCTGTGTGAAACAAGAAAATCGGAGTCAATTGAGTGGGAGAGGTGAGGGTACTGCATAGAGGAGGCCCAATTCCATACCATAGAAGGCTGATATCTGTTGCCACCTCGGTTGCATTTCAATCGGTTTTCAAAAATGCCCGCGACGCGGTGATGGGTGCAATGGGATCCACTTTTTTCCAATATTTTTCGGTATAATGTTTATAATTGCGAGGTATTACATTGAAGAGTTGTGAATTTGATAAATAATATCATCATGTTTATAAATTTCGTTTAACACCCCTAATTATACCTTTTTCACCCTTTTAACACCCCTAATTATTTCTCCGCGACATTGGATCAATTTGTCTGTCGAGTGGTGACTTCTGCAAACCCATTTAAATGCGCGGTGGCTGACAAAACATTTAGAGGCCGACTTGAGGATCCTCCTTTGTAATATTCGTGGGTAAAGGAATGGAAGCAACCTTAGGGCAAAGAAGCAGGGCGGAGTGTCCGTGGAAACGGTTTGATGGGGTTAGAGAGAGCTTTGAACAGGCACAGGAAAAACACGAACAGGGAGAATCAAAATTAGCAGGCTGTTCGCAGTTAGACATATATTTCGTTGAAATGGGCCTGTTATCCGAACGCAATTTTATTCTCACACTCTCTGAGCTAAAAAAACACTTACCGGCTGACGCTACATAGAACGAAAGATCCACAGCACACGATTATATCGGAAACCTTTGATATGAGGAGGGCTGTTTTGATAGCGATGCTTTTGAGGAGAAACGTTAAAGGGAGGATGAACACAGAGTATGTGCGGGGGAGGAAGAGGGACATGCGGGAGGCAAGAAAGGGGTAGTGAGCGTAGTTATTCGGCCAATTCTCTCACCCCCCCCACCAAACTCCCCCTCCTCCTCTTCATTTTCTCCCCTCCCTTGCATCCACCGTTTCAATTATTCACATACCTTTCCGCTTTTTGGTTATTTCCTCTCTTTTTGTTTGTGGGGGTTCTAACCCTTCTCCTCCCGTGCCTACTCCCCCATCAACCTGAAAAATCATCCCTGGCTCCCGCCTTCCCTCCCCTACATCATGATGTTCCCTCTCATAATACGCTCAGTAACTGAAAAGCTTCAAAATTTTTTCCAAGTGGGTGTGCGATACCCCTCAGCAATAGCTTTTTCAGCAGTGTGTATTGCTTAGGCCTCACGTGGGCATTAAGAATTATAAAAAAAAATCATATTTGTTCTTCCGCTGATTCGTCTGGCTAGCTTTCCTTTTTTTGTAGCAAAGACGTGCATTTGAGGAGTAATGTAAATGTGATTAATTCCACAATGCGTATTTTTTATTTATTTCGTATTTTAATGCTAAACAACGGATTTAAATAGGGAATAAATAAAAATAGAGTTAAAGAATAGAAGGGTTAAAGTACTTGTTCAATTTGGTGATTTGATAAACGATTTGATAAAGTAATGAAAAATGTATTTAATGTACATATTACTATATATTCTAATGATCATACACAAAAATAGTAGATGGATAGTCAACACCGTGATTTTTGTTGCTGAAAATTTGCCTAATGCTGTAGCATAAGGAATATGTATTAATAATAATTCGTAGTATAGTATAGTATTTTACTCTTCACTTAAAATTATTTTGTTGGAGGATTTATTTTCCATCCAGTCACACTTTTTCTCATATTTTGCTTTTGTTATTTCTGTCTGCGCAAGCCCCTTTCATCTGTGCACAGTTATTATTTGTCCTTTTTTCTTTTATTTCCATTCCCAAAGCTTAACTCCTGACAAGCTGAATTCTTTTCAAACCTTCACTGCGCTGTTTTTTCAATCACTTTTTACACCTTCTGCCTCTAGAGTAGCATTCTTCTTCGGCTTTTATACTAGGATAATCAGAATTTTTCTTCAATATTTTACACGTTAGATAAATATCGGACACCTATCAGTTTCAACCTTCAACCTGAAGACGATAGTAGGATGACTAGCGAAACTGTTGCGATCCCAGCCCAAAATATGCGGACGCAACACCCAAAAATGCTGGGAGCTTCTGTAGGTTACCTCGACTCTTTTAAATCAACGCACTTGTACCATATCCTTAAATCTTTATAGTGTTTTGAACGACTTATTTTCTATGCGTTGAGATCGTGATAATAAGTTCACTGGTAATGTTAACGCCAGTTATTAATGATAGTCATTAAGAAATGCCACAACTCTGCAGGTCTACAGCGTCTCAATATTATATCCTACCTGTGCTAGCCTTGAATATCTGTGAGGGAAATGCTCTTCGTAAAACTTGGCTGTAGGTTTGATTTTGAACGTGAATCAGATCCTGATGTGATGGCTATAAATATAACTGTATTTTGCTTTTATGCCATGAATTTGTTGGTGACGGAAAATGTTTATTTTATAGGCGAAATCTTTATTCGAGTACTCACATTTTCTTGCATATGAACGCATTTTGAGATTTAGTTTATTCTGTAAGTTACGGTGAAATTTTGTGTGTTCTAATCGCAAGAAAATTCCCAGCCGGGAGTCGTCTGCTGTCAATTTCAGGTGCTTTTCGAGTGTATGCAAACGTCCTCTCGGCGGTCGACTGCCCACGCTTGTGCCTCGTTGATTTTTGCATGCTCTGTGTTTGACTCCCATTTACCGACTTTTGAATATTTGAGACAGTTTTTTTCGTCTTAGGTAAATATTTGCGTAACAAGCGTAATGTGTTACCTCCGGCAAACAGACTCTATTAAATTTCTCTCTATGTAGTTAAAATTAGTAATTTGTATCCTCTTCTGTAGCAGCCGTATTGAGTGCATATTTCATGTACTCTGAATTTAAGGTAAAAAATCATATCATTACAAGGTACTTGTTGTAACTATGGAAACCTTTTACGGATTTTTTAAAAATTCGCTGCTTCATTAGTTAGTGATTGAACGAACGATATTTTGTTCCACTCACAGTAGTATACACTTGTGCCATCGAAGGTAGAAAATCATAATTTGTGATGATCATTAATCGCAATTGTGGTCACTTTTTAATGAATCCAATTCATTTTGGACAGTTAATTCATAAAACACCGTCGCATTCTGCTGGTGAAGCTTTTTTTCGATGAAATCAATTTATCAATTTTGTAAAAAGCTGTCTACTTTTTACCCTCATCAACCACTTATTTTGCCACCCATATTACTTTAATGCTACGGAGCCATCATGAAAGTTCATATTTTTCGTTAGTTTATAACCTTTTAACGACTAGATTTCTCATCAGTTCATTGGGTTTTGTCAAAGGCTAAGGTCAATCTTACGCTATATTTTACCTACTCAGGTCTAATGTCATTCCCGACGTATTCTTCAAATCTGATTTCGTTCAAAGGTTCATAAAAAATGATTAGTTCCTCTAAATTTTGTAGTTACGCGTGGTTCTTAAGCATTTAAATTAATGAGATTTACAAAACTTATGTTTCTTAATTTATCCCGCTGCAAATATTTCCATTCAGCAAAATTTTGTTGTGCACCTCTCTATGCTTCAATCCGAAGGCTGCTTAGGGTTGGTGAGGTTTGAGCTCAACTCGAACTAAGCCCCAGGCGTGTGAAGTCTCACATTCAATGTGGGAGAGCGAGATCCTTTTCCTGTGTCACCTAGAACTGGGAAGTTCTTTCAGCAGGGGTTGCCTCAAGGGCTTGAAATTCATCCCGGATTTGAAATCGAGACCGTTCGACGAGTTGCGTCAGTCTAAAGATACAAAATCCTTAAGAATACTTAAAAAAATATATTTAAGAATCAAATTAGTCCATTGGTGAAAACTTTATTAAATAGAACTGTTATTTTCATAGCTCGAGAAGTTGAAAACCCGTAACAAATCATCATCTAGGCTTCTGGAGAATGGTTGTCGAATGATTATCAATCTTCTTTTTTGGTTCATAAATTTTGTTTTGCCTTGATTTAAAGAAAGTGGATGGATAATAGAATGATAATTATTCATCAATTAGCTTTATTTTCCCAGTATAGTCATGGCTTAATGGACTCGGAGGTACTTGTATAACTTTAAGAAGTAGCAGTGTTGCATGAGGGCTTTTAATGCCAAGAGGGCACTTATTTCGTTCGATGAGGAAAACGTGAGGCGCCGAATTATGCTGATAAATTAATATTGCGCGACAGTATCTCCCACATGGTCAGCTCGGATTGATGATGTCCTGTCTTCTCCGTATCTCTGTAATGGGGTTATTTCGTGACTCTTCTTGGCAGATTTGAAGCTGAGATAAGCTAATGACTTTGCGATCTCACGGACTTACTTCGCGATTAAGTATATCACGTTAAAGGGCCATTGCACGCATTCCCTTTCTCTTAAATTACACATTTTAAATTTTCGGGGAGTAATCCAGAACATCTTTTACCTCATGCCGGCAGACACTTCAGCTCCATCGAGTTTCCAAGCAAATTCCGTAATGATTGTTACACATACTCAGGAATAATTCTGAACATTCATATTCCTTGTTTACCTGTTGACTATCTTTTTTCGTGTACTGGCGATTTTCAAAAAAATATCCTAGATTGGCGCAAAATAAGTGTATTTTAACCTTACCACTTTGTTTTATTCTCAACTCAAACTTCATGCTTAGTTTTCTAGCTCTAATCACATATGTATCATCAATATTTTCAAATCTTTGGCATATTTTAATAAGACCATGATGTGTGGTAAATAATTTGCTAAAAATAGACTTCCTGGGACAAATGCAATTTTAGTTGATCCCAAAATTGTGGAAATAATAATTATTTGGGCCACTCGCGAAGCAATAAAATCCTCATTATCCGAGAACAACATTGCAATGAAATATTATGGTTTAAAATATTTTTCATTATGCACTCTCACGTGTTATTTGGTCCGTAAATACACCGAATATGCAGAAAAAAATGAATGGAAAACTGGACCTCAATGAGAGGTATCGAAGGATGACCAATTATGAGTCAAAATGACCCCTAGCCGTCCATTAAAAAGGTTTCCGTCCGTATAGGTATAACATCCATTAAAAAAATTTCCGCAAGTCGTTACGAACTTATGTTTTCATGCTAGCAAAATATCCGTAATTATCCACAAATCCGCGAAATTTTAGAGGAATAGGATGGAACTTTCATGTTGAGCTCGGTACATAGCTAAAAATGGCCCATCCCGTACTCCTAGTGTTAAGTGATGACTTGTCTTCACATTCATCACAACGAATTTATGAAAAAAAACGTATAAAAATTATTTTTACCTTCGGCAACTACCTCATTGATGCCCGCCGGCCTGGGGCCGTATTCTGTATTTCGTCGGTACCGCACCGGTCGGTTTCCCTTCCCAGCCCACCGACGGCACATCATTCCGTACCGGCGACGGTTTCCATACCGACGACGGCTAATTCGGCGATTCAGTATGGTCGTCGGTATCAAACCAGTCGGTACGGTTCCCCCTCCTTCTCAAACAGGGAAAATCCGAATATATCCGAAGTTAGAAGTCATCTAACGTGTCTCCACCAATGAAAGAAGGGTAAAAACAAGTGAAGACTCATTGGCACAGTTTGTTGTCGTCATTCTCAATCTTTTTATTTGCGGAAATTACGACTTATTTCTAGATTAAGATAATCGATACTGGGTAAGTTGTTAACAATGCTTATATAATGTGTGGTAGTAATGCTGTACCTACAGAATCGAAGGAAACAATATTACAACATCAAAACATAGTTTGTATGTGATGGAGATTGTTGTTGCTGGAATGAATTATTGAAACTATCCTTGAGATCGTAGTTTCTTTTAAATATAGGTTCCGTATATTGCTATTTATTCATGATTTGGTAATATAGTTGGGTTAGTGGTAGTTTTCTGGGGCCAAAAAATAGCCAGGTATAGTGGACCGAAGCAACGCTCGAGAGCAACCCTTTTTTGACCCTTTTCTCGGGCTCCCAGGGATAAGCCGTGCCCTCGATGGACGGTCGTCACAGCATGAGGTTACCCTTGCCGATATGACCTGTCGTAGTACATTTTTTACTTTACTAATGCCAATACTTAGAGGTAAACAAATACACTTATCATACTCATTGCCGTTGAGCGATTAAATGCGTCTTTTGATTGAGGTTCTACGATGAGAAATAAGGATTTTACGAAAAGTGATCAAATTTACGCCGATGGCCTCCACTGCATTGGCAACGCCGAAATTTTGTACGTGGAGGGGGGAACGCGAAAAGCTCCTTTTTCTCCCCCACTCCAATTTTTAGCTTGTCCACGTGTTCCAGGAATTCTGGTGACGAGGTTTCTCAAAGGTGTTTGGCAGGGTGTGAGTTTTCACCGACCTGCACTACTTCATTTATTCTTCTACATCTGCTAACTCCATGCGAGCAGCCTCTCGGGTCTTTGGCAGGGAGTGACCAATCACCAGCATGCAGCATGTAAAAGAATCCCCACTAGCGCGCTCCCCAATGGAGCAGTGGATAAATAAAAGCATGCAATTTACTTCTACGTAATACCCTGCGGGCCAAATCTAGGGGGTATGGCACGGGGTGATCAATCACCAACATGCAGCATGCAAGAGGACCGCCACATGCACACCACACGGCCCAAAAAACGTTATGCATGCTAAAAAATTATGCAACCATATTTTGTTATACATCTACATCTACTTAATACCCTGCGAGCCACCTCTAGGGTGTTTGGCAGGGGGTGATCAATCACCAGCATGCAGCATGCATTTGGACTCCCACATGCACACCACACCGTCCAAAAAACGTCCCGTATAATAACAAACTATACTACTATATGCTGTTAGAAATAGAATATAGAATAGAAATTCAGAAACATGTATTAAGTTTTACATAGATTAGTAGCCTACACTACAAGTCATGCAATTTATTTACGAGTCTTTTGCTGCCGTTATAATCTCTTATTGATCGTGGAAAAAATAACATTCGGAATCTGTCTGTTCTGCAATCTATCTCTCTTATTTTATTTATATATGATCTGCTCTTCCGTAGTACGTTGGCGTCCGCAAGATGTGGTTAACTTTGTCAGAAAAGACACTGCTCTTGAATTTATCTAAAAGGTTTAGTCTATTTTTCAATCTACGGTCCGACAGAGATTCCCATCCGAGTTTATCTAAGAGGTCAGTTACACTAACAAGACTATCGTAACGACCTTTCACATACCTGGCAGCTCTTCTTTGCACGCGTTCTAACTCTGTTATTAAGCCTTTTTCATGAGGGTCCCAAACACTGGCAGCGTATTCCAAATGTGGTCTAACGAGGGAAAAGTAGCTAATTTTTCTCACTTTGTCGTCGCACTTTCCTAATATTCTTTTAACAAAACCCATTTTACGATTAGCTTGACCGGTTATTTCTCGAATGTGTTTATTCCACGATAGATCATTATTGAGTCTAACCCCTAGATATTTCACGGATTCAACTGCCTTTAATTGGGTGCCCCGAATGATATAGTTACGCTGTAGGGAGTTATTCTTCTTCCAGAAATTCATTACGACGCATTTTTCCAAATTTAATTCTAACTGCAAAGCATCGCACCAAGCTTGGATAGCAGCCAGGTCATTCGTTAGTTCATTTATATCTTTGCTGGAACGGATGTCTCTGTAAACTACAGCGTCGTCTGCAAATAATCGTAACTTACTCTGCACTACTTCGCCAATGTCGTTTATATAAAGAAGGAATAGGAGTGGGCCAATGACACTACCCTGAGGAACGCCAGAAGTGACTCTAACCCCATTGGAGACTGCACCGTCTAAAACTACTCTTTCGACGCGGTCACTCAAAAATTCTCTAATCCAGGAAATGACATCTTCGTCTAGACCATAAGATTTCAGTTTTACTATTAACTTTCCGTGGGGTACTTTATCAAATGCCTTTTTTAAATCAAGAAAAATCGCGTCTACTGGAATTTTGTCTTCCCCGGAGACTAAAATATCGTGGGCGAAAAGCGCTAACTGAGTTTCGCACGATCTGCTTTTCCTGAATCCATGTTGAGTTCCCATTAATAAGTTTTGCGCGTCTAGGTGTTTCATTACCGAGCTGACTACGATGTGTTCAAGGACTTTGCAAGAGATGGACGTTAAAGATATCGGCCTGTAATTAGATGGCTGTTCCTTGTCTCCACTTTTAAATATTGGCGTTACATTAGCGATTTTCCAGTCATTAGGTACTTCGTGTTGCTTGATGGATTTACTGAATATTAACTGCAAGTAAGGGGCAATTTCTGAGGCTAGTTCTTTATATACGCGAGCAGGGATTTCGTCTGGACCAGGTGATTTATTTGGACTAAGCGATTTCAATATATTTTCTATTCCGAGCGTACTAATGTCAATAGCTGGCATCTTATGTACACAGGGATTGTCATCGGTCTCGGGTGAGTTTTCGGAAGGCTCCGTGAACACGCTCTTGAAGTAGGAATAAATGATATTAAAATGAAGAAACATGCATTAAGGTGTACTTATGCTATTAGGCTACACTGCAAGTCATTTAATCCATTTGTTAGTTCTAACGCTGACGTTATTATCTCTTATCGATCGTGGCAAAAGTACATTCTGAATTTGTCTGTTCTACAGTCTATCTCTCTTATTTTTTCGTATGATTTGATCTACCGTAGTATATTGGCGTTCGTAAGATACAGCTAACTTCGTAAGAAAAGACACTGCTCTGGATTTTATTAAAAGGTTTAGTCTATTTTTTAATCAATGGTGTGACAGAGATTCCCATCCGAGTTTATCTAAGAGGTTAGTTACAACAACGAGACCACAGTAAGGAATTTTCACGCACCTGACAGCTCTTCTTAGTACGCATTCTAACTCTGTTTTTAAGCATGTTTCATGAGGATCACAGCACTGATGGTGTATTTCAAATGGGTCTAACGAGGGAGAAGTAGCTTATTTCTCTAACTTTGCCGCCACACTTTCCCAGTATTCTTTTAACAAAACCCAATTTACGATTATCATGACCTGTTATTCCCCGAATATTAATATTCCACGATAGATCATTATTGTGTCTAACTCCTAAATATTTATGGAGTTTACAGTATCAAATTTGGTACCCTGGATGAAATATCTTTGTTGCGGGGAGGGTTTTCTCCAGAACTCATTACTGCGCATTTTTTCCATATATAACTCTAATATCCACGCATCGAAACATGATTGGACTGCAGTAAGGTCGTTCTTTAAATCATCCCAATCTTTACTGCAACGGATTTCCATGTAAACTGCAGCATCGTCTGCAAATAGAGGAAGTTTAATGTCTACTATTTCACCAATATCGTTGATATAGCGAAGGAAGAGGATTGGGACTAAGACACTACCTTGACGGACACCAGAAGTTACTCTAGCCTCGTCGGAGACTGCACCGTCTACTACTACTCGTTGCACGCGAACGCTCCAATGTTCTGTATCCAGGAAATTATATAATCATATACGCCGTAAGATTTCAGTTTTATTAATAACTCTCCGTTTTTTGAAATTAAGAAAAATTGGGTGCGGGAAAATGCGGGATAACCCAATTGTATTTTGGCCTTATGTTAGGGATGTTCAAGGTTAATGATCTACTGTATGTTACCAAATAAACGTTAATGGAGATGTGCAAAACATATGCGAAAAATTCAATTATTTAAATTCCTTATTCAAGAGCGAATTCACCAAGTCTTCTTATGACTCACCCGAGACGGTTGACCATCTCTGCATACGAAAGATTCCGCCTCTTCACATTAGCGCCCACGAAGAGGATTTTTTTTTTAAATCGCTCAGTTCCTATAGATCACCTTGTCCAGACGAGGTCGCCCTCGTGTCTGTAAAGAACTAGCCTCAAAATGTATCTCCTACTGGCAGCTAATATTCAGAAAATCCATTGAGCATTACGATGAACCTAATGACTAGAAAATGGCCAATGCAACGCCCATATTCAGAAGTGGAGGCAAGAGACAGCCATCTAATTGAAAAAAGAGACGAAGAAAACACTTGGGGAGGCGTTGAGTGTATTCAAAACAAAAATATTGGGCGAATATTTAGACGACAACTCTAAGGCTTTCTGGTCATATGTAAGGGAGGTACACAGAAATAGCGCTACAGTCTCTTCACTCATAAATGAACGTGGCGATAGAGTTACGAACAATCGAGATAAAGCTTATCCCTTAAATAACTTTTCCCATAGTGTCTTCTCTAATTTTACGAAGAATATATCAACACCTCTACCTCGACTTTACCAAGAACAATTGCCGTCTATCTGTATTTAAAGCAGTGGTTTAGAAAAACAACTCTCCTCTATTAATCCAAAGAAATCGACAGGCACTGATCTCGTTCCAGCTCGAGTGTATAATGAATCAGCATCAGAGATATCGCCTTACATGAAGATAGTGTTCGAAAATTCTGTAGCAGAACACAGTCCCTAAAGATTGGAAAACAGGGAACGTCACGACTATATTTTAAGTTGGGGATAGGGGAAAGCCTAGCTATTACCGTCCGATTTCACTCACTTCCATTTCTTGCAAAATATTGGAAGATAATATTTTCAGTTCGATAATGGGCCATTTAGATTGCCAAAATTTGTTAGCAAAAGACCAGCACGAGTTTAGAAAAGAGAGGTCTTGTAAAACTCAACTTGCTCTTTTCGTTCACGATATCTTAGCCGCAGGTGACAGACATGTTCAAGTCGACGCCATATTTTTAGACTTCAGAAAGGCATTCGATAAGGTTCCGCATTTAAAGCTGATTCAAAAGTTGGAAGCATACGGCATAGATACACACGTAATTGGTTGGATCAAAGATTTCCTAAACGATCGCGAACAGAGGGTTGTTTTGGATGGTGTTAGCTCGGATACAATTCAAGTTACGTCAGGAGTACCCCAAGGAAGTGTTATCGGCCCTCTTTTATTCCTTCTTTACATTAATGATATAACCACCGTGGTCATTAGCAAAATCCGCCTCTTCGCAGAAGACGTAGTTGTATACAAAGAAGTGTACGACCATAGCGATAGATTAGCATTAGAAAAGGATCTCGTTGCCGTAAATGACTGGTGCAGTACTTGGGAGTTAGAATTAAATCTTGAAAAGTGTATGGTGATGAATTTTTGGGAAAAGGATATATCTTCAATAAGGAGCTACACCGCTGACGGGATTCCATTATCAAATGCCGAATTCGTTAAATACTTGGGGGTTACCATTATCCGGTATCTCTCGTGGGGTAAATACCTACGTTAAGTACCAGGGAAAGCTAACCGTAAACTGGGATTTGAAAAAAGAGTTCTCGTTAAATGCCCAAAAAAGGTGAAAGAAATAAGCTACCTGACTTTAGTGAGGCCTCACTTAGAATATGCTGCTAGCGCTAATGAAATAGGACTAATAGCAGAAATCAATCGAGTACTGTGCAGGGCGGACAGATTTATGATGAGTTGTTAGGACAAAAAGTGCTGCCTTTTCTGTATGTTACACGAGTTAGGATGGGGATTTTTACAGGAGCGTAGATCGAACTAAAGAGTTAACTTACTTAGGAAATTCAGAGTAGATATTCTTTCGGACGACGTGAATCATATCCTTCGTTTACCGTCGTACTATGGTAGATATGGTCACGAGAAGAAAATAAAAGAAATAGACTGCAAAACAGAGAGCTTTAAAATGTCATTCTTCCCTCGTACTATTAAGGATAGCAGCGTTGTCTCAATTAATAGGATTAATGGCGACACTCGCTAGGATGACTCATTACATATCTTTTTCCATAGCTCTTACCTTGAATTCATTTTCTATAGGAATTACTAACCATTAGAAGTTTTTTTTATTAATACGCATGAATATTTTGGAAGTATGCGTAATATTTCTATGACCGTGCGGTGTGCATGTTGCGGTCCTCTTGCATGCTGCATGTTGGTGATTGATCACCCCGTGCCATACCCCCTAGATTTGGCTCGCAGGGTATTACGTAGAAGTAAATTGCATGCTTTTATTTATCCACTGCTCCATTGGGGAGCGCGCTAGTGGGGATTCTTTTACATGCTGCATGCTGGTGATTGGTCACCCCCTGCCAAAGACCCGAGAGGCTGCTCGCATGGAGTTAGCAGATGTAGAAGAATAAATGAAGTAGTGCAGGTCGGTGAAAACTCACACCCTGCCAAACACCTTTGAGAAACCTCGTCACCAGAATTCCTGGAACACGTGGACAAGCTAAAAATTGGAGTGGGGGAGAAAAAGGAGCTTTTCGCGTTCCCCCCTCCACGTACAAAATTTCGGCGTTGCCAATGCAGTGGAGGCCATCGGCGTAAATTTGATCACTTTTCGTAAAATCCTTATTTCTCATCGTAGAACCTCAATCAAAAGACGCATTTAATCGCTCAACGGCAATGAGTATGATAAGTGTATTTGTTTACCTCTAAGTATTGGCATTAGTAAAGTAAAAAATGTACTACGACAGGTCATATCGGCAAGGGTAACCTCATGCTGTGACGACCGTCCATCGAGGGCACGGCTTATCCCTGGGAGCCCGAGAAAAGGGTCAAAAAAGGGTTGCTCTCGAGCGTTGCTTCGGTCCACTATACCTGGCTATTTTTTGGCCCCAGAAAACTACCACTAACCTATAGTTGTCATTAAGTAAGTTCCGTCTAAATGTTATCAACGGAAGGTTATGCCATTGGCACCGTAGCAGGCGAAAATAACATACCATGGAACGTGAACGTAGGATTCAAAAGCAAATGTAAATGTCATATTAGAGGAACAAGTCAGGAAATTGTTATAAAAATATGGAGCTGGGTGTAATTAAAAGAAGTGTAATGACGAGGAAGTAAAGACATTGTGATTGGGTGAAATACATATGTTTAAGTTGCGCATTCCAAGTGAGAGAAAATGATAATATTGCGGCAAACCTCATACTTATTAACAAACATCTTCTTTTGTCGTCAAGGAAATTAATTGCTGACGATAAAATGAAATATAGTTGCCTGTTACAAATGAAAGAAACTGATAGCGTTTTGGCAAACTTCATACTTAAAAGATCTTATTTCTATGCCGAGAGAAACGCCAAATGATGATTGAGTGAAATAATAGTCGCCTATTCAGAGTGAGATAAAGTGATAACAATGCGGCAAAACTCATATTTAATCAAAAATATCTTTTTTATGTCAAAGGAGCAAATAAATGATGATAGAGAGAAATAAAGCCTTACAAGCGAGTGAAAGTGGTAATATAAATGAGAGAAGTCATTATATGCTAGCAAACCTCATGTTTATTAACCAATATCTTATATTTCTGTCAAGGTAATCAATATAGATGATGACACAGTGAATTATAGAATTATATAATTCGAAGGGACAGAAAAAGATAACATTGCAGAAAACCTCATTATTTACTCAGTAATGAGGTAAAAACAAAATAAAACGTACAATGCGCACCGGGGAGTTCATGAAACCCAATAGTCGGTGGCCGTACCGACACCTTTTTGCTGTCGGTACGTCTACCGACGATCTCTCGTCCTCACGTCGGTGCCGCACCGATCGGGTGCGTACAGAATCGCACCACAGCTTGCCGGGAGTCGGTGTGACGTCGCACCCGACGAATCGGTGCCGCACCGATCGGTTTGGAGTTACAGAATACGGCCCCTGGTCGGAATGCCTCTTGCAACATTATCAGAGGTGAATTCTGTAAGCAATGGTATTTCCATATTTTGAAAATGCATGGAGTGGTATGTCGTAGGTATTTTTTTTAGGTCTTACGGGGATATGGTCAGAATAAGATTTCATCTATTCCTGGTATCATATATCCGCGAGGGAGATAGCTACTCGACGAACGAGTCGACGACCCGGAATTCAATGACGCATGGTACCATCAATCTATTCGAGCGAGAGTTTGAATCAAGGATACGGTCTAATATTTACCGTTATCGAAAAAATTCCGTTATACCTTCCCACGTCTGCCTTGCGGAATTTATCCGTCAATATTGAAGCTCCTCAGGATATATATTGAAGTTTTCGTACCGCTATCGTTCTACTCAGGCAAGAGAAGAATATTTTTGGTTCGGGTGAGAGGTTAAGATTCAATTTGAATCAAATTTACCCAAAGAACCCATTTTCTTTCCTTATTTGACGGAAAAATAAAGTAAGACAGGGAAACTCGTAATGGGAACATCTGAAAATGAGGCAAACTGGTTTTTCTGTAGAGTGTGGAGAAGGTTCTGGTGTTGAGGTTGTAAGGGCATTCCGCATCGGCCGCACGGGGTTCGCTTGCTATTCACACACTGCCGCCGCGCCCTTTTTACCTCGGGAGCAAACCACTTCTCTTTAGTTGATCGCTCATATCCAACAAATCCACCAACTCACATACGAAGCAATACATTTTATTACGGTTGGATGGGGAAGGTTTAAATTTCGTCGTAACTTATAACTCCCTTCCATTAGCCGAAAATTGTTTTAATGAAATTCAATTTGAAGTCTGATGTAACGAACCACCATTCAAGCCAGACACCTCTATATCACCAGACATCTTTTCAATATCTGAATCATTATGGTGCTTGCTGGTGTCAGTAACTGGTAAATTCGAGCAATTCTTTGGCGAAGCAACTTGAATGCTTACACAGGTCAACAGTGGTTTTGGTGCTGGAGCTTTTAAAGCTGATTCCAAGTATAATTGGGGTGCTGAATCCAAATATGATATTAGTTTTTTCCTATCAGCTCCAGTTTTCAAGATACAGATATGTTGTTACTTACGTAAAAAAATGTTCAATATGATGATATTACATAAATGATAAAACCCACAAAATATAAAGACTTGATTTATTTATAGGAATGTTAAATCACCTACAATTACAATAGTTTTACAATACAATTGAATACAAATAGTAACATTTTTCACTGAAATAAAACAATTTAAAGAAAAGAAAAAGACGTAAAAACGTCACTCAACACTACGGAATTTCCTTTTGCGCGATTTTCTTGCGTGCACTTTGTTAAAACAGTCTCGTTTTACGCACCAGCAGTAATCTGCCATCGTATATTTATCCCATCTTCCTTGGTAGTGATCTTACATTGTTTTGATTTCCTGGTGAAATCATTCGCCTTGTTTTTCACTTGTGTCGCCTAAATTTTCAGGAAAACAGTCTAAGTGACTGTGTATAGTGAACTTTTATGCTAATATTACATCCAAGTGGTTTAAAGTTAGTGAGCATTTTGTTTACCAGCTCAAGATAATTTCTCTCGCTTGTGATTTCCCAGAAAAAAATTTATTACCTCAACAAATGAAAGCCAACTGTTTTTTTTAATCTCATTCAATGGCTTGACAAAAGCAGTTTTGTGGCCCATCTGTGTCTGATTTGTGGCCCATCAAAACTACCAGCTTCAAGTTTTTCTATACTTATCTGCAGCATTTTTATTCTTATGTAGCCGAAGCATGGTCCACCCTTGTCAAGAACCTTTACAAATTGCTTCATTAAGCCTAGTTTAACATGAAGGGGCGGTAAGGTGATTTTCTCCCGTTCACCAAAGACTTAGCAATAATGTTTTTACCCAATAATTAAGTTTTATCCTTTTGACCACTCCTTCTTAATCCAGTGGTTTGTCTGTCCCTGCTAGCACAGAGGCACCAGAAACAAGGATATTTTGTGTTGCTAAATTGCTGCCCAAGAAGAAAGTTCACCAATTTTAAATCTACAAAAAATCACCTAGCGATGTCCCTCGTATTTTATCTTCTGTAAGGCCAATACTATTGTATCATATTCTTCTTTCATTTCAATTGAATGAGCGATTGGTATTGAGCCAAACTTGTTAACATTGTGAAGAACACATTTTAAACTATGCTTGGAGCTATCAATGAACAAACGCCAATCACTAGCTTCATATTGCGGTAGTCCCATTCCTTTCAGAAGACCTCTAACGTCTAAACAAAATGTAAGATTGTCTTCTTGAGTAAAGAGGGGTAGCAGATCCTTTTCAATTGTGGGATAAAAATTAATTTATTGTGCCTTGTTCCATTAAATTCTTTTCATGCATCCTTGAAGCTAGTAGTTCAGATGCTTCCTTCGGTAAGTTCAATTCTCTAACAAGTTTTCTTAGTTCATCTTGATTGATGTTGAGGATTTGTTGATACTGCCTCGTAGTCACTGTCACTATCGTCAATAGAATCAGGCTCATAAATATCCTCACATACATCTCGTAATGTCTGAAATATTAGGATCGGGATTTCTTCTGAATGGGG
This sequence comes from Ischnura elegans, assembly GCF_921293095.1. Lineage (NCBI taxonomy): Eukaryota > Metazoa > Arthropoda > Insecta > Odonata > Coenagrionidae > Ischnura > Ischnura elegans. Next base: position 136,032,614 of record NC_060246.1, read on the forward strand.
TACCGGGTGTCTAGCTGAAGGCAAATCTGGATATTTCCATTTGTGGCGATTGTTTCGATTAATTCCCGAAACCTTTACCATGCGAAAATAACAGTCGTCAATATGGTTTGTAGGTTCTCTCCAAACCATTGTCACACCAAACTTTAAAATTTTCCTTTTCCCTATAGTTCAATACCGCTGATGTTGTGTACATGTTTTACACACAACATGCGGTGCCTACTTTTTACCTTGGTCACCAAGCTGAACACCAAAATATCCTCGGCATGCACGTTTCACAAAGTCTGCAATGTTTTTCCTATTTTCTTTTAAAGTATATTCCCCACAAATGTAACAAAACACATCACAATGATTTACACAGCTTCTTCGAATTGAGCTCATTTTTAGAGGCTACTTTACAAAAACTTTGAGAATTTGACCATTTGTTTTCGGAAATCCCCTTACTGCTTACTTACTCCCGCCTCTCCATTTTCAAAGACACTCTCTCTTTACCCTATCCCCCCTTTTTTACTCTTCTCCACTTATCTGTGATTCTTCCCACGTGTCGTTATTCTACAGTTATGACTAAGGTCCTTTTCCACCGTGGGTTTCCCACATCCCTTAGTTGTATCTTTTCCCATTGCCTCAGCTCTGTGCGCCTGTCTCCCCCTTCTTCAAACACGCCAAATCCTCCCCAACCCCTTTCTCAAAGGTATAAAGGTGATTTTCAAAGTAAATACTGCAGAGTGATTATGAATTAGTTTATTTATAGATTGATTTAAATTTGAAAAATATTTTCTGAAATATATCAAAAATTCGAAAGAATATAATCATAAAATGCACCGTATTTAAAAAAGTAGAGCTGTTACATAAAAACGGATATCATATTTGGATTCAGCACCACTAATATTGTTAATATCAGCTCAAAAACTCCCGGCACCAAAAAAAAAGTTTTTTTTTGTTGGCCTGTGTTATCTTTTGACTTTGTTTCACATTTTCATTGTAAATATTTAGTTGTGCATTAATTATTTGAAAATTTAATATTATTTATTATTTATCGTAACCCTAAGTAACTAGTTGTGGCACTAAGGATGACTCTGGAATAGAAGCTATCGTGGACTGTACAAATAGATGTAAATTATGGAAAAATTAGACCAATTGCCAGTTTGGTGCATTCGCGGAAAGGATGAGCACAATATCGCTGTTCTCTTATCTTTTGGTACACCCCCCTTTTATTTTAAGCGCATTAATACCGAAAAATATTTTCGAAAAATATTTTCGGAGCAAAAAATTGATATTTAGGGCTGCAAGCGTAAGTTAAAGCTTCGTTGTGCCCTACGTTTAGAGTAGTCTTTTTTCCTATACTTACTGGTCATTACCTTGGTCCGATATTTATCTGAGGTATCAACTGCTCCGCTATTTTATTAGACATCGGTATTCTGCCCAAATGGTCAAAAAAATTGCCACCCTCCTTCACCTCAAGAAAGATGGAAAGGAGAGGGCATGTTTGATTTTTACCGTTTCTTAATCCGGAATGGATTGTACCAGAAACAAGTTCATTTGATCTATTTTATTGTAGTTAATTCTTTAAAAATATGCTTAAAAATATGATAATAAATTACTCAAGATATAATTTTTACTCAAGATTAGAAGTACTTGAAGACGCTTTTTCCTTTGAGCTCCAAAATCATACAGGATAAATGATATACATCCATTTTTGCTTCACTTTTATTGTCATGGCATTTGGAATTTAATATTCGTATTAGGTGCAAAAGACATGGAGATTATTCATGTTAAAAAAATCCTCTTGTAATCTCTGATAATGCTCTAGCTATTGCTGCAATCAAGATATATCCAACAATATAAGTGTTATGGAAAAAGTGCCACAAGTACGTCTATTACATAAATGGCGAGATGAGTGCCGATTTGTCGAAGATGGGAACGTTTTTTGCGTGAAATAATTTCACAGGCAAGCATATGAGGCATAATTACCCCTTTAAGATCAGTCCAATGTTAGCAGAGATGAAACAAATACATAAAAAAATTTAATATAACTGGGGTGAAATTTTACTGCTTACCGTCCTCCTAGGAAGTGGAAAAGGCTCCGTCCTTTTTATGTTAAGATCTAATGTTTTAGTTGAAGCCGTCTGTTGGATCGGATCCCATTTTTTTCAGTTCTTGTTGTAATTTCTTCAGCGAAGTAAGCACCGGACTATTTTAGCAATCGTCTCATCACCCCGTCAAAAGTACTTGACCTAAATTGGGATAGTTTTTTCCGAAGTCGAAAAGGTAATGCGGAGTTATTCAGTTGTTTTATTTCACGAAGATCGATTTTTTTACCGCAGGATAGTTGAAAAATTGAAGGGTCTTATAAAAATGAGCCCATTTATAGCCTTCCTCGTTTTTCCAGCGAACTGAAATGGCTCTAGGTGTTCATGGACGACTGGCCCAAGAGGCCGGCGTTGGTGCTTAAAACGTCAGTTCATGGCCTCTGTGTACGAGACGGAATCTGAAGATCTAGGCCTGAAGCTATTTCCACTGCGGAGTCGGCTTTGAGTCCAGCAATTCCGGTATTTTTTATTTACCCCTTCCCTCAAGCACGAGGTAAGTGCGTTTTTTCAGTCTAAAACTTTAGGCTGCCATACTGGCGTTTGTATTCCTTACACTCTCTTTATTATTGACTTATCTCAATACAGTAAGGAAAAAATGGTGAAACTATGCCATTGAAATGCGCTCTGGAAACCTCCCGAACAAAATGTGTAAGTAGTCAAAAATTTTACGTGACATTTTAATGTATTTACATTTGCAGTTTGGTATTTCGTTCTTAAAATGAATTAGCATGGCTATATAAGGTTAAAAGGATTACGAGAGAATGTTTTCCATGAGTCTAGCTAATCTGTTTCAGTTGTTAGCCTGTTTGTTTGCATTTATTTTATTTTGATAAATCTCTTTAAGGCCTCGGGGTAGCCCCTCGGGGTAGGAAAGTTCCCAGAATCAATGCAGAATTAATCTGAAATTGACGGAGACAAATTGCGAGAATTATTTAGCAGGCGTTTTGGAGTTTATTCAAGTGTTGAAATCATACAGTTTACAAAGCTTTGAAATGAAGATGACGTATATCCCGGAAGCAGCGAGAGAGAACTTTTCCCCATTCGAAACTGAGATAGTCACTGAACCTCGATAGCATTACAAATATTGGAAGGAGAAACTTATGGGTCGCCTTTTCCCTAATGATGAAGATATTTCTTGTCAAAATTAATAATTTTTAATTGCGAAGTATACTTATTTGCAAATTTGATAAAAAAATTCGTTAAATGGAGAAATACTACGGTTTTGGTGCTTTTTGGCGATGTAGAGAATTCTTCGAGGCACTTACAGTGAATCGTAGAATAACAATTTTTGTTTATCTTAAGCAGTATTTTTCTTAGCAAAATTAATAATTTATAAATGCTAAGTATAATTCTTTGCAAAGCTGATTATTCGTTAACTCGTGAAAAAAATATGGTTCGATGCTTTGTTATGATGTAGAGAATACATTGAGGCACTTTCAATTAAGCGTCGAATAGCTATTTTTTTGTTCTTCAGCAGTATTTTAAACAATTTGAATTTCAAATCGATTTTGTGCCATAAAAGAAGTCGAAAAATAATTCCTGTCAATTTCATCCGCGTGGAAAGTTATTAATTAACAGCACGTATTTTCTGGGTTTAAATAATCAACAGCGGGTCTTTCGATATCATATTAATCTCGAAAAGGGAAAGTTTTACTATTTAGAGGAATTAGCATATTTATGTTAATATTTTTTAAATTATATCATTGTTTTTTAATCAAAATTAATCCATATACCTTTGAATCTTTTAATCATAGGCTTAGGTCAGCCGTCGGAAAAATGGAAGTGCTAATTATTCCAGAAGTGGCAATTTCAAAAAATAATTGATTCATTTTAAATTAAAATTTTGCAATGCTCATCGAAATCTCTAATGAGTGAGGTATCTTCATATGGGGTTTTTCCGGTGCTTAAAGCTTAATTCCTAACGCTAATTTCAAAGCTTGACTGAGATATCACTTGCATTTGTATTTGGTTATGACGTGCTTGGTGGGAATTTTAGGTTAAAATTATCGAGAACTGGGAATTAGAAGTGAGATTGATTATGACCGTCTTTGCTGACATTGCTGATGCCGCGAAATTGCCGTTATCGCTAACTTATTTGGGCTGGTCAAAATTGTTCCATCTGTCATCAATGGATGCTAGCACTGGCGTTCTATTTTATTGCATATGCCTTTTAGGTTTCCTGTGTCACTTCTGTTTTAAACTCAGAGTTCGATTTTGTTCCTCTGAAAGTCAACCTACCGCAGTGGTGTAGCTAAGAATTTCAAGGGGGGGGGGGTTCCAAAATCAGAGGAAATTTTTTTGAAAAACAGGGTACAAAGTAGAGGGTTTTAAACGAATTTTATCACTTTTAATAATAAAAAAACTTCATTTATCGAAGAAATATTTTGTAAATTCATTAATTTTCAATATTTTTTTTCTTTAATGAAGAAAAGTTATTGTGTTTTTATATTACGAGGGGCGGGCTGACCCACCGTAAGAAATCTTGGACAATAAGAGGGCTTAGAAGCTATTCATGAGAGTAGTAAATTTAGTGATACCGAGTTAGTTAGGAAATCACAAGGATTTACGCTTAAGAGGATGATAGGGAAAATTTACGTTTGTGATAAACTTCATTGATAATCTTTTGAATTTTCTCCATTTGATTATTAACTAAGGTAGAAACAATAGTTTGGACAGGCTTACACAATTTTTTGGTTTGGATAAAACTTACGTTTCAGTCTACGTCAACGATCTCTAATTTAAAAGCGTAATGTCGATCGCCCGTATTTTGTTAGCCATTATTTTGCCACTTTTCATAATTGACACTATTTTTTTCAATATCTGATATGATTCATTTTGGATTTTTTTGTTTTTTTTTTCCTCTACGAAAATTCTCCAAAATTCTATTTTGAAACACCAATTGTCTTTTCAACCTGAGAAATATATTTTGTTAATTTTTCTTTTGAATAAATTCCTCCAAGAGTATTTCCGTATGAGTATCAGTATTTTATTAAATGTTTTGTGTGAGAAATTTTAGCCATATCATGATGATGCTTTATGGGATTAATAAAAAAACAGGCCCGCAGCCAGCCGGTATAAATTTTTAAATTCTCTCGAATTTCTGCGCAATTGATGCCTGGTTGGGGGCAGACATGGTAATTTGGTAAGGTTTTGCGTAGTGTTAAAGAAAAGAAATTGCTTATTATTCTTTGAAAGGACAATTACTAGATTTAAGTAATCACTAATTACTGTGGGTTCAAACTGTATCGGGGAGTATTGGTATTACAACATCTTATTGGCCCGTAAATATCTTTTGGTAAATAATGCCCAAATTGTGATGAAAATCATTTATTATTCTTTTTTCTGGCTCTATGTAAATAAAGAAAATGTTTGAATTGGATGTAAGGATCGAGCAAGCACATCATATGTACAGCTCTGCACAATTGAACCTGCTTTCGTTGGAATTATTAAATCTCAAATAATCAATGAATACTTACGCGCGTATTGCCCTTCATGCTGATCATTTCTTTTTACAAGATGTTAATTTCTTTGTGAAATTTTTTTCCTCGCTCTCTTACCTATGGATGTCTATGAGAATTTTTTCTCTACAGATAAGGTTTAGTTTTATAACTTTTAATATGGGATTCTCTATTACAATGAACTAATTTAGCTGTCCTAGACTGATATTCAAGCCTATTTTGCACTATGATTTTCATTTCAAGTGCAATTGCAAGCGTCTTTGTTACACATTCATCCTCTTTTACCATGTACTATAAAACCTTCTTTTGCATAACTTGCACTTTTTTAGGTTACTATTAGCATACGGGGAAAAATTATTCATGTCCAGACCTGAAAATTCATTTCTATGAGTATTAATTGAATAAGCTAACTTTACCTTCAGTACTTGTATTTAAGGAGCGGATGTATCTTCATACCCGCCTCCAATTAATTATTATTCTCTTTTAAGTACTTATAATAAATAGGATATTTTTTTAAATTCACTGTTGCTTACTTAGAATCAACCATGCGTGCAAAATCATTCCATCCAAATACTGAAATTCATTCCAAGTTTCTACTTAAAAAATTTTCCGAAGTTGAAATGGTACCATTCTTTCTTGGGATAAACTAACTTTACCATACCTTCCATTTAAATGTTCCCTGTTTTCCCAGTTTTCCTAGAGTCGAACTGCTTGGAACTCAGAAACTCATTGACTTTTGTTTCCTCAACTTAAAAGTCTCGTTGCCAACTTTGACTATAGCTAAGTTCAACGAATTTTGCAGATGCTACACATTCCGCTGCTCTCTTATTCTGAAAACTATTTTAGAGTTCTTAGAGACACTCCCGCTCATCTTAGATCCTGAACATAATTATAAAAAACTTCCACCTTCTCAGTTTCCGTAAATTCTTCAGAGGTTGCGAGGGGATCTACCGTGGTTTTCTTATTCCTCCAATTCGTAAAGGTATTTCTTTATTTCATTTTCTATCATTCCTAAAAGCCTGAAAATTCTCTAAAAGAGAAATCATTCGCCTCGTGCTGAACTTGGGCTCTTTGTTTGAGAGAGTTCTGACCGAGGAAACTCGAACGAGGATGAATAAACTGCAAATTGCTCGAAGTCACCCCAACGCACCAGATATCATTCCTCTATATCGAGTATTTCTCGCTAGGAAGGGTGGTTGTTAGGTGGTTCAGACGTAGTTGGCCAGATCCAAAAAATATATCCAACGTGCATTTTAAGGTAGCTCTGGCATTTTTATTTTTGAGCGCGCATCGCGTGCGTGCGTGAAAAACTTCGCACACCGGGCACGAAGCCAGACATTTGCTTCGAAGACATTCTCGGTTAGGAGAAATAATCTATAGCCCTCCCTTTTACATTGTTTTCTCGCTTGTGTTTTACTGCTTGATGTGAAAAAATGCAGAAGCCGTAGTGAAAAAATCATGAAGCCGTTAATTTTATTGATATTCCACGCAATTGCAACAATTAGTCTGTCAAAGCATAGCCTTCACATCATCATAATTAAGTTTTAATGGAATATAATATCTTATAATGAGAAGTTCTATCTTAACTTTTAATGCGTGAAATATATTGACAAACGTTGACTATAAAAGAACGAATTGAAATATCTTCGTCTTCGAAACGTCTTATTTCACTTCCATTTCATTCTTCTCCGAAGACTCCGACCACTTTTCTTCTCTACCTACGGAATCGTGGCTCCTTCCAAAAAGTGAGTGTACCTACAGCTTGAACCACAAGAATTTTAGCCAATTCAAGATATGGATGTCTCGACAAATCAGTGGCAAGTCAAATCATTGTGGCTCACAGAATATAAAATATTTAATGCATGATTATGCTCTATGATTTTGTTATTTGCTCTATGATTGCATTTTGATTTTTTGACTTTTATTACTACTATTTTAGACTGTACCAACAAGTAATCGATCTACTCTAAAATTTTACTCGGATGTATAATTTAACTTCATAGTTAAAAGTTTTTTACTCTTAGGGATCGATTACCGCTTCAATTTGGACGGTAATTAAATAAGATTTTGCGAAATTCAAAATGGAGCATAGTAGTTTTGTAGCCTGTTGAAACCAAATGAGCATTTATGTAATTATTTTTACGATGAAAACACATCTACAGTGGCACCAAGGCTATCAATGAAGTAGCTAAGCCATCTATAACGCAACATTACCAATCGTGAATATTAAATATTTGATGATAGCCGTGGCACTATGGGCTGGACTTTGTGAGGTATTCAAATTAAAATTTCGAAGAAAGTTATTATGTGACTGCCCCTGCCACTTCAGCCTCTTTAAGTGCATTTCGGCCTTAAAGTGCGCAATTGCGGATTACTCCAAAAACCCTTTTATGTAATTTCTATCATTCTCTAATATTTATGCTCCTTTTGAGGTAAATAAAAGTATCGTTTCCATGACGTTAACTTTGCCTTTAAAATGGCTAATATCCTCCATTTTGGCTCTCACCACTCTTGGAACGAGTCAGTAAAATTTTCTCTTCCTCTCGTTGGTCCCTGATTTTAAATTTTCGCTTCCGTCGACACTCCCTCTTCTGAAATCCCTAAATGAAGCCAAATTCCCTCGCGCAATGCCCGGGTCGTGAATAAAAAAAGAGCAGTCGAGGAATTTACTGCGCATTGACACGCTGAATATCTGCCGTGCATCCATCACACGAACTTCGCATTGATTGAGGAGCGGAATGAATGTTGTTTCATTTTCGGGAGGCTGCCTCCAGAAGCATTTACAGCTCTTTCCCCACCGAATAAAGGCAAAAACTCTCACTTTCATTTATTTTTAAAACCCTTTTCATCAGCCAAAAACTCTTCTGCCGTTTATACCGATAGTGCCGTTTATATCGATCGAGCGTGATACATGGAGTAAGATAGTCTATAGACCGGAAGATATTGTTACGGATTTCTTTCCTTATTTTTATTAACAATTTTTCTGTGAGATTTTTGGCCACATTTTTTGAAAAAAAAAAAAATCATTTAAATCAACCTTTTTCGCAGATTTTATTAAAAATTATTAAAAACATAGTTTCCATTATTCAAAACTTTTTCCATTATTAAATCTATTGCTATGTAATTAAAGCGAATTTGCGAGAAAAAGGTAATACTCAACGGCATTAAAAATCGATAGCTTTCAGTCATGAATGTCCGAAGTTGGTTTAATTTCAAATTCTAGCAAAAAAGAAATAATAACTTTTTGATTGTTTACTTAGCGCTCGCGTTTATTTGGCATTCGGTTCATTTCCGTTTTTTCTAGTAAAAATAGTTTGATAAGACTTCATATCCTCATAAACATATTTACGTTTTATTCAATGGCAATTGTTTAATAAGGTCATGGACATTTTGGCTTAACGGTACCTTTTATAAAAGTTATTCGCGGAAAAATGCATAAATCAAAAGACATGTTTCCAAAGCACTCCTCAGGAAATCGTGGAAAAAAATACCCAACTCTTCTGCGGCCTGAAAATTTACGCTATCCACTGAACTGAATGGAGCTCGCATGTGGATTTTCTGCGGCCGGCAAAACTACCAAGTTGGGTACGTGGCTGGATGCGGATGGCAGGGAATAGAGGGGAGGGAGGTTGTGATTCTGGAACGTGTCCCCTTACCCTAGACTGAAAAAAAGGTGCTCCACAGGTTCACGACCGAACGTAAACGCGGTTGAAGGCAAGGAGTGCCATTGTGGCTTTTACGCCACCCTTTACCCATCTTCTTCCCCCCTCAGTTGACAATGTACTATACCCTCGCACGAAACACGTCTCAACCTTACCAACCTCTCTTAATTTCCTTTCCCTTCCCCTCTTCATCTTTACTGTGTTTTTAGAGTACCTTCTGCCATCTCTGAGAATGTGGAGCATTCCCTTGCAGCACTTACCGGTGGGTATCCCTGGCTTCCGTCAATCTCGCCTCTTGCTAGAGACGCAAGAGAGAGAGAGAGAGAGAGAGAGGTCATTGAATGAGTGTTGAGAAAAAACTATAGCTCAAATCAAGTGACCCCATTGATTCGATAATTGGGAATCATGTTGGACTTCATGATATGAAACATTCTCTAGTACTCATACCCGACAGAAGTACAACATTAATATCTATTTAAGTTATTGAGAATCGAATCTTATACCGAATAGCATTCTGATTTTTTTGAGAGATACAGTTCACTTTTTGATGCATTATTGCATAATCATAATAGATTTTTTGTTAGTAAACGCAAAATGATTATCAACGGAAAAATAATGAAAAAATATGGAAAAAAATGGAAAAATTATGAAGGCAATCTTGCGATTGATCTTCAGTTTACTTGAAGAATCGTAAGTCAAGACAAAATTAGAAAAACAGAAAAGTTAGTTTTTCTTAAAAAAATGACGCAACGTTTTATTACTTATATCAGAATGAAATAAATTTATTTTAACTGCCTGATGGTAGCAAAATTATAATGCACATGAGTTAGCTTTTCAGTCATCATGTCGTGTTGAAAATATTTGAAATCCTGTCAAATATAGCATTTTCTGTTTTTTCCCATTTTTTCAATAAATTTATGATTTTTTAGCGAGCCGATGCTCTATCGCAAGATTTTTTCATCGATTTTTTGTTGATCGGCGTGAGAAGACGCAAATGTGTAATGCTATTGGAATTCGATACAAAATTTTAAAATTATTTTCGAACCACATGGAATGGGCAGGCATATCGTGGCTCCTAGCGAATTTGTTTACTCGAATGTAACGTCGTAGAAGTGCATCGCATTTATGATTACATCAGAGTGTTCATCAACATTACTTTGCCTTTGTATCCTTCCCACTTGCGGTATTGATGGTGCCAGATACCCATTTAATGTGACTTACTATTTAAATTAAGGGACCTCAATATTGTTAAATGCTGTCTCTCTCATGTTCATGGAAATCACAGGGTAGGAAGTGTCACGAGTTATTCTCCGTAAGTAGATATTAAATCAATATATTTACTGGATCTTTCGGATCCTATATAAATACGTAGACACTCAGTTTGAAAATTTACTACTTAAAAATCATAAAAAACTTTGTATTAATTTGGTAAGCAGGAAAGCGTAGATAAAAAATTATATGTTACATAATTTTTATTATTCATTTTACGTAACCCACTATACCTTCTGCGAGCCCTCTATGCAAATCTCGCGTAAATTTTGGACGCATGCCTTCTTGTGTGCTCTCATATTCATGGTACCTATATTCCCTCATACTTAATATCCTGAGGACGTGGGTAGCTTGTGGAGAGGCATGTCCTCTAATATTTCCTCCTCTTCCATCGCTGAGCGGCAGCGGCAGGATCTCCGCCCCCATCATCACTCACAAACACGTCTGGACCTTTTACCTGCCGCCAACGTCTCCCTCACTAAAGTTCCCCCCCTGTCTGCAACCCTTCCACCCACTGGCACCGCCACCGCCCTCAATCTCGGTGGCCTATGTCGCAGACAAGCCCGGGAGCGAGGTCAACCAGAACATCCCATCTGGTCCTGCAGCTGGGAACCCCTTTATTTCTTTCCGGTTAGATGATGCCCGCATATCCGACCCGCGCTTGCTGCCTTCGCCCGCCCTTCAAAGCGTCCTTCCGTTTTGCCCCTATTTCTCCCCACCTCTTCTTGCAGGCATCTCCTCCACCTCTTAGACGTCTTATCGCGGTGTTCCTCCCCCTTGGGCAGAGTCGCTGCTCCCTCACATGAATAATCGAGACCTTTAGTCCTCCTCTGGAGCCCCGCGCGCGTCGCGGTCCTGGGACAATGGCCTTCGCCATCAACAATGCAGACGGTCATCGATCAGTCCTCCCACTCCTGTACCATGCTCCCTAACCAACACCGTACCTCCTCTATCCCTCAACGCTAACCTCTTCTTCCCTCATGCTCTCGGTCTGGCGTCAAGGGGAGGGAGCGGCACGGCTTTATACGCGTGTTTGCAAGAAATTTTCATTTATATGGCAGGAACACCTCTTCCTTTCCTCCATAAAGTTATAAATAATCTAGAGAGATTATAAATTACGAGTGAATAGGCTCAATAGCTAAGTAAAAGCCACCTAAAAATATGTATCAGAATTGTTAGGAGTTCAAAAGGGTTCCAATGAATGCTAAAATATAGACATGAGATAAAAGGATGGAAGATTTTTGGGTTGAGCCGCGTCCAATGGAGAAAAGTCAACTTTTCCTCTCCTTTGCCGGAGATCTCATCAGGGATGGATGACTAAATTGCCTATGTTATGCATCAATTAATAGCGCCACGATTGTGCAAGAGGGGGGGATGTTGGCGGAGAGCCTTCCGGATGTCATTCTCTCTATAAGTGACTGGTAACCATTATTCACTGATCCTCATTCCGTGGTCTTTGTTGAAATTAATACCATGTTTTTGATTTCTATGGCCTCCCGAAAGATTCTCGTCATGAAATATATTTCTCTGACCTGGACATTCATTACTAAATTAAGTGATTACGATCTTCTGTTTGGGATAGATTTCTCCTAATTTTCCTTATGTATTGCCTGTCATCTCTTAATATTTTAGTATTTATTAGAACAATTTTGAACACGTAACACCTGCTCTACTTATCTTTTAGGAGGACTTATTTTGCTCTTCAGCCTATTCACTTGTCCTTCAATGACTAATTTCAATGGAGCATCAAGCCTAATTATGTTGGCTATAAGCTTGCCTCGTTTTCTTCTTTGGGCTTTCGGAGGATTTTTCTTCTCTGTTTTAACTGTTAATTTGCCTCATTACTGATTGGGAATATCTATTCGATTCTTGTATTTAGCGATATAAAATGGCAGGAAATATCAATTAATCTTCATTTTACTCTAATTTTTAGCATCTTTGCGTCCACTAATCGCTATACATCACTGCTTTCCGATCAGATGCTCAGACCACCGAGATATCCAGGATACTTTCATCTCCAGTGTTTTCGGCGGGGGGTTTATTCAACCAGTTCCCCCCAGATGTAGCCCAATGTGTTGGCCAAGAGATGCCTCTAGGCGTAGGTCCCGTTACCAAGGAATAAATCAACGCACGCAGAAGAAGAAATGGAATTAAAGATAGTCACATCGCACAAACAGTACGATACACTTAGCATATGCATTTCGGGGAACGCTGATCCCAACAAGAAGAAACTAACCATATGTTAAAAATTTAACCATAGGTTAAAAATATTTCAAATTATCATTCGCACAAGTCGCCGCAGGCCAATACGCAAACAGAATTACTCATAGAAATTGAAACAAAGAGACTTGCCCACAAACACATAACGATGACACAGCGTGGCGTAGAGATGGAATGAAGACCGAAAACACATGGAAAAATTTCACCTCGACCGGGAAATGAACCACGGACCTTCTGCTTTCCTGGCAGATTCTAAGACCACGGAGCTATCCAGGCTACTCTTATCTCCAGTGTTTTCGGCGGGGGGTTTATGCAACCAATTTCCCCCCAGATGTACCCCGTCACGCAGAGATTTCACGGGACTATGTAATCCTCTGACTCACGTCTCTTCCTTTCGCCTTCTGTCCTTCGTCTCTCACCGCCGATCTGGATCTCCTCTGGTGTTCCTCTCTGTCTGCGAGATCTAGGATGCTGCCGAGCTTTACGGCTCACGCCTCGCGGAGTAACACGCGTGCATTATTGAACGCAGTGCATCCTTGGTACGGCTCAGTCCTAAACCCTTCCTCTTTGACCCCGGGAGTTTATTCGTCGAATGGATTTGAATTGAAAAGCAATATTTTGTTCCACAATGGGAGCCTGTGAAACGATAAAATGATGCTTAATTGTACGTCTCTAAGGATTGGCAAAATAAATTATTAATATTTATGGAGTTAAATCGAAAACATTTTATGCATGACATTAAATCATGATTTAAAAAATATTTCCGGTTAAAGTGATGAAAATTTGCCCATTTGATGGTTTTTTATGCTGTTCATTATTTTCGTTTATGTATAAAAAGAATGGCAAAAAATGGCGGCGGCAGTGATTATTTCTGGCTTTAATGAGTATATTTGTATTAATATAAACATCAGCTCGAAAAATTTATTTATTTATAACTTTCCAATACGCTCTGTGAAGAAATTTAAGCTTGCACAAGTACTTCCATTCGTCAGTGTTAAGGTGCTTAAGAGAACAGCGAATACAAATACCTATCCGTTTGTAAAAATATCTCTCTAATGTTGATGAAATGAAATTGGTTCGGAGGCTTTCGTGGTGATTAAATTGATTATTTTTTTTCCCGAAGTCGGTAGCTGGAGTGCGCCCAAAACTGTCGTCTACTAAAAGGAGTCAAAATTCCATTAACCCAAAAAAATTATAATTAATTGGCACTACAGTGCCAATTTTTTTAATGTTCGTATAATTTCCTCTTAATACATTTCGGGGTGGAGGAGCATCTTATTGAGGGGGGTAATGAATTCTAAAACTTGGGTGCTACAATCGGGAAGGAATTTAGGTAGTAGTTGGTACGGGCTTGGGTATGTGTAGAAGGTTTATGTCTGCTCAGGTTCCTCTGACTGTGTGCGTACTCATGGAAGTGTGTCTCAGCCTCTCTTAGGGCAGGCACTGTATAGCGCAAAAGGAGGATCGATGTTGTCTTTCGGTGTGGATGGGGGTGGAGGAGAGCTAAATGATCGAGGGACGGCGAGAAAGGTCATTTTCGCAGTCAACACCGCCAAGCTGGCTGCTGCAGCGCGCGAGATAATAAAGGTGACGAGGTTCTCTCTCTCTCTCTACACACAGCACACTCGCGTCTCGCATCAAGGAAGAGACGCTGCTTCGGGAGAGGAAGGGAGGGATGAGTATATGTAAGTGGGTGTGTGCGCGTGTATATTTGCTTCTGCGAGGGATTATGGGAGTGAGGCGTCGGCGGTGATGAGGGGGATTCGAGCAGTCTCTCTCTCTCTGAAACAAGAACGCCTTCCTAGCACGCAAATGCTCTTTGCCTCGATTGATTTGTCGTTTTATTCCACTCTCTTCAATCTTCAAATTCAGCTGCCGTTTTGGGAACTGAGCTACTGAATTTAATTTTACACTCATCTGGGTGTTTATATAACTTTTTTCTTTGAGTTTCTTTTTTAAAGCTTCCCAGGTCATAACCTCCTTTCTATATTTTCATTATAATCCTCCATGTATTCATCGTAAGAACGATGTTTTTTTTATGAAACGATCGAGAAACCTAGGGCTTAATCATGTGTAGGCTGTAATACGAAATTATAGTGTCGTATCCAGAGAGAAAATCCGACGGTGAAAATTTATTTTTCGTTCATTAACTTTAATTGGAACGTTGTGCTTTGCATTTGTTCGAGAAATTGTTACATTGTTAGCCTTCGAAGGTCGATCAGTGCTCTGTTGTCACCCCGTTGAGAAATATTTCTTGACCGTCACCCGGGATTTTGAAATTCATTTTGGCTTTCAGTAGTATCGCGTGATATCTTTCAAAAAATCCTTGAAATACTTGAAATTGTTTTATGCCTAATTGGTGGATCTTTGTGCAACTAGTGTAACATCAGGTTAGGGGGCTATAAAAAATTTGGAAATCATTAATGGAAAGAATAATATCGATCGAATAATCTTATGCCTAATACTGAACAGGTTGGAATAATGGCCGGTGGATAAATTATTTGCTCATATGCGAACAATCATCGCAAAAAATGTGGCTATTAACTTTGCTGACACAATAAATACTCATGTACTCATGCTTTACGGGACATACTAATCGGCGGAAAGCGTCAGTCTCTGAAGATCATGGCTATTAACCCTTTCGTTATCTAACCTCGGTATTTGTGCACTTAAACGTTTTAGTATATCGAAGGCAAAGATGCGCTTTTCCAACCATTACAAGGTATTTATTACTGTAGCGCTAACTCGGAGGAAAAATATCCACTTTAAACAATTTTTTTACAAGTTTTCAAACATGTATTTTTGCAGTTTCGGCCAAAAAAATGATATCACGAATACATTATCTGCTGATATTGGTCATTAAATGTCGAATTTAAAAAGCGTGCATTTTTTTAATTTATGAGTGAGCAGCTGCATATTTGAAAATGCTTGCGGATATTTTGAGAAATTTTACTGATAGTCGTCTTGGACTCAAAATATGGATCCCTATTTTCTATAGCAATTATGTATATTGTAAATACACTGTTTCATATTGTTTTCATGCACAAATGGGGCCAATTTATGCTAATGATCGAGCGTTACGTTCTCCGTCGAAATTGTGTACTACCCATTTAAGTAAACAATATGAAGGATTGATGCACGAGTCTCTTCGTTCTCTCGACGTTGCGTTGTATGTGAACTCTTACTTTTCCTGAGGCCAAGTTCATGTCTTTCCTCTTCTGTTCTATTTACTTCGCGACGCAGCCAGGTCCTTACGGAATCTTAGAAAAGAAAGAGGAATTTTACTATCTTTTCTCTTGTTTACGTTCGGGAACAGCTCTCAATGCTCTCCTATTCCGACTCCTGTTTCGCTGTCTCCAGTTTCCCTTGCCATCATCTCACTTAATTCGTTTCATTTACATCTACGGCACGCAGCAACGAATTCAGTGTACCAATAGAGTATCGTGTTTTTGAGGACATTTTTGTTAGTGCGATATCACGTTGCGTAAGAAACTTAGTTTGATAAAACGAGATTTGCGAGGACAGGTCTGTGCCAAAAAAAAACACTGAATAAAATATATTTTCGCTGTAAAGATAAAGCTTTGATTTTCTTATGTAATGCTGATCAGCATTTTTTTTACAGTTTAGGCCTTCATTCAATCATCAAATTGGCAATTTTTTCGATATTTACTTTTATGAGGAATAGCAGTATAGGAAACTTCCCTTATACGGCATTTTTAGTTTTTTTTGTTTTTCACTGGCAATACCTTAATTTTGGAGCTATTTTTTTTTTGATTTCGTTGATTCAGTATTCCATTTTTGGAGTGGAAAGAGTAAATTTTATCCAAACTTAGCCTTAATATAAATTAGTTAATGCTCTGATAAAAAGCCATATGCCATTAACAGACTATTGATGAGACTGAACTATAGTTCTCATATCTTCCTCAATGGAATTTCGCTCATTTAATTTAGGAGAATATCTATCCACGCGGCAGCTATTTATTTATGGGCAACTATTTCTATTCTTGTTACCTCTAACTCGGCCTTGGCTATCTGATTTAGATTGAATAAAATTACCCCAAATTTCATCACGGTAATGTGAGTATGGTTCGTGGATTGCTGTGAATGGTAACAACACGATGACATAGTCAACTTGTAAAAGTATATATTAGTTTTTAATTCCCTTCCTCGCGTTCCCTCTGCGTTCTTCGGTGGACCCAAGAGACTTACACTTTAACACAGTGAAACAATTATTTTTCATTTTTTTGCCACTCCTATTCAAATGTAATTCCACAGTGAGTAGTTTTGGTCAATAAAATGAATAATCTCTATGACCTATACATTAATAGTCCACCTGGAGTCCCAAGCGTAAAGTGGATTTATTACGTCCAAAATGTTTGTTATGAAATAGGTGTTCTTATTTCCTCTCTTATTAGTTGCTTCTAGAACTTCTAGGTTACCAAGTTCTTCTCTATTAAAAATATCACAAGGGTGAATGATATCAATTTTGTATTAAGTGAAGAAATAAAATTTTCAGTAGACATTTTTTGATATGGCTGTAGAATGGCATCTCTAAAGAAATAAAAAACCTTAAGCTAGACTAGGCTGATATTAGCAGGGTTACCATTTCTGAAAGCATATAATCAGCGACAAGGGCCATTTACTGTGCGCCTCTAATTGTCTTTTGAAATGCAATGCGTCACCTCTAACCTAATCAAGTTTTTTAAATTGGTTTAAGAATGTTAAAAAATGCTTAGCGTTTTATTTTGCTTTATCATGATGCCAAGGATACTTTTTACTTTCTCATGGCACCTTTTCACTAAACAAAAGTTGCTGTTTCTTCTACTCAACATGTTACCTGATTTATGTTGTTTTGTTTCACTCACACCTACCCAAAGGTTTTTGAAGAGGAAATTATTGACCAGTAAGTATTAGAAATGTGTACCTGGATTAGATTAAATGAAATTATCCGTAGTATAAGCCATTTGCTTGAATATCGTTGGTATGTTTTTGAGTCCTTGGAAACATCATCACATTGCTATGATTTTATGCGAACTGCAATACCTTAATTTAAAATCCATATAACTCTCCTGATTTTTTGTGCCCACTAGTGTAGCGAAATATAGCGACACCGGTCGGTAGGTATTTGAAGAAAGAATCCAAGTATAAACTTTTTCATCGCTTTTCGGTCTAATTATTTCCTGCTAGTTCTCTCCCCTATTGTTCAATATTCCTATTTCCTCTTTCTCTAATCAAGAGCGCAGTTTATCCCTGGAGTTGACTTTCCCTCTCGCCTACGTCCTTGAGGCTTTTTCTCCCCAGGTTTACCTTAAAACGGAAATGAATTAATTTGTCTTCGTCCCAGAACCTCCTCTCAGGGAAAGGATTCGTTAGCCTCACCAGTTAACAGCCGTCTACATCCTTGTTGGTTCGCCGGAGAAAGGTTGCTGAACAAGCAGTCTAAATTGCGATCTCAGATTAGAATTTCGGAATGAATTCATTGGTAAAGCCTCGAAGGAAATTTGGAAATTCAAGCTGAAGTTAAGAGTGACAAACATTCGGGACCCTAAAGAGTTTACCACATTGAATAACTCGTTAATAAATATGAGAGGAAATGATTTTTATTTTTAAACTGGTTTGAAAATCGTAATACAATTAATTTCAATGATATATTGAAATAAATTCAAATCATTCTAAATCAGAATTAATTTATTTTAATTATTTTATTAAAAATTTCATATTTTGAGGTATTGATCTGTTTATCGTTGGCAAGGAAGCTACTTTCGTAAATTATAACTGAGATTTACATATATTGCAGGAAAAGTTGCATAAAAATGTGACGTAAATAGCTGCAATTAAAAACGACTATTTTTGTACTTTGAAAGGCACTTGGTTATAGTATTAACCATCGCTCTAGGATCTTCAGTGCACAAAGTTTTTCCAGGGTCCTTCTAATAGTGGTTACAAACGCCAACTTTATCACCAACTGGGGGAAAAATAAAAAAAATTCTTTTCAACGGCAAATATGAATTTTTCTTGTCGGGTCAAGGACTTAAACCACCCTTATAAGGCATGAGGTTCAGAATATTTTAAGTATTAATTGGAGAATCTATGAATTATTTAGAAGTCGAAAAGAGGCAGAATGAAACAATAATATCAAATTGATGAGGATCAAGTTGTTTTTGATGATATAGGTGCCTCCAAGAGAGATAGAACTCTCAGACTTATCGTCGAAATAATATTTTCCCATCTTCTTTGGAGAAAAGCACCGTTGAAGTTTGCTCGTGTTCTGATCGGTGCGCCAGGAATTTGCCGGACTGCTATTACCTCGTTCTGTTGGTGGCAGAATTTGAGTGAAAAATGATCTGATCTCTTAAAGCACCTCATAGCTGATTAATAACTACGCTTTTAGAGAGAAATCCAACAGAATTTCTTAATTTTGGTGGAATGATGGGGCGTAAAATGCTGATGATAACCATAGAATGAATTTGGATTGAAATTCTATTGAGCAGAATCGAATAGCGGAAAAAGATCAATTGATCAATAAAGCAATACTTATTTGAATATGTTCGGCCTTTATAAATACCGTATAGCTATAAATACGGCCGTTAAATTATAAATACCGAAAAAGTCTCACCACAAGATTTTCTATTTTGGAGTAGGTTAAACACCGGTTATTGCTTTCAATATACCAGGTACTGTGTACCGGCATAAGTCTCAGACTATTAACGTATCTCTTGAATATTTCCTTGAGGGAACGGATTCCCTTTTTGTATATTCTGCTTAAAACATAAATTTCGTCTCGAAATTTTCCGAGCACGTGGAGTAAACCCATATCAATATTTATAGTTGTTTTGATGGTGAAAATCTTACTTCAATATCTTCGTAGAGTTAAAATTTTACGTTTGCAAACGGGAAATCATGGGCAAAGATCTGCTTTATACACTCGTTTTTAAGTTACGGTACTGCAAATTTCAATACGTCTGCATGCAAGTTGTACGTTACGGAAAAAGAGGAAATATGAACGGCCCAAGGGGAGTGATATAGTTTTTGATTTGGACAGCTTTTTTCAAACGCGCCAAAGTTGTAGCATTGGGCTGGGCTCAAGGTAAAAATGTATCCATATTCATTACTCATATTATGCCCGCATCTTTATCAGTTTGTTAAGTATACATGATCTATATATGCATTACTATCATAAAAAATTTAACTAGTGATGGATTAAAAATAGCTCACTGCTTTTAAGATGCACTTCTTCATCGTAATCATTAAAGCCTAATCAATTTGGCCGATTAATAAAACTAATTCTCATATTTTATGACATATTTATTTCATATTTAGCCATATTCTATTGATTTCACAGCTGTGTTTTATTTTAAATATGTCTTATGACCACATGAAAGACATTAAACTGAACCTTCTGCGGTAGTTTACGCTAAAAGTAGCCGATGAAGGAAATGGATCAAGTAGCTATGACTTTAAGCATATGTAGCTTTTCGATTGTAAAGGCGTGAAGTCAGAACTCGTTAGAATTAAATCCTCTTTGGCACAGCTGCAGATCGTCTGCCTGCGTCTTGTGCATGAACAAATGCTCGCACCCTTCGGGGCTGGACGAGAGAGAAGCTTCTGCCAAAATTGAGTTTTGAGTGCTCATAAGAAGCAATCAGTACATGCGGCTTGAAATATTCTCGGATAATGACGTAGAGTATAATTTAAGCGTGTTTTTTTTATTCCGAACCAGTTTTTGCCATCAGCGGAAGATATTTGGACTAAATCAGCGATGGAAGTAATTTGCATCCTAATACACTTTCCACTTTCCTCCCTTCGACGAGTGAATTTTTCATGAGTTCCAAGCGGAAAGGAGGAAAAAAATTAAGTTTGGGAAATGGCTCTTTCTTGTCTCGTTTCCATCGACCACCCTCTCTAATTCTCTACCGTTTTCTTCCTTCTACGCTCCAAGGAACACACAGCATTCTTCCTCCTCCGATGGACTCCCACTTCACTTAGGAAAATTATTATTATTGTTGTTGATTCAGTTTCTTGGAGTATGGGTCTTGAAGAATTTTAAAAGCAAATTTTTGCCAATGTTTCGGTATATTTATTCATCTTTATCAGTGCTAAGATTGAATATGAAATGTGATACATAAAGTTGTAAAAGGTCATTTCAATGTTTTTTTTAATAATAATGGTAAAATAAAAATTAAACTCAGTTGAAATAAATTGTTTTCGAGTTCCGTTAAGAGGATGGTAACACGATACATACAAAAATTAACTTTGTAGTGAGAGGTGAACATGAAAATTATACACCTTCACGGCTACAAATGAACATGCGCATACAAATATGATTCGCGAAGGCATAAAAGGTTATTAAATTTTTTTTACAATCATATAATAGAAAAAGAAATATAATTTAGTTTGTAAATTAACACTTTGAAGCCAAAGCCCGAGTATACCTCGGGATGTATATTTTCTGACACGGATCCAAGCCAGAGTAGAGCTCGGGCTGTCGTATTTGATTCCGTGGAAAAGTATTCCATGCATTATTTTTTCGGACACGAACTGTGTAGCCTTTTTCTTTACCTATCTAGTACTTTTTTATGAAATGTTCTGCCATTTAGTGACTCCTAGATGTACTTTTGCGGAATAGGAAATAATTTCATAAAAAAACAGCGAAGTCGCAGTTGCTCGCAACTCGCAAATTATAATACCACAGGCTTCAAAGTGCTTATTAAAAATAAGAGACTAAAATTTTGACATACCTTTTTTTGCAATGAATTGGATCTGTTTATTCATTGTAAAAAAGGAATGTCAAAATTCTAGGGTGTTATTTTTAATTAAAGAACGACTGAATTCCTGATAGATAAAAACATTTGCTTTCCACGCTGTATTTATTAAAAAAATCAACTGATTTTGACCTTTTTGTCAAGATGTTAATGTCCAACTCTTTCTACAAAGTTAATTTTTGAATCTATCATGTCACCATTCCACAAAGTGAACTCGCTAGCCATTGCATTTCATTCATTTGCATTGCATAGCATTTCAACTGAATTATTTTTATTTTTTTATTGTATTACGATAAAAAAAGAATTGAACGTAATAACCTTTTAATACTCTATGCTCTTAATGTACTCACATTCATTCTCAGCCCCGATGAAAGCGTACAAGCATACTGAAACATTTGCATTTATATTTCTTCAAGATCTATAGTTCAAGAAAGTAACTTTTACGTAGAGGTCAAGAGAAAGAAAACAAACACTCAATTATTATTATTGCAAACATTTGTTTTTGTAAAATTTGAAAAACTCTACATTCCCTCGCTCAACTTTAATATCTCCACTTTTTCCCTTCGCAAACCTTGGGCCGAAATGAAAAATAACGAGTCAGCCGCAGGTATATTGCCGCTTGCTTTTTCCTCTCCATGTCTGCCGCTTATTTTTCTTTCTTCGCCGTCTCATTTCACTCTTTTCAGTCTTCCCTCGTGCACCCAAACTCCCCCTCTTCGGATGTCCCCGTCTTCTCCTCCTTGTTTCCCACCAATTGATTTCACCCGGGGAAATTCTCGGCACTTCTCTCTCCACCGTGCTCCAGCGTCCTTGCTTTCTCCGTCATGTAATCTTCCATCGTCTGGATTGAAACATCTTTTTATTTCTTTTTATATACATTTCTGGAAAGGAATGATAAACCAACGGAGACTGTTGTGACCTTGGCATTCTTTTCATCAGTTGTCATTCACTCTGATTTTTCGCCTCGAGTTGTATATTCACGTTGCAATTATATTCGAGTAGTTTTTACATGTATCGCACGCGTTGCTATCGAAGCAGGCTGCCCAGTAATGCACCATATTTTTTTTCTTCCACATTATTTCTTTGCACATAATGAGAAATGTACACATGTAAGAGTGATGTTTTAACTACGCACACTATTTTTCCACGAAATCTTTGTCCCGTTCTATGGCCGTCATTCGGCGCGAAACAAGGTCGTTTATATCCTGTTAGTACCAATCCTTGTTCTAGTCCCCGACCATTGCAAATCTTGGAGCACCGCTGAAACGCCTACTGATATCCTTGTCCTCTTTTGCGCAGTGACTAATCGTACTCCTAATGACAGGAGATACTTCGTAATAGACTTTGCACAAACGTTTTTTAATATTCCATTCAGTTTCTTTCTCTGCAGTGAGAAACTCAATGACGGTACGCTGCTTGCAACGTCAACATCACTCACAGTCACTATTTTGAACACAGTCCTGCAGCTACGCTATCTGCCGTAGAAGATAGAAATTTTCCACGGCCACCCATGAAACTTCAGACGATGCATACGTGACCTTTCGAATTCGTACCATAGTTGCCGGCTGAGAAATATGTGGTGGTGCATAACTTCCTGGGCAATCTTCGAAGGAATGCACTTTATAAGAGATAGTGCTTTCATTTCCCTTAGATACGAGAACTGTGATTCAGAGTCGATGGTTAAAGCACTTCAGGGAGTTACTGCACCATCAAAGCTTATGTGACCACTGTATGTGTAAAGCACCAGTATTTGTGACTCACAAATATTTCGTTTCTTTCGTCAAAATATCATCAACTATTGGGGCTGTCTCTAAGACCGATTTCATTTATACAAAGAGAAAAGATAAAAAAACATGGCAGTCGTGGGCCTGCCGTTGGAAATGAAAACTTTTTATTTTAAAAATTTTGGAGGTTGATTTATGTTAAAAAAATGTACAAGAAGCCTATGATACTAACTGTATTAGGAATATAAACTCGGAAAAAATAAGTTACTACCCGAAATTCAAGAAAATATTTTTTATAACTATTGCTTTGAACAAAATCGACTAGCTAATGCCAGTACTGAACGTAACGATCCTTTCTGCTTCAGAATATGTTTGCACTCATGAGGAACTAGAGATTTCAAAATCCTTTCTCTCTTTATTCCCCTATCCTTCGATTACAGCGAGGCGGTGACGATTTTGAGGCGACGGTCACGCGAGTTCAGAGTTTTTTTTTACCAATCTGAAAAAAGTGCCTAACGCGCCATAAGAAAATTCACTTCAAATACTTTTCCCCACGTGTTTCCTTTTTTATATTTCTACAATATATAATTGTAAACACTTCACATTTATAAATTAATTATATGGCACAACATTCGAATAAACTACTCAAATTGAACGTTTAAAAAGAAAAGGAGTTATATTGTACTAACCTTCACTATTCTTGTATCGAGTACACTCTCCTGCACGAGTATGGACTGGTGACGGTGATGCGAATATATTGGTTAGTATCCCTCCATAAGTACTGTGTAAATAGCGAGTATACTGTGTATATGTTGAGTATACACAATTTTGCATATATGTAGTAGCAGTGGCGGTGTCGGTGATGCGACTCTAATGGTTTGTATCCTTCCACAGGTACTGTGTATATAGCGAGTATACAGTGTATATAGCGAGTATACACTATACAGTGTATATGCAGAATATACACAATTATACATATATGTAGAAGCGGTGACGGTAACGGTGATGCGATTCTAATGGTTTGTACCCCTCCACAAGTACTGTGTATATAGCGAGTATACTGTGTACATACAGAATATAAATAATTATAAGTATATGTAGTAGCCGTGACGGTGTCGCGAGTCCAATGTCTTTTACCCATCTACAAAAGTGCTCAACGCGCCATAAGAAGTTTTCACTTTAAAAACTGCGGGGAAAAATCAGCTCCTCCAAACGTATCTCAATCATATCAAAATAATTCTGTGCGACTAAAAGCGAATGGTAAGAAACTATTTTGAACTAAATTGAATTTGAAACCGAGGCCACTTGGGTCCCGCAAGCACGCAAGCCCAGACTGAACATATTTGCACAAAATGAACATAAAAAAACGTTAAAATGTAATAAAAATGAAATGATTTCATTCATACGCACCTGACTATTCTTCTTAGAATTTCAACATGACTCAACTGGTATACACGATTAGTGAACGTGTAGTTCACAAAATCGATATCTCGAATGATGTAACAATAAAGGTTTTTATTCTAATATGATACCAGATTTTATACAAGCCACGATCATCTATTTTATGGGGATGCAAAATAAGAGGGGACAATTAGACCACAGCATTGAGTATTCTCACTCCTTTCTTAAAATACATCATAATGATCCTAACAAATTTTGATTGCTCCACATTAGCCAAGGAGTAAATTTTATCAATTAATTAATGAAGCTGAAATTTAATGAAGCATAATATTCCCATTATTTTATCTACAAAATCCGTTTATTAATAAAATCCATTAGCGGATAGTAAATGGGTAACATAAATTTTTTATAACCCGTGTTCACTGTCTCAGTCTTGAGGCACGTTGGATTTAGAAGTTTTCCAAGGCTAAATTATAGCATTGGGCTGGGCTCAAGGTAGAAAGGTAATATTCATTTCTCATGCCCATTTCTTTATCAATTTGTGAAGTATACAATTACTTGTATGTCTATATATTGTTACCAACACAAGATTAGCTAGTGGTGGATAAAAAAAAGCTCATGGATCTTAAGGTGATGTTGTTCATCTAAATCAATGAATTCTCATCATTTCGGCTGCTAAAAAATTTAAAATTATTAATCATATTTTTTTATATACTGCTTTCTTATTTAGCCATATTCCGATGATTTTACATGATTTACGATGCTGTGTTATATTTTAAAGATGACTTATCTCAGGAAAAGCGTATGTTTACATTTGCTGAATATAGTTACAACGGTTGCATAGATTTGGTTGAGTTCGTTACTCGTTACTGGGTGAAGTAAAAGCTACAGAGTATCCTCCCAGATTGTGAAATTGCTCCCTGTTCAATTAGGCTGGCTAAAAAAAGGTCATATAGTCTTCTTCCTGAAAATTAGTTCTTAATTTCTTAATGCAAGAAGAATGGTCGTCAGAAATTCCTTGATCGAGGATACTTAGGATGCAATTTTTCTTCCAGCCAATTAAATGAATGCATTAGAATTTTAATACGATTTTCGAATTCCTAGTTTCATGGCTATCATTTTCAAGTTTTCTTTCAATGTGAATGTAATTTGAAAGTTGAGACTACTCCCATTTGTAGACCTAGGGCTAAATCAGATTCTCGCAGTTCCAAAAGCTTATTTATTAAGCATTTTTTCATTATTATAAACGGTATGAAGGCAGCTCATGTATTTCTGCTGAAGACAACGGAATGTTCACTACATTGCTTTGAATCGTATTCATTCGAGAGGTATTATGTTTACCCGACACGACGGTCCGTATCACAAGACCACCGTTATTAAATCATTGCGCCAATTTTACTCTATTACGCCGAGAATGGGCGCATCAGGCCGGCAACTGATTGGGACAAACTCTATTCAAGTAGTGAGCAATATCAAATGGCTATTTGGCTTGGGATTCAACTCAAAATGTGGAATACTGGATTGTAAAGGGCCAGTTGCGTTGCACTAACGACGACATTAGTATTCCGGATTCAATCTCAAACAGGCGATTTATGACCTAAGCGAATTTTGATCGAAATTCGATTTGGCTTTCTCTTTGGACAAAAACTGATCCTAGAGCTTGTATTCCTCGCATTTACAGTCGTTTCACGCACAACGTAAATCGTGAACGCTTTCATATTTTTCCAAATGGGATTGGATACCGCCGACTTTATTCAGTAATGGACATTAGAAATGTTTTATGTTACTTCGCTGCGATTCCCGGATATATAATATCGTAGTGTCACAATAAAGGGAATGAATAGTACTTGTTGGCTCTCAAGTTATTCCTTTCAGACCATTTAATAAACGCAGGCTTAAGGAAATAATGGGAGTAAATAAATATTTTCAAGTTTGATATTCTAGCGACTTCTGGAATAGCTAGTCTTGATTATTTTCCTCAGCTCATAATATCTAAATATGAAATTAAGTTGCACAGCAATAAATTATGTTCACTTAATGGACTAAGTTTAGGCCGAATCATATGACTACCCAGTACCTCGGAAATATGAGTTTCATGAAGTAACTGTGCAGAGGGTGAACACGATAAGCATGCGGAAAAAACTAAGAATCAACACTGATTACAATTATCGATCAAGTTTTAAATTACCTCTTACTATTGAAAACATGCTCTAAATCATACATATGAATCAAGAAATTTCAGTAATTGTGCTTCTTTTCTTAACATTTATGTCTTGGCTTCAGCAGTTACATTTAACCTTGGTTTTATCTTCATCCATCTAGCCTTCACCATATGCGTTCACTAAATGCCGCTGTATCGCTTGTACTCATCATCCAAGGCATTCTGTCTCTAATACTACCCTAACTAAGCTCTCATAAGTCCCTTGTGTCATCCATATTATTTGATGGAGCGTACTTTTGCATTGTATTCCTGAACTTACGCCGTGTTTTTCCCCTCTTTCATCCATTTTCTAAGTATATGACTCGATATCTTTTTTTATTTTTTTTACCTAATTCATTTCATGTTGTTCAACATCCCAGATTATAAGTCTAAAGAATGATATGCAAAATTGTTTGCCAAAGATTAGATCTATTTTTTTAAATATCTTCTTCAGGGCTTATTTGCAAACATTTGTGTACTGATTGATGAACGAACGAAAACAATTGAACATAAGTAAAACATATTTGCAAATAAGCTCTGGAGAAGATATAAAAAATAGATCGAAACGTTGGTGAACAATTTTGCATATCATTTTTAGACCTAAATCCCTAGACGTTAATCAATAATTAATAAAAAAATAAATTGTGTGATAAGGGTATTAATGCAAGAGGGGAAATAAATACTATGTAATTTCAGGAATATTAAGCGAATGTATGCTCCATGAAAAATTTGGAAGACACAGTGGACTTACAAGAGCCGAGTTAGGGTAGTATTAGCGACAGCATGCCTTAGATGAAGATTATACGCATTGCGAGTAAATATGGTGAAGGGTGATGAATTAATATGAAAGCGTAGTTAAGTGCAACCTTTGGAGACAAGCAATAAATATAGAGCAATCCATAGTTGGTGAAATTTTTTGACTCGTGGGTATGATTAGATGTATGCGGGCATGATTTCAATCATGAGAGGTAATTTAAAAATTGTAATCCATTTTGATTCTTATTTTATTCCGTAAACTTATCGTGCTCACCTATCACCTTATTCACACATATATGGATGTTAATCAACAACAGTGCGACTTTATGCTCATCGTTCTCTTCTCGGCTTAAGCTCGGGATATCCGTGGAGAAAATGCCGACATCGCACCCGGGCGAAGATTTTTCTCTTTCGAAGGAATTAAGAAGGGACGGTGGAAAGAGAGGAGGAGAGCTGCTGGAATTCCTGAGCGATTTTAAGGGTGGGTTTTCGCGCCGGGGCCGGTCCGTTGGATCTTTTATGATGGATGGGCGAGCTGGCGGGCTTATTTGGGATTAGTCCGAGCGGGAGGAGTTAAGAGCGAGATGAAACGCGGTGATTAGCGAAAGGTGCCGGCGAGGAAAAGGGGAGAGAAGAGGAGGTCGCCTAATTTTTTAACGCAAAGTCATCCGCGAAGCAATGTCGTGGAAGGCTTTTTCCAGATGCCTCGCGATTAGAACGAGCGCTGGGAGAGAGAAAAAGCCGCGCGACGCGAATTGGAACTTAAATCTTTTCACGCAATAATTCACGGTGGAATCCATCCCGCCGGCTCCATTTTTTTCTTCTTAAAGTATTCCACTTCCTTGATGCCTGTATTATGAAGCACTATCTTCTGGCCCCATATATTTTCTTAAAGTGATGCACTTAAAAAAAACATGCTCGTTTAGCTTTAGAAGGAATCTTAGTTTACAGTAAGGTTAGTTCTTGCAATGTAATATGAGAGAGCAAGAAGTAATGTGATATTTTAGACCGCAGTTTCGTTTGAGGTGAACTTTTTTTTACCGTCGAAATGCTTTTTGTGGAGGTAAACGAGATCATTCCAGTAAAATTACTTCACATGCATTAGACTCGCTAGTAAACTTATGAAGAAAAAAAAGTGAAATGGGCATAGAATATCCCTCCCATATCAAAAAGATGGATTGAAATTGAAACATGTAATTTGGAATCTATAAATTAATATAAATGAAATCACTATGTACGGTTATTTGCGTCCATAACATTTCCGTTGGATAAGAAAATTTTGGCTAAGGCCAAATCGGGAAGTATAATTAAAATTAATTTTGCTGTTGTATCTTTCATCTGCTGAATAAGAACTTATTTCAGTTGCGTACTTTAAGTAGGATAGATGTTGTGACAAAACAAGACGTGAATTTATTAAAAGCAATTATATAATTTCCGCTCCATAGCATATTCATCTGAGTTTTTTAGTTGCCAAGTACTGTTCGGAAAGCACTAATTTTTTGAAAAATACTTAATACTATTCACAGGACTTCGTCAAATGGCCAAACATTTTCTTTCTCGCTGAACATATTTTTTGTGTGTGATAGGAGTGGTTTGGAGAGAGGATATTGCCTCGGTTCCTATCTCCAATTTTAATATCGGCGCGGTCTGAATCTGTTTTTGTCAGACTTTGATAACATGAGGACGCTCGCTATTCCTCTCGGGCATCGGGAAATTGTGCTCGGGTCAAAGGAACAAAAAAAATCATCTTATAAACTTTGTCCTTGGAATCGTCTCTTTAGCAATCTTTGTTCTTTTTATGACTCGTCATTTTTCAGCCCGATAGCGGACATGCAGCGGAGATGAGATTAAGCAAGAAATTCTGGTACCCCGCGGGGAACCTCCTTTAGACCACGTCAGCGGACGAAATAATTACTTCGGTAATTGAAATTCTCCGGAGTGGCTCATTATTATGCCAAGGAAGTTTGTAGGCCCTTAATTTATAATAGAAGAACCGCTTTAATCAACTGGCTCTTGAGTAAAAACTTCATCCCGTTTTGTAAGTCTCTTTTAACGCTCGGCTGACGGTTGACAATTCTGAAGTAGCGCATCAAAGAAGACGTAGTTTCCTCCTCTCGAGAATTTTTAAAATAATTAATGCGTGCGAGTAATGTGTGTTTAAAAAAATATTTTTGCCACTTATCTTAAGCGAAATACGGTAAAATTTATTTCTGGTTGCTCGTTAAGACTTGAGCGATGATGACCTAAAATTTTCGTTGAGTACTTACTTGGTAAACCTATGGCAGTTTCAAAATTTGTATCTTAAAATGTTAAGGTTATCTTATAATGCCTATTTTATGTTGAACTCATTTTATCTGAGGCATATTCATACAAATGGAAAATAAGTTATTTCTATATATGTGATGGAGTTCCTTTTCTACGCACGGAATACAGAAAGTTTGTCATTTTCTATATTATTTTCTATATCGTACATGATTGGAGGCATGTGCCTCTAAAAGATGTATCCCGCTTCAGTTTTCAGAATGATTCTTGTCGCTGATTAATTTGGAGAAAACCGGGTAGCCGGATAAAACCGCAGGAACGTCGTGGAAGCGATCAATATGGTGGTGGTGGTGTCATGGTATGGAGTGACACCATGCTGAATGGCCGTACGGACTAGGCACATCTTTATGGGTGATTGACGGAACACTATTAACGCCCGGTATATAGATATAGTAATAAGGAAGTGAGACCACATTTTTGATTCTTCAGTGGTGCAGTTGGTCCAGATCTCCTCTTAATGGACGATAATGTCCGACCGTACCGCGCTGCTCTGGTGGATTTCTACTGAAAATAATACAGGTGTACAGGTGAATGTTGAAGTTGAAAATTGTTTTTGTAGAATTTGATGGATATTTTTGCTAATAAAATTTTTATTATCGATGGAATTCGTGAACTATTGCATTGCTACCTAGGCTTATTAATTTTTTTATCTATCACCAGTTTTTGCGCATTAATTATGGTATTTATGCGGTGCAGAAAACTCCGTTGTGCTCTGTGTTAAATTCCTTTCTTCTTCGTGTGCAAAATCTATGGTCTATATATTTTAATTGTCCATCCTAGAGGACAGTTTATTAATCCTGTGGTTTTCGAAAGTCCTGCCTGTGGCACCTTTGATGTAGTACTTTTGGAAATCTCTATTTTTATCATCCGAAACAGAGAATTCTCACGAATGCAGTCTGAGGGCATGCTCTGACCCACGCAGTAATCCCTCTATCGCGGCGTCTTTTGTCCTATTACGATACTTTTACGACATAACACAATCTACGGAGACCTCTAAATTCCATTCCACCTCATGGAAACAGCCAAAGAATAAAGGATTTCGAAATGGAGTCCTCCTAACTCCAAAATTAATGCGCTGTCCGTTTTTTGTCGTAGATTTACGAGTGCCCACCTGCCGTGAGGATGCTCCTCCGCACGATAAATGAACTGTTGCTCTTGTGGTGCCTTTTGAAAAGAATGCCACTTTAATTTCTCTCTCTCCCGCCGAGATCTTTTTCATCTTTCTTTTTTTAATGGAGGTACGCATGGCCACTCATTTCGGGAAAATCGTTCAGTGGGGCTCGAGCCTTTTGTCTCCCTAAAATTGCCTCTTGCGCTCTCTAATCCGTTGGAAATTTCAAATTTCCAAGCCCTCCCGCGTCTCCTGCTCTATTTTTTTATATCAGGTTTATTAATTTAAACGGTCGCTTTTGCAGGCGTTTCCTTTTCCGTGAGGTTGGCCCGGATGTTTGCGAAATCATTCCCGTGCTCTGAGAATGGCCAGAAGCATAGAAAATGGGAAGGGGACCAGTGTCGGTACCTTGACGTACCTAACCCTGGATGTCCGGTCCCTAATCCCACCGATTGTCTGTGAGTTAGTACCTAGCGAAGTTTCCATTTTTTCTGCCTTGAAATAAGTCCCTAAGATAAGTCTCCAATATTTCGGCACTGTATCGAATCAGACTTGGTGTTTTCTCAACCGGTGTAGTTTTAATTACAAATATTTAAATAAGGTCTTATACTACTATTTATTATTCTTCGGCCTCATTATCCGGTTTTATCATAAGGAGGTGGGTCAGGTAAGAGGACGAATTGTTGGAATTGAGGTTGAGCCTTTTCTTACTAGCGCCACAGCTAGTTATTTGCACCGGCACTAAAAACTCGAATAGGCGTTTTTTTCGGCGTGCACTGGCGTCCACTCCGATGGTAACTTCGGCTCAAATTTGTCACTACCGAATAAAAATTTAGTTCCAAGAATTTTAGAGTGCAAAACTTACACTGAATATTGGGTATGTGGCCTAGTATTAAGTACATTTCGGGGATTTCATGTTCTTATTTCCGGCAGACTCTGCGTTTGCGACACCGACTTGTTTTCGGTGTTGGCGGCGAGATAGCTCCCTTATGGCTGCGATCTAACCTTATCTATCTTTTCTTCAACGATCTTGGAGATACTGATTTTCATGACAGTAACTAACATATCTGTCACTTTTTTATACATTATCCATAAAAATGATGGTGTAATGTGCGTGCTTAGTTGGGAATGTCCAAAGAATGGATGAAAATAAGATAACTAAACAAATTTATTATACTGTAGCAAATAGCATGGGAGAAATTGGTATTTTAAGGAAGCTGTTAGTGAGTGTGGTGCAAAAGACGCATTGAAGAAATAATGTGGGAGTATTGGAAACCAATGGAAGAATAAGAGAGTGTGTGTGCAGGCAGGTCGAATACGCTGCCGGACTTCTTCATTGTTGGCTAAATGTTTTCACTTACTTGAAAAAGTACTACCAGAGAATGTCAAAAAATTATTAGTTGGCCATCCATATCGTAGGGCATGAGGAGCGGTAATTTTTTTAATTCAACTTCTTTACCTATTAAAAATAACTCACATAAGGGTGTATGCCGCGTGTCGTACTGGAGATTGCCCCGACGTTTCGCGACCGACTGCTGGTCACTTTTTCAAGGGAAACACGAAGCCACCGGACATGCGATCGACTTCTAGAAATCAAGAGCCATCGTGAGGATAAAACATTTTAAAACCCGACTCATCCGCGAGGCCATAGAAATAAAGAAAAATAAGAGCAACTACAATAGAGATACCGGATTAAGAATCAGCAATACTTGGAACCCAGTCATCCGCAGCATTTCGTTATCTTCCCCCTCCAGTCCTAACTCCTCACACCCTCCGCCCACCCCTCCCACCTGAAATATATAAAAAGGCAGCAAAAACCAATCCCAAGATTATTCCCTTGAAAAAGTTACCAGCAGTCGGTCGCGAAACGTCGGGGCTATCTCCATCACGACACGCGGCATACACCCTTATGTGACTTATTTTAAATCGTCATGAGCCGCGAAAGCTTCAATAAAGAAATTCTTTACCTATTGTTTGTCGCCTCAATTAGCCGCCATGGCTTAAAGATGAAGGGCTACCGAGATGTTGCATTCTATTACTTATTGAATTAATTACTTTATACAAATCTATAGCATTAGATTAATTAAATTTTATTTTACTTTACAAGTTTCCTTGCATAATTCTCCAGAGGATCGAATTGTAAGTATAAGACGTAAATACGTCGATTTTTCGGCATCGTGCTAGCCCTTCACTCATATAACCTATATTTAATTTAACTTTTCTTTTTGATTTGTAAGATCAATACATTGATGATCAATTTTAAACATTCATTAATTACTCTGGAAGTATTTTCATATTGTTATCTATTAAAAATCTTAAGGTATGTGCCTTAACTTCAGAAATCCCACTGCTTCCTTGAGTAACAGTTGAAAAACACTCAATTTGCCAATCTATTTGAAAATATGTGATGTCACCGTCTAAATGGTGGCTTATATCATATGACTTTCGTAAACCGCCGCAGAAGAAAGTCAATTAATGCCGAAAACGTTTTGGCATACCAAAATGTCTCTTGTAAAATTAATTAAAATGCTTTCATTTAAAAAGATATAAAAGATTTTTAGGGGAAAATCCCGTCCCTTTTCACTAAATGTCAAAGGGCTTTTTATTCCGCGCTGATTTAATTACTAACATTTTCTTCCTGATCCTCTACAAATTGCCGACTGCTCGGAATGAGAAATTTCACCTCAGTAATAAGGGAAAGTATGGACCTCGAAACGGAAGAATCAATGAACCAACTTACCGGGATAAATTCCCGAAAATAATAGATCCAGTTAATACCTGCGCCGGGGGAGCGCCATGTCTAAACACAAATTATTTCTATTGACAACGCAGATGGGCATTGAACTCTCATGACGAGTCCGTCAGTTTGAATTGCCCTTCATGTCGTTGGGAGTACATCTGGGAAACGGAGTTTCCAGTGAACTGAAAAATGAGGACAAGAGTTGGTCAAGATTTTCGACCGGAGGCGCACCCAAATTTTAATGCCGCACACGTGAGGACATAATTGGGTCGGAGCACAGGCGATACTTGCAGCGCGTAGCATAAATTAGCTGTGGACATAGAAAATGGTGATGGATTTAATGGGCTGCACAAAAGTTAAAACCGGATAATGAGGCCGAGTTATAATAAATAATGGTATAAGACCTTATTTAAATATTTGTAGTTAAAACTACACCAGTTGGGAAAACACCAAGTCTGATTCGATACAGTGCCGAAATATTGGAGACTTATCTTAGGGACTTATTTCAAGGCAGAAAAATGGAAACTTCGCTAAGTACTAAATTTCAGCGCATGGCATAAATTAGCGGTGGACATAGAAAAAAGGTGATGGATTTAATGGGCTGTTCGAAAGTTAAGGATAGAATGATATTTCAGGAAATCATATAGCTAGTGTAATGAAACTAATGTTAGCTGTGGTGCTTCAAGTTTCTGCGTCGGTATAATGGGGTCCCGTTGTCCTCATCAAACAACTTCCAAGAGTGTGCAAGCATCGCCAGATGTCTTCTAACACTCTAAGAGATAATCTCATCTGCTTAAGTCACCACGGCCGCGTCCAACTTCGCCATCAAGAAGTTAATGGGACCGCCTCGTCGGTCGTGGTTCGCTGTTCCTAATTACGTGCCCAGGCGCATCCGTTTTGCTCCTCTTGTCCCCAAACTCTCTTCTCTACAATGTGATGGCTATAAGCATACATCCTCGTCGCTGCATATTTATCCACCACCGACCGTAATTTTCATTTCACGTAGGCGTGCTGTCGGAGAGTCACAATGTTCACTCTTTTTGATTTATAAACGGTTTTTTTTCGAAGGTGGGCCGAATACGCTCTTTGAAAAACTTTTCAAAATGACGTCAACATTTATGTTGTTGAATAATCCACAACAGTTTCGCCAGCTATCCTACTGGCGTCCTCAGGTGAAGGACGGGGATAAGCTCGTGTTCCTCTCTTATATAGTGAATTTTGGCGCAAAAACCGGGAATTTTCTTCGACCAATCGGGGAGCATCCTCAAATTTGCGCGGAATAACTCTTTTGCATGCGTTGTGGAGTGGATACTCACCTTCCCTGTTGAAATTTTCTAGTATTTTCACAATTTAAATGGCCTCTCTTATTGCTCTATGAAAATGCCTTTCTTCTTTTTGCGCCAGGAACATAACGTACTCAGCTCAAAAATGTTGACGTCATCCATTCATCGCCGCAGACACCTGCGAACGAACTTTTCAAAATGCCAATTCCAGTAGGGATTTGTAAAACTATGTAAGAACTTGATCTTATGTATTTTAATCGGTTGCCAAATCTCCGTATTATCGGTGGGATGCGAAGTTCCTAACATTTTTTTGGAATTAGTCGTTGAAAGTTACTCGGCGCCCTCGTTCGACCACGATGGATGCTTGGCAGTACCATTCCCTTTTCATCGCTTTCCACCGAAAGATGTAAGTAAAGAATTGCAGACCTGGCGTCGTTTGGACGGCAAATCCCTCATTTTACATTTAATTTTAATTTACAGTAATGCTGATTGATTTTTGGCCCAAAACTGCCAAACCTCTACCTACCAAAGTCATGAGTTCACTATAGGAGGAACCGCTGTCATAACTACCTGGAAAATCTCGTGTACTAGAATGGCCGTAAAACAATTCTATGATTGAGGTGATATTGTGTTGTAAGAATCCTGGAAGGTGAAACATAAATAATGTACTATTGTAATACTGTACACACTTAACCAAATATCCTCGAATATTCTTACCGAAAGGCAAAAAAGTATGGAAAAAAGTGACTGAGATGAAATTCGAAGTTTTAATACAACCAAATTGAATTTCATGACGTATTTTTGAAGTATTTCGACTGTCTCTTGCTATATTTTGTGGAATAGCCTGTTACAATTCAAACCTGGTTTATAAAATTTTTATACAGTTTCAACTCAGATTCAAGGTAGGCATTATTCGGGGTATTTCAGTAGGAATGTACAATACTTCTGCCTCCACTACTCCTTACCAACTGAAGTATGGCAATCCAAACTTGTTTTTGGATGCACTTTGCAGTTACTATGAAAACAGTTTTTCTCAAGCATCTAGCCTTTTCGACATTTTATTAAATGCTCTAGATTTTAAGAACACAAAATAATTAAGGCTAGACGAAAATGTGCGCTTATAATTGTCTCAAAACAATTAATCTTTGATCTTAATTAAACGAGAGCCTTGGGTGAGTACCAACAATACAATTACGCAATCTCACCCATTTTGAGATTTGCTATCCCATGATTGTGGACAAAAAATGCTTAAAGTTGTCTCCCCTACCACTGGTACTGGGTGAAATCATCTTGTATTCGTATACATCCATGTTTACATTAGCTCTTTCTCTGTAGGTTTTCGCAGGTTTTTCACACTCCTGCGGTGGGTTTTTTCCAAGAAGGGCGAAAGTCAATATCCTCGGGCTTTTCCCACGTTTGCTAACATCTTTTTACACTTGGTAAATGGTAACTTTGTTGACTAATAATTTTTTTTTTGATTGAAAACCTTTCTTCTACGTCTCTTTTGGCATAATTGACTGCATGCAATTCCAAGAGCAAATTGACAATGTATGTAACTGCAACAATGTAATGTTTGACGAGGGATTAGATGGAAGATGGGACTTTCTAGTCCCAATATCGCTCAATAAAGACGAATTATTATTATAACTATTATTACCACCTCCTGGAGTGTTGCAGATTCTTCCGGAAATACCCTGTATTCCCTTATCCTTTTCAATTGATTCCCATCGCATTTTTGAGTGACATCAAACGGCACCATTGCCCCTTGAAACAAATTCAATTTCACGTATGGTATACGTTACTCTTCCCACACAAAAAGTTAAAGAAATACAACTGGAGTATTTGGCTAATTCGGGGTGGTGAGCCGCACACAGTGAGTGCGTGAGAGCGATTTCGCTCGCGAGGGGCGAAAGCGTGAAAATCAGAGTGTGAATGTTTTAGCTGTGTAGTGAGGATGAATTTTCGGGGGCCTGTGTGCTTTTCCCTTATATGTCCTCCGTATTTTACGGGAGCGATCGAGCTACGGGCTACGGTTTCTCTCTCTCTCTCTTTGAATGTGATTTTGTGTGGCTTTTTATACGTGGTTTACTGACGTAAAAAGGCGTGTTGAGCATGCAAAGAACAAAAAGAAAATTTGCGATGCAAACAAAAGGGCGAGCAGGCAAGCAAGAACGATCGCACGTGAGAATACAGGCGCGTGTATTTAGGGGGCAACTCTGGGATGCAGGGAGGTAGGTAGGTGAGTCGGCGCTAGGCGTGGGATGTGGGAAAAAGAGTAGAGAAAGTGGGGTTGTCGAGTACTTAGGCGAAGAGTGTGTGTGTGTGTGTGAAGCGTCCTGAGGATGCGAGGATAGAATTGAGGGAGTTGGGGAGTGGGGGGGGGGGGGGGGGGAGGGAAGCGAGTGGATTTGGATCGCATTTGTGGGACGGCACATGAAAAGGATCGTGTTCCGGAATGACCTTTGCAAATCACGAGATTTTTATTTGCATTTTTTTATTCGGCAAGGGAGGCATGCGGGCAGGACTTTGTAGACACGAAGAGAAGCGTGAAGGAGGAGCGCTTTTGGCGGGGAAGAGATTTATGTGTGCACATGCATGCGTGGAGGAGTGCTCGAGAGGAAGGCTACGAAGGGGTGCCTGGAGAAAGGGAGAAATATATACGTAAATAAATCGGGTGCGGCGATGGGAAGTACTAACTTTCAGCCAGTATCTCTCATTACCTAATACATAAATCACATCTAATAAGTCACTGCCGCACTTAAGTGGAGTACCACCTCAAACCTTAGTTCTCTAATGCATCGAAATTAGCATAAAATGACAGTATATCATATAATAGCGGCGATTTAAGAGCATAGAAATACCTTGTTAAGTCTATGAATAGTGCACTCGAGTATGGTTAAAACTAAAAACCTTTGTTGTCGCTGCGACGCACAACCAACTTACTGTGGGAGTCCTACCCAATTGGAATAGGTGTAACAAGTGTGGCGGGCCCCTCATCTGAATTTCTGGGTGCGTCACTCTATCAGGTTTACTTTTTAGCGGTACCAAAAAATTGTAGACTTTTATTAGAGTTTACGGCATGTGGCTAGCTTCAATTAGCTCGCAATACGTTAAGCACTACATAATTTGCACTTTATTGCCCAAAAAGGGGCACCTATATATTTCTTACGTAATATTTCACTATGCAAGCTTATCAATTAAGTGTGTGAAGACATGCAGAATTAATTACTGCCTTAAGGGGAAGATGAGTACTTGAGGCTTATGCATGAAAATGATCCTGCATGACGTCTTTTAAGTTTTACATTTTCTTATTAACTGAATTCATTTTATCAGTGGTCAAAATAAGACTATATTCCAGATTGGCATCCACTCAAAGTTTAAATAGATCGAAAATTTAGACTATAATTGAAATTTTCCTTGTGAGAAGATCCACTCCTTTAATGTATGCTATAACGAGCTAAGCCATTGAATTTTGAGAAGACATAAGACAGTGAATATATATAATTCAAATCCCTCATATATGCCACCCTACAAGTTTTATGGCGTCCAGAATATCTCAACGTGAAGATTTTGTGGTAGCTCATCCCTAGAATATTGCCTGAATTAGGTACTGGGACGCCCTTCATCTTCTTTGAGAAAATAGCTAGTTTTGAAAATTTGAATCCGAGTAAATATTGAGAATTGCATTGAAAGCATCACGGTTACTCATGGCATCAAGTAGGAGAAAGTGTACGAGAGGATATTGGAAAAAGAAAAGATTACTATACAGCAGACCTCGGCGCACTACCGAATGTTATAACCGGTAAGCTTGGTACGTTTACGTGTTATTTCGTCAGGAATAGCGACATATTTTGGAAACATTCAAGTTTTTCTCTTCAGGACAAAGTTTCTTCAATACATAAAAGTGATGACTATCTGCCTAGAAGAGGCCTTCAACTGAAGAATGGAACTAGAAATTTTCCGCAAAATGTCATTTCGTGGAAAATAACGCGGGAGAGATCCCGAAAAGCGAGCTCATGTCAATGAAAGGATTATTTTGTATAGGGCTGGCTGCCAGAGCTCCCCTTCGCGTCGTTTCGATTCCTCCTCATGCTCGTAATTCTCCTCCCTTTGTCTCCTCTTCAAACCACTGACTCCACCACCCCACCCACATCTCCTCCTTCCCCCCCGCTCCACGCCAGTTTGTTTGTTTATATGCATGGCTGCGACTCCAACTTCACGGAAAGGCAAAACCACCACGCGTGCCGCCGATATCGAGCGGTTTTGGAACGACCGAAAAATAGACGTTTTTTTCCGTTCCTCTCGCTTCATCCCTTTGTTTTGCCTTGGCACGTGACTATTTTTTTGTTCCCCATAGCCTCTCACCCCTTTCTTTCTCTCTCTTCTCTCCGTCACAGCAAAATTTCACCTCTTTCCCGTATTGGTGGGCCCTGAACCGGAGATCTACCTAATAGTTCTTTCTTTCTCTCTTCAATTTTCCTCTTCTGCCCGCATGGGCAAGGGACTGTCGCGTTTGGAACCCATCGGATTTTGATGTGATGTATGTTTCAGAGAGAGAGAGAGAGAGAGAGAGAGAGAGGGGGGGGCTCTCCATCTTGTGCGAAAATATCTCATTGTTCTCCCTTCACGGTTGATGGATGAAGGAAGGCAGCTGTCGTTTGTGGAATAAAGCCATAGTCTTCTGTCCGTGTCACAAATCGTGAAGTGGTTTTGAGGACTGGTGGAACTCGAGGAATATTTGATAGTCCGCTTTGTGTACTGAATTCGTTCATCTGTGATTAAAGAAATATATATGAAAATTGGATGGCTACTTTCGTGGCGTATTCTACTATCGAGGATTTATCATGAAAATCGAGCATCGTGACATGTAGTGAGTGTAGGAATGCAGTGACTTGATCATCTGTATGGTGAGGTGACCAATAATTTGAACGTCTAAGGGACTTCATAGACTTTTGACTTGTGAGACTTTAAAAAAATTATTGATTTTAATCTCTTTAGTGGCCGATTATATATATTTCTCTTTAAGTGGTCACTTTGTTGAAATTAAGCCTATAAAAAAATGGAAAATGTTTCTTTATTGCCGATATCCTATTGAATTCATCAAATATGAGGTGAATATAGGATTTGGAGATTCGATAATGAATATAATAGGTTCAATTTCAATAAATGGATTTAAATTAGCTATTTAAAAATATTAGCTGCT
Organism: Ischnura elegans; assembly: GCF_921293095.1. Lineage (NCBI taxonomy): Eukaryota > Metazoa > Arthropoda > Insecta > Odonata > Coenagrionidae > Ischnura > Ischnura elegans. The sequence goes on from NC_060246.1 coordinate 136,072,812, forward strand.
TAAAATTTTAAATTAGCCATAACTTAGTCACACCGATAGGTTTTAAGAATGTTTCCCAGAGAATTGTGAAGGCAAATGATTCTCCTCATGAATATTTTTTGCAGTTAGCATGACTTTAATTGATTAAGGTTACACTTGTAAATAAATAAAATATGTGTTTGCTGCAACAAGGAAATCAAAAGAATTGTTCAGTTGCTGTTACATTTCATTTTATCCAAACATTTATGTAGAAGCAGTATTAAATTTTCCGCGTGTACTCTTTTCCGCATCTCTTTGTCTGTCATCTCACTGCCGCCTCGCTGTGCGCCTGTTTCGCATCCCTTCCTCAAACTTATCAAATCCTCCCCCACCTCTCCCTCAAATGTATAAATGCGATGTTCTCATGTGCTCTGATGACCTGCATCAGATGATGGCTCTCTAAGCCGAAACGTGCCAAAATAGTTGTGGAAAAGTGCAAATACCTTTTATTTAAATGTTTCGATCAAGATATATTACTCCTTATAATCTTACCTAGTAAAGTCACTTGGGAATAAATGGCTGGCTACATCATATTCCCTATGAAAATGAATTTAATTAGCGTTTGGTATATTACACCTTTCTCGCTCCCAATCGTATCGAAGAAGCATTCTTGTAGCAATGAGTTAAATTCAATTCTGGAATAATTTAAATTGAGGCTCTTATCTACATTACGTGAGAGAGTTCACAGTTCAAAGTCGTTTAACCTGTTTTAGGATGAGGTTGAGGCATTCATTTATAAGTTTATTGCAACACACTTATGAGAAGGTGAGCAAACATGTGTAATTATCTAGAGGTCATGTAGTCTTGTAGTGAAAACGGAATCCATTTGTTTCGGCTGATATGAAAAAAGTTGGAATAAGGTCAGGTGCGGAGGACTTGGTGAAGAAAAATGGGTTGCCCACAATTACGGAACGGTGATGATTCTCGGATTTCATTTCTGTGGGAAAAGTTTCAGAAGTATCTTTAGGCGCGCTACAGCTCGTCTTGGACTTGAACCCGGGTTATAGGAATCTAGTAATTCTTTTACCCCTTTAGACTTTCAAATTTGAGCAGATTGTAGATTTCATGTAACTTTTTCTTCACTATCGCATACGTTTAAGATCTACACTCAAAAGATACGATAATCTGCGTTTATTGATGACGTTCCTTGCATTTATTAGGGTTTCCAGGGTTGATACATGTATCGGCTTCCGAAAATTATAGTCCAGGAAATGAAGCTCATAAAAGTGAAAAACCTTGCAATTTTTTCAAACTGAATCGATTTGCACCAAAATTTGGGATTAGACTAATTATACCCCCTACTTCAAATTCTATATTATGCCGAAGGGCGCTTTTTATTTTTTAGGGGTGAAAACTACCCCTAAAAGCTGTAACTTAAAAAATTATTTTTTAAAGCTAAATACGTGTAAAATTTAGTTCAAATTATATGTATAATTATTTTTTTATGTTTGAAAAATAATTTTAAGGTGTTTCAACCCATAATAATCAACCCTTATTGGGGGTTAATGTAAAAAAGAATTTTCAAACTGAATCGATTTGCATAAAAATTTGTGTTTATACTAATCATACCTCCTTTAAAAATGTTTTTCAAACCGAATCGATTTGCAAAAATATTTCGGATTAGACTAATCATACCCCGATCTTCAAAATCTATATTATGCCGAAGGGCGCGTTTTATTTTTTAGGGGTGAAAACTACCCCTAAAAGCTGAAACTTAAAAAGTTATTTTTTAATGCTAAATACGTGTAAAATTTAGTTCAAATTATATGTATAATTATTTTTTTATGTTTGAAAAATAATTTTAAGGTGTTTCAACCCATAATAATCAACCCTTATTGGGGGTTAATGTAAAAAAGAATTTTCAAACTGAATCGATTTGCATAAAAATTTGTGTTTATACTAATCATACCTCCTTTAAAAATGTTTTTCAAACAGAATTGATTTGCAAAAATATTTGAGATTAGACTAATCATACCCCCTTCAAAATCTATACTATGCCGAAGGGCGCGTTTAATTTTTTAGGGGTGAAAACTACCCCTAAAAGTTGGAACTTAAAAAAATATATTTTAAAGCTAAATACGGGTAAAATTTAGTTTAAATTATTTGTATAATTATTTTTTTTGTTTGGAAAAGAATTTTAAGGCGTTTCAACCCATAATCATCAACCCTTACTGGGGGTTAATGCAAAAAAAATTATTTACCCTAAAAATAAAAATTATGCATCACATTGTATCTTGTTATTCACTTTCTTACTCCTTTCATTATGTATTCACTTTTTTCTCTCATGATTTTAATCACAGCACAGAAAAGGTATAACAATAGGATAAACAGAACAAACTTCGTAATGGTAACATAAACAAATAAATGTACATTTATGTAGACATTACATGAAACACAATCAAACGGAGACTGTATGGCTTCCAGTCTTCCCACCACATGCATGCTCACAGGTCACTGTGAGCGAGAGCACACATACTCACATATGTGTATGTATATATACATCTTATGGGTATGTGTGTTTATTTTGTAGCGAATTTGGGTGTATCGTTAGCTTATAACGTAAAATACACGAAGAATATGCTGATTATGAGGAATATTATGCTCTGAATTGTGGATTTCGAATTTTTCGAAAATAAATTTGATTGGTATTTCAGACATAGCTCCTTTATTTTTTATGATAGAAAGTTCATTTAAATTGTATTTTGTAGGGTTTTTACTGACTACAAGGTCATGCGAATTAAATTTTTTTCGAGTCATTAATTTTGAAAGGGGAGGGAATTAAGGGTTTAAATAAGGTGGAGCTCCCTTGGAAATAGAGGTTTTAATTATCAATATCTCACCAAATATTTATTATATAGAAAATTTAAACACACCAAAATATTTGAAAATAAAGGAGCTACAATTTATCACGCGTGCATTTTTTTCATATCTCCAGCTTTTTTGGAGTTATTTTGAAAAAAAGAGCATTTTTAACGAAATTGTAAAAAATGACTTTTCACTTTTTCCTTCAATTTTTTCAAAATTTAGAGTTGTAAATTAAAAAAACTTCTAGGATCAATTAACAATACTTAAATAAAGAGAAATACTGAAGGGCATTGATCAATTTTGTCTAGCGTGGTAATAAGGAGTTGTTTTCACTGATTTTTTCTTACAAAAAAGTAGGGACTGATCTTATTTTTAATCATAACTCGCTCAAATTTCATGATAAAAAATATTTTTTCTCATCATAAGAAAGTTTTTTAAAAACACTTTAAAACATATTACATAATGTTTCCTCGAAAATTACATTTTTCCCGCTATTTAGTATTGAATCTTTCAAATTTAGCGTATGACAAACAATAGATAACCATCAACAAGTTGTAGCTCGGTCCGAATTGGTCATAAAGGAAATCTAAAATAAGATTTTTATTAAATTTTTTACAAGCTACAGTTTTGTAATTCACAATTTCCTAATAAAATAAATACTTTTCAAGTTATTTGCCTATAATCGATTAAAATCGTTGATTTTTTCGTCAAAAAACTGTTACTTTCAATCGCAAATAACTTGAAAAATATTAATTTTACGCAAAAAATTGAAAGAACATTTTATTCTTAGAATGTTTTTTTCTATCGATTCCTGTGGTCAAAATATAATTAAAAATTTCCACCCCCGAGATGGGGTGGAAACCACCCCCAGGGTAAAAGCGCCCGTCGGCATGATATAGATTTTCATTCTTGGTATATTCCCTACTTATTATGAAAATTTCAAGAAAATCGATTCAGTTTGAAAATATTGCAAGCCAAAATGCTTCATTTCCTGGACTATTAGTATTTTAATCGAATCCATAAGTGTATTTTCTTTTATTTATCTTGTTACAAATATGCAAGTATCTCATTGCTTAATTATAAGTTTTGGAAAATCATAAGGTATCATGGCTCATCCATGAAAATCGTAATAATGATTTTCGATATTAAAATCGTGAATAATGGAAGGTGAATAATTAACATCTGAATTACTGAAATCCTTTATATTGTTACTTCGACTTTTGATTTTTTACAAGACCGAGGGCTAGCAATTCTTGATGGCTGCCCGTATAAGAGATCTTTTTTATGGAATCAATTGAAGTCACCAGATTTGCTGATGTGGCAAAGACTTTGCTGATTCGATTTAGAGACTTTCTACGTAAACTCTGTAAAGGATCTCTTATTCATGATTGGCAATTCTAGCTAGCGCTCGGTGCATGCATTAATCGTATCAGTCATAGCTCACCCGTTATTCAATGCATGAAAACTCTTTCTTTGGTCGGGATTTTCGCTTTTTATTTCCATGAGTCACGGAGGCTTTACTATCCTCAAAGTATTTTACTGGTTAATCTTGACCGTAAAATTAATTTGCTATGTAAACCTGGAAAGAAGTGCTTGCAATGAAGTAACTGAAACGTCTTATCAGAGAATCTTTAATACTGGAACTCTATTTCATACTCCGGATACATGTAGCCACCCAGAAATTGAAAATGAGGCATCGGTTTCAATTAAGCCTCGGTAGTAACCAGGGCGATGAATGATATTCATGACCTGGATGCCTAACTTCCTTCCCTCATCGTATTGGCTCGTTAAGACAGACCTAGAACTGTGCTTTGACCTCAGTCTCCTTTGAATGAGAAAACTACCTTTCCGCTCCTAACTTTAGGGAAGGGGTGGGTGGGCACAAATATATCCTGAGTGATAGAGAACGTTAAAGGTTCAATTCATTTTCCGCCTCCCTCAGGGCCTCTTTGCTAGTCCTCTCTGCCCTCGACTCCCGTGTTGCTCGGCTCCTTTGGTTTTCTCCGAAGGGGGTGTCCCCGATGGAACCCTCCTTCCAGGTCCGGATGCGCCCATTCTTTCCCATTAGGTCGTCTATTTCTTTTCCGCCAACTCGCTACGGGCGGGACCGTGTATTTTTTCAAGGCGAATCTCTGAAAGGAACATGAATAATGCGCGCGCCTGGCAGGGAAAGGCGATCTTAGCTTTATAACCAACCAGTCCTTTCCTCTTTTCCTCATCTCCATCCCTACTCCCTTCCTTAGCCTCCCCCCGCATTCCATGTGACCTCTCTACCAATGCTTACCTTTCCCTGGGAAATATGCGAGGGGTGGTTCGAGGCTATTCGTTACCATCGCAACCCGCCCTCCATTTTTGACCCTCTCCTGCATTTCACCTGAAGGAGATTCTATTCCTTGAGGAATCAAGTGAATGTCTCTTACGGAAAAAAATTGGCCTCCTTAATCTAAATGTATTTTTTTGAATTATCTAGCCATTATTTTAATGAGGATTCTACTGCTAGTTGAAGTTGGATGACTCCTTTTCTTTTGGGATTCATCGCGTCTAAATTCATTCCGCGGCGACAGTTTCGTTGATATTCCAGCCAAAGTCTTCAGCCAAGCTTGAATAAGCACTTTGGAATGGCAGAAAATTAGCCATTGGTGAATAATTGCAAATGCAGTGACACCTAGAAGTAGTGGAGTGAAAAGTCTCAGAAAACTACGAGCTATGCTGAAGTCAGGTTTGTATGAAACGAGTCACCTCTGCCTTTCGACGTCCCGTAATGAATGTTCCTTCTCAGTTTAGAAAAGGACCCATTACATTTTATTTCCTCCAGCCACGCGTAATTGCTCCCCTCTCATTCCCCACTTAATCATCGCCCTTCCGTCTTGGATAGTTTTCAGTGTCTAATATTCCATCTGTTCATGTTCCACCCCTTATCTCGCATCCTCATAATTAAAAAATGGCTCTCGACACCCATCAAGTCTAGAATTTTTCGTTTCTCTCCGCTCGTTTTACTTTCGCCATTCTTCTCCACACCCAAATTACTGCCACACCCTACATCTTATCGTCCTTCATCAATGCCCACGCTTCTGTACCCCAAAGTGCTCTGCTTTATTTAAGACACTTCGCTAGCCATTTTCTTTCAATTTTACCCAACGTCCATCTATCAGTTCACTATATATCGAAATTATTCCTGTTTCTATGCTCTATTTTATAGTATTTGTTGCAGAAATCTAAATTTAAATCTTATGGGCTCAATTGGCGATGGTTTTTCGTTATCTCATGGACGTAAAAATTGCAATTAGAATATAAATGTCGTTTTGACGAAAAACTGATGCACGTGCAAGTGCAAAAATCTGCTACAAAAAAATATAGGCGCTTTGCCATGCTGATTTCTTAGTTATTGCGAAATTAACATAAAAACGGAAGGAATAAATTATTTAGTGTAACGAATATGTCGGGAAAGTGGAGTCAAACTAAAGGGGAAGGTATTATTTTAAAAACACATTTAATTTATTGCTCTGCATGCTATGCATACCTTTTATTTGTAACGTCGATGTATGTATATTTAACTATGATTGATAGACATTGTGACCAAGGCATTTAAAAATAAATATTAATGAAAAATTGGAGTAAGATCATTGACAAGAATCAAACATTCAGGAAAGAATCTCCCTTCCCATATTACTTCATACGTGGAATTTATCCATCCTTAAGCGGACAGAGTTTCATACGCCATCATTCTTTTTCCTGATGTCTCCATCCATCCACCTTTAACAGGGTACTCTCTCCCTAACTAGGAAAGATGACCGAAAGGGATGAAATTGAATTACCCCTCCTTCCATCCGGCTACGCCATGGGAGTGTTGTCGCAGTTGGAGAATGGATGTGACGATGAAGCTACCCAGTCATGTATCATTTCTAGTGTCGTGAGACTTTCTCGTTGTTTTGGGAGGAGGATGATTTACTTTTTATTGCTATTACTTCTTCACCTTTTCATCGTCTTCCGTGTCCCTTTTTCAAAGAAAGATCCTAATTTTTGGCCTATGATAACATACACTGCTTTGTGATGAGAGCGGTAGGCGTCTCTCATTTATCTCAATTACAAAATATATCTACTTTTAATAGTTATGTACCGGTTCCGGTGGAAAATAAAGCTTTGGTGATTATTTATCTGTAATATTTAATGCTCGAATGAGATTGAAATGCATTTTGATAGCCTTAAACAGTTACCCTTAATCACGATCTTCTTCGATCTCTATAATTTTCAGCCGTTTTAGGTGATTGCATCATAATTGACTCTGACAGTCAGTAGCACTTTTATTTTAGCTAAATTGCCTTTCTTTCTTCCTTCGTGCAAGATCTAGCCTTACCCGGTACTATCAGGAATTGTCTTTAGCAATACGAAACTCTTTCATATATTGTTATGCAACTCATGCTGTACGTACTGATTTTGTGGTGGCTTCATATTTCTCTTTTGTTTTAACTTCTGGCTTAAAATTTTACTATTGCTATTGATATTTCGGTGGCTTTATATTTCGCTTGACCTCTTTTGTGAAACCGACTAGAGCCGTAACTCTCTGAAATATTGGGCTCTGAAATAAAGCTTGTCGCATTCAATACATAGGAGGAAGGGTATAAAACTTATACAGCTTTTGATTCTGGATATCTCGTGTGCAATCTTCGGCAGTGCGATATTTTATTATTTTTTTAATCTTCGTTTGAGGGTAGGATGTTTATGGAACATCTCGCAGTTGTGGCCAGAATCTTAACTCTCGGAAGATACCCGATGGCCCGGCACATGTGGACGCCCGAATGTCGAGAGGCGCGGAATGGAATTGTTGCCGGGGCTATCTTCTCTCTCTTTCTCTCTACCATTCAATTTTGAAGGCTTAATATATGTTAAAATCTATGGGTGGCTTTTTGGGAACCCATAAAATTTAGAGCTCTGGCCACATAGGGGCAAGATAAAATGTGGATTCTATCTTCGTCGATATTTGGTAGAAAACGTTGGCACTGTAATAACTTGCTATCCTTGGATCAGATTGCCAGAACATTTCTCGGGTTTCCAAATGGGTATTTTTTTGTGTATATTGTCCCAACGTTTTGAAAGATACCTGCAATCGTCTTCAGTAGATAGCAATAGACAGTAGATAGCAATTGACAGCAGATCGGTAGATTGACTCTACTAAAAACCGGAGAAACATTCCTGCAAGCCCTACGACGGGAAATCTGATAGTCTTCTTCGTTCTAATACTTTATCTGTATGTCTTACTCTCCAACGTAGCTGATTAAATTCTATAACACTGATAACTTCCGGCTTGACTTTGTGAAACCTCTTCATACTGGAAGTAAAGGAGTAAAACTTAAACAGGTTCACTAATATATTAATATGGGCACGACCCAGGTTTCTTAACGTAGTTACATATTCAGGTACTTTCACCTGAAGATGTAAATACGTTAGGAAACCCGGGTCGTGCCCATATTAATATAATAGTAAACCTGACAAAGTTTTACTACTTTATTTCCTAAATACTATATGGTTGGTATATCAATATAGCTTTTTATACTATTGCTCATTCGTTCAGTGCAAAGCAAAGTATGTTTTTTGAAGTTGGCTTGCAAATTTAATTCATTCAGTATCTCTTTAAGGGTCGCCTCTTACTTCAATGATATACATTTGGGGGTCCAAAGGATTCTACTTCTAAATGAGGCTGAGTGATAAAAAAGTTGTTTCTTTGTAGTATCGTGCAAAACGAATCAATAATATAATTTTGTCAACTTATTTTTAAGTCACACTATGTAGCAAAATCATGGTGTAGCGTTCACCTAATAATCTATATCTATTGGCTCTGCATATCACCAAAGCTTTTGAAAGCTGTGTGTTGATATTATATGTAATTACAGGTACGCCATTGAGATCTAATTATTGGCCTTATAAATAACATAAAAAGGATAAAATTTTGTTTTTTGGAGACATACTCGCAGATTATTTTTGCAAAAATCTGAAATAATTAGAAAATCTTATCAGCAAAATATTTCTGTATTTCTCGATGCTAATTTTAAATACACTGAAGCAGTTCCAATTTACTTATATTCAGCCATTTGGCTCCATACAAACTTACTGCCAGTTTGGAAGAAATTAGCATTGGATATTGATATCACCTGCAGAAAATCAACAAAAAGAAGACTAAGATATTAGTTTGCAGCAAAAGAGAGGAGGCTAAGAAGAAAATTAACCCAAGAAAGCATACGCTTGAAGAGGTGAAAGACCTTTCTTACCTGAGCCGAATTGCCAACGATGGACGAAGCAAAAAAGAAATAGTAGAATAGCGCATACGAAGAGGGCTTTCTACAAAAAGAAGAATCTTCTTACAGCTGAGAATACAAGCATAGAAGTAAGAAAACAATTCATCAGATGCTACATATGGAGTATGCTCATCAATGAAAGCGAGGCTTGGACGTTGACAGCAGCAGAGAAGTCAAGAGTGTAAGCATTCGAAATTTGGTGCTACCGAAGAATGTTGAAGATAAAATGGACTGACCGTGTATGTAACGAGGAAGCGTGGGAGAAGAGAGGAACCTCCTAAAAATCTTAAGCAGAAGACGGGAAAACTTAGTTGGCCACATTTTGTGTCACGATGGCCTGATGAAGACAATCGTTGAAGGACAAGTGGATAGGAAAAAGGGCAAGGGATGGCCCCGAATAAGTTACATTGGACAGATTATAAAAGATGTAAAAGAAAAGACACATCGCTATGAAAGGTTAGTGGACAGGAGAGAGAAATAGAGAGCTTCGTCAAACCAAGCTTTGGATTGCCGACTAATGGTGATGATGAATTTCTTGCATTACTGCCTCAGGTGAAATGTTTTCCTCCTCTTCGATACCATTCAGGGCTAACAACTACGGTCCAAGTCAAAGTTATTACTCATTGATACCATCTTCGACATTGTTCGAGTCAAGTTTTCCGAACTGTTTCCGCAATCATTTGGCGTTTGAGCGACTTCTGACACAGGAACCCCACCCTCCAACCACCGTGAGCATTTACGCAGTCGTTATTGAGTGTGCCGATTCTGGCGTCTCCTCAGAATTCATTTATCAACCGATCAAAAAGAAGAAAATCAACTCGGGAAAACTTTTTTTTCGGTGGAAATTCCCGGCGGATGAGATATTAGTTCCAATATTTTTTCTTCCTTCACTTGTTCGTGGGACATCCTGGCGGGCGGGCGGCTCAACGACGACGCCGTTGCCTCGGAAAAATTAACTCCCTCGGAAAGGGGTTGAAGAAAGCACTTCACGAGAGAATCCATCGCTTCCACGAACACCGACCACTCTTTTTATTCCGTGAACCTCTCACCCATCCAATATATTTCTCCACAATCCACTCTTATCCGCACGTTTTTCGCTCTCAGCTCCACATATTTGGGATTTTCCATTAGGTTTAGTAATAATATCTCTCTTCTCGTCTCCGAACGTTATTTTCTGGGAATCCTTGGGAAAATTCGTGACAAAAGTAAAACTAAATTAAATCCACTCTTTCATTTAAAATAAACAAGCCTATAATTTGGTCTTTAATGTTGTAGAAATTCTGAGAATTTCTAAATAACTTGGTTGCCGGCTTCGCTGGCGGAGGGGTAAAGTCCATGGCTGCCAAACAGGAGATCGCGGGTTTGAGTTTTTACTGGTTAGGTTGCCCTTATCCAGGGTATGCTTTTTATTCTACAGTTAATTGTTAAAGCTAAAAACCCCGAGGTACGTATATGTAGGCATTATATAGCGATTTTTGATGGTATGGGAGTAAATAAAAATAAAAAAAACGTTTTTTTAATAGTTAATGAAAAGTCTGGGTTCATTTTAATTTTCGTTTTATAATGGAGTTAATTTTTTGTCTGATGGGTGTCGCATTGACCAGGATGATTCCCGGGTCAATGCGTGTGACTCCCGTAAGTTATCACCGTGGCTAGTCCCGATAGACTTTAAACTAGATATATTTATCGATGCACTTTGATGTCGACGAAGGAATCGGAAAACTTAATGCTGAAATAGTCCTCATCGACTGATATAAACAAATGGATATGGGTCTTCCATGGTTACGTATTGATTTTTGAGGATTTTCGAGACTGATGGGGGTCGTTTGTTGCCTTTGTACTATCTTACTTTTCAATCGGTGTTTGGCATAAAATTTTTAAATTATTTCAAGTGAATCAAATCTTGTTGTCTACGGCCTGAAATGTTGTTGATGGTTTCAAGCAACTTTAGTAACAAGAAAGTTCATTTTAGGTATTTTATAAATCATTAGGAGTTGATAATAATGATAAAGTTGCTGTGGAAGTGCACGATTTGAGGGCGAGTGAGACACCGAAGGGAGGTATTCATAACTTATTTTCGATTATCAGGGATCGACTATTTTTGACTTTTTGTATTGCTAATTGTGTTATTAATTAGCGTCGTTTCTGTGAACCTTTCAATTTTGACCATCAATTTAAGATTTTTTTCACCTACTGTAATGTATAACGACGAATTTCTTGAACTGACAATCAGTTCACCAAACGACTACTAATATTTCAGTTCCATTTTCCGATTTCCAGCATCTAAGGAGGTTGATTTATTTTCCCCTTGGAAAGCCGTTATCATATATAGTCCGTCAAACCAGTATACCCTTTTGCTAGCATGGACCGTGGACTCGTTTCCTATCCATATTTCCTAATCTCACACTCACGGTGATATGGAAATGCATGATGTATGAATATATACATATTTTTATCGCTACTCTATTTCTCTCCTCAAAACACACTTAACCTTTGACCTTCTTTCCCTTCCTTCACCCTCTTGCAGTCACACCTCCTGCTCCCTTCCAATTTTTATTCCTTCCGAGGAACTCTTTTAACTCCTGGCCTCCTCGCCTTAACAAACAATATCCAACTCTGGGTCGAACCCTCCTGATCACCGTCAATTTCTTCATCCCTCCCCTTCGGGACGCTGTTGAGCCTCTCTCCTTATCCATTCCCCCTCCTACCATCACCATCCCAATCCTCATCTTTGCGCCATCGATCTTTCAATTTTTTTTCCACCCCAACCGTTCTCTCTCTTTCTCGCATCATATACGGCCTTTTTTCTCACCTCCATCATGCTCTTTCGTTCTGACTTCCTTCGCGCCATGGAGGCTTCAAGAAACCGCTTCATTCTTGCGTTTTTTACGTTTCTTTTCAAGCCTTTTTATGGTATCGAAACCAAATCATTTGTTGCATCATATTTCTAAATCTCCATTAATTTTAAATGCGTGATTATTGCTCTTCACGTTGGAATATATACATGGAGAGATGTTATTTATGCTCCAAGGACTTTCTTTAGTGAATTGGTGGTCCTCCGTTTTACCAAAAAACAGGAAACATTAATTTTTACAACACATTATGCACAAACAATTGATATCAAATTGAAATCTTGAAGTATATATGTTGCTTAAGTATTGACATCTTAATTTTTAGCTCTCTAAGTTGGTATTGTGATTGTTTACTTTTTAATTTTTTTTCGCAGTTGTCATTTTTTCCATTTACCGTAAGTCTAGGGAAATGAAAGAAAATGAAAACCATTCCTGTAACTATCCCTTCACTTCTTCCCTATATCCCTTGCTTTTTGTCATTTCTCTTACATTTATCCTCCGTCTATATCCTCTTCCTCTGTGCCTACCTCCTTCTGACCTCTTACCTTCTATATTTCACTAATATATTTCCCCATCGTATACATATACCTTTGAATGCGGCTTTTTCGTTTAGTTATCTCCACCACTTCAGCTATCATACGGGCTTGATAATTACTAATCCGGATCGATCTTGTTTTCCTCATTCTTCATCTCATCGCTCTTTTCTGAGTATCCGTGTAATTTTTCATAGCCGTTGCGATATTTATTCCACCGCATTAGTGCCGTGAACCATGCTAGGTCTCATAAATAACTTGAGAACATTCCCCTTCATTTTTTTCGTATAGGTAATTTGTATAATTACACCCGAATACTTTTCTCACTTGGTGATAAATAAATTTCCATTTTCCCATGGATTAAAAATATAAATATCGACCAGGGATTTTATTTCTGCATTATTCATAAGGTTCAAAGTAGGCTTCCGAGGAGATTATGACGATAGGCAACGATTTATTCTTCCGGGTTTCCTTCTGCGTTTATGCATTTTGCTAGTCCAGCAAAATGGAATCAACCGTTGCCTATCGTCATACTCTCCATTTTGCTGGACTAGCAAAATGCATAAATGCAGAACGAAACTCGGAAGAATCACTGCCTAATGTTTTTAAGCGTTTCAGAATAGATATTTGGGCCCGTAAAACGCGAAACCGGTGTCGTGATTAACGGTTTTTAATTATGTGACACTGACAATTTTTCATATATCCTAATGATGGTGGATCGTCTGTGGCTGTGGCGTTACGTTTCTACACGGTAGCGCTTGAATCTTAATAATTTTAATGTGAATCCTCTTTCCAATTCATTCTTCTTGCTTGAACTCTGTGAATGTATACTGATAAAAAATATTATCAACCATTTCGTAAAATTTATATATGTTCTCTCTGGTCAATTTTTTTCAAAGTTGAACCATTTGGATATATAGTTATCCGCATATCAAAGAATGGAAGTTTGTTTTTATTTTCCAATTCCAGAGTAAACTATAGAATATGGTGCAATTTATGAATAAAATGTTTGATTGTGGTCATTCCGTAAAAATAGAGATAAAGAAGTCATCTACGTATGTGTTAAGAAATGTTATTTGAAAAGGAAAGGAGGGAAGAACTTCATACGAGTTTAGAAGAAGAAGCTTTTAAGAAGCTTCTTCATAACACTGTCTGCTAGCATAGGGTACTGGAAAGTCCATGGGAATACCGTCAACCATTAAATAAAATGTTCACTATGTTCTAAATAACCTAGATCATCAAAAATATATAAATAAAAACATCATTTTGGTTTTGAAGCAAGGACCACCTCGTTAGTCTGGTCGTGTACAGCTCATGGAGCAAAGCCCGCCAATCAAAAAAGTTTTTTTGGCGCTCCAAGGGGGAGGACACGTAGTAGGAGGGTCTGACCGACGCCCTTGAGAGAGCACAACTATGTCTCTGAATTTAAGTTTTTTTCTTCATTGCCCTGCTTTCTGAGGTGTGTCAGCCAATCCATGTACAGTAGCAAATGCACAGAGCCGAAAAAGAACTTAGGCTATGACCTTTATGCCCTTATCCTCGGCATGCCTCCTGTTCTTTCCTTAGTTCATTCCTTTCCTTCGTGCACCATGGTCACCTGACTCATTCCTGCCTCTGTCCTTCTCATCCCCGATTCCCAGTTTCCAATCTCCCAGGAGCATTTTCTTTTCTTTCAGGTCTTTTGGGAGGATATGTTGTCGGTGCATGCTTCCTTTAATTCCAGGGGACCGAGATCGATCCTTGGGGAGAGTAAAAGGTGAGGAAGTTCTCCGTCTCTGCGTCCTCATCCAATTTCTGATCTTCTTAGGTGTCGGCGAGTGCTTCCTTTAACGCGAGGGGACGAGGATCGATCCTCAGGGAGAGCAAAAGAGGAAGTTTTGTTTTATTTCTCTGCGTCCTCATCCAATTTCTGATCTTCGTTTTCTTTTCCCTCCTCTCTCCGCGAGGACGTGTTTGTTTGGGACTTGAAGGATTGCCTCTTCGCATGGGACCCTTTTTCCCCACAGAGGAGGAGGTGGGTGAGAACTGTGAATCACTGTCCGTCGTAATAAGATTAGTTCCTCCGTCGAAAAACCTGCCTTCGTCTCTTTTCCTCCCGCTCTCACGACCCCCTATCCCTCAGTGGGTAATGACGACCTGTGGACACCTCTCTCTTCTCCTTCTTCTATTCTCCTACCTTCTTCCCTCCGTTGTCTCCGTGAAAGCTCAATGTTATCCGCTACTTATTTCCTCCTTCCTCCCATGGAACCGTGAGATTGGCCTGGAAAGATGGGAAGGGAGGATCACGGACGAGGCCCGCTGCGAAAGAGTGGGCGGATGATGCTCTTCGCCCAGACGAGTTCAGCGAAAATAAATGTGACCTTTTACGAGGACTCAGGGACGCCGCGGTGCGTTTTGTTGTCTGGATGCTTTATGTATCCTTGAGTGATATTTCGTCGTTATCAAGCTTTTTGACTCCCTATGCGGTTTGAGTACTTGCCTTAGATAGATGTTAAACGTATTCGCTATAAAAGGAGTCAAGACAATGTGAAGGGGTAATGACTTTAGTACTTAATTCTACAAGGTAGGCTTCCGCAGATAAAATTAATCATTGCACTATCTTCAACCCGACGTGGCTTCACCCGGAAGACCGAGATAGGGCAATGCTTAACTTTAGTACTGGTTTACCTGGAACTGGTTTTCAAATATCAAAGAAGAAATAATTGTGTGGTGGGAAAAAGAGAGAGAGAGATCGTCAGAAGAGTAAATGGTGTTGCGGTACATGCAGTTATATGGAGATTAAGGGCAAATACTGAAGTTTGCGAACTTTATTGAAGTCCTATCTTCGTATCGCTAATGAAGCAAGAACGACTTTTTTTAAAGTCTACCGGGACTAGCCACGGTGATAAATTTTACGGGAGTCACCCGCAATGCACAAATTGTGCGAAAAATCCACAGAGAAAAAATCATTCAAGGTTCAAAAAGCTTTGATAGGTTCTGCGTGGTTACGGTTTATCCCTAACTTTTTGAACGGTATTTGAGGGCCTATGTTTTTATTAAGGCTTTTAAGATAATGCTTATTTATTTGTACCATGTAATGATTGTTGATTAATACTAGTAAATGAATGTCGTTTCGGTAGTAAAAAAATGATGCAGGCGTGTAAAAAAGTAGAACTGATGACAAGAGAAAAACGAATGCGTGTACCATACAACTTTTGAATTATTGGCAAATGAGTCTTTTTGATGGAGTAAAGGTAGGTAAGATATATAATAGGAGCTATGGCCCTATTATAACGGCTGGAACATATCATAAACATGGTTATTGGGTAGTATGCATCTATTTCTCAAAAATTTGCTAATCAACATCGATTTATTTAATAAATGAAAACAAAATAAAACCTTTTCAAAGCTCCTTACGAATAAAGTATTATTTTTTTAATTTTTTCATCTCGTCTCGACCTTTATAATAGCCCCAGAAATTGAAATTAAAAAACTTCAAAAGTGCGACTCGTCAATTCCTATCGGACTTCCTCTCCACACTGCCGCGTCCAAAATTGCAGTTGAGCCGTGAAAAACGTGCCGAGTCGTGCGATCCGAATTGATCCAATCACGTTCAACGCATTTGCTACGTTTTCCTCGATTTTTCGCCAATCAGAGCGGTGATTGGGGGAGGGTGGTGAAAACGGGGCGCTGCCGTTCGGAGGAAAAGGGGTGGGTGGCACTCGGCCGTAGGGAAGCGGCACAACGTGTGTGCCTTAATCCCTGACGCTGGGAGATCGATCCCCGGTAATTGAGTTGGCTCTGCGAAGTGGAATTCTCGGCTGCAAGAGGCCGACCGAGGGTCAGCTCGCTTAATGCTTGTTTAATTGGGAGTGGGCGGGGATCAACTTGTATTTAATCCTTCCGGAGGGATGAAATGATCCGGGGTATGAGACTGGTCCTCGTCCCCACACGCTTCGTTCTCTCCCCCGATAAACCTTCAGTCCAGAAATAACTCCTCCAATCGAGTCGAAATTTGAGACTCTGTCCAAGAGTAATTATCGCGACCATGGGTGTGATAGCAATCCCTTCTACCTTTTCGTTTGATAACGCCTTCTCTGATTTGAGCAATATGCAATATGGAAGAGGATCCGAGGATTAAGAGGGTTAAATTTTGCCAGTGAGAAGAATCAGTCTCTAAGGCAACGTTTACTTGAGATTATTATTTAGAGTCCTATCGGTGGATATTCAGAGAAGGGTGACGCAGGAATCTATCGAAGCCCAGTCACTACGGGATAAAGGAAATAGCCTTCATAGACGCGGCGTGTCATGCTTTTCTGTAATGAGTTCAATACTCATTATATTTATATTTTTCACGTATGAAATGAATTTCATGTTTTGAATTAGCTTTCAAAGAAACCCTCCCCAAGTCCCTGCTTCGATGAAGAATGCTCTCCAGATTCTCAGGGAAGTACTGGACCTTTCTACATCAAAATTTTGTCTGAGCCTGTAAGCTGACTAAAAGCACTGATCAAGTGGTAATCCAAAACCTGATGTTTCTCTCTTGTTGATAAATTTTTCATCCCTCTAGCTTCATAGTTATTTTATAAAACCCGTAGGAAAATAACGAAGAATACCACATAGTATTGAGTCAAGGAAGCTCCTTTCTGCCCAAAAATAAATTTTACCACGTTATAATCCGTACTCTTATATGGCTGCTTATGTGGTCATTTTTATTTTTAACTCTTGCTAGGAATGCTAACTTAATAAAATCATGCCATGATTTCCGGCATCCCCATGGATGATTGTTTACCATGTCCGCAGATTTTGGAATGGTAGTCGAGCCCGTTGCTTATTGCAGGTTTCTCCAATTGTTACTTTTAATTTTAATATAAGTCATTTTTGGACTCTACATACATGTATTTTTTTCAGACATATATATGACCTTAATAAATTAAATTTTTACTTGTGTTCTCTATTAGGCATCAGCATCATTATTGTTGTTTTATGGGATAACATTTATTACTATATTTTCTACAACCTTGTACCTAATTATAATTCTTTTAGCTTCAGCGCAAATCAAAAGGATTGTGTATAAATTGTATTTTCATGTTGTCAATTGTCATTCCTTTTACTTTGGTATGCACTTAGGGCGATAGTAAATAAATTGTACACAGCAAATTATTGCTTTTTTGGCTACCTGCCCAGATAAGGAAATAAAATTGACACTTGCGTTTACTTAGAAGTTATGGATTTCGGTATTTTTTTTTTGCTATAATAATCGTTTCCAGGCTTTATGTTGTTACGCGGCATTTTGCGAGTATTTTCTTTGAAGTAGGAGTGTTTCGGACCTGTGTGTACTCTGATATTATATGTAATTATTCCTAGTTTATCATAATGGTTAAGGAAGAATATGTGCGTACTCTTGACGCTATCCATTTGTCGTGGGCTCACATATTACAAGGTTTTAGCGAAATTGAAATATGGATGCCTTGATAACACCCTTATATCATTTATATCCATTCCATCGTAATTTTCTAAAGGGGCGAAACATGTGTCAGAACCTGACTCAAAATATTCTGGCGGGAAAATTTTCATGCCCCTAACTTCATGGTACTTATATAAAACTCGGAGGAAAATAAAGAAGAGTACCGCATAAAATTTTGTTGAGAAGACTCTTTCATGCAAAAAATATAAATATTGCCTCTTTATAACTTCCTATTTGTGATTTATGCGGTTTTATCACTTTTAGTTCTAATGGTTGTGATTTTTTAAGCCTAATTTTTTCTGAGGCATGTTCAAAAATTTCGCTCACCCTTACGATCACTAGAATGAGGTTTTTGTCGAGCTTTGAGGCTAAAATGATACTGACACACGTGGAGCGTTTTTATAATATGCTTAAAAGGACAAACATGCCATCAAGATTAAGAACACTATCAAGATCAAGGAAAAATAATATCTCTCTATTTGATGAAAAATAGCTCCCTTTAAAGTACGGCTTTTTATGAATGAGGTCAAGATAAATAGTAATGAATTTTTTTTTGTTTTTCTGTGGTTTGATTCTCAATTGTATTCTAAGAATGAAGTGATATGAACTTAAGAAGCCTTAGTCAATGAACGTAGCCACTCTTCCGCAAAACCAGGAAGTATAGAGACCTGGAACGTAATGGAATCTTAGAGAAAATTCGAAATAAATATGGAAAACTCGTGTTACATGTAGAAGGTTAATGGCTTAATATTCGGACAGGAGTACTAATTTATCATAATTTAATGATCAATATTTTTGCGGTTACATTTAACAACCAACCTAATTAATATACCTACCTGCTTTAAAAACACAAACATTCCGTGCTTAAAATCTTATTTAGCCGTCTGAAGAGTTGTGGAAGTAGTCTCGAAACTATAGAAACTCAATCGCTGCATGAGTGTAGAGAAGGAGTTATTTCAAGGTTAACCATTGTCAAGTCAGGTGGAACATTAAGCCGTTTTGGTTCAGCTAAACCAATCTCTTTTCGTAGCACATCGTTACTCGCAATTACTTATGCTATCGTCTTGAAAATTTCAGATCTTACAGAATTAACCCCAGCCAGAATTTTCCTGTAACTCAAGCATAACAATTTTTCCTCGAGGAAGATATCGAGGTAAAATTTCCACATTTCACGCTCAGAAAGATGTTCAAAAGGTTCTGTTCTGTATACTTAGAAAGAGGCAAGTAAGACTAGGGCCTGTCCGGGATTTTACAATCCCAGATTCAATCTTCCTTTTTTTTTACGTCACATTCGTCTCCTCATCCCATCCTGCACATCTCCTGCCAGCCATCCTCTTTCACCTTTGCGCCTACTCTTTGAGAGAGCCCCGGCCAACTGTCCCCTGAAATGCGTCCTCCAGGAACGACCCCCCCTGGATCTCTCTCTATCGCCCCTATCCCTAAGGGAGAGAGAGGTAGGCTCTCCCAGAACTGCGCAACCCTTCCTCGGAAGGGGTTTCACCTCCCTCCCCTTTTCCACTTTGACCCCTTCCGCTGCTGCCCTCTCCCCGCAAGCTTCATCTCGTTCTTCAATCCCTTATTTCCGTTAAAGTCTCCCTGTCCCAGCATACACACCCCTGGCGCCTTTACAATCCCTCGTTCTCCCCCACTTAAATGTTTATTCCGGAGAGAGAGGGAATGACAAAGCCATTTATGGAATTGTGACCAAGGATTGCCGCCAAGTGCTGATGAAACATATCTGAATCTCTCTTTTGGTGGCTTTCTTGATGCTCGTATTAAAGATGTGACCCATTCCTCCTAAATTTGCATTATAATTGGAAAAATGTACCCTTATTCACTGATCTATTGTGTTTTAATACGCCCTTTAATTTACGCCGTCTCTTTAACTCCGAACATCGTTGAAAACTTAGATTTTATGCATGTAAATGAGTGTCACATCAATTTTACAAATCGTTGTTTTACTTTAAACGTGTCATTTTATCACGTAATCCATCATGGACATCCAATCAGCCTTCCAAAGTCTTGAACTATAAAAAAAGCATTGTCATGAATAATGGGCTATGAAGGAATGATGCTCGTTGATGTAATCACTTTAAAAATAGATGCTGTGCACATAAATGTATAAAAAAATAGATTTGAAGGTCGAATAAACTTTTTTCAAATTCTTGTTGAAGTATATATACCTAAAGGGTTAGAATACCAAGGATAAGGTATACCGATGGTATCAGGGGATACTCTCTACCTGCAAGAGTCGCGAATCCATTCTCCTTTGGAGACGCTGAGCACAAACCCATATAAATGGGCGTATCCTTTTTCTCCTCCCCAAGATTTGACCGCACTGTCAGTGACATCCCCAAATATTTCTGAACATTTTAACGGCTAGAATTTTGTAGACCTCAATAAAGCAGCCTAAATCACACAGTCACCCCTCCGCCTAAATATTTTGCCCAACCGATGTGTGGCACTCAGGTCCCTCCAATCCCTCTATGCTTTCTCTATGTTCATATTATCATATTTTCTTTTTTCTCATCTATAACTTCCTTGATGTGGATTCATATCAGATTCCCCCATATTGCATGAAGTCGCACAGTGTGACTTCAGTGTAATTTAAGTGATGCCATTTTAGTTTCACAGCTAGCTAATTTGTACGTACCTTAATATTCATTACATGTTTGAACTCTTGTCTTTATATAGTTATTGTCTTACTTATAGTATCATATTGTACTGAGCCTAGATATACTGGCCAGCTACGGTCTTCAGAATTATGCGACATATATTGCCTGCTCATCTACACAGTTTATATGATAGCTGTCCATATTTCAATAACGTCTTGTATTCATAACTCCAGATATTTTCTTTTTCTATTATATAATGAAAAGAAACTGCCAAGATAAACTGGCTAATTCAAAGGTATTGCAGTTAAAATTTATTTGAAACATTTTTGAGTGGTTCAGTTATATAGGTGCGTTGCCAGAAATAATGATATTCAGTAAGGATATAATTCATAATGCATAAATATAATGAATCAAAAAATAAAGTAAAAAAATAAATATAATAAGTAAAATCAATTTTTCATTCTAAGGTTGAGTAAATGGAGATTTTGAGGGCGAGTTCTGGAATATTGTGTCACTTCCAACTCAGAAATACTTCTAGAGGCAACAGTAGAAGGATGTTCTCGATAGGAATACATTCAATCACCAAAGTATATTGATCACTTGATCTCGCAGTGCTCGGCGGGAATAGTTTTTATTCTCCGTCCAACGTTCCTACTTTTGCTAGAGTAGCTAAAAATGTTACATCTATCGCATTGGAAGTTCCCAAGCCTCGAGTGCATCAAAAAATAAATATCTAAGTCAATGCATCACTCCCGAAAAATTCGTTTGATCCCAGCAGGAGGGTCTCTCTCGGTCATATTTCATCCGCGGATCCAATACTTACTGGCAGGACTTAACTTCGCCGCTCCCGGAACCGCTTGGCTCACCTAGGTATGCTTTCCTTTCTGAGGATATGCAAGTCAGCGTTAAGTAAGGGTGGTGTAGGGTTTTGGGTGGTAAACCTGCGGCCTCTTAGTAAAAGTAATTGCATTAAACAATAAATAACTTTCCCATTCATTTATTTAAAACAATTACTGCCAAAATTTCACATTTGGGCCAGCGGAATAATGATGTTTTACCAAAGTGACAAATATCATTTTGGTTGGCCACCCCTGGTCCAAGCCGCTAGAAACCTGGTTGTTTGCCAACTGGTAAATTTGTGATTATATAAATTTGAATTATAGATTTGAGAGCAACTTATGACCTCATGGATCTCAAATTTAAATATTTTCCTTTTGACCGCCAACTTTAGTGGTTTGATAATGTAAAATGTCCCGACGTTAATATCCTCGAAGGAAAACCAGAGCGGTACCTGTCTCTGTACCCATCCTCCTGAAAGTTTTTCCCCGCCTTGAGCACTACGTCCTGCATGCAAGACCCGGGTGAAATCGAGTTGAACTCTATGGGTAATTTAATTCTACAACGGCCGTCGTGCCCAAGGGGTAGCCGAAGTGAATGATGTGGGGAGCAAGCCGTCGTTTTCTTTTTGTTTTATCCTATTTTATTTTTCGCCGCTCGCGTCATGGGAGCTAGTCCGTGGACTTTAATGTGTCGGCGCATTAGGGGAAATTGCTTCATCAAAAGTGCATCGGGGGAACCCTTTTCCGTCCGACGTGAGCTTCGCGCTGTGCCCTGGGCAAAAAGTTAAAGCAAGCAAAAATAAGATTTTCCACTCGGCGGAGTCGAATCGTTCGGTGGCGCAGGCCTTGTCTCGTCTACTCTTACCCTCGGCCCCACTCACCCTTCTACTCTGTCTTATAGAACTTGGATTGAGGTTATTAAGGGCCAAAAATACTCTAGCACGAAAAGTACAGCCGGCAAGAGAATATTTCATGCATTTATTTCATTGACACATTGAAAATAGGCCAATGTCCTGGTGTAAAGTAATAAAGAGCTAACGTTGTCTGCTGGTAGAACGTTTTGAGTAAGCAAAAAAGATGCGAGAAAGATAACCTAATGCACGCATTTAGTACGTGAGGTAAATTCAAACACGAAAAAGGATTATAAAAAGTCATAATCATGAAGACCTTCATTCTCTAAAAGAAAACTTCTGTTATTGGCCGTTTTCTTTAATTTCAATCAACGGAAGCGATTAGTCTTTTTAGATTGTTCTTTAAAATATATTCCATTAGAGTATAAGAGTTCCTTCTCTCTGGATTCAATTCCAAATGCCTCTGTTGAAAAAAAAGCTGAACGGAGAATGAAGATAAGTGTAAGCAATATCAATTTGCTGGCCAATAACGAACACAATTGAATTTTTTCAGGAGATACTTGAAACTTGATACTTGAAATATAGGCATATTGAATTCAGAATCTACGGATTGTATCGCGCAATATATCAAATAACCAACTGGTGACAGTATTTAGTCATCATCAAGGGTACACAAAACTACTGCCGTTTGCGATCTTATTTGTAAAATCACAGAAAAGGGGTAATGGTATACTTAAGGAGCGGTTTGCGTGACTTAGAAGGCATGAATAGCCATGGATGGGGAAATTGATGAAGCTAAGCTTGTAGGATACTTTTTGGAGGTGAAACATGCGCGTGGTAAAAAGGAATCTCTCTTCCAATTATTATATCTTTCTTTTAAATATGTCGATTATCTGAAAAATTGTCTGTACTTTTTATAAAGGTAAGTATATCGAAAATGGTCGGTAATTAATGAATTATGCGAAGTAATACATAGCTTGAGTCTTTCAGTATCCCCTATGAAACTCAATCGTACTGTTTAGCCTATTTCCTTCCATTGTGCGAACCCTATACACTCCCAGAGTACGTGGCTAGGTCACCCGGTGGCGCGTTTGTGTGGAGGGGGAAGTTGGGGTTCTAGGTTGGGGGTCTAGAGTGACTATCCCCTTCCAGTCCAACCTCCTGAACGCCTATTCGCCTAGGAGACGGCAGAGGCCACCTGAGTCTTGTTCGCCACGGATATCTTCGCTCATCCTGCATTCTCCATACAAGTCGGTGCCTGTTCCTGCGAGCGTCCTATGTATTGCCCCTCCTCCGCTACTCCATTACGTAACCTTGCTCCTCTCCATTTCTTGAGTCCCCAGTTCTCCCCATCATTCCTTCCTTAAGAGTTGCGATCAATTGCTGAAACCACATGGTAAAAAATAGGGAAAATATGTATGTATAATATGTGTATAAAATAATATAAAAGTGTAAAAGCGGCGGCTGTGGGGTGAGGTCCTTACCTGCGACGCAAGAGGTCGCGGGTTTGAGTCCCGTCTGGGTAGCTTGCCCCTAACTAGTGCATAGGTGTTCATGTGTCTAATTATTTAGTTAAATTTAGTTATTCGTCTAATTATTTAGTTAAAACCCTATGTATAAGGACAATGGTACAGGAATAAATAAAAAATAGAATATAAAATGTAATACATCAGCATCAGACAACACTCCTAGGTATCTATCTAGAAACAATAAATCACAGTTTATTTCCTTCGGGCAGACTGTGCCAGGACTTAATAAAATTATGATTCATAATAAAAGCCTTCTCCTACAATCTACACGAAACGCACGATTCAGTTCTTATGGCAATATTCGTTCAATGTCGTCATAGACTTCTAGAGTCACTTACAATCCGTCATGAAAATGTCCATATTGTTCTATAAATAAATATTGTCGTATTTTTTGACCTTTTGCTATCATTTTCACTTTTAAATATTTTGTGCTGGCTATTCATTAAAACTTTTCGGAAATAAATACGTTAATGATGATGTCTACTTTAAAAATTGTTTGATACATTCACCATCGCGAGCGAAGTGTGGTAAAAACATGTATTATTTTTCTGATCGTTTGCATTTGAATAATAAAATGAATTAAAACATGTGGGTGTGTGGACATTGCTTAAAAGCAGCTCTGATTTAGCTGCGATCTCTCAAGATTTACATTTGAAAACATTACCTCGACCACCTCTTTGTTCCAGCCGACTCGCTAATCCCTCCGCAAATCCCACCCCCCCAAATACTCCCGTCCCTTTCCTTACCTCAACCGACCCCCGTACTACCACCCCCCCGAAAACTTTAACCCCATCTACCACGCAGCGCATTCTTTCCCACCCCTTTTTTCCATCTCGCTCTTCTTTTGCCTAACCATCGCCCCGCAGAATCCAACCCTGTTAAATCCCCGTCCCAAAACACGACCGCCCTCCCTCTCGTAAGCCACCACCCATCATGCGACTGCCGCCCTCCCACCCACCCTCCCGCTTTGCTCCGGGCGCGTTCTCCCTCTGCGGTGTTCTCCGCACACAACCGCATACCTCTGGGGAGTCATCTCGGATACTGAGGGGCTGCTCAAGGGGTGGGATGCTGGGCAGGGACAGGTGCATGCTGATATGGAGCACAAAGGGTGGATTATATATCACAAAAATGATATGTAAGGGTTACCCTAATCAATGGGTATTTTTCACTAAATAATATGCATAAGACAGTGAAAGAACAGTCAAGAGTGGAAGCATTCAAAATGTGGTGCTTTAGAAGAATGATTAAGATAAAATTAATCGACAGAGTAAGCAATTATGAAGTTCTCACAAGTTTGGGAGAAAAGAGTAGCCCCCTGAAAATCCCACGATGAAGATGGGTCAACTTAATCGGCTACAAATTGTGGCATGAAAACAATCATCGAAAGAATAGGTAATAGAAAGGAAGGTAAAGGAAGGCGCAGATTGAGTTGTAGAGGACAGGCTGTAAAGGGTACAAAATGTTTTAGGATACATTCAGTTTTCTGCAATACATACAATTATCATACTTAATCCCAATATAAAAGGGTGAACATTCAGCTTTCTTACTTGGTCACCACGGATTTCGGGCTTTTGAATAGAAGCTTACAAAAATTGATGTCAATATTGTGGAAAACTGATATGTGCTTGATTAATCTCCTAAGAATCAAAAAATAGCCTACTTATGCAAAATAATCAATAAATGTATTGCGTTCTTTAAAATGAGCTACGAAATATGCCTGCACGAGTAGGTTACACCGAGGTGGAATTCAATGAGCAATACATTTTTGATCCTAATATTTCTCCAATCACAATTGTACTAAAATGATGCGATTTTGTAGAGCTAAGAGATTAAAAAACGGTGCACCTCATGCAACTGCAGTAGGCCGCAAACTCAAGCAGGTATATTTTAGCTACTCGGGGGTAGGATATAAGATGAATGAAACACAAAATTAAGATATCGTAGAGATAGGCAGGGGTGATGAGGTAAATTATTGCCGTATTTCATGCTGTAGTTATTCTTCTGGTAAACAGCCTGTATCTACAATTAGTTCACTGCACCACTCTATTTACATTATAATGTATATTATTTTACTTGTTCCCGAGTAGTTTTTTCTCTCATATCCATATACATTTGAGTTGCTTATTTTTACACTTCCCACAGTTACTTCTGCCAGTATCATGTTAAGATCAAATATTATCATTGTGACTAATGTAAGCTTAATAGAGGTATGCTAAATGTCATATAAAATAAGCTATAAGTATAAAACAGCAAATTGTATGCCTTACACCACGACTAGCCGTGCCATAATTTTGTAGGCGAAATATATATCTTGAAGTGTGAAGTAGTTGCGAGTTCTTAAAAATTTAGCAAGCCTTTCTCCTTTGATGAATTTTTGTCTCTAATTCTGTCTGTAGAAAGCTAGAAAAAAAGTTTTAATTCTCTAGCTTTTATAAAATTAATTTTTCATTCATTTTCTACTTTCATAGTTTTTGTTAACAAGGCATTAATATTTTCACGAAAGGGGGTGTGAAAAGTTTTAGGTGAAACTATTTCATCTTACCCAATATCCGTTTACAGTATTACTTTTCAGTAATATTCGTAAGTACATTTTTACAATTGATTAGAAAATATTTTTAATGACGAATTTGAAATAGACTTTCAATATTGTACTTTATGAATTATATTGTTAAGATTTAATTATCAGAACTAATGAGTTGCTGGATGAAGTTCTATTTTCACCCTACAGAGTTATCTATTCCTCTACCAAATTAATGAGTTAAATTCCAAATGATTCATAACCAACCACCCCATTGGAAAATGAAAATTCTGTTGTTTTGGATGTGGGAACAACTGAGAAAAGTAGTATGTCAAGAGAAAAAGAAAGCAAAGTCAAAGGTAAAAGTTACTTCAAGCCACGCCTTTTTATAACTTATTTTAGTCAAATAAAATCGCCTGGACCATAAGAGTAGCATGAAAATGCGAAGTCTTAAAAAAAACTTTATGTAAACTATTAGCTCACAGTGTTTAATTTAAAATAGTTATTTCTCTCGGAACTCAAACGTTTGGCTGAGGATAATTTATCCTTAAAAAGATTTCAAAATGTTGTAGACTAATGGCTTCGCTTGAGCAAAAAATAGATCTTCCTCCTTTCCTATTTATCACCCTTTCTTTATTTCCTATTAATTAAATTGGCAAGGTAGAATTGTTTTAAACGTTTTAGTCGCTATTTCTTATTTATTTCCCTGCCTCAATTCAATCTTGGGGAAGCATTTTTTTACCCCTTAAATGCTTATACGATTTCAGTTTGCCTCTTTTTCTTAAATCAACTTCCAATCTACGTCTGCTCTTTAATGAGACAGTTTCGAGACCTCCCGTCTCTCTTTCTTTCCCTCCAGTGATAAAGAGGGACAAAGAGAAGGAAGCCACGTAACTCAATCGACTCGAGAGAAAGTTTCTGAGGGTAATAAAAAAATGATCCATCGCCCGAAGCCAAGAGACAAGACACCCCTTAATCCGCTTCATTACTAAAACATTCCACCTGATAAACAATCCGTCGTGCACGACTCGGAAAATTCTTCTCCCCTTATTTCTTTCCCTTCCCTCTTATATCAATATCCAAGGGCAGTTCCAGAATTTTTTTCTGGGTGGGGCATATGGGTCTGACAGGCAAACGATCTTCTCATACATGAGATTAAAAACAAGATAAAAGAATTACTGTGCGAAATATTTTCTTCGTGTTAATTTGAGATTTATTAATATAAATTAAATGATTGAGGCTCCGGATTAGACAAAAAAACGAACGTAATGATAGCGATACAAAATATTTTGTCAATTTTTCTCCCTGGGGGGGCACGAGCCCCCTCTAAATCCGCCTAGGTAAATAACTTTTCCTTTAACCCATTTCTGCCGAGGAAACTCGAAACTTATCATTATGAATATGTAGGAACGTTGCCCCGATGGTCGTCTTTGGTATTCCAGTGAATATTTTTGGTGATATATCTCCTTATTTCTTCTCAGAATGACCTGAAGCCATTTAGCTACACAGAGTGATCACGAGGTGAATGAGGTCTAAGGTTTTCAATTTCTGCAAGTGACCTTCATAGAAAGGACACATTCTCAGGATGGTATATTTTTTGATCAATGAAAATTATATCAATTTTTAAATGTCATTTTCTGTTTATTTTCATGATATTGGCATGGTATTTACAGACAGTAGGCGTCCATATTGAATATCCGTTTCGCACCCGTCCCTTAACGTTATGGTATGGTATTTGGAGAAGGCGACCGACAGCTGAGGTCATTTGCGCCATGAGGGAAGAGTAGGTAAGGATGGGTGAAGAGAAACTCGGCGTCGTCATTAGCCTGCTCTTAACGAAAGGCGCCAAGGGGACTACGGCTTAACGCCCCATCCGACGGACGAAGTATTGCGCCTGAAATGTTCCCACACAGCATTCAAGCAGGGATCGAGCGGTCTCTGAAAATTCACTGCCACCGCCGGGATTTGAACCCGAGCCCACACGGTGGGAATCCACCACACCAATCCGATCCTTTCCTTACCGTCAGTGGGCTTATTTCGACCGGCTTCAAAAATAAAAAAATGAGTGAATAAAATAATTGCAAGCTTTAACAACATATTAGTCACTGTTCGACAGCAAAAAGGAGTGAGTTTTTTTTTCAAAAGCTCAAGGGCTAGGATGGTAGGAAATAGCCGTATGACTTCGGTGGGCAGAAATAGGTTTACCCTCGAAAGCCACGTCCACTATGACTTTGAAAGCCTACTCTACAATATATCGAAAACTCATGCTTCTTATATTTCCTCTTTCTCTTCGCTTCTACAGCCTTACCATATTTTATTTCTCGCCGCAAACTCTTCGGTGTTTTTCCTTAGAGTTCAAACCTAACTCAAAAAATCGTCTTCCGTATGTTCGCTTAACTATGTTCCATCCAAACTTCCGCAAAATATCAGAACTCCTTGCAAATCTTCCTAACCAGGTCTCCGAGTTCAACAGCAGCTGAAGTGACTCTTACGACGTAAGAAGGTGTGAGGAAAATGTAAGAATTTTGGCCTAATCAAATGGGTGCGAGGTACTAGGTTTTGGTTGAGGTACTCCATGTTCAGAATGATACTCTCATATTTTCATCTCGATCATCTTCGTGGTGGCCGCATTAGGAGTCTGATTTGTACTGCGGCAAAATCTCATACTGATATACCACACGGAGAGATAGGTTTTTCACTATGGTAGCTCTTTGAATATTGATTCGAGTCCTCAACATGAAATTCTAAGTGCTGACTTTTCCATGAGGCACTAGCGAGAAATGCGGTGATTGATAGAAGAAACTATTATGAACGCAGAATCCTGGGTTAAAGCATCATCAATTTGTGCTAATTATTCACAATTGGTTTTTAATATATGAAAATATGAATTATCGTATAAAGAAAGTATAAAGATAATTTTATGATACTGTCTGAGGGAAAGAATATGATGTACTTAGAGAAATTTGAAATATTGAGTTTTTCCACTCTATATTTAAATGATAGAAATAATAACTTTTAAAAATATATTCATTTGTAGATCTCAAAATAAATTATATGATATGATTTCGAAACATTTATTTTTTATTTAAAAATTTGTTTCTTTCATATCTAATTTCAATTCAATGGAGGTAAAAATAATGAGCTTTTTCCTTTCTCTTGACCTCATTTATTTTTACAAAACTTTTGCATTTAATTCTTAAAGACCTACATTCGAAGACATTCATTAACGGTAAAAGTATTGCTCCTTAAATTTACTCTTTTTTACCGTCTTTATTGTGGCCACTGCTTTGCCAAAATTGGTAATCAGAGCGTTAGCAATACAGTTATCTTTTTCCCGCAGTTGAGTACCGAGACACGGTTCAACTTCATGAATTATGCGCAACCTTCAATTGATAACGTAACCTGTGGTATATACGAAAACAGTTCAACTCCACGTTGTTATCCAGGTGTAACTAAATTTACCGACGAATAATCCACCTTTTCGTCGAACAATCGATAAAAAAATTCATTCCCAAAGCCATTCAATAGAGGAATGTTTGTTCCGCTCTGATTATCCGGGCAGTAAATGGGAAATCGGTCAAACTCGTTCCTTTTACCCGCAGAGCAAAAATCTCGAAACTTCCTCCTCCCACTTACTTATCTCTCGTCGGAAGCGTGGAATTTTCGGAAACAGGGATTGTTTTCTTGGCCTAGATGCACTTCCGCCGTCACTACTCAGCCGGAGTGAGCGGGGAACGAAAGGAGAAGAAAAAAAAATAAATAAAATTGAACGAGTACGGCCGTTCGAGCTCTTTTGCTTTCATTTAGCGTGTTCTCGCCGCGGCGCTCGGACTGCCCTCTCGCGCCATCGGTTCGACTCATCCCGGACCGTAAGCCAGTGGCGCGGTGGCGTTCCCACGCTTTTGTTGCTCGGCTGACGCCTCGGAATGAGAATCTGGAGATGTGGGGCAAGGCGGGGATATTGGGATGCGCGCTTAATCGTGAAGGCGACGGCAGATTCCCCCGCGACTTGTTTTGGACCACGCGAAGGAATTTCTTGCTTTCATCCTTCATCCGTATAGTGCAGAGTGTTTACTAAATATTTACTTTGAGTCTACTACTTCTTAGGTCTTATGTTTCCAAAAGTACTAGTTCGCTGATGACACTTTGGGGAAACATACTCTGTGAATATTACATTATCAATGAAAAAATTGGTGCATCACGTTAAATTGCTGTAGAAGACACGCTTTTTTGCCGATAATCTAAGTTTATTTACGAATTGGAAATACGTATATTGCTCATTAAAGCCCGCTAACCGCCTATATACGCTTATGGCAAGAGAGGCTGGGCCGTGACACTAGCCGTCATGAAATAGGATGCTCATTATTTGGAATATTATTTTTGTTATAAGCATTTTGTTGATTGTGGAGCATTTGTTTCACTTTGGCCCATTATTTTTCGCAGAAAAATTATTTCTCTTCAGGACCTTTTGGTAAATATACATTTTTTTATTTTATCGTCACTATTGAGCCTGGAAATACTGAGAGATTTAAAATTGATTTCATTTATATCTTTCTGAGACATGTATGCCCTTAATCCTTAAATAAAGTTATCCACGTCTACATATAAAAACTACCCCGCAAGCCGCCTCAATCGGCATGTGTCAGGAGGTGTTAAGGATACAAACTAGTAATAAATAAAGGAAGTACTCCAGCGAAGTTCCTCCTAGCTTTAATTAAATTCCTACATTGTTCGGAGGAAGAACGAATTCCCGGAATAATATTTTCGGCAAAATATCTCTCTTAATGTATCGTTTCTGTAGAGCCTGGAAATATATTACGGTTTTAATGTGGTGTCCTGCGTGTCGCTATTAAAGACATCTATTCTCAATTGCTGAAGCAATCTAAGGCTAATGCTTGGCCTCCGAATATCTAGCGGCTCCCATTCTAATTTTTTTAACACTTGTGTAAAGCTTTCTGTACTCCGTAGAAGTTTTTAATGAAGCGCGCAGTTTTCCTATGTATTTCAAAGTTCACGGATTGTATTTCTGGACGGGATTCCATCCGCTTGCTCGCTGCTAGGAGTGGCCAGAGTTCGAAATAGCACCTCTCTTTTACATTTTCATCCGAAAATATTCCCACTGCACGCTTAACAAACTCAGTGCGTATACTTCAAGTTTCCAGCAGTTCCCAGCCTAATCCGTGTAAAAGCAGTGTAGCGATCTCTGCTCGCTAGCCGCACTTTTTGTGAATTGCTTCGATTTCAGTATATTTGCGGTAGTGTATAAACTTGGTCATTCTACCCTGAATCGCAGCTGCTTGCCACGTGACGATAACTAGATATGTAGTGAATTAAGACTAAAATAAAATTACTGGCATACTTTATGGTGTTGAAATCCCAGGTTTAATAAAGCTATTATCAGAATTTTTTATACAACATGATGTTGATTGGGATTTTTGCAGGCATTTTGTTAAAATTTTGCGCTTCGTGGAATGTTTTCTCCATAATCTACTCCCCTGGGACCTGTAAATAAACTATTACTTTCTTTTTATTTTTTACTTACGTATGACTGCTCTTGAATTTCATCAGAGGTAATAATACCGAAGGTTTTATATTTGCCTAACTATGAGTGAGATCCTTTTGTTTGCTAATAATTGAACATTGGCTTTCAAGGAAAGAAAGCGATTGATGGAGGCTCATTTGCGCAGGTGGGATTAGTTGGGTGGTTGAGTGAGAACATCGCTTTGCAACGAATTTCGTAGAATTAAATGTACCGTAACTGAAGATATCTATAGTGGTTGACGCGGTGTCATATCAAATGGACGGAGAGAATGGTAATATAGATCATATTTTAGGTAATGTTAGCATATTACCTATGGCCTTCAGGAAACCTCCAGCGCATGAGGTGAAACGCAGGCTGATATTCATTCGTGAAAGCTTCAATTTGGTGCAGACTAGTAGCTGTACTCAAAATGTGCCTGAAAGAGGAACTATTTTAAGTGGAAAACTCTTTAACTTCTTATAAAAGTCATTATAATTTCTTTTAATGCCACGAGACCAATTGACGTCGGCCAGAGATCCATTATTTGATACTTTGTCTTCGACTACCGCGTACTAACGACGACCAGGAGAAAACAATGAAAACTTGATGAAACAAATAAAATATATGGCCAATTTTTATGCTAAATTACCGATTTTCAGTCAACGGATAGCATTTTTTCTAAATGTTTGTATACGCCACAATCACGATAATGATACATTTAGAAATTGCCTGTTACTCTCGCACACTTAAAAACGCTTATCTAGCTCTTTTTCTCAGGAAATTTTCCAAATCCTCTGGATAAAAATTGCATTCGTAACGTTTAGCTGATTGAGCTGGGCGTCTATTAAAAATTCTTGTGGAGAGAGTTGAGTTACCATCCGTCGCTATCTTCGACCGAATTTCGTACCCAGTCTTCCGGCATGTTAATCCTATAAGTACTCTGCTAACCGAACGAACATGGACCTCGTGAATTTATGATTTCTTCTTCTCTCAGATCTTCACGTCGGTATCTCTATTTATCTTCTGCTGCTCGCCTCTCGGAACGGAAGCGAATAACAGATTCGCGCGAGG
This sequence comes from Ischnura elegans, assembly GCF_921293095.1. Classification (NCBI taxonomy): domain Eukaryota; kingdom Metazoa; phylum Arthropoda; class Insecta; order Odonata; family Coenagrionidae; genus Ischnura; species Ischnura elegans. The sequence goes on from NC_060246.1 coordinate 136,105,700, forward strand.
GCCAGAGCCACATCACCTCGATGATTTTGTCGGTTTTTTTCCCGCCTACTTCTCCACAATAAAGTTGAAAAAGCGAAATGGAAAGCATTCCGTCCACATTTTTTCCGCTTTCCTTCAAAAACTCACGTCTTCCACACTCAAATGAACCGTATCTCTAACGCGTCGGAATTCCATTTCTCTGGCACTCGATTTGATCTCGCTCGCACGGCCTCATCTTCCTAATCGGTTCCATCCGCTTCTCTCCCGTTTCCTCCTCCCTTTCTACCCGTCATTTTCATTTTTATCCATCCTACTCCATATTTTGCTTCTATTTTGGTAGCATCCCCTCTTGGGGTGGATAGAACTCGAATTCTGTGCGTCGGAGAGGGTTTCATGGTCCCAATCCTAAATCAATGATTAGATATTATCTTTAGGGCGCTGTATAAATATGAGTAATTAATATTCTTATGGTCTCTGTTTATTCCATAAGTGCATTTTATATATTAATGTCAGGGTATTTTCAGGAAAATTTTCGTACTCGTATTATGGTGCACTCTTTTACATGGTCAGTATTTTAAAGGCTATTTGGCACGATAAATGATTATTCACAATATCATTCGAATTAAACTCATTCGCGTGATCGCTTGAAACGCTTAGGATCACCGAAGCGTCTAATCGCGCTTGAAACGTGATTTACGCGCTGAATGAATTCGGCGAATTTTCGGCGCAGAAACGATGCGCACTGGTGCGACTATCAATAGTACATATCCGTTCTAACCATATTGTATGCAAAGTAAAATTTGATGCTTTCCCGGCGAGTATGTTCAAAAAAGGCTATTCGGCCTTCCAGCCGAGTGGTCTCCCTCCATTCTGCCTCCATTTTGGCAGAATGGAGGGAGACCACCCGGCTGGAAGCCCGAATAGCCTATTTTGAACATATTGTATGCAGTTTTGAAAGTCGCAGACGACGGAATGCTTCGTTTAAGTATGAGATTTAATATAATTTTTTAATTGCTGATGAAATTGTGTATCAGAAAAAGAATAGATTGAGGACAATTTTGAACCACAGCCACAGCTATTTTAAACTAAACTGAACTAAAGATATTTTAAACAACCATAAAGGTGTTTTAAGCTGAACTTTTTAAAGTCATTTCGTGTTTAATGTAAGGTTCCCGGAATAATAGAAGTAAACTGTCTTTCCGTTTTTTTTCATCGCTTTTTCAGCCATTTATACTTCATTACACCAGTGTTCACACGCCGCGCCGCTTCTTCAGGTGACTTCGTTGACGTTTCCCAATGTTTTCTCCTTTTGCGTTCCTCTCTCTTTTCTCCTGTCTACGCGTTTAACTTTAATGCCTAAGCCATTTGTTATCCGCCTCCCATCTATTTCCTCTCCATTCTGCTGGGCCATCAATCCGATACGGTTGGAGGGTGCTGGAAATTCGGATGTACCAGCAGGCATTCCATGGTTTATTTATTCACTCCTGTTTTTCCGGAAACTGTTGAATGACCTAAGCGACGAGGCTGTCTTGATGTTTTATGCTGCCTGTCGCCACGCGGAGGCTATAGGCTTGTCGGCAATCTGAAATAGACTTGAGATGAGACTTCTGGCACGGCGCATTCATTTGTTTATTTGTGAGAATAGTTAAGCGTACCGTTTTTTTATTTACCTTACCTCTCCATTAGTAAAAGAGAAATTTCATTGAAATGGATAACAAATTTTTCTATGAAATTGCAGGAATGTAATGTATAAATTGTAATGTAACCTATCCCTTACTTTCTGATATAGCGTCGGAAACAATACCACAGTTACTAATGACGGCGATAAGTGTAAACATAATCGTCTAATACCTGGTTCAATGTCATATCCCATTTCATGTTAAACGTAGCATTTCATGTATTAATTCTATAAAATGCTCTCTTTCCTCTCTACCATGCAGGTTCACTTATCCTTGTGCTTTTCCTCACGTATTTATTGATAATCCTTGCCATCAGATTTTACGCTTCCAAACGCCTCTGATTCATTAGCCCAAAATTCTTCTCCTGCAACCGTTTCTTTCTACGGTATAAATAAGTTTCAAAGCAGTATTCACGCAATTGTTCTCATATCGGCGCTGCCTCCCGTATCCTTTCCTTCCATTTTCTATGTTATCCATTCATCCCCTTTTCATCATCCTACTTTTTCACATTTTTAGGGATTCTAATCTTCTTGTCTCTTACTTTTTGATTATCCAAGATCTCATTCCGCACAATACTACGTACGGTTTTGATGAAGCAGTTCGCCAGCTTCTTTGTCAGCAACCTGATCCATGATCCCCGGGAGCGCGTCTTTACTCTTCAATGTCATATTTATTCATTTTATATCCATCTTCTCGTCTCTTGTAAGCGCATTATCGGTCGGATCGTTCCACCATTGCTCTTCATCAAATTATGAAGCCCTTCATGTGGTAAGTGCATTTATCTCCCCTTTTTGGTTTCGATTATGTCATTATATGTTTATGATAGAAAATAATAATAGTAATAAAATTGATGTAGTAAGTATGTTCATTCATTGCTAAAAGAGAGAGCCTTGAATTGAAATTAGAGTTGTTTGAGGCGTAACTTGGTGAAAGCGATTCATAGTTAAATTAAAAAGTAGAACTTTGTGCTTTCACATTAATATTTATTCACATTCTTTATTTTTTTTATTTTTTTTATTTTTTTTATTTTTATTTTTTTTCATTTATTCTTTTTAATTCAATTGAAATTAGAGTAAAAATGCATCTCGGAGATGCGTCTCACCGATGCATTGCTCAATAATTCAGCATTAATGCTGCTATCCACCGTTCTCTGCCACAAATAGCACGAAGAATGCATACTCCTTTTCTTTTTCTCTACACTCATTTTTGGTGGAACATTACCGACAAATTTTAATCATCTCTGGTGTGACGATGGAGGAATTTTCGTACGGGAAATAGAAAATCACTAAATGGGAAAGGGTAAAAAAAAAGCGAGGTCACTGGTATGAATGGCGCAACGATCTATAAATAATTCCGTTTTGCCGTCGCTTAATGAAGGAAGTAGTGCAGAAAGATTAAAAAAAGAAGCGTCGGAAAGAGAGAAGTAGGCTGGCGAGGAAACGAGAGGTTGGGAGGTCAGAAATGGAGCGACGAAAGATGTTTGACAATCTTCCTGTCGATTTAGGTCACATGTCAGCGGGAATATGAATTTTTAATCACCGCTTTGATAGGCTCCAACAATTGCGATGCCGAGGTCGCACCGCGGCGCGCGCGACCTCGCCGTCTGCCACGTGATGCATGCCGGGAGCCGCGGGAGCGGGACTTAAAATTTTTTTTCCCACGGTACCTCAGGGGTCGCGAGCTGGGATTTAAGATGCCTTCTCACCCGATCTCCTTCACTCCATTCACGCATTCTATTCACCTCTCTTAAGTGTCTTGACTCCACTATTTCTACTTGAATTTATTAATCTAAATTTTGCACAAAATATTCATATAAAGAATATTAGAAAGGAGAATAGAATATAATCAATTTCAATCAGTAGGCATACAACGTCAGCAATTGTATTTAAATAGAGGAGTTAGTAAAAATGGCTTCGAGTCAAATTTCAAATTGAATCAAATTCATAGTTATTGCAATTCAATAGCTTAGATGTGGAGGGATACATTTCATTCTTCGTCGGGTGAAATTTTAAGTACAAATGGAATGGAAAATGCTTTAGTTATGGCTTCTTATTTCTGCCGTCTAACTGTCAATATTTGGTGCAAAAAAATAGAAATCTAATGTTTGGTACACATTATATCTTCTGCCATTGTCTCTTTGTTTCAGAATTAGAAGAAAATTCACAGGATGGAATAGATGAGGAAATTATTCCTGAAGCGTAAGAATTTTATGTTCTTGGAAAACCACTTTTTTGGCGCAAAGCTTCGTTACAAATAACTAATGCAATTAGAATAAAGTTTAATTTCGCTGTCACAATTTTGAAGTAATCTGGCTAAGCAGAGCCTCAACGATTGTTTCCAGTCTAATTTTCGGAATATAATACTGGTATTTAGATGGAAAAAATAAAGGGATATCACTCAGGAAAAGCATATCTTTTGATACTGCTTTAAGGATTAAAAAAATATTCGAATTTACAACCGGCATAGAACGAAATGCAGTTACTCCACAAATTCCTCAAGCAGGAGAATCTTATATTGTTTGAACCCCACTTTTTGGCGCAGTTAATCTTTACAAGGAACTAATGCAACTAGCTTTAAAGTTTAATTTCGAGTTGCAATGTTAAAATGATCTGCCTTAGCACAGCCTCAAGCGATTGATTTCAATCTGCCGAATTTCTTTCGATAGTTTTTTCTGTCACCGCGTGTTATTCCTTTCCCGCCATCCCCATCCTCTGCCCCGAAAATTACCTCAGTTTTCGGTTTCACCCTATTCCAGCCGCCCTACCACCACCCGTCAAACCTTGCGCGCCCTCCTTCCCTGCTTTCATAGCCTCATCCTCATTCCTCCAAACTTCTTCGAAGTCCCAAACTTTTTTCTTTGCTTTTACCCCCGCCTGACTTCTCTCCCCTCCCCACCTATACACCTCGCACTTTGGTGCAAGGGGAGAAGTTTTGAAGAACAAATATTTGCCACTCTGTTCCGAATGCCTCCATATGTCTCTCCTCTTCTCTCTCCTCCTCCCTACCTACTCACAACCCGCTCTTAAGCTAGTGCAAAAAAATGGCAAAAAGTGTGCGCCAAGATGGAGGGAATGAAGCTCTGGTATGGTATCTTGAGAGAGTGGGGAAAAAAGTCTTCTTTTTCTTCTCTCGTAAAAATCTCCGAGAGGAGCGGGAGCCATCCTCCTCCTCTCGTCTGCTTTCCATTGAACTTCCTCAAATATTTTAGAACGTGTTCTCCGTTGGAAGAAAATATGCGTCTGAGAGAAGGAATACGTCGAAGCTCAGACCCTGCTCAGAGCCGTCTCTCCAAAATGCCTCAGCCGGGGGGATGTTTGTACACCCGACATAAAAAGTGGGCGTATATAAGAAGCTTCTGCGGATCGGAGTGGAAATATAGGTAGAGTCTTTCACGGTAGGATCGAAGCGGGCTACTTTACAAGAGGATTCCATCGCCGCGATCTGATTCCAGCCTTGTGCAATGTGAACGTTTTTCAGTAGAATTCGAAAAGGTGTATTACTGAGCAAAGGCATTTTAGAGGACATATCTTTCCCACTCGTTATGCCGTATTTTGTCTTTTTGCAACGAATTATCCGCAAAAAGAGAAAATACGGTAAAATTTTGGAATTCTCAGGGAATAAATAGTTTAAGTACCGACAATTGCCTTTACCTTTAATAACGACAAAGTTCTTCCTAGAAAATACTGAGGCAAAACTTTCAAATATTGAAATTTAGATAAACATTGACTCGGGCATATTCGCAGGACTGAATATTTGTATACGAGGCGTATGCTTTCACATTTTGAGTGCTGAATAGGTTCTCGGCTAGGCGATGGACATTTTCTGTGTTTTAAAAAATCACTAAATAATAAACTGCCATAGATATTTTATTTTCATTTTCGCATTATAAAATTATAATACGGTTAAATTACAGTGTTCTGCAAAAAAAAAACTTCGAAAAATGCTTGGCTACAATTTAGGGTGCTTCTAAATAATATTGGGTCGCTGAATCCGAAAATGATCCCCGTTTTTCTCTGTCACCCTTCATTTTTACGAGAACCCCTAAATTGGGGAAACCAACCCAGTATTTCGCCAATTTAGGGGTTGCTCGTAAAAATGGAGGGTGATAGAGAAAAACCGGAGTTCATTTTCGGATTCAGCGACCCAAAATTAGCCACACAAACCCTAAATTGTAGCCGAGAATTCTTTAAATTATTTTTTTGCAGAAGAGTTATGTGCGTCGCTTGCAAATCCCGCAAGTCGCCCAGCAACGCACATTTGCATCGCTAGAAAGTGTTAAACGAGTGATTCTTCGCGAAATAAGAGCGGGCGTGATGCGCCCTGTTAAATTATATTTTTTCAGATTGAAGCTGCAAATTTTCCTTGGCTTATATTTTACTATAAAAATTATTATGCGATGGCCTGTGATCATTGAAAACTCCTTGGGAGTGCGGCACTGAGTACGAAGTTCAAGCGTAGTTGTAGTAGTATTTGTCTTTAGGGTGCGTCGACGGCTACGTCATTCTGCACCACTACTCAGTCATTCGATTCAAGTCGTAAATTAGAAGGATCGTCACTGCATAATTTATTTATATAGGTTAGAAACAATCAGACATTATTTATAAAAATTTAAATTTGATTAATCAGACCCGTTTCTCTGAGAAAAAAAAATTATACCATTCAGATTAGTCGGGTTGTCTCCGAGGGTCTCCCCCCCCTATATTGAGCCGAATCCGCGCGTCACGGTATTTGTCGCATTCTGTCAGGATATGACGGATGCTTAAAAGACATCCGCACTCATCACACTGAGGCGCTTCCTTCTCTTCCGTAAAGAGAAAGGAATGAGTCAAACGACAGTGCCCAATCCTCAGCCGAGTAATTACCACTTCCTCCCTTCGATTGTTCCTGACCGAGGAGGGCCAAGCTGAAGTTGTCGCCTTGATGCTTCGCAATTTATTATCCTTCAGAGTCCTCCACGATTCCATCCACTGTTCAAGCACAGCTTTTCTAAGGGACGCTCTCAAGTCTTCGTATGGAACTAGCATTGATGTGTGCACGTCGTAGCTTAGAGCTTCCTTGGCCAAGGCGTCTGCTTTTTCGTTCCCCGCTACCCCCACATGTCCCGGAACCCAGAGAAAGCATACAATGACTCCCTTTCTCTTGAGGGTCAGCAGCGTTGAGTGAATATCTTGGACAAATGGTTGCATGGGCGAGAAGCCGGAAATAGACCGTAGGGAGCTAAGGGAGTCTGTACAAATGACGAAGGAGCAATTATCGTCACTTAAAGCTTCCAGAGCCATCTTAATTGCGAAAAGTTTCGCTGTGTAGATACTACACAGAGAAGTTCAAACGATTTGCGAATAAATTTGACCGAGCCCATTCTAAGCAAAAATGTTGACGCATGTATTTTGAATGTGTTTTCATGTATTTGTAATTCCCGTGCTTGTAGATTAACTCCCAGGAAAAACATTCATTCAGTTGAAATTTCATCCATCATTAAGTAATTTATCTATATTTATAATTATTTCTAACTTACGTGGTGCGATGAAATGTTATTTATGCGATTTCAATAAGGGGAATGCGATTTAAAGATAAGCAAAAAACTGTGACAAAAATGTAATATTATGCTGCATTCTCCGAAATTAAACGATTTATTTATTGATTCGTTGGCTATATAGTACGTGAAACCACTGGTCAGCAGGATTTCAAGAAGTTTTTCTTTTAAGAAATAAAATATTCTTCCCTGAAGCACGAGTGCATTGGAAGTTAGCGGTTAAAAAAGAGATTGAACCCTCTGACCTTGATGATGGATCGGGGGAGCGAGTAATTACAAGTTAGTATGTAAGGAACGAGAAAATGTTGTTGCCGTATTTCACTGCTCTTATATATACACAAAAGGTTTACAGCATAAATGTATGTACCTACAAAAGAATGACTATTCCGCTGGATACCACAGTACTCCACTGAAGTGTTCTCTTCACTAGCTAAATTATCCCCAAAATATTTATGCTGCCTTATTGACGCATAGGCTTATTTATCCCACATACTTTTTTTGCAATGGCTCAAGATAACTATAGAAATAATTTTATATTTGATGGCATAAATCACTAATGTCTAATTCAAACTGAAGCCGTCCTCCTGTCCAAATTAAAATGTACACCTATTTTTTCTTACTCGTGTGGTGGAGGCTAATCAACTTGTATTTTAATGATTAAAGGGTTATGCATATATTTTTCCTTTCAGTTCTATTTATTCCGACAAAAAAATATTTGGCTTTGAAATATGTTTCACCCCACGTAAAGTTTTCATATTTTTCGCCCAACAGAGAGTGTTATGAAAATTATGGAGACGACCACCCTATAATTCTTCCTATCCACCCTTTATAAGGTTTATGATATTTCAGAAATTTTTCCTAAATTTCCTTATGTAATAAAGACGGCATTGTGTGCAAGGTATTACGATTGGTTGTGGCATTGTATTGATACGTAATTGAATTGAAAACCATGGAATTGATATGAAAATATACTTTTTGTGATATATTTTGTCGGGTACTTTGTATCCCAATACATCTCAAACACATTTTATAAATTACTATTACGGTTGGATTCGATTACATTGCGTTTGGTTTGTACTTACGTAATTTATGGGGTATTTTCTTTGTTTTCTGGATTGCTGTTGCTATGAATAATTTAGTTATAAAATGATACCTCACCACCAGCTCATGAAAGTGACGTAATTATAACGTTGTAAGTTTAATTATAAAGCTTCAAGCGTTTATTATCCTACGCTATTCCTCTCTTCCTATATCTTTTGTGGTACGTTTGGAGGAGGTGACCGACCGCTTAGATCATTTGCACCATGAGGAAAGGGTAGAGAAAAAGGGTGGAGAGAAACATGGCATAGACATTAGCCTATACTAAACGAGAGGCGCCAAGGAAACCAAGGCTCAACACCCATCTGACCGATGGAGTGCTGTACTTAAAATGCCTTCCTATGAGCACTCAGGTAGGGATCGGGCTGTCGATGAAAAGTCACCGCCACCGCTGGGGTTTGAACCCGGACAAAAGATTTAGATACCTGATATGTTAAGGTTGGTAGGTGTGGTGTTTGGAGGAGGCCACAGAGATCTGATGTCATTCACGCCACGAGGGTTTCAAAGGATGGGTTGAGAGAAACCCGCCTCGGCATCGACATTAGCCTCCTCTTAGCGGAGGGTACCTGGAGGACCACGGCTTAACGATATATGAAGAGACTACCCGCGTATGCTAGCGATGAATTTCTCTCCTGGATTTGAGCAAGTATGTTAGCCCGTTTATTCGAGCCCTGCATCAGACTTCTCGAAACGTTGGCAACGATGCAGTTTTTACACAGAGTTGAGTCCCAAACGAAATTCGTCCCATCTATGGACTGAGTGTTGTGCTAGAAAAACCCTCCACACAAATTCAAGCAGAGGTCAGGAATTCTGCAACAAATATCCGCCACTTTTTTACCCGGATTTTAACCCGGAACCCACAGGCTAGGAAGCTAAAACTATAGCCACACCAACCCGGTCCTCTTCCTCAATCTGCTTCTCATTAGAATTCGTCGGCCAACTCGAGATGTGTTTTTGCCACGTTGGAAGGGGATATTGACGGCAGGGGAAAAATGCTGGGTGCGAAAGCACGGAGATGCTCGAAATGGCATCCCGGAAAGATAGGGCGACTGGAATCACATTCTTTCTCTTTCGTCAACGCGTATCCTATCGTTGCTTTGCTCTCTTGAACTCGGAGCCGATCCGTGCGTGCTCTCGCGGAGCTGAACACGAGCTGTCCCTCCTTTTGTCACTCGAGAGCGGAGCGGAGAGTGGGATGTGGACTTCCCGAGTGAAATTTAGGAGGTTCTTTGTACGAGGAAGCGTAGGACACGGATGCGGAGAGCGGCTATGGGGTGGGGGGAAAAGAGGCCGAACGACAAGGGAAGAAGTTTGAAATATTCATAGGACGGAGTGGTGGCCGTTGGACTCTCCCGCGCGTTGTCTCCCGTTTTCTCAACATAAATTTCGTGCCTCAACGACGTATTTTCCGTCATTTGTGATGCCTTGAATTCTCTTTGCTGTGAAGGAAACACGTTAACGTTTTAGGAGTGTTTTTGTGGAAACATCTCTCCATTGTTGAAGGCCGTATTTCGTTTCTTCCCCTTCCCGTCTGCATCGCAATTGTTTGGAGTGTTATTTTTGCGAAAATTATCTCTTGATTGACATTTTGATCGTTTGAGTGATCGCTTAAATACCAATACCCGTGAATTTTATCCCAACACGAGTAAACTTTCTAAACGAGAGATATATTATTGATGTGTGAAGGCATCGCTCTATGGAAATTACGAACGTTAAAAATGGTAAATACAACAAATTTTGTGCTTTCCCTGACGACGAAGCATCATTTTCAAATGTGAGCCAACAAAACATATTTCCCGCAAGGCTCATACATATTTCCATGAGGAGTGGGGGAAGGGCTCAAGCCGAGAGGGAGGGAGTTGGGCTCCATCTAGGACAGCAACGGGGTCACGAGTGGCTATGGCAGAATATTGTGGCGGTCATAAGGTTGCAATTCAAATTTAAAAACCGTTGAAAAACGTTATTCACTGGACCGATGGTATATTGAACGAGATATTTATTGATTGGAAACTCGTTCCATTGTGAAATCGATGAATCTGGTCATAAGTTGAAGCTGCTGTACCAGTAGTGACTCAATTGTCCCCTCTCATGTCTAATTTTTTAAATGAGGACTCTAGAAACTAAGGGGTACATAGCTGTTTCAGTCAAAAAAGTAATTTTGTTTGAGGGTAAAATAATAAATAACCTTAAATTTTTAAGTTACATCATCGGATTTTCATTTATGATGTTATTCTACCTCTCACTATATTAATGTACTTACAGATAAGGTAATGATCGATTTAGTGGCTAAAAATGTTATATTACTTTAATAAATTATAAATCTTAAAAGAACCTGCCAAGTAGTGCATGAAATTCTGGTGTGCCAATAGCTGGATAACTGTGTGCCAATAAATGGAGAAAGAGAGCCAGTAACAGGGGTTATTGGACTTTTTTTAAGAAATTATTATTTTTAAATAGCTGTGTGTCATACATAATTCATTTACATGAGGAAACTAAAGAAATATGTCTTTTAGATCTCAGGCAAGTTATGAAAAAACTGAAATGGTGACATAACGGCCAAAAGGGTTAATTTTCTTCATCAACCTCCTTAAAGTGCCAACAACTGGGTAATTTAAAATTGTTGGATATTAAATCTACATAGAATTGTTTGCCACTACAATATTGTGTATTCCACCAATAATTCATTATCTGCAATAATTTCCAAAAATTTAAAAATTGCTCTTGCACCCTTTGGCTTCTAGGGTACCCAAATATAGTGTTGGCGGTACGATACGTACGAAGCGTTAACCGACGCAGATGTTTGAAATACCTGACTTTGAGTCATTTAACCATCCCTCGAATTATCTCCCGCCTTATTTCACCTCGAGAAAATTAGCGTTGTGGTTTGTGCTTGGTCGCACTCCATATTTTTAACTTTATCTTTCTAGTAAAATTATGCCATTGCGCTGGGTTAACAGCTTATAAGAATAAGAATTTCCATTATACTCTAACTTTGCCGATGATGGTAAAAATTGAGAGAAATTTTTAGGATACGGTTGAATAATCTCCTTGAAGATCAGAAAAACGTGAAAAATGTTTGGTATGTCTCCAATGATAGTGAATTTGAAACTTTCTTCCTCTGTAGAAATGATCGGGAATACAGCGTATTGTACATCTGTCTACCACTATTTACCCCATAATATGTATTGTGTTTTTGACTTTTTGGTGCTTTAGTCGATGACATAAACACAAGTTATTAACTTTCATAACTTTAATTTTGCTTGCGATCAGTTTCTGAGCTAAGGCCATCATTTGGTGCATGATCGTAGACATTAAATAGTTATGCACGCTGTAGAGTTGGCTGAGGGTGAGGCCGTCTGAACAAATATATGTTGTAAGCTGAAAAGTAGGGGGGTTTGAAGGTTCATAACTCTACTTGTTGAGTGACAGGAAGGATAATACCTAGGGGGAAGGTTCGGGGATAGTATTATTATTAAGAATATTATTTGGTTGATGGTAATTTTTCCGAATTGCTAAAGAGTCTCCCATATTTCCTTTATCGGATAAATGTAATAAGGCCAATATTGTTCCAGGGCCCCATTAGTTATTCGGCTAAGGTTGAAAAGTGTATTTGTTCCGCCTCATGTTCATCAGTCTCTTGGTGTATCTACACTTTTTATAATTATATATTTTGACATAAGTTTTTGCAGTCATTTACATAGTAACCGAGGCTCTTTAAGGAGCGTATGTATTCGTAGATATTTAAGCCCTAATTCACACATGGTAGGGGTTCCAAGAAGCGGTACATGGATGCACATATCCAGCAAGGCAGGGAAGGGATTGGCGTGTTTTGTCCAGGATAGGTAAATGAATAACACGAGGAAGGGAAGAGAGTTCAGTAGCCCACGTTTTAGCGGAGAATTTTCATCCTCTATATTTGAAAGACCGTTATCCTGGAATATCTCGATCCTGGTGTTTGCGCGAAATCTCTCCGAATGCTTTATGGCCGACGAGCGGATAACGACAGTTTTGGGACTGCAGCAGTGGATCTACGGTCGCGGATATCTCTTGCAGCATGATTCTCAGGATTTTCAAAGGCTTGAAAAATCATGTACTGCGGCTGGATCGAGGAGTGAGATGACATGAATGTGATTAGGATTTTATTACCTAGAAAATTCGTGTGAACTGTAAAAGTCGTCCTTGTAAATGTGGTGCGGTGGTATAAGCTAGTATCTAGGGAAAAATTCAGTGGAGAGGTTTATGGGAATAACTTTGCGGTTGTACAAACAATTTGGTGTTTCGAAAAATAAGCAGCAATTAAACTAAAAGTGTGGGTGGTAAAGTTGGAAATTCTAGAGGGAACTTTGTTAGATGTACACTTTAAAAATATTTGTGCACAAATGAAGAAATTATAAGTGTATAATATCATGCCAAGAAAAAGTATCGTGAAAGCCAAATCATTCATGTGGCTGGTTTGAAATTCTCTTTGTCTGCGAACCTACAAATTATTCCACGTGCCCTCGTATACTTATATAATTTGGTTTTCTCCTCCTAAATTTTTCTTTTTATAGAGGTATTAACCTATGACCTTAAAGCTTCAATTATCAACAAAGTAATATCATTGAAGTGGTTTAACCTTCAAAATTATTATATATTTCATTACCTTTCGTGGAAAAATGTCTCATTAGTTGTTTTTTTATCATAATAAAGTTAAGAATAATGTGACTGTGTGTCATTTTTCATTTAAAAAATGAGATACCAAGGAAATTGAAGTTTTTCGTCGTACAGCTTCAATTTTTTCGCGTTATTTCATTTTATGTTTGACATTCCGTACAATCGTGTAGGAGAAACAAAAAAAATATGTTTACACTTGCCTTCTAGGAAACGCACTAAATAAATTGATATTTGAGATGAAATTTATTTTTCCTCTCTTTTACGAGGCACACGTTCTTCGAGCCCGCGATATTAACACCGCAATGGAGGATTTATGTCTTCGACAAGTCCCGAGCGTGAGCGCTTAAAAGCATGGTGAATACACACGTAAACATGCATTACGCACGATGAAAATGTTCTCGCGGCCATATCCTCATAAAACCCTTACCTCCCTCTTCCTCCCATAGTTTGCGTAACTCAGCCATTAGGAAGGACCGGAGCGTGAAAGAAAAAAGCGGGAAATGAATTACGCTTGGCGAAAATACTGAGGCAGATCTGGAACACCATGCCTACGAGCGAGTTGCTGGTGGAGCATCGATAAAGTGATTTACTATTTACAATTTAAAAAAATATTCGATTGCCATTATGCAATATCAATCATTCACATCTACATACTTCCCCAAAAGCCGCCTAAATAGGCTTGTGGCAGGATGTGTTACGACACCACCCACGTACATAAAAAGGAAATGCTCTAGCGACATTACGCCTAGCATTTATTAAAGCCTTTAATGGTGCGAATGAAAAATCAATTCCATTACCTAACCGTTTGGAAAAATATTTCATTTAATCCATCGTTTCTGTAGGCTGCGGCTCTACTTTTTGAGTAATAGAAGTATAGAATCTATTACACGATTGCGTAAAGATTTTTTTCGGTGTTTGTGCAGTTAAGATTGTTGTCGGATGGACTCTGTGAACGCTACTATCATAACTTTCTTGATGGGCAGGAGCCTTTAGTGGATAGGAGTATAGATTCGGGAATGATATTAATGATATTAAACTACTTACGGATAGAAGCCTGTATATGCTTGGCAAGTCGAGCGAGCAGAGTTACTTAAGTGTGTCGTGGACTGATTTTTTACTTTTCCACTTTATTTTAGTGGCCACGTTTTAATTCACAAATTTTTGTCCTTCAATGGATTGTGACTAATGATTAAATCGATTTTTAAATTTATTCTTGGATTTAGTGATTTTTAGCGCCTGAATTCTAATATTTCAAACATATTTTTGATGTGAGGGCTTGCTCATTTTTTTTCTCATACGATTTTATCCAGTCTCTCTTTAATAAGTTCAAACCTTCACGTCTCGTGTCTGTACCTAATATTGTATATTTGCAAAGTTTTCGGTGTTCCACTACCGCTAGCATCCAAGTTTTTCATGACCATGCAGCTCTTTCGGGGGCTATAACTTTCATGTTGGGAAGAGTATCGGCTTTTTGAGAGGTTTCCACCATTCTATTTCGCTTGCAGTGACGGTAATGTGTGTAAGGAGAGGGCTGATAAGCCGAAATCAATACGACGCACATCGCTTCGAGCGAGGGAGAAAGTGCCTGGAAATGAAAACCGAGTGAATTTGGCGGGTGAGCGCACTTAGCTGGAGCATGAAAAAAAGAGCAGAAGGGGGTTGGGTGAGCAGACAGTGAGCGGGTCAGGGGAAGGAGGATCAACCGGTGAGAGAAGTAAAGAAATGCTTCCCCACTCCTCCGAAATGCTAAAGTTTGTTATTTTTTCCTTTAATTTCCGCCTGGCGGGGGCAAAATATGAAAGAACATGGGCATTTATGTAGAGTTAGGTATCCGTTTGCGACGGCTATTTTTCAGGGTTTGTTGGGCGTATCGTTTTTCTGCATGTCATAAGAAAAAAGTGAATTGAACTATAGGGTTCCACTGAGAAGCGGAGGATGCATATAGGTTCATGATAGAATGGATTTTTCAAGGTCATAGAATTTACAATATAAATTATGATAATTATGATAAGTCGTCTTCATTACAAGCGAATTTAGGGCTAGATAGTTCTTTCTTACAATTTGCTTATTTGACAAACACATAAATCCATGCCCTAGATGTTGGCAAGTCCCGCGACCAGTGGGTTAGCCAATAATTTCGCTAAGGGGAGTCCAAGACCAGGGGGGAAAATTTTTTAAAAGCGGGGTACTAATTGTAAGAATAGGGTTTTAAACTAATTTTAATACTTTCCAGAAGCGAAAAAACTTAATTTTTCAAATAAATCTTTTATAACCTCATAATTTTTCAATACAATGTTTTCTTTTAGGAAGCAAAGTGATTGTGCTTTTATATTTCAGGGGGGGTCCAGACCTCCCGGACGGCCTCCCCAGCTACGCCACTGACCTTTAGGCGGGTAGATAGCGACATCACCACGGCCTCACCAAATCCGGCTAAAAGGTTATTACTACAGTAGTTACGAACCAATTATTGGATTTCCTTCGTCAGTTGTGAGGGATAGCAAAATTTGAATGATAAATCAGGAAGAAGGAAGTAGTAGCAATGGCAATAGGAAATGGGAAATAAATCTATTCATTATAAAGAATGATGGCAGGCGCTCCCAGCGTATCGAATCGTGGAAGGTACGAGTTGTCCATCGTCATCAGGGCAACTCGTACATCGAAACGTCGGCCGAGATGAAGTTGGAGAACCTGACCCGGTGGAATTCCCGAATAACCTTCCTCTATTCATTATGTTTTGGAATCTGTCGGTGGAGTGTGATGAAATAATCTTCCCTCGACCTTAGAGCTCACGTCTACTAAATGAGGAGCCCTTGTCTCCATAGTCATACCAATCAAATATCTTACAAAGGATTATCTTACGATTTTATGATCATTTTTGTGAGTTGAATATTCTCAGAAAAAGAGACCGCTTTTTAGCAGTTAAGATAGTGGTATAATTTCAAATACATAAGTCAAATCAGTGGATCTAATACGATGTTAAAATTGCAGAATAGATGTTTGAACTCTACTTGAAGCCAAGAATTGAAAAAAATAAACATAGCCATTTCCTATGGCACATTTTGCTCTCAAAAATGCATTTGACCTCGTAGCATCACAATGCAGATTTTGGTAAAACTAACGCCATAAATATATAGTAGAGCTTCTCAGTAATTGAATGCGTAAATACATATGGTATCTTTAGACTTGCATCTCTCCATTTAGTCAACCAAAGGAAGACAAGGAGGAGAGACAGGGTGCGAGGGTTGAAAGTGAAAGGAAAATTCCTGTTGAGTTGAGACGACGCGTTTCACCGTGTGATTAATTCAGAAACCTTCCATCGCCGACTTATTGAGTTATGTCAGCACACCCGGTACACTGATACTTAGGCGCTGGGAGAAATTAATCAAGTAATCTGCTTGCTAAAGATCAATATCCTTATTAAAACGTCAACTTTGTAGCTTTCTTTGCCGTAGCAATATATTCACGCCCGCTTTTAGTAAACCTTAGACTCAAACGAAAGAACTTCAATACGCTACCGTGTTCCGTAACGCTTCTGATAGCGCAGGTGTTATAAACCATTGATTGTATCGCAGATGCTAATGGTGTATTTACCATTGGTTATTTTAGGCGAAATTTAAGAGGATATATTTCTTTCATTAGAAATAATGCTGAAACTAATAGGCTGAGAAAATCACTTCTTCTCGGTTGAAAATTGAATTAACTATGTTATGCAATGGTCGAATTTCCTGGGTTGTTTTGGCCGAGGTGCGAGCTCCAGTTCGGAGAATCTAGATCTTGGGAGCTATTGATCTTTATGAGTGTTTTTATTTTAGATGTTTTGTTTTTCATCATTCTCGCGCGTTAGTGAATTCGTTTGGAATGAATTTTGGAATATTTTCATTGGCTCTTTCAACATTCTCCTCGTGATGTTTCCATTCTTGGTCTCTATCAATCACGATTATTTTGTGTCGAAGTCGATATACGAGCCACAAAACTTTTTGAGATGAGCAGTTTTTTTACTGACGACGAGGACGTAACAACTGTATCAAACGAGAAGCAATGGCCACTTGAAATATTTTGTGTCGACCATAAGAATTTGGGGGACATCAAAATAACAATTTTTATTTGTCCATAATTTATTTTACATCGATTTCAGGCTTTGGTTTGATCATAATTATGGTTTGAAGGAAAGATATCGTCTGTCAGATCTCTAACCAAGCAGCTTAGCAAATTAAGGCCAAACGAGTTTTAATAAGAAATATTTCTTATTCCATTATGATCGTAATTTCCTTCGATGAATCTGGAAAAATGCAAAAGTCAGTGAAAAAGTATTCTCATTTTTTTGATTTTTATACTGAGAATTGGGGATAAGATGTTTTTGTTGTCGTTGGTCGTTGTGACTCGTTTTTTTATCGCCGTCGACTTAAGCAAACGCTGCATTCGAGAAGATTTTATCACATCGGAGACCGATATCGCTGATTTAACATCCCGCGATGACGTAAGCGCTGGACCGAACTGGCTGCGTTTTGCTGCCTACGTGAATTTGCAGGAGGGCAAAAAAGGTTGAGTGGGTGATGGGGTCGCGTGAAGAAGGTCTGGACCAGATGCAGGTGGGGCGCGGGCTGAGGGAGGAGTGAGTGTGATAGTGTGAAAGGGTGAGGTAAAAACCAGATCGGGGTTCAATCCCGAGGTCGGAGGGTACGGGGATGGAAATTATATGGATGGTCAGAGAGCTCGGTTACGCTGAAGTGGAGCGTTTTGATATTCTAGTCAGAGAATGTTTTCATATCTTACGAGGACCCATACCTACCTCTCGACCGGTTTTTTTGTTGACGGTTCTTTTTCGTGCAAAACTTAAGCTATCACATCTTGTATCTTATGCGTCACGATGTGGTGGAAGTTCTTAATATTCGTTAAATAAGACATTGCAACATTTCCATTGGATTTATTTCAATACTGCGCGTTTCATTGTTACTAACAAAATTATCAAGTGCATCATATGCATTGAAGTTCTTCCTTACATGCATATTAGAGCTTAAGGGGTAAGGGTGAGGATGGGATTTGGGTGTTTAAGTGGGGATATTGAAGGTTGTGGGGCAAAGGGTCGCATTTTAGGGTCCCGGGAGAGGAGTGGTGAGGAAGAAAGGTTCTAGGGTGAGGGTACCACGCATGCCTTCGCTTTCTTATTTAGCATTATGGTCATCCGGATTCATTAGAGACCAAACCGGTAGATACCGTATCGGTACAGGTTTACATGCTGACAACAGACTACGAGGATGAAAAAGTTGAAGATATCTAAACATATATCACTGAAATAATCAAACAGGTTAAACTTGAAGAAAACCTTACTTTTTTTAGAGATTGGAACACTGCCGTCTACGAAGGCCAGGATGGAAGAGTAATTGGAAAATATGGGTCTGGAAATCGAAATAAAGAGAAGACAGGCTCATGGAATCCAGCGCAGAGCACAAATTATTGGTTGCTAACACTCTGTTAAAGAATCACTTGCGTATAGTATATACGTGGAAAATTCGAAGAGACTAAAGAAGATTTCAACTTGAATTAATTTTAGTGAAGCAAATGTTTAGAAACTACATAAAGGACTACAAAAAATACCTGGACGCAGATATCAACAATGATTATAATATAGCAATGAATAAATACCATCTGAAATTCAATAAATTAACGGGATCAGTGAAGAACAGATAGAAGATAAGAATAGGGAAACTAAGGTAGCCGCAACAGCAACGTGTATTTGATGAGGTAAGTGGAGAGAATAATAGAATTGGATTTGACTGAGAAATCAGGGTAGCATAGCTGGAAATAATGTTAAAAGTGGGCTTAAGCTGCCTGCAAGGGAAATTCTAGGGAGAAGGAAAGTTATTGAGATGAATCGGTGGATCTCGAATTAAGTGCTGGACTTCGTTAATGAACGGAGAAAGAAAAAGAATGAGAAAACTGAGAAAGAATAGGCTTGCTACTACAGAATAAGGCCCGAGATTCCTGTGTTTGCATCAACTATGTTCTCCAAACTACATGTCTATCCAAACCGATCAAATGTAACCATACACCGCGATGTTTGCCTGTAATGGGGAAGCTTTAGTTTGACTCAATCGAGTGGACATTGTGCTACTAAGTTTTACCCGCCCTTAAACCTCGATCTAGAAAATAGGAGAATTCTCAAATTAAACAAACTGAGATAATTGCAGGGCGTAAATCAGGCAGAACATCCTGGGATCGTGAAATACTGGCTAGAACGGTGCTACTAGTGGGGGTGCGGGTGCCCTTGGTTACACGAGAAGAGAGAGAGAGAAAGGGGGGGGTAAGCAGTAGAGGAGGTTATAGAGAGGGAGGAGAATCTGCCACCTGGCGGAGGAGAGGCGAGGGTGTGGGGTGGAGGAGAGTCAGGGGGAGGGGGAAGCAAGGGTGTGGAGGAGGGGGTTCAGCGAGAGTAACTACGTTGAGGAAGGGTGTGGGGATGCAACAACAGTGACTCACTCCGCGGAGTGGGGTTGGAGTTTTAAAGGGGAAGATCGTTTCTCGAGCCGCCGGTGACGTAACGCCGTTTCCATGGCAACCGAGAGGGGAGGGAGAAGGAGGGAAGGAGGAACATTAGGATCCGGCGGGAGGGATGGAGGTTGGGGGTAGTGGGTGGGGTGCTGGGGGGTGGGGCCGCAGCTTTTGAAGAGCGTCGGTGGTCGCTGTGTAGGGTTTAGGAATGGGGAGAGAGAGAGAGAGGAGCTGGGCGCTCAGAGGGTGGTTCAGGACGGTGTGCAGTTGCGGCGGCGGCGAAGTTAGGATGCGTGGGGGAGACACTGGCTACGTTAGAATGTGATACTCTGGAGACTACACAAGCGCAGTGCTTTAATTCATCTCTCAAAATCTGATCACATGTAGAAGACAGTATTGAAATACGTAAAGTTTGCTCACTGCTGGAAAACTTAAAAATAATAATATTAGACTTAATACTCCAATTTTTTCAACTTTAAAGCATTTGGACAAAAAAATTAAGTAGCTTTAGCTAATTTCAGTTTTTTAACCAATACTTAAATTTAAATACAATGCTAGTCACAAAAAATTATCATTTTTATACATTATTACATATCTCATCAAACATGACAAGCGGCAAAAATCATATCATGTGAAGTAAATGGATGTGAAAAACGAGAAAATAAGGGCATACCATGAAGTACAGAAGTGTAACTTTTTAATCCATAAAATATAACGTTTTCAACGCAAAAATGTAAAAGCAATATTTATACCAATTCACACTTACATCTTACTGGCATGATAAATACTGGCATGTTTGCGATGGCCTGCCAATGACAGCTACAATTTGTAAACAGATGGAATCAAAAATAAACTTTTAAACACTACACGCAATATTTATCAAAAACTCTACCGGTTTCGACATTTTCAGGCCATTATCAAGAGGTAACAGAAAATTCATGTCCTGATGGGGATGGAAGCCTCCAATTCCGTAATCACCCCCTTGTTAATGACCTGAAATGTGGAAACCGGTAGAGTTTTCAATAAATACTTTGTGAAATATAACAAAGTTTATTTATCATTCTATCATATCACTATTTCACAAATTGAACTCGAAAACCATTGAACATTTGAACCAAACATTTGAACATTTATAATTTATGACCAATTGTGATGTTTACCTATTTCACGTGAATAAATGGCCATAAATCTCATGCAAGTTTAATATTGATATCTTGGAGTGGTATTCTAGCAGCCCTCCATTCCTTATCCTATGTAAGGTCCTTCATTCCTTGCTCAGTCACTGTCGTTCTTCCGTCTGTGACCTCATCAAATTTCTTGAAATGCTTCGGTATTCCTTTTCCAGATATTTCTTTCAATTTTCCCCGGTCACGATTATCATGCAAATATTCTCTGGCAATATGGCCAACGCACTGTTTGCCTACATGGTTCATGGTGCTCCACTGTGCTCATTCTCATGCCTTATCGCTTATATTTTTTTAACTTTATTTTTATAATTCTCTGGGTAATTGGCCAACAATGATGATGAAAATTGTAAGTTTTTAAATTCCTTTTGGTTCAAAAATTTCGTTTGCATGCTGTTCATCAAATTCTACTTCGAATTTGGGTCCTATGTCTCGAAGTATGGTGCTATTGAGCGCATGAACTTTTCAAATAATGCTATAAGTCACTCATTTAATTTTGAATGATTTTTCGGTAGATCTCGCTCAGCCATTTGAGTTGCGTTAGTGTCATAAATATGCCTCTGTTCACCTGACCTCTTTTTTACCCATTTTCTGGAAGGTTGATTTAATTGTTGGAAATTGTTGCCATTATTGTTGGAAATATTAGATAATAAAGTTTTTGCTGCAATTAAAGGATGAACAGGGGTAAATACATATATGTATGATCATGTATTTGCAATGAAATTACTCTTTAATAAGCTTAAACTACATTTTGATTAAAAAATACTCTAAACAAGATAATTTACTTTTCGGAAGTAGTTTTAACCTGTAGAACATATTAATTTAGGCCTACTACACGCTGAAATTAATCTGTTATGTGACACAAGCTAAAAATTACTGTTTGTTGCTACTAGTACATAATACTACTAATTCATAATACTACTGATTCTAATAGTACATAAATACTCGCACTATAAGTATTTTGAATAGATTTCCTAAAACAATAAAAATTCCATAGCCATTTAAAATATTTCTCGTGTGAGAACAGCGTCCGTTTCCGTGTTGCTTGTATTAGCGTGCGGTCGCAGGCCCGAGTATGGGCCGTGCGAATGCCCGGCGATCGGTGCCAAATGAAGGCTAGAGGGCACATGTGTGGGAGGAGTCACAGAGAGAGAGAGAGAGAGAGAGGAGACATTCACTCGGCTTGGGTGATGGGTGACTTGGAACTCCTGCACCACGGCCACACTCCCATCACATATATCCCAGCACCCTATTCGCTTGCGTCTTCGCTCGGCGCGACGGTGGGGCTGACTGCGAGCTCGGTGCTACCTACGTCATTCAGGAAGGGTTATACCGGCTTGCGCCGGACTATTACTCGTACATGTTGAATCGCCTGGTGGTATAAATGAGCGCTTTTCCAATCAAATATGTATGTTTTCATTGAAGTCCTCATTGGAATTATTTCATTATGACACATCACAAGGATGTATGAATATAATTCAGTTTATAAAATTATCCACGGTTTCTTTGGGATAGTTTTATAGATTTAATCATTATTTTGAGCGATATATTTTTCTCAGTTCTCCCAATTTCAATTTTCATGCAGCGTAAATCTCAAGTCATGCGTCTTAATTAAATTTTTAGCTTTAGTTCCATTAATTACGCTAAACATGTGAAGAGTGAATGACATGTCATCTTTCTTCTATCATCTTTCTTTTATCATTTTTCTTGATGTATACTTTCTTTCTATAGTCGAAAAGCTCATGTTAGAAGCAAGTTGGCACCGTTAAGCTGATTGATTCTTATTTTTTGCGGCATTTTCAAAAGATAAATAATATCTCTAATAACTGCTTTAATTCTAACGGAACAGCACTTCGGAATCATATTTCGTCTTTTGGAGTTGTATATGACGAATGGGAAGTAAATATGAGGTGAACAGTCAATGTGGAAATTTAATGGGAATTACTACAACTGTAGTTGTATCCATGATTAAAATATTCTCCACGACTCATGAGCGTTATTAAAGGATTAATGCTTATCATTTTGTTATATAAGGTAGTACGTTTATTTGGAGACTTAACCCCGTCCGTCCCAAATTGAATTTCCCGACCAATTCTAAAATTACTTTTTCTCGATCAATTAATTTATAAACCTTATTTTCTTCCTCACCATCCCAGATCTCCTATTACCTCCTAGCGCGAATAGGTGTGCCTATTTGAGGTGACTAAGTTATGGTTGCTGTCGGGACGTTTAAATAAAAAAAGCATCCTTTCAAGGAATGATAAAAGACCTACTGTTTTAAATTCTCTTCAAGGAAATTCAGCATTTAACTAGTTGAAAGAAGAAAGACAATTAGCAAACGAAGATTAGGTGGAAATGCATTGGAAGTGGAAAAAATAATGCATAACGATGCAAGCAGGCGAATACTCGTAAGAATTTAGTGCGGGACGCACGAAGCTTTAAATTGGTAATGTGCTTCACAAAGTACCAAAAAGGGGATCACAAAATGGCTTTAAAAAATCTGCTCCCGCTTGTTCGATCCTTCATTCTTTTTTATTGCTTAGCATGAACCAATGAAAGTATTACTTCAGCCGGTTTTCGATGTTCTAGAGCCATACTGAGAAAACCTTGCCGTAAAATATTATTTGAATTATTTACCTCACTGCTTGTAGACCCATCAAAAATGTACTCCCCATTTTTTGATATTTACCTTTAAGTTTCTCCATTCTTTTTATTCTATCTTTTGTTAGTTTTTAAGCTTACGACAATTTATGGTGTACGGTTATTATTGTGTTATTTGTCCTTTGAAGAGTAGCCAAATTGGGAACTTTCTATGCAAATCTCGTCTTCCTTTTGGCGGGAGATTAATGTATTAAGGGCTATGCAGTACAGAGCATTTTTTCGGAGCTCTTTGAGGCCCTATGAGTACAGAAACACGTCTGGTGTCACTGTTGGAAATTTTAGAAAATTATGAAGCAGAAATATACTTTATGCCACGGGTATCCTAAAAGGATGTGGATTACTTCTCGAGGAAAATCTTAATGTATTTACGTGCTCGTGAATTAATGCCTTACTTAACCAGTTATCTTTCTCAGTTAGGATGTTGCTCTTTGCAACAGAGGTATTAAAGTGCTCTGCACTTGAGAAATAAGCCGTCGTTGGCATAGCAGTAAAGTGCATTGAAGATTTAAAGCTTAGAGGCGAGATCCCTAACGTATGAGAATCGTGTTTGTGAGGACTGGCGACAAGGGTGTATAATAATGGAGAATAAAAGAAATGGAGTGTATAAAAGCACCCACCTAAAATGAATACTAAAGCGTTAGAATTGCTTATTCCATTCATGTTATTATCATTTGCATTAAAGATGATTTTCTTTCCTGAGAATATGAGTCACGAGAAGGTTTCTTTACCAGACACTTCAAATAAATTAATAATGGGCTGCTAGGCATCGCAGTTCTTACATAATTTTTGGTTCATATTTAATAATGCATTTGTATCATATATTCGCTTTGTATCATATATAATCAATTAATATAATGAATTTGTATCATATAATCGCTTCATGTGACAATGAGTACACTAAAGTGAGGCTTTTTCATTCAGAAATCGTGGTTTGTATGGCGTGAAAGTTTCATTTGATCTTTTCTAATAATATCTGCTGGCTTGAGTGCTGATTCCATTTTAGGAGCAGTGGGTCAGATAATATTTTCCAATTCCACCTTATTTTTAATTAATTAATTATCTGTATTTATTTCGTAGGTCTTGCCAGGGTGGCAATTTTATATTTGTGGAGCAGATGGGATATTCTTGTCGTTGCAGTAAATTAATTTTTTCCCCATTTTATCGATAATATTCCATTTTATCAATAAATTCAACATCACCAAAAGTCTCTGTAATTCTTTTGTCGTGGAAATAATTCTTTACTAGTTTTACCAGCCCTTGTGTTACCTTCCCTGGCCAAAAAACAGCTTTTAGACGGTAATTTTCATCCCACCTCACAGAACTATGTCTCATTATCTAAAAAAATTTTGAAATAATGAGAAACCAGACTCTAGGCACGATGCGTCATTATTCCTCATCCCCTATTATCGCTGTTATGGTAACCATCATACTGCATTTGAAGTCCTCTGCCAACTTCTAAGAGATGTGCAGATCTACTATTAATGCATTACATTTGATTCTTGCATTTGAAGCTTTTTAGGCATTTCTTAGCTTTCATTATTTATTCGTTTTTGTATTCTATATGCAGATAATTCTCATTTCTCATTCCTTTCCATAATTTTTTCTATAAGTATGTATACCTATGGGTTATAGTTGCATTCATTTACGCGGTTCTGATTAATCCTGATTGATTCATGTATTGATGTATGCATGAAGCCTCGGTTAAGACATATGAAGGATTATTTCAACTATTTTTATTTATTAATCATCTATTACACGTATCTCGTCTGGATATTACGTTTTTGTATTCAAGTTTCTTAAATAAGTAGGTTATATTGTAGATATGATTTCCCTATGGTATAAATCTGCGGAAAATTATGAAAAATAACAGCAAGATTCATAATGCAGAAGCTAATATTAATAGTCTGAGAGTTTGCGACATTGAGAGAAAATTGGATAATTTTTTAGAAGGCATTTTCAAAATTATGACAGAGAAATAGGATTAAACAGTGGATATTATAAAATAACTAATATTGAAAACGTATGTTTGGATACTCAAAACTTAAAAAAATTAAGTGAGTGCATCATGGAGTCTATAGAAAGAATTAAACGGTTAGCGAAATTGATACCGTTGTGGATTTCGCGGAGAGCGAGTGGATTAGAAGTTTTCGGAAAAGATTTTTCATCCTCCTTTTAACCTTCCGATCCCTCTAACAATCCATCAAATCCACCCTTGTCCTTGCTCTCAATTTTTTCTCTGGCCCAGAATCCTATCGTAATTTCCGTTCCTTTGAAGGCAAACTTGTCGGCGCACGAGGAAACTTTTTGAACGCCGCACGGATTTCATTAAGGTTCTGGTCTCGTAAAACATATAACTTTGCCCTCACCCGAATGCATGGCGATTCCGGCGATAGGGTCGCCCAGTTCGCCGAACCGATTTCAGCGGTGCATTCCATACCGCTCTCCCGTGCTTTTTTTTACGACCCGAAACCCCGCGGGTAGGGAAAAGGCACCCACCCTGTTGAAAGGATTCAAGTCGGAAACTTCCAAGTTTCAATTTTGTTCGCGAAAAAGACCCCCGTCCCACTCCTGATTTTAGCCCCCTTTTTTCTATCTATCACGGACCTTTATTTTCAACCCAACTTCCAGTTTCTGGGGGGCTGTGTTCCCCCCTAAAGCATTCGTTTGACCACTGCAAATACCCTTTTCTACCAACTTTCTCTCTCTCTCTCTCCACCTTTTTCCACGAATATACTCTCGTCCGTCTACACCTCCACGGTAAAATGTACATTATATAAGTACATGCTGGCATTAGTCTTGGTTTGCTTCATTATTTTGTGAGGACTGGCAAACTGATGTGATTTTCGCCATCGCTGAGAGTTGTTAGGCGTCCAGTGAACGAAAAATTGTGTGCCTTGTTTCTGGAGCGACGTTTTTCTAAAGCCAGAAATTATTCAGCATTTAGGGTGGAATATGGCGCTTACCAACGTCGTTTTTCGGATGGAGTGAATATTCATTTGATGGAGATTTCTTAACGTCGTTCCCTTTACTCTTAGCATCCCTTTCAGTACATTTCATTGGCACATTTTTTCATTCAGAAAAAAGAATTGGTTTCCAAGTTTATAACATAAAATTGAATTACAGTACAGAAGCTAAACTAGTCTCATTAGTCCTTGGTTTAAACGTCAAAAAAGTAACTCGCCTGCTTACGAAAAACTTCCTTTCAGTCCAAAAAGTAATAACAGTAGCCGTTGTGATGGCTACTGGCTATTATTTCTCAGTTTCATTTCCAGTATGTAGGGTATCCCGCCGAACGTGATACAGACTTAAAAGGCACAAAGATCGCCAATTCAATCTCACCAATTTCGTAATATTCTACTTCCGCCAAATACTTTTCTTTCATGTCTGCCACATTTCGTGAATTTGTGTAAGTTATTTCGGAGGTGTGCATTTTTGAAGATCCCCTCTACCGAGGTGAAAATGCAGTTCCTCCATTTTGCTGAATGGAAACATTTTCTGACAGTTCCATTTCTAAGCAAAATTATGTTATTTTCTTGGATTGATATAATAAGTTTTTCAGTAATTCACTAATAAACCATGCTGAAGATTGGTTGAATACAGTAGTTATACTGTGAAAGAAATTATGAATCCCTTTAGAAATGTGGTTTTCGTTTTTCATTTTCTTGTGCAAGTTTTGCACTACATAAAATACCTATTACACTTCCCCTCTAGCTGAATGTGAACCTTAAAACAAAAATGCATTGTTTATTACTGGTCTATTACTAAATCGCAGACCTGTAGTATTTATCAACATATTTTGTTAGTGATGAAAGTAGGTCTTTCATGGTGGACTAGCTTTTTTTCGGAATCCGTGTTTCAGGAAAATATGCCACGGGCGCGGGGGATGCGGGGACAAATTTTGCAAGAACTGCAATATTTTGGTGGATGAACCATCTGCGCATGAATATCCACAAAAAACTTAATAGACGTCAGCTCCAGTCGACGCAAGTGGGTGAATTAACGCCATAGCACAAACCCAAAAACGGCCAAGGCAGCCGTTTTCCTTGCAGCTAGTTGAAAGAAAAAACATACCCCGGAAAAGAGCCTGAAATCACATGATAACCTTTGAAAAGGGGTCCATGTCATCCTTGCCGTATGCTTTAGGAAAATATTACTTCCACAGGATGTCATGCATGCCACGAAGGAATGATTAAAATTAGCCGTTGTGCTAAAAACCTTAATAGTGAGAAGTTAGTGTGAATATTTCATGTTGGAATCAGTTAGTAGTTCTGCGTGTATATATCTACCAAAATAAATTAATTTTGCTACGTAGTTTATTTCTTTTGTTGCCAGCTGTATCTTTGCCAAACCTTCCCACATAGGTTGCATAACTTGTATATTTTTTTAAAATATATATATTTCTGACGGTCTGTTCACTGATTAAAATCGACGAATAATGGAGTTACTATTCACAATCACGGCATTTACGACCAGAATTCATCTGGTACTTATAACTAGTTCGTTAAAAAAATTATACTGGTTGTTATTATGGTTAGTGGTAGTTTGGCGGCACCAAACTACCACCAACCATTATTATTTGTGTGACTTTGGATTTGTTTCTCAGCAGTGCATCATCTATTACTATTCTCCATATATAGCTGCTGCTCCATTGGTCACATAGTACCAATTAATATGAGGAGGTTATCTATTACACATGAAGAATAATCCGCTTCCTCTCCATTTTAACGATACTCATAAGCGAAGTTGAGAGCTAAGAAAAGGAAGTTATCTCTAGGCTAATACATGCATCGATATCGAGCTAAGTTGGTGGGTTGTGAATTTAATGATTGCTGATACGGAAGAGAGAATTTATTTGAGGGCACAAATTGACAGCCTTTAAAGCTTGACGGCCGCATGTTTTAATAGTTCTGACCAAGTTTAATACAAGCTTAGTATTTTTGCATGGGCGTTAAAATATTTACTAATATCCTTGATTTGAAGAATAACCACTCTCAAATTCACTCCTTATGTTTTATATTTTATTACTGAAATAAGTGTAATTAAATATTCATACAAGTAATGGCCGGAGGTGATACTTCTATTTTAAATAATATTTTAAAATAATTCCTCAGACCCAGAATTCTTTTTACTTCCGCATTGCACGTATATTATATATAGCTTCATTTCAGTCAATAACTTGCTTTCGGTACATGAAATAATAAAATAAGCCGAGAGGAGACACATCGTATTGTTTTAAAGGCAAATGATGCGTTGAAAAGGCAAGGCGTTATCTTAAACAAAACTTGGTCAACAAAAGCAAAAGTTCGTACAAGTTTAATTTATCCTCCTAAGTTTCATGGTTCAAATCACGTTTACATTTACTTTCGCGAGTCCAAATTTGTTCAGTAAACTTTTAAGCACACGATAAAGCAAATAAAAGCTAAGAGCGTTTCACGTTCAACCGTAAATACCCGGCTGGCTGGTTTAGTTTACTCGAATTCGTGTGTTTATACCTGGTGCCCATTTTAATGGATCGTCCTTGTTTGAAATTTAGGCACCGGGTATGGAATTAGGAGACCGCTATGCCATATGCTTCCTTCTCTAGTATATATAAAATGATTTACGCTCTTACAAATTTTGTTGCTCTCCTTTTTTCCATTTAATCGAGTGAAAAAAAGTTAATCTCACAGTCAACAAGATCTCGAAACAGTTGAAGAACGTGGTGGGACTAACTAAACAGGAAAGCAAACGTAACGGTTGTAAAAGATTCCACACCATCCCGGATAATTTTTTGAAGAGCTAATCCTAACACATTATTTTATATGGAAAAAAGTTTGTATTTGAGGCGTATTGTTTGTATTGATTATTTCTACCGAGGACGCGGAACAAATCGATGATTCAAGAATATGGAGCAATATTTTGTCCTTTTATTTTCTAGGAAAAGGTGGTACATAAATGGCCGGTCCTTAATAATCAACTTCGAAGACCTTTGAAGAGAGAATTAGATGTTCGTGTCCATATTTTCAGTTTCCAATTCCTGAAACTGCTGAGCGTTTGGAATGATGCATGTTTTTGACGCATCATGATAAAAAACTGTTATCCCCCATGAACTCGATTTAATTTCTCAAGTATTTTTGAAAATGTCTCTTTCAAATATCTTGATTGTAAAATGCTTGAGTATTTTCCGTCGATTCATAAAAAATTAGGCTAATAAAACCACATATGAGCGTTAATACTTTTCCTAGGTGTTTGCTGATCATTTGCGCGGCATGGAATGATAATGAAATCGTAACTCTTATTGTAAGTTTTTGTCTTTTATCAAAGCACCTATGAGAGTGAACTGAGAAGTAAGGTCTCCAACGACGCTATTTCCGACGCGAATCGCTAGGAAAAAATTGACTACAGCACTGAATTTCTTGGTTCCTATGCTAAAATTTAAAACTACTCACGTTACCTTAGGTCATTCAGTCGCTGTGTAGCAGTCGTGAGGGGTGAAGCTCCCGGTTAGCTCGCCCGCCAGGTGCGAACTACGCTAAGTCATTCGATTTTTGAAAGCGAAAATGTTTTCCCCGATAGAAATTCGTCGCACCAATTAGTGAAAGTATATGGTAAGAAGTGTATGGCCATCAAAAACGTGCAGAAATGGTTCCGGGAGTTTTCTAATGGACGGTAAAACGTCCATGATGAGCAGCGGTCGAGGAGGCCGAGTTGCCCAGAATCAACGGCGGCTTGAATTGATGACGCGGAGCGCAATAACCGGAGAATAACCCTTCATGAGGTAAAGTAAGGTCTAAATGAAGAGTGTGGCAACTTATCTGAGCAGAATATTGTGTCGGAGGTCCTCGGTTACAGAGAGAATGAGGGCTCAAGGGCCCTGCGAGGGTACAACACACCGGGGCCGGGAACCAAGTTAGAGACTTAAACGCCCGATCACTCGGGGAAAGGGCGGAGAGGAGGGAAAAAGGAAAGAGGCGCCGCCGCGATAGGAGCCTGACGACGTCTCTGGGGTAGGATAGGTTCGGAAGGGATGGGACGGGGAACAACACCTTAACGCTATAGAAGCGAAAAGCGCCCACTAAATACCGAAACCAGGCAAAGCCATTAATGTGCCGGCGATTTTAGAGGATTATCCTATAAGGAAGAATAATCCATCGCTCAAATCGCTAGATGATCCTCGGTTACAACATGATGTCTGCCAGGTGAGTCCCTGAGAAGCTCACCGAAGGACACAAAAAAGCGCGTCCACATGTGTCACATCAAACGACCGCCATAATCAATAAATTCGGCTTGGATATCTTCGAACACACTCCTTACAGCCCAACAGCTGCCCCGAGGGACTACCACCTTTTTACCTGCTTTCAAAAAACTCCTCGAGGGACAGAGATTCAAGTCATACGAGAAAATGCAAGACGCAGTCAACAGTTGGCTTCGCAACGCGGCGGGAGAGTGTTACGACGCCAATATTAAAAAGCTGGTTACAAGGATGTAAAAAGTAATTGATCATCAAGGCAACTACGCAGTAAAATGGATGAATGCTCAGCCTTTCCAATTCTGCACGCAAAGTTGAGAATAAATTTATGCTCCATTTTTAAAGAAATAGGAGACCTTACTTTTCAATACCCCGTCGTATTTCGCAAAAGAAGTGAAATTTGAATTCTGCTCTTGCCGACTGCTCACGATGACCAATCATTACTGTTACGCCGTTTCCGTAGGCCAGCTTTGGTCTGGGAGGAGTGTTAGCGGCCTTAATTAGAACCCTAATTATGCTCGCCTCCATTCCCTATACTCTCTTGAGTAACTGACACAGGCTCAGCCCTCCCTCTTTACATGCATGTATTCTCTGCCCTTTCCAATGAGTTAGCTTGTCAGTGTAAGACTACTCCCTCTTGGCTTGCTTCCCTATGTTTTGCATCAGATTGTTGTTCTGCGCGCGGCATCCTTGCAAAGGAACAAAACAGTGAACCATGTTAGTCTTCCCCTCTCTCTGAAATCCCGTCCTTTGCCCGCATTTGCTTCCCAACCCCCAGAAAACCCTCTAGTTCTCCTGCATTTCATCCCTCTCCTCTTTCCCTCCTATTGGTTAATTGGGCCGCATTTTCTTCTTATCTGCTCCACCCAATTTATGTTTGATGTTTGTTAACCTCTCTATTTTTTACTGTTTTACTATTTTTTCTATTACTATTTTAATCGGTTTTCAAAAATGTCCGCGGCGCGGTGATGAGTGCAATGCGATCCACTTTTTTCCAATATTTTGAAGTGAAATGTTTGTAATTGCGAGGAATAAATAGCATTGATCTTTAATGAGTTTGATAGATCACATCATCATGTATATAAATTTCGGTTTAAACCGCTGATTTTACCTCATTTGCGCATAACACTCGAATCAATTTGTCCGTCAGCGACGCGAGCGGCGATTTTTGTAAACCTATTTAAATGCGCGGTGCTTGACAACACATTTAGAGGCCGACTTGAGGATCCCCTTTTGTAATATTCGTGATTTCTGAGTCAGAATACGAAACGGCGTGGCCTTCGACGGTCATAGCGAGCACCAATGGCAGTTTACATTCGAAGAGTGTTTTGATCTCTTCGATTTTTGAAATGGCTGATATTCAAGAACAGTGCGCATCGTTGAAAATTTGTTCTCTGCTTGGTAAAATTGAGTCGGAACGGCTAATCTTTTGTCTAAAACTTATTAAAAACGCGCCGTAAAATAACTGAAGTGCACCATTAGTATTTGGAATTCAAATACAGCAACATGTCGATCGAAGACATTCAACGCCCAGGCCCCGAACTGATGAAAATTTGGAAAAAATAACTATGCCCTTGTGCACGAAGATAAGAGGCGTACTATTTGCGAACTTGCTGAATAATCTGGTCTTTCTTTGAGTTCATGGCAGTGAATTTAAGTTGAATATTAGCAAATGAGACGAATCGCAGCGAAATTCATCCCCCGTTTGCCGACTCCTGATCAAAATGCGGCACGTGTTGCTGCTTGACGTGACTTGAGTTTTTTGTAAAAAATTGCATGACACTGCTTTCTCACCTACCCTACTCACTCGGTCACGCACTTTGTGATTGCCTTTGGTTCCCCCGGAAGAATCATTTTCATTACATTGCGGAGGTGAAAAAAAGGAATCGAAGGCGGGCCTACAAGACATCGGAAATCGGACCGGATTCGGATGACCGGAAGACCGGAAGAGTACCAAAGGTGTTTCGCGCTGTGGAAAATAAACGTTTTAGTCAATGTATTAGTTTAAATGGAGAATACTTCGAAGGTGACTAGCGTTTAAACACTAAAAATTAAATTTTGAATTATTTAAAAATTGTGTCCGGTTATTTTTGGGTCCCCGTCGTATATTATACTATTTTTGGAGATGGCGTGTTATTTACCTTTTTTATTTTATTAATATTCCATTTCACATAATTTGAATACACCCTCCTCCCATCGTTTTATTTCGGGCATTACTATTCCACGGAATTCGTATATTTGATAAATTAATGATGAATATCAATGAGGAAAATGAGAAGAATAATCCCTTCGAGGGGCTTGGCTTTGCCGGAAACAAGGGAAAAATATGTTTTCCTGAGGAGGAGTGCGAATCGGGGAAAAGGCATTCATTATTTTCACTTTCTAGGAAATGAGCATCGTATTTCTAAATTTTCCCTCCCGATCTTATTTTAGCTGTCAGTCAACAGGATTAAATTGGTGAAAAATTTCTCGGGATTCCCATCGGGTGTGGTATTGGGTTAATTCTCCCAACGTTTCAATGGCTGAGTCTGCCATCGTCTTTAGGGGTTTATTCTTAATGGTACTTTTTTACGGTACTAAAAAAAACGTCTAGTACCGTAAAAAAGTACCATTAAGAATAAACCCCTAAAGACGATGGCAGACTCAGCCATTGAAACGTTGGGAGAATTAACCCAATACCACACCCGGTGGGAATCCCGAGAAATTTTTCTTCAATCTATAAGTCTGGGAAACCTAAAATTTTACAATATTAAATTGGTTTTCTGATCACATTAATCAGATATTTCTCTTGTGAACGTGATGGATTTCATTTCTGCATTATGACCAGAGGTGAAATTAACATTAATTGCCGCGAGAATAACCCTGGCCCGGGAATTGAACAGAGGACCCGAGGCTGTCCGGGCCACCGTGCAGGCCGCAAGGACTTCTGGGATCTTTTATTCCCGTCGCCGAGAAATCAATACATCCGTGGTTCAATTCGCTGACGAGGGTAATTTTTTTCGTATTGCAAATGATGTCAATTTCTCTTGAGTAGTGAAACTATTCTTTCCTTATTTCATGTACGCAGATCTCATATAGATTTCCATCGCAGGTCATCTTTTATGTTTTCACTTTATTTTTTTACCTTTTGTTCTTTAATAAAACTTTAATAATAATAAAACGTTATTGTACTTTTCCACACGATTTAATTAATACGACCGGTTTCGTCGCAGAGGCGACATCATCAGGTACAGAATCCGTTATAATAACAGTTATTTTGTTCTTGTTTATCTGGTTGCTATTACGTTGGTAGGGGAGGGTATAAAAAATGGAATTTTAGCAAATGAAAATATTTTTGTAAACTATTCCCCGCTCTTGGAGATTCCCCTGAAGCTGAGTGACGCTCCAACCCCAACGCAACCCTCCCCTACCAACGTAATAGCAACCAGATAAACAAGAACAAAATAACTGTTATTATAACGGATTCTGTACCTGATGATGTCGCCTCTGCGACGAAACCGGTCGTATTAATTAAATCGTGTGGAAAAGTACAATAACGTTTTATTATTAAGAATGGATTTTCACAAAGTAAAGCCAGAAACAATCAAGTTTATTGAAAACTTTAATATCTTGGTTTGTCACGCATAATCATCTCTTACCTGTTCTATTTATTTTCTGCGCCTATAGTTAATATTTTTATATTCACCTATCCAAGAGTATATCTATTTTGAACGGAGTCCTTGGCTTTTATAATTTTAACTTCTAGGGGGGATCAACCATTCGTTCCGCTCTACTACCGATTGTAGTTTACTTTGAAAGTTCTGTCAGCGTGTCGAATACATGAAAAACTTAAATATAATACTAATTCATTCTTATATCACTCAATTTGGATATTTTTTTACTTTAAAAATGATAAAAGTATCCTATTCCCACCATCCTAACTTGCATGGCATTTTCATTGTCTTTATTTTATGATCCGGATTTATGAACCGAATAGTGTACTCACTCGTAAAATGTTTCACCAGCCTTACAGCTGGCGTCGCCAGGTCCTAAAATGGACGTCAGGTCAAACGTCGAAACGTTTTCACGTCATTCAGAACCTGAAGATGTCATCTGGGCATCAGGCGAAACTGTTACACCAAAAAATGTGTCAACGCAGCCAAAACTCGAAGAAAATACGATCATGAAATAGCCGTGGAAGCCTACTACTAAAACACTGAGTCATCGCTATTTTTCTATTAAGTCAGATGTTTATTTAGAAAGGTCAATTCCCTATTCAGGTCATTTGCGTTACTACACAGTCAGCAATGTCATAGACGGATCCAGGGGGGGGGGGGACGGGGGCACGTGCCCCCCCCAGACCCTTAAAAATATGCTAAATTTTTAATACGGTCCCATTCTCATTTCGTTCGTTTTGTATGATGAGGTCTCCTTGTGCCCCCCCCTGAACAAAATCCTGGATACGGCGGTGCTAGTGCCCCTCCCAGAAAGAAATCCTGGATCCGCCCATGAGCAATGTCAAACTTTATTTAGAATTTAGAGAAAAACGGAAATAAATGCTTTTACAATTCATACAATTGCTTTCTTTTTTCTCTGAAAGGCGAGGGAACTATGAAGGACTAGGTACTGTTCGTACTTAGTGTGATTTGTAAAAGGAGGCAACTTGGGATTGTGATTTCATGGAGGTTAGAAATTGAGTGTATACACCGTGTTTAGAAATTGAGAGTATACCTCCTAAATTGCCGTCTCCTAGTCCTCATGTATTTATGGTACGTAATGTTGTAGTTTCATAATCCATTTCCATTCAGAGAAACACTTGCTTATTTTTTTCCATCAATTTCAATTTTTTACCCAAATGTAGATAGTCATTTCTGAAAAGTATGCTCTTGATATAACTTTGACTTCTTGTTTTCCAGAAATTGTCTATTAACTTGCTAATATAATTTTCAGGGTCTGTCTGCTCTTCTTGTGCTGGTATCATTCTGAATTTAAAAATTAATGTTATATTACAAGTAATTAACGCTGATACTGGAGATTGGCATCGTATTATGAGTCATTTACGAATAGTTCGGTGATCCTTTGAAACATGCGATTTCGCATATTGATCGAAGATTTGAGAAACTTGAAATGAGTTCGGAGTTTAATGGCTTGGAATATTGGTCCTTTTGAGAGATGAGCGTTGGCTAGAGGCTTTTAAGATTAGACTGCTGCTCAAGAGATAAGGAAGAAAGCGAGGAAATTGAACGAAGAATGCTTCAGGCTGGCGATGTTAATGAGAAAATTCTTGATTGATATTTTATAACTACGGTGGTACTTAATGATATCAAAGTCGTTGTTATAGAACTAGTTGATGGAGTGTATTATTAAGTGCGAGAATCATTATGAAAAAAGGAAATGCTGGATGAGATAAGATGTGTGACTCAAATTTTTGTGATCGCGGCAAGATTTAGGGGTAAAATTGTACTCTCTTTTTAGGAATGTGACTAGTATATCGACTTTTGTTGCTAAGTTAGAAATAAATAATTAAAGTATTGGGCAATAAAGGAATTCGCTTCAGGGTAAAAGGAAAAAATGGATGTGCTCCTTGTATACTCCTTAAATTTTGAAGTATGTTTCATGGGGCACATGCCTGACAGTTGGCTTAGTTGCTGTGTGATCTGCCTGCCATATATTTATCGTTATAGCCGCCTATTTTAGCCAACGGATTTATTCAACTCAAAGAGTGGTTCAAAGGACAGCGATCTATTTTTAATGCGTCATTTGTAATGTCATTGCCATGAAAAGACGTGGATGATTTCTATCTTGCCTTTGAATACTCATTTAGAGATATTGGTTCCTAATTTAAACAGTTTTATGCTAAAATATACTTTACCGATATTTTTATTCTTGAGCCGTTAATAATATTACATTATGTAGCTCTAGAGAATAAGCCGGCTTGCCTTTCATGAAACGTTAGGAAAGAAAAAACAAAAAGAAGCCTTTAATGGCAATTATTGCTTGGCCTTTTTTTTAAACCCCATCCCTAGTGTAATACACACTGAGATAGCAAACTCTCTCAGTGTATATACCATTTATTATCCTTTGAAATGAATTTAGAACCTCACACTTGCGCAAATTAAAAAAAAAACATGTTTTTAAGTCACCTAGGGGACCAATTTGTAAATGTTTTCAGCGTTAAATTTCTAACGCCAATGAAATTTTCGTGTATCGGAGATTGATGGAGGCGGAAATTGATGTAAACAAACGTCTGTGAAAGGAGGAAAACTGAGGAAACGTATTGTTCTCTTCCTGGGTCCTGACGGTGAAAGAGATGGAAAATAAGGAAAAACATGGATGCTCCTACCAACGTTTTACTTTTGATTATATTATTTCGAAAGCATAATATTTAGGAGCAAGATACTCACGAAAAGCAGAGGCTTTTATATCATAGCTCTCCATTTATGACTCATGCAATCGTCATCTCAATGGGCACCTCTATTTTCCGTAATCGATGCAGGCAGAACGGTCTCTTTGAAGATTTACAGTAGATGACCGCAATCCGTGTGAGTGTGATTAACGCAAATGATTTCAGCCTCCTGAAAAAAGGTAGTCAAGCTACGTTATGTGCAATTTTCAAAACTAGTCCGCATGCTCGACTTAAATTTAGGAGTTCTGCTGCCGAATGATTTCTGTGTTGTTTGAAGCATTGCCGACGCGCTAATGATTCAGAACTGAAGTGAAGCACATGATAGCCATGGATAGAACATACCCTTTGGGCAAGCGCGGCTATATACTATGCACGGAGCCAGTGGAGTCTCACTTATCAGTCATCTCCCATTTTGAAACTCGCAGTAACCAGTCGCTTTCATGCTTCGACGGCACCAGCTATCCTTGCACCAGGATCAAACGGATGCTCATATAATCCAGCTAATCGTGAAGAGGAGAGAGAGAGGGAGAGAGAGAGAGAGAAAGAGCGTTGGATACGTAGATGAAATGGAGTGAGGCAACACTCTGGACTTGTTACGGGAATCGGGAGACGCTAATTGGCTCGCTTCCCGTATCGTTGTTCGAAGAGCAAATCATTCATTGCGTCTTCAAAGCGACCGTTTATTTGCTCGTCAGAGCAGCGTCAATCGCGTCTATTTTTGCCGACGTTCATTCCTTGTGCGCGGTCCAGTGTTCCGAAAACTTGGACCGTGATCTCTCTCTCTCACTCGGCCTACGGCTGCGCTTTACTGCATTGCTAACAATGATCTATTGCTTCATCGACGCAGAATAAAAATGCCATATTTCTTTTGGATTCACCCACTTTATCACGTCTGACGATCGAACTTATGACCGTCCATTAAGGGTCTCACATATTCCTCGCTGCCGTCTGAAAGTGGCTACCAGCGGAAGCAAATACCACAAATACTCAGCCGTAAATTGAGACACGTAATTAAAAAAGATAAGGTTATTTTATGGCCAAAGATGAGTTTTTTAAGGTGGTGTTATTTTACCCTAAAATCCATGTTATTTTAATGATACCGTAATGGATGATAAATAAGTTCCATCCTTGTACAAATTGTCAAATGTGTCAAATTCACACGCATGTGGGTTATGTCGGGGTGAGCTCTACCCTTTCCCATCCAAACCAGCCTTCCAATTGAATCATTGAGTTAATGAACAGTACTAAGTGGCTACGCATTTGGAAAACATTAAATTAAATTATTCAAGGTAATAACCGCGGAATAGTAAATGACGTAATTTATGTAATCACCTGCAACATCGAGGGCGAAAATTCGGGGGAAAATAATTTTACTTGATCAGGATTGGAGCCTGGATCTCCACAATTCATGCTATATTCTACCTCTTGAACAATGCTGGTCAATCACTATCTATCTATCATCAATTATCCCTCTCAGTAAAGGTCTGATCTCAAAAATATAGTACACATATGTAAAATTTTCACTCCCTAATGGTCTAGTGCAGCTATTGAATCACATAATTTCATGCAAACCTACAATGTATTTATTAAATCATCTCCTAATATTTCTATCTTTCTCCTTGTGAGGTGGAATGTGTGATTATGGCCTCTGGCGTATCTTTTGTAAATGCTTAAGAGATTTATTTACTCCTGATTGTTAGAAGCAATTATGATATAAATGCTTGCTTAGAAGTTCCACATCTGCTTACGGAACGTTTTTCTACATTACACTTTTATCTTTTCAAGGGCTGCCGGCTCCACATCATGCACTTATACACAGCAAACTTTCACCCATAATCAACATACATCAATATGAAGATTGATTTGAAGGTTCCCTGCAATCAGTTTTCCTATCGTCTAATCTTTTAACATCTGAATAATTCTTCTGATGTACATACTTCATAACCCACTATAGGTATGTGTTCTTCGACGATAATATTCGTTGAATCATCGTGTCCCATGACGTGGCCGATTAATTTGCCTTCTTCTCTAATCAAGGTTTCCCAAAGACTTTACGTTTACTGTGAGCCTCAACTTTGCTCACATACTTTATATTATATTAAGTATCAGAATTATAAATTTTAGTGGTCTCTAGATGATGTGGTTGATATCGAAGCAGAGCACAGCCCGATCATGAAAAACGCCGGATTGCTTGAAATTACTAGTAAAGGTGCAGTTACATGTGAGAATCTTTGTTTTATTGTATACATTTATGTATAAAATATATTGTATTGTACACTACATTAATACAAGAAAGCAACTGAAGTTTTAACGTATAGTTACACCTCAGTAAGAAAATTTAATTTACATTATAATACTGCATTGTTCCGTACCGATAGTAAACATAATTCCATTGAATTTCAGTAAGTAGTACTTCCCCTATTTTCTGAGTGGGACTAGGCTCACGTGTGAAGAAGATAGCTCGAAGTTACAGAGTTACCCACTTGGTAGCCGCCTGTATGTAAACGCCGTATTACTGCCAGAATCGGAGAAATGAAGTGCCGGATAATAGAGGGAGTAGTGTACTGATACTTTTTTTGGCCGTGTGAAATCTTTTCGGGGCCATCCTCTCCTAATCATACGTGACCAACTTTTCTCCGTGAAAATTGAGCGACTATCTGAGCCGGACACTCGGGTTCCCAAGTTTTCACGCATCAGCAAATATGGGAGGCAAGCGTTTTGGTTGAACCGCTCTATATTCGCAAGGGAGGGGCTCCTCCTTTGAGGAGGGCACAAGTGGACGACGATTGGCCAGACCGATTCCACCAGATGCCTGTAATCCGGCTTAACGAGACAAGGAAATCGTGCTCCCCCTCGAAATGGTGCGAGTGGGTGCGGCTCTCGTCCAGGGGGAAAGGGGCGCTAATTGACCGGCATCCGTGACATTGCTCGGGGCGCAATTATAGCGTCATCAGCGGCTCCGTTTGATTCGTTTAATTAAGGGGACTGGTTACGACGGGCGGCAACGGCCCCAATAAGGAAGTCTCCAGTCTCCCTGGGAAACGGAGATAGGCGGAGGTGGACCCCCTGGACCTCCGATTTGGCATCTCCAATACGGCTGTCTCCCGAGTTTCCTCCGTACAGTTCATTAAGCAAATTTAAGTTCCAACACTTCCGAGCTCTCGGCAGATTGGCGTATTTTTTTACACGCTTTTATTTCTATTTAATTATTTCATCGGGCATTTGGGAATTCATGTGAGAAGTGCTATTAATGAGGCTGAAATTACTCTAGTGGATCGAGTGAAAGGCAATTATTTTCATTGCAAAAAAGAGAAAAGCTAGGAAATTCATAAAACATAAAGTTCATAATTGCTCATATGTGTCATATAACTGAGATAATATGGCATGAGAGTGCTTTGTATATATTAACTAATTTTTGGACATCATCTTCAGCGCTTAGGAAATGAAGGTAACGGATGCATAAGAAAAGGATAATGTAATAGCATAATCCCTTAGCTATAAAATTATATGCTCACCATTTGTTATGATGAAATAGGTACATAAATGTGCAAGTAGGCAAGTAATTTGTTTGCGCTTTATTTGCGCCTTACTTCGCTAATTTTAGGGCCTACACAATAGTTTTAGTCGGACGTGAAGTTGATGCTACCTTATTTGCCTAGAAGTAATCAGCTTCAAAAATATTGGCTTATGAAAGCGTTAAACACACTTCCTTCTTGTCATTTGTTTCCTCATGGCTTTAAGTGCAGAGGAACTTAATTTATTCCTCGGTCCCTTTTCCCTCGGAATAGTTCCATTTTTATGGCCTTTACATAATTTACAATTCAACTTTTCAAATAGGACTCTTTCCTGTTTCTTCTGCTTTCTCATGTATTCCTTTTTGTCTTAATATAAAATTGTCATTTTTACGCAGTTGAATCCCTTAGTTTGGGATAAATCAGAGAATCGAAACGTTAAATGCCCCCATATTTACTTGAAACTACGATTTTGGATTAATTTACCTTGGACATATAATTGATGCGGCGCTTTGATGTGATTGAGGCAAATTTAACTTAGGAGTCAATGGATTTATTCAATCTATTTCGACCCTCGATTGGTTCGACGATGCTATCCGCGTACTCTCTGCATTAAAATACCCTGCAGCATTTAGAATGCAGTTTAAGCTCGGAAATGGCGGATGCCGAAGTGAGTTACGCACTGATAATCCGGGAATTTTTTTTTGCAGTTCACTCATTGCGTTTAGCAATCGCACTGACGTAATTAATAATTCAATTATGCCGACGGAAATAATAAATGCGCAGTGCAGAATTTAATTTGGATGGCACATCAGCGGCAGAGAGCAGTTCACTCCGCTTCACGGCTCGTTTTGATTGCGACGTCACATGGAGTTCGGGTTCCGCACCATATGGCCATTTTCCCTTGGTTATTGGGGCGTGTTGCAAGATCCTTCGTGATGATTTCAACATCTGCTGATTGCCTTTATTTTCTCCTCTAATCTGTTTCAGGGTTTCGTCGTGTCGTTCCCACACTCTCTATTTGTCTACTCTCACGAAATAATTATAAATTTAACCCTAGAAACGCGATGGATGAGAACACTGAGCTGGAATTTGGCTCATTGTTGGCGTATTTCATTGGTGGATCAAGATATGATAGGTTCTAAAATAATGATTTGAAGTAGTTGACAAAAAGTTTCTAACCCTATCTTTTGCCATATAAAATACTTTTGACTTATTTGTAACATATATTTTAGTATTGAATTTAATAGGATAAATGGAGAATATTTACAATAATGTTTGTCGGTATCATTCTCACCAATAATATTATTTTTTGTTATTATTTTATAAAAGCTATTAGTTTTTCATAATTAAAAAATAGGGATTTAGTACGAAGTTGAGTTCCAGGATCTTTTATACCGTTGGGTTTTTTCGGATCCCTCCCTTGTGTTCTTCACCACCTCTACTTCAAAACTGAACTAGCGCCTTGGCAGCCAATGATTATGGCTCCCCTTGCAAGTTGTAATCCTAAAACATAAAGTGCTTTGATTTTTAAGATATGAATTACATTTTATTGGTAAATATACTCAATTTTAGCAGATGATTCGAGTACAAATCACAAAGAAAGGAGTACTTACCCAATTTTTTCGGCTGCGCACGCCTTGTTCGACGGTATGGATAATTACTGGTGAAATATAAATGCCCTGATCATCGTATTTCAATGATATAATGGAAGGTGAATATTTCAGAGCAAAGCTAATTTGAATATACATCCTCAATTCTCTTTATAATCTCCTATAATCTTCTCCAGCCATGGAAATGATTGTCAGGAGCAATAATAATGACATCCTTGTTCTTTTTTTTTTTTTTGCTTTTTCGGTACGATGATTTTTCTCTCCTCGGTCTACCGCGCACGCGACATTTCCCCCATCCATCTGTCCTCTACCGACCACGTAGCTCCATTAATTTTCTTCAAAACTCTTTCGCGGGGTGGATTCTGCCGTCGCACGAAAATAAAACGAAAAGAGGAGGAAAGCGTATCGTTTTTGCTTTTAATTCCCGACTCCTTCGCAGAGCCACCTCGTGTAAAAACTCCTGCGAGAGAAGAGGCCAAAGATATATTAGGACAGTTCTGAGTCTTTTCTCCCGACCATCTCCACCAAATCTTTATTGCTTTCTCCCCTCTCTCCTTCCCAACTCTCATCAGAGTACCAAATATAATGCTATGTGACCGGACTATTCGACAGCGGGCATCTGCAGTTTAAGAACGCTCTAAAGCTTTTTTTATTAATAATATAACTTTATTTGACGTTTATTTTGATTCAATGATAATTTACAAGTCAAATTGTGTTTTTCACCGTTAGGTTTCCATTAATTAGAGTCCCATCTTCAGGCAGTGTACCTGAGAACCGAGGTATTGAAACGCGTGGAAAGGAATTGTTGAACTTGGCCCAGCTGTTACTTATCTCCAAACTTTGCTATCACTACAAATAGAAAAACTATTCTATATTATGCCATAACATTCTGCTTTGATGCCTGTAACATTCGTACTGTTTCATTCGAATCTAATTTTACATTCATAATCTAATAAATATCTACTCTCAGGTTGAACGGTATTTTCTATCAGTAAGTAATTCACTTCACCATTAGATCTATAATTTTATGCTTAGAACATGGAAACGTTATTAATTCCCGCAATAGAAATCTACTTCTTTTCTTATATTTCATGCTAGTAATTCAGTTTATTTCTGGGAGTTTGTTTCCTCAGTCTTCAGTTTTTTTTTCCGGTTACCGTGAAATTTTCTTAGATTTCCCTCGGGGCCACTCCCTGCATTACTGCCGACGCTTCGAAAAGAGTCTTTTACATTTCAATTTTTTTATCATTTTCTGCCCTGAAGTGAATTCAGTGTTTTCCGTTTTCTAAAATAGTCCCCTCGTGAATTAATCATTCTTACTGTAGATGTGGATCCGTGGGACATTTTTAGAAATGGAGGAAGCGCCGCGCTGAAGTATGTATTCGTCAAATATCAACCCTCATCCTTAACACCTACCCTTTCCTGTGGGTTTGGCGCTTTTTGTAATTGGTTAACGAATACTATAGCCTTTGGTAATATTTACCGAAATTTACATTATTTTACGCTTGAAAGAATCTAGCTTTGTTGTCTTCCTCGCGTCACCGAATTCGAGCTGTAGCTCAAGGAATTCCGCGTCAATGCAAGTGACAAAAAATTTTTATTGTATATACATAGGGATTGAGATATACCGAGACATGTCATGGGCAGCGTTATCTCGCTTAGCATCGCAATAGGTGTGTGGGTGGCGGCATTTCCTCTCTCTCTCTCCCTCTCTCTATCCCTCACTCCACATCCATATACATATATATTTATGCGCTTTCCGCCTGCGGACCGTTTTGCCTTCAAGGAAAGGACAGGGACTTTCCGTCGAGATGGATGCGGAGGTTTTCGGGAGGCAATAGGGGATCGGTGGGTAGGCAGTCTTCTCACGAGATGTGCGAGTGAGTTTCTCGGGGTCGTCGGGCGGACCACACACAGCTCACGAACAAACCTGAATTTCTCTGCTCTCTTCCTCCCTCCCCCTCCCCCTCATTCCTCTCTCGCAAGTTTCACCCCCTCCCCCGCTAGACATCCTACCAAACCCCCATTCCCTTATTCCCGTTCCTATGGTCGGCTCAAAACTTTATCTAATCAGCTCTCTCTTCTCCCCTACTTACCCACCCCACACTCCCAGTCTCTTCATCTGTCCCTTAGTTTTCCTCTCCGTCTCCGGGCCTGCTCGCAAAAGCCCACTTCTCTTCGCTGAGCTGGTCTTTATGGACTTACCTTTTAAAGAAAGATCTGGATTATTTATGAATCCTTCCCTTTTCCTTCTTTCCCTTTGCCAGACGCCGTCATGCCTTCTAGACGGCGTTTTTCCCTGACTTTATTTTGATATTTCGCCTTCACTGTGAGTCTTTTCCGTCACCGTCTCTCCTTTTCTCCTTCCACCAATCTCCATCCACCTTTCGGATTTGTAAATCTTTCTTTTCTTCGTGTGGCCGCAGTTTTTTTAAATTTCAACCAATATTTTTGGGGTTTCTGCAAAATATAGGTTGAAAAATTAAATGCATGGTAACATTAGTAAAAGAATTATCGCACCAAATAATTATAATAAAACTAAAAAAGTTGAATAAGGCACTACGCATTTTTTTCATTCTTTTCCCTAATACTGGGCAAAAAATCTTTCCTCACCAGTCACATGGTATCTTTTAAAACTTTTTCCTTCGGCCAATTTGATATTTTTAAATTCATTGCTGACTTTCTTTATACGCGCTCGTCTCTGTGTAATAAATTGTGAGAAAATGAGCTCTTTTATAATAAGCTGGGATAATATTTATCTCTAGGAGCTTAGTGATTCCTCATAATCGTGGTTAATGCTTTAATTAGAAATGTTGTGAACTGAAACGCTATATCACCTTGATTTAATTGGTCTCCATTATAATATATTTACCTGCACATTACCCTTCAGTTGTTACATTTTTTGAAATTCTAGAAAGACGTCATCTCTTTTC
The DNA here is from genome assembly GCF_921293095.1 of Ischnura elegans. Lineage (NCBI taxonomy): Eukaryota > Metazoa > Arthropoda > Insecta > Odonata > Coenagrionidae > Ischnura > Ischnura elegans. Next base: position 136,150,647 of record NC_060246.1, read on the forward strand.
TCATCTATCGTACTTAATCTACGACCTGCCATGCACAAGTTTCTGGTCTCCCTCAAGGTCTTCTTATGTCGTCACATTCCTCCCATCTTTCATTTGTTATTCCTATCATTCCTTACATCCATCTTTGTCCTTTCTACGCATATATCTTGCACACCGCATCTGTTATCTATCTCTTTGATCCTCGACCTTTCCACTGGCACAAAACTAATACTGACAGATGGAGTCTTTGTAGAAGGACCCGCGTGATCTATATTTTACGTCAACACCTGAGGGCGACATAAGGAAGTGCCTCTTCATATCCTCTTGGGAGAATTTAGTGAGTGATATCAATTGCTAACTCGTCTTTCCTGTGAAAGTAAAAACGCTTTCCATGGAATGAGTGACTATAGATTATCGGACGTTGAAAATTCATATCACAGAGGTGAAGAGATTTGCTTAAGACTCAAGTTAAGTTAAATTATATTCACATTTTACGAAAAAATAAAACAATATAATAATTTCAAAAAAAGTGAGATGAAGAAGACGACCGTTTCGCCGATCTCATAGTTTTTCGCGCGATTTTCTTCTCTTTCGACCGTAGAAGCTAAACGTTTACGTTTAAATTTTTTTAAATGATATCTTGTTGCAGTAGAATAAAAAATGAGTAAAAAAATATATGGCACGACCCTATGGAGCTTCGGCACGATTTTATACAAACGCTTAAAGTTCAGCGTTCTACTTTTTTGCACCGATGGGAGTTTTCATCGCTCACGCTCACTAGTCTTTCATCTTCTCTTTCACTCACACTGGAAAGGTATTACTGGTCCCTTACACTTGAGCCATTTTTCCCCTTAGTGCGTTTCATTGGCGCAATCATTCTCGCTGGCTGGAAGAGGTGGTGTGCCACGCACTGGCAGCAGGACCAGCGCACGGTATATGCATCAGAGGCAAATTTGGGGATATACCTATAATAAAGTTATCCTCTAATAGAGGAAGGAATTATAAGAGAAAACGTTATGGGTTGAAAAACGAGGTTATTATATATCGTATTAGCATTTGTTGCTTTCGATGCTTCAAGAATTGAGGTCAATAGCGCCATTTTATTTTTTATTATTATTAATGTGGGTATCATGAAAATCAAAGAATGCAATTACACATATATTTTAGTACGTGGAATATGATGTTACTGGTATTTGTTTTGCACGTTTTCAATGCTTAGGTTTTGCCAAGGATTCATACTCGTATATATTTGCAATTGAGATGTAATTTTATTTTAGAATTGTTGGTATTTAATTGAAATCCGTAGCTTGATGTGGCTTTTCAGTATCCTATGATGTAATTTAGCTTTTGAAGGCATATTACTTAAGCTCAATCAATATTAGGACTTCTTAAATAATTCTGGGATTAATTATCCTTGGATTAGGAATCCGTCCTTAAGGATTATGTATTAAATATAATTTTTTTACCATACCTTCAGTTGGAAACCCTTTAATTTATAATTTATATGAATTTCGCGGTACGGCTCGTAAGACTGAATGCTTTATTCTGAAAATTGCGTTGCTTTAGGATTGTTGAGCCGAGATAAGTGATAATCAACTGATGTATTCGGCATACCATTGCCATGTTTGGTAATGTATGTCAATAATGTAGGCCAATAGATTGGTGATGTAGTCAAGCAAAATCCCTTTAAAGGCATTGATAAACTGTAGAATTTATCTCATTATTGCGACCGACAGCGTAGTAGCGAGGCTGAGTACCGCCTATTGAAAAGAAAAAAAAGAAGTGATAGAACCGCTTACCGCTTTCCGGGAAAATGAAAGCTTAAGAGATGAGAAGGGAATGAAGGTATCGATATCGATGGTCGATTCGACCCCGTTCAACGTTCGGATTCCCGCTTGGAAGAGGAATTTTGGTTTATTCCTTCATTAATAGGATTCCATCAATGACGATGACGAGGGAGAGGATGGAAAAAATATCCGTTGAGAATCGGTTTGATATTTTTTATTTTATTTCCATCTATCTCTCGTGCCGTTTTCAGCATCGACCTCATTTTCGACGGTCGTTATTGCTTGCTCTTTCTCCTCGTCGCCATGGGAAACGTATGTGCTTGATGTATCGAGAGCAGCATGTTTTCTGCGGTGATGGATTCATATACACTCATTTTTTTCCTACTTACTTAATTTTTTAATAATACTTTTCGTTATTAAAAATATGGGCTTAGTATGGAGACGAATCTCGGCCAGAACCGTTCTGGTTTTCATGGTTTCATCAATGGGGAATGTGTAGCTACCCGCGTCATTACATTGGGATGAGAGAGATGTTCTACCAACCGCAAAGCTTCGAGTGTTTTTGCGTTTCCTCCTCATTATTTCGTGATGATAAGGAAATGTATCTTCAATCCATTTCGTACATCTCATTAAAAATAATGTGTCAGGCACGCATTTCGGCATCAAGTTACATTTTTTCCGATTTTTTTTGCAGTTACAAAACGAAAAAGTCGATCAATATGTTATGTAAAAAACAGTGCATTAGTGAAATTATGAATCCGAGTCATCGATGTTAACATACATTAAGTTGATTGCCGTTTACGAGCGTGCAAATGTTATCATAGGAAGGCGAATTAGTCTCAAACAGCGATTCCAAATACTAATTTAATATCACTTTTACTTGACTTTGGCTGCGAGAGACTGAGTCAATTTTTTTCTGCTTAACGCCCGAGATAATGATATCTGTTACCATACTCTAACATTAGTAGATTTTCAGTTTTGAATATGGTTCTTCGTTTTATTCGTGTGGGCGTAACATAGAAATAGATATTAATTGTGTAGTCGTAAGTTAAGGAAAGCTAAATTATAATTCAACTCTTTAAAAATATACCTCTCAGGATAAGGAAAGGGGCATAAAATATAAGAATCACATATTTTGGCAGCTCTAAGTCTTATAAGGTGTAAAGAAGGAATAAAATTTAATGACTTTACGGAGAAGTGTGTTGCGAGTGTTATAATGGTTTTAATATTTAGTTGAGTGTTGTTGTTCATGCCAGCACAACGGTAAGGTAAGAGGGAAAATCTGCTAAATAAAAGAAAATTGCATTCAGCAAATATCAGTAAAATCTGTTCTCTGGTCATTACACCAGGATATGTAGATATCTCGTAAAATTAAGCTCTTTCACTCGAAATTACTACTTGAAAATCATTCTCAAATCACTGCAGTAAATTTAAATCAATAATATAATGTGATGTCCTATTTTTTCTGAATTTGGTTGGAGCACCTTTTTTAAAATAATTTTTCTGTCACCGAGCAAATATAACGCTAGCGGGGATATGGAGAGTTGCCTGTTTGCTGAGAGATGGGTGGAGATAATTATCCGACTGGTCATTAGTTATCCTCATGCATTCCCATACTGAAGGGGCGACAGGATCACATAATGAGATCTCTATTTCATGAATAGAAGATTCCACTGCGAAAAGGTCAAAAACAAAAAAAAGAACATCGCACGCAGGGACGTCGTCGACGACGGCATGACGTGGCGACTTATTCCCGCGTGGAGACCCGCGAGCGTTCACGCAGACCACCACTCTCTGCTGCTGCTGGCCCGAAACTAAATCCGCGCTGATTTATGTCTCCCTGAAAACGTTGACACATGCGTACACAATTTCTTCCGCTCCCATTTCTTTTCGAGAGAGGGAGAGAAAAAGAGAAAGAGATGCTGGTTGGCAGTGGGAGGTGAGGGATAGAGCGATGGAGAATAGCTATGGTGGGGGAGAGACAGATCCTCACCACCCTCCTCCCCATGTCGTTCATTCTGTTATTTTTCTCTTTATTTCTTGCCTTTATTTGCGCTCAGGCAGCGGTTTTATTGCGAGGATGGGTGGGAGACGGATTTAGGTCTTTTTCTCCTTCTCTCCCACCTCTTTACCTCCCCTCTCTTTGATTTTTTTTTCAGACATTGATTACTGCTCAGAAGTATATGGCGATTTAACATAAGAACTGGATAAAAAAACTTCAGATAGCATTACATGTCTCTATTATAATTATTCACGAAATCATACACTTAGAAAGGAAGACTAGAGAAGACTCGAGGCATTCGAGATGTGGGTGTGGCGAAGAATAGAGAAGGTGAAGTGGACGGAGAGGAGGAGAAACGACGAAGTGCTCGATAAAGTGGGTGAGGAGAGGCAGCTTTTAGACGAGATACAGAGGAGATAGAAGGTATGGATGGAGCGAGTACTTAGCGAGGGGAGGATGTTGATAACAGTGTTAGAGTGCAGAATGTTAGGTAAACGAGGGAGAGTAAGGAAAAGTATTGGTTGTTTTTAGATATAATGAATGGGAGTATGCGCAATTGTGAATTCGAGAGGGAAATGCATGATGGAAGGGGAGGCTCCCAGAGTTCTTCTTAAGTACTCCATGGCAAACCTACTTTAATCGTTAGAGTACTTTAATGAAACAATAACAAAAGTACGACAATCGCACCTTGCAGAAATGCACTACGTGGCTTACTGTTAAAAATCGAAGAGGATATTTCCTGGGTAGTCTTTTATACGATATTTTCAATAGTATGGAACCAGTTTACTTATTCTCTCCATTTATTTTCAAGGATGCCTTTCAAGAACGGGTTACTAGAGGGCAAAACGATAAACTAAAAATCCCCATTTACCGGACTTTTAACTTCAATAGGCCCTTCGTGATAAATGGTAGAAAATTATGGAATGCCTTATCTACTGAAATGCGTAGTTCCAGAAGTAGCCGGATATTTAGGCAAAGACTCTTCAACAATATGTTTCTGAAACAAAAAAGTTCACGCTCTGATCTGGCCTTACCATAATAAATGTAATTTAACGCCATATTCGGTATATGTGCACAAAACTCTCTTTCTGTATTAGTTCACATATTTATTTTAAATGAATTTTATTTAATGCACTGTACAAATGGCAAATTGTTACAAAAAGTTTTGTTTCTCTAATAGTTTATAAATTGTCCGGTTGATTTGATGGTATCATTTTATATTTCCTTGTTTTGATTGCATTACTTGAAAAATGATCCGCTAAATACTGGTATATTTGCACGATGCAGACGACTATTCACTTGTTAAGTTATGGAATGCTCATATGAGGCTGAGTAGCCTACGACTATGTGACAAATTTGTGTTCCATATTATGTTGGGAAAGCGAAATAAAATGTTTTCTCTGATGTAAGGTCTGGTTCTTTCCCGGCGAAGAATAGCCTTGATGATTTCTCGGGTTTTGCACCGGGTAAGGTCCTCCATTCCTCCATATCTCCTTCCAACGTTTCGACAAGCAACTTGCCCATCGTCTTCAGGGATTCAGGAATCCAATTCCTGTAGGTAATGTAATGTATTTCCTGCACTGGATACCTGAATCCCTGAAAACGATGGGCGGTTGCTTGTCGAAACGTTGGAAGATGTGGAGGACCTTACCCGGTAAAAAAAACCCGAATTCCTGCATTGGATTCGAGAATCCTTGGAGACGATGGGCGAGTTGGGTATCGAAAAGTGGGAAGGAAATATGGAGGACCTTACCCGGTGTAAAACCCGAAAAATCGTCACTCCAAATGATTTTTCTCCCTCTCTCTTGTCACAACTAGAGGAACGGGTCCTGAACACCCTCCCATCCCTCCCTCCATCCCTCTCATACCCCTTCTTCCCCACCCTCTCACGTTTTCCTCCCCAACTCTACCCTCCTTCCTCCTCCTGTATCTATCCGTACCCCCACCCTGTTCTCCTCAACCGGGAGAGCTCCTCTTCCATCCCATCCCTCCCTTGCCATAAATGAGGTGGGTGGCGTGCTCTTAAACACTGAAACCATCCCGCCCTCTCTTCTTTTCCTCTTAAAAACCCATAGAGTCGGGCTCCTCTGAGGGTGTGGCGGCAAGGTTGAACGGGGGAACTGAGATTGGGCTCGAGGCGGGCTTGATTAGGACCCATCCGCTGCCGATTTCATATCTAGTTTCAAACGATCGCTCGTGCTAATTAATTTACGAAGCCTTATCCAAAGTTCTGCGACGTGTTGTTAGCCGATTTTGACGTTGTCAGTGCTGGTGAGAATGGGGTCCTAGGTTGGGTTTATATTTAAGGGCGACGGTGATGGATTTCTTCCACTTTCCGGGACACGTAAGAAGATAAATTTGGCCAGAATATTTATCTTTGTGTGAAAAATAGGAAAGCATGCCAAAATTATGCCAATTTGGAATTAAACTGAGAGTTCACAGAGTATAAGGAATGTTAGTGTTAGTGAAATTAGCGTTTATTTGTGTTCAAACGTGAAATTACATGCCATCCATTCACATCACGGACGGGTACGAAGATGGTAGTTTGCCACGAATATTCCTCCCTTGGTGGTTAATTAAAAAAAATGATATTTCTTGGAGTTTAGGTCAATAAAAACCAAGTTATAGCCAACGTTTCGATTTATTTAAAATCATCCTCAGGGCTATGAAATAGAAAACATGGACAATATAAAATACAAAGATGACAACATACAACGATATACAATATTTTTACATAAAAATGTTACGATCGCGTTTTTTATACAGTAATATAATTTAAAGTATACACATATATATATAAGAACAGAATGGAATACACAAAAAATTTTGACATACCTCTCAACTTTGCACATATTTATTGATGTTGTGTTACTAAGGTATTGCCACACCTAGTTACCATTAATTTTGATTGATTGATTGGTGGTTAATGAAAAAAATAGCGGAAATAAAATAAAAAAGAGACCATGTGGTAGCAAAGAGAATCAATACGCTTCCAACTGTTTACTTGGGGTTTAACTGATAATTGCTTATGCTTATTGACCACAATATCATATTTTTCCTGTCATAATGGTGATTTTTACTGTTAATTCTTTCCAATCCTCAGACCACTCATATTACGTATTGCTTTCAGTACAGCATCGATTTTTCCTAGTATTAATTTTTACCGCAAAAATATATTTTTTTAGCTTAACTCAGCTTAAAGAAGAGGAGGAACACTGCTATGAAGGGCAATAGTGGGTGCATCTAACCTCAAATTTTCTTTCGTCTGAATTAATTAGACTTTTATATCTCCCGCAGAATGCCATGTTATGCATTGTTTATATACTTTCCTGCAGTTAACGATTATCTCATCTAACAATCAATATTTTAAAATATTCAGAGAAAAAAAGTCTCAAAATTTTATTCACACTCTTTGTGAATTATAATTTTTTATGGCTACAAAAATCGGCTCTAATATTTTGTATCTACGATAATAGTTTTAAATACAATGCAATGAATATATGAGATGAAATAGCGTGTGTGTAAACATCAATTATGCGGATATCCTTCGACGCAATTTCCGCGAAATGCTATTTTCCTTAGAACGCATAGTTTGCATTATTTATGTGAAAGTTTTGGAATCTTTGGCATATTTTCCTTTTCTGCTCCCTTTGTGAAATTTTGTTTGCTTGATTGGAGAATGCACTAGAGAATGAGATTTCCTAGAATTCTGTGCCTGTTTTTAGGGTACTTGTGCTTCCGTTTTCAATCTCTCTTATCGGATACGGATGTAAAAAAATTAACAAATAAGCATATGAACTTGTCTCTTCACTCATCTGATGCAGTATTTCCGACTTATTCCATCGATATCATCCATCAAATATCGTTGTAAAAGAGAATAATATTTGGCGTTCTATAAGTTTCCGGCATCGTAACATCTGAGTGCGTGGCACTTTATAAAACAACAGTATTATTTTGTTGAGTCGCAATTTCGGAGAGAATATTCGTGAGTGTTCTTGAATATGTCCTCTAACACGGAATTTCCACTATTCATGGAGTCAGGAGGAGGTACCAGTCTGTCAAATTCATCATCTTCGATGCTGCATTAAAGGGAATTTAACGAAAGAGGCTGAAGGTTGTCTCAATCTAAAGATCTAAAGATATTTTTTTCGACTCGTGAAATGATTACATTTTGTAGCATTTGTTAATGGCTATTAGCGATCGAAATCGCAATGAAATCTGGCCATTATTCCACTTCGTGGATCTTGGCCATTTTACAACTGAACTGCATTACTCTTGGAGACGAAAATGTCATGGGAAACTGTAGTACTGACTATAGGAATCATAACTTCTTATCGTAAAATGAAATTTATGGTGTAAAAATTGCATTAACTTGACTCATTACCGAAATAAAATAATTTAGTGTGCAAGATCTTGTCTGTAATGTTAAAAAAAAGATGCTATCGAAGTCGAAGCCTTGATCCCTCGAGTTCTGCCTGACAAGACGACCACGATGTGCTTGAACAACCCTAGTGCGGAGTAAAATCTCCAACTCCTCTCCGTAGTATTACAAGGGTTGAGGGTGGTACTAAGCTTCACCTAAACGGGGGAAGTGGTCGAGGGGAAAGGATTTAACGGAAACTTTAGATGTCAAACCACCCTATTATGGCTCTACTTCGGCTAACGGACGTGGCTCACTTAAATCGCTGCACCTCTGTACCCTCTGTTCACCAGAGAAGGGTATGTAAATCATGGAATTATCGTATAAAGTTTTAGTCTTGTTGGTTGAATAAAATCTAATAGTCTGGATCACATCCGCTATCTCCACACGCATTCTCACATCAACTTTGTTGGTGATGCACAAAATTTGAAATTTTCTGCTGATTTTAAAGAAATAAGATTTGAACGTTAGAGATGAACACAGAGAATGGGTAATTACTTCTCTCATACCGCATAATTTTTCCCCTTCATCGAGTTGGGGTCCGGAAACTTGAATTTTTAACCAGCAAAAGTGAGTCTGATACAATTTAAATTATTCCCAGTATTTTTGGTGTTGTGGTAGAAAAACTAGGTGTGGCTTTCTTTAAAACTGGTGCTTTAACTAAGTGATTCATAAATAGATGTAAGTCTAAAACATTGGACCTGAATGTTTGAAATGAGTGAAGCTAGGGTGGGAACTGCAGGTACATACCCTACTAATTTCTTTTTTATTACCTTTATTATAATATTTTACGTTCGTTCGGTCTCATCAAGGAAAATTAGCAATAATGGTACTACATTATATTTCAACTGATCGATTCTATAAGGTATGAAAATGAATTTCCTGTTACTGGATGTTATCGCAAGCATGAGCTGCACCATTGATATTAATCGTTGGCATATCCCTTAGCTGTTTCTAGTAAGTGGTAGTAATTGCATTAATATGGAAGATGTGGAACTTATTCGAATTTGCCTTGTTTTTGGACGTAGGAAAATACGCAATGTCCATAGCAAACCACGGAAAAAGTTTTCTCCAATCTTTTCGATTCGTCTATATATTTATAAAATTCACTATCTTATTCTTAACGGTGTTTGTTTCCATTACATGATTTCTTGGATAGTCAACTTTTACTTAGTTTTACTTATACCACAATTTTTTTTCATAAAGGTAATAATAATATAGTAATAATAATAATGCTTTATGTTAACAAAATAGTGGCTTAAGTGAAAGTTTAACTAACCGAGAAATCTTTTATATATCTACCCTCCCTTCGAAAGTAATCCTGTGCATTCAATTTTTGATGTGTGAATCGGACACGTTTTTCAAAATTGTTTACTTCGTTTTCTAATTTAAAAATCTGTTCTGCAAAATCCTATTTCTCATTCATCAATAACGGAGTTCTAATATATGTTTATCATCCTATATCTGCTGCAGTGCATATAAGTTACTCATATCCGTGCTCGGCACATTCAGTAACTACAGAGGTTCTTTCACCGCGCGGTCGGTATTTGTCCTCAGATGTCACCCACGCGAACAAACCTCTTCAGCACTCAACAAAAGAGCGATTGGCCGAGTTTGGGCCATGGAAAAGTTTGTCCTACTTTTACGCGTATAATCTCCTCCTTTCGTTGCCAAAATGTGAACCGGATTCAGGGGTAGGAATAAAAACTGGCTTTCATCCAAGGCGTGCAACCGGCCGTGAAAAAATAACAGCCGAATTCAAAGGTTTTGAGATCCCTTCGCAATACTCCTTGACCTTTTTTTATGGATCGTTTTCTTAATATCGGTGAACCATTGCCATGGATTTGAGAGAAATGAAACATGCAAAGATTTAAATAAATGACATTTCAAGTGAAAGTTGTGGACGAGAAGCCTATATTTTTCATCCATACTACGGAATGTATGCTTCTTGTAATCTTTTACCTCATAAATCTGCCATTTTTATGTAAAATTCTTCGTTGGAAGAGCTACATTATATATTTCATTAAAGCTTTAGAGGTCCTAAAAGGGATAGGCCTACAAAATTCTTGGTTTAAATGGTGCATCCCACGAGGCAAGAATAAAATCACTGCCGGAGAATGGTTATAACATCCTATTTTCTGGTCTGCTAAAATTCCAAATAGGATTACAATGAGTTGTTTATTAATGATTAATATACATGACATAACTTTCTCTTTTTATTCGCCATTTGTTCTCATTTTCCCCGCTGCTTCATCTCCGTTACCGCACCCTTTTACTCTTTATTCCTGTACTTGTATTCGGATCTAGTCCGGCATACTCATATATTTTCCGAGAGATAAATAGAACATGCATCGCTCGATTCTACGCCACAACAAATCAACAGCAAAGTTGATGGCAAGAGTGAGGATTTCGAATTAGAGCCATAATTTTATGCCGTAAGTACAGAAATAGTCTTAAATTAAAAATTAAATATACATGTATTGCAGTATCATTAGTGCGTGAGCAGCATGCATGAAGAAATTCATGATTGTTCGTCGTGTTGAAGCGCTTTTTTTAGTTACCTCCCTTCATATTAGCTGTTATTTATTACCTACTTTAGCCTAACCCGCTGAGTATGTGACTGCAAATTATTATCCCCCGTGCCTCATTTTGCAATTCTTTGCATTTGATCAGTTACCTAGCTTATAGCATTTGAATCTTAGTTACTTTAGATTTTCAAGGCGTGCTATTCTTTGTTGCGCCAGTAAAGTTCTGTTTATCCATGGATAGTTATTTTAGGGTGTTTTTCCTGCTATACCCTGTACATAATTTTGTATTCTGCGAGGTTGCTTACTATTCACGACACTTAACATTTCCTCAAGAACCACGGGCACCAGCACTTGCGTAAATAAAACGAATGGATTGGACTGAACCCTCGATAATTGTAAGAATCTTTTGCCCCCTGTGTTAGAGATTTTATAGTCATGAAAGCATGATTTAATTACGCACGTTTTATTGTTAACAAATTCAAGCTTATAGTTAAGGGATATAAATAAGAATGACAGAAAATATTTGCCCTCAGATAATTTTTTTTATTGGTTCAAAAACTGAAGGAAACGTTCTGGGTGAATGAAGAAGCAACACTCTCTGCATGCAACCCATTTTACCCTTTAATCTCGATTAGATATTATTTATTTGGAAAAAAATAAGAAAAATAATTTATTTTAAATCCACCATTCACGCTCCTCTCTCCTTATCACGAGTCATAGTGGAGGAGATGATCAGTGTTAAGTGAGAGGACTTGCTCCACACTCGAGCGGGAAGTAAACAGTTCCCCGAGGAAGAAGGATTCGTGTTACACCGCGGGGGCACGAGAAAATTACGACGCGGCTCTCCGTGGAAATCAGGTAGATTGTCGGGAGACAAAAGAGTTGAGGAGTGGCGGAATAGTATGACGGGCAGGTGGGCGTTCTAGCTCCATTCAGGGGTGGCACGCACAGGGTGTTTGGAGTGAAAATTAGGGGTTGCGGAGGAGAAGCGTTTGGGGTAGAAGGAGAGGGCTCCAGATGTTACCGGTGCTATAGACAAGGGCAAATATTGAACAGTTTGGGTGGCCCACTTAGCATATCCAGATTAAGGCAAGTGAAACAGTATTAGTCGTTCTCTAGTGTTTTGAGGCAGCAGCAGGGATTGAAAAATATATTTTGAGGGTGTGAGGTAAAATAGCTGTAAGATATTTCTCAAGGGTCGACTTTCGGTGACATAATTAATCATATAATAGAAAATTATGATGTTGCAAAGGGGCTTAATGAAAATTTTTTGTTGATTTTTCACTGTAAGGATTATTTCTGGCAAACTGTGTTCTAGACTTCATAAAAATATCACGTATCTAACATCGATAAGGGTTGGTAACTTCCACCGAGCAATACAATTTGCTTCGATAAGGATACGCAAAAGGAGAAACCGAATTGTTCATTGTTTGACGAAATGACTACAATTTATTGCATTTACGGCAGAAAAAAAGTTTTAATCCTATGAGAGGATTTTATAAAATATTTTTTTGCGAGAAAGGGTGTTAAAAAGGTTTGTTAAAAAAGGGTGTTAAGGGTGTATAAAAAGTTGGAATCGCCTGGAAGATCTTTGTGAGTTAAAAGGTGGTAGTACGGTGTAAGCAAAATTATACCGTATCAGTGTCCCGGAATTTTACGCGATCAAGCGCGTTGCCTTGTCTCATTTCACTACTAACCATTCATAGCTTTGATATTTTGAGCCGTCCTTCACTCCGAGGGTGAAGGTAGAGTAGCTTGGTGTAATCCTCCGCAATGCCGGTGGTGGTGGTGTAATGCCGGGAAAAAACCTGTTAATAGGGGCTTATTGTATCGGAGGGAAAATGGGCCCAAGATATAAAAAGCGTTGTTGTCCCGCGAGCCCGGGGCATTTTTGCTTTGCTGAAGCTCTCGTCGTGTGTTCGACGCTAAAAGAGCTGAGACACGGACCCACTGCACCTTCTTGAAGGCCACTGCTATCTCCGCAACTAAGGTAATAATGTACCCAAAATCCCCACCAAGAGGACTGCATAGAGGAGGCCCAATTCCATCCCATTGTAAGCTAATTTCTCTTGCCATTTCGGTCGCATTTTAATTGGTTTTCAAAATGTCCGCGGCGCAGTGATGAGTGCAATGCGATCAACTTTTTAAAAATATTTTGCTGTATAATGTTTGTAACTGCGAGGATTATCATTGAAAAGTTACGAATTTTTTAGACCACATCATTATGTATATAAATTTCGGTTAACACCCCGAATTATGCCTTATTTCCCCGTGAAACTCGGATCAATTTGTCCGGCAGCGACGCGTGTGGCGACTTTTGTAAACCCATTTAAAGGCGCGATGGGTGACAACCCATTTAGAGGACGACTTGAGGATCCTATTTTGAAATATTCGAGCTCCTTATCTTCCCTTATCTCTCGAGTCTGGTTTCCATACTTGTGTCAGTCATAATTTGAGAGGATTCATTAACGACCGTTATTTTTTCATATATTATATTTATTTTTTCAATATTGTTTTTCTTTCTACGTTATTAAATGTCGCTGCACACCTCGGGCCAATACACACTTTTCAATTTTACGACTTTAATGTTTCATGACAACCTCTTTTCTTATAGATGCATTTTCTGTACTCGTTTCCGGTGATTTCTGCATCCAATTTCAAGTTGCTCAATATTTTTTCGTTCCCCGGTCACCTAGAAATTTTCTTAACTTTTTATTTTAAATTCATTTATTTTACAGCAATTTTCTACGTCAATATCCAATGAGTTCTCTCATGTCTACTCAGTTATGAAAACTATTGTTTTGTAATTGTTTAGAGGTTTGCACCTTATTTAATAGCATTTTTTACACGGCAAAAATCATTTTCTTGTACTTGAATGCAGTACAGGAGCCATTTGGAAACTTTTTTTCACTCTAGAATTTTTGGAACTTTTTTGTGCCTTTTGGAATGATTCTTGAAAATGTTTAACGCAAACTTGTTTGCGATTTTTACTTGCATATGGCATCCCTTTATTTACTGCACCTTTTATGACATTCATAAATAAGAATTATGATGTGATTTTTACCGAAAGCTTACACATAAAGACCACTTTTGGGTTTTATTTTGCCCTGTGAGTGTTGGAGTACGCGCATAGCTCGGGATAATAGTCAAATTTACGCTTGCGTGCGAATAACCCACACCGTACGAGAAACTCATTCGGGAAAGAGTGTCTGAACTTCGGATGAGGTCGGTTGATTGGAGGTCGAGGTCTTTTAAGGATGCGAGAGTGATTTTTTTCAGGGTGACTTCTTGGGAAGGGGGGATGGGAGACGACAGGGGTGGGGCCGATGAAGGGTGGAAGGGATGGAAGGAGGGAGGGGCCGGGACGTGGAGAGTGTGGATATGGTATGAAGGCGAAGGGGGCAATTTAATCACTCTCTCAGAGGGATTGAATTTGTGCCCCCATTTGACTCTGCCACGAACCCACCCTGAGGCCGGGAGGGAGAAGAGAGGGCAAGTGGTAGGGGCGGGGGTAGAATTCGGAGAGTCGGAGGAAGGGGTGCTTCAGTAACGTTAAGAATTTGTTAGCGGAAGATGATAGGGTGGATGGGGCCTCCAGTAAAAAGGAGGTTTTTAATTGCGACGGTTATAGAGAAAGTTGAAATTTCAGATTCCAGGTAAATCTAAGCTACAGACGGCGCGAGTCACCGCGAGTCGGCGGTGGGGAATTTTCGCGGAGTTATAAGCAAGAACCTTCAAACAATAGCTGTGAGAATCTCTCTATTGGCCAGCCATGATTTCGCCGAGCGCTTTAATAATGAAAAAAATGAGATGACATCTTACTGTATAGGTTTTTAGTTTTGCAAAGTAAACATCATGTATGTCCGAAATTCAATTTTAAACTTGAAAATGTGACGCTATCAGCACATTCCTCGTAGGTATCATTTAGGATAGGTAATTTATCCTTCCACGTCGTATAGTTCATCCACTCATTTTTTTCATGTAGGATAAGTATCTGGTTTTTTGGGCATTTTATGGACACATTATTCGAGTTCTCAGCGCATATTTAAATTGCTTATACTTGGCCAACTATTGCCTCCTTGAAGTAATGACGCAAAGTCTTGCTAGTCTCTGCATCCGCTAATATCAAATGTTGAGGTATCGTTATCATTCTTGCAATAATCAGTGTAAAATAAATGATCTCACCAAACAGTGAGAGATAATAGATTATCATTTTTAAAGTTCTGCTGAGCTCAGGATTTTAACTATACCAAGGTCTAATTTCTTGAAAATGAATTTCGTGAAAAAGTATTACACGTATTTGATTTAGGTTTCGGTTCGGTTTTGCTTTTAAATGAAATAAATGGAATAGAAAATGAATGTCAAACTATCTACACCTGTCGTGTTTGCCATTGTAATCTTAAATACAGGAATTCTAAATCCATTGACGAAAAAGGATTTTTTTAGTTTTCTTCGGCTCATAAAATGTTCGGTGCGAAAAATATTAGCTTGTGCAACTTACCGTGGACTCCAATTAGTGATAGCTTCGGTTGAATTTGCCAACTGCGCGGCCACCCATAGTGGAAGCATATTGAAGTCCGTAGAGGAGCACACCACATAAGAGCCTCGGGCTATGCCACGTGGGCCTATATGTGCGGTGAATTAATGGCGTCCTCTCCAATGTCATGCCCGATATAATGAACTTCACCCCAAGTGCTCTGTTCTCCCTCGTTTCGCTCGACATCCCTTTCGTGCTTGTCGAGGCCGGGCTTCCCTGCTACACTCTTAACTCTCATGTGGGAATAACGAAGGCTCTTTTGGTGTCCTGTACGCATCTTTGAGCGAGATTACCGCGACACGAGAGAGAGAGTGCTGCGTCGACTTGATCGGAACATGACGTCGGCGAAAATTGTTTTTAGCCATCGCATTTCTCTTCCCTTCTCTCCAATTTTTTTCCAAGCCGTCCTGTTTAATGGCGTTGGCCGTTCATTATTGTAAGAGGTGAAGGTGGCATCCAGGCATAATGAAAGAGAGGTTCTTCACTCGGTCACCAGATGTGGTGTCACTCAGCGTGCATTGAAATTAGTTTGCACAAGTCGCTACTCGAATCGCTGACCGCAGAGGTATTCTTTTAGTGCTATAAAATATAATATATAAAATATAATATGTATAGATTCTTTTAGTGCTAATATTTAGTGCTGTTATTAGGGTTGTCAAATATGATTTATATTCTCGATGGTATAATCCGTCGAGTTCATAAATTTTAATGGTACTCCATGTACGTGTAAATACTATGTTGAAAATATTGGAATTGAAGAATGGTGGGATTTCTGTGCACCCATCGCCGCGCAGATAATGGAAACATGGATGATGAAGGGAGTATGGGCTCCATGAGTCTCCTTGATGGCATCACTCGCTATCACTCTTCAATGCTTCAACGCATGGGAATAATGGTGGAGTAAAATATTAACACAGGGTGCCACGAACTAATCGTAATATCCATTCAGAAACTTCCAGGTCATTCCATTTTGATTTGTGCTTGATGTAAATGATAGATAATAATGAGTGTTTTTCCCCGAGGTCACGGTGCGGTTTCGTTTCAATGAAGGTTTTGGAGACTAATTCCATCATGGCCTTTGAGACAATGCTGCCGGAATACATTTAATAGATGGCATATAATTGAGAAATATTAAAAAAATATTATTCATCATGGAACTTGAATCTTATTGGCCATTCTTCAAAGTCACAATTTCTATTCCATTATCCGTTATAATAAAATGCTCGGAATAATTCTGATTTAATCCTTATTTTCACATGAGTCATAAAAACTTCATTTTTTTGCGATCTAAGTTTCATCGCTTTTGCTGTCCTTTTATCGATCGCCTTTATCTTAACATTAGAAGCGACAGTGGTCAAAATAGCCCCTTTCCATTTTCACGCTTATTTGTCAAATATATTCTAATTTCATCTAATTTTACTTACCCTACCCATACGAAGTTTTTTCCTCGTTTGGCCTCTGAATCTTTTCCTGTGTAATGAAATATTATTTGCGACTGAAGGGATCGCTTTGATCCCTTACACAATTCTGATATTCCACTCTAGAATGTTATATATACTACTCCTACTCAAATTAGGGTAAAAAGAAGCCGAAAGCATTATTCACTTAGAGGACTCGCAGTAGAAAGGGAAAAGGTGCCAAAATACCTGGAAACTGCCAGGTGAACTTATAAGACAATAGCTAATAGGAATATAATTCCCTTTTCACTATTTTGTTGCATAGTGCTGCTCACTCCTTCGATAAACTGCCAGAAAGAGCTTAGTGATGAGTCGGCTGAAGGCAATGGGCATCCCTATTGAAAAGGTTCACGGTTCAAATAAATTCGTCTTCCAAGGACTGTTTCCTTTGCCTGAGCTCAATTCCCCTCAGGAGGACTTGTACTTTATAGCGATTTTAATTCGAAGCCAGCAAAAAAAAATGAGATCCGAAATACACATTCCTGTCGACAAACGCAATTTTGCTTCATTTCGCGACCCGAGCCAAAGGCATTAATCTGCCGTAAGGAAAGCTCAATTCAAGTAGAAGAAGTAATGGGCCGGGAGTCTCTGAGAATTTGAAAGTTTCAAGTGAATATTACTGAAGCGAGATTTAAGACTTTAGATAGTTGTTAGTGCATTATCCTACTGCCCACTTAATTTTTTTTCATTGCACCCTCTGTATATTTCCTTATTGGCTTGTGAGTGGGAAAGTGATTATTTCCGCTATATAAACAGTTCTTATTCAATCATCTATCTTCTCGTAAATGATTTGATTAGCAACGGTAAATTTCCACTTATTACAATTGTTTCAATTATATTTACCGACATTGTTCGACCTGTTCTGCCATCTCCGTGATACTTCAAAAGTTACAGCTTGTGATGACCTTGGGTGATTTATACGTTTTTATTCTTCAACGCCAATGACTGGACTTCAATTCCACTTGTTTTCAAATAGATTTCTCTTCAATGTCATTTTTTACTAGGAGAAGATATTATAGAATATCGGAATGTAAGACCAACTAGCTCTGAAACAGATTATGAAGGTACTTAACACTGTGAAAGATTCACAGGAGTCAATTTCTTCTTGTTCCCAACCCAAGTTTTCTGTTGCGAGAGTTAATCCACTTTTAACCTTGAGGCATTGAATGCTTACATTTATTTATTTATTGCTTGTACACTCCAATCGTAACCCCTTTCATCCTTCTATGTCACTGCTTCGTTTCCCAAGCCCATTAATTTTCCGTTGTATTTTCCTCTTTTCTGAAGTCTTCGCTTGGTTTCACGCTCAAAAGTCTCGCGTTCCTTTTAAGCAGTTTTCCACTTTCTCTCTTTCGAGTCGGGGATATTATTGTTCACTTATTTTCCACAATCCGTCCAAGCAGTGTTGTTCAAATTGTCCCCTTTCTCTGTTCCGTACCCTCTTTCCTTGCTCCGCCTCTCTCCTTTTAACCTCTTGTTCCCACTCTTCCGTCCGCTGATTAATTGTCCCGTCATTTTGCGCCGGCAGAAATGCCTCTCGTACGCCTGAAATCTATCCACTAACGATGAACTCGCCGCCAATTCTCGGTGTCCCGGGGATTGATGGAGAACATGGTGAGGTATGAAGTATAAGTACTCGAAGTCTCAAGGAGAATACTGGATAATTTTCAGAAAACCAAAGCCAAATCAAACCAAATCTTGGCCAGCATTTTTCTTATGGAGTCAAATTTTTATCTTACGTGGTTATCCGTTTTTAAGTATGAGATTGCGATATTAATTTGGAAGGAGTTGAGTTAGGTGTCTATTTACTTCAAATTCTTATGTTTCTTACTGATCATATGTTTCAGCTTTGAATATATATTAATTGATTCCGTAATATTTTACGAACGCTCCTTTTCCATTAAATTATGATGATTTTTTATACACATATGTCTCAGGTGTAAAATATTCTGAGAATTTGAGTTTAATATTGTATCTTTTTAAATCATCGTTCTATTGTTTTTCGATAATTTTTTAATAACCTCATTAGTATTAACGTGTAACAATTTTAGTATTTGAAGCTAAAAAAAAGGTTGTTTTCACTCTACTTAAGAAATACAATGCCTTCTGGACCTAAAATGTGGAAAATTCATTAAAATTATAAGGATAAGAAGACAGAACTTTAAATTACATTTATATTTCTGTGTCATATTGTCTTTCTATGATCGATATCCGGTGCTGCATAAGGTGGAAATATTTAGCGGTAACATGGTTCGAGGCTTTTTCCGGTCCAATTTGCTTGAAACGGGAGGTTATGCAGTTCTTTACTACAATCCATAAAGTTATGGGGTCATATTTTCAACCTGTAATATTTTCAGTTCAGGATATGATCCCTCTTGTTTTCTAGATGTATAAAATCTGAGCACAGGTAGATTAATGGCTCCGTTAATAACTCCGATACTCCAGCCATTTGTCTTTTAAAATTTCGCTTCAGTAATACTGACTTGAGGCTTTCAAATACTAAGAACCTCCCTTGGTATGTCTTTCTCCGTTGCCTTGCATTAAACTCTTTACCCTCTCGCTGGTTTTTAGAGTACTGTGCCTCATTCTTTCTCATCTGATTCGGCAGACTAATACCTTTTGTCTCGGGTCATAAAATGTAGCGAATTCGCGTTTGGTGACATGAATGCGTATTTCGGAGCTCATTTGTTTACTGGCTTCGACGTGAAACCGTCTTCCTCAGAGGAATTGAGCTTATGCGAAGGAAGTAGTCCTTGGAATACGAATTTCATTGAATCGCGAACCTTTTCAATGGGGACTCAGGCATTCATTTCCGCACCTCGTTTCGAATTGTCTCCCCTTGGAAATCAAAATACCGAGAAAGAGTTCCCACATTATGTCCTTGTTTTATTTATTCCTTGCATGAGGGAAAAAGAGTTTTTTTGCAATTTGGACTTTATTTAATGTTAAGGGTTTGATGAGGAGGAAATGTGTCAATTGTAGTTCACGTTGTGGCAAAAAATAAGGGCGTTGTTCTGTTGTGAATACACAATACTTTTTTTCAGTCAAATTAACATCCTGACCATACTGTGGTCGATAAAATATGAAATTAAGAAACATTTTTGGTTAGAGTACTTCTATAATGGAGAAGGCATAAATGAATTTCATTTAAAATTATGATAGATAAAAGTTTATAAAATTTACAATGGGTGGTAATATAACCATATAACGATTAAAGATATCATATTAATCTTACACTTGCCACACAACCTAGCAGCCAATCTTGTTAGCAAACCTATTCTTATTTGGCTTTCTCACGGAAGCCTGGTCAAGGAATCTGTTTACCTCTCGAAAAACTAGCCTTATCCCATAAATCAGAATTTATGAGTGTCAGAAATGGCGATTTCTACAGAAAATTCTAAGCTTCTTCCTCCGAACAAGCCTTGATGGCTATCTAGGCTTTACAGGATCTAATTGGGGAAAATTCGTGTAAGCAGTATTTCTGTATCCCAAAAAATATGAATTTTTCTGCCTAGATTTGGAAATTTTTTATTTCTATCACTTAGATGCAGTTATAATTATGGTTAAAACTTTATTTTTATTTACATCAATGTTTGTAATGTATAAAATTTCTCTTTGATTTCCAATCATTTCATGATAACATGTTAATCTCCCACCCTTTTTAGGATTACTTCAATAGAATCATTCCGTAAAGCTGAAAAGTATACCCAGTATCTTGATCGCAAAGTAATGAATTTTGAAGTTTAATTAGTTCTTTTATGAACAAAATTTTTTTATCCCTACGAAAATCAGCAGAATTGGGAAAAAGTATACGCGGGAAATTTCCATGCTAAAATTTTCTTTCCGTGCTTGAGCTCAAGTCTTCAGACTTTGGAGCAGGCCCGTCAAAATCTCCTTAAAAATCCCCAGGAGCTTAAGGGCGGGAAGGGATAAAATTGCGCGTAGCCTTTATCTTGATCGACAGGGCGAGAGAATTCCAGTAGATTATTCATCGAATGTATGGGGAACTGCCAGCCAAGTATCGGGTGCTAAAGAAAATCTATTCACTCGTCCTTTGAGGAAAAAAATGAGGGTCCGGGTGCGCATTTTAGTGCCAAAAATAAAAGTGGGGAGGAAACTTGAAAGCTGACGTAACCAAATCTCCTAACACTTCAGCATATTTTCCCTTACCCTTCCCCCTACACTTTTATCGTCGCATCTCATCGTAAATACACTTCCCCCCACTCTTGGCTTCTCTTCTTTGGTGTTTCGCGGCCATAGAAAACTCTCCATTCTCATCCCTTATCTTCGTTCTCCCTCTTCTCTTCATCCCCTCCGAGCCCATCCCCTTCCTTGCCTTGAGGGTGGATTCATCTATTTGTTCCATCACCCAGCATGCCCTCCGTCTCGTTTGATACCGACCATGTGTTCCCTCATCCTTGTGTCTCGCCTCCTGGAGGTCTTAGTTTCCATTCCCTCATCTTTCCGCCGCTCCCCAATACATCCCCTGCCTCCGTCATCGCTGAGTCATTTTCTATCTCCGTTGGGAGTTTGTCTGTCAAACCATCTTTCACGAGATCATCATATTCATACATTTATCTTTTCGTCATTACACTTTTTCAAGTTTGATTGTCTGTTTTGAACTGCCTTGAGTTGGGAGAACGGCTGCAAAATAAAATAAAACTTGATTTCGTTTGTATAATAATTCATAAAAAGCCGATTTTGGCTTTAAAATTGAATGTTTAAAACTTTATATCCGCAACGTTACCAAAAATAAAGATATAATATGCTCTATAGAAATATAGTTTATATTTACAAAAACACTATAACTATTTCAAATTACTGTACCATTAATTTGAACTTATGCTCATACAATTGTTGTCAAATATTCGTTGCATATTTGATGGTTGAAATTTTTATTCACTCCTAGAATTCTTAATGCGGGCTTCGTCAGAGTATGAGTTGAGGTTAATGAGAAGGAATAAACGCTTAATCCACTCTCACCTTGTATGTCCACTCTCGCCTTACAATTTGAGTACCATCGGGGTATTGTAATAACTGGGCTAAGTGCATTGGCCAATTCATAACACAGATATTCTGGCCAACCTTATTAGAGCATACGTTCTTATTTAGTGAAGGTGATCATGGGTTGGCGTTAATCATCTTCGACACACTGTAGGTGGTAAAAACATGTTTCATTTAATTAATTGTTATTCGATGGGTGTACTTCGGTGACAAACATGAAAAGAATATTCATGCTCCTTGTTACGTCATTGTAACGCATATTGTTTTTATCCACCTTATAGAAGTTGACCTTTGATTGCAAATGGAGAACTGTTTTGAATGGTAATATTTCGGAAGTGCTCGTTGAGTTCTCGGCTACTTATTAAATATGTATGTACGAACACCCTCTTGCTATGTCGGCCTCCTTTAGGAAAATACTCAGAGGTGATCACGCACGCAGTGAAATGGAACTTGGGATACGTTCCATTAAAATTAAATGCTTTCTCGTATTCCAACTTTGGAAGTTGTTTACGCCCATAAAACAGTCATTACGTGAATTCCTCGAATTTTCCGTGCTGCCAACCACATAAAGTTCTCCTTCTGATCTCGAATTTGGGGTCTCAATTATTTCTTCAAGTTTTAGTTGGTTGCCGTTGTCGAGGAAAAGTTTTCAGTTACAAACAAGGTGTGAACTGAAATATTTTTGGGCGAATTTTCGCTCGCGATGTGCTGGTTTATGCAGATTTTTATTGACATTTCCCTCGGACAAGTTTAGCAGCCAGATTTATAAATAATGATTACCCTATTTAGACCTTATTTCTAAGTTTCCTTTTTTGGCATGAATATATTTCGTTATCATATTACGGTTTTACTTTTTATTTTTACAATAAATAATTAGGTACTTCCTTAAAAAGCTATAACTATTCACTAAGCTATAACTAACCGGTGCGAAAATTTCACACTTTTACTTAGATTTTATGCTTAATATTTTTGCCTGCTTATGTGACATTTCTTTGTTTAGCTATGGATTTAACGGTTTTTAAACCTTTCTTGAAGTTTAAAAGAAAAGAATGTATGGAGCCGATATACTTCAAGTGAGTAATCGGCATGGAAAAATCGAAACTTTTAAGTCAAATTAATAGGTTAATGGTGAAATTTGAGATTGAGATTGTATTTTTCGTCGGAACCGATGATTTAAAGTTAAAAATGATACCTCATTTATCACTATAGGTTCAGTATTAATGCCGCGTATACAGAATGACAAAAAGACCCTTCTGTAATAATATATATATGGTACTAGCTTCATTACAATTAAGTATATAACTTTGCCATGTAAGTCCTTCGCTAGTGGTGAATATGGCGTATATTAAAGTATAATATAATCATCTAAATTCATCATTAAGTTCATGGGCATACTTTAATAATATCACTTATTTATCAATGGTGGAACATTGAGAATTGAGCGTCCGTTATGGAGAACTCAAGGCCAATTATTTTGTATCTATTTACCCCCACATTAGTGCACATTAGTTCCGGAGCTATTCTACAAGAAAGCCTACAAAGCTGCTATTTGATAAATCGCAGTCAAGTAACCGATTTACTTCCCTGCTTTATATTTTTGTGTCTGAGAATTACCCAAGGGGAACGAATAGACGGAACATCCCTCGAAGAATTTCTTTTTCTACTATCACTTAAGAACTGTTTTGCGGCTGCTGCTCCAACTTGTACGGCTTTTTACTTCTTTTTTTTTTTAAATATAGTCCTCCGGCCCTTTATTGCGTTTGCATTTTAATGCGAGCCAGGCAATTAGTGCTTTCATTTCAGAGTGTGGGATCAGCCTGAGGGATATTCAACACCTTCCTTTGCGGAGTTACCCCTCTTCTCCACCCCAGAACTCTGGCGTGGTAAACCCTCATTCTACCGTCACCTCCTCCCACCAAATGCTGCCCTCATACCCTTAGACTTACCCTTCCTTCACAAGCCACCGCCAACTTCCATATTTTGCTCTTACCTCTTCATCGCAGTTCTGCGTGGATTATTGCTGAGCGGGAACGAATTCCCCTCAGGCGGAGAAGGGAGCTTCGCGGAAAAAGGGAACGAATCGCAATGGTCCTTCCTAGCGCAACGCGGGATCGACTCTGAAGGTAGGAACTTCATTAATGATAGGGAAAATATTTTTCACCGCTGTATAATTAAGATAAAAGTTTTAAGTATTACGCAGAAATGCAATCTAATATTTTTATGTTAGCGAACAATTGTCTTATTTTCTGTATTAATTTTTATTTTATATTTATCAAATTTTTATGTTTCACATATTGATGTAAAGGTTTTATTTAAATATTTTATATTCGGATATAAATTAATTCTTCAGCTGCGGAAAACGTAGAAGTAGAAGTTTATTGATGAGTGCGGGAAAAATGTACGACCATCTCCTTTGCTCTCCCAGTCCCTCTTTGTTTTAAAGGTTTAGACTCATGAATGGGATTACCGATTGGGCAATCCTCCTTTTTTTAACCAAACTATCCCCTCCCTTGCGGGACGGGCCTGTCTTCCCATCATCCTCTCAATGTGCATCGCTACATATGGCTACCGCAGCTTAAGTGTTAATAATTTATGTCTTTGATGTAGTATAATTTGGGGAGTATCACTGAGGTCCCTCACCTGCGCCGCTGTGAACATGATGCATAAAGATTAAAAGTACGTGATAAATAAAGCGGCCTAAGTCCTCCATTAAAAAAAGAAGAGGCTGACCCGAAAGGTAAGTCATTGTATTAATTGATGATCTCAGCCGATTTGGAAGTTTCTTCAAATTTGAAATGCGTATGTTTTGATCAAGCTGTGCCAATACTCTGATGTGATAAATGATAGATAAATGAATTCCCGATGAGAATATAATGATTCTCCGAGGCACTACGGATGGGAAGGAATCGTAAAGGCGATGTAAAAAATGGGGATCGAATAATGTCAAAATTAATTTTTAGTAGCAATATGATCAGGAAGAGAAAGAAACCGCGGAAGTGATTGCAATTCCTTGAGGATGCTGACGAAGACTTTGAAGCTATGAGAGTCACGATATTAGGAAGGGAACGACAGGAATGTAAAAGGAGCTACATTATGAAGGAAGCAAATGCCCGCACCAGGCTTTTGACCTGTGGTTGATGTGCGTGATGAGAAAGAGTAGCCATGTAGAGTGGAAAAAATTAGAGCAATTAAATAACTTTTATTGTTAACCCCTATCCATTTTTACGTAAGAAACGTCATTATGTATGATAGATTCTCATTTCCATGAAAATTGTCATTTATGTTTTTCACATCAATTTAGGAACAAGCATTATGGGAAATGAAGTTACACGTTTGGCTTCTTTGAATCTGGCGACCGCGTACCTTATGCTTATTGTCCAAGTTTCTTAAGTGTTCCTCTAGGCGTCATTTGGCGGTGAAACTGCTGCAAAACAAACTTATTCTTGGTCTATTAGCGTGCCTACATAAGCGTTACATGCCTAAATACTTACTCAGAAACCTCAGATTCAATGTTAGATAACCCTACAGAGTTTTTTCTTTGCGACTAACAGTGTGGCTAACCTGTTTGACTAAAATGAAGTAGCACTTAACCCCAAAAGCTAGACTTGAAGTTAATTAGCACATTGAAAACACGCTTTTGTAAAAAAAATTGCTGCTCATATTAAGCAAAATGTAATCCATAAAATTAGGTTGCATTTTTTAAGGCGATAAAATAATTGCGCTGCCCGGAGTACGTGGCGAAATGCGAACTTGCAAGTCACCACACTTGCGGCTACAGGGGCGAGCTTGGTAAAAGAACCGCTTATTTCCTCTTCCCCCATTCGCTTTACCCTTACGAAATCCCGTCTAAAATCTGCCGACCAACATCGCCCATTTCTCCAAGGGGCATGGAAGAGGGTGGGAGGTGGAAGCGTAGGAGGGAGTTTTGTTGCGCCAACCGTCAGCATTTTTCATGGTGATTTAATTATGGAGAATGTGGCTAATTTGTGCTCTCGCAGCTCTTGAAGGATGGACCTACTACCCCTCCCTCTCCGCTTACGGCCTTTTTTTCTTTAATGCATCGTCCAAATCCTCCCTGACGCCTCCGCCAGCCACTTCCGAAGGCTCCCTACCACTCCTCCCTTTCATCCCTCACAGCGCTATCCCCACATAGCCTTCAGCAGACATCCGCCCACGCCATAAATAAATGAATGAAAAAAATAAGTCATAAAACCAGTTTCTTCCGCTCCTCTCCCTCCTCCCGTTTTCATCGCGTCCCTCCATTTTTCTCTCCCCTGGCTTAATCCAGGAGGCTCGTTTTCCAGCCGTCCATTGGATGGAAAAGTACGTGAAAACTACATTTTCCACTTCTCAATTTGCTAAGCTTAGAATTTTTCGCGGTAAATTATAATTTTGATGGCCATTCCTAGTAAAAGTGGGAGAAGCCCTTGGAATATTTTAGTATTCCTCTCGTGACTAAAGGTTGTGAATAGAGACTTCGGCTATCCGGCTGGTGTACAGACTAGCGGTCGGAGTTTTAGATTGGATGAAGACTTGAAATTGATACTTAAAATTTTTTCGTTTATTTTCTTCTAGTGTTTATTCCCTCCATAGTGGCCAGGTTGGTAAAAATACCATCCTTTCGTCTAAAAGAGCAAGGATGGACGAACACTGAAGTTACGATTTTAAATCTTGAGTTAATATGGAGGTTCATTGTCTTCAAGCGGCCTAAACACTTTTGTTTTCATTTTGGAAAAGCATTGGTGTCCACTCATTAATTTTCTTGAAGAAAAAGAGGGAAAAGTATTTTTCGCTCCTCCAGCGATGCTGAAATTAGGTTAATTAGAATTTGAGCTAACACCCAGGTGACTTTTACCTGTACCTTCCTTACTACATGGAAGTATTTACGTTCACAGAGCACCGAAATTCTGCTGGCACAGAGATTTTTCAAGGGTATGTGTGTATCCCTATGGAGCGTAATGTGACCTCGTTATTTGTAAATGTGACATGTGTGCGCGCTCTAAACAAATTGAGGACTAAGTTACCCATATTTTGAGTGAATAAATTACTTCCTTTTGTAAAATAACATTTTGATTCATAAACCAAATTGTTTCATCGTCATTTTCATTATTGCAGTATTAGCCTAATGGATACAGCGGTATTTTTTTTGCAGTGAAACATGATATTAGAAAGCACTTTAATTTTGCTTATCGAATGGAAATCTGCGGTATAATTGTAATGTAATCATATTGCTAATATAGGCTTTAGCGGGTAGATGAAAAAGTTATACACGTTAAATTCTAATTTGAATAAACGAGCAGAAAATATTACCACCAGCGAGAGAATATTACAGTTCATGGCAGGTGGAGCGCAAAATCCATGGCCATTCATTTATGCAGTAAAGCTTCAAGTTTCTTTATTATTTGTTGATATTATATACAAAATATATTCTCATGGCGAATGCCTAACTTTATTTATCAATGAAAATCAATAATTATTGGAAAATGGTTGAAAATGCGCGGAAGGCATTTATGAGGTTCAAAATATGAAATTCAGTCAGATAATTGTGTACTAAAATGTATGAAAGATATACATCTATTTTCCACTCGTAAATACCTATACCGGCCTAGCAGTAGAAAAGCGCCGAAAATTTATAAAGCGTTTTATTCTAAATGACATCAATCTATTTGTCATACCATTTAATACTATGTTACGTATAATTTTACTTATAGCTTCTGCGTAATTTTGAGCATGTTGCAGGTAAATTCTCAATGCATCATGACATTAAATTTAGGCCTTATTGGTGACCCCTGAGAGTTTCTCTCCATCTTTTAAGCATACATTTGTGCTCCTAACTGCGTAAATATTTGGAGAAATAGGTGAAATAATGAGCACATTAATTGCTTATTTGGCATTATCATGGAACTGGGCAATTTCCTCTGTTAATTTATTCATTCACTTGTAACATATCGCACGTCCATCGCTAAACATGTTGAACTTGCATTTAATAACCGATGCCTGGCTATTGTACTTGAAAATATTCTAAAATAAGGAGCACCTGTGTGCTTATATTTGTTTCCTCTTAAAAATGAATACCTAAAAGGATTTCAAAACTGAACGAGCAGGTACTATAATGAATTTTGGCAGGCGTAGGTTCACTGATCATTAGTGCTATATGCTAAACGCGTTTCGCTCTTTATTTCCCTCTTTGAACTCTGATGGATTTGGAAATGGTCAAAGTTTCCTGAGACTTGGACATTGCCTCTTTACAGTGCTTCCTGGGGGGCAGGTAAATAAAATGTCCTGCATAATTCAATATATATTGTTCCATATAGTTATTATTATTGGATTAAAATCAATGAGTACAAACTTAGTGGGAATTCCGCATCTTTGGATACTGCCTGGGTAATATTCCTGCTGGAAATATTTTCAATGGGAAAAAATACCTGAATTTCATGAAATTAAAATGAACCCTCGTACATATTTTATCCGAAATAAAAAAAATTCGATTGACATGCTTATAACAATCTTTGGGTTTTGACAAAAATTACAAAGTAGTTAATCTCTGAGATAAACTCTTTTGAAAACTATTATGCATACTATTTACTTTGCTTAAAGCTAAGTTGCTCGATGTCATTGTGAAATCTAGAAAAATATCGACGAAAATGACGATGCTCGACCAGTCCCCATTGTGGTATCTTACCTGGTCCCTCTGCTCAACTTGCCTAATCCAATCCTTGCCCAGCATCATTTCTCCACATTTAGGCAATGGCCCAATGTTCTCGTCTTTCGCTTCTGATATTCACCAAAACTCTCTCAATTTAAGAGGAAAAATCACCTCAATTACTACTTTCCACAATGGTTCTCCTCAAATCCCTCTTCCTAACCCTTGATTTTCCGCCCTTGGCAGCTTAGAATAGGGCTTTTAGTAAGCGCTGACTTAAGCTCCCTCATCGCTACTTCGCAATCGTCTGACCAGCTAAAAGTTGCCCACTTTTTCAGCAGTCTCGCCAGGGGTTTTGCTATACTGGCATAGTCCTTCACGAACCTCCGGTAGTAATTGGCTAAACCTAGGAAGGACTGTAGTTCCTTCGTGCAACTGGGCGTGGAATATTCATTTACTGCCGAAAGCTTCGATGGATCGGGAAAAACTCCGTCCTTCGTTATCACATGACCCAAGTAATTCACCTTGTCGTGGGCAAAGTGGCATTTATCAAATTTCAGGGTCAAACCTGCGATTCTCAGTCTCTCCAAAACGCCCCTCAGTCGTTCTGCATGTTCTTCAATTGTGGAGCTAAAAACTACCACGTCATCTAAATAGACGAGACAGTGCGCCGGTTTGAACCCGCGCAGAACGCTGTCCATAAGCCGTTGGAAACTGGCGGGGGCATTGCGTAGCCCAAACGGCATTCGCGTATATTCCCAATGCCCGCTCTCCGTATTAAATGCCGTCTTTGGTTGTGACCATAGATGTCCAACTCCACGCAAAACTTCTTTGACACTAAAGAGTTTTACTACTATAAGTTCAGATGGCAGCAGCATCGGCATCTGCCGCCAAATTCAAATCACTAAAATACGACCTCCCTTCCCATTCCATTATTTCAAGTCTATTTGCTTCAACTCAAAATGCCCGCAAACTCGTATGCACAAAATAACCGATTCTCAGGAGCGAATGGGTAGTTACATATCATTTTTATTTGGAGGAAAGAGCAATCAAGGCCTCAGGGCAGTAGGTTGTTGCACATAAATTAAAATCGAAGATAAAAAGACAAAAATAATATTTATTGTCAATAAGTACATTATTCATGAGAATAACAAACTTAGCCGAATAGTTCTGTGCTACATATTTTTTTCATGATGAAGTTCTGAAGAATGATTCATCAACTCCTGGATAAAGAAAGAATAGAAAGAAACACAATTAGAGTACATCACTTGTAATGTTTCAGAAATTAAAGGAAAATTACACCTCCCTATGAAAAACACAAGAAAGTTATGAGAAATGCAAGGACTTTCAATCAAAATTAGCTGAGTGAATTGGCCATAAATGAGTATTGCACTGTTAAACAATTTTTAGACGATATCCACAAAAATCAGTTCTGTAAGACAAAAATGGAAACAGACGCGTAACTATAGGGGGGGAAGGGGGATAGATCCCCCCCAAAACCTCAGAGAAGCTAAAAAAATTGTCTAGTTTTGACATTTAATAACTGCGTCTGCATATGGTCAATTTTTTAGTGCGAAAATTATGTGAAATGTATTTCCAGGCATGCTATTTTTCAAAAAATTTCCCCAACGAAGGTGGGGAATCGCCACCCCAGGCTATCCCCTCCCCCCAAAGCGTAGTCCTAGTTACGCCTCGGAATGGCAGCATGGATAATGCGATCATTCAAAACTTTTTAAGGAACTAGAAATACAGCTCAGTAATTTCTTAGACGAAAATTATCTTAGAGTGTTACAAAGAGTATTTCAATACCAGGTTAAAATTATAGAAAGATTCACATGACACCAACACAAAAATTCATAAAGTTAACTTCACTAACAAAACAATTTGGTGTAGATAAGTGAAAAATAAAGGCATTAATTAAAAATGATTTCACTTAAATAGATTTAAACAGTAATTCTAATACATAGTAACTTCAAACCACCGAATTTGGATGTTTGGAGCAAGCACATAGAAGCATAAAAACAATGTGACGAGCGAAGGATGGAAGTTAACTAAGCATACTAAAAATTATGCATTCCTTTTTCGAGATCCTTGGAATTTAATAATAATCGCTTCAAGCAGATGAACTACATTTGGATTGATCATTCTTAACAGTCCTATACTTGCTCCACGGGAAAGATATGTCTTTATCAATTGAGAGGAAATAAACTGAAATGTCACTGTTCTTCTAAAGAGTTGGAAGTTACCCAAATTTAAACATCCAACAACTACGTTCTTGAGAAGTATTTCACAACACATGACAGCAGGTGCAATGAAAATGAACGAGACTTACCTGGCTACTTGTCGAGGAAAACAGAAAAACTTACAGCCCTTGGAAGGGCAGTCCTTAACTGCGCAACAGTAACGTATTTCTTACTATACTCCAAATTTTGAAGATCTATTACGATGCGATACACGCTGGCAAATGCCGACATTCTTCGATTTCACTACAGAACTCCGAAACAACAACACAGTTCACTTGAGAGGATGCGGATGTCACCTTCATTTGTTTTTCTAATAACACTTCGACCGAAAATAAAAATCATTAGAAATTGACATTTAGTTATCATAAGGAAAGGCAATATAGCGTAAATTGGAAATTCATGGCTGAGTTATGCATTTTTATGGCTACAAATATTATATTTAGCAACAACTACAAGAATAGGTGTCGCAAATGCTTGAGAAAAAATTTCCCCTATCCTGTTGAACTTCCCTGGTTGTGACTCTCTGTCCATGGGAATTTGATGGTAGCCGCTTGTTAAGTCCATCGTAGTAAAATATCGGCAATTCCCTAAATAGTCCAAGGTCTCGACTATATTCGGCAGGGGATAAACATCAGGAGTCGTAATGGCGTTTAATGCCCTGTAATCTACGCAAAACCTATACGAATCTTTCCCATCAGTCGATTTCTTAGGGACAACAACAATTGGGGCGGCCCAGGGGCTGGTACTAGGTACTATGACACCCGCCTCTAACTGTTCCCTCATTAACCTATCGACTATTTCCTTCTGGTGGAATGGCACGCGGTATGCCTTCCTATAGATTGGCCTGTCGCTAGCCGTTGGAATATGATGTGTCACCAATTTTGTCGGCGGTGGAAGACCCTTACCGGAAAACAGATCCTTATATTCCTCAAGAATTGGCATTAGAGCGTCACGTTCCCCGCAGTTTAAATGCACAAGTTTATCCGCAAAACAGACTTCGCCCTCGCAACGCCGCACCGCATTCACTCGCGGACCCCAATCAGCTCCCTCTTCCGCCCCTCTATCTTCCCATTGTGTAGCGGAAGCTAAAATCGTTCCCTTCCTTAACGTTTCCTCTCCTTCGTTGAAGTTAGCTTCTTGAACAATTACTTCACGGTTTCCATTCACTCTTGGCATGCTTCTAGCCACTACACAGCCCTCCAGATCCTCAAAGTTTGGTTCAATAAGGATATCAGCGCCGATAGGGATTTGTCGGTCAGGTACATTGACACTTATTAGTTTTTCACATCTACCCGGCAATATTTCTGTCTCTATTGACCGGATTAAAAACCCCGTGTCACTCCGCTTTCGGATTTCTTTCATTATTCCTACATTCGCTTGTTCCCCGTGGTTGCACCTCAAACCCCAGGTCTCATTACCTACGGAGAGTGTCCCCTGTTTAATGTTTATACAGCAACCTAATTTTTCTAGGAAATCTAAACCTAATATCCCCTCGTAATCGCCTAGTTCACTCACAACTTGCATGCAACACTTATATTGAACCCCGTTTACAAAAAAATCAACAACCTTTTCCCCAAAACTTTTCACCACGTCACCAGTAATACCCTTCACGCGATAAGGGGACCGTTTAATTCCCTCATTCCCACACACATCACTGCACACGAGAGATACCTGAGCGCCGGTGTCACACAGGAACCTGGCCCTTCTTCCCCCGATGCTCACCACCGCCACCAAATCCATGGGTCCGCCTCTTTTCTCCACCCTCGGAAGGAAGACATCAAGTAGGGGCCGGAATTAGCGGCGTTGCCGGCCCCGCCGTCGTTTAACTCCGTAGTCTGCTGCCTCCGTCTGTATTCCCGGGCGATGTGGCCCTCACCTCCGCAGTTGAAGCAGCGCCTCCGATTTCGGCACTCCCTCGCCATGTGCCCCATCTCGCCACAGTTGAAGCATTTACCTTCCCTTGGAGCCCGGAAGACATGGCGGCTCGCAGGCTCCTCTCTCAAGGGGCGCCTCTCCACCTCCTCGATCCTAATGGCGGCCTCTACCGCCTCGTCAAAATTTTGAGGCGACGTCGGCCGGCACTGTCTGCCCACTTCCCCTGAGAGACCATTAAGGAAGGCGTCAAGGGCGCGCGGTACCGCTGCAAGAGCTGCGTTTTTAATTCCTCGAATGTCGCGGCCCCTCGGCATTCTTCCTTGCTATGATAAAATTCGGCCGCTTCCCCGTTCAACTTCAGGATCGTTGCATTCAGTCTGTCGGCGTCAGAGAGGCCCCCCAAATCGGCTGCGCGTTCCACTTTGTCTAAAAAGGCCGTTACGGACTCTCCCGGTCTTCCCGAGAACGCTTCAGTCGCCGAAAGCAGGCCGAAGTTTTTCCGCCCGCCTTCCTCCCCAGCATCCGTCCCCGCCCGCCTAAGTCTCTCGTTGTCCGCTTCGAGCTCGCGTAATTTCTTGCTCATCTCTATGATGGCCTGCTGCAAATCCATCTCCTGGCCTCCCAGGCTCACTCTCGCCGCCATTTAATCAATGAGTCTTTCCAAAAATATGCCAATTGTCTCACTTCTTGACACCAGTGTAAGATCCCCGATGCTCGAAGGGGCGTCGCCGATCAATTGGCAGGGAGTTTTGGAAGGAAACTCATAGACTACGGAGAGATGATTTTATTCGAACACGTTTACATTATTCGCCGTCACACGTCCGACTCCGCGACGTCCGCCTCCCAACGGCCCCCTCCGCTGACCTCCCCTCCTCCTCCTTCTCCATCCTCAGCCATCGTCTTATTCTTTCACCAAGCTCTGCAGTTTCCCACGGGAGGATGGAACCGCCAGAGGATACGAGGGAGTAAAGCGACCCGACTCTTCGCAGAAACAGAAACTCATAACTCGGGAAGGAATATGAAGGAGAGTGTAGGTGATGGGTTGGGGGGCGTGAAAAGGATGGGAACGGAAGTTGAGTCTGCTGTTTCTGTCTCTTACAGTATTTTATTTTACGTAAGCAACAAAAGCGGTTGGAGGAAGTACGCGATATTTGGTATTTCATGGTCGTATATCAAGCTAAGATAGAGCCTTATAAAATGTATTTCGTAATGTAGTGATTAAAATAAGGCTTTAATAGACGAAAAGGTGTATTGGAAAGAATTTTCTTCCTATCTTTCAAGAAAAATAATTTCATGGATGGTATCGACCCCGCCAAAGGTGAGGAAAGACTCATTCCAAACATAGTTGTAACATTGACCACTCAAAATTACGTTTCGGTTACAAGCTATAAATACTCCCAACCTTGGCGTTTATTACATTTTGACTCTTGAGCGGTGAAATATTTTGGAACTTTACCCTAAGGCAGGGGTCTCCAATTTACTAGGCCACGAGGGTCACATTCCAAGTTCCGAATCGCCCCGCGGACCGGATAGCAAATTTGCCGATGACTGAAGTATTCGATTCCAACGTCTACTGAAGAATTTGGTGACGTATTTCTTATTTACGAACAGTTGAGGGCGACTTTGACGTGCAGTACAGCGCTGCAATGCTCCTAGCGGCGTCTAACATGGCTAAACGAGCGAAAATCGCGCGCTACTTGAAACGAGTGCGCGGGCCGTATTTTGGAGACCCGTGCCCTAAGGCCAGGATATTTTACACTGCCACCCGTCATGACTTCCATTTTCTTATTTTTAATACAATAGTTATCGTTAGATGTTTTACACCCCACTAGATGATTGAGCAAGCATTAAACTATATTTATCCTAAGTAGTGTAATACAGGGTACTCTAAAAGGAATCTGTAATACTTCAGTTGAGATAATTTTAAGCATTTTTTTGTCCATAAACATAAAAAGTAAATCTCGAAATGGGTGAGATTGCGCAATTGTATTGTTGAGACTCGCTAAAAGCTGCCGTTCAATTAAGCTCAAGGCAAATTTTTTCTCACAATTATAATCGTACATTTTTGTCCGACCTAAATTATTTAACTTCCTTGTTATTCCAGAGAATAAAATTTAAAAAGAGCTGCATATCCAAGTAAAAATCATGGTAACTGTAAAGTACATCCAAAAAAATGCTTGCGCAGCCATAGCTCAGTTACTAGGGAATTGCGACCCAATGTTTGTGAGTCTTATCGTTGCCCAAAAAATGCATAAAATTGTCTCCCCTACCTCCCCTTGAAGTGTTGCAGATTCCTCTGGAAATTCCAGTGTATAAGGATGGTGAAGTAATATACCAGGGTATTTTACTGCACCACCCATGCTCTTTGCCTCCAATTTCCAAACTCTTCGTTCATATATAATGCAATGCGCCAAGGTTCGATACGTCGGTCTTCCTTGAGAACACACTTCTAAAAAAAATCACCCCTTCTTATACTATCCTCTTCGAGCCTGTATTCTTCCAATCACTTGTCATTCCCTTTTGCCTGCATCCCTTGGTCCGTTACTTCAGCGTTCCCCTGCACCCTTCATTCTGCTCGCTCCCTGTCCCCTTATTTACCGGTCATTCCCGTGCCCATGTTGTTTCCATCTCCACGGGGGAGAAGAAGGACTTTTTTGCACGACGCCCGTCGTCTTGTTCAATCCCAGCAGTCCGAAACCACTCTTCAGGCCTCTTTCCAGCACACTCAGCCTCGTGTCCCGCACCCAAATTTAGTAATGAATTCCACTCTGCCTCTTTTTTGTGCCCAAGCCATCAGTAAGAGCATGTTATTATCTCTAAGACACTTACTTATTTCTTTTCAGATATCGAATTGGCCTTTCTATGGGTATCATTATGATTTTCCTAGAATTATACCAGAATATTAAATATTTTTACTCTTATTTTTCTCCTCAAGATTATTTATTTCCTCCTCTCATCGTATTGTATCTCAGCTCACTTTTTGGTCTCATTTGTAACTTTACTCCAATCATGAAACCATGCTAATATGAAGCTCGAAAAAATAACTTCTTTGGCTATTGGATTGGCTTAGAAAGGTAGGAAAGTGTTGATATCTCCCGCATAAATAAAATATTCCCGAGGTTGTATCATATAGTCATCTATCACCTCTGAAATAGCCTATCGTGAGAGATTCTCGCTCATAAATTTAATATTCTAGGATTCAGACATTCTTTCATATAAGACACTGATGCATGAGAATTTTTCTGAGAGAAGTTTTACTGCTCGTTAAAAATCTCCGGAATTCACTTTGTGGAAGAAGTAAACTATTTCGCGAGAGAATTCGGCCTTGATTATCACTGAGATTGTAACTCCAATTAATAAATTTCTTGCTATCAATGTTTTAAGAGATGTGTCAAAATCTTCATGTGCGCATCACAATCTTGTACACATCTCTGAGCTACCATTTTTTTGTGGTAGGATATTGAAATCACGGTACAAAAATATTACTCATTTTCATTCTCCAAAAAATTTCTTATGTATAATAGGTGTATATTAGGCTATCGAATAGTGACAGGCGAAATGAAGCAGTAGATTTTTGGCCAAATTTCTGAAGGGATACGTTTCTTTTTTGTCTGAAGGTATAGAATAGAGTGAGAGATTCCCACCGATATTCTTCTCTTTTTCTCTCCGACCTTGATCCCTACGGCCACTCCCACGGCATTCACCCCGGGCCACACCCCCTCTGCTTTTCCTATTTCTATTCCGATCTCGATCCACCCCCAAGGAGAAAGGGAAAGCCCCAAAACTTCATCATACACACCACCTTTCTCCCTCCGCTATCAAATCCCTCCTGCCGATCTCTCGCCGGTCACCTGTGCGTCACGTTCCCATCTCTCCCCCGTGATCCAACTTTCTTATTCCCCGACCGGCCGTCCAATGAGTGGGAATCCAGCTCAACCTTTCAATCCTCGCTCCCATCCTCTTATCTTCCTATCCCTCTTCCATTTTTGGTTGATCCGAACGGATTTATACACTCTTCGACTTTCCACTTTCTCTCTCTCCTACTCTCTTTTTTCCTTATTCCTACCCCATGAATACAAGTCAATCTTTCACCCTTGTACAT
The DNA here is from genome assembly GCF_921293095.1 of Ischnura elegans. Classification (NCBI taxonomy): domain Eukaryota; kingdom Metazoa; phylum Arthropoda; class Insecta; order Odonata; family Coenagrionidae; genus Ischnura; species Ischnura elegans. The sequence goes on from NC_060246.1 coordinate 136,187,224, forward strand.
GCTTTCTCTCTCGAAACAGCTTTTGTCGAAGATCTACAAAAGATTTTTTTTTTACTTTCTTTCTTCTTATAAACGTGCCCGAGACTCAAGATGCCAAAAACTCCCTCTGAATGTTTTTACTTTTAGGTTTGTCCTTTCCGCTTTCACCTGAAACTCAGTGTCACGCAACTATGCGTTATACTGACTCTGTGGACCTTTCTCAAAGATCTTTTTTGCTACAAAGTCGTAATGCTTTCCCATAACTAGTCCCATATCAAAGAATATTTGACCCAGAGTCTATAGATGCAGAAAAAAGGGATGGGATGACTGAGAAACTTTTAACTTTTCCTAGTTTATTTTCATCCAGAGGCTGCTTTATATGCAGCTTACTTGTACAAAATACCCTACGAGTCTTAGGATATGGCATGAAATTGTTTGAAAGTGATAGCTTGGGCAGATTTCCATTGCGAATCATCTCGGTAGTCCGAATTTTGCTGCGCCGATTATCTTTATCCACAAGAGTATTCCGTGCATTTGTACCTGCACCCTGGATTTCCCACTGGGGTTACGGGTCTTACTGCGTGCCTATGAGACTTGAAGGAATATTTATAGCCATCAGTATGAGTATTCATTATATGCATACTCTACTCATTTAAATTTAAATACATTTGAAGTTAAATACAGGGAAAGTTGGTTTGCCATCGGCTAATAACTCTTTGACAAGAAATATATTCGCTTCTACAAGGTATACCTCACCTTAACAAATTATTCGGTGAAGAAAGTGGAGGAATTTCCTAAACCTCCTTTTTTAAACCTTTTATTGGCGGAATACTATTATGATACATTCATTTTTGAGTATTATAAAGCTGAAAGTAGTTGGCAGATGTAGCCATAGATATTAATACATGAATTGTATTATGTTCGTTTAATGTAAGTAATATGAAATCACTAAAAGCAGTAATTCTGGTTTTCATCACTCGAAAAGTAAAGTTTGAGAGTTGATTAAAGCTTTTGAGATTTAAGTATGCTGGCAACTAACAGGTTTTTTTTACACATTTTTAATATCAACACTTAATCAGCACCCACGTTTTATTCTCCGAGTGTTGAAAAGCTTATTTTTTACTTTTTGATGCATTTTTACTGCTTTTAGAAAAATGCATGCTTTTTAATCTTTTTATTCTATTTTCATTTAATAATTTTTATTGGTGGAATAAATGATCGATTAAACCAGAGATGCTGAGGAAATTTATTCAAAAAATACCTTCCGCCATTTAATGAGAAAATTTAAAATATTTTCCCCGTGGATATCCAGTCAATTGATCAGAGCACAATGAGCAAAACTTCAATTGTCTGGTTATTGAGTATTTTACTGTCGTCAGAATAAAACAGATGTGCAAAATTTAAATATAATGTGACAATTGGATGTGGTTAAAAAATCAATTACAAGATTCCATCGATGGAACAGAAATAGACTGCAAGTTAAGAAAGAAGTAAAAATGAAGTTTAAAAATGAAGTATCTCGTGACTGAAAGACCTCAAAATAACTCCTTTTCCTTCGGATATAAATATTTATTTATGTAAAAAGTTTTGTGCCATTTAATTTTTTTTTTCTTTGAGCTTGGCGCATTAGCCCGTATTACAATTCGCTATAATTAATCTTGTACCAAAGAGACTATCGAATGCATTTTTTCCCTCAATATATACGATACATTGTTTGGTCATCCCTCTTCGACTGCTTTTTTGCGCGATTTTTTACTTTAGGTTATGACCAGTGGCGCTGACTCCATGGGGCCTGAGGGGGCCCGAGCCCCCCTCAAAAATTCGTTATGAGTGTGAGGAAAAAATGTGCCAGGCTTGTCGATTCTCCCCGGAGTGTCCAGATCTCGATATTCGAGTTAACAGGGTTCTAATGTTGATCATATGACTCTTCTAAAATGCTTAAAAAACTTAAAACTCACGAATTATAAAATTTCCCGGGGCAAGATCCCCGGTTTGGGCCCCCCCAATATTTTTTGTAAGTCGGCGTCCCTGGTTATGACCCAATGACGTTATGCTAGGCTAACGTGGCTGCTGATTGTTTGGGATCACCCAGATTGAGAGATGTCTAATTTTTACTCTTGATGAATTGGCTATATAGTTAATCAAATTTACTTTATAATATATAGCACAACTTACCTTGGTTGCTTTGATTGCATTGGTCTATTTTACAGCCCGTTCAGATTGAAGTCAATGTGGAAAATTAATTTACTTCTTGGGCACTACCAGTGTTCAGCGTGTTTATCCCGTTTATTTTTCACTTTACTTCCCAGCAAAAACAACATCCATCTCTTGTCGCTTAATTCCGTAATTCATTAGCTCAATTAGAACTTTCCAACTAGCAATAAATCTCGAAAATCTAGTGAAACATCCATTAGGATTTTTATTTTAAATGGGACTAATGCCATTAAATATGAAATTGAATGTTGAGATATTTTAATAGTAATGGTATCTTGGGCATTTTTGTAAACCTACTGCTCTTATTAATTTTCACCGAATTAAATATTTAAAGACATATCGTATAGCCTAAAGAGGAATTAATTAAAACCAAATAGTTCATAAAACATGCAGCTAAGTAAGCATACCATAAAATCATGTAGGTACCTATCATTTTCATAGCAAAAATGGCTCCAGGAACATGGGGATAAATTTAATTTCCCTGTTTTTTTCTTTTATTTATTGATATCTTTTCTTTGCTCTAGCAAGAGCGCATATGAGGCTAAAAAACAGGATTGCTATCATTTTGTATATTTCCTTCTCAAAAATCTATGAAATATTTAAGCATCCATTATGAGCATTGGAAATAGAATTTGTACATTGCGCACGTCTCTTTTGCCTAAAATATTACTCTGAAATTGGAATTTAGTGAAACTGCTTCTCCCGTAAATTGGTAACTGTTACCAGTTTTAGTTACTGAATTTTATTAAACGAATGACGCTAATATTAGCCTACCTAATCAGTTTAATCTGATTTCCAGTATACCTTTTGGAAATCATTTGCATTGGATTTAAATAATATTTACATAGTTTTTGCTCCGCAGGATATATACCTTAGCTAAAATAATATTGCTTTTGATGCTTATTTTCAAATTGTGGTGACTATGGTGGATAGCAGCTTTTTTACAATATGGGGAATGTGATGCAGTTTCTAACCAACAGGTGAGGCTCTTGGATTTTTTTACTGACTAAGGACTGTCTATCTCTGAGATAGCTTACAAATTGCAGCTTAGTAACGAGGATTTGTAAATTCTGCCCCGCTCTGTGTCGCAGATATTTCGAGAATTAGGCATGGTGGTTATCTGTGATGATGGAGATTGCTAGTTGGCCGGGTCTACCCACTCTTCAAGTGGTGATGGTTATTTTGTCCATAATATTGAAGTTTTGGACGATTTAAGCATATCATGATGGAAAAGACGACTCAGCGAAGTATAATAAGTAGTCACAAAAATTACTAGAAAAATACTTTAATAATGTCTCCCTACATTTACATATATTTATGCCTTAAATTAGAGAATACCAATATTTCCTTTCCAAATTGATGGATGTTTACTAATTCTGCATACGCTTGAATTAAAACACTGGCGTTGGATACATTGATGCCTAAATGCCTCATGATGATACTTGTACAATTTCAGAGCGCCTGTCATGCGTTAACTTTTATGCAACGCTCGAAAGTTTGCGGAAAACTTACATCAGCACATTTTGAGTCAGTGATGTATTCAATATACGCATTTTCAAAATCACGGAACATTCATACTCGTTACATTTTTTTTGCTCACATTATTATTATTTTTCAAATTTGCTTTTAAAATTTTTCTATGTAAAAGTATGCATAACATATATAAAACATGCATAAAAATCTCCCATAGTAATTCTTTTCCACTGCTATACCACTAATGCTACTGTTCCACTACTATCTACCGATAAAAGTGTTTTATTAACTTCCCTTTCACTTTCCTCTCTAAATGCCTTTTATGCTTGTTAGACAACTAGCATGCCAAGGCAACATTAGTCAAATTTGCCTTTATACGACTCCAGACGGCGCTCGTGTATCGCGGCAAAAAATAATTTCGATGAGCTGAAAGAGCGCAGCAAAGATCGAGAGAGAGAATCGCCGGTAAGCTCGCCATAAAAATTCCTGATGACGGAAATGCGTACCGAGCGCAATATATATCCCCAGCAGCGTTCACGTTTTCTCCCTCAAATGGCGCACTTGTCCCCTACCAGAAGTGTTCTGCAGCAATTCTTTCGTCGTTTATCTTAGTCCAACACTTCTCACGCGCACGTCCCGTTCTTGAAATGAGTAGCGAGTGCGTGCTGCTCTTTCTTTCTTGCTTTATGGCGTTGTCGCAATTTTTGCGTGCGTCGAGGAGAATTTCAATTGCTTTTTCATGTTTTTTTTGCGGAATGGAGCGGAAGGGAGCTGAAGGTCGTTCGGACGCCTTCTTCATCATGCTCTCGTCAACAGCGTTCCGGCTTCCTCGTCAACTGTCGGAAAATTACCCCTTTTCTCTGTTTAATGCTGCGGCTAGAGCATTGTGGACAGAGCTCGATTGCTCTGCGGCGGTCGTTGTTGAGGTATAAATTTTCTCATCTTCTTTGTGATAATGGAGGTGATCCCGCTACAGTTCTCATGACCATTAACTTCTAATAGCTGTTCAAAATCCCAATCTTTATATAAATGTGTCATTCCTTTGAGTTTCTCACGTGTAAAAATTACGAAATTTTCACAAAACTGGATGAAGTTTATAATGTTAAATTATAATGTTGGACTTTTATAACATGTGTACATACTTGGGAAATAATGAGAATGGGAATTGTATTGCTGAAAAAATAATATTTTTTGATTATGAATGATGCAAAAAAATAAATAAAAATGTTCGTATGCAGGAAAATAGTATAACACGTGTCACTTTTGCAAATAAAAAAAATAAATATGGAGATATATCTTTAAACTATTTCGAAAGTGGAGAAAATGCAATTACAGTATTGGAAATCTCTCAGTAAAAGGTTAAAAAACGTCGGGATCACAGTTTTCCTCGTATAGTTTCTCCTTTCCATATGAAGGTAAAAGCCTCTGAAATTATATATAAATATTTAATTTTAATATTTATCCTTAAAATCATCATTGTTTCTACTAGAGAATCATTCCGCAGGAGTTAGTCCGTCTCTGGACTCCTATTATCATAGGGGAAGTCATTGGTGAATTTTTTATAATCTGGCTGAATGAAAAAAATACCAAGTATTTCTAATCAAAACCTTAGTTTGTGAGTGTGACGTTGAATGTGGTCGTCTTACAATATAATTTTAGAAAACCTTTTACTCTTCATAACACATCAAACGCTGACAAAATCCTACATAAAAAAACCAATTGCCCTCTAGAATCAATTTTTATATTGAATTATAATGACTAAATCATATATTAGGGTTCGGAACAAGTAAATATAAATATAAATCTCCAGGTCCAATATGTCCCAATCGTAGCCCTATCACCTCACATAGAATGTTCCCCTGCATTGGTCGTTGGCAATATATTTTGATAACTATATATCCACTAAATACAAACTCTACGGCTGTGGTTAATGAGGTAATTATGACTGATGCTCTGTCATATCAGTCAACGGAGGTTTTTGAAATAATGTGGGCAGAGGCCACGTTTTTCGTCATATTTTCCTTATCACTATGAATGAGTGAGCAAACTGAATAAACATTTAGAAGAGATACACTATGTTGTTTGGCATTTGGTCATCATGCATGTTTTCATCGACTCCGATGCTCCGATCTGTTGATAGTGGCAAAAATACATCCTAAAAGTGCAAATAAATCTTTCCTCTACCATTTATAATGAATAAACATTGCGTGTTATGAAATATCGATTAGGGATTGCGATTGACACCTTTCGTCATCAGCTGATATTTCCTCATGGCTGGTAAATACAATAAATAAAGGTTAATATTTAATTTGTTTTGGTGGCTGGATTCCGTGTTGGATTAAGTCACTACCGCCATTGTTTAAATACCGATCTATTTTTTAATTACGCTTGGGAGGGTAACTAGAGCTCTCTCCAAATATCCCTTTCCATTAACCTTTTACTGGAATACGTACGCGGAGCCCCGCTGTGAATAATAGATCACGCTCCCAACGTGGCCAGGGGATTAAAAATACAGTATCATCATCAGCATGGAAAGAGAGTGAGAGAACCTTGTTTACTTTACAAGTAGCGAAGAAAAAAATCCAAATTAACGGATCCTCCCATCGAAAAGCAGCCGAAATTAAAATGTTTCCTGGAGCTCTTATAACGCGACTACTCCACCGCTCTGCGTGAGGGTGGAATAGACTTTGCATGGAATAAAATAAAATTAATCGTTAAAAGGAGTAAATAATTAAGCGAATCCAACTTATCGGTTAAATTAGTAACTTTAATATCTTTGTTTGAGTTTATTTTTATTCGTGGGAATTCGAGCAACATTTCCAAAGATAACCCTTGAATAATAACTTACATATCCGGCGTAATTTCGCGGTCTTCCCTCCTTCCCCTGTTTTCCCAAACGCTCCTTCCTTGTTTTTTCCCCGCCTCCCTTATTAAAGTGTAACGCGGTTTAATTAACAACGCAGAACTGGAAACGTCTGATGATGAAAAAAAAGAGGGGATGTAACTACTAAGAGGGGTTGGTTGAGTGCGAGAAGCTGGAATGGGTTAGAGGGCGAACGGAATGGGAAGAGTTTAAGGCGTTGGTTGGAGGAGATAATTAATATTTAAACTCTTAATGGCCAAAAATATCATACATAAATTCAATTCCAGTACGTCTGAAGCCTTTTTTTCCCACAATGATCTTCCGTAGACTTGTCTTCAAGATATCGCGGGCTTGAGACCCGCCTGGTTAGGTTTCCCCTGCCCATTGCGTGGTTATTCGTTTTCGTATTATTGCTAACTTGATGTGAAATTAAAATAGAATAAGTTCGCCGATGTTCTACGCAATTTAAAAAAATGACTAAAATGGCCAATTTTTTGGTTAGCTGTAAATAAAATTCAAATCTGACACGACGCATTCTTCCAAAAACATACGCTGTCGCAATGATTTTCGTGAAGTGATATTTTATAAAAATAAATTCTGGGGGGGTTACTCATGTTGTTAGAAGATAGGCTAAAATAAATGTGTTGGCGGTAATAGCTTCGAAGTGATTATTCGATCGGTGGACCTATTGCTAGCTATTATGAATATTTTTAGGATTCAAGACGGCTGACTGAAGCTGAGAGAGGTAGATGAGATGAGAGGAAAGAATTTGCGACTGTTGATTTTGCCATTCTAAATTGATTTCTGGCATCTTGGTATAATAATTGGAAGCCCCTGAATCGATGAACTCAAATTTACATGCACTTCTTTATTTTTCCGTGCAGATATTTACTAAAAAGGATGTGCTCATCACTGGATGTTGTCGTTGCTCTTATTTTAGCCGGCGGTTGTCATAATAACGTGATGGCATCAAGGCTGATCAAGGTTAATATCAGAATCATATTCGCGTATAGGAAAAGAATGCTTTGTTGCTCTCTGAAACTGTGTAATTATATAATCATTTAAGAGAGTTATGGATGATGTCAATATAGAACTTCTTGCCCAGATTAGGAAGATTGGAGGAAGAGTCAGTCATTAGCGTCATCATGTCCTCCACCAATGATGCCGAGTCAAGACCAGAAGATAAACGCCATATTTGACCCGCAGAGTATTCTATTTAAAATCATCTCCACATTCTTAAAGTACTTGAGATAATTACATTAAAAATCCTGCCAGTTCTTAGAGTCAACCCGTAGCACCAAAAAGCGCCGCCAGAGCACTTTGCCGCACCACTTTAATCTCTGTTTTGAGTGGCGGTTGCAGGGATAAGGGTCGTGGAGGGCGCACGTGCAAGGAAAAACGAGGTAAATATGAAGGAGGGATAAGAAGGGCAAGCGGAGATAAAGAGAGAGAGGATAGAGTAGAGATTGAAAAGAAAGATACCGGAGAGTAAGAACGTGAGGGAAGGCCGAACCAGCGGTGAACGCCGATAAAAGAGAGGGTGAAAGGTTAGAGCAAGAAGAATAGGCTCTCATCGTTCCCTCGCCCCTTCAAAATACTGTCCTAGTGGCGTTGCTTCCCACGGGGGGAAGAGCCACAGAGTATTCTATTTAAATTCCAGTCACAGTCCATTCAAAATATTCTCATTTTCTTCTATGTTATGAATCATAGTCACTAGCCAAATAGGCTTGTGTGTGGAAATGTTATTGCGCTCAAATAGTGCCATGCTAGATGTAGATTAGTTTACGGGTTACCCCCCCCCCCACCTTGAGCCTATAAAACTTTTACTTCATTCAATTTATATACTTTATTATAAATAAATACTCGTACAAAATTACTGTTTTTTAGTCCTAGGAATCACGTTTTTAGCATAAAAAATCTAAAAATTTTCGGGGGAGGACCGCCTTTGCCCTGGAGTGTTTTCTATACATGCCGGTAGGGCCCCAAAATCTCCGGTAAACCGCCCCCCATTTCGAAATCCCGGCAGCGCCACTATCTCTTACTATTATTCCCTCTTTTCATTCTCTCCCTCTTCCTTCCATTATCCTCGATCCTCTTCTCCCTCTTCTTCCTCCCCATTGCGACCTTTCCCTATCCTCCGAATTTGAGGTTAATAGCATGGAGAAAGAAGGGGTAGCGGTAGACGTGGTGCAGAAGGATGGGACGTTCGGTTGATGTGGGGAATAATAAGGGCTCGGAGACGTATATCTGGAGGGGGTGTGGTAGGGTGGGTGGTCGTTCGGCGTTTTAAGCGACGGAGGGGATGGGTGGAGAGATCTCTTCCTGCCGCGGTCGTGCGATAACACCCCGTAATCTCCCAAGTGGACGACCGCCAGTCCTCAGCCGTCCCCTCTTCCCCTTCCACCACCTTTCCACCTTGAAACCCCTTTTCCTACGCTCCGAACGGAGGCCTTTCCCCTCACTCTGCGCTACGCGAACCGAAGAGGAGGAATATCAACAAAGTTTCCCTTCCCCGTCTTCTTCTTCCCACCCTTATCCCTCCTTTCTTTCATCATTTTTGACTTATCCCCTTTCGTTAACCCCTCTCTCTCTCTCTCCCTCTTTTTTATCGCCTATTCATCTCTTTTCCCTCGCCTCCTGTGCTCCCTCTCATGTAGGTCAACCCCACCTAAACTCTCTGGCCTTTTCCCTCTCGAGTCACCCATTAGCCCCTCGCACCTCTATGCCACACACCACAGACACTCTCTCCCCTTCTCGAAATCATTTCTGCTTGGTCGGCTGCGGCGTTTAAGGGTGGCGCAACAGCGCATTTCTCGTCACCCTCGCTCTCAAAAAAAAAGTGTGTCGTTCCCTTCCTCCTGTGCGGCCTTCTTCTGTTATTTTTTGGCACCTGTCGAATTTTCGGAGGGGGCGATACGCGAGCCGAGAGAGTAATTGGATGAAATAAAAGAGTCGGAGTGAATGGATGGACATCTCGACGGGCGGCGGTGATGAGCGTTTTGGCATCAGGGTTCTGTAGCTTTCTCTCTCACTCTCTGTCCATTAAAAAGATATAATTATCTTTTAAAAGGCATCCAAATTATTCCGTGTTTGAGCCAAGTCATCAAAAAACGCTCAGGGTTCATGCATGTTGCACAATTAAGAATGACCGAAATGGTCCCTTTCATAGACTGATGAAATGTTAGTGCGGCATCTCTTTCAGCTGTCGATTATTAGCCATTTTCCTAATTGATGGAAGAATAAAAGTGGGTGAAATTTTTTACCCTCTTTTTATGCATTGTCTAATATTTTTATGATTACCTCCATGTACTTGCTGCTTATTTATTTAGGAAGAAATCAGATTTAGGTTCGTCTAACCTGCCCTTTGAAAGTAAATACTTCAATCAATTACTAAAAAAACCTTATGTTGTACCCTATTTTAAGTGGTTTCATGATTATGTGATCGGCTAATAAAAAATATTGTAGCATTTAATTCTTGAGAATTTTTTTAACCTGTGAGGATTTTTTGGTGTATTTGAATGCGTTTTGGGGTCTCATAAAACTCTCTTTGGGACAGTTACGTTTTGAAGCCATTGAGTAGAAAGTTACGCAACCATGCAATGAATGGTTTTTTCTTTGCAAAATTAAAATTTTTCTAAGTGTTTTCAATGTTGCTAGCGTTTAAAGTGATCCTTGTATGGTCTTTAAACAATGCTGTTAATAAGTAAAGGAACCAACTAAAAAGCATGGATGCAGCGAGATCATAATTTTTTGGAAAAGAAATTTTAAATAAAATTAGACTGTGATACATGTAACTACATTGCCTAGGAGAAAAATTATGGTTCCGCCCACTCTATGTTTTAAAATTAATAGAATTGTTTCGCCAGGAAATAATAATGATTTCACACTCAATGCATCGTTTATAGTTAAAAAGTGTTGCCCTATGTAACTGCGTACCTCGTCTATGATCATTCGCGTTCCCACAATGGGACCCTTAACTTCCCTAGCAACCCGTTTGGGCGTAGAAACAAAGTGCGAGCAACATGGAGATAGAGGACAGTTCTCTCCACAAATCACCTCACCGCTTACTCGGCCATGCCCCATAGGCTCTCATTCCGGCTGTGGAGGGAGAGAAGGAATAGGTGCGGGTATGGCGATGGAGAGAAGTTGATGGGGAGGTATCGTCCAGGCTATCCGGGTAGAATTGTCCCTCTCTCTCTCTCTCCCGTTTATGGGTCTCTTTCTCCCTCTGTCAAATCCTCCATACCCTCTCCTGCACACACAATCAACATGTTCCAACGCTCTTTCCTGATGCCACCCTCCTTCCCTTCTTCCTATCCGTCCCTCCTCCCGCAACTTTAACGTTCGCCTCTCTCCTCCCTGCTTCTCCTTCCGCTAATCCACCGCTTCGCACGTACAAAGCCCGCCTAACGAATGGAACCATCGCTAACGATCCGAAAACCCAACTCCACTCGCTGGCCGGGACCTCAACACCCTCACCACCTTTCCCCGACGCCCCCTACTCTCTCATGTGGGCCTCGCAAGCCTCTTCCCCCCGCCCCATCTCATCACAGCCCGCAGCGCCGCTACCGAGAACACTCAGGGCTTGCCCGGCACGCGGCCAATAGCCCGTTGCACTCACTCGCTATCATCCCCCGGGCATTGCTCCAATACAATATTGCACTCTCTTCCGTCCAAAGTCGTACACCTCTGTTACTACCTCACCCTCACGCTCGTAAAGGGAGGAGACTCACTCTGCTGGAGCAGTTCCAGCACCGCCTCGTGTAGTTTCTGGGGTAATTTTCATTTATTCTACCATGAGGGAATATTCATTATTTCCCAAATATTTTCTAAAATAAAAACGAAAAAGAGAGGAAAGAAAAATGTTAATGGAGTTAATTTTCTGCAGAAAACCAATAACTGTCGTAAATTAACTCTTGCGATGTTGATTTTTGTGTACGGATGGCATTACTATGTGAGACGAGTCATTTTCTATATTTCAGGCCTTAAATGGAGCTAACTTTTGAGCAATAACCAGAAAATAATAATAAATTTTGGTATTCGATACCCCGTGATTACATATTCTGTATAAGTTTTACTGAACCGGTTCAGTTCATTGTTTTTATCTCCGTCTCTAAGGTCATGATCATTATATTCACAGATTCTACCAAAATATTCAACCAATGCCGTCTGTGTTGACTAGCGCTTAACTTCATCTAATAATTGTACCAAGAACCTATCTGTAGGCGTGGGTTTGTCGAAATTTTTAAACAGAAAAAATGTTTAAAAAATGTTTAAAAACAGAAAAAGGTTTGTCAGTTTTAATGCACTTCGGTAGTAACCGGCGTCAAGACTTTAAAAATTCCATTTTACGTCTCGCATCAAGATTGCCATTAAAATGCCAGTCTTGACGCGAGTTTCCCCCAAAATTTAGTAATATCGACAAAGATAGACTGCGAGAGTTTTAGTAATTTTAAGAAAAAGCTTTCCTTATCTTACGGGACAAAGTCTGCAATTTGGAGTCGCTGTCCTCACTCGCCTCTTTCACGTGCTAACCCAACCCAAAAATAAAGAAACACTACAAACCCTTTCCAGTCTCCCACCCCATCCGCGAGGATCACATGGAGTGATGGTACATCGGGTCAATGGTATGGTCAAATGGGGACAAATGAAATTCCCTGACTAATGAAAGGTTTTTCTCTGATTTATACAAAGTTATCTGAATTAGTTCCTTATCGAAGAAAGTGAATCACAATAGTTACCGATCGTCTACTATAACACTTCAGTAGTTTATTTAACGTGTAATTGACTTTTTACTTCTATTCAACGCCTTTCATTTAGTTTTACAATCCCCGACGCAAGTGAGTGCCTATGAATAGCCATCCGTACGCCAATATATTGAGTCGATTGTGTCGAACGTATCGTCTCCTCAACATTCCCTCCCTCCATCTCTCTCCATGCGTCCCCAGGGCAATGAAAAGCAGCAAAAGCAGCTTTAAAATATGTATGGTAGCCATGGATATCAATCAAAGGGTTTTGATTGGTCGGCGGCTTGCAAATGAACTTAATGACGTGCGGGCCTGAGTGCAAAACGACGCTTCGACCCGTATCTCTTTTTTCGTCTCTTTATATATCCGGGTATTTCGGGCACAGGACCGTTGTCGTTTCGAGTGCTCGAGGCTTCAAGTTTATTTCGTTCATCACGTCCTGATTGCTTTCGTAACATCTCTATATGCGGAGCGGTGATACAATTTGAAACGGCGAAATGCCCGAGTTAGTCTGTTCATTATTTTCATGCCCTATTCATTGAGTGGTGGATTTAATATATCGCTGATCCTCAGCTAGCATTTGGATCTATCTCCTCGCGAGATTTAGTTGGCTTTTTTTCTCGCCAGATTTTGTTTTAGAATTATTCTTGTAGCCATCATCCAATCCCTTCCTTTAATGAAGATACGTGTTTATTTCCTGTTCACTATTGTTTGTTTTTAGGCGGGTTTATGTGCCCACTCAATAATCGTGATAAAAATCTTTCTACAGGGAGAAAAATGTTTAAATTATTGATGATACCAGTGTTTTAAGAATTTTCATAATTATATTCATAATTTTATTTGCTGCAGGGGATCCTCATCCCTAGATAGCTGGCTCATTTTCGTGCTTCAATTTCAATCAAGTCCAGAATGCAGTCATTTGTAAATTTAAAAATTCATAAATTTATTTACACTCTTGGATAAAAAAATAATGAAACTTAAAAATTATATTCGAAGGTTTATTTTTCCATTATGTAGTTTGAGGAATTATACTTCTAACTAAAAAGTCTTTCGTTTAGAAGCTCATGCGCTGAAAAATGAGAATTCTCTTTGCAGTTGTGAGTTGTGCGAATGAATCAATGCAAAGTTTCAGTTTTCTAGCATAATTAAAATTACGATTTACTTTTCAATGCCGTCACGTACAGCATTGGTACAAACTCAGATATTAAGTAAAGAATTCTTAACTGAAATTGAATAAAAATTGGGGGTAAGAGTTAATAAAAATGGGAATAATAATGAATGATTAGTGCTATAAAAATAAAAGGGCGAGTACGGTAATTTAGGTGCGTTCCCAGCTTAAATATTACTTAATATGAAGGAGTGCTTCTCGATATCTATACACTATAAAACCCATTTTCGACCACTCACTCACTCACACAAATATTTGGATGATCAAGAGATGCGACAAAAGTTCGTACGATCGACACCCTCTATAATCGTCTGAAACCCTAGGAATCCTTCATAAACGAGGGTGTTTCCATAATCAATGCATCCAAATATCCTGACATCGTAACCTTCCAATTCCCCGGCACTTCCAATTTTTGCATTGTATCAACACACCCTTTAGGGCCATCAAGTCACTTTTTTACATAACCTCCGTCCTTTTCAATAGCCTTGTGCCATCTTGAAACTAAGGCATGCACTTCTGTTCGGTAAAACTCCCACTCGGCGCGCTGAACAATGAGAGGTTCAGTATGGGGTCAACCGATGCGTACACAATCTTTACCGTGTCAATCTCAATCAATTAGCGTGCCCGTTCTCTCCAAACACTCGTAATACCCACCGACCAACTGTTCTGCTATTGAATTTGTCATCTCTAAACACCCTCTTCAACCTTTCGAGTTTCCGACCGTCTCATTCTCACAAAAAAGGAACACAACCACAGCGTGCTGCTTGCGACGGATATCAAGTGCATCCACCATCTTTGAGAACTGCTGCTACCGCATCATGATCGGCCTTGTGTTAAAATAAATTTTAGTGGAAGCAGAAAGGATGTTTCTACGCATTCTTTGAATTGGAAGTGCCTAGAGTAAAAATGTTGGTTTCAGGAAATTTGTGAGCATTAATTTTGGAGTGCCCCTCCTATATTAAAGCATAAAGTCGTATTGTCATTTTCACCCCATCAATTTTTTTCTGAGAGGAATTAACAAATCCCAAACAAGTACTGCACTTTTCTCAACCTCATAGCTGCTGCGAACTTGGTCAACTGCTCGCAGTTTCAACATGGCTGCTAGCTTTTGCCCCGTGAAACGTACTAACGTTGTGGGCGTGTGTGTAGAGTCCACCCGCGCTGCACTCCTCTCGTGGAGACTCCGGTCGGACTGGTCATTTCGCCTTCGCGGCATCTTCGCATCGTGGGAAGGACCGCGGGGAAAAAAACCACGCTCGGTCGAGAGCGCCTCTTACTCAGCTCGTAGCCTGTCTCTCTCTCTCTCTCTCTCTGCTCTCGTGCCACCGATTTCACGGGACAAAGTCTGCAATTTGGAGTCGCTGTCCTCACTCGCCTCTTTCACGTGCTAACCCAACCCAAAAAAAAAGAAACACTACAAACCCTTTCCAGTTTCCCACCCCATCCGCGAGGATCACATGGAGTGATGGTACATCGGGTCAATGGTATGGTCAAATGGGGACAAATGAAATTCCCTGACTAATGAAAGGTTTTTCTCTGATTTATACAAAGTTATCTGAATTAGTTGCGAAAGTAGCATTAAACGTTTTTTGGTCAGCACTTAATATTTAAAAATCTACATTTTTTACTTTAGTATATGCTTTAACAGACCGGCGAATTTATGAATGAAAGTAAAATAAAATTGTGGTGATGCTTTTCATCTCAAGAATGAGGTGTATAATTGATACAAATTTAAAATTTTACATTTATCTACTACACATCTCATAGCTAAGTGCTTTTAAAACCGCCGCAATAGGGAACATGCAAAGTTTTTAGAAATTATGGCCTCATCCTATAATATTCTTATTGAAAGTTTCGTTGGTAAATAATGTTTTTAAACTGAGATAACAGTCTTTAAAAATATCTGTCAATCGGCTTCTTGTGAAATCGAAGTCATCGGAGCACCCGGATTATTTCATCGGATTACATCGGATAGGAGAAAAGTATCTTTGTTCTGCATAATAGGTTACCAAGTAAATACAAATTATACATTTGCAGCTAGATATGGATGAATTAGATATCATAGGACCATTAATAAATGTTTGTAATAGGCTTTTCCTTACCACACATTTAAATACTCACCTGCTTGGTTTTATCCCGCGCATTTTAACAGCGCCGAATCCATCACTGTCTTTCCGGAAATTAGCCAGTAATCCAAAGATTATTATCGGATTGTGCCTTCTTAAATCTCTGCTCAGTCATTTTCTGCCTTTGGTAATTTCTAGAAATCTCGATGATGCTTATTTACTTCGATTTCTTTCGAGCCGATCTAGCCTCCAATACCTTAGCAAAGTGGAAGCTGTCGCGTGGGGTGCCTTCAAACGAATGAGAAGGCGTTTCATGTCTCGCGCATTCAAGCAATTTTCCTGAATATTTAATTAGCATTTAATTGCATTTTTGACATACCTACTGGGAGAGTTTTTGCTGATACATTTGCATTTTTGAGATAACTTCCTATAAAATGAGACGTAGTAATAGGGAAAGCAAAGTCATACATGCTTCCTACTGACTGAGGTTTTGCGGAAGAGATGGATCATGTTCGAATTTATTTCCTCCTGAGACTTAAGAATAGAGAAGAATTCCAATCATGAACTGTGACCCAGTGACGCCACTAAATTCCTTGTATTAATTCCTTGAATTAGAGTGTACAGTCATAGTTGGTCGGAAAGCACCGACAAAGGCGCGTGTATAACGCCGACGAACTTATTGCGCTAATACAGCGATTTCTATTTCATCTTCTCTCCACAGCGTTTAACAGGAATTGTTTCTCAGAAAGATATTAATCCTTTTTTGCCTACATTCAATATGTCAAAATATTTAAGCTAACTGAGTGGGATTATTATTTGAAATTTACTTTTGGTAATTTATATAACTCAAATTGATGAGAATTGAATCGGGCCTTAAAATTATTGCTTCCATGAGATTGCTAAAGAGAATAGCGATTCAAGAAAATCTCCATAACCCTGGAAATTGACAGATCTTTTTAGAACGTCAATTTTACCTCAATATGTGTAGATTACGCGTATAATTTTTTTCAAAAATTTTATGCTACCATTCATAGCATGCCCATGAGGAGCATTTATATTTAGTTTATGTTTTGAATTACACTGAACAACCAATAGTCTCATCTCAGTTCAGTGAGTTTTAGAAAATAAAATTTCTCTCATTCATTTGTAACCCAGAAAATTTCATTTTGCTCATTTATTAAATCATAATATGAATCCTCTGGTTTCTGCAAATGAGTTCTAATGATTTTCTGCAGAAGTGAATATAAATTTCTCCATTGACAGGAAGTCATAATTATTACCACTCCGTATCCCGCCATCTATTTCTTTAACATGTCTTTAAATTTATTTCGTAAATTATCTAATTTATAGTCTTTGGAAACGTTTAATGAAATTTATTCACAAGTAATATTAGTCATAAGCAAAAGCCAAATACTTTGGAAATTCGGTTTTAAAGCCCTAGCGTTTTCAAGTACTCAAAACTCTAACTACCTATAGAATATTCACAGACTATATTTAGAATATTTTTCATACGCTCCTGGTTTTCGGTTTTAAAGCAGCAGCGTTTTTTGATAATTCTACCAGTAATAACGCAGTGAAGGGAACTGATGAGCTGTTAATTTCGTTTCTCATCCTGTGCTGGTCAACGTATCGGTTCATTATTCCTGAATTCTGTTCTATGCCTTGGATAGCTATCATGAAATGAGGAATTAATTTCTGTGATTTTTCGATATTTTTTATGACCTTTGGTAAATTTGAGTGGTTTTACTGTCCTTTTACTGTGTTTATGCAGTAAATAAAATTTTACCCTAGAAATTGTCGGTTGAGGTTAGGTTTCATAATTTGAGGCTAAAACATTTTTACATGTTTTTGATTTTAGTTCTCCGACAAAAGTATCGACTTTTTCGGGTAATTTTTAGTTATTTGTATCGAGAAGAAAATTGCATGTTATGATCAGTTCATCGTCGTCTAACGCGAGAAACAACATTGCTAGTTATCTACACCTCTGCGAAATCCTTCGATAAATGCTATCATAGGCCTCCTTCAGGAGCGTTTGAAAAATATTCTAAATATAGTCTATGGATATTCTAAAGGCAGTTAGAGTTTTGAGTACTTTTTATGTCTTACGCCTCTAATTTCATGCAAAAACATTTTGAATCACAGAATAACAAAAAATTTGGTTTCTTAATGTAAGCTGTACTCACAGACACGTAATTAAGGCCGCTCTCACGGAGAAGAGCATGAGATTAATTTCCGGCGCACATCAGAGTCCTTCAAATATTAATTAGTACCTTGTATTCATCACAACTTCCGCAAGCTTTAGGGAATCTCTTCAGCTATTTTAAAAATTTTTTTCCTTTATGATTTTTTGCGGGACCTTGTTTTGAATTGAATGCGGGTTAATTTATTTCGCGTCCGTCGCGTCTCTGGAAAAAAATGCCCTTTTTCCAACTTAATCGGATTTAATATTAAGGTCATCAACGTTCTTGCTGAATCTCTAGTTCTCATCGCCAAAGAACATGATTTTTGGGACTATTAAGGGGTTTCTATTTCCTATGATTCGCACTGATTTTTAAGTTGTTTCTCAATTTATCACTATTTCAATATTAATATTAGCTTAGATTAATCTACTTAAAGCTAATTTGTTTAGTAGAGATTGATCCTTATGTAATCCATGACTTTTAGCATTTTATTTGATGGAAATTTGATTTTATATTTTGCAATTTCTTTCTGCTATTTATTTGCCTTTTCCCGTAATTTAACCAGGTCATATGGATTCTTGCCGGTTACTAGGATTTATGGACATCATCAGCAATTTTAGCCATCAAAATACTCCTCTCGTTAATGATTGTGGTCCCTTCATGGCGAATAACTTTTTCCCTGTGAGATTGTCCAAATTCAGTGGGCTTGATCGCACCTTATGGTGCAACTTAATGCGTTCTTCGGCTGATCCGAAAATTTTACACTTATAACACCATCAATACCGGTGACAAAATATTTATTGGTTCATTACGCTGAATATACCCATATGCCTAACTTATCACTATCAGGCTCGCTAGTTTCAATAACGAAGCTATCTGTTGCATTTATTTTCATCTGCTATTAAAAATGTATCACGGTAATATAATATACATTGACCAAATTACTCCGATTTTTTTAAATAATCGCTTGGATCTTATGTGCATGAGGATGAATCGCTAAAACAAGCGATTTACTTAAAAATTAATCTTATGCATACTGGGCGATACCATCTATTTAAACTATGATAATACTTTTAGTAGATGCGATACAATAATCAATTATATTTTGCATAACCGTCGTTAATATAGACTAAACATTTCTACCTATGCCATTATTTGATAAAGATGCTCCAATCAATATATTACTTTCTTTTTTATATTTCTAAGCTAATTACTCATTTTACCGTATTTCTTGAGAAAGATTGTTCAACATATAATTAGTGAACGCATTCCTATGAAATATATTCACTTTCGCAGTTCAATTGTTCATATTCGTATTTTAATCCACCATTAGTTTCTTACGACTAGTTTAGTTAATTATTTTATTAATGGCTCATCAAGCCAGATGATCTGTAAAAGTGACCAAAAATTCTTTAGGAAGCTAGAATTTCTCTTGAAAACATTTATCTGTCTTCATAATAAATTACCTCCAAAATTAACACGATCAAAACTTGTCAGCCTGGAAACGAAAATTTACTGTTATGAAATTATTCCTGGGCCATTAAAAAAGAAATGGATACACTGTGTTTGATTCTCTATCTGTTTCTCAATCTTAGAATTTATTTTACTTCTTTTGATGATCTACCCTGGTCTCTTCGTCTTTTTTTTCAACTGTCATTTGAGGTGAGAAGCCAAGGAGTACAAGTGATTTTTTTCTCATCACAGTTAGTTAAAGTTTATTTTTCGATTAAATACACAAAAACTTGGTTGCCTAGGGAAACGAGCAATTCTCTGTTCTGTGCTGACATCGAGTGGAAAATCAATTGCACTATCAAATATGAAATTGATCTCGTTTGTTTTCTATACCTAATTTCTTCACCTAACTCTGTATAGAATATAGAAATCACTTGTAGCCCTTTGCTTCTCACCCATTCATTCTTGCGTTCGCGTATTATAGTTTTAGATCTGTGCGATCCAAACCCTATATTGCGAAATTTTGTCATCCAAAAAGTGTTTGAAAATTTTTTGCTCGCTTGAGAGGGTATTAAATAGCCAAGGTCAGTAAATACCTGTAGGTCAACAGGGAATCCGTCTCCTGAGGGATATTTATGCTAAAACCCTTGGACTACCACGTTTCAGCAGATACGATGAGGCAACTCAGTGCGCACTAGTTTCGCTACTCGGGGAAATGTTGAACTTTACGGTGCAGCGCTGAAGTCCCGCCGGTTCGTTTGTGCAAGGAACGGGTCTGGAGTGCATAGAGTTTGCCTTGCCTATACGGTCAAGTCGGGCTCCAGTCGGAATGTTTGGATAACACAGCCGAGCCGGAGTTGCTTTCTAGTATCTAGAGACCACATGAGATATTCTACCTGCATTTTTCTATTTTGGCACCGTACCGAAATAAGAAAATACTTGTTAAGGTGTCAAATATCTCTTCTTCCACCTATTTGAATGCATTTTATGCACTCATAGACTTGTGCTTCATTCCATATGCTAATTTCATCTCTTGCATTATTTCACAAAAAATGATGTATATATATTTAATTACGTAGAATAAAGATTATTGCAGTAAAATCATAGGAATTATGAGTGCACTTCTTGTTTTTTTATAAGTAGAAGATCTTTCCAGAAAGGATCTAGATTTTAGTGGATAATATTAGAGATAAATTAAAAGTAAGTTAAGGAAGAAAATGTTATTATTTTAAATAGTCGCGTTAACAGTGATGAATTTCACATTATTTACAAAATTAGAAAACGTTAGACATCGTTAGCCGACTAATAATCGCAGTTAATTATCGTTGGTAGAAATTTAGTCGTGGTTAACGTCAGCTTACTCTTCCATTATATTATCAATTTTGGCTAGGGCTTTGCAGGTACGAACTTGGTGAAAAAATAAACCGGAAGCATCCTTGGGAAATCGGTCGGAATCGAGGAAAATCGGCACCTGTTCTTTGAGATCTGCTTTAATCCGCATGGGAAGGATGAGTCAGCTTGGGTGGTAATTTATTAAACCTTTTCAACTAAATTATCATGATTATTTACTTTCTCACGAATAGCATAATTGTTTAAAAAATAATTCTAAAATAATAGGATTTTTTACTGTCTCTGGAATAGCATGAGTTGCTTTTATTTTTTCAGATTTGAGTTCTTCTTATTATGGTTCAATTTTTTGCTGTAGCTTTTTTACATTTGTTTAGTAAAAAATGCAAGAGTTTTGTTTGTATCAAATTCAGTTTGGTGCATAGCCCCATTTACTTTTTTTCTTTTGTTTCATGCATTTTTTATGTTTACTTATGTTATAAAGTTCAGTTAGAATTTTATACAAAAATTATGCATAGAAACTTCAAAAATGTAAGGTTTACCATTATTGTAATTAATGTGCCTGCAAACTTTATTCTATTATTTTTGTTCTTATGCATATTTTTCCTGAACAATAAATACTTTTCTATACATCTATCTGATAATGAATCGTTTAGAAACAATGGGCGATGGTGAAGGAGGACGAGTTTGTAGTGAAACTTTCAAGATGTGAGTAGAGAGGGAGAAATGGACAGAGAGAAAAATGACGAAGGAATCGGAGGAGACAGATGCCTTGGATTAAGAGGGGACTAAGCAGAGAAGGGACCCTGATCACGCAACGGAAGAAAAAATGTTGATTGAGCCAATAAGAGAGGGGTTAAAAGAGGGTTTATTCATTTCAAGGTAGGGTATATTTCCGTGTTTGTGCAATTGCAAGATGGCAGTTCCATGTGGGAGGGAGGACTAGCCAGCTTGTTTTGCAAAATGCATTGAAACCCATCTCAACCTGTTCTATACTTAAGCTTCATTAGAAAATTGCAGTTGCCGTGGTTACTATCACCACAGAGAACACAGAGAGTGATCATTTCCGAACGTGATTATAATTGTGTACTGTATATTGTTAAAATCAAAGTCGAGCCGGGCCGGTGGCATACCACTCACCGCTGCTGTTCCCGTCGGGGGCGCGACTTGGCTCCTTCTCCTTGGGTTGCTCTCCAACCATGCGCTTGCGAAGTTTACTGGACGACTGCACTATTCACTCCCATTCTCAGAGTGACAAAACAAAACAAAACCAAAACGAAAACCCGACAATTCGTGGTATCGCCAACAGGTGGCGAGGCTCGACTTTGTCTGGGAAATTCACAACCAAACATTCCCCCGCCCTTGGAACAACGTTCCAAAGCAAATAAGCTCTTATAAAAATTTTTTTTTAAACCAGCCTTTATATTTAGATTACAGGGGATGAGCAACGTTTATATATGACACAAAGCAAAAAAACTCAGTGACCCCGAAAAACCAAAAGTGACGTATTAAAAAAGTCACTATATTTATTAAATTTTCAGTGAATGGTAAGCCCCCTATGTTTCAAAATGCCACCCCTATGCTTTTAAATGCCTACTATGTGGATATGCCTAAAGTGGATAACTTTTACTGTGGTCGCAAAACACGAAAATCGACCATTTGGAACTTCTTAGATCAAAAACATGTTTTGGGGGGCTATAGGTTGACTGGGGGGGGGGGGGGTGGTTAAAGGGGGGTTGGAGAGAAAAAGTTATATTTTCATGTATTGTCATCGGAAATGAAGAAGTGTGCAAAATTTCAGCGTTTTTGCTTTACAGGAAGTGAGTCAAATTTGAGTTACAAGATTTGTACCAGACAAACAGACAGGTTGGTGAGTTGATATAAAGGCTGGAAAAAAACAAGAGTAATTATCAATTAAATTTATATCGAATAGATAAACAATCATATATTACTTCACCTTTCGAATGTGATCATATAGTCCAACTTTAACTAAACCAACCTCAACTTTGGGTAAGGAGAGGGAAAGACAAAACAAAAAAGGAAAGGATTGCTTATTCTTCACTCCAAGGGCGCCATCAAGGAGACTTAATAGAAATGGGTAGCCCTCGGAAAGGTTCAAAAATACGAATCACTAAATTATCAACTAAAGAACTAAACCTAACATTACAAAAAAAAAACAAAACGAAATCCTGACCTCAAACGTTACTTACCCGATAGAGGTAATGGACACAAATCTTTTACTGACCGTCTAAACACTCCCTGCTCGGTTTTAACCTCAGCAACCCTAACCAAGCCATCTGTCCCCAAGAAGCAACGGTTTATTCGGCCAAGTCTCCACCTACATGGGCTACGATTCGGTTCCTTCAATATAACTAAGTCACCCTCATTGATATTACCACTTTTTGAGGTCCATTTTCCTCTCCGCTGCTGAGTCATTAAGTACTCATTTTGCCATCGCTTCCCGAATGTCCCTACTACTTGTTGCAGCAAACTCCATCGTCTCCCCAATCCACTATTACCATGCTCCAGTTCTTCAGGCAGTGCGTAAATTGGCTCTTGTAGGAGAAAGTGACCAGGAGTTAAAGCCTCAAAATCGGTAGGATCCGAACTAACTGGAGTAATAGGCCTTAAGTTTAGTACAGCTTCTATCTGTACTAACACCGTGTAAAATTCTTCGTACGTCAGCACTTGACCGCCGAGTGATGCTCCTAAATGCCTTTTCACCGATTTTACCCCAGCTTCCCATAGTCCTCCCATATGAGGACTGCCCGGTGGTATGAATTTCCATGTGATTCCTCTTCCATCCAGATATCGTTCGGCTCTGTCATTGAAGTCAGTTGATGACGTTACTTTCCTCCAAGTCGCCATCCTTCTCTGTGCCCCTACAAAATTTTTACCATTGTCACTATGGATTTCTGTCACAGCGCCTCTACGAGCGATAAACCGCTTTAGCGCGGCTAAGAAGCAGTCTGTGCTTAAATCCGAAACAAGCTCTAAATGTATTGCCTTTGTTGCAAAACAAACGAATAAGCAAATATACCCATTTAGTATCTTAGCATTTCGGATTTTAGAAATTTTTAGAGCAAATGGCCCGCCATAGTCAACACCCGATATGCTGAATGCATTCATTTTTTTCAATCTAGAGGGCGGTAGATTGCCCATAAACTGCTCTTTCGGTTTGGGGTTTGCACGAAAAAATTTAATGCAGTGCAATATTCTTCGACGAACAACGTCTCTAGTATTAATGATCCAAAATTTCGACTGGATAAGGCAGCGCAAATGAAGTGACCCGGGGTGTAGGTAGGTCTCATGATAATAATCGGTAATCAAAGCCGTTAAATGATGAGAACTTGGAAGCAGCATTGGATGCTTCTGGCTGAATGCAATTTTGGCATGCTTCAATCTGCCTCCAACCCTTAAGACACCTTCCTCATCGATGAATGGGTTCAATTTTCTTAAGCGACTTGGCACTTCTTCTTTCCGTAATAAATCTAATTCCTTTTGAAACTAAATTCGCTGCACTAAGATTACCAACCGCACCTCAGCCTGGTCCAACTCTCCAGTAGTGAGATAACCAATTTGTTTCTCGTTAGGGTGCTTACAATTATGAATGAATCGCAGCCAATGTGCTGCTATCCTCTTCAGTCGTGAAAATGAGGAAAACATCAACAACCAAGTCTGCGTGTTTTCCTCTAGTGCCGTATGGAGATTAATTGTTCGAGCTTCCACTTCAAGGGCATCACGATCCGTTTGGCGACTTAGACTGGGCGTCTTCGGCCATGCCTCCGATTGTTCACTTAGCCATAACGGGCCCGTCACCCAACCTGCGTCCTCGATCAAATGACGAAGAAGGGCTCCTCTCGATGCTATGTAACTAGGGTTAGAGTCTGATGGAACATACCGAAATTTGTTCGGAGATAATTTCTCTTGCACCATAGTGACTCTGTTTGCGATAAATGATTTCCAGCGGTGAGGAGATGACTTAATCCACTGAAGAGCAACCATTGAATCACTCCATACGACAACATCAGAAATTACGCAGTGAGGGAGCAATATATCTCTTGCGTAATCAATAAGGTTAGTAGCCAAAACAACACCTAATAATTCTAATCGAGGTAATGATATCCTCTTGATCGGTGCCACCTTAGACTTAGCTATCAGTAATGACGTGGCAACCGTCTGGTCGGTATTCACAATTCGTAAATAAACCACCGCCGCATATCCCCTCTCCGAACTATCCGCAAAGGCGTGCAGCTGAAGGCCGATTGCCGAGTCTACTTTCAAGCAACGACGTAATTCAAATTCCGAAATGAGTGGTAACTTATGTCGGAATTGACAACCACTTCTTCGGGAGGAGTGTCATCCCACTCAAGTCCGCAATGCCAAAGGTGCTGGATGAGCCATTTTCCATAAAATGTGACAGGGCTAATAAATCCAAGTGGATCAAATAAGCGAGCCACCTCCGACGATATGGTTCTTTTCGTGATGACACCAAATCCAGCATCAAACTTATATGAAAATTTATCCTTCCTAGGATTCCATGCCAAACCCAAAATTTCAGCGGCAGGTTGGTTTTCATGCTGAAAATTAAAACACTCTGGCTTCAGAATGCAAAATTCTGAGGGTACATTCTCTAGCAGTTCCAACTGGTTACTCAACCATTTGCGCAAATCAAATCCTCCACGATCTAAAAGCTTATTTAATTGGCTCTGCAATACTAATGCTTCGTCAATGGTTCGAACTGAAGAAACTATGTCGTCCATATAAGTATTCTCTCGAATTATTCGAGATGCAAGTGGAAATTCTGCACCTTCATCGCATACCAACTGATGAAGTGTCCAAATTGCCAAAAATGGAGCTGATTTCATTCCATAAGTCACAGTGGTCAAGCAATATTCTTGGAGCTCTTCCTCGGGACTAAATCTCCAAAATATTCGTTGCATATCATAATCGGCCGGGTGTAGCTTAATATTTCTATACATCTGGCGTATATCAGCGATCATCACAACCTCATGCAATCGAAAGCGCATCAAAATGTCGATTAGATCCACTTTTAATTTGGGACCATTATGCAACACATCATTCAATGATATGCCATTAGTGGTTTTCATAGAACAATCAAAAACCACTCTAAATCGCGATAATTCCGCCTTTGAACGATAAATGCAATGGTGTGGAATGTAATAAGATGTTCTCAATGGGGCCCTAGTTGCCACAATCATATGGCCTTGCTCAAAATAATCCTTCATGAATTCGTTATACTTCGAGCGTAAAGCGGAGTTTTTGGTTAATCTGCGTTCTAGCATATAGAACCTTTGCAGCGCGGAACCATGGCTTTGCCCCAATTCAAGGGTAGATGAGATAAAAGGTAAACGAACAACATACTGTTTCAATTCATGAGAAATATTGTTCTTATAATGCTGCTCGCAAGCATCATCTTCTGGACTACACTGATAGCTCTTAGGAGGTTCCCCAGACCCCCAGAACTTTCGCAGTAAACCTTCCATATTATCACCAAGTGTTGAGCAGAACACTCGGATTTGATTTACTTTATTTTCAATTTTCCCCATTAGGCAATGACCAAAAACAGTTGGCAAAATATCTGGAGTCCCTGGAGGACCAATTATCGGCGCGTTAACTACCACGCGTGCAAACCATTCTGCCCCCAATAATACGTCTATTTCTTCCTCATCGTAATAGCTCGGGTCCGCAAGTTTCAACCCCTTTATATGAGGCCATGGTCTGTTAAAGACCGATAATTTTGGGCATTGAGCAATATGAGGAACCACCATAGCTTTGACTTCCAATTTCAACGTGCTTTCAGACAAAGGCTTCATTTTCAAACTGACAATTCCAGACGATATCACGGAGTTATTATTTCCGAACCCAAAAATAGGAGTTCTAATTTTATTGGAATTCAACCGTAGCTTTGGAATGCAAAATTCCGTGATAAAGGTTCCCTGACTTGCAGTGTCAAGCAAGAGTTTAATTACGCGGCCATTGCCATCAATATCCAACACGATTGCCCTGGCAGTCGCAAGCATCACGACAGACCCCAACCGATGAGTGCACGTTTGGAAAGAAGACACCTCTCGAACTGGATTTTCTTTCGTCTCATCTGGGTGTGCGCTCACTAATTGAGGGTTTTGCTGCTTCTGCTCTACCGCAGTATTATCTTTATCTAATTTCGAACATGAGCCCTCACGATTGGCAAAACAAATTAATTCATTGTGAGGCAATTTACACTTGGGGCATGGCATTTTGAATTCACAATCTTTTAAATAATGGTCTTGGCTGAAACAAACTAAACAACACCCTTTATCCTTAACTAATCTTAGCCGAGATCCCACTGACAATTTCAAAAACTTCCTGCATTTTTCCAAAGAATGCGGCAACGAACAATTTGGGCACGATTTCTGGACCCTTTGCCTATCAGTATTAACAACCATACTAGTAGACTTTCTTAAAGATTGCATTGGCTTATGGGGCCTTTTATTCAGACCAGTATCTGAATGAAACGATGAGGCTGCTTCCAAAATCTTGGCTTCCTCACTTAAAAAATCAAAAAATGTTTGTAGGGAAGGCTCACCAACGTTGAGCGCTACCTTTTCCCACCGCTCCCGTAACACGGAATTGAGTTTGCGGCGCAACATAAAAAGCATTGCGACCGACCAACTTTCGACATTGTGCCCCACAGCGCTTAACGCACCAACATACTCGGTAATTAATGTGCAAAATTTGCGAATAGCTTGACCTTCCCGGGTGATCGGGTTGATATCGAACAAAGCCTCCATATAGGCATTAGTCAACCTGTTTGAGTCCATATAGCGCGCTTTCAAACTCTCCCACGCGACCGAGTAATTTGCCGAGGACACAGGTAAAAACGAAACATACGAATGTGCTTCCCCCTTAAGAATAGATTTGAGATACAAAAATTTCTGCACGTCACTCAAGGACGGGTATTCATGAACCGCAGATAGGTATACATCATAAAATGACTGCCATTGCATTAAATCGCCATTAAACGCGACTAAATCGGGCTTAGGGAGAGCTACGGTATAAGTTGAATTACTTTCACCGGTCGCAGGATGGCCCGTTGACCTTAAGTGTGGCTTTATATCTGGGAAATATGTCAGAAGAATTGCCTTAGTATTAAAAAACATAGCTTCGAACTCCTCCGTAGGCTTACGCAATTCCTTGTCCTTTTCGACGGGAGGGGACTGTTTCGCGTACAACGAGGCTAATTTCAAAATACCCTCATTGAATTCCTCCCAAAGACTATCCACGTGGTCCGTCATAGCTCGTAATAAATTCCTCTTTTTTACATCACTCGAACTCTTTTCGAAATCTTTAGCGAAATTATCAATACGACCCATCTTCGCTAAGAGAGATGCAATACGAAACTCTACATCGTCGATCACTGGCATTTTCAACGTTCCCTAATACAACCAACCAAGAAAGGGAAAACCAAAGGTATTCTAACACCAACACTGATTCTACGACGACAAATCCGGCCCGAAGGACCATATGATCATTTCCGAACGTGATTATAATTGTGGACTGTATATTGTTAAAATCAAAGTCGAGCCGGGCCGGTGGCATACCACTCACCGCTGCTGTTCCCGTCGGGGGCGCGACTTGGCTCCTTCTCCTTGGGTTGCTCTCCAACTATGCGCTTGCGAAGTTTACTGGACGACTGCACTATTCACTCCCATTCTCGGAGTGACAAAACAAAACAAAACCAAACCAAAACGAAAACCCGACAATTCGTGGTATCGCCAACAGGTGGCGAGGCTCGACTTTGTCTGGGAAATTCACAACCAAACAGAGAGGGTAGTGGGTATTTTGGGCTGTAACCGTGATTTATGAATCCGGAAATGTTCAAATGCTTTAAAATGATCGCGAAATACATATATGCATATGTATGTGATATAAACGTTTTAAAATCAAAATTTTAAAAAGTCCAGTTTGATAGACTTTCGCAACTTGTTTATCAATTTTAGGGAATTTTCCGTGCTTATGCGAGAGCCGTTCAATAAGTAATGCCCTATATATTTTCTCAGAACATTATTTACTGTTCAGAGTCAGAATTTGGGGAAAATATCGATCAACATGTCTCGTCTATGCTCTATTTTTCTAAGTAGTCCCCATCACGTTCTATGGCCGCGTGCAAGCGTTTTGGGAGGCGTTTTCCCTGATGCAAAAAGCTCATGTCTTGCAGGCGTTGTGATGCCGAGCCGTTGTTGGCTGATCATGTAGCTCTGTTTCAGCATCTCCTGAAGCTGTAACTTTCTTTACCCATCAACTTAACTTCTACCAACTGCAGCTCCCTCACATACTGCACACAAACGTTTATGGATGTCCACCACCGTTTCTTTTTCTGCCCGCAAGAATTCAATAACAGCCCGCTGCTTTTAACGTGAGAGGTGATGAGATGCCATTTTGACACTGTACTACGGTTCTGGTATCTGCTGGAACGGTGCCAAACTCCACCAGCTCAGATAAAAAACATCAAATGTGAAACACCGACAAGGACATTGATCTCTGTATATCAATGGCTTTTTTTTTTAATGTTGGACATTACTTATTTAACGACCCTCGTATTTTGACCCTGACGAAATATGGTTGATTTCAATCGTTACTTTGGCTCATAATAATTGAAAAGGAAGTTTATCTCGTTTCTCAGCCTTTGATTGTTGGAATGAATCAATTGAAGGTATGTATCTATTTAATCATAAGTACGCTGTTGTAGCCAGGGATGAAATTCATCATGAAAAAATATTTGGTTTAACCAGGATTATGACCCCGATCTCCCAATTTCCGGTGCACGTGATTGCGTACAAAGTCACTTGTTTCATACAGTACGCTGTTGCAAGTTTAACAAACACTGTAAGATAAATCATGACAAAATTTAAGTACTGAGTCATGCTTAATTATCATTTAATCATGTTTCTAGATTCTTCACGTTTTACCGAGAGAGGTTTTCCCGAATGAGTGCTCTTGTTTCCATCCTATCGGCTACCTATTCTATATTTCAACAGAATCCATAGGCTGATTTAGGGGGGGGGGGCTGTCGTGTTACGTGTCTTCTTTGACGCTTAAAAAAATAGACAAGATTTTTAATACGGTGAACATTAAGTTCGTTCTTTTGTGTATTACGTAGGCTCAATCATTTAATTTTATGTTAATAACGATCATATCGAAATAAAGAGAATATTTTCTACAGTAACTGTTTTATTTTGTTTTTAATCTCAATTATGAGAAGACCTGTCAGACTATTGTGCTAGAAAAGATCCTGGTTCCGTCCCTGACAGAATCCTCTCATTTTCAACGAATTCGCTTTGGCTGTTTTGTCCTGCCGGTGCTCGCTGCTATCACTATCATCCCACTCCTTTATTCTTTCGTCATGGGCTCTGCCGTTCCTCCTTTTCTCTCTCTCTCTCTCTCTCTACTTCCTCACTTCTCCCCATTCTGCATATTTCCTCATTTTTGCGACCCCTGTCGTCGAGTGCGTCTCTCGGGGTTTTTCTGCCCCATTTCTTTCGTCACCGCGTCTCTCTCCGCCGTATCTACAGTTTTATTTTTTTTTATGTGCCCGCATATCTTTCCGTTCCTTCTCGATCTCGGCGTCAGCCCACTGGAACGAAGGCGAAGATTCTCTCACCTCGAGCACCCTCCTGTCCCGAGTCCGGGACGATGTTTCCTCTTCCTGGAGAAAAAAAATAACCCTTTCCATTGGTGCCCTTTGCTTCCCTTCCTCCCCTTTGCTTCTCCCTCTTCTCATCCACAACCCTTTGCACCCTACACCAAACCTCCCTCGAGCCCTTTGGAGCCGTCGACACTTCCGCCAGAGTTGGAAATATCTATGTACATGCGCATACTCTCTCGCAATTTATATCCTCGCACGTCATCGCTGATATATATTCACTTGTCCGATTCCTCCGGGACTTGCGAAAGGGCGCGCCACTCACTACCCCCACTACCGATGGTGATATTTTATTTTTTTCTCCGTCCTCAATGGAAAAAGTGCCCTTGCTTTCTCCTCGTGGTTCAGTGGATCCCATCTCTTTCTCAGATCATATATTTGAGATGTGCTAGGGTTTTTCCTTATTCAAATTCGGAACACCCAGATGAATGGATGGATTTTTTATCTTAAAAAAACAGCGAAAAAGGTGCGGCGGGGGTGAAATCTGCTTGTGGACTTTTCAAAAAATATCATTCATGGATAATTTTAATTTAATACTTAATTTTTGTGAAGCTTAAATTTATATCTAAAATTGCTTAGTGAGGATTGGATTGTGCGTATTTAAAAACAGAATTTTTGAATTTGAGTGAGTAGGAGTAGTAATCCATATCTGAAATTCCTGCGTAGGTTTCCGCGGCGATGAATATGGTGCGTATGGGTTTCCGGGCGCTCCAGCCGCGTTCGTCGGTTTTGGGTGACGACGGTTTCGAGAGCCATCCTGCTCCCGTCTTCAGGTCGAAGTGGAGAAGCTTAATTTTCCGCCGAGTTATATAGGCAGGCCCCTGCGCGCTGATTGGCCAGGACCCTCTTCCATGTCTTATCGATCGGGTAGCCGTGGTCTCTATTGAAGTTCTTCGTTTTGTATATCTCCAGGGCTTCTCTTATTTGCCGTGGGTAGTAACGGCTCTCCTTTACCAGTATTCTTGCCTTGTCGAACTCAATGGTATGTCCCGGCTCACTCCATGCGTGTTCTGCGATGGCCGACAAGTTGAATTGCTTCTGTCTCATGGCTCGGGCGTGTTCCTTCATCCTTGTGGCCATCCCTCGACACGTCTCTCCTTCATATGATTTCCCACATGAGCAGGGCACTTGGTAGACACCCTCGTATAGCTCCTGTGGGATTTGGTCTTTCGGCCCGGGCACAGCGTCATGGATCTTGGTCACACAGTTGAATCGGGTGACCACGTCATGTTTTTTGAGAATTCTGGCGATCCTCTCCGAAGTCCCCGCGATATACGGGATAGTCAGTTTCGCTGCTGGTGTCATCGAATCCTCCTCAGTGGTGTGGCGTTCAATAGGTGGCCGGGCGTGAAGCTTGGCGACATTTTCGGCCCTTTTAAGGACCATTTTCTGGTTGTATCCATTCTTGCGTAGAGCTGTGGTCAGGAGTCTTTTCTCGGATTCCAGTGAATCGGCGTCGGAGACAGTGAAGGCGCGGTGGAGTAGAGAGGATACCACAGAGGCCTTTTGGGCGGGATGGTGGTGTGATATTGCGTTTAGGTAGCGGTTGGTATGAGTGTCCTTTCTGTAGACGGCATGTCCAAGACTCCCATCACCTTTCCTCCTGACCATGACGTCCAAGAATGGTAGCTTGCCATCTCTCTCCTTTTCCATGGTAAACCGGATGTTTTGGTGCCGACTGTTGAGGTGATTAAGGAATCGGTCCAGTTCTTCTGTTCCGTGGGGCCAGATAATGAATGTATCATCAACATACCGCAGCCATTTTTTAGGTTTCTTGTCGTAGGTGTTGATGGCCTCCGCTTCAAACTTCTCCATGAATAGATTGGCCACCACAGGTGAAAGTGGCGATCCCATCGCTGCTCCGTCTGGCTGGTCATAGAAATCACCGTTCCACAACAAGAAGGAATTCCGAAGGCAGTGGTTGACTAGGTCAGGGAAGTCTTTTGGTATTCCTGAGTCAACGAGGGTTCTCACAATCTCCACTGATTCTGTAATGGGTACGTTGGTGAAGAGTGAGACAATATCGAAGCTGACCCTGATGTCTTCATTTGCGATGGTCATGTCCCTTATCATTTTCACGAAATGGGCGGAATTCTTTACGTGCGTAGTAGTCGTTCCTGTGTGGTTCTGCAGCGTTCTGGCCAGGTATTTTGCAAGACGATAGGTAGGCGCGTCGATTTGGCTTACGATGGGTCTTAGGGGTACACCCTCCTTGTGTACCTTTGGTAAGCCATACAGCCGTGGTGGTTTGGGCGCAGATGTTATCAGGCCTCTCTTTTCTTCAGATGGAATGGAAGATTTCTTGATAATGGCTTTTGTCTCTCTCTCTGCTTTGGCCATGGGGTTCTTTCCTAGTTTCCGGTAGATGGTGTCAGATAGGAGTTCTGATATCTTCTTTTGGTACTCCTCCTTTTTCATGAGAACGGTGGCGTTTCCTTTGTCCGCAGGCAGAATTAAGATGTCTTGGTTCTCACGCAGAGCCTTGAGGGCAGTCCTTTCTCCTGCAGTCATGTTAGGCTTCGGTGGTTTTGCATTGCGGAGGACACGAGCTACGTCTTCTCTGATCTCGTCAGCCACAAGTCTAGGGAGTTTACGAATGCCAGTCTCCACTTCGGTGATGATCTTTTCCCGTGGTATGTCTCGAGGTGTTATAGCAAAATTCAGTCCCTTGGCCAGTACTGAGGTGGTGGCGTCGTCAATGTGCAGATCCGTCAGGTTCACTATGGAGCGGTCCTTATCAGGGCCAGATTCCAGTTTTGGGTGCTGCCGAGAGTTAAGTTTTTCGTATTTCTTTATCTGCGATTCCCGGTGCGTAGTCTCGAGTCTCGAAACCGTCGTCACCCAAAACCGACGAACGCGGCTGGAGCGCCCGGAAACCCATACGCACCAATCCATATCTGAATTGAAAATTGGGGACTGTATGTTGAATCAGTCATTCGTAAATAAACAAACTTATGGATCTTATGCTGTGGAGGAGTGAACAACATCATGATACCAGCAGCTATCGGTGAAAAAGCTGACAGCAACAGTTGTTAGCGTGTGAAATGTAGGATAAAGTATTCTCGCGACTAAGTCTGCTTGTAAAATAGAATTATAACCTCATCGTTTCTAACAATGATACATTTTAAAATATTTTTAGCAGCGAAATTGATGGTTGTAACATTGCTGATCCCTCTAAGACTTTGTGTTCACCTTTTTTGCCTATGCTTTCCTCGACCTATTCCTAGAGACGTACCTTTGCCTGAGTTGTCATTCCTTCTTCCACCCACCTCCATCCACTAATTCCATTTTCACTTGTATTTGCCTATATGTATAACTAGTGTGAAGAATGAATATTATATCTACCGAATAGCTACCGAATTAAGCGTGAGTCTGGCGTGTGAGTTGCCAAAGTCGAAGTTGAGTTGTCGTCGTTACTTAATTTATCATTATGAACAAATTGCGTCCTTTAAAGCATTCTTTACTGTGAATGTGGATAATGCGTGGTCATTAATTAAATCATTTATACTCACGATAATAGGGCATTAACCCTTTGCGGTCCATTTTTTTCAATCCGAATTGTCCGATCCAAATTAATTTTAAGAAAAAAAGGAGTAACTGACAGGATTCAGTGGTGCCTTTTAAACGTTTTATTTTGTTGTTTAAAGTAAACTTCCACTGGCTACAATTTTTTTCATAGGTTTAATTAACTCTTTAAGTTCCAAGGGACATACATGTCCCAAATAATTGAAATTCTCTCAAATTTAAATGAGAAGGTGTATGACTGTAAGAATTGGTTCTATTGAAGAATAAGCTATTGGCTTTTAGTTTTAAATTCTTTTAATGATATCCTTGAGTAATTGTATTATCCACAATGTTTAGAGCTTTCACTTGAAATGCTGTTTACGAAGTGGAAATTTGATTTCTAATAAAAAATCAATGAAATGGTCAATAATAACAGGACTTTCGGTTCAACCTTTATGTGTACCTGACCTGTGGGGTTTGTTAAAAAAATCCGCATTTGTGCCTTAATTTTCACAAAATTAGTGTTTTTATGTCATGTGACACATATGGTCCATATGGTCCATAAGGGAGCGAAAATTGGTATTAATTCACGTCCCAGATCGTATCTCAGAAACCATTACAGATACCGCTGTCAAAGAAATTGTTTTGGAATCTACGCATTTGTATAAGCCTGAAAACGTATTTTTCTATGTGATCTGAAGGCTGCAATCTTTATGGGACTTAAAGGTTTAAAAAGTTTATTATTCAAAAGTTATCTATCTGTGACATCTTTTGAAGCATTGCCCTTGTATAACCCCCTTATCTAACCTTGTGATGTTGACCTTAACTTGACGTTGGACCTGATGCTTACACCAGGTCTGTCGAGCCAGCCTCGACGTTGGACCGCAAATGATTAAGGATAGTTATTAATTTACAAGGGCCCTGTACTTTACTACATAGATGTATATTACGTTGGTCTCCATTAGAGTAGTTATTACCTTCTAGCAGCTATAATTGTCCTTTACATATCAGTCCTTTAAATTATGGAGCTGATATTTACCATGTAATTTAGATTGGGTATTTGGAGTTCTTATACTGCGCTCCAAATGTGTGATAGTGTAGTTGTATTAAAATTGTGTATTGATATCTGTATGAGCATCAAAGGCATGCACGAAGATTCTATTTTTTTCAATTCCGTAACTTAATGGATGCGTGAATTTTTCTTCGGGATATTCTCTGTGTGCTAGTAATGGAAAGTATGTTGTTAAGCTCCTTTCAAAGGCCCCTCAACTGCCATTTTTTTGGTCCCTTTTTTACATTAGCCACTCAAAAATCCCCTCGGCGAAACTCGAAGAAGAGGCTAGGCAAGGGAATTGGAATAAAGTGCAATGGAAATCCATTTCGTATCTTCATCCACTTACGAA
This sequence comes from Ischnura elegans, assembly GCF_921293095.1. Taxonomy (NCBI): domain Eukaryota; kingdom Metazoa; phylum Arthropoda; class Insecta; order Odonata; family Coenagrionidae; genus Ischnura; species Ischnura elegans. Next base: position 136,222,326 of record NC_060246.1, read on the forward strand.
GAAGGGAAATATTCTCCATTTCCAGTTTGTAAACTCTATCTCGCAGCTACAATCCTCTGCTTTCTCCCTCCGTTTTGAATTTTTATTCCTCGTAAAACTTTATATGCATATGTTTATGCTGGTCTCTGAATGCCCGGTGAGTGCTTGCGTCACTTGAATGGCGTTAGAGATGTAAAAAATTTAAAATTTATTTATACCCGAGAAACTACGTCGTTTACGCAATAATTTTGAGAGGAGACAGGAAAAATTTGTTTGCCCCGCTCGTCACATAATCCGCCAGGTATACATATTGCACGCTATTATTTAAGTTTGCGTGAATAATTTTTTTGGCTTATAAAATATGCAAACCGTTTTTCCTCCGCAAGGAATGGAATAAATAAAAAAAAAACAAATTGTAATAAATTAAGTCTCTTTAACTTGTTTTATCTTTCGTTAAATAATATGGTCCTGCCAAACTCACTGGCGGCCAGAATTATCTCTACGTAATGAATTCCAGCTTTTATCGAGCATTTTTTTCCTTGCTTTAATCAGCGTTGCGTCAATGAGGTAAACTTTTTCAATCAAATCGCAAACAACATTAATGGGGGGAATTACATTCGTGGGAAAATAATTTTGCGCAAACAAAATTTACAACTGACGAGCTAATGGTTGAATTTTTTATCAGAGTTCAATCGTGAACGATGAGTAAATAACAAATTTTGACTGTTTTTATTACATTACCGTTGCATTTTCGGTAAATTTTAATTTTGCACGCTTATTGAGCTAGAATTATGTATGCATAATTCAATTTTTCTTCATAATAACGTTTGATGAAATATGATAGGTGATGAAATTCTCTCTATGAATAATTATGAGCCATTTCTGAGAGCATACCAAAGTTCAAAATTTAATTTTAGTCTGAGAAGATTTTTCCCTAAGATTGATGCATAATATTTTTCAATCATTAAGGTGGAAACTGAATGAACATTGTATTAAATATTTTTTGAAAAGAATGTCTCAGCACCTTCGATTTGCTATCACCATGTACGTTCTTATTTAAAAAATTAATTCGTTTTTATATTCACCATTAAATTCTTTAACAATTCAGTTGCATCAAGAAGGCATAAATTTTCTAATTTTTGCCTCACGTCCTGTTACCTAATGTGCTGAAATGATCTTCAGTTTGCTAGCGAAATTTGGCCCCAGCATGAAATTAATCAATAAATAATTAAGCAATAATATTTTACGTTTAATTTCATTCGAATAATGGCGTGCGGCATAACATGTCATATTAATTATTTTTATTTGCAATGTAAAATTCTGTATCCTTTAATCGTGCTTTTCCCAATTATTTTATTGGACAGGGCACAATGTATGGAAGTAGCGATATTGTGGTCCCCGACTAATTAAGGTTATCCAACTAGCGTGACGTAAGTGCAAACACTCTTGCGTCTTGCAGGCGCGTTAGGTCGTTTAAGTTTCTTGCTTATTTTATCATTCACTTAGGTTAATTTGTTCTTGCCCGTTGGTTAATTATCAGTTATTACAGTGTTTTAGTGTCAGCACGTCACATTTATCACAATAATTTGATTTTGCGTATTTCGCTTGCAGTAAAGAGTATTATAATTGTAACAATATGTGGTGCCTAATGTTCAGTTTTACAGCAAAATCTCATGGAAACTCTCTTGGCACGAGTAACATTTAGAGTTTACGAATTACAATTAATTTAGGAAGTATTTTTCTTTTGTTTGTTTTTATGTATTGGTAACATTATGTTGGACCCAATGCGTAGTTTGTCTATTAGTTCTCATGAATACTCTCATACAATGAGAATGAATTGTAGGGAAAATGTGATTTTTTTCAAATCGAAGTTAATTTATGAAGTATCTTTCTTTTGCTTTTGTAGCTAGTTTTCGACCTATTTTTTCAGTTGTTTAATTCTTTTAGTTATTGATGTTTTGGTATGCTATGGATATATGGATAACCAGGGTGTAAAAACCACGGGAAAACACGGATCTATATTATTGGCCTTATCATGTGACAAGATGCTGTAATGAATATCATCATTCAAGCACAGGTGGGTGGTAAGAACGGCGTAGGATAAGTTGCATAAAGCCGGCGATGAAGAACATAAAGCAGAAGAACAATGTAGGTATTGACAGCTTAGCCGATGGGAGAATTGAGTGGAGAGCTGCAACAAATCAATCTCTTGAGTGATGACCGTCAATAATGATTACTTTAACATGTTTTATCTCCGTTGCACTATCTCAAAAGCTTGGAGAAATGTTTAAAATAGCGACTTCGTCATTCCAACTCGATGCATGTGAAGTACGTTATCTTATTATCGCATGTGATAATTTTCCCTCTGGTCTTATCACATCTCACCTCTTTATGTGCTCTACAGAAAAACCGATAATTAATACGAATTTTGAAAATATAAATTTAATGTGACATAGACGTGCCTATCTCATTTTCTTTTTTGTCAGTATGCTCTCGTTCCTTGCCGAGCTCCATATCCTCCTTAGGTTCATACTTTCTACGAAAAGAAATTTTACTTGCTCTCTTTCTTCCTTATTTTCTTCTTACACCATGGCATTTCTGACATTTCCTTCATTGAATTTTTATGAAGCACATGCTGCCACCAGCCTGTGAGTATCGTTTTTCAGTATCTATTTGGCGTTCCACACTGAATTTTGGCTTCTTTGTTATGACTGAAAGAAAAATAGAGAGGAAGTTGAAACGTGTTGCAATATTGGCTGCTCGGAATGAGGGCGAAAGAGAGAATTGGTGGACCAGTGCCGATGCAGTGCTGCGCTGAAATATTGTGAAAGATTGGCGAAGGAAAACTTGGGCCGCGCTGGTACGATTTTACGTCCTCAAATATATCAAGTGTCGAAGGGGAGCTGAGTTTATTTTCCTCTATTTCTGTACACTAGACCCACGGTTTGCGATATTAATCCGTTCCGGAGGACTGGTCGTAAAGTGAACTCCATCCAATATTGAATCTACTTTATTTTAGAGGGTATAACTTTAAAGGGGATCAGTGTGCGATGCATTAGCTTAAGAACCATCGTTTATAAGGAAGCGCATGTTAAAGTTTCCAAGCTAAGAATAAATTATTTCACTAAGTTGGTGTAAAGATACTCAAAATTTATGACATTTTTGTGTGGTAAAAATTGTTCAACTTTGAAAAGCACACGCATAATTCGTTCAAATATTACTACCATTCCATCCTATCCTATAAACCTCCTTGATCTACTGTGTACTTCTATAGCACCAGTTTAATATAATTAGGCAAGATGAAAGGCTCCCTCGGTTATTACGATTATGCATACAGTGCATACGCTGCTAGAGCAAACTTTTGGTCCAAACATCAATGCATTTTCATCAGAGGTCATGACTAGCTTATACTGAATCACCAGCATTTATCACCTCATGAGTAAAGCCATGCATGCACCGTCCGAAATCGCTTGCTAAGAAACCAATGGTGATTACAGTGGCGCCGACTCCATGGGGCTTGAGGGAGCCACAGCCCCCTCAAGAATTTTTCATGGGGAGAAGAATTGATGTGTCAGGTATGTCAATTTTCCCCGGAGTGTCGCATTATCGAGAATCGTGTTTCTAGGGTTCTAATATTGATCATATGACTCTTCTAAAATGCTTAAAAAAACTTTAAAACTAAATAATTTATAAAATTTCCGGGGGCAAGACCCCCAGTATGGGCCCCCCAATGTTTTTTATGGGTCGGCACCCCTGATGGTGAAACGTCATAATCACTATTCAGATGAAAGTAAAACATATGTGACGTCAGGGATCCGGTCTGAAAACTAGTGGCCAATTCACATTTATCGCCTTATTGCCGCCGTAAGAGCTCATTAAATATTTTTATTGGTTCTAAGAGGTTTTAATAAAGATTCTTGACCGATAAATTGTAGGAATTCCAACTCCCCTGAAAAATTGCCTAAGATCTGTTCTGATTGTAAAAATATTTCCACTGTGGAATTTGCAATGTTTGTTGGGGTTATAATTTTAATATGAAACAAAAGTGTTCGTCCGGACTCACCTTGATATTGCTCTGGCGTTAACGTTGGCATTTTTTTAAGTTTATTTTTTCACTTAGTGAATAAAAGTTATTATTTAGTCCTTTGTCACGTTCCGATAATTATAATTCTCATTCTAAGGGTTTGGAATGTCATTGGGAAAATGTTAGATTAAAACAGTTATTTAGTGATTCACAGTCTATGAAAATTATGTGGCAATATTGTGAATTACGAAATGGTTGTTTTATATCTGGGTGCTCCTCCGTGAAGTCATGGAGATGACAAATATATAACCAAATATATAAAAAATACACAATAACCAAAACGCTGGCAAAGAACTAAATATAAGCTAATGTTGTGCATGCCTCAAGATAAAATCAAAGAACCCTACTAACTTAGTGGCCACGAAGCTCATGCCAAAGCAATGTAATCGCTAGGTTTCAATTGGGTCCCTAGCGTACGTACCATTCGTGACACCTGGTGATCCCCAATAGCGGAGAGGCTTGCTTCTGCATCTATCGGGTCCCGCTCCGCTGCTGTCTGCGCCCTACTGCTTTCACCCCACGGTCCCCTCTCTTTGTCTTTCCGTCCCCGCACGTGGGGGTTGGCGAGAACATGCTGATGAGGGACTGGGACTTCTCCCCGGGGATGGACGTGATGGGCTCCAAAGGAAGACACCATAAAGGGCGATCGGTCGACCGAGGGTCAGTTGACGGGAAAGAGGAAAGTTGAAGGAGGGAGAGAGAGAGAGGGAGAGAGAGAGAGAGAGGACAGGGCGGAATGTGCGATGTCGGTTTTGGTCCGCTGAGAAACGACTCGCCCGGCGGAACATGAGTTTAGATATCTCGTGTTCAGACATTAATTTATGCGTACCCCATTTTTTCCAATTAGCCATGCTGTCCGAAGAGTGGCATAATTAACTCTATTTGCCTAAGTTACTACAAGAAAGAAGCAATTACTCTCAATTTTTAAAAATCATGTGTCTATTTTTTATGAGAAAAACTGATTAGCGTTGTTTCAGAAAATGGAGAAAAATTCCACTCTGTTACCTACCCAAAAATCTTTGTATTCATCCGTTAAATAGAGTGGCATCGTTAACTAGGCCTTGGAATTGTAATTCAGTTAAAGTATCAGCGGAAAACAATTTTCCTCTTGCAGACATTATCTTGTAAGTTGAAACACCAATGTTTCCGCTCACTTTCTATGAGTTTATGACGCCGTCAAAGTCCTGGTTCATTAACTCGTTCCTGGAGAACCATTCATTGAGGGGCTGAATTGCTTCCATGGGTGTAATCAACAGCGGACAACGAGAAGATGATGCCGGAGGACGAGGAGTAACTGAGAATCGGTGAAACGATCAGTATGACCTTGTGGCGTCATCAAATTATCTGGTCATCGGTTTTTCTCCGCAAACAGCTCGAGGAGCTAGACTACGGATTAATTAGGTTCTCTTTATTTATCTATCTCTAGCGAAATCAGCCATAAAAATAAATCAGTTTGCAAACCCATTATCTTTATCGGTAGGTATTTTAGGAATTGAAGTTTGCTGTCTCACCGTGTGCTCCTTTCCATATTTCAGAAAATATTTGCTGATTTATTTAGATATACTTGACTTAGCCAAGCAAAATGGGATAAAATTTAACGCGAAGCCCTCTATTGTTACTGACCTATCCTTTTTAAAGCCTCTTTATTCTCATATGCAAGTTACTTATGTTTATTTTTGGGGGGCTCAAACGATTTTCTAAAATATTTTAGGACATTTGAAGTTACTGAAACTTCTGAGTGTCTTATACTTATACGCATTCTTAAACCATCAAGCCGGCTTACTTCTATACATGCTTTTTCTATTTATTGTTTCATTATATTTTCCGTTTATTTCTTTTGAGGCCACCTCTGAAGATATTTTCCTCTTTTCATATATATTGTACGATTCTCATGAACTTCAGTACTAACTTCCTGGACGACAAAAGTCTAGTTCTAGTAAAAAGTATGAGAATTCTGAAACCTCTGGTCCCCATTTTTTTCAGACGGAATTCTATATTCTCTCTGCCCGTACCTTGCAATTTTCTTCCCAGTTCTTATCCCAAGCCTGTCTCTCGATCTAGTTAACCTCAAATGTCCGAATGAGATGGTGAAGTATATACGGTCTCAAAACAAGCAGGTCATAACTGAGCTAGGTGCCTATAGGGACACAAAAACGTCGAGATGTTAGTGAAGTGGAATAGGAGGATGGAGCAAGCGGACGAATGTTACAAGGGCGCGACTCTGCTGCAGAGCAGCGGAACGTCTCCGCTAATGAAAAGATACCAAGATAAGGCGGTGACGATGGCGCTGCTGTCCGTGGGATTATTAAAGGACGCGTGTCCTAACGCTCTCCACTCCTTTTTCTCTCGCCTCTGCCCTCCGTCTCTTATTCTCTCTATTCAAGAGCCGCATTCCTAGTAGTTGCTTTAGGGTTATTCGGCTCGAAAAATGACCCTCACCTTAAAATAAATGTTAATATGTTGGTTGTGTAGCAGCTGCATTGGAATCCATTTGCCATTTATAACCTCTGCGAGTTTAACAGAAAAATTCGATCATACCCCAACACTTTTTCACAGTGAATAAATTAGCAAAAAAGTTTTTCATTCCGTGAAATGAAATGAAGGTAACCGGGTTTCGGTTACAATTTGGTTGCTTTCAAGGTGTCATGAGTTGGTTCGTGAGCCAGCAATTTCCTTAGTAATATTTTATTCAAGCTTTGTGGAAACTTACATATTAATTATTTTTCTGTGAAATGAGTAAATGCCTTCGTGGAAAATTGCATTCTTGTTTCTCGTTTATATGAACTATACTCCTTACTCTTCTGCTACCCCCCACAATATGTAGTGAGTGAAATCATCATTATTTATGATATATAATATTTCCTATGTTTTGCATATGCTTTGATTGATCACTTTAACTAAAACCGAGACAAATTTGAACCCTGAATTCAAATGCCTGACAATTCATTTTATTTTCTTAAGTGTATATTTTATTACAGTGCGGCTATCGTATTAGGTCGTCTGAGAAATTAGACCAATGGCTAATGTGATGCGCCGGTTCAGGGATCCTTTCGGTGGGATGTGCAGTGTGGGATGGGTAGCTCCAAAGAGATTTTAACTTTTAAGATAATGTTTTGATTTTTTATATTTTTATGAAAACCTCTGATATCCGCTAAGGCTGGACGTATTTATGTGAGCTAAGAGATTTTCTTTCGTTGAAATAAATGAATCGAAGAATGATTGTAAAGCTAAAAATGGTCAGGTAATAAAGTGTAACAAAGTGTGCGAAATAAAAAAAAGACTATGGTGGGTTTGCTGCGAATGAAACAATCGTTTACAAGATGGCTGTGAATACGTTGAAGTTTACGAACACTCCCGGAAACCCTATCGCATCAAATAATCAATTAAAACGAGGAAGATAGTGTTACCTTGGTTAGGAGTATCAAACCAAATAAAAACCTAACAGAGACTATTTTGAACGCGGCAAAATTAATGTAGACGAATAAATAAGTATATTTTTCAAAAAACTGAAGCTCCCCTTATTTTTTGAACACAACTCGTATATCATCTAGTCATTACCAGGTACACATGTGTGGAGTCTCTGTTGGAAGAGGATGTATTTTGGGAGTTTAAGAAAATGTCAGAAAATTTAGCATGGTCTCCTTTTGATTTTTAGTGTCTGAATTGCCATTTTGTTCGTATGAAATCGTTTCAGGCTTAACTTGGTGTAAATCTAAAACTAATTGCTAAAAATCCATGGCATTATAAATTAAAATGGTAATCCAAACTCAAATATATATATCTTGAAAATGGCATAGATTGTCGGAACCATGGTCGGTAGTGGATTTTTATTTTATAGCGTGAAAATTACCATTTGAAGTTTATATTATCATGGATGTGCCATTATGTTTCTATGCTTACCTGAAGTAACGCGTTTTCGCATCTAAAGATTGCTCAATACCTGATCCATGACTATACACGTATCTCAAGTCAGATGCATGGGACGGCAAATGATCCCATAGCGGCCGATGAAGGCATTACCTTCATTGTGGGAAGGGAAATAGCTTGATGGCCGCTGGATGGCCCTTAGACAAGGACCCTATGTGCGCGGCCCAAAAACTCCTCATCTTCCTCGTTTTTCGAGCTCGCATTTTTTTCATCTCTCTCTCTCTCCTTCCTCTGCGTTCCACTTCGGGGGCGCCCGGCGGCGACGCCAGGAATCCTTTAATAGAGTAAACATTTCAGGAGCCCCTAGTGGTGGTGATGATATGGGCGTGCTCTTCGAAAGCGGGAGTGTAATTGGACGGGACCACGGGTAGGAGGAAGGCCACGGGAGATGAGAGAGGGAGTGACGCAAGGTCGCGAGAGGAATAAATAAAAAAAGGAATAGCGCGACGCGACGTTGGCTCTATCCAAAACCCCACCCTACTTTGCTCATATCTCTCTTTTTCTTCCATACCCGTGTTATTTATATTGTGCATACTGGGTACAAAAGGGCGAGAGTGAGTCCTTACAGGATGAGGGAAAAAAATAGAGAAAGAAATTCCACCTTGATAATTTTTGCGGAAAAAAATATTCGTGAATGAAGGTGAGGGACGTGTTTACCTTTCTCTGAATGACACTGGCTTGGTTGTGTCGACGGGAGCATGTTCATTTCCCGAGACGGGACGGCGGGGGTCGGGGGGAGGTGGGATAGGGAATGGCCTTTCGCCGAGTCTCATTTTTTTTTCTTTCAGTGTTCTCGTTCTTTGAGTGATTCCATTGTTTGCCAAAAGGAGTGTCTTCGAGGCCAATGAAATGGTATTGTTTAGATTGCTTTTTTTAAATTACGATAAATTGCCGTTTGAGATTTCTCTCAGCCTTCGTGGAGAATTTTTTCTCGTTCCTATGAATTATAAGTACTCCTCCTCACTCTTCTACTGCCCTCTTCAATTTGTAATGAGTTCAATGCATCTTTTTGTATTAAATATTATATTTTCCATGTTATTGTTATGATTGGAGTGATTACTTTTAGTAAAATTGGGACAATATGTGAACCCTGAATCCATATGTTCTGGTTAATTAGTGTCCACCGATGAACGATTTAATGTGTAATTTTCTAGATAACGTAAAAATACAATGTAGTTTTAATAGATTCCAATATCCACTCCTTATTTTTTTGTAATATGCATTTAAAATTAGGAAATTATCGAATATTGGCTTGTAATGTCTTAGCATTAGAAAAATGAAGAATGCAAACAGAATGAAATTTTCGTTTTAACATAAGCTGGAACTCATGATATTTGAGCGAAGGTGAAAATGAAACGTAGACACTTCAACATACTATTACACCCTGAGTTGTTCGTTACTTGATGGTTTTACTGAAGTCGATATACTAGATGATGTCATTGAGGTCGGTGTAGTTGAATGGAAATAGCGCCTCTATCGATTCAAGCTACTGAACTTCATTTGGATTAATCATTCTTAACAGTCTTATACTTACTCCACGGGAGATATGTCATAATCATTTGAAATGAAATAAACTGACAATTCACTGTTCTTCTAAAGAGTTGGATTGCCCAAATTTAAATATCAAACAATGACGTTCTTGAGAAAAGTATTTCACAGCACATGACAGCAGATATAATAGAAAAATGAATGTGACTTACCTGGCTACTGTACGAGGAAAACAGAAAAACTTACAACCCTTGTAAGGGCAGTCCTTAACTGCGCAAGAGTCATGCATTTCTTACGGTACCACAAATTTTGAAGATCTATTACGATGCGATAAAAGAAATTCTTCGAAACGCAAATGCCGAAATTCTTCTATTTCACTACAGAACTCCGAAACAACAACAATAACACCGTTCACATGAGAGGACATGGATGTCACCTTCATTTGTTTTTCTGATAAGAATTCACCAAAAATATAAATCATTAGAAAGAGACTTTTAGTTATCATAAGGAAATGCAATATTGCGTAAATTTGAAAGTTATGACTGAATTATACATTTTTATAGCTACAAATAGTATATTTAACAGCAGCAATAAGAATAGGTGTCGCAAATGCTTGCGGAAAATTTTTCTCTATCCTGTTGAACTACCATGGCTCAGAGCTACTGGCCCTGTGCGAACAAGTTGCGCAGTAGAGTTTCCCCAGCGGAAAAAGCTGGAACTAGAAAATAAGCAAGGGCGCACATTTAAACAGGGAAAAATCCGCAACACCTTGTTTCAGAAAATAATGTTTCATAATTTATTGAAATCCCCTCGTATTATCACAAATTATTAGAAAATTAGAAATATTTTTGAAAATATATTGGAAATGTAAATATGAGCGAAACACCATAATACAGGACATAATAATCTTTATTAAAATTATGATTGTAAACATCAAGCAGCACAGTTGCATATCATGTTTAGCCTCCTTTTGCCGTCGGACTTCATAGGAATACTTTCAGAGGATACTTTGAACATTAATTTTATTACGAAATGCTAATATTTAATGATATTTTCTGTACATTCTATGGCTAATTGCGTAATTATCTCAATCAAATCACAAGCACCTTTTATTTCTAGTGTACAGCGGCTACATTTTTAAGAGGGTCCACCATTTTAATATATATTTCCCGTGCGTTGCTGTTCTATTTTAATTACATCAAAACTATTTTTGAAAATATCATATTTTCTTCAATTGTGGCGTATGATTGGGGTCACCCGACCACAGTCATAAAAAAACATTTTTTTATTAATTTAAACAGCAGTTCACGCCCAGCAAAACGAGCGAGTGAAATTTAAATTCAAAATAACTTAAATTCACATGTATCTCGGTGTGAAAATAACCAATGAAATGAAAAGATGGAAAGAATACGTTTTCAGTGTTTCAAAATTTTCAAACGACCCCGTTTCTGGTTGAGCGGCGTCATTGACAATTTCCTCTCGAACATTCCAGCTAGATGTGATCCGGTATGAATTTTTATTGGATATTAAATTGATAAAATGACGTAGCTGGTTGAAAAACATGCTCACCACATAAAAATGGAACTATTTAGTGCATACAATTCATTCGCTTGAGCTTCCACCAATCAATACTTCCAGGATATTGAAAATGACAGAGCATGGATGTTGGTTAGCTACGAAGGAATTAATGTTATCCCCTGGTAAAACCCCCAAATAATTGTGGAACACTCCATTGGACTATAGGTTTACCGATACAATTGTATGCTAATCCCTATTGCAATTATTTTTGGCTCAGCTTATCCGTGCTGGGGATATACTCATCACGCAACTCAATGAAATGCTTCATGGATAAAATTTTGACTTATCTCGGTACAGATCTATCGATATTTTGCTTGAATCCTAAGATATTAATTTTTATTTTGATTTATGGAACAAATGGTAGAAAGATGGGAAGGGAAGTTGATGGGATATATTTTTTTGGAAAAATCTTCATCATAGGTATAAGGAAATAACCCATTTTACATTTATTCATTTCCATTCAATCGATATTTCGTTATAAACCATGTTTATTTAACGCTCTGAAGAATTTATAGGAGCATATGGCTCAGAGGTAGTAAGATAAGATCAAAGGATAGGTATTGGTGGAAACATCTTCATTATTGGTGTCACGGACATAGAGACCAACCCATTTTGCGGATATTAATATTCATTGAATGGGAAGCTTTCTAAGTCTGTCCGAAAAGCATCCAAATTTCAAAAGCTCTGTAGAGCAAACATTGAAGAGTTCATGCGTGGAGCATGTCCTGGGGTGCCTTAATGGCTGGTAGAGTGAAATTAGATATGTTGATCCTTGTATATCGTTATTAATTTGAGGAAGCGGTGCATTATGGTACTAGGTTACGCACGATGTAACTGCTTGGCTAAGTGGTTCATGCACCGCTTATAAATATGGCCCTGGTATGAAAGCGGTTGGAATGTTGTGTCGTGATGTGTTCATGGCTCAGGGCTTAACAAAAGTATTTTTGTATTTTTTTTGAAATATTAAGTCTCTATCTTTCTTTCCCTCCTTTTTTTCATAAGAAGTCTTCAATTAAGGAAATGAAGTGCATTGAATGAACGTATTTGAGTGAAGCCAATGTATTCAGCATTCCCAAAGGTTGTTTGGGACTAGTGAAAAATTTACCGGTGCATTTTTTCTGTAGAATTCGGTCAGTGTGCAAATAATTCACGCATTCGAAATTATAATTTTTGGTCAATGGCATAGAAAGAAATCGTGCCTTTCGAAATAAGAACTGCTTTTATCTCATGAGCTCCATCATAGGCGAATATAGAGGGGGGGGGGTCACGAAGGCACTTACCCTCACCCCAGACCCTTAAAAAATATGCAAGATTTTTAATACGGTTCCATTATCATTGTGTTCGTTTTGTATTACGAGGTATCCTTTTGCCCCCCCAGAAAGAAATCCTGGATCCGACCCTGAGCTCTGTAGTGTAGATTGTTTGGAATTTAATATTATACTAGACATTTTTTTTACAGCTGAATACCTCTCTTATTTTCTCCTCTTTTTCCTCGTTTTCCCTTTTTCTGTGAAATGTTATCAAGACTGTCTAATCACAAAGACAAAGTAGCCCGAGGAAAATTTTTTAATGTGTAACTTGGACATTTCCTCTCTCTGCGTAATATCCTCTGTTTTACGTTGTCGTAAGTTTTATTAACGCTTTAAGATTAGCTAAAGGTTGCAGCAATTTTGCTGATTCATTGAACTGTTGAACTGATAGAGGAGAAAAATTCTCCTTACTTAACTTACCCTAAATATGCGTTAATGGTAATTGTGCCATCAACTCTGTCCTCTTTAATGTTTACATTCCAGACAATTTTCTATTCAAAAATCTTTTCATATTTCAGTAGTAAAAACGCTGTAAAAATTTGAACTCTATTTTGTAGAAAGAAAAAAAAATCTCTCTTCGGAACAGAAGCGGTTTACAAATCTTATAGAGGACGCCGTGTCCCTAAGTTTGCCTTTATATTTTCTCTTGATATCACAAAAATATTCCATAAATTTCGCTGCCCAAAGGCGTCCGAGATCAATCAATGGCGACGTGCCAGATTTATTTGATTTCATTCGTATTGAATGAGCATTTCTCTCGCACGCATAGAGAATATATTTGAATTTCACGTCCTTTGTGTTGTTCCGTTCGACGCAGTACGCTTTTGGAGGCTTTAAAACATCCACTTGTCGTGAAAAGGAGCCAAAAAAGTGCTCAGTCAAGTGTACTGCGGTGGTGCGGCGCGGATCTGAAGCGGTGAAAGGGAAATATTAAAATGAATAGTCTCTTTTTAAAAATGCCTTTCAACTTCGAAGCCTGGGTGTGGTGCGAGCCATTTCCAATACGTTTCCGCCCAGAGAAGCACGCTGACCCCAATTTCAATCGGCAAGCGTGGGGAAGCCGGAATTCCTACAGATCTCATTTTCTATCACTCTAACAACGGAAATTGCTTTTTTCATTAGTCTTCTAGTTTGTTGCTTGCCTTCTCGGGTATTGGTGATGTGATTTTAATTTTATTGGACCTGACCCGATGCGGTGAACAAAATTCTATTTCCTCATTTTTCTGCTATCGCGGAACGTGTTTTTCTCTATTTTTTTGTTTCTAAAAGAGTTTGCCATTTCTCGTTGAAATAACATGTTACAATATGCTAACGTATTTCATATGATGAATCTCTAACGAAGAAAAATAGTTGAAATTTTTAAATAATAAAATTTTCTCGTTCGATTTTCATTGTCAGTAATGCATATTTTCGGATTTCTTTTAATGTGGAAGGAAATTTAAATTTTCGGCATCTAATTAAAATTAAACCCAAGAGTAAAGTTTCTTTCCCTTGGGGCCAGTCGTTCCGAATCAATCAAATGTAAACATCACTTCTCGGACTACATCTGTAAATTATTCTACGAGGCTGAAAATTGTGTAGTTCTGGAAAAAACCCGAAGAAATTTACTACCGTTGACTCGGTCACATGAAATTTTTCTTAATTTGCAAAGTAATAAAATTTGAACTGACGTTTCCTTGAACACGTCTTCTTCCCTCAGTCCCTCCATCCATCATTCATCCCTGTAAAATCGGAGGTAATAATAAAACACATTTTAATTTTGATTTCGCCAAATTTCCCTCGATATTTCGAATTTTTTCCCTATACAAACACGAAAAATCATCTAACCCATTATTACTCAATGTTGCTCTTAAGAAACATCAAAAATGTATAAATTTTCAACTCTATTTAGGAAATATCTAAACTACGCATTATTTTCTGTGGTAAATTTCAATGATGAAATATATAGCTTCCACAGTAATTATGATTGAGTGCAAAATTTCAAGTTTTGAAAGTGAAAAATCTTGAAATTTGATCCCTCCCAGAAGCTTCTCTGGGTTATAAAGGGTTAACCAAGGTGAGGTATGTATAGCTCTTGAAAATACTCCAAGATGCCTGCTTCCATCAACTTTATTATGAGATGTTACAGTTATTCCAAAACGACAATTTTTTTCTTCCATTTTTATGACAAGCGATATAGCCCTTGAAGGTATTTCAACGATAAGGTGTTCATGAACGGACGTCCAAAATGTTTTATGCTACGATTGGTTACGGTGAGTTAATTGAATCAAGGACCTCTCAACTTCCACGCCATATTCCGCCCACGGGAAAGCTTTGTTTACTAATATCGCGAGATGTCTTTATTCATGTTCCTAGAGTCGCGCGTCATTAATATTATTTGCGGTTTATTAAGCTGCTATTGCCAATGATTCTTTGCAATGATCAATTGATCTTTTACTACGCTCTGATTGCACGAAGGGCTTCCGTTCGAGTACGTTTTGTAGTAAGAATTATTTGGTTACAACTTATTCGACAGAGTAAATCTTAAATAAAACCAAAATCGGGGAGTAACTATAGGCACCAGTGAAAGTAAAAGTTCAGTTATGGTTACCACTTGTTAGACAAATGCACACACATGCAAAATAAATGTACTATTTTGGCAATCCAATACATTTTTCATATAAGGTTACACTGTTTAGGAGACATCCCCTAAACTTTCTGAAGTAAAAAAACAAAATTTTAATTGCATAATAATACTACACTATAAACTTTAATGCTTAATATTTGGGAATTATGGAACAAAATTGGTAATATATTTTACGCTTAAGGTCCCAAGTACATAATTATCATTTGAAGAATCAGCTAGGGTAGGTTAGCTAGGGGAAAATTGCGCAGTAAAAACTGAGTGTCGCGTCTTTCACTACAAACCGGTAGGTATATCTTACAGACAGAATATAAGGGCATACATAAAAGAGCTTTAAAAGCAAATCCTCCATAAGCTCTTTCCTAGCGTTTTTTTTTGTGGAATAGCGGTGATCAAATAGAATTCTGATATGATTCACACCCACGGAATCCACCGTACCTCAGCTTTGAATAACCAAAGGAGTAATATATTCATAAATTCAGTTACTTAATTAAATTAGCGCCTGTTCTATTCCTATATACCTCCATTTTTGATATATCAATTCACGACATAGTGAAATTGCGCCATATCGCCAAAACTGAAACTATGAACTATTGCGCCATGTCGTCCTGAAAATTAAATTCTCAACGCATCACGAAGTCTTGATTCAAAAAATGTAATTTTTGAAAAAGCGATTTTTTTTAGCCTCCAAACGCTCCCAAAAAAAGGCATGGACATATTTGTAAAGGCAGTTGGAAGCACTGTAATTTATCGAAACATTTTAACGATTTTGCCTTTGGTGTCAGACGATTTCATATGGATCGATTACATGTCTTTTTGTCGTACATCAACTCGTTCAGTTGTATTAATCAGTCAATCAGTGATCGAAAGTGGGTTTTATAGATTGGTATTTCGATTATGTAGTAGTAATTTTCTGTCTTTTTCCCGAAGTAAGAAGAAATAAAATCCTTTCAATTTGAACACCATTTTGGATATGGGCCAATCGCTCAAGTCCCAATATAACACTCTCTTCAACATCCTTATTTTCCAATTCATCCTTCTTCCGTGTAAACATCCTCTTCTACTACCTCTTACATGTTTTTTTTCTTCCTTTGACAGAGGATGCGTATTTTCGTCTTTTCTCTCATCTTATCATCAACTTCCTTCGTCTTACACTTTAATTCAGGTAATTTATCGGAGTGACTTCTTCCCAGCGCTCTTAATCACCATTCTAACTCCAGGTTCATATTCCTTGCGCGCACACATTATTTCATCCTACCGTTCTGTTCGCTTGTTTCCATAAAACCCTTCATCCTTTTCTTTCTTGCGCGCTGTTTGCTTAGTATTATTTCCTCTTTATCACCCCTTAGCAACGCCTCTCATCTTTCCTTTGTTCAACTACTTCTTCCTTCTTTTATCAAATTTTCTCTCTTAACTCCACCCCTTTTCTGATTTCCTCATTTCTTTTGCCTTTTTCCGCGTTCTCCTTTCATCTTTTGCTCCTCTTCATCCTCTCTTGTCTGCCGCTGTGCTTGTTCATGGTTTTTTCCTTCTCAGCAACCCTCTTACTCGCAATCCAGCCTCTTCCTTACACTCACCCACAATACAGCCTCTTTTCTCTCTTTCACAAAACGCGAAAAAATAGAAAGAAACGATTATTTTTTTCTCTGCACCCTCCCGCGGGCTTTCGTTAGCCTTCTCATCGCGACGAAGCACTCATCCTCTCTGACTCCGCACACATTTCGCGGGATCCCGACCGCTTCTCGAATAGAGGTTCGGAAGTTTTTTTTTTTTAATGGCTCAAGAAGAAGTTGATGTTGAAGGAGGAAGCGGCAGGAGGCGTGGGAGACTTAGGGTGTGACTCCTGGGAAGTGTAGGCGGTGGCGGCGCTCAGGGAGGGAATCTAAAGGGTGGTGCAGGAAAGCGGGACATCGCCGGGAGCGGACGAAGAAAAAAAGACACTGAGAGTGCTGTTCATTGTCGGGTTCCTTGTTGACTTAACCCCAACAGCCTTGCCAATAGCGCGCGGTGCCGTCTATTGAGCGGCGAAGGAGGGCAGCTTTCACTGAGGAGGAGGGATTCATTAAAAAGTGAAGAGGAGGAGGGGGTGAGAGGAGAAAGAGGAGGGTGTATAAGGGTGGCGCGGACGAGATTGGTGCCGAAAAGAGGGAAGGAGATGGTAGTGGAATCAGGCAAGGGTGGGGAAGGGAGAGATTCATCTACACCTATATTGACATGATTTCTTTCAAGCTCATATTCCTGAAAACCTCTACGACCTATTTATCCTCAGAACTACTGTTTCCGTCAGATAAACCCTGGAAGACCTACCAACCAATAACCAAGTCTTTCCCGATTATAGAATCTAAGTTTTGAAATTCGTTACCCCCCTCGACAAAATGATTTTCTACCCCGGAACCTTTGAAGAGAAAACTGTAAAAATATTTAAATTTATATATATTTGATTTTTTTAACCTTTGTATTCAATTGCTCTTGTGTTTATGCCATGCTTTTTCATAATTACTGTATTTTGAGTAGAATGTTATCTGCACTTATGTTTTTCGCTCTTATGGGTTTCCCAGGACGTAAATAAACCATTCATTCATTCATAATACCCCGCGGGCCACCATTGGGTAATTGGCAGGGGGCGATCAATCACGAGTATGTAAGAGGATTTCCACATACACACCACACGGTCATAAAAATGTTACGCATACCAACAAAGTATATTTCCACAATCATGCAAAGGCAAAACTTGCCAACTCCTCGTGAAGGCAATATGTATACGTAGCTGTAACATAAGGAACAGCTGTTAGAAATATATGGAGAATTCAGAATAGTTCACAATGGAAAACATAAGGTAGTAGGCTACACTACAAGTCAGCTAACCAATTAGTAAGTCCTAACGCTGCCGTAATAGTCTCGGATGGATCGCGGAAAAAACTACATTCTGATTCTATCTGTTCCACAGTCTATCTCTCTTACTTTTATGACCTGATCTACCATAGTATGTTGGCGTTCGTAAAATATGAATTGAGATGACTAACTTGGTCGGGAAATAAACTGCTCTTGAATTTACGTAATATTTTTATTCTAGTTTTTAGTCAACGTTTTCTAGAGATTCCAATCAGAGTTCTAAGAGGTACGGGTTGAGGAGTAAAGCAGGATGCCACGAAAAGTATTCTTTGATAGCTAGGGAGGAAACCTGAAGAAGACGTAAAGAAACCGTTGAAACGGGATTGTGGGTCGTGGTACATTGTTGGAGAAGGAGTTGGAGGAGGACGGGCGGGGATGAGAGGTGTCAAGTTTTTTTTCTCAGTTTGAAGGGCCGATGTGAAGGTAGGCAGAGCCCGAAATGAGGGAGGAGGGAGAATTGGGCGAAGTGATGTGAGGGGCATATAACGAAGTGATAAAGTCTGGAAGCTAGACTCAGTATGCGCATAGGACGTATAAACGGAAACATCACGTCATTATGGAAAATGGAAGATTATGCTCCCTTAGGTTCACTAATATATATGAAAAAGCTAGGGACCTGGGCTTCATAATATATCCATGCCATGAAACTCGGGTCATACTTTTTCAAATTATATATTAGTGAACCAGACGACATTGATTATTTCATTTTCCATAATAGAAAGGTTTCACATAGTTAAGCCTGAAGTCGTCACTTATATCTCGTCATTTATTCGGAATTTTCACCTTTTACTGATAAGGCTGTAGTGGAGAATGAAGCAGATAAAAGTGGCGAGTACTTTTTTTTATTCTAAACTCTGATTAAAAGCCCGCTATAGACATACATTGAGGAGCGGACTGTTCGGTATCTACGCGACTACTGCCATTGTAACTCAATGTGTCATCGTTCATATTTTAACATCTTCAAAGAGATATACTTTACATTGGTAATGTTGAAACGCACTTGGAGGCCCGAGGGGATGCGGAGAAGTGTAGAGCTTAAAAAATTAAAAGGCACGGTTGAAAAGAGTATCAAAAGTTTAATAACAAACAAAAGCGGTCGAACAACAAAAGAATCACCTTACTGAACTGTGGTGGTGACGATACCAATTAATGACTCGGGGAAAAGGTGAGATAGGAAACAGGGATGTTACCTTGGCAGTAAGAGGTAACGGTGGTCAAAAAAAGGTGCCTTTGGTCGCCTCCCGGGAGCAGCTCTCCTCACGGCCAAACACTCGGACAAGCATTCCTTTATATAGGTTTGGGCCCATTTGCTACCACCAATTTTAAGCCCCTTCTGACCGGAGGCCATTCCCTTTTGGCGGAGGATTTCACCACCCGCCAAGCTACTCCACCGATAGCGTAGAGTGACGCACGGCTCATCGTTCTACAACTTACGTCCTACTCTTACCCGTCACCCGTTAATAGATATTTTTTACGCTCATAAGACGCCGTTTTCCACTTGCTTTGTTTATTGTTACCGTCCTGTTTATTACAAATTCGTCAAATAATGCAATACATTCCTTCCCTACAGCTTCCTCCTCGGATAATCATGACTACTCATATCCAGCGGTCTTCACTCTGAGCCCCTTATCCTAAAAAATATCCTGTGTAATCCTATTCCCATTTTTTCCCAATCCAAATTATAAAAAAATCCTGAATATGCCTTTTTGGCATGAAAACGGACTGACCACCCATCGGTGAAAATTTCTTTTCTAGGTAAAACACTCGTAGACCTCAAATCACTTATAATAGAAATACAGCCTTAACTTCCCACATAACGATTTAATATGCTGCACGTTGGAAAAAAATTGTCATCAATTGCAGCGGATGGACAAGAAAAAAACATCACGTCATTACTATGATAAACAATTCATTTCCTCGGTTACACTTACTTCCGGCATAAAAGGTAACATGAAGTTGGTACGAAGGCTTTCGCGGTGCGATGGTAATGAAGGATGCATTTTCCGGGTATCACCGCGTCGTCATCGGGTTTATTATTATTAACACAACACACACCACCTAAAAAACTGGTAAATATTTGGCTGCCTATAAAACGGCGGCCAAAATACGGCATCAAGCACTTCGATCTGAAGACGCCTGCTGGAATGCAGGTGAAACTGTGATCTCCATCACAACGACGACGCGGAGAAACCTGGAAAATGTAGCCTTCATACACGGTAACACCATGAAAAACCACCTCATGGGTCTCCTTCTTGTAATCCTCTATATAGAGGGTCCACAGAGAAACTAATAAAATCTTACTTTAACATTTATCGTAAATTATTCATTTCCAAATGGTTTTTTATTGAATGAAGAATTTATCGTTTGCCCATTCCCGGAATATTGCTGTTTAAATTATTTTACTATCACTTGTACGCATATACTAGGGTCTAAGAATAGGAAATACTGATTTAAATTAGGATATTAATGTGATCGAGACGACATTGTAGGTACTAAAAAGATGGATGTATGACGCAATCCTGATTCATCAGAGAGATTACCACGCCCCTTGTACGCCTAAATGCGAAATGAATCATCATTTTTAGTCAATTCACATTAGTTGCATGAAACGTGCTAATTTCAGTTCATACGGCTTAATAATGCATTAATTTAAATAATGCAGGTAAGAATGAAATTTTTCATTTTTCACTATTTTCAGAATTGGTTCATTGGGTCATCTTATTGGGTCATCTTTGAATTCATATATTTTGTGCCAAATATAGAAATAGTATGTGGTAATTGACCCATTTCCGCCCACCGTAGCCATATGGCTTCACCCTACTCTGAACACATGAGACTCATGAAGAAAACCCGCACTTCTTTTTGCTGTCGAATCGTCACAAATATGTTGTTGAAGCTCGCCATAACTTTATCCACGTACTAGTTTAGTTTTGAAACCGGTCGAAATAAGCCCATTGCCAGAAAGAGACGGGTGGGAAATGGACATTAAATATGGAGGCAAACCTTCTGAACATAAAATGAAAGAAAAATAAAAAGCTTTCTGGAGATGGCATTTTACAGATTATTTTACCTTTCCTCAAACCAAAAATATGCTCGACTTGAACATTTATTCTTTCAATCACGGTCACTCGTAGAAATTGTACATAATTCTATTCTGACCTCAGTGTCAGCTACGGGTCACACTGAAGAAACGAGTTGATACGACTCCAAAATATTTCACTGAATAACAAAAGAAGACCTTGGGATTAACGTACCTCAATATCTTCACAACATCAAGCAGAAAAGTTTTCAGTCATTGTACCTAGCTTACTTCTACTACAATTTTAAACTCTCAATCACATGGCATCCCTCGCTAAATTTTCTGAAGTTTCCGAGACCTCTCTCCTCCCCCTAATCCCCAAAACCCTGGAAATCGCTAGCACTTGGCCTCTGAACTCATATTCCTTTCATGGAATGAATGTCTCACTAGCCTCATTCAACCCACCTCTACCGTAATGGCCTAGGAAGGAGGGATTTATAATTGCCACCGTTAGAGTCTCTGCTGCCTGAAGGGTTTTCAGTTTCCTCGACGAATAACCATGATATCAGATTTGAACTTGAGATTCTAGACGCTTCCCGAATGCATGCCCCGTGCTACCGTTAAAGTTACCTCCTCATGATCTTATTTCTATTACCTCATCTTCTTCAGGTCGCAGGCTTCAGTTTACACAAGTTATTACGAACTTAGTGGAAGTAGCATTGGTCATTGAAAAATAATGTATTATAGGTGGTGTATAAATACTTCCGTTCAAACTCATATATCAGTTGGTAGACCTTTAAAATCTGAGCAGCCTCCCCTACTTCCAGATTATCAAGTTATGAAGAGAGGGCAAATGTGAATTTATTTCTATCGATTTAGTGAACTAAATGTTAAAGCGGTTGTAGTGGAATTTTAAAGTTACAAAATACGTATTTTTATCTTAGCTGAAACTAGGTTATGCACCTTCTAGGCCAGTGAAAGTTGCGATAAAACCGCGAAAAGAAAAATATCTTGAAATGAACATAAAAATTGACAAGGGATGTATACCAATGCTGGGAAATTGACAAGAAATGTATACCAATCAAAATAAAAGGGACCTACCTATGCGGTTGACCTTATATGGAGGATTTTACTTCATCTCTGACAGGAGGAACCATAAAAATGGGGTTTCACTACCTTCGGTATACATACTTCAAGGGAAACGACGGCCGAAATGTTTTGGATTACTCATGATGGATTGGAAATATTTTTTTTAGTTGTCCCTTCAATATTACGCCTCAATCCATCGCCGATCGCTTGGTAGTCCGTATTTTCTTGTGAATGTCTTTGAAATAGCAAATAGATTAAAACCTAAATTTGTTAATCTATATCCTATCTGATAGAATTAAAAAAATAACATTCGCCTTATTTTTTGTTTTTTGGACTCGTTGCCAACTCTGTCTGTAGCAAAAAATGGAAGTTATTACCCTTTCAGGGAAGGTAGCAACGAAAAGTTGTCTCTGGGTTAGGAATATAAAGTATATAACAAAAAGGTACCAGTTAAAACCTGCTTATCAAGTGCTCTATTTGAAAACTATCCATCAGCAATGCTCACATTAATGTACAAATGCTACTGTCTCCAACTCGATGTTATTGTGCTCCACATCTGGTTTCTCTCATGCACGTTATCACTGCCAAAATATGAATATTTTCCTTGAATATTGGTGACTTCATGCATTCATAATCGTAAAATAACATTGGAATACGTAAATTATTTCCTCTACGCCGGAAGATACATTCGAAATTATGGTCTGCCCTGAATCAGATATTTTATCATTGAAGGGAATGAGATATTTCATTTAACTTTCCTGGTTTTTTGGGCCCTTTTATTCAGGATATATTGTGAAGAGGATCTATCCAAACAGGCACATATCAGCCTTTTTTCCACTAGTCATTCCCACTGCAAAAAAAACTAGAGAAAATCTGCAAATGAATCTATTCATTTCATCCACCAACGTCAGCCCTCTGCCTGTCCTCAACAGGTGAAGAGAGTCCATCACACGACCCGTATGTAACGTGTTTAATAACGGTGAAGCCATGATAGATTTTCACCGGTGGCAAAATGGTCGCTCAGGGTTCCCTGCACAACATGTCGCCCGAATTATATTTGTCGGATAGACGGGCCGTGATCATTTTGTGGAGATACGTCGTGGCAGCCTGAACGATGGGAACGAAATGAATGCAGTGGAAAATGTGAGATGGGCTGAATGGGAAAGGACGGAGAGAGGTCATGGGAGCGCACCAGTTGCATCGGAGTGGAATTTGTCGGAATTTTTATCGAAGCAAAAGAAAAACGCACCCGTGGATGAAAATTCCGAGTGAAAATAATTCTCTTTTGCGTCGCGTTTCGAAACTAGTGCGCCCGATTAATTTAATCCAGCTCAGTTGTTCGCAAAAGTGTAATCCTCCCCTTTTGATTTTCAATTAAATATTTACTCGCTCACCATTATTATGCTTTCGTTTAAAATTGGGCTTATGGTTTTTTTTTTATTCGGAAAAATTTCCTCTTTTGAAACGGAAACGAGATAAATTTAGAGAGGAATGGCCTTCGAGCGTTGGAGTCTAGTCTGGGAAGAGCGTGGTATGGAAACCGGGAAATTTTGAAGTTATAATTATTTAAATATATGATCTCAAATTCTTCATTTTTATTTTTTCGTGGATTCATTTTTATCAGTGTTATATAGCGTATTCACTGACTGTATGTGATCACTTATCTATTTTTATCCTCCCAGTTTTCATTTGTTTTATTCCTCCATTTATGAGATAAAGACATGTCTAATAGTGATATATTAATAGTTTTTATTTATTTGGAATTTATATTTTTATAATTAATGTCACATTCTGACATCCACCACCTAAGAATTCTGAATGTAAATTTTATTTATAATGGCGCCGAAAAATGACATCATTTACATGAAGAGCAGAAAAATATTTCTTTAAGAAAAATGTTTCTTTACAATTTTGTGACTCAGAAAGATTTCAGTACGGCATCGTGTATGTTGTTTTTTTATATATTTTTCATAACAGAAATGCCACTGAATGATACTTGTCCCTTCGAGAACACTAGGGAAAAATAGAGCTCAAATAAAGTTGAAGTCTTCCACAGAACAACGCTTTTCTCAAGGTAAAATAATGGTCATCAGATGCATATCATTTATTCAGGAAAAATGAGAGGGCTTAAGTTAGAAACCAAAGACCCACTATTGCATCGATTGAATGATACTTGAACTCTAGGACGATAAATAATCAGAGAGCCACTTGCGTATCATGCGTTTAAATACACAATTCGTACCATGAGGAGTGACAAAATCAAATTTCAAGCTATCGCATTAGAAATGGACAGCAGGTAATGCGTGCTCAATAGGAAGTATGTTCGCATCCATATTCTAAGTTTGGACCGTAGTCTTTCGCAGTGAGATTCATTGATGTCGACGACTTTCGGGTGCGGCTGCGTATTGCGCGTTGTCATGCAAGCTTTCGCGGCCATTGCAGGTCGTATCATCAGGCGATGAATGCCTGATGATGCGACCTGTTGTCAATGTATTCCAATGTAGTCAAAAGTTGTCAATGTATTCCTTTCATTCAAACAGAAGTCGTCGTGACTCGGTTAAACATCTACAATATCAAATAAGTTTGTGATAAAATAATATGAGACTAGAATTAGTAGTTACTTAGAGCAGTAGTTGATAAGTACTGAACTGAAGGAGGAGATATATTTAATATTTTGTAAAATTTGGCGAACTGGCTTAAATAAGGTTACCTGCAAAGGAATGATACATTTTATCCTTAAGAGAATAGACAAAACTTTCTTCCGATTGTACAGGCAGACTGTTCAACAATCGTGTTGGGATTGAAGCACGGTAACAACTTGTGAAAATTGCTTTAAAATGTCTACATTCGCATTTACAGGAATTAGTGCAATAAATTTATAAGCTGCAAGGATTCATTGGATTAAATGTTTGTTCACTATCGAATGGTGGGAACGGAACGGAAAGGGAACCAATCGCAGACGAGTTAGGGAGGGTGGGAGACTGTAGATTTTAAGAAAACTTTGTGAGTTGAGTAGAATAAGGGAGTTACATACATTGCATTAAGGGAGCTGTATTCATACTTTTATTTTTCCTTTTAGTATTCATACATTTAGTCTTACTCTTGTTATATTGACATAGTTTCACGAAACTTTCTTTCACAGTAATGGTAGTGGAGAAAGTTTGACGGGTTTACGTCTCGTTTTTACGGTTTTTATCTCGTTATTATTATTTATATTGTTATCATTATAAGCGAGGTTTTAAGCTTTTTATCATTATCATTATAACTATTATTATTAGAAGACAATAATCTTCCTCACTCCAGGCAGCGGCAGGATAAAGTTAGCCCTAGGGTCTGTAAGCCAGTCTGTCAGCCTATTATTCCTGGGGTTCGTGGGGTCTAGTCCCACCTGAGTGTGTTTTTCGCTTCTCAGGGTTTATTTAAAATTCTACTAGTCCGATTCCTGGGAATCCTTAACACCGATTACGCCTTTTAGGATTCCAGAGGCAAAACTGACTAGGGACAGAATTGTCAGATTGCTAATGATAATATTGTAATATTGGTATATCTGTACAAGATTATAAGAGTTTTCTGTTTGCATTCAAGGCAACATTTAGGGCGGCTGTACTAGATGAGAATAGGATTGCGCCGGAAATCATGGAGAATAATTTTATTCTCAGGTAAGGGTAGATCAGTTAATGGTAGGTTCATATCCTGGTCAAGGCGAATGATATTTTTCTCTGTGGATTTTTCGCACAATTTGTAGATTGCGGTTGACTGCCGTAAAAGTTATCACCGTGGCTAGTCCCGGTATAGTTAAAATTAGTCAAGAGCGAACACCTCAACGTGTTCCAAGTCAGGGCCTGCTCTACGGCTGTGACGCTGTGTGCACGATTTGGACTGCTTGTGGCATCATATACTCAGCAGTCCATAGCACTTAGTCCGATTGTGCCCACAAATACCCACAGAGAGGAATGACGCCTCGGTATCTTAACTGGCTAGGTTCGTATCCTGGTCAAGGGGAATGATTTTTTCTCTGTGGATTTTTCGCACAATAGGGTGGTTTCCTATTATATTTTTATTGCCTAAATTGAAAGGTTATAACTCCTGAAGTGCGCATTTCACACTTTTAGATTTTTAAATGAAGATATCTATTTTTCGCGATCAAGTGAAAAGTAAAAATTTTCAATCGTGCGAAAACGCGACGGCTTAGCATGAATGCTGGGAAAATCCCGTGTGACGTAATTCTGGTTCCCGCTGCCGCCGTGTGAGGTGACCTTGGGGCGAGGATATGTGCGCCGCTGCGATGCAGGCTGCTAGTAGGTAGCGGAGTACCCTGCTAGCAGGTAGCGCTTGGCTTAAATAAGGACTGTTAATACCTTATCAAACGAAGGAAACTTTCCGACCATAGGCAGCTTTAATAGGTGATAATTTAAGACATGTTTCCCTGAGCTCTTTGCCTCATTGCATTTGCCTGCATTTATAATCTCCGACAATGTAAAACTCCTATCCACTCATATAGGATCTAGGTCCCCGTGACGTCACGTGGAGTGACATCGCATGGGCGCAAATCTGGCCTTTTTCAAATAGGTTAAAATTGACCATTAACATTCGCTTAAACTGGGATTTCTAAAAGAAAATAATTTTCATATTATGTATGCAATAATGTTGGGTAACGAATCGCAATCAATGACTTTCGTTTTCTTTGATGAAGGTAACTACCCTATTTGTGCATTTCGGGTGACTCCCGTAAAAGTTATCACCGTGGCTAGTACCGGTATATTTTTTTAAAAATAAGGGAAGATCAGGTACAATGCCGAGGTGGAAAATTAGAACGGTGGCTCTTACGGACGAAGCGATAAGTCCGGAAGGCAAGAATGGTTTCATTTTTTCCCCTCCTATTCCTTCGCTAGAGAGTCAATTTCCCACCTGCATCCGTGACTTTTTTTCCCTCCTCTCTGCATTACTCACGTCGATATTTTTGTCTTGGACCATCGAATCTCTTGCATGTACGTCGGAACAGATGTTTTTTTCACCAGCTTCACCCCCTAACCACTCGTTTCATCCCTCCGAGGTTCCTAACCCCCGTCAACCGCTTCAGTTCTCTCCCTCACACCATCCCTCACAGTTTCCCAGAACGGTGTGCAATCATTTATTCAAGCCGTCATCTCCCCTCGTCTCGTGCCCTCATGGAAGGTGGAGGTGCCACACATCGCCAACATTTTACCTTCACCCTCCGTCTCACTGTTGCCGCTGAAGGCTTGACTTCGCTCAACCTCCGAAGGCCTCTTTCTCTTCTACTCCCTCACATTTGCGCGCTAGGCTTAGATTGCTTGAACAGTTGAGAATGGATATCTTTGAGAGTGGCACGGAGAACATGATATTAGAGCCACAATATATTTCCAGGTCCGACAGAAAAGATAACCTAAGACAGATGTTTTGCCGAACGGATAGATATTGGAATTCGTTTTTCCCCCGAGCCTTAAAGGAATTTAATAAATGCTAGTCGTAATTTCCTTAGAACACTTCCTTTTTATTCGTAAACGGCTGGTGTCCTAACACCCCCTGCCTCACACCTTTTAGGCGGCTTGGGGGGTAATATGCAGATGTCGATGTTGAAATATTTATTCTCTCTCTCTCTCCGTATCCTAGGTATCCTTCTGGTAGGAGAAAGCAGAATGAAATTCTTTCTTCATTTCCTTAGTTATGAAAGAGCAAGTATGAAATACACAAGCGGTGCATTCCTTTTTGCGAGGTTACCTGTTTTTGTGGTAGTACTGCTTGCATAGATCTTGGAGTTCGTACTTTGACGACTATGGTGAAATATTTCGCAAAACTATGGCTTAAGGGTATTTACCACTTCATGTTTAAGGAAAATCACTGCCACTTAACGGAAATATTTATCTTCCTTCTAAGATGTGATACGATTCTCTTTTCTTTGGCCATATGTCTTTTCAATTATTCACTCCAACTTCATCCGTATTGCGTTTAACTCATCCGATACCTATTACTCCATATGTCACTAGCTGGCTGCTGTTAAGATATAGGCAATTGAATCCTTACAGTGTGCCGTAGGTCCCGGTTTATTGCTAAGAGCGCTTTTCTGGAAGCGCAAGTTGTTCTATATTGCACTGCTTGATACGTAAGCAGCTCAACTTTAGAGCTGTGGGGAATGCTGTTACTTATGCTTTTATGTGTCTTCATTATATACTCTTAACCTGCATGATTTCCCTTATTATCATAATGGCTATTATGCCTAGTACTGTCTTTAAAAAATAGTTACTACTGTGTACTCTCTGATGTCTCACTGCATAGGATATGCTTCCTTTGACTCTCTACTTTTCTGAATAAACAAATGGCAAATTCATAACTGTCAAGGTGGTTAAGACCTTTTTGCTGGCAGGTTATTTTTAATTCGGAAGCCTCTAATTGAATTAATATATATATCACTTGATAAGGAAAAATTAAAGATTTATTGTCGTGCTTGCAGAGTATTTTTCTACTCTCTCTGAAGGCCACATAGTCTTACGACCCTATTAACCTAGTTAGTCAATCGTTCACTTTGGATTTCTGTGGCGTAACGTTATCGAACTTGAGGTTACCAACGTACGCTCTTTCGAGATTAAGAAATATTTTACACCTATTGATAACACAAAAGAGGGAAAACTTCACAAAAAAATAAAACCGGAAATCAACCAGGCAATATATTTTTTTTTAATCTCAACGACTAATGGTAAAAACACGAATATTACAAAGCAGGATCCCCAAGTCGGCCTCTAAATGAGGTGTCATCCATTGCGCATTTAAATGGGTTTACAAAAGTCGGCATTCGCGCCGCTGATGGGCAAATTAACCCGAGTTTCACGGGGAAATAAGGTATAATTAGGGGTGTTAACCGGAATTTATGGTCAAGATGATGTGATCGTTGAAATTCCAATGCTATTCCTCGATATGACAAACACTATATTAAAAAAAGAAGAAAAAAAGAGAATCGAATTGCACTCATCGCCGCACCGCGGACATTTTTGAAATTGGCAAACCGATTGAAATGCGACCGAAGTGATAACAGAAATCAACCTTCCATGGGATGGAATTGGGCCTCCTCTATGCAGCCCCCTTGAGTAAAAACATCAAAATTCGAAAATGACTACCCATACACATGACGAATAGTATGTTCGGCCGGAGTGCGAGAATCAGAACACCACGTCGGTTGCAACGCAAGACAATGATGATATGATTTGCACGAGTGGGAGTTGCGTCGAGTAGGGGAAGTCGGTTCTCCGTGAGTCATGAAAGGAGGGGAAATCAGGAGAGGTATTGCTTCCTCGAAGCTTCAAAGCAATGGGGTGAAGTGGCATGGAGCTTTCACCGGTGATTGACTAATTCTCGACAGCCGATTACTGGAGATATCTTTGCGGCATTATCTGTGAGGGCGGGAACTCCAGAAAAAACCGCTAATACGCCAACATGTAACCTGTCGTACTAAATTAGAGACACCTCATTCAGCTGATATCTTTTCTAGAGCCACGTAACTCAACTGCTTTGTGAGGTTGTATAAAATTAAATTGAAATTCTAAATCTGTCAAAAATTCTGTACTAAATGTAGGTGTATTCAACTTTCTTGAATCCGTTAGAGTACCAAGAGCTTTTTAGATTGATGAGCGCAGAAGGAGGTTGCAATGGCTCTATTCCAATCTTTTCAAGGGAGAACACGTTCTGTGCTTCAAGTGGTCGTCGAGATGGATTTGAAAAGCTTATTTATGAACGAGCCATCTGTAAAATATATTTTGCATTAAATCTGCATACCCACACTTTCTTCCACTTCCCGCATTATTCAAATACCCTATCATCAACATTTATAATCTCGTAAAATACTTTGACTCTGCTCTTGTCTGTTCAGTGTATTTTCCATAAATAACTGACTTAAAAGGCTTATTTTGCATCTTACTATTTTCTAATAAACTCTATTGCCAAACTGCGTTAGAATTTATGTAAGAGAGATTTCATTTATTTAAAATGTAGTCATTTCAATTATTACCCATCAAATTTCCGCGTATATACGCTTGTGCATATAGGGAATCTACCATTTTTGCTCAGTGCTTAACGATCAGACATGTCTCATCAGGTAATGGAAGAACATAAAAGGTTTACACATTATGATTTATTGACGCCTTGTGCATTTGAGCAAAGGTGTTGGTTCTCCCGAAAAAAATTACACCCGCAACTCCGGAAGGAGATTGGGCGTCGGAAGATAAAAAAGAAGCGTATGGGAGGGGGTGGGAAAAAACAGTGGGGAGCAAACACAGGTGTTGGCAGTGCTTTTTGGTGGCGCGTGTTGAATGTAAGAGGGGCCGGGGGTTTTGTTTGAAAAGGGGGGGGGTGAGTTTCGGGGAGGGGTTGAAGAGGCGGTGTTGAGCCAAAGGGTGTTTCTGGTGGTGGGAAGCCAGGGAGGAGTGGGGGCCAGAGAGTGTAGCGCGATACGTGGATGGCGGTGGGAGTGGCCGGGCGCGGAACTCTGCGATAACCTCGTTTTCCAAAACGACCCTTTTGGTGAAAGGGTTGAATCCGAGTGAGGACCAATGCTACGATCTAATCAGCAGCGAGCCTTGAATTCCCTCGGAGTGACAGCCTGCCGCCAAACACCTCCCCTCCCCCTATCCGCTCTCCTATTTTACCCGTCATCCCTCACACTCCAATAAATCTATCCTGTCGGAAGGGTTTGCGTTCGACGATGCTCCCCCTCATATGTGCATGCCACCCGATCGCTGTGTTTGCCCACGTATGCATGCGCCCAAACAAATATATCTGTGACCAGATGCGCTTGTATTGCGCAAACAAATGCAGCCGTGCATATGCAAATTCTCAGGCAGCGAGAGCTAGCATATGGAATGGCTCGACCGAAGAGAGGCCTAAAATATTTTTCTCGGAAAATTAAAATAAGGGCTAGTTGAACTGATTTCCATTGTATTAAGAAAGATGTAACTACGGTATGCCGGAAATAGTTTCTTCAAATGAATAATTACTTATAAATCCAATGTAGGTATATATTTCACCAGAAAAAAATACTTTCTGGTCAAAGGAATGATATTTCATGGCTCAGTATTTGAGCCATGCTTCTCCGAATAAAAAAGGGTATTCGTATTTATCTGCATTACATTTTTAAAGTTATAATGTTTAAGCAATAAAGTATGATCAATTATGTTAGAATCCGTTAAAAACCCAGCATAAAAGTAAGATAAAAGATACTGATACATGCCTTGAACAGATAAAGCTTTATGCCAGTAATTAAGAAAGAAGAATCGAAAAGGTAAATTGCGTGTAGCTTTTGGTTATTATTGCTTTATTTTCATTTTTCTATAAGTTAATAATTAACTTTCAGAGGAGATACATTTTTATGACCTATAGCTTGCAATAACACTAATAACAAATTCTGTGTGTAGCTAAGGGACGGTTTTTTTGTCAAAATTTCCCTTGCTGGGGTCAAACGGGCTTTAGATGAAAAATATGAATCTGTGACATTATTTTGCAATTGGTTTGGACTTTCCATCGACTCATTCCCTTGATTGTAGAGCAAAATTGGCGCGTGATTACAACCTCTTTTAGCCAATTGTATTCTGTGAATCAATTGCAGCCTAAGACAAGACCCGAATCGGGCGCAAGATATTTACACGGTACAGAATGCGTTGCACCCTTGGAAAATATTCTTACACACTTTTGAGTAAAAAGCTAAATGTAAAATTTGAGGAAATGATTCACGAGTTCCTTTTTTTCTTCATGTTTTTAATGTTTTTTTTTATATTTTGATGGAATGACTGTTTACCTCGTACATTCTGAGCTCAAGGGAAGCTCCTAAGCAACTTTTTTGACGTATTTTGATTCATACGGCCATTAGTATAGGAAAGGCTGTCTTACTCGTATTTTTATAATGTACAAATATTTCTAATTAAAGAGGTGAGAAATATCTTTATCGAGTAAGCCATACTCACACAACCTAAGGAAATAACTAGTACCGACAATTATATCTAGGATTTCTTTTATGTGTAAGTCTCTCTATGCTGTTCCATATTTACGTTGGCGCTCTTATGTCACACATGGGACTCGAGGAATTGCTTATAACTTAATATAGACGTATATAATACTTATGTAATTAAACTGAAACTACTGTCTAAAAAATAAAAAAAAAACTGAAAAATACTAACTGAGAAATACTTATTAAGACAATGCCAGTAATTGCTATTGTTTATAATCTTTTGTTAGAAAATGGAGTTCAAGGGGAGTTGAAAAAGGGAGATTAAACGTCATGAAATCTGAATATGTGAGGAATAAAATGTGCAATTGTCTTAAACGATGGTTGTTGCTGAGTAATCTGAGTCATTACTAAATCAAGTGGTGGGAAAAACTGTATGAAAAAACGCATTCCATTCCAAAAAAGGCTCTTAAAGATACAAAAATGTGGCGAGGGGGAGAAAGATTAAAGAAAAGGCAGCTTAATTGATGGCGGTGACGAAGAAAAAAAACAAGTGCTAATCACCGTTGCGTGATTGAGAGGGTTTACTTTATTATTTTTTTTCCTCGCATTCGACGCGGTGAGGTGGGCCGAAATCAAAGTGAAGGAGTGGGCGTGGTGAAAAATAAATGGTGGGGAGGAGGTGAACATGAAAGAAAGAATCAACGAAGAAGGAGCGTGGGTGATGAGAGAGACCCCATTGGTGAGCGGTAGGAGTGAGAAGAGAAAGGTGGGAACGGTGGCACGCAAAGAGAATGTCGCGAAAACCAGACGTGAGCCTGCTTCAAATTAAGGACTCAAGGGTGGATGGATGGTAGGGCGTAAAGCATAGGAAGGAGCGATAGAGGTAAAATAGGATGAGATTTTATTTATTCCGCTTTTTTTTAAATATGCTGATTGTTTCCTCGCGCAAATGCCACGGAATAATGAGCGGGTGGAAGCTATTTCTTTTGCGACGATGTTCTAGAAAAACCTCTCCTTCACTCGATGAGGCACGTAGGTTGATATGCTGGAGACTTCAGATCTTGGGTCGCGTCGTGTCTTCCGCGTGCTCGAGAATAAATCAGAAAAAGGATTGCTTCTCCACTCAAACTCATTTTTAAACTCACCCTTGACAGTGTCGTTACTTTGAATATTTAAAAAAATAATCTTCGGACTAAGGTTTAACGGTGTAATACAACAAGTAATTTTAAAGCGATTGAAGTTGAAATTCTAAAGCAGCACAAGTCCGTTGAACAAAGTTTTGACACAGACCGCTTTACATGAACATGAATATTTAAAGATCATCATTTCAAAACCATTATTTCAAATTTTCTCCATGCATAGATACATTATTCAATTTCATGTCCACCTATAGAAAAAAATCAAAGAAGCAGCTCTAATATCCCAAGCGTATTCATTATAGTGTTCCTAACAAATTCCTACTACTTAGGGCAGGTAGCGTTTTGTAATCCACAGCTTAAATTATTAAGTTTTACCAGATATTAATTATGATTCTCGCGTTTACAAATTTTTATTTGCCTTCTAAGCAGTTGCTGAGGCTTGTTTATTTGAATTTTTGTGAAATGAAGCCGTAACCATTAATAAGTCTGAATGGAAAAAGAAACGATTCGATGATGCTAAATTGGATTGGGCCAGCTTTCAATCACATTCCCAAATGACACTGGTCAAAGATGAAGTACCATACGAATAAGCCGAATGGCCGGCGGCTTACATTTAAAGGAACATGCTTGCTGTTGAATAATACATAATCCAGGTCTGCATTCTTTTGAAATTTTTTGGTGGTGGAGGGATGAAAAAATATATGAATAAGTGATTACGCTCTAACGAGACGGTGGTAGTAAAATATATCAACCAAAACAAAACCAAATTTTGGCCTCCCCAACACCACAACCTTGGGACCATTTATGTATATATGCAGCTTATATAGACTCAGCATGTTAGTCTATACCCTTAATTTTAAAATGGCGAAAAGACGTTGAAACCTTGTATGAATCGTCTTGATTTCAATACCAGCCGATAATTTATTAATAGACCCACAGTTTGCTGCTGCGGACCCCACTAAGAGGTCTACGAGGCCTACAATATGTCATAATAAAAACTTTTCCGCTTTTAATCCATCTACCATTAACAATAAATAAACATAAGTTTTCAAAAACTGAAATTCAGGATATTATACGGGCAAAGTGACAGACAAAGGAAATTTAAAGTGAAGAGAAATTGATAAAGTTTTTATTTCTCTAATTTACATTAGGATTCAGCTGTAAGTAATTCTTGTCATAACGCTGTTGTGCTTGTTCTTCTGAACGTAATTTAAAGCAACAACAATATATTTTGAATAAGAAAATCACTACGGATCAGCCAAAGATCAGCCTTAATGGAGTCAGAAGTAAGTGCTCTTAAATTGCGGAAATTACTCTTAGAAAACAATCATATTATCCTGGACTAAGTGTGAGACCCTCACATTTGTACCGAGCGTTTTAACAAATAAATCTTTCAAAGGCGTTGCCCTGTGGAGTCGTCTCGCATGCGATGTTTATTTCAAAACCTCAAAAACGACCATGAAACGTAATATACAAGTAATAAAGCATGTCATATGATACCAGTCCATTTTGGTGTGGGTTCACGAGCTGCATTCGAGATCACCTTTGCCTATTTTACAGCTCATTAATGATAAATATATATTTATTATTTTCAGACAGATAAATACATTGGCTAGAAGAAAAAGGGATATGATTGCATAACAGAAAAAGCACGAGGACAACGATGCTGTGGTAGATGGAAAAATACAGAAATCGGAGGTTAAATATGAGGCCTGACTGGGACGTGAACCCAGAGCCTCATGTCGGTCGATTGCTCCATCAGTTGCGCTATCAAGAGGCTTAGTTTTACCATGATTTCGGTGCGGGTTGTCCCACTAGAGAATAGATGGCACTGGGACAGCTCACCAATACTTTTAATATTTTCAAGTGTATATATATATGCAGAAAATCATTGATTTATTTCCTCATTTTGGCTTTTAACAATCATTTGTCGTCACGATGTCAAATGAAACCAATGTATAGTGGATAAGAGCTTGATTATAGTTACCGATCGTAAACAGCTTATCTGGGATAAATCGATAGTCCTATTATTATAAGAGAAACGAAAGATTAGATCCATGAAAATGTGACGCGCGATGATGGAGGCAGGGGAGGTTCGAAGGGGAGGAATACTTAAACTTTTCAATCAAATTATGACGCTTTTATAACCTCTGCGTTTTGTCCTAATTGCCGGTTATCGTGAGGTGGCTCACTTACTGTGGAATTTAATTAAACCTAATGAATAATTTAGAGCGCAAAGGGGAATGTTTTAATTACTGCGCCGCATAATACTGTACGAAATATGTCATTTTTCTTAAGTGATGGATTGCTATTTCCTCAATCGTTTGCTATCAGAGCAAGGGAGCTTAAATAATTCGTTTGAATTCGCTTGTTTAGCGGAAGTTTTCATTTATCAAGTAGAAACGGCTAGCGTTTGCTCTTATTCTTTCAGATATTTAAATTTTTATCCAGCAAAACTCATCTTTTATGACTGCCAACAGGAAAAAAGCGAGCGAATAGTACTTAATATTTTACTGGATATTTTCTCTACACGCAATTTGTTTCCGCATTCTATATTTATCATGCCCATCCACTCTTCATGCATATTTACGTACTCGTGATTTATGAATTTCAATTCGTTTCCCCAATTAGCTCTCATTTTCGACGGAATATCACTTACGGCTAAAGGCCGATTTAAATCATAAATATTAATATAATAAAGAGTGTTACAAAAATTACGATTACATTAATGACGAATTAATGATGTGTCATTACGCATACACGCATTTTAAACCTGAGATTTTGTATAAGTTTTGAATCCACTCTTGCTAAAAATGCGTTTACAAGTGAAAAAAAACACGAGTGTATCGGATGAAAGACATATTTTTTCATTACAATTCCATGTAGAAAATCATGAAGCGGAGACTTAACGCGAAAGACATTGAAAGATATTTAAACGAGGCACATTCATAAACTAAGGGCCGTTTGGTCACAGGAAAAAATAAACTCATGAGAAACACATTCTATCGGCACTTTTAGTTAGCTAGAAATCTACTTCTCTTCTCTACAGAATCGCATTCGAATCGAATTCGAATTTAAGCATTTTTCGCACCGCTGCACCAGCTTCTCTAACCCCTCTGAATAGAAACTCGCCGCCTGAGAGTTTAACCAATTGACAACGCTGTTGAGTTCCTCTTCGGTTTCAAATTGTTGTCCGATGTTGTGGCTCTTGTTTCAAGTACAAGAAGAGGAAATAGTCGCTAGGTGCAAGGTTAGGACTGAGGGGTGGGTGATGACAGAGTTCCCAACTAAAAATCTTGAATTTTCTTATTGGTATTGACAGTAGTGCGAGCCTGTGGCTTAGTCCAATTGGTTTAACTCTCTGGCGGCGAGCTTCTATGCAGAAGGGTTAAAGAAACTGGCAAAGTGGTACGAAAAATGCTTAGCAGTGAACGGCGATTATATAGAGGATTGAATGAGGTTTTGTAGCCAAATAAAAGTGCCAATAAAATGTGTTTCGTATGAGCGTATTTTTTTCCTGTGACCAAATGGCCCTTACTTAACGAATATGCCTCGTACATTTGATTGTCAATTTTTTCGGGGGAATTTAAACCATATTTTTTCATGTAAGGAAAATAGATTTTCTTGTATTTCTTGTTTTCGTCATGTGCGTGGCAAAGTGAAGCGGCGATATAAATCACCAGTTGAATTATATCTCATTTCTATTGGTATTAAGCGGAGAGATTTTACCCATACGCCCAAAGGATAGATGATAAAGAAGTAATCATTTCGTTAAATGCAGGTGAAAATATATCCTTTAGAGTAGCAGCTAGTTGACACATATTAACTTGTCATATAAATGCTCTCCCGCTCAGTAGCAAATAAATGGTACCTAAGTGATGTGACACTGTCTTTTTTCCTCTACTTCTTTGACCTTTCATTTTACTCGTCTGAGAATCCGGCGTAGGAGCTTCTAAAAAATTCAGTATTTTTATCTGAGCGCAGAGTTCAAGGCTGACATCAGGGAATAGCCTGCTCTACTTAAGAACATACTTAATGCCGCTCGGGCCAGAGTGAAGCCGTGCTCTTTCTTGCTTAATCTTAGAAAACTGTTTAATAATTAACGAACTAATCTGGCAGCAATTTCTTGAGAATCGCTGTTTTCTACAAAACCTCTGGTCGGATTGGGCACAGATGAAATGAAAAAAATGAAATATTTTGCTCTTAAAGTCAGAGGAACTCTCAATTACACTGCTTCTTATAAATAAGAGGATTGTATTGGTATCTACGCAATCTTATCCGAAGCATAGAGAACGCAGATTACTTCCTTGGAGATGAAGTCAAAAATGGTGAAGTTCACCCAACCAGGTGGAGTGATGTGCACAGTGGCTGGTTCATGGCTCAATTTTAAGTCTTGGAGGATATTTTTCTCTCACAAAATACTATTGGACAATTTTGTTGGTAGTTGCAGTGGTGATGGCTATATCCTCTGTTCAGTTCGTCTCCCCGAACGGCTAAGCAGTCTTCGTAATGCTCAATATACAGTTCAACGTATCTCATATTCAATGTGATTTAGAAAATTGCCAGTCTGTTGCATAAAGTGGCCTATCTCATCAAGGGCTTGGCCATCTAACCATCCCCCTTTCTTTATCCTTCGTGTTACTTCCTCTTTCCATCCAATCACCTTATACTCTCGGACAAATTGGGAAAATGATGATGTTGCTCGTGGGAGGGCGCAAATTTGCCAATTCATCTTTTCTCTCTCTCCCCTGTGTCCTTCGGGAGAATCATCTCCACGTGTACGTAATGGGAAAACAATTTTCTGCTGAACGCTTCCCTTTTTGCCTTCTCAACGTGGACGAAGGAAAGAGGAGTAACATCTTCGCATTATATGAAGTCGTTTCAGTCTTGACTTGGTGGAAGTGCGATACATCCATGGTAAATCCACAAATGGTAATTTTCACACTTAAATATAAAACTCCACTTCCGACCATGTTTTAGACATTCTATGGAAATGTGGAAATTACCATTTTTAGTTTATATTTCATCATTGATCTTCGCAATACTTGCGAGTTGGAACCACGATGGAGCGGAATATATGTATTCCCTTTTAATCCACCCAACTAAATTCAAATGTTAAAAGCCTGTTCAATGGAATATGTAATCTAAATAATGACCTAGAAAATATCAACAATTGGAGCAAATCCAACTTCCTAAGCATAAACCCTAGTAAGTCCCAAGCTATTATAATTGGATATCCTAAAATACTCAAGTCAATCGACAGAGATCAATTACCGCAACTACACATCTCCGATTCTCCCATAAAGTACTGCGACGAAGTTATTAATCTAGGATTGATCATTGATGAAAGTCTGTCTTGGTCATCTCATATAACTAAGATATGTAAAGCAGTGAATAAGTCATTATTTCCATTAATACGTTTCAGAAACATTATTCCTCTCTCCTTAAAGAAGCAATTAATTTCAACATTAATACTTCCCCATTTTGATTATGCCGATGTTGCCTTTCAAGACATATCTCAGATGCTGTCGAATAAACTTCACCGCTCCTTCAACGCCTGCATTAGGTTCATATTTAATTTACAAATATCAGATCATACCACCAATCATATTAACGATCTCAAATGGTTAAAGCCTAGTTCTCGACGCCGGATGCATATCCTATGTCTTCTTTATCAAATCTTACAGACAAATACACCAGCGTACCTCAGAGACGAATTTCAAAAACTTAGTAGAATACATGACTCAAATACGAGGGGAAATGAAAAACTCGTTATACCCCACCACCGGACAGTCAGATTCAATAAATCATTCATTGTTACTGCATGCCGCGAATGGAACAACATTGACCTACCACTACGTAAATCATCATCACTCGCCTCCTTCAAAAAGGCACTACACGTAAAACTTCTTCGAGAACAACAGCAAGACATGTAACATCACGGGAACAGTACGAAAGATTCATCAATTATCTCATCCGGCTTCATCTAATTTTCCTTTTCTTTACAGGTACTGGGTGAAATTTTCCATGTAATTCATTGTATTTGTATACTCAGGTTTACATTAGCTTTCTCAGTAGGTTTTCGCAGGTTTTTCACGCCCCCCTTCTTGTGTGGGCGTTTTCCTGCAGTGGGTTTTTTCCAATAAGGACGACAGTCAATATCCTTAGGTTTTTCCCACGTTCACTAACATCTTTTTACACTTGGTCAATAGTAACTTTGTTAAATTATAATGCTAATTGTTGATTGAAAATGGAACTTCTACTTATTTTTATGTAATTTCTCTGCATTTAATTTCATGAGCAACTAGACAATGTATTTAACTGCATATATTTACTGTTTGACGAGGGGTTAGATGGAAGATGGGACTTTCTAGTCCCAATCTCGCCCAATAAAGACGTATTATTATTATTATTATTATTATATCCCCTTCATTATGCATGAATTCAGTACCATTCTTTGGAAGTGTCGGTTAAGTGATTTCACTACAGGGAAATGATAATCAAGTGAACCCAAAATGGAAGTAAACTTAACTTTAAGCTAAAGGGAAAATTGAATAATATAAAATTCCTTATTTTCATATTCCTAGCGGGGCTCACGTACATACTTTATTAATATAGACTTGTTATTTTTAGGGATATAAGAAGACGGAACAACCTTATAGGCCACATCTTGAGGTATCATTGCCCGATAAAGACAATCGTCGAGGGACAAGAGGATGGCAAGAACGCAAAAAGGAGAGTACGAACAAAATATATGGAACAGGTAAAGAAAGATGTGAAAGACAAGAAATACGTCGGTGTGAAAAGATTAGCTGATAGGGGACTTCAGTGGAGAGCTGCGTCTAACCAATCTTGGGATTGTTGACCGATGATGATGATGGAGACAAAACAATGGCAGGAAATCCGATAAAGGACTTCCACAAATATACTTAAAGGCATCCTTTAACTGCAAGACTTCAAGAATAGTTATTCTGGGTGAGATTAATTTCTAAGGCTCCATGCACTGAATTGTTTAGGCCTTAACCTTGCAGAATTCCATTTAACGTTAGGAAATTTAACAAACTTTGCTTTCTGTAACCTAGTTTAATCGTCGACCAGTTTCGATACATAATTTTTAAGACCAGAAGTACTTGACACATTGGTACTTGGTTATGTACCAGGTCTTACTGTAAAGTCAGTTGAAGACGTTAGGAGTCCACTTCTCCGTCTCACTTCCAACTCTTTTTCTAGCTACTTTTTCCCCTGACCTCGAGAGGGAGCTTCGCTACTCCCTCCCTTATCCCCATCTTACCCCCAGAATATATCTAAGTGCCAATGTGTTTTGCACCTCTAGTGTTGAAAATGATAGAGTGTATCGAAGCTAGTCCACGAATAGAATAAGCACAGTTTTTATATATTTCCTAATTTTTTAAGGCTCTATTCAACAGGAATGGCTGACCTGTTTCTTACTGTAACAATGGTTTCAGAAGTAAAGAGTCCACTTCTCACACCCAACTCTTTTTCTAGCTTCTTTTTTCCTCAAACCTCGAGAGGGCGCTCTGCTAGTCCCACCCTTACCTCCATTCCTTCTCCACTCACGCTTTCCCTTTTTATACATTACTTACCACCCTTCCTCTCCCCACTTCACTGAGTCCACTCCCCTCCTTTCGCCTTCCTTCCGAGCGAGATATGGCGTGTCTCGCGAAGCGTGAGGGCATAGCCGGTTTCCGTGGGACTAATTGCTACTCTTAGGATTCTTCCATTAAGAGCCTGGATGATGGCGTGGACGTTTCCGTGCAACCATTAAAGCCTTCATCGTCGGGGAGGAAACAAAACCCTGCTCTACACGCTTCCTTCTCCCTTTCCTTGGCCTCATTCAACCCCCCTATCCAACCCCTTCCACATATCTTTCTTCACTCTTCACCCTGTAATATTTCTCTTCCTATCTCTCTCTGTCTACCCATAACCAGAGGTGTCATGGTGCCGGAAAGCCGCTCCAGCACTAGTTAAGAAAATACATAATAGTCGAAAAACACATATCAATATCAATTTTGGTTCCTCAAAATTATACATTAGAAGCTAAAACAAAATTTTTTAGATTTGTTTTTTCTATATCTGCTGAAATACTAAATGAAACGCACAGAGTAATATTTCACTTGTAAAAAAAGTTAAGTAAAGTGCGTTGCGGCATATTATATTTACCTTGATACCACTGCCCATAACTACCAGGTTTTTGTGACGTACTTCTCCTTCATGTATATGCGCATTGGTTAGTTCATTTGTCTCCTTCGCATAACTTCCTCCTTCCTTCCAGTCATCTTATGCTCTCTAACGAATTCAGAAATTGATGGTGTTGCTCGTGGGAAGGGGCAAATTTTCCAACTCATCTTTTCTCTCCCTCCCCTGGGTCCATCAGAATTATGTGATTCACTCGCGACTATACTCTCTCCTCTCATTGCTCTAATCCAAGATGGACTAGTTGACCAGTGGTTGGAGCGTTGGACTAATTATTGGGAGGGTCATGGGTTCGTATTCCGGCAAAATGATGTTAAAAATTATTTTGTAAATTTGAATTATTTTTTAAAATTATTTTGGGCCGATTGCTTCAATTTGAGGGAATCCTACGTAGGCACACCTACCATGCGGTGTGATGTCCAGGCAGCCAAGCGTTGTCGGGAGACATTGTTGGCCAGGGGAAAGTATCTGAAAATCCAATTATCAATGAATGTCTCTTGACAGTAGAATCAGTATTATACTTTATAGCTTCATATGGCTCTTCCAGGCATTAAGCGTGATGACTTTTTAAAGCTACAACATGGGATGGAGGGCTGTTTCCTCCAAAATTACTATTAAAAACATGTAATTTCGAAACAAAGAGCATGGGAGGTTCCAGGAACTCAGTTTCGTGGTATTTAAATTTAATAACAAGCAGTATTCTACAGATTAATTATTTTCCCTAATTTCAGCTCATACGAGCAACATCCAAGAGGTCTACGTGCCCCTTGAAAATGTCACTCTTAAGGTCTCCCTTCAAAATAACACTTTCGATGTGTTGAAAGCGGATGTGCATATTAATTATTAATGGAATATTACAGTTCTTAATACTAAAGTCATTCCAGCTCACCAAGTGCCGACCGAATCAGTATTATACTTTTTTGGCTCCTGTGTTTTTTCGAAAGAATATTCACCAATGATACATCACTTGGAAATAATAGCTTTTGTAGGTGAGAGAATCAAAATTATTTTAATTTTTTTCTGCTGAACGGTCTCTGTATGTTGCCAGCCTCGTTGTTTACGTGTAAAAGTCCCTCCCAGCCTCACAAGATGTCGCTGGCTCGAGTCCCGCCTGGGTAAGTCGGCACTTCCTAGGGCATGACTCTTCGTGTACGCTTGATTATTAGGTTAAAAAACGGTGTAAAAGGCCAATGGTACTGTTTTCGGAAGTAAAGGAATAAAGAAATAAATAACGAGTGACAATAATAACAGGCTTATTTTAGCTGTTGCCATTCCTTCAGTGTTTTTGTGCATCACACGAGGGTGGAAGTTTACGGCCCAATGCTGCATATCACCGCGTTACCTCAGAAATCTTGGAATCTACTCTTGCTACGAAGCTGGAGGGAACACTCGCATTCCCCTCCACTTGATCTCCTCTGCGCATGGGAAGCTATTTGGTTTACATCGATTTGGGAAGCTTAATGAAATACGCATTGTGGAATACTTGAGGAGTTAGCTTCCATCATGCATGGTGTTGGCGCAGCGCATTGTGACCG
Organism: Ischnura elegans; assembly: GCF_921293095.1. Classification (NCBI taxonomy): domain Eukaryota; kingdom Metazoa; phylum Arthropoda; class Insecta; order Odonata; family Coenagrionidae; genus Ischnura; species Ischnura elegans. Next base: position 136,265,152 of record NC_060246.1, read on the forward strand.
CCCCTCCAGGAATTAATATCCTCCACCCCTGCCGTTTTCCTCCTCCCTTGCTACTTCCATCCTGCTTAGCGCCTATCCCTCCTAAACGCCGCCGCCTCCTCTCCTTGCTCGCACATTCAGAGCCTCGGTTGAATGGAGGCGTTGCTTGAAGCTTTCTCTCGCCCCCTCATCTTCTTTTCCTTCGGCACAATGGCTCTACCATTCCGCTGTTCTTTCATTTCTCCCCTTTCTCTCTCTCTCTCTCTCTATCTCACTCGCCCCACGTACTACCCTCCATCTAGCTTTCTTTCTTCTCAACAACGCACCCAAGTATGGCAAACGCGTTTCGGGCGTGTAAGTGGACGGGAATTCGTACGCGTCGCTTCATTTCCATGCGTTCCCGCACTCCTCGTTTCCAATGAGAAGGAAAATGTAGACGCATGCTGCAACGAAGATACTGTTTTTGACCAGAGCACTAAGCCAAATAATGTTAATATAATATTTATAAATGCATACCCGATGGAGTTTTCTAATTTACGCCAAATCAATGGTAACTAGGCGTAGGTAAGCGAATTTAGGAGTCCTCTATGCAGCCGATACGCCAAGAGGTGCGAAATGGCCTGCCTGGTTTCCTTTTGTCATAGTTTATGACTGTGTTGCGTCATGGATTTGACCAATAATAATCAGATGAAAAGCAGTTTTCTGCCTCTCTGCCGTCATTTCTGTTAGCAGAGCGTGATTCTTGGTAGAAACTCGCCCAATATATTACCAGAAATGCACTCCTGGGACAGGGAATCAGTAAAAATAAATACACCACCTTTGCTTGACAAGAGCACAACCAACAATGCTTTATTTATATTTACCTCTCTACAAAAGTAAATAGATACCAGTAGCGACTATGCAATTCCTATACTTGCCGCTAGATGGTGTACCCATCGGTATAATCGCAGCTGATATCATATGATCGCAACTTCCAACACCTCCCCTCAATCATTTAAATCAGCTGATAAATTACATACAGTAATTGAACAAAACTTACACGTTAAAGAAAAAACATTCAAATCACAGTCAAAGTACAGTCACAAACAAAAATATTCAAATCAAACCCAATCTCTGAGTGAGCATCTTAGTCCTCACACCCGATAATATTTTTGTCAAGAGATCAGCTAAATTATTTGACGACTGAACATACTCCAAAATTATTGTCCCTTCTTGTACTAATTCCTTCACATAATGGAACTTAGGTCTAAAGTGCTTCGTTCTTTCAGAGACATTAGTTCCTTCAGCTAACTTTATTGCTCCCATGTTATCAACACATTTTTTTATAGGACTCTCTACAAACTCTCCCACTCCTAATTCCTGGAAAAAATACTTTAACCATGCAACTTCTGTACATGCTTCATACAAAGCCATGTATTCTAAGTGAGTTGTAGAGGTTCCGGTACAGCTCTGCTTGTGGCTCCTCCAAGATATTGCTGCACCTGAAAATATGACTACATAACCTGTGATGCAAATTCCATCTTGAGAATTATTAAAATCTGCATCCACATATACCTTAATTTTTTCTCCAGTTCTTACATAATTTAACTTATAATTCCTAGTACTCTTTAAGTACCTCAGTACATGTAAAACATTTTGCCAATCCTTATGGCTAGCTTTCTCACAATATTGACTTAACTTTGAAATGGCAAATGAAATATCTGGTCTAGTTCCTCCTGCTAGATACAAAATACATCCAATCCCTTTGCGATACATGTAGTTATCAAAAATTTCCTCCTCACTTGGCTCCTCTCTGTCCTTTGCATTTTGGTCCAAAGGACTCGCCACTGGCCTACAGTCACCCATACCAAACTCGTGGAGTATCTCATCTACATACAAACTTTGGTCCAGTGTTAGCCCAATTTCCTCTTTCTTTGCTGACAAGGACAGAATTTTTGTCACTTCCCCTAAATCTCTTATTTCTATCAGTTCTGATAATTCAGCTTTAAATTTAAGAACAGCCAGTTTTTCACCAATGACTAATATGTCATCCACATGAATACCTAAAATTACAGTTTCCCTCCTATACACACACTGGTCATATTTGCATTGATAGAATTTCAGATCTAAAAGAATTCGATGTAGGAAATGGTTCCAATTTCTACCCGACTGCTTGAGACCATACAGGCTCTTTTCTAGTTTACAAACAAAATTTTTAGGATGTTTCCCTTCCATCAAATGCATTTCTGGCTGCTCCATATACACAGGGATGTTTAATGGGCTGTTCAGGTAAGCTGATATTACATCAACTTGATGTATTACCCACTGTTTCTCAATTGCTATAGCCATTAGTAATCTAAGACATCTTCTCCTCATGACTGGGCTAAATGTCTCCCAAAAATCAACCCCTGCAATTTGCCTAAACCCCTGTGCAACAAGTCTTGCTTTGAATTTTATAATTTCCCCATGGATATTCTTTTTAAGGGCAAATACCCACTTACTGCCAATTACATTTCCCGCCTCAGATCGTTTAACTAAACTCCAGGTGTTCATCTTCTTGAGGATAGACAGCTCCTCCTCCATGGCTGCCCTCCATTCAGCAGCCTGTGGGCCACTCAAGGCCTCACCTATAGAAGTTGGCACGTCAATGAGGGTCCCTTTCCGCTCTCCTTTGGTGATCATGCAACATGGTAGGCGGCATGGTACTCTTGGGTTGTGCTTCCTTCTCGCTTGTCCCCCAAGGGCTGGATTGCCACCATCGTTTTCGTTTACCTTGGCACCCTCCTGGTCATACTCGTTCCCGGGTTGTTGCTCTATTTCTCCCCTGAGCAGTGCCTCCCCTGGATCCGGCGCCTCCCTGGATGGTGTCTCTCCTTCATCATCCTCTCCTTGGCCTCCCATTAGTGGTGCCTCCCCTGGATACACCACCTCTCCATCATCATCCCCTGCTCGGCCTCCCCTGAGTGGCGTCTCCCTTAGATTCGGTGTCTCCCTATGTCCAAACCTTGGTTCACTATCCACTTGGTCTGTTCCATCTTTCTGCATTTCAAACATTTGTGGAGGCTCAACTGGGTGATGCTCCATCTCCTGTGGCCTCATAGGAAAAACTGCTTCCCTGAAAATTACATCTCGTGCCACAATAACTCTTTTCTCCTTTAATACCCAGAGTCTATACCCCTTTACATCGTCTTCATACCCCATCATCATACATTCGACTGCCCTGGCTCCAAACTTCCCTTCTTGGCTCAGTTTAGGAATCCATGCCCACGCCCGACACCCAAACACCCGCAAGTATGAAAAATCAGTTTCTCTCAGTGCTCTCCTTTTCCATATCTCCAAAGGTGTCTTGAACCCCAGAGGTTTAGATGGGCATCGATTTCTCACATGACAAGCAGTCTTCAAAGCCTCCGCCCAAAATGCACCAGGCACCCCCGCCAGGATCAGCATGCACCTGATAGTGTTGCACAGTGACAAGTTCATCCGCTCGGCCAATCCATTTTGTTGAGGTGTGTAGGCCACTGTCCTACGATGCGTGATGCCACATTTCTCCAGAAAAGTTTGGAATTCTTTGCTGGTCAGCTCTCCTGCACCATCAGATTGGATTTGCTTTATTTTCCTGTCATGCTGTAATTCCACTTTGGCCTTGAATTTCATGAATTCTTCCAAAGCTTCACTCTTTCTTCTGATGGCTGTGGCAGAAACATACCTGGTCGCTTCATCAATGAATGTGATGATAAATTTCTTTTGTCCCAATGAGGCTGGTGTGATTGGTCCCATGATGTCTGTGTGAACCCTGTCTAGCACATTCTTCACTCTGTCATCCTTTGCAGTAGGAAAACTCTCTCTCCTCATCTTTCCTTGGATACATGCAGAGCAGTCCTCATCCATTTTCTTCTTACTAGTTAAAGAGGTCAATACTTGTAATTTCTTCATAGCATCCAAATTTGGGTGCCCCAACCTACCATGCCAAGTAGTGAAAGTCACTTTACATGCCCTCTTGTCATGATAAGCACCTCTTATATCTGCAATGCTAGAGCTCCCAACTGTTGATAAATAATACAACCTGTTAATTCTGTGGGCCTTAAACAATGTCCTTTCTCCCTTAGATGCCACCTGCTTGCCCCCTTCTGTCACGAATTTAACGCCCTTCTCCTCCAATTGTCCTACAGATATCAAATTATGCCCCATGTTTGGGACATACAGTACATTTGAAAGAGTAATATCAATATTACCACACTCATCAGAAAGATGGATACAAATAGCTCCCTCTCCTTCAATCTGTACAGGCGCATCATCCCCCATAGCAACAGTCCCTTTTAATTCTGTGAAACTAGTAAACAAATCCCTCCTGTTACTCATGTGATCACTCGCCCCACAATCAACCACCCAAATTCCATCATCTTTCTTTTCAGTTCTCTGCGCACAAAATGCTACATGTTCTCTGGTCACTTATCCTGCGGTTGCTTGTTTTTCTTTCTTCCTCTCCTCAATTTTTAAAGGACAGAACCTTGCAATATGATCATTCTTTTGACCACAAGCATAACACCAGTAAACTTTAGCTTCGCCTTCTTTTCTCATTTCCTGTTTTCTTATCTCCTGGTGTTCCCTTTTACTCCCAAAGTCGCCGCTAGCGTTGTTCCTGGGCTTGTAGAACTTTTTCTTCTGCACTTTCAACGCTTCGTGAGAAACTCCAAGATCCATTTGCTCCTCTTCCTCGATTAACACTTGTTTAACTACGGACATGGTGAGGTTTTCTTTTTGGGCAATTAATGTTTTTACTGTTATTTCGTACTCTTTCGGCAATCCGGTAAGACAAACTGCGGCCAATTGTCTATCCGTGAGACCCAATTCGTTCCGTGTTAAACATCGGTTCATGTCCATCATACTGTTGCAATAATCTTGAATAGACATACCTGGTGTCTTCCTGAAACTTGCGAGTTCTCTAAATTTCATTGCGGCTCCGTATTCGGTGTTTTGGCAACAAACCCTTTCCAGATGATTCCAGGCCTCCCTCGCTACTTCATAATCGGCGATGTCGTTTATAAGTTCGTCTCCAACAGTTCGCATTAAAATGGCTAGTGCGATAAGATTTGCCTTTGTTTTTCTTTTCCTTGCATCGCTCGTCGTACTCTGCTTAGTCACATTACTGTCTTCATCTCCGTATCCTATAATCGCCTCCCATGCCTCCTTCGCCAAAAGTTCCGCTTTCACCCTTGCCTTCCATGCATTCCAGTTCCTTCTATTTAAACGTGGAATGGTATTTTGCGATATTACTTCCATCTTTAGTTTTCGCCTTCACAGTATTTCACTAGGTAGTGTATGTTTTTTTTTTTTTCTTTCTTTTTTTTTCAAATAAATATTACTTTTCACTATACGTCCCTGAGTCTGGGCCCATAACCTGTTAGCAGAGCGTGATTCTTGGTATAAACTCGCCCAATATATTACCAGAAATTCACTCCTGGGACAGGGAATCAGTAAAAATAAATACACCACCTTTGCTTGACAAGAGCACAACCAACAATGCTTTATTTATATTTACCTCTCTACAAAAGTAAATAGATACCAGTAGCGACTATGCAATTCCTATACTTGCCGCTAGATGGTGTACCCATCGGTATAATCGCAGCTGATATCATATGATCGCAACTTCCAACAATTTCCTGATAATTTAAAGGACAATTTTAACTTTTGAGCGTTATTTCAGGAGTTCGTAAAATGCATTTGCCTCTTAATGAGTTTGATAACTGATATTGATTTTGGGCATGAATAATATATTTTTACTGGTTGCTAAAAGGGGCATCGTTTTACTTTTCCACTTTCAAATCGTCCAGTCAATCCTCAGCTTAATTTAGAGCTTAGTTTAAAACAAATCTATCTCGGAAACGTGAGAAAAAGGATGAAAACGGAGATAGAATGGGGGGGGATGGAAAATAATTGTTCTGGCGAGAAGTTACTGGCGCGGCCTCTGTGGGATCACTCATAGCTGAAAGGCCTTAATGCTTCGATAATATTTCATCTCAAGTCATGCTCTTCATCCTCTATTAATGATGCGAAAATATGGGATGTTTCTCGGCCGATGTGATGGGTTGATTGATCATGATTTGATTAATCACTCCAATCCAAAAGTTATTACCACCCACCTCGACGTATCCTTAATCCGGCCTCTTGAAGCGACGTGCCTCATGCTTTAAGACAAACGGCTTCTCATCTCGCTTCCTGTTTGCCTGACAATCGCTCTCGTTACGCAAACGATCTCTGGCGAAGCAGAATATCACCTCCACTCCCATCCTCGATCGCTCACTCTCCCTGCATCCGAAGCCCACCTCTGCACGCCGGAGCGGAACAGCACACCCGCTGATTCCCACCCTCGTGAAGGCGAGAATAGATGCCTCGGGGCAAAGCCAATTGGCGGGGTGAACTTTTGGTTGCAACTGAGTAGGGCAACTGTATTTAGCAAGAACTCCAAAGCAAGAAACCAAATCCTTCCATTTTTTTCATAGAAAACTATTAAAAAATAACTTTTTAATAATATTTTTGCACTGTTTTGCTATAAATAAATAAGCAGCTTTAAATTTTGGGGTGGTAGCTCGCCACATATATTTCTTATAGGCGACCTAGAGTTTTCCTCGGATGTAAAAAAAACAGTGAATTATTTTCGAAGCTTTCTTTATGTTTTGGGAAGTAATATAATTTACTATTATATAATATTTGATTGTTGAATGTGAAGCCTCGTATACAGAAGCATATTTCGGCGTAAGTTGACGTTTCTTAGTACCAGTTAAGAAATTTACTTGTCTAATGCAAGAAATTGTACTGTTTTTTCCGTACTGATGGGAAATAAATAGCCTTAGCACCCCGAAATTTACGGTATGCCATACAGGTCATGGTAGCGAGGAAAAAAATCATTAAAATGTAGCAAGTTTCAGGGTGAAGACGTGAAAAATGAATATTCCTTCTACAAGTTAAATTATCGATTAGTTCTAATTAGAATTGTGCTTAAAACTTTTCTGGTGCCAAAGTTCGGTGATTGCTGAAATTTATAGACTTTCAATTCGCATTTCTAGCGTCTTCAAACTTTACAAATTGCATGAAAGTGTAATTTGCCTGCAGTTTCGAAACGTATAAAAAATTAAGCTAAGAAGAAATTTGGTGTGGCTGATGTTAGTTCTCGTGGAGCATGCTTTATTTATTCTATGTATAATTAAAGTTGAGAAGGCTTTTTATTCGCTAATCTAGCGAGGTCAAAGCTGATAATTTGCATGCAAGTAATTTATAACGATTCCATGGCTCGGCAATTTCTATTATAGAATACGTAAATATTGCTCCATGCGAGCCACAACAAAGTGCTTTTTAGATTAATTTATGTAAACCCATCACCCATATTTATAGCTATTCTAGTCCATAACATGTCGTTGTTTTATCACTCTTTTCCAAACACCAAAGATAAGTAGCTGCATACCTGTTTTTTGCTAAGTCATCAACGTAACCGAAGAAAACTAAATGATACAGAAAAATTTGGTTTATTTTACTATGAGAGCCATAATGTAACATTAAGTTACTGCAAAAGAAGTTTCTTCAGCAACGAAAATTTAACCGTATCTATTTCATGGTCTCCCTCTCTCCAGAATATTTTCTGAAGCAAGTGTTCCATAAAAAAATGTGGAATTTCCAATTTTTTTGTATTCTAAAACGTTTAGACTCATCTTTAGATTCGTTAATCACGTTTTGATACATCGTGCTGTTCACAAGGAGCATTTTCTCAAAAAGTCTCTCCCCGCATGTTTCTCAAAAAGTCTCCCCGGAAAGCCCCGCTCGTTCGCCTGCAGTATAGCCCGTTGCTCCATTCATTCCCTTCCAAAACGACTCCCTCAGAAGGTGAGAATGCCTACTCCCTTGAGCTACCTTCGCTTCTACTCGCGGAGAAAATGCCAATCTCTCAACCCTCGCAGCGAACAATGCCACTCAAGCCTCCCTCTCTACCTCAGAACCCACTGCCACACCCCCTTCCCGAATTATACTACGGCTTTCTTTGCTCCTCAATCGTCCGTCTGCATAAAAACCTTTGCTTTCTCTCGCTTTTTTATCTTAACCTCTCTGACACTCTCGTTTTGTTCGAAATCATTCATTGCTTTGCCAAAAATTAGTAACATGCAATTTGAGCTTAACCATTCACCCCTGCTCTACTGATTTTTTTGGACCTTTTTTACGTTTCATTGTGGATATTGGTAGTAATTTATGGCCCAAAAGTCGTTTATTCAATAGTAACTTTAACTAAAAAAAAGGCCCAGATATCTATGGGTTAAAATTTTCAGGTGATCTGACTTATAACTAATGAAATCAGAAGTTCAGTTCTAATACGATTGATCAGGAATACGGATTTGAGTGTTTCTTGGCAATCTTTTCTTGCCCACACGATGCTTAAAAATTGAAATGTGCCCGGGGATTCCATTTTAAAATAAAATAGGCTGATAAGGTCACAAACACTTGTTGAGTTTTATTAGGTGAGCTCAAAATTACTTATACTATAAGAACGCGATCCTATTATTCCAAGTATAAAATGAGTGATAACTATTTGTTCTGAGGCGTGCATTAAATAAAGTGGACCTGCGGATTTCCAATTTCTGCTCTAAATCTTTGGTGAGCGTACCTTTAAAGACTTTGTGCCCAATTGTTGTTGCCGTGCGTAGCCATTCTCGTCGAAGTTTCATTCGAAGTCTCTGGCATGCCTTAATTTTGGCCAGAAGAGTCTCACCGAAATGGGTTGTGCAATAAATTGCACAATGGACTGCTCGAATCGCAGGAAAACTTCTTCCTTTGTTGTCCCTCCATGATTTACAATTCTCCAAACCGTTCTGAGGTCGACCTGAGTTGAATGAAAAGTTCATTGCAAGCGTTTTTAGGAAGTTTTAATTCTATTCAAAATTTCGGGACTTTTGGAAAATTCTGGTTAGCTTTCATCATTACGTCCTTAATTTTGTGCAATTGTGTGCCTTGCACATTCTAATTTCAATTTATATTGCGTCCCAACCGTTACCATTGCAGGGATACTGTTTAAACAAATTTTTACTGCCTCTTCATTATCATACGGCCATTTAATTCCCAAATGGGTACTATCCTGCAATGAAATTGTTCAATTTAGCGTTTAGTACCTACTGATTCTATAAGTCTCTAAGTATACCATCTATATAGCACTCAAGGTCTACTGTCCTCAATTTTTCGTCCTTACATTCATTGTTAGGGCTTTACGTTCATAAAGTATAGAATGAAGCTGAGCTATTTTTAAATTCTATTTCAGTCCTAGAATCGAGGTTCAAATCTCAATCTTTCCTGAGTTCGTGATTCCCTTTTCATGGTTAATTGTAAACATTTCAAGCTTCTTTATTCTGTGAGTGAGTTCGGATTGTCTGACATTCTTATTCAAATCTAGTTTTACGTATTCCTGGCATTCTTTTCCGGAACAAAAAAATTATCCCCTCTTCTCTCCTGTCAACATGACAGTAGTGACCTCAGCTACATTGCATATCCACTTTTTTCAGCCAAATAACCACCCAGCAGCCTTTTCTGAATTACATTCATTTTGTATGTATACACATTTCTCATGTTGGCGTCCTTCCAATTCATTGTGTAGAATTTTCTTAGCCTTTTTCCCTCTCTGGGGCCTACTATTCAGCTCATTCTTTATTTTTGCCTCCCCATATGGGTTCCGTTTATCAGTTTTATTTATTTAGCTTTACTTTATCTCCCTGGCTATGCTTTCCCTAAATTATCTTAAACATTCACAAATGTTCGCAACTAATAGCGAACTGTTCCTTTTCTGATATCTCTTTGTGATTTTCTGCTCTCATTTTTTTTCTTTTCCTTCCGTTTGGTTGCATCAACTTCCTTTTTCCTACAGCACTTTATTCTATTTTTCGAGAGGAACAAATTTTCATTATTCAGAACACCGGAAGCTTTCAAAAATATATGTTTTTGCTTATAAATTATTTCTGTATTTTCGTTTAATATTTAGTAAAAAAAAAAGCTTGATTTTCAATTTTCCCGTGATAGATTACGTGATCACGTATATGATGAACATTGTTGAAGTGCGAGACTTTTTGAATGGAATATATTTTATCAGTGAAATAAAAAGGGGTTTTATTTCTCTAGGTAGAATCCTTTTGGCTCGATAAATTTAGTGCAACGCTTTTCCAATTTTTTTATTTCTTTTAAATTATAGCATTTTCCAAGTCCCTCAAAATAGGCGTTTGTTTCAGCGATGACCTCTTGTTTCGACCCAAATCCCGTACAACCTAGACATTTCTTCATATTTAGAAATAGAAAGTTGTGTCAAAGGTTAAATCTGGAGAATGTGCTGGGTGGGTTAGCAGTTTTTAGCCTAATTTATGGATTTTTGTCATTTTGACTAAACAGGTGTGCACCCGTATGTTGTCTTGATGGCACAGCTCTATTTTCTCCTTCAAATGTGGTCGTTATTCCTACAAATGAATATCGAATCTGTCTAAAAGGTCTGAATAATATTTTTAGGTGGTTGTTTCTCCATTTAAAAAATAATATATGTGTATGACACTGCGTGCATCCCAAATACTTAGGCCATGACCTTGCTGGCTGACAAACCCACCTTTGGAGTACGTTCACCCGTAGAAACCAATGCTCTTGATTGTTCTTTGGTCGGCACTACGCTTCAATGTCTTATGTTTCGTCCACGGTTACGAAATGGTGAAAAAACTCGTTCGGATTGCATCTGAACATCGCCAAACACTCCTTTAAAGTGTTCATTCGGTGTGTTTATGCTCGAGTGTGGTATATCACGTCACCCATAGCGCGGCTAGATTTTTTCATGTTCAAATATTCATGTACAATGTGATGATCGCACTCATCAGTTATCTCACGCACTTTTGATTTTTGATTTTCCAATATTATTTCGTGGATTTTTTTGACGATTTCTAGCGTGACGACCTCTTTCGGGCGTCCTGAACGCTCGACGTCACTTGTGCTGGTACGGCCACAATGGAATTCAGTGAACCACTTCTTCACCTTTGAAATTGATGGTGAGTGTCCATAATGTTTATCAAGTCTTTCCGTTGTTTGGGCGACACTTTTTTACGAGAAAAATATTTAGTTAGCACACGAAATTCACTTTTATACTTTATCGTTATAATTCACAAGGTTGTCTGCCTTAAACGGATGTCAAACGTAAACTAAACGACTGAACTAGCTCAAAATTTCTCAGCAGTTTACAAATAGATGGAAACTTACGGGAGTATTGTCGTATTAGTAGTTTCTACGTGAAAATTTCAAAAAGTCACGGACTTATCAAATGACCCTCGTGTATTTTATCACGACCTACTGTAATGTTTCCAGCGTCGTTATCGGGGCCGATTTCACTGATCCTGCTAGGGCGTTAAAGGAGGAATATTCCTTCGAATATTCCTCCTTTTTATTTCCCGCCAATGAATTGTTAGTAAATTTCGTTTTTAGATTTTTTCAGCATTTGGATACTATAGTATAAACCATTCTCTGGTAAAACTCCATCGAATGGAGTTTATTTGGTCAACGCTTGATTCTTCCTGCTGGGAACGCCATGAGGAGACTGAATGAGATAACTTATTTTTTTGGGAAATCCGTTGGAATACCGACCATTATTGTCTTGGATTTGCAAAAGAAATAAACAGTAAATATCAATATTTTAAATCAAATAAAAACAATTTTAATGTTAGTGTAAGCAATTATTGCATGTAATGCTGTTTGAGATGAACTCGAATGCTCAAATTTTTTTATGCTTCATTTTTATACCTTTAAAATCAAGTTTATTTCAAAGTTTTATCAAATTTTACAATATTTTTACAACTTAATCCTCGGAGTTTTATTTTTCAAATCCTTTATAAAAATAGCCGGATGTCCAACGACACGTTCAGAATTAAAAGTTCTTTCCACGAGGCAATACAACCACCAATGGCTTATGCTAGATGGTAGTAATATTTTAGTTGCTTAAAAACTATTGTTTCTTTCTTCTTCTAATTTTCTTTTTTACGTCTATTGCTCGAATGCTAATGATATAACTAGCTCCCTCGCGAGGATTCCTTACTTTGCTTTTATCGTTGGGTTATTTGCATTTAACCTGTACAATGTACAGTGTACATTCCTCATTTATTTTATCTCCAAGACACAGTTTTAAGCGCGCCACTTTGTTATGGAACTCCTCCATCTCTTCCAATGAAGTCCTTGTGAAACGTTTTTTCCTGGCTGCAGAGTAGAATTTCGCTTGGGATTCCCGAAGTATCCGTCCCTTTTTATGATTCGCCTCAAATTCTTCCCAGCTACTAGTAGGTTCCATCAGTCCCCATTTCTTTTTCCTTAGTATTTTATTGGGAGATGGATGAGAATCTCTGGGAGATGTAGCTCAATCTGTATTGGTTTCTGTTTACTTACGCTGTATACTTACTGTATACCACTCCCTTTACACCCCTTAATTTTCATCTGATGCCCACGGGCTACACTCTCACGCCAATCCTATCCAATTTGAAATATCTCTTTCAGCATCCGTTGTCACCAAGGTATTTTACTCCTTGTACTTAAATGTTATTTTTAATCGTTCTGAGATATATAAAGCGTGATCAGCATTTAGTCTATCTTTCACCCATACTCTTCCGATACCTTTTTGCGCCCTCATACCTTTTATCACAATAAGACATGAAGTAAAATACTCTGTACTTTTCCACATATATATTTATTTAAAAATGAGTCTACATGGTTTAATGCACTTGGGCATCATCAGTCCCGGCGAAGCGAGAGATGGAAACGTAGGATTGGGATAAAATGAAATGAATGGTGGAGGCTGATGCTCTGTGGCAATCTATTGTAGGATAGGAAGTAAGATACTTTGCACGTTTTCATCTACGTTCTGGTGATTAACTAATCAGGAATAATGATGCTGAAGTACAGGGGACCTTTTTTACTCATTTTAAATAAATATGGTTGTGAAAAAGTAAAAAATATTTTACTTTATATCCTACAATGGATTCCCAACATGGAGTAGTAGTCTCCACCGTACAATTAATTTTATCTAAATCCTTCGTGCCCTATCTCGCTTTCTCCCCATTCACCTCAAAAATATCCTCCTTTCTTTGATTCTATTTTCCCATGCAGTTGTTTCATTTGTACCTATCGTTTTACTCTTTCCAAGAGATATTTGACGCCATCAATATTTTTCTCTGTTTTACCATTTGAATTCCCCCAAACTTGTCGAAGCTTCCTACTTTTTGTCTCACACCAACGCACATTTCTGTCACTCTCCCTCTCTCTGCTTTTAAAATATCCACCCTCCCCCTCCCCGAAACCCATTTTCACCCCCACTCTTCCTTTTTTTCTTTCTCCCATCAACCCCTCCCACCCTCCGCCACCCCTTCGTCCTCCCTTAGCCCTGTGTCTCGTGTGTTCCTTGCGAATTTATCGTCGACCTTATCTCAATGGCCTCGCCGTGTTGTCGCCGTCTTTTATCCTCGCCTATTTCCACTTCTCATTCATTCACTTTGTTGCTCCGGCCCTTCTCATCCTCACCACCCCTCCTCCTCCTCCTCCCACGCACACTCCCCTAGCCCCATCTATTTATTCCCTTTTAGCTTCCCTTTCAATTCACTCCTGTGGACTTTAATCCCTCTTTCAATGGTGCTCTCGCATTGCTTGCGAGAGGGACAAATAGCTTTCAGCGCGTAGCTTTATTTCCCTCCGTGTGTTGTTTTTTTCTTCGCTGTTCGGGCTTTATATTGTGGATTCGAGAAAGTATTTATTTATGACACATCTTTCCCCCCCCCCCCCCCCCCCCCGTTCGTTCTCCCGAAAACAAATATTTTCAACGAGATAGTCTGCTTTCGTATCGGAATTCCCTTCATTGTTTTTTTTCCTGCAGGGTGACTTAGTAGCGATTATTCTGGTATCGGCTGTGAATTGTTTTCCAAATTCCGAGATACCGTGGTCTTTCGCTTCAGACATATCACGTTTTCTTGCGGATACAATCCTGACTTAGGTATGCTTAAGTCAGTTACGTTCTATACTCTAAGGTCCTGGGAATAAAATCTGTGTTTCGGCAAGTTTTGCAATGGCACAGAAACTATTACATTAAGACACAAAATCAATTTCGCTCATTAATGATTGTAACTTTTCGTTTACTGCACTTTTAGTTTCCGTATTTGTATGTTCGTGGGATCATCCGTATTTAAATGTAAATTAAGTAGTTATGAAACCATATTTAAAACTTTTCAAGTAAAAATTTATCATCGTTTATACTGTAAATTTTATGTCACTTTACGCTGCGATTTCATGAATAGTTTCGTGTATTTTATTGTGGTTCTCAAGTAGATCTATGCACAATATATATGATGGTTTTTCTCTTTGTATCAGTTGGCGTCGATATCACTACATTCTTCATCAGTTTTGTCTTATTAAGTACTTTAATTTCAGGAAATAAATATGCGCTCCTTTTACAGGCCTAAATTTTTATTTCCTACACTCCTAACAAAATGATATTGGAAACCCTAAAATAAATACTCCTTTTTCTTAATGTTTTGTCTAATCGTTGAATTTGTATGCAATGCGTAATTAGTTCCCTTGCTATATAGAAAAATGCTCAACAATTAAGAATGTTTTCCAATTTAAATGACCATAAACGAATGATAAGGGAGCCTTCTCAGTTGGTATAATTTATTAATCATAACCTCATCGTATACATAGCATATTCTAATCGAAGAAGAGTATTCTCCTTTTCTTCCAACTCCGTTAATAATGTATTTGGAAATATAATCTGATTTTTAAAAACCTTTTTTCGGTTACTTCTTAATAGATTCATCTTCATTAATTTTTTGTTTAGTCAGTAAAAAGTTCTTTCTTTCAATGTGTAAACGTGTAATGTGTGTAACATAGTGTAGTGTGTGAGTACTTCGGAAGTCAGTTGATTACTTGATATTTCCTAGTATAAATTGCCTCAACGCATATATATCCAAATATCCTCTTAAAATTCTCCCTACTTGAGTATTTCAGAAAAATTCTCATACCGTCTACTACTATTTATACCATCCAATATTTCAATTGTTCATACGTTTCTACTTAGATTTAAAATATATGAAATAATGGACTCCTGCCGTTCTAATTGGGCAGATTTGGTGGAGCTCTACTTACGCATCTGAAATAGACAATAAATATCTCATGAAAATAATCGTTAAGTTTTTTATTCCCTCCTAATATTATCTGCACTTTGCATGAAATATTATTCATTATTTATATGTTAATGCCAATAGAAAACTTGCATTTTCTAGAAGAAAATAGCTTTCTATAATGCTCATAATGATCTTCATTAATTTTTTGTTTAGTCAGTAAAAAGTTCTTTCTTTCAATGTGTAAACGTGTAATGTGTGTAACATAGTGTAGTGTGTGAGTACTTCTGAAGTCAGTTGATTACTTGATATTTCCTAGTATAAATTGTCTCAACGCATATATATCCAAATATCCTCTTAAAATTCTCCCTACTTGAAATTATTGTGTGTTTTCTCTAGAGTTTAAGTCTTCAGTGCCATCAGCATAGATTCTATGACCTTTGAATGCGAAATTCTGAATTGAGAAGTCGTCCTCAAATCCTCTTAGAGAGAGCGGAGGTCTTTGAAAATGCAAATTATAGGTCTCCGATTGCGAAAAAGCTTTTTTAATTCCCCGTTTAGGCGGGAGAAGGTAGAAAATGTGCGTGTAATAAGTGGGTTTAGTGTTAATGGTGCTGCCGTTACCAAAGGAACACAATGTAAACTTACGGCAACCCGCTTTAAGTTTGTGCTATCCTAAAAATTGACTCCGTTGCGGAATCATTTGATTCATACTCAAGCGATGGTATAAAGAAGTACCAATCGTTGAAAGACCGCAGTTTTGCTTCCACAGCGCTTCTGCTTGCCAAGGGGTGCATTGTTAAATAAAATGCTTACTGTTACGCTTCGCGATAGAATCGTGATGGCTATCATTCATCAAATTTAAGTAAGGACGTTTTCAAAATCTTACGTCACAATCTTTGCACCGAAGTTGTGAGCAGAAGTCTCTCCTTTCAAATGTCAAAATAGTTCCGTTTGACTCTTCCGTTTTAACAAAGGCTTGATTCGAAAATCCCTTAATTGCAACAATTGCAAAATTATTCATATAGTTATTGCTGTCATTCCTTCATGAGTTAGAAATATTTCCTATGTTGGTGGGTTTCTGGCTTGTTTCTGCAATTTAATTTTCATTTCATGTTACTTAACAATTTTTAGATGTCTCACCCTCTTTAAAATGCTGAAATTATCCTTCATAACATTTACAGTACATTGTCTCTAACTTGAAAACTAATTGCAATTTCTGTATGGATTCTAGGGATGAATTTTTAACTCTGAAAACGGAAACAATCACTTCGTAGGCGGCTTCATGGAATAAAAATTAGGAGTTCAAGTGTAAAATATTGTGTTATAGAAACTGGGAAGATAATTTTTGCTGAAATTTAATGCTGCTATCTTATTGGAATGGACTTTTGAATGAAAAAATCATTTCATAAATAAATCGCTTTTGGTTGCAAGATATCATAAATGCTGCAAATATTTTAGGCAAATGTAAATGTCGAAATGTTTGTTGAATTTTTTGTTTTCCATAGTTTATCTTAAACTATCTATCCTACCAAGAAACAATTTATGCTCCTCCGTGTTACATTTCTGGTGACGCTTTAATGGCAGTAGAGGCGTATTACTATGCCTATTAACTTTCTTGACAAAGTTAAGGAAACTTTGAAGAGGCGGCTTTTAAGCTTGATGCTTGATGTCATCAGTGCAATAGCTCCAAACATCTCATTTCCATGTAGTGCCAAAATCATAAAACTTATGAAAATGCTTATAGCTCGAGTTATAATCTTTGAACTTGAATTATAGGCAGGAATAGATACAGATAGTATGTATATAGTACCGTTTAGGAACATTTAGCTGAATAAAAACATTTATGAAAACTTCAAGTTTATGGTTTTCTGTTGATGGAGGGAATTTACCAATTCTAATTTTCGTGATATTATATATTTTTTGGGCTGATTATATTTCTCAGTGCTTCTAGAATTACTTACTTGGATGGGTTATATTTCTGGCCTATTTTAACCCATAGTTTTTCTTTCCCTATCTTTCTACCCCACGTTACGCGTTGCAAAGCGCCTGTCAAACGTTTCTTCACCCGAGGTGATCCTGAGTTCGCGGCCACTTTTAAGGTGAGGCTTTCGAAGCGGAGTATCATTCCTACTCGTATTCAGAGGAAGAACCGGTAAAAGATGAACACGCTAGAAAGTGATGTTAATTGACAGTAACACAAATGTAATTTACTTTCGAGCCCCAAGGGGAGTATCGGTAAAATAGAAGGGAGTATCGGAATATCGGTAAGATACAAAACACTAAAAATAAGCATGTTAAATTTATCATGAAAAATATCACCATTATTTCAATTCTTTTTAGAATAGAATCGAATGAGTGAGAATTGGATGATACATAACCAAATGAATCTCATTGGCATACCAAAGTAGTATAGAGTCATTCATCTAAAAAATCAGTCCATAAATCAGTGGAAATAGCTATCAGTCCATAAGTTTGTTATCTGCTTATCTTGTATATCTTTGGAAGTGGTATTAATGGCTATGAGTTAGCGATTAATTTCACACAGCCCATGGATAGGATTTTATTCACGGTCGAGTGAGAATACATTGGTATTTTTGGCAAGCCTCTGGAAATAATGCTGAGTCTTTCAACAAAGTACATTTAGTAAATAAAAAAAATCATTTCGTTTGTGACTAATAGGCATACCAAAGCAGTCTAGAGTCATTCGTCTAATTTTTTCATCTTAGCTTTATATCGTCCTGATTTTATTTACGTGTAGGTATTTATAAAGTACAATCACAGGTAATTATCATAGACGAACAAAGATCGTAAAACAATCAACAGCTGCCAACTAGTTTTAGCTGGCTCTCTTTATTTAAATTGAAAGACATGAAAGGTATGACTTGTAGGGGACAGCCCGCTGGCGTCGTAGGGAAGGAAGGGTGGAGAGAAACCCGGCGTTTGCATTATCCGGCTCTTTACGAGAAGCGTCGAGGGGACCATGACTTAAACAACGAACGGAGTGCAGCATTTGATGGTCACTCGACAAGGCTTTCATGCAGGATTCAGCAGTCTCTGAATAATCTCTATTACCCCCGGAAATTGAACCCAGGCCCACGGAGTGGGGGTTTTAGACATTCGGAATCAAGCGGTAATTATGATTTAGAATGGTTATTAAAGAACTCCTGACCAAATTAGGTCGGAGAAAAGAAATATTCTCACAATGTATTTATTGCAAGTAACGAAGATTTCTTATAATATCTATCCTACTGAGAAACAATTTATTTTCCTCTGTTGCATTTATCCACCATATTTATCTACACAGTAGAAGTTATTTAATATCAGTTTTATTTAGGAGGAAACATATGCCTATCGCAAGACGCGTCATTATTTGAGGAGATGAGTCGTTGTAAACCTTGAGCAACACTGTGGCCTGTCACATCAATCTGCATATATACACATATATGTATAACCGTGCTGGTAAGTAATGGTAAATGATGTCTTCTCTACTACCGTTCCATTACCATTCCATGTGGTTCTCAGACGGTACCATCCATTGGACTAAAATAATCAAGCGTCACTATCCTCAACCCCTTTCCTTATTTCTGTCACTAAGAGCCATTACATCAGTCTACCATGCATATTGAGAAGAACTTACTGAATATCATTTTCATTTAGGAGAAAACACATGCCTGTCACAAGAAGCGTCATTATTTCAGAAAAACAGTCGTTGTTAACCTTGGAATCGCTCAGCGTCTCCTCCGAAAACTTAGAAATTAAATTTTCCCCCTAAAAAGAGCTTTAGAATTAAATTGATGCAGTGATTTAGTTTCAGGAGCAACAAGCGGGTAATCTAATTTTTAAAGCGTTCCCTCGGAATGGGGAAACGGAGTAGGTAACTTTCAGGCCGTAGAGATTCTTGGTAAAAACCCATAAGGGGTCTAAAAAGAATCTAGTGCTTTCGCAAAATGAGGCTAACGAGTTTATAGTCTCGCATATTCCCTTTCCATTTTCATTAAAAGATCGTTGCAAACCCTAAAATCCTTTCAGTCTAAAAAGGGTATCCTCTGACAGTCTTCACTCCTCATCGCTTTTACTAGTCAGATATTACTTCCCTGTTAATTACGATGACAGTAAAAGTGATTATCTTCCTACGATCCTAAATGGATAAAACACCTTATACAATACTCCCACACAATATGGATGGCCTATCTATGTGTAATGACAACTAAAAATAAATATATTAGACTTGATTAATTTATAACTTGCAAATATCTTATACAAATGACAGGAAAATTGTCCTGGATAGTGCGTGATTACATTCCATTTATCCCATAGAAAAGCCAAATTCCTGTAATTCTCTAGAAAGGCAAATTTATTGTTTATTAATTTGCTATGCGTGATAGTCCTGATGAATGTTGACATATGTCTTTTGAATGTGACTGCGTAGGTTTTCATGGTGTCGAGGTTCCAATGTCTTCATTCTTGCGGTGCTACCGAGTCGAAGTGCCGGCCTGAATACACTGGCAGCAGTGCCAGCGAAACTGTTGTCTTATACCAACAACCGACGCAGTAGCACCGGAAGAATGGAGGCATTGGTATGTCTTTCGAACTTTTATAAGGTGGATGACTCCATTATAAGCCGAATGCAGCAGTATGTCTCATTAGTCACATCCCATATTGTTTTTTTAATTTAATCAATACTCAAATCGCACTTATTCCTAATAATACTTTCTATAAAATTTAAATTCCCCTCAAGACCCGATTCAATTCCTGCTATCTCTTGATACCTATAAATTTTTTAATTTTCCGTTGAGACAACGGAAAAACGTGAATCCATGGTTTATATTGGTACCTAAGTTTCATCCCTACCTGTTTCAAATTTGTTATGACTTGCATCACTTAATGTAATAGGGACTAAACTAGTAACCTTGCCATCCACATATGCCCTAGTGCACGTAGTTTAACTCCGTGGCCCCGAATTCTCGCCGTACCCTCATTCAGCAGCGCCCAAGGGCGGTGACTCTCTGGCAATTGTGAGGAGCCTGATTCTGGGGCATCAAGTCCGTGCCTCCCTGATCCCTTGGGGGTGGGAGAGGTAAGGACCGTTTATGCCCGTGGGTACTCCTCTGCGGCACCCAGCGAAGTAATGCTTGCGTAGGATGTAAGAGGGGGGTAACAGTTCAAAGGCGGTCTCCGTGTGGTAGGGTTTAAGCGAAAGGGCGGGAGGGGGCGGTGGATATTATTAGGGGGGGGGTCTCCTTTGGGAGATGAGAGGGAGAGAGAGGGCATTGGAACGTGGAATGGGGGTGACGTAAAGACGAGTAGGACGGGAGGGTGGGCGGGAGGATGGGCGTAAAAGAAAGCTACGAGGGGGAGGTGGTTCAGGAGATGAAGGGTAGCGTATAAGCGAGTCGAGGGAGGCCAGCGTGGAGATAAGGGAGAGGAGATAATTTAGCCCATGGGAGGCAGGCGTTGGCAATGATCAAAGACTAAAACGCTCAGGTGACGACATGGCTTGCACTGGATGGCTCTTGAACGAATCGCAGTTTCTCAGATTCAGAATATAACCTCTCGGTACTATTGTATTATGCAACATAGCTATCGAACCAGTAGTGGACATTTCTTACCGGCCATTGGACGTCAAATTGAGTGGCTAATATCCGTGACATTATGCCTCCGTAGTAACCTTGATTGTATTTGGATAGAGAGAAGGGAAGGAGATGAGAGATAAGGGGAGAAATAGGCCATGGAGTGAGTCGGTGCATCTCTGATCCCATACCTGATGACGTCACCGACTATTTCCGAGAGTATGCCCGCTTCTCATGCTCTCACCCTAGCCCATCAATCTCGAATGCTTCGATGTAGCTTTTGTTTTCCTTTGTAATTCTTACCCTCAATGAAAGGCTCTCCCTGACCGAACTCATATCACGTCACATACTCATGAAAAGTGGGCGATAACTTAAGCGGTTTTCTAAATTATAATTTAGTGAAATTACGGCCGAATGAGGAAAATGTTTTTATTCCACCGTATCTGAATCACACGACCATTTTCTTTCTTCACGAAAAGCATCACTAGAGCGATCGCTTTTCGCGACGAGGAAAGTGATCGCTCTAGTGATCATTTTTCTGAATCACACGGTCCCTCCCGGCATCACTTCCCTTCGCATCACAGCTCGTTCCGATATCACAGCTCGTTGTCATAGGACTCGCATAACGAAAATATATAGCGTGTTTGTTTACCTATGTCGTTCCCATGATTGTCAAACGCTGCGCTGCAATCGCTCCATACGGACATGCTTCCTGATTGGCTGATATGGGGTTTTAGTGACGGTTTCAGCGACGGAAAAAGCGAGAAAAAGAAAAAGGTTTCTAGACCAGACAAGTGATGAAAAAAAGAGATGAAAATCCTCATTATTAGAGTGATCGCGAAAAACAATTGCCGGCGACGATCATTTGCGAGTGATCACTCTAGTGATCGTTGTAGTGATCACTAGGAAATGATGGAAAAAACGACCGTGTTATTCAGGCTTTACCATTCCTTTCCATTAGCCGAACTCTTTGAAGGAATATTTCTAGTTTTTCCTGAGGTGTCGGTTCTGTGTGAACTATCCATTGCATTTACGGACTGTTATGTGTTTATGTTAAAAAATGCTTCAAATTTTGTGTTTTTTTAATGAAACACAAGTCCTCAAAGTCTTACAGCTCTCCTTTTATGACTTATTTCAATCCAACAGTTAATAAATAATGTATGCAGTACCAATGAAATCTTCTATGTGACTGTAAAAGCAGCACACTACATTTTTATTTATGCATTTTATCTGTGATGGTCGAGTCGCTGACCCCAAAACGGATATACTGTCCTCAGGAGCAGTGGCGCAGTGAGGGGGGTTTTAGGGGTAAAACTTCCCCCAGAACTCAGAGAAATTTTAAAATTTAATCCATTTTACTTAATTGAATAAATATTACTTATAGAACACTGAATGGACTAATTAAAAATCCTCTGAAAGCCGTAAAACTCACCATTTGAACCATTTATCTTTAATTTTTTCCGGGGGAGAAAACCCAAACCTCCCGTATTCCATATTAGCAGTATTAATTCCTCCTAAAACTCTCCCCTAGCCTTAATTCCTAGCTGCGCGCCAGTTTTGGGTCAAACATATTCCAGTAAAATCATTGTGATAATGATAATGATATTTATCAATGATCGAAAGTTTCTGGAAATTAGGCCAAATGATGCTAAAGTGTTTTTCCTACGTTTCGGTTTATTTGCAAACCATCCTCAAGGCTATAAATGGAAAAATTATTGTACAATATTGATATATAAATAAAAGGTTAAATGCTACATTGTTTTACAATAATAAAATAAAAAAGGGGAAGACAAAAGATTTTTGGTATACCTGATTTTTGCACTGGATTGTTTATTGATGGGAACTAAGTTATCACCTGACTTAGTTACCATCAATTTCGATTAATTAAATAGAAATAAATTTTACTAACATTCCCCATGTCTGATATTTTAATACAACTGTTATTGGTTTTAGATTTAAGATCAATTTCTTTGAATAATCTTTTTTTTTTCAAATTAATTTCATAATCTAAAATTTCGGTGTCGTCAAAATCGAGAAAAAATTCGGAGCTGTCAAAATCGAAAGTATGGCTATTGTTTATGCTATGTTTAGCAAGGGCACATAATGTTATACTATTTTTAACTGATGATCTATATTGGGAAATCCTGTTTTTTAAATACTGTGATGTCTGTCCTATGTAGCGAGTGCTACAATCGAGGCACGAAATTTTATAACAAGAAAAAATTGCATTTACTTAAAATTATATTTATCTAATCTTAAATAAAAATCACTATTATTTTACTGTTCCACAAAAAGCGCTACATCCACCTTTAACAAGCAATTTTCCTCACCACCTGCTTCACCCTACCTCCGACAGTCTGATCCTTTACTCCCACCACTCTCTGCTCAATCCCTGCACCCTACCACCCCTCGACCCCATTACCTATCCTGTGCGGCCGTCCGTTAGCAATCTCCGCCAATCTCCGGTAGCCGGGGCCATCGGTCACGGGCGGTCACTGTGAGGGGGTGGGGTCTTGGAAAGGATGGGAGACCGGACACTCTCGTGTCCGGAGCGAAGGTAGTGGTGCAGTCCTCGTCATTACGCCTCAATTCCTTCCTCTGATGTTTAACAGCTGGCTAGGATGTATGATCATATCAGGACCAGGTTAAAAGCCTATTTAAAAACAAAATGGGGTAATTTAACGCTAGGGAACGCGCAACAAATCCAACGCTTGTGTCTCAAATTCAAGGAAGATTTAAAAATTTTGGCCTTTATTTCCCTTAGTATTCGCTGCTAAAACTGGTGATTTTTTTGCATTGAGTGTGAGGAAAAGTTCGTGAAAGCAGTTCATAATGAATGAAGTCAGTTTTTATTGGAAACAATTATGAATATTATTTTAAATACAACAAAATATTTTTCAATTTGCTGTATGTTAAATCTCGAGGAATATCGTTTGATTAAAATGATCGTGAAAGAGGAATAATTTCAAACCCAGCCCCAATCCTTCGTTCCCAGAAGTTATGTTCTGGTTATGCTACTTTGAGTTACGTGCGTATTCTTTATTTTTTATGATTATCAAATATCCCACCTAGAGGATTTGTTGAAAGATATTACATCTTTACATAGTTCTGATATTAAAACCTTATTTTATTTTATGCATTTCTGTATTATTACTTACCAGCTTACTGTGCCCAGTTTTATCACGAAAACATCTAGTTCCCGCAAACGAGGGATTTAGCCTGTGGTGGAACATCTTCCCCGTGTACCTCAATTGAGTGAAGATATTGGGGTTTAAATGGGGTTGCCATTTTCTTTCTAGTCCTATTATGGTGATGAAATATTGATATTGAAATGAATGATTTATATCTTGAGTTTGAATAGAGTAGTCAAAGACCGTTGATTACTCTGTCTACCTTCTTTCGTCATTCGTTCATAAATTTTCGTTTTATTTAGAACCCTAGAAAGCAGCCGTGTCACTGTCCAGCCCGTGGAAGTAAAATCTTGCCCCTTAATATAGATTACTTCACGAATTAGCAAAAATTATTTCATACGCACAGTAATTCTGGATTTCGCGGTCTGCTTTGGTGCTGGTCGGACATGTTTTTCCTGGCCCTTAGAATTCTCTCAAAAATCAGGTAAATATGGTAATTTTTCCCCGAATGTGGCTGGAATTCAAATGGAACACGGAACATATCGTTTTGGTGAGTGTAGTGAAACTTACCATTCATCGTGTGTCTCTGTCACCGTTGCAGACCTTAATATTCTGGAGGAACTTGCTTCGATCAAGAAGTATTCAGAAGTGGACATTTGCTGTCAGTAAACCTGTGTTCAGGTGTGCAATTCATCTTCCTGTTACAGCCGTTACGAGACATCCCTGCTGATAAAAGCTGATAAGTCCATGACCTGTGAATTCTCCATCTCTAAAGTACGAGCTGATCGGAGTGACAACGCTTTGTTCAGACCTTGCCGGCTCTTTCGGGTGCATACTTAAAGGAGGAGCTTCTTGCTGGAATAAAGAGATTTCAGGAAGATCAGAAGGACCTGAAAACTTCTTTTGCCTCAATCACATATCACTCTGCCTCCCTGTGGAAGCTCACAGAATAAATTAATGCGATTGGCGACCAGGTGGATGTCCTAAAGGGTGAAAGCGAGTGCATTCGTAATCATGTTTTAGCAATTGAATTACACCTGCGGAAGGGAGATCATAACTCTGTAAGTATGCTTACTCATAAAATAGGGAATATAATTGTACTTTACAAGCTGATTACGTATGAGGCTTGCGGTGCGATGCGTGAAACCCCAACTAATATTGAAGTCCGTACCGTGGTGTAGTTAATTTCTAGTAAATTGGTACCCACTTACCTTCGATCAAGTATTCACATGTGGACAGTTGCTTACCGTAAACTCGTGTTCAGGTGAGTAATTCCTCTTTCTGCCGCAGCCGTTACGAGACATCCCTCTTTATTTCCGTGATGCATGTAGAATTTAGATTTATATATGCTACAATCTTCATGGATAAGCAAGAAACTCTTGAATAAAACTTTAGAGCAAACCAAGGTGATGTGCACATGTATCTTTCTCTGCAACATTCGTGCACATATATTCTCTTTTTCCGTTAACATTCTGGTTTACCATAAAAATACTCCAGAAACTGGAATAGGAATACTCAAATTTGCATTCTTTTCAAGTTTTCTTTTCTTGGTTACATATTGAAGTGATTAAAAATCACAAGGGTTGTTTTTTAATGCATAATTATAATTATACTCTACCCACTATGTTAAATGTACCAGTTCTCTCTGTAAAATAGCAATGCGAGCAAATGCCTCTAGCACACCGAGTTGGGGTATATTATGCGCATTGGTTAAGAAATCTGAATTTTGGTCTTAGATTTGATAACCACTCTTGAACGTTATTTTTCTCTTAGGCATTATGGTCGTTGGAATGGCAGGTCGGTCAATGCAGAATTACCACAAGTGAGATATCCATCCGTCGGTGAAAATGCCTCAATTTGAGCGGTGAAAAAAATGAGAAGATGATATCTTTGGTTTTATTGTTAATTTGTAATCTACATTTCAAAATTTACAGTGGCATTTTGTAATATTGGTCGTAATTGCCGTCGAATGAATAAAAATATTTTAAAGGGTCGCTCGGAAGAGTAACTTGTCGGTGGGCTGCGTCCGATTTGCCATCTCAGTAACATATTTATAGTTTCTTCTATTGAAACCCGACAGCGTCAACTTCACCCAAATGACCTAGTAAAAGTTTGAGGTGTAGGACACCAAAGCTTCTAATACGATTTCTATATATTCCACCAAGTAAGTTTTCCAGCCACAAGTGACTTCATATTGTAATGGATTCTATTCCAAAATGATTTCTATGTATTCCACCAATTAATATATCCAGCTGTAAGTGGCTTCATATTGTGTTGGCACCTAAATGACCCTGGAAAAATTTAAGGTGTAGTAAGCTGAAGTCTTCCAAAACGATTTATATGTATTCCACCAAGTTTTCCAGCCACAAGTGACTTCATATTGTGTTGGATTTAATCGGAACTGTTGATTTGAATATCTCATTGTCATTAATCTCGTAGGGCAGCTTTAACTGCAATATTTTGGTAAGTTATCCAATGATATTAGGTTGACTCTTCGATTTTTGGTGAATTTTGAATTAAACAAAATATTTCGTTATTTTTAAATGTCATTTTTATTTTTTCAAGAATTTGGAAGCGTATACAGGCTATGATGAACGACTACAAACATTTCCATGTACTTCTATGGATATTCTTCATAGCTTCGGAACTAATCAAGCGTATTTAGTATATAATTAAATTGTATAATATATAAACGATAATGGTGAATTTACAGTATGATGTACATGATATATTATTCAGCTTTATGCTGAAAAATCCTCTCCTTAAAAAATTAGCAATCATATTTAACTTTCGATATTTAAAAACTACTGCAGAAAGATACTCATACCGTCGGTACTTAATGCGTGAACAATGATTTTTGTTATGAATATTTGATATATATTCAAATATGATACCTATATTCGCATATTTTCTTGGTCGATCGCGCTTCGTTTAATGATTAATGATTTTATTGATAATGTTGTCTCAAGCTCAGCCACAAATAATTTTACGACGATTTCCTTAATAGACCATTTCTTGAGGTTTTTTTTAAAGCAGTGGATTAACCACTGAAACATCCCATAATGTTGCGGAGAGGGAAGAATATCAGCCGCGATTTAATTTCGTTTCGTTCCTGATCAACCCAATTACTGAATTCAATTCCTTGTTGCCGTTCTATTCAACTGACTCTACGCTTTCGTTCAAAAAGTGCTCTTAATTTATATTTGGATCTGGACGTTTTGTTTTTGATCTGACATTTTTTCCTCACCGTAGGCAGCAATTTTTTCCAAAAATGGCGTCAATAATTCATGCTTTTTTAGGATTTGTTCTCATGAAAACGTTTTTGGTTTTCTTTAAGTTAGTACTGATTAAACAGGCCAGTACTATTTTCACCATGATTTTTCAAATACACTTTGAAATTACTCCCAAGCTGTTGAATAGGGCCAATTTCTCTAAAATTTCAGGTATATCTTACTTTATATGAGATAAGTTATCCTTTTCAGCTCTGAAAATGTGCTATTAACGATTTTTGCTGACAATTTTGCATGAAGTTACTTAAACTATTTTGTCATTCTTACATCCCAAACGTCACCCTGAAACTGGAAATTCAACCCAAATCCGTTCACACGAGCGTGGAAGGTGCTTTCTTCATTGCGAGGCAGTGCAGCAATTACAGGGCCATCCGAATTGAGGGCCATCATAACAGTTGCTATGAATGACGTTTTATTTGTCGCGGCGGAGGGAAATGGAATAGCAGTGACTAGTCCTGCCTTGATTGCACTCGTAAAACGTTAACGAGGTCGGTTTTATGTGCAACGTATCTTCTTCCAAATCCCTTCCGTATCTACAGAACCTTACGGGGTCATTGGATTTTGCTACTTGGCCGAAGGGAATCTGGATTTTGTTTATGGGAGAGAAGATTCAAATTTTAGAAGAATTGGCCAAAGTTTTCGCACTCTGGTATTGTAATGTCTGAGAAACACTTTAATATATGCTTACGGTCTTCTGAAATCAAGAAATTAATAGAAATCCGTTGGAATATCAAGATAATTAATGATTGGCCTTGTTCATTTTAATTGCGTAGAAATCTTAAAGAAATAGACCAAATGGAAATTCAAATATGTTTATCAATTTCAGTAATAATGTCAGTTCAAAATATATACCTTTACGGCATACGACATACCTCTTTAAATAACCATGCAACTAGAATAGTCGAAAATATATTTGGCCCCTTTTTTTTAATTCCCAAGGCGTTGTCCGTAAGACCTAATAAATCTTTTTTAATCATTTTCCCCATTTGGCTTTTAAATGATCCATGTTTCTAGTATCTTTTATATTGACCGCTTTTATTGGTGCAACTTTAAAGAAATTTCATTATAATAATTAAGTTATGTCGCTTTATTGCTAAATGTAACTGGCTTAAATTTCTTCGCGAGCGTGGTTGGGAAGGTACTATTAGCGAAGTGGGAGCAGTTCAATTTTGTGCGAGGTATGAATCGTTGGCTATGGATATATCACCACCGGCGAGCGTTCATTTCCTTACGCAGACCTATATTATGGTTACAGACTGCTCTTTCACAACTTATTTATTATAAAGTATTTGCCAAAATTGAATGCTATTCTCTTGCAGAGTGGTGGAGATGAAAATATTTAATCATCGTAACTATCGTTTCTTTACGTTCTCCTGCTCTGCCATCACGAACTGTAGTAGCACTTTGGACACTTCAATATTGATAAAGTAGCAAGATTTCTTTTTAGAGCAACTATAATGAAATCCTTCGCTGAAACTTTCACGGGTACTTGTCATGTTAAAAAAAAACTTTTGGGCCATGTCGCCGCGTCAATTTTTGGACGGCCCTAACGTTTCCCGACCGATGCTAGTCGCTTTTTCCTCGAAGTTATTTTTTTTTCAAAAGTTTTTAATAAACATTACTTTAATGAAGTTCTGTTTCGACGAGTATTCTAGGTTGAAGAGGATGAGGGCTTAAAGTGAATGACCTATGCTGCGCACAAGGAGAAATAAAAGTTTTAATTAGAAAAAAAGAGGTTTATTCATTCCCTCAGGTCTTTTTCTTGTTCCGGGAGAAGAGTAAATATTTAAATCGGATAACCTTCACCTCAACCCAGTGGCAGAGTCTACTCTGAATCGTTATCAGAAACTCCCCAGCCGGTTTTCCGCTTCTAACCTTTTTTTGCCGGCGATAAACTTTCAGACTTATTTGTTTCATGCTCTATTTTTGCTATGGCAAAGGGGCTTTGGGAGAGGGAGGGGGAGAGAGAGGGAGAGAGAGAAAGACAGAAGGGTGGGAAGAGTGGAATGGAGAATAGTTTCAGTGTAATACTAAGGGATAGTTCAACCAAAGTAATATTTCGCTGGAAAAAAGTGAAATAAATGCAGGTATATGTTATTTTTACTGGAAATATCATAATGCGAAATAGTTTGATTCAATGAGAAATATGGTCTCTTTTGAAGACCTCAAGTATCCTTGTTGTTGCTGTGGAAACAAAATAGCGGTTTTTAAAGCTAAAGCTGGTTCCCATCGCGGTGATTGCATAACTTATCCGACTTTTCTGAAGCATACTTTCTTTCTCCTTCTCGACGATAGCTGCAATGAAAGCCGCCATAATGTCAAAATTAATTTAAAATTTGACCAGAATCAAATCTCAAGAAACCTACATGTAAATTACTGGTGTGTCAAGTCATTTGCAAAATGACCTAAAGTTTTTACTTACGACCCACTTTGGAGAGAAACAAGTGGAAATCTTGATGAATATTGAAAAATTCTGTTTAGGTGATGAGAGAGCTGGAAAAATTTGCACAGATAGCGTGACTAGAGTCAAGAAAGCAGAGCGCAGGAAGAGGTGAGGAAAACGGAGGCTTCTCAAACCACTCCGATCGCTCTTCCCTTCTCCATGCTCCAATTTCTCCTCGAGAAGAGAAACAAGTCTCGCCTAAATCAATGGGAAGTCCATTTCGCGTCGATGGTAAACCCGTTAACCCCTTCCATCTCCAATGGGGGGGGGGGGGGGCAATAAGGGCGGGGCTAAAAACGGATCGGGTGGGGGGGTGAAGAGAGTTTAGATGTGTAGATTACAAAAATGGTGGGGGAGAGTAGCACGGCACAGGAGCAGAGGCAATAGTGTTACCCCCTAAAAGAGCGGAGCTTCGTGCATGTGCTGGAGCTAGAAGGGATTTATATAAAAGGGCACCGGGCAAGGGTGCGATAAGAGAATATTTTTCGGGTGGAAGGAGGGAATAGGAGTTTTGGGAACTCAGTCCGGCGGAGTGAGGTGAGGATGGAAGGGAGTGGGTTCTCCCTTTTTTTCAGCAGGAGGCATTTTCGTTGAGCTGGAGATAGGTGGTAGGGAATTACCTACCCGTGTTGGTAGGGAGAAGAGAGAAAGAAGGGGGTGAGGAAGGGTGCGGGTTATATATGTATGTGCGTTTGTGTGTGTGTGAGGGCGTATATTGACCCAAGGCAGCGTTGATTGGTCGAGCACTTCATTGCCTCCCGACACGCGCCTTCGATCCTCACCGACCGAACGACTATCGATTTATTTTTCCATCCATTTATTTTTTCCCCCTCTCTCTTGCACAGTGCGACGGCAGTATTGCTCCGACGGTAGGTATACCTACAAGGCCCGCGTAACACATGGAGCTCGTCTGGAAGGATAGACGCACGAGAGAGGTTCGCGAAAGAGAGAGACACCGAGAATATATATATAGCGAAAGACTGATGCGAGGCCTTGATATTGAGGAAAGGAAAAAAGTGGGTTCGATTTTCTCCCCTGCTTCTTCCGATGAGGTGAGCCGAGGTCATGAGAGAATGGTTCAGATGACGCAGGGAGTTGGTCTTTCACCCTCGAAGAAGGTTATCACAGGCAAGCTTTGGCCGTACATTTTGGAATTCAACCTTCGAGAAATATAATGTTCGCCTCACAGCCGTATCGATCGTACAATTATTTCTCTTGAGGGTATTAAAAATGCGTACGCTGCATCAAGCACCGAGAAGAAATAGTTTTTTCTCAGTTTGATTGACTACACATTTACTCTAAGGTAATAAACCTTGAGTCATAAAATAACTTGATGAGAATGACGGATATAGTTTGTTGATTTCATTTCTCCTTAGTCAGGAATTTTATTTAAATTGCGCCTCATTGGGCAGTTCAGTAGGTTTTTTTCTGGGGCCGTAAAAGTTCGAGTTCTCTCTGCACTTTTGTATAACATTTTTTACATTAATAATCTTATATTACTGTTTAAAACTTTCTTTCGAGCTAATTTATTTAGTTTTGTTTACATGTATATATATTGGTCATGTTGAACCAGCAGGAAAAACTTTGTGCACTTTCACGGGATTATTTTATTTCACGGCCATGATTTCATCGAACAGCCGACTGTTCGATGACGTCAAGGTCGTGAAATAAATTTTCCTATGAAAATGTCAAATCTTTTCTTGTCGGTTCAACAAGAATTATAGATTCTACAATGTTGCGCCAAAGTTTTAGTTCGATTGAGTTGATTTTAGTTTTGATTCGTTGAGTAATTATATTTTGTTAGGCGAAGAATCTGATTCATTTTTTTAAAATTTGATAGGATTATTGTCGCTTCGTATCGAGTTACGTTGAGGACCCTAGATTCGACATGAAAGCCTCTGATTGGTGTTGGTAGTGCTGCGAAAACCTCATCCCTGCCCTTTTTCCACTACCTCAACCATTTTTATCGCTCTCCCGTGGTCCTCCTTTCTCTCCCGTCTTAAAACTTTATGAGAGCGATCATCCTTTGAGCAGTCTCTTCCTCGTATTCTGAGACAGTACAGCCTCTTAAAAGTAAGAGGAGAAGAGATGGACCCTCTCCCACAGCTTACTCCTATCCCTCAAGCTATTTCATTTCCTCTTTTTTCCCTTTATGCCCGTACCTGCTTTCTCGTTCTCTCCTGCCGTTTTTAAATCTCTTCCACGCTATGCGTTACCTCACCGGGTATTCACCTGTTTCCCTCTTCCCAAATATTGCGTCCGCGTGCAGGTGAGAAATTCAGTTCTTTTTCAGTTCAGACCGTGAAGATTTTTACTTCTTTGTCCGGAGCCTCCACCATACACATTATTTTGAATCAAGGCAACTGAATTTGGCGGATAGAAGTAGAAGAAAATTGTGATCGAATAAAATTTATATTTGGTATTACCCGTTTTTAAGGCGTCCGTTACCAAGCCATTGCTAACTTTTTGGAGCATTTTTCGAAATACGAACTTGTCGAGCGGCACAATCTAGTTTCATTTTTCCTCTTTTTCTTGAATACCTAGCACCCAGACCCTAATTGAGTATATTGCCATTATTAAATATTTTAAACTCTTGCGAAACCAACCTTTCTAGGAAAGAGTGTTTCCAGGTTTGCGGTTCATGTTTAAAATTTAAATAAGTTTAATTCTGGGCATTGTGTAGAATACTATAATATTCATGATTTTATTAGAACAATTTTCTCATTAAGGTAGATGTTTACCCATGTACAGCCATATTCCTTCTTGGTAAGCTTCAATAACAACAACATATTC
Source organism: Ischnura elegans (assembly GCF_921293095.1). NCBI lineage: Eukaryota > Metazoa > Arthropoda > Insecta > Odonata > Coenagrionidae > Ischnura > Ischnura elegans. The sequence continues at coordinate 136,297,486 of NC_060246.1, forward strand.
TTGATTAGCACTTAACCGCGTTATTTGATGAATTATTAACAGTAGACTTTTCCCTTTAGAGCTCACTTTCATCGACTCGTTCACGAAGCTCTTCAAAGAAGTGGCGTTCTCCTTTACCGTCTCATTGCCCCTTCACCATCTTATTACGCTCCAACGAAACCTTGATGATTCCCCATAACCCTTTTGCTGCCACCTTCGCTCCGTGGTGGGAGATCTTCGTTACTACCCAACTCCCTAGTCTTTTGACTTATTAAATTCCTCCGTCTTTGACCTTGTTCCACCCTTCATCGGAGGAATTCTGGCGCGTTCTCCTCTCCATCATGGGAAACAGCCCCCTTCGCTACTTTCATCACCTATTCCTACTCACCCTTCCCCCTCACTTACCGCCGCATGATATTGCACTACCTGCTATTCTCCCTGCTGTAATCAAACCTCTGAAAGATTCGCCTCTTTTTCTCTACAAATACGCCTTTCTATCTCTCTTTTTCGGGGTCCAAGCGAGAGGCAAGCAATTATCATGAAGGATTCAACTGACTGCAGCAACTACTTCCTGAATATCCGCATCCTGTTATTATTATAGCTGGACGTGGTGTCCGAATGAGTCAAAAGTAGTGACAATGACTTATGGGAACTTAATAAATAAGGCTTCTATATTGACATTGTCCAAAAGAAAGCCATTATTTATTGGAAAATTTGATTGCATTTATTAGGTACTGACGAAAGGTATCCGCTTTCCATCTTTAGGTGGTATTATTTGCTGCTATGGATTTAATATGGGAATAAACTTGCTCAAGATGATGATGTATCTGATAACTTTAGGCTTGACTTTGTGAAACCTCTCCATATTGGAGATAAAGGAGTAAAGCTTTGTCAGATTCACTATTAGATAATAGTGAACCTGACAAAGTTTTACTCCTTTATTTCAAGATGAGTACTTAGGCTAGATCATATGATTTGAATACGTTCTCGTTAAAACCTTAATCGTTGACATATTCACGCGTTTTACTTACTAATTCTTTTATAATTTACTCACTAGCTTAACTTACTATTGAATGACTTTTGAATTTTACTCAGTCAAGGAAATTTTTCGGTGAAAGCAGTATTATTTCGATACATCGAGAAGACAATGACTAAGTCAATTACTTATATTGACTCATATGGTCGTAGTTGAGCTTCTTTTAGAAAAAGCGTTTACAGTTTTCCTTCGTTTCCACGACGAACTTCTAGCAGGCGATCCTCCTTTGTTTTCCCTTCCTTCCCCTGCTCTTCCCCGTTCTCGATTTCACCCTCTCCTTCCGCACTCTCCACCTCAGAACTACCCTCCATTATTTCTGCCCCTTTTATGACGTCGTCGGACGCTGGGAGGCCACCTTGAAGCCATGATGGCACGGGCGATGCCGGCGCTCGTAACGGTTTATTAATCCCCGCGGGAGATATAGTCTAGTGCGAGAGAGAGAGAGCTGGAGAAGACGCCTCGGTGGTAAGAATGATGGGGAGCTTATGGGACGGAGGTGGAAGGAACGAAGGGATGGGGGGAGTGTTTGTGGTAGGGGGGAGATGTTGTCGGGAAGGGGAGGGAGACTGGATGGAGGGGTGGCAAGTAGGCAGGCTAGCAAGTGTTTTGCCAACTTCTATTTTTTTGCCTTTTTTCCTAAAGCCAGATACATATGCCGACGGCAATGAGCATTTTGAGAGCATTTTTCCTTGAGTAATAGCAAGAATGATTTACGCGATTTGATATATTCATGGTTCCACATTTTATGCGGTTGTTTCCACGATTTTGGATAGTGTTCGGACCTTAATCCCGCGTTTAAAATCTGAGAGTGATAATAAGATCCCAAAAAATCACTTTCGCAAAAATCAAGGATCCTCAGTAACGGCATAAAAAAATCCGTTGAATGGAGGTTGATGAAATTTTACAATGCAATATCCGAACAAGAGTTTAGCATCCAATGGACACTTTCATCGAAAAGACCATTTCCATTAGGTCCAAATAAGTAATAATTTTCCAATTTTCAACCAATTCTTAGCCATAGGTTAGTGAAAATTCGAGTTCATCTTTGCATTTTATAGGACTTTGAGAGAAAGATGGATAAGGGAGGGGGGAGGCAGGGTTTTTTGTGGTAAGGGTAGATGCGGTCTGGTAGCGAGAGAGCGATGAGGGGTGGCAGACGAGGGCGTACTTGCGGATCTCGAGTGGGCTGATATGTCCCTCTCGAACGAAGTTTCTCTCAGAAACCCATTCTTACCCTACCTCGCCTCTTCTCTACTCCTTCAAACGTGCCTCTTTCTCCCTGTCTCCATCTCTCTCCCTCACTCATCTTAAACTTGTGTCCTAACGTCATTCTCGCCCCTTCTTTGCTAGTTGTAGATGGATTCTAATGAAAATCTGCATCCTCTGAAGATACGACTGGAGACTATTTAAAAAAAACCAATGAATACAACGTAATAACTATCGGAAAAGTAGCCTATGATGCGTAGAGATGTTCTAAGGAAGAAAAAGTTAATTTTAAAACTTTTGTATTGGAGAAGGAAATATCCAAGCTGTTTGGAATTGGTTTATATAAGGAAGATATTCTGTCGAATCCATAATGTAAAGCCAAAACGAAGTATATCTTCAGAGGATAGTGGTGAAACACGGCCTGCCTAGTTGTGGATGGATTCGATTAAAAACTCTTCATCCTCCGAAGATACGACGAGAAGAGTATTAAAAAAGGTAATAAAGACAACGTAATAACTATCGGAAAAGAAGCCCGAGCATTCGTTTTTTATAAACTTTCGAGGAATTTATGGGATGGAGCAATATTAAATTGGAGACGGTGATATAAGAACGTGAATGATACGATCGAAGGAAGTCCTTCGCATCCTTGATCGTCGCCCTTTTTTTTTGGTCCCATTTTCTGGTGATAACGCAAGTTAATTCGTTTTTCTTTCGTCCGATCAGAAATATATTTTTGTTATGAATAGGAACGTAATTTATTGTGAAGCGAAGGTGTTTTCCGCTCTCTGTGGTCCCACTTAAATGGATTTTCGCCATTTGACCGCCCTTTTTGATTGATCCGTTTCGAACACTTAGTGGAAAGGTGCCGAACGTGTGATACGTAGAGATGTAATAGCGAGGAAAATGTAAGTACTAGTGATGCCACACGGCCTGACTGGTTGCGAATGGATTTTAATTTGGGATTTGAGAAGGTTGACAGAAATCCAAGCAGTTTGGAATCGGTTTAAGAAAGGTAGAAATTCTGCTGAATACGTAATTCAAAGTAATATCCTGCATATCTTCAGAGGATACTGACACCATACTGCCTTTCTCATTGTTAGCCCTGTCTAAATGTTGTATAAAACTTTCCATTGTATTGGCGTTGAAATAGCCACAACAATACGAAAGTCAATTTATCTGAAATACATCAATTTCACTCTATAAATATTGTCTCAAATCTTATATAATTACTTTCCATCTACAAGAAGTTTGGAAATCCTAATGTATAATTCAGCTCTTGTTTCAATGCGCCGTTTCTCTCGGTATATACTTAAGATTTGCGCTATTTGCAATTGCTTGTGTCTCAAATTACGTCGTATCAATGCCGTTTCCCCGAGAATACTGAGGAGTGTTAAAACGAAATTCTACTTTTCTTACATTTCGGTTTTCATATAATCTTAGGTAATGAAATGGAGACACCCACGTTACAGAATTTACATTTTGATTCAATTTTAATTTCCAATCGTAAGTATTATAATTGATGGAATATGCTTCCCGTCGGGGTGTAAATTACGGTCGTAGAGTAAGATGTCCAAAAAAGCGAGGCTAGAGGTCTTAGAGTCGCAGTTCGGAGATGGTAGCCTGCTGCACGAGGTTTTATCAAATCAACTCAATCTCATACCGAGAGAGTAGGAATGATTTGACTGCAGGCTACAGTGATATGCCGGGCTATGTTGGTATACTGCTTCTGAAATACTCTCGGGAGGGAATTGAGCCCCTTTATCTGAGGTATAAACTAATGAACTACATCCAGCGAGCGGGATTTAAATAGTTGGGAAAATTTTAGTCGACTAGAGAAAATTAATTGATCCTCTTACACTTTGAATCCTTACCTATGATTGTTTTCGAATGGTTGTCGGTCATCATGAATAGTATTGAATATATATAAATTATTTTATCACGAAGAAATTTCTGAGGTAAAGGTGGTCTTGAAATACAAATGAAAGGTGTAAATAATTATGGATTTTATTCTGGTATTATATTAGGTACCATTGCTAGTTCTTTTTTCATATAATAAAACACTAAATGAGGAAAAAATTCTTTAAATGAAGATGTAAGAGATGATTAGTGTAGTGTATTTACGGATAAAGGTTGCGAATTGATGTGATGTTACTTTATTTTATGAAGTTAATGGCCATTTTTGTTTTCAGGGTGGTGATTTTAAGTCTTCGTTTATTTGAATTCCGACGCTTATGTTTTATCTTTTCCGCTGATATTTTTAAAATTCTAAATACAAATCATTATTTATGTGGCGAATTTCCTCGAAAATCTTCACAAATTGCTAAAATAATAGGATGGATTTGTGAGTTTTTTTTACATATCATAATCACTTGGTGCTAAAATAATAGGATTGATTTGTGAGTTTTTTTTACATATCATAATCACTTGGTGGGCCTAGCGTCTGTCCTTTCCTATAGTAACTTGGTCATTCGGTGAACTTGACGCTTTAAATGATACAGCCAAATGTTCCCCAACCGATGATTTTTACTAGCGTAAAAGTTGAATTAATCAATAGATATGTCTGGATGCGGACTTGCTACTTAGGGAGCATTTTCATCGAGTAACTTCACGGAAGGCATAATACGTAACTATGATGAGCAGTGGATAATTGTTATATACAATATATAGGTATATATAATGCACAAGAAAATGAACCATCTAATTTATTTCCTGAATAACACAAGTCTGAGATATCGACACAAAAATTTGTTCACTTAGCTGGTAGGGTTATGATACAGCGTGGAACGAGCATAAAACATGATTGGCTCATTACAGCAGTGACGTTTCACTTCATGAAATCATATACGTGAATCTCACGGGAGCCAAAGTGATACATAACACGATCTTTTGTTTTCACTTAAATTTCCCGCAATATGATCGCAAACATAGATACAGGCACTACCCTGATTTACCCGTTACTTAGGGAACCATTATTAAATGGCAAGTATCTTAAGTAATATCAATTTGTTATATACATGAAATTCACTTTCTATGACAGAAGTAACGCGCAGTAAACCGACATTTTTGATATCGGCGATTTTTTTTCAAGGATAAAAATCTTCACATTCACACGATCATGCACTCACAAACACACGATGTTACCCGCGTCATTGTTTTCATATGTGTATATATATAATATATTTATTTATTATGTGTATGTATATATTTTTAAGTATTAATATCGTTTATAAATACCCACACTCATGACGTTAACATGTTGGATATGTACGCGGGAAACAATATTAAAAACAAAGCACCGAGTAGACTACATGATTAACAAACACTATGAATAAAGAAGCTGTTTGTTTTTTTATGGAAAAGTGATTAGATGGAATGGAAATTCATTTTTACATCCTTTTCTCTGACCTAACTTTGGTCATAGTTGATGCATCCTTTGAATGTTATTTCGTCATATCGCTAACACACACCAAGAAAATCAATGGCTAACATTTAACATTGCGGCAAAAAATCGACTAATTATTTCACAGTCAAAGTATTATACGGTTCTGTCGTATTTTTGTGATAATGACCGATGTATATGCATTTATATTTTGGACCATATCAATGTATTATTACCCAATTTATGTGCTATGGACAATGCGTCTTACATGCTAAACGAAGATACTAAAAGCACTGTGTAATCAGTTTGGGCCTTCATGTTGGTATTGCTTGTCACTGCGTGTACAGAAAATATTCGTGGAATCATATTGTGCTTGCATATGGTGTAATATGAGTTTTGCGCAGTTTTTATCTCCCAACTGCACAGTAAAAAGTGCGTAACTTATATTCATGATACTACGTGAAACACTGCCGGCGAAAACACGATTTCGCAATTTTAAAGGCTGAGTATACGTCGAAGAAAAACACTTTATTTTTTCATGCATGCATGTATTTCGAGGAGAAGTACGCATGCGTCACACAAAAAGCATTTTGGGAGACACTTGGTATCCAATGCTCAGCCATATTTAACCTATTTTTTTGGGATTTCAGGTACATTTCTTTACCTTGACGTTTTGAAGAACGAGAAAGTATATCGCCTTGCCTTCCTGTTTACGAGTGCTTATACAGTAAGCTTCTCGTTAATATCTTAAATTATTACTCAACACTTGAGATAAATTAATGAATACAATGCGCGCCAATTTCAACAGCATGAGCTTTAGGTGTAATATTAACCATAAAAACATGCGATTATGACAAATCTCTTGTTTCTTACACTCTCTCTTCTAAATGCTTGCACCCTTTTTAAATTTCCAAATACACTCTCCCTAAATATTAAATTGGACCACACTTCACAAACTCTCGAGAAATATCTTATGGCTTTGTTTGTTAGTAGCAACAGTTATAAATTAATTTTTTTAATTCGAAGAGGAAAAGTGTATATAACACAGAATAGCATGAATACGATGGAGGTCAAATGAGTGATTAACTTGCTTATGGATAAAATTGTTTCGAAGGGATTACTAAACGGATATCAAAGGTTTGGGATCAGGAAAGTTTAATATATTTTTTTCTTCTTTGCAGTGTGTTTACGACTTGAGAGAGGAAAGAAAAATATATGTCGCTCCACTGTAAAAGTGTGTCGAACTCGAAAAGAGTAGGAGAGAAAAAATATAAGACGATAAATATTATCATGCTATTATGTTATTATCTCTCTGATATTTATTTTTCTCTAATATTTCTACGGCAGCGCGGCGTGATGCGAAATTTGGGAAATTCATGGTGCCTATTACTTTCAGGAGTAGAGGAGGAAAGAGTGTGCGTCTTTTGTGAACAAGCAACTCTTTTTTCCTTCTCCATTTCATTGAGGGAATACGTGCTGGATGCATTACAATCCTTGGCGTACACACGAGACTCGTCAAAATTCATTTAATTATCGAACATCCCCTACGTAACTGTGAAGAGCTCTATTTGGTCATACGTGCCCTGAACTTATCGGCACGTAAAACGCGGAAGTTATGCCTCTTATGTGCGAGAGTGTGGCTTGTGTATTTTCTTCTGTGTGTGTGTGTGTGTGCGTGTGTTCGCTTGCATTTAATGTCCCGCGCTAATTCTGTGAGTTTGAAACATTATGTGCTCATTTTTGTCGTGTTCATAGTTTTCAGAAACGGTGTGCTTATAGGAGTGAGGACAGAAAGTGAAGAGCGACCAATGCTCGGCATCAGTAATCGTCACTAGGGGTTGAACTCAATGCAGAGACGACTTTCTAAATTATCGTGAGAACAACATCTAAACTTCAACGTATTTCAGATTTTTTTCAACGATATACTTTCAAAAAATTCTCACCTCCTGACCTCAAAAAAATTTTGATCATCTTCGTGGATTAGGGAATCTCAAGGCCTTACTGAATATCCATACAAGGTCCTTAAAATTCAAGAATTGGTAGCACTCGTTTATCTTTCCCGATTGTTTCCCTTGCATTTGTTCTCATACCATCTCTAGCGCTGAGCCTTATCTTTTCTCCACGAAGGAAAAGTCCTTTTGCCTCTCTCTCCCTCTCCTATCCGCCAATCATGTCGTGCAGACTAATTCAGCGAGCGAGTCGGCGGCGAAGGAATGGGCCTTAGGGATATGGGAAGAAGAGAGGCGCTTACGTCGTTCCCACACACGCGAAGATGGATAGTTTTCGAGGAGAAAGGAGGCTTTCCACCGCAAACACCAAGACTCCGACCCCGCGAATCTTTTTTTCGTCATCTACTCGTTGAGAAAGAGAGAGAGAGAAAGGGAGATATCCTTATACCCTTCTTAAGTTCCAAACGCCATTGCCGGCGTCGCTATAAGAAGAGGGAAATATACTGGGAGTGGCCTTCCCAGCGAATTTTCTCTTCTACTTAGTCCCTGAGTTTTTTAACTTGGCACTGCAGTTCCGCGGTGTAACAAAACAAACAGAAATTCACGGATGTGAGTACTTTGTTTTCATATAGACGTAATTTTTTATATTCGTGAGGCTAATTTCCAATTTTCAACCTCTTATGTGTTCATAAGGCTGTTCTGGCTAATCTCAGCCTTCACGCGCTTCGCGACACTTGCTACAGCATGAACTTGCTACAGCGTTGGACTACTGCCCATCGGTAGAGAGGAAAGAACTCATCAGTGAGAAGAATAAGTTGTTTTTCTGGTTTTGAAGCGAATCACCGTTTGCATTGAGACCAAAAACTTCCTGAGGTGATGCTTGAGTACCTTATTTGTGCAGTTATAAATAGCCAATGTATAAATTTGCGCCATTTGAATAGGAAATGTTTTATTATCACCCATGAGCCGGTTTCTAAAACGCGTGTTTATGTCCGTACACGTAACCGTCGACCTTCAAGGGCGATTTTTAGCCTCCTCTCTCTTCACGCAATCCTTTTTTTACTTCACTTTTTCTATTCGAATAGCGCCATCGCATACAGGAAACCATGTGCGCTCGGCAGATTTCTATTCCTCGCTCTTTCTTTGCTTGCAGGAGGTAAAGGTGGCGGGAAGAACCCAGAACGGGGGAAAGACGGGGTGTGGGTGAGAAGATAAAAGGGTGTTGGTGCTCCTTTCTTCTGCCATCCAGCCAGGTGTTTGCTGCTTTTTCGCCATCGTGCTTTCGCCCTCTTTCGCAGAACATTCCTCCCGCCTGCTCTTTCCCGCAAAATGCCCATAAGCCCATTTTCGCCACACCGTCGCGGCGTCTTTTTAAGCCCGTCCTCTCGCGAAACTTCAACCCTCTCCGCCACACTTTTTTCCACTTCTTTACACTTTTCCGCGGTGGAGAGTAATTTCTCCCGTTTTTATTTTTTTTACCCTCAAGGACCTCCATGGGTCTAAAAAACACGGGCGAAATAACACCCTGGCTACAGAGGCAACGGTTTGGGAATATTTTTTCCTGGTCGGCTTTCCTCTCTCCTCGTTTACTCCATCCTTAGCGATGATGCTATTGCCGTCGGAAGACTATGGCACGTGTACGATGAAGATGCGAGCACTTGGTGAAATATCAGTTCGGAAAACTGCGCTTGACTTGGTGTTAAGGCTTAAACTGAGGTACTTCATATTCCACCCTACTTATATTTAACACTCTATCTTTCGAATATGACCTCCTTTTTTCCTTTCCTTCTAGCTCATCCATTGCCTTTTCCAAAACTTGATTCCTAAAGTACTCAAGATTTGAATTATCCTGTACACACACGAATTGCCTCGGTGACTATAGCACAGTGTAGAATTTTAACTTCTTGCCACCTATTTCAGACCCTTTTTTAATGCACTCACGTTGTTGTTTATCGCCTTTTAAATACACATTGCACTATTCTCGCCTTGTTCCAGCCGCGATTTTTCTCCAGTCTCTCCCCGCCCTGCTCTCACTCTTCCACTCATAATCCCCTTCAATCTTCAGCCCCTCTTCGATCAGGGTATTTTCTATCGCCCGGTCGAGAGAGCAGCGATATTCCGGTTAATGGGGCGCATCTAATTTTTTCCCCTTCCCTCAGTGGAGTGGAAGTTTCTTCTCATCTTCAAGGTCCTTCTTTTCTCTCCTCCTTCTTTCTTTACCCTCTATTTACTCCTTGTCTCATCATACCGCCCTTTCGCCGATCAGTTCTTCCCACTATGATCCTCGTTATTCCTTTGTTCACCTCTATGTTGCCGTAAGAGGAGGACCTTCGATTTTTCGGGAGGTGTCGTTTTGAGCTGTCTCGAGATCCGAAGACATTTGTCGCGTTGATGGAATCTTGATGTAGGGATGGAAGGTTTGGGGGTGAAGAGGTGGAAATGGCCAAAGAGGGATATCCCTCAAGTGGGACGGCGTGCCATTCTTTTCGTACTCGGGATTTTTAGGACGAAAGGGTAAATGATGTGGATCGGAGGAAGGGAATAAGATTTGCGGGCTCATCAAGAGATTTTTCCCTCAGGCTTATCTTCCTTTTTTTTCGCCGGTAACTTTTTACTTTGTTCTGCCATTTTACTTCTCGACCCTTCACCTCAGCTGTTTTAGTCGTCTACGTGATGTAAATCAGCATGAATCCTCTTCCTGCAGCAATTCTTTGTCTCGATCATCTTTTGACAAATAATAAGTTTATCAGCCACTCTCAAACGTTATTTTAATTACCTTTCTTTTTCGTCGTGCGCAATTTATTTGAGCGTGCGTAATTTCTTTATTTTATATCGTAAAAGCAGTCCTTTTCTTTAAGTTTCTCATCTTATGTCTTTCACCTAACATTCTTCGGACATTTTGGCAAGGTCGTTTGGTTTTTTTCGCCAGCAGTTGTATTGGATGGTTGGTTACAGTTCTCCTCGAAAGAGAGAGGGAGAAAGATCCAAGATCCGGCATTTCCGATTTTCTTTCTTAAAGCGTTTTCTTCGGTCCACTCCAAAGTTTCTCCGCCCACTCACGCCCTTCCAAGCGCGGCAAGTATGCGGCAAGGAAAGAAATCACGGCCTTCCTCTTCTCAACCCCTGTCTCCCTCTCTCCTTTAACATCCCCAATCCTTAACGCTCGCTACACTGCTTTCCACGGACGTTCAACCAGCGCATGCATTCGAGAGGGAAGGTTTGAAGAAATAAAGGAATTTGTGAGGGATGTGAACTTGAGATATGGGAAGGAATGGAATCCCCGCACATCCTTGCTCTCGGTTAGCTCGAGCATAGAATATTTTTAGATGAAAATCTTGAAAGGAAGGGTGGATGTTACCGCGGATTGACGACTCTTCGTCTTCAAGGAATTTCACCCTTTTATATTCTCTCCCGATGATAGGATGAAACGCTGCACCGAAGAGTGTATCCCGCATATTTGCGATAGCGAGATGAGCAAAAAAAGTGTATGGTGAAATAAATTTCCTTTTTTTTATTTTTGTGCGTATTCCTAAGGTGGTTTTATCAGAATTCTCTGCTGCCGTGCGCTATATCAAGCGGCTTGTTTACTTCCTTCCCTTATATTGCTGCTAGGAATCCCTAGCGATTACCCGCGCGGCGAGGCTCATATTTTTCCCCGTCACCTTCTTCCGCGGCTTTCTCTCTCGCGCAGGTACATTTTCAGCGTCTTCCCCATATTTTTATTTTCTATTTTTTTGTCATGAAACCCCTCAATGCACCACCCATTTTTTGCCAGCAATTTTTCTTGGTTATGCGGGTGGACGTTGTAACGAGTCCTATTTTCTCCCTTATGCATACTTTAATAGTATCCACTTTGATTCTCTTCATGTATCAAATATTGGACCAGTATTTTCACTGGGTATGGCGGGTTTGCCGATTAGTCAGGAGCATTGGTTTTTAACTGTAGGAAAAGAGACGTTGCAAATCCTCCCCCTTTAGTTTTTTCAGGTCGGTTATTGGAGACTGGAGGGAGTGCGAATCGCAAAAATGATAGTAAGATCTTCCGAACCAATCTTTCCTAATAGCCCATTTAGTTCACTGATGACATTTGAGTTCAATCATTTAGTTGACTGATGGATTCCTCATTTGATTCAACTTCCATTCCCGACCTATGTCTCGCCGAGTTTCTCTCCATTACGGCCCCCATTCGCGTCGTCCATAGAGCAACTCATCTCTCTGTGACCTTCCCTCTTTTTCCTTCGCTACTCCATCCCTGGAATCACTCCCGCTTTTCTCAAACCCCTGTTGAGGCATGACGTCTGGATCCGCAGTAACTGTCCGGAAAGAGCTTTTTGGTGGGTGGCGAATGGACTCACGGAGACTTACGGCGAAAGAAAGACGGGCACTATAGCGCTGGATGAGGAAAGGTGCCATTATTTCGGCCGGTATTATTTTCTCCTACCCTCCCCACGTCGTAGCTCCTTCCATTTTCCTGCTCCTTGGCTATAAGCACTCGTCATCTTGAGCATGAGAATTCCTTATCGACATTCCGTCAGGATTCATCCGAGAAGAAGCCCATTTGTTTTTTTTTAAGAAACACAGAGAATTTTCAATTTCTTTCCGCCATCTCCTCTATTCTTCTCTCGTTCCTACTCGCAAAAATTCTCTTCTCTCTCTCTCTCTCTCTCTCTCTCACTCTCTCTCTCTCTCTCTCTCCATAGCAATGAGGTTCTCTTTCCGTTCTGAATACTCTTTTTTTCCTCCTCTCGATCTCCTTTATTCTGTCAGACTCGAAGCTCACTCTACCTCCCCTCCTTGTAGTCAGTTGCGGCTCTTTGTCGCCTGACCGTGCATTTTTTTTATTTCACGCGCTCACGTTGCCACATTCTTTCCTCTCCCTATCATTCTCTCTCTCTCTCTCCAGAGTTATTCCCTTTCTTCATACCCTAGGCCAGCGTCTGAGTATATTTGTGTATCCCAATGCAAAAACTTCACTCTCATTTTCCGTGAAAGTCAGGATACTCGACATGGTTCTCTCACTCGCACTTTGAATAATTTCATCCATCCGCTTGCTGATACTTTCTCTCCGTCGATGTTGATGAAAAACTCGGGTCCCTGCCGCTTCATCATGTCCTCTCCCCTCCACATGCAATGTGCCCACTCCTCCTCATCACCGTCTGAGTGTTTTCTTCTTCTAACATTTTTATTTTCCTTCTACATCTTTTCGTTCACTCACTCGCTCTGCTCCAATTAAAGGACGAAAAAAGTGAAGGAAGAAAAGCAAAAAAAAAAACGATGGAGTCGTCCGCTTTTCGCCTTAATTTTCCTTCCGCTCCGCGAAAGGTTTTTCTCTTTCGGTTTCTCCCCGTTGTGAATAATTATTCTTCCGATTCTCGCACCACAAGGAGAAAACAATGTCCCTGACTCCACGTTTCTCCTTTCTTTCCTTCTTTCTTTCACTCCAAACCTCCCTCACACCGCAACCATCGCCCTCTTTCGTCTTACGATCTTCTATTTTTTCCTTTCCCTTACCCTACAGTTTGACTTTCTGTTATTCCACGTTCAACCTCCGTGAGGAAGCATTGTTGTCTGGAAGCAAGCTTTTATATTCGAATGAAGCCCCGTTTCCTCTTTCCTTAACATTAAGTCAAGTTTCTCGTCAGTGGTGTATAGTTTTTCAATCGGGAGAATCGACAGGGAAACTTGTTCCGTATTATCCCACTGTGTAATACTTAAAAGCATAATAATTTCGATTCTATTTGTATTCCATTGAAAATCACCCGCTATAAGCCGCCTATAATTCATCATAAAACCACCGATCGAACTTTACAGGTTGAATATTAATTCTGTCGTCCATTTCAAGAATTTTCTTGGCATCGGAGACGACAATTCAGACGCGACATTTTCTCCCTGTCTTCGAAACACAGCCACTTGCTAGTCCTATCTATTACAGCTTTTTCAGCCTCTCTCCTGAGCTTTTTCACGTCCATTGAAACGTGGTATCCAGCTTAACGATAGTATACATATAAATTTGTGGATTTTTTACTAAAATCGTCAGGATATTCTTCCACTTTCAGTAATTTCCCTCAAAGATGCGTTCTTTTGTTAATAATTCCACTGCTTACCATTTTCATATCACTACGTAGTTTATGACTCGACAGTTTCAATGAATCAGGTTATCACCGGCATCCTCTTAACTAACGGTGTCGTGCTCAATGCTAACCTCGCATTCATGCGGTCTGGAGACGTAACAATGGTACAGGTGTCTCTCCTCTTGAAATAATTCTGAGCTTATATTATTCCTGTCTTCGCGGAAATGTGTGGTTCTCTGCTCTCGAGACACTCGAAATACCGTAGTATGGTAGGGTCACAGACGTTTCCATCTCACAGCTCTGCGGAACGGCTCCAGGAATCCCTATCTCTTCTTCCCTATCCACATTGCTGATTCCGTATTGCACCTCTGCGTGGGCGCCCTCTTGTCTGGCAGCACACAATAATTCATGCAAGCGTGGTTCCTTTCTCTCCGCAGCAGCCCTGAATTCCCTTCAACGTGTGTTATTCCTCACTTTCAGCCTCTCCGAGAAACGTCCTTGCCTCGCGGAAGTCTGCGAACGTACGCTTGCACAAAGGTGCTGTGATGTTTCATCTCCACCATACTGCGTAATTTTCTCAGGCCCTAGACTTCTCAGCTATGCCAACAACGTTTATTCATAAGATTATATAAATGTTTACCGCTAAATTATTCATGCTGGTCCATATTCTCCTATTTCCCAAGTTTTGATACTCGTTTTTACCAAATTGCACTGATGATAATAGATAATTTACGTATTTTTCCCGTGATTTTTATCGGTTTAACCTTTCTAAAATATATATTCAGCTGCTTTGGACGATAGATATGAGTGGTATTGTTCGTGGGCTTGGTCTGCGCAGGAGTAAATCATTCCTCCACTGCCAGGAAAGCTTGAGCCTGGCATCATGCACATGCCCTCAGGCAAAAAGGAGGGGCTCAAGAGGGTGGCTGTTGGTTCCTTTACCTCTCACCAACAATATGTTCTCCTCAGCGCATGAGGAAAGGAAAGCGGTGCGACTTGGGAGAGCTTCATGCAATGCCCCACCCTCCTCAGTTTTGCCAACCCCCTGGCCATTCTCACAAGCAACACGCAATCACCCCAAGCGCAACCTCTTCGCCTGCGGCTTGCTTCTACCCTCCCTTCTCTCTCTCTTCCTCTCTCTCTCTCCTTCATATTTCGTAAATTATGTCTTTCTATAGGCTTGACATGCATGCTCTAAGCCTTCCTACTCCTGAGCCACGATATCTTCCCTTTGAATCTTTCCACCAGTTCTGCGTTCCACCTCTTCTCCAGCATTTTTCTTCTCTCATCCTCACTTTTTTCCTGTGTTCCACCTTATCTCCAGTCTTTTCTCTTCTTCCCCTCCTCTTAAAGGTTTTTCTTTTTTCTTCCTTATTTCTTTTTTCGCTTCGCTTAGGAGCTCTGTTTTTGACTCTCTCTTTACGGTGTACCCTACATATTCGTTTGGCATTTTCTCCATCCTTCGTCCCACACTTCTCGCGCTGTTTCTCGAGAATTTTACGTTTCGTCTCACGTTTTGTGCAACCTCTCCATTCAAGATGGGAATCTGCAAGTAGTAGAAGTTTCGGTGAATCAATTATCTTTGGCTTGAAGAATATCAGAGAGGAGTGTCGGGATATCATCTCGCATTGGTCAGGTTTTTGCCACGTGATTTCATACTGGAAAATTATTTGGCGAAACGGTTACGCCAAAGTAACGAAAGATACATTTTGCGCCATCTTTTGTCCGGAAATCACGTGGTAGTTTTCGAAGGTGGAGTGGATATTTCTGAGAGGGATTGGAACCCTTCCTTATGGGTGGAATTGGCTTGGGCCGGAGTCGAGGGGATGTTCGTAGTTCCAACGTTCTTTCCCAGCATTCTCTTCTCTTACAACTTCCTTTTTCCTCCAAGTCTCAAATCTCTTTCACTTTCTGCATCCTCGAATAAAAAAATCCGTCATCCTCGCCCTTGGAACATTTCAACCATTACAAAAGAGAACAGTGTGAGATGGAGTAATGCAAGGAGGAAATGTCGTTCCTTGCCCTCGGTCGTGAAGAGGTCATCCCTTCTCTGATTCATCCCCTGAACTTTTCTGCGGTCATATTTTTTTTCACTCCTATTGTTTCATTCGACGGGGTCATTCAGCAAAAATTGGGGTGATTTGGTCATCAAGGCTCCGCTCATTTTCCAAGTTTCATTAGTGATGGTCACTGCATTCCTTTCCCTTTTTTAGAAGCTGGAGGGTATGGAGGTCGATATAAGTTTCCGTTGTGGAAAGAGTAATATACTTGAAAATTTTCCTTTCTTGTGAAGTCACTCATGGGATTTAGCCGTGATTAAGGGTTCCTCAAATACTGTCATTTTGGAAATTTAATTATAGCGTCGGGAAAGGTGGTCAATGTAGCACAATGCTTTTGATTTCGTCATGAGTAGCCATATGATAGGTTAAGGGAAGGTAACAATAGGTAAGCGGAAATGATTTTAATTACGTAGGCAATTATACGATCTCATAGATTCCATGTTGATTTATGGCCAGCGTTAAGAGCCCTGAAGACAAGGGGAGATCTTGAAAGAGAAATGCTATTTTCCAAGAATAACTATGTTTTTGACATGAAGTTGCCCTCACTAGCTTTCTCCGATGTATAAAGCCTTCGGCTCTCACTTAGCAGCATCTTAACGCTCCAAATAGCGGAAATGAGTGGAACAGAAGGGGTCATAGCCAGAGTTCAAACATTCCTTCCTAATTTTGAATGAGAAATATCACGTTGGAGATGACGTGAATCACTGCGTGGATCGCCGAAACGCACCGGCTCCAGATGATATATTTTTCTCTCTTCTCGCGACCTTTCGCTTTGGTGGATCACACTTTTCCCTTTAAAGAAGATAAGATTTCTCTCCCTCTTTCATTTTCTCTCCTCGGCGACATTATCCTCTCATCTTCCTCGGTGCAGCCTCTCCCCGGAGGCCTTTGACTTCAGTCAGCCGACACGCCCCGTCGCCTTCTCTTGCCTCTCGGCTCTTCGCTCCGAGAGACGGGGTGCTGTGCGCGGGGGATATCTCAAAGGTGGGGGCGGTGGTTGTCTCCCGTCTTTCCGCCTCCGCGGCCTCCGCCGAACACCTCCCTCCGACAGCAGCAAAAAAGCCGTTCTTTCCATTCCAGTCATTGCCTCTTCCCACATTCCATTTTTTTCTCTGTTTCCCTCCTAGTCTAGTCCCGACAAGAAATAGGAGAGTATCTTGAGAAGCGTTCTTTCCTCCTCTTTCGCTTTTCGACTCCTCTGTATATCCTTCTCTTTCCCTCCCTTTCGCCTTTCTCTTCATTCTTCGACGATCGTATCTACTTTCCTTCCTCAAAAGATTACCCACCTCTCCTAGAACTTCTCTCACAATGTTCTTTCTTCTTCTATTTTTTCGTCTAAATTCTCTTTGCACGTGGGAGGATGTCAGGCAACTCTTTTCTACTTAATTGGTATACCTCACCATCCATCTTTCTTTCCTTCTCATTCTCTTTTAGGCCATCCTTTTGTGAACTTTTCCAGCTCTGTCACTATAAAATAACCTTTTCCTGCTGTTTATATATTTCTCCCTTCGTCAGCCTACTTCTCACTTCGGAGAACGTCTTAGAAAACAATCCCTTTTTGCTTTTCCTCCTCTTTTCAAGTCTCTCTCACTTTCGTCCTCATCCATCCGCAATCTTATCCTCTTGACGTACTCAAGAATAAAAAATACCCCTTCTACTTTTTGCGTTATCCATGGACCCATTTCTCTTTAATTATTCCTCTCTTTGCCAATACCATTCCTCCGCGCGGGAAAACGTTTGCAAAAACTTTTCCGTTACTATCGTCCAAATGTCCATCGTCCTTTCTCTTTCTTTATCTTCCTCTGCGTCGCAGTCTCCTCCGCGCGGCAGTTGCCCGCGGACGTCGGACGCCGGACCCCGGGCGCCGGTGCCCCCTTCTGTGTGGAAGGGGGCTGAGAGAGGAGGGGGGCCCGTCCCCCCGCGGCGGCCGGGGGCATACGGCGTCGGCGGCCACCGCCAACATAGCCGCTCGGAGGAAATTACCGATTTCTCGCGCCACGTGCGCCGCTTGACCTCCATCTCTTTCTTGTCCAATGTCGGCGTTGGGGACACAAAGAGGAGACGAGGTGGAGGGGTGGGATTCACAGAAGCTTGTCCTGGGTGTGGGGAAGTGTGTTTGTTTTTTTTTTTCTAGAAAGGAGCAGGATTCGCTCGGCCAGTGCTGCAAGAAAGTTTTACAGTTTCATGGGGAGGTTTTATTTCCCCAAATTACTCCAGCGGGAAGTTCAAAGAAATCTTTTGGCACCTCGTCGCTGGAGAACTTTTTAAAGCTCTGCCGAAGTCCCGGCGTTGTTTTCACTGGTAGAAAAACTTATATTTTATGTTAGCATCCTCTCTTCCACCTCGCGGACTTCGATATTACTTCTTTCCTATCTAATCCGTCTGTCTCTCTAATCTATCGAATATAAGAAATAGACGTCTTTTCCTCGGCTGAAATCATCTTGAGAAATAGGTCATATAGGTGATGATAGGTTTCTTGGCTATCTCGAGAGTATTCTTAGGGGTAATATACTTTTCCTACAAATCAATGTAGTTTTTATTCACTCAGATGACGGATTGGTTATAATTATACCCATAATTTCTCTAATCCTTGACATTATTTTAGTAGTATCAATGACTTTATAACCAATGCCTATGCGCAGGGCAAAAATTAAATGTTTTCAAGCATATTTTGGTGAGGTTTAGTACCGACGAAAAGTCCTATCGCCGATATGGGATGTGATGAGATTTTAATTTTGATTCGTTCACTTTTCCTTTCCCTGCTCGCGCTCCACTTTCTCTCCTTCACTCGCATTTCCTCGGGTGCTTCCTCTTCTCCCCCCTCCCTTCCCTCCCCTTCATCCCCACCATCCCCCTCTCCCCTCCTTTTCGTCCTTTCCAATTTCTCTCTCTCCTCGTTCGTCTTGTACCGCCTCTCCTCACTCTCCCTTTTCCCCCTCCTCCTCCCTTCCATTTTCTCCATACGTTCTCTCACTCTCTCAATCTTCCCGTCTCTCTCTCTCTCCCTCCCCCCCTCCTCTTCTTCTTCTGCCCCGCCCTTGCGAGATTGCCAGGTCGATGCGTCGGCCTCCCGGTCCCTGTATGCGGTGGGTTCCGCCTCGGAGAAAATTGCAACGCCGCCGCCTCCTAGCCAAAAAAGAAGTCAGCTTTCTCCTACCTATACATTTTTTTTTATTAAATTTCTTCTTCGAGTACCATAATGTATAAACGAACGCAACCATGAACACGAATACACGCGCTTATAAATATATGTGGGTGCACTCACAAACACTTGTGCTCGGCAGCTCTCTGCTTTTACTTTTCTCTCTCTCTGTCCTTCTCACTTTGGAGACTGTTCCTCCCGCGTCTCTAAGCTATTCACACGCCCTCTCCGCACTCCTTTTCGCCCCTGGGTGTTAGGGTGAGCGTAAGGGGCAAGGGAAAAATATCAGGGGGTTATCCCGTCCCAACTGCCTCGCTTCCCAACCCCCATCACCTCTTCCCCGTTCCCCTCCCTCACTTTCTTCCTTGGATTTATTTCCCGCTCCATTGGTCTTTCTTTCCTTACCCTTTTTTTCTCCTCGTCCCCTCTTATATTTCGAATCCCCTTAACCTGCTTAGCGCCTCCTGGGTTCGGGGCGTCGCGTCGTCATCTCCGCTTTAAGATGAGAATGGAATGAGGAGAATAAAGCGGACCGTTCCATTCTTATTCTCTCTCATTCTATCACCGCCTCATTTTCTTTCGCCTTTTGTCAAAACGCTCCTCATGAACCAACTTCTCCTCTCCACTTTCTTCTCTCTTCACCTTCCGCCTGCGTGTGCTTCGCTTTTTTATTCATGCCCGAGCGTTTCGGACCTGGCCTACCCTCACCTTTCTGTCCTCCTCCTCCTCTCACCATTTAATTCCTCATTTTCTTTTTCGCTGCGAGATGATTTCTCTTTTTTAATTGCTTCCTTTCAGGAACGACGCACACCGTCTCTTATTGTGCCTCTCGTTCTGTGTACTCACTCATTTCTCTTTCATTTGTGGACAATTATGCGCTAAATGTACGAAAAATTACTCTGTAACGATAATAAAGGATGCATTTTGTGCACTCTCTTTTTGTTCATAGTAACTACTACCCTCTTTGAGAGGGAATTTTTATGGAGACTTACTTGCTTGATCCCACTTGTGTTCCGTTTGTAAGTGATTATACATTCCGGACTATATAATCTGTGTAATTCTTGGAGTTATACTTAAAATCTAATATTACATGTGTGCATTTAATGTGGTCATTTCACTTTTATACGGCTTGTGCCGTAGATTTGCTACGGTTTCAGCGGGTGACTACCTCAAGATTCTTGTGTCATTGTGTTTTTGTTCGTGTGCCTTTGTGTTTATTTGAAAAAATTGTGTGTGCTTGTTTCTCTTACAAATTTGTCCCTTCTGTTTGAATGATACGCTTGTCATTGACTCATGATTATCTTTGGTGTCACCTAAAGTTTCAAGAATCTCTCACGCACACGATTTTCATTAAGATAGAGATTTGGGGATTATGAAAAAAAATCATGGCTCACACTTTCTTCCAACTCGTCATTGCTCTCACCCACGTCTTTTTCTTCCGTCCCAAAACTCACTCAAATCACACCTTGCGCCCAACCGAAGCACAAAAAACACACACATACACACTTATTATTTTAAGATGTAAAACACTGACACACTCTCCCAGCATGTTCATCTTCGCTTCCCAAGACCGATCACCCCTACCATCTCCGTTCCGTTTGTTCCGCGTGTCCATCCTTAGGGCTGAGAAGTGCGCATGCGATGCTCTGCTGTCTTTTCCAATGCCGAATCTTCGAAGATGGGAACGCAAAATAGCATATTGGGCTCCTCCATCCTAGTACACGTATGTATACGTTCAATTTCTGCGGCTCCCTCCCTTCAATTGTTCTCTGATCTTATTCTTTACTGAACCCTTCTCGTCTTGTTTTCATCTTCTTCCTTTTCCCTCGGATTTATCTTCCTCCCTACTCCTCCCTTTCTTCCCGGCATCCTCCGTTCCCCCTACTCCCGACGCCTGCCGCCGCGACCGCCTCCTTAGCACCGCACGAACACGAACTCATTGTAGTGGTTCCACCGATTCTCCTCGGCGTCCATGCCCGGCTTAAGATCCGCCGCCGACACGCCGCCCGCCGTGCCAGAACCGCATGACGCCACGCACCTGTGGGGCGAGGTTGAGAAAAGAGGAAATGGGATGAATTAATATTTAAATTACCTTAATTTATGCTCTCTGGTACGGAAAATGAAAATTATACATCTATTTTTTACACTTATTACCTCAAAGGAAAATATTTTTAAGTGAAATCGCGTTTGATCATTTTATAGCAATTAATTTGGTTATTTTTCACTTGAATATTTATACTTTTTACTATTAAGGATGTAATTTACCTGATATAATATTAGTATGAAGGTACCAAATGTTTATTATCCATGCATTATAAATGTTTTAATAACTTCCTTAGTTTATAAAATTGGTAGTTAATGGAAGACGAATATTTTTTATCCCAAATGCCTCGAAGGAAACTCTTTAAAATGACCATTTTGTTGCAGTGAAATTAGTTATTTAAATGTTGAATATTTTCCTTTTTAAAATAATTTTAAGATTAAATTTTCCCAAAGTACATTCCTAAGTCAAGGGAAAATATGTTTATTAATCTTTAATTACAAACGTTTTACATAACTGTCGTAATTAATAAAATTGTTAGATAATCAATCAACCAACTAATTTTGGTTTTTCTAGTGGTAAAATTCGTAGCTGTCATAAAAATGACTTACTTCAGTTAAAATTCATTGACCGGTCAAAGGGCATTGTGACGCTCATATTGATTAATTTTTGAAAAACTCAAGACTAATTTTGAATTATTGTCAGGTGAAAGAGTATGGACATTTCTCACGCATGATTTAAGTGGTTATAGGGCTTCAATAGTCTCAGCTTTTATAGTTAAATCTGTGATAACCCCTCTGCCCACCGACATTACATTAACTTGCTTTTCCTGATGCTTGCCTCACGCGTTGGTATCCCCTGTGAGGCTAGCAACCAACATAACACAAATGTACGCCTTTCAAAGGTAACTACGCACCAAAGTGAATAAAAAAAGAATTTCTTCATAGCACTTAACTGGGAAATGTCAAGGTAATTCTAACTTTTCCTACTCGCATAATACGTATAATTACATTTATATGAGCTTGGAATCTGTTTAAATTCATAACTTTCAAACACAAGAAAGGTTCATTGCTTCTTAGGCTAAAAATAATTATTAGTCAACAAAAATAATCACGAAGTAAGGAGCTAAAACAAACGAATTATTAAGATATAACTCCGTTGAATGAGGTGGGTTCCGTTATAATTACCGCTTAAGTTGCCGCTATTTTAACTCTATTTTTATCTCTGTTGCTGAAAGGAGAAAACATCAAATAGGATTTTCTGGGCCAACCGACTCGTGGCTGCGACCCCAAGCGCAAAAAATTTGCTCCAAGTATCATGTTAACGTGATTTAGCAGTTCTACTACGTTAAAGCTAAGCACAATTAGAGTATTCTATAGAAAAATAGTTGAATAGATCAAATGACTTGATGAATCTACAAATCCCTTGAAAATTGAATATTTTTTACCTATCGTATAGATTTTATTGTATCACTTTACCTTACATCCTATCATTACAGCGTCGTATTACTCCTCACAGGCCATAAGGTGGTCAGTGGTGTAATCTACGTTTATATAAAGCTTTTTATGTCGATTAAAAGTTAAATTGTTACCTTCTCCGAGTTAGAAAAATTTAATGTTGGCTTACAATACCTCCTTAGTAAGCATTGAAAACATATTATGGCCAGGAATCTATAGGTACATTTTTGACTGAATACAGCACATGATTTAATGTTTGTTATTGATATATTTATTAGCAAACCCTTGGGCCTCGAAGATATAATTATTCTTATCTTAGCGTTTGTTATCCGTATTGGCGTTTCAAAGTAAATCACGCTATTTTGAAATAAGATTTTAAATGTGAAAATTTATACTTGAATAAATTAGTAAGTGTGCAAAGGCAAAATTATAATATTTTATTTTCAAATAATTTACTAAAATTGCGTAAATTAATACATCACAAAATTAATCTACGGTATAAATAATCCTTTTGGCTGAAATGTATTTCTGTAAGAGGAAACCAAAACCTCGACTATGCTACCTATCTTACTCAATAATTGCAATTGCATGTATCAGGAATTATAATTTTAAAGAGGAAATAATGTCTGCATCGATCAATAAGTCATAGGTGGTAATACCGTGAGGTAAGCGCAGGGAATGCTGTGACTATGATTCCTTTTATTAAATGAAAAAGGGTGGATACTTGCGGAAGGGAGGCTATGAGAGTTCAGAGAGCTCACCTGAATCCGGCCTCTCCGAGCATGTCGAAGGCCTGCTCGATGGCCGAGTGCTTGAGGAAGAAGCGCGACGTGTACCTCCGCTCTCCTTCGGCGCCGCCTCCGTGGTCGGGGTCTCTGCTCTCGTTCAGCGTCTCGCCGAAGACGGAGCGGCACAGCGCCACGCGCCCGCACACCAGGATGCGCGACAGTTTGCGGAACTTGACGTCGGCGAGGCCGTCGCGACCGAAGGCGAAGCTGCCGCGGTAGCCCACCGTGATGTAGCCGCTCTGGGTGGACGAGAAGCCACCGGACGCAGTGGGAGTCTGCAAAGCAATTGAAACAGTCGTATGCTTAAATAAGGATCCAGGATTTTTTATGGGGGGCACAGGGGCCGTATTCTGTATTTCGTCGGTACCGCACCGGTCGGTTTCTCTTCCCAGCCCACCGACAGCACATCATTCCGTACCGACGACGGTTTCCATACCGACGACGGCAAATTCAGCGATTCAGTATGGTCGTCGGTATCAAACCAGTCGGTACGGTTCCCCCTCCTTCCCAAACAGGGAAAATCCGAATATATCCGAATTTAGAAGTCATCTAACGTGTATCCACCAATGAAAGAAGGGTAAAAACAAGTGAAGACTCATTGGCACAGTTTGCTGTCGTCATTCTCAATCTTTTTATTTGCGGAAATTACGACTTATTGCTAGATTAAGATAATCGATATTGGATAAGTTGTTAACAATGCTTATATAATGTGTGGTAGTAATGCTGCACCTAAAGATTCGAAGGAAACAATATTACAACATCACAATATAGTTTGTATGTGATGGAGATTGTTGTTGCTGGAATGAATTATTGAAACTATCCTTGAGATCGTAGTTTCTTTTAAATATTGGTTCCGTATAATGCTATTTATTCATGATTTGGTAACATAGTTGTCATTAAGTAAGTTCCGTCTAAATGATATCAACGGAAGGTTATGCCATTGGCACCGTAGCAGACGAAAATAACATACCATGGAACGTGAACGTAGGATTCAAAAGCAAATGTAAATGTCATATTAGAGGAAAAAGTTAGGAAATTGTTATAAAAATATGGAGCTGGGTGTAATAAAAAGAAGTGTAATGACGAGGAAGTAAAGAAATTGTGATTGGGTGAAATACATATGTTTAAGTTTCGCATTCCAAGTGAGTGAAAATGATAATACTGCGGCAAACCTCATACTTTTTAACAAAGATCTTCTTTTATCGTCAAGGGAATCAATGGCTGACGATAAAATTAAATATAGTTGCCTATTACAAATGAAAGAAACTAATACCGTTACGGCAAACTTCATATTTAAATAAAAAGATCTTATTTCTATGTCGAGAGAAGCGCCAAATGATGATCGAGTGAAATAATAGTTGCCTATTCAAAGTGAGATAAAGTGATAACATTGCGCCTAAACTCATATTTAATCAAAAATATCTTTTTTATGTCAAAGGAGCAAATAAATGATGATAGAGTGAAATAAATCCTATTACAAGCGAGTGAAAGTGGTAACATAAATGAGAGAAAGTCATTATATAGTGGCAAACCTCATGTTTATTAACCAATATCTTATATTTATGTCAAGGTAATCAATATAGATGATGACACAGTGAATTATAGTGGCCTATTCGAAGGGGCAGAAAAATATAACATTGCAGCAAACCTCAATATTTACTCGGTGATGAGATAAAAACAAAATAAAACGTACAATAAAGCGCACGGGGGAGTTGATGAAACCCACTTGTCGGTGGCCGTACCGACACCTTTTTGCTGTCGGCAAGGCTGCCGACGATCTCTCGCCCTCACGTCGGTGCCGCACCGATCGGGTTCGTACAGAATCGCACGACTTCTTACCGGGAGTCGGTGTGACGTCGCACCCGACGAATCGGTGCCGCACCGATGGGTTTGGAGTTACAGAATACGGCCCCAGAGGTCTTACAGACGAACGGTCTTATCATATTTGAGATTAAAAACAACATGCAGCAATTACTGTACGAAATATTCTCTTTATTTTAATATAAAAATAAGAATAAGTTACGTATATAATAACGGCAGTTTTCTAGCTTCTTTCCACTTGGACGATGCTTTTTCTCGAGCGCTGTCTAGCGAATGACCAATGACCGGCAAATCTTTCTTCATTACTTGGCCTCAAGGCTTAAATGATTTAAGCTCCGTGTTACACAAAACAAAATGAAAGTAATGATAGCCGTATAAAAAATATGGCCTAATTTTAAAGCGTCAGGGGAGGTGTGGCTCGGTGCCCTCCCCCCAAAATCCAGCTACGTGCATAACCTTTCTTCTTTATCTAAAATCAGTTGTTTTAAGTTCCGTCTTCACACAAACAATCTTCTACTCCGACAACGCAAACATTTGCGCAAAATTTCAAGGCTTTCGTAAACTGGCTCTTTTGGGTGAGTCAAAGACTCACCGGAACGACATAAATGAATACGCCCTCGGTGCGGCCATTGAATCGTGGTTTAGCAAAATGAATGATTTCTGGGTTGATTGTGTGAAATATTTCCTTGGTGAAAATAAATAAAACTTGCGAATTTGACTTTGCAAGTTGTAATTTATGACCAGTGTTTCAGGACCTAATGTGACTACATTTGAAAATGATAATTAGAATTTATATCCGGGCCTTGTTATTCAAGTTTACAAAGTGAAATTTACCAGTTTCTTTATTTCCACTAGACGTACTCTCGTAATTTTGTGTACCTCTATTAGAATTAGGGACCAGCGAGTCGCCGAAAACGAGTCCAACCGCTGACTAAGCACAAAATAATATATGTGTCTCCAAGAATAGACTCATTATTAGGAGAAAGTTGTACACTTCTTAATCCTTGAGGCTCAATTTATAATATTCGGCTGATAATTGTCGCCTTGTAAACCATCGCTGTGGGCACCGGCGCGGCGCTCGCCGCACCCCTCAGGAAATGCGCCCAAACGCCGCCGCCATCGAAGTTTTATCGTCGGCGCCCATGACTATTCAATATCTGCATCTAAATACTACCTAGCAAAATAAATGGCCCGAGCAGGCATTTAGGGAGATGTGACGGGATATTGGCCGTTAGATTGTTCGAGTATAATTAAAAAATAGCTTCGTGTTGGGAAAGATTCGTTCGAGTTCGACCTAACTTACATGAAAGTTCATTATTTATCGATGGAAAATGGGAGTTCATTATTCCCACGCACTTCCGTTCCACAAACTGCCTCCCTAATATTATCGTTTGGATTAGACCAGTAAATGTAATGCGGTCTGTTGGATGAATCTAGTCGTGTAGTCTTGAGATATATCTGTTATTCCTTTCTCTAGTAATATAATTATAGCTCGTATCCTCCAAGTCTGTAATGGCTGCCGACCTAATACGTGCAAAACCTGTGCAACACTCTCTGTTCATATTTTTTAAATATATATCTTCGGCAATTCCCACACTATTTCCACTTATACAAGGCGCAGCCCTGTGTGTTCGTAGCAGCACCCCACTTGATATTTTTAATCTTAACCTTCCTACATTGCCCTTTACGAATCTTATCTTCTTCAGGAATTTGCCAAAAATATTATTTGCACCTCCCTCTACCGATAGATTTGAAATTCTCCTCACTCCCTTCATTAGGTCTTGATACTTGCGCTTTCACTAGATTCCAACGATTGCTCCTTTGCGGAGCCGCGAGCTTTTTATTTTCCTCTTTTGATTTTGAAATACTCATGCATTGGGTATTACCTAATGCATATCGGTGTCTTTATGGTCCTCTAGCAATTTTTGAATGCTATTGCTGGGGAAAATCTGCTAAAAGTACCTATTTGTTACCAAAACGTGGGGTATGTGTTGTCAATACACCGAAAATCTTCTTCCTGATGAAAGCAAATTCGCGTGTATAAGTGTGATTTCCCCGATTGTATCGTTAAAATCGTAGATATTATCAGGAAAGCGTAATATTATTACTTCCACCAATCACTGAATTGCATAAATACAAGGCTTCAGAGTAGCAGGGCTTTAATATACTACCATCTTTCATTAAAAAAAATGATATCTGTTTCTTCCATACACATGTGGTTTCAATTTGAGCCTCCGTTTTCGGAGTATGGAATAGATTTGGGGAGAGAGGGTTTGTGCTCACTGCGACTGCTAGAGCTGGTAGCTGGATCATTTTGAGCTTGAGTAAGAGAAATAAGGGCAGTGTGAATGGAATACAGAGAAACGGATGTATGAGATTGTTTGCACAAGTGCGGCGTTGCTAAGAGCGATATTGCAGCGAGGAACCGAACAGAGCTCCCGTCCTCCCGTCGATGACCAACGCATGACGCCGAAAAAACAATGGTGAAAGCCGTATTGATGCCATCCCGCCTGCCAGTCAAACACTTCTCTTTTCAAATAAGATCATTCCTCTTTGTCACTGCTATCTGGGACTTCTATTTTGACACCCTCTGACAAATTTGTCGACAAAGTTCGGACGTTATGTCAGCGATTCTCAAATAATGCTACCTATGATCATGTCACTTTTCCGTAGCCATTTGAATCCTTTTTCGTGGTTGATTAGTCTTCAATTCTTGATATTTCTATCCGTTGTCTCCCTGTTCATCATTAATTCGGTAATGATTCTACATTTTTATACCCATTTCTTTAACCTTTATTTTCTTCCTTGATTTATGTACATCGGGGTATTTAAATGCTACAATTCGGTGACCGAATGCCTGAACTTGGAATTCCAAAATGAAGCTTAGGAAAACGTTTGCGGAGGCTTAAATAATAAGGTCATCTCAAAATTTACCTATTGGTCTCATAGCCTATGAATACGTTTCTACCGAGTGCCCTTAATATTACAAGTTGAAATTGTTCTCAGTGTATGAACTCAATGCGTATCATGTTGAATCATGTTCATTGTAATTCCTGTGAATATTTTTGCTAGGTAATGATGGGTTAAATCGGTTCAATGTCCTTTTTATTATCTGAAGAGATTACAACCCTTCAGCACTTTTTTAAAGATAATACCTTATATAGGATATAAAATTACCTGGGAAATTATCGATAATGCCTTATAAAAACATACAGATAACCTTCTAACGTAAGTACCTATTCTTGCATAATTAAACTTGCAGACTGTGCAATTAAATGTAGTCTTTCTATTTGACAAGGGTTGTTCCATTTGCGCCTATACTGGAATGAAATAATGAATGGACTTGAGCCAAGATGTAGCATCCCAGTTTATTGACGTTTAGGGGCTATTTATTATTAGCCGACACCGATTGGTCATATTTTTTCGCACATCGATGGAGTCAGATATTGCGATTGGCTTGGAGAATCGAACTGCTGGCCTTTAGCTTTCCGGGCCACTGCGGAGACCATTATGCTATCCAATTTCCTTGATGACGGGAGCAACGGATATCCAAAGTTCCGTGGTTCCATTCCCAGTCCAGGGTAGATTTTTTCTCATGGAAAGTATTGCGAAATATCCTATATATTGCTACGGCATTCTAATTAATTAGCTATTACGTAATAAGAAAGCAGTTTTGAAGTGGTTTGGGAAGGAACAGGAAGGAGTATACATAACTTTGTTACCTTCTCATTGCTTTTGCTTAATAGCGTCTGGAGATAAAATATTATTTATTATAAAATTTATTGTATTTGCATAAACTAATTGGTATTGAATGAATTGCAAGTTTTATGCTAACATTGAGTGAAATATCGATACTTTCCTCGATCGATATTCTGATAAACGTCGATAAAAACCGATTTGGGGTCAGGTTCAAGCTACCTTTGTTAATTTTATCAATATTGCGCCAAATAACAGTGAAGTGATGCTCACGATCACTGCGACAAACATTAATCTAATTCGTTTCAAGCGGCAATGTTGTGAGCATTAAAAAAATAATAAGCGAGGGAGTGAGACAGGACGAAGATTAATGATTTTCAACTAACGATTTTGCCTGTGGAGGACTCCAATCCTGGTCAAATTCGTTGATGGACGGACGAAGGTGATTGATGATGAAGCGCATGTTGGAAGTGCAAAGGAGTTTAATTCTGAGAGAAGAAATATTTTGGGGTTTCTGAGATATTGCCTCGTTTCACAGAGACCGCGACGCAGAAATAAACTAATGTGTTCGAGGAAATCACCATAGAGCGCCGATAGGTGGCGCGCCGTACGGTCTTTTGTGACGAATTCATGAATGGGAATCAGGTGCGGAGGACTGCCGGAATTCTTCTCGCTTCGCCAATTCCAGGACTTTGGGATTAGTTCCGCGGATTTCCCGGGTAATTTTTTACGGAGCGCCAAGCCATTCAATACTTGGGGAGGCCATCAGTGGCAGGGCATCAATCTTCATTTTCAATTCCGCGCACAAACCACGGGACCCATTCAAGCTCGGCTCCCTATTTTCTAACCTACGACAAAGAACGTGGCGTCACAGACTTGAAGAAGCTAAGTTTTTGAGTGCGAAAACCGAGGATATGACTATAAAAATTTTGTAATTGCTAGGTTTCGATCAATGAGAAGGGGTTTGAAGCAGTTTACCGCGGTTTTAATGCTTCGGAAACATGATATTTAAATTTTTTAGCGCTGATTATTAAAAACTGGGAGTTTTTAAGTTTTTTCTACCACCTTGTTTGTCTTGACGCCTTCCCAACTTAAGAGGATGGCGATACATGGTGGAACCGCGTAAGAGGAAACATAATCATAGATACACCAACATTGTATGTTAAAAAAATTTTTAATGGTCGGTCTCTGGTTACCACTTGGGTTAGAGGTGCCAACAGGTCAGGACAATCTCAACCTTTGAGACTGTGTGCAGTGTTGAAACCTGGTTCAGACCATTAAAATTTATGGATCATTCAATATTAGCGCATCTTTGACTATGTTTTATGTATAACCTTGATTATTCCTCGCTTATAATTTACCATACCAACATACGGAATGCTTCCTAAAACAAAACAATGTAATAAAAAAATAATAAAAAATTGTTACTAGTCTCCATTCTGTCAAAGAGAGTTGGCTAGAATTTTGTACGAAAAACCCAAAGAGGAAAAACCATTCGCCTTGACGGGGACCGGGATTCACCTTGATCCTCTGTGGATTTTTCGCACAATTTGTGCATTGCG
Organism: Ischnura elegans; assembly: GCF_921293095.1. Classification (NCBI taxonomy): domain Eukaryota; kingdom Metazoa; phylum Arthropoda; class Insecta; order Odonata; family Coenagrionidae; genus Ischnura; species Ischnura elegans. Next base: position 136,327,673 of record NC_060246.1, read on the forward strand.
GGTGACTCCGTAAAGTTATCACCGTGGCAAATCCCGGTATACTTAAATTTGGCTGGAAGTTTGATGAAAAAATGCTAAAAATAAAATTATCGATTTAATCGTAATCGTATTAATTAACCTTGTTAATTGTTAAAACTAACCATAACCAGTCAGTGTGACGACTTTGCTAATCTTACGGAATCAGTTGCCATCGTCCCTTCCATCAGTCTTAACCCTTAACCAGTGACGTGCTATTCTTGTTGCACTACCAGTGACGTGCGGTCTAGGAGACCGCAGTAAAACAAAAATTCATAATACGTTGCAGAGTCACCTTTATTGTTTAGTTTAATTGTTCTTTGACTTCTAGACTATTATAAAACTTATATTTAATATTATGCATTCCAAATACGAACCAAATTTTTCGGTAAACATTTTTATTTGAAACAAGATCAATAAACTGATATCAAAAACACTTGAGTTATTATTTTTACTATGGTACTTTTTTTAATTAATTATCCACGTTATGCAACTAAAAATGTTTCCTTACAAATTTATAATATAATTATTATTCTTGAAAAATCACCAGGAATTGTTTTGAACAACTTTTTGATTCATTTCCACCAGCATTAAGTTTATTGGATTTCCAATTTACTGACGTGAGGTCTCACAGACCGCTACTCAAATTCAGTTTCAACTTTTCAGAAATAATTAACAAGAACGTTAAATTTTGAGAGTTCCATGTCCTTATTATACAAAATTACGACGCTCACGATTATTATTGATATTTTGAAATGGCATTTTTGAAAATATTCATAATTTTAGAAACACCGCGGTCTCCCAGACCGGACGTCGCGTCACCGGTTATGGGTTGATCAATCTTTCTAGCTTATGAGACTAAGATATTCGCAGTCAAACTGTGGATCGGAAGAGAAGCGTTTATAGCGACCCCTCAGAGAGTTGCAGGGGGTGTGAGGAGAGATCCTCACGGGGTATTGCACAGGTGGTTACCGATTAAGGTACCGAAAAGGGGTCAGTTGGATGCGTTCCAGCCAGCCGGATTTATGCCTTGCGCTCCACATTCGCCGTCTTGAGGCCCGTTCCAGCTTTGCCAAGTGACCTTTCCCACGGTTGGGAAGGAACCTGCTCCATTTCCACCGCTCAAAATCCGCAAGTGGGATGGCTTTAGGTACGTGACATTGGGCCATATAATCCTGCATGCAGCGGCGGCGCTGTCTCCCGACGATAGTTTGCCATAATTCCTGCGAGCCCATTCCCCCAAAAGTAATTTTCATCAGCTCTGGCCTACTTCGCTGGAGAATATGGGTTTGCTGGCCTATATATAACAGGTGCTTTTGCGTTAGCTCGCTAGCCCACAGTCGTCATGGCTGGCCGTTGTCATCTCTCTCTCTCTCTTCATGGGGAAAAATATTTGCATGGTATATGACGCGCGTGCGCATAACGGGCTTTTTCAGTGTCTTCTTTTATTTCCCTCGGGAAAATTTTATGCTCCTCAAATGGGCGACCCAGTGAATAAAGTACTTATACGTACAAAGCGTGCAGAAAACAATCTGCATAGGTCAGCATTGAATTATTCCTTCAAAATTATTGATGTAAAATATATTTTATTCAAATTTTACTCAGAAATATGTGATTAGCAAGTTATTTGATGGAAAAAAGCAACGTTGCAGTGTAAATGGGGTCTCAAATCACTATGAACTCATTTTATCCATTTAAAATAACAAAATGAACATTTTTGGGATATCGTAACCATCAGGAATATTGTAAGTACCAACCTTTTACTCCATTATTTTTTTATAACACAAGTCATTAGGTTTCTGAAAGTGTGGAAAATTGGAATTTGAGGAATAAAACTTTAAATACTCCTCACTACATGTTTTTATATCGGTTATAATACTTTAAAATTGTCTTAATAACTGACCAAATGAGTGGTTTTCGGAAACGGCAAGTAAGGGTTAAAAAAATATTTTTTCGTCGTTCAGGTGCATAAGCCATTTCATTTTACTCTTAAATAAAAAATGACCTGGCTTATATAGATATAAACAAAAGAAGTTGGAGTTAAAACTGTTATTTTGGATGTAGAGAATATCAATTCTTGGGATTTTCAAAATAATTCCTCTGATCAACGTAAAGCAAGGCACGCAATGATTGCGTTTGGTTCCAGTGACCATTATAAGGTCAGAATTATAACTAACCTAGATCATTTGTCCTCGAATTTTTTATTTAATTTCGAAAAAAGATATAATTTATGCATGGAAGCTTTGGTTAGATGACACCTTTGAGCTTATGAGTAAATGCTTATGGGTTATTCAAAAGCATACCGGGCCATTTACGAAAGAATTTTGTCCTTTTTTCTCTTGATAAAAGGATTCATAATACTATTACTCATTCATGTGCGTCGTAATGTCCATTTTCTTTTCTTAGCTATTAAATATGTTTTCGTTTTGCGGCACCAGTCATAAAAAATGTGCCTTTTCATATCCACAAAGTGATACAGCAACAAAACGAGGAGAATTCCTTCAGAAAGTCAAAGTGAAATATTTTTAGAACCTCAATATTCGACAGCGATGTACCTACCACCACTAATGTTCACCGAATTTCCTGGAATTCCGCTCTGAAACTGAGCGTCAATAAATGAGAGTCCAATTGTGCGTCTTCCCAGAAGACATTAGCGGGCGAGCGTACAAGCATCCGATGTTATATATTTTTGAGGAAAAACAAGTCATCCTGCCGATTGTTTTCGTTTCAATATTTTTCCCTTCCGTTCCATCTCGCTTCTGATCTTGTGTTATTAGCGTTTATACGACATGGTATCCTCCGGGGAGCGAATTATTTTTTTATTCTCCTCCCAGTTTGTAAGGCGCTGATCGTTTTGTTGGATAAGACGGGTGGTGGTGATCAGAGGCAGGATCGGAAATAGAAAGCAAACAGAGCGAAACGAGCCATTGATGCCCGGCAGGGAAGTTTGTCTCCCCCTTTTCCTCCCCTTTGTACGGAAAGACTTCTATTTTCTGGAGATGGCGTATGGGGATGACGATAACAAGAGTACGTTTCGGTTAGCTAGGAAAGACCGATAGATCCCGAACCGATACTTCCTATAGGACCTATCTCTAGCAACATGGTCCTTTCTCTTCTTTCCAAATTGGCTTCTTTCCTATGCAGTATTACAGGGTAAATATTTATTTTTTATTTACACGAAAGTGCACACCCTTCATCTGAATACAATTAACGTCAGGATATGAGGAAACGGCTATGGTATGATGCTTGAATCGAGAAAAAATTTGATGCGTGGCCCTCATAATCAATTGCATTGTTAAGTGACTTATAAAGAAAATTTTGATCCGTATTCTTTCAATAGTATGGAAAAACGTCTCTTTTGTCGTCATATCAGTAAGCTTATTTTGAACCTGGTAGTCAGCGTGCAGGAGTCCAAAATTATCAAAAATTTCGTTAAGTACCATCATTGACTCTAGAATATGAATTAAATATGAACAATGACTATCTAAAGGCAGGCGTAACCTTTTCTGCTAGTTTGTCTGACCAGAGTAGAAGTGTTAGTAATTTTACTGAAGATGCGATAGCTGCAGGTTGACTATTTTCGTCGATTCATTCTCGATAATAGCATACTCTTCAGTCCTGTAATGATTTTTTGCGAAAGAATATTATAATATAACTAATATAATAACTAATATAACTTCTAAAAGTAAGGACTTAATCTTCTCCGCAAATTGGACCTCTCGCGAAAAAAATGTGACCTTGGCAGAGTAGAATTTATTTTAATAAAAACTTGATTCATTCTATATTTTAGGATTAAAGGAGGCAAAGAAATAAATTTGCCCATCAAATGACTAAAATCTTTCAGATGCATAGGTTTTACATCCTGCTGTCAGTTTCCTTTTACTAATATAAAATCTTGGTTCAGGAAACATACTCTTTGGAATTTGGTTTTTCAAATTCATTTTAAATTGGCCCTGATTTTCCTTTTGACCTACCCATACTTCATTAAAGAATGGTATTTGCCAATAATCGCAACGCATGAGAAAGAACTAAAAATGATCTATGCGGAGAACGTAGAAGAGAATGAGCCAGTTACAATGGCATCAATTTGTGCATGGGTAAAATATATTGGCGTTTCTAAGTCATTTTCTATATATTTATAATACAAGTAAGCATAAATAAAAATCATAAAAGTTGATGATGGGATGTGCTTTGAAAACGTTTTGATAAACTGTTCCTCATATGCCTTGCATGCATCGTTACAAATTAGATTTATTAACACTACTATTTCAACCCTTCTTTATTAATTGGTTTGAGTTAATTTCTCTGTGGATCAATGACACAATTAATCAGTGGCAAATGAAGTCATAGTTTACATAGCTTACTGAAATTAAGAGGATTACAGTACTGAGTACTATTTATCAGCATTTCAAGTCAATAAAAACGTAAGTTAGGGAAAACCATGAAAGGTTCGTGCTGCATTGTTGTACATTAAGCCATTTGCTTCAAATTTGGGTACAGTGGGCTTCTAACAATGTGCCAAGAGGAATGAAAAATTTCCATATTTCTATATTTACTCCTCCATCAAGTCAGACGCCGATTTATACAGGTATTTTTTTATTCCTTCTCCATGCTAGTACTGCTATTGTTGATGAAATTCCTCCATTTTTTTGAGTTTCACGTATGCTGTTTTTATCCCACTAGCGGAAACACATCTCTCGTGGAAAAATAAGGGCGCCTTGAGTCAACATTCCCGTCTCCCCACCCCAAGTGAACGGCAAAATGGCGTGATTTGCTCTCGTGCCTCGATAAACAGAATTTAAGAAAAATATTTCGCGTGCCGACGGAAGTATGATCTCACCAGTGGCAGGTTAAAGGATTTGTAAACATTTCACTCGACCGACTCTCATAAAATAAAAAATAAAGAGTTTAAAAAACGGGAGGTAAAAAAATGGAAAGCGTTCCGAAAAGGTCTCTAGTTTTAATTGAATTCAAGGAATTCAGCCGTTCTATCGTGGTTATGCAAATAAAAATAGTCGAGCCAGTAACAGGAAGCTTTGGAAAAAAGTCAATTAAATTCCATTGTTATCATTTCCTGAATGAAGAAATACTGATCGCCGCGCTCTTAATAATAATGGAGAGCCGTGGAGTTGAGAAACAATAACAAATTGTGAAAAGAGCAAAATCCTGAGCATGCATAGAGAATAAGATTTGCCGCGATAGAGAAAAAAAAGCAGATGTGCTAAACGTCCCTAGGAGTACTTGTGATTTTTTTGGGGTGGATGAAAGGTGAATCCCAAATTCAAAAATTAAATGAAGAACGAGCTCAAGATTACCGCCTATATTTTTTAGGAGGAAAATATTAAAACACAAACTCAGTTAACATGGAGATTTTGTTTTTCTGTAACAAGATCCAAGGGAGCTGAGGAAATCGTAAATGTCATGACTTCCCTAAATTCCTGGAATATAGGAAGGGCTGTGAAATCGAAGACTCAATCAAATGAAATTTTTCGAATTTATTTCATGAACACCCGCAACCTTTTTAAGGCTTTTAGCAATTGAGCAATTAATATATTGATTAATCCAAGATATACAATTGGAAGCACTTAATATAGTTAAAATAGCTGGAAATTCCTCGGGTTTCTCAATATGCGAATGACTTTGCATTTACCAACTACGTATGTTTCATCAGGCTTCATCAACTGTGCATGTATGTGATATTATCATGGCTCATTACCGGGGCTCTAAGGTTCACACTTGAATCTGGTTCTGAAGTTCTGAGATAGTAGGTTCTGATGTCAAAGTCCTGAAAAACCATTATTCTTAACACAGCAATCATTTCTCAGGTTCCATTCATTCATCATTTGCGGAGATTGTAATTATATCTTTAGATGAGATAAGCATCAATTTTGAAAATGCATTGGTATAAGTTTCATAATGGCTCTCTCATGTAGAACCGTGGAGACGATGGCGTAAACGCTGGTCACATGTTAAATGTTACATCTGGCGTAAACGTGAGCCCCGAACTTTTAAATGCGGTTATGTGAGTACCTTTAATATGCTCTAGTATTTCATCCGATACTTAGACGATCCTAAGTTATTTCCAAAATAGTATCCAATAATTTAATGATATATTATAGTTACTTTTGATAAAAACTATATTATAATAGTCTAAGAAAATGGTGCTCTTGATTTGAGATAGTTGGATGCTGTTTTAAATTTTATTGAGACTAATATTCTATGGGATGCTCTCTTAATATAAGAAAATAATATAGGCACCTATTTCAGAGGGGCTAATTTTAAACCAAGTGGGCTACTCTTCATTTTTGAAGATCTTTTTTTCAGTGTATTTTTTACTGAATTTACTTTTGACAGGATTACAATGAGTATATAAGCCATGAGGAATGGTTCGCATAAGGGAGAGGAATGTCCAACTCCGCGGGGTGTCTAGTAGTGGGCGGGTGTGTTAAACAGGGCCCGCAGAAGAAGCGGCGGTGGGTGGTCAGAGCAAAGGATTGTGGGCAAGGACGACGACGACGCATGAGTGCACGTCATCCGTGTCGAACAATTGTCGGGACAATAACCGCTCCCCCGTGCGAACACGCGCACGATCGTGTGAGAGGAGAGAACCCCCCACGGCTGCTGCAAGCTGTAAAAGGGAGGAGTTGGCCAATCTGCGGCGGGAATAGGCCCGCTGAGCGAATCGAGTGAGCGGGATTTTAGTGGGGGGAGGGTTTTTGAGAGAAAGGGATCGGGTTGGCATTCGGGTAAGCAAATAGGTTTACCCGTTCGGGGGTTGAGCGGTAGGTTCGCGTGGGGGAGAGAAATAGGACGTTTTGTGGGCGTACGAAGAAGCAATTTTCTCGAATGGGGCAAACGGACAAACTTGTCGTCTGTCATACACATACCACATCAAACCCTCGGACTCTCTCTCTCTCTCTATCTATCTCTTTCTCCTTCCCCAATACCCTTTCTCCAAAATCCCACCCATCCTCTCCCGTATTCGTTTTCCTTTACTACCTCATTCCTTTCCTCTCTCACATATCCACTCGCCCTTCCTCCCTCCATCTTCTCGGGGGGACGATAAAAAAAAGGTTGATGAGCCGAGTGCGCACTATATTGATGGCCGTCCGAAATACTAAATCTCGTTTACTGCTCTTTCCCTGCCTTCCCTCTCTTTACACTCTTCTCTCGCTCTCTCAATGCCACGCGTGTCCACGTCCGATTTTTTAACCATGCATCGTCCTCTATTTGCTTACGTGTTCAGGCCGCAGCCAATAAAAAAGAGAGCTTTTGCCACTCAGATTTAACGACTGAATGCGGAGGACAGAGGTTCGCGGAGGAGTGCATTAAGGCAAATCACATTCGACAGGACTAATCATTGATAACCTCATTGTGTGGTGACGACTGATGAGAGGCAAGGACTACACATGATGTTCTTTTTTATAACTAATTAGATTTCGACATTCCTCGACTTGTTCGCTTTTTTTTCACATTTTTATCAATGGAAATGTTCTCTGTTCCCAGGATTCTCAACAGTCTCATATATCTCGTGGTCTAAGCGTATTCGTCAAATTCATTTATTAAAGCGTTTTATTAGAGAATGGAGGCCACATGTCCAAAAGCATTAGCACTGAAGAGTCTCTGGTTCAATTATCGGGTGAAACCCTTGGAAGCCCCGTCAAATAAATTCTCAAAGTGTAGGTGGCCCGTGAAAAGGAACTGGGCTCCTTCCGTGTGAATTTCATACGTCCGTGGCTAAGCTCGGGATGAGCTCTACCCGCACCTGTACAAAACCAAATTTCGGGTTTAATTACTGAGGGATTGAGTGCAGCATTAACATTATTTGTTGTGAATGGGAAACACTTGTCATTGCATCCCGTTCTTAGGTCTAACAATGTTTTGATTTTTAATCCAGTTGATTTTATTTCCTGATAATCAACGTAAGATAAATATTAGCATCCATAGTACCCCTGGATATATTAAAAAAATTGGGGAACTTTTTTTGATTTTAGTCCTTCTGCCTTGCATTTTTCAAGGAAAATATTTTGTGGTTTGTGCGAAAGCAGAGGGCAGCATCGCGAATATGCTGGACGAGTGTTATGTCTTTTTGGAAAAATAATAAATTTTCTCCCTACTAGCAGTTCCTTTTAAAAATGAATTCTGAATTTAAATAATTCAATCCTCTTTTCAGAGACCGATTGCTCCCTAGAAAGGCGCGGTAATTTTATTTTAAGAAAATAAGTTCACGGTTGTTCCACTTTACAATATTTAATATATCCATCCATTTTAAATATATCCATCGTGTGCCTTTCATTTTTATATTGATAAGAAATGAAACTCAACAGTTTTGTTTTTAATTCATATTTTTACTCGGGCAAATGCCTAATGAATGCTGTGGTATTCAGACTTACTCGCCAGGCGATTTCTTGGTTGGTTCGCAGTACCAAGTCTTTTACCAAGAGGGAGTCCTTCGCTTTCTTTTGTGCTCATGGAAATATCACCCTCATCATTTCATTTTGCGTGTAGCACGACTGGAAATCACGCTGTGCAGATACCGCTCGAGAATTATATCTTCTGCGGCATTAGTTTATTCAGCATTCGGTGTTATCTTAGATCTAAATCTGCTCACACGCGACCTCTCCACCCGCTAAATATCGGGTATCAGCGAAATCTTCCACGAAAAGCTTTTAAGCCTTCGAGCTGTGGAGGAAGTGGAGAGAGATTAGCGGGCATTATAGTCTTCCTTATCTCAAAGATATGACATGGGAGTCACGAACGTGAGAAAGCGTGGCATTGGAACTTTTCGCGTAATTTCAAACGCTAAAAAATACTTCGAAAGGGAGTCAAGGGCAACGGAGAGCGCGAAATTTAGTTCTATTTTCCTGAAAATAGTGAATTAGTGGAACTATTTGGTCATGGTTTAAACCCCGTTGGTGGTTGAAAATTAGCATGGAAAGCCCAATCGCTTATTGTCTTACTTGTTGTATAAAGGGCACTTAAAGAACATATCTTCCTTCATCAGATGAGACGTTAAGCCGTGGTCCCATTGAATCTTTTGAATATGAGTAGACTAACCAGGAGAATACCCGATACTTTCCATTCTTCCCCATTTACGAGAATTAATAATAATATGCATTCAACTCATAAATACAATGTTTATTAGCACATGTATAATATGGAACATAGGTACTCCATTGGAATGATGATTCCGTTTTGGGGTTACCGATCTGTGTTACCGATTGATATTTGGGATATGATGGGTGCTACATATTTGAACAACGAAGTCTCAATAGTGAACAAAGGAATCTCAATTTTGCAACAAAAAAAAATCCAAGAGTCTTTTTAGAAAGTAAGCCAATATGTTATCTCTCGGCCGCCATCTTTAAATATCGGTATTTCCATGGTGATTTTGGTTGCTGACTCATCAAAAGGCGTCTATATGTGGGGTGGATAATGAAATGTTTCAAGTAGACATGAATGAATATCAAAATACACCCCTGAATATCTTGATGGTGGAGAAATACATCTTTTTCATTTCAATGTAGAGAATCATACGGATCCCAAGGCTGCATTTGAGAACAAGGGATTTCAATATTGCGAGTCAATATCATCGCGATTCCCTCGGCTTTTGCTCGTTTCCACATTTCATTCGTCAAACTTCAAAATCCCCCTTTATCCACTTTAGCCGCCTTTCATATGGAGTTGCTGTCGATATGAGAGTGCTGCCCTCTCAAGGACGATCGTACTTGGCTGACCTAGTTATCCGTAAATTGCCTGCTCTCGGTCTCTTTGACGGAGGAAACAAAACGCAAGAGGGATAAAAGACTAAAAATGCAGCATTTGATGAAGAAAAAAGGAAGAAATCGGGAAATGGTACTACCGCCTAATGGTCGATTAAAAAATGGAGCGGTGAAGAAATTACGACCCCCGCAAAATGTGGGATAGATTTTTCCCTTTTGCAATGAGATCCTAAAACAAAGATTCATTTCGGTTCATTCTCTGGCGTCTTCGGTTTTTCGGTTCATCCACCGTAGAATTGGAGGGAGAGTTTCATGCACAGCTTGAAACAGTGACAGAGAGAATTTTCTGGCAGTAGCTCTTTTTGAATCTAATAAATAAGAGCTCTTAGGAACATTTTCAAGTTATGGCTGCCATTTTATATTCACCAAAAACTATGCTCGAGCGATGCTAAGATCATAGGCAAATGCACTAAAAGTGTTTCATTACTCTACTGCAATGTGAAAAAATGAAAAACGAAATAAGGAAAACGAATAGACCCTTAAATAGTGCACCAATTCATGGCACTACAATATGGAATAAAAAATTTTGCATGAATCAAAATTATTCCAAATGATTCGTGTCATTCGTATTCAACTGTACTTATTAATCATCCAGCAATTCATCATACTTTGTATTATTAGCTATAGGTATAATATTCTCATAGCGAAAAACGTCAATTGGACCGCTGCTTAACTCCACATCTGGTGAAGGGAGAGACGTTAGTGCCCTACAATTAGCGGGCAAGCAAAAAAGCTATTGTGCTTTCCATACATGAGTTAAACCTCAAATGGGATTTAAATAATGACCATCAGGTTTAAAACATTGTTCCAAAAAATAATGTAATCCTCTTTTGTTGAAAACCCCTAATAAGAATCTGAAGAAGTCGGCAGTACTGTAAGAGAAAAGTTTGTTGTTATTTAAAACACGCATTCAAAAGTTAATTCATGTCCTTTATTTAAAATCGAATTGATTTCAAAATAGCTGTTCCCAGCCCAAATCTCAGAAAAAAGTAGATAAAATACGTATCACATGGTTAATTGACACAAATATATGCGTACGATCGTCCAGGAAATAAAGTAGTTTTATGTATGAAATATTAACATGTATCGTAATTTTGAAATGGATTCGTTGCAGCAATGATGAAATTGTCTTGCCGCCGCAGTGACCTGTGCATGTACATCGATTTCTCCATTATTTCATGATTAAACTGCATAAGGGAAAATGCAACAAAAAAATAGCCTTTCAAATTGGCTCAGCAAAATTTGCTGTGGCTATGGTGTGCCAACATAGTCTCGGCGTCGTTGTTAATCCCAACGGGAATGGATAGAGTCACGCTTTGCCATGCAATCAAAAAGGTTATGTAGCATGAGTGCCCGCAACTCTTCCATGAAAATTTATATTAGGTGAGCTTAGCAGGTACACATGTACACGCGATGGTAAAAAAAACTGTGGTGCTCAGTAGCGATGTATATTATATAAAATAAATTAATATTATATTATTCAAAATATAATTATATTTTATTTTAACCTGAATAAAGGTATTAATCGGTATAACCTCTCAGATAGAGGCCTGAAGATCTTCAGTTATGAAAGATGAGCAATTCACCCTTTTTCGAGTGTACTGAGATAGAGAGAAGTCCTGTGCTGAACCTGACTCTTGACTTGAATTGGCTACTAGTGAACCGTTTATATCCCTAGCGTTTTTATACTCCAACTTGAATTGACGTCTGCATTGTTTATTCTTGCCGTAATTTTAAGTTATGATCGCCCGGTGGCTTTTAACCATTTTCAACTGTTAGCCTTCTATTTCGCTCTCTGTAACTACTCACTAAGGTTCCACGGTGACATAATTTAATAGTAAAACGCAGTAGTTAATTGAAAATGGTTCTAGGGTCGGCTCAAGCAGCTGTACAATATAAAAATATGGGTTGCGTGATAACATAGCAAAAATAAAAAGAAAACTTAGGTTCGCCATCATACGATTATTAAAAGTTTTTTTCCCATTAAAAATTTAATTGATATAAAAGCACAATGTGTAATTATAGATGGCACTGTACTCGGCTAAAATGATTAGTTTAAAATATATTGATTGAATTTTCCACATTATATGCCCCCTCCAAATTTGTTTTTTTTTTAATATGGATAGATGCCACTCATGAAATTAACCTTTTTTTAAGGTCACAACAAAATAGGAGGTTTGTTAGGAGGTCCATGGTGGTAGCTATCTTTTAATATAAATTCGAATTAAATGTGAATAAGAGCGATTATCGGTATCTGGCAAAAATTGTAATGGCAAACCCATAACACTTGATGGCTCTAATCGACTGATTCCGGTTCCGGAAAGTTCGTATGCTGTTGCTTTTTTTCAAACTGGAAATTTTAATCCGAATGGATTGAATCCTCACAAAGAAGTAGAATTATCTACATTTAATTAAAATTTACTAACAAAATATTTCCATTGCTAATTCATTATTTCCCATTTTAACGGTGAATTAATTTTTCAGGAATATCTGCATTTGGTTACTGCAGCACCGTCAACTTGCAAGTGAAATTAGTTTTCTCCTCGCTAACCCTGTAAACCCTTATTTCTTATAACACCCAACACACATTCCCAGTTTTACCTCATCACTCTAGCTAGTTTCTCCGTAGCCAACCCCGCATTTGACGTGGTAACGCTATACAGGGTTGAAATTGTTTTGTCGAACAGTTTTCTTGATTATGCCATAATATGGCGAAACTGGTTGCTCGGTTAATAAAAAAATTCACGTGGAATATACGAATTTTTATTATTTTTTTAGTCATGAGCATGAGTATAAATCAATCATTAAGCTATAAGACTGAGATAATGAAATGCAAAAAAACTTTTTAAGGCCATGTATATTTAATACTGTACAACCTAGGTTTCGACGTGGTAGGTCATGATGATTAAATTTATACCGAATTATAAAGTTTTTTTACATTTCATTATATCAAGTCAGGTAATCACGCTTGGGACAACGAATCACATGAGACTGAGAGCCCAAATATTCCGCAACGAGCCAGCAACTGAATATCGTTACGCATCTCTGTGGGATGAAATGGAACCACTAGGTATGCGAAACAACTTTTCAAATTCTGGCCCTTCAATCCCCACAGAAGAAATTTATGACGAGATGTTTACAACCGCAGTTCCCTTTTCCTCCGCAGAGATACGCATAGCCGACAGTGCGCGTGATACACACGTAAAATTCGGAGATTTTGGGATCACTTTGGAGGCGTATTTGAAAACCTTTCAAGCCATTTCATAAGCTTTCAAATCCGATTATTAACTATTTCTACGTCTTCAAGGCTGTGTTATTAGTGTAGGGTGCAACGTCCTTGGTTTTCTGTTACTTTGCATTCACCTTGAGTATTCATGTTTGCATTTAATGTGAGTTCATGGGGTTCGAATTTTACAATAAAGTATTCTGCAGTTGGCCACTGCATATACTTCCACCCACTGGGTAAATAAATGGGCACACAAAATTCGACATTCGCAAAGCGTTCCGAATTCAGCGGGGAAATAAGCTAAAATAATTAGGTCTATTTAGTGGCGGATTTAGCGGGCTCACAGGATTCATGGTTCCCCCAAATTTCTTAAAATTGTAATTTGTTTTAGTCGAATAGTTTTTGCATCCCAGTAAAGGGGTATAGGGAGTGCATATGCCAATGCATGGCTACAAGTCCCGAAAGTGAGAGAATTTCGAGCTGTATTTACCGCTGAACCTAGCACTCCCTGATGTAAGAAAACAAGTTGAAAAATAAAATAAGCTGTGTCTAAACTCTTAAGGCATTAGGGAGTAAGGATTTGGATCTTAACCCACCACCCCCACCAAATTTGATGCCGTATCCGCTCCTTCGTTCATTAACAGAGATTTTTATTCATAATTATATGATGTAATAAATTCATGACTTTTCAGTGATATTCCACGCGACAGTAAATACTCTCGCTAATACTGTGGATAAATGAATCGTTCTGCACTCATCGCCTCGCTGTGGGCATTTTTGAAAATCGATAAAAATGTGCCCTAAATGGTAGCATGAATGGAGCGTCAGTGGGGCGGACTGAGGCCTTGTTTATGTGGTTTCCTCGATGCGGGCATTGAGTAAGAGAGCAAAGTGACTCACGATGCCTCCCTTGTTCCCTTTGACCAGCGCCTTTTTGTCGCCGTCGTCGTCATCCTCGTCGTCGTCTTGGTCCTTGAGACGAAGGCTTTTGGCCATGTCCTTGAGTCTGTAGAAGGACGCCTCCGCTTTGAGGCGCTTCACCTCCGAGAAGTTCTCCGGCAGCACTAGACGACCCTCGCGGAGGAAGTCCAACACGTAGCGGAACAGCACACCGTCCCGGTCGATGAACACGCGACCTGTGGAGAAGAAGGCAGATCACTCACTCTCAGGTATCGATAAATTTCATCATTTATTATTTTCTACTCCATCTTATGTTTAAAATAGCCCCCAATGAGCTCCTTGCGCTTTCGCTAATGGGTTGATGTCCGCATTTTGAGTGGACATGGTCGCACTGTGCGGAGCCTCGCTCTCTCTCTATCGGTCTTATTTGAGTGGGTGAGAAGCCAAGGGGTACTATTGATTTATTTTTTCTATGCATTATCAGGTTAATACATTAGAAAGAAAAAACAAACCATATCAATTAGATATTTAGTAGTGCATTTGAATATCCTCTTGATGTCTGCACAGAACAGAGACTCACTCGCATTCCATGGCAACCAAGTTTTTGTGTATTTCTACTAACAATTATCTTTGCCTAACTCTGTTGAGAAAAATATCACTGGTATCCCATGGCTTCGCACCCTCTCTTATATTCTTTTTTCTCCTAGGCTCTATACTCGTTTATTTGCTACGGTATTATTTTAATGCATTCGATGGATACACAGTAGTACTGAGTTTTACGGTTTCCTGTATCTGATACGCCAAAATGTAACTTCTGAAAAAATGCCGAACTAAAATTTTCGTGTATGAGATACGGTCCAATATGTGTGTATTTTATATGCTCTGAAAATTTTAAGATGATATGCCAAGTTTGAAACAAGTATTGCGTCACAAAAGGATGACCTGTTGATGGGGGTTTATGTGTCGTAAAAACTTTCGCAGATACTCTCGGATACTCTCACCAAGTTTGTTAAATAAATCGTTATAGTTTTTCAACACGATAACTCTACGAGCTATGTTACCCATCGGATATACTTCTGCTAATCACGGAATACTTTTTCGCATGAGAAAGCTACATTAATCGTTCGAAAAACAGCATCGCTGCGGAAATGGCAAAAAAATGTATACCGTTGGATTCTCCTGTAGTTCATTAATGTTCTCTATAGCTTATGTGAATTTTTTTTCCTCTGTGGTAACCGAATTAATAACCATGGATGAAGCAAGAAAGAAATACTCAGTAGATTAGTGCAGGCAAAAAGTATTTCTAAAAAAAAAGGAGAATAATCATACAGCTGAAAATACAAGCATAGAATGAAAGGAAAAAATTCATCAGATGCAAAATATGGAGTATGTTTCTCTATGAGAGCGAGGCTTGAATGGTAGAAAAGTCATGAATTATTTTAAATGTGGTGCTACCGAAGAATGACGAAGATTAAATTAATCGACCGCGTAAGTAATGAAGAAGTGCTTAGAAGAGTGGGAAATAAAAGAAAAAAAAAGAAAATCTTTCTTCTGAAAACCTTAAGGGGAAGACGGGACAACTTAGTTGGCCACATTATGATGAATGATGACCTGCTGAAAGCAATAGTAGAAGAACAGGCGGAGGAGAAAAAGTGCAAGGGATGGCACCAAATGTGTTACAAATTAAGGATTTAAAAGAGAAGAAATAAGTCACCATGAAAAGGTTAGCCTATCTGAGTTGTAGACCCTATGGCTTCAAATGGTACGGTTAGTTGACTGTCTTAATAGCTGAACGGAAACCCCTCTCCTCCTTCAATTCAATGGAGGACAGCATTGCGGATTCATTGGCTTGTGCATAAACATTCTCTCTGTAATATGGCATATTTAATGATGAGTAAATAGAATTTGGTTTTCATTTAAGCGGAAATGAGCACAGTCATATCTAACGGCCGTAAATAATTGCTTTCTAGTAATATTGGTTTCTATGATATATGTGTCCAATCGCCCTACATGGTTACATTGAGCTTATGCCACATCACTAAGCCACCTTATCATAATATCCTTCAGATGTTCAATCTATTCTGCGATCACTCAAAATGGTTCCCCTTCGGTATTTCTCTCTCCCCAACTTAAATTGTCCACTCTGCATTTCCAATCATAAGCCGCATGTTCTGAACCTCTTTCTGAAAAGTTAATACCTCTGTTAAATGCAGTAAGACGCTCGCAAAGTATATTTTTCCCAGCCTTAAATCCGTGCACGAGTTCCTTCGTTTTCTCGGCAAATCAGTCATCATGCCCCTCTCTCTCTCTTGTCTTAGCTGCAGCAACCTTTTACCATTATTACCACTCAAGAAAACATTTTATTCTAGCTTTAACTCCGTGCTTTTATGAATACCTTTTTAAGACATGAGAAACAACATTTTATCAATTTTAAAGTTGAGTGGGATAACATTTAAGAATTAAAATTATATTACATGAATACCGATGCATCATTCGCACAGAATATTTAAATAATAAGTCAGAAGTCGACCTTGGATGGAAATATATTTGTTTTCGCATATTGTTATCCTCATTGGAAGGAACGTATCCTCAGAGTATTAATTTTATGTATGATCTTAGGTTTTCTCGGTGCAGAAAAGTTTCCCGGGTTTTCCACCGGTTGATGTTTTCCATGTCTCCTGGGATGTTTTCCATATCTCCCGGGGAGACTTCTATTCGCTATCATCAACCGGTGAAAAACCCGAGAATATTTTCTGTATCAATTTTATATCCATAGAAAACTTTCTGTTCTCAGAATCCTTTAAAAATAACATTCCAATGCCATTTGGCCAAAATAAATTTATTGAGTTTGTAATTACTAAGTCGGACTTGAAAATCGATTGTTCTTTACCTCAGTAATTATGTGGTTTATTCATGAGTGACTGTTGATTCACAGGTGTACAGAGAGCAAATTTCCCTCTATAGTGAGTGACAAAATGGCCTTTTTTGTTCTTCTGCCATTAATAAGCTTTGATGAGTGATCCCACTAGGGAAACGCTTGGCTAAATTGATTTACGAGACTTAATTGCTCAAAATTTCGGACAAAATTACGCAAATGCTGGCGAAGTGTTCTCCAGAATTAGTGCTCCATTACCTTGAGTTGACTTTGAGTGTTTTAGGGACCAGCTCGAAAATGTTATCAGAGATTTCGCGTGTCAGACAAGTACATAATAGGTTCATGCGTCGCTTCATTGCATTCATTTTTTTTCATTTGACCTCTGAATTCTCTCCACGCGGTCCGTGACTGCGACCGCACAATGAGCAGGTTTATTGGACAGCGTCGCGGAAATATAGCCCTTAATGACGAACGGTCAACTTTTCATGTCTTTTGACACGCGACACGCTCGGAATTAAATGCAGAAAGCCATGAGTTTCGCTATCATTTGGCCTTTTTGGCATAAATAGATTTTGCTCTCACATTATGCTTTTTATCCCTATTTCTTGTATACTAACAGTTTATCAGTGGGCATTACTTTCTGATATCCTAGTTTCTAACTAGTGAGACGATTTTGTTATTTTAATAGAGGATTCATGGGTAAACTTCTGCAGTACTAGGTCAGAAATTTCCTGAGTAAAAACAACTTGCTGTTTTGTCATGCATGGGGTTCAGAGTATTCTGCCTGAATAATGGATTTTTCTACGATTCGGTGTCCTCTATATCCTAATATTTCTCGTTCATCTTTGACAAAACATTCAGATTCTAACACAGATCCTCTTGGTCGAAACATAGAGAGCTGTCGAAATGTTTTGCCGGAAGATTTGGGCCTAAATTGCCCTGGAAATTCCACGATCAACTCATCTACTGGGAAGGCAAGGAATCATTTACGTGTGAGTATTTTTCCTTAATAATTTAGGAAAAATAGTCGTGCACTAGCATTATACTCAATAAAGGGAGATATTCACAACGCTCCTACAAAATAATGAGGTATTCAACGGAGACTTCTTTTTCCAACGAACCCTTCAAATGGACTATTAGTCTCACGAAGGTAATAATATGTTGCAATTGGAATCATGTAATTAAAACTGGCTTGTCCCTTGAGAGGAAGAAATAAATAATAAATCACTCTATGAAATAAGAGAAAAAAGTAGAATTTGAAAAAAATTGTGAGAAAAAGGCTTACGACGGTAGACAACTATATTCCGGTCTTTAGAGAGATTGGGAATTACGCACTACATTATTTTGAGACGAACAGATACGTTTCTCACTTATATAAATGGATCATCGAATTCTCCTCTCCCATGACGATTTCAAGAGTGGTATAGAAAGGGAGAGAATTCGTGTGTTTTTCCTCGGATTATGCTTATATAGACCGCCTGCAAAGAGCGCCTCTGGGATTACGTCCGACGTCCGAACGGAAGACCATTGGCCGGTGAAGTCGTAAATAGCCGCTTAGCAAAGCCACTTTACTAAGCCAGCGGGCATTATTCATTGCACGTTACGCGGTTTCTGGGGGATAAGTTTATTTTGGACCGCCTAGAGAGGGTGGTGGTTCCTTAGGGTTTGTGAGGATTGAAAAAGAGAGAGAAGGAAAACGGGGAGGAGAGAGTGAGCAGAAAGATGTGAAGAGGTTAGCTGTGGTGGCCAAGACAAAGGCGGTCATCCACAACGAGTGGAGTGGATTTTAAACAATGGCTTGAGAGGAAAATGTAGTCAGTTAGCATGAAATGTTAGCGTCATAAAAAAGTTAGAATGATGAGGATATCTGATTGATGAATAGCAGGTATACTTCAGCTACACTCTCACTATAACCTTCGCTCTTTACGTTAGTATTCCCTCACAACTGGTATAGTTTACGAAATAAAACTTTTATTAATTTTAGAATTTTGAATTCGCATTTTTTTCGGATTTATTGAGTAAAAATATTTCCAGACTTAGTTTAAAAAAGGAGCGTTTGGGAAGAGACAATCTGGCGTGATTATTGATGCGACGAGCGATGCGAGCTACCACCGGAAAAAATTTAGAATGACGGTTTCGAGAGAAGTGAAACTTATTTCCTATAAATAATTAAATCAGCTTCTATTTTTCGCTAGATGCCTCAGTTTATCTATTTCCCGTGCTTTTATTGATCTACCTTCTCTTTACAGTTCCTCGATCATCCACCTTTTTATTTTAAATTCATCTATAAATCATTTTACATGAAAGCTAATATTTTTCTCTAGATTCTTTATTATAAGTGCTACTATTGATCAAGCTTCTGTTGATAGTTACATGATTATGTTAATTCACCTATTTTATCAATAACTGTTAGCAAAATAAAAATTCTCTACACCCAGAACTTTTAGGCCGATTATAAAGGGAGCTGTTGAAATGTTGTCCTGAAAGACTTGGCGCTAAGTTACCCTGATAATTTTTGGAAGAACTCTCATCCAACTTATCTACCGGAGAAGCCAGGAATTATTTCCATGAGTCCTTTTTCTCAATAATTTAGTAGCAATGAAAAAGGGAGTCCTCCATTACTAGTGGATTGGAGTTTAAACAATGGCTTGAGAGGAAAATGTATAGTCAGCAACGGATAAAGATATGCCTGGGTAAACTTTATGCTATCACCCAGGAAACGAGCATTCACCAGAAGGCGAACTCAATGCTCCAATTCGGCTTAACAAAGTCAAAGGCAAGTGTGAGTAGCTGACTTTGTCTAAAACCCTTTGAAGTTTCATATTTAGCAAAGGATTTGATGGTTATGGGTTGTGGGGATAATAGATAATCAATAAAATAGTGATTTTGATAAATACGTATACCTATTCCTCTCTTCTATCCTCGCGAAAGAGGAGAGGCGGGCATTCCCTTTACAGGCTGCTTCTCCTCGAACCCCTCCCCACCCTGCACGCCTCGCCTTACTACAAATAATCCCCCTTAGCACACACCCATTTCCCTCTCCTGCCGCACCCGTAAACTCCGGGACAGATCCCTTGCCGTCGGGAAGCGTACGAGGTTCCTGTTTTGTTTTTATGTGAAAAAAGTATTTATATTTTGTTTCTCCTGCTCTCCAACGCACGTAAGCCATTCCTTATTTTTTCCTGTCTACTCGCTTTCTGAGCGTAATGCTCGGAACTGGATATCCCTGCCATTTCGCGGAATCCTTAAACGATTGCCAATATGGAATGAAGGGTGAGATAAAATACTGCTTTGGGCACCTAGAGACTTGAGAACGGTCACTGAATATAAATGCGTCTCCATTTTTTTTTCTTTGCCAGGATGTAGGTGTGGTCTAGAATTTCATATCTGGTGGTATACTCACTCATCGAAGGAACAAAGGGTGATAACTGCGTTTTTCATCTGCTCGCATTGTTTTTCTTCCATTGGTCCAAGTAAGACGTCATGGGTTCAGAATACCAGAGCAGTCATATTGATTTAGATATTTAATTAATATTTTATCATCATAATTATAGCCGTAGTGTGTAGCTATTATTAGATTCAATCCAAGGGATATTTGTTTAAGTATCATTCTGTCGTGAGGGTATTGAGATGGTTCATTTTTACTTAAGGGGATATACAAGTAAATTTCTGTTGGATTTAACAAATCAACTGAAAAAATAAGGGGATTTAATTAATTTTTTATGTTTTCAATTTATTATATGATCTTCATTAATAAGAGAAAATACTCAATTTATAATCTCTCAATAATACACCGCTCGTATTAGAAGAAACTGACTTATTTTGATTCTGTATTTTAGACCAAGACTTCACTAAAATTTAGACTGAATATTTCTCATTTTATTTTTAGGAAAATGGATCTTTGAGTGTGAAAACTACTCTTAGAAAAATCTTTTTCTTGCACATTCAATTATGTCTTGTGAATGCACTTTAAGTAACATATTACGTTTCAAAATTACTTTTATGCCACCATTTTTAAGGTGGCAGGTATTCATGACCGGCACTGAAGTAGTGAATTGACATAGCGTAGCTTCTAGTTGTTAAGATTGATTGCAGTAAGTTTTTTTAATTTCAAAATTTGTCCGAAAATGCCAAAAAAAAGTGAAGACCTACGCAGATGACACTGAATATTTTACCTGTTTGAATGCCATGTAAGCATCGCTTTTATTTTACCTCCCTCATAAGTGTTGGTATATTTATTTCAATCATGTAGGACTGTGGATTTGCGTCAGGGACTTAAAACGAACTAGACATCTGCTACATACTCAGGACTATTGTACATCCTTTCAGCTTGAAAATGCCTTTCAAGCCTATTCATCATAGTCATATGTGTGTAAGATTGATTGCCAGAGAACGGCGTGACCCGTAGAGGAATTCTGACGGGACGAGAATTGCTATTTCCCTGGAAACGAGCATTCATCAGAAGGTTAGCCCAATGCCTCAATCCGAATTGAAAAAGTCCAGAGCAAGTATATGTAGCTGACTTTGTGTAAAACCCTTTGACGTTTCATATTTTTAAAAGTATTTGATATATGTGAGTTTAAGGATACTAATTCATCAGCAAAAGAGTGATTTTTGTCGAAAAATCATGATCTTGTGTGAAGCAAACTTAAATGAAAAATGCGAAGAGATTCACAGCGTTTAATCTGAGCATAGCCTCTTGTGATGATATTGGTAACCTTAATTATATTATATCTGTATTTGATGTCGTTAAAAAGGAAATACCGATAGGTCAGCGGAAACTAGTACACAGTATTTTATTCTTAATTTTGTTTATTTACGTACTCATTTGGCGTTTTTATTGCTGTTAGTGAAAAACACGCGTACTAAAAAGGATGAAATAGATGATGACGTGAAAAAAGCAAGCAAATTATTTTGAAAAAAAAATAAGAACCATAGTAACATTGGTTATATTTGGTGGAAAAATCTTTTGTATTTTATGACATATGCTTAATACAAACTAAATCGTAGGATATAGGTGGGATAGGCGTGTGTTAGAATATAGCGTGGATAGGTGTGGTAAGTGACAGGGGCTTGCTTAAGTTCTTTTATTTTATTTATGTGTTAAATCCAGATTCTTGCACTAACTTAGCCTCAGGTACATCTGAGACTCACATGGTAGTTCAAACATTAAGCTTATGGATCATTGATTGATGAATATTATAATCATTTGGTGTGATCATTAATTGGTGAATATTTGCAGTCCCATTTGTTTAGCGATAATTCTATTGTGACCTCATCTTATTATAGATGTAAGGAACGATATACTACAAGTATAGGTATTCGTTTATTAATTAGTACCACTCTTATATGAACACATTATTATACTTCTGAACCTACATCTCTTGCATTTCTATTATATATATGAAAACATACCTAACCCCTGCATAAACAATAATTTCATCGAGAATCAATTAGTGCTCCTACTTGAATTCAAGGGGCAGAAGACTTCCAATCTGGTCGGCCATTTAGGTCACTAGTTACCTCGGGTCGGCACCTTGAGAGGGAGTTGATGGACTTCGGTTGGTGACATTAGGAGTTCATCCCTCAAAGCTCACACACACGTATGTCATCTATTGCCGAGTCAGGTAACTGAATTCTCCTGCAGGCATTCGCCCAGATGACGGGATTGGCGACATTAGGGGTTTATCCCTCCGAACCTGCTCACACGTGCTTCCATGTCAGCAAACTAAATCCTCCCCTTCGACGGTCGGCCGGACGACTTCAATCCTGATGATATCCTTTCGGATGCAAAACGATACCCGCATTCTACCCAAAAAAAAATTAAGAAGCTAATTAAGAATCACAATTTCTCTCAGTTGGCATTGAATATAATGATGAATTCGTTTGTGTCCTGCTCCTTTCTCAACTTTATTTATTTACAATCGGTAAACAAAGTTGTGCATAAAAGGTATGTCAAAATTCTTGTCTTCTCTTTTTCATTTATTATTGTAAAAAAACATTTTTATATGTCTTCGCGTATTAACTTATTGCATTATTATTCTCAGACTTATACCCAGAGACGTCGTTCATCACTAAATAATTGAAGTCAAGAAAAAGAAATAGATTCATTGTTTTATTCCCATACCACCGAAAACAGCCTTTTCATGGCATTTTACATCGGGTATTTCAACATTTTAACAAATTTAACCTGCACGAACGACCATGCCCTCTAAAAAGAGAACCTACTCAGGTAGGACTCGAAAACGCGACCTCTTGTTTCGTAGGTGAGGAATTTAACCTGCCACCACCGAGGCCGGCAAATGTGTCCACCACTTCTTTTGAAAGTTTTGTTAAACTGAGCCCAAATTTTATTGCAGGGATGGTATTTAAGAATCCTGATCCATAGTTCCCGTTTTAGCCGGAGATAGGAAGCGAATTAATTCATGAGGAGAAATACAATTGAAGCAAAAACATCTTTCTACCGAGGTAAGAGGTTACAGCTCTTGCAACATGGGTATATAATTCACCCCTGATCACGGAATTTGATAAGACCTCTTACACATTTTTCAGAAATTTCATATACAGCTAGGATTGTATTGTTGTTTATGCATCTATTTTTGCAAGCGATTGCGGGGTTAATGTAACTTATAAAGATCGCCGACGGTGGAAGAAACTGGTGCTACACATTCTTCAAGTATCCCATTTAAAATTGCTTGAAAACAGTAATTACCTGTTTTTTATGTATAAAATGTTTAAAACATAAAATGTGTAAATATTGAAACATAAAAATAAATTTTTATGTTTCAATATTTACCGTTCATTGTGCTTATCTCTCACCTTTTATCTGCTATTGTTGATTACCTCATTTCATTACAGTGACATTTAAGGTGAGACATAAAATATTCGACACAAAAATTGTAAATATTTGTTATTGCCATTTAGTTCCCGCTAATAGCTGTGGTGAGGGAGCACTGAATTGCTGAGGCCTTAACCTTGTAGAATTTAATTTTAAATTAGGAAAAATAACAACTTTGCTTTCTACATATTAACCTTTAACAGAGAAAATGTTTAGTTGTAGATATCAACGTTATTTTTGTCCTAATTTGTAGTTTGAAACGTTTTTTTCATGCATGAGTATCCTAAGGCACATAATTATGGGTATTTAGCTAAGTTAAGTAGACCTAGTCAAATGCATTACGAAAAAATTCATTAGTTTTCTAACGTATCTTATGTCTCACTTGGTTAATATGCACTAAATTTGTTTTATTTTGTGGAAGAGTAGGTGTTTTACGTATCTCAGCGTTGCGCAAGTCGTAAGGAAATCTATTTTGTCCTCAAAATGGGCTGTGTACCTGGGTTACTTGAGAAATGTTAGCTTTGGCATTTCTCAGCTAGGCGTTGCCGAATATTTACGGCATTCACCTCTCGTAGATTTTCCACGAGACAAAGATTTATGAGCAGTCTCTGAAAACTTATGCGTGTCGCACAGAATGTTCTATTCACTTGTTTTCAACCTTGCCTCAACCGTGCTCGTGCCGGTTGGTGTAATGGCTCCTGCATTAAGCTATGTATGCGGGAGGTAATAAATGTTTACGTCTAGCTCTTCTCGTCGTGACATTCCACATGCGGGTCACGATCTCCTCTGTTCACCCAGGCTCTCTTAACGACTCGGTCGGATATACACGGGTAGAAGCTAGGTGAAGTGACAACATCAGGCCACTACAAGTACATACGCATAAATGTAGTAATAGATGCTTGAAGCCCCAATAAAAAGTAACAGGGCTTAATTAAAGTTACTTTTCAAAATGCTTAATCAGTCACTAGTGCAAATTGTAATGTTAAAAAAGAACTTGGTACAGGTATTTTTCGTATAAATTTTGGAAATGCAATGAGTTTAATGCAATGCAATGCATTTATTGCAATGAGTTTTATTGAGTGTGGATTTTAAAATACGATTATACAACGCGGCTCTAATTATTTTCACATTGTTCCTTATTGATGCTGTAGGCAACCTTGAAAGGCCAAAGAACGTTATCGGTCTATTCCACGTAATTGTCTTGTTTCATTGGTTGAGAAGTAGAGAGACTTACGTTTTCTTTTCTGAAAGCAGCAAGTGGAATTATTAGTAATTATAACATTTATGAAAACGTAGCGATCACATGTAAAAGTTAATTAAAACTCATTCGTTACCAGAGTTTCAGTTACTTATACTCCGGTACTATCAGCATAAGTATGTAGCACAATACATGAAATTGAGGGACGGGATGATTGGCACCCTGTAGAAACTTATCTATCTGCCTGTGAATGAGAGCAGGCTTAATGAGTAATCGTTATTGCGGAAACACGTGTATTCTTCTTTTGAGTAAAATTTGTTGACGCTAAAATACAAAAGCGTTTTATTTTATAGTTTATAAATGTCCTTTCGGCATCTATTGGTTACCATCACGAAACAGAAAATGCGTCACTATCAGGCACATTCCATTATTTTGTAAGTGCTAAATCTTTACCAAATAGCATGCCGAACTACATCCTCAGATTTAATATGAATGATGGCGCTGAGCTTGGCTGCTTTGCGCGACAAAGTTTGGTGGGAGCCATATGCCGTTTGAGTAATATCGATAATAATATGGAAAATGAGAAAGGCTAGAAATGTATAGCCATAAATAGTTTCCATCACTCCCTGAAACCCCGTTTTTGTTACTTTATTCTTTGACGAAAACAATATTATTATTTTCCCTGTGAACAAATATTATCGCTTGAAATCAAGCTTCGTAAATTTAGAGGCGTAGGTTACGTGATTTCGGAAATTATACCTTGGACCCATGCGTGCAAATCAATAAGTTCTATTGTAGTTGTATATTACGCAAACTTTTACGAGTTATAATCACCAAAAGTATCACCAAAATTATGTATCGGTTGCTAGCGGCAGCGTTTGCGAAATAGCTATAATCGAAACTATTAGTTTGACACAAAAAACGAAGTAGCTCGTCATGTGCGAGGAACAGATTTTTTTCTCTCTTAAATGGTCTTCTACGTTTACTGTTACTATTCTATTGCCGAGTAAGCACACCATGATTTCATACCCCCGATGTAATATTTTTTTTACGGAGAAATTAGTTATCCTGACCTCTCCCGCATAACTCAATCCGTCTGGCAGTATGTGATGTTCATAAACACGATTGCATTTAGTAGCGTTAAATTTCAGGGTAAAAAATGAACCAGGTGGAAAATCGACTAAATCATTAGAATTTTCTATCTTCGACACCAGTTTTACCCCTTTTTAAGACTTTTATTATCTCTGTGTTTTGTTTCCCTGAACTAATGGGATTTTTTTTCCTTTTATTAGAGAATGTCCAGTGTAAGTAAAATACGCTGGGTTTTGAAGGACTTACTCTCATCAACGGTGATTCATAGATGTTCCGAGTTAAAAAAATATTTTCCAGATCAACGAAAACTCTAAGAATGTTCTATGTGTAAGCCAGATGACTTACCGAGGGCGTGAGCAGCGACATTATTGTAATTATTTCCTTGGCCTCCTGATATGTTCGTCAAAAAGTCAGTTCCTTCGTACGCTACCAGGAGCGACCTATTATGTTAAGTATTTCCATCATATTCTCTATTGTTACACGCACGTGCGGTGAATATTCCTAGCTCTTACGTAAAAATAATTGTAGTGATAGAAATAAGGTTTTTTTTAGAGAGACCTTGGGCAAAGTACATGGGGAAGAGTGAGATGGATGATTTCAAGCTATGTATGGAGCGTGTGGCTTGGAAGCGGAGATTGAAGATGCGAATGAGATATGTGACAAGGAGTGTAGATATGGCAGAGGGAGTGAGAGAGTCGGCTGACGTCACGTCGAAGAATCTCCTCATTCTCCCGCCCCGCGTCGCCACCGCCGCGCCGCCCGCCGTCCGGCATTTAGGTTGATGGAATTCGTTGCATGTGTGGACGGAAGGGGTTGGGTGGATCTATTGTGTCCTCGGTGTTATGAGCGGGTATTATGAAAGGAGGAGTTTCACATCACTCCTCCCGCGCGGCAGAGGAGGTCTCGGGATGTGGGGGTAGCGGTTAGGGTTCAAGGGGAATGGGGGGAGGGTGGCAATGTGGAACTCCCGCTTCCAAGGGCCTCGAATATTTAACGAGTAAGAGTTTGCGCTCCGCTCCTAAGAGAGATGGTTTTCCTCCTCGGGAAAACTTCGTGCATGATAGGCAGGGAAGGGGAACATTGGTGAGTTGCGCGCGTGGAAGTGATGTTGTAATATTGCACCCGCTCCAGAGGTCTTTTCTCCTTGAGAATTTTTCTCTCGTTTCCTCGAATCAATTACGTGGGTATTATGCACCACTATCGTTCCGTTCTGTTATGAGCAATATTGCTCCATGTCGTGACACGAAATACTTAAGGTTCTGTATGGTCGTTATCTTGGATAATGGAACGGTGTTATTCAAACGTATTGCTTATAATATAACAAAATTGGAAGAGTAAAAATGCTTCAAAAAATTTTTTTTTAATCCTAAGTCTTAAAGGAATCAAATTTATATGGAGCCGGCCACAGGGCACATGTACGGGAATTGTAAAGAGTAACACATCTTCTTAGAGAGGTTTAACAATTTTTCCTCGGTGAAATTTTGAAAATATTTTTGTATGGAGAGATAGTGGCGTAGCCAGGATTTTGAAATGGGGGGGTTTTACCGGAGATTCCGGGGCACCTCCGGGGTGTATGAAAAACAACCGAGGATAAAGTGGGTCCGGGGGTCCTTTCTGAAAATTTTTGGGTTTTTCATGCTGAAAACGTGATTTTTTAGGACTCAAAAACCGTAATTGCGTACGAGTATTTATTAAAATAAAGTGTGTAAATTAGATTAAGTAAAGCTTTAATGGTTCAAGGGGTTGTAACGCGGAAAATTCCCCCCGTGGCTACGCTACTGTGGAGAGATACATATTAAACTTGTTAATTTTTAATACAAGTCAATAGAATGTTCACATTCGCCATTTACTGCAGTTTGCGATTATTTATCAATACGTAGGTACATCAAAGGATATTAAAAATGGCATTTTCCTCTTCTTATTGAAATTTTAGTAAGGTGATTTGATTTATTGCAAAGTGAAGTTGGTTATGCTGAAATTATATTTACTTTTCAATGACTACAACGTTTTATAAGAGAATTTTTCAACGTTTACTGATGAGCAATTTTAATTGTCTTCATTTCGAATGCCATATCCTTAATGAAATGCATTGTACATCACTGGCTCTGGAAGTAGTAATGTAAGCACGAAAATTACCTCATATTTATTTAAAAAATCTCAGATTAGCCGGCAAATGTCCCCTCAGCGAATGAGTTGAAACGAGCCACATGGTAGATGCGTATAGTCCCATTATGTTCGCCGGTCTTTGTGACTTGCTCACTGTGAATGCCTTTTTGCTTCACGAACGACTAAGATCAAGAGAATTTATGGGCCATTTTCCCGTTAATACGCCCTAAGATCCTTTCCTTTTAATGACATCAAGAGCAGTGCTAGGAGAAACTTTTTACCCCGAGCTCACCATTCACATTCCGGCTCAGGTTTGTGCTCAAATTCCATTCTATGACTATTTTAGAGGACGCTAAAAGCACGGTAGGCCTCGGTAATACCTCATCATGAGCATTTAACTATCCCAACATCGATTCCATTTCCATTTCATCCTCTTCCTTAAAATAACTTGGTGCAATTATTTTTCAGCTGGGAAATAATTTTGTTGAACTAACTTAACTTCATTGCAAGTGGGATTACGACTCATATATTTGATTGTTAACATCATGGGGTTTAGAACTACCTAAATGACAGAAGTGAAGGATATTTTAGTAATAAAAAAGAGGATTAGGGGGGGATAATAAAAAAATAGGAGGAAACATAAAATTAAACCATTTCAATGACCGAAGATGTAGTTTGATTTCTTTGGGTTTGTGCCAGAGTTCACCAAACAGGTAGGAGTAAACGTGAAATAAGTGGAGATATTCTTTAATTAGAATTACTTCCTCATCCGTACAGTCAATAGGTCCTCGGAAAAAAGTTTCATCTTTGCACTGGTCAGGACTAACCTTAAATACGTGTCAAAAATTAGATGGGGTTGATGATTTTGATCATGATACAAATGAAATCAAATGGAAGTAACCCGATTCTTTCAAATTGTTGTGGGTGGGGAAGGAGTTGAGGGACCGAACTGTTTTTACACGGATAAGATAGGAATCCGGTATTACCTCGGACGCTATGCGTAAGGCTTATATTGAAGGACCAAATTTAATTAGGTATCGTTGAGAATATAATTTTGAAACCATAATCTATATCCCGATCTTAATCCTCTGAGTGATTTAACAAGTGAGGGATTAGATTATGGAATAATGGACACGGAGGTATTTTTTTCCTTGAGTCGCCTCACTTATGTGTCAATCAATGTGCCTCAATGTGTCCATCTGTGGTTCAAACTTTGGGGTACTTAACTTAAGGGTCAAAAGTCAAGCGCTATCAAGATTATCTCTAGGCTATCACCTAGGTTACTAAGTAGTAAGAATCCTTCCCGGTCTTGTAAATATTATAAATTAAGAGTAATGAGATTGTGTTACGGATAGGTATTGAAAGCCATTTTTTCCGAAGGTTGTAAAATATCAAACTATAATAGATAAATAATTTTCATAATTCCAGAAACCACTTCTAAAGTTACAGGAAACGGGTACTGCCGCATTCAAAGTTAGATGTTGGTATCCTGAGTACTCTTACCGCACACCCATTGAGATGACTTGCGGAATAGGATGTCAATGGGGTCAACGAGGTCACACGAGGATGCCAGTATTGGTATCCTGACTATTATTGCCACAAACCCATCGAGGCGGCTTGCTGAGTAGGATGTCAATACGAAAAGGGAGATCACACGAGGATGCTAGTATCCCGTGACAGTGGCACTTGGATGCTCAAATACGCGTCATGCCTCACGTCAACCTGCTTGAATGCATTCCCTGCGTGGAGAGTGCTGTGGGAAGGCACCAGTCGTCCCCGCGGTAACGCGAGAATTGTTAGTCAACGACAAGGAATGCCACGGGAGGGTGCTACACAATGATACCTCCCATGGACGAGGGGCCGTTGTTTAAATGGAAAAGGGTGAAGCACGCATTTTGGCCATCACGCACCCCTTATGGGAGTTGGAGAGGAGGACTTATGGTTGTTGGGAGAGGAGAGAGAAAGAGGCGTTAAACCCTGTCGACTGTCTTTCGTCGCGTTCGAAATACGACCCGTGGATTTATGGGCCTCGTTCTCATCTCCTTCTCGTCCCTGTGCGCCCACGCGACGGCCTTTAAATAAAAAAAATAATAAAAAAACTTTCCACCGCGACACTTTCTCCAACCCCCTTCTCACCCCAATTAATGCTTTAAAACCAAGGGGAGGCTACCTCCCTCCCCCAAAAAACCTCCGCTATATTCTCATTCTCGCGAGTAATTACTTTGGAGTAGGTACTCGACGGATCGGTGGAGCGAGGAAAATGTGGGGGGAAAAGGGAACTAAATCTTTTATTTTTTTCTCCCCTCCTCTTTAATGAAAACTTTCCATTCTCGCCGCCGTCTTTCCTCCCTCCTAACCCTTCAACCCCCTTCATCTCCCTCCTCTACCATTTCTCTTCCACCCCTCTCTTTTTCCTCCCAGACTTCGGACAACCTTTCCCACTTTTCCGAAACTTTCGGAGCGCGGAGCAAAAGTGAATAGTTTTTACAGTTCTTCGATGTTGCTCCCGATGGGAAAAATAGCCATTTCGGGGCTTTCCTGCCTGCCTCTCTTAAGTCTCCTTTATCTCTCCTCCAATTTTCCTTTTCTCTATCTCTCCGTCTTTTAAATTACCCTTATTATCTTCGCTCTTTTTACCTTTCTGCCCTCCACTCTACCACTCTCTTAATTAATGTTTCGAAGCTCCCGATTTTCTCTCGTCTCCAGAACGTACTTTTATTGGCTTTGCATGAAGATGTTTCTGTTTTCAATCCATTGCGTGTGATAGCGCCTTCCATTTGGGAATTTTATTTCTTTCCTTGTTTCCTCTTCTATTCTGTTCCATTCAGCTTATTAAAGATCGCCAAATTCCTTAGGAGTAAACATAGCCTCAAGGAAGTGTTGACAAAGTTGTAATTGTTCCGTGAAAAAGGAGGCTTGGCTAAAAGGTAATCCATAGTCTCTGGCTCACTTCAGATTATCCTTGTGCCTCTTATGTATCTCGATGTCTACTGAACGAATTAATATGAGATATTTAACAAAAGAGGATGTTAATAATAGATCAGTGGGAGGAATTTAAGAGATTGGGCTTCTATCTCTACCCAGCTGTGTTATCGTATCTCATTTAAAAAGATAAATAAAGATAATGTATTGTCAACTTATTTTGCATAGCACCTAATAGCGACTGCGAGCCAATTGAAATATATGTCGTAGTGCTTTAAAATTCTCGGTGGTGGCGGGGTAGAGATCTCGCCTGAAAAACCGAATGTCGCAAGTTTAAGTCCAGGGAATAGGTGTTTGTGACATGAGTGTTTGTGGCACAGGGTGTTTGTAATCTATCTCGGATATGGATGCTAGTGATATTTCGTTGTTAATTGCTGAAAATTCCTCGTTGAGAAAGACCACATATTATGCGCTTTTTTCCTGTGCAAATGGATAATAAAATTTATAAATCTTTTTACTATGCTGTTCTGCGATATATCTCCCGGAAACGTCGTCTTATCTGGATTAATTTTCTAATTTTTACAGTATTTTTCGGCTTGTGCTTTCTTATTTCGTTTTTTTTACGTGTTTTGTGTTTAGGTAACTAAATTTAGCGAGGTAATGTTATTAGTAACAAAACTTAGGACTAATACTACAATAATTAATTTTCCTTGTAATTCAAAAATTATTTGATCACAATTTCCATTGTCAAAATTTTCTATTCGTTGGTAATGACCGTTTAACGAGCGAAAACCGTTATTTTTTGGAGAAGCCGTTATTTCGGCATGTAAGTCTTATTTACCATCTCTGTATGGCTAAAAGTATTTCATACACTAATCAGGCCATTTGAGAACGGTAGTGAACTCTTTGAAGCCTGAAATTACTTCACATAGGTGAAAGATTTTTTCCCTAGATATCTTAGTGTTTTAGATTTAACAATGTCAATATTTTTGGATTTACTGCTGGTTGAGGTATTTCACTCTGGACGAGTTTTTAATCTTAGAATTCTACAGGTTAAGACGTGATATTCATCTTCTAGTTGAATTTGAAGAACCAGTTTTATATTTTTCTTAAAAGCTTTCTAAAATTCCGGCTGCATCAAGAATTCTTTGACGGAAATCGAATATTTCTGGCTTCAAGCTCCCCAAACTCGCATTTCCCATTATTCTCGACGTCATTTAATGACTTGGACGATTAGAGTTAACGATTCCACTCATGCTACCTCTCTCTTCTCCAACTATTGATCGAAAAGCATCATTATTTTTAAACGTGCTGTCATAAAATGCATAAATATTCCACAGCATGAGAGCAAGATCCCCCTTCTCTTCCTCTTCCGACGTCAGCAACGAACTTCTTGAGACGTGTGCGATAAGATTTATACGACGGGCGGGAACCAATCATTTTCTTTGTGGCTCCAACCTCATCGCTCTGAATGGAGATAACGAGAGACGTTTGAAAGAAGCTAGGCGCATCAAAACTTTTGGTAGCGGGACTATATTTAGGGATGATATTAGGCTTTTTAAGAGTGGAGGCGGGGATTTTTTCTGCAGAGGGATGTAAGGTATAAAAATGGGCTGGGATATGGAAAGCCTTTTGGCTCCAGCATATTTTCTTACGTTTTAGCTGGCTTGCGGGTTTTCAAGAGAATCTAATTGGAGACTAAAAGAGTATTATCGGCCACAAAAATGACTTTGCCTGAAAACTGAAAAAACTGAAAATTCTAATTTTATCTCTCGTGACATTTTTCATAGGCTGGGGATCGGACGAATATGACAAATTTTAATTTTTGGGAATTTGAATGTGAGAGCGAAGAGGCAATGAGAATCATTGCACAATTCAAATTGACGATATTTTTTATAGACTTTGAGCCATCATTTTCGGAATAAGTTTCCTCCTTGGAAGTTAAGTTAAGAGTTGAGGTTTTAATCATTTGGTTAAAAATATTTGCAAAGAACATTCTTGCTTAAAAGGCGCAAGCGTTGTAAGTTCAAAACGAAATATTTTACGAATGACGAATATATCTAATTCACTTTCATTACTCATTTGCTGAAGAGAAAATAATCAATGTAGTGAACGGGTGTGGATTGCAAACACTTTTATTAAAAATGAGCATTGGAAAAATAAATTCGATATATTATAAACAATATGAATCAATAATAGGTAAGCCCGTATCGTCGCCCATTTTAAAATACCAATTTTTTCCAAAAAAAAGTGCACGCTCCCGTTAATGTTAGCGTAATCATTAAGCAGTTTTCTTAGGTTTAAAAAACATTAATCACAAATTTAAGTGTACGGTGAGATACTCCAGTCATAATACTGCATACCCTGCATGTTATGAGAGATTTTAAAATTAAGTGAAAAAATTATTTCCGTCCGATTTTTTCGCAATCCCAACCACTTTTCGGCGGTAGCGGATGGTATGTCAGGGGAGAGTGGAGATTTCCCCCTATTCCACCCACTTCCGGGGCACAGACTGTTTTTAGGGAGGAGGTTTTTCGGAGTGGAAAGAAATAGAGCGGTGGTTGCTGGGTAAAGGTGAGGTGTTGGTGCTAAACGGGGGCGTGTTGGGATGGATCGCCCCGCGGAAACTCCCATCACGAGTGTCTTTTCGCTCACGTCCGCACCGTGCAGCGGAACACGAACGTAGAACCGAAATCTAGCGGCACGTATACGGAGACGTAGCGATGGCAACTGCGGAGGCGGCGACTGCAAGAGAGCCCCTTCCTCACTCCCTGATCTTCCACTTAATTTGAGACGCCCATATTTCTCTTCCTTTCCTCTGCTGCCCCGCCCGTCCTTGTCCTCAGCAGCCTGGAAACCCCTCCCCTGCCACTCATCCGTGTTTCGCGGGTGGATGCGAATCAGGGGAAGGGGTGAGAGTCGCGGGAGGTTGGCTATCGATTCCTCGAAGACGCCTCCCGAGAGGCGAGAAGAGGTTATGGGATGTGGGAAGGGGAGCAACTTCACGGTTACCCGCCTCTAATCTCTACCCCACCCTTCCTCCATTACACTCCTCCAGAATTAATCCCAGGTTTTCCCAGGTTGTATTCAAGAAATGGCTAACGTTTGATCCAATATATTATAATGGGCTAGTTCTTCAAGTCTTAACAATTTCCGATAGTGATAGAGCCTGAAAAATGAAGTGGCCAGTTTTGATTTTCGATACTTCACCCGCTTCTGAAGATATTCGCGACGTAAAATCACCGGTCTTAACCCTTTCGTAGACAAGTTGATGTCGTCACGGACTCAAATGGGTTGCCTTATCGCCTCTCAGCTATTTCTCTGTCTTTCGTGATTCTCTGTTTTTTACTACATTGCGAGGTTTGTGAGTGATTCCCCCGCGCGAAGGAGCAAACGCGTACTGCGCGGTACGGTAAAAAAAATAGATTTTATCTTTGGTGTTGAAAACGGTCGTAGATTACTTTTTGGATGGAAACTCTGAAATTTTGCTGTAATTATGGTTTAAATATCTGGGGGTGACACGGTGTCCCTTTTTCATATTCCTTCATCTACATTATACCCTGCGAGCCACCTCTAGGGTGTTTGGCAGGGGGTGGTCAATCATGGCAGCATGCAAGAGGATACACACATGCACATTGCACACCACACGGTAGTAAAAATGATTCGAATAGTAACAATATTCGCAACCTTTGAAATGAATAATGTTCTTACTATTCTGATATTTTTTATGTGTCGATAGCACTTTTATTTCAAACACTTATTGTCCAATCTGCGCTGCAGATTTATAAAGCCTTCAAAAACGCAATAAAGAATGTTTTACTCCCCTCTCTTACGGTCTACTAATTAAGTATTAACTATATGTAATTAGTAAATCATCGGAATTCTAAAAGGAAATAAATAGCAATAGGTACCAATCTGAATGAAATAAGTACCACGACCATACTGCAATAGAGCTTGGACAAAAATATCCAATAACCAAGAAGGGCTCAGTTAACATCAAGGATCGAGGTTTTCCATCGTTTTTTCTCAATAACTCAATGACGATCACTCAAATTTCCTAAATGTGGCAACTAAAAATTAGCTATATTTTTTACTGCGATTATTATTATTATATCATTTGAGTGAGATTCAAGCCTTTCTACCAAATAAATGTGCCTATAGAGGATCTTGGGAAGTTTGAACAACAATGAGCAGAAATTTTCATTACTTTTTCCCATACTTCGAAACTTTATTATAAGTTCATGGAATCCTTAATGTTAAGCTACAATGCTCCATTCCCGTGGGATAAAAACCTCGGGTGACACTCAAACTAAAAAAAACACTCATATTATACTTTCCGCCAGGAGGATAGGCTAATTTACCAAAGACATTGTTTATTAGACTCAACTTACGTTTAATGTATTTAGTATTTTATGATGTAATATGATCTATCCGTCTGTATGGAGCTGAATCATGGGTCATTGATAAAAGAACGGCAAATAAATTTACTCTCTTTGATAATAAAGTGATACGGAAAGTTTTTGTACCAACAAGGGAGAATGGAAGATGGAGAAGAAAACACAACAGGGAAATCGGGGACCTTTTCGACCCGCCAGATGTATTAGCTGAAGCTAAGAGGCGCATATTGCGATGGGCAGGGCACATAATAAGAATAGAGCAAGAGGCCCTACTAAAACAAGTCTGGGCAGAAAATCCTGAAGGAAGACGACCTCCAGGAAGACCGAGAAAAAGATGGAAGGATGAGGTTCTAATTGATATGGGGAAAATGGGAGTCAGCGAGGCGGATGCAGAAGTTAGAAGGAGTTAGAGGCAGACAGTTGACAAGGCTAAACACCACTTAGGGTATAAATGGCCATGGGACTGAGTGAGTATATTATGATGATTATTTAGAAAAAATGTCCTGTGGTAAACAAAGTGAAATTCAACAAGCAATAATCTGAAGATTATAATTTTTCCACTGCCTGATGGAATGAATAAAATAGCTGAAAAAGTTCTGAGCTATTACGGTATGTTGCATTAGTCCAGATGAGCGGTTTGGCCACTACAAAACGTTCTTTTACTTTTAACAGGATATAATATAGCCTGTTAGTTACCTGAATTTCTTTGCCCTATTCGGATATTATTCCTCCTCAATTTATTTCTGTGCGAAAATAATGCAAAAACTCCATGCATAAAAATAAAAAAATGCCTTTTCATTGAGGACATCAAGTATAAAAAATGATTGAGAATTATTTATGCATATCTATTATTATGTATGTATATATTATGTATGTATAGTATGAAACACTTGAGTATTTTTACATTTTTTAACTGATTTATTTTTTCTCATTGCGATTATTATTAAATTCATAATACTGATTTGTATCCCATGATTGAATTTATTTACCAAATTTGTGCTTTCCTATTATTATTCCTCAGTTTGGGGTCAATATCAATAAAATATTAATCTTTTTAGAGAATGAATATTTTTGTAATCGTTGCAATTTTAGCCATATTTTTTGCGATTTACCTCACGGAAATACTTTATATTCGCATATTCATGAGTGTGGTACCTATCAGTTAGTTCCAAACAAATGATGCAATGGAGATAAAAATGGCCAAGATGGATATAAAAGTTTTTTTCTTGTCGCACAAACATGTGTGGTGAAATGCTATTAGTATTTCCCGTTAGTATGAAGTTTTTGTTTATTCTTATGGAGGTAAATCACCTTTTCATTACAAACATGCAATTCCATGTGACCACTGATTAATAGCCTTTCATGAATTAGTCCAAATGTGCTCAAATCAGGCGTTCATACCAAATTGTTCCGTTCATTTGAAGTGAATTTCCTATTTAAATGACCACAAAATGCATGTCGCCTGAATGCAGCGCTAATTAAAATTCGGCAAAGGGAATTTCATTGATAGCCTGCCCACCATTGTCCTATATTTTGAGGTAGCCCTCTCTTGAATTCGTTGGGAGCAGTGAAAGATATTTCTTTTAGAGTAATGACCCATGGAAATTCTATTTTTTATGTCCCATGGTGGTAGTTACGGATTGGCTCTGCGGAGTTTATTTTCCTGCTTTTTCCTCATAACTCGTATTTACCACGAAATCCATAATAGGACCACAATGGCTAGAATGCAATTATCAGAATCATAGCATAGTCCGAAATTCATAGGTTTTCGGATGGAAAACATGGTATCATAGCAGGAAAGGATCAATTAATGTGCAGGTACTGAGACAGAATAAAACCTTGTGGTTGCCTAAAGCGCTTTGATGAGTCATTTTAATGATGAATATTTTAGCTATGACACAATGAAAAAGGTTTGAAAGCCCCTGTCATTTTTTTCTATTTTTTAGAATTCACTGCAAGGTAATATCATTTGAATTTTATGATGACCTCTTTATCGTCGTCTACTGTTGAGGTCAAATTCCGAGTATTACGACTCAAATACGTTCTTAGGGAGCCTATTATGAGTTTAAATGGCTTTGTGGGCAGCTCTTAACATTTGAATATTAAAATACCCTTTTTTCAGCATAAGTGTCAATCTTGATTTTTAAAAATTAGACGAGATCATAGGACATTTAATCATGAAAGTCTTAAATATCAAATAGTTTTCCAAAATAATGGTATTTTTTATCAATATCATTCCCACCAAAGTTTGGATCAACTTTCAATGATAATTATACTATTGTAGCTAAACTAGAAACGCTACTGGCATTTCGGACGAAATGAAGGGCCTAAAGATATTCTTGCCATGAGTTAGTATTATAAAAAAGCGGAAATGACAAGAAGATAATAATTTTGG
Organism: Ischnura elegans; assembly: GCF_921293095.1. Taxonomy (NCBI): domain Eukaryota; kingdom Metazoa; phylum Arthropoda; class Insecta; order Odonata; family Coenagrionidae; genus Ischnura; species Ischnura elegans. Next base: position 136,365,419 of record NC_060246.1, read on the forward strand.
GATAGTAAATTAGCATTAGACGGTGCATGTCAGTAAAGTTATATACTTGTACCTACATTCAAAGAGTTTGAGAGATTCAAATTAAAACCATACTTCTTAGTTGTTGAGAAATGAAACATATTGACATGACAGCTTCAAAGAACTATGGCCGATATTTCTGATGGCTATTCCTGTTTTTGTCAACTAATGACTATGAAATATGTATGAGTTACCCAAGATCATAGATTAAATTCTATCTATGGGCATGGGGTGACCACGAAACAACTTTGTTTCGAGTTAATGAGTTCAATATATGCGAACATCTAGCCTGGGATGTAAACATAAGATAACTACCATTGAGTCCCTTAAATAAGATTCCAATGATACTTTACAAGTCATTAATCATGCTTTTTGTGCTGCGGCAGGATACGTTTTTTTCCACATTGATTGAGAAAAGGTTGGAAGCCTGATACCGCTATCGCACAAATTAAATCTCCGATTTGATTCTTTTTCAACTTCAACGCTCCCAAAAGAATCTTTGCTTAATCTGTGTTGGGTTTGATTTACCTAAACAAGAGCGTTGGCGATTAAAATGACTGAAGCTCAGATCACTGCTAGTTTGGCCCACGCAGGCCATTTCTCTTGTGATGCCCAACTCAATGCGCTATCTGCTAGAGATTCTGTAATCGGTTCGCGAGATGGGACAACAAATGGCATCATGACACATCCATTGATTAGGAATCAAAGAATAATTTGATCGAAGTCGGCCAATAATGATTCGTCATTTAGGTGAGTCAGTGACTCACACTTGGTGCAGCTATGGGCTACGGCATTGCGATAAAATCGAGCAATCTTTTTTCGTAGAGGTTGAAACAGAAATCTGGAACGAGAGAATATGCAGCAGATCCTCTGTAAGCTCTGAACAACGAGTTAAGTTTGAGCATGTTAAGTGATAAAAATCGCTAGAGGTTATGAGGTCATTAATAATGGTATGTATCATAATGCTTTGAGGTAGGTTTTTGCTTCTCTAGTTTTTAATGGTAATATTGGAGAAATCAAGTATAATGCGACCAGCTTTCTAATTTTGTCGATTATTATATACTTGAAGTATAACGTGATCAATACAAATCTTTAAAAAACGGTGTTCAGTTGTTCAAATTTGAGTCGTGTTAAGACAAATTGCTACTTTATTCCTCGTTAATCGTATACGTAAACTCATTGCTGGTACATTGTATGATGAAATTTATTGCTGAAGAGAGCATTAATCCGTAAAATTTAAAAGACATTCTATCAGAAATGTCGCTTCTCTCTACGGATAAGAGATATTATTTAGAAATCATCAGAAAAATTCTTCACAAATGCTATGTGAAAGTATATTCTGTGAAAACATTTTTGGTACTTTGAATGCAGAAATATTTTTTAAGAAGTTGCATTTCATTCGTTTAACATTATATAAATATACATATTTAGTGAAATAGCTTTACTTAGCGATATTTTGTCAGTCTTTTCCTTAATTTTTCCTGTGTAATTTATGATGTAGCAAATGATTGTTTTCTTAGATGTAAACCTGTCAGAGTCAGAAAGTGGAAATTCCGTGGAACCCATTGCCTTACATTTTTTATAAATTGGAACAAATGAAACTTGATATCTCAGAAAAAAATTCTTTCTTCCACTAGTTTAATTTTTCGTGGCAAATATTGTTCATTCGCGGAAGGATTTGATGAAGAAGTGACACTTTGATTACCATAAATTTATGTTGTAAAGGCAAGGCGGGATACATGATAGCAGTTTGGGTCTCATATGAGAATTTCGGTAAGCTTGGCGATTTGAATACCTGTATTCATCTGTGCATTGCGCTCGTTTTTTTTTTAGTGTCAACCCTTGGCAAAATAATTTTATTTCTGATTCTAGGAAAAAATTCCCGCCCCTCATAGCTAATCCGCTACTGCCTTCAGCTGCATTTATCGTGACATTATCACTTTATCTTTCTCTCCTTCACTCTCGGACTCTCGTGGAACCATTTTTTTCTCGCCTAAATTCAGTCCTCCTCACCTCCTTTCTTTGCATCTTACCTTTGGAGTCTTTGACGGTGGGCGTCTTGGGACTGCCTCCTTCCGCGAACATCTCGCCGAGGAGGGAGTCGGAGTAGCGGACGAGGGTGGACCGGGAAGTGGTGTAGAACACGCCGCCCACATTGAGCTCGACGGGCGGGCTGACGGCGAGGCCGCCTCCTCCGCTACTACTCATCCTGAGCGATGGGGCCCCACTCCACAGCCACTGCGGGACAGAAGGAAACAATTAGAAGGGTTAGAACATCATCATCATCAAAATTATGTGATGAAATGCTACAAAAACCTATACGTATTGCATTTTTCCGTGGAAACATTAAATTATGGTTTCGCTATTATTGGTCCACGTCACTCTAGTGGCGGCGTTGGAATTTATCTATCCAACTCATTATATCCCTATCATTTTCCTGGAATCGTCGCGACGCGTCGTCGGGCTCTCATAGCGGCAGCGCCTCCTATCCTTTTTCCTTCCTCTGTCTTTCCCCTCCCGAGATGTCCGCGTGAAAAGTCTTGGACTTTTAGACCCGGTCCTGAGGAGTGTAACCCCACGAGCCCGTCCTGGGTCCTCGTTTCCTTTGTCCGTTTCGCACCGACCCGAGTTTTGCTGTATTGGTTAGCGGGATAAAGTCAAGACGGCAGGGACCAAACACAGCCTCTCAACCGGCAAGCAATGACACTCACTCGTTCACTCACACACGCGTACACACAAACCAATCACATGTTTAAAATGCCAGGAGAATACGCTCAAGAATAGCAGGTCAATATGTATATTAAGACAAGTGAGGTTCGAATAGTGCTATTTCAGCCTTTTCGGCCCTTTTCAACGAGGAAGTGATACCTTCACAGCAACACAACGAAGAAGTGATATCTTCATCAATTCAACCTAACACTAAGCAAACGTAGTGATTAGGTCAATAGATATATTGAGATTTGTTTACCCCCTAGGAAGGTGAATGGGGGGGGGGGTAAGGGGAGACAGTAAGACCGATCACACCAATGTAGCATTGGCTTAATGCATTGTATTTATTTGAGAATAGCTTATAAGGCACCTAAAAATTAATAATAATTAATGACAATAATTCTTTCGAAAAAAATTGTATCCTTCCTTATTCCTTGAGCTACTAGAATTTTTAAACAAAAATTCCACAGTTCAAATCCATTGATGAAAATCTGGAGAAGCAAAAACGAGTGGAGGGGGTGGACTGGCGAGGAGACTCTCGTGAAGAGAGGAAAAAAGAGAGAGAAATCATAGGAGGAGGAAAAGTTGAAGGAGGCTAAAGTCTGAATCATACCGTCATTTTATCCATCCCTTTTGAGGGACAGCTCCAGCAATTGCCCAAATGATGGTGGAAAAAATGACCATTTCACACCATTTTCCGGATGGCTCCAGGGATGGATATTCCAACCCTTTTTTCATCGCTGGGCACGTCACTATATCCGCCGCTGGAAGCATCCTTCAGCCAATCAGAGTCACGGCCGCTAAAAGCGATTGCAACACCACGATTGGCTTTAATAAAATCAAAGTTTTTAAATACGGAAAGTGACGGTAAAAGCAATGGTGAAAGGGACGGTGGGAATGACCGTGAGGGTTAGGTGGTAACATTTTTGGTCTCTGGAAAGCTATCACTGGAGTTATCAGTCTAACGGACGGAAAAAATGATCGTGTGATTCAGGTTTAAGAATTGGTTTGACGCTTCTCTCCACTCAATTCTCGTACCGGTTACTCTATAAACGCCTGCCTAATTAACCTCCCTTGATCCTTCCCATTATCCCTTCATCACCTACGTATCTCATCCGTACACTACCTACGTATCTAGCCTGCCGCTGCTGTTCTTCCCTTCCATCTCTTCTTCTACTACAATTTTCGTTAGACCATCTTCCTCAAGATTTAGTCAATTTAAGATTCCCATAATCTACCCAAGGTTTTCGAAAGAATTCTTCCCTCTCCCACTGCGATTTATCCTTCTTATCTTAGTCATAATTCTAAAAACACCACTTTGCTTCAGATTCCGGCCTTCCTGGTGCAATCACCCTTGACCCACTGCCATAAAGAAACATGCTCCAAATGTAAGTCCTAATAAATTGCATCCTAGCTTCAACGCTTTTATTCTCAGCGGTAGGGAGACTCCTCTTCGCTTGGTATACTCTATTGGCTATTTCCTTTTTGCTTCGTCCAACAAAGTAGTGTTGGCATTACCACTCAAACGACGCGAAATTTCTCCTGAAAGAGGTGTCTCCGTTCATCCACTTTTTAAGAAACTAATACCTACTTGAGCTGCTGCCAGCTTAACTTTGTGTAATAGCACATCACTGTATATCAATTCTCCCACCGTGTCAATGCGTAATGAAAACTTTCTGTAAATGCTGTTTTGAAAATGATACTAAAAATAAGGAATATTAAAATGAATCAAACTCGAAAATTTCAATGCACAACAACTTTTGGTGATATATATGATATTTATTGCATTTAACATTAAGGTATGAAAAGGAATACCGTAAAGATATACCTCTTTTCTAACGCTAAGGACTATGGTGCTTAGGAAATAAATAAAAATTCTGCTTAGTCACTCTGCATAGATTTATTGCGATCCAATATTCGATCATCATGGAGTAGTAATTTATAAAATTTTCATTTGAGTTGAGTTACAGTTTATTTTAGAGGATAAGAAATTAAACCTATAAAATGTTTGGGCATGTTTTTGACACTTAACCTACGTTTAAGAAGAATTATACAATAATTTTTTATTCATCTTTGAATAAAGGACGTTATAAATTTTTCAAAATGATTTTCCCAATGGTAGTTCAATATTGTTTTTGAACTAGCAGATACTAGAAGTTAAATTAACATTGTTTTCCTTGGCAAATGGAAATGCCTATTAGACGCAAAACGGGAGGTCTTTTAGCAAAATCTTACGCGATTCTAATATGAACGAATAGGCACACATGATCTTGAGAGACGAATCTCAGGAAAATGAACTTTAAGTTGATTTCAGCAATTGATAATGCGGCATTGATACCTCTTGGAAGGGACTAGTGATTTCAAAAGCTGTTTACTCACCGAAATTAAGCGCCCATGAGGATGAAGCGAACTCGATACGCTCTCTAGACTATAAGATAACAGCTTAACGGAAGCCCAGTGACTGCACAAATGGCGATGTTGCCAAACTCCTTTATCACCCGCGCGAAGGAGAACAGATAAAGGCAGTCTTCTCCTGTGTTTCACGGAAGTTGTTCCGGCTTCCATCCCAGTCTTAATCGACGCCTGAGGTGACCTTGAGCGAAGTAAACCGCAACTTAGGCCAAGGTCTGGCCAGAGAATATTGCGCTCCGAATGACTTAACGTGCAATGTCAAGTGCATATATTGAATTTCTAAGCGAATCGTTTGAGTAGATTATCGCGAGCTTGTTGAAGATTAAAATAACCGTGATAGAGTATACAGAGTCGCTACAACTTGCATATATGGTAACCTCATTTTCCCCTAAAGAATGATCAAAAAGGAATTATGATACCAAGTTATGCAAAAAAATTCTGACTAATTTTTATCCCATATCGGCATTTTTCCGGGAAATGACTTTGAAGTACTCGATCCATATTTTTTCGGTACGAGTCCCCTTACTCAATTGGGAACCAGCTGATGAAAATCATAGTTTGCTATACGAATTATTGTTATTAAAATGTACAAATCAAATTATTTTTTGTGATTGCTAATCATGAGAACTACGACTTCATTCTCAGTCTATCATCAATTTAATTTAACCTTGATAAATAATGCATTTGGATCAGGCGGAGGGGTTATTTAAAAATGCGAAACCTATCTGGCGGACAACGCCAAATATACTTATGCTGTCATTATCTTTCACATCATTACTTTCTTTCTTTGTACCTACTTAACCGAAGAGCTTGAGTGATGCCTCGTCAGCAACACCGAGCACGCCTTCCGTCCTAAGTAGTATTGCAATCACCTCGTATTACGATTTCCTTGCAGTACCACTTCTAAAGGCTCTAAACTCTGACAGGGGAGCACGGGGTTCGAATAATTTAATTTCAGCATACCCTTGACTCTATTTTAATTCCGTTTATCCCACATCTGGTGCAACCGTAGTTAAAGGGGAAGCGATTCCCGGCGTCCCAAGTTCAACCAAATATTTCTTCATACTCCTTCACTTCTCTTTCCTGCTCATCATATTTTGCTGTTTTGAAATCCTCTTTACGTATTAGCAAGCACGACATTTTGGTGACAGTCGGAAATACTGTATTAAAGTCCTCATGTAAAAACTTGGAAAAGTTTACTTTAGTATAGGTGTCAGTGGCACAAATACTTGAACTCATTTCCAGTGATCCCTTGCCATTATAAACCGTATTTAGTTACCAAATATATCACAATACTTAAGTAATAAACTAAGAAGAATTAAATTAGAGATGTAATAGAGGAAAACATTTTGGTGAAAACCGAGTCTATCGAGGATTTGGGAGGATTGGAAACATTTTTTAGACTACAATTTTTGTGGAAAATTTAATAGGGAAGTAATCTTCGAAGAGCAAGGTGTAGATAGATGATTACTATCTAGAATGACCTGGAGTTCTATGGGAAAGAACAGTTTACTCAGAATAAGGAAAGTGGTTGTAATAATCGAATCATGTATTAACTTATATTATTGATAATTATTTTAAAAAACACCGTGATCATCACCATCAAAATTAAAAAAATAAAAGGCTGAGTTTTGTGTGTTGTTGCGTGAAAATTCGTTAGATATACCAACTTCAGTCATTAATTGTAAGTTTAATTAAGCTGTTATACCTGCGCTCCAGAATGTGATTCACTCACTTATCTCTTTCTCTCCCGCTATCTCCGCATACTCCATTCGTCAATTAAATTTCGGTCGCACAAATCCCGCAATCACTTTTTGCGCCGGTCTATTCCAAGATCTCGGTTTCAACTCATCTTGGCAGGTGGGTACAATCCGGAACGACACATATCCCTCGGCGGCTGGCGTTTATTAAGCTCTAAAACCAATGAATAGAAGTGCAGGTTTGCCAGATGCCAGATAAGTGGCTCGGTTAGGGACGGAAACGGTCCAGAGAACGTCGAATCAGTCCACTTTGTTCGTCAACAACTCCCAGAGGACGGAGAGCCATGGTTGGGCGACATCACTTTGGTGCCAAGTGAGAAGTGGCAGCCCGCCAGTCGGCTCGCTCCAGCTAACAATTGACGATCCGCAGGCGTACTCAGGCCACCATGGAAACCAGATTTCTGTGAGAGCTTGGAGTAATTTCGCCATCATCAATGGCAAATAGGGATGTGGAATTGATGTTTTTTCCTTCCGTATCACTCAAATCTCTAAAGCTGGAGCGAAAATGTTTTCTATCATTCAGATTACGAATGCCCGTCTCCTTCTCTGGCAGGATTTCTAACAAAATTGCTCGCAACAAATACACTCACAAATCTTTCCAGATGTGTTGGCAAAACATTAGAATTAAGGCTTTTAGGGCATTTTTGAACGTGTTAAAGGTAAGGAATAGACCTTAACCTAACTTCAGGGGGATGGTTGGGTGTGGGAAGAGGGACAGGCCTGGATGATTCGAAAAATGTACTCTTTAAAATGCCTACCTATTATGGTAGAAAACCGTTGATTAAAAATTTTTAAGTGGCGAACATATATGAGAATCTGAGTTTTTCACTGCGCGACCCCGTTTTTTCGTAGAGCTAAAATTTCAGAACATGTTAGCTAGTTTGATTTCATGAAAACATTGATTGATGGTTTGTATCTTTTGTCAAGCTAAAAAATGTTTTTGTATAGTATTGGAATCATCCGCAACCCAAGATTTTTTCTAATTTGCCTAGAATTATGGCTTTAATATGAGATGATTTCCCTAATTTTCTGAACGACACATCGTTCACCTAAACAAAATAATGACTCGTCGATACGTGTCATTATTTTTTTTTTAAGGTGGACACAATGTTGACCGCAAAACTATGTGACTTTTAATTAAAACAAGAGGTGCGTAATAGTGCATAAACCTTTTTAAAAAAGTATGCTGTGTCTCTCAACACAATTAGTTTATACATTAGATAAATTCATTTTGTATTACTTATGATTCCGCTAACATGTCCTGTTTTTAAGTTGGAATAATTTCTCGAAATCGTTTACAGCTTGAGGTCTTGTTTTGCTACGTTGAAGTGTGCCATTCAAAGCACGAATCCCTGCAAAGGGATCATCTCCATCATTTAAGTTGGTTATGTTGCATATGCATCGCAATGACAGAAATATATCTTCCCATGAGCAACGAAGTTTGAATCGTTCGTGTTATTCCTCTGCGGAGTGACTGATTTATTCCCCCGTACTGAATGCGTAGCAGAATCTTTAGAATTACATCTCATCATGTATTGCTGCACACAACGGCAGTCGCAATCGTTAATAGACAGAATGCGCAATTACTCCCGAGCTAATTGGAAAATGTAGTCCAACCAGCCTCTGTTTGTTTCGCTCGGCGGAAGCGATCGCTTATGCCGGGTGGGAGAATAGTTACATCTGAAATGTACGTCTTTTCTTCGTTAGTTGTGCTATCCATTTATTATTTCCTACTCTACTACTTCAGTATTCAGAGAGAGACTTTAAGTAAAGATGTTATTAACGTGACCAAAATGTTCAAATTAAAATCTCGTGTAATTGTTTAGATTTTTTGCCGTATTCATGATTCAATATGGGTGTAAAATATGCACTGGAAAGCATGAAATTTTTAATTTTAGTTTCTTTCGGGTAACTTTTATCAGAATATGTTTTAATTTCAGCTAGGACCGTTTTTTTAATAATCGGGAATATCCTCTTAAAAAATGGTAAACGAGGAAATGGGACGCAGAAATCATTGCAAAACCGGGAATTCTCTTTCCTAGCTCCGGCAATATATGAGAATTTCAAAACACGTTTAATGCTCATAGTTAAGATTTTTTATCTCGATATTATTCTTAAGAATCGCTCAAGTTCATAAATAAAGTATTCGGGTGTCTCAAATGATAGAACTTTTTTGAAAATAATTAATCGCACTTAATAATGCTAAAAGCTTAGAGTTACTATAAATGCTCAATTTTTAACCTTTTATAAATGATTGAGTAATTCAAAACTAAAATAACTATGTAAATTTGGTCATTAGCGTCATCGCAAAATATCTACTTGCCCTGAAAGGTGAGTTGTCTACCTCTAGTGTATCTAAAGATATTTTCATTTCATTCTCTTTTGATACCACATTGACATGGGTGTTTCCCCTAAAAAAATAAATTTGTCATCTTTTATTGCCTGGAAATTTGAGAATAATCACCCATTGAGATTTCTCCGAGATCTAAGAGATTTAACTGAGTGATGCAAAACTTCTTCTTCCATTCAGTGTTTGCATAATCTAGTAAAATGCCGTGAATGAAGTTAAAATAATTCAATTAGGTTAAAAAAAATTCTAATTTTGAGATGCCTCAAGCACTTTTGTCGAACTCGGCTCAGTATGTGGAGTATGTGTTAAAGGATGCGTAGCGGAGAAAATTATGCAAATTATAGAGGAGGACAGAAATTCCTGGAAAGTTGGCATTTTTTTCGTTAATACGATTTGCTACTCCAATTTCGTGCTCAAGTTCAAGCTCTGGATGTGGAATCTGTGAGCGTGCGAGTGAATCATGCCTAATTATTCCCTTATTTATAACGTAATGGCTGCCGTTATTTGAAAATTAAAGCATGTGGATTTATTTCTAGGACTCGGCGGAAAGACCGTAATTGTACATCAAAGGTTTGTGAGTTAACCGATTCGTCTTTCTCGTCACGGCGTGGAAATCTCATTTTAAAGTAATGAGAGCTGAGTTGAGAGGATTTCAAATGAAAAAAAAACTCGAGGGCAGTCGATGGCCGCATCACACTTGTTTGCGATGCTGTCGAAATAATACGAATGAGGTTGATTTAAGCAAGGTAGATTTCATATTTTTTTTCAATGGATTTCAACGTTTTTCTTACGTTTTATTGACACATTTGCTGAATGAATGGAAATTATTTACCTCTCCTCGTTTTCTAGTGAACTAATTAAAGACTTAGTCAATCTTTTAACATTAATATACTCTCTCCGCAGATGAGGATTTTTCACCAATCATAAACCGAAAATCAAGTTATTTTTACGCTATTTTACTCTTACTAATGGATCAGATCATCTGGACACTTAAACCAATCGGAAGCGCTGTTCTATGAGCCCCTTCACTCGAGGCAGAGTTGGATAGTGGCTCCAACGAGATTTTCACTTTTAAGATAATCTGTTGTCTTTCATACATTTTAATGAAAACCTTTGTAACGAAAAATAAATTCGTTTCTGCTCCATATCTTAGATAGCTTAAGACTTTAACCATTTAACTACTAGCTATAAATCTAAGAAATCTATATCTGAAAAATAAATTTATTTGAATGCAAATTCTGCTCTCAGGAGAGGAGCTTAGATTTTCAAGTTTACTTTTCTTTGTGGTGTCTAATGAAATCTTTCAATCTAATCCATGCAAAGAGAATTATTTGTAAAAATTATATTTGTCCTTTTCCACATCCTTCTTCTCCACTAAAAGTCGTCAGATATTCGGGAACACGGCTCAGCGATTCTCTTTGCTCTTTAACTACTCTCTTTTCATTCTGTTTAGAGTTATTCTAATTAAAAGTTCATATATGATCTCGATTGGGATTAATTAAAACTGGTTTGTCCTTGAGAGCGACTTTTCCGCAGGAAGCACCACTTGGAGAAGTGCTTCCGCTTCTCTCCTGCTTGATTTATGTCGTCCACAGCGAGGGCTGGTGGGGGAACACGGTGTTCCCTAGGATTAAGGTTTTACGCTGGTGAGATGTAGCACAACCACAGGTGGCCGAAATCTAACGTGTTCTAGGTTGGCGAGTGAGGAGAAAATGGAGGCGATGTTGAGGTCTCAGAAAGCACGTGTTTAAGGCAAGGAAGAGGGTGAGGTAGAGAGTAAAAGGGAAGGAGTTTGGAGTATGAAAGGCGTGTCGTATGTGGACGGATGTCATCTTTGAAGGAAGGAAGGATTATACCAATTAAGGTACTGCATGAATCGTTTTCTTTCTTTTAGCCAAACCGCGACTAATTCACTGCGGTTGGTTGGTTATTTGGTTCCAGTGGCTGACCGTGGCAATTTGTGTTTTCATCGAAGACAAACTTTATTTCCCTTTGGTATCTTCTTCCATCATAAATCTTTTCTGATTCTCTTAACGTTATCTAGGCTAATGAGAGTACATGATATAAAGTTGACTTCGTTAATGCTCAAAGTAAGAGAAGACTTGACAACTTAATATAAAGTTTTAGAGGGAAAATGGGACACAAAGGAACCTGCCATGGAAAATATTTCATCTGCATACTAAAAGGGTTTTAACTACATCAACTCTTTTACTTTAGTTTCAGTAGTTTCATGCTCAATGATTAACTTAAGTATTAAGTGAGTATTTGGTGAGTATCAAGCACATATTTTTTAAGCTCTTAAAAATGAAGTATTGAATTAGCGTTTCTATAAACGACATTAAAAGTAATGTAATGATAGGGTCATATACACCTCAATTTGAGTAGCTAAAGATGTGCTTAATATCTGAAATTAAAAATATGCAGCTTTCGTAAATGATCTACACATTAGTTTGAATTTTTTTTGCACGCGCAGTTGGAATCACGGTGAGCGATTGGCTCCCTGGTTGAATTTCCGTATCTATTTCTTTTCAAAGTTGAAGCTGAACTTTGTCATAATCATCATGTTCTGCGATGAACATCACCGTTGGCTGTTAGTTTCAGGAAAAGGGAGAGTTTGAAAGGTTTCCCCTAATTAAAATTCCTCATCCGTTTATTTCCGTGTCGGATGAAGGATATTTTCACGAGGATGTGGTGAATATCATAGCGGAGTGTTGTCTCAAGACTCAAAAAGCCTCTCTGAATTGGATACCAAAGTAAACGAGCGATGGGCGATTCCGTCTAATTAAAATCCCCATATTTGTTTATGCAAGTGTACGATGCGTGAACTTTTCAGTAGAAAGTGGTGAAAATCGTCGCCGTCTGCGACGAACACTTCCGGAAAGGTGATGAGCGATCAAGTTTTTTTTTTTAATTTCCTCATTTGCTTAGATCCACGTTTGATGCATGAAATTGGAAGCAGAGAGGAATAAAAATCATCGCGGTCTGCGGCGAAATCTCCCGAAAGGGTATTTGTATTGCTCAGGAGAGTGGTTTGGTGAAGATTGACTCTAATTAAAATTTCCACGTTTATTTATAATTTCATTTGATGAATAAAATATTAATCTGCGAGGTAAAAGCCATAAAAGTTGGCGGCGAAGCTTTTTGAAGAATTCTCCATGCATTGGTTTTGAAGTTGGGAGAGCAGTTTCTGAAGGTCGGCATATGGCATGGACGGGGATATATTATTAATCATTTTTTATTATTACTCTGACAATTTTTTGTGCTTTAATCCTGAATAAATATCCGGCTCCAGCTACCGTTATTTCATTTTGATAGACTGAAATATCAGAAAAGATAAATTGAATAGTGTTTCATGGAAAGCAAGGCGGAAAGGGTGAAACTAAATGAATGATCAACTTCTTCTTTCTCTGCAGCTTGATTACCGTTAGAAGCCACTTTTCCTGACTAGTCCCCTAGTCACTCGATCCTAAGCATCCATTTCAATCAAACTATTCTCCCTCATATCATTCTAAACACAGTCCCTCCATCTTCTCTTTGGTATAAATGGATTATCAACTCTAATTAAAAATTTCCACGTTGATTTTGCATCTGAGTTTGATTCATAAAAAATATATGTGATAGAGGTGAAAATAATCAGCACAGTTTGCGGCAGCGGCCTTCGGAAGGATGCTTTTTGCATCGGTTTTGGAGTTGGGTAGATTTTCTGAAGGCCGAGAGAGGGAATGCGGATGGGCGGATGATTATAAAAAATTATTTATCATTTTACTATGACAATTTTTTGTAAAATTCTTGAATAGCGATCCAGCCATTGCTACCGTTATTTTTATTATGAAAGAAGTAAAGACTAGGAAAGGCAAATTGAATAGTTTTGTAGAAGACAGGACAGATAGGGTGTTTTCATCAGGTAGAGGAGAGTGTAAATGAATGTTTAACTCTAATTAAAAATTTCCACGTTAATATTTACATCTGCGTTTGATTTAAAAACATAAAAAGGTGAAAGAGGTGAAAATCAGCGCCGTTTGCGGTAGAGGCTTTCGGAAGGATGCTCTTTGCATCGGTTTTCGAGTTGGGAACAGTTTCTGAAGGTCGAGAGAGAGATGGGGGATCCTCTCTGGAAACCTGCCAAGTACCTCCCCATCGCCTCATCCCCTTCATTCCATATCCACCTTTATGACGCCCACTTGAAAACATCCCCCACCACTCAGCCCTCCCCGCTCACCCCCTTCAACCCCATCAATTTCTTTTCGTACAAGGGGATCCCCGATGTCGGTGGCTCAGCCCCCCTCCGCCCACCCCCCTTCTACCTCCCATTCCCCGCTGCCCATGACACGGTTGTTCGCTCGCCCGCGCCATCTTCACATTCCGGCGCAATCGCAACCACCTGTGCCTTTATCGCCTTCCCAGAGGACCACGGACGTAATCAATGCAGCCAACCTGTGCATGGTCGTCGTATTTAGTTCCGCTCCATCTATCTAGACTCCATCCCACAGTCAGGAATGAGGTTACTTGAACGCTCACAGAATTTCGGAAACGCTCCAATACTAAAATTCAATCCGGCGTGCCTTCGAATTTCCAAACACCCTCCTTCATTTATGAATTGAATAATTGATATAATTTAACGAAAATGGTTTCAAATCCTTTAATTTTATGGTATAGTTCGTTAGCACTATAAATTGAGCATGGCTACAGATACTTCATTTGGAAAACGTTATGATTTCACGAGGGTGTCATAGGCTTTGTAATATGAACCACCCCTGATATTTTTCTGATTTTGAAAAATGTATATGAATTTACAACTAGGATGAAATTCGCCTTGAAAAATAATTTGACTTAGCCGGGATGCCTGTAATGTGGCAGTACTTTGGATGTAAATGCATGTTTATTAAACCTTTTTTATGTTTCCGTAGAGTTTATAGCAGATTTCATCATTTAAAATGAAATTATTTAGGTACTTATATCTACAAATGCATAATATATATGTCTATATATTCTTGTGAGACATTTTTATTTTAGAAACTTTTCTATTGTATGCCTGCTGAAAGGAGGAGATAAAGCAAGGAATTCAGGTGTTACATGACTTCTGTATTTGATGCAAATAAACTAAATAGATTTGGCCATGCTCAACTCTCGTTCCATTTCACACCTTCAGTCCAATTATTTCTCCTCAATCAGGTTAAATTCAGAAGCTTGAACCGCAGGACCAGTAAAAATCATAAGCTCATTATTGTAGTTATCTAGTAATCTCGTAATTAAAAAAATCTGGCATTTGAATGCCAACTTCCCGTTATTTCCTTCGTTTTCATTAGTGTACGATGTGCTTTCTTACTACCCATTAACCCTCTTAATTCTACCATTCTTCCTGGGGTTGTTGCGACAAATGTGGAGGGTATATTAATGAAATGTAGCGATTAGGAAAAACATTCAACACTACGTTTTTACATATCTATTTTCAGTTTTTTTAATTGATGAAGTTAAAGTGATGATAAAATTTTATAAAGTTTACTGAAATATAAATGTTTTTATTTCAATACCATAAATTACATCAATTTTTTTAAGAGACGACATATCGGCCCACAGCACTTTTCGCACGATTGGCTAAAGCCAACATGACTTCCCGCCGTACTAAAAGGGTTAAAATTGCCACGTATGTAATTAATTTTGATCGCTGCTACGAATAGTTCCTGCATTTTTTGTTTCCAAAGTGATGGTATTTTTCTCTAATTCGTGATGCTATTTGTTACAATTTTGTGAATGCATAAATAAGTGATTTCAACGAAATGGCTTCTTCCTAAGATATTATGCCGTTCACGATACCCTAATGTCGTGAAAGTATTACTCTTCTTGCCTAGGCGACAATTATTTTCCACATTTTATTGACCATATATTAATCAATGACCCCTTCATGTCAAAATCATGCTTTTAAAATTCAATTTAATTCTAAAAAATTTTTTCACTACATAAAAACAAAATCAATGCCACACTAAAAAAATAGATTCCACATGTTCCAATCGCCTGATATCAAATACTAGAATAACCGATATGTACTAGTATTTGTAATCAGGCGAATATTACAATAATAATAAATACTAGTGTTGGTTATAGCAGTATGAATATAAAAAAGATAATGGTACAAATAGTAGTAAACCTAGAAAAATGTAGAGATCATCTGATCAACACCTCTAAAAACCTTCGAACCTACAATACTTGTATCTTTCAAAAAAATTCTATTGAAATCACGTCTCTTGGAGCTGATGCTTTTGTCGCCGTTTATCAGAAGCTTCAATTTCTCACGAAAGGACCTCCAAATGGAAGCTAGTTAAGCCTAAGGAAAAGACTGAATGCTAAAATACCTCTATCATCGACGCTTTAGACATTAACCTCCCATCGCGGCGTACTCCGAAGATAGCGATTGCGTCTCCCGTTCGTGCCGGCCATTAGGGGGTCGGGAGCATGGCTGCGCTCCGGTGAACCGCACAGATTGGGGGATGAAGGGGAGGAGGAGGTTGTGCGGGAGACCATTCGTTGCAGCCGGGGTTCTCCGTGATTGGGTCCCGAGATCACATCATAGCAACTAAAGCACCGTCTTCGAAAATGGATTTCCCCGCAGGTCACCAGTAGCGGAAGGCGAGGAAAGCGGACGAATGCAATTTACGTATCCGAGGTTCAGAATTGAATTTTTTGAGGTAAGATAGGACCAGCAGCCTATGCTGCTACTTTCAAGGTTACACATGCTATCGCCATCAACATAGAATGATGTAAGACATTTAATTTATCAGCGACCATTTTACTGGGATAAATCGACTTTAAATTTGTCAATACATTGCATTATTTTCATCATGATGGCTTGTATTCATTTTTGATATTATCTCAATAATTTATCGAGTTGTAAAATTAAAATGAAATTGAAGTGTGCAGAAGTATCGATGCGCAAATTAACACTTTTTCGGTTGATTTCGATTGGGGAGCTGGCAAACTGCCATTAATATATTGTTTCTTTCCTGATACCTTCCTATTCAGTGTCACAATTACTTGGCAATGTTCAAAGCTTCACTTTTTTCTCTACCAGTCGAGCCCTCATCTTCTGATAGATCTTTCTCCCTCCTCTTCTCCCCATTCATCCTCAATCCTGCTTTGTGTAAGAGGCATGGGAGAAAAGAGAGTGAAATATTCTCGCTTTGATAATGATGAAATTGTAGATGAAACGTGGAGCAGGTTGGTGTTGTGGCTATAGCCTCGGGTTTCCACTCGGTGCCTTCGGATTCATATCCTGCCGATGGCAGTGATTTTTCAATCCTTGCTTGAGTGCTTTGAGAAGGGCACTTCTAGTATTGCACACCATTCTTAGGATGGGACGCCAAAACAGGGGTTCCTTGACGTATTTCTTTAAGAGCAGGCTCATTCCAACGCCAAATTTCTCTCTACCCTTCCATCCGTATCCTTTCCTCATGGCGAAATAGTCGTCAACCGTCATTCGCCTCATCCAAGTACCACACCATACCGATTGTAAGTGAAATCAGGAATCGTCGAAAACTATTATAGGTATTTAGAGCTACTCTCTATACATCTACCCTGAACTATTCTCTGAACATCAAATTTATTCCCAAATATTCAGGATATTTTTGCTTCAGTTCAGACGGTATTTTTGTATTCCTGTTCACAACGCCGACCACAGTGATGTCAGCTATGCCGTCGCCTATTTTTTCCCATACCAGGTATTCCCTTATCTCTTTCAAACACATCGGTCCTCGGCGATGAATCAGCTCATATTAAATTCTTGCGCCTCTCTCTTGGCCCTTAGTTTTTTTTTGTCGCTGCAAGCTTCCCTTTTTTTGGATGTAAATGGCTTCATTTGGGAATCCGGGAAGATAATGACCCAGGCCATTAAACCCCCGAAATGAGCCCACCAACGATTTCCGTTTTCCCCGTCCGCCGAGAGGAGAACGCGGCAAGCGACTATCAAATTAATGCATTCAATTTGTAATGCATCTCACTTCATCAAAACCAGCGGCAAAAGGAAATCAGAAACCAAGAATTTTACCAGGGGAACAATTCAAGCCGCGTGAATTGGCATTAATGTTTTGTTGGAAACTCCACCTGTGTGAATATAATTGAACATATTGTTTCTTATGTGTTGAAACTCTTCAGCAAAATAGTGAACTCGGAAGCCTATTTTGAATAACCTATTTATTTCCTTTCCCTTTCATCATTTCGCGTGGGGTTGGAAAACTGGCAATACCCAATGTTTAGAGGCGGGGAAGAGATGGCGAGCAAATCTTGTGCCATGACCCGGTCGCAAGGCAAAACTAGCACTTCATGTTTATTGCTATTGACTAAACCATCTGCTTGTGTATTATGCTAAGTCATTCTTTTTATATTTGCGATAATAAAATGACTGTTTACTTTCTTATTTCCGTGTATAGGTTTAATCTTAAACCTCTTAATGCTGGGCATGCGCCCTTGCCGTTTCCAAGATATTTTATTATACCTACTTATCAATGCGTTTGTGGTGGAGATCAATGTTTTTGAGTTTATTATTACGTCGAAGTTGTTTTGAGGTTGATTTCAAGGAAATCGATTTTCTCCATTAATTTCTTTTTTGAACTCAGCGCATGTTAAATGAACGCTATCCATGCTAATGAATAGAAAGATCCCTCAATTATGAATAGCTTGTCATCAATCATTATGAGTGCCATCTGGATACAAATTTATGCCGTATGGCATGATCTCTCCATGAATATCATCTATGAAATGCTCTGCAGTCAATCTGCATAGACTGCAAACCCCAGTGTATCACCAGTTAAGTGACGCAGTAACATTGATCAACTTGAGGCCTGTATTTATTAATCTTTTGTGAATCCATAGACAGCCATTTGCATGTTACCTTATTAGTAAACGTTATCAAACATTATCTATTGGATTAAAATAGATTCCATGCTGTGTTTAAAAGTAAAGTATATAAAGATAGGAAACATATCACCAAACAGCCGAATTATCCATGTGAATATGCTGCATTTACATGGGTGGAACGGAAACATTTAAACTGATAATTCAGTAAATCTCTAGCATATTATCACGTCACATATTAAGTTCGATCACTATGTTCAAAATCCTGGATAACCCTTTCTGACGGGATTCGTCAACTTTTCTAAAGAATCCTCGGTCTTCAGTTTGGTCGTCATCATCATCATTTGATACAAGCACTATATTTTTTAATAATTCTCCCATTAAGCAATTTCACCTCATTTCCTGAAGTAATATGAAATGTCTGGAAGTAATCTGGAGTCAATCTGTATGGACCGTTAACCCCCCTTCGTGCTACCGACCGATATTCCGGCTTTTGCTTCTCAGGCGAAAGGTGCCACGAGCCGAAATATAGGCTTTGAGGTATGTCAAAGGTTTGGGGTAATTCAAATTTATAATTTTGTAGCTACCTAAACTCTTGAATAAAAAATTAGAATTAATTATACAGGTAAAAGTTAATTTAATGGGAATAAAATTTTTTAAAGCAGCATGTTGATGCACTAAAAAGTGACATATAAGAGAAACTTTTTCGAACATGTGTCATTCAATCGCCGGCCTCGGTGGCCGTGACGTAGAGTCCTCGCCTGCCAAATCTTAGGTCGTGGGTTCGAATCCCACCTGGGTAGGTGGTCCCGATCCAGCGCATGGATGTTTATGTTGCACTAGCTGACCCGGCGAACTTCGTACCGCCTAACAATCAATGAACTCACAGTTTACTTACACCATTTATAAATCAAGAGCGGCTGTATCGTTTTTAATCATGTTTAATTTATTATAATAAAACTAGCTGACCCGGCGAACTTCGTACCGCCTAACAATCAATGAACTTACAGTTTACTTACACCATTTAGAAATCAAGAGCGTCTGTATCGTTTTAATCATGTTTAATTTATTATAACAAAATAAGGATACAAATTCAATAAAACTACGTAAATGAGTACCAAAATTGCTTGTCAGAAAGACATTTTCTTTATTGAATCTACATAGGGTGGATCGGAGCACGTTTACGCGGATTTTTTCAACAAATTTTCTTACGTTTTAGCTTAAGAAATTTTGGGCATTGTGGTTTAATAAAGCAGTTCATGAAATAAAAATTATACGCATTCAGTTGTTGGCTATTGCCCCCCCCCCCCCCAAAGAGCTTAGAGAATTTTTTTATGAAAGATTTTGTTATTAATATTAGGGGGACGGATGACTAACAAACAAAACATATTCAACTATTCACACAGCCGCAAAACCCACTATTTTGAACCATTTATCTTAAAAAATGTCTGGGGGAAGTGCCCCCACACTTCCCGCTTACCTTAGCGAGTTTTCTATACCCTACAGACCCGTGGTATTAGCTGCGCCCAAAACCCCCTATCCTAGCTACGCACTTGAAGCGAAGGAAGAAATACAGAGGATGGTTTATCGACCTAACCTTTGAATTTTCCTCGGAGTAAAGTTGCGTGAATCACATTCATCACCAATTTTTTTAATGATCAAACACGTTCCGTTGGATAGTTATGGTTGGTTTAGGCTTCGAAAGATCATGAGCACAGAAACTACATTTTTCTGTAAATCGTGCCTTGGTAAGCCAGGTACGTCCAAGGACTTAAAATATTCAGATAGATAGTTGGTGATTTCGTCTTCGTTTGTTACACATTTAAAAGATTCGAATCCATGCAGAGTACGAACTATTTGAATTTACCTCGTTTTAGTCATCCACATCTTCGTTCTTGCTCGCTAAATCAACCATCTTTGATTCTTTTGGTGATCAATCATATTCTGTAACTCTTTGTTGATGAGCTCACTGAAACTAATTTGCAATCATTCCAAGGAAATGAGTTAAAACTACTCGATTCCTCGACAGGAACACGGACATTACCGTTTGTCAACAATTGCTTGGAGATTTGTTTACAAACACGGTAGTGAAGTGTCAACTCGAGCTGGGCCACGGCTGGGCTTACAGTCAGCTCGAATTAAATTTAAAAAATGCAATTTCAATTTAATTAATATTTTGAATATATTTAGTAATTAAAATGTTATATTGTTACGAAATTCAGTTATTTAAGTGGTAAAAACAAAACAAATTATTTAATTTTTAGTTTTGACCGACTTATCAATTGTTGTGTTACTATAACTCCTAAAAGCATGTCCATAGGAAAGAGATGAATTTTTTTTGTGAAATTATCCTTTTTTTTAATGGCCTATATGTTAACCCCGCCTGAGACGAATCCAAAGAACCAAATCTCATTGAAATCGGTGCAGCCGTTCTCGAGTTATAAGTGTTCTAACTAACACGATTTTCGACTTTCTTTTATATATATAGAAGATAAGGATACAAATTATATAAAAATACGTAAATGAGTACCAAAATTGCTTGTCAGAAAGACATTTTCTTTATTGAATCTACAGAGGGTGAATCGGAGCACGTTTACGCGGATTTTTTTCAACAAATTTTCTTACGTTTTAGCTTAAGAAATTTTGGGCATTATGGTTTAATAAAGCAGTTCATGAAATAAAAATTATACGCATTCAGTTGTTGGCTATTTGCGTTATTAGCTGTAAAAAAATGTTTTTAGGTCCAAGTCTGTTGCATACACTTGGCCCATTCAGGGGGCAGGTTGACACGACCCCAGACCGACGCTTGACTGATGCTCAAAATCATCCAAGAAAAGCCCCTATGAAGCAGCATTCGCATTAAATGACTTAAGGTGCGCCAGTTTTAGTATCTCTGTTTGAAAAAAATGCACTGCGTAAACGTACTGCATGCGTAAACGCACCACGGTGAGCCCTAAACATTCGGGTTTAATGTCTTGCGTCAAGCACCTTCTGAGAAACAATAGTTTTTGTTTTGTTATCAGGCGCAAGATGAAGCGGATGAAGCTAAATAAATATAGCGAAGCAAAGCAGTGACGCAGCGACCCCCCCCCCCCCCCAAGAGCTTGGAGAATTTTTTTATGAAAGATGTTGTTATTAATATTAGGGGGACGGATGACTAACAAGCAAAACATATTCAACTATTCACACAGCCACAAAACCCACTATTTTGAACCATTTATCTTAAAAAATGTCTGGGGGAAGTGCCCCCACACTTCCCGCTTACCTTAGCGAGTTTTCCCTACAGACCCGTGGTATTAGCTGCGCCCAAAACCCCCTATCCTAGCTACGCACTTGAAGCGAAGGAAGAAATACAGAGGATGGTTTATCGACTCGTGAACATAGCACGCTAAATTGACCATGAGAAAATCATGGGTTTTCATTAGCACATGAGCACAAACAACACAAAAACTGAAAGAATGACAATGCAATTTTTTAATCGTTATCACGAATGCAACACGAATTGTAAATTGAATACGTTTAATCTCATAAAGGGCATATGAGTTGAGATCATGGAATCTACGGAATGAGGACTTCCTAACCTTTGAATTTTCCTTTGAGTAAAGTTGCGTGAATCACATTCATCACCAATTTTTTTAATTATCAAACACGTTCCGTTGGATAGTTATGGTTGGTTTAGGCTTCGAAAGATCATGAGCACAGAAACTACATTTTTCTGTAAATCGTGCCTTGGTAAGCCAGGTATGTCCAAGGACTTAAAATATTCAGATAGATAGTTGGTGATTTCGTCTTCGTTTGTTACACATTTAAAAGATTCGAATCCATGCAGAGTACGAACTATTTGAATTTACCTCGTTTTAGTCATCCACATCTTCGTTCTTGCTCGCTAAATCAACCATCTTTGATTCTTTTGGTGATCAATCATATTCTGGAACTCTTTGTTGATGAGCTCACTGAAACTAATTTGCAATCATTCCAAGGAAATGAGTTAAAACTACTCGATTCCTTGACAGGAACACGGACATTACCGTTTGTCAACAATTGCTTGGAGATTTGTTTACAAACACGGTAGTGAAGTGTCAGCTCGAGCTGGGCCACGGCTGGGCTTACAATTAGCTCGAATTAAATTTAAAAAATGTAATTTCAATTTAATTAATATTTTGAATATATTTAGTAATTAAAATGTTATGTTGTTACAAAATGCAGTTATTAAAGTGGTAAAAACAAAACAAATTATTTAATTTTTAGTTTTGACCGACTTATCAATTGTTGTGTTACTATAACTCCTAAAAGCATGTCCATAGGAAAGAGATGAATTTTTTTTTGTGAAATTATCCTTTTTTTAATGGCCTATATGTTAACCCCGCCTGAGACGAATCCAAAGAACCAAATCTCATTGAAATCGGTGCAGCCGTTCTCGAGTTATAAGTGTTCTAACTAACACGATTTTCGACTTTCTTTTATATATATAGAAGATATTGTTA
Organism: Ischnura elegans; assembly: GCF_921293095.1. NCBI lineage: Eukaryota > Metazoa > Arthropoda > Insecta > Odonata > Coenagrionidae > Ischnura > Ischnura elegans. Next base: position 136,387,996 of record NC_060246.1, read on the forward strand.
ATCCTACGTTGTCAAGGCCTTAGAGTGCTGTTTACGGGGAAGTTGGAAATAAATAATTAATAAATAAAAATAAGAAAATACCTGTGGCATTTCTCGCTAAACCGATACTCCAAATAGATAATGTGATAACACATTATATGATTACATACATAATATTATGAATTGAATATTATGAATTTAATATTTTATGAATTCAGTATACATTATTACGTATACGTAACATGAATCGGGTTTTACCATGAGGTTCTTAATCTCAATTTTTATACCAGCCAAATGAAACATTAATTTTACGTTAATTCGCGCGTCTCAGATATTTTAAAAGTCTAATGGGGTGAACGCAAGGCTTCCACGTAGTTTATCGCTGCTTCGGCGGCGAAGAAAGATAGGAGATGGAAGGATAAAGCAGATAGTCTGCGCGATGCGCGGGAACTGGACGCAGCAGGTCTAAAATCTGCCTCGGGAAGTGCTTCGCCGCTTAATCGGATATCGGATGCTAGTGCCCGTGAATCAGATCATTGGATTCACCAATTGGAAGGCCTCGAACAATACGCGCATCCCCGGACACTCATCTTTGACTGAACCGTATTTTTATCCGAAGTGTCTCCATACGGAGCTTAAATTCTGGATTTCAATGACGTAGGCGCGTAGACTGGAATTCGTCGTGACTGACGAAGGCGTCTCTCAAAGTAGAAAAAACATGAATATGTGTATAAATAATATGATTTCGGGTTTTACCATGGGGTTCACATTTTCAATATTTATATCAGCCACATGAAGCATTAAATTTGCGTTAATTCGCGCGTATCAGATATTTTAAATGTTCATATAAGATAGAGACTATGGATGAATACTTGTCAGCGTGGTGTGTAGGTATATGTGACTAAGCAGAATCATAATACTTTATGATCGTATTTAAACACCTTATCGGCTAAAAATTGCTTTAATATTAAAATCAGTTGTTAATAATTCCCATCCGATTAAATTTACTATTTCGATTGCGCTATTTAAAAAAGCATTTTTTCATTCAGTGACGTATTTTAAACGTCTTCTTAAGTTAAATATTTCATAATCAAGTACGTTATTTTATTCAGAAAATTCCTGCCTTGCCTTCTACATATTATTCTTATTCGTATAGTTTTCCTAATCGAGATCTAGCTTTCCCAAGGGCTTGAGACAAAATCCCGACGATGTGGAAGTTGTTTGATATTTATCCGATTCCGAAATCAGGATATATTCTAAAAGCGCTCGGAGCGTGGTCTGACAGATGGCAAGCTGAGCTATTTTCCACTTGACTTATTCTGCAAAGGAGTGGCTAAAGCCATTGCAAATTTTCTCTCAGCTCCGGACAGCAGTATTACCGCATTTATTTACCCATCCATCTAAATTGGCAAAAATAACTAACCTGTCGTTTGGAGCCTGCAAGTTAAACTTGTTCCCGTTTTCAGGATTGAGGTCCATTTTCTATAATTATACCGCATAAAACTTTTTTATGCACTATAGCAATTTTATATTCCTACTTTTTTTCCATGCTAGAATTTTAGGTATTTTTTCTTCTTTCTAATCTTACCCACCTATTTTATTTTTAGCATGTACCTTCAGCGCTATATATTGCGTTGCAAACGCGAAATTATTTTCTCTACTCCAGATGGATATTGCCTCCATGCCGGCTGCCATGCCACTCCATCAAGACGGCGTTGCAAGAATATGGGTTGCATACGCAAAATGAAAAAATAAAAGGAACTTTTAAAAGATATCTTGAGACGTCAGCTCCTTTTTAATAGAGGTTATGATGCCGGTGACGGGGAAGGGAAAAGTTAGTTGCCTGCTGTAGGCCCATGGTATGGCGCCAATGTTAGCAGACGATATAAGTACACACATTTTGTGTTGCGCGCATCGGGGATGAAGGGGGAGAAGAAGATTGGAGGAAAGGACGCTGGGAACAGTGGAGGAAAAAAGAAGAGTGTTAGACGCCGAAAGAAGGGTGTTACTGGTGTCGGAAAGGGCTGGAGGGAGGAAGCACTGAGCCAGAAGTCGGAAAAAGCTTGAGGGGAAAAAGAATGGAGGGAGTGTTAAAAGGGTTTGTGGGAATCTGTCGGAAAGAGAATGAAGGAATGTTTTTTTTGCCTAACTTCTTCCATGAGTTCTATGGAGCTCCCATGTAATATGAGGGAGGAGAGAAGATGGGTTGGGAAGTAAGAGAAAACGGCGACTCCCCACGATGAAATCTTCTGGAAGTTATCACGGCTGTCTCCTTATTTATTTCATCTGGATACGGTTGGACGAGAGCGAGGAAGTTGTGTGACGTGCAGTGTCGGTCTTGCGAGTTATCTTTTTTTTAATTTTTTTATATTCGTTCATTATTCGGGAACTGTACCATTAGGATATTTTTCAGGAAGAGGGGTAGGTGATTTCACTTGCTTGATTTCCGATTGTTTTTTCAAGAGTAAGCATGTCTCTGGGCGACACAAAATTCTAGTTTTGAATTCGGTCATAATTTTTTTTCATTTACTTTAAATTTCGTGCATTATAGTCCTAGTTAGGTTAAGAAAGCCTTAACTTCAGGGGGTTTGTATAATTGACGCTGAGATACGTTTCACTTCGTGGCCTTCATGAGCCATTGTGATAATAAAGAACATCATTATGGGACGTTTCCCACTTGTTTTCATAGATAAATCAAAGATATTTTAACTGGAATATTGTATGGATTCCACACGACTTCCGCCGGCAGAAAAATTGAACTTCATTTGTGTGGTCATTATAACGTAGTATAATACCTTGAGACCCCTATTTTCCTGTTCTTCAGTCCTTTCTGAACTGGACTGAACTGTGGAACCCTCAAGTGGAAAACGTTATAGTTACCTGGAACAGAAGTAATCCAACCATCCATTTCTTACATTAATGTTTCAGCTATCTTTGAGCATGTACTTAATGTCTGTTTCTTTGTAAATTTTGTATTACGTTTTCATTTTGTTTTTATTTTATAATTAGGAACTCAAAATGTCATGTACGTTTTATATTTGATGCTTTTAGGGGTATGTACCTTGAGTATTGATTTAATCCTTTGAATCTTGCCACCCGGAAATAAATTTTCAGCTTCCCCAACATATTTTAATCGCACCGCTCGAAGTAAGAGTATTTTTGAAGCTCTCCTTTTACTAATGAGGCTTTAGAAGCCGAATTTGTTTAATGGATATCGATAGATTTTGCCTAACGCGAAACCAGTTTTCGGATCGTAGGTATTCAGGTCTTGGCAATCTGATATAAAGGGATTTACACTCCCTCGTGGGTTCTGAAGGTGATTCAGAACCGAGGAAATCACTCAACTTGAGTTTGAGCATCGAGTACCCCGAGGGACTGCCACCGGAATAGAACTCTCCCAAATGATCCTGAATCCTCTAGAGCTAACGCATTGCCTTAATCGATATGGCAATCCATTACTTACCCAAATGGCCTCCATCTTCGTACAACTAGTCTCAAGCAGCCTTAGTATTGATCTTAAATAGGTATTTAGAATTTTCTTAGATACCTCATTTCAAGGAGTTTTTCTTTATCTTCCTAAGGTAAACTAGATGCCATCGTGAAAAAAATGTACAAATACCCGTTAAAAAGCCATCCATGATACCCAAAATTTCATATAAAGTGCTAGAAAACTATTTATCGGAGAGAAATGTTACACTGTTCGGTATACCGTTGGACTTACAGTCTTGTGAATGGATTAATTGAACATAGCTTTCAATGGAAGAACATCACGATTTAATGAAAAAGAGAGACGGCATTTTTTCCACACATGTTTTGACTAATGTACGAGCGTTTTGACCGTTAGGTCATTTTCAAGTAGGTACAATGTGAAATATTTGAAAATATTTTTCATTTAATCTGGAAATTATTCCACTACATCTCGCCTGCCTCAGTTACATTTATTTTGAAGAACATCAGCTTTTATAATGCAAATCAAGTGAAGATACGATATTACAAGAAGGTTTGTCGCTGAATACAGATGCGAGCAATTAATTTTAGCGTTGGGACAAAAAGCGATCTAAAAAAAGTTTTTTCCTTAACATCTCATTTCAAGACATTTTTCTGTAGCTTCATTTTTGACTGCGAAATAAAAAAGCAAATCCTATAATAAGTCAGTATTTTTTCTTCTAATCGATGCAATTATGTTCCGTAATGATCTCTTGCCTCAACTTTTAGGATAATAGAAGGGGAAATTGTGTGAATTAGCTCACTATAATAGTGATTTCTAAGAATGGTAAAATGATTGCTCCATTTCTCCCGTAAAGAAAATGGTGAATTATTTATTATTGCCGACAGCTGAAGTTAATATTTGCACTCGACATTTCATGGTATAAATTAGGCCTCTTCATAATAAATTAGAGAACTAAAACCTATAAAACACAAATTAGTTGTTTTATAATTTAAGTTTTCCTGGATATCAGACTTACATACTTATACTGAATTACTTATAACCCCTTATGATGTAATTGTCTGATATCCAGGAAAATTATAACGGAATACCACGAAGTAAATCAAGAATTTTGTTTTTAATAATTTTCCTTGGTTTTCTATGCATTAGAACGGTAATTTTGTCAACGCTGATTATACCACCATTAACTTATACACTTCTCTGTCGTAACGTAATTTTATATTCAGTTTCGCTTAGTTCCATGCTGGGGCATAGGTAACACTGGAATTAGCTGCATTAATAATTCTTTGAAATTTATAGTGGTGTGACATCCAAGGTTCTGAAATATTTGATGACTTGATTAACACCTTTGCAAAAAAACTCTATCCTAGTCTACATGGTATGAAAGCTGGGCAATAATATGCGAGCTTTTTGTACCGGTAGAGTAAACATTTTTTCACTGAATGGTGTCAAGAATAATGCGAGAGAGAATTAAAAATGGAGGAGAATTGTAGATGAAGCTGTTCTGGCTGTAGCCTTTGTTGTTCAAATCAATATTAATAACTTTACCTGTATTTTGAAATAGTACAACCTGGGTTCGTCCGTAATTCTCTTTGGCTTGAAGTTCCTCTTTGAATTTTCTCTAATTCTAGTGACCTTACCAAATTATTGGATCAAATATATATCCTTCATCCTATGTAATTTAATATTTATTACAGAACATCAAAATTCAAAATGGGATAAAAATGTATACCTACGAGATAAGCATACATGTTACTACACTTTTTAAATAAATAGTCAATGAAAGTAACCTTCATATTTTCTAACTGCCTTATCCTAGTTTTTGGTGTTTAAGTATCCTCCGTATATGACTCTCGTCCTTTCAAATAACCCTGAATATGTTCTGAAATATATCATGCCATTTTCACTGAGCTGTACGATTGAATAACCTTCCGTTGAAAATGTTTAAATAAAAAAGTGGGATTTTCAAATTAAAGAAAAAAGACATTTATTGCAAGATAGATGTTACTTTCGCTAATTTATCAAAAGCATCGAACTACGTACCGTTCTTCATAGGTATAATCAGCAGTACATCTCTTCGAAAAGTAGTTTTCTTAGTGAAATATCAAGGAAGTTAATTGTGGATAGATACATTGTTATATACATCATAACTATTAATCAATAATCTTTGCACAACACGTCAGGGGATTTTGTTGCACCCCTAAAACTGTATAGTGGATCATTCCAAAACATTTCTTTGATGTAAAGATTCATTTTTTTTGTTTTACACCGCATTTTCCAAGATCCGAGCACCACCGGTCCGAAAATGGTGGCTCGGTGAAAGCCCACGGATCGTTCCGGGTGAAAGGACTCGTGTCGCCGAGGGCGATGCCATAGGTTTGGACGAAATTCGGATACACGAATCCCGCCTGTGTGCAGTATCAAAGCCATTGCTACCCCCTCAGGAAAACCCAGGCAAGCGTGAATAATTCTGTGAATTAATTTTTTCCCGCGGGACCCATGTGTCCTCTTTTTCTCTCTCTCTCTCTCCCTTAGGCGATCGTGTGTCAGCGCATTCACTCGGATTGTCGATCACGGGCCGTGCGCGTGAATTGGCGACTCCCAATCACGCTTTCCGCCTCGAATTTTAGGATAAAAGATGAGAAAATTGTGTGACTAAGCTCATTAAAATCACGGTTTCAAAAAGAATGCAGTAATTTTTTGCTCCGTTTTATTCTGCGAAGAAAAGGTTAAAATATTAATTATTGCCGATAGCCGAACCTCAATGTTCACTCATAGAAATTATTTTATCTTTTCAATTATCATTTTCCATCACAGTATTTAACCTGCTTTCTGAGTTTATGTTCTCAAAATTTAATCTAAAGCTTGTCAATTCTATAATTTTCAGTATGGTACGAATTTATTTCCCTATAAATTTGAAATACTACATGAAAATTTGAGATCAATACTGGGATACATGTTTTGTATATGGCTGCTTTTATTTTTCCGTTATGAAGTTGTAAATGTTGAAATGAGTTATAGTTCCATACACGAGGCATGCTCTCACGTAAATTATTCTATTCTCCATCTTTCATTCACTTTATGTTTCATGTTTGGACGCGAACCTACCGCTCCACGTTCGTGACCGTGACATCTTTCATCTCTCCCACCTACCTCGCCTTCCCTCCCCCTCTATCTCTATGACGTCCATAAATCTCCATGCATTATAAATATTTCACCGGATGTGTCGCCCCTCTCCACAACCCAGCCCTTCAGTCCCACTTCATGCCCGAGTTCCGCCTCCGGCTCTCCACCCGTTCCCACGCTGCCCCCACAGCGGCGGTGGCGCTAGGTGGTCGAGAGTGATCCATTGTTGAATGGTCAAGGTAGCGCTTAATGTATTGTAATAATACACTCTCTGAAAAAGTTGATAATGTAGCATATAAAAGAGTAATATTATATGGCAGTGACTCAAGAAATAAATAAAAATTGACGTATCCATTCGTAGGTTTTCCGGTCAAAATATTATTCTAGGCCTTATACCTTTCATACGTTAAATTAAAACTTTCGATATTTTTTAGTTTTTCACTGGGATAAATCATTATGAAAATGTAGATATTACGGCCGCGGGAATTAAGGGAGATATATCGCGTCGGTAGCTACTTTCTCATGACAAATTAATTTTTAGTAGTTAGCATAGCAGGAAGCTTTAACTGAGCTACGATTGTTTTTCTTTTCTAATTCATTTTCAAAACAACTTTTTATGTATCGCCCACGAGGTGGCTAAATGCATAAAGTATTGAGGGTAGAATACGTTATAAAGGTGATGATGTGAATTTTTGTCTTTCGCTCAACTGCCACTTTTTGTCTCCTTAGACACCGGCGCTCCAGGGCGGAGAAACGCGATAAAAATGCACGTAAGCCATAACCTAATAACATGAGCCTAGCAAGTAAGCCATAACAATTACATTCCGGAAGCTGTTACTTCGGTGAGTTCGGTGAGTCGTGAGAGAGAAAATAATGGAACATAAATCATTTTAAACTATTTGTGTTATAAACAAAACCTAAGTATTTGTGAGCCAAGTGCACATTACGCCAACAAAAATGAAACCCAACCAAACCGATGTTGATATATTTGCATTGCATCAATTGCCTTAAATCTTCTACATTCCATTTGATACATTCAAACACATGCTACAGATAGCATATACTTTGCTATTACTTTTTAAACTTCGGATCCTATGCAATTACTTGTTTATGAGCTATGATCAATTGAAGTTGATATTTCGCTCGAACACCCCAAAAACTGACCCATACTTTTAAAAAATAAAAGAGATAAAAATATTAGAAGGCTTATAACAAAATAAAATAAAACAGAATTGAACCATGTATAATTGGATGTTATTATTTACTGTTGTAGCTGTTTTTTGTAGTGAAACCAAAGATTGTTGACGATAAAATGGATCGCCTGAGTAAGTAATGAGGAAGTGCAAAGAAGAATTAGACACAAGATAAGTCTTCTATAAGCTCTAAAGAGAAGACGGGGAAACTTAATTGGACACATATGAGGCATGATGACCTTATAAAAACAATCGTAGAAGAACAAGCGGACGGGAAGAAGGGCAAGGGACAGACCCGAATAAGTTACGAGATAGGACAGATTATTAAGGATGTAAATGAGAAGAAATACGGCACTTGTTACGAAAACGCTAGGAGATAGGAGGCCTGCGTCAAATCAATCCTAGGTGTATGGACTTATGATGATGACATGAGCCATTTTGTTTTATTTCGCTGGACGTGTCAAAACTTAATTACACATAAAGTCACTACAAACAGTACTTTTAGTGAAACTATGTACTAGAAACTGTGAGACTTTCGCCAAAGCTTCCTCGGCCAACTCCTGAACCAAGAATCCAACTCCCCCCTCCCTCTCGGTTCCCCTGAGGGCCATTTCTTCCCACAGCCTGCCCTTCCTGCACTGAAACCCTGCTGTCTCCATATCCGATTCCATTCATCCGCCCACCCCCGTCGACCTTCCTTTCCCGTGTCTCACCCATTCGCAAAATTCACCCTTTCGGCCCAAGCATCCGTCGTCGGGCAAAGGGGCTCACAGCATCGCTTGAACAATCGCCCGCCCGCCCCCTTAAGAGGCTCACTCCCCGGCGTCATCGTGGCTCGTCTCCCTTCTAGGGTGGTCCGGGAGTCCGCTGACGTCCTCTTGGTCGTGCATTTGCAGCATCAGGTGGGCCATTACTCACTTGAGGCTCCTGTTGATTTCATTGATGCGGCCACCTGCATGCATTTAGTGAGCAGTGCCGTACAGCAACTTGTAACTCCTATAAAAGCGCCTCACTCAAATTTATATGCCGACTTACATCCATGCATGTTACAGACATTCCGATTTACGTCCGACATCGTAAGCTGTAAATGTATCCGCCAATGCAGCTACTAATTACAGTAATTTTTTAACCCTAAAACATTATATTGATACAAACATCTCATTAGTTATTGTTCACTGCTTTAAAGTAAGGAATTTCGACACTTTTTACGGGAATTTGTCTTTCAAAGCAGATGGGAAGTGCTATTTTCTCCGCTTTCCAGCCAATCTCGCATTTTATTTGCGCAAGTTTTCCAGCCCGAAAGAGCAAATATTAGTGAGAGAAATATATATGTAGTAAGGAAACTGCGTGGGATAAAGCAATATTTACGACAGGAGTGTTTGTAATTGGTAAACATGAAGGAATAGTTTCAAATGGGGACATATCAATGGCACTTGCATCAAGAGGAGTTTGAAGGGAACACATAGCAGGAACTCAAAGCATTAAACAACGAGCAACTTGTTGGAATTCAATGATTGGGAAATGAATCAAATAATTCGTGTGATATTTCTTTGGGAAAAGCTCTAAAAGTAACTCGAATATATTTTAAAAATAAAAAACATCGATAGTGTAATTATTACCGGGTTTGAGACGCATATGGAGAACAAGATAACGATGGATTTATAATTATCTATCTCTATATGAGAAGTATGTATTTTATAAGGTAAAAACGTATGAAGCATGAGAGAAGAAGATATCTGATGGTGGTTAATGGGGTAGTAGGGTGGTTAAGTAGCTCGAGTTTTGGAATATTGAGGAAACTGGCTGAAAATAAATTGGATTAAATCACTGAAGAGGGAGAAACGATTCCGATATGGATGACCAATGGTGATTGGAGTGGATTCGTGCGATGCCTACGGAAAATTATTACTGCAGCATTAGATGATGTCAGTTTTCTCGAAGTAACATGTATTCCTACCTTGAATCTCTTGGCCTAAAACCTCTGTTTGAATTTAATCATCATTTTTGGACAAAATGCTACTAAACTTTCGGTTACATGCTGATAATAATTTATAGTTATTCCGTCGCACACAGTAATGTTTTATACATTATTTTGGAATGTGAATAATAGAGCGATAATTTATTTAAAGGGGAGAGAGGTAGTTTAATAATTGGAGCGCTTGGATTCTGATCTAAGGTTCCGGTGTTCAAAACCTACGTGAAACCTAAACCTTTCGTACATCCCTAAACAAAAGTCTCCTCAGTGCATACTGGTCCAGGAAAAAGAGCTGTCCCAATAACCGAAAAAATGTGTGAAAATCCACCCGCCTTTCGCTTACAATTAGTCTGAAATGAGCTCTACCCTCGCATATCCCTATTGACCTTCAGTTTGAATCACTGAGTGAGTGAGAGGTCATCTTTTCGTGTAATTGAGTGCATTAAAATTTACTTTAAAATACCAGATGAAAAAAGGTTTATGGCATAGGAGAGGAAATTACACTGCCGGCCACGTCCCATGTGGGCCTGCCTTCCTCTCCTCTGATTGCCACTCTCCCCACTTCTTGCTCCGGTAGCCAGCTTCTGATGAATATTTCACCCCATCCCTAAGCTTGCATGTTGAAAATATCGCTTCGGCGCCCACGCTGCATCCAAATTGTCCCGTTTCCCCAGCGGTCACGAATCCAAGGGGGAATTTACGACCTCCAACCTTCCTAGCCAGTCCAGATCTTTCTCCCATCATTTTTATGATGCTGGAACCAAGCCACCTCACGTTGGATTCCATTGAAACCATTCGGAAGTGAACTACCTGCGAGTCACTGCAATAAACAGTCGGAATAGCTGCCCGGACGGTACGTAGGTATCTTGATCAGGTTGCTGAGGTGTGCACTGAAGGAGGAATGGAGAGATAACAAATGAAAAAGTAACGCTGTCGGAAAAGGAGTGCAAGGACAATGCGCTGACATAGAGTCACGAAAACGTTCTGTCTTAGAAGAGTTAAGGGTGAGGAACTTGCACATGACGTACATCATTTCTCTGGTTTAATGCTGGGAATCTGCTTTTTACAAAGTTTCTCTGAACGCCGTGTTTGTCTGCTACGGTGAAATTTTGCAATTAATTTTAAAATAATTTTCCGTTAAGTTAAAACTCTGACATCATATAAAAATACACAATGTTACAAGATAAGAGGAATATTCTTTTAGAGACTATTGGTTGGCTGTTTGGTATTTTTTGTAAAACCGGTGATTTTTGATGCTGTGGTGGTCACGTTTTTAGAGAAACTCTCATTAATGAGGAAAATTCTAAATAATTGACAGCAGTGGATCATATTTGTGGGACTTACCCAAAATCTGTTGCTGTGCAGCTACAGTATTCTACGTCAGAGTGAAGGGAGAAATCTACTCAATGCAAGGTGTATTAATATCTATATAATATTATTTCGCTGTTTGAGAACTAATTTATTTTATGACTGATATTGACCCATTAAAACGACATGGAAAAATATGTATGAAATCTCACGATAGTATTTAAAATACAATTTCACATCAAGACAACTGTAAAATATCAATGCTCTTGAAAAATCATTTAAATTGTGATTCACTTCGCCAAAGAAACCGGATATCACTGCTCGTCAAGTTACGATTGTATTAAAAGTTTTAGCAGCCAGCTGACTCTTGTATTAGCCACTCATTATGGTGATCTTATTTGGGAAAAAAATATTTTTTTGCAAAAATTCTTGCTCTCACCTCTTCATCTTTTGATTTTGGTAGTATGAACTCAAATATGGAATTTTATATCAATCGGATATAATTAACCTGTGCTAAATCCAACGACAAGTCCAAAGGATGATTTCAATGGGAAATCGAGAGTGGTTTGATTTCTTTTGTTACTTATGGTGCGTGTTAGCATTGATTAATTTATAACCTGTTTTGCATGTAAATGGGATAATCTGATGTTTTTCATTGCAAAATCAATCCATTTTTGCAGCTTTATTATACTTTATTATCAATTTTCACATCGTGCATTATCGTTATGTTTCGCTATGGCTTTGACCATGGCGCCGAGGAATGTATTTTAGTACTCCGTATCGTAGAAATGTATATTTTTTTTAAAATGTCCACTAAATCAGCAAAACAGTTTTAATATTTTGTCTTCTTCATTTTATTAGCTATCATTCATATTCAGTGGTCAAAATTGTCCAGGGAAATGCATAAAGTAAACTTGTATCTCTCCATGGGCGAGGAAATAGGCCTCTTTTCAACGCTCCGAGCTCTTCTATCGTTATTTATTTTACGATTAGAAATCTAAGTTAATTTAAAATTTATATTTATAAAACCAAGAAATTAAAATATGCATGAAATGATTAAATATTAAATAGCGGCACTAAATTGCAATAAATTTACATTTCACAATCAATTTTTCGCGACGAAGGATATAAAATAAATCTCCTATCCAAAATTAGCTATATCCACATATACTGTATATTTATTAGTAAATGGTATATTAAAAATTGCAAAAGGAGTTTTAGGCGTTATTAATAATAAAAAGATGATAAAATAGGCAGCACATCAGATAATTGCCACGCATACTGCATTTTTATCGTAATATTACCACCATAATCGTGAAACCCCTATTTCAATGGATTACCACATTCCGACGTTTACATCCTCTGAAGCCAAAGCATTGAATTCATTGCAACTGCTGGAGAATACTCAACCGCAACAATGACTAAAATAAAACACAAATTCTATTTAAAATATTTGAAGGACAATATTTAATAAATTTTAAAGCTATTTTAGGACAATATGCCTTTCATTTCAACCAAAATTGGTAATAGAATCTTTATAACACACATATAAAGGTGGAGTTCAGTAGAAAGTTTTGTATCTCATATCCATATGAAAATTTCTTCGGAAGTACTTTTTTCTTCAGACGTGTTTTTTAACTCGGAGTGAGTGCTGTATTCTTGCTCATATACCCTCTTCCATTAAAGACTAATTCTCTTATGAGATATTTCTTTTCTAACCTCTGCTGAAAAGCCTTTATTCGACTCTGTTAACACAGTTTTGTACTCTGCGCGTCAATTTCCACGGGTAACGTAATTTGAATATATTCTTATTACTTTTGTCATCGTCAAAGAATGCAATGTCAGAATTAAAAGTAAAATATCTGCTGGTTAAAATTTTGCCTGTCTACTGTAATTAAAAATTTTCTAAAACGTTCACGTTTTACATGTCAAATGGAAAAAAAGAAACTGTGCTTTCATATTAATATTTATTCACACATTAACACGACTATGGTTTCAACGTTAGACGACATCATCAGGTGATTTATCAGATTAATCAGATTTTTTTATTCTAATGAGCATGTTTTTCGACGAACCTTTTAAAACTATTTCTACTTCTTGGAAAACTACGATGATCATTAGTGCTAACGGAGAAGGAAAATAAGCGTGGAGATTTACCAGAAGAAGGGTTTCTTTCCCTACCCTGCGAGCTTACCAATCGTAGCTACAATTTATTGCATTTTCTTCAACACCTGTTGATAACATCTAACGTTGATACCATGGTCGTGTAAATGTGTGAATAAATATTCATATGAAACATAACATTTCTTCTTTTCATTTTTAATAATGAATCGCTTTCACAAAGTTACGCCGCAAACCATCAGTTTTATATAGCATTTTTCCCCTGGTTTTCGGACCCTACAGACTAAATTTACATTTTTATTTATTTGAGACAGTTTCGTGTGGTGATACTGGAGAAACTAGGTGGATATTCGTATGAAACAATTACTACTGCTACTAATGGCAACTAATGGACCAACCGTATCGCGGGCCTCTTAAACTTGTAGACCCAAGCGTGATTCAACACGACACATCTGGAAATGCTTTGCGCGCAACCTCGCGTTCGATTCGGCACGGTATAAACATACTCCCATCTCATTAAAAAGTTGCATAAGCGTATTTTGCAGGAATTGGGATTAAATTGGTGGATGAGAACTCAAAAGTTTCAAAGTCGGAAACTAAGGGTTACCCTAAAACATGCTACCTTAGTTTCAGGGGAACCCATATCCGCAGGAATAAATCGGAACACCTGAATAACTAGTGGCCACTTTGTTAGTCCACTCGTGATGCAAATTTCTGGCGATACATTTCAGCCGTGGGTACTTACGTAATCAGCGCAGAATGCATACGGCCCCGATGGGCACGGGACCATGCTATGGGTGCGGATGCGGTCATTTCCGATTCAAGGCAGTCTCGCGCACCCCTTCACGCAACGCAGCGGGAGCTGAGAGTTAACTATCCTCATTTAGCCCGCATTAATATCATAACAGGCCTACCTTGACCATTTGTGCGTTAGTCGAATAGATACCTACCTAAAACTGGGCAGTGGGGTGGTGTAATTAGTTCGAACGCGTGCGAGCTCTCCAAAAAAAATTTAAGTGCTGACTACCCGACAGCGTTGCCGCTAAATTCGTCCGAAAACGTCCGCGTGCAGCTTGCTGTTCGGCACTGTTCTGCAATTCGACGCGCTTTGTTCTCACGATGGAGGGGAGGACGACAGGTGATTTGACGGAACGTTGATGCCCGCCGGGCTCCTTTCCCAACCGATGCAATCCCATTTAGTCCCGTGACGGACGTTAATTGGCACCGACGCAGTTGCTAAGGTCAGCTCGGATGCGCAATTAGGAGTTTTGGTACCTGCTCTGATAATAGTCTGTTTTTTTCGTTTTTATTTTAAAATTTAGATCCTTCGAATCCACTAGAAAAATCAAAGTGGTGGCAAAATTCGCGTGATTCATATTTCCGAGGCGTTCAGATCAAATAGAGATAAAAAGCTTTTAAAAGTCCTTTGTAATAGGAGCATGAAATTTTGTTCACTTTGAGAAAAAAATAATTAAAATTGATGGATTGGAGCTTAATTCGTTTTTTTATTCCTGCGGATGCCCTGCCTGGGAATTTGTGAGCAAGTTCACTCGTGGTGCCACTTGCTGCCTCAGAGGAAAGCCATGAAATGATGGAAGGAAAGAAATTCATTTTGATGTTTATTTTAGTTTGAAGTTAGTATAGTAGTGTGGTTTGGTATGGTTTTTGATGAAAGCAATTCATATTCAGTAGATTTTGCTTGATTCAAATGAGCATATTTTTCGATGAATCTTATAAAACTCTGCCATCTTCTCGGAAAACTACGATGATCATCAGTGCTAACAGAGAAGGGAAATAAATGTGGAGATTTACTAGACGAAGGGTTTCTTACCCTACCCTGCGAAACCAATCGTAGCTTCAATTTATTGCATAAATTTCTGTAACAAACGCAATCTAAATAAAATGTATCAAAATGACACTGTGAAGGAAAGATTTTTATGCTTTCTTTGAATAACTGTTGTAAAATGGAACCACGTAAGTGTTCCATCTGCTTGTATTCAGCTAACAGCATTTTTTCAGTATAAGACTGTGAAAAAATGCTTGTTATGGGAAAATTTAATAGCTCCTCGTGGCAATGTGTTGAGTGGAGAACTACTTGTAACCTTCTGAGATAGAGTTATGCATGGGTCAAGAATTATACGACATTTTTAGAAAAGTTTTTACCTATTTTTAACTATTATTCAAGTTAGTTATTGTTGAAATATAATGTATCAAAACCTATGTCGCATTTTTTGTAGTTTAATACGTATGATATTATAAAAATTAACTAAGTGTGTTCTAAACTCTTTGTGATAGATGCTTGAAATTTTCGTTATTTAACAAATAATTTACGACATTAAGGTGTACATTAGGGATAAAAAAATTAATTGTTAAATGATTCAATATTTCCATTTCCATTCCCTATTTAGGTTTTAGCATTCTTTCCGAATTTTTCGCGGTTATCCAGTTTATGTATTATAATAATTCAAGTTTTAAGAAGTAAAGAAATATTCAAGTGAATACAAGAGCGCTCATCAGAATAGTAAGAAAAATGTATATGGTTTTCATATTTTAGTCAAAGTGTATTATTTTTACAGTGAGGTTTTTCGAAAAAACAAGCCAAAGTTTCACTCATACACAAAGTGATTTTGTGGGATCTGTTCCAAGGAAACTTATGCTGATGGATCATAATTTCCCCGTTAGAAAAACTAGGAATAAGTTGACCTTCGAAGTTATGGAAGGTCTTTGGAAAAAGATTCACCCTCTCTTTCCCTTCTCCCACAGTGGTATTTTCTTCCGGCAAAACCTTTCATGACAGCCGTCACCAACGGCAATAGCTGTCACTCCTTCCTTGTCAACCTGCCACTGCTCCAGGCTACGCTACACGCGCACCATTCTCTATTGGCCCGGACGGAGCGACGGCTCATGCGGAAACTCCAGCGTCTCTCTGACATACCGCGTCTATCTCATTCGCATCGAATGCTTGCATCCCCGAGCATTGTGTTGGATTCGATTAGGACCACGCCTTCCTTGTGCCTTCGTGAGGGAGTTCACATGGCGGAATCGCTTTTCCAATGGCCGATGCCGATTGGATAGAGTAATTGGTTCAAATATTTGAGCTCATGTATGCTAATCAGTTTTTTTTTCTACGTTCTGATCTTTCCTTTCCTAGCCCTCGCTTTTTGTTGCGGAATTAGCCTTCAATATTTTTTTCTTGCTACACGTATGTAGACTGGTTTTTCGTTGGTCTAAGTGAATATGTGAATATTGTGTTTAATGCCCTTATGTTAAGATTATATCAAAGAATATATGCCGTAGTTTTCAGGAGAAATATATGCGACGCATGATCAAAAGACTCCCTGCATATTTTTGTAGCAGGATCTGTTCCGATTGGTCCTCAGTGAAAATGCTCGTTTTATCTCACGTTTTGTGTGTCTAATCGTTCTCCGTTCTCTTCGTTCCTCATCGTACCTCTTCGTTCTCCGGTGTCGATACCCACCCAGAAACGTTATGATGAGCAAATATGGTATCATAAGAAAAGGCATGGTTACTTTTGTATTTACGTGAAACTTACTGATTACTTTTTTACCCACGCATAAATCGCTATTTTTTTCAAAATAGGAAAAACTGTTTCCTTTAAGTTAGAAAGTTATGCTTCAGGTATTTTTGTACTTGCAATATACTTGATCAATTTCTAATGTTTCCCTAATAAATGGTTTTTTCAATAAATTCCAACATGTTCCTTAAATTATTAGTCGGCGTTATTCAGATATAATTCACTTTCATAAAAATATTTATATATTTTCTTAATGATGGAGCTTATATTATCTACCATACCTCATAGATAATTCCTCGGAGATTATGAGCTGAGCTCGAGAATGGCGATAGAGATGCAAGAACTGCTCCCAGGAGATCGCTATGGTGCAAGAGGGTCCCCTGTATGGCATTCCTGGCTCCCTGATTTGACTTCCTCTCATCCTCATAATCTTTTATACTTCTCACTTCATTGCTTGTTTACACCATCACACTTTCCCAGCCCGTTTGTTGGCACCGCGCTCATCGCCACAGCGCTTAACTTCACCCCTGGGTCCGCTCCGAGGAAACCTTGTCCGTAACGAGTATTCGGAAGTTTCCTTGACCGCAGCCTCTCCGCTTTTAACGCCTCAACCCCACACCCTATCTTCTGAAACAGGCGCCTTCTAAGGCTTAGCATCTTCCCTTCTCTCCTCTGCCTTAGTGCCAGACTATACCGGGTCATACCAGACTCAAGTTACAGATCACGGTTAGTCGTTTTCTCCCGAATCTTTAAAAAAAACCTCATCTTCCACCATTAAAAGTGTTGCTAACGACGCAGGGATTTTTATCTCTAGGAAGTAAAGTGCTTACATTATCAGCTTCCATTCTCTCCTCTACTTTAGTCCAGGGCATAACCGACTCACGAGACATGGTTCGACATTTCCTGCCGAATCTAAAAAAAATACGCCGTCTGTTCCGCCATTAAGAGGGATGGTAATGACGCAGGGACTTTCTATCTGGGGCGATAAAGCAAAAATGGTTCTGTTTTGCCACAAAGTTCTATGGATTGCTGAAAGAAATATTCTTATCAAAGCTACATATGGGTAAAATTGTATTGATGTTAATAAACAGTATTTGGAAACTCCATGTCTTAACTGAACAGTTAATCATATCGGCCATGTTCTCAAACATGGCCTCATCGCCAGAATTAGCCTAATTATAATTGGATGTGGCTACTCATCCAATTATTAACGTTCAATTCGATAGGGATATCTTTGTTTTAAAATTCATATCGAATTACCCAAATGATGAAAATATTGCATAGGAAAAAAATATCCAACCTGTGAATATTGTGCAAAAAAGTTATGTCAGAGAATGGTGGCGCCAGGTGACGTTAGAAAGTTGATTATTTAATAGATTCCATGATAAATTCGACTAATTACAATCGAAAAGCCACGGCCTTAGGAGGATACATTGCCGTTAACGTCTTAAAAGGCACCTTGTTTTGATGAGTCAAGGAATGGGACTCAATAGTTTTCTATCCATGGCCTTGTGACGACCATTGTGGAGGCAGAGCCTACTTGAAATACATGCTCTATATTGATAGCTCAATAGCTCCGTGTCAATAAGACAGATTGTGAAGTCATTCATCACCTTCTCAACCTACTTTTCCAGACTGCATGGTGTAGGTCTTTTTTCACACTCGAGCCCCTTTTGCCTTCTCCTTTAAACCAGTAATCGTCAGCAGCCCCCGTTCACTATGCGAGGCCAAGCCCTGAAAGCCCTCTGGTGAAGGGATGGTCGTTAGCGCCCTCCGTCTCTGACGGGGTAGATGGGAAATTCCGAAGGACATGCGAGTGGAACAGTTGGAGAAGGAGCGAGGAGACATTACTCAGCGTTTGAGATAAGCTCAGTTGGAGTGATGCGAGCGGGGAAAGTAAAGCCGCGCTCACCGTGGCAAATACTCTCGAAATACCATTAGCCGTGAAGAATGGCGATACGTGTCGTTTTCATTATGGAAAATCCTCGGAAAAAAATACTGATAAATATCGCCTCTGAAATGCCTCTTCACCCGTTTGTTGAATGAGTACTGGCTAGGTTCGTTCGTAATGCATTCTACGGAGACAATTACAAAACACCTTGCTTTTTCTTGGATGCTTTCATGAAGTTTTTCATGCATTTATTTTTCCTGAAATGTATTGTTCGCAGTTCCAGGTAAAAGTATCCATAGTATGCTGCCATCCACATCCATCACGCTTGAATTTTTAATATAAAGACATGAAGGGATATAATTGCATTTCCAATTAGAGTTCATTCTCGACCATTACATCGGAGTGGACACTGGATACCCACTCAGCATCACTCACCAACAATCCTGTAATTGGCATGAATTGGTTCTCTACTTCGCTCAAAATGTAGCTCAAATTTTCTAATTTATGTATAAGTTTTACTCTTTCACGTCCTAGGTTACTTGTCCCATATAACGAATTTTATCGATAGTTTTTTTTAGTCCCACTTACAATCGTAAGCTCTAGTCGATAGACGAAATAGCAACAATCAATAGATTAATTTGAAATTGCATGGAAATTCTTGAAGTGCGCCCATTCACTGAGTAAAAAAATTGAATTCCAGTATTGCATTCCAGTCTACGGCATTCTCCCATTAGATCAGTCAAAAATTGGTTTCAATTTCAAACAGCAAACGGCGCTAGTCATTTGAAAAAAAATATATTACCATAGGACCTTGTCGAGTGATAGAATAAAGCGGAGATTCATGGAATATATCAGAGCAGGTGAGCAGAATTATGTAAAATACAAGTCTGATATCGAGTTCTAGTCTATGAATAATCTAAACATTTTGTCAAATTGGCTGTTGATAATTGACAACTCGTTACGCCAGCAGTTTCAAATGTACGATTCTCTCACAGGAAATAATAAAGAGCTTTTGCGGACTGAAACCGGTGAAAATAAATTCCTCGCGTGTATCCACCCAGCTAATGCTGCAGAAGTCAAATATTCGACCGCGGTTTCATGCCGTGACGCGAATACTGAACAGGTACTGATTGTGCGTGGGATTAATCTTTTTTGTATTTGCAAAGCTATACATTTTATTAAAAAGTCATTTCGTGACATTTTATTCACATTCCATTCTCAGTCAGTCATAATACTTTCCCTTTTAGTCACACTTTTGCATATTCAACGTCGAATGAGCGATAAAAAATACTCCTCGTAAAATTACACGCTTTCGAAAAAAACTATTTCATTTGTTTTTAAAGGTTAAATTTATCATTCTCAGGTATTTTCATATTGAATTTTATGTTTACATGCAAATATAACCGTTGTATGGATTTAAATTGTGAAAACCTTGCCTGGATTTGCCGGCCTCCGATACCAAGTTTTTGCTTTACGAAAAGTCATTTACCGTGATACCGAGTAGTAGGTATTATTTACGCTAGTATGAGGCATACATAAATGAACCAATACTAAGCGAAATGCTAATTTACGATTGGCAATATTATGTTCGCACTCTCCCGATTTCAAGGTGCCTGGTGACAATTTCTGGAAATTTAGTATGTTCATTGAAACACAAAAATAAAATCCCTTTAATCCACGGAGTTTCATGTACCTGACCTTGGTTTCGGTAATTCATTTGCCATTCTAAATCTTGACGTTTCGAAACTTAGGTCTGGATAAGTTGAGTCTAAATAAGAACCTGTGGAGATTTACCAGTTTCATTTTTGTTGCTATAAAACTTTTTAGTTAGTGTCACATCTATTGATAGACGATTCATTTTAATTCGGTAACTCTGTCCAACATTATATTGAATTTATTTCTAATCAGGCAGAGCCACTACCAGTTTCTTTTAATGCAACTATGATTATTTTCCATTTACAGTTGCTGTTTAAGGATCCCGGCCCTTTTTTATATCATGTCCTCTAGCTAAATACATTACATGAACCTCATTTCCACGTTATTCAAATTTCTTCCTTATAAATTGTTCGAAAATTTACTCACTCTCGATTGTCAAATTACATGTTAATGAGTCAGTGTCACGTCTATCGATAGACGAATCATTTTAACGAGTTAATTCTCTCCAGCCAGATAGTGAATTTAGTTCCAATCAGGCAGAGCCACTTTTTAATAGGTTTATCATCATTTTCCGTTTACAGTTGTTGAAAAAGGATCCTTGTCCTTCTTTCTTTAATATCCTCTTGAAAAATACATTACATAAACTAAATTGCCGCGTTATTTAGAATCCTCCCTAAATATTTTTCGAAAATTGACTGACTATCGATTGTATAATCATATGTTAATGATTTTACTATCTGAGCTCAATCTTATGAAGAGTGCCGTTTCTTATTTGTGAAAATATTCCATCAATTAATAATAATAATATAACATAATTATAATAATAATAATAATGCTATTTTACATCGATAGTTTCTTGCGAGATAACTGTGGAATAATTTTTTTTCGTTATGGATAGGATACGAGTTCGGAAATTTTGGGCCTAACTGAGATGAAAAAAATATTCATCGACATCATGATGCGAAGTGACTTCATTTTCCTGCAGTGGCTTGTGTGTCTCGTGGTACGGTACAGTCTTGGGACGGCGATGAGTATTCCGTTTTCATTACCCGGCTGTGAAGGCAATGGCCATTAGGGTCCTTAACGACTGGCATTAAGCGGATTATTACATGTGCCGCCCACCTATCCGCTAGATGCTTGCGTGTCACGCAATACCCAATTATGAACTGCCGGACGATCTCCTGGCCGCACAACAGGAGAGTGTTGCCAAGGCAATGAAAATTGACTGGGCAACTTGGAGGGTAAATTATTAAAACCATGACCACTCACCTGGTGGACGACTTGTTAGCATTATCACTTGAAATGTCGATGTAACTTAATTCGCTCATCAAATAGCTCAATCGTTTGAATGACCTGAATTCTGACACACGCAAGTAGACTATCCTCCTACAGAAGGGTGTTTTAAACAGAAAAACTCATAGTAAGGGTCATCTACGCTAAACGTCTATCGGTGGTATCCACGTCAGATTTTCTGAAGTTAAATTTTCCCTGTTGCACCGATATTGCACTGCTTTGAAGTCAGAATGACTTAAATTCGGAGCATGTCTCTTTATGGTAGTGAGGCTTGGACAATGACTGAAGCAGAAAAGTCAAAGTTGGAAGCATTCGAAAAGGTGGTGTTAACTAGGAATATGAAAATCAAATGCTCTGATCGTGTTAGCAATGTGGAAGGCTTAAGAAGGACAGGAGAGAGAAGATATCTTCGAAATTCAGTAAAAGACGTGATATGTTCTTTGGCCAGAACATGAGACGCAATAGTTCGATTAGTACCATCTTGAGGAAGGGAACCACAGCGAAAGAAAGCTCGAATTGATATATTTCGATCATATGATGAAGTATGTAAAACAGAAGAACTATTATAGAGCTAAAAGAGTAGCCGATAGGAGAACTGAGTGGAGAACTGCATCAAATTGATCTTCAGATTGCTGACTATGGACAATCATACGGCACTGATATTAGGATATCAAGATATAGTCATTTTTTTCTTTCAATAAAACTGGAATTTATTTTTGAAAATATTCCATCAATTAATTATAGTAAGAATGTTGTTTGACATCGATAGTTTCTTGCGAGATGATGTGGAATATTTTTCCGTTATGGATCGGATACGAGTTCAGAAAGCTTGGACCCTCTCCTGAGGGAAACCTTTCGTCTCAGCTGCTGAAGTTACTTAAACAGAGGTTCTGATTACCGTCCCATATTGCGTTTAAGCATTATTGGCTGCTTTCAGTATTTCATTAAAATTTCCATGAGCATTTCAATGCTTACTGTCTTTTGCCGATAATCGTACTTCCGCTCTCAGTATTAGATGTCAATGCATTTTTTTTACCACTCACTTACTGCTAAAGCAAATTTGAGAACATATTTTCAGTTTTATGATTCGTTCGCTTCAACAATAACTGCAAAAAACAAGTATCGAAGACTGGGAAAACCAGTCGAGGTTTTCGCAATTAAAATCTATTCAACGCCTATATTTGCAGTAAGCTTAATTTTAATGCAAAAAACTGGGCATGCATGATCAGTGATAAATTAGACCTTTGATGCAACTACCAGCTCTCTCTCTCGTGAATAGGATTCCTGTCGAATGCGCCCTCGAAGGATACAGGAGCGTATTTGCCCCGACATGAAAGGGCGTCGGTTCGAGCCTAACCTTAGTGCGTGCCGAGCCTAACGTCACAAAACCCCTTTGAGCCGGGTGGAATGCAGATGACCGTGTCCGACATTGATCACCCGTGAACTTCATCAAATCGTTTGACAAGCGGCTCATGAAGGCTTTGATAGGACCATCATCAACGCTCCGACGGAAATCCCATCTTCCCCGGACCAGTAGGCACCCGTTACTCTATCTAACCATCTATCCTCTTCTACGCTGGAGACTACTTGATACGCCGTGAGCTATTTCCTCGACCATCTTACCCAACCCACACCACCATTCATCTGCATTACTCCCTCAATCCCAGGGCCCGCATGCGTCCCCGCCCCACCCGCCCCCGCCTTCCTCAATATGGTCGCGGTGACAGTCCTTGTCGCTTGATATACGAGGCTGGCCCACGCGTCCTCGCTATCACTCGTCCTCTCCTTCCTTCTGGGCTAAATCTCTCCCTCTTCATCTTATACCCTCATCCTGCTTTTCGGCCGACAACCCCCCGCCACCAACGGTAGATGTTGCGAAAAAAGCGCACAGCAAATAAAACGCAAAAATAGAGGAGGCCCAATTCCATCCCATAGATCGATGATTTCTGTTGCCACTTCGGTCGCATTTTAATCGGTTTTCAAAAATATCCACGGCGCGGTAATGAGTTCAATGAGATCCACTTTTTTCAAATATTTTGCGGTATGGTCTCTGCAAATGCGTGGAATAGCATTGAAGAGTTGTGAATTTGACGAATAAAATCATCATGAATGTAAATTTCGGTTGACACCCTTAATTATACCTTATTTCCCCGTGAATTTCGGATCACTTTGTCCGTCAGCGACGCGAGTGGCGACTTCTGCAAACCCATTTGAATGCGCGGTGGGTGACAACGTAGTATGAGCCGGACTTGAGGATCCTCTATTACAGCATTCATAACCCAATTATAGATGTGTGCGGAGAAAGCACGCAATGGCCAATTTCACTGTTTCGGGTAGGGGTTACGTTACCAGGAAATGAATACTTGGAGCTGCTTGGAGGCGAGTCATCTCGCATCATGGCAACACCAAAGCGCGTTTTAAAAAGATAGTTTCATATCTACAAAAACTTTGCCAGACCTTCTGTGAAGAAGAAAAGCAAGACAAAAAATAATATAAAAAGTAAACAGGTAATATAGACGAAGGTGCACTCATGCTGATTTAAAAGATTCTTGGTATACTGTAAAACAATAATTAATTGTTGAAATGTCCAGAGGCGTAGTTACAAACAATATCCACCTTTTAATTTCTGTGTGCGTAGCATTCCTTATTTCTGAGGAGATAGGGGCTGGATTCCTTTTGCATATCCGAAAGGCTTAACCCTCCCCTTTCTTCGCACAGTGCTTTTTTTCGCCATGCCCTTTTTTTCGCGACATCCAACAGGATCTTCCAACACACTTCACACGCTCCCCTCCTCTTCCCACAGCTTTCTTCTTCCTGTTCTTCTCAGGGTTCTTGATGGGTCTCCCCTTTTTCCAGCGTCTTTTTTCATACAGGGTCAAGAACGAAAACCTTTGAAACGGCGCCTTCTCGAGCTCTCGACCCCTCTCTCATGGGGTAAGAGCCCGTGAATGGGCCCAGGCCGCACTGATAGATCTATGCATCGAACTGTCATGTTTTAAAGAGGGGGGGTCTAGAATATATCGCATATCTTCCGGCCCATTGCGTGGATGTCTCAATCTATCATGTCATATCTATTAGGCGTGGCTTGGAGGTGTTACATATGAGATAAGTTGATGCTTTAAATAAATGATGGTTTCAATACTAAAGACGTGTCCCGTCAACTCGTTAGCCATTGGGCATCGTGTATTTAGCCAGCCAGATTCTGGGCAGTCAACCACAAGGGAGCATGAATTGGGACATCCTTACGCAGGTGCTGCCATCTACTAGGCACTAGGCCAATGCAAAACAAGAGATATTCAGAATGATTTGAACAAATGATGAACAAAACCCACATTGTTAAAATGTGATGTGTCAGGTGATTTTGAGTTTTAGATGTCGGAGAAGAGTGTTTTATCATGATTTTAGTATCTTAGACTACCTTTTTGTTTTTGTAATAGTAAAGTAGGGGTGTACTCTCAAATTCGTATTTTTAGTTCCGTATTGTTTCTTAAGGAGGTAGTAGCAAAGTTTGTGGCGAAATGTTAGCTTATATTCCTTTTCATTAGTTTGTAATATTTCAATCGCTCTCTCTCAACCAAGTACTTTTTCGATTTTATTATATTTTAGCAATTTAATTTCTAGGTTTGAATTATTAAGTACAGGTCTATTTAGTATATTCAGTCTATTTAAACGGTTACCGTCAGACTTCGGAATTATTTTCAAAATGATTTTTGAAGTTTTCCATTAGATTTTTAGCCAATTTGTTTAAACAACTTATATTTTACGTATATAAATCAGGTTTCGGTATCATTCTTATAATCGCTATAGATTTTTATTGTTGTTACTTATTCCGATTCCAATTTCGGGTCTGTCCAATAACGCCGCCTTCTCTTTAACTAATTTCTCCGTATTTCCTACACTTCTTGTTCGCGCAATCCGGCCCGAAGAAGTACGCGCGGGGACGTGTGCCCCGGATTATGATAAAATGAAAGGTGAGGACACCTTCAATCGAATTCGGTTAATTTCGCGCGCCACTTACGAGGAAGCTCACGCCAAAACTCCGCGTCCACACGCTCCCGGCTTTCATGAAACACTGACTTGAAACCCACGCCGTCGGCGAGGGCATGGATGCTAGGGTATGAGGGTTACTGACCCTCGCGTAACGGCACTCCCTCACTCCAAAAGGGTGTGAGTTGAGTCCCCTTGGCGGAGACCAAGAGAAAGGGGCCGAAAGGGACTTGGCCGGGCCTTGGAAAATCCCGAGGGCGACGACACTCGCCGAAGGGGAGGGGGGGGAAATACCCAACACTTCTATTAACGCAATTCATTATTGTAAACAAAATAAAAATTACCAATTATTCGAACAAGTCTCAAGATATCAGCCCTACTTGCAAACAGGTACTATCCCTTGTTGACAGACATGATGCCCTTCCTCTGATTTTTTCCTGAAGACGCTTTGAATCATGGGAAAAGTGGGGTAAAGGATGCACTCCTCGATGCCTAAATCTGGCGGCCGCGTTAGCTGCCTAAATTCCCTCCCTTATGCTGGCTAACGAGTTGGGACACACTTCCAAGATGGCGTCATGCCCAAATCCTGGGATTGGCATAGCCAAATGGCCAATTGGGATACGGCTTAACTCTATTCAATTGAAATTAACACGATTTTTGGTTTTAATTGGTAAAGAGTAGCATGTATTTGGGATTTTCAGAATTTTCTTCGCAGTTTCATTCATATTTGTAGAATGGGTCGTCAACTACCTGAAGACACCTGCTTGACCCCTGGAGAAACTGTAGTCCGCAAATATCTACAAACACGGGTTAAAATCCATAAAAAACTACACTCATTGAATTACCGCGTAAACTTCTGTTCTAAATCTATGTATATCGATGAACACAAAATTAAATGTTTCAACGAGAAATTTCGGATTAAGTGCTCTTAAAATTGGGTGATACCTATTCCATCATGAATTCCCGTGTATTGACTGAAAGCCTGAAAGAAATTTTTGAAAGAAATTTATGCATGGAGGGATGTTCCTTTAACTGTTTTCAAATATAATAATTTGGAATATATAAAAATTGAGTTATTATCGATTGAAAATTTGCATTGGCATATAATATTCACGAGTGTAATATGTTGAAGGTATAAAGTCAATAAACCAATAAAAGCAGTACATACGTTTTAATTTAAAAATTATCTCTATCGTAGAGTCACTGCAAAAAATATATCCCTCCGGAGAGTCTAGCCATATGGATCAGGCAAAGAGATATAGACCCTCTGAACGATAGAACATTACAAAATTTTGGCGTTTAGTAAGTGGAAAAATAAAGCGTTATATTTGTGATAAATTCCGAAATGGATAGGTAACATATGAAGGCAAAGCTAATGTTGTTAATGGCAAAATACAAAATAAAATATGATATACTGCCACTTGAGTAGGGTTTCGAGACAAAAATGGAGTCCAGCTAAAATGATGATGTGGTCGAATGTGTTACGGTGATAAGTAGTAGTTTTTATCTTAAATTTTTAGCCTTTCGCTTCATCCTAATTATTTATTGCATACGTAGGATATCACAGTGACTCAATTGATTGCTTTTTTCGCCTCGATATCTAATTACCCAATTGATTTCATGCGAATCACATCTGTATCAGAAAAGAAACTTTTGCCCTTGATACCATCATCATGGTCCTTATGACGATGGCATCGATTAGTGTGCCAAATCTTAACTGGCGAATAAGAAAGCTAAGAATGGTATTTCTTTTTCTGTTATAATATTGGAAATAATATATTCGAAGGATTCATTCTCGATACGCTTTCGAGTCTTAGATAGCACGTGTGGGAACAGGACATTTCTCACTAGATTCTTTTTGGGATAGTTAAAGAGTTATATTTTTTCCAAAAATCTTGCTCCTCCACAAGTTAGTGGTATCTCGAGCCGAATTCATGAGAGAAATGTGAGGATGAGAATTACAGGTTCAGTAAAGAAAATTTTGTACTTTTTGTGCCATAAATGGGAAAATGATGGAATGGCTACCAGTTTTATCACCGTGTCGGGCCTGCTTCAGCTCACCTAGTACCCTCTTACCACTTTTTGTCGGATTTATTTACCGCACGTCCATCACAAGATCAGCTTGCATTTACTTTGAATTTCGAGGCTTCATATCTTGAGGGTGACCGCATGAATAGAGTATATCTCCCCTCGACCACATATTCACTTCCACATCACCTCGCTTCTTAGCTTCCGTCAAGAGAACTGCCGATCTTTTCCCTTTGACACTATGCTTTGCAGCTCCACACCATGGTCCTCTTGACGAGTCTAAAACGTTTATTTATTCCAAGAACCTCTTGACACGGAATGAGAAGCTGGAAGTCTTCGTCCGCAGAAATCCTTTCATCTTCCTTAGATTCACAAAATTCTGCCCTCCCTTAATCTATATATTCCTGAATACTCAACCCAAGTACTTGTTCTTCATCAAAGCAAGTACATAACTTTAATTTTAGGTGTGCTTGCACGAATTGGTCTATCCCCTTAAAAGAAACGGTTTTTTCTAATTTGAACATGTGAAAGACAGAAACAGAATATGAATATCCAACTTCATTCTACCGAAAATACTTATGAATCATGTTCAGAATTTCTTCCAGGGCCAAAAATGAAATCGCAAACTGCAGCTACGATGTGGTGAAGATTTCTGAGGCTAAAGTTGCTTCAACTCAATGATTACGTAATTCGAATATAAATACGTACATTTTACGAAAAAAATATGTTGAGTTTATTTGTAGGAAGTAAGTAAATTATGCGAGAATTTTATCATCTTTTCAAAGATATATTTTTTTCAATAAAGGGAGTATGCGCTCTCATGCGAAAAGTTGATTTTTTTTAATAGCAGATGACCCTTGCCAATCCGTGCTTTTAATATCGTTGTCGCGCAGTAACAGTTTGGAAGGATTACATGGACTTGATTTTGTGCACTGAATTAATATCTTCCGCCGATTCGAATCATTGAAAGGAATACATTATAAATGAACTGCATAAATTATGGTATGGTTTTAGTACTATGGACAAAGTACTATTAAGTAGATACAGATAACTTAAATCTGCTAATTTATTCTTTTTGAAATTTACAATTTCATTAGCGTATAAATTCAGCTCTTTTTTTTATTCCCTTTGATCATGGTTTGTTCCATCATCGATAACAATGCAGCATTATCACCTATTATTCAATTTTAGGATCCTTGGTGCTCTTATTTCTATTTATTGAGCGCAATATAAATTATATATTCTGATTTAAATTTCATCATTGTACATTTCTGTTCACGACTCACGATATTTTGGCCAAAATGGCTTCTAATCCCATCTTGGCTTGATTCGAGGACAAATAAAAATAATGAATTGCTTAATTCAACTACTTTTCCATTTCATTTATGACGCGATTGAATATCCTTCAATAAATTAGTCAATTAAAGAGATTTAATGATATTACTTTATTCCATGATTGCTAAAGCGTAACAATTATCGGAATGTTGAATATTTTTCTTCGTTTGTTGCACTTTTTTTCTAGAAACCCGCATCTGTCCGTAACTTGGTCATCCATTCAACTCAACTGATGGCAGCTTTTCTCCCAAAAATCTGAAATCTAATTACCGCAATGTGTATTAATACATGCGAAGATAAATTTTAGAAAACATTTTAAAAAATAGAACGGCCAAGCCAGAAAAGTCGCACGCATGCTATGCATGGTCTAATAAAGCCTATCCTTCTCACGCTGACGCAATCTCTTCAGTAGGTGCATACGAACAGTAATATGGTTTTATAGCTCCCAATTTGGTATCCAATTTAAAAGTAAGGAGGAAAACATGAGAGCTAGCCATTGTACCGTAATTTCGGTGAAAGCCACGATTGGGATAGCTCAGCAATTTTATGATCGAGCATTGTTGCTCCTACCTCACTGAAGTATGGGCGTAATTTGGCCTTCAATCATCCCGTAACTTAGCTATGCGTTTTCCCTCGTTGTGCTCAAACTCTGCTCCCTATGACTAATCACAGGAGGAACGCATGTTCGCTGGTGCTTGAATGCCCATCGCAATCAATCCCGCATTCCAACCCGGTCGGGTAACGCAATTCATCTGCTTCTCGCGGGCAGTCACTCCGCTCTGCGCGGCAGAGCAGTCAGATCCCCCACCACCCTTTTTATCGCGACCAATATAGGGACGATGAAATCGATACCACGATACCGAAATTGCCTCGGGATCTTCGCCGTTTTCATCTTTTTTTTCGTGTTTTTTTTTCTTTTTGTCTCTCTGGATGTAAACCACTCCGCTAGATATCCAATACGCGATGAATTATTCCGTGAAAACCCTGGGAGCCGATTCACGAAGGAATGGAGCGAGCGGTGCGCCTCGGCGCTGTTGATTAGATGGCACGCCCCGCGAGCTTTCCCCCGTTTTTCACGCATGCCCGGGCGAAGGGCGTGGACCAACCCAACCCTCTTTAATGCCTCTGCCCTCCCCGCTTCGTTCCTTAACCTCTCCCCTCGCCTCTCAACCATCCAGAGATCTCTCCAATAGACCCCATTCCGACGAACGAACCCTCCATCGTATTGCAAATGAAGTTGGGGCTCTTTTGGGCGGTGGTGGCGTCAGGGTGCGAGGATATTATCGCTCAGCAGAAAGGGTGGACAGGTGTGGTCAAAGAGTGCTGCTTTTCGAACGAGCGGATAATAAATATTTGAAGTCATGGTTACGGATTGAAATTGATTTAGGGTTCATCATACGTGAAATATGCTCATCAAAAATAACGTAATTTTTTTCGTCAAGTTTGTTCCACTTTATCTCATTGCTTCAATCGGAAATTACGTTTGAATGAA
Organism: Ischnura elegans; assembly: GCF_921293095.1. Lineage (NCBI taxonomy): Eukaryota > Metazoa > Arthropoda > Insecta > Odonata > Coenagrionidae > Ischnura > Ischnura elegans. The sequence continues at coordinate 136,418,363 of NC_060246.1, forward strand.
CCAGGGTGGAGCTTTCCCCAGGCTAAGCAACAGGCGTGTGAGTGTCCATCATTTAGTGGATAATGGGGCGCTTTCCCTGGTTCTACTCGCTCAGCGAGAATATTTGTCGGAGGATTCCGTCGGCATTTGTAACTGCGACCATTAGGTCAAAGGCTACCCGCTAAGATGCGAGGGCTATTCACAAAGTAAGGAACGTTTTCACTTGCCGCCACTAGGCGCCCGCCAGTCGCGTATATCTTGGTGTTCGTGAGCTTGGCACATATGTCAGCGCCCAGCTGTGACAACGGGAACGTCTCTGCACTGCCCGTTTTTCGATACACAAATGAAAAATGTGCTCTGCAATTGAAAATTCCGCCTGTTACGAGGTGCGGTCAGTGATACGGTTTTTGTAGGCCAAAAACTTCAAACCGATAGAAAATTATCGTCAAGTGTGTGAAATGTACGGAGAAAATGTAATGAATGAAAGTTTTATCCGGAAATGGTGCTTTATGTCTGAAAATAGTCGAACTAACGTTCACAACGAAGAGAAGAGCGGGCGTCCGAGCATAGTGACTGACGAACTGGTCGCTTAAGTCCATGGAAAAGTTCGTGAAAACAGCCGTTACACAATAATGGAATTTTTGCTTTATTTCCCAAATGTTTTACGGATTTTCTTGATTCAAATTGTCGCGCCAAGGCTTGGATACCACAAATTTTGTGCAAGATGGGTGCCGAAAGTTCTTACAGACCACTATAAAGGTTAGCGAAAACCAAGAAACCCAAGAAGGTTTTTGCACCGCACCCACTATCTCCTTAATGCCTTCACATGGTACCGCACCATGCTCCCTCCGAGTGTGATATTGACGCTGGGAATTTTAGAAGAGCGCCTGTAAATTCACAGGTATTTAATGCAGCGAGAGAATTGCTCAAATCCGCTCAACTTTGCGTAATAATTAGTTACTAAAAATCGCACTTTCCCTTTTAATACAAGCCAGGAGCAAGAAAGATAACTAAATTAACAGGGAAGATAATTTACTTTCTATCCTTCACGTTTTGTTTACTTCGACTCTGGCTTCGAAAGTATCTGTTACTGCTTCAGTTACCTGCTTTCAAAAATATGAATTTCTATGGAAATCCAAATAAGTGAAATTTTTTGCTCTAAGCTGTGAAGGTTTCGTTCGTGAAGAATTTTCTGAGATACGTATCTTGGTATCTAAATCAGCAAACCTTCGATCTTACATTCACTTCAATGTTTAGCTCAACGCCGAGCCGACTTCTTTCCATCATATATAGGCCTATTTCTCTTTTTCCCTACATTCCACTTTAAAATTTTATTCCCTCTGTTAGAGCATTCAGCTTCATCGTTTCTCTTAGTACAATTTTCATGGCCTCATAGTAAAATAGTTAAAATTTGCACCATATAACCAACAGAATTTTGTGGCAATTTACCTATTTTACCTCACATTATTGCTGTAGACTATATGGTTTATGAATGACTATACAAGTTACTTTCATTCTCCTCATCCCTACTGTCAACTCATAAGTTCTTTGAGAATACCAGTCTCAAACTATACCATTAAGAAGAGAAGGCAAATGTTTTTTTTTGCAAGGTGGCAACAATGGTAGGAGATGCATTCAACGGTGTTCGGCGAGATGTTGTGGAACATAATGATACAATGGTAAATGTTAACTGTTAACGGCTACGATGGGTATCTAATTGAAAGGATATTGCAGAATTCACGAAGGAAAAAAGCCATTAAAGAAATCACAGACCTTAAGCAGACCTCAAACACAAAGAAGTGGGTGAAGCTACCATACGTAGGTAAAGAGTCATACAAAGTTTCCAAGTGCTTCCCGAGAGATTTTAAATTCTGTTTTTATTCCCTAGTGACGCTTAAAAAATTATTTGACAAATCATTAGATAAATTGGACCCTCTTTTAAGATCCGGCATTTATGCAATCAGCTGCGACTCATGTGATTCAACATATGTAGGACAAACTGGTCGGAATTTCAAAGTAAGGACAGCAGAGCACAAAAGATGTTTTGATAAGAAAGACACCAAATCCCAGCTAGCCACTCACCTTATCAACGAGAACCATTCATGCAGTTTCCAACCTAAAATACTGGCCTTCGAAGGAAAAGGACGTCGGCTCGACGCACTCGAGCAATGGGAAATTACCAGGAGGAGAAAACGCAAGGAAAATCTTTTGAATGACATTGAGTTCCTGAGTCATTCCCCGTTGTTAGCCCTCCCCCCTCTCAAAACCTTCAACCGAACCCCAAATCCTTACGTATCCCAACCACCTCCCCACCCCCTTCCCCCATCCTTTACCCTCCCCAAACCCTCTCCCACTTCCGCCGACTCATAAATATACCCCTCCCATTTGCATGATTGTATATATATGTGACTTTTTGACGAAAATATGGCATTTTGTACCTGATGATAGCGAAGTAAGGTCGCTGAAACGCGTCGTACCAAATAAAATTACTGTGGACATGCACTAAGTTTGCCCTTCATTTACCAATGGTAGGAGAAGTGATAAGCGTAACATTGACAATAGTAAAAAGTAACATACCCAAGGTGGTATCGTGCATCTGGTTACATAGACACATTAGAAATAAGCATTTTCATTCACACTGAAGAGATTAGAATATCTTCATTTCCGAATCGCAAAATTAATGAGGCGACTTTTAATTATAACATCATTATTATGGAATGGATTAAATACAATTTTTGGCATGAGAGCCTGGATAGGCATTACAGGTATTGCATCAAGTCCATACATGCCATCTCTGACCCCGCTCTTTTCAATTTATAGCTATTGCTCTACCCTAGTATATCGGAACCGTGAAGAATTATGATCGGTTCTGACTCTTGAGATACCTGGATACCTATTCCTTCCAGAGCAGGTTTGAAAATGCGGCTCGGGTACCGTAATGACAAGAAAAATCTAAATCGGCTCAGCATGTGTGGATTCTGTTTATTTCGGGCGTCAAAATATTCATTTTTATAACTTCCTTGTTCTCAATTTACCTCGAAGTTTCCAACTTAATTGAGTTAGAATTCAAAAAAGAAAACTCATTACTTGCGTTTCAAGGTTTACTCCGGTAGAATACCTCTTTCTGCTTACCTGTAAAGAAAAGAAAAATGTGATTAGTTCAAGTGTATTTCAATGTCACAGAAGTATGTGCTCACTAATAAGATCTTTCCATGATTGAATTTCACTCAAAAGTTACAATTCGTCTTTAGAAGTCACTCAATTCAATTGCAAAGGTACTTTTAATAACAGTTCTTTTGGTTGGTAGTATTGTCAACTTTCTTTTTTTACAAAGTTTGGGAAATTAATTTATTTTGTGAGATCACCAAAAGGTCTATTTTCTGACAAGGTTGGAATTAGCGGATAGTCAACAAATTTACCAAAATGATTGAAACCCGAGTCTGTGAAATAATGCAATCTGCATTAATTTCCGATGTATCGAAATTTCGTTCCACGGAGATAATCTTACAACTGTGTTAGTCACCCCCTTGACCACTAAAACCCCTTTTTCTTAATGAAAATTTTCAAAAAATTGTAATTATCACATAGAAAAAACACATCACTTCATATTAGTAAACCCATCACGTGCCTGAGAAATAGATAAATTCTTATCGCAGCTCATTATGGTATATTTGCTGCCACTCCACGTCTAATCCTTTGCAGATGCAATTCTATTTCAAATTGCTTCTCCTGTTGCACCCGTTCTTCTCCTGCGAACTCCTCTCTCCGTCCCACTTGCTCCAATTTAAACTTATTTCTCGTAAGCTTTTCCTCATTTCGTAGAAATTTACTAGTTTTGGCTCAATTTTTTCCATACTTTTTGCACTGAATTTCTCACGAAAGTTATGATTGCCACCCATCAATAATCGCCATTTTTAGCGCATTCAAAATTTGAAGAAATTATATCTTTTGCGTTTATTGTTGACAGAAGTTCTAGTTTCTTAGCAGACCAATAGCAATATTATTAACGTCAAAACACAAAGAAATGTAGAAGGACTAATGCATGGAGTCCGCTTCTTTGCATGGCTAAAGCATTTATCTGATGTTTCAGAGTATTGAATGAACATAAAAGCCACCGTTTTACTACTCAATCTACGAAAAGTGTGATGCAATATCCTAAATTGGATATTTCTTCGCGTGGGTACCAACAAATTATCGCTGGAAAAGAATTGTATGACAGGAAATATGGGTCACAAAAGCCACCAGATATGTTAAACTGGCAGGGAAAGCAGAGCTTTGTGATTTAATCCATCCCGTTGAATAGAATAAGGTGAAGTATGCCTGCGCAGGATATGGACTTTATTTTTAGTTTTAATATCCGCGGCAACGCGCCTATTCCACTAGAATTTGTTTCCTCATCTTTCCTCCACGTATTATTTTAATGAGCAGAGGATGGTGAGGTTGAGCAACGAGCACCAAGGCATTTGGCATTGTCTCGTATTAGATTACATTTCCCATGCACCTGCAGCAAAGATTCAAAAGCGCTTCACATTTCGTGCATGAATTGTCAGTCTCAGGGAGCCGGATACAATGGAGATGGTTTGCCCGGATAAACAAGTGCACTCTATTTGCTAGACGTATTGTCACAAGCACAGGCGGGACGAGTTTATTTGCTTCCATTACTCGTAATGAATGGGTGAACAAGGTGAGGCAGGCATTCGAGAAATTTGATCCGCTCGCTTCCCTGAGAGACCCTTAATATACAGGGTGTTTCAGAAGGAATCTTTTATGCCTCAAGAGGAAGTGGGAAGAGGTTTTTATAAGAATTATTGTCCTAAAACTTGGACGATAGGAGCAGCAGAGAAAAAAAGAATTGATGCCTTTGAACTATGGTGCTACCGTAGAATGTTAAAAGTTTCATGGGTAGACCGGGTAACGAATGAGGAGATACTGGAAAGACTGGGAGTGAAAGCAGACCTGTGGAGAATTCTAACTGCAAGGAGAAGTAAATGGGTAGGACATTTACTGAGACAAAATAATGGATTGGTAAAAACAGTTTTAGAGGGCACTGTGGAGGGGAAGAGCGGCAGAGGAAGGCCGAGGTTGAGCTATATCACCCAAGTAATGAAGGACATGGGCTGCAACAGCTACCTAGAGCTGAAGAGGCTGGCGGAGGACAGACAGAGATGGAGAGACTGCTGCAAACCAACCCAAGGGTTGATTACTTAGAAGAAGAAGATTGTCCTAAAACTATGGGATTGAAGCTTCTTAGTTACTGAGTTTTGGTAACGTACGATTTTTAAAAATATACATCTTGCAGTCGCCATGGAAACTCCAAAGAGATGTTAAATTTGTTATGACACCGGCATATTACTTTTCAGTGGTGGAAATGAAGAGCTGAGATCCAAAAACTATATATCAGGCTAGTATTGCCAAGATATTTCGGAACGTACTCAACCCATATTTATGACCAATAAATCATTAATGAATCTTTCCGCGTCGTTAAACTATGTCGTAGTCGGTTTCAGTCTCAGAAGAGAGAAATTCAGCATCATGGAAATATAGCATGTATAAATCTTCAAAATTGATGCTAAAGTTGACCGCAGTCGTATTCCGTATTCCTGATGGGCATTTAGTATTTCCTTTGTGTTTTCAAAGGATTTTCTATTTGGACTGTCATTCGATGCAGGCATTACTATACTGCTGTTTGGATGCCGATAAGTCTGGAAACGAGTTTCAATTTTCTGTCATAATTACTATTTCTATTCCGGGAGAGGACTTTTATTGCTAATCCTGTGTAACACATTTCTGTTAAGGTAATGTGATGGGATTGCCGCTGCTATCAATTAAATACAGTTGATAAATGTTGGAATTTGAAAATTATAAGATTGAAAGATAATTGGATTATGCATGGTTTTGACATGAAAATTTATTCGCATCACTTATAGTAAAAAAAAACTTGTTTAAAAAAATTGTTCTTCATAAGGAATATTTTCTATTTTCAGTTAATAACATGAATTTTCTTGATAATATGTATGAAATTTTGCGTTCCGCAATAAAAAATTATTACTTGCATAGAAGAGTTAAATTTGATAGTTTTTAATATATCGACTGTCTTTTGGAAATAGTTGAGAGACTGCATATGGAACCGAGGCGATATTTTCTAATTTTGGATCTGATACTTCAGAAAGAATAAAATCTTATCGAGATGGCAGTCGGATGTTTGCGCTACCACGGCTCGGTAACTGAGGCGCTTTGAGTCAATACTAATGGGAAGTGCTTTTAGTAGTTCTACCCGTGTATAGCGTCGTGTATAGCTTTCAAAAAAACTCCTGAAAACACCATGTTTATTGCACCGAGTCATTACGGTAAGTCGTCACCGTGTCTGGGCTCATCGGCTTTCGTACTTTCGGGATCATCTTTTACCTTCCCGACCCGAGACAGCTTGTAATCCCGGTCATTTGGACTCGTGGGTAAAGTTGATTTGCTGCCGTATGAACCAAAGAAAAAAAAGAGAGGAAGATAAAATAGCGATACGGTCCGGTACTCCTATCATTAACCATGAAATTACCCGTTACTCTCCCCCACCCCCTTTTAACGGCCAGTCTGATCCCCCAGGGTGTCCCTGTCCCCCGGAAATCCACCTCCTTACGGCTTCAATAAGGTTGAGTGATTTTATTACCACGCTGTAGATACCTCCCCCTGCCACCTCCGTCTCTTATCGATTCCCAAGCTGGAAACTTTCTCCATTCGAGGTCCCCCTCAGTCGGTTCTTTCACTCGTAATGGGATGATATGAGTCTTCATCCACCACGCAAGTAGGTGCAGGGAAAAGTAAATTTTTTTCAGTTTGATTCTACTCTTAAGCTAAATGGTCTATTATGATTTCGTTTTATACTGCCTCTAAGTACCCATTTTTGTATATTCATGCATTGCCATTCCCATATCGGTTCGATGAATTCGATCCTTCGCGGATGAGCGTATTGGAGGGGAAGAGAGAATGAAATAAAACGATAGCATTCCTGCATATTTACCTTGATGATTTCGTCTGAATCCACTTTCAAGTCATCTATCTCTGTGCTTTACTGCTATTTGCTCTATTTGTATCCTTTTCTATACATCTATTGACTCAATAAGAGTTCGTGTTTGGTAAAGCATAGGCGATTGGTAGAAATATGGAAATAAATCGGAAAATTTCTATTTTGTATCCCATCAAAACGTTTGATACTGCTTGATTTTCCTCCTAAGTCATTTATTTCTGTCCCGTCATGCCGTTTTTATTATCTATTCTATCCAACATGTTGGCTCAACAAGAGACCCAATGCGTTAAAGAAAAAGTGGATAAAAAATAAGAAAGAAGCGGAATTAATAAATTTCGTTCTTCTACTTTTAACATCTAATTTTGTATTTATGTCCGCCAGCTGTAAAATGAATCGAAAATGAGTTAGTATATTTACTTGATACACATAAATATTTATGAATTTACTTTGGCGATATGAACCAAGATTTCTCAGAGAGAAGAAATATTTTTATTCAAAATAAGGTTATCATTTTTCTCCCGAGCATGCACTCCAAAGCGTATGCATGTATTCCACCGTTTCATCCAATCACAAGGCATTGCGTTGGTTCTTAAAACTTATTTAAGCAAGAAATATTTTTTTTATAATTCAGATCTTCATTCACAAGAGTCATGTTTCACTTGCGTCATAGCTTTGCTTGTCAGATGTTTAAGAAAATAAAAGGACCATTAAGTGCATTACAGCCACCTTTTATTTCTTTGCAGAGCCTATATCCGTAATCCACATTTCCTTTACAGATGACTTTGATGATAGGTTCCATTGAAGACAATTTCATCATAATTCTTCATTAAAAATTAAATTTGATGTGTTGCCAGATATAAATAGGATGTTTTTTCAAGAAATATAATTAGATCTTAATTTTTGGGAGACTCGGGATTGCATTGAATGCAGTTTTACAAGGGAAGGATTTTCAGTACATTCCGCAGATAAAATACTCAAGTTTTGCAATATATACCGGATGCAGATAAGGATAATCTACCGTTAATATAACAGTAAAATAAGTAAAACTCAAACATTCTGATTGGCCTCATAAAAGAATGGAATAGGATTCATAAAATATGAGGCTAAAAATTGAATACGTAACTATTTAATCTCCTAAGCAAATTACTCTATAAAAGAAATGGGGTGCTCAGAGGTTTGTAATTTATTGATTGTGACGTAAAAGAGGTTAAAAAATTTTCCATTGTGTGGAAATTTTTTTCCATTGTGCGGCATTTTGATACGCTACGATAATGCCCAGATGAAATCTATAGATCAGAGCTGTTCAACCTACGATCTGCACACGCATTTAACATTTCTTTGGATCGCAAGATTTATCACACATGCACAAAATATGCATATTTTATTACAGATGGCTACTCATTATTTTTAGATATTTTACTCCAAAAATATCTAACTATAGTAGGTCTACATCTAATTAGGATACATAATATAGCACGCGGCTTAAGGAGCTATAATATATTTCCAAAGTGTCCTACAAGATCATTCCTGGCCACCCATACCGCAAATCAATATTTATGCTTCTTTTTGTAAATGCCAAAATTCGTTTAACATATTTTTTTGTGAAATTTCATGAACATTAAAACAATTTAAAAAATGTTAAAAAATGCATTTTAATTGCTTCTGGCGACAAATTTTATCTGTGGAATTTCATGAACATTAAAATAAGTTTAAAAATTTTAAAAATTGCCATTATAATTGCTTCTGGCGCCAAATTTTATCTGATCTCTTGCTGAAAAAAGTGTAACGCAACGAAGTGTTTCCTTCAGGTGGTGCGTTAAGAGGACCCAAGCAGATAAGGAGATAGGGCTGTTCTGCTGACTGTCCGAGGCCCTGGGTTCAAATCTCGCCAGTGGTAGATTTTTCGGAGAATGCCATATCGATGCATGTATTATTTGCGGTGGGCACTTTAAGTATAGCTCTCCGTCCGTCGGGTTGGGCGATAAGCCGTGCTCCCCTGGACGCTTTTGTTAAGAGCAGGCTCATGTCAACGCCGGATTTTCCTCCACTCATCCTTTCCTACCCTTCTCTTAATGGTACAAAGTGACCTCAGCTGTCAGTTACCTCCTATGATTTGTAATCCAACTACCCGCGTGTCTTTAAAGTAGTTTAATATCATTGTTATTGCAAATCCTGGATTTTCAAACTAGTGGGAATGGCTTTGTTTCCTCACTATTCCCTTGTTATACTTAAAAAAATAATAAATTTATTTTATTTACTTCATGAGACTTCTTTGGAGCCTATAATATGCATAAAATTATCGGTCTGAGTGCCTAATACATAGGCACTCAGACTTTTAAGTTTATGCATAGAAATCATAAAACACTCACTGTAAATTTGGCAACAGGAAAACGAAAATGACGAATTCTTCTGCCATTTAAGTATCAAATTTCATCAAAAACAATACTAGAACTTAATCTAATGTAATATCTAATCTAAGTTCTTAGGCTACGTTAAGCTTAATCTAAGTTAATCTTAATCTAAGTTCTTAAGCTACTTACAAGAATTCTCCTCAACTGTTATTGCATGTTTGTTTTTCAGCGACGACAGCGCATTCCGTCGCAATATGCCGGAGCTGCGAACGTACGATTTTTTCGTGTGACGGAATTGAATTCTCTCGAAGATTTTGCTCTGTGCGCATAAGGACGTGCTCAGCAACCAACACGTCGTCCGAACGGGGCATGACAAAGGATTCCCACCAGCTTATAGAGTTCGAGCTGCACGGATGGAGACCGAGACTTATATCCTGGGCCTTAACGCCCGAAAGCAAAGACGGAGGAGATGCTATAGGCCACGGTGTGTATTTAGGCTTGAGTCCGATGCCGGACTGGAGAGACATTAACATCTTCGACCTGCCCGAGGCGATTGAAAACCAAATCCAACCCCTGGCACATCCTTCTCTCTCTCTCTCGAGTGCCCTTTCCCTTTTCATCCCCTCCTCTATCACTCCCACCCCTGCGAGATGGGCGTTGGAGGAAGCCACCTGGGTCGTAAAAACTCCCACCCATCCTTCCTTTTTTCCGGGGCGAAAGGGCCCAAAAATTCCATTTCCAGGGTAAGAGATGGAGAGCGAGTGAGGGTTTTCGATTGTAAGGGCGGAGGAGGAAGGGTCGTTGCTAGGATTCCAGTGATAGGCGAGGGGAGACACGGTGGGAGGAGGGGGGAAGTTACAAGGAGGAGCGGAAAGGAGGTGAAAGAAACGTTGAGAGAGAGAGATGTGAGATCGGAAAGGAGATGTTCGAGCATAAAACGTGGAGGTGTTGTAATGCCACTTTTGCTATTGATGAAGTCTGCTCGGGAAATCAGCCGGGTCAAGATTGACATTGCTGCCAACGTTTCAATGGCCTCCTCTGCCATCGTCTTCAGTGTTAAATTCATTCGCTGAATTTGCAATGAATTTCGCCCTGAAGACGATGGCAGAGAAGGCCATTGAAACGTAGGCAGTAATGTCAATCTTGACCCGGCTGATTTTCCGAGAAGACTTCATCAACAAGATTCGCCGGGAAAGTACCAGATCCTTCCTCTTTTGCTATGCTCTCCACTCTGTGTCAGAAGTATCATGTATTAAGGCCGTTTTACAAGGGGCATGAAATTGCGCAGGTTTGAACGGCATTAATTTCTAAAAATTGGCGTGGAATTGCGCGAATGCATGAACGAAATTAGAACAGGGGATATTTTCCCATCTCACGTCCACGCATTCTCGCATGTGTTCTGGCAATTCACCGCTTTACACGACGCAATTTTGACTGCGCCTTCGTACTCACGTCAGATTGAGCAAGCCAGAGCCCAGTGTGAAACGGCCTTTAAAATGTCTCTTAATTAATGAACCTTTTCAGCACACACGCTTAAATTTCAGAATAATGAGTCTTAGTTTCTACTTTTTAGAGAATTATATACAGTTCCTGGAAAATCGTGTTTTTGTTTCATATTATTTTTAATTTTTCTTACTATATATAATTGTAGCCTCAAGGCCGTGAGAAGTATATACACTTGCTCTCGATGCTAACCCTTTAACTTAATTCGAAGAGAAAAAATATGAGATAGAAAAGGAGATGTTTGAAAATAGAAAACGTGGAGATGGTGTGGATGTACGTAGCTTTACTATGATTCCCTCTCTTTTCCTAACTCTGTTAAAACAATTTCTACTGCACTTACGTCCTTGCGTTTTCCTCAACAAAAACTAACCGAATGATTAGCATATATCCTTCGTTCTGTTTCCATTTGTTCATATGCCTTCTCGTGTAAATGAAATTAATTTTCCGGTGGTGCAAGGCAGACTTTTGCTTTTTTGTTAATTTTCTGCACTTTGCTTTGCTTTTTAATTTGTCGATTGCATTTGATCACACACTCTTATTGTCCTTACTCCGGCCAAATGTTTGCTAAAGCATTCTAGATTCTAATGCCAGTTTCACCGTACCTTGCACTTAAGCAAAATGAAACTTTAATTCAAACTCTCGCCGCGGGGTTTGCCAATAGTTTGCATTTTCCGTTGGGGCAAAGGGAAAGGCAATTTCGTACAACCATTGCGCCGGAGTTAGTGGCATTAATTACGCACTTTTGCAAAACAAATTCTAGTTCTTTTTTTAAATAACTGGGTTGAAATATTAGACTGAAATTTGAATCTACTATGTCCCTTCATATCTAAAATAAATTCTCACAATTTCCATTCTTGTCAAATTGGATCTTTGTGTCGATTTCAGTGAGTGATGACATAATTATAAGTAGGAAATGACCCAAGGCATCTTTCGCGATGGTGGGAAGGGAAGGAGGATTGATATAAACCTATCGTCTGCATTAGCCAGCTTCGAAAGAAATACATCAAGGGTACCTTGGCTAAACTTTCTCTACGCCGGTGGAGAACATCTCTTTCTGTTCAACAAAAACGATAAATCCAACGCTTATTTTCTTCTACTTTCTTTTTAAACGGCTGGTATGATAAAAGCTTCGCCACACGCCTATGCTGCTGCTATGCGGGATAGTAAGTAGATTTAAATCGGACCCGGATCCTCGATATGGATGCGTTACACCCAAGACACCACCGATCCTATCTCCTGCCTAGCGTTAATTGGGGTTATTCCACCTTAGCTCTACGCAAAAAAGCATTGTCAACCCGACCCTCTCCGCCTCTGATACCCCACAATTTACTATAATTGGATTGGACCCTTTTCATGTGAAACATGTTTATATTTGATGAGTTTTATGTCACTTAGTTACAAATTTACAGGACACCCAAGTGTGAGGTGGTATAAAATTTTGTTGTATCTACAACGCGGTCATAATTATAATTTTTCTACATGCCTAAAGCATTTGATATGCGTTGAAGAAGAGAATGAACAGAGAAAAATCTATAATACAACTTGGGCTGTTATTATGAATTTTTTTAGCCCTTCAAGTTATTGACCTTAAACTTTGACCTTGAAGAATAAACTTTGACCGTGAATTGAATCTCACATAACCCTCGCTTCAATAAAAAAAATATTTTATTACCCCGATATATATCGATATTCTTTAAATGTATTTTATACTGCTATTAAATTGTTAGTACTTGCTAGATGCTGAGGATGTGGCCTCCGTATCGGTTTGCTATTTTGCTGCTGTTTGATTTGTAACTTTATTAGCACTTTGTTTCATTTTTTATTGTTATAAGAGGACTTAAAATTTACGATTTTCCTGATATGTAGTATATTATTTAAATTCAAAATATATTATTTAAATGCAAAATAATTGAAGGGAGACAGATTGAATAAATGAGTACTCAAATTTCACATTAGTTCCCTTTCTCCTCCGTTAATTGTGTCATTAATAGATGTTAAGTTCGAAGGCTGGTATCATTTCATGACTCACAAGTCTCACTAAATATGCTACATTTGAGAAGAATCAGTGAAGGCCAGGTTGAGTGGTGCGTAGAATTCGCATGGTATTGCCAATAAGCACAATATAAACTCACGTAGGTTACACAATGAAAGAAACCAACTCCCGGTAAAGGCAAAAATATTGGACATTGTTTTCTGCCATCATTCCGTCTTCACTTCAATGATATTTCCAATCGAAATGACCCGTATATAAAAGTAACAAAAGCAGGCGAAATGTAGTGGAATGACATCCTTCAAGTATTAAAAGAAAATAGAGATTGCACTTTTCCACAGGTTTATTGTACTTGATAATGACCTAACGGTTGAAACGCGACGTACTTTAAATAAACCTGTGACAAAAGCCATCTACATTTTATTTTAATACTAACCTGTATATAATTTATTTAAAAGTGTTTCTGTCAGTTTTACGTGCCTGCAATCTATAATTTTGATCTACGTTTTTGTTTGAATTTAATTTGCAAACTTGACCATGACTTGTCCTCTTGCATGATCTGTGTGCAATATACCTCGAAAAAGCTTAGAGATGGAGGGAGGGTAGATAGAGAGTGTAGGTGGAAAATGCTAAGTCCTTTTTTTCCCTCCGTTGGATTCTACGTCCTTGGGAATGGGGCTATGTGGTTGGTTGGCAGAGGCCGTTCGTCATTTCCGTCGCTGCCGCCGCCGCCGGGGGAAATTCAAGTGATGTCCTTTCCCTTTCTTTTCCTCCACCACCCCCCTCCGCGCCCCCACTTCGTCCGTCCCCACCCTGCCTCTTTATTCTCCGCTATGGCGGTCGTCCTCCATCGGAAACGGCTTAGAAATGGAGATTTATCTCCATTCTCGTGCGCCCTTCGGCGTGCATTTGTTTCTCGCCTCCTTACCAGCACGAGGGAGCGATTACGCTCTCCCTGGGAAGCGATCTTTCTCCCCACGGTAACTCGGAATTTCCTGCTCTGCAACAGTCTCTTGCAAGAACTAGGATCTGACATTCGTGGAAATAAGCTCATACTCACATCCGCCGCTATTATTAAGTACATGACGCAATTACATAATGATTGTGAATATTATTGACCTAATACTATGGAACTTATCGCGCCTCATTTATCTTCAAGTCATTATATATTTTATGCGTGAAATAGCACAGATTTTAACCATATTTTCATGGTGGAAGACGTGAGGGTCAACGCTGTAAAATAATTCGAGTTTTCTAAAAGCATATCTTCCGCTAAATTTTTTATCGGGTGACACCATTTTTATTCATGCGTCCTATTATTAATTATTTGTAAAGTAAAGTTACAAGTTGACCATTCGGTCACGTGGTAACATAGATACAATTAAAACACAGAAAACCATTAGCAGTAACACAAAATAAACGTTAATCCAAACAGTGAAACATAAAAAATGAAAGGGCCCTTATAATTCAACCTTACTTAACTTTCTCAGAAAGAACTTAAGAGTTCGCGTAATGGGTTCCAAAACTACCTTTTGGAAGACCGTTCCAATTCCATTACCGATTGCCCACCCCTCCAAATATTTTAGGTCTTCTTCCAAAATTTCAATATCCTGTTCCTTCCCGATTTATCTATAAATAATGCAATCATCATCAAACATACGAATCGGGCTAGTTATATATCTATTAATGCCGTTCACGCAGATTATAAAGAGTAAGGGTCCTAACACTCTTCCTTGGGGTACATATATCAGCCATATTTTAATGAAATCACGACATCTAATCGAACAGTGGCTATTGAATTGTAAATTCATCGAATTAATCTAGATTTTATTGTCCCATACATCAATATTTTGAGCCCTGGCACATTTTCATGGTGGAAGACGTGAGGGTCAACGCTCTGCAACGCGAATATGTGCGCTGAAACCTATTTTTCATGCATGCATTTAAATATTTTCTACGGTGCTGACTCTCAGCAATTAAGTATTCTAACCAGTACCATCATTCGCCCTGATGGCGATGGCAGAGAAGGCCGTCGAAATGTAGGCAGCAATGTCCAAACTGACCTGGCTGATTTCCAAAGAAGACTTCATCGGTGAGAGTCGCCGGGAAAGCACCAAATCCTTCGCAATTGGTTTTTATGATAGTGGAATTGGTTAGCTTTTGGCGTCTAAGTCATCTTACCCTCGACTTACACGGAAACATTTTGTAATTAAATTACAGCCCATTCAAAAGATATAACGTGTTGTAAATGGGTAAGGATGAATCATTGGAAGGAATTGGTCAAAAGTATTAATTTTCATTTTATATCGACCATTTTCAAGCCCGTAATGTACGTAAAGAAACGTAGCGTTGGCCATATGACTGTGGCACACGAATCTCCACCTTCGTAGTAAAATCACCGTACTTTATTGCTGCTCAACCCTTCTCCTGTCATTTCAAACTCTTCAGTTAAACTTTTTCGGGGCTTAGTTTTCATAGCATAGAACTTAACAAGTTGAAGTTAAAATTCATTGTTAATCGTCATGTTTTAAATGATTGATATACTTTTGTGTCGTCATAGAATGATAATAAATATTCAATCAACGATATGTTACAGATCGAGTATAAATAAATTTTTGCTTTATCAGGATTTATTCTGAGTTACTTATTTGAATTTGAAATCGCCATGATATTAAGATAGTTTAGGGACGTACACTGTGTAAGCCTATCCCTTTCTCTACGACATAGTTACAATCAGGATCTTTTACTCACTGCATTGTAATGGCTTCGATAAATACAATGCCACTGTATTAATTATGATGTGAATCAGGAATAAAATTGATTCTATTAAAACGTAACCGATGTTTACAACATTTATCCCACTCGTAACAATACCATAAATACCATTTTATGAGAAAAAAGCAGCTTCATGTCACGATTTTCCTTTCCTTGGGTCTTATCGTATTGAATTTCATATAGCACATCGTACTTGCTCATTAATTCGTCACATTTCACGTTTAAATACAATTCTGCGGCCAAATAGTCAGCAATGCAGAAAAAGGCGTTGTTATGGAGAGGGAATACAGAATATATTTACTGCCAATTTTCATGCAGTGATAAATAATATAGATGAAAGGAGTTCTTGGTATTCAATAATGCTGTTACTTCCCGTAGTTAGGTAGTTCTGCGTCTGAGGGATGGTGATAAGATTCTGCAATTGAATTAAGTTCCGCGTTTCACATGTGGGATGGGTAGGAATGACTGGGTTCAATAGAATTTCGAGGATTTCATGTCATCAATTGGGGTAACCAATTGAACGACTCCCTCGCTATTGCATTTCACGCTCTAGCAGACAGCCATGCTCCCATAGCGATAAACGTTCGTGGAATCCAAACTTTCTGATGCCATATTGATAATAAATGGATGCGCAGATAGCGTTATATAGGTAATAATTTCATGAGCTGCGAAATATCTCTGTCCGCGGTATGCAATTAACCAATTCTTTTATTCCTGGTGGTGGATAAAGTTGAGCGCGACAATTATTCATGAAATTATCAATCATAATGCCCTTTTTCCGACTTTTGTGTCCTTTATCTCTGCTTATCCAGTACCTAAAATGGGAGCTATAAATCCGACCTTGTCCAAATGCAAATTTCGGTTAGATAGGAGAACATTTATTACCGTCAATATCAATGCTCTTTCTCTATCAAAGTCAGCCTCATTCATCTTTCAGGGGATATGCGATTTGTATATACCAATGCTGCAGAATGAAATAACGCTTTCGAGCCCACTAAATGAGTAGAATCTCGATTCTTTCCAGATATTTTATTATATACCAGCAGCCCCATGCTTGAACATGATTAGTCCTGAGCATGCATTGAGAAATTTTAGGAAATAAGTGGAAATATTCGCACATGCATCATATGATTCCTTTGATCGAGCATTTTCGTGTTTTTGCATCACTTAATTTCGAGCTCTTTAAGAGCGGATGCTTACCCACTAAAAAAGTGTTTTCTCTTCCGGAGAATTTATTTGGGAGATTTTCTGTAAAGAGGAACAAAGAACTTTACAAATATCCTCTGCGGGAAAGCTAGAATTAGGCGTAGAAATTAATGTAGCAAAAAAATCGAATTATTTGTAGATTTTTGGGAAAAGTCTGGCTTTGTATTAATTTTCACTATATAAGAAATAGCTGAGTACCATTTCTAGGTGTTCACTTGATTTATTGAGCATTTATTTATTAGCTGCAACTGCTGACAGTCGATTTACTTCTTTAGTTTCCTGAATCGTTCTCAGTCTTTGTCAATCCATCAACGAAATGCGAGCGTTGTCGCTGTTTTTATGAATATACGAGTATCACAAAGTAATGCCATTTCCGCTAAGTAATAGCATTGAAGTACACATGGAACTTGCAAAACATGGAATTCGTACTCGGCTTCTATCGCGTTAGTTTTTATTTTTATTTAGCTCAAATCTCGAATATGCCGCCAAAGAATGCACCTGCGACATTTTGGTATTTTTACGTCAATCGAAACAAATAACAGATGTTACTTCCGTGTTATTATGTGATTTTCTTATGTCTACATAATACCCTGCTAGCCACCTCTAGGGTGTTTGACAGCGGGTGATCAATCACCAGCATGCAGCATGCAATTGGACTCCCACATGCACATGACATGCATTTATTCCATCGCCTGGTCAACATTTCTCTCTTTGATTTATTTGCCCCTTTATTGAGTCAATACTTCAATGGTAGAAATGCCCTATGCGTATCACTCTACTCCACTTCCTAACAAAATAAAGCAAGGGGCATCATTTGCAGCCTTTTATGCATTTGGATATATTCCTCTCAACGTTATTCAATCAAGCATGAAATATCTCTTGCTGATGAATAGCTATTCATCGCTCAAATACGCTTGAAATTTTCTTTGACACTCACAATTTATGAATCCCTGTGAAGTTTAAAATGTACTCATAGGAATGAGTGGATGACGGAATAGTGAGTAGAACTTTGGACTCCTGAACAAAGGGTCGTCGGTTTCATTTTATGGTACGACAAATTTGAAGACTTGAGAATTTCATTTTACGATCATTTCATCCGTTAACCGTTGATGAAAATGTTTGTTTTGCAACATCATGTTCGTATTCCAACTGTAGAAGACTCTGATAAGCTTAATGTATTTTAAAATAACGGGCATTATGATATATTTTAGAAAGTTGTCCTGGAGATGAAATTGCGAAGCAGTATCTAATTACATATATTACATGGCAGGATTCAATAAGGTAGCTTAAGGACGAAAAATTTTATTTGGCGTTATTTAGCTACTTACTATCATGGCCAACTAAATAAGATTGTCAAATTTTGTTCCAATATATATTTCAACCTCAAAATGTTTAACAGAAGTAGAAATCTTTGCAACGGCAGAGTTTGCGGATCAGTATTTTTTTTTCCTTCCAAGGGATGCGTTGCTCACGGTTGATTGGTGGGTGTCATCCATGCGACTCCACGTAAAAGTTGATGCCAATCGTGAAATCACTGGTGATGGAAATGACCAGTGACATTAATGCATAAAATTATAAAACCTCACTTAGCGGAACTGCATTTTGAGACGAAAGTAAACTTCGGGATTGCAGCTCGTATAAGCTACCTAGTGGAAGCGTGTTTCCATCGGAATGGACCATTGATTTTTTTAGGTAGAAGAATTTCATAGAGAAATTGAACGCCTTGGTGGCACGGGCGAGCCAGAATCTGACAGCATCAATCTAGTTTTGTCCATTATATTTCTCATTTATGTTCTTCATGCTCTCATCGCGGCAGTTTGGGAAATTGAGTCTCTTGATTTTTCATTTCACCCGCATTCTCCTATTTTTGAAGCCTGTTTTGACCTAATCTGATATATACCTATTCTCCGTCACAATTACAGCGGCATCAATGCGTTTTAAGGCTCTAAATTCGTCAATTCAGGGATCTTGCTCGATCCGCGTCCACGTACATGACTTTTCTCCTGTAGAACCTTTTCACTTTGCCCCATTCTAAAGAGAGTGTTAAATAAAACAGCGAAATTTGATCTCACAGCTAAGTTATACATTATGCGTATTATGGCAATAGTTAATCGATTATGATCAACGATTTGTTCGCCAGTAACAGCAGAGTTGTTGAAAAGTTGGCACTCAGCAATGCCCTAGATTCACTCATGAAGCTTGACGTGCAGTCCGACTCGTAAAAAAAGCCAGTTCGATGTTCTTTTGGTGCAAGCGTCGAACTATCGGAAAAAAGAAAGAAATCAACCCCTTGTGTGTTGAAGACTTATGAAACGTTGGCTGCAACTTATTGACTCCTTCGACAGAATCGGCTCATGAGAGGACGTGAAGTAATGTACAAGATATTGACGTTTAAAGTGGTGCATCCGTTTCATTTTTTTTTCTTTAAATGGAAAGAGTGGAGAGAAAATGAAATACAGCGCACTCTCCGTAGTTTCACGACAGAAGAATTTTGGGTCGACTTATCAGTACGTCAGGCGGCCTAGACGTTGACCCAATTTTTTATATCCTAGAAAGAATGGGACAAGGCTAAAGGGATGGTATTTGGAGGAGGCGGCTGAAAGACATGGGTCATTTCCGAAATGAGATAAGGCTATGGAAAGAAGGGTGGATAGAATTGTGGCGTCGGCATTAGACTGCTCTCGACGAAAGGCGCTAATAGGCAGGGATGGCAGCAGAAACTAAACGAAAGTCAAAATCAGTAAAATTTCAATAGTTTCGTTACAATATAATGTAGAAACGAAACGAAATAGATTTAAACACGGAGAGCTAAACTCAGGGTCGAAACGAAATCGGAGTCAAAACTACTTCGAACTACACTAAAACTAAACCGAAACTAAACTAAACTAAAAATCTAGGACGAAACGAAACGTAGATAACATTTCTTTGAACAATTTAGTTTCGATCCACACACCGAGTAAAAAGTATGATTGAATGAAGTGGAGGTTTGGTCTACCGCCATCAGATACTTGGGGCACTCATATTTTTACCACAGACAGGAGAGTGGTGAACACAAACTGGCCATTTGATTTTTAAGATCGATGTTTTAACCTCACTACACGAGTTTCAAACGTAATAGGTCGAAACTATTCCCTCATATCCCCATCCACTCAGATTCTGGAATCGAAACTTAACAATGAGCAGCAGAGTTTCGATTAATTTAGTTTCGTTGCTGGGAGTAAAGTTTCGTCTCGGGTCGAAACTAAACTCCTTGGTGATTTTAATTTCGTGCGGGAATGAAACTAAACCTAGGCCTCAGGGTCGAAACGAATCATTTTCATTTCTTTTCACTAGCCATCCCCGCCAATAGGACCACGGCTCAACGAACCATTCTACGGACGGAATGTTGAGCTTGAATTTTCATCCACACAACACTCGAGTAGGGATCGGGCAGTCTATGAAAATTCTCTGCCACCGCCGGGATTTGAACCCAGGTCTAAAGTAAGGAAAACCATCACACTAGCCACGTGAACCTTGATGAGACTAAATCTTTGTGTTTCAAATACTTTCAGTACTCAAGAGAGGTTTTTTCAAATGTAGATTAGACCTTGTTTGCTCATGAATAATAAAACTTGAATCAATAGTGATGAATCTTGCAAATACTTACATGAATTATATGAAACATTTTGTTCCTCTCAACCATTTATTAATTTTCTGTAAATTGGTTGCAATCCACCACCTTCTGAAGTATTAACGAGAAAACTGCCACGGAACTGAATTTGGAAATCTTTTTTGGAATTACTAAATGAATTGTTTGCACATGAAATATTCTTCTCAGAGAAAAAAATCTCGTAGGTAGTCTGAATTGGCCTCATTTCCTGAAGAAATATTTCTTTTAATTCTTTATTCTACCAGGTGATAAATGAGGTTTAGAATTTTATTCCCCGGGAACTTCCTTCCTTCTTCTATTCTATTGGAAATAAGGTCAGATTCTCCACGATACAAAAAAAGGAAAACGTTATTCCAGCATTGGAATTCTTTGTTTTAAAGAATTATATTTATATTGGAGTTCTTTATTTTAAAGAATTATAAAAAACCGGAACAGAAATTACTGCTGCATCCCTTTTAATTCAATTTCTTATAGCATGAATGTTTCTTAAAAATAAAAATCAACCGATGACATCTAGCTAAAAAGTATGTAAATACTATATTTTTGCAGTGAAAATTACAGATAGTCCTATTTTGACATATTTTTGAGGAGAAATGGCAGATAATATCTTAACATTCCGTCTTTACCGATTTTGAGTTTTTAATGAACACCGATTTTCATCGCTTCAGAGAAGAAAAATTCACCATTTGTTGATTGGCAAATGCTTTAAAAAGGAAATGAAGTCATAGCGCGAGCACAATTATCCATCTCGGTGCTAACCACGTTTAAAGTTTACCTTCAGTTTTATTCCGTTTTTCAAGATTGACTTTTAGTTTTGCCTAAGTATTACAATTTATTTTATTGGAGAAATATTGTTATTTTTACTTTTTGGTTGATTAACGTTGTTGGATTTGGGGAAGAAAAACCGGATACCAGAAGAGCTGCTGTTTAGCAATTAGAGGTATTGCTAGGTAAAGCAAAAAGGGAAATAATAGTTCTCTTGAAGAGTAGACACATTTCAACGCTACAAGAGGTAGACTGATGACCGAGAGCTCGGCGGGCTACCGGTTGTCATGGACGCAACAACCTGTGTTTCGGCACCCCTCATTCTCTCCCATCCCTCTCCGCCACCTCTTCCAGTGGGCTCCCCCGCTCCTCTCCACCAGCCCCCTCCCCTCTTCATCCCTTCGTTCCGTCTCTCTCTCTCTCTCTCTCCTCATATCGATTGGCTTGATCGGTGGAGCCGCCCTCCGACCGGTGAGGTGGCCGAGACGCGCACACGGCGAATATATCGCAAAACAATTTATCAAGCAGCGCGCGCGAGAGAGAGAGAGAGAGGGATACACTGAACAGGGTCGAAGTAGGGAGGCGTAACGAAGGTGTGCGAGAGGACGACCATGGAAACAGGGAAAGGGGGAATGAGAGGGGGGAGTGTTTGGTGTTTGGCTGGGAAAGGGGTGTCGCACCAAAGCCCTCCCTTTTCGGAAGCTTTCATCCGATTGTGACGCACGGATCCCCCCTCCCCACCACTTTCCCTTCCCCCCCCCCTCCCTCTCGGTACCATCGCGTGGCGTTGAGTCCCAAATTTACATTTCTCCCTCTCTCTCTCTCTCTCTCGCCTGTTGCCCATCTCGCTTAGTCGCTCGATCGCTCTAGGACGCTCTTAACGTTTGAAATTCAAAAACTGTTGTCAGGCTGTTTTGTTGATGAAAAAAAATACGGGAATATTTGAGAAGAGAAGCAAAAAAGAAACTTGCTTGAAGGAGTTAAGAGATTAAAGAAATATTATTTTAAGCAAATGAAGAGTTTTTTTTTTTTTGATAAAAATAATTGTCTGACGTTACTACGCCTACAAAGGGCGATGGTTACTGCCCGAGGCCCTTGTGGGACCCCATATTCTCGCATCGGAATCAATATCGTATAGCGACTCTGAGCGGTGCACCCTTCGACGAACATGATTTCTTATTATGCGCTATATCGGCTATCGAGACTATCGCTTTTCTCACCTCTTCCTCTTTCTCTGCTATTGCCTATCCCGCTTAGTTGCGACAGCTCTATGACGCTTACGAAAGGCGATTCTCACTGCCCGAGGCCCTTGCAGAGCCTCATATTCTCGCATCCTAATCAATGTCGTATAGCGACTCAGATCGATGCACCCTTTGGGGAACATAATTTATTAAAATGTTCTGTATCGGCTATTGAGGGCATCGCTTTTCTCACGCCTTCTTTCTCTTTATCATAATTGAAATGTTCTACGGTTCTTTTCACGATTTAATAATAAATGGTAATTCACGATTACGTTTCCCAGCATCTAGGTATCATTAGGTTGGCACTAACCCCCCACGTGATATCACGTCATATCTATGACATCACGTGATGAAATATTATCGCATCAGGTTGAGACTCACCACCCGGTGATATCGTGCAATCGCAAATTTCTTAGGGAAGCTCTATAATTATTAAACTGTGTGAAAGTACAAATGAGAAAGCAATTTGTGGATCATATGCATTACTTGCAAACGCAAGCCGTATTTTCAAGCATTCCTGTGTTAGCCTTCAGCATCCATTTAATTTCCGTGGTTACACTCCATAAATTCTCCCGAGGGGGCGCTCCCCGACCGTGGCGCCCTCTCCATTGTCTCAGCCGTAACAACCGAAAAGCGATTCCCAAGAGAGGGAAGTTAATTGATTGGCCAAACTCCCCCTTTTAACCCCTCATCATCCCTCACCTCCCCTCCTTTCAATAGCCTTTCACTTTTTTTTCTTCCCCCGATTTCAGAAAAGAAATTCCAACCCTTCCCACTCCTCCTACATGTATTTTCTAACCTCCTCCTGCAACCCACGCTTTACCTTCCTCCCAGCTGAATTACCGGCTGTCTCGCTAAATCACACTTTTATTCCCTCCTTCGTACTTTCTTAGTATTTGTAATTTTATTGAGAAAAAGAACTGGTTCTTGAGGTCCACAGCTAAAGAACTACTCTTCTTTTTGAAGAAAATTTTATCGGGTTTTCCACCGGTTGATGTCTCCCGACGTTTCGAGCAGCGACTTGCTGATTACTCAGGGGATCTTCCGAAAAACTTTTCTACACCTGATACGCCGGGAAAACCTAAGATCATACGTTACTCTTCGTTTTATTTCCACGAAATAACTAATTTCTACTTAAATAATTTAAATAGTTTGGGACTACAAAATAATATGGCATTAATGAGAGGCTCAGATGAAAAAAGTGTAACTACCTGGCATCAATTTGCAAATCGCTGATCACATTATTTGGCATTTGAATGAGAAAGGTTTTCAGATCAGTTTGCAATGAATTAGCTATGGAGGAATATTTCAGTTAGATATACATACTTTGTTGCACAAAATACGCTCGAATTGAAGTGTGAACTTTTCAAATTCGTTTTGAATCAAATAGTTCCTCAGTGATTTTCTTCGTTTGGAATTAAATTGTTCCTCAGAAATTTTCTTCGTTTTCTCATTTTTCTTGTTTTTTTTACAATCTCCAGAGTTTTGGCCTGGATTTGTGGAAATTTTAAGAAATGGTGAGAATCGTCGTTTTTACTTAAGATGCAGAAGAGCGCTCAAAACAATTTCGTTTGTTTGGCCCAGCGGGATCCGAACCGAACTGCGTAGGAGTCCCTCTCAAAGGCAAACATAGAGGTAGAATTGAAAGGTGAGGACAAACAATCCCTCGATAGATGGAACACAAAAGGCATTGTTATCCCACGGAAGCATTTTTCACGGCGAAAAAAAAATGCTGGCTTTTGCACTTTCGATCAAAAAAGGTGAAAACGGGTGGTTCTGGTGTTGAGGGTGAGGAAAATGTTAATGAAAATGAAAAATGTGTCGAGGAACTCAACGAAAAAAATAAAGATAGTGAATGAAAGTGCAGGGGAGAAAAAACGCGACAGGAAAGCATTTGATTAATTGATGGTCAAGGCAGAGTTCCTTGTGACACGATGATGCGGCGCGGTGCTCGTGGGTCGTGATGAAAGAAATTTTGAAAATGATCGACAGAATACAATTTCTCTTGCTTTGTTTATATTCTGTGTTTGCTTGGAACCACGTGAATTGAATACAAGAAAATGAATTCACGTGTCAATTACAATTCAAGTATAAGACATAATTCAATTCCGTAAAATACATAGATACTTATCCTGTATTGTCAAGACATGAAATATATTTTTTTCCATGCTTTACTTTATTTACCTCGATCGGTTTCGACTATTACGACATGATTTTAATAGCCTATCAGCGAGTAGCCATTTGCTATAACTTCACATCTTTGAAAATATGAGAAGTTTGGAACGAAAAATCTAAGCAAAGTGAAATTAGGTCGGCGATGCAAGGTTGTGTCTTTGAAAACGGTTATAACCCGCAGGAAACGGAGAATAAGCCTTACTCTGTTAAGACATCCTCGCTTATTTCTCTTTTTTCTGATCTTTGGCCACACCTCTTCTTACTTGGAGGGTATTAAGAAATAAGAAACGGTTACTTCATTAACAAACGCTAAGTCTCTTTAACATAACGATTAGTCAAGTTTTTATTAGATAAGTTCTACAGCGGTCGAGATAAACAAAATTCAAGTGAAGGAAATTAGAAATTATCTAATGTATCTTGATCATGATGCATTTGCATTACGTCAGAGCGACTCTTAGACAGCTGATAGTATTTATGCTTTACCATGGCACTCGCTCAGTGCTTCAAATTGATGGAAGATTTGAATAGGCGAGATAGAGCTCACACCAGACTAAGCCATAGACATAAGAATGTCGCTCTGAAAGTACTGCCTCTAAGTTATTGCTAGATGATAAAGCATAGCCGCGAGCCCCCTGATGTATCCTACGGTTGTCTCATAATTGAAGTAAAGCGGTGAACGGAAGACGCTGAAGAACAAACAATGGATAAAAACTATTTGTGAACACCGCGCACGGCATCAGCTTACACCCTGCTCCAAAATCATCGATCGTTATGTGTGTCCACACGTGCGTAGATCAAAAATATTGTGTTATCGCAAAGCCCAGCACATAGGCGGATTTAGGGGGGGGGGCACGTGCCTCCCCCTAAATCCGCACGTGCCCCCTAGACGCTTAAAAAATAGACAAGACAACTTTCGTATCAAAATTATGAGAATTGTTGTTGTGTTTTGTTTTTAATCTCAAATATGAGACGACCTGTCAGACCCATGTGACCCTCCTGCAACGCCGGCGAGACTGTCGCACGATGAGGAATCAATGCGGAGGGCACCCCTCGAAGCCAAGCTACGCCATTCTTAAGCCAATGCAATAACTGGGATAATTCATTTCAAATATGCAATCCCAGAACAAAAATCCCCCCCCCCTCCACAGAAAAATATCCTTGATCCACTCCTGCTCCAGCTAAAAGGTTATCACCTAGTTCCATTAGGTATGCATCTCGAAATATCCTTCGAGGTATGGTTTTCTTGTGAAAGTGTAGACGGGTGTGCCTAACCAGCAGGATATCCAACCACAGAAGTTGTATGACGTGATGTAACAAACTGTAATGTGAAAAAAGACGCAATAGATGCGTCGGTCACAGCCTAAAATTGGTACTACGGCCTTTGGGAGATTAAGATACACTTAATTCTGGTTGCAATCCGTGCAGCCGCATTGAAACGCATAGAGAACAGACAGACAGACAATCTCTTTTATGTTCATAGAAGAGATAGATTTAAGCGTATTCACATTAGAAACAATAAAATATATTTAAAACGTGGGATAAAAATATCTCTGGAAGTCTCATCTTGACGGGATGGCTCGCGTGAGAAAACCCTGCGAAAAAGCAGGGGCGTTATAATTGTTGAGGAATAGTTTGTGTGTGAGGGATAGAAATGGTGAAAATGCCTGGAGTGGAAGGCTGGTGGGGAATGGGAAAGGTCGGGAGTGAAAGAGGGAGGGATTGGCTGAGACGCGAGGTGGCAGTCGCTTGACGAAGACGAGGGTCCGGCCAAGGCGCCAGTGAAGGGCGCTGTGGTGATTGATTGGAGCCTTTGAAAGGTGGATTTTCGGCCCGGCGCATTTTCCTCCGAGGCGTCGAGAGCACTTGGAAGTGGGGCGGATGGTAGAAGGAAGTGGTGGGGGGAGACGCGGAGGCCGGGGGTAGAGAAAGGGTGTTTTGGGGCGGGGAAGAGGTTGCGAATAAAAAAAAGGAATAACCAAAAAAGTGTCTGTCTCGTGAGGGACTGGGGAGAGAGTCCATGATTGGAGTGATGATGTAGGGAGGAGGTTGGAGAGATAGAGATACGGAGAGAGAGAAAGAAAGCGGGGTGTGGAAGGAATCAAATCTAAGTCCACAGTGATTGTACAACTCAACGCAAATACGAATGTCATATAAGTTTTGAAAGGACCACAAGCTTAGTCGATCGAAAGCAAAATTAGAATGTCCGGAATATGGGAAGCTCATTGTACGCACAAGCAAATTAACAATTTGTCTATTGTTGCCATGCATGCCTCTAATTTCATTTCAATAACTTATTTTTACGCCAATTACAGCAGTAATTTGCTTCTAAATGCTAAATTTGACTTGTAAAGTACCTATATGTTTTTAGTCATGTTATGCGTGCTATGACAGATCTTATTTTAGTTTTTTGTCCAACTGAGATTTATATTATATTTTAATATGCATGTTTATATTTATGTGCCCTATCGCCAAAAGAGGTTATATTGAAATTAAATTTTTTAAATAAAATTCTCCATGAATATAGAATAGGATACGCAACTTAATCGACCAACGCGGATGATAAAAAATGCTTCTTTGTGTAAAAGGTGCTAATTTCATTTCTATGTGGAACCTTTTGTAAGCGCGGGACTGTATATTCCCCTCTGTTTTCCATTTCCTGAAGAGGACATGAGAAGGAGCTTCGCAACACAGAGAGGATGAAAAGAAAAGTCGAGGAGGAAAAGGAGGAATACGTAAAAAAAAGGCTTTCAGTTTATGAGCGATATATTTTTCCACTGTGTGGATAGGAACAGAGATTTGTATGCGCCACGGTGTTTGTATCCTAAGAAGGCAATGAAATGGCCAAAATGATCTCCCTACTGGAATACAATGCCATAAAAGGGTCAATATCTCTGCTGAAGAAAATTTCTGATGCATAGGTAAAAAATAGAAGTTAAAGTGGATTTTTTCACCGTAGAATACTCTTATCTCTCAATGGATTCCTTCCCATACAAGATACGAATGTATCTTAATTCAACGTAGAGCGCGTGCGAATATTCTGCGATGTGAAAGATAGTGAATTAGGAGGAATGAGATTCCAAAGCGATCGCTGGTAATATTATGATTAGTATTAATCACATACTGAATGCCAAAATATTTCTTCAATTACTTACCTATTCAATTAGTCGTTAATATTTCAAGTAGTTAGCACAGCATATTTGGGCGATACATTTTTCCCCAAGATTAATGGCTGTAATTAATTCCATGGTTAATGATATCATGAACCTGTAGATATCGCATTCATTAGCTACAAACATTATCTACCATTTCGCTTAAAATTAGCTACCTAACCACTTATTTGATATGAGAATAGTTCCTATGTCTAAGTATTTGCAAAAACAAAAGTAAAATAAGGATTCAATGATGATTCAATTATTCTAATCACAATTATGATGAATAGTAATAATAATGAAAAAGGATGAGTAATTGAAATTTGAAAATAGTACCTATAGGTAAACATTTTTATTTTCAGAAATAGTTTAAAATACATACATAGACCCATGCTTTCGCTTGAGAATCGGGCCTAGATTTCACCTAAGTGCCTCCTACTCGAGGGTTCCCCCTGAGTGGGTTTGGGGTCGGGGTCGTTTCTGGGCAGCCCTGCCCACAACCAAAGTAGCGTCGTCAGGGTTTTATTATTATTTTTTTCGAGGGTTTTTCGGGATGGATGGGGAGAAGGGTCAGGGGTCGAGTGGCGTAGGGATGACGGGGCACGAGAGAGGAGAGAAATTCCCGGCGGAAGTTTACGACGCGATGGGGACGCGTGGGATCGGAAGGGATTGAGGGCCGTATATACTACGGAGGGCCGGTGTCACTTGGCATGCGAGAGACGGCAGCGGAGGCCGGGGACGGAGGAAAAAGGAGGCGGGTCCCCCCCCTTTTTTAGGGGCGCGAGAGAGGCTGCTGGATCCTAAAGTGGGAGGATTTCCATGGTTTTCTCCGGTAGAGAGGCGGAGTTCATTCTGAGGGCGTCTAACGCTGCCGTCGGGGCCAAATTGAAAGCTTGTCGGGGTGCGCACTTTTTAAATTGCGACTGAAAATCGGGCAGAAATTCCGACTTTAACGGGACGAATGGCTCCATTAAATTAATTTCGCAAAAAAGGATGCCGTTGAAAACATACAGTTTGTCTCTCACCTAATCATTTAGCCAAGAATACATATAATTCAATTCCTTGGTCCCTTTTGAGGATACGGACACGCGATCTACAGCCATACATGCTTGAGAGTTCATTCAGATGTGTGGCGTCTAACACTGCCGTCGGAGCCAAATTGAAAGCTTTTTTCGTGGCCCTGATCTGGACGAATGTTTCCATATCGGTTGAAAAATTAAACTGCAAAATAAAGGACGCCATTGAAAAATAGTTTGACTATGCGCGCTCGTGTAACCAAGAATCCATATCGTCCACACGAACTCAAGCTGCGGAAATGTATGTTGTACTGTTGAGGAAAAGAGCCAAGCGTGCTTCAGAGTTCATTTAGATGTGTGGCATGTTTAACGATACCGTCGGGACAAATTGAAAGCCTGTCGAGGTGCATTCTTTTGAAATTGCGACTGAAAAGCCGGTATGAATCCCGCCGTGATCAGAGAGAATGGCTCCATTTCTATCGAAGAAACTAACTCGACAGTAAAGGATGACGGTGAAAACGTACAATTAATATATGCCCACTCACATAACCAAGATCCCATATCGTAAAAAATTATTGATCCCTTTTTAGGATATAGGCACATGAACTAAATCTGCGGATATTTAGGATTTCACCCCTATTTCTTGGCTGTTCATCAAGATATGACTCATATTAAGTAGAATTAAATTCTTGATACTTTTATCCTGAAAACTCTTGCGGCTGTCTTCTGAGCAAACTCATTAATATTTTTCCCAATAGTCACATGAAACTATGTTCCCAGCCTCTGTCGTCGCCTCCTCTCCCTAGGATGCTGCCCACGCAGCCGGTGTGGGATTACCGACCGAACGCCGTCTTTTATCCAGTCCAATCCAGCTCTCTTCTATGAGACAAAATTAGAGAGCTGAATCCCAACTTGGTCCTGATAAGGGCCTTAAAACTTGATACGGGCGAGGAATTGAAACCAGACTCACGACTCTCGCGCGGAGAGAAGAGAGCGTTCTTATGAGACAGAGCGTAGGTGCAAGGTCGGTAAAAGCCAGGTCGTGTCACGCACTTGACCAATGTAATCCGCCATCTTGAGTCTCTAGCGCGGCGGGAATTCAAATTTTACGTGCATTTAAACGGGAGACATAGGTAAAAGGAAACACGGTTTTCTCACAACGTAATCAATGCAGGGAAGTGAAAGTTTTGTTATAGATAGTTCATCAAATGAAAATTTATGATACGTCTGTATTTTGAGTCTATGGTCCACGGTTCGACTCTGGAAAAATTGTCAACTCACGGGAAAAATAAATTTCGCACTGCAGCGCTCTGGATGCATGGGTTGTAAGGCACCATGTCTTACTTCCTTATTTAGGAAGTCTGGTACATGAAATTTTCTATGGTTATAGAAAATTATAATATACTTGCGAACACGGGCAGTTTTTGGCACTGAAGACCTCGGTTCGACTCTGGAAAAATTGCCAACCCACGCGACAAAAATGTCTTACTTCAGCGCTCCGGGTGCATAGGTACAAGGAACAATGTTTTATTCCTTTATTTATGAAGTTAGATTCATGAAATAATCCAAGATTATAGAAAATTATAGTTTACTTAATAATACGGCCGGTTTTTTAGTCTGACGACCTCTATTTGACTCTGGAAAAATTTACAAGCCAAGCGAAATAAAATACGCTCTACAGCGCTCCGTGTGTATAGGTACAAGGAACCATGTCTCACTTCCTTAATTAGGAAGTCAGGTGCATGATATTTTCCATGGTCATAGGAAATTATAGTATACTTGACAATAGGGGCGGCTTTTGACCCTGAAGACCTCGGTTCGACTCTGGAAAAATTCCCAACCCACGCGACAAAATTTTTCTTACTTCAGCGTTCCGAGTGCATAGGTACAAGGAACCATGTTTTATTCCCTTATTTATCAAGTTAAATTCATGAAATCTTCCAAAAAGATAGGGAATTATAGTATACTTGATAATGCGGGCGGCATTTTACCCTAAATACCTCGGTTCGACTCTGAAAAAATTTCCAACCCACGCGACAAACATTTTCTTACTTCAGCGCTCCGGGTGAATAGGTACAAGGAACCATGTTTTATTCCCTTATTTATGAAGTTAGATTCATGAAATATTCCAAAGTGATAGTAAATTATAGTATACTTGATAATACGGGCAGCTTTTAGTCTGAGGACCTTGATTTGATTTTTTTAAATGCCCAAATCAAGCGAAAAAAAAATTCGTTCTACAGCGCTCCGTGTGTATAGGTACAAGGAACCATGCCTAACTTCCTTAATTAGGAAGTCAGGTGCATGACATTTTACACGGTCGTAGGGAATTATAGTATACTTCATAATACGGGCGGTTTTTGACCCTGAGGACCTCGGTTCGACTCTGAAAAAATCCCCAACCCACGCGAAAAAAAAATTTCGCCCTACAGCGCACCGGGTGCATAGGTATAAGGAACCATGTCTCATTTCCATATTTAGGAACTCAGGTGCATGAAATGTTTACATGGTCGTATGGAATTATAGTATACTTCATAATACGGGCGGTTTTTGACCCTGAGGATCTCGGTTTGACTCTGAAAAAATCCCCAACTCACGCAAAAAAATAATTTCGCCCTACAGCGCACCGGGTGCATAGGTAAAAGGAACCATGTCTCATTTCCATATTTAGGAACTCAGGTGCATGAAATTTTTACATGGTCGTATGGAATTATAGTATACTTCATAATACGGGCGGTTTTTGACCCTGAGGATCTCGGTTCGACTCTGAAAAAATCCCCAACCCACGCGAAAAAAAAATTTCGCCCTACAGCACACTGGGTGCATAGGTATAAGGAACCATGTCTCATTTCCATATTTAGGAACTCACGTTAATGACATTTTACACGGCCATAGGGAATTATAGTATACTTCCTAATCTGGGCGGTTGTTTAGTCTCAGGGCCTTGTTTCAACCCTGAAAAAATGTCCAACTCACGCGACAAAACATTCCCATCATAGTGCTCTGTGTGAATAGTTTCTAATGTATCTAGATTTTTCTACTTTATTTTGAAAGTAAGGTGCATGGAATTTTTCATGGCCATAGGCAATTATACACTTTGCTCTACCGCATAGGTTCTAGGATTCACTAATTACTTTCTTTTTCCGGATTGATTACTAATATATTAGGGTTTCAGCATAGATATAATAACAATAGGGTAGTTTCCTTCATCAAAGAAAACGAAAGGCATTGATTGCGATTCGTTACCCACCATTAGTGTATTCATAATACACAAATTATTTGGTTTTTGAAATACCGGTTTAGACGAATGGCAAGGGTCAAATTTTATCCTCATTTGAAAAAGGCCAGATTGGCGCCCATGCGATGCCACTCCACGTGACGTCACAGGGACCTAGTTTCTATACGAGAAGATAGGAGTTATACATCGTCTGAGGTTACCAATGCATGCATGAGGCACAGAGCTCAGGGAAACATGTCTTAATAATCACCTACTAAAACTGGCTAAGGTCGGAAAGTTTTCTTCGTTTGATAAGGTATTAATAAACCTTTTTTAAGCCAAGCGCTACCATTCAGCAAGGCACTCAGCTACCCGCTGGCAGCCTGCGACGTATCAGCGCTAAGCCTCGCCTCAAGGTCACCTCACCGGGCGGGAGGGGGAACCAGAAATACGACGTACGGAGATATTTCCCGGCATTCATACTTGAGCGTCGCGTTTTCGCGCGCTTGAAAATTTTCACTTTTCATTTAATCGCGAAAAATAGATATTGTCATTTAAAAATCTAAAAGCGTGAAATACGTACTCCAGGAGTAATAATCTTTCGATTAAGGCAATAAAAAAATAATAGGAAACCACCCTATTATTCTTATTGGTCCCATGACTTTACATTGTCAAATATAGTACAAGTCAATACAAAAAATACATACACATTTGAAGCTTATTTGTGCTAAAATAGCTTTTGTTAACAAGGAAGAGTTTCAGATTGTAGTTGAAATTTGCCCTCGTAGGAGCATTTTTTAAGCATGAAGGCAGGGCATTACAGACCTGGGTAGGTATATGAATATATATACGTAGAAGGCAACGTTAGGCTATGTATGTGCTTCAATACCTCATTTTCTGTTACCGGAAAGAGGGCCATTGAGGACCTTATATGTTGACAGGGGTCAGTATTAAAGCTGTCCCAACATATTATTGAATTCTGCATGCATAGGGGCACATTGGCGAGGTACTGATTGGCAAACACTGCCATTTGCATGGGATCGGTTTTTATTACTTACCATGATATTTTGGTCAGGTTTTTCGCCAGACTGATAACTCTACTGTAATATTATTTCTTAGTTCGTAATACAAGGTCCCTGTACATTTTTTAAACTCAAAATAATATGATTTCTCCAAATGATAATAATATACTCTCATTGAATGCTTATTAATTGTCTTAAGTTGAGGCCTATGTTGATTAGTTAGAAATTGTAAATATTGCCAATCCCAATAATAAATGTAATACTAGAATAATCCGCATGCAAATATTCCAAGAATCATGGCAAATAATGTGACACAGTAATGTCAGTGTGCACTCAGGTGAGCCTTTAGGTACATTTAAGATTTTACAAATAACTGCAATAAATGAATACACATCAGAGCATTAATTAGAATAGGATGGATTCCAAACTCAATCACTGATATTGAGGCAGCAAATGCTGCACGAAGGAAATGCATTCCAAATTGAGCAATTAGACTCAGACAATTAACAATGACAAGACAATCATGGATGTAAATAACTGAAGCAAAAAGCGCGATGTTATTGTACATTTCCATTTGTTTCTTCTGCAATCTATCGACCACAGAGCCATTCTTTTAGGATCAGAACAGTGGCGCCGACTCCATGGGGCCTGAGGGGGCCTGAGCCCCCTCAAAGATTCGTTTGGGGGGGCGGAGCCCCCTCAATAATTCAAGAAAATAATTAAGTTAGTTATATTATGCCTTGTGAAATCACAAAAATATATTGGCGATTTTTATTTCCCATGCTTGACGATAGTCAGTGGCGCCGACTCCATGGGGCTTGAGGGGGCCCGAGTCCCCCCAAAAATTCGTTATGGGGGTGAAGCAAAAATGTGTATGGCTTTTCGATTATCTTCTGAGTGTCAAGTTATCGAGAATCGAGTTTTCAGGTTTCTAATGTTGATCAGATGGAATCTAAAATGCTTTAAAAAACTTTAAAACTCACTCTTTATAAATTTTCCCGGGAAAGGCCCCCGGATTGCCCCCCCCCCCCCAATATTTTTTATAAGTCGCCACCCCTGACGATAGTTACCTTTTAAAATAAATTAAACAATGAGTGTTGAAAAAAATAATTATAGGGTTAAGCAGGTTAACTGAATCAAGTGTTGTGAATCATGGTAGTGTTTCGGTGCTGCGACACACTTTCAATTTAACCTCTTCCTGGGGCAAGACTTCCGATATGGGCCCCCCCAATATTTTTTATAAGTCGGCGCCCCTGGATCAGAAGGAAAACGAAATATTCTTACTCCGTTTTTCTTGGAATTGGAGCAATGCGGAGCACTGCAACACAATTTTTTGAAATTAATTCACATGGCCTATGCTAACACCATGTAAACAACAGACAGGCGGGAACCAAGATGGGAGCGTGTCACGACCTGGCTTTTACCGACCTTGCGTAGGTGCTCCCACTGCTGCTGCCCCCTATAATACCCTCTCCACCCCCATTCCCGACCGTGGAGATTGAAATAAGTGGAGGGAACGCTTTAGTGGGGGTGGAAGGGGTCGGGGAGAGGGATAATTAAAGTGCTAGAGGGAATAGCAGAGGGAGAAAGGGGGAGGCGCAAGGCAAAGGGGGGAGGAGAGGGCGCTGGACACGTGGAGGGAGGCTTGCAAGAATGGGAGAGAAAGAGGAATCAAGAAACGGAGGGAGAGGGATAGCGCGGCGGATGAAATGAGAGGTTTTTAGGGGTACAAAGTTGGTACGAAAGACGGAAAAGTAGGGGTCGGATTGGTGTGGTGGCTAGAGTGTTGGCTCCCCACCCCGTGGGCTC
This sequence comes from Ischnura elegans, assembly GCF_921293095.1. Taxonomy (NCBI): domain Eukaryota; kingdom Metazoa; phylum Arthropoda; class Insecta; order Odonata; family Coenagrionidae; genus Ischnura; species Ischnura elegans. Next base: position 136,453,228 of record NC_060246.1, read on the forward strand.
GGGTTTGGATCCTCGCGGTGATAGGGTGGTGGCGATGGTGCCAATTTTCAGAGACGGCCCGATCCCTGCTTGAATGCTGCGTGGAGGACATTTCAAGCCCAATACTCCGTCCGTCGGATGGGCATTAAGTCGTGGTCCCCGTGGCGCTTATCGTTAAGAGCAGACAAATTCCGGCGCCGAGTCTCTCTCCACCCTTCTTTCTATTCCTCTCCCTCGTGGTGCAAATCACTTCAGCTGTCAGTTGCCTCCTCCAAATACTGTACTAAGATGAAGAGTGAGTTGGTGAATAGGGCCGAAGACGCAAAGCCTTATGCCAATAAAAGATGGCTCGAAAAAATATCTCCGTAGACGGTTAAAACGGGAGAGAGGTTTTAGAGACTTGCGAGAGGTTGATACGAAGTACGGAAGAATTCCTAGTACCTTCAGGCATGACTTAATGGAAATTTGTGGTTTTATTGACATAGTGAATAGTTAAAACGGTCCGCATCATTTTGGTACATTTCGTACAAAAGAAGGAAGACGGGCATAGTGCCACTGACATGGTGAATGAGGACAAAGACAGGAAATCCTTATGCCAATTTAAGTGGGTTGGAAAAATAACTCAGTAACCGTTTGAAACTAGAGAGGGTTGTTAGAGACTTAGGGTTGAAAAAAAGTACGGAAGGATGCCGAGTACTTTTAGGGATGACTTCATGGAAATTTGCAGTACCACTGACTTAGTGAATGGTTACAACTGACAGCAGTCGTAGTCAGTTCATTAATTTTACCGCATCTGAAAAATCGTGAATCTAGAATAAACGAAGACTGCATTTCAACTATGTCAACCATTTCATATATAATTCCATATTTTATCTTAATTTTTGTTGGAGAGAAAGTCTGTTTCCCTGAAGAAAACATTGTTACTTTTAATACCTATCCGATAAATAGTTGCTTCACTTATAAAAATTCAGGCTTCCGTAAATGAAATGCGATATTTATTTATTTTACTGATTCCATTACCTACGCTTTATAAATTGACCAATTGTACTAGAGGAAGAGAGAAATATTCTTCAATATTCGCGATAACTAATGAGAGAGGATAAGAAGATTGAGAGAGAGACTTGGGCGTGTGGTATTACTCTAACTGTTTAAATAGTTTGTTAAATTTAAAGAAAATAAAAATTATTGCACTCACATTAATCCTTCCTCTAATAATCTCATTAATAATTTCTCATCAATGTGAAGGTAGGGCAATTGTGAACTATCATTACTTCGCCTATTAGAATTATATTGGATTTCTACCAAGAATGCTAATTAGGAGAAATTTCCAGGAGAAAATTGTACGATGTAATACAGTAAATTTTATTTTAACTTGGGTGACTGACTGATTGGGAATGGGGCCCGATAACTAGTTCTTAATTCCTTTAGAGTCAACCGCGCATTTCATTCATGAGTTTATTCCCTTATTTAAGAATATATTATGCATACTTATATTAATCAGTATGCAGTCCAGCAGCGTAACGCCTGAAAACTTTCAGTACATGTCAAAATTCAACTTATAAGCAATAATATTTTTTACAATTTTTCGTAGTTATTCTGCAAAAATTATAACTTATTATGCGCCGAAGCATTGCAGATGCCGTTCCTGGGAATTATATCTGGAGTGGCTTATGAGTGACTCGGTTATTATCCCACAATCGCACAAAATTATGTTCATGGACTGCCATGAAAAACAAAAACTGGTAAATCAAAAATAAAGTGTCATATTATTTTATGTACTCTTTTACTAATTTTAGTGACAAATTAGCAACAGAAATATATTCACCAAATTGAATGTTCACGGATTCTGATTAGTCATGTTTTTGGGCAGTCCCACAAACATTTACAAAGAGATGTTTACTGTATTAACAACCTTTACGAAATAATTTATTATAAAATCTATCATGTAACAAGTTACAACAACATAAACATCCCAAAATAGTCTTATTGGGTTGATTTTATGGCATTATATTTATTATAAAATAAAAAATCATTTTTCCTACCCAAAAAGCAAAATACACAGGGAAAAGGGGGAATTATTCATAGGGGATGGTGGCAGCCCTGGACAACCAGTGTGTGGAAAAGAAGATAGTAAGCTATATTGGGTTGTTTGAGTTTAAACTTGATTCAGTGAATGTTTTAACGCTGGAAGAAATATTTTCCTTCAGTTTTTTTAAAGAGCCAAGATCATAATTTATGTCCGTGGACAAGTAAATATTAGTAAAAGTAAAATCTTTTACTAATTTTAATTGAGATTTCTTTTACAACTATAAGATGCAAGTTCAATGTAGTGAGGACAGTCCCCTAACCTATTGTCAGTCCCAATAACTTAATTTCAAGGAAATGGTCATGTCCGTGGACAAAATGTCCGTGGACACCACGTCCGTGGACACCACGTCCGTGGACGTCATGCCCGTGGACATCATGTTCGTGCAGTCCATGGACATGCTAGATGGTAACGGACATGATGATACACTTTGACTAATTACAGAATGTCCAATGACAAATAAAACGTTTAATAAAACACACACAATATTCCTCTTCTGATGTGTCCGTGGACGTATATACCTATCATGCCCGTATACATGTCCGTAGACAGCACAAAAGTAAAAATGCAAATAATACAAACGATCTCTGCCACTTAAAGTCATTACATTGTATTATTGAAAAACTAAAATTACACTACGTTGGTTCTTATATAAACAAAAATTATTTTGCTTAATTTTGCCTGCAGAAAATGTACGTTTTTGGAGATTGACCCGACTGTACCCCAGTATATACCAGTGGGTTCGTTATATATCACAAGGTCCGATGGATGGAAACATATCGCCTTCCTATTAGCCGGGTCCATGTGGACTCTGCGTTCTTTGGCTGAGCAAATCCCTTCGTTCCATCATTTACGTCCATTTCTCCTACTTCCCTCGACCCTTCCCTCACAGAATTTTGCCCCTAATAACCCACCGAGCATCTTGTTCCAGACATATTTGCTCCAGCTGCAATTCTTTCCACCCCCTTCATCCTCCTCACCCTCCTCCCCATTTACCCTCTGGCTAATCCCCGACGGGGATAACAATGTTTCCTCAAGTGGTCCGACCGTCTCTCCGGCAACTGGAACTTAAAGGCGTATTTCAGCTGTCCACCTCTCAACTTACACGGACTTAGGGATCCACTCGCCCCGAAAACACCGTCTTATCTCGTCGGAGTTCCCTCATGCCTTCTACGGAAAGGCTTTCCTCCTCTGTATCTCCTCCCCACCCACCCGCTCCCTTCTCATTTCCAACGGATTAAGAAATAAATAAGTAGTTTTGAGTACGAATAAAATTCGGGATCCGAAGGGATAAGAAGAGTTGGCGCGAAGTGTTTGAAGCCTTGGAAGCGTTGAAGCGGCGTTGAAGTAAGAAAGAAGGAGTCGGAAAGGGGAATCTTATCCCCCCCACGGAAAGAAGGCAAAACTTTCTTCCTTCCGATTTTTTTTCCTCACTCTCAAAAGTTATTTTGCTCTTGTCCAAGTGGTCAGATAGAACTGACGATCCCCTGCGTCCGTAGAAAAATATGGCGATGAGAAAGAGAATAATGCCACAGGACGCACTGAAGCGAATGTGCCAGAATGAAAAGACGTTTTTTTCTGTGAAATATATTTTGTGGCCGGTGCAAAAAGGCAGCAAAAGTCCTCTACGCAAAAAAATGAGTTCATAGCCAGCGGTGAATTGCATACAATAATAATAATATTTATTCTTCCATACATAAGTTAATACAGGTTGTCATTTCCATTAGGGAAGTAAGGTAGCTCGTAAGACAATGAGGCAGTAATTAGATTAGCTTCAAAATTCTTAAAGGCGGAAACGAAAAAAATTGAACCAAAAATGCTTATCCTCTAAAGAAAACCAATGAAAGTAATTTCGTGTCTCGATATAAATTCAAAACTGAAGTGACTTTTTTAATGAATTACAACATTGAATGTACAACACATGTGTAGTCAAACATAAAATACAAAATACAGACCCTTAGCGATAACGTGTCAATATCGTACTTATGTTCCTGAGCATTAATATTTGGCTCTAAAAAGAAAAATTCTCATGTTAAGTTACGTTCCACAGCCTTACATGCTATCAATCTCATAGAATTCTCGAGGTGGTGGTCAAATTCGCAAACTGCGGCGGAATAATTATTTTTATTTCTTTTATGCTTAGCAACGTCGCGTCGCGTACTAAGTCAATTTATGTGAAAAGACATTCCCATTGGTCTTCTTGCTCTTTCTAATTACATTTTCCTTTTCATTTAACGCTTTATAGCAATCAACTTCGGAATCTCATGTATACCGACCTAAGTATCTTAATTTTTTCCCCCTTTTATATTAATCAACATCCATTTCACTTTTCTTATTCATTCGTCAAATAACCCCTTTAATTTGATTCTCCAAACGCTTTCTGAAACATATAGAACTCAATCAAATATTCTGGTTACGCTATAATTAATGCATAAAAATGATCTAGCGTTTTCAATCGAAGTTATTTTCGATGGGGCGTAATAATGGAATATTGAAGCGACTCGGGTCCGATTATCTTTCTCGTGGAATCTAATGAATCCAAGGAATTGCTCGGAAGATGAACCTGAGCGTGAAAATCTGGGAACCGTTTCATCGGAGAGACCATCTTTGAGACATAACATGAAAGGCATCGGAGACCTTTTGAGCTAATGCGAAGCCACTGAACTGCCTTAGTTCCCCATTCAGGCCCGCTGCAGAGACGGTGCGGAAACGGGGGATCGAAAACACGAGGAGTCAAGGTTAGTGGAGCGTCTTGGATCTTTGATCCATCCTCCCACCCCCTTTCATTTTGGGCGCGGAAACCGAAGTGGAGTGAGGGAAAGAAGAGTGAGACGGCGGAAGCTGTGGGAGCCGTGAGCAGCTGTAATGGGCATGCACCACGAGAAAATTTCGTCATCCATGTTCGATTGCCTAAACCAAACGATAGGTTCAGTATTTCACCATGAGTATAGGAGTGTATTGAAAACGATTATTCAAGCTCTGGATGTTAATTATCAGCATTTGTATGTTGCCAAGTGTAGTAAAATATCGATGGCCAACGGTGTAATTTTATAATTAATAGTAGCGGGCGTAACTTGGTGGAAATCCATAATCGCAGGAATAGAAGGATCAGCAACTTCGTTATTTTATTTTTGCTAGCAAAGTTGTTGATCATTCTATTCCGGTGTAATTTTATGTAGATTTTGGCTCTTACGACTATTTTTTTTATATTTCGTCAAAATGAGAGATTCTCGAGTTTGAATCCCGGCTAAGTCAAATATTTTTACCCTTTGGTGTATTATGCTCAATGCTTTGTCATTATATCTACCTTAAAAAATGATGGATACATATTGTTTGACCATTCATAGGAAAGGAAAGACGATGAAAAATAGGTTTCATAAGATTACATACACTGCACAGTGCACATCAGTTACTTTGCTGCCTGCATAGGTCTATCGGTGTTGCAAATCATTTTATACCCTTGATTATCGGGATTATAACTACCCTAAAAGCGTGTTAAAAATTCAAGTCCCCTTGAATTGACGTTCTTCCACAGGGAAGCGCTGGTGTGCAGTGCTCCATATTATTCAATGCTTTTCGACTGGTGGTGTGTCCGTGGTGGCGAGCGAAGTCGGGGGCTTTGGCCACCGCAATTTTGGCCACTATGGTGGCTCAGTATGCAAAGGCCCTTACCTCCTGTCGTGTTTGTGATGCCATGTATAATTGACGCATGTGAAGAAGTCACACTTAATTAAATGGATTCGATAGTCAATCAGATCGTTATTTTATTCTGTTAAATAACATTTTCCACCATCTGCTACTCACTGGTCAATTAGAAATAAGCATTAACTGCACAGTAGTAGAAGTTGACGCAAAATAATTACCCAATTCCTTCTTCTTAAACAGTTTTCATATTTTTAATTCTCCAGCAATCACTCAAAAAGTAGGCGTATGATCAAAAAACGAAATAAAATTATATATACTCATTCCATAGTTTCGGCAGGCACGAATTTTATTCCTAGAAAAATAAAGAGAATACCTATTGAGAGTGAGCAGTTAGTCCTTTCATTTTCAAGGGATATGGAAATCTGCAAACAAATAATTTTCTTGTTCGGACTGAGCTCGTTCCGCAGCGAAAATTTTATGTTCAGCGTGCCAATTCATCATAGGTCATCGTCGCCTCATCCATATTAAGTAACCAACCAATGAGCGGCGTTTCCCGAAGATGAGGATGGAAATTCAATGAGGGGGATGAGGGACCCAGTGCTCTCGCGGAGGAACGTGCTGTTGAAATGAGGCGAGAGTGGAAGAGGTTGGGAGCTGTGAGGAAGAGAGGTTTATGCGGGCTGAAAGCGGAATGGATGCGAGGCGAGAAAACAAAAGGCCCCTAGCACAATGCGCAGCCAGCCCAATGGTGCTAAAACATTCTCCAGCTCCTCTTCTTTTTTGCCTTTCCTGAGCACGCATGCAGTTCGCCAGCCTTCCAGTAACTCCCGAAAAACCTCTCCCACCCGTAAATTTTCACCTCTTTTGTGATGGGAGGAAATTGATGGCGGAGACCTAGAGAGAATCGTGGCTGTGGAGTGTGGAAAGAGGGCCAAGTTTAGTATGAATCCCGGCGTTGTTTGGTTTCGGAACTCGCACTCGCGCAAGAGGTGGGAGAAAATGAAGATGAAATGGCGATGTTTGGGAACTGATTTCTTAAGGGGGCTTGATTAATCGTCATGGATCGAGAAGTTGGAGAAATCAAGGTGTTTTCAGTTTTCAAGCAGGCTGTAAGTTTAAGGAATGAATTCAAAGGAGGTAAGACGTGGCAACGTTAATGAAGGCGGCTGAGTGTGATTGTGGCGACTGCTTAAAAAGTATTTGACAAACCCTGTGTGGAAAATGATATAGCAGATATTTTTGATAAAAGTAATTACTTTTGGCTATTTTTATGCGTATTAAATTGGTGAGGAACGATATTTTCATAAATGGAATCGACAAAGGAAATCACTCACCTGCTCTTTGCTCAAAATTAGAATAATCCAGATTGAAGGAATCTACTGATAAAGGAAAGGAAAACCTATTTATGGGCTATTTTCTTTGCTTAGAATAATCCAGATTGAATGAAATTGCTGACAAAGGTACTTACCAAACATCAGTGTGAATGAAAAGCATTTTGAAATTTCACTTTTACTTATTCGCAGAATTACGGAGATATTGAATTTCACTCAGAATGACAAGCAAATCCTAGAAATAACGACTGGGACAGAGTAATTTATCATTATTTATCTTCATGCTTTGATCGTCACTTTTGTATTTGTTATTTACTCCTCTAGTCTGAATTCCTACTTTCCTAAAAGAGGTGGCTCACCGATTTCTCTCGAAGAGAATGTTTCATGTCTCTTTGTTTTAAATTTATGTTGGTGCTTTACTCTGTGGTGAATTCCTCTTACCATTGTAAATAGTGCGTTATGAGTTTTTATGTGCATGTGCGCCGAGATATTTCTTCTTACGCTCACGTACGACCGTCTCTCTACGCGCTGGCTATGAGAAGTATTCGCCGCGAGAACAAACCGTGTGAGCTCAGCATTATATTTTTTTCCTCGTCCATAAACAGAGATAAACTTTGTACAATTTTTTACGGAACCAGATGATGCACTCTAAGGAATGCTGCGTGACTTACGACTGACATGCTGCTTTACTCCGTAGTGAATCTCTTACGATTCCTCTTATTCCTCTCGTGGTAAGCGATGTGAAATAGTTTTGCATTAACGCAGCATCTGTGATCAAGATGCACTCTGTTATCAGCGAAAATTAATAATATCATCCCAAGGTATCAAAAGCAAGCTTGAATATTTTCATCCTCTCCATTTTGATTTAAGTAAAAAATATTTCGATATCCTAGTATCACGCATAAAAATAAGATTTCTGCAACGACTAAATAGATTTTAGAATATATATTTTTTTATTCAACATAATTTTTAATTCCCTTACTCTTCAGATCGTCAACGAGGTCAGTGCTTTACTTGAATTGATTTACATAATGAATTTCTCGACAAATCGATTTTTCGTTTAATTAGATTCAATTAAATTAGGTAGTTATCCAGTTACTTTAAAAGTGACATATGCTCATTCTTCCTAGGAATATTAAGTTCCATTCGTTCATGGCTTATGTTACCTTTTTTATGGAAAAGAAATTATTAATAAATGACCTAATACGTATTGACATTTGTATAAATACGGGAAATATGGTATGTTTCTTATATTTCCACAAAGTTTTGTTTTAGTTTCGAATAATTTAACAGCTTTAGAGGGAGAAAAACCTTCTCACTTATCTTGAAAGGCAGTTTCTTCTCTGGTCTGAGAATCTTGATGAAAAATTTTACAATGTAAAATATAAAAAGATTCTTTGTGAGAGGTGCAGTTTTTATTCAAAATGGTATGCATGAATTTTATTTTTAATTAGTTTGTTGAACAATCGTGTCGTACCAGCACTATAAATCGTCGAAGTATTTATCCTACCTCCTCAATTCTTAAGTATGCAATCCTGTACCTATTTGGCTGATCTTTAAATAAAATGAAATGGTTTGATCTTACCCATGCAACTACCCTTGTTATATTTCTCCTATTATTTTGAAAAATCCCTTATTATTTTCATTCTTTTCCAAGCTTACGGTTACTCGAAATTACTACCTTAGTTAATGCATATACCCATTTCTCACCGAACTTTCTTGACCCAGAAGATCGGCGTTCGCCCTGGCTCTCCTGACCTTTCCATAACCAGGTCCTGGCGTTAAAATGTTCTTATGAATTTTGAAGTTTTTCGGTAATAAACTCAGATTGACTCTACAAAATAATTTACCCAATAAATGAAAAAATAAATCTCTAAACGTGAGCTTTTGACATTCTCTCTCTGTCTTTTAGTTGTTATTCCATTTTCCCCTTTCATCCATTGCCCTGTGCTACACCGTGCTCTGATCAAATTATTTATGCTCCTCCCCTTCCTTTCGTCCCCTGATCTTTTCCGCTCGTCACCATCTGATTCCGGCAAACTCTGCTCCTCAGCACCGTCTCTTACTCAACCCACGTTCTATACGCGACTTCCTGCCTCCATACCGCTTTATTCTCTCTTCTTTCTTCCTTATCACGAATATTAATGAAGTTAAAATCATGAATTACACTAGTGATGGAACGGAAAGGTAGCCTCATCATTTACGGGGTTGAAAAAATTTAGCATCTATTTAAATTAAAATATCTGGGTAGCTGTATTCCATCTGATCATATACAGGTTCACATTAAATGGGGTATGCCACAACCATTCTTCAATTCTTCAGCATAATCAAAACAAGCTTTTATAAAGTAACTCTCTCAACGTCAAACATTTTTTCTCTACCTACCGGAAACAATTTGTTAAAACATACGTTTTGAGAGTGCGCAAACCTCGTAGTTTAGAGAATATTAAAAGAATTGGAGTGACACATGAACGATCAATTCTATCTCTAAGAGAAGTAATGCACTAAGGCTCACCATCTTAATAGAGGTTGCCTTACTTGAAGAGGTAGGCTACTTGAACGGATCATAGATGGGCGATGACCACTGTAGTAACTACTTTTATCTTACCTCCTCAATTCAGGGCCCGTTCCACCGTAACAACTACTTTTTAGTGAGGGCAAAGTTTTACAGATATTTTCAAGGCCCGGGGTACAACTCTTCAACACTTAAAAACAGGACATTTTTTTCGGACCAATGACGATCGGTGGTAACTGTAGTGTACGGTGTGAGGGTAAAGATTTAACCGAAAAATCAACGAGTAACTGTGTCACAGACGAACCTTTAGGGAGTTGAAACCAAGACTATTTCGAGCGAGCAAGGCATTAATGGTCTCTTTCCATGTGCCACCTCGTACCCTGAAAAGTCTCATGAATAAGTGCCCGAAGGCTATGCATAGATCTGAACCCTGGACTATTCTTCTGAAGTATTCTACCCCCTAGGCTGCCACGCTCCGCCATGATTTCGTTATTGATGTTAATTGGATTCCCACTTCACGCTTTACCCCTAAGTTAACCTAATTGTGTCCTCTCCGTCCCAGTCACTCTTCCCCTGGGTTTTGCCCTCTGTTTCATATCACCTCTGGGGTCTCCTTCCATCTTCTCCATCGTCCCTCTCCCTCCTTCATGGATATCGCGCTGGCAGAGAGGGGCGGAGAGCGATTGACCAGTGGGAGCCGGACAGCATCACTTTTGTTGGGTGCGCAGCCTACTCAGGAACCGTTGGGCAAGGTGGAATAATTTACGCTCGGATTGGACGGGAGGGATTGGTGGTTAAGAGCGAATAGACATATGTGCCTCTATCTGAGAACATTAAGCGTCTGCCTGTGCGGCTGGATTAAGGGAGAGGAAAAAACATATGTGCCTCCCCGAAGATATTTTTTTTCCTTAGAAAATCAGCATGAATTCAGTCTGTAAGTAAATGCTGACTAGGCATAGTAATTAAATATTGCCTAGTCATAGCTTACCATTTGATTCTATTTGTTTATAAAGAAATTATTAGTCAAAATGAAAGAGGAAAGCACATGTAAAGACTAAAAGACCCAGTGAAAATAAATGATTCCGCTCTACGGGAATGCTATACGCGCACTTATGCCCAAACTTATCGAAGTACAAAGAAAAATGTTCTGACAGTTCACTATTGAAACGTATTAGTATTTCTCAAGGCGTATGATGTTTTCCCCTCTACTTAAACAGCATTTATGGGTTGTATTGTACAGATTCACTAATGCGTTTGTTGGGTTTTTCTGCGGTTGCGCCCTTAATTTAAATAATATACATTCGAATCTGTTGGTATGAAACTTCCCGTAGAAAGTGGTAAGCTATGAGCTCTTATCTTTCAAAGCAGTGACATCCTACGAGTGGTCTTGAGTAGCATTTCCTAGTGCTTTTTGCGAATATCGTTACGCAAAACCTGGCTCAATTATCGCCGAAATGCTGAGCATAGACCTTCGCGGGATTATACCTGTCCCCAAAAATTCTCCTTTATGAAAATGATCACCAAGCTTATAGAAATACTGTCATCTGAGATTATAGCTGAATTAACTAGACTTTTAGGATTGCCCTTTCTTCGGGAAACTTAACGGTTTAAGCTCGGACACAGCGCTGTGGAATTAGGAGATGGCACGTTTCGTAGGAGCTATAAATATATATATAGTTCAGAAACACGGAGGGAAAAGAGGTCTTGGAGAAGGACTGGAGTATGGAGAAGAGAGAAAAGAGGTTACCGGACGCTGCGAGAACGAACCAAATGAGACGGAATTTCTAGCGAAAGGGGAGAAGCTTAATGAGATTAAGGAGGGGTAAAAGGTGGAAACGGGGGGTTGGAATCGGATGCTTCGGACGGCGGTAGATTCCGGGAGGAAATGAAATTTCAAAAGGACGTCGCGACACGAGAGGAAGGCTGAGGAGGCGCCTGTATCGTATGCGGAGAAGAGGTGGGTATGGCTGGGAAGTGAAGCGAGGTGGAACGGAAAATGTAGAAAGACGGAGGAAACTACTACTAATAGTCGTAGTCACGGGAAATGAAAAAAGAGGGATGAAAATGAAGTACTAACTAAAGGGAAAAAATAGATATCAAATTTTGATGAACCGCTAAACTTCTCACTCACGTGAAATCGTACTTACTTGCAGCATAAATTGATTTGAATATGCTATAACAATGTTTGCGCATGCTTAAGTTCTCTTAGCTCGCTTCTGTGTGTATTCAATGATATAAACTGAAAAAACTTCGCTAATGAGTTAAACTAAAAAATAATATATATAGAATGAAATTTAAATATTAACTAAAGGGAAAGTGTAGGTATGAACTTTTGGTTAACCGCTAAACTTCAATTCACTCAAGTGAAATCATGCTTACTCAACATTAAATAAATTTAAGCACGCTGTAATAACGTAATTTATTTAATTTCTCTTAGTTTGCGTTGTTTTTTCGTCAATATCCTTTTAAATGTGCAATGTTGTCCGTATGCTGGTGCATCAAAGAATAAGATAATATGGAGAATAAGTGCAATTATAGGTATTTCTTATTCAAATTTTTGTCTTACGAAAATCAGGTTTCGTTGAGTGACTAAGTAATGTATTAATTTTCCTTATTTTGCTTCTTTAAATTAAACAAAAAAATAACTCCCGGCATGGATGAAATGTCCAGTGGCAGAAAAACAAATAAAAATACTCCACCTTAATACGGAGAAAATTTTAAACATGACTCAAAGAAATAAAACGATCGATAACTTCCTACATAGTCTGTGAAAGCGGAAGAAAAAATAACAAATGCGGTCATTTACCGATTCAAAACGACTGTTTTTTATTAAATCAGGAATACTTGTCATTCTTTTTCTTCCATTTCCCTCCATTCATTCTTCTTTCAGGAATTCCCAAGAGAAGAGATGAAAGGGAATAGGTACGTAGTATGTGGGTCGAGTTGGAAACAACTAGAGATCCGCCGTGCTGTAGTAATTCGACTGCGATGCGCTCGGACGGTCTCCGGATAGCATCTTTGCTTGCCGTGGTGCACGAGCGCAAACAGAAGCCGGCGTCGCGCGTAATGGATGTTTGAGGCTCTAAATTCACTTGCTTTCGCTTATTCTCGTGGCCATGCGCGTACATTCGTTGGCTTGAATCCTCCTAAAATAAACTCACGCCTCCATCAATTAACATCTTCTTTGTGTTCTGCTTCTTTCCCTCCTGCTACACCTTCTACCACAGACTTCAGTGAAATAGTTTTGAATTATAGCAAACGCTACCAACAACCGATATTTCTAGGATGGATTGATGAATGAGATATCGGTTTAAATTCTCTTCAAATAAACTCACGCATCCATCAAATTAACGTCCCGTTTGCGTTTTGCCTTGACAACCTTCCACAACATACTTGAATGAATTGAACATTGAAGTTGTGAATTCAGTCAACGCTGCAAACAAGCGATTTCCCCACTACGGATTGATAAATGAGCATTTTTCTTTCACATAAGAATTTTATGCAAGACTATCTGTCTGTGATTTTCAATTTTTTAACCATGAAACCCAAAATATCATCGATTAAAATGTATAGACGCGATTTTATTGAAGGACAGTAAGTTGATTAGGGTGACGAAATGGATGAGTTTATAAATTTATACTGCAGTAGTTAGACATTGGAGATGAAGAATGGAATCCTGTGAAAAAATAGCTGTAGAACTGTGGTAGGTATTCCTGATTCAATCATAATCAGCCTGAATCGTAAAATGACTGCAATTGATATTTTACTTCCTCTTTCACGGAATTTGTATGAAGTAATTGATCATTTTATTTCTTTGAGTCATACTAAAAATTTTCTCCGTGTGAAGCCGAAGTCATTTTCATTTATTTTTCTACTACTGAACTATTCATTCATGCCGGAATGTTTTGAGTTTAACTCACTGAATGTGCAAAGAAGCGAGCTAAGAAAAATTAAGTATATAGAGTTATCTCTGCGTATTCAAATTCATTCATGTTAACAACGTATTATTTCACTTGAGTGAATGGTATTTTACCGGTTCATCAAAACTTGACATTCAATTTTTACCTTCAGCTATTACATCCTATTCATTCCACTTATTTGATTTCTCTCTCCTATTTTGAAAACAGCGCTTAACCATATGAGTTTTGCTAGAACTTAGGACTGGAGATTAAGTACTTAATGTAGATCAAATTGCATTTAGGCCGCTTCAGCTGTGAGTTGAGAGCAAACGGCTTGGTTGAAACGTTTCCTTACGAATCCATTTACGGTGATTATTTTTCGCCAACAGGAAACAGTTCCGTGGAGGGAGTTGTGAAAATAAAGAGATAGATACACGAAAAGCAGGAGAGATTCTGCAACGAGTGATCATCGTTCGCCATCGCCTTTCTTCGCTAACCGCGCAGAGTGGGACACATTCGCGATGGGAACAAAGTAAACTCGCACTTAATCTTCTCCCTTCCCTATCAGCTTTGCCTTCTCCCTCCCCGCCTCCTTCCTCCGCTAATGGAAACGCGGGCGCAAACAAATAAAACGCATCGAAAAAGGGCCTCTATTGTGTCTCTTTGCCGAGAAGGGGAATCGTTTTGCGCTCGCGATGGAGAAAAGCTTGGAAAGTGGAAGTCGCAGATTTCTTGATAGTAGACGCAAGTGAGCACAGCCAAAAATCTGATCTAATATGCTTAAATAATTGCTCTATAAATAATGCAAATATATTTCTATGACATTATTGCATGATTTTTGTGTATTTATTTTATTTCATTTGGTTCATTCTAAATATTCTGTAAAATTACTTCGTAATTATAATTGATGTCAGTTCCACCTCAGGTATTTCTCAGAGGCTACCGAAAGCTTCCCTTGGATGTAAAAAATCCCGTAAATTGTTTGTGAAATTAGTTTTGCTCTTTTGGTAAATAATTAAACCTATTATAATAACTATAAATATTAAATAAAAGGGAGAAATTGAGGGTCATGATAATAACATAAAACTTCGCCAAAAATCAACGCGATAAACTTTTTGATGGTTTATATTATTATGTTCCTGCGCCTCTGGTAGATTTATTTCACCAAATGAAGTTCCTTTTCCGAACTGTCTTAGTATATAAGAATATGATGATTCAGATGATTGAGTCGTAGCATAGGAAGAACATACTTAAGTTTGAGGGCTGGAATGTGTTCCTTAAATTATGGTAATTTGATACTCAAGCGAAAATTTAAACCACATCAAAATACAATGCTCATTAAAAAAACTAAAAATAGAATTATCAATTTAACAATCTAATTATATAGTTCATGATACTGTCAAATAATTTTGCATTCATAACTCGTTTTTCTGTATTTCCAGCAGCAGGCGTATTGCCGTTCTATTTTTTTCAAATGATGTTGATATGCCCAAAGCTTCAAATTACGTGTGGAACATAAATAGCATTAAAATTCGATAATTGCGGCGCTCAGTAAAATTAACACTGTATTTCACATTAGTTATTTCTTTTTTAATTTTTGATGCCAGAGAAATCATCGGAATAGCCAGAGAGCGTTATAGTATCGGATTCATGAGCGAGGAGAGAAAGAGAAAGAGAGATACCCATGAGCAAATGAATGCGGGAAGTGCGCACGTGATGACGGCTTAGGCGACGGCAGTGGAGCGGAATGCGATTGTTTCCGGGAAGAAGCACTCCAGTGCAGCAGCCACGGCGGCGACAAGCAGCGCGAGAAATTCCACGCCTGGGTTTTCGTCCGTATGGGGTGCGCACCAATGGTGAGGGTGGTCGAGGGGAAGATGAGAGGGGGAATGAAAATGGCGGGAGAGAGCGAAGGGTCAAAGGAAGTGGAGACGAGCCCCTGGAATCAGACTTTCACCACGGAAGCGATTCAGCGAGGCGCGCGCAGATAGAGGCAGAGGAGTGATGCAAGGGAATAGGGTTTATGGAGCGATATGAGCGCTCGGTTCCCACTTTGGAAGGGCATGGGCTCGAATCTAGGACTGTTTCATCGTATCAGGAAGAGATACTTCAATATGTAAGTCGTTGCCATCATAAGAAGTGCAAGTGGTAACGCCTGGTCACCCTTCTTAGCTAAGAATTACGGAAAAATAATGGCAACAACCCGCTTTGGAAGTGCAAAGAATTAGGACCATTTCACTGTATCAGGAATAGATAAAGCGTTATTTACATCGTTTGTATTTTAAGTACTATGGTGGTATTTGCAGTGCCTCAGCATCATGATTCGCTAATGATTACAGATAAATCAGAGATAAAATATTCCGCAAAGATTTATTCCATGGCAGCGAGCTACTAGCTTTCAGCTTTCTTAAAAATAATGCCGAAAAATATGATGGATCGGAATGGAGAATATGTTTTTAACGATAACCTGCAATTTAGTAATAGTAGAATTTTTTTATGGTTAGGGGTCTCAGCAACTCAGCTATGAGGGAATAGCCCAGAGGAATGCGACAAGCATCAGAATGAAAATGGAATGGAGATGCTTAATCCAAAAAATAATTAATGCTTTCCCATCAAATACAAGGATAGCCACGTTCCGATACTTATCTACTACTGTCCTTTCAGATAACTTCTATCACTTTTTTCATGATGTAATATATATCGGTATTTTATAATTTTTATGTTGTTAGACCAACTATTATAAGAACTGAAGGGTGTTAGCACTATAGGTACCCACGTTTTCCTCCGCATCGTCAAGATCTTGCCCTAAAGCTTTTAGCCGCGAAATATTGGATAACGTCTGGGGAAAGTTTCAGGAGGAATATTTCCTCAGATTTCTTATCATCATATTTTGTTTTACGTACTTTTATTTCGGACACGGTGTGAAATTACATCTAAACTGAAAATTATATAGAATTTAGAAGAAATGGATTGAATGGAGAAGTACAGTCAGCTGCACTAACGGACACATAGATAGTATAGTAATAAAAGCAAAAATTACCGTGCATATAAAAATATCAAGCTACATTTAGTAAAAATGTCATGAGAAAAACTTGAAATTAGTGATATAAATATTTTGATCGAAACACGGTTTTGAAAAAAATATTTTGGATGGAGATTCGTTGGAAAATAAATTTTAATGCTAACGATATGAATTTTTTGAAAACGCATTTTCAACTATCTCTTGCTCAAGCCGTCTCATTCACGGATAAAAGTTACACCTTTTTTCGGGTTATAACAGAAAAATCGGAATAGCCAATATCGCATTTTAATAAGACGGAGTAGAAGATTCTTTGAATTTTTATCTGAGAAAGAGAGAGAGAGGTAAACCCGATATTACCTTCCCGGAAACCTCAACACACAAACACACACATGCGAACTTTTTTTACCCCCCGACTCCCAGCCTCGTGAAAACCTTTCAAGAGCAGACTTCGCAAAAGTCCTTTCGATTGATGAGGACGTGAATGTGGGCGACGCGATGTGGGTGGGAGGGGGTAGGTTTTGCGGGTCCGCTTCCTATTTACCTATCCGGCCGACCCAAATGTCTTGCTGCTGCTGCGAAAGTGCCTCCGCGTTCTCCGCCGAGCAGATGGATGTGACAGCATGACAAATCAAGGGGACCTCCTGGAGAGGGGGGGAGGGAGGGTTCGGGAAGGGGTTAGAGAAAGGGTAAGAAGAAGGGGTTCGGTGGTGGAGTCCCCCCCTCCCACTCATTTCCAGCCCATAGTCAGTTCATATGCATGGAGACACACTTGGGGGAAGTTTCCGGCTGCTCGCGTATACAAGATAGAAGAGGAGCTGTGGAAGGAGTGACGCCGACAGTCTCGTGCTCAGTTGCTCGTCGGTTCGTGGGACTCGCGGGGCACATCATGGGCCCAGGGGAGGTTTCCGCTCCGAGCGACTCGGAGCATTTGCAGATTTTGACAGCTCTGACGCTAATTTCCCCCGAATGGATACTCGGAATAGTATGGTACAGCCTTCATCCGATCCAATCTGTCTCTTTGATGAAAATGTCCGAAATGCAAAAATGCTATGCTATCATTCACGGAGGTAAGCTACATGTTTTTCTGGCCAACGTTAAAAATAGGAATAGCAAAGTGGTACATTAATAACGCATTGTCATCGAATAATTAATATTAGTTAATCAATATTAATTAGTTGTACATCAGAATTAAAAACAGGAATTAGTTTCAGGAATTTTTTTAAGGTCGGACTTAATTGTAGTCTACTATGTGAGGATGAAGCCTTAACCTAGTGAGTCACGGGAATATGCACTGCTGTCATCCGATTACAGCTGTCTTTTTAATGTAAGTGTCCGAAGCTAGGTAATCGAAAATGCTAATTGCAGTTGGATCTCCGAAACAGGCAATCATCGATGAGCAGGATATACATTTTTTCACTATAGCCAATTAGAAGACAAACTGATCAGAACTGATTTAAACAGATTATAACTTCTGAGCTCTACTCATCACTGCTTAATTATTCGTTCCACATCGGTAATTATTTATATCAAGGGCAATAATTACCTATTAATATATTTTTAGGCCTGGGGTACTACTCTGTGCATCAGATTTAAAAACAGGATTTTTTTAATTTCGGTCTAGTCTGTAGTCTATGATATGAGTATAAAGGCTTAACCTAGAAAGCCACGGAATTATGTTCTGCTGTCATCCGATCCCAGTTTCTTTTTTGATGAAAATGTCTGAAGACAAGAATATTCAATCTGCAAATCGTAGTTGGATAGACGTATGTCTCCGAAACAGATTTTTCGATGGACTTGGGCAATCATTAATGAGCAGGATCGTTTCACTCTAGCCAATCAGAAGTCTAACTGTTCAGATATAGCCATTCACAGCCTGTTCGTAAACTGCTCCTATGAACGTGAAACAGATTTTCTCTTCCACATCGATGCATATTTTCTCAATATTTGCAGTAATTTTCTTTGAAATTTTGTAAAGCATTATTGATTAAATCAACATATTTGCATTCTTATTCGGCTTCCTAACACTGTTCTTTGAGGTCTGCAATGGTGGAATGTAATAAATAAATGATTCAAAGTCATTGCGTTACTTTTGCGTCACTAGGATTACTGCTTTGTATATATACTTTTATTATGTTGCTTTTATATGATGGTAAAGTTGGTCCAGTATAAAATTCGTATTTATTGGATGAGTACGATGAATGTCGAAAAATTATGATTCATGCTCTGAAACAAATTACCTTGTTTACATGATAATTCTAAAAACCAAAAAAGCTGGTAACATTTTAATAAATATTTTCGTCTGAAGATTTTCACAGGTTCTTTTATCTATGTTGGTGGTGGTTCTCGGGTATTGCTGTGTAGAAAACATTTTAACTCGACGTTTCACTCCTCCTACTGGGAGCGTTATCAAGAAAATGGAAGGAATTTATTCTCGTCCCGAGCTTATATATGTTTTTCGCTACCCATTGTTGTGCCGGATTTGAATTTTAGGCGATAGCCGTTGGTCATTATATTGTGCTAGGAACCCTCTCCATATACGGCAGAGGTTATACCCATCCTCCCTATTAAAGTTATTAGGCCTTTTCGCTATCTCGATGGATTCACGTATAAGACGCGGATGATATTCTTCCGTCTTCGCCAATACCCGTGTAGCGTCAAACATTATTCTATGCCCAGGGCTGGAGGCAAAATGTTCAGCGACAGCTGATGCGTCCCACTGATGTAATTTAAACGCTCTTTCGTGCTCTTTAAGCCTTTGGGAGATTGATAACGCTCCCAGTAGGAGAAGTGAAACGTTGAGTGAAAATGTTTTCTACACAGCAATACCCGAGAACCACCACCAACAGTTTAATAAATAAAAGCACTGAGGGAACAAGTGACTTTGTACGCAGTCACGCGCACGGGTGCAAAGTTAAATACACCAAAGGATGAAGTTCGCCATGAAAAAATATTTGACTTAGCCGGGATTCGAACCCGGATCTCCCGATTGCCGGTCAGGCGTGCTACCAGTTACACCACCAAGCCATCTTCTCAGAGCGAACTTCGGGATGGGTTTTACCGAACAAGATGTTGACGTCACAAGTCCACACTGTGGCACATGTGGCGAGGGTCGTGCTTACTAAGCTACTGTCGGGGAGAAAAACCCTTATTTTCCGCTGGTCTGCGGCGACGATTTTCAAAGCACTGAAGGAACAAGTGACTTTGTACGCAGTCACGCGCACGGGTGCAAAGTTAAATACACCAAAGGATGAAGTTCGCCATGAAAAAATATTTGACTTAGCCGGGATTCGAACCCGGATCTCCCGATTGCCGGTCAGGCGTGCTACCAGTTACACCACCAAGCCATCTTCTCAGAGCGAACTTCGGGATGGGTTTTACCGAACAAGATGTTGACGTCACAAGTCCACACTGTGGCACATGTGGCGAGGGTCGTGCTTACTAAGAGGCTTGTGACGTCAACATCTTGTTCGGTAAAACCCATCCCGAAGTTTGCTCTGAGAAGATGGCTTGGTGGTGTAACAGGTAGCACGCTTGACCGGCAATCGGGAGATCCGGGTTCGAATCCCGGCTAAGTCAAATATTTTTTCATGGCGAACTTCATTCTTTGGTGTAATAA
This sequence comes from Ischnura elegans, assembly GCF_921293095.1. Classification (NCBI taxonomy): domain Eukaryota; kingdom Metazoa; phylum Arthropoda; class Insecta; order Odonata; family Coenagrionidae; genus Ischnura; species Ischnura elegans. The sequence continues at coordinate 136,473,321 of NC_060246.1, forward strand.
ATAAAAATTATGCTATTTTAAAAAAAATATAATTATTTTTATTTCACGTTTTATTTAATTGCACGTTATTTTTGAGGTGGTAATTAAAATTGACGCGTCTTTTAAGCTGCTTCGTGAAGGCTTGATGACCCTTACATTAAATTCTTCTCGAAATATAATCGAATTGTGTTATCACCATGAAAGTTATCGAATTGAAATGCACGCTTAGTGTGAGTTACTAGAGTGCTTGAGAATAATCGAGTTTCACGTGCCTATTCCCTTAAATATTTCGAGCGAGATAGATCATTGGAGTAGGGTAGTAAAGAACACAAAATGCACTCGGCGTAGGAAGAAGAGCTTCGAATTCATCGAGACGAGCTCATTTAGATGGAAACAGATGCAACTGCTGACGTCATCGACGAAGAAAATATGATGGAGGCAGTAAAGCTCACGTTCTTGTTTGCTTTGGCCCATCTTAGAATCGTACCAGGCGCGGAATTCGCCATTCATACGTTCTGGCATCCTTCCTAAGTGGACTAAGACCTCCATTTTAAATGCATCCAGTTGGTTCTCATGAATCAGCAGTATTCGCCCAAGTTGTATACTCCAATGAAGCGCGTAAGTGCTCTCGACTTTAAACTCCCGGATGCGAGCTAACATTTCAAAGGGTGCTCTAGCTCTCTTCTCTTTGTCATCATTCCTGGCCCTTTTAACCCGCGTGAACGAAATCCTGTGACGTGAGAACCTCGTGATGACTGTGTGTGATTCACTTGACGCAAAAAGATAATTTAAAAAAGTGATCCATTGATAACTTAACCGAAGGTCGGTGTGGCGTCAAAATCAGCTATACTCTTGCGGGCCATTAATGTCGTCCATTATTTCATCTATGGAATCACGGGATAGAAAAGTAATGGGATGCATGTAATTAAAAGTTTTCTTTGATACTTCACTATTACTTATACCACTACTTTTTTACATGACACGACCCGTGTTTCGATGAGTTATCATCATCTTCAGGCGTAAATTATGATCTACTTATCTTATTATTGTTATCTAGTTACCTAACGGAGGAAGGGATGAATTTTGAATAAAACGGGCGCCAGAATATAATCCTATTCCCCTATTCTGGCGTCCGTTTTCAAACGAATCCCTTCCTCCGTTAGGTAACTAGGTAACAATAATAAGATAAGTAGATCATAATTTACGCCTGAAGATGATGATAGCTCATCGAAACACGGGTCATATCATGTAAAAAAGTAGTGGTATAAGTAAATATGAAATATCCAAGAAAACCTACAATAGAATACTACAAAGTTAATAATGAGTTAATGAATGCAATTGAAAATGACAAATATTTTTAAAAGGCATTCGGTATTTAAGCAATAAATCATTACGGAAAGCTAAAAGGAAATTACAGCGTTTTTTTTTTCATTCACAAGCTACTGGTTTGCTTTTCAATGATAGAAAATCTTCGAGATGCAGTTGAGCGACGGTGCAAGTGGCGCGCAAGATCTTGGCACTGTTGCGTCGGACATGTCTACCAAACTGATTATCTTTTCGACCGATAATTCTCTCCCGCTGAGGCTCATGGAATTAAGGTAAATTCATTGAAGCCTTTCTAAACTAAAATATGTTAAAAAGGAAAATTTTAAATCCCGTTCGAATCGAATTTAATCCTTCCTTCTTACATCTAGTTCTTGGTAGCTTTCGCTCTCTACCGCAATAATTAACGCCAACCTTATGAATACCCCATGAAAGTGTGAAAGGCTGAGTGATAGAACGAAAAGGGAAAGCGCAATGTGGGAACAAATTCTACTGTTGCATCAACCGTAATAAGCGTTTAGATGGTCTCTAAGCTTTTCCAGTCACTAAAGATACTTTTCCCAGAACTGACTAACTCCTACATTTCCCAACGGAATGTCGCTGTAGGTGACTCAGATTTTCATCCAAAGTTCCTCAAAGTTTTGTGCAAGTTGTCCTGTGAGAATTACAAGTACTCCTTTACAAAGGTAATGAGTTAATTGCCTCCAAAAAAATGGCAATATAACAATTAAGCACCAAATTTTAAGAAGCTATCTTCGTGCTCGAAGTTTTTATCTAAAATTTCTAATCGAATTGGAGTCATTTAACCTACGTTTTCCTCCGGTATAGACGAATTATATTTATTCTAATTAAGAGAATTTTACCTTTCCAGCCCTTATTTAATATCCAAAACTTTGTCTGTATTATGGTGATAGGGTAAAGTCCTATCCTAGTGCCGTTATTATTAAGAAGTGAGCCTGGGAAGGTCAGTATTTCTATGGCATCTAAGCGTGAACTTGATTGTACAGTGGGTAGTAAAAGACAGGAGCACAAATAGTGCAAGTCTCTTTGGAGAAAGTTCAATGTATTTAAATCATTTATTTTATTACTTTAAGTACTCGTTGCTAGGTCGGTACTCGTTACTCGGTACGTTCCTGTTGCCTTGGTGGCGGCGGGCTAAAGTCCTCGCCTGCCTAACCAAAGGACACAGGTTCGAGTTACGCCTGGATGGGTTTTTCCTATCCAGGGCATGGTTGTTTGTAATCCCCATAAGTTGGTACATGTTACATTCCCCCGCTATGCAGGCCTTAAATGAGCTGTTTTCGAGGCGATAAAGGTAGTATATAAATAAATAAACGCTATTCTATGTTACACTATATTTTTACCTTGCTCTGATTTGCAAAATTGTTACCTCAAATAGCCAATGGACAATTTTTTTTAAATTCTAAAGAAAGGCTTCTGAAAATTCCCTGGTCCCCTGATGGTTGAAACAAATGGTAAAATATAAGTGACTTGTCCAACCCAGGAGACAGAGCAAATAAATCTCATCAAGGCAAATCTTTTGAAAGGGACTTGTCAATTTTCTTGAAGCCATCGCGTTTTCAGTCGGGAACGGGCGCTGGCTTTCTTTATTCGTCCCATTTATCAAATGTACCGCATTCTTTTATCAGCCAACCCCTCCACTATTTATCTCGAGTAGACTGTGGCGGTCTCCTGAAGTAACGGACCGAGAGTGATAGGGCGAGGAGGAGTGAGGACGGGTAGTAGCACATTGATCGTAGACGCGGCTGAGCGTGCCAGGGACAGCAGCATCGAGAGTAATGGAGCGAGCAGATGCTCACCCGAGATGGAAAAGAACGGAAGAAAGGATACCTCGCCACACTGAGTTCTCTCCATTTCTCACGCATGCGCACACGTCTATCTCGAAATTTCTTCTCCCTTGCACAAGTCTCTCTCTTCAACTCATTTACCATCCACACGACTCACCATTTCCTTCAACCCACCACTCATTTCTCTGATACCACATTTTGCCGCAACCCAGACATTTCCTAAACCCGTCTATTTTTGCACACAAATTTACCGGGTGAATTTCACTGGATGACTTTAAAAGATTTCTTTTGATATCAGATGCCTATTAAATGCAATACTTTAGACTTTAGACGTCAATACATTACTCGCGAATAATTGATAACAATGTTCAAGTCAGCTAGCAGCATTTTTTAAGTATCAAAATTTTGATTCTAAAACATTTTGACCCCCCAAAATGTTACTAGCTATATTTTTTCAAAACTGTAGTTCTTTTTAATGTTTTCCTCATTTCTAGATTCCTATTCCAGCCACATTTACCTGAGTTCAGCAGTCAAAACAGAACAGTGTATTTGGAGTAACAGGGGTACTTTTCAAAACTCCCTCCAAATTGCAGGAATCAGGACAACCTGTCAACATTTCTGGGCGTCTTTATGTTGCCAACGATTTTTCCCTGTGTGGACGTAGCTTAAGGAAAAAAGCAGGTGTACAGTCAACCTTAAAATTAGGTATGGCAGGAAAATAAAGTTTCTCAAAATATGTGAATCTGTAGAAAACTTTTGCTCCGCAAGAATGGAGATTTATTGTTTGATTATAAATTATATAATGTCATAAATGATTCCCGTGGTTCAGGATAGACTCATTATAATGTACTTCCTCCTATAAATTTGTTCTCTGACTATTTCAAACTATATCGTCCTCTTTTCTACACATCAGTAAATGTATGAGTGAAGTGCATACTCATGCTCCTTTACCAGCCACGATAAGGTTTATTTTTACCAGAAGCTGAGGGGTTGGATTAGATTTTGGCTATCGACTACAGTGTTGGCTTCCCACCCTCTTTATTCTTTTATTTTACCCAGCTAAGCAGCTAAGGGCATGCATGAGTATTCATAATTTGGCAAGCTTATCTCAGTGTCGCCATTGGAAACAGTATACAAAGTTGGATTCTCAAATGCAAAACCCTGAAAATATAGACGAAGAGTGTAGTTTGTGGGCCTCCGTCGAGAAAGCACAACCAGAGGAGTTAACATTGAAATTTTCATTAAAATTACCTTTATGCCTTTTGCCCTGGATGAACTTTCTGAAATTGGAGTATATATAGGTGGTATCTACTGTTTCGCTGAAGTGAACCGCTTCCATACTGCTGTGGGTATAGCTTTTCACATTGAAGGCACCCAATAACCAAATAGAATCGGAACTTCAATCTCGTCAACTCCAGACCCTTCTGCGGATGCTGAAGGGAAGATATGGCTTCTGACGAGGGTATAAAGGTAGCACTGAGCTGTCGGCCGAGCTATTGTTTTGGAGGTAACTTTATAGAATTTTCTTATCATAATAATACAATACAGTTGAGGCTTATCCTCTAAGTTGCTGAATGTAGTTTTATTATTTAATTGTTTCGAATAAACAAATAAAATAAAATTCAGCAGCCTTGAGGTTAAGCCTTGAGTCGAAGTTCGAAGCGTCGGCAGAAATAGTTTTCAACCCGGTGTAAATCCCGAGCGAAGTACAACAAAAAAAAATCATTTTTTTCCCCAAGTGCAAGGTCGCAGTGAAGTTTTGTTAATCACATTTCAGTGGATAGACAAAGTTGTGCTTAATTTTTCAAAATTCATAATGGCAGAATTAACAGCACTTAAAATAGACTTTTGATGGATGGATGGAAGGACTTAACAAACGATTATCAGTTACTTTTGGTCAGTTTTTCAGCGATATTCCATATGTACTCTCTCGCATAGGAATGTAAAAGGAGTGCAGCGGTGCAGAAGGTTGCTCTCCTCACAAAAGAGGAATTCTTTTCCTTGCCCGAGCGACTCCTTTTTTCATCTACCTTCCACTCGACCCATCATCGCGTTCTGTTGAAGAATGCGTCATATTTCACAAAATATAAACGTTCTGCCCCTGCCGTTTTTTTTCAATTTTCCATCCATTTTTCTCCACCCTTTCACCAACATGTCCGGCTAAAGCCTCACAGATCCTACCGTCACAAAAGAATGAATAAAATATATATGCATCAGTCAAAGTGCCCGCCGCAAACTGGAACGTCATTTGTGTGTGGGCGTAGGGAGTGGGAGGGGGGAGTTCAATCCCCCCTGAAGTGTGTCGAAGATACAGATGTAAGTGTACTCCTTCCATACAAATCCCCAAACCCGAATATTTTCCTGGCTATAGCCTTGTTAATTGCATATTCGTGTGAAAAGGTACCCAAATTCGTACTTTTTGGAAGTTATATAGCGTTTGTCGTGAGAGATAGTAAAGTATCTATGTGTGGTATTGGAAAAAAGAATAAAATATTTTTAAAAGGCGTGGAAGATACGTGTATCTTAATATGGGCGAATGACAGTGTACGTGCTGTTCTTTCTACCTGTGTCTCATCCCCATCTTTTGTATCGACCCACCCCATTCGAGAATGTATTAACGTACCACCATCTGTATTTAAGATAATGGGGCGCAAGGTTTTGTGGAGAGATAGATGAATGAGGAGGGACATTGAATTTCTGTATGATCTGCAGGCATAAAAATCTACAGCATCATATAATTTAATAAATGGGTACTTGAATTTACAAAGAATCGACCAATGCAATTTTCGTTGCATCAATCTGAGAAGTATACTGCTTCATTACCTTGGAAATATTATCACGTAAAGTAATCTTTAGTTTGCTCAAACGGAAAGGGAAAGACAGGAAAGTTCACTTAACTGTTACAGAGTGACCGGAAAGAGGGAGTGCATATTTTAAGATACTCTATTCTCAAGCCAATAAAAGCGCCGCAGCGAGAAAATCCTGCTAATCACAGCGTAGCAGCGAGGAACGAGGGCTATGTAAACGCATTCAAACTGCCGCTTCGACCTAGTGGTGGACCTCCGGCCTGGTGGTATTCCAGCGAAACTGTCGTCAACCCATGACAACCAACGCGGCGAAAACTCTGAAGATGAATCCAGAACGCCTAGGAAAATTACGAGCCAACATAGTCTATTCTCTATCTGCTAGCGTGAAGCATTCACAGAATTATAAATTAAACATGAGAACTATGGTCAATATTACAACTTAATAATAGAATAATTTTTAATCTTTGCAAAAAATTATTATTTTTTTATATTTGATGTTTTTTAGGCTATCATTAACCGTTCGGTAATGCTCGTGACCTTCTCTCCTCGGAAATATTTTCCTCCCTCCAATCCTGAGAAAATCTGCGTTCCCGTCTCAAGCAATTGCTGAAATGACCCCCTACCCCACCGTAAGCCCTCGTCCTCTGCAAATGTTACCTGGATTGCTCGCTTAAGTTACTTCACCCCTCCAACAGTTTTCCACATTTTTCTCTCTCCCTCTAACTTAGCACCAGTTTTTCCCCCTCTCTTTTTTTCTCTTTTCCCAAATTATTTCTTCCTTTCCATCTCTTTCTTTCGTCTTTCCAAGCTATTTTTCCTCGCTCAGCCATCCGTCTGGGGAGTTAGCCCCGAGTCAGCCCAATTTCGCGCGGAGCGCGGATCTAAATCCGGCGTGGGATTTGAGAGAGGTAGACACTGGGTGGGGTGTGATGGAACGGGAGAAGGAGGGGTTAGGGGGAGAGAAAATGAGCGACGGAATTGAAGGGATGAGGTTTAGGAAAAAAAGTAATGCCACGGAGGGCTGTGCGGTGTTATTCAATCCAACACCGCTTAGCGAGATGGAAGTTTTTCACCTCCGCTATGCATCCTAGAAATCGCATTTCATCCTAGTACAATTATTCCTCGGATATGCTAGCACCTAATGCTAGAACTTAATCTCTGTTAATAATGTTAGAATCTATAATATCATGTTTAACGCTCAATTCACTTCATATTCGTAGAAAAAAATAAACCATGCCTTTTATATGGGTAACAGCATTCCCCAATTTGGACTTTCGAAGTATTATTTATTGTGAAAACTCGTTTAGGAAGGGTTTGAAGCTTTCAAAAACAGTGCTAATGGTAAATTCCTCTGGGATTTTCAATATAAACGTTTCTTCTGTATACGTTTTACGTTTTCATTCGCTATTATGTTATGCTAGTTTATTCATTAGGGGTCGACCATTTTCATGGTGAAATCAGCCCATTTATCTCTCATGATCGTCGTAACACAGTGGGAATCTTTAGCCCACTTCATAATTATACTCAATATTATTTTATATCAAACATCTATTAACATCCCGAGCCGGATAACGCTGTTTTATTAGAATCTTCTTCCGTGTTGATGAAATAGCTATCATATTAAGTTACCTTCATTGTCTTTAGCTCTACACATAAATTTTGCCTAGCATAAACTGTATGCATTCAAAATTTTGGAACAGCTGGTACTTTATTCAAAATAACCTAGACTGAATATTTCAATAACTAGCATAAATAATGGTGGAATCCATTGTCAGTAAGTACTCTGCTATAAATTCTACCTTTGGAACAAAATAAATCTGGAATCTTTCCTCATTATCAAGTCTTAAGTATTGAGGTAGTAGTTAACTAACCGATATAGATCTATGATTAGGATCGTATCAAGTAAAAAGCTGATACTTTCTTCAAAATCTCCTCGGCTGAATATTACAATTGTTAGCGTAAATAATGGTGGAATCCATCGTCGGAACTCTACTATTTATTCTACCTTTGGATCGAAATACAAGTGGATAATTTGCACTAAATTAAGTATTAAGCCTCTACTTACTTTGAGGAAGTGGTTAGCTGGCCGATATAGATCTATTATTTGGACTATCTCCAGCATATCACAGCCAGCATATCACACCAAGCACCGATTGGTCGGAAGCAAGGCCGTGAGGGGAGGCCGGTGGAGGAAGGGGGGGATTGGAAGAAATGAATAGGCTGGCGTATGGTACGGTGGGAGGAGTTGGAATAATTTCCCTCAACTCTGCGGTTCAGCCCACTTTGTCTCCTCCTTTTGTGTGCGTCCCTGCGGCTTCAATTTATGGGAGACAGGACGAGGAGCCGAGGAGAAAGCATGACCGGTCGCAAATTAATTCGCGCTCTTGTCCACTACCGCGAGGCACTCCCGGCTTCTCCAAACGAGAATGTTTAATTTCTTCTTTCTGTCCTCCCCTCCCTCCCTTTCCCTCTCTCTCTCTCTCTTTTCGTTCCCCTTTCACCAAAGGCCAGACGGGTGCACGAGAGAGGGGAAGGGAATACGGCAGCCAAAGAGTTTTTTCCCCTCTCCCCAACTAAAAAATATTAAAAAATGAACGCTCTCATTGCAGAGCGCGGATTGTTTCATCACTCAGTGAATTGCGCTGTAAATGCGATGTCACCCTACAAAGAAATCGCTGACTAAACTTCCAAGCTTTGCAGTATACTCTCTAAATCTCCCCTACCCCATTTTCGAATTTACGGAGACGATTTGAGTGGCTAATCTGGCTCAAATACAAAAAGATACATTCCATAGTTTTAGATTCGACGGGGACAAGCTAATTTTTTATACATAAAAGTTTATTTCTAGAGCATCTAAGCGCCTTCTTTTCGTCATTTTAGGTCCTTAATGAGCCTTCTTGTTTCAAATGATGTATTTGATGTATTAATTGCATGTGTGTTTACCATACAATTTTTTTCGTCTCGTAGCGAATGGTTAGTTTCAGATCGAATTCGTCTTAGGGAAACCCATTCAGGCACACTATACAGAGGGAAATTCTTCATCCAAACATGACACCCATTTAATGAATAAACCACACAGTTTTTGATATCACATGCTCCAATAAATGCCTTAAATAAATATTTACATATTTTAAGGCAAAATATTTTTACGTATCCTCCTAATCCAACTAAGCTGAAATTAAAAATCCGCTTTCATGCATGTGTCTTGCAAGTGGTATAACTAGAGGACTCCGTCTTAAAATATTTATCCCTGCCACGCAAGCAAATATTTATTTTTAAAATGGCTATGGCAATTCATGGGCCCCTATAGAACAAAAAAGCTAATTGTCGTTATAAATGCTAACAGTTGCTGAGAACACACATCATTTAGGCCAATAAACACACTGATGCCCCGTGAGTGTGTCTGTGCGGCAATGATTGAAGTAAAACACAAGGAAAGACGGCATGTGCTCATTGAATATGAAAAAAGATTGAAAATATTTGATGGCAAAGTCTTGGTGGCTCATAACACAAACACAGGTCTGATGAGCTAAGAATTGCTATCAAAATATAAAAAAAAATCTTTCGAAAGAACTAAGCATTGGGCAATATTCACGATGTCAATAGAATTAATACGTTGGCGCTATAACACGAATATCACTTTTATAACTACCAATATAATCAAAAGTAAAGACCAAATTAAACTTTCTAGCATGTGAAATGCACCTTAAACTAATATATAAAATGCTTTTGACTTAATTGGACTGAAATGCTAAGTTAGATAAGTAAGTTTTTATTACTAAAAAACACTTTCAACCACCGTGACAGAACTTCCCCTGAAGGTATGACCGGAGGCATTGATTTTTCAACGAGGACTGCAAAATTTATGTCTAGGTCTCCAAGGCGCAGTTTCATTGCAGGCAGCTTGCAATCCTAACTTTTAGGATAAATTTTATCACTACCGGCGCCAAGTTTAACTAAGGCAAAGTTCTGAATCGCGAAGGAGCATCAAAGCACAAGCGATATTTTCTGGAAAAAATGCTGAAATATTCTCTATAGAAACTTTTTAAGGTATTTTAGGATAGTATTTTGCGACTCAAGCAAATTCTTCCATTGAGAAAGATTAAACACGCGCTCAGTATATCCACGATACCTGTCGGACATAAGGGGACGAAAATTGAATTTTTACTAAACAAAATCAAGCCATTTTTTTGTCCACCGACTGAATAAAATTGAGATACCATGTCCGAGCGAATGACCCCATTGGCTTCATTTCCTCCATCCCTAACTCCCTCTTTACTCCCTTGCTTACTAAACTGGATACCAGGATTACTTTTTTGCATTCATTTTTTTCGCTCTGAAACATCGAAGGTCATCGGAGCGGCTGGAAGAAGTTCGATGAGAGGAGGAGGAGGTTGGATGAGAGGATGGGAAGCATACATTGGTGGAGGTACAGCAGATGGGGTCGAGGAGCAATGGAGAGAGGTCGTTGAAGTGATGGTCCCGTCGTCGGGAGGGCCTAATGAGTTTCCGTCGCTTTGTTCGGGATTCGCTCCTTCGCGATCCGCGGGAGAAGAGAAAGATAGCTTGGGGAATTCGATCCGAGTTCAGGTTTGATTCCAGAGTCTTCGAGCGTCCATCCTTCGCCCTTTCTTCTCGTATTTAATGTCGTTTAATAGGATTTACCTAGCTCTGAGTGGACACGTTACGATTTAAACACATAAATTATAGCCGAATTTCAGTCGTAAATCGACCCTCGACATTCCAAATCATTTTGTTTTCATTTACTCCCAAAATTGATTCAAATTTTGCATTATATGAACTTAATGCCCCTATATTTTATGTTTTTTTTAGATATAGAGAGAATTTACTGATCTAAGGCGTACCCTGTTTAACCAAGTGCATTTTCTCGAACTTAATGCTCGGTTTTACAAAAAATTATTTCATAATCTACGCATTACGCAGGAATACTTCAAGATCAATGGCATGCGTGTATATTTAAACCTATACGTACATATTAAATACAATTTTGGCTAAGCACAATACACCTACGTGATACAATCGTTATTTTCATTAAAAAATACGCATTTTTATAACATTATTCCAATAATTTTTTTACATATTTTACTTTCTGTTTTAGATTTATAATTAAATTGCCGTTATCCCAATAAAAACCCCTTTTCATTTAGTCTATCTGCTTGGGATCTACATTCATAATTAGTCCATGAATATTAATTTATTAATTTATAATTATGACGGTTAACTTTCACTCAGTATTTTAAATGTGCAAACATTCTCATTTTTAATGTAGCGGCACTCGATTTTTTAAGATCGTGCAGAATTGTCTTTCTAAAATTTATTTACTTGAACTTAACTTTATTTTCCATCAAAATACCTCATTCATTTTTTAGATACATGAGAGTATACTGGACAGGAATTTAAAATAGAACAAATTTTCCTAATGTTTCTTTTCTAATTTATCTTCGTCTTAGTAGTAAACTAGATTATTATATTTTTGACCTACATAAAAATCCATTCCATCATAAATAAGTTGCTGAAGATAATTTTTACATGTTACTTCTTTCTCGTAAATGTTTTAGAAAATTCACTAACTCATGATTAACAACTTGATATTCTATTTAAAGGTTTGTTAAATGAAAATCTATTGTTTAAACTACTTTTTTCAAATAAAGCGACCCGAGTTTAGCTGAATAATTATCCTCATCATGTGTAATTTATTATTAAATTTAATTTACGCTAATAATTTACACCTTATGAGGATGATTTTTCATCGAAATCCGGGTCGATTTACTTAAAAATAATAAGTGGTACGAGTAATAGATAGTCATCCAAGGAACCTGTATTAGATATCATCTGGGATTCCTTCCTCGAACCTCAATCATTGAGGAGCATTTCATAACCCCACGGAGGGGTCTCACACCATTGTAAGCCTAGGGACCTGCGGGCCCCAAATCCGGACATGTCTCCTTTCGTATTCTCCCGGCAGTGCATTAACCTGCTATGTGCCTCCTAGTTAATGCTGTTGCCAAGAGCGCCGAATAAGAATCTGGGTTAATGGGTACCATTACCAATCCGAAGTCAAAAGTTCTCCGAGGCACGAGGGATTTTTGCATCTCCCGATATCCACCAAGAGGTGCCGCTCGCCACTCGTACGACAAGAAAGTCGTATTCTTTTCGAGATCTATCCTTCCATTTTTTTCCGTATCCAGCGATTCCGACGGCGGAGTTTTTTTCCTTATCCGCGTATCGGTATTGGGTCTAGAAGAGGCCACCGAGAGATTGAGATTTTTGATTTCGTTTGGGGAAGTAATGGCAAATAAAGAGTTTGGAGAAAATCCCTAATATCCTTATGATAATCCTTAATTAATCCTAGACACTGTAGAAACCTCAAAACTCTCATAACAAGAAAATATGGTTCAAAAGTACATATTTAGGGATTAGAGACATTTAATTACCAATAGCAACTTTAAACATCCCAAAATTGATCGTAATCTGAAAATCTTTGAAATTTTCAAAGATTGAGGAGTCTAAAGCTATCACCCACTTTTAACACAATATGCAGTTTTTATAATTAATCCTCATGATAGGCCTTAAAACAATATATGATGAGATACACCAATCAAACCTATGCACCCCATTCAACGGGCCGAGTGTTTTATTGAAGAGTATCTGGAATCCCACATTTCCTATGAACCTTTACTGATGTTAACTTCATGGTTTGATCACACGTTAGCCATACGGGAAATCCCCTGAAATATCTCCACCATGATTTGAATCTGGGTCCTTGGGATCGGAAGCAAACACGCAAGCCTTCTCACTTTCCACCCGTTTAATCCGTACTGGGTGGAGCGCTAGGTTCCCAGCCATAGGACCTAGATTTAAACATGGACGATGGCTTTAGACACCTCAATCTTTTAAATATTCCCTCATTTTCAAATTTCGATAAAGTTTTGGATTTTTGAAGTAGCCAGTGAGAATTAAATGCCTCTTTCCCTAAATATGGACTTTTAACCCTAATCTCTTGGTACCTATAGGCGTTTTCTTTGAGGCCTTTGGAGTTGTAGGTGAAACTATTTTATCACATTAGCGGCGAGACGATCGTAAACTCGGGAGTAAAATTGAACCTTCTGTTTGGCCCAGAGTACGCTCCTACCTCATTTTTTTTCAAAATACAAGCCTTGTATTTGAAATCTAAATTTAGATTAATAGTATATTTTTCAGTTCCCTTCATCCCCTAATGAAGTTTTTAATTAATATTTTGTTGCTATGAGACAAATTTGCATAAGTAAAAAATGGACGAGGCTAGAATCAAAGCGGAAATGGCTAATCTAGAGGGAAATGCACGAAAATTCAGCTAGTAGGGTTTTTGGAGCTTTATTTGAAATATCTTCTAAACACCTCCATATATTTTTCGATATTGTATTCTTTGTCTTCTTATTATATTATTGTCTTCTTTCTTGCCTGAATTTTTTTTCTTCTCATCTCCAAGCATGCTCTTGTAAATGTATTTTATCTCATCTCTAAGCTCGCGTAAATTTATCGACTGAATCTACGAATTGGTAATATCCTCGTATCCCTAAGGCCTTCAACCGATATATATCGCCTCCGAATTCTCTCAATTCCCTTTTTCATCTATTATTTGAATATGTTTTATATACATCGGTGTCTTAGTTTATTTCAAACTCGATTTCACTCGTATTTGAACGGGGGAGTTCCTGAATATCCATTATTCATTTCATTAGAAATAGCCTTTTTTCATTGCCCCTATTTATATCGCCCTCAATCTCAATTTTCTCTCCGACCGCTGGGCCCACCTGGTGATTGAGACTACCATCATATTCTCGCGCCCCTTGAAAACACAATTCCCAGAACAACAAAACCAGCGAGATTTCTTTCATCACCTTTCCCCCTCAATCGGTGACCCCAAACCAGCTACTAACTACTCCATATGCATTATGCATGAGAATCGGCAGTCGGCCATGGGTTCTAATATGGCGAGAAAGCCATTTTCACGGCATTCATTGGAGCTTTCAGCAGATAATTAATGCACGCTGCCCTCACAAACAGCTTCGGAATACGTATGGTTCCCATTTAGCAGGCCAATAGTTTTTCTCTCCTTTCGTTTGGTTCTCTAGGCAGGCATTTCACATTCCCCTCTGTTAAGTGCTTTTTCCTCAATTCCCCGATTTTCCGTACCAGATCAAATCGTGTGATCATCAACTGATGTGGATAGGGATTTTCTGTGTGCACAGATATTGATAAATACTTTCCACAGCAGTAGAAGTATGGTTCTCTATAGAAGTGAGGGCAATGACAACAGTGCAATGACAGGGCAATGACAACAGTGGAGAAATAATGGTTAGAGGTTTTAAAAATACGATGCTACTGAAGAATGATGAGGATGATCGACGGAAGAAGTCATAAGAAGAGTAAGAGTGAAGAAAAGCCTCGTGAAAATATGATGAGAAGACGGAAAAATCTTTCGCCCTTATCTGGAGACATGATGACCAGTTGAAGGCAATCGTCGAGAGGTAAGTGCAATGTACAATGTACATGGCAAGAACGGAAAAAGAAGACATGGAATAAAATATAAGGAACAAGTAATGAAGGATATGAAGGAAAATAAATACGCAGTTTTGAAAAAATTAGCTGAATTGAGTGGAGAGCTTTGTCAAACCAACCTCAATATTGAACAATCATGATGACTCTCCACAAATGGTTTTCTTATCGTAAAAATTATGTTACGTCATTAATTCCGTATAACTGCCTGAGAATCATGAAAAAAATCACCGTTGCTTTCCCTCAAAGACTTGTTGAAGTAAATTTCCAGCCTATTATATTCTCCATTCCTTAAAGAAGGTTTAAAATTCACGTATTTTCAGAGAGTTATGAGATTTACGGTTTCTCAACTACGATGGAGATTTTTGCAGCTCGCGCGACTGCGAAAAAGTCTCCTACATTGTTTTGATTCGATCTGATACTGAGCATTTGACGCTTGATAACGGAAAAGGGATTTATTCGTGCGACGCGAGAAGCGTTGTGAATATCTATCGCGGGATCGAATAGATTTTATTTGGGGCTTGGAGGGCTGAAATAAAGGTGTTAATGGAAGCGGGTCGGTTTTTGGAAGTGGGCTCAAGGAGAATCGCACACTTTTTGAGTGATTTGATAGTGAAAAATGGGAAGAGGAAGGCGATTTTTCGGATATCTCTGGTATGATTCAACCTTTCTTGGCCTTTGTCTTTAATCTTCGAAGCTGTCAATTTGAGGCTTCCACTTGAGATTCAATCAGTCAATCCTTGGTCAGGGTGAAGTTTTACACTTTCCTTGTACCGACATCTGATACGCTGTTAAGAGTTTAGGTTCTCACAAAGTCTAATTAGATATAGTTTTGAAAATAATAAAACAATGAACTACTTTCCTATGAGTATTTTAAATTGTAATTCACGGTTTTCTATTTGTAATTTATATATAATATTGCGTTCACTACGTCCATAAATCACCAAAAGAATTCATACCAGTCCTCGACAAAGCCTTTATTTGACCTTAATCACGATTTGTTATCCGTATCGCTTATTGAGTAATGAAAAAAATCATAAATAACCTTACCTTGATAGAATCAATATCTTTCCATAGCAATAATGAGTTCCGTTTGAGAAATGATGTAGGTACCCACTTATTATCCACTGTGTTATTCCTAGCTACTTACAAAAATTCGCCCCGTCTTGATATATTTATCTTACTTTGGAGCAAGATTAGTCGAAGGAAATTTAATTTACGAATCTGTAAGTCACTGTTGAAAAGAACTCGACTATCTGCAGTATAGAATAAAGTTTCATTTATTTCATTAAATTGCTGCAGTTTTTTCAAATGTAGACGAAAGCCAAGTATTATCCCATAAGTAATAAAAAATAATAATTTTTCGCTTACGGCAAATTATCCATAAAGTTTTTGCACTTGACTTTGCAGATGGTTTGGATAGGGTCAAGGCCAGCTAGCCAATCTTTGCTTTATAAATCAGTTGCCTCTCTATTTCATTATTGCCTTTTCTGATTCCCAAAATCTTGCATAGTATTAATAAATTTTTTTTCTCATTGTCCCGTTCTGCGCTCATTTTATGAAATGTTAAGCCCTATGCCCTCACGCAACGGAAAAATTACTGATCCTGTAATCTTTCAAATGACCTTCGAGTAAGTATATAATCGGGTGTGTATTCTTTTGAATGCACGGGGAGTCTGTGCACATTTAAACACATTTTCTTTTTTCACACTCTTCACACACATTACACACGATTCATTTTATGCTGCAATTTGACGCACCAATCCTTTGATTCATTTCAACAGCCTCTTCACTTCAAAAACTGATCTGTATATAAAATGTCTACTTTTCACATCCTCCCGGCTAAAATGAATGGGGCGAAGTTCTGCCCGATGTAATCAACCAAAGCTGAACCAGTGGGATATAATCATTCCTTTTATTGAGTTTAATAGCGTGGCCAGTACGTCAGTAACTTGAAACTCGGAGATAATGACGACATTTCGAATACCATTCGATGCGCTCTAGGATTTTCTATTGTTACTCGTCTCCATGGTGATGTAAACACGTCAGCTCAGCGCACTGCTCGCCCGCGGGCCAAAGGAAAATGCAGGAATACATCCATCAAGCCCTTCATTTAGCCTTATTCTCAAATTCCCACCACTATTCTTTCCGGAGATTATCTATTTTTCCCTTTTGATGAAGAAGTGAGATGAAAATAGGTCGCTCTATCGCGGACGCCGCGTGGCCTCGGCGATGACGGCCGTAATAGCGGCGATATTGGCCATTTTCTAGCAAGTCAGGGAAAGGAGGGGATAAATGATGAAAACGTCAGGAGTGCCTGCGGTGGAAAAAGATTAATGCCGCGAAACGGGAGCGTCAAGACTTTTCGCGTTCTTTTTTGGTTCTATTGCCCGCCTCAAAACTTGCAGACGACGGGTAAAATGCCCGGAATGATTCCTGAAATGCCTATGCAACCGTGTGATTTGTTCTCCAGGAACATGTGCACGGTTTTCTCTTACTTGATTCTTTGTGTTTGTGGATCATCATTTCCTCGGCCATTTCAGTTTAAAAATCTACATTCCATTAAACTAAATAAGGGCAGGGGTATCAATTAATAGCGGAAAGTTTTATGCTTTGGCTGTAGCCCATCATTGAAATACACTGATTAAAACACTATTTTTATCAGCCACAAAGTTGACTCATCTCTTTTGTATAAGTTTTTGGTTAAAGTTCTTATATTACTCCAATATATTCTGTTTCCATGATATCTCAGATAATGGCTGTACTTCATACATGTGCTCGAGAGGAGGAGCATCAATTCTTACTACTTTGTTTTTAAAATATCAGATTTCCCTTTAACAGCCGCGGGGATCAAATTGGTTCCTCTGCAAGAAAGATTTTATTTCTAAGAATGATGGTCTTACATGACATAATTTCTGTTACAAATAAAATTCATAGACTCACCTTTTCGGGGTTGTACGTTGTTGTAACAGCAGACTTGCTGCTATCAATTTTATCCCCTTTTCTGTTGAAGGGAAAAGGGGTTAAGATAGGCCGTTCTAGTATTTTAAAGGGTTTAATCATGTTTTTCTCTATAACGTTTTCACTACACGGTACTAGAATCAAAATCGTGCGCAAGCCATCAACTCTGAATGTTTAACGTATGAAAAGAGTCTATCACACCTGGCGATCGGTTATATTACTTACTTTCTACGAAAACCTTTTTTATGTCACTCTAAAATGTTAGCCATTAATACGGGTCCGATATCGGGTGTGACGTTTATATATCACGTTTTATCTCATGTCTCCTCGACGAAAAATGTAAAATAAAGCGCACAAAATTACTTCGAAATACGTGAGGAGAAAAACTTGGCCATTATCACCCATTCTCTGCTCGGTGTGTATCTGAAGGGAAGTGAAATCGAAGCCATATTCTCCATTTTTTCTCCCTCCGTCTGGATTTAGTTACCAGAGCGCACGCCACGGTATATTTATGACCGATTCGTGATATGTCTGTTGAGGTGGGGGGAGGAGGAAGGACGAAAAAAACATGAATATCGCCTTATTTTCACATTTATTTTGAACGCGCGTGAACTGGCGCTATCTGGAAGAAAAAACCGACCACTTGCACGCATACATTTACATCGAGCTTCCGTTTAAGTTAAATCACCAGGTTTAACATATTCGCTTCACTTCCCTTTTTGTTTTATATATCTCTCTAAGGACCTCTTAACTAAATTCCCAAGTCCCATTGGTATCTTTGTCATGTCTACTAAAAGGAAAGGTATTTCAATCTTTCCAGAAAGACTTTCATTTTTATGAATTATGGTAGTATAAGATGAGGGTGTAATGCTTTTCGTTTCAACACGACCGTGAAGTTGTCAAGGGAATGCATTGAATCTTTAAATGTGTCTCTCCAATATTTTTACACTAATTCCAGTGATAGAAGGTCCGAATAGCATTTTTTTTTATCGACTGACCCGGGGTCTAACATCAGCTACTAACCAAAGCTTAAGACTTGATTTTAAAAAGACCAACACCCGGTTTCTATTGCTGAATTAATTATTCCTATGATATCAAAAAATTTATTTATTTAGAGAATAGCTTTCTCTTTATTTGTAGAAAAAATTCGTCTCTAAGTTTATATTCTTATTTAATTTATATGATCTGCATTGGCAACATGTGGATGATGGTGAGTTTCTGCAAGGATAACTTTTTGTACAAAATCATTAACGCAGATTTCAAATATATGGCTGAAATGTATAGGTTATTTACACAGGATCCCATTCAAACCATTTCTCGCTATCTTTCCTCATTTTATTACTTGATTGACCCGGCAATAGCTACTGTGACGGATTATTATAACCATATTAATGAAACATACTATTTTCATCAAATGAATACAAGCTGGAACATTCCTCAATTTTATGTAATTTTCTTTAAATTTTGATAGTGATTTAATAATTTATAACGTGATTGATTCATATTTTCTCAAACTATGGAGAATGTTTACTCACTCAATAATAAGTTTTATCCACTCAATTTTAATCTAATTCCACTACATTCAGTATTTTGTTTATTATGAATTTGGCTTCGTTTCATTTTTAAATGTTTGGATTTCTTTAGTTTTTTTGTCATCGATGTTCCATATCTCTCAACGATAACTTCCTCAACAATCCTAATCAATCTGATAGCCTCGTGTGTGCTTAATGGAAGGAAATTCACTCATGCAGTCGTTTGAAGACCTTGATTCATTCGTTAAAAAAAACCTGACGAGAGAGAAGGGGAGGCAGAGTGGCTTAATCATGCAATTAGTCGCACGAAGGGGGAGAGGGGTTGGAAGAATTAAAAGAGGTCGTGGAAAAGAATCATCCGCCTCCGACATGCATCCGCGTAATCGCCAAGTGATTAGAACCAGACGACTCGCTCGCTTGCTCGACTTTGCTCCGGGGGAGAGAGGACTTTTTGTGGGCGGCCGACAGTGGGTGCTCCCAAGGTGTCTGCGCGGGGGCGGTTTTGAGTTCACGGTGTTTTTATCGCCTTCCCGGCAAGGGAGAGGGTGGGGGTTGGGGTGGCGAGCAGCTGAACTTTCGAATGGAGAGAGGAAGGAGGGTGGTTTTCCCGTCGGCAGAGACGGGGAAAGAGGAGTGGAGGTTGAGGAGGACCTGGCGGCGATGATGATGAGTCGTCGCCAGGAAAACGGCTTTTGATTACGTAACGTCAGCCAGTCGAGAAATCCACGAGGAATGGCGGCGGCGGAGTCAAAATGACTTCCTTAATGGTTTTTGGGGTGTCTTAAATGAGTGCCAACCGTCTCCGCGGTGGTGGTGTAAGAAGCGAGATTCTCGGTGAAGGAGAAGGGGGGGGAGGAAAAGTTCTTTTTTTCCGTGTGTACGAAGGCTGGAGTTGCGAAAGTGAAAGGTGGCGGTGGTGTTGGTGAAATAGGAGGGGGGGGGGAGGAACGAAGTGGGGGTGGGTTGGATGTGAGCCGGAGAAGGCTTGAGGAGCGAATGACTGCAATTGATGAGGGGGCACTGTCTACTCGTCTCCCTGCATACCATTGGGTGGCAGCACTGATGAGGGAGCGAGTTAAGCCGAGTTGGGAATGAAAATTTACGAAAAAAATACCCGTAGTCAAGCTATTATTGATTGTGGTGGTAAATTTATTTTGACAGCTGCAGTTTCTTTTTTGCATCTTCTTCTTTAAATATGCTCGAATTTGGGCAGAGCGTTAGACTCTTAATCTAAGGGCCCCGACACAAGAAATGGCCAAACATAAAAATTCTTGATGCCAAATGTCCTCGATATAACATGTTTAACTGGTTGGTTAAAAAAAATTATATTTAAGCATAAAGTGATGTATATTAAGATTATTAATTTAGCGTAGATAAAGTGGCTTTAGATTTTTACAACATTGATCATACTGATGAGGGAGCGAGTTAAGCCGAGTTGGGAATGAAAATTTACGAAAAAATTTTTTTGGGGTTAGAAATTCTAGATAATGGATTATTCCTGAATTACCTCTCCATATTTTTAAATGAAAAGCTTGTCAGCAGTTACTTTTAGTGCATATTACCTGTAGTAATCATTTATACCAGGTTCTAAATAATATTTGGGAAAATATGTTGGCAGTACTAACCTGCAGGCCTCATGTTCACGCTGGCATTGTTATACGGAACCCGAGTATCATAACGACTTTTGAATTTAAATTTTCATTCACAAACTACATCGTGGAGTTTATTTCCAACTCCTTTCCCTCTTGCTGTAAACATTATTGATTATTTTAATTTACTTTCAACATAACAATATTTTTTTAATTTAACATCTTTCCTTGCCGCTGGTTGGTGGCCCACGTTTTAGGGAATTAAGAGGGATAAATACGATTATAGGAAGAAGGCTGTTGTTGATGGATTAGGGAAAAGGTTAGATAAAGCTGTATAGTAGAGTAAGACGCATGCAATCCTTTTTACTGGGATGGGGCGTATGCATGCAGGTGTATGAAGGGTAAAATCATGTAGTATTTGTCGTCTTTGAGGATGAGAGTTTATTGCTGAGAGGTTTCTGTGAACTCCAAAAAAGGCAAAAAATCGGTGGAATATTTCAATTTAAAAATATTATGAAACAATTGTGCTCTTTTCTTTGAAAATTTATTAGCCTCAATTAGAGTTTCTGAGTTTCTCAACTTCGGCTTTGATTAAAATATGCGATTTATATGGATTGGCTAATTGATAATTCAGGTTATTATCGAGTTAAACCGTACAAAATAAATTCATTTTAATATAATATTTGGGTGCTTGAAATATGTGTTCACAAGTATTTATACAAGACTTACCTCAGTGAAAATATTTCCATCAACCTCTATTCATTAACGTTCAACTTATTGTCAACACTTCTGAACCCGTATGTTTTCAATTACATTTTCCTCGGGAAACTCATCGCCGGAGTCTCAGATGGAATTTGATTTACATTTTAATTGGTTTTAAAATTGGTATCGAACTGAGGCACGGTGCACACCCTTTAGTGCTGCAATTTAATTGGATGAGGGAAAACTTCAATCAAGCGTATTCTATCCGAATGGGCTCATTCGAAGGCAACGGTGACATTTATGGAACGTAATAAAATTCAACGGATGGATTTAATTGCACTGTTTGCATATTCTGCCGTCTCTAGCTGTCTTTCATTCACTCTTTTTTCGCGGCTTTGAGATATTCTTTCAAGTAATGTTCGTGAAAATCTAAAGCCTTGGCAAATTTTAACGATTATACTTTTTTTCAGTGGGCTCTTGAGTGTTTTCTTTTATTATTATTCCGCTACGCATTTCCAATTTCGACTCTAATGGCATTGAACTTCATGAGAATATTTTTGGTGATCGATGGTAAAAATATTTCACTTAAAGGGTGATTTATAAAGGGGAGAGCTCTATAAATATGCAGAGTTTACTGTGGCGGAGCTACTTCAAGTGATTTTTCCGAGCAGACTTTTTATGCTTCCAGTATTCTTGGTTTTATAAGTCGTAAAAATTCAGCTGAGATAAAGTTTGACGACTATATTATGAAGGTATTTTAAAATGTTAAGTTTTTAAGTGCTCCCGTTTCTCTATGTTTTTTTATGACTCGAGTATCACATAATACATGAATGAACATCTTCCGGATAATTTTCTCGTTTTTTTTACTCTAGGCATGGTTAATCTGTGTATATTTTATTTGAAATTACTTTAAAGAAGCATTACATAATTCTCCCTACTCTACTCTGATATTCGTTACGCTAACGGATGTTTCCTACCACCCCGTATGAGTTTTAACGCCTTAGAATTTTATATGTCTCTCTTTATATTCATTCCGAAATCTTTCCTTCTTGTTTTTTTTAGGCATTCTTTTATTATACCTCTAAATTATGTTCATGCTGTGTCAGCTCATGTTGCACACATCACTGCTTTTTATTCTATTTTTTTTATATCTTGATAACTTTTAACTCCGCTCATTCCACACTGACATTCATTAAATGACCCTCTTTATGTTCGATGCATTTACTTTTTACTTAAGGTTTTTTATTTGTTACTCTTTGCTTTCCTTCGTGTTTTTTTTTATCCATGGCTTTATACTTACTTCTACTTTCCTTAAAAAGTTAAGTTTCCTATCCTAGCTGATTTCACCGCGCCTTTAGCGGGTGCAAAATCTCACAGTCCAGCACATCATACCTGTTGGTGATTTCACTCGCTCCGATTTAATTTTAAACGATCCGATGCCGTTCCAACATGGGATTTTTTAACTTTGGAATAATCCAGGCTCGCCAGTTTGAAAGGCTAAAGGACTGATTTTACTGGGGAACATGTTACTTTCTTATTACTAAGTTCTACTGGTCGCATTGTTTTGCCGATTGCGTGTTCTTCAATTGAAGCATATAATAAAGGCCATAATAACATGTGCAATACAATTTAGTCGAACTATCAACTCATCCTTAAATTATAGCATGCATTTTTGAAGTAAAAACCTCAGTACTGGAGAAAAATCCGTTTCTTTTGCGATCATGTATTCCTTCCGAGAGCTTTTCGCAGAAAATAATTCTAAAATGGACTTAATTAAGGTGTAGGTGTCGTTAGAGCGATTTCACGCGTCACAGACTGACCATCACAATGCCTTTTTGAACTTTTAGGAACACATGTAGCGCGAACGGACCGGCGCGGCGTACAAAACTTATTCAACTTATAAATTGCTTCTCAATTGTGTGACATTTAACTGTGGTTGACACACCACCGTGTCTTGAAAAATACCGGACTTACGTGACTTAAAATTCATTGTCACGGACTGACAAAAATGAAACGAACTTTCAGCTCTTTTAAGTAAATAAAGGTTCCCAGTGAAAAAGATCTCGCGGAAATTAATCAACCCATTAACCCTTTCTCGCCTCCATTTGGGCACCAAAATTTGCATCAAACCTCAATAGGACGTTGTTCTTTTTATTTTCTTTTGATCACAGTTGTGGGATGAATTGTTAGGGAGAAGGACAAAAGATGAACGCGCCTTAGTCACTATTACTGTTTGTTCCCAATCTCTCCAGAAACTGCTATTTTTTCGACTTGGCTCTCCATTATTAGCCCAACAAGCGCAGTTTAAGAGAGCCTTCTTTTTTGTATGTTCGGAAAAGAGGAAGCCGAGGCGATGTGCCCCAGTTCGCGGTCTTGTTCTTTGGACCGATTCGAAGCAAAGAGCTTTAAATTCCTTATCCCCCGCGCCATTATTTTTTAACGCGTGCACACAGCTCCCTCTGTCGCGCTAGAAATCGCTCCCAGCTTTGCGGGAATTATTCCGCCTTTGTAAATAGATTGGCGAGCGAGAATAGTTTACGTTTTCTTCTTTCAATTTTTTTTCGGCTTGTGTGAGAATAATTTTCCGGGTCAAAGCGAGAGCTAAGCAAAGAGCAGATGGGATCCCTTTTCCTTGTCCCCTCCAACCGCAGTGCTTTTATCATGAGGTCTTTGTAGAGTTTTTTTATCGTCTTTTTGCTTTCCATGTCATGCACTGAGAGCTGAACGCCAATCTAGACGCAGTTTGGAAATGCCCGCCGTTCTCCCGGCCTGGTTGCTTAGGAATTCAAGTCTCCATGCATCGCAAGGTCATTCCTATTATCCGCGGCCCGGCTGTTTTTTTTAATGCGCTATTTAGTGGCGAGCAGGCGTTGAGATTTATGTGGGAGAAGAAGCTCCTGAAACAGACACTAATAAGCTTTTAAGGACTAATTGATACATTGCCCTCCATTTGGCACCGAAAGAAAACAAATTATCTCAGCTTATCAATTGATTCAACGATGGCTGAGACATACGCTAATTTAAGTAAGCAGGAAGCTTAGGAGCTTTTAAGACTTAATCACTGGATTGCATGGTTCAAATGAAGTGGTTAGGGATGTAAGGAATCTTTTCTATGCTGTACAGACGGTGATGATCATTTGTAAATTAATTGAAAAATATCTTTTCATGCATATTACACTGCAAACATAGCTATAAAAGATATATTTAAGATTAGTTTTGGCCTAGTTACTGTTTTATATTTGTGATTTACCAATACGGAAATAAAGGTGATTCACTCTTTATAGAACGCATATCTTCATTAATGGAGCGAAATCACTCTGCAGCTGTTTCAAACTTGAACATTTAACGCTCCTATTTTATCTTAAGGTCACTAAATGCATTTTTTTTATATCCTTTGATAATTTGATAATTTAATTCCTGTTAACAGCGTAATAGTTGCTCTGGAAATAAATAGCTACCTCCATTTATAGTCCTAGCCTCACTGATTTTATTGTCGCATTCTGGACGCTCCTGCATTGTATTGAAAGTTTTGGAACTATTGATTTTCTTAGCTCGGAGCTAATTTTATAGGAAAATAATCCATTTAGAATGAACAATGTGCCGAAGGAAAGCCCGAAGTTTTCATTCACGTAGCATTAGCAGTGAAGCGTAATGGTGCAGTGGGTCGAGCGTTTGGCTTCCTACCAAATGGGTACGGGTTCTTATCCCGAGTAATAGTTTGAAAAACCCTAAATCAAACTCCTCCATACGAGGAGGAGCCCAAGGGCTCCTGATAGTGGCTCTTCTATCCAGAACTTGTGATAATCAAATGACTGTAGTCTATTCGGAGATATGCTTTACTATCGGTACCACGCGAACGGTTCCAATGATGGCGTGGTTTAACGAGATATCAAAGGAACTTAGGGCTATCTTGGAAATGCACCCGTATAAAACTCGCTAAAATGTCGCGCTATTGAATGGTTCGCGCTTCCTCTAAATAATCTCCTTCACCCAGAGCTAGAACTGTACTCCGCCGCGACGCCTCTACAGAAAACTGGTCAGTGCCGCAACGCCGATGTCCGATCTGCTAAAAACTCTTTCGTTACATTTATTCATGCAACAGTATTGTATATCATTGTATTTTATGGTATTCTCATGTTTTCATTCATAGCCCTGATGAAGGTTTTGAACAAACTGAAACGCTGGCTAACAACTTTTTGCATTTTATATATTTGACCCTAACTCCAAGAATTATTTTATCATTAATTAAGTGAGGTCAAGATAAGAGGAAAGAGAAAATCTAAAAAACGTAGGAAATTTTCCAGTTTGAAAGTCCAGAAATGTCTATGTTTAGTTAGTAACGGCTTTCGTGCGTTCCTCCCCGTAGTGTTGTCCAAGGGCGAATACAGAGCAGGATGGCTGGAGAAACTGTCGTCGCCTTTGGAAACACTACGCGGAGGAACACCCGGAAGCCGTTACTAAGGTGGAGAAACGCCGCGGAAACCTCAGATCCAATTCTCTGTTAAGTACTCGTATATATTATTCAATCTTTATTTTGCACTTTTGAGCGATTGGAACTCAATTTCTAATCGTGAAAGACTGATTCGTGCCGTGAAGAACATCAGTTTGGAAGCCGGCACGACAGCGCACGCTGCAAATACTACAGTCGCCATCAAGTCTTTACTCAGATCACAGGCATACCCGGAATCCTTACCCACGGGGTAGGCTGTCTGCAATGTAACCAATTAGATATAAGTCGTGCGAAAAATCCTCAGAGAAAACATCATTCGCCTCGACTGGGGTTCTAATCCGGATCCCTCTTTTTCCGGCCGAGTGCTTTAGCCAGTTAAACTACCGAGGTGTCATTATCTTATTATTATCAAATTTGTGGACTAATATGCCGGACAAGGTAGGTATGTACTGCTGAGCATATTATGCGACTAGCAGCCCAAATCGTGCGCACGGCGCCACAGCCAGAGAGCAAAGCTCGAACTTTGAACACAAAGATAATGATACCGTTACTGTTTTTAAGAATAAGTGTGCAGAAATATTATTGTGAGAATGAACCTATGTACTTTCTTTATGTTTATTAAATTTTGTATTTTGACGTATATGTTGATACGGTTTTTTTAAGATGAAGTATGCGGGAATTTTTTTGCAAGAATGAACCAATGAACCTACTATATTGTTATATATTTGAATGTTGACAAACATAATGATACCGTTACTGTTTTTATGAATGAGAAGTAGGAAATATTATAGTAAGAATGAACCAATGTACCTGCTATATGTTTACATATTTGAATGTTGACATACAATGATACCATTATATGTACTGTTTTTATCAATGAAGTGTACGGATATATTATTGTAAGAATGAACCAATGTAATTACTTTATGTTTATATATTTATCTTAATTTTGTGCAATTTTGTAAAATGGGCCTTTGCCCGTAATAAATATTATTATTATTATTATTAAAAAAAAGAGGTGTTCGCTCTAGACGATCTAGTTGTCCGGTATAGTCTACAAATTTCCACAGGGGAGAATGACGCTTCGGAAGCTTAACTGGCTGAAGCACTCGGCTGGAAATTGAGATAGCCGGGTTCGAATCCCGGTCAAGGCGAATTATGTTTTCTCTGTGGATTTTTCGCAAAATTTGTGCATTGCGGGTGACTCCCGTAAAGTTATCACCGTGGCTAGTCCCGGTATACTTATATTAGATATGAGTCCGTTGGATTATCTATCACGTTTGTGCCTTTTTGATGAGGGCGTTTTAATTCAGGAACGATGTAAATATAAATAATGTTCGTGTTAAAATAAAAAAACGGGTGAAAGGGCATGACATATGTCAACCATATCACCTCGTAGAAGCCTTCTTTCCAACTTAAATCTAAACCCACCCTATCCTTAGTCAAATTATTTAGATGATGGATTTCATAATCGAAATGTTGGAAAAACGTGGAGGGGTATAAATCCTTAAAGCCAGTATGTTAGGCGCTAGCGAGAACACAATGAACAATGGGACCGCAGAGCCGAAAGAACACGTCTCGCTCTCCACATTGCTGTTTTCAGGAACAAAGGATTCTTTTCGGGAGCGAGTCGGAAAAGTACGGAGGAAACACACTTTTTCCCTGAGGGACTCACCGTCTGATAGCCATGAAATGAAACAGCTTCGATCTAATCCATTCGTCTTCCGCGTTGCCACGCTACGCAAATGAAATTCCCGGAAACTCGACGTGCGCTGTACGTACACTCTCCTTTGGCCTCTCGTCGAAGAAGACGAATCCTCGCGGGGTGCGAAACGCTTGTGAAGTTCAAAGGGTCTTAGCGCCTGTTGGAAAGTTGAGTGAAAGAAGAAAGGAAAGGTTTCCAAGTGCGCGTCCCAACCCGCGTCCCTAAATACGTGATCAGAAGATTTGCAGTGAATTTGGTAATGCCTAAGATCGAACCTTTTCTCATGAAGCCGGAAAATTTTATATAACTGAGGAAAATCTTTAATTAGGGAAGTCTATTGATAAGGTCTTGTAAGGAATACGTGTATTTTTAAATTGAAATTTTGACCTAAATATTAATGAAAATTATCAGCAGTATTTTTTAGCTCGAGTTCTAATTGAGTAGCATTAATTATTTTATTAATTATTACTGAAATCAGATAGTGATAAAAAAAACGCCGAATGACGTAATGCATGAGCACTTGATTAGTATTTGTATCTGTAAAGACTTTTATCATACTATCTAATTCTCGTTTGTCTCATCTAAATAAATTTTGACACTTTTAACCCAGTGCTATTTTAATGTTTTAATCCAAGGCGTTTTTTATTTGCTGTAATAATGCAATGAAAGAGTGTTTGTTGGTTAAAGCTCAGTGATGTAGAATCCTAGTAAAAATTATTGTAAACATTTATTGTCATAGCTTGTAAGCACAGATTTTGTCAGATCCCCCTTTGATGGCGGGAAATCATTGAGTGATAGCGTTAATCTTAGTTTCTGCTCCCCTAATACGTTACAGCCACTGAAAGATATAAGGATCGGACTCAATTTATTCCGACTTTAGATAATCACTATCTCTGAGAGCGTTAACTTATTATCACCTTATCACCTCAGTTATTCATATTAATCGACCTCAATTTCTTTTACTAAATGTTGCAGTAACCTGCACAGGGCATAAAAATCGGGAAACCACGGAAATTATGCGCAAATTCTTAAGTCAGAGTTAATTCAGCCTCTTCCCTTCATTTTGTTTGGCCAAGCCTTTTACTCTGCCCGCCATATGCGATTACATTGAATGACGAGATGCAGAAAGAGGTGAATGTACAGAGGGACCGAATTGGCAAAAAAAAAAGGACCTCTATTTGCCACTTGGCCGGTAGCCAGGCCCTCTCAAGTCAATACCGGGACTTGAACTTTTGGAGCGATTCGTGAGACCAAAAATGTATTGTATAATTCTTCTGAAAATATTCATCCCAGACAGAACCCTCTTCATATATTTGCAAATTACTTTGGGTCCGTTGTCATAAGGAAGCCATAAAATACCCTTGACTTCTGCAAAACATTTTTTTCGTTCGATATTCTACAAATTTGTGCTAATATTTCAAATACCTCCATTTATTCAAGATAACAGGGATAAAATACTCATCAGATTTTAGTCACGCCACGCGGCTCTTTGCGTTTCAAAATTAGCACAAAGACTTAATTGTCTCACATTTATTTGGCTACATTCATGGAAATCTATGTGTCAGTTAAAAAATATTAAGTGATTCTAACCGAATATATAGAGCTTAAATTACCAAAATTCATCCATGAGGGAGAGGATTGCTGTACTAACGGTAATCTTTGTGCAGACTATTCCATCGAAATTTTTGATAAATAGAGACACAGTACCATGCCTAGATATGACCTGATCAAAGAAACCCTCATGACAGCACCCCATAGGCAAAAAAAATATTCAGGTTTCAACTGATCTCTGAGCTACCGTGTAATTTCCGCGTTATAACATGCCTGGTATATTCTCTGTCCCGATTAATCACCGTTGATGGTGACTTATTACGTGAAATGCACAACAGTATCGCATTCTAACCTATCCCCCGCAAATTCCATTAGGGCCAAGTGTTTCTGCTACCCACGCTACACTGTGTGATCCCGTTCCAAGTACGCTCCTATGTTCCACGTGTCTGGACGTAGTCGAAGGAGGATGACCTGTGCACTTTAGTAATGGCCTCATACCCCTCTTAGTCCCAGCCCTGCATCCCGAGATAATCTCTCCAGCCTCGCCTCATCGTGTTTATGCTCGATCGTGCGTGACACCCGCTCCGACAGCTTCCGTCGCCTTGATTACGCCAATGCCTTGAGTCATCCTCACGGATCAATCACGTGCTCATAGACGTACCGCTAGAATCTAACCAGTGAATCATCAACACAGGTGAAATATTGAGCACTCTTTTTCATTGAAATGCCTCACAATATTTGCCTCAGTAGATGAAACAATCTTAGGGCAGTTGGAAGGGAAGAAGCGCATGGGATGGCCCGGAATGAATAATATACACAGGATAGATAATTTAGGATGTAAAAGAGAAGAAGTACGTCGCTATAAAAATGTAGGTAGATAGGAGAGCTGCGTCAAACGAATGCTGCAATTGTGGACTTATGATGCCATTTGTTTTTATTTTCCTAATAGGAGTCTTCTAAAAACCTTAATGAGAAGACGGGACAACTTAGTTTGCCACATTATTAAGCATGATAGCCTGATGAAAACAATCGTAGGAGTACTGGTGGAAGGAAAGGAGGACAAGGAACGGCCTCGAATTAGTTAAAATCGAGAGCTGCGTCAAACCAATCTTAAGAATGTTAAGTTATGGTGATGATGATTTCATTATTGAAAACTCTTCGGTCATGTGGCTCGTATACCATACGGTAATGCGAGATTTTCACCAAACGATAACCCTAAATACTCATTCACTTAATTCGAATGCTGTTGTAGATAGGTCTGGGTAGAACTCAGCTCGAACTTAGCCACGGCTGTTTGAATTTCACACATTCAGACTAGGCGTGTAACGTCAGACGTTTATTTATTCCAAATCCTCTTTATTTTCTTTAAGATGCAGTTTCTTTTTGCCTCACTACTTAGAGCAACTTTCCTATTTTCTCTCTCTCTTTAACAATCCCTCCTCCCCTCCCATTAACAACTCCCTAAAAACATCAACATCAATAATGAAATATCAAACGTTTCAGAGGCTATTTCCTTTTCCTGGGCCAACTCGCACTTCAAGAATTTAGTTCGAGGATGTCCAAGGATATCACCCAATCCTTTCTAATGTGATATTATTCAAACCTGCCGCGCGAATGGCCGTGAAACTTACATTAATACCAAACGCCCAGCAACATGAAGTTTAAATTACTATGGGTAATAAGGAACCAGGATGTCGTAGTGGTCTGTGCCTAGCTTCTAAAGATATTGATATATGTTTTGATTCCAGGTTCAAGGGAATTTTTTCCATAGACGTTAATATGAATAATTATAATAATACTAGCTAAGATGTCGCGTTATCTAGGGTTGCTACTGTCTTCACATTGACAGGCACGTAGGAGTGCCTAAAGAGTAAGGAAAATAGACAACTCTGCAAGAATTATTTGTCACTAGTGTAGGGGGTAAGCTTAGTGGGTAGAGCACTTGGCTGCTGATCGAAGGGAACCGGATTGAAATCCCAAGTGAACCTTTCGACCACTCCCAATATGAAATCCTGGTAGTGTCATGTGGTACAGGGAAAGAAACTGCTTCCCCCTACTTGAATGAGTAAATATCCCTGGCTTGTGGCCTGGACAGAGGTGAGCTCTATCGTCGCCTAATCAAATCTACCTTCGAGTTGAATCACCGATTGAGTGAGACTAGGAGGGTCGCTTGTGTATAACCCTCGCGTTGATCAGCATAAAAATACACGGCATAAATTAAATTGACCACTGGATGCTATTGGGTAGATATAAAAATATTTATTGTTCAGGAAAAAAGTAATTTGCACAGTTTGTAGGCACATTAATTAGAAATTATTTAACATTACATACATCCTTTATTGTAATACATTAATCGTTTTACTATTATAATGTATTAATACGCATTATTAATTATTAACTATTACGTATCAAATACGGTAAGGTAATGTGGTTCCCAACGGCATCAAGAGCGGACTTGCGCGATACCCCAGACTCCTCAGTCTTATATTTTAGAAAATTTTATGCAAGTGATTTCTGCTGTAACTACTGATGTGTGCACATGTATGACCGCCTAAATGATATGAAAAATTTTCGTATTTAGCTATTATAGATATATCATCGATTCGTACACTAGTTTAGTTAAATATCTCAGGTGCTAAAACATACTTTGATAAAATCAATTGTTTTTGGTGTGGCATAATGAAATAGTAATATATTTGTAATATGATACTAAAGTCTACTTTTATTTCCCTGACTGTTATAAATTTTTCATGAGCAGTTCTTGCAGTGCACTAAGTCAACCACATAAATTGCGGCTATGAAGGTAACTTCACAAACAGCTCAGCAAAGCCTCTGTTTTTACAAATTACTCAACTCCCTAAGCTGTTGCTCTTTGAAGCCTAATCAAATAGCCATCATTATCACATAGTTGAGGCAAAATATTTGGAACCTATGAATACTGGAACGTGTGCCGTACTATTTTTTTCATCTTTTTTTATTTTTTAAACCAAAGCTGCCTAAAATCTTCCATGAAAAAGGGCCGAAACCCTTCCCCTTCCACTCCTACATCTTTGTTCCAACCCTGGCGTGGGTATCACGAAACTCCTTGACGTGCCCTTCACCCTTCCGTGTATCTCGACTCAAAATCTTTTTAAGGATTCACCCCTTTGTTCACCCCACCCCAACCCCTTAATCCCTCACGAAGGAGTCCCAAGGACGGTGCTTAATTAAGTATTTACGGCGGCGATCTCTTTTCAGTTCTCCATTCGATCAGAAGGAGGGCGGCGTATAGTAGACCCCTTTATCCGAATAAAATAACATGACCCTCTCTCCCCTTCCAACACCACCCTGACATGCTTCAAAAAGGCCACCCTACCGTGGAAAGGCACCGTGGGGGGTCTCTGCACACCCACCACACATCCTCCCACAGCCTCGTCTCCGGCCCGAAACCCGTCTTCTAAAGGCCTTCCTTCTCTCTGTTCCCTCCTCAACGTCCCTCCGCTTATTTCGATATCTCAGCCGTCTCCTCCTTTGGAGTTGAAGGAGGCAATGTTGGGGTGGGTGAGGAGGAGACCTTCGTAGTCCCATAAGAAGCTCTCCTTCCCTCTCCACTTCCACCTGCCCCCTACCCTCTCTAAGTCCAAACCACCTCCTCAATGCTAGAGAAGCCTGTGTCCTTCAATCGTTCAACACAACGTACAGTTCCCATCTCATCTCTCTCTCCTCACCATCTCCTTACATCAAAAGATTCCAGTCTCAATCATTTGGCTTTTTTAAAACTCTATGATCTTTTAGCAATATTTTAGTTGATTCTTTGATGTAGAATTTAGTTGATCTTTGGTTCTTTGTGATTGTAGCTGTTAATGATTCAAACCTTTGTTGTAAGTTGTATCTTTCTCAATACTGCGAGGGCCCATGGACGCCTCTTTGATTACAGTATCTGTATTATCTTTATTCAACGCTGCTCGAGGTGATTTGATCATCACCATTGAGCGTTTTGGGGTGTATTGGTAATGTGTATGAGTTTTAGTCAAGTATTCCTTAAAAATATTATTTTCAACGACTAATCAATTCGCTAGAATCAAGGTTGCGATTCAGCTAAAGACTATGAATAATCTGATAAATAAATCATGGGGCTGAAAGTCGAACGTCAAACCATTTTCTCTTCTTTGTTCATTGGGCATTCTAAAATATTTTATAAGAATTCTGCCCATTTAAATAATGATCGGGTAATTACAGTAAAATTTGAGCCTCTTAATCTCACATATAAATATAATATAGAGGATTAATTATTAATTAAATCAATGGAAAAGGTGTTCCAAAGTAAAAACGATTCAAGATCGCCTCCAGCAGTTCCTTTAGAAATCCGTAAGCATATATGCCTGGCACTACTGACGGAACCGAGGGAAAAATCTCTAAAAATCTTGAGGCCTGCTTTTCACATGAAATAACCATGGAGTAAAGTTTTAATGCCCTACTCCGCGAAATAGGCACTGTGCTATTGAAACGTCTCACTTCAGTACTTCAAATGCCAATGAATAATTGCCGTCATCGCGCGTCTAAAAACCTGTGCTATTCCCCCACGTAAGTTCTTGTGCGTTCAATTTTGTTTTTTGTTCAAATAAAATTAATTTTTCGTGGGATTCCTGGCTCTCCAAAGCGTTTTTCCCGTCATAAATTTCTCCGAGAGGCTTGGCCCAGGGCGAAATACCTTTAACCTCCTTGTGTCCTCATACTCCTTTTCCTCCACCTTCAAGGATATCAACATCAGAAGGAAGGCAGGCAACGGAATTCAGGGCACAGGGAATCGATTAAGCGCTCGGCAGAGTCTTAAGGCTACCTTTCTGTCCTCCCCTTCACTTCCCCCGCGTCTCTCCCGTCCGCGGAGATTCCTTTTGATGGCCTCAAGTGAACGTTTTGAATGCGCGGGAGTGATACTAGGTAAGAAGCAGGAGGAGGCAGATGGAAAATGCAGAGGAGTGGGCAAGGAAATAGGCTGTCCCTTTTTCGCATTAAAATGTATATAAATAAATGCTCGCTATCGTAGAGGGTGTTTTGGAAACTGTTATAAATCCTCTCTATTTGTCACCATCATCATTAGTTAACAATTCTAAGGTTGGTTTGACTCAGCTCTCCATTCCTCTCTTCTATCCGCTAGCCTTTTCATATCGACGTATTTCTTCACTTTTACATCATTTATAACCTGTCCTAAATAAATCATTTATGTCTGTCCCCTGACCTTCTACCCTTCCACTTATCCTTCTACGATTGTTCTGAACAGATCCGCATGCCTCCAATGCGGCCAAGTAAGTCTTCTCCTAAAGGTTTTTAGATGATTCCTCTTTTCTAAACTTTCGTCAAATATAGCTTGATAGAGTTAGTGTTTCCAAAATTCTTCGTGAAATTGACATAGCTCTTTTCATTATGGGTGAGAAAAGGTAGAAAAGTTAATGGTAACCTGTTTCAAGAATTTTCAACCGGTTGAGTAGTATCTGTTCCACACCTCCGTGGATGTTTTTATGACTAATTTAAAAATTAAATAATTAGTAGCTAAATTTCTGATGATGCCAAAGAAAATTTTATTAGATCTGTGTGGACTCGATATAGTATTCACAAAATTTTGGCATAATCTCCGAATAAACAATTGAATAAAAGAAGTCAAGAAAGATAGATGGGGAATTCTCTGTCAATTTTTCGAAAGAAATTCATTCCATCGTTATGGCCGGTAAAATTGAGCATTCATTCAAGTTATTTAATTTTTATTTATGTTTGTAAGTAGGCATAAATCTTCATTTTTTTGTGATTTTTTCATCCTGGTTAAAGGTTTTGTTATTCTGCTTGTCATTCACGACAGTGGGACACGCCAGCCAGAACTATTGTGTTTATATCTAAATGATTTATTGTGTTTATATCTAAATGATTTATATCATATATATAAATATATATGTGTCTATCAGCTAAAAACTATGTTTTATTCTACGGTCGTGTAAAGGTTAGCTATACATTATAAAGATGGATATTAATCCATAAAATTTCTCAAATTATTATGAAATTTTAAGATGAAGAATTGTAATGTGTTCAAATGGTAGTCGAAAAACTATATTATTCTGGAAAAAATAACTGCTTTTTTATGAAATAATAGCTAAATAGAGGGGAATTGTAAGAGATGAGTCTAAGGGGGCGTGCCTTTCCATGCGAAATTCTCCACCCTTCTTTCCCTGCTTATCCACCTCCGCTATCAGCTGAAAGAGAGTTCCAAAGGCAGAAGGATTATTTCCAAGGAACCAAAGGAATGATTATTCGAAAAAAAATATATTGTTTTTTTTATTTACTTTTGTTTCCTTAGACTGCTGTGTGACGGAAAGTTGAAGGACGGAGTTAAGCCGGTGGCCTCTCGCTTCAGGTAACAAGGGAACCACGAGATTTCGGTGGGGTTAAGACCAGGAAAAGGACCGGGGGTTTAATATGACGGAAAAGTAGTTGCGGGTTGGAGGAAGAAGATAATATTTTTTTGTCGAGGGGGAGAGAATGGTTCAAAGGAATGGGCAATGGAGCAGGATAATGAGGGCGCAGGAAGGTTGCATATTCGGCGGAGAATATTCAGGAGTGTCGTGGAGGACCGGTATTGTGCTCCATGGGAGTCGCTAGAATACGAATGCGCCGCCAACTTCGGAGGAATATGGGTCAAAGTATGGCCGTGTAATATTCCATTTTTTTCCAGGAGCGGCGTTTTCATTATTGCATCTATGGTATGAAGCCAGCTGCTGTCTATCAAGAAAATGAGTATCGTACTTTCAAGTTAATTTTTGAGGGATTTCCGTAGCTTTCACCCGATACCTTTTGGAATCACAGCTTTTGAAATAATGATAAAACTATTTTCCTTACTTGTTAGGTCCTCGCTGGTGGTAATTTTCTATTTACTTTAGAGTACATGTAACTAGTATATTAATTCACATTGACGGTACCATTGTTCATTAATTGAGTTCTATGACAACGCTCTGGCTATAATTTTTCTTTCAATCAGTTCTACGCCTCTTCACTTTTTTCTGTGCTTTGATGAAAATACTGGGCGACATAATTGGGACACGTACTTGGTTATAAATAAGAATACAAAAAAAACTATTATTCTGACCAATTTTATATAATATTTTTCTACTAGGGTATATAATTTTCCAAAGTAAAGCCTTCTTTTATTTTTTGTTTAATTTGATGATGAATTGCATGACTACGTAATCGATGATGCTTTTTAATATAAAAGTAGTGTAGAAATCCAAAAACTGAGGAATTCACTTTCATTATCCATGGATAACTTTTAGATGGCTGAAAAAATATAAATTAATTTTCGTGCTGATTAAACTTCTTCTTTGAGTAAAATTAAAATTCTTAAAAATATTCCCAAAGACCTGGTTAGCCTACCATTTTTTTAAATTACTAAAAAACTGATTCAATATATTATTCTCTTCAATCTGATTTTCTTTGCCAACCGGCCTTACTTACGAAGTTATCCGTCTTTCTTTCAGCTCTTATTATTTTTCCCCGATATATTTTACTAGTTTCTTTTGCTAGCAGCCAGAATATCTTAAGCTTTTTCATTTTCCATTAGAGATCGCTGATGTGGAACTTATGTGCACACAAGGTATCTACTAGCGAACTTTCTGTCACGTCGCGTAGGTCCATCTCTTATTGGAGAAAAGTGGAGGGAATGGCGTTGCCTTTGCGTGCCCCAAAATGCTATTTCCGCTCTATAATATTTTGAGAAGGTGGCCTGTTAGCGACATTATTCTTGGGAGAATGATCTTTCTGGGGTCCACTGGGTTTCGTGCATCGTGGTCCGTTCAATCAGTGGGGAAGAGATTGCATTGGTTTGCCTCTCCAGGTTTCTCTTTTCTTCGATATAAAACCTTTTTCCTTAGTCTTTAGTGCTTTTATACATAAACATCAAACCACACCATGCCTCAATTTTGACCAATTTTGATGTAGTCAAAATTGTCTCCTTCGGAAAGCAATAAAATACTTTTTCGAAAACCCTTTTCTTATCATCCTACTCTCTTACAGTGAAAATATAATACCTTCAAAGTCTCCTACTTTTTATTCATGAGTGAAAACAATTTTGAGATCTTTTTCAAAATTATTCCATGCTAAAAGTGTTACAAAAAACGATGAATTTTAATGACCTTTTTAGGTGATTTTACGCTTTTAAAGGTAGTAATGTAAAAAAATTATTTTCTGTATTTCAATATTTCTCTTAAAATAGGTTAATGTATGTGAATTAGATTACGAGATATTTTAAATATTTCCTTCATTCTACATTGAGAAGAATTTATGACATTTCAGAAGTTGAAAGGTCATTTTAGAAGAGAAAGTCTCCAGAGTGGGGAATTTATTATTATTATATCTGGCCAGGATTTGGGAAAGTAGCCAAGAATTGTCACTTGATTCAGTGCCAGGGCTTTTGATGCCATTGAACTGGTTTTTGGTTGAGTACGATCAAATTCAGAACGGAAAGGACACGCCCATACCGTAGACAGTTTAAAATATCAGTCACATTGTCGGCGCTGCGACATCCATAGGTATTTCCCTTTTTAAAATCTTCCATCTACAGTTTCGCGCTGTGTAGATCTTATATCGTCTTTAATCTGTTCATTAATACTCAGTTGCTCTTCATAAAAAACGCTGTTATCCCTTCTGTGTCAATGTTTGCATGTTACTGCATTGAAGTTGTTCATATTCTGCTCCACCCGCCACGATCCTGGTGTATTATACACAATATATATAGCCATTTAATTTTTTTCCCACTTGGCTGAGTGAAAAGTCGTTATCGCAACTAGTTCAGTGCATCCTGACATATGACAGCACCACACAGAAGCATGACTCACGGAAATTGCTAATGTTGTTTGTTAGCATCTATTTAACCATGAAATTTAGACCAAAAATAGCAATATGTATGTCCTGGGACTGAAGAAGATAAGTATTGCAGCCTTGGTTTTCCTCTGAATCCTCTTCCCGTAACCTAACCTTCCAAACTTGTTTTCGTAATTTCTATTTGACCCAAAATATTACCGATAGTTTTGCACCTTTCACCATATTTCTCCATAATTGCAATGAAGAATTTCGTCATTGTTAACTTTGTTGGTATTTTCAGTATTTTTCTGAAATACCTTATAATATTTTTACGCGCTCCTGATAATTTCTTGGTAAAATATTTTTAATGGTGAAGAGTTATTCATAAATGTCCTTGCAAGCCCTAATTCCTCCGTCAAAAAATCACCGCCCTTATACATGTCCGCCCATGTCGTTCGCAGACTCTGCTTCGGAATGGAATTCTTGTTTTAACGATGAGCTGAAGTCTGACACGATAAGATAGCGAGAATTTTTGAGAAAGCGAGGGCGTG
Organism: Ischnura elegans; assembly: GCF_921293095.1. NCBI lineage: Eukaryota > Metazoa > Arthropoda > Insecta > Odonata > Coenagrionidae > Ischnura > Ischnura elegans. The sequence continues at coordinate 136,511,658 of NC_060246.1, forward strand.
CAGTTAAGAAAACGTGATGGCATTCGCCTTGAGGAATATTCCCCGGGGGCTGAAAATTCTTTGCCTCAGCATAGTTTCATCAGAATTCCGGCACTTGTGTTCGCAAGAATGTACTAATGAAGGGAGGGTTTGAAAGAATCAGACGAAACATTGGTTGTTAGGACTAGGAAATTGAAATGCTTTCCTGAGATCACGCTTCCTAGGAATTTATTGATAGGAATCTTTCCAAATAAATTCATTTATTTATTTTTTCGAAAGAATATCGTTAGATCTGAGGTATGAACAATTGTGAATGAATGATATTTGACCCTCTCAATTCATCAACATTCAAAGATCTACATTCTTTTCGGTTATTATCTAGACAAAGACATAAGTTCTCGTGGAAATGTTTATCAGTGCAAACTGGAAGGACGTTTTTCCTAATCCGATAATTTAAATCTTGTTCCTAAAAGTATTTGACAAAATCTTTTGCCTTTTCTTGACCGCATTTCCTCTACTGCTTACCAACATATTTGCTCAAAGCCTCAAAAATAACGCTTTAACATTGGTAATCCTCCATTTAATGGGATATTTTATATTTTAGAGCAGTCTCACCAATATTTTCACTTTTATTCAATTATTTTCCCCGTGCTTATATGAAACTTCCAAAATTTAACATACCAATTTTGTCCGTACATTATGAATAGATCACGAATCGCTGATTTTTCTCGTAACATCAAGGAATTAGGAGATGAATTGTGCTCGGTAGAGCATACTTTGTTATGGGTATGTATAAAAAAAGTATGCTCTTGTATTTTTGATCGAGTGGAATGTATGATTTTGTGATATACATTGGTTACCGGAGAGTTCCCTTTCCAGATGGATGGCAAACTCGGTGATTAATGTAGGGCATTAATTCGTTTGGAAATCAATTTGACGTCACGGTTTGAATCGGTCCATTCGTTTTCGGAGGTCGTGCACAGGCCAGTGGGCCGTGTGTGCGATTGTTAGTTCGACCCCTCTCCGTCGCGGGCGCGGCGTCGCTGGAATCGACGTGAAATCGCTGATCGCGTTTGTAGGTGGCTCCGCAGCCATCCGACGTGTTTCTCTCCATCATCTATTCAAGTGGATCCCATTTGCTTTCTCTCTCTCTCTTCGTCCATTTATTCCCAAATTCAGATTCATGCCAAAACTCCAGCCCCAACGCTTTTGCTTGCTTGCTGACTCTATCCCGCGACACCTCCCTTATTTTGTTTTCCGTTCAGTGGATTATGGACTCCGCGTTGAGATGCCGGCCCTGATGCGATTTAGAGTTCAGCCCTAATATTTGCTTTCACAACACGTAGGAGTGCGAAAAGAGGCATTTTTATATCAGAACTAAGTTCGAAATAGAAAGTTTTTGACGATTTTAAGCCATTTTTTTCGGTCCCATTAAAAATGCCCGCGGGAATTCCTTTTGTTTCGAAGGTCACTCGCTACCATTAAGTAATCGCATTATCCTGATTATTTCCATGTGATTTCGAGGTTGTTTATTTAATTTTGAAATGTAAATATACTCCTATGAAATCAATATTACTGAGTTGTCTTGCTAAAATATCGTAAACGTTGGTTTAGGTGTTTATTTCCTTAAGAAGAAGAGTGAATGTCCTGCTCAAATACGAAAATATTTTTCATAACGGAAATATTTTCGATAATCGATTGATATTCACGAGTCTTCAGTTGATATGAGCGATATAAAACCATCTTGACTATGAAAAAATAATTTGCTCAATTTCATTCACTAATTAATCAACTATTGAGATAAAATGCAATCTTTATCATCAGTCAACAACCCTAAAGAAAGCGTAAAATATGCTTGATATTAAAAAGTTTCTTCTGAGGTAAAACGTTGCATGATACCATATACCTCCACTATCAGAATATCTACCAGTTTAGGAACCAATTGTGTTATTTTTCATAAACTTCTGTGGTGTACAGTTTTTGGAAAATATGTGAAAAATATTTGCTAAAGATATAAATTGCAATTTTGATGGTCAGTATTTTGTGATATGGGTATGCAAATGAGATAGAGTTTCTCATATGCTGAAAAAATACCATCTTTTATGGTAAGCTGTTCATTTTTAATAGATGATATTAAAATTTATGAATTGCCCATTTTCAGGAAAATTCGATTTCACCATTTCGTTCTGTAGAAATAATGCTCAGCTAAATCTTTAGCATCCTTCCGACAACCTTTGCTTATACCCGAGTGATTAACGCTTTCTACAATACTTTAATTCAGTAAAAAAAACTGAACGTAATGCTAAGCTTCATCTTTGTTTTTAAATTCTTACAAATTTAAACCCTCTCTTAGTCGTAAGATAAAAAAATTTTATCGATCACTCTTACAATTTAAACTTTCACTTATTTAATATTTGCCCTCAGAAAAAAATCTCATTCCAAAATATTTAGTTTTCAAATAAAAAATATGCTTGCGAAAACGTATAAGAAGAAGATTAATTTCCATCATTTAAATTATGCAAATTTATGGAAACTCCCTATAAATTTTTCATGGCATGCAATTTTTATTTAAATAAAATATTCTATTGGTATTTTACCGTCATCAGTAATTTCATTTTATATGAAAGGTGTAAAAACAAGAGCGCAAAGAAGACGAACGGCAGCAATTTGCAGATTTGCGAATGAAAATGAGCGTGCCAACGTGAAGGTACAGGGAAAGAGATTTTGGGAGCGCGGACGCACCTAACTGGACGCATTTTCATGGGAGAGAGTGGTGTGGTGGGGTGGAGCAGGACATTATACGGGCGAGAGGGATGAAGAGAGAGATGGGGGTTGGGAGGGTGGTCACCGTGAGCCACTTTTACCCGGAGTGATTTGCGAGAGAGGACGATTTCCCCCTTTCCCCCCGCCCTGTACCTCCTCTTCATCAGCACGCCCTCCCATAATTAGGAAAGTCACGCCAGAAGTGATGATGAAAAGAGAAAGAGAGAGGAGGAGATGAATACGAATATAGAGTGAGAGAGAGAGAGAGACAGGAAGGGAAGGGGGTGGAAATCCGTGTGGCGGGTGGAGTTGGACGAATCAAGGGAGACGAGTAACGGGCGAGTGGACGAGACAGATTCGTTTGTGTGTGTTTGCAGTCGCGCATTAAATGCCTCCCAAAGAGCCAACTTCCTCCTGTTCCCACGCATTTCCCTCTGCTCTCTCTCCCTCTCTCTCTCTCTCCATACCTTTCTGACAAAAATCCTCGAATGATATTCTTGTTAAAACGTCAAAATAGCTTTGAAGCAGGACGTCAATTTTTACGCGTGCATTTGTTCTAACAAATCACTACTTCTTGGGCAGAGAAAGATAACCAACTTTATAAGTGAATATATCAGTTCATGGAGTGTGCCACTATGATTTTAGAGAACAATAATTAATCATTTGAATTTTTTTAATCTCAATGGCAGTGTTGGAATAAACGGCATTATCGGAGTATGAAGTTAAATACAAATCATATTTGGCAAATATGAAAATATGTCAGGGTCTACTTAAGACTCCTCCTACGAGGATATAATGTTAAAGCATAAAAAGAATACTAAAATACCAATAAAATAGTGTGCCCAAAGGCATTAAATATCGAATAAAATGGTTATTTGTACATGAAATTGAATCGAAAACATGTGAAAATGAAATTGATTTTCAAAGTATCTAGTCATGCGGAAGAAACAGGCTCGAAATATTAGGAAATAATACTTAAGACCCTTCAATACTTGTTTTCCACCAATAAAATAACACTCATTCATACAAATTTAATTATCTAGGAAGATATCATCAAGTATTCGAAATCAAATTATGACTTACCAATCAGTCTATAAGTGACAAAAACAATTATGAATTTATATGACAACCCAACCCTGCTTGGAAAGACACTAGGACGAACGTCAAATCCGTGATATTAAGAATATCGTGTTACGAATTCTCTATCTGTGCAAGGGCCGCCATCATTTCGAATAAAATGTTCTGACACAAATATCAATTCCATTTCTCACAATCAAAACTCAATCCTTCTATTTTTTAATGCTTAAGTACATTACAGTATTTTAACATTAGTTAAAGGCATGTTAATAGCCCTGATATGCCTATAGTTCTTGCTCTTTCGAGTGGTAGAAAGACTATTTAAGAACAGAAACAGTTTTAAAAATGAGATTACTCTCAATGAGTGATATCTACCCTTATTTTTTGCAGACACGAGGTAGTGGTTGCTCCTAAAGTGGCGAGCATTTAAAATAAAGGTACAAAACGTTTTTGAACTCTCAAAAGTCAATTTTTTAGCCTCTCCCGAGCTCTTAGAAACATGTAGAGAAAAATATATGAATACATATTTCAAATGATTTGGTTTCTTGCACTGTTGTCTCGGCAATAAATTTTTATGCTATCATTAGGATCAAAATCTGAGAAATAACTCACAAGTGGGTAATATTAGGTAAAATTAGGGAATAGTAAGGTGAGAATAAGGTAAAAATATACGATTTTATGAACTTTAGGAAGATTGAATATTTTAACTTGTATGTAAACGAAATTTTTCAAAAACATTTGCCGTACTTGTGGTGCCTTTGCCTAAATGTGAATTTGCTCGCAAATGTGAGGAATTCGGTTTTCGTATGTATTTACATGCTCGCGCAAATCTGTGTTCATTCTTCTTTTGTTTATCTCTCAACTTTCATTTTCCTTCAATCTTCAAGTCTTCCCTCCCCATTCGCATTGCGTTTCGCTGGTGAAAGAGCCACTCACTAATGGTTTTGTGGGACGGGAAGCGAGAACATTTTCCATCCCTTTCCACTCGTCATTATTCCTTTTCTGACTTTTTTTCGCTCACTTATTTTCCCCTCATCTCCACTCTGTGCTCGTTTCCTCCCCATCCTGCGAAACTTTAATGCAGATGCTCAGTTAATTAGCGATGCAATTAAAAATTAAAGTTGAGAGTCACGCCGTTTTTTTTTAATTGTAAAAATGTCCAAGCTTCTCCTCATTCCAATTCTCTCTTTCACTCGGTTACATCCTCTTTCTTTAAATGTGTTTTTTTACACTAAACTCAGCTATTATTTTCTTTAGAGCTTTGTCAGTGGGTGTCATGGGTCTCACCAAGCTCCACGCACTGATTAGGGAATGAGTTATTCAACGGTTATATACTTTTACTCCCGATCTAGCTTTCGATGTCACTACATCATATTCAAGGAAAAAAATTCAAGGCATTAAAAACTATTTTGTTCCTTGAAAATGATGTGGTAATGCTAAAACCAAGGTCGGGGGTAAAAGTTTTCTTTCAATATGGAAGAACTCCACTCCATCACGATTTATATTGGTAATGAGAATCTGTAAGCACACAATACGGATACTTTTTCCAAGTTAAGTAAAATTCAGAAAGTTTTTTTCGCATAATTTAACGCAAATATCTATCGCATTTAGCGAGTTGTTGAATTCTTTCAAGTCTCTAAAGTATGATTACGTCCGAGCTCGATGACGTTCAATGTGTTTCACAACAACAATCACTACAAAATTATCTGGAGTAAATATTGCACAGTTATTGAAGAATATGTTAAGCACATTCTTTCTCAATGGCTCAGGTATTTACTCATTTATTTCATCTGTTTTTTGTTTCTCAAGGATTTAATTGAATAAAAACTTATATGATGGTAGTTAATGTTATTCTACAGTGCAGATAGCCAGTTTAAGAAGAGGATATTTCCAATTGGACTTCCTCCTTGCATATACGGTAATTTCAGAGTCCATATTATCCTCCCATGAAATTCGACTTTCCTTTTGTATATATCTCAATTTAGGTTTTAGAAATCGAAGGTTTTAGAAATAGTTGGTGCATGTCAAAATGTCACAATGGAAATCTCTGCATAAAACTCCAGCGGCCAATTGTGTATAGGCAGCCCCTCACGCCACTTAAGTTCTGAGGGTTACATAATCACGCGGGGCTCCACTTCATTATTAGGATTGGTCAGCCTCCAATGTAAACAGTCAAGAAATAAGCATTCTCAACGCCGCACAGTGGGCTAGAATCGAAAAAAGCTGGCCAAAACCTCAAAATCGATTTCTTGAGCTAGGAAGTTGAAACTTCGCATACACATTTTCAAATAAATTGTGCATAACTACCCAGATTATTTTGGTCCTGTGTTTTCACTTTAACAATATATGTGAGGTCAAAGTTGAGCAAATTTAGCGAAAAACGACCACCCTCGGTTTTTACTGAAAATTGCCGACTTTATCCTCGTGCAGTGGTTTTATAAATAGTTTTATCGACAAAAATGTTATACCATCTTAATTGCCACTTCTTATTCTTTCATTTGAAGGGTTTTTAAAGATTTTGTTTCATCAATAATCATAGATACATAACAAAATGGCGGAGCCTGTTTTCAACCCATTTTTTTACATAAACGTAGAAAAAAGTAGACATTATCACCGGCTTACACTAAGTAACTTATATCGTGTCGTTTTTTGAAGCTTCTATATTGTGAATCTAAAGTCAAACCTTGCACCAATTTGCAACCCCGAATTTTAAATCGTTTTTCGAACGCACGGACGACTCCGGTTCTGGCCGGCGGCGGCGGAGAGTACGGCGACGCGGCAAGCGGGTGGATGCAATATGGTCTCATTCACTTTTATGTGTGGATAACAGATATATTAGTGACAGAAAATAATCACCAGAAAGTAAAATTTATAAATATTGCTACGAATGACTCTCATTATGCAATCGCTGGGCAATGCAAGAGGTGCACTGAAAGGTTTCTTTCTTTGAGTGCATTCCATGGAGAATGAACTTAAATCGCGTGCTTAAACTTACTAATAAACTTTTTAACAATAACAAATAATATATTCCTTAAACGTGATGGAAAATAGCTCAATACAGTACTTGATTTTGCCGAATTTTGCCAAATCAAGTACTGTCTTGGTGCTTGAAGAGTTCATTATTCTTATCCAGTAAGGTTATTTAGTTTATATTCTTGATTTAAAGCAATTAATAACCATTCCTTATGCAGCACAATTTACATGTTGCTCTAGTTTAGCCAGTGCAGATGGAAGTCAATTCATGTTTTCAGGGTTGGATCGAGAGAACGAGTAGGAGGAAAACGAATGCAAAAGGAAGATACAGTGACCATCCTCGGAGGCAAGTAGAACTCTTGCCAAGTGGATAAAATGTAACCCCGAGTATTATGTTATGTCAGATTAAGAGGCCCTCTCACTAAGTAATTGTGTCCATGCAGCTCACACAGCAAATTTCGGTGCAAGGGTCTTCGAAAATCTGAAATACCAGGGATATAATATTAACCCCAGCGATGAGAGAGTGACGCGAGCATATGATTTCATTTACCCGAGTGAAATTATTGTAGCAGAGGTTATATAAGACGTTTCCAAAAATGGTTCTGCATGTTACTGCGACTCGAATCTTAACGTGCATTTCCACATATCCAAGTTTCGCGTCGCATATAAAGTGCACTTTAATTTGCAAACACGGCTTTGACAGCAGTTAGGACATGCGCAATATAATCGCACGTGGGAACGAGGGCCTATGTCTCATGAATTATTGCTCGTGAGCACCTTTGTGCCTTCTTGTTTAGGTAAAAAATGCTGTTCGTTAGGCGAAGCAGGAAACATGCACGAGTATTCAAAAGTCATCACAATTATTCTAGATTTCCTCTCCAAATATTTTAATTTTCTCTCTCTCTCTCACTGACGCTTTAAATACAATTATGGTATGCCACCAACCGTACATAAGGTCTTCATTCAAGGAGCTGACATTGCAAAAGAGTCCATTCTTAATTGCGACAACTGTCAGGGGAAGCAATATAGGCACGGTATAAAGACGTGAGAAAGTTCCGTGAACGGTTGACTAGAAAAATGGCACGAGTGGCCACAAATAGGGATTTATTCCGACGACAACTCCTAATGTCATAACTGATAATGACAAAAATTACGCCAATTAAACTGGAGGAAACACACAGCTTGCCGAAAAATGTAATGGATCTGTTTTTTAAAAAGGAAAACAATGCTTTAGCTCAGACAGTGAAAGTGATAAAAACTCGTCAGATAGTGAATGAAAAACAGTAACCTTTTATTGCTGACAGTGCTTATTGCAGTATGTTAGTTGGGAAAAGTGTAAATTGTGTTGCTTTTGTTTATGTTATGTTTGTATGGTAACATATTTCTGAAAAATAACCATTTTGTCAGCAGCGCAGTTTATTAAGAATAATGACGTTGATATATAGGTAAGAGATTTAAATCAATACTTTAAACTGAGCATAAGGCATAGATTAAAATGAACTGTATTTATTAGAAAGAATACATTATTCGATGTGAGTAATATGCCTTCCGAAACTTTTAAAGCTAGCAGGAGTTCAAACGAAAAACAAGTTCGAAGGGCTCGGCACTACAACAATACTATAAAACGACCGTTGTCAGAAGGCCTTTAAATATGTATGGCAGGTTAGAAAGGGGAGGCCATGGATCATCGAGGACTCTTGCCTAGAAATAGATCTTGTTTGTTAATAAAAGAGTCCGTTTCCCCACTTTAAGTACGCGATTTAAGTCCATTCTCCATGGAATGCACTCAAAGAAAGAAACCTTTCAGTGCACCTCTCGCATTGCCCAGCGAATGCATAATGAGAGTCATTCGTAGCAATATTTATTAATTTTACTTTCTGGTGATTATTTTCTGTCACTAATATATCTGTTATCCACACATAAAAGTGAATGAGACCATATTGCATCCACCCGCTTGCCGCGTCGCCGTACTCTCCGCCGCCGCCGGCCAGAACCGGAGTCGTCCGTGCGTTCGAAAAAACGATTTAAAATTCGGGGTTGCAAGTTGGTGCAAGGTTTGACTTTAGATTCACAATATAGAAGCTTCAAAAAACGACACGATATAAGTTACTTAGTGTAAGCCGGTGATAATGTCTACTTTTTTCTACGTTTATGTAAAAAAATGGGTTGAAAACAGGCTCCGCCATTTTGTTATGTATCTATGATTATTGATGAAACAAAATCTTTAAAAACCCTTCAAATGAAAGAATAAGAAGTGGCAATTAAGATGGTATAACATTTTTGTCGATAAAACTATTTATAAAACCACTGCACGAGGATAAAGTCGGCAATTTTCAGTAAAAACCGAGGGTGGTCGTTTTTCGCTAAATTTGCTCAACTTTGACCTCACATATATTGTTAAAGTGAAAACACAGGACCAAAATAATCTGGGTAGTTATGCACAATTTATTTGAAAATGTGTATGCGAAGTTTCAACTTCCTAGCTCAAGAAATCGATTTTGAGGTTTTGGCCAGCTTTTTTCGATTCTAGCCCACTGTGCGCCGCTGCGCGTTCGGCGTTCGAGCCTACTTTGTCAGCAGCGGCAACGTTTATTTAATGGATCATTGGCTAGTATAGCACGTCATCATCGTCGATAAAAATGAAGACACATTTCCCTGTGGTGTGAAAAAAGTCTTGACATAACGAGTGTGGTTTTCTAAATGCTACGTTCAGGAAAATACAGTTCCGTTATGAAGGTGCCATACACCTGCACAAAAATTCATACCACTGTAACTAAATGACACATAACACATAATTTAACCATTTGTACGCCTAGAATTGCTTCCTCTTCTATTTCGTTTATGAAATGGGCTTAATCTCTCAGAAATCTCATCCTAAATGCGGTGTCCTTCGTGAATCGAGGGAGGGACGTTAATCGGTAGATTTCGAGATCGAAATGGGGGTAATGATAGCCCTTTCTCTGATCCCTAAACCGATAAAACGCATTAATCCCGTATAAGTGACAGTTTACCCAAATCTCTTGAGTGTTGATCGCCCAGTCTATATTAGGGATCACATATGCAAATCCATTTCGTAGAAACGGTTTCACGGTATCCACATTGATGGTTTAGTCCCGAGGAACCTGAAGGATATCCGCTGAGGGAGGGAGAATTTTGGAACTGAACTCCGAACGCGAATAAACCATTAACGGGACCAACTAAATTTGGAATTTCATTACCATGATTTGTGCGCCTAACCATCATTAACGGCCGTCTTATTTCAAAATGATATCCTGATTCGAAAATCCTCCCCTATCCCAATCGTTCTCTCATGGAGGGATAAGCATAACGGGAGACAATCACGCTCTCTGCTGATCACGTAATATATCTCCCGCGATCCAAGCCCTCTGATTCCGTGTCTATCTGATTGTGAGGAACCATGCAATCCTTCGTGGTCTTTGCAGCTATGAGATGCAATCGGAGACTTGGATCTCTGAACTGATCGAGCGTGGAAATGTTCTTCCCGAAAATAGCTGCGATGTAGCGTCGTTAGATTCCCGCAAATGAGTTTTCCGGTGTCCGGCATTTTATTGCCATTTCCTCGGAATACTCTCCAATAATACTCTCCAAGCTCGAATGGTGGGAAATGGATCATTAAGCTGTCGGATGCAAAACATTGCAGGTTATGAATTTGGGATAGAATTAGAATGGTGATCCCATTATTTTCCCATCTTCTAAGCACCGTACGAAATATGGTAAATAATTGTAAATTGAGCGTAATTTTTCATGCTTGAATCTATTTTTTATTCCTGTAATTAGATTTTTTCTACGACCTCATATTTTATACCTATTTTTTGTGATGTGCGCGTCTCTGTTCATCAAGTCATTTCACTCATCGCTTAACTTGTTTACAAATACGTCCATTTGTAAAACTATTGCGGCTGAGTTGCGTTTGCACTAGTGAATTTTATTGCACATATTACTGAATGGAAATATGACAATTTCCTTATTCTTTACTTATGTGGAAAGGTAATATTTTACGTTTTTTATGCTCCTCTATCTCAATCTCGTTAGATCATTTGAAAACACTATTTCCGCACTATCTTTTATAAATTTACAAAATTATGTCATTGTTTGAATGGCTAATGCAGTTAATGTGAGGATATTCTTTGTGTCATTTTTTCATTTGTATTCCTCAACATATTCCTCAAAATTCTGCATATAAGGTAAAAAATATTTTCACATTTTTGTTTTCGCTTAGAAGTTTCAGTTTACATGTTATATAATGAATTTGATATTCGGTTTACTTTTTACTCATTATCACTGTGAAAATACATCTCAATCACTTAAAATTTTAACACATTAGACCTTGAAAAACAAGCATATTATTACAATAGATTTTTGAATTAGAATAGATAGACTCTATAAGCAAACCTCATAGAGCACCGAACATAAAACGTCAGATTAAATTTTCTTCTACTACATAGAAGAGCCGCAATCAAATATTTGGATCCAAAATGACAAGCACCTTCATAATTTCTCCCAAGTTTACAACCCCTTCAGCTAACAATTGGTAAGACGCCAATTATAATAAGAATTGCTAGTATTTCGGCTTGAGGAACTCTTATTGACTTCGAGGAATTCAGCAGAAGAAGCTACAAATATGATTTTGAAAGGAAATCCACTCAACTCCTTGAAAAAATGTATTTCAGAAGTAATCAGGTTCAGATTCGGCCAAAATTATTATTTCTTTTGGTTAATCTTTTATTATAAAAAATATGGGGCTGAAATGGCTCAATAAATTTTGTTCCTAAACTCATCATAACCAAAAACAGGGAGTTTTTACATTAGACCTTACTATGGAAGGTACACCAATAAAGTTCTAAGTTAACATACAAACGGAAGGCATTTGCTAAAACTCAAAGTTAATTATAAATCAATCAACTGATACTATCCCAATTAATCGATAAATTCATCCTTTTATATACGGATTCTTTTTATAAACTGTTTATGGCTTAATTTTCAAACAGTTGTCAACAATTTCCTAGATTTTGCCACTGTTTATCTCAATGGCGTCACTAAAGCTCTGTTTACTCTTCAGCACAAATTTTCACGCCTGATAACACGACTTGGCCAGAAATTTTATGCTTGGAGGTTGATATTCAATTGATCCAAAACATCCTCGGGTTCATGTACCACAAGAAACGCAATGAAATCACGGCAAATCTCATTTTAATTGGGAAGTTGAGCATTTCTAAGCTTCTATAGCTCGCAATATTACATTGAGAGAGGCAGAAACACATGAAACGTGTGGAAATGGTCGACGCTCCTCACCTGGCATCAATCGATCCTAGACCGTGTGAAATCGGTTCTCTCAAAGAAATCAATCGTTCCTTACTTCGACCCCCCCCCCCCTCTCCGAGCGCTCGATCACAAGAAGTAGACGCAGCATCCGTTTGTGCACACATGCTACGCATTGCCGCTGAAACATTGAAAAAGTGACATTACTTGACACTCTGTGGCCTCAGGACTGATGAGAGAACTTGAATCCAGGCATTCCATAACGGGCTAAAATATTCTTTATACTATAATAAATATAGCGTGCCAATTTTTTCAAATATCACACTTTAAACCTACAAAATGTTTTACTACTGAAATATATTAATTTCATATTTATGCCATTTTGGTTGCCTCATACTTTCAGGGTCCAGGGGTATTGCCCAAACTACCCGATTGTACTCACATTGTCGGCTTATTCGACGTAATTTAATGAGAGGGTAGTAGGTGTCACGGGATGAAACCAATTAGAGGAGCGACACTGGTTCTTCCTCTTTCACATTAAAATTTAGCTCTACCTTTACAGTCCATGTGAGTATTAATTCTTGATTTTGTTCGGTGGTGGTTTTAATGACCATTATAACAGAATTACATTGCCTGAACATGCCACTTTCACAAATATTTACCTTGCATGATTTGGTGTGAATATCGGTGCAAAAATTTCATACAATCGTCTAGTACTTCATTAGAACTCGAGGCATCATAGCTGGACTTGATTGGTGTTCGTGTCAAAATTTCAAAAAGCACAGCATTCTGTTATGTTAGTCCTTATCAATTATAAATATATAATTTATTTCTTACATATTTTTACATCCTATTTGAACATTGTTTACAAACAACGTACAGCTCACAAATCAGTTTAATGTCTTAATATATCAATAACTTGAAATCATTAACGAATGAATGTAAGCATGCGAGATATCAACGCCAATTAATAGTTCTAAAAATATCACAAATCCATTCAAATGGATACCATTATTTGTCTGACGAGCTCTGATTACCTGAATATTTCACTAATTACTCGGTGGGTCATAATAGGTACATAATACTTAGAGGACACATTTTCACCCGCGATGCGAATGTGAAGAAAATAATGGAGGAGAATATTGCGTATCTTTTCACTACACACGAGTAGGCTGCCTCGTCGAGGACGAGTAATCCCAGCCGAGCAGGTCAGGGGTGCGCCGCGGAGGAGACAGACGGAGGAGGAGGCAGCAGCGGGAAGAGACACAGCCTTTCCCCAACACTTACACACGCAACGGACCAGCCTGGAGCAAACCCCCTCTCCCCCTCCACTCTTCCCCCCACCAGCAGTCTCTTTCGATCGCACCGTGTGCAAGGCCGAGGGAGGGTAGGGGAGCGGGGGGCGCCAGACGGGAGGGGGGGAGGTTGGAGGGGGATGGAGGGGTTGAGGTTTTCCGCGGAGCGCGGGAGAGACTTTTGAGGAAGAGACGCGAGGAGGGCCCGCCGCGCGTGTCTTCTTCTCCCCCTCCCTGCTCTTCCTCCTCCTCCTCCTCATCTTGTTTACCTGCCTCCCCCCTCCACTCCTCCCCCTTCCCTCCGTCCTTTCGCCTCGCAGTCATCCAACCACTGCGCGCCCCGCTTCCCTTTTCAAACACACTCCCCCCATTGCCTCGCCTCTCTTAAGAGAGGGCACGCCACGCGACGAAAAGGACACACACACTTTCGGGGAAATAATTTTTAAAGTCCACGTTAATGCGGAGGGAAATGAAAACGGATCGCCCATGTATCCTTCTTGGGAAAGGCAATGAGTTATTGGAACTGGTCTTGGGTAATTAAGCCTCATCCATATTTAAAATTATTAATGTGTTTCCATAACATTAAAAAAACTTTCATCGTCAGGTGTGCGGGTTAAAACCCGCTAATTGTTAATAGAGTATTGCAATGCTGTGATCTTAATGGTAAGTGTACTCATCGCGGAAAAAAGTTTTACACAACCTTAATAGACTGATTTAATTCTCCCTATCATACTAGAAAATCGTAAAAAACGACCGGTAACCGTGATAGACCAATGCCTGTTGCAGTTGAGGTTTGCATATCAATAAAACGTAAACGTCGTCAGCATCTTTACCAGGATTGCTTGACACTTTGACTTTTTTCTCCTCCTTACCTCACCACTCTAGAAATATTTTCACTTTATCTTAACTCTGGCCTGGAGCGGTGAACAAATGCATACTGTTCGACATTAAGAGCATACATTACTATCACTGGTACGGTCGTTTTTCACGACTAATGATGTATATCTCTACACACTATCATCTTGAAATTTTCAATGCATACTAAGTTGATCCTTTTCAAAATTTATTCGCATTTCAAATTAAAGTGTTTACATATGAGATCTGAGGCAAAAAGTCCGTATTTGAGCTGTAAGAAAATATTGAAAAGGGTCTACTGTATATGCCCTCGATTTTATGTCAATGACCTTAATTTAAAACTAGTAATATGCCACTAAAAAGAGCAATTTAACTATACTAACTTCGACCGGTGAATCGGGAGTCACACGTTTTCTTAAACTCACTGGATTTATAGACTAAAATACGAATAATCTCGCCGCAGAAAATGGTATTAAACGATTTGTTGGCCTACGTGATCGACGCTCGATCAGGTACGCGGACCAGTTCAATGCTCCAGATGTCTTCCCGCCAGTTTTAATATCACCTCGTTAGCAAAGAGATGTCGGTGCCCCAGTTCGCTCACCCCGCCTCTGAGGAGCGGACACGCGATGAAAAGGACACACTTGGGGAACTATTCAAAAGACGAGATTAATGAGGAAAATAAAATGGAGCGCCTCACGCACGCCGTCTTTTTTTCTCAAATTTCACCACTCATGAAATATTTCAGCCTTTACTTCTCTCGTGTCAGCGACGCCTTGAATTATTTTTCTGGTTCTTGGGTATTTTACCCTGATGGAGGAGAGCTTTTTGACGAAATTTTGTTTGCAACCTAGGTGAATTTTTAAAGCTAGAGATGTGGCGGAATGAAAGAATACCGAAGTCACGGAAGTAGAACGAAATTTGTCTTAAATTACTGATAATATTGCTAATTAGTTGAAGATAGCAATTGCTAACCATCCATGTTCTCAAATCGAAAGAAAATTGCTGAAATATTGCATATGAACCCGAGCTGTACTTGTTTCTTCTTTCTCTTGCGCTCAATAGGTCCTATAACGAGGTTGTAAATCAAATTTTGGCTTGAGTAAGTATCGTTGTAAGCAAAATCAGGTTATGAGCTCAGATTTAATATGAAAAAGAGCATCTACGACTAGGAATGAATCGGATATCTGGTGATGTAACTGTTTGGCTGAATGTGGTGATAATAATGAATATTATATTTCCATTAAATGAAATACTCACGAAAAAGAAAAGTTTGTATCAGGTTTTCGTTGATATCTTAATATTGGTATTTCATTAGCTAACTTTTCATTTCTCATAGTGATACCAATTTGAGGGGTTTAAATGCTGGCGACAGCTTGTGGTTATTGCGCAGCCGTCTTGAGCACTTTTGTATATATTTACTAAGAGATGATGAATGAGTGTGGCCAATAATTATGTTCCTTTTTTGTATCCCGACCTATCCAAACCACCGTCATTGATAGCAGTCACCCTTCCTCTTCCCGCAATCCAACACATCCAAGTCCCAGGACTCAACAGAGCTCGCCCTTATTGCTGGAACCGGCGGTTCGTCTTCCATTGCGTCCCTTCGCGCTCGGCGTGGCTCACTTTTTTTCATTTCCTCCGCCTCGTTTTCTTCACCATGGAGAAGAGCCCCTTCGACACATCCCCTCCCTTCCTTCTGAGCTCCTCCCACCCTCCTCCTCCTTTCCGGCGTCTGCTGTCGTGAGATAGGCCGTCGGAAGAAAGTAAATACGCTTCTCCACTTCCCGCTTCACCCGCCCTCATAACCTTCATCTATTTCTCATCCTACCCATGAAATTTCACTCTCCCTCCACCCGATATACTATATAACCTTCGCACCTAGTGACTCAAAAACTGAGAAATGGTCGGAAACATGGACCATTAGGCAAACTGATCACAAAACTATAGGACTACTCTCAACTGATGGTGGAGTAAGATGCTGGAGATGAAATGGACAGGTCTAACAGTAACTCGGCTTCCTTCCGCAGATTGATTTTCTTGCTACAACATGTTTCACCGGTTTTATCATTCGGTACTTACTCTGCGATACATCGAAACATGTTTTAAGAAGGAAAGAAATCTCTCAAATGATATCCATTGCTGTTAGATTTCTTAAACTAATTTCCTCATATTTGAGCCTGATTAGTGTGAATGACGGATAAAATGAGAAACGAGATGGGAACAATACTTCTGGGATGGGTTAAGGAAAATTTCTCACGCGAAGAGCAATTGACTAGTACTTACTACAAATAAAGACGGGCACGCGTAGGAAAACCGTAGAAAAGTAAAATTAAACTGCCATGATTGAGAGAGGATTCAATTGTTTCAAAGCATAGAATTTTTATATCCTGAAAACATTGACCGACTGCTTTTCAAACCATTTATTGATCCAAGTTTTAGCACATTTTCCTCTCCTCATTTATTTAAAGTTAAATGGTAACAAACATCTTCAAGCAATGATCGATGCGATGCGCTCTTGTGTTCAATCGATTCAAATTCCTCTAAAGGCTCGCCTTTTCTCGCTGAAAGTGCTTGTGGGGCAAAGGAGTCAGCAGATAAATCCAAAACTATTCTGTGAGTTATTATATCATCATTCGTTTAAAGACTGGTTGCTGAATTTATGAATATTTGTTGATTCTGACGCTCTCAATTTTCGGAAAAATGAGTTCTACCTCGACCTCGTTAATCACATCCTTGAATCAGATATAGGTTGCCTTTCCAATTTTCCAAATTTATTTAATACACTCCCTTTGCCATGTTGTGATTGCTCTCTCATGAAATTTTAGTGAACTTAGATCGCAACAGTCCCTATTATATTTTATATTTTATTTGTTCTTAATTTGAAATACATATAAAAAGAGTATATCTTTACCTACCATAGAAAATATAAACAGAAAATGAAATGTCGTGTCCTTCTGTGAGCCATTGCTATTGTGATTTCCAATCTGTACACATTTAATAAGATGTGAAAAATTAAAGGATTACGCGCTGTATTAGGAGTTAAATTTCTGTTACCTCTATTACTGCTATTTTTTTAAATTTTCAGTGGTTTGAATATCATGCGATGTAATAAGATATTAACATAATTTGAGGTAACTGAGTTACTCCGCACAGTCACGGAAGGGTGAAAAGGCAACCGACCACGGTTCACGAAAAAAACACCATGGAGAAACTATTTTCAGTTGTCCCTAAATTTTAAAGTAAGGAATCGAGTATTTTTCATTGTAAGTAACTTCAAAAAATTCCACCAGCTTAATCTGGAGATTTTTTGTTCTTCTATCGCAAGCAATTTTAGAATATTGATTAACCTTTCGTCAACATCTCGATGAGATACGGAGGAGAGACGGTTTTGATGGAGCGATTACTGTATACAGAAAGCAGTGCCAGAAGGAAGTCAGATCAGTAAGGAGGAAGAGGAATAGAATAGATGTAATATTTAGATGTAACGAAAGCAAGCTATCCTTTAAGTGTATCTTTTAAGTTCCTTTCGGGAAATGCTGCGTGGAAACCATTTTTCGCTCAACGCTTCACCCCTCTTCCCGAAGGGAACTTACAAAATGGATAAAAGAAGCTGCGAATATCTTCAAGAAAATAAAATATCCTTAAGGTGATTAAAAGAGTATAGTTGAATACGGTAGGGGGACATGCCGGTATGATTTGCTACATATATGTTACATATAAAATCGGAATACTTTTCGGTAATAAGATATACAAGATTCATTATACTTTCCAAAACTTGTCGTTGAAATTCCATTTTGCAGCTGCAGGCATGGAGAGAGAAGTGAACAGTGTCCTATTAAAGGTACCGCGACCACTTTGACGATTATAAGGACCGCATCGCCCCACTTCTCCCCCTCCCCTTGTTGTCACACAAATCCTCCCGTCTCCAACGGCCCTCTTACTTCCTCCGAGTCCTCCATTCAACCCTTTTATTGATGAAAGCGTGGCAAACAAGGAGGGCGGACCGTAGTGTTTGACTTGCGAGCGAGTAGGAGGGAAGGAATCAGCGGGAAGAGGAGGAGCAGCGCCCGCTGCGGGGGTAAACAATCACCCCGTGGCGGCTTCCGGACTGAGTGCGGACCCGGGAGTGCGGATGAAGCAGCCTCGCTTCCCGGGGTTTTTTAACCCTCCCGCGCCCAACCTTCCCCAATGCTCTCTCTCCTCTCCTCCCCTGGCAGCAACCCACCCCCAGAAAGATCTTCTCCCCACAAGAGATCTCTCTGCCTCACGACCTTGCCAGACGTGAGTTGAATCTGGGTTAGCGCGGTTTTTCGAGTCGCCTGCCTGGATTCCCGATTCGAAATCCCGGGTTCGTGTTCTTGTGTGGGCCACTGTTACAGTTATTTCCAAGATATGTACATATTTTACTAGATGAACTGAATTTAGTGATAATCCGCCGTATTATATATATCAGTAAACTTTCTGTTTCCCGCTATTTATCGCCATTTTTCTGAGGCCTGAATACCTTGCGGCGTAATAAATTGTGCCAGAAGCTATAAATATTGAGCTATGTACGTTAATGTTCGAGAAGGGTCAACGAAGTTATTTATTTTCCTTTTTCTATGCCCAATAACATACGGAGAAATGTCATTTATCTTCGCACAAAGTTGTATTAGAAATGATTCCCTCTATTATTCCGATTAATTCTTGTTCTCCATCTGAATACATGAATTTAAAAGATAAATAGCCCAGAAACTGTGCGAAATTTCTTATCTTCCCGTCGTATACCCACTCCGAGAAAGATCTTCCCCAATAGCTCTCTGCCTCACGGCCTTGCCATACGTGAGTCGAATCTAGGTTGGCGCGGTTTCAAGCCACTTGCCTCGATTCCCGATTTGAAAACCCGAGTTCGTTTGCCCCACCCTATGATGTCAGCGGTCACGCCCACAGGGGAGAAAATACACGGTGGAAGATTTGGGTCGTGGAAAAAGTGAGAATGAGATAAAGTTTTGACTGTAGGGAAAGAATAAAACTTAACTAGTTCCACAGTAATTTATTCACTCACAAACGGTTCTAATAGTGTATCATACACTGTATCGAAGCCGGTCGAGAGTAAATAAATTTTTGTGGAAGTAGTACGCAATTTATTCTTTCCTGTCATGCATGAAGAAGTTCTAACAAGTAACGTCTCAAACCATTGCAGAGAGGTCTGAATTGGGAAGAAGAATAGTGATGGCATGGGAGACGAGTTTCTTCACCAGGGTTTGATTTTTTCTCTGTTTTAGTTTCTTGGGAAGTCTATGGGAGAATGACTATGTCTTCTCCCGCTGATGTTATTCTTGTCGCATTCGGGATGATTTATCCTATCCTATCCTAAATTTTTTGGTGATGGGGAAGGTGTTGAAGAATCGTAGAGACAGAAGTAAACGTGAGAGGTATTGAGGCTAAACGAGCGTTTTTTCGAATCTTTTCTTAGTCGTGGTGGTATATTAGGTGTGGAAAAGTCTTTTCTCGGTAGGTACCTGATCGCAGGTATACGTCATAGTCCGTTTCAATCGTACAACGGGAGTCCGAAGGAGTGTGTTTGGGCTTTGCAGAGGGTAAGGGACTTTCAAATCATCCAAATTTTCTGTGATTGAGTCGTCCGTCGCAAACATGCAAAGATGACGAGGAATCCCATGAAACTCGGCAGTAATAGAATCTTCAATCTTCACCAACTGCATCCAGAGCCGAGAATTAGAAAAAAATTTTTCAATTACTGTATACTAAATATGGATTCATTCTGGTTAGAACAGGTGAAATAACTTCGGGTTAGGCCTGAATTTGTAAATTACATTTGCTTTTTTAATCGTACCAGCGGGTAGCTGAAGATGATTTCACTCCGTCGTAATAATTTATTTTATTCGTATTCTTAAGATGTCGCAAATATCAGATAAATTCCTGCTGCCTTCCGTAAATTATATGGGTTAATTATTGGAGAAATCAGTTCTATACACATCATCTCTCAGGCCAGAGTCAGAGTGAGGAGGTTAATATTTTAGAGACTGGTCTTGAAGCAATAGATGGATGAAATTCGTTTATTTCCCAGTGATAATTTTTAGGCACACTGGCGGCGTAGTAAGCAGTGACAAAAATTTGCTTGTTCGCAACTTCGTCCAAATTATTGTGAAAATCATCATCATCAGTGGTCAACAATGCTAAGATTTGCTTGAAGCAGCTCTCCACTCAGTTCTCCTATCAGCTAATCTTTTAACACCTACGTATTTCTTCTCTTTCATATCCTTCTATACCTGATACATATATATTTTTCGATGTCTCCCTTTTCCGTTCTTACAATCTACTTGTCCCTCGACGATTGTCTTCCTCAGGTCACCATGCCGCAAAATATTACTATTGCGAATGATGTTACAGTTTTATTTACATAAATAAACTATTTTTTGATACAGTCTTTCCATAATTATCTTAATTAAAAAAAGAAACATTAATCGCTTCGTAGACAAAACTGATTCTGATCAACAAATTTTCATCGGAAATTTCTCCTAGGTAACGGAAATAATCGTAATGCTTGTCGTGAACTTCCTTTTCATCGCGTTTTTTTAAATAATATTTCATGCCTTGATATTGTTGCGTCATTTTTAATTCATCGCATGCGATGATGGAATGAAAATGTGCGAATAAACTCTTCACTTCGCCACCTCGATCGCCTTCTTCCTTCCTTTCATCCGTATCTAGAGTCAGATAAACAAACGGAGGCAAATCATAACTTCCATAAATTTCTTCCCATCAATCTTTCCCATCCTTCCCTTGCCCCATCTGGATCTCTTTGATCTCTTCTCCCACAGCGACACGCCGGCCAAACTTCATCTTTCTCTCCTCATCTTGCCACCATATACACGCGTCTATCTGGCTTAGCGTTTTAAACTTGAAACTCAACTTTTTTTATTATCCAAGCATATGCATCCCAATCGCGCCCATTTTTGACGTAATATTGCCCGTAAATCATTTTTTGGCTTCTTCATCACCCATAGTTATTCAACGAATTCATTAATGCTCTCTATTGTATTCTCAATTACTTGCAGTTAAAAATAAATTATCCTCGAATTAAAAGCTCTTCTCCATTTTTTTGGTCTCGTTAACAATCCTTTATTTTCGAGGCTCCTCAAACAATTTCAAATAGTTCTGAGACATCAGAACGCTTTTAACTTTCAGGTGACAATATTGATACAATCTTGGCTATACTTAACTTCCTGGCTAACACTCTACTTTAAATGAAAACTTCAGCATGATGCATTTACCACAGATGTTAAAGTTTTCCAAAAACATGAATACAACCGTTACCATCACATGTGTCAATCGGATGTCCAAGTAGAAAGGCTACAGAGGCCTAATACCTTCATCTCTTAACCTCCCTTTGAAGCGTTAGCCAGGGAGAGGAACTGCCTCCTACCCTCAACAAGTCGTCCTCACCAGTGGAGTGTATCTTACTCTGGTGTGAGCTCCGTCATCATCTAAACCAACCTTCATGTAGAAATACTGAGTGGGTGAGTGCAATGACTAGAACCAACCGCGTCTTTAAAGGGCTTTTTCAAGAAATACATACCCTAAATTCCGTATAAGAGGCAAAAAAAACCGCTAGGAATAAGTTATGAATATGAATTTTTAGATTCTTTCTTCTCAGATCTAACTCCGCGTCTACCTTCTTTATCGGGCCCATTTCTTATCCTTGCTTCTTCTGTGTCTCCTTTTGGCTCTCTCGCTTCCTCTCACCAATAAACACGTCTAAAACTGCCACTTTTTTCATCGGCGAGGAAAAATGTGAATCCAATAGGTGAGTAGACGTAACTGAGAGAAGGGACTATTTTCCCAGGAGCATCAGAACCCACTCTCCTCTCACGGCTTTATGATTTCTTACTCTACAGAAAAACCTTACTCATAGAGCCAACGCATGGATCCATTTAGAGCGAACCAAGTTTATTTAATTGGTTTAGCAATTCAAACGATACCTTGATTCGAAAATAGTAAAAGACTCAAACATTTTTATCATACCATCAGAAGAGCATCTTTCTTCTGCTACCCGAGATCTAACTCCTTAAAATTTACTCCTTACTTAGATATATAACTGCATATTTTCACAAAAACTTATCATCAGCAATCACCAGCCTCCAGTATCGGACCACTTCTTTGATCTTCCTGTCCTCCCTCAGTGTCAACTATTTGCTCTGTTCTCTACTCCGTCTCTAACGATTTCCCTCAACTGCTCTTCCTTTAATCCTTTTGTATTATTCAGTATTCCCTATATATTGAACTTATCACGTAATTAAATCGAAAAATGAGACAGGAAAAAAATGTATGTAATGCAAAATAAGTTACTCAGACAAGTTTCCCGGACTCAACTTATTTTAGTGGTAAACTTTAATCGCTCATTACTCATTTCTAATTTCAGACAAAGAAAGGACATTGCGTGCTTGAAAGAGGCTTTAAGCGAAATGATTTTGACTTAAACTGAACATATATACAGTAAATAAACTGGTTGATTATTAAATCTTTCCACGATAATGCTTAGATACATGAAAACTTATTTGGAGATACAGTTAACTCACAGCTATGATTCCATGAAGTAAGAAAAGCAGCACATGGCCGTTCAAAGGATTGCGGGATGATTTTGGTTCTGGATTTATAAATTTTTCTTGTCTTACTGGTGAATTTGACTATTAACTATTGCCAATTCAATGTGAATCTGCAAAGACTAATTTAAAATTTCCAATCAGTAACGACATAATAACGAAAATAGCAGTTTTTAGCAAAAATGTATGGTACTCATACCATTGTTATTGTTTTGGTCTGGCGTAAATAAATTACTATTGTTAATCTTGGGACGGTGAAGAATTAATATTTTCAATTTTCTTCGAGAATTGTCAAAAGGGTGAAAATTATAATCAATCGACAATGCCACCAGTTATTTAAGTTCCAAAATTAGCCAGCAACAGCTCCTCCAGCTCTCATTTCCTCCTGTCAACAGGTTTACTTCTCTATCATTAATTCACACCAAAACCGTCATTAATTCCTCTCAGGTTATTTGTCTTTTGGTTCTACCAGCGGAACCCTTATTAGATTTTTTTCTTTTTTGCATTTCAATTGTTACGTTACCTGTCCTAGAAATCTTGTTTTTCGTTGTTACCCTCTGCTGCTCAGCTGTCCTTGATGGATTGAACAGAAGAAGCCCTTCGCCAAAATAATGGTTTCCAGCATCGAGGTGTACAAGAGGAGCATTCTCTCGTGAGTTCTCCCAGAAACTGCAATGCACGACGCCTACGTGGGAGTAAACTTCCTGTCAGCTGGGTGTACAAGTCAGGTGGGAGGACGTTTTCCTGGAGGCTTAGAGCTGGGAATAGGAAGCGGAAGTTTCCGCGCAATATGCTATACTTCACCTGCCTGTTTTTCTTACCCTGTCTTAGTGTCGTCTGTAAGTGAGCGTAATCCCTTTGCCTGAGAAATATAGGTGTAACTGATTGCAACCCCTACGGTTGATGAAAGTATCTGCGCTTTCACATGAAGACCAGGATTTTTTTTCTTGTGCTACCTGCCAATAATTCAAGGAAATATCCGTAAATTAGCTCGCGGTGTCTTACACTGTATATTAGGGTTTGAAAACTAACTGCAAGTCCTGTGATTCCCTTCAGTATGCATACATTATCTTTGAAAATAAAAAAGTTCGAGTTAAAGTTTTTTGTTCTTTTATAGATGCTCGTAGTACTTTGCTGCCCTTAACGTTCCTTCATATATCTGTTGCAGTGTCCTCGAGGATTAAATGGGTAGAGCTTTGTGTTACTAATTGATTCAAATTCCGATAAATCATCGATGTCTTCTCATGCCCCCAAAAAACCCTGAGGGTTCTTGTTAGCTCGAGGATTAATGTGACAACAGACAAAGAAGAGGGCAGAGCCGTATTAAAAAGAGAAAATGGAAGAAACATTGGTCCACAAGGACTTCAAGTGAATTTAAAATTAAGCTCAATACTATTTTTTTGGCACTATGCTTTGATAAATACCAATTTTTGCAATCCATGATTTTTTACATTCTCTATTCGTTATCAATGGAACTTGATTGGATAAAGAGAATTTAATAAATGAAGACGATTTCAAATTCTTAAAATGTGTTACTTTTCACGCAGGATTTCCTGAATTTATCAAATGTTTGCGAAAATATGATTCTACTTGTATAAATTCGAAGTCTTTGACTTGAGAGACTAACGCCATTAAAATGTTCGGCCAATTTATTTGTGCGCCCAACTTGATTCGAAATTTTTGTGTCATTATAAAGAGTTCTCAGTTAGGTTTTTAAGTAAAAGCATTATTCCTTACTTTATTCAGCATTTATTTTGCTGATTCTACTACTTCATCTAATCCTTTTGATCTTAATGCCATTTATACCTCGTCTACTTTATTTACTTCATCATGGCTTTTCTTCCAGAATTGTCCATCTATTCACACTGTTATGGGAATCGGTGTAAGAGGAGGAAAACAGGGAGAGCTCGAGTATTTTATCAATGATTAAGAAGTTAACCATTAAGAAGAATCAGTAATGGAAACAATAAATATTCAAGCCTCCCAAAAATTCCTTTTTTACACAATTCCGCTTGAATTGATCCAAGTGAGGTGAATTCTACTTTGAATTGAGCTCCAACCTCCTCTCCCTCAGCATCTCTCGCGAGTACTCAAATGCAATGATGAGAGCGTGCGTGAGTAGCATCCAGGCGGTAGGGATTTGGAGTTTTTTTTTGGCGGGGAATGGACAGAAAAACGGAGAGGACGAGGGCGGGAGCATTGAAGAGGGGTAGTGTAGGCATGGCCAGCCAGTCCCCACCGACGAGTCTACGAGTGTATATACACGAGTGTGTGTTTACTTTCGTCGGGTCGCGGTTCCGCGTGGGAACGGGAGGCGACCCTCCCGTCGAAGCGGGGAGGAGAAAGGCTTTCCTCGCACGCGCCTCTCGGGAGCACACGCAGCTCTCCGGGGCGAGCGGCGGCAGTGGAGAAAAAAAGAAATGAATAAATAAATGGGAAAGGTGAAAGGTGTCCCGGACCCCTCCCGTCAGTGTATATTCCCCCTTTCCGAATCGGCGACAGCGCGAAAGGGGAGTACAATGAGAGCGGTGGATCAGAACGCAGGGACCCCCGCGCGGGGGAGGGCATCGATTCCACGAGAATATGGGAACCGAAGCACACAGAGAGAGGGCGAACCGTTTCTCGGTGCCCTTTTCAAGTCCAGCGGCGACGGAAGCATGCCTTGGCGAATTTTTGCGCGGAATAACTGTGTTTACCATGCATGCCACGGATTGTCTACCTGAGGGAAAACATTCTACTACAACCATAGTCACCTTATTAATATCTAAGTTACGCTGCTCCTCGAGAATGGTATTGGTATAAAGACATGGAATTTCAAATTTGGCCAAAATTTTAGTGCTCTTTCTTCAGTTATCTCGGCAAATGAAAAGAGACTAGGTGAAACGATCAATTCCTCTTCATATGAATGATATGATTTTGTGAAAATTATCCATTTTGATTCAAGTTACCGTCAGAAATATTGTATATAACTGATAATTTAAAACTGTTATGACCCTTCCCTCGGAACTCTAAATATACGTGAACGTTTACTCTGCCCGGATGAAGGCACATGCTCTTTGCGGCCAGTGACGTTTATGCTAATTCTATACGGCTCGAGGGTAAGTCCAAAATACTTATTTGTTACTTATATACTTTGCGGATCC
Organism: Ischnura elegans; assembly: GCF_921293095.1. Taxonomy (NCBI): domain Eukaryota; kingdom Metazoa; phylum Arthropoda; class Insecta; order Odonata; family Coenagrionidae; genus Ischnura; species Ischnura elegans. Next base: position 136,537,629 of record NC_060246.1, read on the forward strand.
TCCAGTACCCTCATCCACCCCCGCAACGACAAAATGATCATCGTTTCGTTTTTTTATATAAGCTTCTATCTGCTCCGTTCCTGCTACCTTTTACGTGAAACATAGTTGTGTATCAATAAAAGCTACATATTTATCACGCCCATTTATAGTAGCGACAACTAAGAAGAATTCACTGAGCAATTCACCTTACAATAGTTTCAATTCTACGTATTATCTCCTTCTGCGTTAAATCGTAATTTTATTTCACCGACCATTTGCACTTAGGACCGATATTTATCTGTAAGTAGGTAATACTTTATTTTGCCCGGTGAAGTTTACATTCGAACGAGATCTACATTTTTTTAAATTCTCTGGAGACCCAATTGGTTTGTGTTATCATTTTACTGTAGAATTCTTAATTTTATTTCACTGGTAATTTTCATTTAGAGCCGAGCTCTGTTTGGATGATATTTTATTCAGCTCGAGCAAATATGAATTCTAAAGAGATCGGGCTAGAAATTCCATTGAGTACCTTATTTGTTGTTTATTATGAGTTTGCCGGAACACCGAAAACAAATAGCCGGGAGGGTGAAGCAGGGTTTGTGAAAAAAAAAGTCGAAGAAGGAAAATGTGAGAAAACATTATGTCAGTCACCCACCTAATTCCTCTCTTTGGACCGGTGAGCTCACAGCAGGAGCAGCGACTCGGAAGCAGCGGCGAGCGGAGCAGCCGTGGCGGACCGGTCACTGAACTCGAAGAGTAACTCAGGAGTAGTACACATTAAAACATGGGTACCCTCTCTCTCTCTCTCTCTTCTCTGTTTCACGTTCTGGTCCCTCGTTCGTGTATTTGTTTTCTCTAGAGTTTTACACACACTTTCTATTCTCCTTCCGCGACCAAAACGTGGTGGCTCACCGCAAAAAAATAACGTGTGGAGGAGATGAGGAACGATCACACAGGCACACTTCGGGACCACGTACTCACAAAATCGGGACGATTGTCGTGTTTTGTATCGAGTGTGGATGAACGAGGGAGAAATAAATGTTTCTCCAACGGACGACGAAACTCGTTACCGGGGTTGATATGATGTGATTATTTGTGTTCGATATGAGTCCACCTCATTCCCTCTTGTGTTTGCGAGAGCAGGGCGGAGTTGATCTTCTCAGCTGCTGTTCCGTTCTCCACGACCACCACCTCGCGACTATTATATATATATCTATCTCTCTCCCGCCGAGTCCGGCTCCCGAAAAATCCTGCTGGGCGGCCTCTTTATGCAGCCAGGGGGCTTCCTGACCTCCCTCTTCCCAGCAGGGAGGAGGTGCAATCTAGGGGAAATCGGCAGGGAAGAAATCGGTCGGCCGAGAGCGATGGGGTTGTACTGCGCGGGGCGGCAGGTGATGTGTGGACCGCTCGACGGTCTGATAAAGACTCCTCCTCCTTCCGGATGGAAATGCGAAGAATTGGGTGGTGTGTGCACGTCTCCGTCTGCCTTCTCTCTTCCTCCCTCTTGGGCACCCCTCTGCTTTCTCCAAGCCACCCAAGGCTAGACTGAGTGATTTTTACCTCCCCTCCCGCCCTGCATGCACCCTCCCCTCTTCTCCCCCTCCCCCTGGACGCACATACAAACTCACACACTCACTCACACAAACGTACGCCAGCGCGCTCCAGGAGCCGAACACGCAAACTCGCCCCGTCCCCCCCCCCCCTCCCTCTCTTTACCCCTCCAGGGTATCACTCCTCCTCCCCCTCCTTCCGCCCCCGCGACCCCTTTACCCCTTCCCTCCCTCTTTGTCCTCATTCCACCGGCACGTACCACACCATCCTCAAGAATGCAAACTCCCTCCCCATCACTACGAGCCCCTTGCTTCGGTTGTTTCCCGACCGAGTCGATGTGTGATGCGATTTATATACACGTCCTGGTCGATATAAGACACCGATATTCTGCAATTTCTCCAATTCCAGGCAAAAAAAGATTAATTATATGGGATATAGATGGATATAATTAGGATTAATGGTCATATGTTGGGCTAATAGGAGAATCGTATTCTGGTTAAGAAACGTTTAATCTCTTGATGGTTAAAGGCATAATTCTGTAAACAGCTGTTTTCTATCTAAGGAACTAATTCCTTTCATTGACCGTACTTCCCAAAAAAAATATTCATTACTCTTAGCTTTATTGAATACGTATTTGAAGGATAAAATAGCTGCATTTATCTAGTTGACGTATTTTTCATTTGATACTTAATGAGAAGTTTTCTTTCGTTGGAGAAAATATTTATTATAATAGTCGTTGCGGACACTACTACCGTTCCACTTCCCCCGCCACAAGCCTCACTACTCAATAAGTGGGATAACTTTGGAAATTATGTGTCGTACTTGCTTTTTACTCTTCTCATGATCTACCTACCGCGGACATTAAAACGAATAGGCTCTTTTACCGATGATGCATGATATGGTAGATGGGTGAGTTATTTGGTGACTTTACTTGGTTTTCAAAAGTTGACTTAATCAACTATTCCGGAGTTTCGAGAAATTTGGAGGTAAATGCAACCCTTATCCATAAAAAAGTAAAAACAGGATATTCATTCAATCTGGCCTAATATCTACGGTAATTTCTACTCGTAAGCATATCCCTTCTAAAATTATATTCTAAATGCATTTGCAGAATGTTATTATTAAATCACCAAGTCCTACAACAGGCAGTAGGTTAACGTTTTAAAGCAAGTAAGTAAAATTAGTCATTGCTTTAACGAGTCAGTAGTTATAGCAAAAATTGAGTATGCCTCAAGATTCCTTTCAATCATTTTACACCCAAGATGTCTTCATTTTCCCTGTAAAATTTGTTAAATGTAGTTCTGTCATCCATTTAACTTATTGTTGGACTCTGGATGACGAAAATCATCCCTAGAAATTCAAATACTCGACTTGTAGGTCAGCACTTAGCAGGGGAGAACAACTGCATACGCTGCCGCCCAGCCGCCGAGGCCGGCCGTGCATCTGAACATCACCTGCCACTCTCCCAAAAGGCAGCCATGGGGGCTGGATGATCATGTAGATGCATAAAGTATCGCAGACTGAACGCATCGCGCATCGGAATCGCATATCGTCGGTTCGCGAACGCACTATAGCCTGGCTCCCTCCTCCCCTCCACGCGCCTACCCTACCCTCCCTCCCCTCTTCCCTTCTTCCTCCATCACTTCCCCTCCAAACCCTTTCTCCCCTCCCTCCTCTCTTCCTCTCTCTCTCTCCTCCGCTATCTCCCGGCATCCGTGGAGATCAATACGACAGAGAACAGAGAGAGGGATGTGGAGGAGAGCGAGAGAGAGAGAGGAGAGAGAAAGATGCTCTCTCTCCTCCCTAACCCTCCCCTCCCGCGCATTCATTTCCGCGCATCCCCCTTCCCCTCCATCCCCTCCCCTCCCCGCCCCACTCCTCCGAGTCTCCCATCCATCCTGCTCCCTCCATTTTTATAGTGTGCACTTTTCCCCCGTCTTCTTCCTCTTCATCTTTTTTTTCTGTTAATTTATTTTCGTGTCATCTTTCCCACCATCCCGAGTGCTCCTTTCCCTTCTTCCCTATCCATTCCTCGCCTCGAAAGACGGCTGGCTGGATTCCATAGGTCAGCATCCCGACAACTTCTCGTGGCACACTCTCCACAGCGTAGCCCGATACGAAGGACTCTACGCCATCACAGCGATTACTTTAAAATAATTGTTGACTAGAATCTTTTGGTGAATTCTAAAACGATCTGTCTTTTATAATTGACCGTTTTTGGAGTGATTTTATGGAAAGGATTCATAATGTAATTCAGTGACAATGCAAACTTTATTAATCTACATACAAAAAAACTTTACTGAAGTGACCCATGTTTCGAAGTCTCTTTTCATCGTCTGGGATGACGATGACGCCAGACTTCGTTGTCCCGATTGCTTAAATATTTTTTTTAATGTGGAACAACCACATCATTATTCTCAGTGGCGTAACTAGGTATATGCTTTGGGGGGGTTGAGGGGTCAAGATGGGCGACCCTCCCCCTTCCCCATTTCTCGAGGCAACGCAGCGGGAAAATTTTTTAAATGTCACATGCCTGGAAATACATTTTACATCATTTTGGCTCTTAAAATTTGGGTTTCGCTCGTAATTCCGCGGGAAATGATCACATCAGGGTAAAAATTGGTATATTATAATATTCTCTGAGGCTTTGGAGGAGAGGTTCCATCCCCTCTTACCCCCATAGTTACGCCACTGATTGTTGGCGTTTGCATATACTTCTACTTTTCAATTCCGAAGATACAGCCGTTATGGTGCGAAAAATAAGCATTTCAGCATAATGAGGTCGAAGAGTAAAGACAATCCTTTATTTTATGCACATTCATTCGACGTTCATCTTTCTGTCGACCAGCGTTATTGCACTCGCTCATTATCAGGGAACAGACTTGCTCCATCTCGCTGTAGACCAAACCTTTATTTTACGAACGATGCGGAGAACCGCCAATTATACTGTTACACGAGTACTGCTCAGCTGGCAGACGCGGATCAGTTACTTCCTCTGTTTACTGCTTTGTTTTTCCAAAAAGCGACAGAAAATTGCTGATGATTCTTCACAAGGTCATCCAGAGAAACTTTTCGATCGAGGTTACAGAAAATGATTTTTATGAATGGTATTTAACGTGCCTTTACGGAAAATCATTAGCCTCCTTGCGCGTTTTTCTGGAGTTTAACAATACGTGTGAATCGCTGATTTAAAAGGTATTGGAAAAGCAAATAATTGCGCATCGTTATTCCTATTTCCAGGGGCGGTCCGGCCAGGTCGGCTTGTCGGCAATCGCTGAGGGCGCCGAGCTTAGGGGGCCCGACAACACTTTCGTCTATCTTAAAGCGTATTATTATTAAAGTTTTCTACCGATTAAGGTAGGTTTCCATGGAGTGCTAAAGAATTCGGGAGCCTCCCCTTCCATCATGCACTTCCCTCTTCAATTCACAGTTAGGCCTACTTCCCATCAATTTATCTAAAACTCCTATTCTTTTCCCTCCTCTCCCTCGTTTACCTAACATTCTTCCCTCTAACACTGTTTTCAACATCCCCTCCCTTCTAAGTACTAGCATCCATACCTTCTGTCTGCTCCGTATCTCATCTAAAAGCTGCCTTTCCTCACCAACTATGTCCAGCACTTCGTCATTCCTCCTCCTTTCCGTCCATTTCACTCTCTCCATTCTTCGCCACACCCACATCTCGAATGCCTCCAGTCTTCTCTCGTCCTCCTTCCTAAGTGTCCACGTTCCTGCGCCGTAAAGCGGTTCACTCCAGATCAGACTCTTCACTAACCTTTTCTTTAAATTGTTACGTAGATAACCCCTCAGAAGCTCCTTCCTGTTCATGAACGCATCCTTTGCTAATGTAATTCTCTCCCTAATATCCTTATTAATACTGTATCCGTTTTCCTCTGACGTACTGCTTAAATAGTTGAACTGCTCAACCTGCTCAAGTTTTTCACCACCCACCTTTATCTTAAGTCTCACAGTTCTCGCTCGTGATGCTTTACAAAACCGCATAACCTTGGTCCTCTTGTGATTAATCCTCATTCCATTTTCCTCGCAGCACTCGTATAATGCATCCACTAAAGCCTGAAGCCCCCTCGCTGACTGGCTAATCAACACCTGATCATTAGCGAATCTCACTGATTTGAGCATCATTCCTCCCACTTTAACTCACATTACTTGAACCATCTTTTTTTTTTTTGCTTTTACAAAATTCTAAGATTTCATTGGTTGCTTTATTTACAGCATACTAAGCGTAAAAAGATCATATGAAAAATATATAATACAAAGTTGTCGTAAGGTAAAAGAGAACCTGATCCTTTTTTTAAAGGGTAATTCGAAAAGGTTTTGTCGAGGGTATTTTTTTTATTTCAGCGCAGTTTCAAGGAAAAATTAACTAAATAGATAATAGAACCATAATTAATTTTTAAACTTTATGAGCAGTGAAATTTTCACTTTTAATTGTATTTTTTCTTACGAATTTGGTATTTAAAAAATTTTTATCTAGTTGTTTTAGAGTCATAATAGCGTCAAAATCCATTCCCGGGCATGTAATTTCCTTAACTTTTCCGGGGAAGAACCCCCGAATCCCTCTGTAAGCAAGGCCCCGTCATGAGGCCTAGCCGAGGGCCCCCAATCGCCCCAGACCACCCCTGCCTATTTCGCTATGTGTCCAGGGGATAATTTTGAAAACGTCAGCGATTGTATTGCGGTGGGCCCTCAGAGGGAATAACTAGTAATATCAAATATTATCCGTATCTGGGTAACATCGTATTATGACATTATGGCTCGTTCGAGATGCCAATTGCAGTATCAAGATGCCCATTGAGAGTTACCCATAATAAAAAATCGAAGAATGCTTTTAAATTTTTGACGCCTAAAAGTTGAAGGATTAGTTTAGTAGGAGTCCAAATGTTTAGGTGTCCAAATGAATCATTTCTTCATAGTCCTAAATTAGGAAAATAAAGTGTAATATTTTTAATTGCATCAAATGTAAAATTTAACCAATAATTCTGTTCAAATGAGGGAAGGAAATACAAAAAATTTTGAATCACTCCTAATTAAATAAAATTTTTAATAATGCGATGTACCTATATTTTCTTGCACTCTTCATATTATCTCCAAAGTTTTATAGTATTTTCAAGTTACTTTTACCTGACCTGATTTTTTTCCAAAATTTGTGTCTCAATCAAAGAATCAAATGAAAACTTGGTGACTTAAATTTGGATGTTTTTCTTCTACTCTCTATATGATCTCTATGAAATAGTTACGTTAAAGATGTACCAACACAGCTTTGTATGGATTTACAGGTAATAGCATTTTTCGGGAAGAGGACGATATAAATCTAAGAATTTAACCAAGATGATTCAGAGAATAATATCATCTTTTGGCTTATCAACACTGAAGACTGAACTATAAATTTAGTACAAGTAATTAAGTAAAAGGAAATCATCGAATAATTCATCTTAAAGTCAATATCACTAACATTTTTTTCTTTTTCTTATTTGCAACTATAACGAAAAACAAAACAAATATTTGTGTTCCCAATAGTCTACCTTCAGCTCCATAAGTTGAAAAAAAATGTACAAGCCTAAATTGTCGTATTTAGATCATCGCTATTATAAAAACAAATTTTATAAGACATTGTATTGATATTTTTGCGATGAAATCAATAACGAGATAAACTAAGCAAGACTCAACAGGCAGGAATTTCATGTCATGGAGTTATAAATGTATAGATTTACAAACAAACCAATATAAAAGAAGTCAAATATCACCACGATGCATGTTACTTCAACGACGATATGAGGTCGTTTTTCTGGGTTCTGACGAGTTAATGTGGTACCCTTACCATTCGTACTTACTGCCGCCAGCACTCGTAGTAAACATACCAAGGTTATGGAACAATAATACTCCTAATACCGCACGAGAGTGTTTTGTCCTTCTTTGGGATCATTCATGTCCTGCACCAACATTCAAATCGCCCTTCACGGTGGCTCTGATAGCCTTACCATTTTTTTAGAGAAAGTGTCAGGAAAACGTGGCCTATCGCTGAACAATCCCTGAAAATGATCACGGTAGTCAATCATTTTTACGCATTTACCATAGTTTTTATTCGAAAGAGATGGAAAGGTGTTTGGACGAAACTTTCTCTTAGCGTGTAGTGTCACGCTGATTGATTTTTGCACGATCGTATTGCCTACTGTCTCCTACAATTCTATGGGTAAAATTGTTCGTTCTACGAGACAAAATATGTAGAAACCTACGAATCCGATGTTACTGTCGGGGCCGGGTCGGTAAAAATTTGTAGGGTTGGCACAAGAGACAAGCTGCATCCCTTTGCCCTTTAGTTGCCAAGATCCGACGAAGACCAACGCGGATGCGACCGGTCTTGCAAAACGAGAGACAAACTCCTCCGGTAAAAGCCGTATCGGTTGGAATGCACTGAGGAAACTCTGGTCCACGCACGCGCAGGGCCATCGGTGTGTTTCTTTCAGGCTCCGTGGCGAGAGTTTTCTCTTTTTAGATTCATATTTGGACTCATTTAGTGGCGTGACTATGGGGGGGATGAGGGTATATATCCCCCCCCCCCGAAAGCCTCAGACAAATAAAAGAAATATTTAAAACTATTGTTATGTCTAGTTTTGACATATAATGACTGCATCTGCTTAAAGTTAAATTTTAAGCGCCAAAATAACATAAAATATATTTACAGGAATGTCGTTTTTAAAAAATTTTCCTAGAAACCCTGTTGCCTGGGGGGGTCTCCACCCCAGGCCATCTCATCACCCCCCTCAAAGCATATGCCTAGTTACGCCCCTGGACTCATCGTTTATGATTTGATAAGATGTGGCTCCTTAACCGAGTTGGTTTATTCCGTGGTTGCGGTGAAGTTTTGGGAGGGTTTGAATCCGAAGTAATTATTTTCTTCGTTTTGTAAAAGGTGCATTCTTAACATCAACACAATCGATTCAATTGACTCATTCTATTCCCACTACATATTATAATTTTCGGGCGCTCCCCTCCTCGTTCACCGCTTTACGATCCACTTCCCCTTACCTCACCCCACCCGTGCCATTTTTCCTCGTCCCCTCCTCCTCCCTGCTCTCCTCCTGGGAAGGGGAATAGATAAAGTTCTTCGGGCCTCTCGTTTTCGCGCCCTTACTGCTTTCATTTTTATTATTATTGTTTTACTCTGTTAACAATTTACTTCCTTATCCAGGTATTGGCCGTCAGCCTGTGCAGGAAGTAATCGATTGGAATATTGTTGCTTGAAAAGAAAAAGAAAACAAAATACAGCAAAATAAAAAAATATGCATAAAATTTTCCAAAAAAATGATAAAATGGAAAAATAACGGCAAAAAAACTTACAAAATGAACGAAATGCATACTTATGCATCAAAAAACTGTAAAATTGTGCAAAATCCATTTAAAAAATTGTACTTTTAATTGTCACATGTTTTGGGCCAATCAGGGCCGTTCCCGGCTTCCGATTTCGGTTAGGTTTAGTCTTCTTAATTTTAGAGTGCTTTTGCACACGCTCACTAGAAGCCTGTCTCTCACATTCTCCTTCAATAATACTGGAAAGGTTAAACTGGTCCCTTTACACTTGTATTGTCAAAATTGTCCCGCGTACGCACTTTGCGTACATTCATCGCCGCTGAAGAGGTGGTATATATACTCACCGGCAGCTGGGCCATCAATGGGTATAGAACCCGGTCAAATTTGAGTCGTGATGATGACAAGGATGCCGTCTTACGAAAAATATTTGGGGGGCCCAAACCGGGAATCTTGCTCCGGGAAATTTTATAAGTAGTGAAGTTGAAGTTTTTTAAGCATTTTAGAAGAGTCATATGATCAAAATTAGAACCCTGATGATTTTCGCGCCTTTATCCTTCATCGCGTGTCATATGATGGTAGCGGAGACTGGCTCTCCCGTGCCCCCTTTTAACCTCCCCTCCTAAATATCCACTCTCTAACTTTCTAACATGACATTGCGAATGTCGAATTCGACTTGTTTTGCTCATTGAGCAAGGAAAAGATTTTTTTACCGCCTGGGCAGTGGGGTAATGGTGCCGGAACGCGCCCAAACGCCGTTCTGGCACTGACATTATGGTCAGTCAGCCAAAAGACAAAATACTCAATCATAATATACAATTTTATTATTTTTGTTTCCTCAATATTTCTAATATATACCTACATTTGTAACAAAAACAAAAAAATTGCAATAAAATTTTAACAATAACCGGTAATAAAAAAATATAGAGTAATATTTCACTTGTTAAAAAAATCTAAGCAAAATGCGTTCCGGCACTATTTTTTTTTGCTATTTTTTCTTGCTATTCGCTAATTTTTCCATGACGTCACTGCGTCTGAGTAGGGTTTTTTTTCTTCTACGCTTCAATAGGTATGGTCAGTGACGGATGCAGGGAAGGGCTAGAGGGGGAGGGGCTACTGCCCTACCTGGGTTATCCAATTTACTCTAGATAAAATGTTAATTTTGTTCGGACTCCCACTACTGCTGAGAGGTCACTCCTCGGGCCCCTCTCCAAGCCTCCCATTGTCCTTATCTTGGATCAGCCACAGGGTATGGTTGTATCAATCAGTAGGGTAGAAAACTAATAAAATGCGGCTTGAAAGTGTTAATCTCACTTAAAAGGAAATTGAGATTTTTTACAAGAATACTTTAATGGTATAAACGACAAAATTGTTTTTGCATTGGAAATAGAAAAAGATGTAGGTACTACTTCCATTTTTTATATAATGGTGCAGTGTCAAGTTAAATGAAACCCTTCGCCTCTAGGTGTACAGAAAAACTTTTTCCATACATCGGTAACTTCATTCTAAGTCATACAATCATCCGGCTTAGCTTAATGCTGTATTAAATACCGCTATCTATTTCTCCTGCAAAATCAGTGACAAGGCCAACTTTCTGGCGGAAAAAAACTAGACGAGTGGAAGCCATATTGCTACAGAATAAATATGATAACAGAGCTATCTCAAAAGCTTTTATGAAATCGTGTAAAAAGAAACTGACGGCTCGAAAGAAGAAATTGAGTCTCCGCTCATCCGCACGACATCCCTAATCAGAGATGTCATTGTGCCGAAACGCCGTTCTAGGGCTGGTTAAGAAAATACGTAATAGTCAAATAACACTTTTATCAATTCAGGTGCCTCAAAATTTTTAATACGCTACATAAATGCGCGACAAAAAATATTTTGTAATAAAATGCAAATAATAACTTGTAATAAAAAAATACAGACTAATATTTCACTTGTAAAAAAAGTTGAGGAAAGTGTATTCCGCCGCTGCTAATTTTCCATGACACAACTGCCCCTAATTCCATAAATATAGTAATATAAACTCTATGCCTGATTCCAAGAAATCTTTTCTTCAATACGCCCGTGAAGTCACAGGCAGAAAGGATGCGCATATCAGACCTCAGATGTATTAACTATCGCTGAGAAGCATTGCATACCAGTTGGGCGCCGCGGAAAGTAATGAGCCGTGAAAAACGATGAATTTAATCCGCCCTGGTTGGCATTGTAGCATTTTCATATAATTTTATTGGAGTAGTCCATTCAGGGCGTGGGAAACTTCTTCTCGTTTGACCAGATGAACGACCAGCCGGTAGCCAAAAATAAAAGATGACGTCAATGAATTAAGGTAATTGAAATGTGGAATCAACGTCGTGCTAGCTTGTTTATTTATGCTCTCTCGAGCGAATGGCCAACAAATGTATTATGTCTACCGTCAGCACTATTTTAGCTTGTTATTTCTCTTGCGTCATCGTCAGGGATGCCGACTTACAAAAAATAATGGGGGGGCCCAAACCGGGGATCTTGCCCCGGAAAATTTTATAAGTAGTGAGTTTTAAGTTTTTTAAGCATTTTAGAAGAGTCATATGATAAACATTAGAACCCTGATAACTCGAATCTCGATATCTGAACACTCCGAGGAAAATCGAAAAGCTTGACACATTTTTTCCTCACACCCATGATAAAGAAATTTTGAGGGGGCTCGGTCCCCCTCAGGCCACATGGAGTCGGCGCCACTGGTCATCGTAGTTGGGCACGCGATGGAAATACCTTTCGACTCCGCGTTGCATGGACGTGCGTATGTGCATTTGCAATTTCTAATTACCGAGGTTGGCGCAAAAGAGTGTCTCTCGGTTAAGCTCAAGATTCACTTTCCAGGCTCAATTATGAGTCATTGCATAATTGTCTCTTCCTCAAAATGGCATACGAATCCCAGGGAAGCGTTGTTGGCGACGTTGATGTGCTCTCCGTGGAGATTTCCGTGATATTATATATAATCTGGCTAATCTGAGAAAACTTTTTCGCCATTTCTAGCACAGAACCTCTTCTGGTAGAAATATAATTTCAAGACATCTCATTTTAAAAAACGGGAAAATTAATCTGCACAATCATAATTATTGTGGCAGCTACATATTTCGTCATTAAACTTTGCCGCACAAAAGAACACGTAGTTTAAATCTTTCCTGGATAGAGCTGAAAATGAATGCATTTCTGATGTTACTTACAAGCAACACTGGGGTATAATGGGTTTACGATCGTAAACCATTATTTTGAAGATGAGAGTTCGACAAACAAAAAACTGTAGCCTGATCTCTCCGAAAAAGCTAAAAATAACTATTTAACACAAAGTATCTAAATCCACATTGGAAAAATCATTTTCCGTGACATCATTTCGAACCCGGATCCAAGCGAGTGCTCTGCAACTAACGCTACTCCAGAACCAGAACTTGGAGTTTTGTCAAGGGGAGGTGAAAGATTAGTTTTCCGCCCCCCCTCGTTTGACCCCTCCCTTCCTTCCACTCCCTCACCACTAAAACACAAAACATATAAGCTATTTTTTTGAGATGCGGTAGTTGAAATTATGCACCGTAAGTTTGTTATTAAGAAGTTTTATTAATGTAAGTGTTCAATAATGTATAAATTATTAATTATCATTAAATAGTATAATTAGAAATATTAGATAATTTTTTAAATAAACTTTTCAAATTTTGCCTTCCCCTGAAATTCACCACCCGGGGCACGCACCCCCTCTGCCCCACCCTAGTTCTGCTTTCGGACACTCTTCTTCACTTTTGCTTTCGGACACTCTTCTAAGCACTTCTTCATTACTTACTCACGTGATCCATTTTATCTTCATCATTCTTTGGTAGCACCAGTAGTTCTGTAGGAGTAGAAGTTTAGAATGCTTCCTCCCCTGACTTCTCTGCTAATGTCCAAGCCTTATTTCTATAGAGAAGCATGCTCCATATGCAGCATCTGATGAATTGTTTCCTTAATTCTATGCTTATACTCTCAGTTGTAAGAAGATTCTTCTTTTTGTAGAAAGCCCTATTTGCCTGTGCAACTCTAATGATTATTCTTTCTTGCTTGGTCCATTATAGTTAATTTGGTTTCCTAGGTAATAAAACTCGTGAGTCTTGATAATGCTGCAGTGCAGTGAAACATGTTGACTCAGGTGAAATAAAGTTTTATGTGGAAAAGTTCAAAGTAGTATTACTTCATACCCTATAACAAAACTCATTCGCCTCTTAAAGCTTTTGTTTTCCTAGTCTAATAATTGTCCATACATCCACTCTTTTTCTGCGTACAAATGTCATAGTCCTCCTATTGCTGAAATTCAGCTGATATCTGGCCATTGAGCTTTCAATATTCTTAATGAATTCTTAGCATTGGATTCCATTCCTCTTTATCTAATGCCTCTCCAAAACAACAAATTCTATGAAAGTTGGTTTCTCTTCATTCTATTTGCTCATGTATATGATTCTTGCCAGTATCTTTGACACATGTATCGTCAGGCTTATGGTCCTAAAATCCTCGTACGTATTTCTCAGCTCTCTTCTTTTTGGGTATAAGAATGATGATGTTCTTCTCAAAGTCCCTCATTAAATCTCTTGTTGAGTACCTCTTGCAGATAATTTTATACAGTTTATTTACACCCTTCTCTCCTGCATTTTTGATTAGCTCTCTTGGAATATTATCTATTTCTGGGGCCTTATTCTTTCATGGGTCTCTTATTGGTGCATGAAATTCCAATATTGAGATGCTGACTCCCATGTCATCCTTTTCTACTTCACTTTTCTCTTTGACAATTTTTGTGCTTCTTATGTGCTTTTGACAAGTTTACTTCCTATGTATAACTCCTCAAGGTATCCCTGCCATCTCTCCCTAGCCATGTCAACCTTTCCCTTACTCTGTTTGCGGTCCTTAATTACACACCTCAAATATATTTTTAAAATATTATTAGGTATACATATATTCAAAAAATTTATTTTTTTGAAATTGAGAATGTAAATTCTCAAAGGGTATTACAAATGTTTCATTCTGTTTTTCTTTTACATTGGATTTCAGCATTATTTTGCGTGGATTTACTGCATACAGGGCCAGATTTACCATAAGGCAAAATAGGCACGTGCCTAGGGGCATCGCAGTCCAAGGGGCACGTTCTGTAGGGCAGCCAGCAATAATCTGTACTGGAGGCGCCTTGAAGTGCACTGCCGTCAGCAGGCTTATTACATATGTGGGTTCGGTCTGCCTGCAGGTGCCCTCTTTGCTAGGGCTTTAAATGTGCTAAGTTAGGATTATGTATAGCAGAGCTTGAACTACGATGCCACAATTAATGAATTTGCCGAAAAGAAGACAATAAGGAAACTTCTGAAGTAGTTCTCGTTGCGATTGAGTCAGGCCCCATTATGTCTTCATTCATGTTTTTAATCTACACTCTAATTTCTCGAGAAGATATTGCAGGAAGATATGTATGCAGTCGGCCATACTTGTATTTTAGAGGCTTTCTTTAATGGAAAATGTCGTTTGTACCGCTGCTCTTCATGCATTTTAAAATTAGTTAACTTATGCTACATTTCGTGCTACCGCAGTTCATTCAGTCACAGCAATACGTAATGTTTTTATTTTTGAAGTTACTCTTCTTTTTTGTTGTATGAATTAAGGCTAGACATTATTTTTGGAAAGGGTATTCATAAAGTGTTTTAGTTGCATAAAAGTTTAACTGTTTCATATAGTTTAACTCCAAACTGTTTTTTAAAATTGAATTGACTCTGTTTTCCCTGTGTAAAAATTCAAGCATAAACTTATGCTGTCAGCCATATATCTGTTTATTCCTTTTTTCCGAACCTCAACTCATGCGAGTGGCTATGCCTTATCATAAAAATCGGGGAGGGAGGGGAAGTCAAGTGAGGAAGGACGCTCAATGGAGAGGTACCTATAGCGTAACTTTGGTTAAATCCGGCCCTGACTTCATACTTGCCCCAGTTTTAACTCTTGATTGGCATTTTTCATATTACGCGATGGGTTGAAAGGTACTTTGGTGTCATAGTGGGGAACATCTGCTGCCTTGGAAGAGAAGATTGCAGGATCAAATCCCCCTTATAGGATAATATACTCCTAATTTTTTTTTCAGCTTGCTGACTTGTTTAGTATTTTTTGTCATAGTTCTAAGCATCATTAATTAGCTAAAATTGCTTTGTATACTTTTTTATGGTAATTTATCATATCAAAATTAGGATATTGGCACGGGCTGACATATATTTCTAATGAATGGCTAAATTTTGAAGGTTAGAAATTTGCAACAAAAGGGTAACCCAGTGATAAGTGATGGATAAAAACCCAGCGTTGATGTCAACCTACTGGTTTAATACTGGCATCAAGGTGTTACACACTATATAATAAAATGGAGTGTTACACACTCCATTTTATTATTGCAAATAAGTTAATAAAATAAGAGATGGCACTGTTCCACAAATTTATTGAATAGTGTACGATGCATTTGGACCATTAGATTACAATGTGTAAATGCCAAATTCTAGAGCTGTATTTATACTCTTAGGATGAGTGAGGGTGAGAAGTGGAAGGGGAAAGTAGAAGAAGGGGGGAAATGTATCTTTGGCTGACATAATTTTTGGTTTTTTCCCGGCGGTGCAGAACCCGAGAAAACTTCACTGCTATTTTTGGGTGGTGCACTTGGGGAATGGGATGCAAGGGAGAGGGGAGCAGCCCATGAATGTTTGTTTGTTCATTAAGGAATTGTCTCTTTCTTGCAGAATTTTCCAATCTTTTTATTGCATTGAGTATTCAGCCTTTCCTCTGTACGTGGACGATCTCCAGATCATGTTTACACAAATGGTTCTCTTCAAGGAGATGTTTCGCCACAAGAGAGGTGGTATCTCCATTTTCTTTCATCCTGGTGGTTTGACTTTGGCCTGTACCTTTGATGAACACTTTGTTGCATGTCGCAAAATTCACCCTTTTAAACAGTCAGGTGCATATCTAGATATGCACCTGACTGTTTAAAAGGGTGAATTTTATCTTTTATGTGGCAAAACACAGGCTAATGGTTCCCAAATACTTAATTTAAAGTCCCCTGCAAAGAAGATACACATCAAAGATGCCAGGAGATCTTGGAAGATTCCAAATCATCTACATTCTAGTGAAACAAAGATTCAGGAACCAGGTGAAGGACTGCAAAAGCTACACAGGGGCAGATATTGACAGTGACCATAACTTAATTATGATGAAATGCCACCTATAATTCAAAAAATTCAAGAAAGCTGTGAAAAACATATGGCCTGTTTAAAAATTGGAGGAGGTTCAGCATCAACTGGCTTTTAAAGAATCTGTGGAAAAAAGAATAGGGGAGGATATGAGCATTTTATCAGTGGAAGATAATTGGAAAACCATTGGAAGTGGTCTTTGACAGCAGCTGAGGGAGTTCTTGGTGAAAGCAAAGTCAATATGAAAAAACCATGGATCATGCAGGAAGTATTAGGTCTCATAGCAGAAAGAAGAAAATAAAAAGCTGCAAAAGCAGAGGAAGTGCAGAACTGTTAAAAGAGAATAAGGAATGAGATATATATGTCGTAAAGCGAGGAAGGCTAGAGAAGGGTGGATGAAAAATATCTGTAAAGGAATACAAAATAATCTTGTGCATGGAAAAGTAGGAGCTGCCTATAGGATAGTGAGGAACCACTTTTAGGAAAGGATTGTAAGATTTAATACACTTAGGAATAAAAACGGAGAACTAATGATTTAAAATGAAGACAAAGGAAAGAGATGGAAGGCCATAGTGTAGGCAGGGGGATGTCTGGGGGGTCTGGACACCACCCAAAAAATATAAACACAATTACTTTGCTTCATAAAAGAAAAAAATATTGAAATAGACTACATCATGGTAAGGCAGAGGTTTAGGAATAGTGTGAAAAACTCAGGCAGCTTCCCTGCAGTGGATGCGGATTCAGACCACAATTTAGTACCTACTTATGAAATGCAACGAAAGATTCAAAAGACTTACGAAAGTTAGGAAGGTGAAGAAATGGAATGTAGAAGCTCGGAAGGGGAGTATGAGGAGAAAATATAAGGAACTTTTTGAAAGTTGCACCCGGGAGATTGAAAGTACAAAAACTGTTGAGGAAAGATGGGATAATATTAAAACTGGAATAGTCAAAGCAGCTGAGAAGTCAATTGAGTACGTTGACAGTAGCAGGGTAAAGAAACCATGGATAATGGATAACATGATAAGGGAAATGGAGGAGAGGAGGAAGTGGAAGAACGTGGACAAAGAACAAGGCAAAAGAATGTATAGACTAATAAATAATCGATTACGGCGTGAACCAAAGAGAGCAATGGAGGCTTGGTGGAAAAGACAGTGTGAGGAAATGGAAAAGTTTCAGAAGGAAGGAGAGGTAGGTGCATTATATGCCAAAGTTAATTCGCTATCGGGTGGCAAAAGAGGGCAAACCATGCCTAACATTAAGGCTAAAGATGGAAGGATGCTAACCGAGTGAGAAGAGGTACAGAGTAGATGGAAGGAATACGTGAAGGATCTCTATGAAGGGAGGAACAGACCAGAGAGATTGACTTTAGAGGAAGAAGGTGAAGTAGAGGAGGTTAATCTTGGGCTGAGGATATTAGATTTCGAAATAGAGAAAACACTTCGTGATATGAAGGCCAGGAAAGCAGTAGGCGTGGACAATATCCCGTGTGAGCTGCTGAAGAATCTAGGGAGGGATAGTAAGAAAAGGTTTATTGAGCTAGTTCGCAGGATCTATGGGGAGGGGTTTTGGCTGGAAGATTTCGTGAAGACGGTTCTAATTCCGCTACCAAAAAAAAAAGAAAGCTGTTGAATGCGGAGACTATAGGACTATTAGCCTAATATCTCATGTGGCGAAAGTGGTACTGAGGATATTGAACAGACGAATGGAGGCAAGGGCAAACGAGTATTTGGGCGATGATCAGTTTGGTTTTAGAAAAGGGAAGTCAACTCATGACGCAATAGCGATAATGAGGTCCCTGGTGGAGAGGAACCTAGAATATGACCAGGATGTGTATACCTGCTTTGTGTATTTTGAAAAAGCATTTGATAGAGTGAACTGGGTAATTAATTTTTAAGTTAATGGATATTCTCAAGAAAATAGGTGTAGATTGGAGGGATAGGCGACTGATTCGTAATCTGTGCATGGCACAGACTACGCAAGAGAGGGTAGTGGACGGAGAATCTGGGTGGGCAAGAATGGGCCACGGAGTGAGGCAAGGCTGTCCTCTATTGCCACTGCTCTTTAACGTGTACTCTGACGAGATGGTAAGGGAAGCGTGGGATGAGTTAGAAGCTGGAGTAAAAGTGGGAGGAGTGATGTTCAAATCAGTGATGAATTCACGGATGATCAGGCGATCAGCCAGTCAGCGAGGGGTCTTCAGGCTCTGGTGGATGCGTTACACGAGCGTTGCGAGGAATATGGGATGAGGATTAATCACAAGAAGACCAAGGTTATGTGATTTTGTAAAGCATCACGAGCGAGAACTGTACGTGAGACTCAAGGTTCTTAGACGGTAAGGTTGCCTCATTCGTAACTGCGCATGCGCCAGCAGAAGTCCCGTTACGTCACGGTAGACCCAACTTCCAGCGCCATTTCAAATTCTAGCCTTTCCGCGGGCCTAACTGCTTACCGCAGCGAGTTCTTGAATTTACCCTCTATCGAACACTATAAGCCGAATTTTAAATTGAAGGCCGATTTATGAAAATAATGATGATAAGATTTAAAAAAAAGATAAATTCGTGTATTCAGACGCCATAATTTCCTGATGAAGTGATGAAATGGGAAGGTGTGCGAGTTGATTCCGTGTCCACACTTCCTTCCTGTAACTCTCAAAACACTGTTTTCCTTGCTACTTCCGCAATATAATTTAAACTTAGATTAATATGGCTGGGAGGAAAATACGCAAAAACCAAATTAGTTGCTTCAAAAAATTACAGTTCTGCAACTTTTTAAATAGAAATTATGCTCGTTTTCATTCTTCGCCGGGCTTTGAAAATACAGACTGTCCCAAGGGTCGTGTGTCATTTTTGACCTGTAAATTTAGTAACTTTGCATGGAGCAATGTTCATTAAAATTAGCATATGTACTTATGGGAAAAAGTCCTAAGTTTTGTTGAGTGTAAAAAAATTTTTACAATTTTGACCTTTTGACCTCACAATGTGGGTCCAAACCAAAAATCTCAACTTGCCTTAATTTCAATGTTTAAAAAATCGAGATAGAAAAAAGTCTGAATTTCATTGACCAAGATGACTATTCTTAGGTTTTCGGACACGAGAAACCCGAAAATAATACTTTTATTCACGAAAATTCAACTGTTGACCCAGTAAGGTCACCGTCAAGGTCACAAAGGTGGCAAAAAGAATAGTATACCAACAAAGGTGTCGATCCATGGGTTTTATAGGGTGCCCAAGTCATTGGTAAAGTCCAAAAACCCTTATTATTCACTAATTGACCTCCGAGGGTCACAATGGGGGTCAAAGGTCATAGAGTTTAACGTCGGGCCATCATGACAACCAACGTGTCAAACCATGGGTTTTGAAGGGTGCCAAAGTCGGTTAGGCAGTTCATAGATCCGTAGTGTGGATTTTTAGACCTCCGAGGGTCACAATGGGGGTCAAAGGTCATAGGGTTAAACCTCGGGCAATCATGACAACCAACGTGTCAAGCGATCAGTTTTGGAGGGTGCCAAAGTCGGTTAGGCAGTTCATAGATCCGTATTGTTGATTTTTTGACCTCCGAAATTCATAATGGGGTCAAAGGTCTTAGAGTTAAACCATAGAGTAAGAAAGTATGCAACGCGCTTACCATCCCTTCCTTCCGAATTTTTTCCATTTCCTCGCAGTCTTTTCCAACAGGCCCCCCGTGCTCTCTTACTTTAACGCCGCAGTTGATTATTTATTTCTCTAAATATTCTTTTGATTTGTCGCCCAAAGTGTAAGACAAAACTCCGTTTAAAAAGATATTGGCTATGTCCAAAACCTTAAGGTAAAAAATAAAAGCAATGGATGAATCCAGCTTTTATTTTGATTGTATCAAGCAATCTGATAAAAATTTGACGATTTTAGAGAAATATCATAAAACGATAACATTAATAGGATAATAAACTGAAATGTGAACATGGAGTTTTCATTGTGCTAGTCAACCATCCAATTGTAGATATGGTTTCGATTGCCAAGCTCTTCTTCTTTTGAAGCTCCTGCAACATTACACTTTCTAGGTCTTCCAGTTTAGAATTTTTAAATTCGTTATAACGCACACCTGGAATTTTCTAGTACACGCTGCGCGGACAATAGTGCGCGGACACAGAGTCGGGAAAAAGGATGTCTAGGGAAATAAATAATCAACAACGGCTCGAAACTAAGAGGGCGGGGGAGGCTTGTCGGAAAAGACAGTCGATATGTGTACTACCACCACTCACTTGGTCACCCTTCTAAACCTTTGGCTGGGGACATTAGTTTTCCTATTACTCCAAAACATACCTCTATGACCTTTGACCCCCATTATGACCCTCGGTGGTAAAAAAATACACAATATGGATCTACGAACAGCAAAACTGACTTGGGCACACTTTAAAACCCATGGTTCCACACTTATGCTGTCATATTGGCCCGAGGTTTAACTCTATGACCTTTGACCCCCATTGTGACCCTCAACAGCAAAAGTCTATGAGCGGATCATTGAACTGCCTGACCGACTTTGGCACCCTCCAAAACCTATCGTTTGACACGTTGGTTGTCATGATTGCCCGAGGTTTAACCCTATGACCTTTGACCCCCATTGTGACCCTCGGAGGTCTAAAAATCCACACTACGGATCTATGAACTGCCTAACCGACTTTGGCACCCTTCAAAACCCATGGTTTGACACGTTGGTTGTCATGATGGCCCGACGTTAAACTCTATGACCTTTGACCCCCATTGTGACCCTCGGAGGTCAATTAGTGAATAATAAGGGTTTTTGGACTTTACCAATGACTTGGGCACCCTATAAAACCCATGGATCGACACCTTTGTTGGTATACTATTCTTTTTGCCACCTTTGTGACCTTGACGGTGACCTTACTGGGTCAACAGTTGAATTTTCGTGAATAAAAGTATTATTTTCGGGTTTCTCGTGTCCGAAAACCTAAGAATAGTCATCTTGGTCAATGAAATTCAGACTTTTTTCTATCTCGATTTTTTAAACATTGAAATTAAGGCAAGTTGAGATTTTTGGTTTGGACCCACATTGTGAGGTCAAAAGGTCAAAATTGTAAAAATTTTTTTACACTCAACAAAACTTAGGACTTTTTCCCATAAGTACATATGCTAATTTTAATGAACATTGCTCCATGCAAAGTTACTAAATTTACAGGTCAAAAATGACACACGACCCTTGGGACAGTCTGTATTTTCAAAGCCCGGCGAAGAATGAAAACGACCATAATTTCTATTTAAAAAGTTGCAGAACTGTAATTTTTTGAAGCAACTAATTTGGTTTTTGCGTATTTTCCTCCCAGCCATATTAATCTAAGTTTAAATTATATTGCGGAAGTAGCAAGGAAAACAGTGTTTTGAGAGTTACAGGAAGGAAGTGTGGACACGGAATCAACTCGCACACCTTCCCATTTCATCACTTCATCAGGAAATTATGGCGTCTGAATACACGAATTTATCTTTTTTTTAAATCTTATCATCATTATTTTCATAAATCGGCCTTCAATTTAAAATTCGGCTTATAGTGTTCGATAGAGGGTAAATTCAAGAACTCGCTGCGGTAAGCAGTTAGGCCCGCGGAAAGGCTAGAATTTGAAATGGCGCTGGAAGTTGGGTCTACCGTGACGTCAAGCCAATGGGAGCCCGAGTCGCGAATGAGGCAACCTTTACTTTAAGAACCTTGCGTGAGACTTAAGATAAAGGTGGGTGGTGAAAAACTTGAGCAGGTTGAGCAGTTCAACTATTTAGGCAGTACATTAGAGGAAAACGGATACAGTAGTAAGGATATTAGGAAGAGAATTGCATTAACAAAGGAGGCGTTCATGAACTGAAAGGAGCTTCTGGGAGGTTTGCTATGTAAGAATTTAAATAAAAGGTTAGTGAAGAGTCTGATCTGGAGTGTAGCACTTTACGGTGCAGGAACGTGGACACTTAGGAAGGAGGACAAGAGAAGATTGGAGGCATTCGAGATGTGGGTGTGGAGAAGAATGGAGAGGGTGAAATGGACGGAGAGGAGGAGGAATGACGAAGTGCTGGACATAGTTGGTGAGGAAAGGCAGCTTTTAGATGAGATACGGAGGAGACAGAAGGTGTGGATGGAGTGAGTACTTAGTGGGGATGGGATGTTGAAAACAGTGTTAGAGGGAAGAATGTTAGGTAAACGAGGGAGCGGAAGGAAAAGAATAGGATTTTTAGATAGAATGAAAGGTAGTAGGTCTTATTGAGCACTGAAGAGGGAAGTGCATGATGTAAGGGGAGGCTCCCGGAATTCTTCTTGAGCACTCCATGGAAACCTATCTTAATTGGTAGAATACTTCAATAATAATAACACCTGATGTCAGGTATAGCTGTCGCGGAATTTTCAACGCAAACGAGTGGACATTGGTTCTGGCCGACGCAAGGGAAGGGAAGTGACTGCTGAGGTAGCAATTGCCTGATGCATTCAGGCCTGGCCTGGGACCCAGCTTAGCGAGTCCTTAGGGCCACTCCCCATGCAAAAAGCCCGACCCTTCCACTAACACATGATCATCCTCACTGCAGAAATTGGTTGCAAAGTGATTATACTGTCAATAGTTTTTTTCAATTACATATTTTGTTGCATATTACAATTTTTTTATACTTTGAAATGAAACCTTTGTTTTCTTCTGTGCATAAGCAATTTTTAAACAAAATTTTGGTGTTAAAAATAATGAACTTCCGGAATGATACTATTTTTATCTTATTACCTTTTATTTACTAACTTTGTTGCTATTAAAGCTAGAAATCCGTTTAAAATTCCACAGTACCTAAAAAAATGTTAGCAATTCTTTTATAAGAATAAATTATTGGAAATCAAATATGTACTATGTTTGATTGAAAAAGAAACCCTGGTATCGCAATAAGTTGACCATGGATTCATGCTATGACAGGGTTAGAGGGTGTAGTCCAGTGGCTGGGATAAGGGACAGGTGCAAGGTCCATATATAGGGTCTAAGGTCCAAATAAAAGGGCCATGGACAGGTGCCCCATTGAGCTGGGTCCCAAATCTGAGGGATGAAAATACCCAGGCAACTCACCCCCAAAAATGAGCTCCGTACAGAGAGGTTTAAAATATTCTCATGCTACTCGTAGCACGGAAAACGTTTTCCAACTGTAGGCGCCGATAGGAAAGGGTTAAAACCCTCTACTTAGAACCCTATTTTTCAAGAATTTTCCCCCTGATTTTGAACCCCCCCAAACAAAATTCCTGGCTACCGCACTGATGGAAGGAATATCTGGAAGATTTGTCAAAGGGAGCAGCCTCAGAACAAATGCTATCAAAAACGAGAGGGAAGTGGATGAAGATGACCTGGGAGCCCCAATTTTAAGATCAGAATTTGATGCAGCTGTAAGAGACCTTAATTAAAAGATAAAACAATCATTTGGAATTGACTATTGTGGTGCCCCTGGGCAAGTCACCAGCAGACGATTTACGAGCTCACCAATAGAGGGACGAGGAGTGCCACGTAAGGGGTGCGAAAAGGACAGTTAGTTTTCAACTAGAGCTAGGCAACAAGGGTCATGCGTGCATGCCACCTGAGTGAATATTGGCTGTGTTACAGAGTGCTGTGTACATGATTGTTTTTTTTTTTTTTTTTTTTTTTTTTTTTTTTGGGAGTCACAATAAACTCCCGTTAAATTACATCGGTGTGGAGTCTTGTCATTGCTTAATCATCCATACTTTGAGTCTTACAACAATATTCCCATTGAGTTAATTAAAAATACAGGATAAAAGGCATTGAATCAGCTGTACAAAATCATAAGTGAAATGAATTTGACAGGTGAGATACCAAAGAACTTCGATGGGAATATTATAATCCCAATTGCAATTAGGAAAGGAGAGGAAAACTTCAAAGAATTTAGGACCATAGACCTGACAATCATAGGCAGATTTGGGGGAGGGGGGCATGGAGGCAAGATTTTTAATACAGCTATCATTGCATTTGTTTTATTTTGTGTATGTATTATATGGAGCCTCAATAATTTAAGTTAATGTTATAGTAACTTTCATATAAAAATAAAGAGAATCCTTTCTACAGTAATTTTTGTATTTTGTTTTTAATCTCAAATATGAGTTGTGCCCTCTGCCCCCCAGAAAAAAATCCTGGATCCACCCCTAGAAAAGGCATTTGACTACGTGGATTGGAGAACAATGCTTAGAATCCTAAAAGAAATTGGGGTTCTTTACAATGACAGAAGAATCATCCACAGTTTATATAAAAACCAAGTAGCGGTGATAAAATCAGGGCCCAGCTGTGAAGAAGCAATAATTAGGAAAGGAGTGAGACAAGGCTGTGCATTTTCACCCGCAATTTTCAACGTTTACATTGAGAAAGCCATAAATGAAATAAAAAAAAGGCATTGGGAGTGAATATCCATGGAGAAAAAATTAGCATGCTAACATTTGCTGATGACATAGCCATTATAGAAGAAACAGAGAAGGATTTGAAAAATATTCCGGTTAATATGGGTATAGGTCAATGGGTAAATATCAACTGAAAATAAGCACGAAGAAAACCAAGATATTCATAGTATGCAGCAGAAGACAAGAAGTCAAGACTAACATTAAAATAGGAAGGCAAAAACTGATAGAGGTGGATGAATCGGGTATTTGGGAAGTAAGATAACTATAGTGATGAGAGGAGCGAGAAAGAAATTATCAGCAGAATAGCCCAGGCAAAGAGAGCATCCCACCAAAAGAAAGACCTGCTTACTGCGGGAAACTTAAACATGAAAGTAAAGAAACAATTTTTGAGAACTGACATTTGGAGTATGCTTCTATACAGATGTATGCATTGTATACTTCTCTATGGAGTAGGCTCTATACGGATGTTAGGGTTCTCACATAGTGAGGAGGTAAGAGGGGGAGGTGGAGATAGAGGTTGTGATACTTCGAGGCAACACAAATGCATTGTGTGTTATGGGCGTGCATATAGTGACTCAGGTAAAAATTTCTCCCTTGAAACTTAACTGAAACTGGGCTGAAACAACCTTGAAACTCACTTCCTTGCTTCTACGCTGAAACTGCATTGAAATTGAAACAAAACCAGTGGAGTTTGGAAAAGGGATGGCAGTGCAGTGGCCGTGCACTTAAGTTCTCCAGGTACCCCAATGAAACTCCCTTGGCTGACTAAACTGTAACTCCCTTGGGTAGCTAGATTAAAACTCCCTTGGCTATACTAGCTAGACTGAAACTCCCTTGGCTAATAGCTATACTGAAACTCCTTTGGCTTTCTAGACTGAAACTCCCTTGTCTTCTGAGCTGTAACTCCCTTGTTTGGATGAATACAATTCCCCAGCCCAATCCATTGAAATTCCCTAGTCAAATCATATGAAACACCATAAATTAATAACTTGTACAATCTAGCCAACAGTGGATGATCACATGATAGGTTTCTCCCACAATTTTGCATGCATGATAAAAGATAAAGAGTAGTTCAGCCTCTGTTTTCTTCGAATGAAAAAAGAAAATGAACACTCCCGTAAGTGACGGTTACCCAGCACAAACTCAGACATTTTCATGCAACAATAAGGATATGATGCTAAAAAAACTCACCATTGTTGTCGAGTATTTTGTTTACCAAATGTCTAAGCTTGATTCGTGACATTTCTAATAAGTCAAAATCAACCAGTAATTACTGCTAGAGCCATCTGTTAACAAACAGCGGGAACTCAGTTGCACACCTAATATGTAGTTCACAGCAACACACACTACCCTCCACCCCAATTCCACCCCAACCAAATAATGAAGACAGTGCTTCAGGTAGACCCACTTAGATTAATCCAAGGAATAATGGTTCCAAACATTATGATGGCCTCATCCAATCCAACATTTTGCCTATTTTCCTACCGCATGGAAATATTATGTATATTGTGACCTCTCGTCACGGGTCAACGGGAGAGTGGGAGGGATTGGGGGTGTATAAGAAAAGAGGAAGGGATTTTTTTTCGGGAGAGAAAGGGGATGGGGTGTGCGAGAAGGGAAAGGAATGTATGAGTGACCTTTTGGTGATTGGTGCACTTGAAAGAACGAGAGCTTCTTGCAAATCCTAAGTTGAGTACAAAATTAATGAGAACAGCAAATAATCGTAAATACATAATCATACATAAGATTGCCGCATCCTTGCCGGCATACGTGAGAATCGATTGAATATAACATCAAAAGAAAACTGAGCAAACACAAGTGAAACAACTAATTCTCGCCCGATTGATTTCATCAGTTCATCTTGCACCATCTGATCAAATAGTTAAATGATAATATAATCAAAAGAAAAACATACCCTGTCCTTACAAACTAACACACGCATACACACTCGCACACTGGGGAGGGGGGTAATAGGGGGAATCAGAACACAATAAAGATCGGGGGGGGAAACAGCTTTTCTGTACTGAATGGGGGGAATGATTTTGGGGTTCAGTTTGGGGTTTGTAGACGACACTGGTCCGGAATCTTCTTAACTTGATTTGGGGCAGGGGCAGTAGTACTTATCTCATCTGGGTCGCGTCAATGCTGAGGGCTGAGTTTCTGCCTTTTGCTGCTCTTGGTGAGGGCTGTTGCCTTCCGCTGTGTCTCCTTGATGGGGTAGAGCGGGACGGCTTTCCTTCGGCGACGGAAAATTACCGGTCAGTCTCCTTTCTCCTGTAGCGCTTCAATTTAGCCCGTCCACCCACGCCACATCCCGATAAACCTCCTCCGACTGCATATTTCGCCAGCAACACTTAAAAAAAAAACCAGGCCGACTTCTTCCTTTAGTTTGGCAATCTTACGTCCAGCGTGACCGCGAGAGCCGACTCGTTCTCCTCCCGGCAGCCAAAATCACAGGGTTTTTATCCCCAAAAGTCCCCAAAAAGGGGTGGTGTACCTGGGGTGGGGGCAGTGGGAGGGTTCGTAAATGGGTGCTCTCTCGAGTCATAACACCATGAGGGGGGAGGGAATGTCTTAGTTCGTTTCACAACACGGGGACTTGGGAAGCCGGGAATTGAAGGTGGGGGAGGGAAAAATGAATCACGCTCACATCGTTCACTCGCACAAAGGAACAATCCACACACACACAAAAAAAATAAACCTCTGCTTGACCATGAGGTAAGGCTCTCCCTCTCTCAAAGTGTCCATTCAACCTGTAATGTCACTTGCCAAATGGCGACAGTTATAATATCGAACCGCCATTTACAGGAGGACCACAGGACACACATGTAATCTATGCGTGTAGTAAAACACCGAAATGGTATAATGCCTACATTTAAGTTTGGTTCAGGGACTCTAAGGGCACACGACCACTTTCAAAGACAAACGAGTTTGTCTTTTGAGCGGAGTGTCACAAGGTATATCGGGAGGCTTCTCCGTGATTGGTGCATTCAAGACCCATTTCATGTGACATCCTAATGCTTTCCTGAAATTTGCCAGAGAAATACTTAAGTTGCAAATACAGATGGTGATATTCTCCTAGATCTTGTCGCGCTTGATTTATGGGATGAGCACTCAATTCGCCATTACTTAACGACCAATCAGCCACCACTTACATGCTGATGACATGTCATCATCATCACCACTACTATCGCTTAACATTGTAAAAATGCTACAATTAACCAAATTACCATTATACTTGATGCCACTAGGTGAAAGACTGGCTCATGGTCGAGACTATGGGAAAGCTGTGTGTGCAAACCTCTTTACTATATGATACTACCTCTACCTCCCCCTCAATCTCCATCTCTACCTCTATCTCCACCTCCACCTCGACCTCCTCACTACGCGAGTACTTAGGCATGGACAATGACAGCAGTGGAGAAAGCAAGAAGAGAGGCCTTCAAAATGTGGTGCTACAGAAGAATGATGAGGATCAAATGGATCGACCGAGTTAGTAATGAGGAAGTCCTGAGAAGAGTAGGAGAGGAGAGATCCTCATGAAGACCTCAATTAGAAGACGAAACAACCTTATAAGGTCATATGGGCCACTTCTTGAGACATAATTACCCGATGAAGACGATCGTCGAGGGATGAGTGGATGAGAAGAACAGAAAAGGAAGATCTATAACAAAATATATGGAACAGGTAAAGAAGCATGTGAAAGAGAAGAAATATGTACATTTTATGTTATATGGTCTATTTACAGCAATAAATAAGAAATTACAAACATGTATACATTTACCAAGGACTTTTCTTTGCATTTACCTTTCTGATACTCTATATCGCAGAGTGCAAACTAATAGGGGGTAGTGGGTGCCAACCAGAGGACATTCTACCCTATATATTATTTAAATTGATTGTAAATAAAAAATTTAATGTTTTATTAAAATTTATGGTTCACATTTAATTTTCCAAAACTCATTATTTTTTAATTAAATGGTGGCCTTGATAGGCATAGCCAGGATTGAAGGAGGTATTATATAAATAGTAAAAAGGAATTATTATATTCGTATTTTAAATTAAATTAATTTTTCCATTTAAATTCACGCGGTTCTTGACGTCATTTCCCTGTGCTGGATGAGGAACGGTGTGCGTAATTCTTCACAAGTTTCGTCATTCGTTTTTCCGAGTCGTTGGCGAAATTCTGATATTGAATAAACGTCAGTAATGTTGGTGATGTTTTTACATTGTGGTTTCCCGATTTTTAAGTTTTGCCTGAATATTTAAAATAGGGAGCGAGTTTGCCTCAAGTTTGACGTGGTAATATAGTGCGACGTTCTTCCTCCTTTGTATATAAACCGTGTTGTGTTTGTCATACTATGACAAAAATCGTGAAAAGGTGTGAAAATATTATTTTATTTGTGAGTAAAACTGTTTGAGTTGAATTTAAATGGTCTCCAGAGTAAGCATAAGTATTTTGGATACATCGAAAACGTTCTTTCTCTCATTATAAGGTAACGTTTTGATGTCACCAGTTCGTATCAATCGCAACAAATGTCGGTGTCTCCTCCAGCCCGCAGTCCTTCATCATTAAACAGTCAGTTTAGGAGGTCTTCCTATCTTCCTCCTCCTGCTACCTATCGGTAAGTTTAACCATGCACTAAGAAAGTCTGCAATGAAATTATTTATCTGGATTGCATTTCGATATGCGTATTATTCTGCCTCGGAGAGTTGTGTTACCTCGGAGTTGCGTTGAGCTTGTTTTACAGAGGGCATGTACTTGCACAATTGACGTACTTGCGAGAACGCAATTCTAAATGCGACGTGTATAGTGTCAAATTTTAGGAACGTATGCGAGAATGGATGAACGCGAGATGGCAAAATAGCCTGTGTTCTGATTCTGTTTATGCATTCGCGCAGTTGCATCTCAGGATGAGAAAAAATTGTAGTTCTGAATTGTGCAGTAACATGTCTTGTGTAAAAAAGATTTTAGAGAGTTACCCGTTGGTTGTGTTTTCTTATCACACATTATTTTGGAACACATCAGTGTTATTTTTCTCAGTTTTTCATTTGCTACTGATTTTTTATTTGGTACTATCAGCCTGATGTTTTGTGTGATAATACTGTTGGTGCTATGATAAAAATTTGAATAGTCTTTAATGCGTATGATGAAAGTCCAAATTATGTTATGGCATTATTAGAAAAGCGAATGTTATTGTTCGGTACAATTGACGGTTTTGGTTCTTGAAAAAAAAAAGGTTTTGGTTCTTGATTCAGAGTGTTCTACTAAGTTTTGCTAATTCAAGTACATGTGTACTATATATTTTTTTTTTTTAAATAGTCACGTCTTTGTTGTAATCAATTACAGATTTGTCAGAGGTAATATCACTCAGTATCAGTGAGGCATTATATTGAGGTATTCAAGAAGGCATTGAAACCGAGGGACTCGCGTAAAGTTGAGGTGGTGTGGTATGCATATTTACTTGATGAAGTCTTTACTTGAGTAATCGTTTCTTCTGGATGATTTCTCCAGCTCCCTCTCCAAAGCTATCGATATAAAGTATCTTCTTTCAGCTGTTATTTATGATGCAATGCATTCATCGAGTGAGAACCTTGCTGCACTCTTTAATATTCATTCTTGTCCTGACAATGAGTCATTGTGACACCATGGTCCTTTGATCATAGGGCGCAGTGTGGCTGGATGCAGCCAATCTTTTCATATTTAAATGGATGAGAATTTTGGTTTTTTGGCTAGGATTTTATGAATCTTAGGCGATTGTCTACTTGGAGTGAAATAATTCTTTTTTTTAAATGAGATGTTTGGTTTTGAATCACTGTATCAATTTTTCCAAGCCTGGTAAGTTCACGATAATGCATTATTATGAGTGTATTGGGGAGGTGTGAGTTGAGACAGGGAAAATCTTAAAGGTGGGAATGCAATTTTTTTTGGAGATAAGTGGATGATTAGAGGCATAATTGTTAGGTGGGTTGTATTCCAGTGTATTTTGCAATAGCTCTTCAATTGATGGTGGGTAAAATTGATGGTTTGAGACATGTGCGGGTGAAATTTCTTAATTATAAGTAAAAAACTTTGTGACTTTACTAAGGACTAGTTTTGTCGCTGTGTGACATCATGGTCACCTGACGAAACTGGTCGTTAGTAAAGTCACGTGTGAAATTTACAGCCTTTTACTTAATATGATGGCGGGTACCTTTGTTCTGATCCCACATGGAGGGTGTTCCTTATGTGGTGGCTCATGACTCTTGTCAAGGGTCAATAGGTATTTTTTGGGGTGTTTCAGTGTCATAGTAGTGAGGGTGTGGTTGTGGAAAGGTGGTGGTTTTTTATTGAGGAATTTTAGTTTTGGATAGGATACTGTGGGGATGGGTGTTCGAAACAATTTTTGTGGAAGGGTGGAAAGGGCTGGGAGGAATGTTGGGGTAGTTATTGTTGTCGAGGAGGGGAATCTTTTTTTTACTGTGAATAATTATGTATTGTTTGAAGGTGTCCAGTTTCCTTCCATTTTTCTTGATGTGTAGTTGGGAGTAGAGGATTTATTGGATCAAGGTGGAACTGATTGCCTGTCTCAAGGAGATATTAGGTGACCATACACCTATTTTCACTATATTTTGGTTCCTCTGTTTCTTGATACAAGTTCTGAAGCTTACAGTGAAACCTCTCACTTACAGACCTTAATCGTCTTAGGAAATGCCTTTAACTTGGAGGTGACCCATAGAAAACTCATTTTGCACTTTATTTTACTGCCCAAACATTCTGTGGGAATTTAATGCAGTTGTTAAGGACACCTCTCTTCTCTTAATAATAATAAAGACGAAGAAATATGTTGAGGAAGTAAATAAGATGGAAAACATCACTTAACTCAGTCTAAATTCATCATAAACTGGTAATGTTGTGGAAAAAATATCAGTCCACCTTTCCCATTTTTATGAATGTTCATTAGCACAATAACATTAACACCAATTACAAAATGGATGTTTTGTCAATGATAAATTAGATATGTAACAAATTTAATGAAACAAAAGTATGATGAATTTACAAAATCTGTTATGCTATTACAGGCGCTGATTGCATAAAATTTCTGAATGATCTTGGCATATAATTTGTGCACATTGTGAAGAGGATGTTCGTGTCTTTCTATCCCTTTTGTAGTTGCACTTACGACACTTATTTTCCTAGGTTGCTAAGATTGTCAAGGAGTGTGTCACATTTTATTTTTCACGATGTAAATTCTTCCGATGGTTGATTTTCTCTTGGATTCCATGAGATTCATGAGATACCACTTTTTTAGGAAATCCTGTAGGCTATATGGCATTTACAGACGTGAGCTCGGGTGGAATCCCTCGTTTATTTTACCTCATGATCTCTACAATCGCTAAACCTTTGGAAAGTAGTGGGCTACCTACTTATGTTTCTGGCTGATTAGTCCCTTAATCATACCTGCAACTAATCTTTTCCCTTGATTGACCTCTCGACTTTTATGAGATTCTCTACCTGTATATACTTGGACATTCCACTTGAATGAATCACTACTACGACTTGCAGCCAAAATTTTTATTACATACTTTCCTGGTTTTGATGATACAAACTTTCTAAAGGTACAGCGCCCACGGAACATCAATAACTGTTCGTCAACTGTCATGCAGGATCCTGGCACGAATGCATATTTCAAATATTCATACCGCCCATCAAATATCTCTCTAATAGTCTGCAACTTGTCTTCGCCTCTGCTTTTCCTCATTTCTGTCGCATTATCAAATCAAATAACCCGCAGTATTACTTTTGACTCCATAATACTGTTGAATATTGGTCGCCCGTCTAGTTTACTCCAAAGTTGTGAAAAATTTTCATTTTTGACTTGTAAAAATGATATATATTAGCAATGCCAGAACCTTATTTATTTCAAAGTTATCTTCTTCATTCTACAAAGCTTGAAAAACTATATAACTTTCAATGGTGGTCCATTTTCTAACAACATCAAAGATGTTAGGATGCAAAATTAGCAAAAGAGCAGAAGACAGAATAAAAATTCCGCACGGCGCACGGGATATGACGCAAAATATTATGCCTTCGCATTCTACCCTTTTTAGTGGCATGAGGTTTCGTTTTCCACTCCTCTTTCAGATTGCGTGAAATAAAAATTTCTCCCTGTAGGAATTCCCCTTTGTGTTTCTATCATCTCCTCAGAAAGATGAAGAAAAATCGCCCAAGGTTCAGTTCTTCTCCATCCTTATTCAACATTTTAGGCTTCATCTCCACCGGAGTCACTACTACCCTCCTCCTGTTAGCGCTGTATATTTAGATGCTGAACACGTTGTTCTGCAGTCTTTAGATGAATGCACTCCAAATGTGTGTCACTATTAGCAAGCCTGTGAATAAAGTGACAATGAAATTTATCAATTTTACATTCCAAACTTTACTTGGTATAAATGGAAGATAACATAGTTCGTGCTACTCCTTAGTTGTAAATTCAGGTAAAAATTAGAAAAGCACTGTCTCGTATTATGTTTCTGATATCATCAAGCAATTCAAAGAGTTCAATAGTTTTGCTAGAACAGCTAATTTTTTCAATAATTATAAACAATCCTTTTTTCTTATTACCTCAAAAATATCTTGATAGTTATTTTTACTGTAATATCCAAATGGCGACGCCGACTTCTTAGCTCCTCAACTACACAGTATATCAATAGTCACTCTATGAATTCATTCACATCAATACCTCACTACACAAAATTTGGTACCACCAAGCATCCTGTAAAGATAGGAATAATGACATTGCTGTATATCATAGTAGTTGAAAATCAATACACCACTTCATCTAACTAATCCATCTGAGGAGTAAACGATTTGGTAAATGAGGTAAATGCTGAAGAAGTACATTAGAATGAAGGAATATAGACTTTTATATAATCCATAAAGTTTTGTACCTACCATGCATGGTATCAAAATGTAATGATAGAATTCAAATTCTTAGTTTTCTTCAGTTAGATAGTTGGAATAACAGCAAATGTCGGTAGGCAGCGAGACCACTCCAGCTTGCAAGCGTAGCTTCTGACTGTCCACCACGGAAGCACCGCAGACGCTAGATGAACGGTCTCACATATAAAACTAACAGATCATGGGGCTGAATGTTGATCATTCACAATGTGTGTGCGTCAAACCAGAGAAAGTTACAAAAACTACCCATTACGAAACGATGTGGATACATGTTTCTGACTGTGTCACTCTAAATGTGACATTGGAAGAGCATACGAAAGGCTTCAAGCCAATCCATTAAAAATGCCCACTAATTGGTAATAACTATCGCCTACGGCTTTGTTTATGTCTCCATAAACATTGAATCTCCCAAAAATACAAAGTAAATAAGAAAATTGCTGATAAGTTGAAATGAATTACCCATAGCATTGAAAATAGTCGACTGGGTCCAATGGACCCAGTCCGCCCACTATGTAACTTTGTAATATACTATAAAATGTAATGAGCCCATTCTCGTTATTTCTTGCTAAGTTTTAGAGGACATATATTTAGGAAAAGTCACGGCGTCAAAATCAGTTCCGTGCATTTTTTACATAATTATAAACTTTCAAAACTACCAACTGGGTCCATTGGACCCAGCCCGTCGTTCTAGGGTTAATGAACACTACTTTTAGAGGAAAATAGCTTTCCATTTCTTGGAGATAGGTCAGAAAACCTTAGGCAATGGTGTACATCATCTAATGTACATCCTTCTGCCGGGAATTGAGTATTGGTGTTTATTCATGGTTGTCCCTAAACAGAGGTTTTACTGTAGTCCCGTTTGCCCTATACACTTTGATGGGCATTGGAGTGTGAAAATTTGAACGCTCCACTTTGTATCATCCTCATTAAAAGTCTTTATGGTGGTGAGAAATTTGAAATGTTTTCCTGTGTTAAGAAAGAAATGGGTTATTTTTGGCAGGAAATTGTTTTGCTAATTTATAAGAAATTGGTTTGTGGTGGGAAGTTTACACCATCAATTTTATATCAATCTTTATGTTATTGCTTTATTCCAGGCAAGACTGCATGTCTGCCGCAGCCAAACGCTACAAGTACCTTAGGCGTCTCTTCAAATTTCAGCAAATGGACTTTGAGAGTGCTGCATGGCAGATGCTACACTTAATTGTGGCGCCTCAGAAGGTATACCGAGATTTTCAGTATAGAAAACGTAAGTAATTTTGTCTCTGCGATGATCTCTTTTTATGAATATGATTTTCCACAAAGCCTCTGTTATTATTTAATGCTGTAGTATTTATTATGATTATATAAGGTTTTTTTTATCCCCTAAACGAATGTATTCCATAGAATCTAATTTTATACATTTGCTGTCGACAGTTTTTGAATCATCATCGTCATCACTGGTCAACAATCCTAGGATTGGTTTGATGCAGCTCTCCACTCAGTTCTCCTATCAGCTAATCTTTTCACTCCTACGTATTTCTTCTCTTTCACATCTCTCTTTACTTGTTCCATATATTTTGTTCGAGGTCTTCCTTTTCCATTCTTGCCTTCCACCTGTCCTTCGACGATTGTCTTCATCAGGCCATCATGTCTCAAGATGTGGCCTATAAGGTTGTTCCGTCTTCTTATTAAGGTTTTCATGAGGCTTCTCTTCTCTCCTACCCTTCTTAGGACTTCCTCGTTACTAACTCGGTCGATCCATTTGATTTTCATCATTCTTCTGTAGCACCACATTTCAAAGGCCTCTATCCTTGCTTTCTCTGCTGCGGTCATTGTCCATGCCTCACTTCCGTATAGGAGCATACTCCAGATGTAGGTTCTTATAAATTGTTTCTTTACATCCATATTTAAGTTTCCCGCTGTAAGCAGGTCTCTCTTTTGGTGGAATGCTCTCTTCGCCTGGGCTATTCTGCTGATAATTTCTTTCTTGCTTCTCCCGTCACTAGTTATCTTGCTTCCCAAATGACAGAATTCATCCACTTCTATCAGTTTTTGCCTCCCTATTTTAATGTTGGTCTTGACTTCTTCTCTTCTGCTGCATACTAGGATCTTGGTTTTCTTCGTGCTTATTTTCAGTTGATATCTACTCATTACCCTAACCATATTAACCAGAATATTTTTCAAATCCTTCTCTGTTTTTGCAATAATGGCTATGTCATCGGCAAATCTTAGCATGCTTATTTTTTCTCCATGGATATTCACTCCCAATGCCTTTTCTTTGATTTCCTTAATGGCTTTTTCAATGTAAACGTTGAAAATTACGGGTGACAATGTACAGCCTTGTCGCACTCCTTTCTTAATTCTTGCTTCTTCACAGCTGGGCCCTGATTTTATCACGGCTACTTGGTTTTTGTATAAACTGTGGATGATTCTTCTGTCATTATAAAGAACCCCAATTTCCTTTAGGATTCCAAGCATTGTGCTCCAATCCACGTTATCAAATGCTTTCTCTAAGTCCACAAACGCAACGAATGTTGGCTTGTTCTTTTCCATTCTCTTTTCTATGAGCAGTCTTAGGGCCAATATTGCTTCCCTTGTGCCTTTGTTTTTCCTGAATCCAAATTGGTCCTCATCCAAGTACTCTTCTGCTTTTCGTTCTATTCTTCTATAGATGATCCTTGTCAGTATCTTTGATGCATGTGTAGTAAGGCTTATGGTCCTAAAATCTTCGCACTTCTCCGCTCATTTCTTCTTAGGAATAGGGATTATAATGTTCCTCTCGAAATCCTTTGGTATCTCACCTGTCGTATACATTTCACTAATGATTTTGTATAGCTGGTTCAACGTCTTCTCTCCTGAATTTTTGATTAGTTCTGCAGGAATGTCATCAATGCCAGACGCTTTATTTATCCTGAGGTCTCTTACAGCTGCATCAAATTCCGATCTTAAAATTGGGGCTCCCATGTCATCGGCATCCACTTCCCTCTCGTTTTCGATAGCATTCGTTCTGAGGCGACTTCCTTTGTACAAATCTTCCAGATATTCCTTCCATCTCTTCCCTTTTTCTTCGTTTTCAATCAATAGTTCTCCATTTTTGTCCCTAAGGGTATTACATCTTACGCCCCTTTCCTTAAAGTGGTTCCTCACTATCCTATAAGCGGCCTCTACTTTTCCATGTTTAAGATTGTTTTGCACGTCTTCGCAAATGCTTTTCATCCACGTTTCTCTAGCCTTCCGCGCTTTACGACATATTTCGTTCCTTATCCTCTTGTAACGATTCTGTCCTTCCTCTGTTTTCGCAGCCTTGTATTTTCTTCTTTCTTCAATGAGATCTAATACTTCCTGCGTGATCCATGGTTTTTTCATAACGACTCTTCTTTTACCAAGAACTTCCTCAGCTGCCGCCTGCAGACCACTTCTAATGGTTTTCCAACTCTCTTCCATTGGTTTGTTGGTCGGATCCTCCCCTATTTTATTTTCTACAGCCTCTTTAAAAGCCAGTTGATGCTGAACCTCCCTCAATTTTTCAACCTGCCATATGTTTTTCACGGCTTTCTTCAACTTTTTAAATTTAAGGTGGCATTTCATCATAACTAGGTTATGGTCACTATCGATATCTGCCCCTGGATAGCTTTTGCAGTCCTTCACCTGGTTCCTGAATCTTTGTTTCACTAGAATGTAGTCGATTTGGAATCTTCTACGGTCTCCTGGCATTTTCCACGTGTATCTTCTTCGCAGGGGATTTTTGAATAAAGTGTTGGCAACCACTAGCCTGTGCTCCGTGCAGAATTCAAGTAGCCTTTCTCCTCTTTCATTTCGGTTACCCAACCCATATTTCCCAGTTATTATTCCGTCTTGACCTTCGCCGACGACAGCGTTCCAGTCCCCTAAAATAATAAGATTTTCTTCCCCTCTTACCTGCTTGATAACTTCCGCTATATCTTGGTAGACATCTTCTACTTCTTCGTCTTCATAATCTGACGTAGGCATGTAAACCTGTCCCACTACAGTAGCTACGGGTTTAGTATCTATCTTCACCATTACTATCCTTTCATTAAACTGCAGGTAGCTTTTAACACGCATCCCGGCGCTCTTTCTAAGCATTATGCCTACTCCAGCATTACCATTTAGCGATCCCGTGTGTATCATTCTGTAGCTTCCACTCCAGAAGTCTCCTTCCTGGGGCCACTTCATTTCGCTGATGCCTAATACATCGAGGTTCATTCTTCGCATCTCCACCTTCAAGTTCTCTAGCTTACCGCAGGTACGAAGTGATCTGACGTTCCATGTTCCTATCCGTAGCATTCTATCTCGTTTGACCGATGTACCCTCTCGAGTAGTCCCCGCCCGGAGATCCGAATGGGGGACTAGTTTACCTCCGGAATATTTTACCCGAGAGAATTCCATCATGTTATTATATAAATTGAGTGGAGTAGCCGTGACTCCTCGGGATGATAATGTGGTGGTTTCCCCTTGCCTTCCACATTGCAGTACTACAGCCGTTAAAGTAAATGTTACCACGCCAGTAGTGGAATGTGTGTCGCTGTACCGACCAGTATGGTCTCCACCTTTGCACATGTGAAGAAGAGCTGCTGCCCTCTCCCCCGGGTGATGAGAGGCATAATTATTGGCGGCCCCCAGTCGCCAAGTCACGGTATCTTCACAGGTTTTGGTATCTTTTAAATGGCCTACCTTACCCAAGGGTAGCCCAATACCCCCTCAGAATACCGCCGCTTTTTGTCCACGACTGCTTATTCGACGAGAGAACTCGCTTATCTCGCAGCTAACCTCTATATCTAAAGGTCGACCCACCATCCGCAACCCGGTGGACGCACTCGGTGGCTTTAAGCTCAGCCGCGAGAGTTTTTGAATAGGATATCAAAACTCAATGTTTAGTCGAAGAACATACGCATTTCTTTTTATTAATGGCTGAGATTTTGGAAACTGTGGATTCTGAATCACTCCTGTAAGTGTTACTGATCCCAGAAGACTACTGTGGTTGTTGAAAGTGTATGTGATGAAAATAGGTAAAAAGAACGGAATGCTAGGCCAAGAAGAATTTTCAGTCTCTGTGGCTACCTCCTGCCAGGTGACGTGCTTTTCATAGCACTTCCCTTACCTAGTGAACTTCTACACAATGTCACTTGCGTTGCCTGTGCTCTGGCAGCCCTTCTACATTCTTCTGTCTTCCATGTTCAAATTTTTGTGGACTTTACTTTAGAATGCAATTCTTTGTGACAATGTTCCATCATTTTCAGTTTATTGTAAACTGCATTTACTTGTCAGAATGTCAAAAATGAGGTTGACCTCACTCGAAGTGAAACCTTCTCTATCAGGCTTCAATGTCAAAAATAATGTTGCCAACTCACTCAGTAATTCAATCCAGAATTTGGATGGGGGAGGGGAGAGTGGAAAAACCAGAGGAGGTAAAAAGGTTGGAAATTGAAGGGTTTTTTCCAGGGTTAACAAACTTTGAACATAGAAATGAAAGCATTTGAATACACGTGGCGGTCTTCTTATCTTCAGGTGTTGTTTCCGAGGGCCATCGGTGAATGGTGTGGAAGGGGGTGGGGGGGAAAGACGTCTTCTGTGCCCGTAGGCTGCCGTGCGGATTAGTAGGGGGACGCGTTCTTCTGAGGGTGTGTAGGTGGGGGTGGGGAGCGGGGGGTCGGCGGTTAGGATACATTGTATGGTTCTTGTGGGATCTCATTCACGTCGAGTGGGCGACAGGAGGGGGGGAGGAGGGATTGTAACACTTCTGGGAAACGCACTATTGGAACTCAATGGAAAGCAAGGGCGATTTTGAAAGGTAGAGGTTGTCGTTGAGAAGGGAAACCTGGGAATGTTTACGTTGGTGGATCTCTAATTGTTCCAAGGCGTCTAATTTCCTCCCTTTGGTATTTTTATGGAGAACTTTGGTTGTGAAGTTTGGATTGTGGCCGCTCTCAATGATGTGTTTGGCCACCATCGAAGTTGGGTTACTATGGGCGATGCACTTCCTATGTTCATTGAATCTCGTGTTGAAATCTCTTCCTGTCTGACCTATATATCCTATATTGTTCCTAGAAGACTTATGTTTTGAGGTCCAATCAGTAATTTGATGAAGGCAAGAAAGAAAATGGTAGTGAATATATAATTTTCATTACACATCAGTTGCTGGATATTGTAGCCAATACTTTAATTAGTTATGCCATCTAAATGCAGTATATCATCATAGCAGCCTGAACGAATCAAAATATAAAACTGTTTGCTGTTATTGAATTCGTGTCCATGATTAAGGGAGGGGAAGTGTAGGGGCAGTAGCAAAAGCTGTCCCATGAAGGGAGTCACGCCAGCTCTTCACGCTCTTGAAAGGCCATGAGCCGCCTCTGACTTACGATCCTCCATGTTGTACTTTAAAAAGCCACTGATTAGCTGAACTTTCTTCTTCTACCTATTTCCCCCACACTCCAGCATCCTCAGCCATGTACATAACTGATTTCTCTATACTTCTGTGCCTTGCTAATGGCCCATTCATTGTGAAACCTAATTTGATTTTAAGAAATTGTTTAATTTGGATTGAAACCTAGTTATTTTTTAGTCCTGCACATCAAGTAATTTTACAAAGTTAAGGAGTATGCAAAAGTATAAATAGTTGCAATGTGTGAATCTTTCGTCATTTAACAAAATGGTCATAAATAAGGTTTGCCCTCTGGTGGGATGCCTTTTTTGATTTGCTTATGATACTGGTAGTGATTGAAAAGATACCCAACTCATTTTTCTCAAATCTTGATAAGTATTTGGGCTTTATTCCATAAAAATAGGTGTAATTTTGTTTTATTAGTGTGTGTAACTAAATAAAATGAGTGCCTGCAACAATATCATATTTTAGACTGCATTTTTATAGGTTTTGCAAAGCTCGAAATTGTGACAGTTAAAAAATATTCAGTTTACCTTCCTTGTTATTTATCACTTCATATCATGTTCATCACATTCATCAGTTTCCATTATGTTCTTAGGATTTATTTTAAGTACATCAACATTTTTTTCATGGATGGCTCTTAAATTCCCTGTGCTGAACCCAAGTATGCTGATAGGATAAGTTTTGATGTGAAGTTGCTTTAAAACACACTTCTTGGGTTTATTGACTGGAATTATTCCTTTTGTGACTTCTCACCTTCAATATGTGTAGTGCTGCATGTATTGGAAGGTCAGAAAGTATCTAAAAAATTAAAATAATTATAATTTTGAATTATTATTTTTAGCATGTATTATTTTTCCATCATAATTAGTCTACTCATCTCCTTATGACTTTTTGTCTGTTGTATTCCAGAAAACAAGGCTCAGTTCGCCAGGGATGATCCTGCTTTCTTGGTCCTGCTCAGCTTATGGCTCTGCAGTAAGTACAAATTTATTTTATGTGCCATATCTTATGGAGTAATAAGAATACAAATACACTTCCAGTTCATTAGGTAGTGGGTGAATTTTTCCCTGAGCCAAACTTAAATGTAGGCATTATACCATGTAGGTGTTTTACTTTACGTCTAGATTACGTGTGTGTGCTGAGGTCCTCTTGTAAATGGCGATTCCATATACATACATTGTATTACCATGCGGTAGGAAAATTGGCAAATTGTTGGATTGGATGAGGCCATCATAATGTTTGGAACCATTGTTCCTTGGACTCATCTAAGTGGGTTTACCTGAGGCACTGTCTGCCTTATTCGGTCAGGGTGGAATTGGGGTGAAGGGTAGTGTGTGTTCTGTGAACTATTATTTTGAAAAACTCCAATTTACACCCTGAAGTTTTATAAGGTGTTGATTTTACACATGCCAAATTCAGTAGAAGCTGGGATGAAACTCAAATTTCACAACAACCACCAGAAATAAATGGTTCCTTTTTCAAATTATTGGGATATGTATTTTGGTGGCAAACATTTACCTTACTTGTCTGAATATAGTCCCCCCTTTTTTTCCAAAAATGCCAATGGTAAAAGTAAAGAGGGGACCATATTCAGACGCATTTTTATAATTTTTCCCGAAACTGAAGCCTCGAAATTAAGGGGGGGACCATATTCAGAGGGGGACTATATTACGAGAAATACGGTATGTTTATGCTGTCAGGTATGGTTTCTTTTATTTTTGCTGGAATTACAATATGTTCAAATTAAGTTACTTGCATTAGTTTCATCCATGTTTTCACTGCCTCCTTTTCATGGAGAGAGAGAGGGAGAGCGAGAGAGAGAGTGTCTTACAATTCTTAAATTTTATGTAAAACAAAATCATGAGGTATAAAGGTAGTTATTAATGTTAATTGTGGTGAAACAGTGGTAAAACTCAGTTTTAATGGGCTCATTCAGCAATTGTTTCTTATCATCCATTTTGATTAAGTTTGAAATATATAGAGACATGAGCATTTCCTTCTTTGAAATCTTTTCCCTTATTCTTGAGTGATGTGAAGAATTATGGCTGTAACAATTTCCTAGAAAATTTGATGAGGTCATGCACTCCAGCAAATAGGGTCACTATGTGTCAACTACTCCTCAACCTAGCTTCTTGGCCTGATTAGTGGTTGTTTACCCTCTCATGAGCAAATCCTTTCTTCATTGTGCAGTGTTCTTTGAAGGAGGTAACTATCTGAAACTTCGATGACGTCATGCGTGTTGAACAGTGGAGAGCTGCTTCAGAGGTTTTTATTTTGTAAACATGGTAGGGTGGCTGAATGAGAAGAAATTTTTTGTCATTACTTTTTTTTTTCATTTTTTACATTTTGGGTCTGAGTGAATGACCTCATTGTCATAATACTTTCAGTCAGATATATTTTCTTCATCCCTGAAGATATAATTTTCATTTTTTCCTTTCATTTTTCAAAGTACATGCCCTGCTTTTGTCCCTCTCCTATGCATTAGTTTGGTCCTTTATTGCTTTATATGACTTTTTCTTGTGTGGCATTTCATATTAGTGATGGCATAAACAACTCTTTTTGACGATGACGGCAATTTAGGAGATTCTATTGTAACAAAATATTCTCTCTGAAACTACATGATCATGTTAATAATTCATAATTCATTTTCTTGATTAATCTTAGTTGTTTGTGTTAGAACAAATTTTCATTTTTGTCTCATACTATTTTCATAAATTTGCCGTTGCCGAAAACTTTTACTTGAGCATCTTCCACCATTTTTCTTTCGCCATGCCTGGAGCATGCAGGAAAGAGAATTGCAATAAGGGTCATATGAGATTATTTAGGGTAATACCAGAAAATGAATCAAGAGAATCTTTCAAGTGGTGTGAAAAGGTGAGCAATGGGCTACCCGCAAAAAGTGCCTTATCGATGGCTATGTTCTAACAACATAATATCTCAAAAATAGCAACTTTTCAGGAGAGCAAAAAAGATTAATTTCTTTTACTTGCACTTTTGTTCCTCAGGATTTTATTTTTCTTGTACATTCTACTGGAAACAATGTTCAATACTTTTTCATTTATTTTCCTCTCTCGCAAGAGCCTCTTTTCTCTATCTCATATCCCCCATTCTTAGGTTTTCACGAGTCTTATCTTTGCTTTCCTTGTAAAGGTAAATATTATCCTTAAATAATGCAAACCAAGATAGTAAATAATCTCTCCTTTTGAGTAATGTCTCCTTCCTTCATTGTAAACACTTTCCAGTATTATTAATGCTGTAGTTATTGAGCTAGTTACTGCCCACTTCTCTACCGATTCTCATGCTATGTTATTTACCCTCCTCCTTTCATAATTTTCTCTGTATTAATTTTCTAACTCTTAGATCATAGTCTAAAAACCATTGGTGTCTTACTTTCCAACCGGTCATCTAGTCTTTCACTGGTCATCTGTACATCTAACACAGTGCATGAAGGTCATCTTATGGATATTAATTAGCTATAATTAGCATCGTGGACCATTTTGCATGAAATTACAGTATAATTAGGTCAATAGCGGCGTTCGCCAGAAAAAATTGTGCAGAATCTGTTGAAATTAGCATTAAAATTTGGATTGGGTTAATCAATTTTGAATTAGCGTGAAATATTTGAAACACATAGTGTTGTAGTCATTCATTTCATTTGCTTTTCTTCCAATTTTTGTTAATGCAAACTGTGAGTCAGAGAAGAAAGTATATTGTGATGAAAATTTGCACATGTGTAATAATTTAATGGAGAAAGTAATCACCAGAAAGGTAACACAAGAACAGCTCAACTCAATTTCAAAACAATTTCTGCTGCAGTTTGCCGTTTCTTCCTCAGGAAAATGACAGATGGAGTATGGAACATAATTTTTTAAATGTCCGGAGCCACGAAGATAATTTTTCATTAATCGCTTAGTTTCTTTGTTTCATCTGTTGGTTACAATGTAAGTGATTTGTGAGCAATGGGCAGTGAATAGGGTGGTTTCCTATTATTTTTTTATTGCCTAAATCGAAAGATTATTACTCCTGGAGTACTTATTTCACGCCTTTATATTTTTAAGTGACGACATCTATTTTTAGCGATTAAATGAAAAGTGAAAATTTTCAAGCTCGCAAAAACACAATGGCTAAGTATGAATGCTGGGAAAACCCCATGTGACGTCATTCTGGTTCCCGCTGTCGGCATGTGACGTGACCTTGGGGCGAGGCTTTGAGCGCTGATATGATGCAGGCTGCTAGGAGGTAGCGCTTGGCTTAAATAAGGATTATTAATACCCTATCAAACGAAGGAAACTTTGAGATGTTAGGCAGTTTTTATAGGTGATTATTAAGACATGTTTCCCTGAGCTCTGTGCCTCATGC
The DNA here is from genome assembly GCF_921293095.1 of Ischnura elegans. Taxonomy (NCBI): domain Eukaryota; kingdom Metazoa; phylum Arthropoda; class Insecta; order Odonata; family Coenagrionidae; genus Ischnura; species Ischnura elegans. Next base: position 136,581,766 of record NC_060246.1, read on the forward strand.
ATGCATTGGTAATCTCAGACGATGTAAAACTCCTATTTACTTGTATAGAAACTAGGTTTCCGTGACGTCACGTGGAGTGGCATCGCATGGGTGCCAATCTGGCCTTTTTCGAATGAGGTTAAAATTGACCATTAACATTCGTCTAAACTGAGATTTCTAAAACCAAATAATTTGTATATTATGAATACTCTAATGGTGGGTAACGAATCGCAATCAATGCCTTTCTTTTTCTTTGATGAAGGAAACTACCCTAATCAAATTTTGTGGGAACAGTACTCTGAGGCAAGGGGAATGTTAATATGTACAAGCAGGACAGTGCCTGTGAAGACTCAATTCGTTTTTGTCCTCCCTCAAAACTTTGTTCTTATGGAGATTGACTTCATCTGCCTATTGTTACTGTCAACCCAACACTCATCCCAAAATAGAAAACTTTACTAATGGATTTGATTATTGAAATTTACTTTTTGAGTGATTGTAGAATCTGATCAATGGACTGCGACCAAAGTTAGTATGTACATACATATATAGATGCATCTCATGCTCTCTAACCCCATATTGATACATTTTGGGCGTATTCATTGTGCAGAGGCACATTGTAAAAAGTGGAAGCATGTAAATTGATTGATGCACTCCTGTCTTGTTAATCCGTATTGGAAGGCTTAATTGATCATTGCATTGAAAATTTACATTTCGTTCCATATTTTGCTGTGACAGTTTTCAAGATACTGTAATCAGAAAAAATAATGCTCAAGTAAAAAAATGTTTTAAAGAAGTTAATGGTTAAAAATGTCCAACTTCTTTTTGGAAATATGAGATGGATTATAACAGTAATTAACATTGCCAAGATTGAAAGTAAGAACAGTGCCTCTCACTTAGGGTACTGTAGTGTGCTTGATTGATGTAATTTTCTGTGTTCTCTTGAGTAAAGTAGTTGTAACAGGGCTCCCACCCATTCGTGAAAACCTTGAAACTGTGGATAAGCCGTGGATTCCTTCATAAAACCTTAAAAATCTCTCAAACTTGGTCGTAGAACTACAATTGATTGATCAAATAAAAAATCGATATCTTGATCATGTTTCAAGGCCAGTCGAGCGTAGACTATGTCCACACATTTATCTGCTCACGTATGTTCAAAGTGCAATTATCGGTCTGTCTGCCTTGACGACACATTTGCTTTAAGGCTGTGATTGGAAGACGGCTAATCAGAGTGTTCATTAATGCTGGAGAAAAATCAGACACTTCTTCACTTCCCTGCCACTCTGCTCCCTCCATTTTCTCACTCACAACCTTTTGCCAGCCCATAAATTTTGCTAACAATGGGTGATGTCTTAAGAGTTAGCACTTTTATTGCTATGTTTGGTCTCACTGTACCTGTCATGTTTGTGAAATGTTTAGTTAACCTGCGGCTGGCGATTGTCACGTGATCAATATTTCTACCTAAAATGTCTTATCAGTAGTGTGTATTTGACGACATTTAGACTGTGAAATTCTGGAAAAACCATGAATTTCATTATTTATTCTGAGTGGGAACCCTGTGTAATCATAATTATTTTAGTGGCTTTGATATGTACTGATTACAAATCAACAGTTTCACTTTATTTTGCTCCTATCTCCTTTGCATCTAGAAGCAAATAATGCCAAGAAGCAGTGATATATAGCAGGTTTTGCATATATCTCAGGATGTCATAAATAAATACCAAATTTTAGAGCATTCCTTATTTCATTTGACGTATTTTCCATATAATAACTAGCTTTTTGTTGCAGCATAGTGAAATTATTTGCAGAAAATTTATTAAATTCCGTAAAACAAAAAAACTTTCTTTTGATTTCTTTTGTAGAAAAGGGACTATGCCATACTTCTGGCACTCAAAGTTTACATTTTTTAAAATGGAGGAATCTGTTATTCATCTAGGAGTCTTTTAATACATAGAGTCTTTTAATACATAGTCTCACTTGTAAGTTAGCATCAGCATAGGTGCTATGATATGACAGCCCAAATAATACTGTACAAAGATGTATAAAAATGTCCTTTCATGGAATTACATTTCTCTTTGTTTATTCCTTTAATGGACCTCCACCCCTTTACTATTTCCTTGGCATCTAATCCGTGGATTGCCACAGATTTGTAGTGGAAGCAGGTAGCCAGCTCGTTGATTGACCATGGAAGTACTATAGCCTCTGTCTTGTGAAATTGGTCATTGCCTCTCAAAAGTTGTATACCCATTCCCTCATTGGCAATGACACCAGTTATAAATACATCTTCCAGTGGAAATACAGGTCTAGCTGACAGGGAGTTTCTGTAAAACAAGTTTTCAAAGAGTAGTATTACAAGAATATTACATGCAGCATTACTTTTAAAATTCATCATGAACATTTCATGAAAACACCACTCCACTTTATATGTTTTTGGCACCGTAAATCCGGTTCAAATCACTTAACTTGAGGAATATACTTGTGCATTTAAGTTTTTATCATGTAAAGCAAGATATTTACATATTAGTCTTTACATGCTTTTATCATGTTGCATAATATGCAATATTTAAATATATATCTTTTATTGTTGATGTAACTTAAAATGAAGATCACTGTATTGATATAACATTTTAGGATGACTTTGTGGACCAATGTTATCTACATTGCTCTATACACATTGAAAAGAAAAGGTTTAGAAGTAGTCTGAAGTACTCAGTCAATCTAAGTGCATGCATACCATGGTACGAAAGAAAGTAAATTAAAATATAGACACAAGGGGGGACCCAACCATCCAGGTCCAGAACTGATGAAACTGTGGAAAAAAACTCGTGCCCTTGATTACAAGGATAAGAGGCGAACTATTGACAAACTCATTTAACAATCTGGTCTTCGAGGAGTTCATTGCAACGAATTTTAGCTGAAGATTGGCAAATTAGACGAATGGTGAAAAAATAATCTCCTGCAAGTTGCTGCTTGTCGCAACCTGAGTATTTGGTAGAAATAGCATGATACTGCTTTCTGACCCACCCTACTCTCCTGATCTCGCACCTTGTGATTTCTTTTTGCTCCCTGGCATCAAAATGATGACGAAAGGGAAATGTTTTGGTGACATTACGGAGGTGGAAAGAAAATCGTAGGCGGCACTGCAAGGCATCGGAAATGACGAGTTCCAAGGTTGTTTCGCACAGTGGAAAAAACGTTTTAAACAATATATAAGTGTAAATGAAAAGTACTTCGAAAGTTACAAACGTTTTTAACACAAAAAATTAAATTTTGAATTAAAAAAATTGTGTATGGTTTTTTTAGGTCCCCCCTCATGTATACCATTTTATGAAGTTATTCTTGATATGCTCATCAGAAATAGTGAGCAAACCGTTCAGATGAGTAAGCAGTTTTTTGTTGATAAAGCTAATGGAGGAATGAGTGAGTGATAGAGCTGAAGTCAAAAAGAAAATCATTTGAGTATCCGCAGAAAGTTTTTGTAGACCTAGCTGAATTTTTGGTTTAGACATATTCTTTGGTTAGTTCATTTAGGTAATTTATCTTTTGATTGTTAAAAGAAATCCAATAAAAATAATTTGGATACATGCTGATTTTTTTGTAGATCCACCTGAATCCTAGGTGAATTTTGAATAGATAATCATTTAACTGATAATGTGGGAAATCACAAATAATTCTTTTTCAATGATGTCTCTTATGCATGTCAGTAATTTTATCGAGTATAGCATCATAGGTATAATTTTTTGCAATTAGTATTGTATCCTCAGAATTAAATGATTTTTGAATGATAGTGAAATCATAAATGCTTCCTTACCTTAAAATGGACATCATGGTTGAATAGGTGTCTATTCCAGCAGCTATAACGTAAGCTGTGCCCGAAATGAAATCAGGGAAGTAATCCTTTGTGTAAAGCTCGCAGGGTATGAACCATTTAGAACTTCTATCTCGGATTGGTTTAGGATCTTTGTAGAGGTAGCCAAGTATGAATTTTCCTGTAGCATTAATATCTTTTAATTTGGAACTCCTTACAGTAGGCATACTTGAAGCTAAACTTTTGGTTTTAGTTAGTACATAGTGACCCAGGTTGTTATTTTTGTCTTTGGAATCAATTCCTTCCATTTTTTGCTCTTGATTGATATTCAAATTTATCTGCAAATGAGGCATTATCATAATTTTATTATGTCTTCAGCATGCCTTTCAATTTAAATATATGCTCAAACTTTCTTTCAGAGCATTTACTAATTTTACTCACCCTAGTTAGAGTTTCCAGTAAATTGTCAACCATTATTAACATATCATCATCAGTCTGGAAGCAATGAGAGGCTAGTACTTTAATATGTTATAATTATGTTACATTTCACTCTATTTCATACTTGCAGCATTAGTTATAACTTTTGGAATTATGCATAATGACTCTTTGAGTAATTTTCTTTAATGTGATTGTTACCTTTAGCAGGTGTGTAGCTCTAGCACAGTTGTTCATCATCCATTTTACTACAAAGAGGGTTTTTATTGTCAAATTTTCATAGTTATCTTCAAAATCTTCCACTATGATATCATTATGAATCCTTGCTTCCACTTGTATTGATTTCTGCAATTAAAAATTATTTTTTACCTTTTACCATAGCATTGAAATGAATGGTAATAGCGAAATAAAGGCCAGTGAAACAAACAGCATATTGTTTTTATATCATCACTGAAATGTATGTCATAATACAAGCTTAGACAAAAGAGTAAAATACACTACAAAAGCTGGTTGTTCAAATTTTAGCTGTCAGTTAACTAAATATCAAGAACCACTGTATTTCTCCAAATATATGTAGTTGCCCTGCCCCCTAATTTTTGAGGTTTGATTTTTTGGGGAAAAAAATTCTTTAGTTCAGAGCAGGCCTTGAAGCTTAACATGTTCAACATGCTAGATGCTCATGGTGTAAATCTGAACTTTCTTATTATCAGATTAACAAATATTATGATTAATGAGTTAATTGATGTTTTAAAGGGCACTATTACATGAAATTCATTCTAAATGTTTGCTCAGCATTTATCTCAGGTTGAGTGCATGCAATATAATTATAGTTGCTTTCCTTGGTATATTTTTTAAACAAGACGAGAAAATACCCATTTTACATCAAAATGCCTGTTATCTGCTGATAGCCTTGAAAATCAGAAATTCTTATAGCCTTTTTATTTTTATACTTTTAATTATGATGCACAAAGAGGAGAGCATTAATTTTTCTGTGGGACTCTTTTAAATCTCACAATCATTCCTTCAAAAGCTCTCGATTGGAAACTGAACTTGAGGGAAAGGATTCTTTTTTCCAACTATCAACGAATCTACAACAAGGCAATCAATGTTGAAACCTTGATGGTGATGATTAGGTTGCTTAATTAGTTACTAAAGTCATTTACCCTTGAATGCAGTCCTCCCTTGACTTTTTCTAAAGATTTTGGGCAAAAAACGAGGTACATACAGGGAAGATTCAGAGGAATGTGGGACTTTTTTAACTGATCTCTTAAATGAGTGGCAAAAAAATGAACAAGTCAACCCACCTTTGGTGAAAATACATCTTAATTTACATCGTAATTTACCTCAGTATTTTTTATCATAACTTGTTTTTACCATCCAATTATGAAAAAAACTGTAAGTCCTCAGGGCCTTAACACATTCAATGCGCGCCCGATTTTCATTAAAGTCGTCAAATACGGCCTTCAAAATAAGAAAGAAAAATAGAGGGAGGTTTCCGTGCCATAACTTCCATTCCAATACTGCTATTTACAAATGGCACACACGGTTCAAGAGAGGGAAGCTTGCTGAAGGCCATACACACAATCGGAAGACTCAGAAGTGGATATTTGTCACGTACAGAGGCAGAGAAAGGGCTCCCGGCCCGACCGGCAGAGCACGTCAATTGATGTACTCCGTATCTTGACTTGGATGGGACCACGCCAATTGACGTGCTCCACACTGAATATGTTAAGGTGCATGTTCCTGTAAACTGAGATTGATATTAGCACATGGTTGTCCTCTTCAATTTTCCAAGTAAGGAAACAGCTTTTTTCAATTTTGAAAAATAAGGGTCATACATCCATGCAGGGATGTAATGACATTAGTGTGACAGGTTGGAAGATGAGAGTTTTATACTTACTGTCATGTTTTCATCTGGAGACTTGCCTAAAATGAATAGAACTGACACAAGAGAGGGCAAGACCGATTTCTCAGCCCATGTCTCTCTGATAGCATCTCTAGCACCTCTGTTGCCAGGGGCAGATGACACCGTGATGATCAGGTGCGGGGTTTCATTGTGGTCACTGAAAGTAAGACCAGAAGATCAAAAGATTTGGGAATTTTAGCTGGACGTAGGAACTGTGATTTTTCTATTTTTATGCTCTCATTGTTGTCAAGTTTTCTCCATCTTCCCTCCTAATAGTCTTTGTACATTTTATCTGCATTCCATCAATAATGTAAATCAAGACTGCTTAACCCTGAGCTAATGGAATGGACATTATCTACTTTATTTTTATTTTGTACATCCATTATGAGTTATAAGTTGTATTTGAATATCTCCTCTTTAGTAGCAATATAATTTTAATGGTCAAAGGTTAAATGGTTTGGTAAACCAATCATTTGGCATTGTGAGTAAATAATTTGCTAATATTGATGTAGTTTATCAGATTATGATCTGAGTTATCTCGACACCAGATCCACAGGGAAGAATGACGTCTCGATAGCTTAACTGGCTAAAGCACTCGACCGGAAATCGGGGGATCCGGATTCGAATCCCGGTCAAGGCGAATGATTTTTTCTCTGTGGATCTTTTGCATGATCATGGCATGTTTTGCTGCTTTTCGTGGTAAGCAATCTGGGCGAATGTGTCTTGGGTTTCACTCCAGATCTTTATTTTTTTCTCCTTACATTTTGATTTGTTGACCTCTTTCATCATCATCACTCATTCAGAGCCTCAATGTGTAAGTTGGTTTAGATATTTTGAGGATGAAGGTCATGCTGAACTAATTCACTGTAATGTGAAATTCATACATTCAGGGCATGGGGTCTAGTTTTTAGGTCACTAGGCACTCAAAAGATTTTTTGTAGTGTTTCCTTCAAAACATTCAAAAGACTTCTTCTGAGATTTGAAAATAGGACCCTCCAATCAGTTGCCCTACTGTTTACCCACTGTACTCGTTAAAAACTACTACGGGCGTCTAATAGATAGCGTTACCCAGATGTTAAGCGAATTAGGCCTGGAGCCGCTAGAGACATGGAGGCTGCGCACAACTCTTATATTGCTTGAACAATTGGGAATAGATATATTTTGGAGCAACACAGAGAACATCATCTTAGAGCCCACTATATTTCCAGGTCCGACAGAAGCCATAAATTAAGAGAGATATTTTGCTGTATAAATATGCGAATTTGTTCTTCCCCCGAACTATAAAGGGCTTTAATAAATGCCAGTTGTAATCTTATTTCAGCATCTGCTTTTTTTATGTAGACGGCTGCTATGTAGATGTATGCTTCCTCCGTGGAAAAAAGACGTAGTTATTAGGGATCCAACTATCCAGTTTTGGAATCTTGAGAGTACATCAGGACTCAAGTACATTGCTGGTTGGTGAGTCTCACATTGAATTTTGAGCCTCGCATTTCTAGGAGGGTGTGAAGAACATAAACATGAGAAATTTGTGAAGCATGAGAAATTTCCTTCCTGATCGATGATGGTTGTCCTTTTTTGCCGGTCAATAAAGTTATCGCCTGTTGCCAACTGTACGTTTCCATATTTTCTCTTATGTGACATGAACATCTCTCCACTATCAAATATCCTCAATAATCGGCAGTTTTTCATTCGTCAATTTTGTGTGCTTAGTAAAATTTGAGGCTGAATATTTTCGTGTTAGGTATTTTTTCTATATGTACCATTTTCATCGATAAAAATCACTAACCTTACAGAAGTTTTGCAAGCCTCAGGCAGATCTCGCGGCTGTATAAGCGCTGTTTCCTCCTCTGGGCGGATTATGTCGGTGAGATTCATTGACAGCCAGCGGGCTTTGAGTGCTTCAAATGGATCCGATTCTTCATGCAGCATGAGGACATTGTACTTAATTGAGGCAATCGTGACAAATACCAACGCCAATAGAAACGTTAGGTACCGCCGAAACCTCCGGAAATATATCGCACCTGCAAATTAATCCACAGTTTTGAGTCATGTTGTGAAAAATTCGAGGGAAATATTTATATTTCATGCAAAATTCTATTCAAAATTTCTCATTGTTTAATTTGTACTGTACTCAACAAGGTTCTCGGAAACGAAGATTCGAATATATGGTGTGTTTGTTCTTTCGTATTGCTAAGTTTGAAATTAATGATACGATACTTCACATTTTCATTAGAGGAGGAACAATGGGTGCTTACGTTTGAGGCGAATCATAGAGAAGCCGAGAGGTCGCATTGGGTTGCGCGTGGCCGAGATATCAACCAACCCCATTCATGAGGAGATGTTACTTCATAGTATATCTTTCATCTCTCATCTATCTTCCTTGAAAAGCCAATCTTCATTATCCTGTAAGGCATTTGTCCAGTGGTACCTGTGATAGAGTGATATACATTACATTGCGTAGTTGATAATGGCTTTTTGTCAGTTCCCCAGCCTTGTCGGGAACGTTCATCCGTTCGGTTGAGAATTGCTTTGTCTCCTTACCATACGCAGATGTGTTCCCTAAGAGTTGATTTACAAGCTGAGGTCGCCCATCGTGTTAACCCCTATCAACTTCGAAGGATGTTCCGCCGCACTGTATTACAACCTTTCAGTGTGATGTCAAGCTATCGTGTGCGGAAAAGAATGCGTTTTCTTTCTGTGAAGGTGTGCCAATGCCGAGATAAGAGATGATGTTTTTACTGATCAATTCAAATACGTCTTTAGAATTTACCAGACTGAAAAAAACTCTCTTCAAATATTTGGACTCAGCTTGCGGGGATGTTAGATGGGTGACTGGCTTTCTTCCCTGTGTGGGTTGCTTATCAGTGGGTGAGAGTGAAAGGGGGTTGGTGGCGAACGAGAAGGGAGGAAGTTGGTGCCGATGGGTGGACTCCTCGCAAAACAAACCCAGTTTTCGTCCTAGGGTTAGTGGGGATTTTTGGTTACTCTTCTGGTTACATTTTCATTAATAAATAAAGAATGAAATAGCGTAACAACTATCTACCTCATTGAGGTGTCTAAATACAGGGTGGAGAAAGATTGTGTCACGAAACTTTAACCCTGGATAGCTGATGCGAGTAGGAACCAAAACTATTGATGATATTTAGGTCGAAAGCGCACTATTTTTAAACTACAAAACCTTTGAGCCAAGCTCTCCCATTGGCCGCGAGTTTGCTCACTTGCCGGATGTCTTGGATACATCGCGATCTCCGGCAGGCAAATCACCCGAAATAATTAGTTGTCCAGAGCATCCGACAATAAGTTAAACTCGCGGCCATTCGGAGAGCTTGGCTCAAAAGTTTTGTAATTAAAAAATGGCGCATTTTCGACCTAAATATCATGAGTAGACATACGTGATAATAGCATATGCGATATTGATGCGATGCACGTGAATAAATGCGACTTGGGCGCGATGATTGGACTTATATGATATTTAAACCGCAAATTTGCCTTTTCTATGGTAAAATTCGTAAATTTAGTGCCGAGAGCTGTTGAAATGCTCTGCCGACACCTACCGCTTATTGGCTGGGAGTCTAACTAGATGTGGACGCGGGCAAGCTACACCGCCGCCGCCGCGCCGCCATTTTCGCCCGCTTCCACCGAGAACTTGAAGGCGCGAAATCTGCGAGTTCACCAACCTATGCGACAGTTGCCGGAAGACAGAAACGTTCCCCTCTCTTTCTATTTCTTTTGGAAATGTTGTTTTTTCTAACTATGAACTTGACTACGATTATTTAAACACTACCGAAGATCGTTACCGATATATATTTAGCGATAATGACATTTTGTGTTTTACCTTTCTGCCATTTGCATTTGACATTATATCGGGTTCCTTCATGGCGTCATCACGCAGGGATTGCGTCGTCATAAAAAGATCCGGTCCTGGAAAGTACGTAGTTACATTTTACCCGATTCCCGCTGCATGTGCCACCGCCGCCAGGTCGGAAGAGGGTCAGTAGCCGCCACCGACAAAGATGTCGTCAGCACCCACGTCTGTCTCAAACTCGTCGATCGGAAAACGCATCACCCTGTTCCTCCACCACCCGACTTACGTTGTTGGCGTTTACATAGGCGGGGCTTGCTGTCTTACGATTTTAGAATAGCGTTGTGGCGGAGAGCGATAATGGCGAAACTTAGGCTGAGCGCGGCAGTGACCGACTGTGATAGTGACGCTGTAGATACGGCACGGATCCGGTATTGCTGGGCGGTAGCGCCTGGCAGGAGGCCAGTCGGCACCGCGTGAACAGGGTCACAATTCGGGTCTCATCTCGAATGTGGACGTCTCGCGGGAGACTTGAGTGAGTCTCCCACGAGACGTTGGCAGTGGCGTACCCAGGAATTTCGTTCGGCGGGGGTAGTCCAAAACGAAGGGGATCTGGGGGAAATTTTTTGAGAAACAAGGTACTAAGCAGGGGAATTTTAAACGAATATCAACTCTTTTCACAATAGGAAAAACTTGGTTTTTCAAATAAATATTTTTAAAATTCATAGTTTTTCAATATTTTGTCGTCTTCCATGAAAAAGCAGAGAAATTGTGTTTTTCTATTTCTAAGGGGGTAGGAGATCCGGACCCCCACTCGCTACGCCTCTGGACTTTGGACCTTACTGCTTCATAGTTGGTTACTTGTATTTTCTTCGGCAGCTACTAGAGAGGTTGAGGGAGAACCCTGGTAGTTTCTGCGATATTAAGCAAAAGTTTCTAGCCATCAGCCAAGAAAAAACTTAAGTTTGGATATGCTGCACTCCACACAATCAGGGCGCCAGTTAGCATCGTGGATGCAAAGATTAATTGATTAATGAGTCCTTCATTTATTATTGATCTACCCCATAATTATTTAAACTATTCCGTATTTTGTGGAAAAACTGTTTCGCCACACTGTCTTCATCTACCAATGATACATTAGGGAAATAAAGAAAAAAAATAGATGCTACAAAATGGTATAAACTTTAATTGAAAGTGCTCTTTACACGTATCTTTAATCATGGGTAATTTTGGTTTCTATTGGCATCAGCTATCCAGGGCTAAAATATCGTGACAAATTTTTTCCTCCCTGTGTAACTATAATATAAAGATGTTACGCAACATTGTAATGACCAAAAAACTGGACATCTCAGGGAATTTTTTCATTGATTTAAAGTGGACACCTTGGAATGGAGGATTATTTAAGCAGTTGATCCAAGGGAGAAATGATTCAAAGGAATGGAAAAAATACATGTGGCACGTCCCCATCTCTCACAATGCCCTCTGCGTACTGAAACCTAAACTTACTTACACATTCCGGTTATCTCTGCACCTCTTTCTACCTCATCCAAAGGAATCTACCAAAGTTGTTTTCATTATGACAATGAATTTAGTACCATGAAATACCCGAGACTTAAATTGCTGAGTCCTATAGCTGACGTCCAGCACGTAAACAGTTGATTTTTATACATAAGTACGACTCGACTTGAGCACGTCTTCGAAACGGGACTAAACTACTGTAAAATGAAGTCAACTGAGGCGACGGACACCCAGAAGATGGACGCCAATGCTAGCAAGTTTCATTTTAAGATCAAACATTTCCACCGTGCAAAACTGATATCTACTGACAATGCATCATTTATTGCAATTTTCAATTGGTTTGGTTCATTCGTTTTCCCGTTTCTAACGCGACGGGAGATTTTCTTGTGAACTGACGCTGTCTCAAATTTGTTTCACAAAACTTTAAACGATCCATCTGTCATTTCACTTCTCCTGGTGCCGTTTCCCGGCGTATCACTCACCTGAGACACTTTTATTCCGCCCCTTGTCTCTAACGAAGTCCCGCCTAGATGTGGCATCGATTCTATCACTTTATCATGCACAATCTTCGTCGAATGCGTCCTGCCTCATGAAAAACATCCGCAAGTAAATCCTGGAATCGCAGAAGTGAAGGCGCTGGCGCGTAATACTAGACGTACGAAAAATTGACCTACAATTTATTCAGGATGCCAAACAAGCTAAATTATTATTTTCAGAGTACTTTAATTAAATTGAAGAACAGACGTAACTTTCCGTGCTACCTTTGACCTTAAAAACTAAGTGATAGAGGTCAGATAAAACATTCGCAGTTTGAAAGCGTGAAACGTGAGTGAGCAAAATAATGCCATATGGAGAATAGGTCGATAGTCTGGAAGACGCTAGGCTGGTCATATGTGCACCATGGCCAAAGTGAAAATGGGCGAGGTAGCCAGTAACATACCTTTATATTTGACTTATCTCAACAATTTTTTGCCTAGACTTCTGCACTAAAGTCTGGAGCAATCGCTTTCATTGGCTGTTGAAAGCAGATTCTGAAAAAAATCGTAGCGTGTTGCACATTGCTAACTAGGATGGCTTTGAAGGGCACACTAACATGACAACAAATCTTTTAAAAATAGTTTTAAAACTTCCTGGGCGGGGATGAATAGCAAGGTTGTTAAATGTGAGGAAATTTTGGAAACTCACGGAATAGTCGTGGAAAATTTATGTCATCAACAGCGAATCAAATAACCGCCAAGCTGCTGGCTGGCTGAGTGCATGCGTCTTTGATGTGGAAAGATCAACGTTAAAACCGGCTGTTAAAATGCATTATTTCGGAAAAAATTACTCGTTTAATTTTTACGAAAGTTAAGGTTCGAATGACATCGCTTCACTCATCATTTTTAATACTAAGTCTAAAAATATTTATGATGTTTCCTTGCTTCCAACCACCATCAACCAAATAAATTCTCGATGCAAATTCCTCCGCTCCGCACTTAGGTTCGCCATGTATTGTTCGTGGAAAATTTAATCGCAGTACAAGCTACCTCGAATAACCTGTCAAAATCACGAGCGGTTCGTATTTACCGGGAAAACTTGAATCACAGTTAAATTCAGGTGTGGTTGGGTGACCTGAGCGAAAATTTTAAGCATAGATTTTGTATATGATGTTAAGAATGATGGAAATGATGGAGCGCAAAAGTCAAGGGAACTTAACATTTTGTCTGGAGGAAGTCAGGAATAGTCAGGGAATTTAGAAACTGGAATCTTGTAACAACCCTGGATGTGGAATAGGGTAGTTTCCTTCATCAAAGAAAACGAAAGGCATTGATTGCGATTCGTTACCCACCATTAGTGTATTCATAATACACAAATTATTTGGTTTTTGAAATACCGGTTTAGACGAATGGCAAGGGTCAAATTTTATCCTCATTTGAAAAAGGCCAGATTGGCGCCCATGCGATTCCACTCCGCATGACGTCACAGGGACCTAGTTTCTACACGAGAGGATAGGAGTTATGCATCGTCTGAGGTTACCAATGCAAGCATGAGGCACAGAGCTCAGGGAAACATGTCTTAATAATCACCTATTAAAACTGGCTAATGTCGGAAAGTTTTCTTCGTTTGATAAGGTATTAATAAACCTTTTTTAAGCCAAGCGCTACCGTTCAGCAAGGTACTCAGCTATCCGCTAGCATCCTGCGACGTATCAGAGCTAAGCCTCGCCTCAAGGTCATCTCACCGGGCGGGAGGGGGAACCAGAAATACGACGTACGGAGATATTTCCCGACATTCATACTTAAGCGTCGCGTTTTCGCGCGCTTGAAAATTTTCACTTTTCATTTAATCGCGAAAAATAGATGTTGTCATTTAAAAATCTAAAAGCGCGAAATACGTACTCCAGGAGTAATAATCTTTCGATTAAGGCAATAAAAAAATAATAGGAAACCACCCTATTGGCTCCTAGGAGAGGACATCAAAAGTATCCTTGCGGCCCCGGACCTGACAGGAAAAGCACAGAAAGAAGGGGCCTCGCTTTGCTTCCTTGTCTACCGTGAGCGAACTTTTGGCAGGAGTTGCAAACACGAATCGATATTGCTTTCAATAATTTGGATTTGTTTTTTTTTCGCATACCGGACAAACAGTCCAGGGTGAATGCGTTCGAAACATGGGCTGCAACAAAAGAATGGAGAGAGTTATTGTTGGAGTGATACTATTTGGCTAGAAGATGTCATTCATAAATAAAATTGGCGTCGAAACCCAAGGAGGTTGTAAATATCTGGAAGGGGCACAACCGTTTTCGAGTGTGGAGCGAAGTGTGGCCGAAATGGGGTTGCTTGGGTAGGACAAGCCACGCCCACTTTAAACAAAACATTGAGAATCCCATAAGGGTCTATGCTTACTAATTGGTGAAATTTTTTGGTCATAACTCGTTAATACATTAAAATTAACCATGAAACCCACACTGTTAACCTTTTCCTCTTACTTCATAGGTAGGTTTCGCGAAGTTATGACTCAAACTTATCTTTTCCCAGGGAAAAATTATTATCAATCACCACGGTTACGTTCTACAACCAGCTCAGCTGAAAATAAAATTTTACGAGAGTAAACTAGTCATTTACCTGCACTTATACTGGTATTTAATTTTATTATAGCCAACGAAAATTCTAATATTTTCTAGAATATCCCCACCAGTAAAGTGGCTAACAGACTCAGAGTTTATACATTAATAGAAATACCGCGAATGATGGGAAAAAAAACCGATGACAATCACCGGAAGAATACTGGTGATTGTGGTAGCATTTTTCACTGAATGTAGTTCATTTTCAGAACAAAACTTAGCCACATCAAAATATCAATCGGAGACTAAGTCCAAAAATTGTCAAACCAAGATGGCGGAACATTGACCACGCTAACAACTCGGAAACAGCGCCTCTAGATATTTATAACCTCCTTGTCAAAGCCTCTAAAATCGTGTTTTTTATTTTTTTAACGGTATCCTACGGAATCCACCGAACTCACATCTAGGTACATATTTTTGAAAACCGATTAAAATGCGCCATAAGAAAATTAATAATGCTTCTGATGGACTAGCGCTTTTTCTACGTAGTCCCCCTTGGTCGCTCCTCATGTCCCATCTTTCCTTATCTCCTCTCTCTGATTGAGATTAGAAAATCCGGAGCGATAGGATCACCAACCTGGACTTCCTTATCTCGCGTCAAGTTATCCACACCTGGAGTTTTTGGTGGACTGGTAGACTTAAGTTGATACTGGTCGTTGATTCCGAGAAATTGTCACCGAGAAGCGGTAAGAATTAGAAAATATTATGAAGGTAGGATCTGCCGCCCTTCACGTCGCTGACGGTATAGCGATCCGAATTTCACGGAGAAATAAGATAAAATTCTTGCTTTTCGCCGAAATTTTTATTCCTGATGATACAATTTATCGCATTCATAAATATTCACTACGAGTGCGAAAACTTGCTAGCATTGAGAAAAATGGATCGGTCTGTGCTCACCGACGCGTTGCGAATATTTTTCGCTTATTAAAAAGCAAGCGAAGTGTAAGATTCCATGAGACAGAATAGGATTTTCTCCATCTAGACCACTTAGGCCAGATGATTATCCATATTTCTCCTTGTCTAAGGCCACTAGATTCAGCTGCCTACCTGATTCTGCTATGGTAGAGTTGGAACCGTTCTCTCAAACCCGAAAGAGCTCATCATCAAAAGGATTTGGATAATAATAGGTAAGGAAGCTACAACGAAAAAAATCCTCATCCAGCTTTTCTCTCAATTTCAAGTAAGAACTCGCTTTCAACCCATTCTACGGTACCTATTTTGATAAATTTCGATAGCTTGGGGGTGGGGGTGAGGGGCTCTGCCACTTTAATAAATAGAAAATTAAGTGTTTCTACAATTTTTCCTAGGATTTCAGAAGATTTTAGATTTCGATTGTATGACTTTTAGTGTTTCTCGTCTCGTTCAATCCAAATATTTGTATGAATCAGTCAGTTAATTAAGCCAGAGGTCGGAAGTGGGTTTTAAAGTGCATAGAAACGCGTAGGTTGCCGCCCACTTTTCATAAGTGGAAGACGTCTTTACGATTCTTGTTCATTGACTCGTTCAGGAAGAAAATTACCATTGAGAGAACGGACTCACAAGAGTATAAACTCGAATATTATAAAAGAGGATCCTTAAGTCGGCCTCTCAATGTGTTGTCATCCGGCGCGCATTTAAATAGGTTTACAAAAGCCGCCACTAGCATCGCTGACGGGCAAAGTGATCCGATTTTCACGGGGAAATAAGGAATAATTAGGGGTGTTAACCTAAATTTATATGCACGATGATGTCATTTGTAAATTTCATAACTATTTAATGCTATTCCTCGCAACTACAAACATGAAATAATGGTAGGTAATGCAATGCATAGGTAATGCAAAATATTGGAAAAAAGTGTATCATTACTTAACAATAGTGGCTCCCTGATGATGCAGGTGTAGTGGTTAGAGTTTACTACCACCGTGGGGCTCCATCGAGGCTCCATCACGGCGATATATTTTGCCGTCTTCAAAAATATTATTTTTCCCCAGTTTCAATTTTTTTACTTTTTTCTTATTTATTTATTTTCGCAACATTTCTGGGGAAAAGTGAACTTATATAATTCACTTATAAATCATCGGAAGAAATTTTCATTAACTTCAAGGTCTCCCGTCTTTTGAATTCTAATATAATAACGTGAAACCTCTACTTGTTATCTGGATTACATATTTTTCCATTTGAGTAAATAAAAAATCTACCCGGTGATACTACTAACTCAAAAGCACTTTTTATGCAGTTTCCCAATAGGTTAATGGGTAAGTAACCTCCCTAAATAGCACCCTCCCGAATTACGAAATTTAACTATCCGAGTACCACATGATCTCGCAGCATAAAGGGCTGATGTATAATATTACCTCGGGTCTTTCTACTAATTTAACCGCAGGTTAACCAGCCTTTTTTCGACGATTCGGATCTACTCGACTAGAATATCAAGTTGGTGCTCGCAAAATATTTGATTGTTCCTGCCATTCTTACGAGAGAAAATTAAGTAACCTCATGTATGTGTAAAAAATTACAATTTATACATCATTCTTTTGTCCGCGCTACTGACGTAATCGCCGTCTGGACATTTTGCTCATGAGAGAACCGAGTGGAGAACTGCATCAACCGGGAAAATCAGCATGGTAAATGTACTTTTGACGATTGCGGATCACTGTAACATAATGCATGCAGCCCTGAAATGTAAATCGGAAGCAGTTCGATGACGGTTTTTCAGGGGAAATGTGGCAATGGAAGAAGCATATGGCGAGATGACCGCGTTATCAAAGGTACCATGATTAGAGATGCGTGAAAATGACTGGACTGGAATAGATGCGATGACTGGACTTCTGTGATATTATTTGCCTTTTCGACGGCAAAATTCGTACATTTTGTGCCGAGCGCAGTTTAAATGCTCCGCTGACACTCACCGCTCATGTTAGCGACTGGCCAGCTGCTAGTTGGCTGGGAATTTACGTGGCCGCGAACTACAAGTGGGCGCGGGCTAGCTATACCTCTGCCACTGTATGTCTTATTCCTTAATTTAGTATTTTTCTACAACATAATTATTTAAAATATTCAGTATTTTGTCAGATAACTGTGTTTTACTAAATCTTATCGTCATCTACCTCATTATGAAAATAAAAAAATAGATATAAGACACGGTCTCTGGAATTACTTTGTGGAATTGCTTCATTATAGAATAAAATAAAATAAAATTACTTTTTTTTATTCCACACTTTATTTAAAATAGCATAACCCGGGTTTCAGCATCTAATGCTATCATCAGGTATAATCAGGTAAGGATTAGACCTGATGATAACATTAGATGCTGAAACCCGGGTCGTGCTGTTTAAAATAAAGTGTGGAATAAAACAAAGTAATTTTATTTTATTCTATAAAAAATAGACGCTACAAAATGTGAAAAACTGTTATTGAAAGTGCGATAAAATAAAAATGAAAGTGCCATTTTCACGTATCTCTAACCATAATCAATCGTCAAGGAGGGGAGATTTGGGGGCGTCAACCTCCCCTGCCATGGCCTGACGGTTATCTTGGCAATGTCTCCTTTCCCCTATAGTACAATCCAGCAGTGTATCCTGTGGAGCTGAGGAGACGCAAAATATGCCCACTCCTCGCGGAAGCTTAGCAGTATAACGCTGTAAACCTTTTTGGGACTGGAAGTCAATTTTGTAAGAACTGGTTGTCAATTGTGGAAAGGGAGAAGAAGTGGATGTATAACATCAAGATCAAACTAACAATAAGTAAGAGACCTAGGGGTTGGAAAGCGGTGAAAAGGTGGCGTTTTACGGAGGCTTTGAAAACAGTGGCATATGGTGTGAAGTCTAGGGAAGGATATTTAGGGGCCGAAGAGTGAGTGATACGTGGAGAGGATTCAGTGGTAAAGATAGGGTTGATTTATGGAGAGACGGAATCAAGGAATATGAATTGCGCAATAATTACTTAATGGACGAAGAGGAACATGTAACCATAAAAGAAGAAAATTTCGTAGGCTCGTTTAGTTCACTGAAGATCAGGGACTTCAAGTCAGAGAGGGCTCGACCATGAGATATTAAAGTGCGTTTACACTGTGTAACATGTTATATAAAACAAGTTACATATAACATGTTTCACAAAAAGTTACAAATCCGTGTAATATGTTACATGTGACATTGTGTTATAAAACAAAATATCATGTTGTGCATCAAGTTTTTGGTTTCCCACACGGAGCGGGTTGTGTTTGTTACATTAACATGTTTTCGTTTTCAACTTTGTGTACAGTGTGGCTTTGTCTCAGCCATTTGCTGTTGTAAGTTGTGAAGGGTAATTATTTTCTTCACGGCTAGATACATCGAGTTAAGGGGCCCAATTGAGGCATTACTCTACTTCCCACGCCATGCGAAACAGCAATTAGCGATCGGTAGCTATTGTCATCAATTTGACTCAAATACGTGAAGTGAAGCATAGCGTGAGCTCATCAGAATAAAACTCGCTTCGCGAACACTTAAAGTTGTGAAATTAATTAAAAAGATTTTTTACTTGCAGAAACCGGATCCTGCGGTTTACGTAAGCAATAAATTATCTATAAAAATGTCTTTATTATGACGCAGTAATTAACATAATATTAAACAATGAAACTTACCCAGCGACGAAAATGATAGGAGAGGCCTTCAAATTTTCGAATAAAAAGTCATTTAATATCATGAAAGCTGTTGATACGCAATAGTAGTATTCACTTATTGGAAAAATTCATCGGAAATTACTAGGTTCATGGGTTCCGGAACAGGTCAATCTGTGAGATAATGATAATCGGAATATGGAAGATAGGAAACTAGAATTTATTGTGTAAAATATGTTTTGTATTTTTTGTAATGACTGCTGATGTGCCAGCTTCAAACCTTCACGGAGTCACGCGCCGGTGTACGAGAAGTTGTCTAGCTATAAGCACCTACTTCAAAATTGGGGGGGGGGGGGGCGGGCCGTGGTTCTTTTCCAGGTCGAGACAAATGATTTTATTTTCCTGATGAAATATGTCACAGTGGAAGTATTCCTCAACTTACCTTCAATACGATTCCTCCAGCAGTCCCAACCTCTGCGGTCCCTTAACACCACTTGCAAAACGGTTTACTTCCTAATCTTCTCGATTGTTATTATGCACCTCAGAAAGAGAACATGAACCGTTCAAGGTTTGCCATACTTTCCGTCCGTCCTCCCGCTGGTATCTTAATTATCGGAGCGTTATTATCCTGCCCCAACCTCCTTAGTCCTTTCGGCTCCTGCGCCTTCTTCGCTTTTGCGGCCCCCCTCGAGCGCCCTCTTGGTTTTTAACCCATCCAGCCCATCCTCCGGCGATGGTGTCGTGTGTGTCGCGAGGCTCTCTCGACGGTGATTGGCGCCTGGCTTACGGGAAGGAAGCGGTGGGGGAGGGAGGGCGCGAAATTGAACGAAAGGAAATGGGACCCGCTGAGAGGTTTTCCTCGTGTCTTCTCACCGTTCTCATTTGTCTTTAAAAGTCAATGATGGGCAGGAGGTGGTATTCACTTCAGTATAAATACATCGAAAGATCGAGAACTCGAGGGACACTGAGGTATGCTAAAAGTCATGGAAAACAGGAATTTATGGAAACTTGTGACCAGTTTCGTAAATGCCGGGGAAAATGAACGACCCGTCAGAATGGATAAAAAAATTTGAAAAGGTCGAGGGTTGTTAACTTGGTTCGTAGCTGACGTTCCTTCGCAAAATATTATATATTTATGTTTATCGTTTTTTAGTTAGATGAAATTTTCCTTGACTTCCATAAGTCAAAGTGATATCGTTTTTTTTTCATAGGTATCATTTTCACTTCTTTTAAAGTACATGTTTTTTATTAAAAAATCGGAAATTTCTTCCTTGAAACTTCAGGGAATATTTTTTCTCGTGTTGGCAACAACAATGCCAATATTTTACGTCCATGGCGTCGAAAATCCTCAGACCTTGCTGAATGCCTTGCTGAGCGCGGAAATGAGAAGACGCGAGCGTGTAGGGCGTCGCAAAAAGCCTCTGCGGAGACTACGCTATCCAAAACGAAATTCAATTAGCTGAAATTTAGTTTAATGCCTTGAATACACTAAGTTTTTAGGATTTCAGTGCTCCTCTAGCAGTCCATTTCTGCGCACTTCCAAGACACTCATTTAAAATGGAATTATTTTCCAAACTTCTGTGTTAACAGGGCACAAATTAATAAGTTTTCCTTGCTATTTTCTTCGAAACATTAATTAGGAAATGTCTTGCTGCACATTGTCATCAATGAATCAAGTAGTATTTCTGACTTAGAGTTGCATTTTCATTTAATATTGCTGAATTTCTGCCGCGCTCCTTTACTTGATATATAAAACACGCTAAAAAAAGTAATAATGTGGGCACAACTTTTTTTTAGAAATACGAACTGAATATATGCGGATAACATTTTGCCGTGAGGCAGATGTATGTCTAGAATAGTTAAGAGCCTATCCATCTAGCTTGTTTAAGGAAGATAATGTCCCTGTGTTGGATCACCTTTTCACTCTCCGACGTTGGAGTCAGCGAAAGACCTAGTCTTAGGGATGATGTAAGGCAGGCGGCAAGATGAGAAAATTAGGCAAATAAAAAGAGACGGCAAGCAAAAGGAAATGAACCCTAAAATTCACACACTCACTTGACCAAAATCTTCAGTTCTTCACTTTTTTTCGTGTAACTTCTCTAAACTGACATTCCTCTGCACTCCATAACTTCACAACTGCCCTCCATCGCAGCAAATGCACATCCTTTTTCCGCCCTCTCTCAGCGGAAGAAACACTCACATGCAGGATAGCCAAGGCTGCATCCGAGGTCGCATCCAAGAACGAACTGAACTGAAGGAAAAATATATACGCGAAGGCAAACATTTTTTTCTCCAAATTTTCGGGGCACAGGGCTGTTCCCCGACGCGTAAACGCGTGAACGCTTGGTAAGTCGAGTGCGGTCATCGTTTCCGTTTCGGTCGGAAGCGCATCTCATCTCCTCTCCACCGTTGGCGGAGCCCCACGAAAAGGCATTAGTTAGCCCCGAGAATACCTATCCTCATGATATTTAAGCCCGTCTGTCGGTTTTGGGGATGATGCAGTCCACTTGAAATGAGTACTACGGTAAAACTCGCTTATAACAAATTTCAGGGAACAATATTTCTATTTGGTTATAAAAGGGATTTCATTGCATTCATGATGAAGGATTTTGCCTTATGAATTACAGGATTGCCGGCTAATATTCCGTAAATCTATTTAAGCAGCATATCCGTAACTATTAACCATCGTCCCATCCTTTACATCAAACGGCTGTAAAGGAAAGGACTTTAAGATCAACGGTAGGACTATGTGGTGACGGCTACTCGTGAGAACAGCTGATGATAATGTAAGGAACGGTCAAGTACCGAAGCTCTTCTTAATTTCTCTGTAAAAGAGGAAATAATTCCATGAGGGACCAAAGAATACCTAGTTCGTAATAGCGGGGATTTCGTATCATCAGAGCTCGTTACATGCGGGGAAATTAACATTGGCGGTCATAGGAAAGTCCAATGAACCGGGAACTCACCTTGTTATAGGCAGTATTTCGTTACATGCGTGATCGTCATCAGCGAGTTGTACTGTATTTAGTTGACTTAATAAATCCATGAGATCGAGTTTGGGAGTACGACTACGAATAAATCAGGAGACCAACCAGAGTGCGCGAGGAAAGGGTTTCTCATCCGCCCGAGGTCTGCGTACCCTTTGAAGTCCATGAATGTATGAGGTAAAAAGTGAATGGGCTGCTTTCTTGCCAGAGAAGTACTCGTGCGCGATGCACCAAATTATTACGTATGAGGCGATAACTTCAACAACAATATTCCGTTGAGAATTGTCAGAATATTTCGCACTTCCGTCGCAGTTCAAGTGCATGAAGTGGTTTATAATTTTTATATTAGTATTCACTATTATTTTTAAGCATTACTAAATTGGTTTGTGATTTTATATTGGTGATTGGAACGTGATAAGTATATGGTATTATTGCTGGATAGGTACGCCGCTATTGCGAGGTGATGTATCATCCCTTAATTGTAAGGTTGTCCATCGTTGCAATAATACCTTGTAGTTACGATTAATCCTGGCCAGTTACGTTAACACAACTCCAAATAAACACAATTTTCTCCCTTGTTATTGAACCCTAGGCATTAAATTTCGATGATTGTGGACTCTCTATCATCGATCTCAATCCAAGGAAGGGGTTGTGTGGAATTGACAAAGAGGATGGATGAACTCGTCACAAAAAGACGACGTTTCTCTGGCCTGCTCATCAAATTCCATCAAGGCGGCCCTTTCCCTTCCTCCTTTTTTTCTCTTCTCCACTGCCTTTCCTCCGCCTCCCTCCACCCTATGCTTCCAGCGAGGTCAGTTTTTCAGCCCACGCACGCGATCCAACTCTCTTGCTGGTCATCGACGTGGAAATTGTTCTCTCAAGCAATAAGATCCGACGCCACCACCTTTTATCATTTCATGGCGCTGCAAAATTGCGAACGGTCAACCGGGGTAGCTTTGGCCCAGACCAGGGCCGGGAAGTATTTCAATAACAAGTATTTTAAAATACATACTTGATTGGTGATTGTTTTTCGGGTTCATTCCGCGTTGACTCATATTTTGAGGACGACAGTTTCGGGCGCGTTCTAGCTCCCGTCTTCGGGTCCAAAAAAATAAAGAGAATGCTTCGTAAGTGTTGTATCTTGCTCGGGCTCGGGTCTTTTGGACCCGAAGACGGGAGCTGGAACGCGCCCGAAACTGTCGTCCGCAAAATATGAGTCAACGTGGAATGAACCCGAAAAATAATCACCAATCAACTCACCGCGGAAGCCTCCGTAATAATTTTATACGTACTTGATATACATTTGTAATTTGTATTTGGTATTTCAAATGCACTACCTGAATGTATCTTCTATTTTGTATTTCGAGAAGAAATGTTTGAATTTTCCCATTCTAAAATGAAAAATTCCTTCGTATAACTAATGCTTTTGAAGTAGCTCTGATAACACTTCTGTAACATTATGCTT
Organism: Ischnura elegans; assembly: GCF_921293095.1. Taxonomy (NCBI): domain Eukaryota; kingdom Metazoa; phylum Arthropoda; class Insecta; order Odonata; family Coenagrionidae; genus Ischnura; species Ischnura elegans. The sequence goes on from NC_060246.1 coordinate 136,605,339, forward strand.
CAGATATTTCTTCGTTTTCGTTAGTATCGTTTTCTTCATGTTTGCAACGATCCATTACGAGCCAAGGCATGTTATATATTTTTTGACATCTCTTGCTTTCCATGCAAATGTATTTTGTGTTTTAAGAGGTATATAAAATACAACATTTTTGTTTGATTTTCGAATACCCAAATCAAAGGTATTTTTAATTTCAAATTATAAGTTCTCTCCTCCTCGGCCTGTATTTTGGCCAGCCCTGGCCAAGAGACGTAAAAAATGCATGGTTCTGTGCGCGAGTATTGCAGAAGAAGATCCTTAGGTCGGCCTCTAAATGTGTTGTCACCCACCGCACATTGAAATAGGATTACAAAAGTCGCCACTCGCTTCACTGACGGACAAATTGATCCGAGTATCACGGGGAAATAACGTTTAATTAGGGTTGTCAACCGAAATTTACACTCATGATGACGTGATATATCAAATTCATTACTTTTCAATGATATTCCTCGCAATCACAAGCATTACCAGGGGCGGATCCAGGATTTTTTTCTGGGGAGGCAGAAGAGTCTTAAAGGCAAACGATCTTCTCATATTTGAGATTAAAAACAAGATACAACTATTACGAAGCATTCTCTTTATTTTTACATGAAAGTTAGTTATATGAAAATAAGTGATTGAGGCTCCGTAATGCTAAATAAAAAGGAACGTAACCGTATAAAAGAAATGGTCTATTTTTTAAGTGTCTGGGGGGGGGGGCACGTGCCCCCGGTTCCCCTAAATCCGCCAATAAACATTATACTGCAAAAATTGGAAAAAAATAGACCGCATAGCACTTATCACTGCGCTGCTGACATTTTTGAAAACCGATTAAAATGCGGCCGAAGTGGCAACAGAAATCAACTTTCTGTGGGATGGAATTGGGTCTCCTCAATGAAGTCCCCTTGGTTCTGTATTTTGCCATTTTCATTGAGTTATCGACTTAGTTCTTGTATCAGTCGACTGATAGCAGAACTGGCTTCACTCCTCTGTTAGTTTGGATTTTAGTTCCGTAGTATAAAAGGATTTTGTACATGAACTGGCTTTATATCCGTTGATTCATTGCATTTGAACTTCAACTTATTATTAGTTCTCATTCTTAAATTACCTCAATGGCCTGGTGACTAGTAGTGAAAGAATGGACAGATATATATTTTTCATGATTCTGGTGAGATTGGAGGTTGGGCACCCTTTTATTTGTATTTCTTATTAATTAAAAAAAATATTCACTTCGTTCTTCCCAGCGTCGATAAAGATACTTTTAGATACTAAAGGGCGATGTGGATGGTCAAATTGGATGAGTCAGTGCGGGAGAAGTGATAAGCTTTGGTGCATTTTTCGTTGAAGTGATTGCATTTACATATACACTTATGATGTCTGATAAATCTGATGTAATCTGTACTCTTAGTTTAGGTAAGATAACTCGGAATTGATATTGTTGTTCTTGGTTCCTGGCGTACCGTGGAGAATTCAACGGGTCGATTGGAGACGTTATGGCTTTGGGTAATGTTTGCCTCTTGTCTCCCATCGCATCCTGTTAGAAACGCTGAGGAGGTGGTTTAGGCCTTTTGGGCACCCAAAGTTTCCTATTACAGGAGGGATAATGTTTTCTTGGGTGGTGATTCTGAATGAAACAGTAACTACGCTATTTCTCAAAAATGCCATTAAAATGGTGGGCCGAAGGTGGAATCATTCAATTTTATCCCGTGTGCGATTACTTAGACCTTACTCAATTTATAACTGTAACATGTAGCCTTAAACTTCCCAGTTTTAATTCCTGATTCGATGAACGCATTTTTCCCTAGATTTGCCACTTCAAAGGTAACTTTTTCCAAGTTTTCACCATAATTTTCTCTCTTCCTGTTTATTAGCTAAGTAATACTTAATTATGAAGTACGTAAACGGAAAATGTAGGACTCTAGTATTTGTCGCAGCCAGCCTTTTATTTTATTGAAAATGATAGGTTAAGTGCAATTTGTTGAAAAAGATCAATGCATTGTATGCAATTGCGTTCTTCAACAATTGTATGTATGTATTTGCCGAGATTTCAAATGCACGCATTTGCAGTTAGTTTTCATGGCTTGTAAAATTTTTCAGGTGTTTTAGAATATTTCCTTGACTTTTCCATATTTAATAATATTTTAAGGCCCAGTTCATCAGACACCCTGAACACGTTATTTGTGAGTTCATCAGTTAGCTCCAACTGGTCACTTTTTAATACCTCTTCAATTGTTTCAATGGCTCATAATTCTTCAGAGGGCGGAAACAGAATCTTGTGGAAAATGTGTGGAACCATTCAACCTGCGTCCTTTTTGTGCATCCTTTTTTTCGGTCGTCTCCCACCAGTGATAGCGTCGCAAGTCAATCCTCCCAAAATGTTGTACACGTTTGCTTTCCGTATTTGTCCTGCAAACTGGTAATGGGTGGGGACGAACGATTGGGTCCTGCGGCGTTTATCTCTTTTCTGTGGTTCCGGCGGTCCTTTTATGATGTTTGTCCCAGTTTTTATGATGTTTGTTTCCGTCACTCTTTCCTCACCGACCGCATAAAATCGGCCCTTGTGCTTGGATTGGTTAAATTAAGGGTTAACGGTGTTACTTTTGTGTATCCAAGGAAAGTAACTTTTTTTTCTTCCGCGGATGTATTTATATATTGAACACTGCCGGTATCGCCAGTTCTGTTATCATCAGGTTTACTTTAAGACTTTGGCATTCACAATCAGACCTATCTTGCTAACCATGAGCACGTTATTTGTGAGTTCAACAATTGACTTGAAGTGGTCAGTATTTAATGCATCTTCAATGTATTTCAACGACTCGTAATTTTTCAGCGAAGGTAAACAGAATCTTGTGGAAAATGTGCGTAACCATTCAGCCTGCGTCCTATTTGTGAATACTCCTTCCATCATAGCTATTTTATTTATTGAACACTGCCGGTATAGCAGTTTTTTAATCATAAGATTAATTTGCAGACTCAAACATTCACAATCAGGACACTCTTGCTAACGCGCTCACCTCTGATTTAATTTACTATTTCCCGGTGAATCCCCGTACACGTTGCACCCTATTCCCTCTTGGCATTCTTACCATCCCATTCCTCTCTTTCTCTACTTGTTATGATATGGAAGCCTGAAAATCTTATGCGACAGCGTGCCTTATAATGTCATGACTGGAGCAACTGGTTGTGCTCAAAATAAAGAAATACTTTGGAAGACAAAATTATTTAAACTGTTTAATTGTGCTTTGATGCCCGCGATGCAATGCGTAGGGGGATCCTGTGAGGTAAGACATTTTTTTTTATCGAAATAAGCACTTTTAAATTTCCTCTATTATAAATTTTTATTCTGTTCTAATTGTAGTTGTTACTACACCACCTTCAGTGCACAAAATGGTTCCATTTTTTACCGTGAATAAGATGCATCAACATCGAAAATTATCGTGGAATATTGCAAATGGTTATTTCAATATGGAAAAAATCCACCCCATCATGCTTGGCTCTTCTGATCAGTGGCGCAGCGAGGGGGGGTTTTGGGGGATAAATCCCCCCCTAAGAGCTCAGAGAAAATTTTAAGTTTAATCCATTTAACTTAATTGGATTGATATTACTAATAGAATAGTGCAAGAATTAATAAAATATCCTCAAAAAGCCTTAAAACTCACCATTTTGAACCATTTATCTTAAAATTCCTCAATTTATAAATCTCGCACCTACCGCTTATCCTGGTTAGTATTCTATACCCCCACACACCCCGGTATTAGTTGCACCCTTAGACCATATAAGCTACGTAGCTAAGCTAAGTAGTTTATATGGTCTAAGGTTGCACCTAAACCCCCCAGCCTTAATTCCTAGCTGCGCCCCTGCTTCTGATTATATAAGAAGTTATTTTCCTGGGGAACTTATTAAGTCATGTGGTAGTAAACAAAACAGGGATTTCTCCTCCTTTGTTCGTTCATATTTGATCCCGCGATATTTTTCCAGAACCTTTTCGTGTCGCGATACCTAAACGGGCGTTCGACGACTTAGTCTCTTCACTCTATCAAAAAGTCTCTCTCTTTGAATGAGTATACTTGTGAGTGAAAAATTCATCGTTTTGTGTGGCTAAGCTCTTTTGAAGAGGAGGAGTCGGTTCAGTTGGACACGGAAGACTCTCGAGGCGGCTTGCGTTAACGTTTTGTTGTTTCCCCGTTTGTGTGCCGGCAGGAAAGGCCCACGAGGAAGAGAGCGCTGCAGGTGGCGTGGCGATGAATTTTTCATCCCTCGCGGGCGATATCGAAATTGGCCGTTTGGAGAGGTGGGGAGCATGAGTGCGCGGTTCGCACGGTGCAAAGGCCAGATTCAATCAAAATGTGGCGCTTCGGTCACCTTGACTGTTTTAGAGGTATATGAAGGCATTTTCTCATCCTAGGCGTTAGGAGGGGGGAGCAAGATAAAGTCGTTAAGGACGATCGACGCGAGCACTGTCAAACTGACGATTCTTTTTGGTGGGTGAGGTTACTGAAGACCAAATCCGTTTCCTAAACTGTACTCTCTATGAAGATTCACCGGGCCGAACGACTTAAAGAGAACGCTTGAGCGGTCGTATTTTGTCTTTTTCATTACATTTTTCGTATTTAAAACTTCCGTCTACGTATAAAATTTTTTTTTGGTGCACAGAATAGATCTTTTCCAACATTTGCCTGCTGCGAAAGTAGAAAAAGATGCATCTGAGAAAATACCGTAGTCACCTAGATGTAGAGGCGGGAGCATCCGAATTTCGTTTGTCAACTGTTTAAAATTAGGAGGTTGTAAAATTGTATTCGTCCTAATGGAGATACTATGATTTTTTTAAATATAATATTCTGATATGTCTCGAACGCTGCCGTAAGAATGCTGTCAGAAGCGACGAAACTTTTTATCGTTTTCTGTTGCCTGAAATTCCCCCGTAGTAATGGTACTGCTTTCCCACGGGAATAATTTTTTTAATGAATAGTATTGGCGCATGAAATGAGGCGTGTTACAATGTATTTGAGTTAAACTTAATTGAAATCTCCTTCGAAAACTCCATTAAAAACGTTGTTCCAGCACTTCGTATAGGCCGTAGAAATAAAAGTGAAAGAGGCAGTGTTCCGGCCAGTGTATCTCGGAGGCCATGTAAAATATTATTTATTTTTTATTTTTCAAAACACCAAATACAGCTCATATTGGACATGTTATATCGGGGTATCCTCCAAAAACAATTAAACGTGCACAAACAACGATGTCATGGATAGGGGAAACTTACCCCGCCGCGACCGAGGCCGGCGAAGTATTAAAAACATTAAGGTTAAGTATTCAAATTTATCATGCGGGCAAACACTATTGGAGGTCTATTCTTCTTACTGTGAAAATGGCAAGGTGATAGTTAAATTTGTAAGCGAGCAATCCCTCACCAAAAGAGGCTGATCGAGCGGGAGTTTTCCTTTCTTATAAGAAGACTCATGCGACTGATCTTTTTTCGTGGCGTGTAGTACTCGGTTAATCTTGAAATGCTGAGAAGAGTAGGAGAAAAAAGAATACTTCTAAGAACCTTAAGGAGAAGAAGTGACAACTTCGTCGGCCATATGAGGCATGATGGTCTGATAAAACAATCATAGAAGGACAAGGGGAAGGAAAGAAGGGCTGCGGACGGCCCTAAATTTGTTTCATAGGTCAGGTTATAAAAGGATCTAAAAAAATTAATACGTTGCTATGAAAAGGCTAGCGGATAGGAGAGAGGAATCTACATCTATTTATTACCCCGCAAGCCGCCTAAAATGGCGTGGGGCTAGGGGTGTAAGGATACCAGCCGTCTATGTATAAAAAGCAAATGCTCAAGCAAAATTACGCCTAGCAATTATTTAGCAAGTCCTACGTGGTTTGGGGAAAAAACTAATTCCCATATCTATCCGTTCGGCAAATATCTTTGTTAATTTTTATAGCTTCTGTCGGACTTGGAAACATAGTCGGGGTCTAAGATAATGTTCTCCGTGTCGCCCCTGAAGGTATCTATTTTCAATTGTTCAAGCAATCTAAGCCTAGCGCGCAGCCCCTGAGTCTCAACAGCTCCCAGCTTAATTCTGTTAACATCTGGGTAACGCTGTCTATACGCCCGTAGCAGTTTTTAACGAATCACGAGGAGTGAAGAATGGAGAGCTGCGTAAAACAAATCTTAGGATTATTGACTAATGATGATGAATCTTGAAATATATCTATCATCTTGAAATTGTCAGTCTCTACAGTGCAGACCCTTGTGAATATTTGCTTGCATCTAAAATGTGAACATTTTACCTCGGTATATCCTAGAGGGTAAAATGTTTGCATTTATGATTCAGGGGCCCAGAGTTCTGCACTTTTAATTTCATTATGATGTGTTTTTATGAATGCACTTTTACATATACAGATGTATGCACTTTTACATATACAGATGCACTTGTTACACATTTTACACATAAATTTTACAGATTTACACGTACAGATGTATGCACTTTTAATTTCATTATGATGTGTTTTTATGGAAATTTTGTCATGGGTATGAGGTGCTAGAAAATTATTTTTCTCAGTCACCTCCCGGTGTTTTCAAATTGCCATCACTAATCATAATTATCTTCCCTCTCACGGAATTCCATGTTGTCGAAGTGTGAGGAGCTTTAAACCTTGCCGTGCACTGGTTTTCTCTTTCCTCTCCCTCTCAATTCGCTTTCTGTCGTAGTTGCTTAGATGTAAACATTGAGTCTGACCTCCAGAACGTAGTACTCCGAATTAGTAGTTCCCCCGAATTACTTCCACATGTTCAGACTCAATGCCAAAGTCTTTGCTCCTCGTGTACACTTTAACGTAAACTTTTCTCTTGCCAAGGATAGTTGTTCTATTCAACTTCTATTCCATCCGTCCTTGGCATATTGTTTGGAATTATTCTTCGCCCGCTCAAAGCTCACCTCCTCTTTTATGCCATTTTCCGCAAGGGTTAAGCTTACATAATTGATGCAAAATCCCTCTCTATTCTATAATTGGAACTCATGAATTGAAAGACATAAGAATGCTAGACGTCAAAATTATTGGTATTTGTTATTCTACTTTAAACCTTTCTTTCACTGAAATGGCTTCTTTTGGTGAGAATTTTCCTGCCTGTATGAAATGCGCAGACCCGGAACTTTTTCCAAAAAAAAAACACAATAAACCACTATTACTGCTTAAAAAGAGATTTTTTAGCAATGCCACACGAACAAATGTTGCCCACTTGCCTTAATTCTAACTCACCAAATGGAGCCGTGACCAATGACCCCTGAAGGATGAAACCGCTTCATTAGATGAAGCTGCACTTTCTGTCGGCTAGCGGCGCGTACACACTTTCCGCATTTGGTGGGCACGTGTGCGGTCGTTCGAGGAAGCAGTCCTCATTTTGAGCCTCTGCCGTCGCCGTGAATGGGACGTGGAGCGATTGATTGTTCTCATCCTGTTCGTTCGCCTATAAACGGGTATTTTACTTTGCTTGTGGCTAGTGGGTTAAGAGGACTCACTCTATAGTGGTTCTGTTTTTGTCTGTTTTGGTGACGTATTACTCATTTATAACTTACGCCATAATCTTGCAGTATTCAGGGTTGATAGCGCAGACCTAAGTCATTATTTTCCTGTATCTCAAATAAAAAGAATAAATCTGAGAAAACGTCGGAGTACATTTTTCAATTGCTAGATTAAGAGAAATGTTGACCAATGGCTAATGTATGTAACCTGAATTTTTCAAGAAGATAAAAGAATATTGGACTTAAGTGTTCCAATTTGCCTCAAAAATATTTATGAATTCGTCAGGGGTTTCAATGTTTTTCCCATCATCGTCTGGGTACTAATGTTGTAAAGTGCAGCTAATTTACATTAATTTTTGGATGAAGGAGTGGGGTAAATGAGGGAAGAAAGAAGAGGAAGGTGATAGGAAAGACAGGAGAAGGAGTTGAGTGGAATAGGGTAGGTATTGAAGAGCGGGTGAATGGCGAGTTCTGGACGAAATTCTGGAGAAAAGGGGGTAATGTGATGTTTGGAAAATCCGAGGAAGGGTATGACAGGGATGAGCACTAATATTACGAAAAGGCGATCCTTAAGTCGGCCTTTAAATATGTTGTCACCCACCGCGCATTTAAATGGGATTACAAATGTCACCACTCGCGTCGTTTACGGACAAAGTGATCCGAGTCTCACCGGGAAATATGGTATAATTTGGGGTATTAATCGAAATTTATACTCATCATGATGTGGTATATCGAATTAATTACCTTTCAATGCTATTCTTCGCAATCACAAGCATTATCAGGCAACGTGTTCGCATTATTTGTAGCCACATAATGCTAGAGATAAGTGCTTCAATTAATTATTGTTGAAAATCTTGCTCTGATTTTTTAACAAGAACCTATCATCTCAGAATTGAGAAAAGTAGTTATGTGTATGTATTAGCGTGAAATTATTTGTCTATCCCTTGGGTAATTTTGCTGTAGTAGTGGCTTTAGCATTTTAGGCCCCTTTTATTTATTTTTCGGTAGTGATGAACCATCATACAAAATATTTCTACTAACCTTTTTATTATAATCCACGTGATGGACGTAAAATTAACTTTGATGTAGTTCTAAGTTTCCATCTAAGTGTAGAACGTACTGGACATAGAACTGGAAATGAACTTCCTCAATAAATGCTTACGTTTCAATCAATTCATTTTTTTAATCGAACTTTTTGGTTTTGTCGATGTTGAGGAGAGTTCGAGTAGTGGCATTGAGCGGGGGAATGCAGAAGTTATTTCTTGGATCGATCCTTCCATCCAAAATTTCCTCCCAGGTAACGGAGTCAGTCGAAAGAATGAAATGGCGTATTTTCTCCGACGTGTTGACAAGCGAAGAAAACCAATAGGCTGTGAATTTCAAATGACCTGAAGTCAAATCCCTCTTTCCTTTTCGGCTTCTGCCATGAAAGAAATGAGCACGAACTAAACAGCACACTCTTATTCGTTCATTTATCCATGCGATCGAAGCCCTTCACCTGACTCCATATAACATGTTTTTTCTTTACTCTCCGAGTGAAGTATTCCTCCATCAAAATTAATCTGTATTTCTATCGTGTTAGGAATGGTGCGATGCTGAGAGAAGGTGTTTTGCCTAAAATTCGTTTCAACGGTGACTCAGGTTTACCATCACTTTTAAAATAAATCGATCCCCACGGCCAATGCGAGCAACTACGTTTTCCGCTGAGAGCGAAATTTGGATATTGCCTCATCTTCGTCATCATCTTCTCTGGTTAACAATCCTGAAGGCCTGTTTACACGATACATTAACACGTACGAGTTAATGTACGTTTGCGTGAATGATTTTTGTGGACCGGAACGGAACATGTACGAATGCATGAACCAAATTAGAACAGGTTCTATTTTCTGTGCATGCATTCGCACAAGTTGGGTGGTTACACGGTGCATTTTGACGTTCATTCTCGCGTTCATACATTTAGACAATAACCCGTACGTGTTAATGTACCGTGTAAACAGGCCTTAAGATTAGTGTAGCGTTGCTCTCCACCCAATTCTCCTATCAGATAATCTTTTCACACCTATGTATTAGGGCGGATCGGAAAAATCGATTTTTTTCAAATCCATCTGGCCCAGTGAAAAAAAGTTGTGGGACCGATCAAAAATAAGGCCTGAAAAATTTGAGACCTCTAGGTGAACCCCTGACCCTCGCTCAAATGCAATTTAGGGGGGGGAGGCTGAAATTCGAAAAATATAGTATATTATCGTCATTTCATATAGATTTTGCCGAGTTACTGTCCTTTAGGCCAAATTTCGTGCATGTTGACGTATCTGCCACCCTTTAGCCACAAAATGCCTAATTTGAGTCCGCGTCCGCGAAGAAAATATTCCAACGCCCACGCAGCGTCGCGGATACAAGAGCCGCAGGCCGATCCCCTCCCCTCCCCGCTCGCTTCTACCCCTCCCATGCCTCCAATACAGCGAAATTCATCCCGCGTATGCTGCTAGGAGGTCGTTTATCTTTGATAATATAAATCGGAAGATGGTAGAAGGTAATAAAGGAAGCTTAGTGAGACGACTTGTCCCTTGTTAGGCGGATCGTCGGGGTTAAACAAATCGATGTCACCAACTTTTAGAGAAGTTATGAAATAGTTTTAGATCCGAGAACGCAGGAAAGGAGCCTACGGTCCATGAAAAGGCCTCTCGAGTGGCTATAAAGGTGTGCGAACTATGTTGATGCTTCCCTTCCATTATGTGTATTACTAAATGGATTTAGGGGTAAAACAGGAAGTACTAAAACTTACGGAAAATGCGAATAGGGCAAAAGTAGGGTTTTTGCTGAAGTACAAAACTCAAGCACTTTTGAATGAACATTTGAAATTATGCAATATTTTTGCGTGTAAGTGCAAGAAGGAGCATAAGGTTCCCCCCAATGAAGAAGTATGTTGAGAGACAGCGGACGAAACTAAAGATGATGGCTGCTGGATTGAGTCCTAAAGAAACTCGACAACTAAGGAAAAAAAGGGAAATCTTCGGAGAGCTTCGAGTCGACATCGTCAATTCTTGTATGGGAAAATAGTATCAAAAATTTTCTTCATCAATTCATCCGAAGAAAATTAAACTGAAGAGAAATCATCCGATTTTTATTTCTACGTTCCTCATCAAATAAAAATTCAGGACTAAACTCAAACTGGAACTTCTGCGGGGAAAATGCGTCTGCCAAATGTGATAGAGGTATGTGCAAGAACCAAGAAACAGCAATGATCGTCCCCGCAAATTCAGTTGACGCAAAAATCATAACTTCGTAAGAAACATCCAAAGTAGTGTGGAAGAATTACTTACGTAGACAGAAAAATATGCTAATTATTGTGAATACGAAAAGAGAGGTATCAAAGTGTGTCATCAAAGGGCTACATTTTTATGGAGTGAAAGACTATACTTTTGTCTGATGAAAAAAGGCAAGAGCACTTATCAATCCAAGTTTAGAGGGGAGTGTGTGATGTTGGTTGAAGAAACAGGGTCCCACTTTTGGGTTTGCCTCCCCCGTCGGAGGATTAGCAAAAGTTATAAAATCTGCGATTGTCGATTCCTTTCCGAGTGCAAATTAGATACACAAAAATAAAAAGGATTTGAATGCGATGGTGAATACCGCCCAAAAAGGAGGCATCATCCCTATGCTACAAGCATAATTCCAACATCCCTTGCTATGTGAGTAAACTCTTCTCGGGATTCCCACCGGGATAATTTTTCCATAATGCAAACGTTTCAAGCTCCGACTCGGGGCTCATCATCAGGGATAAATTTCGTTGAATCCCGAGAAGATTTTACCCACATCATTCGCCGGGAAAGCATCAAATCATATTTCATCCCTCACAGAGGTCTATTTGCTAATTGCACTAAGTTGACTTAAATTTGCGACATAAACATTGGGAGGGCAATCTAAAGACCGAATTTGCGTTGTTGCAAGTATGCGTTTGGCGGCCGGTACGAGATTTTTTAAAGTGCTGGATTTTAATATCAACTTTAAGGACTACTCGCTGATGACATATTCGAGAGAGACCGCAGTACCTCCGGCTACATCTGACCGTAGTGCTGTGGATTTTCAAAAATATATTGATGAACGTTCAAATTTGAAGTTAAATATTTCTTTTTATTATACATACGGACGAGAGATTCGTGAAGAAATTCACCAAAACTTTGTTGACAAAAGCGAAAGACGAGGAATGGCCCTGAAATAAGAAATATAGATTGGAAAGCAGGTAATTGAAAAATTCTTTCGTGATCGTTCCTCCACAGACGATACTGAAACATTAAATATTTAGACTAACGAAATAAGACGCACTCGGTGTGAATTTTGGTGCATTTGGCCCGTGGGAGAGGCTTGCGGGGAGGGGACGCGAGCGGCTTTCGCCCAAAATCCATTTAATCACATCTGTCGGACAATTCTGAAATTGGAGCGCATATCCGAAGTTAGCACACATTTATAGCCACTCGAGACGCCTTTTCATGGACCTTAGGCTCCTTTCCTGCGTTCTCGGATCTAAAACTATTTCATCACTTCTCTAAAAGTTGGTGACATCGATTTGTTTAACCCCGACGAGGCGCCTAATAAGGGACAAGTCGTCTCACTAAGCTTCCTTTATTACCTTCTACCATCTTCCGATTTATACTTCATCAGTGGGACCCGGTTTCTTCAACCAACATCACACATTCCCCTCTAAACTTGGATTGATAAGTGCTCTTGCCTTTTTTCATCAGACAAAAGTAAAGTCTTTCACTCCATAAAAATGTAGCCCTTTGATGACACCCTTTGATACCTCTCTTTTCGTATTCACAATAATTAGCATATTTTTCTGTCTACGTAAGTAATTCTTCCACACTACTTTGGATGTTTCTTACGAAGTTATGATTTTTGCGTCAACTGAATTTGCGGGGACGATCATTGCTGTTTCTTGGTTCTTGCACATACCTCTATCACATTTGGCAGACGCATTTTCCCCGCAGAAGTTCCAGTTTGAGTTTAGTCCTGAATTTTTATTTGATGAGGAACGTAGAAATAAAAATCGGATGATTTCTCTTCAGTTTAATTTTCTTCGGATGAATTGATGAAGAAAATTTTTGATACTATTTTCCCATACAAGAATTGACGATGTCGACTCAACGCTCTCCGAAGATTTCCCTTTTTTTCCTTAGTTTTTCCTCTGCAATACCTTTTTCCTGGATTAAAATATTTTACGTCTGTGTATATTAGAAATACCCGTGTCTTCCCAACGATTATGAATCTGTGGTTTGGTCCAACTATATGCTGCTTGCACTTAGGAAATAATTGCTCAGTTTTTATTGGTGTTGGTTAAGTATTGCCTATATTAAGAAAAAATTAAGAACTTCGCTGGTATCAATATATTCAGCTGATAAAAGAATCGTGTGGAACCGACAGCGACCATTTCCGCCCAAATGATGACTTTGTCTTGTAAACATAAATTCAGTATTTAATGTCATCGTGGTAGGTCACTATTGTGGATTTCCACGGTCTCCGTGGATTATAAAGTGATTATGCCTTGTACATTTTTATTTTCCAAATTTTTTTTCAAGGACGTAGTAAAAACGTGTACACACCCCCTCTTCCTTCCGCTATCATTCCTTTCTACACTGCTGTCATAAGTTTTGGGTCTCTGCAATTTTTTGTAACACCCTAATGGTCGTCAATTTGCAATCTTTAAATCTTGGATGTTAAGGTAACGTTTAATAATTCAATGCCTTTTTCACCTCGAGCTACCGCAGATAATACTAAGTGTCAGGTGGTACACCCTTGGATATCTCATAACAATTTTATCTGATACACCTCGTGGGTGTAATGCATGAATGTCTGAGTACACCGTTGAATCGCGCCATTTAAATATTTTCACATCAGCAAAGTAAATGCCGTGAGGTTTTGACAGAATAAAAATTGACAAAATTATCGATTTTATATCTTCCATTTCATCAAGCAGAAGTTGGTTGATATTTGTTTCATTTTTGAAGTGAATTCAGGGTTTATTGTTTTAGATGCATGACTTTGCAATTATTTATCTGAAAAATATTTATTATCTGGAAGGAAATTTTTCTTCTAAATTAATTTCATTTGCGGCATGTCACCAAAACTGGTTTTTATATCAAAATGATGCTTCTTCAATGCTTAATCTTTATGCTATTGTTCCGGGATAGGATTCATAGTTGAGTTTCAAAGTTTGCGCACTAATTTTAATCAAGTATATTTAATTGAGGTAATGATTGAAATTTCGCTCATTGCCATTGGATAATCATATGAGATTCCTCACCGTTGAAATTGGTGTAGCCGTGGACGGAAGGTAAGAGCAAGTATATCAAAGCGGAGGACCGAACTACGTTATGCATTGGTGTATTCACGAATGTTTCACCACAGGGTATATAGTTCAAAATTTTTGGCGTGCTATCTTTTCATTTTACCCAAAGTAGTCATATTTTCGTTTGCCTCCGCCTTCTGGCTACCTTAGAACTCATGAAATGTTTCGTTTCCTTCTGCCAGCGATGCAGAGTTCGCAGATAAACCTTTGTAGCTTTTCACATTTTTCTTATAAAATGCACTGTTTTTGCTGCAGTTATTACGAGGATGTCTCAGTTCATAAATCATGCTTGTTATTTTCTTATGCTGGTTTCCTTCCTCCTTTCCAACCACACCACTCCTCGGTCTCGACTACTGAGCAACGCGGGTTGCACACATATTAGGATACAATTCAGCCATGTATTTTTACGAATGCAATTTAGCCATGTGTTTTCATCCTACCAACATATTTCTCTTAGTTCCGTGGTGTTAAACCATCAGGATATTTTTACTAAATAATTAATTGTCTAAATATGCTCTATATAGCCTATTATTTCTCACACCACCATCCCAATATTTAGTCTACTACTCTAGTGTTTAATTCCTTCTTATGTTCGGTAAAGCTCTGCACTATTATCACAACCATTGATTGTAAAATGAAATGTATCTTAGTTTTTTCGTTCATTCATTCTAGTAAGGTTGTATTTTAATTCTCATTTCCTTTTTTTATAGTTTCATCAGTGGGCTTTGCCATTACGTTAGGACTTGGAGTTGTTTCATTTTTGAAGCTGCTGCTGTATGTCATATTTGTTGACTGTATATCTGTTGGTGTTGTAATAGCTTCACTCCTATGGTAAGTTTGGCTTCATCCTTATTTTTACCTGTATAAATTTGATGCGCACTTTAGTGCACTGACTTAAAGTGTAAAATTTAAAAATAACTTAATTGACATTTTTATGGTCATTAACATAGAGATCAGACAATTATTGCACTACATATATGGCTATTAGTCTTAAATGTTTGTTGCATGAACTTTATGGATGCCGTACTACTCTTAAGGATGAATCTAAATTCTTTTGTGACAATTATTTCAAATTCATTGTGATAATTAGTACTTCCATGCAAAGATTTAGTAGAGCATTGCAAAATATTGTCATGAATAAAAGTTAATTCCACGAAGTGATGCCCACATTTGTTTACCTCGTATTATATCAAATTTTATTTTCACAACTATATCAGGAAGTAAGTTATGCTAGCAAATGATGTAGTGAATGGAAGGAGCTGCAAAATATTTTATTATATAAAAATAGTGTTTCAGAACAATGAAAGATAGTATAAGAAATTCTTTGTAATTAAGCCTTTCAGAGCTGATTTTTTCCTTCTCTTTTGAAGTAATTTATCAATGCAGCACATCCATACCCCCTTAAAAGTATCTATCTTGCTAAGATGATCTTTTTTGTATAAAAATGGCCAGTTATATCCTGTTTTCATTTAATACCCAGATAAACCATTTCAGAAATTATAGCTATGAGCAATGGTTCCCCAGTACCAGTTCTTTTTAAAAAGCAATTATATTTGTTACTTACTGACATAATCTTCAGGCTTGATTCAAATGTGAGCTTAACTGTTTTGGTGTTCCTCCAAATTGTGGGATATAGATTTTATAATCCATTTCTTGCTAAAGGCATCCCACCATACCCAAATCTTCAAAGTTAAATACCAAGTTAAGAGCAAATACCAAGTGTAGATGAAGTGGAATGCTTGTAAATTATGAGAACTTCCAATCCTTCAGATTGAGGAGATGAACAGAGTATTTACAGTATGGTCATACATGAATTAATTAGCATTTTAGGATAGTTTTTAATAAAATTCTGCTGCTACATTTTCCTTTGGTAAAATTGTCTCCAAATGCATTTTGGCCCTGCCTTTCTTTTTAAAAGAATAGAAAACATTATACCGTATTTCTCTGAATATAATCCCCCTCTGAATATAGTCCCCCCCCTAATTTTGAGGCTTCAGTTTTGGGGAAAAATTAAAAAAATGCGTTTGAATTTAGTCCCCCCGTTACTTTTCCCACAGGCATTTTTGTAAAAAATGAGGGACTATATTCATATAAATACGGTATTAGTTTTAAACTTTGCTCTGGTCTTTGTCTGTCATTTTGAAAATCTTTCCTATTTTGGTATTAAGGTGCATCCACTCAAATGAGTACAGCTTCATATTTTATGATGTATCTACTAACTACCTACCTGTGAGCTGACAGTTTAGAATAATTGTACTAGATTGCCTACTACAGCTGCATTTGACCTGATAAGTGATGCACAACTGATAAAATTGAATAATGTCACATTATCTTATTCTTCTTATAGATTCTTTAGGGCCTAAGGTACTGGGCCTGTACTTAGTCCTTTTCCCTATTTTCTCTAACTATTTATTTTCATTTCAAGTTAAAGTAACAGTTTCAGATAACAATTTTTCTTGAATTTAAAAAAAATTGTGTAAGGCTCTCTCATTCATAAATTTTTTGTGGCAATGTATGAGGAATGTGTTCAAAAATTGATATTGGAGCCTTATGTGTAATAAGGAGCTTGAACATGCTTGTAATTGGTTCAACTTTTTTCGCTGTGCGGTCAAGTCCCCACTTCTAATATTGCTTTTGTTACTTCTTTTCTTTAAGGTTTGTGAGCAACAGATACTTATTAAAACCTCAAGCCAGAGGCCATGAAATGGTGGAATGGGGGTTTACATTTGATGTTCACTTGAATGCCTTTTTCCCTCTCCTCCTCATCCTCCATGGTCTTCAGTTGCTGATTTATTATGGTAATTATTCCTAATGTTTGGCATGTAGGGATTTACCTCTTTACCAGAGTTTTTGGGTTATCGGGACTTTTGGGTCATTGGTGTCCAAGTTTTTTGGACTTTGCTGCACCATTTAAAAACTTTCATTGTCTTTGTTTCCGAAATAATTCCCGCATTGCCTGTGGTGAATTACTTTATTCTCTGGTATACTTGGTAAATGGATATTAGCGTTTCCGTTGTTAAGCCTGATATGTTCAAGAAGTTTTCCATTATGATAGGAAATTCACATTTCTTTGGTTAATGGTTGGATATTTGATTTGAAGCCCTTGGCTCAACTCAGTTATCATGCTTACAGTAGCAAGGTTGTGTACCAAGTGTTCTCATAAGTGGTGGAAAATATTTTCATCCTATGAAATAAATTGAGGTTGGCTGCAACTCAAAATTTAAAAGTCTCTGGTAAAATGCGTGGTATGTTAAAGGATTCACTTTCATCAAATGCTGTACCTGACAATTCTAACCTAGTTTTAAGAGTGAAATGTAATACTTGTTCTCAATTCTTGAATAAGTCATTGAATATGATAACGAGTCATTGACATGATACAATGGACTGTGGGGTAGGTGATTTTCCTCTGAAATAAAGTGCATGTTTTGTTTTTTCATTCACTCATTAATTCTGTGCCAAATGGTGTTTGCAGCATGGAATAATTGAATATTCCTTGTCATGTAATGACTTTTACTGTTTATTCTCACTATACCTTCAGAATTTTTTATGTCATTGGATAAAAAATGATGAAAAGTTTGTACAAAAATATTTTTCTCTTACTTATTTATAGTTCTTCTAGACAATGATTGGTTCATCTCACGCCTAGCTGGTAATTCCCTCTGGCTGATTGCTTTGGGATATTATGTTTATGTCACATTCCTTGGATATAAATGTAAGTTCAATATTCACTTTTTTATTTAAATTTTATGATTTCATTGTAATCAAACAGTAAATGTATAGCCCATCCCATTTAGTCAAAACAACGGTCAAAGCTACCCTGAAATGTCATTTCTGACATTATAAACTAATTGGTGCCATATGGCAATATTATTCCTCAAGTGAGGCAGTTAAATTTATAATTGTCAATTGATTTTCATCAATCCTTGTGTTAGATTGACCCAGCTTCCTGGGTTATTGTTTTATTTACTAAACTTATTCCTGCTTATTTCAACCCAACCTATAGCCTCTTCTAACAGCAGTTTTTCTTAGGACATCAGCCATAATAATTTTTTCTTAAATTTATCAATTAGTTCGGTGTTGACAAAACTTGTTTCATAAATGCAGATTTCCATGTGTTCCTGAAGCAGGGCAATTTCATGAATTTAGTTTCATTGATCTAATGAACTTTAATGGCCTAGAGGCAGTATTTGTAATGGATTTTAAGATGCCCCTAATGAAATATTGATTTGTGTAAATCGATGATTATTTCATGGACTTGTTTTCTGACCTGAAATTAATGATTATGTGGGAGATTGATTTGGTTGCCTATCTTTTTTCTCATTCTCCAGTTGTTAATGGGTTGAAGAAAATTTATGTGGGAAAGCCTATCTGTGGCTGAGGTTCTTTGAGAAACTACGCAGTTTCCATATCTTAGAAACTTGTTAGTATTTAGCTGTGCATGGGCAGTGACTTTAAGGATACATATATGTATGTACATACATTAATAAATTCACACAAAAATGCCATCTCAGCAGTGGAGTATAAGTAACAATATTGTCTATACTCCTTCAGAGTTTTGTGAAAAAATGTTAATTTCACCTCTCTCACTCTCTTTCATTGGATTATTATTCTATTTTAATATTCATTCATTCAGTGGACAATTCTCCTCAAAATCCCTCCACTAAGTTTTCAAGTGACCAAGCAGTGACTCATAGTGTTCTATGTGTTTCATTGAGGAAGATCTTTCTATATTAGGTAACTTTAATGTAATATGTCTAAGTCTGAAGTAAATTAATTTAAAGTTTTTCATACTCAATAAGTGAAAATAAAGCAAAATAAATCAAATCAGTAGTTGATGCAGTAAAATTGTTATTGCATACAAGTCATAAAACATGCAACCTTACCCCTAAAATTCAAAACCAGGCCATGTATTCTCTGTGAGAAGACAGAACTTTATCAAGACTAATCTTAACTACAATGGCTCACAGAGGAAGAAATTTTGCTCTTTAAGTTTTCAAGAAGAGTACCTACCTTGTGTTGCTTCCTAGCTGCCTCTACTTGTTGCTCAACGGAATTGAGTGGGCAATTATCATGTATCTAGGCTATTCAAGCTACTACTGATACAGTAATGCTAAGATTTGGTATGGTAATAAAATAAGCAAAGGGAAAAAAGGAGCAATTTATGCATTTCATTACAGTCATTTATCTTTGTAGTATGAGTGTCTCGTTGATTATTTTCCTCTTTCGTGCCTCTTGACAATAAATAATAATCTCGTATGTATGTGATTTGGCATCCCAGTGGGTTCAGTCGAGATTTTTTTATGTGTATTTTTTACCTGCATGTTTTTACAGCGTGCGATTTTTCTCACACATGATTTAATGAACAATTTGTCTTCAACAGCATTACCGATTCTCCATGGAACTCAAGTATTGTTGTACCCATTAACAGCTCTACTCCTTGTGTATATAGTCACCATCGTGATTGGATGGAACATCAGCCGGAGTTTTATGGATTTTTACCATTACAGAGTTGTGTAAGGTGAGGCATTTCATGGGGATTCAATTTCAATACATTTATTAATCAAGCATTATTTTATTGTAAATTTTTCTAATTCATTTGCCATTGAACACTGAATTCATTTTTCTTAATTGTTTAATGAATGCTAAAATTGGTAGTTTGAACAGGTTTAGAAAAAAGGAATCGGAATGGTATCATGGTCAAATTAGTGGTGATGTAAGTTTTTTATTCAGGGCAATATTTTTTAAATGAAGTTTCTACTCTAATCGCTCAAATATCTTAGGTGTTTCTGGTTTTATGACTTGTTTTTGATATTCTCATGCATGTAAATTGTGCATTTTGTTATGTCCAATCGTTCTTCTTGAACTCTTTCCCTTTGCCTTGTTACCATTTCACAATGCTTCATTTTTAAGACTAGCTAGTTAATTCCTTATAGATGCTGTAAATCTATTTGTCATTAGATGTCATATTTGTGCATAATTTTGATGAATGAAGAGAGCTGGTATCATTAAGTCCAAGACTTCACCCTAGCCCAAAAACATCAGTTTGGGGATTGGAATCTTGGTCAAAGCAAATGATTTTTCCTTTGATTTCACACTTGCAGTTCACACCATAAAAGTACCCTGCTGACTAGTTTGTGATAATATCCTAAAATATGTAATATCTCCTATATTGTACTTATTCCCTTCGCTGTTATCTCCTTAGCTGCTGACCAGCTGGTGGGAATTCGCCTCAACTTTATTGAGTAATTTCATAAATATGCATAATTTACATTAAGCAACATACATATTTTTGTTCAAGGTTTGTTAGATTGAATCAGTATTTACGGGAAAGAGATAATCGTAATGGTGGCATGAAGATTTTATCAGTAAATTCCAAGTTAAAAGAGTATTCAAATGGAGTGGGAATGAAACTGTTGATTGCATAGAACTATAACCTGATTAACTTATTTTTTTGTGTGGTTTTAAAACTTGGCAATGAGAGAGTGGAGAATTTCTGTTTAAATAATTTATAAATTGTATTTCTATTCTATACTCCAAGATCTTTTTCAGTTAGATTATGAAACAGTTCTTTCATTCAAAGGATGTTTAATTCAATACTCTTTTTATCCCAATAGGTTATTGACTTGCCAAAGAAATGAAATTAGTGGCATCCACTCAAGAAGTTTTCATCATTGGAGTGTCAGTGTGTATTTCCTCCTATTATTCCAGAATAGTTCAGATGAGCTGAGCTTTTGTCATTAAGAAAATGGCATTGACAATAGACTAACGTTGTTACTGGAAATGTTGGCTCCTTAAATCTGATGAAGTCAATATATGGATATGAATGCTCTTAACACACGAAGTGGTGTAGATGGTCATATCATTTGTATGCATGGATTCGTGTGACTTTTATTCCCTGTTATGATATGATAATAAATTTAATTTTTCTTTTTATGTACATTTTTTCTACTTTCAAAGCCTTTTTGCTCATAAGCGTATGCTGATGGATTGAAAGGATGAGCCACATTTGTTTCATAGATGGACTTAATTGTCATTAGTGGGCAGATATTTGTTTTAATGAAAAACTGCAGTACTTGATCAAAAGTTCTCAATAATGACTGCAAAACATGAAAAAGAAAGCTGAATATTTTTTAATTGAATGAACTAAAAGTGCAGCATCAGCTTTTCGGAGAATATTTTTTGAAACAACAGTAGTTTTATGTAATTAAATCATGATGCATGCTTAGCAGACTTTTTAGTGTAGATAATGAAGATATTACATTGGATGATGGAAAATATCTTCCGAGGCAGGATCATTTTATCACCTTCCACCGTTTTCCTCTGCAAAAACAAATGCAATATATTATTTCAAGTAACTTCCACGAAACATTCAGGAACAATAAACATACACCATTGGAGGCATTAAATAACAGTGATACAGTTTTATTGGTAATTGTTTGAATTTTCAATGGAAAATACCGAAATAATAGAAGGATCTCATAAATGCACTAGTAGCATAGAAAAGTGGCTTGGTTGGTTGTGCATTGGGATAATGATTGCCAAAGCAATGCTTTTGATTTGGTACGGCACTTATAAATTGAGTGATTAGTTTGTCATTAAGGTAAGTAAATGCAAGAAAGTGATGCAAAAAAACATCGCCTCTCTGCTGGATTTATGCTTAAGTTTCTTGAATAGAAATATCTCCGTCACCACGCCTATTCTGTGCCTATGTAAGTGTTAACAATAGGTTTATTGGCTATTATTTGCTCCACCTCCTGTTAAGCGACAATTCGCTGCAGCAAGTGTATTTTTTTTAGCATCGTGGGGGTCTAGTTTTATTGAGGCTGTGATGTAGTATGGGTTCTTCAAAATTTCTTGTTTCTTTAATTTTTTTTAATCTAAACAACTTTTTCCATAGACATGCTAACGAAGCCACCTTCGCTAAAAATCTACCTTTGCAAAATATGTATCTTCACCAATACAACTACAGATCTTCTTAGATGTAGATGGCAATGAAGAATTTGGAACCACAAAAGCATATGTAATGTTTAATTCCACAGTCCCAGTACCCTCAGTAGAGACACCGCAAATCTCAAGCTCACTAACACTGTCTGAAATGTACTCTTGGCAATGTGCTCAAATGCATTTATCCATGGTTGCTCTGATTCCTGGTCCTCTTCATGACTATCAGAGTGGGGGATTTTGTTTACTGTCCTTGGATTAAAAGGTATACATATTTTGTGTAGCTTCAAACCCTGTGTGAATGCTATCCTAAGAGACGGTTTAATTGATTTCAGTGTTGATTCTAGCATACAAGGAAAGTATCTTTTAGGTAAAACAAAAGATTGCATTTTTTCTTGCTGTCAAGACATTTCTTCTCGGCTGCTTCTAGGAGTCTAAAAAATGCCAAATCCTATGGCTAGCACAAACGAGTGGAGTTTCGAGGGAGAAGGACAAACCAAATATTGAACTCGGCGCAGTTTTAAAACCTCCATAGATAAATGGTTCAATAAATTGTCTGCAAGCTACAGGTTATTATGTGGATTGTTTTTCATCTTAGGCAAGTATGCAAAACCAATTCTCATATACTGCCATTTCACACTCTCCAGATACAATTTTCTTAGAGCAAGTTGTACCCTCCTTTTGAAATTGACTTTGGTTTTTCCAGGATTTTCAATGAAATTGGTATTATCAAAATTGAATGTATCTTCAGGGGGGACCACTTCAAGGGACTTCTCCGAATTATTAAAATACTCCTGTATAAGGCAGCTTGAACCCTTTACATACTTTTGCCTCACATCAGCGTTTATATTTTGTAACTTCTTATGATTTATCCAATACAGGACAATTATTTTGCAAAAAATTAACAGTTGTATTTTCATTATTAAAAATAAGTTTAAATAAACCTGGTATATCCCCAACTCTCTCTTCACAACGTTCTCAAATCAAGTGAATTGAAAAGACAAGTTGACACATTATTTCTAGATTTTAAGAAAGCTTTCGACATGGTATCTCACAAACTTTCATACAGATTACAGTCATGTGGATTAAACGAAACAGTGGTAACTGGATAAGCGAATTTCTGAATGATTGTAAATAGAAAGTAGTTCTTGATGGAATTTGCTCTGATGTTTTTAAAGTGACATCAGATGTTCCGCAAGGAAGCATAATCGGAAAGCGTAAGCCCCTTTTGTTCATTATATACATTAAAGACATCTGCTCCTGAATTAGCAGTAAAATATGTTTATTTGCTGACGACACTGTCCACTATTGCAAAATTAGTGATCACTCTGACTAGGAAATTCTATCATCGTATTTAAGCAACGTTCATTTGTGGAGCCAAGGGTGGGGACGCGAACTTAATCTGAGCAATTGCATGTCGGTGCATTTTTTGCAGATTATGTCCAACTATAGCCATGTTTATGCTATGGATGGTATTAACTTAAAGGTAACAGATGAGGTGAAGAATCTAGGAGTTACAATAACCTCAAACGTCTCGTGGGGAACACATATAAGGAATATTTGTGGCATAGCCCTGAAGAAATCAGCATTTGTCAAGCATTTTGGGGAAAGATTTTCAGATGAGAAAGTAAAAGAAAGGTGCTAGTTCGCACTCGTCTCACCACACCTTGAATATGCAGCGAGGGTATGGGATCCAGTGCAGAAAGACTTAATCCGCGAACTGAATAAAATAAAAAGGAAGGCTGCGCAGTTCGTCAAAAACTGCTACGGGCATACAGACAGCATTACCCAGATGTTAAGTAAATTAGGCTGGGAGCCGCTGGAGACTCGGAGGCTGTGCGCTAGGCTTAGATAGCTTGAACAATTGAGAATGGATATCTTTAAGAGTGACAAGGAGAACCTAATGTTAGAGTCCCACTATATTTCCAGGTCTGGCAGAAGTGGTAAATTAAGGGAGATGTTTTGCCGAACGGATAGATATGGGAATTTGTTTTTCCCCCGAACTATAAAGGACTTTCGTATATGCTACATAGTCGTTTTTCGTCGTGGTATGGTATTTGGGGGAGGCGACAGACAGCTGAGGTCATTTGCGCCATGAAGGAAGGGTGGAGAGAAACTCGGCGTCGGAATTAGCCTGCTCCCAACGAAAGGCGCCAAGGGGACCGCGGCTTAACGTCCCACCCAACGGATGGAGTGTTGCACTTGAAATGTCCTCCACACAACATTCAAGCAGGGATCAATCAGTCTCTGAATATTCTCTGCCACCACCAGGATTTGAACCCAAACCTCCGGGGAGGGAAGCCAACACTCTAGCCACCACACCAACCCAATCCCCCTGTCGTAATTTCAATAGAGCATTTCCTTTTTATGTGTAAATGGCTGGTGTTAATACCCCTTGCCACACACCTTTTAGGTGGCTTTCGGGTTAGTATGTAGATGTAGAACTCTAATTGGAAACGTAGTACATTCCAAAAGCCCTTTGACAAGTTTAGACTCCTCTTCATGATTAAGCAGTTTTGCCACCACTGTTCTGTTTGATATTTTTCTTCTCTTGATTGCATCCAACACAATGGACTACATATTTCCATCATATCTTATGTATGGACGCCTACCTCCCCTGATGTATGGAGCTTTCTGGTATTCCCTGGGAATTGCCAGTCACCCCAAAAGTATTTTGAATCTTACCATGGAAAGTAATTTTATTCCAAATTAAATCCAAAAAACAAAATAACTATGTACCTGTACTTTCTCGAAAATGAAAATGAGACTTGGTTGATTTCAACAGATTTATCAACAAAGGAAATCAACAAAGTCTCCCTTTCATTTTCATGTATTAATTTCCACATAGTTGAGCCTAATACAATTGAACATACCTAAGTTTTGTTTGTCAAAAAAATAATTCTCATTAGAACACATAAGTTTTGTCTGATCCTCTGAGTATGATGGTATGGTAACAACGGGAAAAAGCATGCGTGGTCTGCTTGTAATCCCCTCCAACGTTCAATCTTCAATCCTTCTGCAACCTGGTAGGCACATTCAGTGGTTTTCAGTGAAGGCGCTGAGTGCCTTCAATAGAAACCAAATTAAGCAGTATATTTCTTTGATTATTTTCTGAACCATTCTTAGGTGCTCTTACCATTTGGTGGAATGCCATTTTTTGTTTTATATCGATAATGATGGAGCATTCGCTCCTTGATAGTGAAGTTTTCTTGGCTGGAGGTAGAGTAGGATAGAGGTACAGGGCAACGGTTTGCCAAGACATGGCTAAGCAACATGTAGATGCGAGAAAGAAGGCAAAGCCATCACCCCTGCTGGTAAGAGACCTAACATTGAGGAAGAATGGGAGAAAAACAGGAAAAGGGATCCCCACAAAATCCTCAGCTGGCTGCCATTGTGAGCAGGCAAGGGGTAGAAGTTAGTCTCAGGATACTCTACTCCTATCCTGGAATCCATCCTTTCTCATACCCCTCGGGATCCAAGGAGAGAAGCCCCAGGAGCCTATGACTAGGATTTGTTAACTAGTACATCATGCAGCATGCCTGTCCATTGGGGGAGGGAGGAACCTGGCAGTTAATTCTCCACACACAGGTTATCCTTCTCCAGTATCAGGTGCTAGGCCACAGGAAGCAAGGAGTACCGGCAACATGGGCCAATCATCTCTGCCCGAGGCAACGGGAGCTTGTAGTCTTTTGTAGGGTAGTGTGGAAGGCTACATGGCAAGTACTCCAAGTTGGTCCTTAGATACAATATTAAATTTAGGCTCTGTAATAGGCAAAATAAAATGAAAGTAATTACAACTGTATTAAAAATTTTAGTCTATTTTTTAAGCATTCGGGGGGGGACGTGCCCCGTCTACCTATGGCCAGGGTGTAAAGGAGGAATTAGGCGTCTACTATCCAGGGAATAAGGACACTCCAGCGTACTTTCCACTGGTGAGGTGTCTAGTTGCTCGGGTTTACTTCGCTCAGGTCACCAGTGGTGCCACCAGTATCGGTTCTAAAAATTACCCAGCACACAGCAGTAGTTAAAATGGTGTTGTGATGTGAGGACATACTATTGTTAGCTTTTATCATAAAGAAGAGAAGGTAAAGGGTTTGCAGGTTTCGGAAGCATCTATGTTGATGTCTATACTTACCAATGGGCTTCATTACACTCTACATATGCGATGATTTTTGTGCTAGAGGAAGTAAGTTTTTTAACTTCTTCCGTATGTCAAATTCTTCATTTGACAAGCTTCTTGGATGCATCGAAGACGATATCTTCATTCATCACCGGCCCCGGTAAAAACATATTAACACACAGAAATTCAATTCACAAGAGTGAACAACTCGCCACTCATTTGGACTGTGAACTGAGACTGTGGATCTGCCTGGAGCATCATAGTCAGGGAAGTATGATGTGCGCCCATGCAATATTCAATCACTGGTGGTGCATCTCGTCGCCTCGGCTAGTAGGCTATATATACCCCAATGCCCAGAATGTTGCTGAGCGACCTAAAGTAGAAGGTGTGGTCGTGGGGCTCAGTGGACTGGTTTTAGTGGAAAGTCTGGTGGCACGTCTAGTTGCCACGGGTAAAAGTACTCATTTGATTCTATGCCCCACGACTAACAAGTTACACCGGTGAAAGGTTTGGTAGCATGTCTGGTTGCCTCGGCTAATAGAGGCCTTAGAGGCAGATTGGAAGGAGGCCATATACATGTGTATAATTACATTGTTAACTCCTCACAGCAGTGCAGGATTACCACCTATGCAGGTACTTTTTGGAAGCGACTCGTAATTGACCAAGTTATATGTATTTGTTCCTTTCTCAATAAATATAAGGTAAGAATTGAATTCTTCATTTGAGCAGCGTTTCCAATTTTTATGCAAAATTTTACCATAAATATTAGCTAATATCTCAATTCAGTATATACATCAACATGGAAATTATTGATGCATTAAATCCCTTAATATGGACAGTAGAGGTTCGTTCAAAATTTGACAATGCCCAGAAAAAAAACTAGAAATTCAATTCAAAGTCTGCAATTTATGTGCAAGCAACAATTATCCATGTTGACAACACATATAAACAAATCATAAGTTGACCACAAACCGATGCCACTTTTAGGGTCATAAACCCGGAATGGAGGGAGCCCAACTACCCTCGGAGTCCGAGTTAATGCGGAGTCCCTGCCTGGAAAGGTCGAAGAAAGTTGGAGCTGATAGTGTGTTGTAATCTGCGAGACCTATCTTAACATGGGCACAGCCAAGAATTAAGGCTAGGGGGGGTTTTAGGCGCAACTAATACTTTGGGGTGCGGGGTATTGCATACCCACCAGGGTAAGTAGGTGTTGCGGGGGCCCTCCTCCAGAAAATTTTAAGATTAATGGTTCAAAATGGTGAGTTTTACGGCTTTCTGAGGGATATTTGATTAATCATAACACTATTCTATAAGTAATACTGATCCAATGTAAGTAAAATGGATTAAACTCAAAAATTTCTCTGAGCTCTGGGGGGGGTTTTATCCCCCAAAAACCCCCCCTTGCTGCGCCACTGTATCTTAATGATAATGTCCTGCAAAAATGCTCTGCACAGTGGGGACTGAATAGTCTCTTGGGGCTCAGTCCAGCAGTCATGCTAAGGAGAGAACTCCGCCATCTCAAAAGGGTTAAAGAGTGAAAGATACAATGGGTTTGCTAAATTAGTTTTTACCTGCACTTAACTCAAAGGTGAATTGGTACTCTTGCAGCCTGTGGTGCAGCGAGGGGGTGGTTTTGGGGGATAAACCCCCCCAGAGCTCAGAAAATTTTTAAGTTTAATCCATTTCACTTAATTGGATTAATATTACTTATAGAATACTATAAGGATTAATAAAATATCCCTCAGAAAGCCGTAAAACTCACTTTTTTGAACTATTTATCTGAAAAATTTTCTGGGGGAGGGCTCCCACACCTCCTGTTTACCCTGGCAGATATTCCACACCCTGCGACCCCCCAGTATCAGTTGTGTATAAAACCTCCCCCTACGCTTAATTCCTAGCTACGCCCATGCTTTTAGCTACAATACCTATCTTTCCATTCTCATGCAACTGATGAAAAAACACTGATAGCATCACAGGAAATATTCAGTAAAACAACATGTTTGTCAAAAAGAGGGAGAAATTAACCTACAATTGTACAAGAACATAATTTCACTTATTAATTTGACATTTCTCCAGAGTTATCGATTCTGCCACTGCCAACTTGTTCCACCAGCACCATCTGGAACCAACACAGGCTTATTATGAGTGACTTGACTCTAGGGATACCGACTTACAAAAATATTGGGGGGGCCAAACCGTGGATCTTGCCACGGGAAATTTTTAAGAAGTGAGTTCTAAGTTTTTTAAGCATTTCAGAAAAGTCATATGATCAACATAAGTACCCTGATAACTCGAATATCATTATCTTGACACTCCGGGGAAAATTGACAAGCCTGACACATTTTCTGCTCACACCCATAACGAATTTTTGAGAGGGCTTGGGCCCCCTCAGGCCCCATGGAGTTGGCGCCACTGCTTGACTCTCTTCAAACCTTTGACTTTCCCTAACGGCCTCAAAATTTGAGCATTCTTCAGTCACCTGCAGAGGCAAGGGACGATGTCCCCTTCATTTCCTCATTTACTGCTTAACCTCTCCAATTCTTTTGTTAGCTGCTGGTTTTGTTGCAAGTATGTGTGCTGATATTGTAGAGGAAGAGAATATACTAGCATTCCTTCTTGCACCCAGCCAAGCGCCTTTTGTTTAGCGGAATAGGTTGATTAGGTCAACAGATGCTTATTCCGGCCTTCATACACCTGTGGGCATAATATCGAACAGACTTAATGAGCAACTTATTGCAATAAGGCAAATTCATTATTCTATCTCGTTATTAAAATCGTTATACAAGTTGAGGGCATGTTTATGTGAGGAGGATGTTGTGAAAAACACAAGTCTGCCTCAGTAGCGGATACAGAAAAAACTCGAGGGGGGATGCAAAAGATATCTCCTTTACTTAATTTATCCTAATAAAAAATAATCAAGTCACATGCAGAGCTTAAGAAATTTTTAGTTAAATTTATTACACACGTATGCAAGACAATGCCATCTTATGATATAAAAAAGTTATAATTGTGGTTCTGCAATGTTTGGCAATACAGGTGGGCACGCAAAAGGGGGGGGGGGCCTCGCACGCCCTGTGCCCCTATCTCTATCCGCCACTGGTCTGTCTCCCTCCAATCTAGAACATTTTGCTGTAATTCAAAATAGTTCCCTTTCCCGTGTATTTATAAACCCTATTTTCCTCATTCTTTTTCCCTGCTACTCAAAATTCCTGCCTCTTTGTCCTCCAGATCTCCCCAAGAATACTTTCCTCACCCAATAGGTTTATCTAGCTTTTCCTTCCGATGAAGAAGACATCCCCCCCTTCCCTTCATTCTTTTGAACGAGAAATTATATGCTTTGGTAGGTGTCTATTTAAATCAAAATTTCTGTCTGTGGGGATTCTCATATGGTGGGAAATTTTTTCAAAATATCAAACATAATATCCAATTGTTGAAGAAAATCTTTAAGTAATTCATTTTAATTTGCATCAATCAGCAATTAAAAAGAGAACTTTTGGTCATTAACTACAGATAAAATCCATATAGATTTCACTGTGTCGATCAACAGCATTGATCATTTCTTTACCTGTTATTTAATTATTATTTTTCGCCGCAGCTTCTACAAAAATTTGGCAATGAAGAGAACAACTTTTATATCGATATAAATAAAATTCCTTGCTGGTTAAAACATGCATGCAAAGAAAAATTCATGCCCTTTTGAATTTTTCGTATCATTGAAACTGTAGAAAGGTACAGTATGAAGAAAAGTTGTTGATATTTATGGTTATTGAGGAATTGGCAAGTTAAATTTCAGCGACAGTCTGATTTTCCGCATAAGAGGCATCCTCACGTAGTTCCATTATCGACCGCTGCGGATTGCTTCGCTTACAGCGCCGTTATGTGGTCAAATACTGTACTATCTTAATACATCTACTTTCACCATATGACGTAAATAACATGGCGCATCGAGGTTTCGTAATTATATGAGGTGCTGTTTTCGAGATTATTAGCTTTTACTACTTCTGCTATGGTTGATACAAAACTTGCTTTTGAGTAAATCTCCGTGTGAGTGCCTGAGTCATTTGCTTCGTTACTCGCCGCGTCTCATCTGGGTGCGTGTTGTTGTCACTGTCTGCTTGGTAGCCAACTCAGCTGAGAGGAAGCGAGGAGCATTGTGCACTTGTCAACAATAGTTGGAGATAAGGTTTCTGGCGGCAGGCAGAGTTTGAAAGGTAGGAATTCACTCTAATGTCATGAAATCAAATGCATTCCTCATCTCCATTATTTGTATCTCCTCCTACGTTACAAGCGTCACTGCGTAGCTGAACTGTCAGTGCATGTTTAGGGGTTGTGTTTACGGACGCTTTGGATTGCCTTCAGTATTTAGCTCCCAAGAAAACGTTCTGATGAAGAGAATTCACTTATTGTAATTGTTTTCCATTCGTGAAATTGTCATTGCCCTTGAATTTGAATGTTATTTTGGTGTCAGTGTTGAAGATTCGGTTTATTGCCTCTTGTCATTTCTCGGAATTGAGCCAGGGTGTGAAATCATTAACGCTGGTAAACAAAATACCGGTTGTGTCTAATGACTTGTCAATGCAAGTTAAGTGTGAGAGACATAATGTGCATTCTGTTGGAGGCTGGTTATAGAATGCATTATATTCCGCTCGATAACGTAAATTCTGTTGCGAAGGTAATGCTAATGTCTTGAGTAACAATGATATGTTTGCCATTGATCTCGTGGAATCGATGTGTAATGCGTGGTTAGATGTAATGTCATTTAGCCAAAATCTAGGCTTCTCAGCATATATTATGTTCATAGCAACATTGAAGAAGGGTCAACTTTACTCCGCTTCCTTGCTATTATGATTCGCTTACCTTGGTATCCAATTTGATACGTTTTTATGTTAGTTTTTTCATCTTTTTATGGTGTTGTCAGTTGTGAACTTCCACTCTTCTAGTTGGTCGCACAATCTGGCAGTATGAATATACTTCTGCTATATAAATATGTATAGGGTGAAAATAGAAACTGCCGGAGCGTTGACGATATCCCAAAATCTACGTCAATTGCGTGGGTATATGTAGCTCCTTTAGAAAATTCGGTGATGACTCTAATGTTTATTAACCCAGCCATGACCCCGCGTTTTGGCTGCGTCTTCTTACGTGCTAGTGTAAATTTCATCTTGACTTGTTTTTTCTGATCCTTTTTTTTGCCGGCCCGTGGACCATGCCTTAATTTTGGAATAAAAAAATATTCTCTACCTCTTTTCAATTCATACCATGCCAGATAGAGGTAGATAATATAAGAGATTTCTTTTTTTTTTCCTCGCTGTTTTCGTCTTTGAAGATCGAACCTTTTTTTGCAAATTAGGTATTAAACAAGTGGCATAATTAATTTAGTGGTTTCAGCCCACGTCAAGGAAGTTGTTTTAAAATTTATTGTCTTATATGTTGAACTTTCTGTCAAAATACTTATTTATTTTCCCTGCGGATGAATGAGTAGAACGTAATGAGGGGAGCTGTCACATTTAATAATTACAGCGCCGAGTCGTGTGAATATATCTATCTTTGCCAGGTTGCCTTTATGTTTTGTGTGTGGAGAAACTTGAAAGAATGCCGCAGCATGCTATTCGGTGGCGCAGGGTCGTTGCCTGCGGAAACCCTGATCTGCCCAGTTCCGAGGTGTCGCGTATCTCTTCCACGTAAATATTCGATCGTAAATGAACGGCCCTGATAGACAAAGCACACCTTTGGTGATGAATCTCATCTTGTTTACATATCGTTAATGACGTCATTTGTGAAGACAATCCGTGCTGTTGACGTCATCCTGTTTGGACGGAGGTCTTTTGTACGTTTAATTTCCGAGGGTTCAACCCTCGTGGACGCCTTAGTATGCGAATCTCCTGCGTCTGTTTGTTTTTTTGTGATCGTAATTTTCATTCCACTTCGGTGAATCACCTTTTCTCTTGGATTGTTTCCATTTATTTATTTTTTTCGGCACTCATTCATTCAGTACTTCAACTTAAAGGTTAGTTGGATAGGAGAGGGTAGAGCTCAACTCAGACTAAGCTTTTGCATTAACATAGAGGTAACTCGCGGGTTATCAATGCAGTTTTTGATGCAGCCTCTAGCTCACATGACTAGAGTTTTCACGGTTATAGTCCTGCTTGTTTTCCCAAAGTCAATTCTTATTGGCATGATCTTTGGTTGGAGTGTTCAAATGCTTCATCCGGGTTAGAGCACGGGTCTTTATAAAACTTTCCCCTGTTGGCCTCTGCGAACCTTTCATTTAAATTATTTTATGGCATATGTACGATGTGATTCATGTGAAGCTACGGTCGCTCCAAGAGTACAGCGTTCGTAATTCATTGCAAATTCGCCGTCGTCCGCTCGCGTGGCTCTGTTTGACAATCGAGAGATACCTTTGCCAGGGAACATTTCTTTGCCAGGAAACGTGCCTATCTTTCCCCTCTCCTCCCCCCTTAACCCTCCCTACTTGTCTCCCTGCTGATATGAAAAGGCGCTCGCCGGCTGAGCGCCTTCTAAGTCATGTCGCCGCGCCTCTCCCTCTCCCCTCTACCTTATGTTCTGCATTCTCCGCTGGCCATCAAGCTCGGCGGTGGAATTTTTCCACCCAGGAGCGTTTCGGGGAATCTGTTTTGACTCACCCTTTCGTTTGAGCTTGCGAGTCGAGATTCCCCCGAGTGGTGGGTCAGTGACATGCGACGTGAATTTTTAATTTTCGGGGTGGTGTCTCAGGAGTGAGTCTTATTTTTCATAAGTTATAAAATCCGAAGATTCGAGCGTGATAGAGTGGATTATTTTCCATATTGAAGTAAATACTAGTATTTTTCTACGATTATAAAATTTATAAAACCTTCAAGGTAATGTAGTGACATTGAAACCGAGGTCGTAATAAATTTTACTATCGTGGAAAATTGCAAGTATTTATTTCAATATTTTCTTTCGTTAGTCGTCCACGACCAGTACTTGCTCTATCTTCAGGAGCCTTAAACCGCGATTTGAATAAAAAAGAATAATCATCTTCATGCCAGATCTACTCCACGGGCTGACTCATTACGCTTGTGGCAGGGGACACGAGCCGTTATTAAAATGGCGAAGATGAATTAAAATTTTTAAAACGTGCGTGGTGGAGATATTTGACGATAGTGTCCCACCTATTATTTATTTAAGTCTCTCTTGGTCGAGGAAAACTAATTCCTCCACCTATTCGTTTCGCAAAATATTTCTCCTATTTGATCGTTTCCATGAGGCCAGGAAACAAGGTGATTTTCCAACGTGATGTTCTCAGTGTCCCTTTGAAAGATGTGTCTAAATAGCTGGAACAATCCAAGCCTCGGTCATTTCGTATATTGATGCATGATTGTTGCAGAAAGACGCATCGACTTATTTTGCCACGATCGCAGAACCGCTCTGTGGTCAGTGTTTCTTTTAATACGTTTTAATTCTTTGTGAGTGTTCATAATTAAATGTTATTTTAATCTGGACCGGTTCCGGTAGTAAGTGAAGTTCACGGCCTTGCCGTACTCCAAAGGCAATCCGGCATTATCATAAAGTCACCTTCCTTGGCCGAATAAGGCTCAGAAATATTTTCACTAAAGACGAACAGGCAAATAAGAAAAACACATGGAAGGGCATTCATTTTAAATTCATCAGGAAAATCGTAAAGCTCCCAGGAAAAATAATTGGATTAGGGCGAAATGCAATGAATAGGCGTGTGGTCGATGGACACCCTGAAATCGAAAATATAATTTTTTTCTCATTTAATTTTCGTTTAAAATGTTTTTAAATTAATTCGATGGACAATAGTAATTCTTAGGTGATTAAATAATTCCTTCTCTGCACTTTAAATTATCTTCGCCTGCCGAATGTCATTTTGCTTGAGGAAAGAGGTGGAAAAATGAGTTCTTGTGCTGGAATTATAAATGAAAATCATTTCAAATCTTGTATTAAAAGTAAGGCTGGATTAGTGCTTGTTTATCACAATCTAATCTATTAGATCTAGACTAGCTTATAGGGTAATTTAAGGGAGTGGTTTGTAGCATACTCTTGTTCATGTATCTACCGTATTAACGTTCATGCATGCTGATTCCTTACTGCGCAATGATATATTCTAATCAATGTTTCCCATGGGGCTCGTTAGCCAATTTCATATTACTGTCGATTGTATTAGAGTTCAGAAATAAGACCCATATTTTTCCGTTTTTCGATCCATCAGCGACTTTTCGAGCTATTCGCGGCGAAAAATCGATTGCCTTAATTCTTTCGCAGTTAAGTTGATGACGTCACCAACTCATGTCGAGCGTGCCGCCGATTCTCCGCTACTTCTCCATCTTGTGCGTGGGAAGCGTGCGTTTCATTGTTTATTGCTCTCTCGTTAGCAGTTACTTCCCTCAACGTAATGTTCTCCCTGTGCGAGTAAATGAATCTGAACTCTAATGGCGTCACCAACTCGTGAAAGGTGGGCGGCAATTGATGACTATCAGCTATTTCATAATTCGTCAATATGGAAATTAATATAAATTACTTACAATTAGTTAATTACCTCCTGGAATCTCAAATGCTCAACACTTATTTTTCTGTTAGTACGGGGAAAATTAACATCAGTTGATGTGATTGAAGGGAAATTGAATGTTTGAGAGAGCAATCACGTGTGAAATTTCTTTGACCGGGATTCGAACTTGGGCGCCGAGCTTTCCCCCATGGTAGGCGCGGACTATTTCCTCCGCGTCAATCCAAAACGTCTTTGAGTTGGGTCAAGAGTGATTAGGTTACACGCTTGCGAAATCCGAAATTCCCTCAAATAATGCCATGTTTGGCGTTGTGATTTCCTATTTGGCGCGCTGTCGATACGAGGAGAGGATGATGGCTTTTGCCGGACAAGGAATTCTGCCGTGGGAGTTGAGGATAATTGGAATCCGGATGTTGAAACTTTTACTTCCGTGAATACCGGTGCGCAAAATCCCCCTGATTGCGTAGGCCTCAAGACTTTCCAAACGCGCCGGCTAGCTTTGTGTCCTCCTATTACTGCGGCATCTTTCTCTTCTAAGCTGATTCCTAGTTTGGTGATTGAGCATTTTCCTTTGATCACTCGAATCCTGCGCTGTACATCTTTTTGTATCGACTTCTTTTAACTGATGCTCGCGATTTGTCGAACGTCTCCTTATTCTGCGGAACGAATTGACCCATTGACGTGGATAGTCAATCGAAGATGCTATTGGAACCAGTACCTCCTGAAGTCGTGCCAATTTATCGGATGGGTTGAGCTTTCCATATTGACGAATATCAGAGGTTTTTTTCTGGTAAATTATGAAAATTTTCAGGAATCAACCTCATGGCCTCAAAAATATTCCAGCATTGAAATTTAATAATTAGAAATATCTTCAAGTATTTTGACTCCCCTATTATTTTTACTCGTGAAAATAAAACTGGGTGTTAATATGAAATATCGACGCTTGGCCCCAAGAACTTTTGAACCCATCTCGCCTATGCCACTACTGCGCCCTTTCTATGGACTCAAATCTTTATAATTTCGGTTGTATTTGTTTATTTTAGCTCTTTTTAGGTAACTTCGAGAATGGAATTTTATGGTGACTCTATTTTTAAGCCGTCTTACTTCAGAGGTGAAGTATCTAGTTGTAGTTGGCTTTTTTTGCAAAAACACTATCGTGTTCGGAGTGACATCTAATAATGGTGCAACAAGCCATACGGTGATGAGGGCAGTTTTTCGGGTACTCCAGTACGGTTTCGCATTGTTTATCGCATTTCAACTTGGGAAAATCATGTAATCCTTATTTTTCTCTTGCTATGGTTTTTCATTTTTTATTTTGTTCATCGGAAGTGAAGTATTTGTGGTAAGTTTCATCTGGAGACCACTCAAGACTAACTTGGCAAGTGAGACACTGGTCATTTTTATCTGTCATTTTGGATTACAAGTTAACGCGTAAAGATTGCAAAATGCTGGTCTCTTCATATTTTACTGGAAAAGACGGTGATTTATCAATGGGTAATTATAGTACCCACATCCTTTTAATGCCAAAGATATCACATGGAAAGGTAAGGTTTTTGTGTCACTATGTGCAGTGCTGTTTTTAAAGCGCTCTGGCGAAATATACGGAAAATTACCTTCCTAGCTTCACGTTCGACCTTCTAGATTTAAGGAGCAAGACGTGACGAGGAATACTGTGCATGTGCGGCACGTGTCTTCTTCGAATCCCTCTGTAATATTTGCGGAGGATCGCATCCGCTGCCTTGTTCCAGTCGTTTGATAAAGCCCCGCTCCAAATCCGAAAAAACAAACTTCGACTCCATTGCTAAAGAGCCTGAGCAACGTGCTATAGCTTGCGGAGCGATGACCCGGCATTCGTTCTTGAGTCTTTTTGGACACCCTCCAAGTTTAGATTACGGTCTAGAGGGAGGCTTTCCACCACTCTAGTCGAGCACCTGGAGTTTCGCTTTTCAGAGAAATGACGAAGAATCTTGCATGCTGGCTTGTAGATTAAGGAAAGATAATTTTTAGTCCTCGGCATCGGTGTGACGAGAATGACTATAGAATGCCCAACTGATGTATTCGTATCCAGTGGCAGTTTGATTGATGCTAATAATTTTTTGTTCCAAAATGATGTTAAAAATGTCATCGGCTTATCTATTCATCAGCTATGCTTAATGTGGACGTCGAAACGATTTCTTTACTTAAAACTGAGTTCTCGGCGATGGATCAATTCAATAGGTCGCATTATCACCTTAGTTTGGATTCAAGTCAGTGCTGATGGAGCACTTAGTAGGGATTATCTGGTCGTCGTTTAGAGTTGCTTTGAGTGGAGCATATGAGTATACTACAATACTCAGTCCGTTTATCGGAGGAGATATCTCAGGGCAAATATGTGTATGCCATGATGTGTACGCATTAAGAGATGAGCAGGGTCAACATTGTAACTCCAACTTAAATGCTATAATGGAAAATAAAAAAATAGCTAAAGGTAAACTTTTAAATATTTTTTTTCAATCCCGATTCTTCAATTTTTCGCGATGGTGTTATTCACAGAAAATAAAATATTCAATCGAAATAAGCAGCGTACGAAAAAACACTATCATTATGGGAGAAGAAGGAGTAAAAAAAAAATGCATCGTAGTTTTTTCCATCCATAATGAGTTGGGATTAGTTTTCTCATAATTTTTCATTTGAATGCGGCTGTTAATTTCTCCTCAACAAACGGCAACACATCATCCCCAAGCGATCATCTATCCATCGTGGAGTTTATATTAGAAAAAGCGAGGCCTTGCTTAAGGAGGTTTAACACATGTTCCCTTGCTCGTTGATGATTGCCTTAGGTAATTGAAAAACCCTTTTTCGGGGGTATAATCCTTACAAAATGAATTGGAATTTGGATGTCCTGTCCTCGTAACAATTCGCTGAAACCGATTACTCGATCAACTTCAAAAATATAAAACGAGCGAGAGCAATTTTCGGATTCTGCACATGCGACCAGGATTTAAGTGGTAACATTCGAGAGCACGTGATGTTTCTGATTGGCTGAATACAACGATAGCGTTTGTTTTCACGTTGCTCATTTCTATTGGTAAACATAATTTCCATTAGTTTATTACTCACGAAGAAGGATTTCAACACAGTCTATTTCGGAGTGTTCAATTTGCTTACTTTTTACATTGCACGTAATAATGCTGGAGTTGGGGTTTTAAGTGCTATCCTCAGCTTTTTGTTTTTTTTTCACTGCCACATCTAGCGTCTTCGTAAACATAGGCAGAGTAAATATTAAAATGATGGGTAGACTGATTCCGCCCAGGCGACCAAGATTGAAATGACAAAATCCAAAATCACGTGATGATACAGATGGGCTGATTACACCGATAAAAGTTATTAAAGCGTCTCTTATTTCGATAAAATTTGTTTCAGTAAATTCGATTTGAACGAGGAGAAGCAATAGGATTTTAATTAAATATGTTAATAGGTTGTTTAATATTGTGCGTGCCAGAGCACTTAAATGTAGATAGAACGATGTTCCTGAGTGGAGATGTTGAGATTGAAAATATGTGCAAATTTGGGCGAACTACCTTTAGTTTGAACATGATTAAAAAGCTAATGTATAAAATATAACTGTACCTAATCACCCATTTCTGTACGTTCATTCATAACAGTCATTGCTTACAACAACTGAAAGCGTAGTACCAAATATGTATACCTAATACCTATGTATAATGCTTTACAATCGTTTAAGTCGACGCGCCTGAATGACGAGAACCTTCGTCATCCATGCGCAACGTGTTAATGCGCTAACTTTTTCGATTTCCCGCGGTAAAATTGAAGTTCGGGTGTTTTAATCGTTGACCTGAGCGTTTTGTTAATGCACTGCCACATTGAGCGCCTTTGTACCTATTAGTATGCTCCAAGCGGTCCATTCAAAGCCCCTGTGGCCGATCCGCCAGTTTTCCCCGTGAGATGCGGATGAGATGATTCGCGCGGAGAAACGACCTTGGAGTCATCCTAGGTATGATGGTCTCCTCCCTCCACTCACCCTGTTCCGCTCTTCCATGCTTTCCCTCCCCTACCTCCTATGACTACCCTCTCTCACTCTCCCCCTACTTTCCCCTCCCATCCCAATGCGCCTGCTCGCGGCGCCGTATTCGGCCGTGACTTCATTCGCACCGATTCCTGGAGCTCTTTTAAGTAGTGAATGAAACCATTCGATAGACTCACACACAGGCATGGTTATGGGCACATGAAAACGCCCTTTCTCCGTCTTTTATCCACTCCGCACTCAATATTCCCAAGCCTTTTGCCCTGTATTTTGCGATCCATCCGAGAATCGAAGGAAATTGTTCGGACCGTCATTGAAGAAGAGACCAGGGAAAATTATCATGAATATAAAATTTTGACTTTTGTGTTTTTCTCCAGTATTAAAAAAACCGGAAAGTACTCAGAAAATCAGAGTAACATAATGGCTGCATTGACATGTATTTAATTTTTATCATGGATTATCAGTTGCCACAAAACATTAAGCCCGAGTCAAGTGTGTAAAATTGCACTGTGACCAATGACATTTGTGTAAACGTACCCCGCATGTAAACGTTCCTCTGTCTCCCCTTTTTCATCGTCTGATGTGAATTTGGTCTCCTCATTATATATTATCCGGAAATTAGATTTTCAAATCAGAAGTTGTGCATAAGCTCTAATTGCGATGCAGCGCTGAGCTTGGGAAATATGTTGATGGTAATTGGGACGCAGTTATGACGGGAAACTAAGTTAAAGTTCGTCATACCATCATAGGTGTAGTATGGTATCGTGACAGGCATATCGGTTGGTATTTGACTTAGGGTTTTTGTAATTGCTTAGCCTCATTGAGCACACTAGTATTCTTTCACTTCGAGCGTTCCATTCACTGCCCCTGTGGCCGATCTACTGGCGTCCCCCGTGGTGTGTCAGAGTTCAAATCCCAGGAAAAATTGCTGGAGAAGCCGTGATGAAGGCATTAAAATATACCGACACGTTGACCAATACTTTGCATTTAATTCTTTAAGACCTATACTTTAAGACACTAATCAACATTAAAATCATGATATAGTGGCATGGCACCAGCGCGTCGGCGTTTTGGTGAGCTCATTAAGTTTGAACAAGGCCCTATTAAAATATAAGCTTTGATTTGTATTATAATAATTTGAATAAAAGCTCTATAACATTGTAGTGCCTTATTTGCGTCTTGATGTCATCTTGGAGGAAACATTTTTCAATCACTAATGCTAAAAGTATTTGAGTTGCTAAGCCACCTTCCTAGCCATAGGCTTCCCCGCGTGGTTTTGCTAGCGGTGACAACTCGTAACCATATTGCATCTTCGTCCTCGTCTTCAACCGCTCGCAAAACCGGCGTTTCGTGCGGGAAACTTTGCCCTTTGACTTGGCTTTTTCGAGCTTAATGAAAGTCCCGTGGAATTTTCCTTCGAGTTCAAATTAAGTTTGTACTTAATGAGGATACAAGATAAAGATACTCTTCTTTACTCGGAGGTGTACTTGAACTGCTGATTTGATCGATTAATTTGGTTTTCCATTAATATTTGATAATTTTAAGTAATATCGTCTTTTGTCAACCTAATTCTCAGAGTTTTTTAAAAATAGAAATCTATCTCTAGTTGCTATAATACTGGGCTATAAAATTACTTTTTCGTGTTTGCAAATTAAAGCTTTCTTGTTGAAACATATTTATTACGTATCTTTGGTACGTCATTTCTTTTTGCGCAAATTATTGCTTCCTCTGCATTTTCTACCTCTCTTGCAGTAATGGTGATCTAACCTTGTTAGCGCGGAACTTTATGGGAAGAGATCATAATTTAATTTTATGTTGGTCGTGTTTTTGCAATACATGCCATTAAACCCTTTTGATTTTGTCAAGTCTTCCGCGAAGAAAATGTCTCAGCTAGTGGCCAATAGTTTACTCGCCACTGCCCCTGTTAATGTTAGGATATAGAGTCTGCTTAGGTGCCTTGATCAAATTTTATTTTTATCATCTTAGATTTGATTTATCCTCTTGAGGAATACGCAAACCTTAATTACACATTCTACTATTGAATATCGATTTGAGTCTTCCCCGTTTTCACTTGCATAAACGTTAATGGAACACATTACGCTCAAAGCTCGTGTATTGTGAATGGCATTGTCATTAGTATTGCTGCGACTATGATTCCAATTGTATGGCCTTTCAAGGCCTATCGGTTATGTCTATTTTTTGTAATATTAGGATTTGTGGGACAAGTGTAAGTTCTTCATTATTTCAGATGAAACACCTAGAAATGGTATGATTTACCGATAGCATGTGAGAAATATATACCACCGATTAGTTTTTATTTTATTTTTTGGATATTTAATTCGTTGGAAATTTTTATATCAAATTGCTTAGCGACGCAATCTCGATATCGTTGGTGGAATATCGCGATATGCATACGGATAATGTTATCCAACGTACTTCTTTACCGTTAAGTCTATATTTAAATTATCAAAAATATCCCGGGCAAAGACATTCATAATATTAAAAAAAATAAGCTGCTAGGGATTACGCCCCTGTCAATAATTTGCTAGAATAATTATGAAGTAGGTGGTTGATTGTTTGTGCAGGAGTGACTATTGATCATGCTCCTCTCTGTCGGAAAGTGTCTGTTACAGGTGGTGTGATAGGCCTACTGTGATAGGCCTTAGCGGCGATATTTACAGTTGACTGTTTTCAGATAAATTTCTTGCCTTAACACTTTTTGTGCTTTGGACGTAATATTACGTCACATGAAATCTTTTGATTTTTTTCCACGGGCGTAAAATTACGCCATCCGTCTTTTGGAAAATCGTAGTTTGCCATATTTTAACAGAGTAAATCTCTAAATAAAAATAAAAACAAAATCCAAATTCATTCTTTTAAATGACACCGAACACCTATTCCTCGCGTCAAAGGTTGGTCGACTAGAATAAAAGCAAAATTGAGCCTGAGACTATAGAGATTGAAAGCAAAAGTATTGAAAATGGCCAGCACTAAGGTAGAGGTCTACAGTACTGAGGTCTGCACGGTAGTTGTTGAACGACAACGTAAAAATGAGGTGCTCGTAACGGATTCAGTGAGTGATGTTTCACAACTCACCCGCGAGATACTTACCTACCCGTGAAGGTGGGTGGGATATACTCGCTGTTGAGCGACCATCCGTCCCGCATTCTTGAGGGAGAAATTCTCCGTAGACGATGCGACTGCGTCAGTGTTGTTTAAGGGGCACGTACCCACTCACTACTTACGTACGTATGTGCTCGCGCACGTAAATCGCTGTGAACGGGGGCTCTGTTTCAAAGTATGTGGAAAGGAGGCGGCACGTCGTCTCAGCGACTTCTTTACCATGCGAATCGCGAATATCTCCCTCATTCTCTTACCCGGCTTGAGGCTGGAATGCATTCTTCACTCTACTGTGGTGTCTTATAGTCGTCTGAATGATTACAGATCCTTTATTTTTATTTTCGTTTTCTCAATTTTTCCCAGACTCGTGACAATCTCTGCTCCTTTTGTTTTGGAAAAGTATCGTTGACCTACCAGGATCCATTGTATGGAAAGATTTGATTTAGAAAATATATTTTCGTTTTATTTTTCAAGGGTGAAACCTGTTTAATTCAAACTAAACTTTGTATTACTTGGCGAGACGTTGGAGTTAAGTAAGTGGGTACATTTCTGTCGACGTCACGAGCACCGTCTCAATAATCGTAATCTGGAGCAATAGGTTGGCTTGTTGACCCACCAGGAGGCTTTTCAACCCAGATGAGAAGCGTCTATTGTGCGAAAAAGTGGATACGACATACAGAAGTTCCTGGTGACAATTTTTAGTTTTCAAAAACATCAAATTACCCGAGAAAAGTTCGCTCACCATCAGCCGTACAAAATATCGTACGCCCTGAGATCAATTTAAT
Source organism: Ischnura elegans (assembly GCF_921293095.1). Classification (NCBI taxonomy): domain Eukaryota; kingdom Metazoa; phylum Arthropoda; class Insecta; order Odonata; family Coenagrionidae; genus Ischnura; species Ischnura elegans. The sequence goes on from NC_060246.1 coordinate 136,647,713, forward strand.
CATTTTGTTAAGTGAGGTCAGGGTTTATATTGATGGTAAATTTCATGTAAGATACAGGGACACTATGTCGCCAAATAATTGTGATGAACGATTTTTACGGCTTGTCATTATACTTCGGAAAGTGAGATTTTAAGAATGTGATGAAGTACTATCTAAATTCTCAATTAAGTCTCACTATGAAATAACTAGAGCATTTCTTTCATGAGCGCAAATCAAAGTGTTGAGAAATACTTCCCTTGAATATAGTTTGTATTACCATGTTTGGCCTTTCGCATTGCAAGATCGCGTCGTTGTGTCTCTGGGCTCTTGCAGCAGGACGAAGGACAAGCAATTTCGTAAGACCAAGAGGGTAATGGCTTGAAGTGAGCCGTGGTTGGTAGAAGGCCAATTCTAATAATATTACAAACTACTAATATTCTGAATTTAGATGCGTAGTCACGAGGTTCCTCAAACGAGGTGAAAATTTTTCCGTTTCTGAGAAAGCAAATGGAAAATGATTTTGGTTAATATGAGCTCATTCTATGCATGGATTTATGTATTTGACATCTTTCATTCCATACCATTCTACGATTGGTTCAATTTGACTTCTTTCACTTTTGTATTTTTGTTTTAACTTCCCTGTAAAGCCGTGTCAAATATTTGTGATGGCTGTGAAGTGACTTGTACCATAATCGTTAGCGTTTTTGTACGTCTCTTCTTTAGGTCCAGTCCATCGACCTGACATTTTATTCATTTAACCTTCAGTTTACAAGAGATTCTTAATGGGTTGAGTCGTTGCTTCTATGTCTGCCGAAAGCTTTTCATTAGTTTTCTTTCATACAATTTGAGAAACTGGAGTATTTTATAGAAAATATGTATGCCCCTTCGTGTCCCAATCACTAACTAAATGAATTGTGCAATAACATGAAAAAAGACGGAGGTTATAAGAAAAAAGAGAATAACTGAGGTTTGAGACCGCTTAGAGAGGCGACGAGGATGGGCGTGTGAGCGGCATTAGAGCTAATATATGCAAAAGCAATTTTATTAGTATTCAAATGTTAAAAAAAATGTGGTGAGATAAGTTTAAAAATGTCGTAATAAAAATTTGAAAATCTGTTAGGTGAATAGAAGAGAAAAACATTTACATTTACGTTTATCTTTGTCACATTCCAAGTATCTTCCAAAGTATTTGTGGTGCGATTGTTTTTTTATACGGCTACGCCTGATCTACTCGAGATTCAGTTTTTTTGCCTGAGAAATTGGTATTTCTGTGCGCTCTTCATATTTTCCAAGTGGAAGTCAAGAGAGGGAGAGAGTGGCGTAAGGCGCTCGATTGAACCCGGCGCCTATGGGCGTCCGTCTGGCGCCCACCCCATCTGCCCTTATCCCGCCGGTTGCTCTTCATGGTCTTCGGATGAACTTTAATACCGTTTTAGGTGATTTTGTTCTTACTCTCTCTCCTTAATTGACAACCGTTGAATATTACCCAACCTCTATATACATCGTAGTTTCCCTGCATAAAACTTTCAATTCAAAAATGATCACTTTGATATTTCACTTGAAAAATATTGAATGGGCTTATATTTTTAATTTGATTTGAAGTCAGGCGAATAATATTCCGCGGGTTATTGTTTCAACCTTCGAGATGTCTAAAATGCTATATCGAGTTAAAATAAAACCTGGGGGTGTTAAAAGTACCCGGCGTTCCTCATGTTAAATCCTGTCGTATTGACTTCGCTATTATTCGGTTAAGATACACTTTCTGCACATTCATTTCCGGGTCCAAGTAAAACGATAAATTAGATTAGGTATTTTGCTGAACGGATGGGTCCGAAGGGATTCGACGAAAAAGGATGCTAATAATGCCAGGCGGAACTTCTTTCGCACATTTCCTTTTTTTGTTGGTTAGCTGGTTGATAGCAATCGCCGCCACACTCCTATTGAGGCGGATTTCGGAGTATTATATGCTACAAATCCCTCAAGTCCTTTGAAAGAAAAATTGTCTGTGTTCGATGATTTTTTTCATCCTTCCCTACGCTGAAGGTCGTACGATTTTTTAAAGCCTCTCCTGCCCTGGCTCGGAACATTGCCTCTGCAGCAAATTCTTCCATCAGAAAATATTTACCTTATTTTTCGGAATAGACTGTAAAAGGGCAGATAGAGTCGATAGGATGTTGACGGTAAGGTATTTAAACAGGCGCTTGTGACTACTACATAATTTCGATTTTGCTACTCTTCCCCCCTCGCATGTTTTTAGGTGCCATTCACTCCAATTTGTTATCCGTCAGCGCAGTTTATTATCGAATCCTCATTCAGTTTCCTCTTCAAAATTCTTTCTCCCCCTCTTCCGTATTTTCCCTCTTTTAAGGCGTTCCAGTTGACGTGTTATTTACGAATTGCCTTTTTATGGTTTGTTAAATCCGTTTATAATTTTTTTCAAAGTGAGAGTACTGTAGATAGACTTCGAGTAATTTCCTATCTGGGGAGTATCATCTGATATCTCTTGTGATATCTGTTTCGTTGGAAGGCGGGGTGTGAGGATGTAGGTTGGATAGAGTGGAGATGGTGTGAGTGGAAACCGTGGTAACTTCAAGTATTGATTCTCCATAATTTTTCCTTTCCGGGCTTGCTTGTTTCTTAATTTTTTTACATCATGACCTTGCGTTGGGCTCTTTCGCATCCTAGGAGTTTCTTTGGAGCAGCTTTTCCTGCTATTTTTTTGCGTAAGAAGACACACCCTTCGACGTGCGTATTGCCATTTCCTTTAGATGGCCGGGGTCACCCCCAACTCCGGTACGTCGCTGTTATCTTATCATCCGCTGTACTGTAGATGAAGATATCTAGCACCTGCAATCGAAGTGTTGGAAAGTGGCGGACGAGGTGGCCGTAAATCTTGTTGTTTAAATTTGATTTCATTATTTGTTGTAATTTTAATGTTGTGATTGTCTAATATCAGCTGTGGATTTCTCGAGTCGTACTTAATTTGTTATCTTTCTCTGCGCGTCATATTTCAAGAGATTTTTACATCGTGTATCCCAAGTTGCTCATTTTAAATATATCATTGGTGTTTCAATGGAAAAATGTGGGGGCCACTTACTGAATTTATCATTATTTCTTTCGAAAGGTCGTACTCAAATATGGGTGAGGTGGTAACGGTACTCTTTATACATTCATTTGATTTTTGTGATGAAAGGGGCGCGTGTGTGATGATATCGATATTTATGTCATGAGCAGCTTAACATCTTGAAGAATTGATTCAGTTTCAAGTAGCTTTGATTTGTACGGGAGTTACAGCAGGTGTTTTCTTACGCTGGTTACGATAAAGAAACGATTAAAAAATGATATTTTTTGTTCATTACGATCGTCGATTGAGATCGTTATCTGCTACTTGTTTTAATTTTGCTCCATATTCACTATGATTCATCTGAAGGTTTTATAAGTTCGGTATATCATCGGTGGACACATTTTCCTTGGATCAATTTTCTTTATTTTGTTTATTTTTACACTAACGACAGATTTAATGCATTCGCTTTTTCGGTGTAGTATGCTTGGACGAGTGATATTTATACAAACTACCCTCATTGACTAATTGGTAGTAATTAATCTAAGTAAAAAATATTCTTAGTCCACAAGATCATAATATCCACTTCCAATTTACCCTATAAAATGCTGCAGGAATTTATTAATATTGTGGTAAGGTCCTTACCGGGTTTAACTGTCAAAGCCTTGGTGTCTCATCTCTAATACAGGAATAATTTTCTGCTTGGATTTATCGCATACCATTCTGTTGTATTTTTTTCCACATGTGCCGTTTGGTGATTGCGCAAAATATCAATATCATCAGATATTATTTATAATTAAACCGTATATTTGGCTGAACAGCAATTCGAGTTATTATGTTCATCTTGCTCATTTGAAAGAATTGAAATTTATTGCAACCATAATTACGGGTAATATGCTGTCTCCGGCCTCGGGTGTCTTTTCTTTTCCAGTTGTCTTTAGTTTCCGTCCTCCCCCCAATTTAATCGTCTTCTTCTCGTAATATACACATTTAAGTCTTTTTTTTTAATTATACCTTTCGCTGTGGCTCCTAGGATATTCATTACCAAGGATTGCCTTGTTCTTTTCCGGGCCCTTTCTGATGTTCCTTAATTCGGTCTGGAGTTGCCCGCTATTCTTCATCCATTTACCATTTTCCATATTCTCCTTTTCCTAACCTTGTTCGTGGAGTTTTTATTTTTATCCTCACCTACCCCAGTACACATTTAAATAGGGGTGAGTACCGAAAATACCCTTATTCCCTTTCAACTATTATTGTATACCTACCGTATACAATGGCAAATTATCTGTCAAACATTGTTATTGAGTGTATCATCGTCGCATTTCTTCTTTAATTCTTTATTCCGTCGTGATATCTATGCATCACGCTTATTTCCATTTATGCCTTCGCACTTAAATTCCTTTACCCGCCACATTCGTCCTTAAGCGTGACGGCCTTCGTGTTCCCCTTTTTCTGGAGCAGGCGTTTCTGCTGCGCAGATGAACTTCCGTGGCGAGGGGTTGGATCAAACTCCTCGACCGAGAGAAGAATGGGGTTGAGATATTTTAAGTGAGGGAGCACTGGGAGACGAGAATTACATTTCAAGGAGGTCATAATTTCTCTGGACGCTTCAGTAGACCGTTCCATTTTCCAGTCTCCTTCCTGCTGCTTGTGGTCATTTCGATGAATACTGCTCGCTCTGCCCGCCTTCCTTCCAAGTGGAATGGATTCGGGTCTAAAAAAATATTGCCGACACGGCCAGTGTACTGTTGTCTGAAGTTTTATTTAAAATTCTTGTTGGTAATGTATTTACGCTCTTACCATATGAACGTATTCATGTAAGAGGGGAACATTTTTTATTCCTGCTGAACATGAGAGTTCGCCTATTATGGGAAGTCGCTATCTGCCTGCTCCTCTCTTATGTCCCCAGGAAAAATGGGTCTTTTGATGCTAATCATAATATTCTTGTGAAAATGCAACCTCCATTGTCCGTTTGAAGAATTATTCTCTTGTATAATGTTATACACTAACCGAGCACTTATTGGGTACATGTTAACATCCCTAGTACGCAGCGATACATTTCCAAGATTTAGGAAAAGAGCCCAATCTTAGTTTTCTCAAACTACGACGCTTAGGACAAGGGTACGCCTCTTTTGGTGTGCCTGTCGCACGGATTTATACGGTAGTTGATACTTAACTCATTAATATAGAGCAGTGTGTCCTGTGAATGACTGAAGATGTAAAGACCAGGACCGTATATGACGTTTATATTACTTACCTTGGATTTGGATATGTTTGGAGAATGAAATTAGCTTCAAATATTACCGAGCTACTTTTATCTGGTATGGTATTTGAAAGAGGCGACGGACAGCTGAGGTCATTTGCGCCATGAGGGTAGGGTATGGAAGGAAGGGTGGAGAGAAACCCGGCGTCGGCATTAGCCTACTCTTAACGAAAGGCGCCAAGGGGACCACGTCTTAACGTCCCATCCGACGGACGGAGTGTTGCGCTTGAAATGTCCTCCACACAACACTCAAGCAGGGATCGGGCAGTCTCTGAAAATTCTCTGCCACTGCGGGGATTTGTACCCGAGCCCGCCGGGTGGGAAGCCAACTCTCTAGCCACCACACCAACCCGATCCCCCTGCTTTTATCTTTGGGAGTAATTGTTTTCAATTATCAAAGCCAAATTTTAGTGATTTTTATAGTATCACAGTTGTGATATTTACTAAGGTACATATTTTGTAGATAAACACTTCTTGATTTTGCACAAAGGTATGTTATTTTTTAAATTAATTTTTAAACATTAGGAGATATCTTTCTGGGAATAATTTATTCGTTAGCGTAGCTTTTATTTTAGGACTGTGGGTGGATTTTTCATCGTTGGCTGTGTGTTATTATTGATCATGCGGTATTTCTCCTGATGAATTGGATTTCACAAACCTGTGCTTTTGCGTCGTTACCTTCGGGTTCGAATTTTTTGCCATGCGATATTACCTTTTCCGACCTCCAGTGGAATCAGACATCCTAGAGAAAGTGATGTGCCGGCTGCGTCACGGTTTTTTGCGGACGTGTCCGAAACCCTCGTTTTTTACCCCCCCCCCCCACCCTCTCCCTTCTTCCTCCTTTGTTACGTCATGCGCCATCTGTCTCACTCTCCCCAAATCCCCTTTTTTTTCCGTCTCAGCCAGACTCCGTTCGTCCACCCACGCGCGGATTTCTAGGAAACCCTCAAAGAGCAATACCATCTTATGTATACGATGTACATTTTTACATTGAGGTATATTTTCCCCTCACATTCAAACTTCAATTATTGGAAGTTTATTTGGATACGATGGACTGTAAATAATGGAGTTATGATACCTTTACGAAATCGAGTAAAGATGTAAAGAAAATAGTTTATCTCGTCGGGTTGTCCCCTTGTGAAGCTAAAACAATTCCTATCTGGTCATCTTGAGAAGGACGCAGAGAATTGCGCACCATTTAAATACATGGGGAATCATGCAGCTTAGAAATTGTTTTCTCAGCCCATTTGATGTGCATGAGATTTCTGTGAAGTAAATTACTGGGATCCCATAAGAAAGTTCAAGCAATTCAAAATGAACTGTCCTCGCGTACAATTTTGCCATTCTATCATTTAACGTTAATGATTTTCGGCTATTTCGGTGGGTGTTTTACTAGCTTCAACCCGGCTCCATCTGATCACTTACGTAGAGTGTAGCGACCAACAATGTTCGCAACATGTGTGATCGTGTCATTATTTCGAGTCAGTTTTGGCGATTAGCAATGGTTACGATATTGTAATTCCAAGTAAAGGAAAGCACTTTTTTCAATGGTTTTGTTAAGCAGTGGTTTTTGTTAAGCAGTTTAAGCTGTATATCTTCGGGGAATATTTACGAAAGCTCTTCAAGACCGAGTTCATATTTGAAATGTGACTCTTATTGTCAGAAGGTGGCAAATTTTGCCGAAAATGCAGACGACTATTTTATTTTTTTTTACGCGATTTCGTTTCGAGCGACGTTGACGTATCCCTCGTCAGTGGCGTAACTAAGGGGGGGGGGATAGATCCCTCCCCCAAAGCCTCAGAGAAATTAAAAAAATATGTAAAACTATTTCCTAGTTTTGACATATAATAACTGCATCTGTTTTAAGTTATTCATATCATGGCGGGGAGACGAGTCATTGACTACCGACCGGTGACTAAGGAGTTCCCCGGACCCCGTTGCCTAGGGTGGTGGGGTCGCTCTCCAGGCCCACCATCCCCCTGAAAAACATAATTCTAGTTACGCCACTGCCTTCAGTAATTGATATCAGTGGAGTGATTTTTTAATTGCCATCCAATTAACTAACATCTTCTTGGCCTTTTTAGCTACCTCAATGTTGTTTCTCTTTAGTTTTGATCAAATTAAAATCATACATTTTGCTCGAAGGGGTTGAAGCAATTAGTTCCTTCAAAATCAAGAAATCGGTGGTAATGGCATCAAGAAAGGGAGATACGCCTTAATCGAAGGGAAGGCAAATCTTTTTCGCCTCTACTCCAAAACCTTCTTCACAAATCGAAAGTCCCTTGGATGGACACCAACATCGAGTTGCACATGAGCATTGATCTATCGATACCGAATTCTGTATAAGAGCTATGGATACTTTCGAGTTACGAGTTTGAAGTACAAAGCAATCGTTTCAAGTAAAAGCATAATTTGTCTCGTTTTTTTTCTGTTGGCTCACACTCAAGAACGAGATTCACGGTCAAACTTATGTGGTAGAAAGACGTGAAAAAACTTATTAGCTGTGATGAAAATGCGAGTGAATCGCTAATAGTACCGCTTGTAAGTACTTCTGAGATTGTCTATTGTACCAAAGTCTCGTCTTTCGAATAAAATGTTTTACCGTGTATTTCCCTTGTTCTAAATTAACTACTTACCATTTCTATTACGAGCTCTACTCCTTCATCTTGCTGTAAACAATATGGTAGTTGGATGAGTGATTATTATGATGTTTTCTCCGTAAAATTCTCCGCTCTTAACTCTGCTCGCAACCCTATCGGCGCGACTTTGGCGTGAGACGAGGACGTAGCGAAGAGAGAAATTGAGGAAAGCAAGACTGAAAGGGAGGTGTGGTTTTTTTTATCGTCGCTACCAAGTGGGACAAAAGATTGTACTCATAAATACGATCGGGGAATATCCCTGAGCCGTCAGTGTCTCACTCACGCGTACTCTTTGCTCGCACTCGTCTCGCCGAGTGACGGCCGAATGCGACATGCATGTTGTGCGTATTCTTTCGCTTTTATTCATTCGAAACGTAGGAAGGGAGTTTTGGGAGGGAGGGATGCCTCCGGTTCCTGTGTCCTCTGTTTAGCGCGCCGCCTTTCCCGCAGGCGGAAAGAAATAATGTCGTTCCGACCAGAGTGGGGTAAGTGATCGAGTAAAAGTAATCGGTAAAATAATAATAAGTAAAAGTAATTTTGCAGTAATTTTATTTGTAACTATTACTTTTTGCTAAATGTAATTTTAATTTGTATTTTTTCTCTTTACGGTGATAAAGGAATCGTTACTTTCGTTTAAAGGTGCGTTTACACTGTGTAACATGTTATATAAAACAAGTTGCTTGTAACATGTTTTGCGAAAAAGTTACGAAAACATGTTACACGGATTTGTAACTTTTTCCGAAAACATATTATGTATAACTTGTTTTATATGACATTGTTATACAGTGTAAACAAACCTTAATCGTTACACTTGATCGGCATCAATGATTATTTCGCTGATTTCACTGATTTAACTGGGCCTACGGATAATTTCGAGTCCTTCGAGTCCCATAATTTGCTTGTTTAGCTTCAGCCACTCGTACGTTTTTGTAGCCTACTTATAATGGGTACACAAAATCACGTCCCTTGTGTTGTTGTAGCAGTTATAATTGTATGTATCGCAGGTGAAATTGCGATGTCAGAAATTTCTATGACTCCATTATACCATATTTTTACTGCAATATTCGACAGTTGCCAGGTGATCTCTTGAGCGGACAATCTTACAATAAGTAATTGCAATTGTAGCTGTAATTTTACTGATTGGATTTTGAAATCAGTAATTTGTACTCGTAATTGATTACTTTTTTAACAAAGTGACTGTGATTGAACCCAGTTACTTTTTTCTCAGTTCTTTTACCAACGCTGGTTCCGAGGACGACGGAAGCATGTTATTTTTTCGATATCTTTTCGACGTTCGATTTGTTTTTTCGATTATTTTTTCTCCCGTGAAAAATGGCTTCGCATTTATTCCCATCCCCTTTTACCCCTAAACCTCAGCACACTCGGTGTGGCATATTGATCGCTTCTCCGAAGGACATCGGCTTGCTTTATATTGTTTTTTTTTATGGAATTTTTTCTTTCGGTTGTGTCCCATGAACTTCTTCCGCTTCGAAAACTATCTGGCGCCGTCCAAAAGTGTTCGAATGCCGTCTGCCTGAATTTCGATGCGAGAATTTCAGACGAAATTTGTTATTTATAGGTATCATTACAGTTGTTCGGCATGATTAATTTATTTTGCAGCGATCGACTTACGTCCATAAGCTGGTTAAGAGGGGTTGGGAAGCATGGGAGCACGTGCCCCTTCCCCCAGACGCTTAATAGATAGATAAGATTTTTAATTCGGTTATCATTACGTTCGTTTCGCTTTGGGTATTACGGAACCTAAATCATTGATGCCTTTAGCCCGAGTGAAGAAAACATATTTGCCGGTGTTTGGTTATTCGCTTGTCAGCGCTCGAAAAAAGCTTCGCCCTGGTACGAAAGGGGCTGAAAAACTGTAGTTATTATCATGGGCGTACCCAGCGAAGGGCAGGGGGGCAGCTGCCCCCCTAGAAGCAAAAATCGCATATGTCTTTAAGGAAAATAATATTTTTTTCAAGCAAATAATTTTAAAAACCAATAAAGAGCTGTTACAGTTTAAAGTGTTGATTTCATTCACCTTTTCCATGCCAAAATACTTACCTACAACATGAACAACCATGGCTTGCCCCTCCTTGTTTTGATCCTGCGTACTTATGGTTTTAATTTATGTAGCTACATTATTATTATTTTCATGTTAATTATTTTTATGTTAAAAGAAAGAGAATTTTTCGTGCAGCAAATGTTGTATGTTGTTTTTTAAAACTCAAATATTAGAAGGCCATATACCTGACAGACCCTTGTGCCCCCCACCCCCAGAAAAAAAGTCCTGGATCCGCCCTTGCTTACACCTGAGCATGTGATTGTATTTTTGTATTATGTTTTATTGCCATTTGCTTTTTCCATAAACATAGTAAGTAAGTATACATTTTTGTCTCGGGATCAAGGTTGTTGATGGCATTCTTCACTTAAAAGAATCAATGCTGCATTCTCTTTACGGAATCGCCTAACCTTTTGAGGACATGTATTCGTTCGTGTTGGAGTTGACTCATCGCTACCCGCATCGGGTCGTGTTGCCTTCGATGAAAGTGAGGAAACAATAACTTCGGTATCTTTGTTTTATTTCATCATATTAGTTGTCGTCGGAAGTCATCACAGGAATAAATAGTCGGCACTGACTCGGCTAATTTTTAGCGTTGGCGTGTAATAGATCATTTTACCCCACCACAAATCATTGAAGTGTCGCTTTAATGTGCGTTGTTTATTTAAACGGAATGGGATATGAAGAAACGGTGAGTAGTCATTGTCTATCATAGTATATGATGAATTTGAAAGGCGCATTTCGTAGCTTTAATCGGATTGTCTATGTCTGGCTAGGATATTCGTAATCGGTAGATATTAATAGTGTGTTTATTGACATTTTCTGTACACTGACGGTCGCTCATACTCTGTTTGTACTCTCAAAACGTTTAGGTCATGATGTGCCTCTTACGTTAGAAGAGTATGTATTTAAAATTTCCGAACCTGGGATGCACGCATTATCTTTCCTCATTTATTTTTTTAATTACTTGTTTTTTTTATTTCCGCCTTATGCCAATTTTGAAAATGTGAACTTTCATTTTAATTCTCGTTTTGTACGCAAGCAATCCTTATTGCTGAAGAAAATTGGTGAAAATATTACTTTAATGCCCTCCGAAACGTTGGACACCGCTGTCCTGCAGCCAAGTCGTCATAATGATAAAACAGTTGCTAAAATCAAATTTTAGCGGCTAAGGATGGTTAGTACAGAAGTTACGATATTTCGCTTCATGTTACTTGTTTTTTTTAAGAAATGAAACCATAGAGGTTAATTAATTTTATTTCATTATGCTTTTCGGGGAACCACAGAATATATCAACGGAAAAAATCACGTACAAACAATACACCACCTGCGAAAAGGTCATCTCCATGGAATAAAGTCATTTGCCCACTTCGCTGTTCCTTGTGGGATAGACGAAACATATTTATCAGACATCATATCTAACCAAGATTGACTACAAATTTGGAAATTTTAAATGCGACTCGTTTAAAAGTTGCGCTGAAATGGATTTTTTATTCTGACATATTCTATCAAGGGAATCGCTCTAAAATTCTTTCTGCGGATGAGTGGACGGCTTCAGAAAATTGACGAAGGTACTCAACTGAAGAATTTTCGCTCTGACGGGTGCGTGTGTTTCTGTCCGCACCTCTTCATAAAAATCGCGGGTCAAAACGTCATCCTCTTGAGTGCAATCTACACTTTGCACGGCGAGTTTATCTGTCAATGTATTGAGAAGTTGACGCTTCTGGAAAAAATAACTAATTTTCCTCAGATGTTAACATTCGTATTTTTTTTGCTTCTGGACGAAAATGGGAAGCCCAATGACTCGACATTAAAAAAAAAACAGGCACAAGAAGACGACTCGGTGAAGATGCTCTGTGATACTTTCAGAGGTCCTTACAGAGCCCGAATGACGTACGTGCGGCCATCCTGATTGCACCATATAGCTTTAACAAAATTCCAAGAGCGAAGGATGTGGAGCGAAAAAATGACAGAGAAAAAAACCTTCTCTCGAGATTAATGAAGTAAATCAAACGGCGGAAGCCTTCAAAGTTTTCCCCTTCCTTTCGAGTTCCCCTTCCCCAGCCAAGCCTCAGAGGAAACCCCTTGACGCCCCACCTCCACCCGTCCGTCGTCTCTTTAAACTCTCCCACCCTCGCGTATACGCCCCTTGCTCCTTGGTCCACCCGCAGCGTCATCCCATTATAACTACGCCATTGCGATGTGCATCAGCTTAAAGAGGACCTTCAGGAAAGTGGCCCCGTGGACCGGTATCGATCCCCTTAGAACTGGAATAATTTCGGCCGAGGGAGGTGATTTTACGCCTCCCTTCCCATTTTTGTGTTGTGTTCACTCCCTCCAGAGAAATAATTGGAAGAGATTATCTGAATGAAGAGTCAACCACGAAAAGGACGCGCGGCAGCGGATACAAGTTCATGTAAGCATGCAGAACTGTAACCTTGACAATGACACGAATCGCCATAAAAGGTAGGTCGATATATGAGTAGGTAAATCCGCGGGTAAATTACTCGGAAAAATACTCATTCTTTCACACGAATTTAAAGTTTTTCCATCAACGCGAAGTCTTATATTTGGCCTAAAGTAATCTTATCTCATAGCTATGCCACCGAACTATTCTTTCCCCTAAATATTTGGTTCAAAAATATTTAAAGCCCGCATGTACTGGTAGTAGAGGACGAGATATTTTGAATCGCGAAGAATTCTTTCATCAATTACGCTAAATGAATATCATCAATTCCTTTTATTTTTTTGGGAGGTTTATAGAAGAAAAAGGAACTGGTTGGCAAATTGAAAAACGTTTTCCATTTGATCGGTTACTTGCCGTTTAGATTCCGAAGCTAGCCTCACACATTTGTGCGCCGCGCGGGAGAAAAAATCAGCACCGAAATGGGTCCTGAGCTCTCTATAACGAAATATGGTGCGCAGTGATAGACGTGCCTTCTTGAAGAGGTCTCAAAGGATGTGCTTCAAGAGGTGCTTAATTCAAATCACATAAAACAATTTTATTCAATAATTACGAAAAAAACACCAAATGGCTGGGAGTTGCCATATCGCAGTCACTCGTTGAAGATCACACAGATATGCGGAAATTCGCGTTTCAGTTATTCACGTTGGTGAGGTATCTACGGCTGACCGTATTAAGAGGGAAATTGCACCATGTTCACCGTTCTCCTTCCAATGTATCCTTCGAAATTGGGCATATTATAGTTGTTTGCCGATAAAAACTATAAATTAATAATATTTCGGCTTTTCCAAGAGTTCATGGACCGGAAAATATCGACGACTTAAAACTACGTGCTAAGCGTAGTATCCAGCTTTTCCGCTGACTCGTGATGTCAAATTATAAGCCGGAAAACAAATCCATGTAAATAACGTTGAGGAGATGACTACTTTGGTCATTGAAATGATAGACTCATCTCTGGTTCTCGGTGTAGGGGCCGTGCATTGCCGCGTAATACGCTGAGAAGTATTTACTATAAATACTAGAAGAAGAAGAAGAAAAGAGGAGAATAACTGTATGCGCGTTAATATGGCCTGATTTATCGGTATTACCTTACTGCCTTGGGGGCATTTCAGATGCCTCGGTTTTGGGTTAGGCGCTGAAGTATAGCCCGTTTTTACAAGGAAAAATATGCAGGAATTGTATCGGTATCTTTCTTCACTGCACTGAACTCTATAAATAGTTCCAGGCGTGAATTCCTCTTAGTGAGTTTTAAATGATAATAGCGTTACGAGTTATAGAATATTTTGCGATTTTGACACTTAGCATACCTCGCTGTTTTAGACGTTGAATCACGGGATTCTTCGCCTAATTGATCCTCCCAAATGAAAATCAATGAACAGTGCCATTCGTCCTCCCTCCTACGAATACTTAACATTCCAATCTCATCCGAATGCTTATTATTCCGGTTCGAATCACCGATTTGTGCGGTACAGACTCGAATCGCATTTCAGGAGTATACTCACTCGACATCGTAAGCAGTTGGTCGCGGAGGGTATTTCCTTCAGGACACGGAATCGCAGAGCGACGACGTTGGTACATCTCTCGTTGATTTCCCGTCTCCACGGTTACGGCCCGGAGCGATAGGGGAAGAAGGGAGGCTTCAGCGGAGTAGCCCGTTGCATTCCGATTGACGTACGCGTTCGCTTTTGCGATTGGTTTGGGATGGAGAGGGGATTCTCGCGATAGAGGGGAGAAGAGAGGTGTATTGAGTGGAGGAGAAAGAGCTCACTGGTGCTAGGCAACTCAAACCGCATGCGGCTCACGCGCCTCGAAGACGTCAACTTTTTTTTGTGTGTGTGTGATCGCGCTGTTAGCAGTGCGGCTCTCGAGACCGCATAGGGAAGGTGGTCTATCCAGCGGCGCCTTTAGTGTCGCTCGCTTCGCCTCGTTGTACGAGTTGAGTCGACACCCTCGGAGAGCTGCCTCGCGTGTGTTTTGCCGATTTTAATCGCGTTTCGTGTCGGTCTCTCGCGGCAGTCGTGTCCGCCGAGGTAGTTGGAAGTGCATCAGGCCATTCGGATGGATTTTTTTTTCGTGGCCGACTCGTTTTCATTATTCTCAAGTGGTTTCTAGAGTGAACTCCATTATATAGTTTCCTCTGTGACGTGTGGTTTAGAGTTGTGTTAAAAAAATCATTCTCGCTGCTCTTGTGTTGGCACACTTGAGATCCTTTCGTTAGTTCAGTGCAGAGGTTATCGAGTACTCACGAGGAAAGCTGTTCCCCGGAGACCTTAGAGGGTAAGCTCCCGTTTCAGTATCTTGGAAATTTTTTAGCATAAAATTCAATGATATGTATGCCTTTCGCGGAAAAATTGCTCGGATGTCTTCATCAGTGACTCATGATCTACTTTAAATTCAGCTTTTTTTGTTCTCTCTTTTTAATTTGTGCCGAGTCCAGCAACTTCCCGGCGTATGCACGCTCTTTATTGCCAAAATTGTTAAAATAAACGAATCAGTGACCGATGCGTTGTAAATAGCCCGTTATTTATTCAAGTATTCAAAGGATTAAGGTAGGTTTCCATGGAGTACGTAAGAATCATTTTGACAGCCTCCTCTTCCTTCGTGTACATGTCTCTTTAATTCAAAATAAGGCCTACTCCCTTTCATTCTACTCTGAAAATCCTGTTATCTTCCTTCCTTCCCCCTCGTTTACCTAACATTCTGCCCTCCAACACTGTTTTCAACATCCCCGCCAAGTACGCGTTCCATCAATACCTTCCGTCTCCTCCGTATCTCATCTAGAAGCTGCCTCTCCTCGCTCACAATGTCCAGCACTTCGTTGTTCATCCCGCTATTAGCCGTCTAAAATCACCTTGGGTATTTCATTGGTTAAAGTTTTCTTTGGCCGACAGTGTTTAAGCCACGGACTCAGTGTCAATCATCAGGGTTCAGAATTGTAAAACCTATGACTGAGGGTTGCTGACTTTATACCTGAACCGTTGATAATACAAGACCTCAGCATTTGGAAACCCAAGAAGATTTTTAACCCCTACTGTCGGGAAATAATTAAAATGTTCTCATTCATTCGCTGCTCTCATTACTTGCCGCGTATTCGCCCGTCCTTTCATTATTCGCCAAAAGGCCTTGTGAGATAGTGCGAATTATTTGCGACTGTAGTAAATTAGCTGAAAATTTAGTTCAGCTATCTTTTCACCCTTGCAAGAAACTCAGGATTATTGGAAGGAAATGAGTATTTGCCATCACTGCTAGCTAAATAATAGAACAATATTTTACTAAAAAATTTAACGTTAATACCAGAAGGTATGTCACGGAGGTTTAACTGTCAAATCTTTGTCTGTGATAAATTATATGGAAAGTCGTAATGCGTTTCATCATGTCGGCCATAAAGTGGTCTTTTAGTCCTAATGACTTTCCAATTGAAAAGCATAAAATCCAAGTTACGTTCGAGCTAGTGAATAACGTTGGGCGGAATCATCTGGTTGGTTGGTCTCTTGCGTAATTCAAAAATAATCTTCAAACAATTGCTTAATTTCGGTAACTTTTCTGTTACGAATTGTTATTTTATAAGAGATGTTTTAGACATGATAGGCCTGGATGCTAGACTCTGAGAAAATCTGAGGTTCATAATATACCTACCCGTAATCATACCATTGACCTCCATATTCCAAAACATCACACGCCTCATATGAACAAATCATTCATAGTAACCGCCTCACGAATATGGAACTCTCTCCCAGCTCAAAAAAGAAGCAGTACAAATATCAATAGGTTTAAACATAGCACATATGGGTTTCTGAAGAATGCCTCCTTAACCCCAAGTTAAATTTCTTTTGTTTATATTCACTTTCTTATGTTAATATTTCTTGTTCATATTTCTTTTGTTTGTCACCTTAAATTTTGTAATTAGTGTGTTATATCTAAGTGCGATTATTTATTTTTTTTGTCGAAAATATTGTATTGTTTTTTTTCATGCACTAGGCGTTATGCACTGTTCACATTTGACTATATATATATAAATATTTATTTACTTTTTGTCTTTTATTTATCTATCTCAATGTGAAATGTAGAAAGCTGTACTTATATTTTCTCATGGGCCCCAGTACCTACGAAAATAAACGATATTACTGTTATTATATCACTCCATATCTACATTAGCTCCATGCTCGTGCATATCGTCGCATTTTTTTCAATCCAACGACCCTTGTTTCTGACTCGTTTAACAATGTCGGTGGGCGTCGATGATAATTTCTTTCGCCCCTCTCCCTTCACCTGCGGAGGCATCTTGCGCATTCTTTCCATTCCTCACGGTGACCCTCTCCGTTTTTATCCCGCCACTTTCCTCGACCCATCCTCCCCTCCCGCTTTTGTTGCACCCCCGCATGAAATGCAGCTTAGACGTCGAGCCGGCAGGAGAGAGGGGAGAACACGTCATCTTCATATGGGGACCGGTGTATGGAGGCTTGAGGAAGTTTTTCCTCGTTCGTGTTAGCGCGGAGACAAACCTGAAACAGCATAAAATATACCTTATCATCATCATCCTCTTAAGTCAACATTCCGAAGATTGGTGAGACGCGACTCTTCGCACTCACTCTCAGCGCTCTCTTATCTGCTAGCCTTTTTCATATTTATGTATTTTTTGTTTTACATCTTTAGCACATTATCCTGTGTAGCTATTTCGCAGAATTCATTCGTCTTTATTCCCACGGCTTATCCTTTGACGATTGTCTTCATCCGGCCATCATGCCTCACCGATCTAGTTGTGCCGTCCTCTTAAGGTCTTGGTATACTTCTTGATTCCTCAGTCTCCAATTATTATAATGATTCATTACTCTTTCGGTTGATTTAATTTATCTCATATACACGTTCTCAAATTGAATTTACCCTTCGGCCATTATTTATTACCATGTAAAATATATTTTAAGTAAGACTTTATAAATTTTATAAAAGTTATAGTCTTCGCCCACGTATAGAAAAGTACGATTTTAAATGTCTATCTTCAAGTTTTGCAGTGTTACCGTGACAAAGGATCAATATTAGAACCAAAAGACCTGTTTTCTCCTTTCATCCCATGAGAAAAGAGTATGAATCATATGCCGTTTTCATTTAGAATAGAGATGACGCGCTAATCAACTGATGCCATGATTGAAAAGTGTTTCCTTTTTATAGCCCATGAAATTCAGCATATTTCAGCGACCTTCCTCATGGAGTGACTGAAATATGTGATCATTCGAATTTAAGCCTTAACGAAGAATTTTTTGAGTTTTTAGTTTCTGCTACTTACACGAAGAATTATGGAATCAGAAATTTTGTACACCAATGCCAAGTTATTCTTATGTGGGTTTCATTCCATTTTATTTGTCCCTTCAGAAGAAATAGCATTCTTTAGCGATAGCATTAGTATCATAGCTGGATAAATTTTCCTGTTATTGGATGGGTTGGAATGCCAGGATTTCTAATGAAGGAGGTTATTTGGATAGGGAGTCTTGAAAGCAAATGTTATTTCACCTTGACCTTCGTTTTCCCTATTTCTATCTGTAATTCACTAAATAGTCCCATCTGACTCGAAAGAAAACGTTGAGCTCTCACGCAAAGGATATCCTTTTGAGTGAATCTCCAGTCATTAACCAGATTTTTGCGGCCTAGAGATTGAAAATACATGTTTCACTGAGAAAAATGTCGATTCTCATTACCTATGGTAATACCTTGGTATCCTCAGTGGCTCTTAGCTTAATCCCCCTAAAATATGCGCGATATTATGTGTTTCCGGAGTAAAATTATGATATTTCACTCTCTACCTTTTATTTGGGCTGCTCGTGGTATAAATATTATTTGACGGTGTTTGGAAAATAATGTTGCCTAAATCATGTAATGGCTCTTTTCCTTGAACGTGTTCTTTAAACGTACCATTATGATCTACCATAGGAATGGCACTCCTCGTTTTTAAGACAAAGTACCATTTTTTTCATGTTTCAATCCCTTCTTCGTAATGCTCCGGCAACTTACCAAGAAGGTGAGGACGGATCTGCCATATTGGGAAGGGCCAAACCTCATGGCATTTGTGTGCATTTTAGGTGTGTCATCTGTCATGAAGGAGCCCAGTGATACAATGGTATACATGAGCACGATTGAGAGCCCAAGGGGGGTTCGTAGAAGGTTACAACACACCGCAGCCGGGACCCAGTAATTCAACTGATACGCCCGCGCTTCCTGGAAGGGACGAAAAAAATGATTGAGACTCCGCCGCGATAGGAGCCCAACAAAGCCTCTGAGGTAGAGATAGGATTGGAAGGGTGGGATAAGGAAAAACCCCCGCCGCTATGAGAGCGACCAGGGCCCACTAGTACTAGCGAAGCCATATTTTATTGTACCAACGATTTTAGAAGATTTTACTATAAATAAGCAAAATTCAAAGATCAAATCGTTGGAAGGTATACATGAGCGATGTCATTTGAGGCCGATTCTGTTAATTGTTTGATGCTGCTACATGTTTGAAAAGAAATGGTGCGCGTATATTTATATTCTTGTCGCGTTGAGATTCAAGAGACGGTTTTCCACGAGTGAGTTCATCGTGAGCGTGGAGCTGGTGACATTTACTTAATTTCACCAGTGAAACTCCTTAAGCGAGCGGAGACAGCGACGACCGGGTGACAGGGATTTCCCCAAAAGGGGAAAAGAGGGAGAGAGGGGGAGAAGGGGTGGTTGGGGAGGACTCCGTCCATTGACGGCAGAATGAACGGGAAGAAGCCTTTTGAGGGCGCTCTCTTCTCTGACGTCCTTCGCCGCTCCTCGCCACCTGTCTCTCCTCCCTCCCCTCCCACCCTCCCCTCCTACTCCCCACCCTCCCTTTCTCAAATCAGTCACTCGCGCGAAACTGTGAATAGTTAGTACATGTAGCTAGTGTCCTTGCACGCACGTACCCCTTAAATAATTGGTTCACCATGACCATAACATATGTGTGTAAGGAAATGAAAGGATGCACAAATGTTAGGTACTGCTAGATAAAAATTATTACCTGACACTTACGGAAGATTCTTGTAAAGTTCCGGTCGAGAACAAAACTATTCCCGTCAGTAAACAAAAACTTCTAAACGGTTTTCCAATTAATATTTTTTCCCTGTGTAGTACTTTGAAGTGGGTCATTCAGAGAATAACTCCTAACACCCTATTCAGTGTTATCCTCTGTTAACCTCTCACCATTGGCGTTAAAGAATTAACGTGTTGTGGCATCGTTATGTGGACTTAAACTTTTCAATTTATTCGCGGGGAGATAATAGTTTAATGTATGATTAAATATCCAGGTTTAGTTAGTGTAAATAAGCTGGGTTTCTCATGAGAACCATCCTTAAAATATTTTCGTTTTAAATTTATTTTCGACGGCTTGCTTGAAATTTTAGACTAGCGTGTGCATTTATATTTAAATTCTCTTTTCCAACCTGCTTTACTGTGAAAGCGTTCTTGCAAAAACATAGTTCAAGTTCTTTTTTCCTTTTAACACATCTGCCCAAGGAAGGAAGAGTAAATTTTCATTATTACTTTCCACGGAAAGTATTCATTATTGGGGCTAAAAAATATGAATTCAGTCTGTTTTTTTTTGCATTCTTTCATATTACTGAACAATCTAATAATTGCTGACCGCCCATTCCATTCTTTCCCAAAGTAATTCCTTCTGTTCCCTTTCTTCTTCTTTGTCACCTTCATTAATTGGAACTAGTACTAGTCTCTTTACCTTCCTTGGAGGACTTTTCCTTTAGTTGTAAGTGGTGAACAAATAAACGCGTCAACGGCTACATTTAGAGACCTGAGAACATATTTTAAATCAAAATTTATACTTTATACTTAAAGTTTACCGGACGCATTCTTCTCCTTAGCTGCAGTTCATTGTGTTAAACTTATTTTGACTTCAGTATTTTTAGTAGGTATTCTATAAAATTCAATAACACTTAATGAGATTATGTAAAATAACTTAATCTGGGCGGCCAATCTACAAGTGACCCTTCTCCTATTTACTTCTCCTTGTTAGCCCTTGTACTATTTCGTTTCTTCATTCCTCTCCCTCGTTACTTCGCTCTTCATTTTCTTTTGAAATTTTTGCCACCAAATTCTAGGGGTGCAGTTATCCTCCTTTAAAAAAGGAAATAAAACGAGCGTTCGCGTTCAATTGCTTCAAGTACACTTGATGCTATAGCAGAAGCTGCATGGTCAAACTCCCCGAATTGATCACAATGCAAAGCTGCAGTTAGTAATTTTACCACCTTGCCATGGTGATTTCTTTTTCTTGGATGTAATGTGTATGTAGTCTTTAAAGGTCATCAAATTGCACCACGATTGCTGAACTTTGCGTTGCTTCATTTAAAACCTCAACACTTCACTTTCGGATTCAACAGGGTCAACATGATGCCTTATTAATTTTGCCTTTCAAGTCTAGTGGTCAGTTTTCTTGTCCTTTTTTTTATCTACAGGGCTAACTAAAACTTCAGTAAAATTTACCTCAATTAATTATTACACAACTCTGAAAAATCGGCTAAATTACAAAATTTATACATTTTTGATGATCTTACGCCATCGGAAATAACAGCTTAAAATCATGAATATCCATATATTAATAATAACCAACGCTATTTGTAATCTTTTTTTCTGTAAGGTTTGAAAAATATACATTTATTTTTCTTTTTTGATTACGAAAAAAAATTATTTTCATTTTTTTAGGTGCTTTGCGGGATCGAAAGTTGACGTACGATTTTAATGATTTTTTTCTTCTACTGACGTATCGCAATTTTTCCGCACTATAGCGACACGAAATTCGTAACTTGAATTTTTATCGCACCACCCTAGCGTTCAGTCCACGTATTTCAGTCTTCTGTCCCTTCAAACCCCTGGTTTCTACCTTTTCACGAATTCTCGGTGGATGGTACTCGACAGTGGGTGGGGGTGGTAGCGGGCGGAAGGGAGTCGGCGACACTTCAAAAGGTCCCCGCCACTCGGGCGCATGCCGCCTCGCCGGTCGCGACTCGATTCCGGTCCCGGTCGCGCGGATTACGCCGTCTTCTCTCTTGATCCATTAACGGGAGAGGGTGAACCCAGGAGTGAGAATGAGCAGTGAATTTATGGCCTCGGGCGACTCGAGGTTGAGGGAGTTTTCCTCGTCTCGTGACCACTGGACGCTCTCCGAAATAGCGATGACTTATTGCTGAAGGTCGTGTTCCACATCCAAAGTTTATCTCGAGAGTTTATCTGCAACGATGTATCAAAGATAAATTTTCGCTCAATTGCATTTACCTCACGTCAGCTACCATGCTGAGAGGTCTTCTCGGAGAAAATTTACGTACTGAGATCTTCGTTACGTTGAGTCGTAGAGCGTTCGTAGGAAAAATAACGGTGTAATGTGTTTCAAAAGTTTATGCTCGAGAACTTTTTTTTAATGAATGATATTTGATTTTGCCGATTATTACGTATTTTTTTAATGATTTCTATCATTTAAGCTAATGTTGATTTTTATGTATCTTACATTTATCGTTAGTTTCATGAGAATTCTCCGTAGAAAAAAGTTTCCATATAGATCATGCTCGTCGACAAAATGTTGGATGAGGAATTTCGTGATTCGAGAGTCACGCAATAGGATATCAAATGAGGTCGTCGTGTCAGCCAGTCGCTTTTGCAAGTGACGAGGCAAATGTGATTCATTTGGGGTTACTGTCGGTATGTTGCGTTAGTAAATACCATTGTTTCTGCGTATTTATCCAAATGGGTTTCTGTTGGCCTCTGAAAATTCTTTATTACCAACATTGGTCGTCGTCATATTGGAGAGCATGTTGACATTGGACAACGGAAGGCGATGTTTATTGTCATTGTTAACTACTTATTGAACAATATCAATAAATCTTTAAACCGTGGACCCAGATGCGTCATTACTAGGCCGAAGGTTTATGAATGACTCGTTTACAAGCACGTCTCTTCATCTTTGAAATTCATCGCTTTATTCAATTGGCCGCATTTATAATGTAGTTTAAGGACAGAGGAATGCATGTATTCCTGTACTATAAAGGTATTTAATTCATATTGAAAATGAAAACAAATTACTATAATTTAGCGTACGCCGTAATTCCTCGACGCTTTAAACTAAAGGTTACGGATAATTGAAGTACCTCTGGTAACGATTTGATGTTTGGGCGGTTTAATTTAAAAAAAAATCTTTTCGTAGACTGAGCCTAACGTATTTCTGAGTCAACGCCAGTTACTTGAACTGAGATTTTCTTTCGTTCATGTGGGCACTGCTGAGTTCCTTTGGCGCCCTTGAATGGGTTCTCTATAAATTGCATTATAGCGAACAAGATTCACTTGGTCCCCCGGATGTAAAAGGCTTGCGGATGTCAATGTTTTTCGAATCCTTTCAAAGCGACTTCACTGGATTTCGTAAATTGTTTTCTTTAGTCTTTCCGTCATTGTGATACGTGAATGAGTTATACCCTACGATGTATTCCAATATTAGCGGCTTATTGGAATACAGGTATCTAACGGCAAACTTATCCGTAATTCACCTCATCCCCAATCATTAATCAGGTCACAATAGTTGATGGCTATCCGTCTATCTCGATTCGAGCTTATTTTAAGTGTTCTTTTTTCAAGTATGAACTTTCATTTCATCATTTTATGTAATCCTAAATCAATATTCACTCGAACAGTTTGCTTTCATTAACGTCTTTTGTTGTCACCACTTCGACATGTTACGCCCCCAGTAGTGCTTGCAAGTGCCCGAACGTATGGTGTAAAGCTTATGATATTGTTTCGTGTATTGAGGAACACAATATTATCACTAATCAACATGAATAAAGTATCTAAATAAATTAGTACAGTGATAGAGACAAGTCAGGTAATAATTAATGAAGTGAGTAATAAAATAAAGAAATAATGTTGGGTGATATATTCGCCACTACAATTTTATTACCGCTGACCAAGATGCAAAGAATAATTGTCCTTTTTAAGGGTGGAAAAATAGCGTCGAGATGCTGAAGCTTTGGTCTGCTGTAACAAACTATGAAAGTAGGTAATTCCATAGTGTAAAAGTTACATTACTCCATGATAATACTCAGGAAAACGTTGAATTATTTCATTCCGCAGTAGTATTCAACAAACTGTGCCATTTCTAATAGATGGCGTAAATCTAATATTTCCAGTATTTATCTAAATAATATTGTTCGCTGATGAGGTCTCGAAATCAAAGTTATCGTGGACGGATGCTTTCCTCCATAGACGCATGCATTTTAGAAAAATAACACGACGGTCTCAGTGCGTTGCTGTGTGGTATTTTGTCCTTGTTATCTCACCATTCGTCGTTTGTAGAATGCTTATATCAAATCGGTGAATTGTTTTCGAACGATACTCGGATGGTTATCCCCAGGGGCTTGTTTTTTTCAGGAATATATTCAGTTTATTTGGATTTAAATCGTTATGCAGTCGAATTAAATGTGAAACTACATATATTGGAGGTCAACTTAGGATTGATTCTCTTCTAAGTACCTCAGGATGGCAGATGGTCGTGTGTGATTAACGACAGTGACCTCTGAGGCCTTGCCCCTCGACCCTCAGAGAGTGACACAGACTCATAAAGAATATTCTTCGAGGGCTCTGAACATTTAAAGACGACCTTGGCAGGTGTGTGGACTTGTGTGCCAAACCGTTGCAGGAGAGGCGGTAGTTCCGGGGTCAATTGATGACCGGAAGGACATCCAAGCGTTGGAAATCTCTTCCGCCATCTCCGTCCGCGAGTACTCGTCTTAACAGCGATCGCGCATCTCATGTTGTCATCTGTTATTTTCCGTGCGACGTAGCCGTTATCGTTGAGGTCATCTATATCTCGTTTTACCTGGATAATAATGACGGTAAAAGGTGTCTTGTTGAGTCTAGTCCCTATGAGGGCTCGATAGGTCTCATTGTTTTATCGGGTGAACACAATTTATATGGGGCCATAAACACGCACTGAATGGTTAAATTCCTTCCTGAATCATCTTTGTCTAGCTCTATATGAATTTAGCTAACAATCAATATCCAGTGCCTCAACCTGTTGTTTAATTTGGGCATGGGAGGGTGCAGTGGCGTAACTAGGAATATGCTTTGGGGGGGTAAGTGGGGGCTCGGGGGAGCTACCTCCCTCCCCTCGGCAACGGGTGTTCAGGAAATTTTTTATTTATTTGATTTATTTATTTTCATTGCCCCGAAAACAGCTCACTTAAGGCCTTTTAAATTCATATCCTAAAACTATTGGGATACAATTGTTACCCTGAATTCCAAAACAGCAGTGGTGTATGTTGAAAGTGTTTAAGGCTAGCTGCCTTTTCTCTACATCATTTGAGTTATCACAGCCATCACTTCAGCTTTTCCCAATTTAATATATATATTCATTACTCCGTGTATCAGTCATGAATAGAAAAAAATGGAAACGACGGCCTTAAAAATGTACTAAAAATTTTCCCCTCATATTCCTGCCGATTGAAATTATGCCGTTACGGAAATCGTAGCTTCGAACTATTGATTTTTCTTGTTCTTCAAATGCTTTTAAAAATACACATCCTTGGTGTAAAAATCTTATTATTTTACATCCCGAGCTATAAGAAATTTGTGCATGAAAGTTCAATTCTCTGATCTAATATTTACATCGATAAACGATAGCACCCGTCCGTCACATACCTTGGTCCATGAGTACCCTGTCCTTCCCCTCCCTCCCTCCCGCCAATACCAATGCTTCCCCACCCAGCTCATGTCCACAATCCGGGCTCTCCTCGTGTCCTTCGGCACCGAGATATTTTCACCTTTGCCCTTTTGTTCAGACTCAGAGCTATCCATTACACATAATGGAGCGACCTGCTTGCCACCAATATTCCTCTGAAGTTTTCTATTCCATTTCACCCAGTGCGTCACCGCACCCTGGTCTTTTCACGTGTTTGAGATGTTCCATTGAGAGGCCATGGCGTATTTAAAAAAAGATGCTCGTTTTTCCCTCTGCCACGTAATTTTTAGCGTAGCCCTCATCTCCGTTTGCATGTACGTTTTTGTCTCCATCGCCTGAGTTAGAGCCATTTCATCTTTCAAGCAGATAAATATATAAAGAACGAGGCAACTGAAAAAATTTTCATCGTGGAACGTCGTATTTGTAGGGTTTTCTCTTATTTGTTTCTACTTATTCATATTTTATATTGATCTAATTCCTTGGAGGCTCCTGAAATGTCGTTACCCATCAATAATCCAGCACTTTGTTGCCACGAACTGATTTCAAGTTTCAATATTTCCTGTCTTGTGTTACTTCATCAAGGTTAACTTCTCTTCTATCCCTAATTCTTTTCTAGATGTACGGTCGTAATTTACGCTCTTTTATGTGTATTTGATTCTCAGGAGGGCATTGCCTTTATCTCCTTTTTTGCTTTAAATATCTAGATTTTTTATGCGTATATAACTCGCTTGCATATATAACATAATTGAGAATCATGTCTGTCTGTCGTATCATTGGAATCAGCATCAATATTGCCCAGACCCTTCGCCGCGTAGTATCCTTTAACGACTGCAACCCGCGAAACATCCTACTTAATAGGCGAGATACTGATTACTCATATTGAGAGGGGGCATACCAGCATAGAGCGTTACGAATGGAATGTTTGCACATTTTTCTTTCTGGGGACAATGTTTGTTCTTGTGTTAGTTATATCTAAGCAATCTCATTACGTTTTGTAAAACGTTTGTGCCATTTTGAAGATTTAGGGTATCGTTTATCTCGACTGTGCGATCAGCTTTCATTTATTAGTGTTATTTTTGTAATGCTGGGCATTCCGATTCTCATTGATTCGATTTATTCATTTGGAACCCTTTTTTTTAACAGTGATGAATTTAATTCGTTATAGTTTGATTGTGTGACTTCACGGAAACAATGTCACAATAGTCTTTGTTGCACTCCAGATAATAACAAGCATAGCGCACTAGCTTGTAGTTTCTGCAAGGTGGGGGGCAAATGCCACGTATATATTTCCTACTCCCCCTTAAAGAGACAATTAGGTATCTTATGCTTTTTACAACGAGTATGATCGCAAACAGCCTCGCCTCATGGGAGTATGTAACCTACCCAGGCGAAAGTCACATCCTTTACAGACTTTACGCCGGTGTCACTGAGGTATTCCATGGCAAAATGGTCGATCAGACCGACTACTGATTTAAAAGACACTTTTCTCCTTCGCGAATGGTGACATTTTGTTTGGATATTCTCGTGTGTTGATTGTTTGAAAATTTCATTCTCACCTTGAAATATTCAGGGTATATGGAGAAGACCCGTTCTAAGAATCATCGGTTCGCCAAAATCTCTTGTTCCTGTAATGCTACTAATCTGTAATGGGTGATTCTTGGTACCTTGCTATAGAGACCGTGAAAATTTCAAGTGATTACTTGAGGTGTACTTAAGTATGACGTCAGAAAAAAGACTGGTCAGAAATAAGTGACACAAGAGGATGAGGTATTTTGTCTGTTTCTTTTGGCTTGTATTAAATGTTTAAAATTTAGGCTGTCACGCCGAAAAAAAATCAATCTATTGTCGCCATTTACTTCTATGTTGATAAGGAAATTTTTTTAAATTCTTCTCAACTTCTCCACCGGTTGAAATTCTCCATGGCCGACGGTTCAATGCTCGACTGAGGTGTCATCCTTAGGGCAGATTAGGACGATATAATTGTCTTCTCTGGACGGGAACTCATCTGCCGTGAGGGCATTGAAAGTCGAGCATTGAAACGTCGGCCATCGATAATCTCAACCGATGGAGAACCTGAGAACAATTCCAACAGCTTATTTGCCGAGATAGCTAATGACCATGACCGGGATTCGAACTCGGATCCCTCGATTTCCAGCCGAGTGCTTTAGCCAGTTAAGCTACCGAGGCGTCATTCTCTCCTGTTTTCCTCTGTGGATTTTACGCACAATTTGTGCATTGCGGGTGACTCCGTAAATGTTATCACCGTGGCTAGTCCCGGTATACTTAAACATAGCTAATGACCTTTTTTGATGAAACTTTTACCTCTATGTGACACATTTAACATATTTAATTTACAGGTAAATGTTTAAAAGTGACCTGTATGTACATAAAATTTCAAGGTGATGAATAAGTTTTAAAAAAAAGCAATACTTCAGGATATCATTAGCCGTCGTGCGAAGGTGATGCGGTTGATGCCTCCTCCGTAAATACCATCCGATTAATCGGTGCAACTCTAGTTTAGAGGAAGCAGATAATTTGTGCCGATCGGTGGCCAATTAGCATGCCGGTGCATCCTCTTTGGTGGACGTGCTATTGCAATGTATTCACCTCGCGTTCATCTCTCTCTCATCCCCTATGCTTTTCTCACGGCGACGCCGAGGACATGTGTTTGTGTGCGTGCGATTCTGGGTGTGACCGAATGTGTGTTGCAGCGTGGATACCTCCCTTGAGTTCTTTACGCTCTGCGTTCTGTCGGGCATCTCATGTCGCGTTGTCTTCTTCAGAGGCCGTGAGTTTCTTTTCACATGCGTAATGAGGAGCAAAGGTTACCTACATCTCCGCTGTATGAGAAAGAGAGAGAGCTCGAATGTTCTGAAGAGTTGGGCGCTGCGTCTTCCACGTTCTCGACCTGGAAACCGAGGACGTAATTCTGCGGAAAGTAATGAGTCTCCCCACTTAAAGTGTCCATGTTGTAAATTTTTCCTCGCGAGCAGAATCCTTCGTAACGGACTCCAGTCGTCTCGTTCCGTCTAGCTCTTTAGGAGTGGAGCGATATGGGCTTCATCTGGATTGAGGCCGATCCCTCCTGTTGTGAAGGTACTTTTCTTAGACGATGCTTCTTCTTCCTAGTGACCTGCGCCAGAAAAAGGCTTGTGACCTGAAGAAAGAAAATAATTTGAATCGTTCATGCATGCATTTGCATGATGAATAAATTAGTTTTGGCTCCAACTTTAGCTTCTGCATATAATATAGCGTAAATAGATTTATTGTTACTCGAGTGTGAAACTGAATCGCTTTCTTTTTCATTTTGAATTCAGCTTCGCAACTCTACCATCCTCTATAAAAAGTAGCTTCGTACTGGGATGGAGCGCCATTTTACTATATTGTTGTTAAAGTTATTTTTCAAATAAGTATTAGCAAAAATATGCTGTATTTGCTTCTAGGCTATTGAAGAGTGGTGTTTATATTTAGTAATGGAAATAGGCGAGTACAAGAAACAAGGGTTAAGTAAAATCAGAGTCTGGTTTCGAAACGTTTAATGCGGATTTAACGGTGGAGTAAGCTAGACTATGTTTCACCGTAGTGATTTATGGTGCATGGGAACTAGAAGTTTATTTAATAAATGAGCCGTTTTACGCCCTCTGTAATTTCAAGAGAGAGTTCAGCGAAGCGAAGTTCGATGTACAATTGTTTTTGTTTATGTATACAGACTTGTTTATTTTGTGAGTTTTAATTCTTTCGGTGGAGTTTAGAAATTTGCTTTATGAGGCCGAGATTAAGCTGGATGCAAAATGATGCGCAATTTCTCTTGTACTATTCCATCCGATCTGCGATTCCCTTCCTCGTAATAGCTCTAATTCAGCTGTGCTAATATTTCCCTCATGTTCCTTCCGAGATAGCTGTATGACTTCATCCAATTTGCCTATGTTCACTCCCTCTCTTGCGTGCATATAGATTTAGTGTCATTTATTTCGTGAGAAGATTGCGAGGTAATTGCCACGTTTTCGTGATCACCCTGTTTCAGGAAGTCACGCAGAGGAATATCTGTTTAGTGACTGTTAAAAAATAAGCAAATTTAACCAATTTTACGATTCCATTCTCTCTGGTATAGATTTCAAATCTTGCTTTTTGTATGCTATTGTAAACATTACTGGTTATGACGTTTGGAATTTAACTAGAATTAACAATCAGTCAGTGGATGCACATGGGTCCACTGATATTAATATGAATATGGACTGCTATCATTTATTATTTGTCGATTATATCATTCGTCTATGCTCAAAAGAACAAGTTTCAAGTTCTGGCCAGAAATACGTTTATTTTGCTGTTTTTTTGTGTACATTTTTTTTCGATTCAGCCCACTGTGCTACGTTTTCTTTCTTTATGGACCGTAAGAGTACTGAATAAATTGATCATACAATGGTCCTCAGTCTAACAGCCATGTACATTCCTGAACTAGGACAGCATAATTATCATTGGTCATTTTCATGGACCTAAAAAGCCAGAAAAGTGAATGCTGGCATAGGTAAATTTATTCACATGGTAATTACTATGCGTTTACTGACTTGACTGAGCCTCTCAAAACGCTAACTAACTATTATTGCAAATTTTCACAACCTCCAGGGATGCCCAAATTCATAAAATTAGTAGTCGACACACCAGATCTCTAATCTTCAATGTCAAAGACTCATGGTCTAAATGATGTCTACTCTGTGTTGAGAGCTAAAGCATAGCAACATGAAACTTGGGATTCCATTGAAAGTAACTAAAATATTGAAAGTGCTCCAACTCAAAAGCGGACTTGAACTACAAGTGTCTAAAAGTCTCCACTTCCCACATATTTTCATCATACACCTGGATATTATGTTGCTGCTGTGTATGAAAACAGATGGTACATTGGCTGTGTTGTTCAAACAGTTGAGGATGGTGAAATTCTTGTGAATTTCATGACACCAGAGGGGAAGGCTAGGTCAAACATTTTGCCAAAACATTTGGATTAGTGCTGGATAATGTTGACTGATATGTTAATGCATGAACCAGAGCGTAAGACCATCACAGGAAGGCAGTGTACCTTACCAAATTCCACAGTCACTGCAATTGAGAAGGCCTGGGATGCTTACCATCAGGCTTAGAGGTCAGAGGTATGTACTTATCCTTCAAATAGGTACATATTCAACCAGTTTTTGCCTAATTGCAAATATCTAGTAAATACATATATTTGCTAAAATGTTTCCATTTTATGCTATTTGGAAATTAAAAATAGATTGCCTGCTAAATTTGAATAATGATAGGGGTTAACAGGAACTTTGATACTCAAATACAACTCCCCTTTTGGGGGAAGCCCTGAAACATAAGTGCAGTAGCCCGCCATTTTACAACCATCAATAAAATAAATCATAGAAGCACTATCCATCATGGGAGCAACTTCAGGTTTAATTTTCCTGAAAGAGGGAGTATAGAGCAAGTTATATTAAAAAACTCAGCCACCTAATTGGTGTCCCTTGTTATTAGAAGTTGAAAAAGTGGCATTTTTCAACAAAAAAACACTAGCGGAATGATGATTTTCATAAGATTTATTAACAAATAAATCCAAAATTGCCCAAAACCTCACTCTATATTAAAGTTGGTGGTCTTTACCATGCTTACAGAGATTTTTATGGCTTTCATTTGATATATGTGATTTTTACAAGTATTTGAAAATGTCACTTTTTTGTCGAAATTTGTCAAAAGTGCAATTTTTGAACGTTTATAGAAAAAAAAGTTGTCAAGTGAAAATCGTTTTGATAACAGTTTTGAAAACTATAGCAGCATGTTTATAGCCTCTAAAATTTTTACTAGCTTCACTCGTTTGGTTTCGGTTTTACAGGGGCACAAATATGGTAGTTTTGAATAATTTGACCGGTGCGCAGAATTTTTGTGTGCGCCTCATTGACTTCAAACACTCATATCTTGGAAAATACTTGCAATGGGTCTTTAATATTTTGGATTTTTCTTAACTAAGGTTGAAACTAACAACAGGGAAAAAATTATCAAAATCTGAGATGGTGAGCGTGGGAACCCCCAAAAATTGGTTGAGTTGACATGGAGTGACCCATATAACAGTTCATTAAGAGTATTTCGTGATAATTTCTCGGTGTAATTATTTCCTTAGGAGTTTGGGCCGACTTCGTACTCATTCAACAAACATTATGTTTACTAAAAATACATCATCAATGTGCTATTATTGCAGAAATTATGCACATTGAACTATGACCCTTTTATATCGGGTTATTGTCAACGTGGCTTGTTTAATGTTCTTTCTAGTAATTGTTCTCCTCGTTCACTTTTATTTTAGGACTCAATTTTTACTGCACGTGGAAGAATAGATATATCGCTATAAATGCCAAAAGGAACATTCCTTACCTTGCTTAAATTTTCAATCGTTCCAACTGAATGTTGATTGAGTAGGTGATTGAGTCGGCAGAGCATAATAAGAAGGTCCAAGTTTTTAATTTTTAATAAAAGTAAATTTAAGCGTTATATTTTCCGTTTTCAATTGGAACCTCCTTCAGGTGACTTTTATCGTTGGTACCCTGCAGGTTTTTAACTGATTCTCTCTCCCATATTAAACCGTCGTCTCTCGTTGCTGTGACTTGGTTGCATCTCTGAATCCGAAAGTGAGGTATTTTCTCGACCGTGTCAACGAACGGCGTAGTTCCGCAGCTGCTCGCGTTAGGTGTTTGAAATCTCATCTCGCTCCCTCACTTTGAACGATGGCGCTAATTGGACCAAACTCGTGCGAATCAACTTACGTCTCCCGCAGATGCGTGTAGGAGACGAGATACGTGATGAGAGGAGACTGCTGAGTGGTATTTGTGAATCAATTGGCGCACCTTTATGTACCCTTCGTTTCAGATAGCACCTTTGAGTGCTTGAAAATGAAAGTGTACTTCTGTAATTTCCTCTTTCGAGCTGTTTCTATGGGTGATTTTTCAATCAGCCCTTCAAAATTTTTTTAATGTCTTGGGGTGGAGAATCCTACCCTTGTTATCCCCGATAAAAGAGTAATGCTTCATCTTCACCTATAGAACGCTTAGGATTTATAGGAAGTCGTTCTTTTGCAATGAGAACGGAGTAAAATTTATTGCTGTCAAAGGTTGTGTCAGTTTGGGGAGGCCCGGGCAAGACGCATATGTTAAGGGAAAGTGTAGGCAAAAAGATTAAAATATATAATTAACAGAACTTTCTTCGTTATTAATCGGTACGCTGTTCCACGAACTTCAACTGAGCTATTAAAAGATGAGAACTTAAACGTTAACAACTCCTAAAATCGATGTAATAAAAACGTACCAATTATCAGTTTTGCCCGTTTTATCCAGGCAAAGCAGTTACGCCGTAAGTGCAAAAAGGATAACTTGAAAAATGAAAAAGTTAGTCATGACAATCATTACAGAAGTAGCTGCCTACTCCTGCATATGATGTGCAGTTCTGTGTGCCCATCCTTTGCACTGGCTGCACCAGTCTTCGGTAATCGACTCATTGTAGTTTTCAGTTCACGCCAAGCAAAAGAAATCTGATATGACATATTTGTTCTTAGATATTTCTGCCTTCTTGCAACTACTGGGTCCTGAAAATTCTGTTATCTTTGTCTTTTTGTTTTTTATTTTATCATATATTTAGCCTGCTCAGCTCGTAGAAGTGGTCGTAAATATCCCCGATTGTTGCCTCTTGTGTTCACGGTTTATTTTGAGAGGACCAAAGCTAGGATGGGTCTAATTTGCAGTGATATGAATATCGCCGAAGGTGCTGGAGTTGACTGTCCCTCTGTTTGCCTTAAAGACAATTGGTGCAAAGAATATGTAAAAACCTTTGCGAACCTTTCGTAAGAAAACAGCAACCGGAAACAAATAATAGTGGTAAGTGGACGCTTTCTGCACTGATTACTATTCCGAGTTGGCTTTTGCATTTGATAGAAAAATCTATTGATGGCGGTAGTTGTGCTCCTATTTACACCTGTTTGTCCATGCTATATATGGTAGTCAAATCAAAGTTGTGTTTCTCCTCCGAAACGAGTACCTGTCCGTTTTGCCCATATCCGTCTTGCCACAATATTAGAAAGATGCATAAAACTTTCAGATATATTTGGCGGTCAGTGGAAGACTACCGTCACGAATTAAAATTAAAGAAAAGTGCCACCGAACAAATAGAAAGTATGATTGATCACTAGACAATTAATGTAAAAAAATACGTACAAACCTTAGCGAAAATCGTAAGGAAACAGTAGAAATCCATCTAATTCACTTTAACGACTAACTCGCGTCTGTATTGCTTTATTTTGACTGCTGTGGTTAAATAGCTGTAGTTGATCAAAATTTGTCCATATCCTTTTTTGCCGACCAAAAATTAAGATTAATCGTTAAACATCGTTAACTATTTTTTTATTTATCTTTGATTTGTTAACATTTGAATTGATTCGTCTGAATTATGCCTTTATTAATATTTGTTACCTTCAGTTAAATTCATGCATTAATTTTTTGCCTATAATAATCTGGCCGAATTTATATCAGCTTGCCTAACAAACCAAGGGAAATGAGAATGGTGTTTTATTTTCTCTGATTACTTTTCCGTTCACCAGTAATGCCACGGAAAATATGGGTATGTGTAAAGCAATGCGTAACGGTGAAGTAACCACTTCTGAAAAACATTCACGTTAGAAAACACTCCGTAATAGCAGCTACAAAAATAACTTTTCACTCATAAATAACTGATTTAATGACATGAGGTGGAAAATCACCATCACTCTTTTTCAGTAAATCAGGATGTCATTCCACTACATCCCGCCTGCCTCAGTTACTGTTTGTTCATTTTATTCTTGTTATTTTTTTAAAAAGCAACCCCAATTTTGAACTAGTAATTTTTTCAGAAATTAATTTCAATATCGGTCTGCTAATTAAAGAAAAATAACTCTCCCTAAACTATGATGTGCACCCGATGATCCCACGACACGAGCAACGCTTAATAGAGGGCATTGGAAGAATCGGATCGGTTTGACGTTGTTTTCCTTCTCGTATCCACGCCTCCGGGAATAAAAGCGAAAAGGGGCGAGAGATGTGGCGAGGTGTATTGACTACGAGCGGGAGGGGGGAGGATGGAGGTGCTTGTTTGTCATTCCGAGGGCATCGGCGCGCGGGAGAGACGTGATTTGCTTCTCGGAAAAGGTGAGCGAGCCTGAGAGGAAGCCGGAATGAGTGTCGGGAAATATTCAGATACCGTTCCACCGCACCTTTCTCCCTCCACTCACTTTTCCCTCACTCTCCAAGGGTTCATGCAACCCTCATCCCTTACCTTCTCCGATCAGATCCATTCTATCGCCATCCCAAAACTCTTTCCTCCCTAAACTGTCCAGTCCCTTCTCTTTCCCAGTTTCCTTGTATGCGCCTGAAGTTAGTGACACCATCGGAGTCAAGTGTTT
Source organism: Ischnura elegans (assembly GCF_921293095.1). NCBI lineage: Eukaryota > Metazoa > Arthropoda > Insecta > Odonata > Coenagrionidae > Ischnura > Ischnura elegans. Next base: position 136,682,350 of record NC_060246.1, read on the forward strand.
TATCCTTGAACTACGGACTGTTCCTGAATCTTCGAATCGTCGAATGAGTATGATCTCGTCTTGCCTAAGTATGATCTCGTCGTTTCCCGGCGAATGATGTCTTGTAGTTGGCCTCGGGTTGTCCACCGAGTGAAAATCCGGGTTTAAATCAACGGGTTTTCCACCGGTTGATGTTTTCCATGTCTGCCGACGTTTCGAGCAGCGACTTGCTGTCCATCCGCGGGGGATCTTCTGAAGATTCAGACTTACGGCTTAAGAACAGATCTTACGACTGTTGACGGGTGATGATGAGGGTTAGCTCGAGTGTTAGCTTTTCAGGGGCTTTGAGAATTTTAGCTCAAGATAACATCAGAGAGATGAAGAAAATAATACGAGGAGTATCGAATGCCATCATGAAGGATTTATTGATATACATCTAGATTTGATCACGTTTTTATCGCGTGGAAAAATGCATGTAAAATAATATGGAAAATTACGAAATAATCTGGAAAACTCGGGGAATATTTGAGTGGCTACCCTTGTGTGTAAGGGGAACGAAGTGAATGTGCTCTATGTAATTTACAGGATTTGTATACGATGCTGGAAGAGTAAGAATCACGCTGTTTTACCGCAGCCCTGCCGACTGCACGAGACGTTTTATACTTCATCCGCAATAGTCTGCCATATCGAAATTTCTGCGCCAAAATTTGTGCTCGCATCCGTAAAGTGATGTTCAGATTTTGTAGTTCCAATTTAGCTCTCTTTGTGGCCCGTTTTTTACTTAAAGATCCCTAAAATATCCTAAAAGAGTCCAGGGGTTGTGCATTCCCACTTTGGATCCATTCCAGTCCCTCGTGTTGGTGTGGTGCCCCCTATCAGTTCTGTCGTTGCCAAGTGCCAATCCTTGAAAATACGTGACGAATGTCCCGAATTGAAGCTAGGCCGAAATGTACCTGACTCGTGTGGGACGAGGATCTTATGTAAGTCCTCCGTTAATTGGGTCAGGGTAGAAGAAAAGACTCTATTTGACGTAAGGGTTGGACTGGAACTCAGTTGTGTTTCACTTTTATTTCCTTGAAACCTTTAAAGATGCGGAGGGATTATGCTCATTATTTTTTTTAATAATAGGAATAATATATTTTGCTCAGCATTCTTTGAGTATGTGTTTCGTTTCCTTTGAATTTCACGATGTGGAACTTATCTGGTGCATTGTTCTATGTCTCGCAGTGAACAAAAATATTTGAATAATTATGTGTCTGTTTCTTGCTGTAATTGTTTAGCTTACGGGAAATGTTTTCCGTAGCATCGGTTTATTATTCACGTTTCTTCTTAATTTTCTTTTCATCTTTTCGTTGAAATGGCATCTTGTATTTTTTTCTATTTCCTAACTTTTTTCGAACCGTGGCCGCGATCTTTTTATTACGGTCCGTTACGGGTATGCATCGATCATAGAAAACCTCTCTAGCCTCTTCAAAATGCCCATGATTATTCAATAGGTGCCATTTGAAGAGAATGCAATTTGCCTCATAGATATTGTTCTGTATTTTATCAGTCTTCGAGTGTTGAAATCATTTGCGTTTTATCTGAGGTGGCGTAACTAGGTTTGAATTAAGGAATGATAGTTTAGATCATCATATTCTCATATATCTTACTAGAATTAATCTCACGTTGTCACTCGTGAATGTCCCTTTTCCTCATCATCGAATGCCCATCATTCCTCATCCCGTTCATGCGGCTTATCTGCCCTCCCTTGCTCCCCTGAATTCCCCTTCCACTGCTGTCTTCGCACTAACCTCTCACCGCACATACCTGCGATGGAAATCTGCTCCAGGAATATCTCTATCCGCCCGAAATACCAAGTATATCCTCTTTTTTCTACGTTTCCCTCAATGCCACCATTTAGTTCTCGTAATCGTTATTTCTTATGTCAGAAATATCTGCCCGTTCACTTTCTCTTGAGTTCACGTCTCTTCCCCTAAAATGGTGCGCATTATGATAAGATCTTCTACGTATTTTTATTTGAACCCATTCCTTCCTTCGTTCGGCTTTGGAGTGACTCATGCAAGCCGTTCATTTGTTTTCTTCCAGTTAAAATTTGACCCTTTTTATTTAATTACTTTGAATATCAGTGAAAGCTTATCTGACTCCGCTCCAGGTTAGAGAATCAGTAGTTGCGGACGTTTTAAAACTCATTTGCCAATATTGCTCGAGGCAAATTGCAATTGACGGACGTCAAAGGAAAGGATGGGTTGCTAGCTTGCCTAAAAGGCATCAATAGATTATCTCATGTCCAATTGAGGTAAAATACTAACGTCAGCGGTCATCAGTCGAAGTACTTATCAAATTTTTCGATCACGTTGAAACTTGAGCGTGAATTCCTGGCATAGTACTTGCTCAAAACTTATTTTCTACAATTTGAATTCTATCTTCTTTGAGATAAAAGTTTCATACTTGAGATTCAGTTTTCTATTTTCAATTAATTTACAACTTCATTTTTTACTCTTAATAAAATGGAAACTTCCATTTACTACCATAAGTTTTAAACTCTTCTAATTGGTTGCGTCTCCTTTGTATAAATGAAATTGAAACTTGAATGCCCTACCGTAAGTTTTAAACACATGATATTGGTCGCGTCCTTTTTAGGAATATTAAATGCTTTCTTTCAGCGACTCTAGAGTTGTTGAAATAAAAAATCTCGGTCCTTAACATTGCCTTTTCAGGGTTAAAACTTGTTTTTTTTTTGTTTTTTTTTACGCTTGGCCATAGAGAAAGCACGATCGTTCCAAATGCAGTCGATTTTTGGTGGCGGTTTGCGGAATTCCGGTCGATATTATTGAGGAAGCGGAGATCAGGGGGAAAATATTTGCCCGCCACAGACAGCGGCGGTCTGTTTCCTTTATCTAATAATGGAACTTCATAATCTTGCTTTCGGTATTCAATCAGAGAGCTGCGGTCTCTCCTTTAGGGATACCTCAAATTTTTAACGTTGATAGTTTCATTCCTTTACCGATATCGAAGGACCTTTGCTGCACTTTCCGGGTGTCAGGAGCATTACTCCCTCTATACCGGTCGATATTTTTTACTGTTGTCGTGGCGTAATACTCATTTGGAGCTTGAATCATCATCATATTGAGGTTTTCAGTTTTCAAATGGTAGATCTTTGTCTGTATTTTCTTGTTTCTCAAGTTAAAAAAAAGTTATCTATGGGAATGCCGGGGTAAAATTTTCAAATTTATAGTGTGGACAAATTTTGGACAAAATTGTAGGCTTTACTTACTATTGTCACAAAAATTTCGAGGTGATTCCATAAGCTTTTAATTAGTTGAATCATAAAACTTGTAGATTTCACATAAATAATGTCGAACATAATCTACTAGGATTTTTGATTCAACACGAAGCAATTTCACGAAGTCATACCTCAAACTATATATTTTATTAAACTAGTGTTACCTCGCAGAAAATGAACGTCAAAGCGGAAGTGTAGTGTCGTCTTGAACCAAGAACCAGTTTTCATTTTTCAGGTTTTTCTTTGATTTCAATCCGATTGAGAAATAAAAATAGTATAAAAATGATTTTTTAAACACGTTTTATCACGGAAACAGTGTAAAATTCACTTTAAAAGTAAAAAAATAAGCTTTTCATCTCTCAGAGGAGAAAGCATGGGTACCGGATAGGTTTTTTAGTTATATGTTTAGAAGAGCATGACAGGTAAGGATTGGGTCGCATTATTAAAATTTAATGTTCGTTTTTTTATCATTTTCATTTTCTTACGTTTAGTGGCGAATCATGTCATCAACCAAAACATATTAAACCAGAGCTGTTAAAGAAATTTCTACAAAAAAATTATAACTAACGCTATCTATTGAGAAGTTTTAAACTATGTTTTCCATAAGGAAATTAATTACTTTAACGATTTGGACGCGCAATTGAACAAAATTCCTATTGTTTTGTTATGAAATATTGTGTTGTAATTTGAAGAAGCAAGAGTGTAAAATATCAAGGCGATCTGACGGTGGGAAATGGGTCACAAATCAATTACAAGATTCCATCGATGAAAAAGACCAGCAAACGAAGCAAGTTCAGAAAAAGCGTGTAAAAAAGTGCCCATCGTGAAACTAGTGGTCAGGTTTCTCGTGTGAGGTTATTTCAGACTTCTGAGTTGCACGCACGTTGCCGTTGCGAAACCACCCTGTTTAATTCTCGATTTCAGGTTGAATATTTTTATATTCCGCTGTCACAATCAAAATGATGTTTTATGCGCTGACCTTCGTTGTTTGAATTATATATTCTCATTGTGGTTACTAATGCGGTCGAGGAGAAGCTGCTCAAATTTCTTTTGTGTCACTGTTGTTGCAGCTAACGGGGAATCGAAAGCTTTCATATCGCTCTTGTGATTATGATTGTGCGTGTAAGCCGTGTATTAGTTCATTTATTCCCAGTATTTTTAACAGCAAATAGTAAAATACCAAATTTCACATTCGCTAACTTCAGAGAAGTCACGTTTAGGATGCCGCATTCATGGCAAACCAAAAGAGATAATCTGCGGCGTGAAAATGTAGAATCCGAAAGTTGGCATAAAATGTTTACTCATCCTCGGAGAATCAGATATTTCACGTCGTGTCGAAAAGTCTTTCACATAGCAAAAGCCTTATAGACTCTCTCATTTTTAATGAATCGGTTGCCGTCTCCATGAACATGGAAGGAATCTCAAATTTTGTGGTACTTCAGTATTTTTAATAATATTGCCTAAATGAATATAAACCATAAATATAAACAGATCCCTAGGCTAAATTTGCGCATGGTTTATGATTTTTGTTAAAAAAATTACTGAAAAATTAAAAAAAAAATTACTACTAAATGGTCTTACCGAATCTCAAAGGATTGTAGTGCAAAAAAGGTCACGTCTTAGAATACCTGAAACCGAAAGAGCAGCAGGTGCGAATTACTGTGTAGTTCATGGACTTTCTCCCAGAATATCTTTTATGCGTCTTGTGCCTTGAGGATTTCCCATAGACGAAAATTTTCCTTTTGGCGACTGCCGACTTTGTATGAGCCCAGCCCACGCATTGTCATTATCAAGGCAATAAATTCGTACGGCATTATTCTTTCTTTGCGGAGTGACGTGACAATGGTCCGCCTTTTCTTGGAGAAGAATGGTGGCTATGCTCTCCGGATTCCCCTCGCGTAGCCGAGTTCATTGATCAGAGAGCAGTTTCGCTGGTATCATTCATCTGCCGCATTCAGGTCAGAAAGTGACGCCAGTGCATGGGTGACTGACGAAACTGTCATCGTGAATGGACTGCCCAACGCGAAGGGAATCCCGAAATATCAGTTTCTTGCGTCGATACACCTCAGCTTAGGCATTTTTCAGGAATAGGTCGAAATTATCAATCCTTTACAATTCCCTCTGTACTCAATGCTACGAAATAAGGAAACTTCACCTCGACGGGACCTTATGGTAACTTCTGTTTGGAAGATTCCTTCAATGGCATTGTTTTACTCGTCGCATTAATTTTTTTATTTTGAAAGTCTTGTATAATTTATTAAATTTTAGACTCACGAAGAAGATCAGAGGCATAATACTTGGGATTGAACCTTTTCAAATGCTTTTAATTTTCTATCAACTTTATTCAGTTTTAATGCTAATAACATAATTCAGAAGTCATGGGGTGTCAATGTTTGTCTCATATTTTAACTGCAGCGTCGCTATGTCCATCTCTCTTGTATTGGCTCGGGAAAAACTATTATAAAGAGGGTAGTAATTGAAACCCTGTGTGTTTGGAGATATTCTAATGAGTCTACGGGCCATTGAAACCCTGGAAGCTGTATTTTATATTACCGTTTTATATTAGCTATGAATTCACCTCCTAAAATCCCAACGTAAAACTTGATACGATTCCAATGAAATTACTTTGAATTCAGTGAACACTATGTCTTTACTATGGTCATATGCTAGAATTCGAATTTTGATGTTGAAAAGGATTGAGGCGCGAATGGGGATCTGGAATGTAGTCTTGTCTTTTGGTTTCTTGCTTGGACATTGCGGCTACCTCAGATGATTGCCCACTGGCATGCTAGGTGGTAGCCATGCGCTCAGGTCGACTACATTTTGGGGGGAATACGGTTCTGAACACGAGAAACGGTGGCTGCCGTAGATATGATCTTGTGAGGAAGGTTCGCGCGAGAAAATACGGAATGAACGTCGGAAGGGAAATTCATGTCACCCTGGGCTAGGAAACCTACCATTTTTTTACACGTCTCTTCATGTGTTTCTGAGATATTTGGTCCCGTTGAATATGTGGTAGGATGTGATGGAGCTCGAAGAAAAGTGCGAGTCGAAGATAAGCTTTTTTGAAGATGGAAGAATTTTTACGAAGGTGGTACACGAGTGCCGTCAGAAGGCGTTTTATTTGGCGAATTCTTCGTTTCGCTCACGCCAATACCCCTTACTGCGTTCACCGATTGCTTCGGGATTAGAAATTTTTGAAATTCATTCATAGTTAGCTAGATGATTGGATCTACATACTTCGCCATCAGTTGATTGCACCCATTTTATTGTTAATTTTCAGCACGGAAGTAACTTTCTGGTTATTAGGCGGTATATTGGCTGCTTCATTCCTTGTTAGTGATTTAACGAGTCTCTTACGCTCTTCAAAATTTCGAGTGAACGTACTCGTGAAGTCGATGGTATCAAATGCTTGGGTGAGCCGAAATATCATGACGTTTTTACGCTGAATTTTGTGCTGATTTATGTTGTGATAATTACGGCGAAATGGTGATTATTAAAGCCATGAGACGGTGAAAAACACTCATAAAAATAAGTGTGTCTTCGAACCCTACCAAGCGATAAAGTTGATTTTAAAAATAATTTTCAATTTAAGAATATTCTGCGTAGGTACTGTCGTATTCCGATGAGGTTAAGCATAGTGGAATGTAAAAAATATCTTCGACGGTAGAAATTTACAATTGAAGAAAAATATCATCATAAAGGATGCTTAGTTTTATACATTTTATGGAGATTGTCTTAAACAAAGGAATTGCTCATGAACTCTTAAATCTGAAGTTAGATTTTTTCGAGCGGAAACTCCAAATCCTTGATTAAAATTGTGCTGTCAGCTCTGAACAAATAAATTTATTTTACTACGAGGGTTCAATTTGGATTTCAGCCTCTATGGGGACTCATTCTTTTGTGATGATGGATGACATCTTAATTATTTTAGTTATACTATGCATTGATTTGTTATTCCAGTCGGCTGGATACTACGAAGTAGTTTTGAAGAAATATATCCGAGAAACAGACTGGAAAATTTAAATATAGGAAAAGAAAGTATGAGAAACTTCGATGTGTTTGTTGAAAAACTGCAGGACGTAAGGATTCCCGGAAGTTTTCCGAAAGTTTTCGGTGAAATTTTTTAAAGGAAAAACTCGAGATTCCAGTGCAGCGGCGTGAATAATAATGGGGTTTTCGAGTCGGAGAGCATGTTTCTAGGTGTGTTTAAGAGTCGAATAAAAGTTTTCGGTCGAAAATCTTCGCGCAGCCTTCGTAAGAGTTCGTGGTGGGGATCACTATGGTCGCAAGTAATTCTCTCCTCTCATATTTTTGGGAAAAACCGCACTGCGACAAAATTTGGACGCGAGATTCAAGTTGTTGGCTCTCTATTGACGGAACGCCACGATCATTGACCTGGGTCTATCCCACGTTAATCACACCGCCTCGTACCGTATTGCCTGTGGAAAAAAGTTGACTGCAGCATTAATCACACTAGCTCCGGTTGTAAAAAAAAATGATTTCACGTTTCGTCTGAGAGCCATTTCGAAGTTGTGGATGGGAAATTAATTTATTTTATTGGAAAATTTTATTTCCACCCGAGGGAACTTTGAGATTTGAACTTGTCGTGTCCTCTCCCTCTTTTGATTTGATGAGTAGGAGTATTGGAGGTAATCCTCTTGAACGATCCCTGCCTTTACAGCTCGTAATTGCTGTCGCAGTACTTGACGTGAGCCAATTACAACCTTGGACCAATTACAGGCCTTGCGTTTCCTGATAATTTGTTTTTCCGCTCAAGAAAGCCGAATGTAATTAATTCCATCGTCATATCAGTCCTTTTTATATTATGCGCTTTTTCTTAACTTGCTTCGTCCGCTTGTCTCTTCCATTGATGGAATCTTGTAATTGATTTTTTCCCACTCCCCATTGCCGGATAGATATGAAATTTTTCAACACTTGCTTGGTTTTGATGACAATACAATATCTAATGATCGAACATTTGAAGTTTTGTTCCATTCTGCTCGATTTAACTAACTAAATTTCCATGTGGAAAATTGTTTTGAAATTTCTCAATATATAGAATTAGTTATAAATTTTTTGGCAGAATTTTTTTACACCTCTGTATTCATCGATTACATGATTTTCAAGTAGGCTTCTGCGGAGATTATGACGGTTAGCAGCGATTCTTCTGGGTTTCCTTCCGCGTTTATCCATTTTACTGGACGACATTTGACAGTAAAATGGATTAACGCGGAAGGAAACCAGGAAGAATGGATGCCTACCGATTTCACGATTCACTACTAAAAAGTAGGAAATAAAAGTTAAATGAATAAAGTTAAAAAACACGCATTTCTTAAAAACAGTATTAAATGCAGTAAAAATAAAAAAATGAGCTTTTCATCGCTCGGAGATAAAGCGTGGGTGCTGATTAGGTTTGCATGTATTAATAATACGTGCCAATCTCTACGTGCTCTTCTACACTCCTTTCTTATAAACCTAATCAGATTATACCTTTTAGTCTCCGAGCAATGAAAAGCCTCTGTTGTCCTTTTTAGTGTACCTATACTGTTTTTTAGGAAAACCGTATTTTAAAAAAATATTTCATTTTATTTTAGTTTTGATAAAAAATGGTCAAACAGGACTTCAATCCACTGTCAAGTTAAATTAAATTTCCTCCTTCAGTTAACGCTTATCATTTATTGTTACAAAACTAAGTCTTAATTTTCTCTTGGCTCTCATTAACTACGTTTTAAACAAGCGATTTTATTAGACTTGAATTCATTTGTGAGATTTTGTCACTACCTCCTCTGTAGAGAAAAATGAATTATGTGAATATGGCACTGGAAGAGGATGTTGAAGTGAACCAACAAAAAGCGCTAGGTATTTCATAAAGCAGTTAGTGGGGTACTTCTTTTAGAATCCTGATAGATCACTATAGTGCAGAGGTATTCGGGCTAATTTCAGAGCAGTCTGGGGCGATAATTAATTTGAATGGTGGGAAAGTCAAAAAGCTAGAGATCAGGAGAGGAGTACGCAAATTCTGGAATTCGCTGAAAAGATTGAAAAACATGAAATTGAAGGATCCATGAAGACCTAGATGCATGGCGAAATTGAACCAAACTGATCCTAAGGTTGACTTACGATGTTGATAATTATCTTGAAAGCAATTACGATAATGTAAAAAATGACATCATATGATAGTTATCGCAAATTTTCTGTAGATATCGAGGTACCACGCAATGCGTCTGACGATAGCGATAAAATATCATTAAGAATGTCCTGTCGCAATAATTCGAAACTTGGACAGGATAACGTCTTATTTTCAGCGCACTAATACACTCTGCGGTTTTTGTTGACCTGCCTGCCTTGCCTGAAGTAAAAGAGAATATAAGTAGGCTCCGTTTTCACTATTGCCTTGACACATATCCTCATACACAGTCCCCGGAGTCAAGTATATCTTCGCAATGAAAGCATTCAGATACGCTTTTGGCTGTATCATCTTACCATTCAGAACAGTTGATTTATAGCAGTTAAGTGTATGGAGGAAATATCTGGGAAACCCCATGCATATCTTTACTTGATTCAATTTGGAGACACAATATTTGGAAGCAGATCCGTTCAACTGTCGACGGAAGCTGTAGTCCCGTTCAACAGTCGCGAAAACGTCTTGAATATGGCCCATAACGCCCAATGCGTGAAAGAATCAAATCGGGAAATGGCTATCGCTCAATTGCTTTAAAAAAAAAAAGATATTTACGTGAAGAAAGGCATATTTTATGCCCGCTGACGTATTGAATAATCTGTGGCTGGTCAAGTGGCATGCATTCAAGTTTTAAATATCATACTTATATTGCTTCTTTCTTCCTCGGCGCCAAGGAAAATTATAATTTATCGCCGCTTTACTGAAAATAGATAAGTGGAATCAAGTGAAAGTGGAGTAAAGCTAGAGATGATGAGTTCAGCATTGTATATTTGAGGTTTCTTTAATCCGTGGCTAAAATTATTGACACGAACTTTGACCTTGATCATGGAACGTATTAATACCATTACTAAAGCCGTGCATTAATGCAGTGAGTGAGGTTGTCGTCTCAACATTCTTAAAGTGTTGGGCCATCCCTTTATGCATTATATACCCACGTGGATGAAATTATATGGCTTAACTACCGAGGAAACGCGATGAATCGCTCAGTTCAACCAATAGTTTTTTTCCAAATTGGCTATATGAATACAAAATATATCGACAGAAGTTAAACACTTCTATATCATCATCATCACTGGACAACAATCCTAAAACCTGAATCACACGATCATTTTCTTTCGTCGCGAAGAGTGATCACCAGAGCGATCGCTTTTCGCGACCGGAAAAGTGATTGCTCGAGTGATCATTTTTCTGAATCACACGGTCCCTCCCGCCGTCGCCCTTCGCATCACTTCCGATATCACAGCTCGTTGTCATAGGACTCGCATAACGAAAATATGTTGCGTGTTTGTTTATCTATATCGTTTCCACGATTGCCAAACGTTGCGCTGCAATCGCTCCATACGGGTATGCGTTCTGATTGACTGATATGGGGTTTTAGTGACTGTTTCAGCGACGGAAAAAGCGACCAGACGAGTGATGAAAAAAAAGTGATGGGAATCCTCATCATTAGAGTGATCGCGAAAAACAATTGCCGGCGACGATCATTTGCGAGTGATCACTCTAGGGATCGCTGCAGTGATCACTCGGAAATGACGGATAAAATGATCGTGTGATTCAGGCTTAAGATTGGTTTGACGCAGCTCTCCACTCAATTCTTCTATCAGCTAATCTTTTCACACCTACGTTTTTCTTCTCTATGACATCCTTCTATACCTGCTCTATGTATTTCATTCGAGAATTTGAGCTCTTAAATGTAAGCTCTTATAAACTTGTTTCCTTACTTCTATGTTTAAATTTTCGGTGTCAGTAGGTATTTTTTTCGGTCGAATGCTCTCTTCGCTTGGGCTATTCTGCTGATAATTTCATTCTTGCCTATCCCATCGCTAGTTATTCTTCTTCCCAAATAACAGAATTCATCCACCTCTTTCTGTTTTTGTTTCCCTATTTTTATGTCAGTCTTCACGTCCATATACCGAGTCTAAACTGGTCATATACTATACTCTATACAGTATCATAGATCATATGCTAATAAACGTTGTTCAGCGGATCGGTGAGTTTTCTTGGTTCACGTTCATAAATCGTTGCCCCTACTTCTTTCGCTTGCCTGTGAATATGGCAGGGTTGGCATGGGAATAGCTTTGATGATCAGAAAGGGTAGATGTGTGGTTTGGTCGTTCCAAAGGTGCAGCTAAGGAAGACCGATCATCGCTTTCACGCGGTGACAAGGATGCCCGGAAATTTTTATGAGGCTATGGATGGGAGTGGCGGTGGGAGAGCCGTGCGGAGTGTCCCGGCATCTGGTCTACCGATACTCGTGGACATTCTTCATCCGGCAATGTCATGGAGAATGGGTTGTAAAAGATACGGTGATCAGTCTAGTTCGAAAAGCGATTTTCACCGTCAAACCAATCCCTGCTTCTATTTATTAATGAGATTAAAAGTATTTCATGGGGATCGGGTTGGTGTGGTGGCTAGAGTGTTGGCATCCTACCCCGAGGGGTCAGGTTCAAATCCCGGCGGTGGCATAGAATTTTCAGAGATCCCTGCTTGAATGTTATGTGGAGGACATTTCAAGCGCAACACTTTGTCCGTCGGATGGGACATTAAGCAGTGGTCCCCTTGGCGCCTTTCATTGGGAGCAGGCTAATGCCGACGCCGGGTTTCTCTCCACCCTTCCTTCATGGCGCAAATGACCACAGCTGTCGGTCGCCTTCTCCAAGTACCGTACCATACCAAAGTGTTCATATTCCACTTTTTTCGCTCTTAGTTTATTTTATAAGTATTTTGTATTGTTTATCTCTAGGTATTATTCTATTTATCAAGCTTTGAATATTCATTATGAATATTAAGCTTGCTACGCAGCGTATTTGACCTTATAGAAACCGCTAATCTGGAAGCTTAAAAATCTTTAGCTCTGTGAAACATTTGATTATGCTTAAAGTTTCTCTATTGACTGTTGCGCACGCACTAATGATATGAAAAAGGGTTTTGGATAGGCAAGGGCGAGGCTGAAAGAGAGCAGCATTTTGGTTAAATGAAGAGAGAGGGAGAGAGGACCGAAGAACAAATATTCAAAAGAGGTGAAAAGGACAGTTTTTCAGTTTCGTTGAAGTAGAGTAGTAGAGATGCGTTTTTAGGGGTGCGTCGACAGCAGGGTCATTTGCACCGCTCATAGTCCCTTTACATCAAGGAAGCTTATTGAGTTCTATTAAGCGCTTTCAATTGTATGAAGTCACAAGAGTTTAATTATGCCTGTGTTGATGATATATTGCAGTTTCGTTGAAGATTAGTATCATTTCGTGATATTTAGGGAAACATATCGTCAGCGGTTGATCAAATCTAATGATTTCTGTAGCCGCAGAGCAACCCAATATTATCTTCTTTTAAGAATATCTTCCTAAGAATATTTTCTTCAATTCACATTTTTATTGAAAATAAGGTTATATTTGTTTACTTGAGTCATCATTTATCTCATTAATTTTCTCCATCGTGTTGTATTTAGTCGTATTTTTGAAAACGCTGAAAAGTATTGTTTTACTGTTATTTTAGAAGTCTGGGAAATATTGTTCTAACCGTGGCCAGGTTTGAATCAAATGAAATTTGTGTTACTTTATAGCGTGATTTCCTGAAGGTTATGGAATGTGGGTCGTTGTTATGTCTACTCATGGATGTTGGAATTCCATCTCTCATCCCTTTGTGACGGCGGATCATCTCCCGTCACTCCAGACTTGTTATCTCCGCCCTCCATGTCGCGGTGAGTGGCTTATCGCTGCAATTTTTCTTATTGCTCTCCAATTTAATGTGTGCCGTGTCTACCGCCTCGTGCAATCGTTAGCTCTCGCCGGGTTGATTTTCTCCTGACGAGGAAAGTTTGACGCAACAGTGAGCTAACTTGAAAGGAAAGAAAATCGTGAGTTAACCATTAAATGCACGAACCTTTATCTAAAGATCGATCAATATCGGAAATACCTCGCATTCCTCAGGTTTTAAAGGTATGCCCTGTAAAATGGTCCGACTTGCGATGATTGATGCGTTAGTTAATATTTTACTACCGAAGCGAGTAGTTTGTGTTTTTGCGGTTACTAAACCCTTTTCTATTCCACTTAATCGAACCAAATTATATGTAGGTAATCCATTCACCAAGCTTAAAAGATGTTGGTAAATAAGGATCATTGATTAAATGTGGAGAAGTGTCATTGAAGTATAAATTGCCAGACTCTGATGTAAAAATCCGAAGTTGATGTATTGTTGTAAAATGGAATCATCAAATGAGGCATTAATTTATAAAATTAATGTGGAATAAGTTGCCTTCGCCCTTCTTGGTGCAAACGGTACAACCGCTTCACCTAGTGTTATTCATGGCGTGGCCCACAGCTATGATTCATTATTGCACAGTTTTTCAGGGGGAATCCGCGATACTTCAAGAGGTGGTAGGGGAGACAATTTTAAGCATTTTTTGTCCATAAACATGGGGTCACAACTCTTTAGTTACTGAGCTATGGCAACGAAAATATTATTTTGGATGCATTTTGCAGATACGATGAAAACTATTTTTCTTGGGTATCAAGCCTTTTTGATGTTTTATTTAATAACCTGGATTTTTAAGGACATTAAATAAGTAAAGTTTGGCGAAAGTGTATGATTATTATTGTTTAAAAAAATTAATCTTTGAGCTTAATTAAACGAGAGCTTTGGCCAAGTATCAACAATGCGATTTCGCAATCTCAACAATTTTGAGATTGGTGCGCAATATCCCATCTTGAAAATGCTTTACGCCCAGTCACCGTCTGCGAGGCGAGCGTTGTAAAATGAGATGGATTGAGAATGGCGTGAGACACCTTTTTATTGGCTCGTCATGAAGATGTCCGCGGCGCTGAGATCGAATTCCGTATAGCGATGCCTATGGATGTCGCTAAGTCCTCTTATTAAAAAAATCGAAGTCCGTACGCTCCAGTGTTTGCTTTTAATGAAATGTTGGCAAACAGCAAACTTAGGGAGGCCGAAACAAGAGAAAAAAAAATAGAAGTGAAACTCTGTAATGATATTCATCAGAGGAGGCCTTTTGTAAAAAAAATCTCACCTATGATGCCGATGAAATTGTTGTTGCAATTACGGATCTCATTGGGTTATCTCCTTCGTCTGGGGAACAATGGTTTTATGCTCCATTTTGGGATCCTAAATTGCTTACTTTGAATATCGACTTGTGATCCATGTCGCAAGAGCGCATTTTGATCTCTTAAGTGGTCTTATAAGGTCCCATGGTATTGGCATCGTAGGGCGTTCCATCCTAGCGGGCTACGTGGAACGGACTCCGACTACATTTTCCCTCGAGCAGATTATGGAAGTCACTGATATTAGTACTGCTCCAACGAACCGTAATAGACAGTAGCTTCAGTGCGTTACCAAAGCGTCATCCGGTTGACGACGCTTGGGCTGATATCCTCGCTGCAGCTTGCGCGGCTGATGGGCCTTTATTATTGGCAACGGTGATAGGCAGGTTATGCCGGTAAGTATCTTCAAACCAGTGGCTCAGCGAGGGGGGGTCTTGGGGGATAACTAACCCCAGAGCTCACAGAAATTTATAAGGTGAATCTTTTTTACTTAATTGGATTAATATTACTTATAGAATAGTGTGAGGATTAATAAAATATCCCTCAGAAGGCCGTATAACTAACCATTTATCTTAATTTTTTTTCTGGCGGAGGGCCTCCGCACCTCCCGCTCATCCTGGCGGGTATGCCATGCCCCCAGGCCCCCAGTATTAGTTGCGCCTGAAACCCCCCCTAGCCTCAATTCCTAGCTGCTTCAAACCGATTAATATTTTTTTAAACTGGCTACTCTTCTGAAACTCCACAATGCAAAAATGCAATATTTCATTCTACGTAATGGAAAAAGGTAGTAAAAATAGCTTACTAAAGCTAGTAAATATGAAATAAACAATCCATTTGGTTACCATCTACCCAAAAGTGAAGAATATCAAGTAAAAGTAGTGAATAAAAAAGTGTTACTGGTATTCGTTATTCTTAGTCTACAAAATTTGTTGACGATAGAGTCATGGTCTTCGCTTCCGGTTGTAAGAATCTACTTTTCCTCGGAAGTCGAAGCATAGTTATGGAATCATGCAAATATGGTACCACGGATGTTCTGCCTTGTCATACTATCCAAATCCGTTCTTCCGGTCGACCAGGAAGTTTACTTGGCATTCTCCTGACCTTAAATCATGAATTAAATCCTTCCTTGAGGCAACGCATTATTTAGTTCTTCTTTTCATTTATCATCAGTGTTCATTCCCTCAGAAAGAAATTCACATTTAAAATTTGAATGGTTATCCCTAATGCAAGTTTAATTTATGCCATCATGGAAACTCTTCATGCAATTATGTTTAAATTACTGATTATGCTCTTTAGTCAATTCGAGAAGGTATATCAACCATTTATGGCGGGTTCTCGAGTAAATAATGGACTAAGTGCCAGCGATTGCATTTGGGTAATTATTTGAGTCGTTTCTCATTTGATTTTATGTATGCTGGTGATTCTCTTCTATCTATTTTATTGATAGTCTCAATTATTCAATCATTACCTTAAATATGACTTAATTATTATTGATAGATTTTTCACCGAAATGGCCCAAGATGTTGGTTTTTCTGCCCATTTCGGAATTGAAGTCTTGCCAATGTGACATTTTTCGTGCGCTTGAAGGCCTCCCGTTGGGGGGTATTACTTTTTTATTTCATGTATAGTTTTAAGTTTCAATTCCACGTTATGCTGTTGTGATAATTATGATTAATATTTTCTTACAATTTTTGAAAATGTTTCCTGATATCTTGGACGCCCTGAGATGCGTTGATCATCTGTTATTTAATCAATTACTTTTTGGAAAGAAATAAATTCTGTAATCCATTTAATTAACCTGATGTAATTTTAATCGAGACTACTTTTCCAATCCAGCCATCACTGACGTTTATCATGCCATTTTCTCAGCGAATTATTCTGGACAGCATTGTTCATTCATCTTTTGGTGCTTGAAGTCTGCCTTAACTTGCTGTAATCGAACTAGTGATAGTATTTTAGGCAACCTGTTGCGTGTTCGAATCCCGGTCAAGGCAAATGTTTTTTCCCTGTGGAATTTTTTCACTTTCCTACCATTGCGGTAGTCTTCTAGAAACGGTTATCGCTGGCTACTATTTAGCAGTCGCTATTATTAGTGAAATATGTTTTAAAAGAACTGAGTTCAGAGTTTTAAGTTGCGGTTCTATGCGCACGATGAAGCTAATTTGTGGTAAATTTATATCTGACTTTGTGTACATTTCCCTCCGAAGACACAAAATCCTCCGGGCAAGATGATGTACTTGTAGTTTCACTGATTGGACCTTTTTCGGGGAATCCAGGTTTCAATCCCAGCCAAGGCAAATGATATTTCCCTTTGGAATTTTCACCCTTAGGAGATAGCGGTAGTAGGAGTGGCTTCTTATTCCCGACAGCCTCAAATTCCTCGAGCCTGACCCTATAGCCTTCCTTCCTCCTCAGTTTAGCCTTACCGGATTCTTGGGTATCTGATGTAGGTGTGTGCAGTATTTGTGGATACATATATTAGTATATTCGGCGTTTCGCCCCAATTTATCGTCATTTACGGATATATTTTTGGTTCTGGCGAAGGTTTTTTTTCGCAATTATCGAGAGCAACTGAATTGGTTTTCTGATTTCGTCCGTCGTCAGACCATGGGCTGAAGTCGACATCTTCATCTATACCCTGATCTACATCTGTAAATCCAACGTTGCCATACGATGTCTATTGCAGAGTATGAGAAACGTCGCCATTACCATGATAACCAGGCTCGCGAAACCCAAAAACTAATCCAGTAATTTTAGAAAATATCTTTTAAAGTAAAAACACCGATGTATTCGTTGTAATCTTCCAAATGTCAGTATCAATTATTATTATTATTATTATTATTTCTCCTTTTTCTTGACCTTATTTTAATTTATAAAATGATGTTTCCTGGAGTTTAGGTCAACTAATCTTAATTAATTAATTAAGATTAATCTTAACTCCAGGAAACATCATTTTATATAAGTATCAATTATGTTAGGAGATCTGGCTGAGGGATGGAGGGAGCTAAGTTATTTCCTTCATCCATGGTCGACAGGTTTGCTGTGGTAATTCCAGGGGGAGGCCATTAATTTAACTATTAAATCAGTGAGGGAACTATTGACATCTGAATTTTTTATACCACCGCGCATACCGGTTGCCTCCTCCAAAATACCATGCCTACCGAAGGCCCTGCTCAAACGAGCATCCTATTGGTCGTAGGTGTAAATGTCCAAGTGCCGACTTATGACGATCAGACCATCGTATGATGATTCACTCTTTCCGGCGGGCGTCTGTGATCCTGTGGTGTGTTAGCCGTGGTGTGAGTCTTCGCGCGTCGAACTCTCCCTGGGGAGGCAGATGTTAAGGCGGGAAAGGAAACGCAGAGACCGCCGAGGTGCCCCACTATTTTCCCTCTGCTGCCATTGGCGACCGATTGCGGTCGATTTCTCCCATCGATCCCGGCACGGGCCTCAGGTTACTGGAGTTGTACCACTCAAAAAGGGTTCCGCGCCATCGTGTTGGCGTTATACAAATTGACGCGCGTCGCCATCATTCTTCTGTTTGCTATAACGCACCGCCGCCCACGCGGGACTGTGAGAAAAATATTTATTCTCTCTCCTTGTTCAACGGAGGCAAAGTAAATGATGACGTAGTTTTAGATTGATGTCCTTACCAAAAGAGAAAATGCCAGTTATATGCTGGATTTAATGACTCGTATTTTCTCTATGGTGTGCTTAAAGCCTTGGGGAGTCCTTGCTAACTTGTTACTGACGCATTTTCTTTCTTGTTTTGTTCTTAATCGTTGAAATTTCGCTCGTGTTTCCTGAGTGCTTTCTTTTCAGCTTTCTACGAAGCACAATAAGTAATGGAAAACTTATTTGGATGCCATTTGGTATTCATGGCATATTTCGTTTTATTTTTCGTGTTTATATTCTCTTGCGTTTTTATTCCGTATTATCATTTCACTGCAGTGGTATGAATCCCTGTAAGCATGCGGTAAATATTTAAATCTGTATAAAGCGTCACTCCGTGATTTTGGTGCCGTAGTTATAATGCTTAAAATATTTGCGCGGATTATCGAAAATACTACAGTATTCGTGGTGCCAATGCATTAAGATTAACCTCACTGTCAGAATTGGTGGCGTGTATACAGGATGCATGGCGTTGTCAAGTATATTGTTCACGGCTGCGAATTTTCATATTTTCGGGTGGGAAGTTTTGTTATCCCGATTATCACGCTCTAATCTCTTTATCGCCGCTGTTCTTTACTCTTTTTGCTTCTGTTTAAGGAATGATTCCAGCTGTTTTTGTATTGATCCTTTTTTTATATTTCCTTCTGGATAGTTGTGAATACTCACTTTCTCGTATCGCATTTTAAATTAATTCGTTAATTTTTGCGTTTTTTAAATGAATTTACGTCACATCTCTTACTTATTGTATGTTACGCATAGCTCATACTACCGGTACTTAATTTGTAATCGGCAATATTGTTGTGCCGAGGTATACTGTTTTTCGTGATGACATTCCTTCACGTATGTCTTATGCTAAATAATCTTTGAAAAATATTTACATCTTTATTGTAATTCAAGGAAGTGATGAAAAATTTCGTGACTCCACTACGTCAGGACCGCTCCAGGGTAGGGCTCAGGGAATGAATTCCAAATGGTTGGGAATATCACCTCGAAGGTGTTTATTCTATAAAACATCATAAGAATCTTTGGCATGAAAAAAGTAGTTCATCCGGCATTATAATCCTTTCCCTTGCTTTTAGGCAAACCTTTCCGACTCTCACTTTTCGTCTTCTCCTTATCAATCCCGCTTTGCCTCTCCGGCACCTACTATATCATGAGGTGCATTCCGTCGGAGATTCTCCAGTATATACCGCCCTCCTTCGCTCCCCCCGCGTAACCTCGTCCCCTCTTTTAAGGTCGACAGTCGAGACAGATTGAACTAGAATGCATTCCTGTATTCGCTCTCCTAGTGGTGACGTCACCCCATCGGGATGCACCAATGCGGCGGCGGCGTTACACGCTTTTTCTTGTTGGGGCCTCGCGTTATAAGTCACTTTTCGGTATCGGGACGCGATTCGAATATCGCACTCAAAATGATCTTTCAAAATCGTACGAATTTCGTTTGAATATTAATTAAATGGAATCCCTTGCAGCGGTAGAGAATTTTCTGAGACTGCCCGATCCCTGCTTGAATGTTGCGTGGAGGACATTTCAAGCGCAACACTCCGTCCGTCGGATGGGACGTTAAGCCGTGGTCCCCATGTCGCCTTTCGTTAAGAGCAGGCTAAAGCCGACGCCAGATTTCTCTCCACACTTCCTTCCATAACCTTCCCTTATGGCGCAAATGATCTCAGCTGTCGGTCGCCGCCTCCAAATACCATAATTACACGAAAAGATTCTCAAGTATGCTGCTAAAATTGTTGTCGCACCTCGCCCATTAAAATCAGCTTTCTAAATTGCCACTCGCGGCGTTACTAATCAACTATATCCAATTATCCTTGGAATTTCTCCTTGAATTATTTTCCTCATAATAAATATGCCTGGGTCATCGAAATACATGCCAGGCAACTATTTTATTACGTTGGAGTATTAAATTCAAAACTTCTGTCTAAACTTCATGGAAACGTTTGAAACATTGCTGATTTTTTTCTTTGAAAGGCTCTATAAATCGCACAAAATTATTCCCAGTTTTTGGTTTAGTAGTTTTCTTTATTGAGTAATTTATGGTTATGACTAATTTTCTAGGATTTACTGAGACTGAGTCCTTGAGTTGATCATCAGTCTAATTTTTCCAGTACTTGCGAAATACTTATCTATTTATAGTATCTCACAGAAAGATGGACTTGCACCGGAAGTACTCAAGGCAATTCTTAATGGTGGTTGGTCTCGATAAGTTCTTAACCTTTCACTCTAAATTCCTTGTGACTTAGAGTGTGGGAGAAGTCTCTTAAAAATGAGATATACGAGTTGTAGAAAGGTTATGTCATCAACATATGCATATATATTTTACATTTATTTCTGTGTAATGCTGTGCAGCACATAAAGGAAGTAACTGAAATGAGGCACTGTAGGATTTTGTGCTTTTCATTTTGATGGGTGATGGAATTGATGTGGTGCAATGAATTCCAATTTATTTTTGAAAAAATTCCTCTGTTGGTAAGATATATCAATTAAATTTTCATGTACTGCTGATTTATGGTATTCAACTCATATCCAGATCAGAAGTGGCTATAAACTAGTAAATATCTGCTAACTTTTGTATCCATTGACGATCTGTAAATACAAATCACCATTAAAAATGAATTTTCGAGAATAAGGTTATGTACATGATTTTAATTTTCCTTAAAATTTACTTGTGACTTCATTATTATTCCCATTGCTGATTTGATTTCATTCATGGAAAAGTTTATATTTATTGTTAATGCTGAATGGTGATGGATACTAAGAGGGGTGTGTGCCCCACCATTGCGGGACCATCTGCCTTGCCAAAAACAGTGAACACAAGCAGAACCACAATTGTAACTTTGTATATCATAAGATGGCTTTGCCTTGTGTATGTATATAATCAGTATAAATCAGTGTAATGTTAATAGAAAATATATTCAACTTTGCATGTGACTTGATTATTTTTTTTAATTAGGATGAAAGTAAAGGTAGCGTAAGTTATCTTTTGCATCCCCCCTTGAGTTTTTTCCTGTACTTGTCTCTGGTGCTGAGGCAGATTCACTTCCTAAGTTGTATGCATCTGTTGCAGTACCCCACTAATAATTTTTCTCACCCTCATGTCTTTATATTAAACTCGTGATATACCTAACTATTCCTTATCTATTATTTGTAGGAATCCAGGATGGCATCTAGCTCTGTTAGCCAAGAAGATGTGGATAATGACTATGAGCTGTCATCCCGTCGTACACGCATCAGGACAGCCAGGGCATGCAGAAATGCTAATCCCCCTCCCCCTAGCACAGCCATTACATCTTCCTCTTCCATCAATGCTATACCTCCATCTGCTATGGCATCACGGATAAATGGTAAGCAGTGCTGTATTTAAATGATATTTTAGTGGTGGAAGTACATGAAGTTTATATTCATATGATGCATCTTTTATTGGTGCAAATTTGTGCATAGGAAATATGACATTGCTGCATTTTTTTAGCCACACTTTGTGAAATATTTTCCATCCTACCGAATGTACCATGACTGCTTGTCTATGTTTTATGGTGTTCTGTGAATTTGGTGATCCTCTTTCATCATTCTTTTGTTAGTTTGGTTTCTAGGAAAGTAATTTAGCTATGAAAGCTGTGAGTCCTTCTTTGATATCATTTGTATCATTTGAAATTTTGGAAAGGCCTTATGTTTATATACAGTCATTACATTCATTACAATCAATTACATTTATATTTGACTTCAATCATTCTTATCCTTTGTGATGGAAGAACAAAAGTTTGTATTTTCGGTGAAAATTTATTCAGATCATTTTGTGCGCTTCACTGCTATTCAGCATAGTCATGCATACTGCAGAGCTATGAAACCCTTTGTGCAATCTCTATTGATTTCTGTAGAAAATACACAGTTTGGTCCGGCATCATGAATGTTAAAAATTTCTGTGAAGCTTATCCAGAACTCATCAATTTTATTCTATATTGTTTTTGCCTTCTTCTGTAAAAGTTATTTAATATTGCCGAAAAGCGTGGTGAGAACTATGTGTAGACAGATTTTTTCATTTCTTTAAGATCATCACAACCTTGGCTGTGGAGCTGATCATCCAGATGATGGAAACGGGGACGGCAGTCTTGGCTCATGCTTGGGTGGTGGAGAGCTGAGGAGCACAGAGGGAGCTGATCACAATGATGCTAGCCCTAAACCTCTTGGAAGAGCCAAGGAAAAAAGAGTGAACAGGTCTGTTAATGTAAGATCCTCTGGTTCATGATGATTTTTTTCAAGTTTGTTGCACCATCGTAGAAAATTTGCTGTCCTGTGGGAGTAGGTTTATTATTGAATTTTGTATCATTCAAATGTCTATGTGCTGTCTCATATTTAAATTTTTATACAATTTTTTTATTTGAATTGTCTGCTACAGAAAGTTTTGCTAATGTTCAACCAGATTTTAAAATTTAGGTTCAGGAATTGGTACTTGTGACATTGTAAATAGAGCCAGGTTCCGCCATAAAGTGTTGCTATTTAATTTCTTTCACTGTTGAAATATGTATTCCTAAAAGTGGTATTATGAATATTGGTTCTTCTTGATGGTCCATTTTCTTGATTCAGTATATAAATTTTGCCGTGTATGGGTGTCTGGTGGGTAACATTTATCTGTGGCCAATTTTGAATAACTCTATCACTCCTTGACCAAAGTTTGAAAAAAGGATGTAATACTGTAGGAAAAAGCTACTGATTAGCCAGTAGTGAGCTATGGGTTGTTGTGACCCTAAAGTGCAAAGTTATTCGGTTACTTTTCTCTGTGGAGCTGTCTATATAAAAGAATTTTTACTATCTTTTTTTACATTTCCTAACTTAAAGTTAGTTTAGAATATAGTATATATAGGTATAGTTTATTATGTATATGAAAAATATTTTTTTGGGTCCCTTCCCTTTTTCATGGCCACACTTTTGATGATAATTGGCTATTATATCTCAAGCAATCTATGCTTTTTATCAGAAAACCAATGATCCCTGATAATGGTTAAATCTATGTTTTAAAAGCTTTTTTTTTTATTTTGGGTTGAGCAATCCTCATATAAGAGCTCTTAAGGAGATTAATTCATTCATGAGTCCATTAATGGGGATAATTGGAGAAAAACGGGCATTTTCTATTGCCTGCATCCCATATTATAAGTTCCAGCTATTTGAAGGTGTTTATTCCATGAAACTCAATTAGGAATCTACTTCCTGGGCCAAGAAAACTGCATGCTAAGAAGAAGTGTTCACTATTTGAAGGTGTTTTGGAAAGTTTGGCTCTATAGCCTGTAAGTCATGTTACACATTTCAAATAATCCTATGTTTTGTTCAAATGAATTCATTGCTTAGTATGGCTAAATCATGGTGGATGTGTTTTATTAATTTAGTTCTGTATTTTATTTTGACAGAGCCAATCATCTAAACAAAGGGAAGCAGCAAAGGGATAGGCGGAAACTACGTGAGAAAAGAAGGAGCACAGGTGTTGTTCATTTACCTTCTACAGAGGTAAGATTTTCACCGGCAAATGAGAAATACTGCACTTAAAGTTCTAGCTGGCAAGAATAATATCTATTTCCAGTGGAGATGCTTTGATCGATATCAGGCTAAAAGGTATCATCTTGTGGTCATTGGAAAATATGTTGAAAAAAACGAGCATATCATCCTAATTTAACTAATTTTGAGGCTAAAATATGTAATTAATCAATAGTATGGGGCCAATGAATGAAATTAGAAGTTTCTTAAGAATACTTGGATGCTTTTGTATTTCATTTGTCAAAATTATTTTTATTTTTAATACATAGAGTATTTTTCTTTTCTGGTAGTAGATTTCATGAAGTTCCATCAAAAACTGTGATGATGGATAGTTTGATACTATCAGAGTTTGAATCCAGGTGTTGATGTTGGATCACATCAAATATTATCCCTTCCTGTAATTTCTGGAAAAATTGAAAATGTGGTCAAATTTAAGGTGACTCTCTTGTGATAGTTTTAATTCCACCGCCTTATTAAACATTGCTTAAAAATAGTTGATCAATGTTTGAAAGCCTCCTCTCTATGTATATCAAATCTCAATGCATTGTTGCTGAGAGGTATTGCATCCCAGCAAGGTGCTGCTGAAAGTTGTGAACCCCCATACCTGAAACAATGACATTAATCCACCCCTGACAATTATACTTACTGAGGGTTTTGTCCTTGATGATTCCCAGTCAACTGGTGGGAGCACTGGTGAGGATGAAGATGAGGGTGGCGCTACTGGAGGTGTGATCTCAAATTGTCCCTTGGCTGCAGAGACCAGGCGGAACACCCACCACAATGAGCACTTGCTCCTGGAAAGGACAGGTGCCCCTGATGGGTCTGCACCCTCCGAGTCCAATGCTGTTGATAGTGAGGTTTGTTTAATGTTTTTTTTTTTTATTCTGTAGCCAAAGTGTGTTTTTTAAGTATCATTTTCTTTTGTATTTGAAAAATACTGTAATTGTTTATTTTCTTTTGTTCCAGGATCGAGTGCCTGTGAAACAGTTCACTCAGAGAAGGAACAAGAGGTATGATTAAGAATATGCTTTTTGCACTGAATTGTTGAGGCCTTTACTTTGTAGAATTCCATTATATAGTTGGAAGGAAATTACTTTGCTTTTCTACAAAACACACACTTTATTGCCGACTAGTTTCGGTTACACTGTACCATTTCACTAGTCTTGAAAATGGTACAGTGTAACCGAAACTAGTCGGCAATAAAGTGTGTGTTTTGTAGAAAAGCAAAGTAATTTCCTTCCAACCATAATATGCTTTTTATGGTCAAGTATTCCTTTTTTTCATAGAGAAATTTTAATCAAAATTCTGCTATTTTTTGTTTTTTAACTAATACATAGTCTGTACAGGTTTCATGAGACAGTATTAGAAATTTAGCATATGGTGCTTGTGCAATGATGCATGTGTGCCAAAAACACCCCTTGAAGTTGACATACTCATAGTAATTTTTTGAGTTATAGGCATGTTTTAAAGTTTTATTTTGATATTTGAGAGGCTATTAACTGTAAAAATTTTACCATGGTATAATTTAAGTACAGTTCATGTTAAACTGGCAATGAAAGCATTGGTACGTGCAATTGAAGTGGTTATTGATTGAAATGGCATTTTGAAATTTTACTTATTCATATCAATTGCCCGTTGAAAAATTACTGTCTGACTTACCTTGACTGGCTATCAAACTATGAACACTTGGCTTTCTTCTGAATGACCAAAGGATGGGGTTTTATTTTTTACTAGAGTGCTGGCTCCCTACCCTGAGGGCCTGGGTTCAATCCAAGCAGTGGCAGAGATTTTTCATATCCTCCACTGAAACTGCCTGATCCATAATGGAGGCTTTGTGGGGGGCACTTAATACCCTGCACTCTGTCTGTCAAATGGGACATTAAGCTGTGGTACCCTGGGCACCTTTCATTGACAGTGAATCTGGGCTTCTCTCCACCCTTCCTTCCTTTATCAAATCTCTCGTAGTGCATGTGACTTCAGCTGTCAGTCGCCTCCTCCAAATAACATGCCTTATCTGAATTACCAATCATGGATAGGGTAATGGTTTTTGCATTGTCCTGTAAAGACAAAGGTGTGTTTGTTTTTTCTGCAATTTTATGTTTTGGGAATTATATTGCTGTTAGTGAATAGCATCTTCTAATACTTACCTCTAAATTTTTCATTTTGGAACGTTTTATGTCAGATTGAATCATCTTGCAAGAATAAGCAATGCATCAAATTGCCAGTTATAAGTGTATATCCAGTTTTAGGGATGAGGTTGTAGATGCCCCATGAATGAAGTGTTGTCACCAGAGATCTCAACTTGCCAACTCACAATACCTAGCCATTTTTTCATGTTTTCGGGCAAATGGGAATTGCTTTAGGCCCATGTGAAGGCTGTGGAATGCATGGTTGGAAACTTCCAAATCAGAACTGTACAGTGTTCTAATGCCATTAAAGCTTCAATGTTTGACCATTGAGGACCCATCATCATGAAGTCATGAGTTTCTGTATGGCTTTGAATGGAATGCCTTCTATCAATTATTTTTTAGCCCTAATTTCACTTCAAGTCATTTCCATTCCTTCCTTATCATAATAGAAATGACTCTGTGGCAGCAATAAATTGAATAGGTATTGAAAAGCCTGTTACTAGTTTTGACAAGGGATGGCAAGTGAGATGAAACGAAATTGTTTTGTTTTGAACTGGAGGGAAACAAAAATACGAGGCCTAGGTTTAGTTTCATTCCTGCACGAATTTAAAATCACCAAGGAGTTTAGTTTCGACCTGCGACGAATCTTTACTCCGGGGAACGAAACTGAATTAATCGAAACTCCACTGCTCATAGTTAAGTTTCGATCCCAGAAGTTGAGTGGAGGGGGATACGAGAGAATAGTTTCGGCTCATTTCATGACAGAATGTAGAGAGGTTAAAACATCGAGCTTAAAAATCGAATGGCCAGTTTGCCTTCTCCGTTCTCCTATTAGTGGTAAAAATATGAGGGTCCCATGCATCTAATGGCAGTAGGCCAAACCTATACTTCATTCAACTGTTCTTTGTACAGTGGTCACAGTGTGTGGGTTGAAACTAACAGTTCGAAAGTGAAGCCTGTGGTCCCTCCAGTAGGAAACATTATCTGCGTTTCGTTTCACCCCAGAGTCTTACTTTAGTTTCGATCCTAAGTACCCAGATAGCACAAAGTAAGAGATTTAACCGTTTATTATGGGTTTCTTAGGGAATAAATTGATAAGCAGCTTATCCTAAGCTAAGGGGCTTATATAAGGCAAGGGTAAGATGCTAGGTAAGGAATGCCGTCAAATATCCTGAGGCAATGTAAGTCGCTTCTGTTGGAGCGCCAAAGGCGGCTGTACAGCGTACTACACATGCTACGCGGCTCATCACGACATGAATTTAAAGGCTACCAGTGAAATTAATTGAGTCTTTATAAGGACTTAACTGTTAATAGATTTTCCCGTAAATAGAAAAAAATTGATGACTGCAAGCGACCGGCTAGTGAAGATATAAAGCATAACACAATTACTACATATATCCTTGCGGCGGAAATAAAAAAAATATCATTAGGTGGAACCGAATGCACGACTTCCATATTCCCAGCGCGGCACTCTAACCACTACACCACGGCAGCTATTGTAAGAGAGTGGTGTAGTTACGAACTTAAATTTTAATTATGTAGAAAAACTGGAATGAAAAACTGAAATTAGTCAAGGTCTACACAATTTAACATTTATGAATTTTAATTTATGGCTTGATCACCCTATGACTACAATATGTATATTAGATATTCCTTCCGGCATTTTAAAATTATTCTACGTCCTTAGTCTTGTGAAATTGTGTGTTTTTCTTATGACCATCGTTTCGCCATCAGTTCATAAATGTGAATGATTTTCAAATTATGGTGGTATGATGTTATTTCTCCTCATAATATGGAAGTGCCAAGGATAAAAACATTATTCTTATACATAAAGGCCTTAATAAACACTCTGAAACGATGGGATGATAACAGCATCTACGGAAGTGCTGAAAGTTTGGCATCCATTTTGCCATTACTCTGGATGTTTGTTGGCCTGGCCGTAAGAAACCCATAACAAGCTTACTTGAGAAGCGCCTTCCTTATTTCTTCCTTTCACCTTATCTCAATGACTTATAATGTGCAGCTGGGTAGTTATGACTCCGATTTTGTTTTGACCCTGAGTTTAGCTCCCTGGGTTTAAATCCATTTCGTTTCATTTCTACATTTTGCTCCCAGGAATGAAACTATTGAAATTTTACTGATTTTGACTTTCGTTTAGTTTTTTATTGCCATTCCTGTTTTTGACAGTGCTAAAACTTAATATGTAATGAGAAAAATATCTTAATATGTGCCGTACGATAATTATGTGAAAAGAGTCTGATCAAGATGAGTTGATCCTGATGAAATTTTCTCTTTCTATTCCAGTCCTTCTGACTTAGAAGCTGATGATGAAGACAACCAGGAATTTGACAGCTTAAATCAGTCTGACTCAGCTACGGGCAGTGCTCCTCACCCTCCCACTTCAACTGTGACGGTGGCGCCCCTGCCACCCCTCCACCACCCTCACCATGCACACCACCACCACCATCACCATCATCACCACAGGCACCAGAGTGGCTCTTCTCAGTCTATGCATTCCAATGCTGCTAACAGTACTACGGTTAGTCCTCACTGAAACTCTGTTTTGTGGCTCGATTGCAAATTTTTTAATGAGGAAAAAACTAATTCATTTGATCTTAATTTTGTACTTGAATCTGAATAATATATGACTTATAATAATAATATATGAAGTTACGACTTTCCAAAGAAATCTGGTGTATAATTTCAGATACAGGCGGTCGCCTACTTTCGCACGCAATGCATTCCTGAAATTGTATACTAAAGTATGCACCGAAACTCACCTTCCACTTCTTATTTTGTGTAACCCTGAGGTACAGAAATACACTTAATTAAGAAATAACATGCACCAAAATCACTTTTTACAAATTATATTCAAAATGTCGTAAAGAAGACTAATTGGGCCCAATTTACAATCTGATATTATACATATATATTGCGTAACTTCCATTTCTGTTCCAATGGGTACAATCAAAAATTGTCTCTACGTACAACTGAACTCCCGCCACGGAAATCTTTGGTAAAAGGCGAAAGATTGTACAAATTAACTGAGTTCTGCCGTATCTCTTCCTCCACGATCTTTCTCTCTCATCGCCTCCTTTTTCTTTGCGTCCTTTTCTTCTTTCTGCCGTTCTTTTTAGAGCACGTCTCTCTTTTAGTTCTCTCGATACACCACTATGTTAGCTTTTCTCCTGATCTTTTTAAAACATGTCTATCTCTTAGCTCTCTCAATATAAGACTCTATTAGTTTTTCTTTCCGCGTCCTTCACTACCATTATTGCCTCCTCACTATGATTGTTAATTTTAATTTATTTATTTAAACAAATAACATGGCGGTTTGTTTACTAGTAGAACCATTGAGTTCCATACTAATTAGGGCTTTTGTTCCGTAGAAGCGAAATATACATACTAAAATTTTCTGCACAGATTTTTAAATAATTAACTAATGTTTAATAACAAATTAATAGAATTGCTCACATTATATAATGTCTTTCAAAAATACGTAGAAAATGTAAATAAAAGTTTAAAAAAAAACAAGAATTCTGTTGCATGTACCAATTGAAACTTCCTCTCGGTGTTTTAGTTGACATTCCACTTATAATGTTCATTATAAATAAAAATACAAATCAAGAATCATAAAAAAATGAAATTGTTGAACCCTCACTCTAGATACCTTTAAGTTTTTACACCTCGTTTTCCTGGGTGGGTGACATCGATCGTCACAGCGTATCTTGTGATCGCATATATTTCGCAAGTTCTTCAAAAAAGGCAAAAGACACATAGAATTTGGATATTTTGTGAAAAATTGTTGCTGAAGGTTTAAATGTTGTACATGAATTACACATCACTAAAACAGAAAAACACTATTAGAAAAAAGCAATTCTATTTATTAATTTCATTGAAAGCTGTGTGATGGAGTTCAGTCAACTTTTTTAGGAAAATTCTATCCAATGAAGGCTGAACTACAGCTTTCTTCTTCTCTTGATTAAGGAGCCCATAGCAAGCTGTGTCTCTCAAAAAATCACCTTCATTAAAGTCAACACTGCGATTGCATATGTTCGTATTGTCTGCATGTACTGCTATAAGAAACAGTTGAATGTTGGGATGTACAGTAAAAATCACGGGAATTACAAAAAATTACAGACAAACGTTCGAAAGTCCAAATTTAGCATACGTAGGTAAGTAGGGAAAAGGTGTCAATTTGGAATGTACGGAAGTGTGAATTGCACGAAAGTCAAGTGCATGAAAGTCGAGGACTACCTGTTTTGTGAAAGTTGTTGAATGGACTTATAATCATGTACTGGAAAATGATTTGGTCGCTCCTATTTATTCTGAATGCAAAATAGTAAACATACTTTAACATGTTTCTTAGCTTTATATTGGTGAATTAATTTTATTGCTCTAGTATTTTTGGTTACTGTAGAGGAAAGAGACTGATCAATATCAGTTGCATGGCTTCATTTGAGTAAGCTAAGGGGATTCAATACATTAGATAAGAGCCTGTGTGAAATATATTTGATTATAATAAAGTTTTATCAGATTAGGTACCCAATGCTCTTGTCAACTAAACACTTTGATTTCATTTTTTTGGTTGTGTTGAACCAAACATGTGTTTTAATTTTTTCTTCTGTTTAGTGGATTTAAAATGGTATGCAAAACTCAGTGTTGACATATTACATTGTCTGGTTTGCAAATATTTTTTCCTCTCTCATTTTTCATTTCTTCATATACATGAATGATGTTCAGAATGTCAATGGATTTGTTTTGCCACTGTTAGAGGATGAAGATTATTCCAATACATGGACTCTACAATCCAACAAATGACAATATACTTTAGTGCATTATGCTGTCAGAGATTTTTGAAGTTCATGACCGTAGCTGCTCCACCTATACACATTTATATTGACATAAGTGATGAGTTGAAATTACTATAAATCAAGGGTTGTGTGCCTGTATTTGTGATAGTTGAAAATATATACCTTGGTCCCTCCTTGTTGTAACTAGGTCAGTGTTGTACTCTGAAGTATGATGCATGATTTATTTCTACATCCTTCAGGCACAACAATCTGAGAAGGTACCGAATGGAAATCGACCAGGCACACCCACTGGGGAAAATATGGAAGAGGTATGTGCGTTAGAATATTTTGTCTCTTGATTTATGCACATATGGTTACTCATTTTGGATAGTTCTCAACCCATGTCATACAAATACATATTCTGATAACATTAGTTGTTGATGTTGTGGTTTTGATGTTGTTATTAAGGATGTGCGAGTAGTACTTTTCGATCTCGAGTTTCGAGTCGAGTTGAAAACAAGTACATAGTAGTGTTGAGCATTAGTGTGTGTCGACAGCTGGGTCATTCTGCACCACTACTCAGTCATTTGATTCACGTCTTATATTAGAAGGATCATCGCTGCATAAT
The DNA here is from genome assembly GCF_921293095.1 of Ischnura elegans. Taxonomy (NCBI): domain Eukaryota; kingdom Metazoa; phylum Arthropoda; class Insecta; order Odonata; family Coenagrionidae; genus Ischnura; species Ischnura elegans. The sequence continues at coordinate 136,713,601 of NC_060246.1, forward strand.
TTATTTATATAAATTATAAACTTTATTAAATAGACATTATTTATTAAAATTAATTTTTATTGAGAAGAAAATTATTTTTGTTGATAAAAAGTTATCGAGTTGAAAACTACTTGCTAGTATCGAGTGGAGTCAAGTATGGCAATGGTGAACCGGGCAATACAGCAATGCATGCTCCAACATATTCTCATTTTTCCTATCCCCAATTTTATATTCTGAATGCATAGCTCGACGTAAAAAGGAAAAGATAATGAGTAACGTTGGTGTAAATCGTGTCAGAATTAGGAAAGTAAAGATATTATGATTGGATACATAAGTATCCTGTATAATAAAATGAGCGGTACAATGGTCCACTCCGATTACGCCACCGGGTCAGAAGACGGTCAGCTACCGCATCTGACAAAAAAGTATTCGGCGCCCACGTCGACTACTATAGTGGTTGATTGCTACGATTTCAAAAAGCTGAATCTCATAGGCTGTGAGATTAGAACGACTTATCAACCTTAAAAATGGTATTATTACATGAGTTTTCTGATTGCGCAGCCTGTCAGCAGATTTCTGAATTTACTGGCCTTGACAGCTCTGTAACCGAAATTACACGACTCGACTCGACATTCATAATACTACTCAAAGCACTCGAGGCGAGTACCAACGACTCGACTTGCCTCGAATTTTCGAGTACTCGCAAATCCCTAGTTGTTATAATTAAAATTATTTTTTCATTATTTTGTATAACCTACTTCTGTTTTTGTATGCTTCTGCATTTGTATATTTTAATACTCTGTATTCCTCTTTCGGTGCCCACGAGTGCCACTTATACTTATCAAGCAATGGAAGAAGGTTGCTGTAACATCTAATATGAATCAGTTTCCTTCCATGCAAATGCAAATAAGTCAACAAAAGCAACTACTCATCAGCTTGTGATCTGGGTGTGTCAATATCCATAATCAACATGGAAGTAGTGGCTTACAGCAATTCGCAAAATTTGAGGGGGTTTCTAAATTTGAGGGGGTTTTCAGGTTAGATTAGCACTACATAGCCATCGGGGAAAATAGGTGATTCTGAGTAAAACAAGAGTGGAAGTAGATGTGCTCATGCACTCATCAGTATTCTAAGTTATTAGTTTGAGTTTGTGCTCCCTGGATATAAACACCACTTCACGCATTGTGATGCATTTCAAGGTTAGTTGAGCCGAACCTGAGCGTATTGAAGTTTCATTCTAGGTAATAAGTTGTGAAAACATGCCATTTAATATAAAGTTCATCCATATAAATATTAAATTTGCCTCTGCGTTTGGTATCTTCCTAGTTCTATGGTTATTCCTTTTGAGATAAATACTGCATAACAATGAATACGTAAGAGATAAATATGATAAACTTCCCTGATGCTAGGGATGAATGAAATTGAGGCGAAAAGCTACAGCTATTTTATTTTATATTCTTGCCCATAGGTCCCATAATCCTCATCCTCAGGTATCAAAGATTCAAGAATGTATCTTAAATGGCTTTTCAAACATCAGTAATACATTCTTAATATATTTTTGCTGTCTCTAACATCATCCCTGAGGTTCATTTGGTAGTGCTCAGGCATAAGAAGGCCATCAGTGCTGGAATTGTTAAATGGGTGGTCTAAATAACTGATATGTAATAAGCATGAAAAACTTTTTACTTTAATGATTTTCACAGGATATTCCTAGGTTTCCAGATTACTCTTCAGCTTTGCCTCTAGTGGAATATTATGTAACATCCAAGTCTTGTTTCTTTGCATGTTATGATGTGAACAGCTCCTGGAGCGAGCTCAGGAAGAAAATCGACGTCTCCTGCGTCTTTTAGAGGAGCGTGACCGCCGTATTGCATCACTAGAAGCAAGGGTCAGTGCCCTGCGGGAAGAGAAGGAGGAGATTTTGCGTTCAGTCGCTCGTGGTGGCAAGCCTGATTTTGACTCAGACGGTGAGGTACCATCTCCCCTCATCCTGGAAGGAGCTCATGGAGAAAGGGTGCTCACGGAGGAAGGGGAAGGCATCAGTAAGGTGTAAATATTACAGCGACATAAGTTTTACTTTTCATCTCACATCATTGAGTATGGCCAGATAGAGAGTTCTGTTTCAGCATCATGAGAGGTGGCAAGTGACTGCAAGCCTTTTATGCCATGATATTTGTGGCGTTGAGGTCATGTAGGGTTCTAGTCCTCATGTGATTTGTAATATTTGGCCAAAATATGTTCGGGAGGCAGGGGGTATTTTTTTTTTATTTTAGACTGCAAAGTGTAATGCTGGGAAAATACCTGGCTGAAACTGACAGGTAGAAGATGTATCTACAAATTGTCTGAAAATTTTCTCTAAGAATTTATTGGCACATTCTTATCAATTTATTATTATATTCACTGAAACATTGTTAAAAAAGTGTTGGCTCAGTGTTGTCAGAAAATATATTTCAGGTTATTTAATAATGAAGACTGAGTGAGCATTTGCATGTAATTGAAATACAAAAGCTGGTCTTTGGAAGAGAATATTTATTATGGCACTAAGTCTTGCTGAAAAGTTTTGTGTCTACTGATATAAAAACCCTACTTTAGCTCGTTCTTAGATTTTCAAAAAGAAATATTGTAGCAATATGTAAGTAATGTTTATATTGACTAACATACTCATCCTTCATCTTCTAACATTTCATTTTGGCTATTGTCAATAGTTTAAGTGAGCTCAAGGGAAAATAATGCTTGCATATTTGTGAGAAGGAATCGATATCTGCTATTCTAAATTACTTGCAATTTTATTATACTTGTCCATTTTACCATGTGAATTTTTGGCTTGATGCCAAGTATCTCCGGAAAAATAAAATTATATGAAAGCTAAGATCATCAAGAAGGAGAGAAGTTATGATTCCATGACCTAGGTATTGGCAGAACTTCTTAAAAATTTTAAGCAAACTCATATTTGCTTTGTATATAAAATTGACGCTATAATTAAGTAGACTTCGTGCAAAATAAATATTTTCAGTCATGAAATTCAATATGTGTGAAAAATGAAAGGTAAATGAGAAAAGATGCGTTACACTATGATATATAGATACATTTCTCAACATGGCCTCAACATACCATGTGAAGGTTGAAAAAAATCATCCACAACTTCTATGAAATATCATATAAAAATGTGTAGTTATTGATTTTGTCTTGTGAAAAATACCTTAGTATTATTAAATGAAATATCATTCATGGCTAATTGCTAAAAAATAAAGTACATGGAAGTATTAATAAGGCTGTGAGGTTGTACTTAATGTTTTTGTTCATGGTTTGATGGGCTACACAGTGATTATTTTTTTAGGTTTGCTTTTTTTCTTCCATGAAGTCCATTGTTTGTGAGTGTACCATTTTATGAGTTTTTTTTTGACAACTATGAATTAGAACCTGCTTCTAATTCTGTCATTCATGAGCCATTGGCTGTATTTGTATGGCAGCACTTATGTAAGCAAGTGGTATTAAAAGAAAGCACATAGATTAGAACTTTGTGTCACTACATGTCATTTATAAATTTCATTCATGCCCTTAGCATCTTCGTGTGATGCATGGATGTTTTACTGTTTTTTAAATGACCTATTTCAATGATTTATTTTTTGTTAGGTATCATTACCTACATCTTATGCATGTAAACATTTGGCTCTCCAATCTCTGTGCCTTGGTAATTTTGAATTATTTCATGAAAAAAGCCGTAAGACATTATCCTCTGAAAGCTTTAAAATTTAACTCTGACATGTGAGTTATTTCCTGTTTTATTTTTTTTCCTTAATTCAGGAATTTATTTTTATGATCAATATGGTGTTCATTTCTTTTTACTCCAAATCAAAATGCACTCTGTGAGGCACATGCTCCTTTTTTATTTTTAGGATCTTTGAAGTTTTTTACCTTGTTTGAAATAAAGATCAGATACTATCATATATTGCAGCTATTTTAGAATTTGTGATATTTTATATGCCATGTATGTATATTAGTTAATTATTTTGAAATAATTCAATTTCTTGTGTACTATCTATCAGAAACTAAGCTATTTTCTATTTTTGTCACATTTAAATACTCAGTTTGTTATTTTTAATTTATGTTTTATTGCATTTTGGTATGTTCTTTTTTCTCAATAAAAGTAACAAAATTTCGAACACTATCTGCATGTAGTTTTTGATCCTAAAATGTCTTTGAAACAACTAGTACATTAAATAATTTTCAATTACATTTTTCACATCGAAAATTAATTTTGATGATGGTAACAATGCAGCTATTACATATCATTTAAAATGCAAGTCTCTCAGAAGTATTGCCATAATGGTTAACCCATGTCTTTCGTAGAAACATGCCTTGTAATTCATGTTAGTCAGAGTTATTTTTACTTCTATTTAATGGAAAACAAAGTGCACCTCTTATCATCATTATTATATTTCATTTTTTCTGTTTTATTAAGTACGAGGCATGTTTTTAAAGTTAGTACCGTTTTGACATAAAAAAACAACAAGTAAATTTTTTTCAAAAATAATTTATTCACTTGAAAGGCCATACTTTACTCTACTTTTCGACATAATTCCCATTACTATTGAGGCATTTATCGTATCTTGGGACCAGCTTTTGTATGCCATCGTCAAAGAAGCTTGCCGCCTGATTAGACAACCACTGCTTCACGGTCGTTTTCACTTCGTCATCACCGGAATGGCGCTGTCCTGCCATTAAGGGTGTGTTGCTGGTTGATTTTTTGACCTACGGCAACACAATCAATGCAACAGCTTACTGTGCAACTTTACAAAAACTGCGCCGCACTAGTCAAAACAAAAGGCGTGGCATGCTGAGTGCAGGTGTCGTTTTGCTCCACGATAATGCCCGTCCACACATAGCAAATCGAACACAAGACCTTATCACTTCTTTTGGCTGGGAACAATTATACCACCCTCCATACAGTCCTGAACTAGCACCGAGAGACTACCATTTGTTTATGCACTTGAAGAAGCATCTGGTGGGTCAGCGCCATTCCGATGATGACGAAGTGAAAACGACCGTGAAGCAGTGGTTGTCTAATCAGGCGGCAAGCTTCTTTGACGATGGCATGCAAAAGCTGGTCCCAAGATACGATAAATGCCTCATTGTAATGGGAATTATGTCGAAAAGTAGAGTAAAGTATGGCTTTTCAAGTGAATAAATTATTTTTGAAAAAAATTTACTTGTTGTTTTTTTTATGTCAAAACGGTACTTACTTTAAAAACATGCCTCGTATTTCAAAGGTCAGATGAAGTTGGGTGTACTCATATTAAATTTCTTTCACCATAGCTTGTATGAAATTATTTACTGCTCTTTTTAATGTAACACTTTAATTGATTTTAGTACAATAAGTAAGAGAAGTTGGAAAGCATATGTTATCCAAGAGGCTTGAGCAAACATTATTTGTGTGAATCAGTGATTATTTTTTTTTTATATTTACCTTAATGGTAATCATCTCAGTCAGCTCAGTTTAATGATGAAATGGAAAATTATTCAAGCATCATAATAAAATTATTACATTTTTGTAATTATGTTAATATTTATTTATCTCTTAGTAGTGTAACGTGCAATGGCGTGAGAAAAGTATGTTTGGTATGAAAGTAAATTTTAATGCATCAGTTATCATCCTGTGAGGTTGGACAGTGCTCTCTGATATCCTAAGTCATATAATCTTTTCCCTTAATGTTTGTCCCTTACGTGAATTGGTGCCCTTTAATAATAATTTCTCTTGAGTGCCACCCTATCCAGTATGTACCTTCCTACGATCATTATCTGACACAGATATGAAATTGGAGACCTAAACTCTTATACTCTCACTTTCTGAATGTTGTGAGCATCTGTAAGGATACCAATCAAATGCTTTGTCGTTGCTTTGATTAATGGTTATTTGTATTATATTATAAATGTGACGGTCATCGGTCTTGATTTCAGAAGTTATTGATATTTTTTGAAATCTTATCAAGAATAGCAATGAACTGTTATTCAATTCCTCCGTAGTTGGTGATGGAAAACTTTGTAGCATGGGTTAATTTCATTAATTAAGGGACGACTTTTGATCTCTTCTATGCTATATGGATGAGATAGTTAACATTGTGTTCATTGTATTAAGTCTTCAAGCTTTACAATTATTCTATTCATTCACCATGAAATTGCTCCAAAGGCAATTGATTTCTTCTTGGTGCAGAGTTCTGCACTAAAATGCTTTACCAGTGGAAATGTTAAAGAAATATCAGTGGATAATGTAGCCCGTTGACTCCTTCAAAAACACACATATGCTTCAAGAAGTTCCGTCTAAAATAATAATTGCATTATTACGATGATTTAATTTAAACCGTCTGCTATGAAAGCTATTTATAGATGCCACAATATATTTCACACTACAAATATTTCACAATGTGAACAAAGGGCTTTGAAAAATGCCATGAATTTTTCTGGATGTACGAGAGTATGTCGTTTTAAGATGGTGCAGTGGTTAGGTGGGTAAAAAGGACCAGACGGGGGTTATTACTGGCACTGCTTCATGTCTTCTTGGATTGTCCTCAGCCTCTCATGTGAAGATTGTCTGTACCCTTTTTTAATGGTACCTGAATTACCCTCCGAATTTGCATGCAATCATCTGTTTGTTATGCATTTGGGCGTATAAAAAATATTTGTTGAACACAGTAAATTTCATTCCAGTTTTATCACCCTTGTGATATTATCATCATGTACAAATTTGAATCAGAATGATGAGAGAAAATTGATTAGAATGGAAACAATTAAGCTAAAGAATGAGAAAAAATATTGTTAAAAAACAGCTTTTGTTATAAGTAAAAGCAGAAATTTTGCACCATACCACTTAATGATATTATGATATCCTTATATTTTGATTTTGCATTATTATATTTACTACCCTAAAATTGATGCTAGAATTTTGTTCAAAATCTGTAAATGACTCAAATGAAGAGAAATTCATGCATGAAAGTTATTTCTCTTTCATTAAAAAAATAATATTTTGAGAAAAACCTTGCATTCAAAAATAGCACTGGCATGGATCATAATGGGGTCACCTTAAGAGGTAATCCTTAGTTAGTGGACGAGGTGGGCTCCCTACTGAGCCAAGTTCCAAAGTGAAGGAAAGGTTAAGCTATGCAAAAATCTACTTAGAAAGATCTCCTGACAGTTGAAAGGAATAATTGTAGGGTTTCCCTTTCATAGGAAAGGTGTACCTAGAGGAAATCATGGATGCCAAAGGGGTAGATACATAATTAAATATATAATTGAAATCAATTTGGATATTATAGTCTCTCAGATTGCCATTATGATTTGCTATTGCATTTTACGAAAAGAATTTGACATGTCAACTTATGGTCATAAATTCTCAATTGCAAGATATTTAATTAATCCAAAATCTTGACTGAAAGTAATGAGAAATCAATTTTTCTTGTGTGCTGCAGAACATTCACCTTGTTTAGATAAGATGATTCACTTCAAGCCAACTCCTCCAATCATTGCATTGATGTCACAGCTGATATAATGACGGATTTCTAAGTTCCTCTTAATTTTTTTAATGCTTTTAGCTGAAATTATGCCTTGATAATATTGTTTTATTTTAATTGTTTTTTTAATCGTACAATGTGAATGGACCTTTAGACTAATTATTATATATTTTAATGTTAGCTTCTGTAGTTCTGCATTATTCCCTGGAGTAAAGATTGAAAGCTGAATTTTCATCGATGCTAAATGCTGCGTTACCTTTATGCTGTACTTTGAGTAAGTAACTTGTCTTACACAATGGAGTAGCTAGCTTTCTAAATCATATTTGTATAGATTTTGAAAAAAATTTAATGCTTTGTAAAACGTATAAGTCATTCAAAAATGCATGTCATTGATACCTATATTTTTTATACGGGCCCTAATGTCTTTGAAATGACTTGAAATGACCCTTGTTGTGTAATGAATTGCATAGAGAGCAGTGTTAAAATCCCTTGTGCCATACTTGAAAAACATATTGCTGTCCATCGCAATGAAATTTCCTGTCTGATTTGTTAAGGTTCTGCTTTTTTAGTTTTTGTGTCAAATACAATAAAAGTTGATGTAGACTTTTTTGATTTGGCTTTTTTCATAATTGAATGTTATAATCAATGTCATTTAAAGTATTCATAATACAATATCAAGAGGTTTTTAATAACTATTGTCAAAAGAATGATCATATGTCTTGTTTTCATCAGTTTGAATTGCCTCTCTTTAATTGTTAGAGAAGTATTAATAGATGGATTAGATAGTCTTCATTGGTTATTTATCAGAACTTATTTCCTTTTATGTATTTTCGTGGTTTCAAGCCTTTAAATAGTGTTTCATCTCAAGGAATGGATTTCTTTAAACCATTCCTTTTAGTGTTTTGCTATACATTTTCAGTGTGTGCATTTATTCATTCATATGGTGTTACAGCTTGATTACATTATCCTGGGATCCCTGTATGGCCACTTTTCAGCCACATTATAGTAACAGAAGAAGACAGTGAACATGCAGCTACATATATGTATATTTAAGTTGTTGTCTAGAAGCTATTTTGTTTACCTGTTGGATTAGCTATGCATATACTGTTGGCCAGTGAATTCATAAGAGGGTAATGTATATTTTTTATTGGGGAAAATTTGATACAAAAATGTTATGATCACCACCTTGAAAGTATTTCTTTATATTTTTAAAGTATACATTTTGATGACCATGTACTTAATTAAATAATCAAGCTCATGAAAAGGGTATCATGTGTTGCAGAAGCTACATTCCATGAAATCAGGGATCTCAAAAAAGTTGTGTATTGGATGCTTCAACTCTAGTACTCAGTGAGTAAGCCACATTTGGCTAGTTAGAATTTTTGGCCAGTGATTCTACTGGAGCACCATGACTATTGTCCATGTATATCTCCAAATATTTTACAAGTGTGGTCAGAAAGTTGCACATTTTCTTTCTGGTTGTCTGCTTTGATTCCAGTGATGCCCATATTTATTATTAATTGAGAAAAAAATCTCATGCTTCATCTATGCATTGTGGGATTTTTGTCTCATCAAAAATTATGCTCTTTAAGGAATACAAGGAATCCATTGACATTTAAGTGGATAGTAATCAGTGTCTATTGACCAGTGTTGTTCTAGCACTTGGCAACTCAAGTGTGTCATTGAGAGTGACTCACGGGTATCATCGATCTACTCTTTATAATCATTGAAAAAGGTTATCAGCGAAAGGAAGATATTTTTCTCCGGTGGCACCACCTATGCATCATTTTTAAGGTTCACCTGACTTTTTAAATGATATTATATTTAATACATGCATTCACTTATGGCCTACAAAATAATTGGCTAGTAATGCATCAATGGGAAGAGTATTTACTCATGTATTTGGGAAAATTCTGTTAAATACTTCGTCATATTTATTGTGATAGAGGAAACAGTGGAAAAGATCCACAGTAATTCATACCTTGTGTGATCTAATACTGAAAGACATACCTGTTATTGTCGATCCAGGATACCATTACATGTTTTATTTCCAGATTTGTTGATTCTGATGATGCAGGAGAGGTTGAGTGAATTGTATGATAGCCTCTGTAAATATGAGAAATGTTTCAATAAAATGGGCACACAAAAATAGCATACATTTTTTGGCCAGAATTGCAAATGTATATTTTGCTGTTGATGTGTCAATGCATGCACTATGACAGCTTCATTTTGTTAAGAGTTGAAAAATGTTTTTTTTTTTACTTTCTCTGACCTGAGAAAATCAATTAACGAAGATTTAATTATACCAACTAATGTGTAGTGCATCAAATGCATACAGTGGCGCCGACTCCATGGGTCCTGAGGGGGCCCGAGCCCCCTCAAAAATTCGTTATGGGTGTGAGGAAAAAATGTGTAAGGCTTATCGATTTTCCCCAGAGTGTCCAAATATCGAGATTTGAGTTATCAGGGTTCTTATGTTGATCATACGACTCTTCTAAAATGCTAAAAAAAACTCAAAACTATACTATAAAATTTCCCGGGGCAATATCCCCGGTTTGGGCCCCCCAATATTTTTTGTAATTCAGTGTCCCTGAATGCATAATCATTGTTTAGGCTTGAAAAATGTTTTTTATGACTTTCTCTGACCTGAGAAAAACAATTAACATATGTATATGTAATTATACTGTCTAATGTGTAGTGCATCGAATGCATAATCATTTACTAACCAGTTCTTATTTTCAATAAGAATTCTTTATCACATTTTAGCATTCATACTAAGGTGATCTTTCAAATAAATAGGGTTGCCATTTAAGCAGGGCTAAACGTATAGTCCCAATGGATCCCAATCATTGGATATATAAAGCATATTTTCATCACTAGTATGTCATTTATTCCTACCACATTCTGGGGAGATTTTAGAGATCTATTCTACGAAAGTTATATTTTCCAGCTCTTATATTTACTTGAAATTGACCCCAATGTTGGTTAACATAACCAGTACTACTAAATTACTGATGAGCATCAGTAAAAAACCAATTTCATATAAACTGTCTGGAATCAAATGACTCAGAAAGATGTAGTTAAATACATTAGGAGAATAGGCAAGGAAAGTACTTACCATCAACAATGAAGTCCCTGATTAATCATGTGATTATAATTCCTATAAAAGTGGGCTAAGATATCAATCCTGGGGTGAGATGGGGAAGGATTATTCATTACAAGGATAATCTACCAGCAAACATCTTCTTGGCATGGGGGTATTTGACTCTCATTGCTTGTTCCTACATGGAGTGATAGCAAAACTAGTGGCTGTTGCAGCTTTATGGTTTATAAGTTCTGTCATGTGGCTATAGAGCCTAAATCTGTAGACACCCTGGCTCAATTCGGGCCCACAATGTTTCAAGACCCAAGATGTGTACCCCTGCATTGCTGGTTGATATGCATTTTTAATTTATGTGATGTAGTCACGTACATATGAATGAAGTTGCTGAATTACGTTGGGTCGCTAATTCAGTGGTTCAACACGAAGGTTGGCTTGGATAGGCAAGGATAGAGCTCACCTTTAACCCAGCCACAGGCATGTAAATATGTATACATAAATCACACATTCTGGGTATGGGGTCAAGTTCATTTCCCTGGGCCACCTTGCATTTTGAGGGCTTTTGTTTGGGGGTGTCTGAAGGCTTCACTCGGGATTTGATCTTAGTGAATAAGCAAACATTAATTTCACTTCTTTTCCTCTTTAATCAGTTAAAGTTACACTGAATAAACAATTAGAATAAAAACAATTATGCACAAGAAATTACCTCCATCATATGCCTCACCATATATTTAGCTTCTTTCTTGTGAGTATCCATATATTCTTGTACAATGGTACGGACCATGTGTAGTTCCAACACATTCAAAAATTATTGAAAGAGTAGATAAAACATCGTGATTTCCTGAAATTAGAAAAATACTTGTGAGCATAATTTCATTTTTAAAATCACTGTTTCAAGGATAGGTTTTAGCCCTCTCATTTAAAAGGTACCAAGTCACAAATTCCTGATATTAAACGTGGTAGTCTTGTTTAGCTCTTGCTGGTGTTACCATTTTAAAAGTCATGGATTAAGCGGGCCACTTAATTATGCCACAATTAATGATGAAGTTCTTGTTCATTGTGAATGGAGTATGTGGGGAGAGCAATATAGGTAGTCACCGTGATCACCTTGATTATAAATTAATTAAGGTGACAGAAAATGGAACAGCCTTCCTCAGTCATCTTTGCTGTTTGCCTGATATCATTGAAAGTCCGACTAGGGGGTATATTTTTATATCAGAAATTCATTTGTCATGGCTCCTTACTTGAAATGTAAATCGAATGGGAAAATTATTTGATTGGCCATTTTTCCTAAAATTTTTGATTTTCCTTTCAGCAGTCACTTCGTATTGAATCTGATCTTGTCTTTCGCCGAGTAATTGAGCCAAATTGTTCTGTAAGCTTCTGACATTCAAGTTCTGTTTTATGCAACTCCTGTTTCAAATCCTGAATCATCGTTTTGTAGATACTATGAATGTCCGAGCACGTTTTTTGCACATTGGTAATAGTTTTATGAGTGTTTCTCAGCTTTTCACATGAGGACGAGGTCTTTGGTTGTCGGCACGGACTCTCTGTCCTTGATTGTCGGCACGGATCATCCGTACCTTCTTGTCGGCTCGGACTATACATCGATTTAGCGTTGCCCAAATTTGCAATTGAGGTTTCCTTAGAATCTGAATAGCCTGCTGTTTCTTTTGCGGAGTCAGACGGTGATGTTGCGGACATTATGACAAATGTAGTAATTAAAACCACTGCAAAAAACACTAGCAACATGTTCAAATCTTCATTTACGCCGTACAGTGTTCCGAGCATTGGCGATTTTTTTTACTATCACTGATTAAATTTTGACTAGCTACGTGGCAAGTGGCAACTAGCGGTTACTATGGAAGATGCGTGACTAAATAAATAAAGGAAAATGGTAAACAAACCGGCCGGGCAGGACGTAACGGACCGAGTTGTGTGCGAAATACGGAGTTGCGGAGGGATTCCGGGGTTGGCGTAGGGCACAGGACCACGGGGGTTGAGGGGGAGCGCCGATCGGGCTAACCTCGAAACAACCACTGGGCATCCAACAATTTCAAAAGAGATACAGGGCACAATATTAATTATATCCGAATTGATCACGAAGATCAGTACGCTCCCAACGCAATACCTATACCTACCAAATAACGCGATTCACACCTCGTTGCAATGGGCGCGTAAATCTACCGGTTCATTGAACTCTAACCTTGTAAACAAATTTCTCCGAGCCGTTGTCTTAGGTGTCTATACACGATTCCTCCCAGAATTTAGAGAATTTTTTAAGCTAAATCCATTTTACTTAATTTGATAAATATTACTTGTAGAATAATGTAAGGATTATAAAAATATTCCTCAGAAGGCCGTAAATCTCACCATTTATCTTAAAATATTTCTGAGGGAGGGCCCCCGCATCTCCCCCTTTCCCTGGCGGGTATTCCATACCCATTAACTCCCCAGTATTAATTGTGCCTAAAACCCCTCCTAACCTTAATACCTAGCTGCGCCCCTGAAACTCTATGTTCATAGGCTTCAATGATGGAAACATCTGATATTTCTAGTCAATAATATGAGAAACTCTCCATATCACATACAATACTTTTTGTGGATTGACCACACTGTGGATGTGTACATTGCCTTTTTCCAAGCAGAATTACAATGCATCTGACTTTTTTTCAGGTGAAGTAAATGATGCTTTCGTGATTGACGCGCACTCTCTTGTGGGTTCTCAAAAGTCTCTAAACCTGCTCCAAGTGATGCTGATGCCACCTCCTCAAATGTTGTTTGGCGGTATTAGAGTACTCATGTCGGGACATCCTATACTTCTCCACGAGCAAGATCGCCATTCAGAATTCTCCAGTTGGACTACAGGGGGACTTTCTTAGTCCTGTGATGACTGTCGTAATTACGCATCAAGCATGCAATTTACCAACTGTGATCAAAACCTTGATTTTCACTTACTTACATGGTTGCCAATAATGGTAATTATTGTATTTTTATTCTTTAAATGTGAACTTCTTGTCGTCATAACTAATGGCTTGGATATAGGACGTAGTTTGTAGCATTGGAATTAGCATCGTGAGAATAAAGTTGCTCACCGGTTCTTTGTTGGTTATGATTATGTTTTTGGAGTCGTCATTTTTAGAATCAATATTCATGCTCTAGTATCGATTACGTCAACGTATTCTCGTGTGTATATGTTATGAGGGGTCGGCCGGAGACTCAATGGCATCAATTAGTTCAGGGAACTTCTTTTTCCCTGGCTTCACTCCATCTTGGTTAACACTCCATGTCTTTTAGCTCAGCTCAACAATACTATTGTACATATTTTTCATATTTAATTTATTTTTATATTCAATATTTAATTTGCAATTGTATATTATATAAAATCTTATATCGATAATATTCCATAATTCGTCAAATCCTCCGATCATTTACTTTCTGATTCATTTATTGAGTCAGCAAAAATTTTGCAGATAAAGTAGAATAAACTTTCCTTTGTTTTGTAGAATGAAAACAGTATTCTCGAAGTTTGTTCATTAATTGGTAAATTTATGGAAAAACCACACGAAGTCTCTGTGGGAATCCCCCCCTTCTTCCTCGAAAGTTCTGCCTTCGGACTGCAACTACATCGCAGGCAATGTTTTGTACGTTCAGTATTTTCATGTTCAATGTGCAGCTAAAGCGCTTCCTGATGCACGTAATTTTTTAAAGTACATATTCAAATAAAAGGTGGTAGCACTTTTTCACTTCAATGTACCGAAATTCCCCCATATAACACCTGAATCAGGTGAACTTATTTTTAAGTACATTTAACCATCCTTTCCTATCACTGATGTCTTAATTAATCATACCTATACCTCGATTTGTGAAACGGTTGAGGAAAGATTTATCAATTAGGCATATTTCTGTTGGGCCACCCCCTCTTCTAGGCTAGGCCACTGCTCACTTGTTTTTCCCCCTTCCCACACCACCTCCAGATGGGAGGTGGTGTGGGGATGTGAGTTTCTTGGGCAAAATCGTTTACATTTGTCCAAGGTACAATTACCTATATCGCATTTCATGCTTCCCTCAGAGTATGCAACGTTATGCTGACCGAGTTGATGAACATAAGTGATACCTCAAGAGTTGTTATGATAGAACAATGGTGGCCAAGGGCACAGACCAGTAGCCAGGGGAGAGATTTTGTGGACTTAGTTCCCCCCCACCGGAATGATGTAACCCCTAGTGTCCATTGCCCGCGATACATATGCTGAGGATGACACTAGCTCAGGCTCTCCAATCCTCCGAAACTTCTTTCGATACAGTTACAATTAATGTCTGTCGCAAAATATTTTTATAAAAAATGAACCGATGATCGTAGCCCGAAAGGGCTAATAATATTTGGGAAAAATCGGGCGAATTTACGTGAAAGGAGACCAAGCCATACAAACTGTCAGTTTTGGTAAAAAAACGAACGATGGGTATGTATGATTTTCAGCACTAATCTAACTAAAGTTTTCGCTAATTAAATGAAATGCACGGTTTTCATATGCATGCGAATGTGCAGCAAAGAACACCAGTACATGCAACCGGCATACCGCCAAAGAACTTCTCCCCCGCCACCCATCCTGAAAAAATTTCTGTCCATGGGCCGGGCCAATCGCTTTCTTGAAAAAGGTCCCATCTTAGATAGAGATCCTCTACTGAGTAACAAAATGCACATAATAAGATGCTATTGAAAGTAATGAATTAACAAATTTATGAATTAAATACTGTAATAATCTGCTGCTACTTTATCTTTATTACAGTTATTATATTTATAACAGTTTTTACGCTCTTATGTCATTACCATGCTTTCAATAATGATAAATGATGTAGAAATAATTACATTTTTAAATATAAATGTTAAATTACGAATTAATAATAAATTAGGAGAATATCTACCTTATTTGTAGAATATTAAAAAATGCTGAATTCGCAAGTCAATGATTTCTAATAAAGAATGAGAGAATTTACAACATCAAATATGTTTTATTAAATTTATGATTATATTAATAAGTCATTATTCCTGATGCATAATAGAGTATTTATTGAAGATGTATGCCAAGACGCTCCAAAAATGTAAATGAACCGATTCATTTAAACAATGCACGAAAAATATTATATCTTCTCGAAGCCGTACCGAAAGACAACAATACTGTTGTCAAAGCAACACTCATATTTCCGTATATCAGCGTAAAAGAGAGCGAGATAGAGAATAGAGATAGAGAAGCGTTGCAGTTTTGCAGAAGCATTTGAAAAGATGGGGCAGTGCTGTAAGTTAAAATTTCACTTTATCTCAGTGTCAACAAAAACTGCGATTTAATTTAAAATATTGAAGAAAAAGAATGAAAAAAAATTAACCGAGTATGGGTAAATAATTGGCATCTCCATCCAGTCCCATTACCGCACCACTATTAGCAAATCGAAACTTTCTCATCATATAAACACATTATTTATAATTAAATATGATGTCCCTTAGCACTCTGATATCGATGAAAGGATACTTAATTAATCTCACTGCAATACAATGTCGTTGGTGACGACGCAGGAAATTTTTTTAAAAGGATGAGTTAATTATCCCCTGGCAAATGCAATTAAATATACTTGCCGTCTCTTCCTTGCAACCGAAGCAATACTACCCCGAATTAGGCATTAAAAAAACAGTGAATGCTATAAAATCAATTGCATTGAGGAAGCCATATAATCTTTTCATCGCAAAATAACTCAATCGACGATGAAAAAATGGAATTGTAATATATTGATAACTTTCATTGCTCTTCTAGGCTGTTGTCAGCGAAAGAAGGAGGAGAAGATAGAGGAGAAGGAAATACCACCAACCGCCACCCCTCCCTCTTCCCTCACCTCTTCCCTTACCCCTTCCCCCTCCTCTTCCTCTCCTGCTTCACCTTCCATCATCTTATCCCTTCCCTCTCCTCTTCCACTCCTGCTTCACCTTATCCCACCCTTTCCTCTCCTGATTCACCTTCCCTCTCCTCATCCTATCCTTCTTCACCTTCCCTCACCTCTTCCCTCACCCCTTCCCTTACCTCTTCCCTTACCCCTTCCCTCTCCTCTGTCTCTCCTCCTTCACCTTCTCCGCCCACACTTCCACCAGTTTTGGGGACAATTTTTGACCCCGGGGAAACTAAAATGGGAAGATTTTGGATTTACTTTCAAGAAAATTAACACACAGTGTAAGTGAAGCACTTTATAAATTTCCTTCTAATCTCTCATTTGGTGGAAATAAATTTAAGTTTTTGTTTTCAGTAATTATCGTTGAAAAATTGCTGTAATCAGGTAAAATCTATGAAAACTCTAGAAATATTGTCTCCTAAATTTTCAGTAGTATATACCTATGTGGCTGCTGAGGCGGTCACGGCGGCATTTGAGAACTTTTTATTGCTTACTTGAAAAAAGTGTCTGTGTTCTCTATCTTGTGATGTTCCACAACTTAGACAGTTTTCTTTCCTTCTTGATCGGTAGTTTAAATTATCGAATACCACGGCTAAATGCTATTGGAGCAGATAATTACCTAAATACACAGTTTTATAAATAAATATTAATAAATATATTTTTCACTGAGTAAAAAACTCAAACTTTTGAAACTCTATTATTCGTTGTAACGATTTGTTGAATTCTTTTTCAATATAAATATCTTTGATATGTCACTTTTGTAGCGAAAGAGATTTTACTTTTCATCTCTCCTCTTGACGGAAGAAATAAATTCTAATAACTGATCGTCTGGAAAATAATTAACAATTAGAGGAATGGGATGAGCAAGGTATTCATTCGGCAAGAAATCGTGCTTGGGTAATATCAGCAGACCACGAGACGCGACGTCGAGAACCTCGCAGGAGGAACTATATCACTTTGCGGGATAAAATTTATGCCGGATTTTCTCATTTGAAAAAAATTCGTCGTGGATTGGAGGAAGGATTTCTTTACTAACTATTCATGGAATGTAACGAGAGGATCCAAGTCAGTGCTTGATATTCTTAAATTAAATCCCTTCAATTTCTACGATTCGAAAATATCTCATATCTTGCCAGGTGGATCGTTGAAACCCCAGGACCACACATCCGGATTGTATATTAATCCATGCTCGGAAAATTTTACTAAATAACTAGATATTAATCATTCATCATCATTGGTCAACAATCTTAAGATTGGTGATGGTTTTCCGGGTTTACACCGCGTTGATACATGTTTTGCGGACGACAGTTTCGGGCGCGTTCCAGCTCCCGTTTTCGGGTCCAAATGATTTGCAGATCTGTCATTTGGACCCGAAGACGGGAGCTGGAACGCGCCCGAAACTGTCGTCCGCAAAACATGTATCAACGCAGTGTAAACCCGGAAAACCATCACCAAATAACTAACCGCGGAAGCCTCCGTAATAATCTTAAGATTGGTTTGACGTAGCTATCCATTTCTCTCTCCTTTCCATTAAACTTTTTATAGCGACGTATTTCTTCTCTTTTACAGCCTTAATACCCCGTCCTATGTTATTTTTTCGTGGCTGTTGCTTGCCCTTCTTCTCTTCCACCTAAGCTTCTAAGATTGTTTTCATGAAATCATGACGTCTCTTAATGCGGCCAACTAAGTTGACGCATCTTCTGCTTGAGGTGCTCAGGAGGCTTTTCTTTTCTCCAACTCTGGACAGAAATTTTTTCAGGATGGGTGGCGGGGGAGAAGTTCTTTGGCGGTATACCGGTTGCATGTACTGTTGTTCTTTGCTTCACATTCGCATGCATATGAAAACCGTGCATTTCATTTAATTAGCGATAACTTTAGTTAGATTAGCGCTGAAAATCATACATACCCATCGTTCGTTTTTTTACCAAAACTGACAGTTTGTACGGCTTGGTCTCCTTTCACGTAAATTCGCCCGATTTTTCCCAAATATTATTAGCCCTTTCGGGCTACGATCATCGGTTCATTTTTTATAAAAATATTTTGCGACAGACATTAATTGTAACTGTATCGAAAGAAGTTTCAGAGGATTGGCGAGCCTGAGCTAGTGTCATCCTCAGCATATGTATCGCGGGCAATGGCCACTAGGGTTTACATCATTCCGGTGGGGGGGAACTAAGTCCACAAAATCTCTCCCCTGGCTACTGGTCTGTGCCCTTGGCCACCATTGTTCTATCATAACAACTCTTGAGGTATCACTTATGTTCATCAACTCAGTCAGCATAACGTTGCATACTCTGAGGGAAGCATGTAATTCGATATAGGTAATTGTACCTTGGACTAATGTAAACGATTTTGCCCAAGAAACTCACATCCCCACACCACCTCCCATCTGGAGGTGGTGTGGGAAGGGGGAAAAACAAGTGAGCAGTGGCCAGTGGCGGATACAGATGGGGGGCGCGCGCCCCTCCCTTGCGGGTCCGGCCGTATTGCCAAACATTGCAGAACCACAATTGTGAATTTTTTATATCATAAGATGGCATTGTCTTATATATGTGTATAATTACTTTAATTAAAATTTTATTTTACTCTGCCTGTGACTTGATTATTTTTTATCACGATAAAAGTAAAGGCAACTCAATATATCTTTTGCGCCCCCCCCCCCCTTGAGTGCTTTCTGTATCCGCCACTGGCAGTGGCCTAGCGTAGAGGAGGGGGTGGCCCAACAGAAATATGCCTAATTGATAAATCTTTCCTCAACCGTTTCACAAATCGAGGTATAGGTATGATTAATTTAGACATCAGTGATAGGAAAGGATGGTCAAATGTACTTAAAAATAAGTTCAGCTGATTCAGGTGTTATATGGGGGAATTTCGGTACATTGAAGTGAAAAAGTGCTACCACCTTTTATTTGAATTTGTACTTTAAAAAATTACGTGCATCAGGATTCAATACGAAGTGACTGCTGAAAGGAAAATCAAAAATTTTAGGAAAAATGGCCAATCAAATAAATTTCCCATTCGATTTACATTTCAAGTAAGGAGCCATGACAAATGAATTTCTGATATAAAAATATACCCCCTAGTTGGACTTTCAATGATATCAGGCAAACAGCAAAGATGACTGAGGAAGGCTGTTCCATTTTCTGTCACCTTAATTAATTTATAATCAAGGTGATCACGGTGACTACCTATATTGCTCTCCCCACATACTCCATTCACAATGAACAAGAACTTCATCATTAATTGTGGCATAATTAAGTGGCCCGCTTAATCCATGACTTTTAAAATGGTAACACCAGCAAGTGCTAAACAAGACTACCACGTTTAATAACAGGAATTTGTGACTTGGTACCTTTTAAATGAGAGGGCTAAAACCTATCCTTGAAACAGTGATTTTAAAAATGAAATTATGCTCACAAGTATTTTTCTAATTTCAGGAAATCACGATGTTTTATCTACTCTTTCAATAATTTGTGAATGTGTTGGAACTACACATGGTCCGTACCATTGTACAAGAATATATGGATACTCACAAGAAAGAAGCTAAATATATGGTGAGGCATATGATGGAGGTAATTTCTTGTGCATAATTGTTTTTATTCTAATTGTTTATTCAGTGTAACTTTAACTGATTGAAGAGGAAAAGAAGTGAAATTAATGTTTGTTTATTCACTAAGATCAAATCCCGAGTGAAGCCTTCAGACACCCCCAAACAAAAGCCCTCAAAATGCAAGGTGGCCCAGGGAAATGAACTTGACCCCATACCCAGAATGTGTGATTTATGTATACATATTTACATGCCTGTGGCTGGGTTAAAGGTGAGCTCTATCCTTGCCTAGAATATCAGACTTCTAACCAAACCAAAGTTCCCTCTTAAATCTCAAGTGGACATATCACCACCACTGCAGGAAGAAAAAATGGCAAATCTCACACTCCTTCTCCATTGAGTATGTTCTTTTCCCTACTTAAAATTTAAAGAGTTAATATTGGCTCTTTTTCCAATTCCGTGCCTACAGTGAGATCTTCATTTTCAGAGAGGGAGAAAGAGAGTTGATTTCTTCCTCAATGTGGGTTACAAATGAGCATTTAGAAGTTCAACACAATATTTTATGTTCGTTTCCAAATTTTTCATGATATTATAATTTCCAATTCGTATTATCTCGCCAAGCAAGTGTGGTCAACGGTATAAGTACCTTTTGGGACACGGAAAGGCAGAAAATGTTGAATGGCAAGAGTAATTATAACCTATCTAGGCACCTCCGTAATAGCAGTTATTTAAGAATTCTCCACGGTTTCCTTTACCAGAATGGATCTGATATACCCAGTGGATGATATATATGATGTTCGAGGTCCTGAATTCAAAATATCGCATACACCTAGAAAAAAAATATCGGATAAAATATTTTTTAACCCATATGAGAAAGACTTTTAACATCTGGATTCACTAAATGTATTCTTTTGGGACTCGAACGTGGTGATTATGTCGTAAAATCATCCAGCCTTTTACGTACAAGGTATACTTAAAAACGAACGATTTTTTACCTTGCGCTGTTACTACATCTAACTATGTCGCAAATTGCATGATGTGACTCAGAAAAGGAGTAGCAGCGAAAGCTACGTGAGTTTGGAGCGGAGCGTGCGAAAAAATCTCATTCGATATTTTTAATGTGATTTTAGGTTTCCCCGCCTTTCACAATGGATAACAAAACTGTCGGCTCAGTAAGTCTGGCAGAGGAAGACTCCCATACTCCGGCCGGAAGCAAAGCAGCAGTCACAGGATGGGGAACAACAGTGGTATGTACATTCCATTTATTTCTATCCACAATATTAAAATATTAACATGTTTTTAAATATCAGAGTTTATTGTGAATACGCCTTTCGGAATTTTATATATTTTAATAGTAAATTAAAATAAATTATAGATGTGGGAATTACACCCCACTTGGATATCTAAGATAGCTCATCCATGCCCAACGGAGCTAAGATTGATTTTCCGAATTCCCAATATAGGGGCACAAGCCATTGATTAACTAAAAAAATACAATTTGATAGATGTTACGCAGTAAATATTTGCCATTAGAGTGGGAATTAGCATATCCATAATTGTTATAGAAAGTGCTATTCGGTGTCTACATTAAAGTCTATAATATGTCAATTAATTATTACTCTTAGCCCAGTAGGTATTGTGGGTTTTTTCACGGCTGTTGTTTAATAGCTCTACCTTTCAACACGCAAGACTTCACATACGGTATATCAAGAACGATATAATAAAATGAACTCGGTAGTAAGATGTGGGATATGACACTCCACATGGAAACGTAAAAAAAAGGTCTTCCAACGGAACCAAAATATTAATTCTCCGTGTTCAAAAGAATTGGCGAAAGTCACTTGTTCGTTCCAAAAAGTAAATTCTTTCGTTCCAAAAAAAATAAGTTTCGATAAAAATCAACATTTTTTCGCGGCAATTTTTCAATAAAATTTGATGCACAAAAAATAAATTGCTAAGATTTTCTTTTATTCCTTTTCTTTTTAAACAACGAATTTTGTCGGCCATTCGTGGAACTAATTTCCATTTTTAATTCTATGTTCTACATAAAAATTGAAATAATGCTGAAATCCCGTCCTTTTAATGGCCGTAGTGCTGCCATCGGATATTGGAAGCCATATTTTGGTCTAGTCTCCATGCATAATTTTATATTCTAATTAAAAATCGAGATACAACTCTAATGGAAATAATAGTGTACGAATTTTCCTTTGTTATCTGATTCTCAGCTATCGCAGAAATTCCTGCTTGATAGCTATTAGAAAATTAGGTTAAAATTGAGTCGCAAGATTTGACCGTGACAAAATGAGATAATATCAAAGTTATTTAGTAAAAACGTAAAAAAGAAAACCCGTACTTTTCCGTACTTCAACCTATTGCCTAGCTCTCGTGTTACTTCCAGAGAATATATATAAACGCTAAATCTTTTACATGTTAACCCTTTACCGCCCACAGTAGCCATATGGCTGCATCCTACCATTCCGAGCAAATGAAGCTCTTGATGAAAATCCGCGCAAAGTTTTGCTGTGGAATTGTTACAAATATGTTACGTCAAAAATATTCCTCGTCATGCACCTTACTCAATTGGAAATAAATTCTTCTTACTTGAACAATTTTTTTTCTTTCTTAAACTTTTTCGACATAAGCCAGCTTTGTGAGCCTTCTAGGTTATACCAGGAGGTTTGAATTCCGTTTACCCCATCTTGAAATTCTTATATTTAAAAATGAAATGATATTTAAAGAAAGTATTTGAACTTTCCCTTGAATGTGTGAAACACCAAAAAGCTTTAATATATTCGACATATTGCGTATTCTTCCATACGCATCCATCAAATGAAATGTTGAGTGACTAACCTGATTTGTGTTAGGGTCCATTATAATTAACGTAAGATAACGATTAAAACATTTTCCTCGCCAATTGATGAAAGTCCACTTACTTTGATGTTTGACTTGAATGATAACTTCTTAAATTTCCAGGTAAATAAAAAAGAGATATCTGATCATCAGAAGCAATGACGACTGACACCTAAAAATTCAGAAGGAAATACTGAAAGGGGAGGAATATCACACTTCTAACCAAACCGAAGATCCCTCTGAATTCTCAAGTGGATGCCACTCACTGCAGGAAGAAGAAATGGGAAATGTCACTACTCCATCTCCATTGAGTATGTTGTTTTCACTGTTAAAAATTTAAAGATTTAATATTGGCTCTTTTTTCCAATTCAGTGTATACCGTGAGACCTGGGCAGAATGCTTGACTACGAGAAAATAGAGGAGAACCGCACCAGTTCCTATGGGGTAAACATTTTATACAAAGCAGGTCTTTTTGTGGACTCAAATGAGGATTTAGTATCTGGGTCAATGATGTATTTGACTATCCTTATGGCTCAACGGATTTTCGGACGGAATCAGGTATAGGGTAGCATTATGACTAATGGCTATTGCCGAATATTAAAAATCTATGTGTGTACACCAATGCTATGATTTCTCTCATACTTTCTACTCCTAAGTGAAGTTTCAACTAATCGTCAATGTGCACATAAAACGAACTTCTACAGGATAATAATCGTAATCTGCACTTTTTAGATACATACATTTATCACCGCAATTTAACCTTTGACGGCGTATTAACTTTAGTAATGGGAAACCAAGTCTTTAAGGTTTAATGGAGGTTTTAGTAAAAAAAATAATTATAAAATAATAAAACCATAACAATGGTGATATTCTATAGACCTAACAAATTGATAGTATTATTACTGTTGATTTTATGCTGGCATAAAAATATTGTAAACAACTTAATTTTTCAACGCAGTTTAGCACTCTTCAATTCCATAATTTCAGTGCACATTAGTAGATATAATTTTAAATACACCAAAGGATGAAGTTCGCCATGAAAAATATTTGACTTTGGCGGGATAAGCCAAATAATTTTTCATGGCGAACTTCATCCTTTGGTGCATTTATCTTTGCACCCGTGCGCGTGACTGCGTACAAAGTCACTTGTTCCTGCAGTGCTTGAAGTAGATATGTTTTATGCACTAAATCTCATTTTTACCTGTTCACTGTCATGGACATACATAATTTTGAACTAACTGAAGAGTTATTGCCATTCACGAAAATTCGTTTTCTAATGGTAGTATATCAAGGGGATAATAAACAAATCATCCATAACTATTTCAGGCCATTAAATCTAGTTAATATTAACTGGGTTTAATGGCCTGAAATAGTTATACGGAAGAGAAGTAGGGAGTACAGCGTTGAAATCGGAAAAATTTCCTCAACAGTAGAACAGCATCAGGACATTCAGAAGAATAAATTCAATAAATGTTTCATATACTATATTTACTATCTTTCAATTTGTACAACGAATACGAATCTTTTTTCAGCTGGGATGAGCTTCCCTCCTTCCATCCTGGTGCGATCATCCCGTGCATACCAGAAAAGGCCAAATTGAGATTTTTTAAGGATTTTAAAAATACATCAGTCTTTAACCTCTATTTTAATGTGTAACGGCAGCACCTGATATGTTTCTATTCACCCTTATATTGAGAAGCACTCTTCCTTTTTTCTTCCCTTCCCTTTTATTTTGTTTTATTTTTTTTTTGTTTTGTGAAGGTTTATCTTATTTTATGCTTGTGTGCGCGTGCGTGTGCCATATTTAAATCCCGCGCACAGTGATAAGTGCTCCGCCTTAAGAGAATAAAGCGTACTTCTGGCCACCTCCCCTCCCTTCCCCTCTTACGAAGTTGACGTGGAAGAAAGTGGGTCAACGAGGAGGTAGAACACGACAGACGACCGGGGAATGCAGTTCAACTGCTGCTTGCTCAACAGCTGAGCGATTGAGCCACTATTGCGTCAGGAGCTACAGCGCGTGGAAACTTCCTAGCCAACAGCCCGATGTAGACGCATCCCGTGGCCTGCAACCCCATCAACCTCTGCCAACCACCGTGGGAAATCATCCCGGGGATAGACACGGCTACCGATAAAACCTTGCCAAACCGACATGGTCAGTCGCTAATGGTATTCATTTTAAATTACATCATCTAATTTGAGTAAATGACAAAGAGAGGGATCAAAGAATTAAATTACTACTATGACAAAATAATAAACTTACCCAAAGGGATCAAAACACAAGCCAGACTTCTCCTCGGCTTCCACCACCATAACACTTCATTCTTCATTCACAAAGATAACCAACAACTCGACGAACGGAACACCACTCCACAATGCACAATTTACGAGCCGTGGCTTTTTATAGGGCCATTGGAAATGGAGTGAGGCAAATGTGGTGAAGGGAATTGTGTATAAGGTTTTGGGAAACCCCGTGAAAGGGTCCCATCGTATTAGTGGTAACTTTAGTTTAATGAATTTATGTGGGCAGTGGAAGATTTGGAGAGGGCGGGAGGAAGAATCGTAAGGTGGATAAGCAATAGTGACGTCAAGCATGGGTGCTTTCCTTATCGTAGCATGCAGGGATCTGAAAACCGTCAGAACTCCGAAGACGAATGTCCCAAACAAGGTGACGGCATTGAGGAGCCCCAATTGCAGCCCAAAGAACGCCGATTTCTGTTACCTCTTCGGTCGCATTTTAAACCATTAAGGGAAGGAGTAATGACAAATATATCAGACTTGGTCTTTTTATTGTTTCAGATCACTCACATATTTGAAATAGTTTGGGATACAGTCAGGGGTGGTCTGAGATTAATGGGGGGCCCTCGGCTGGGGATCGTAATGTTATATACCATTAATTTTGGCCGAAAAATGTTAACCTATAAAGCAAATATATTCTGCTCCTCCAATATGTTTTACGAGCGTGATGCGCCTGCTCTCAGCAGGCTTCCCCCGCTCTTTTCAATGCAGGTCCACAGAGAAATAGGCACGTTTCTAATTTTAAATAAAAAAAAGGCAGGGTCTTATGTACAAATTGAATTGGAATGTTTATGTACAAATAGAGGTCAGAGGACCTCTTTAAACATAACAGTGGAAGTAATTACACCATCCTCTGTTAAAACTTTTTTAGCGTTTTCCTTAATATTTACAAAAATATTTTGAAAAGATCTTACCCTAGAGAATGCTACATAAAGTTGGCCATGAGAGAATACAGGGTCATGCAGGAATAAGCCTGCTCTTTGCAAAGTTTGACCCTGAGCTTTGTTAATAGTCATCGCATAGGAAACCTTAATTGGAAATTGTCTGCGATTCAAATGAAAAGGAATGGTGGGATCCGACGGCGTTAACTGTATTCTTTGGATGAGGACACTCTTGCGGGAATCGATTATTCTCGCTGTAATTGTAAAGTCTCCCAATTTTCTTCTGACCATTCTGGAGCTGTTAAGAAGTCCAGCTTTAACATTTAAATTTCTGATAAGCATAACGGTTGTATTTTCCTTAAGCACTAATTTGTGAGGGGGTAGGCCGGAATGAGTAATACTGTGGTACAAAGGTGTATACACACATGTACTGAATTTGAGTATTAGTTGTTTCAAAGAAGAATTGCGAATTTCTCCGTGGAAATATTTAAGTGAAATAGTACTTCATGGCGGCCCTGTCAAAATAAAGGAAACATTTAGACCAAGCCGCTGTTACTCCCGAGAAAAAAGTGGCTTGTTTTTGAGGCCGCGGTAAAAGTCGGAACTAATGGCAGCACCTGTCCTCAACCCTGGCAGACGTCGTTATGGCATTGAAACCCGTGTAAATTAAGGAAATATTTGCGGAGAATATGTTGGATTCCAGAGATATAAGGCTAAATCTTATTATATTAAATTCAATAACCATTCTTTCATGTGAACTGTATGAGCTTACGCAGGGATTCTAACACTCCTGTACATTAATATTGCGAATTATATGCCGGTGACTTTTTCCCTTAGGCTACGAACTTGTAACTGCTAAGTACGCCTTTAAGCAATGGAATAAATACTGGAGATTATCTACGACATTAGCGAACGGATTCTCATCACAGTAACGAGATGTTTACGTAAATGACGCGATACAGATACTAAATGTTTATCACAACAGATGCACAGTACAAATTTCTCAGATTAGGTAATGGAAGAGAGTTATACTAAAAATAAATTCATTATATCTATCTTATTAAAGGTTTGGTTCTAAATGAAAAGAAGTAAATACCCTTTGCATTTAAGTTAATTTATTCAGGTTTGGAGATACCTTTGAAACGTGCAGATATAGTTTGAACAAATAAAAAGAACAACGTGACCTTCTCAATACAGGGAAGTGGTAAACTCCATAAAAGGGTTAAGTATGTATGTATTGCGATGACTTCGTCCCTTAAAAGTTTATCTGCACATTTACTATGGCTAAGTTTCCAATTCACGACATTAAAATCTTCCAATCTGAGTCATTACTGGCACCTATCAAAGAACATCACTGCCACACAAAATTATATCCAATAATTTTCTCCACAGATGAACCGTCTTAACATAGATGATCCTGTAAGCTGGAATCATTGCAAATGATAGGAAAAACATTATAGGAATATCAATCTGTACTGTCACATTACAAAAAACACCACTTTGGCACCGAAAACATACTGAAGTCATTTTCTTAACATATATTGCTGATAAACAGATGAAGCCTTAGTATAGCCCATCACGCAGGACTAACAAATTTATAAGATTCTACGTAGCTAAGGAAATCTCCAATCATTAAAAGATTAATACCTAAAGAGCATCGTGATCATAATCAGCATTCATATTAATTCTAACTTACTTGATGAACAACATTGATTACCATCTGAACTGAGGTAAATAGTAAAAGCATTGGCACCGAAGCCTGAAGTCACTCAACACACGTGGCAATGGTATATTTGTAATCCAAACAGAAAAGACAAATCGAGAAGACATTGAGCATTCTCAGGCGATCTCGGCATCTAAAAAGAGAAAGACAACAAACTAAACAGGGCTCCATACACAGTTGATCATGAATGTTCACATTAATCTGTACTTACTGGATGAAAAGCCTCGCATAAACTCAGGAGCTTAGCATTGACATTGATGGAGAGGGCTAACAGGGCTATTCTGTAACAGATAGCGGCTCCGCTATCACGACGGAGATGCTATTTCTGGCGCAATATTACGCCCCCCCGATTCACTATCTCAAAATAGCGGCCCCTAAGCGGAATTTGGGGTCGCTTTATAGCATCGACAATAACGCCAGCATTTGGCTCGCGTTATTCCGATAGCGGCCCCTACCAGG
Organism: Ischnura elegans; assembly: GCF_921293095.1. NCBI lineage: Eukaryota > Metazoa > Arthropoda > Insecta > Odonata > Coenagrionidae > Ischnura > Ischnura elegans. Next base: position 136,741,874 of record NC_060246.1, read on the forward strand.
GGCGGAGTTTTGTACACGTCCAATCATATTTCTCGATTCTTTGCAATAAACAAATGAGACACTCCGAAAACGCAGCAGGATACTCGGCAGCCCGGGAAGAAGTTAAAAATACGATGTGGCTTGTGTTTGGAGATTTTGCTCTTTTTCTATCGGATATTTTCTTGCCTAAGTAAATAAGCGTCTATATTCAAGGGTTCAACAGTCGACGACGGAAGAATATCGCCAATTTTTGAGCTTAATATATCGGAATTTACAAGTATAATTGTCTTGAAGAGGACTTCGTCCGCTACGCACTATTCGCTCACCTACGCCTATAATGATTATACTCTTATGATTAGTGGTGACGAAATTATTTTTACTAGTACTTTCATCTTCAGCCACGGCTTGTTTACATCGTTTGTCTCATTGCTCACCGTAATTCTACGATGTCCACAGTTGTCCACACGGGTAATTATTTAATTATAAAACATTTTTGTCACTTGAAATCACATTTTAGGCCATTTAAAATACATTCGTTGAGGAAAACAGCTGTTTTCTAGAGTACGCGGATGTCATGGAAGGAATCATCGCGAGTGTTGTGATTGTGAACTCGTGTGACATACTTTACGGTTTCTAATACCAATTTCTCGAGCAATGATTATGGAAGTGTTATCATGTTTGCATTTTGATACCATTTCCATGTTACTTCAAACAACTATTAGCGTTGATATGACTCGGACTAAATATACTATTACAGTGTAAATTTGTGATATGCCGCAAGAGGAATGATGTTGAAATGAAATGTATGCAGTTTTATGATGAATAATTCATTAAATGTTTCCTTGTTTCGAGCAATCATTCTGTTTATTGCCCCTTTCTTCCGTTGGAATCACGGTATACGTACTTGTTAGCATATATTAGTATGCATTGTCAATTGCAGCGGTGCTGTCTGTGCTGTGTGATAGAATGCTCGCAAGGGCATTTATTAAGGTAGGAGAGATATTTTCATGTTAAATCCCATTCTCAGCAGATGAGCTTGATCATAAATACTGTAAGAAATTTTCGTCGTCTGCAATGCGCGGAACTGTTTTCGACCGTCATTTGTATCTTGCTCTCGGAGATCTTGGATTTGCAGGTAATATCATAAAACCTTAAATTGGCTTTCGCTGACCGCTAGATAACGATGGAATAATTTAAAAAAAGATATTTTAATCATTATTATGTCTAATAATTAGATATTTATAGATAACTTAATGAGTTACTCGACTTGTATTACTTGCCCTACACTAATTTTCATACCGACTACAGATTTCACGGGGGCGATATATTACGCCCCCAAAATCGGCGTAATATAACGCGATGCAATTTGAAGAATCAAAATCGATGCCATTTGAAAGAGGGAAATAGCGGCGGCGCAATAAAGCGCCCCCAAGATACAGAATAGACCTGAAAGTTTACTTAAAAAATTCACAAAGTATCTGTTAAGAAGGGTATCCGACTTTGCCATTACCATCTCTCAACAGCTTCTTCCTGACGATGTCGTGGGGCATGAAATGCCTTGCACACAGTACCTGCCCTGCCTTCAACTCAAAGTTTACCCTCGGTATCGCAGCTTGCCATTTACTCCTCTTAACAGGATCTTTGGGGGCAGGGAAAAATGAGAAGGTAGACTTTCTAGAGCCATACCCCTCAGTACACCCTGGTGCGACACAGCTTCGTGGCATTTCAAATATCGCCGAAAATTAAGCGAACGAGCTCCTGCCTCACCCGTGAAATCCACACAGTGAATTACTTTAGCGTTTAGAATCTAAAAAAATGCTGAAGAACTCAATTAAATAGTTTTTCAAGTGCTAATAACTCGCTTAAACACACGTGAACTAACCGAACCACATACAAAGCATGGGTGGACGACAAGTGGCGCTCGTAGTTCGTTAAAATTCCGCAGCCTCAAAAACCTGCCACCAAAACTGTACGGCGGGCATAGGAAGTTGCACTGGTGTGATTTAGACCGTTGAAACACCATGAGATTAGACGCACATGATGACTCATACTTACCTACGTATCAGCAGGAGACTTGGATGTGGAATCAGCCACATTTTTTAAAAATCTTTTTAAAGAATGCGAGATATTGTTGCAAATGAACAAATGTATCAGTTTGTGCGCCGTTAACGTCAGGAATATTTACCGGTTTACCTCTCGAACATTCCACCATAACCAAGACACGAAAACAAAGAAAAGAGGGGGCCAGAGGAAGAGAGACAGAATATGGTTCGCCATAAACTGAGTACGTGTTGAGTCCAAGACCTTTCTGTGTTAACTTGAAATAATATGTTGAAAGCGCGTTATATTGCAAAAAATATAATAATATGTATAAAGAAACTCTATTGGTATCAATTAAATATCCTGAAATAAAGGTTTCCTCTGCACCATGGAGCAACCCACACAGCACATCGTTGCCAGAGGACGTCCGCTGCGCGTCCGTCGCGTCCTCTCAGTGTCCGCGGATTTTCAGGACAGCCAGAGGACATCCGCCGGCTGTCCTGGCCATCCGTCCGCACACTGTCCTATCTCGGATGTCCAGCGGACGTCCAGCTAGTGTCCCATTACGCAGGGTTTGGGAGTTTTGGTTTCCTCTTAAAATACTCACCTCCTCAAGGAGGAACTCCGAGAGAAAGTCTCATGATCCTCCTCCGAGTAGGGAGTATAGGAGAAGGGAGAAAGAAAAAAAACTCTCTCTCGTTTCTGAAGCCAGAATACTTCCTCCCGATCGAGGAAGAGGAAATTTTTCGTGGAGGAAGAGATATTTTGAGGATTATTTTAGGTAACCAAATGTAATCCTCTTGTTGGAGTGTGGACTCGGAGGAAATTATAAACTATTTAACGAAAAAAAAATTGACATTTTTACCGCTTCTATAGTTTAAGAACAACAAATGTACGCTATTTTTAAGTTTTATATTGTTTATAACAATTAATTAAGTTTAAACAAAGTTAGCAACAATTTAAGTAACATTTACGAGCGTTAAAAATTTCTACATGCCTCACGGGTTAAACAACAACAATTGAACGAACAATTGAACTCTCTACATTATTTATAACAATTTTTAAAGTTTAAATAAATTTAGCAACAATTTTAGAAACTTTCAAAAAATTAAAAATTTCCGCATGTTGTACGGTTGAGAAGCGTTGGATGAACAATAAACCCGTACTTTTCATGATTAGAAAAATTACTTAAATTTCAACAAATTTAGCAACTTTTACAAAAATTAACAACAGGAATAATGGAATTTATCGATTTTTACTGAAATTTTATATTATGTACCAATGTCCTGCGGACGTCGCGTAGCCGTCTCGGGGACATTCCATTCCTACAGGTTAAATGAACTCTTTCAACTTATTGATTAATTAATATTTACTCTCTAGGGATTAAAAAATCTCAGAGGCGATTGATTGGAAAGTATTTTAATGAAACATAACGCTTTAAATTCATTTTAATTTTTAATGGTAAGAATTCTCCTAAAATTATCACGGCATCGATGGCCTCATTCCCAGATTAGAAATTGTAATTGTCCAATTTAAGGATAGGCAAGTAGAAGAAGTAGTAGAAGATAGAAGGTAAGTACTGCCGTACCTTTACTTTATATCGAAATTCTAGTTTTTTTGGTGGCGAACGAATTTTGAATCTACCGCTACCATGGTTCTCCACATTCCTCCGTTCCTCCTTTCCAACAGAGGAACTGGAACGGAACACCGGAGACAGCATGGTGGTTTGGCGGTTACAAAGATGCTGCTGCAAGTAAGTTTGATGTGACTTCTAAATAATTTTTTCTTGGCGTTCACTGGCGGCAGTATAGTGTTTCCGCATGCTCCTTATATTTCTTATAACTCAGCCTGTAACATCTCGAGGAAAAATATGGCTCTGCTTGGAACAACATTACCGTCTTGGTAAAACCGTTACTTGGCAACTAAAGGTAGCGTCTTTTTCCGTTGTTCATGGTGAAATTTTCGCTTTTGTTCCTTGTTTACATGATATAATTTAAAGTGGAAGTTCTTGTACTATAGTCTCTGTACGCGAGAACGTATAGGAAATAATGTAAGTGCTAGCGCATAAAATAGAACCTGTTATTTTGATAGCGTAGGCTACGGCTGAATTTGTTGGAAGTCCCAACGGTCCGTTTGGTTCCGTTCCTAAATCAAATCAAGTAGGGTTCTTGGCAATAAATATAACTAGGAATTGTACTTACGTGTAACCGGGGGATTTTGCAACACGCATGTATGATTAATAGGTTTCACGTAAATTATTAATTCTTTGAAATCGGACTACACCGTGTGATTTCTTTCGATATGTATAGTTACGCACGCATCGAAAAAGAACAATAATGTTATGATAGGATAACCACCAATGTTTAGCCTTTTTACAAAAAGTTTTTATACTCTTTATATGTTTGATGGAACTAGGTTAATAATTAAAAACTTTAGGTCCTAAATAAATAAATGATCTATTATGTCAGTAAAGATAAGGCTTAGGGATTGAAAAATTACAATGCCGACGTAACTTTTATAGCGTTTATTATATTTTTTCTGCCAAACTTTGCTAACCTAATAAAATATAAACTAATTTAACTACAAACTAAGTAACTGTGCTATTAGTCATCCATGCATTTAATTTAGTGGAAACTATAGGACGACTGTAAGAAATTCGGGATGAATCTAAACAAGGTCTAATTGTAAGTGATATATTGTGTAAACAAACCTTAAGGCTATATTTTATGGTTCATTTATTTGCTCAAACTGCTGCATGAAATCTTATACCCAGAAAATAGAACTTGTGCATCTTTTCGTACAGCCATCGGTACACATTTTGGTGTAGAGTATCGTGAAGCTGATATATTTACCTGGAGGCATTTACTGACTATAGCTTTCATGTAGTGGAGTTGAATAAAAATAGTTCATCTGTATTTTTATTTATTTCCTATCTCTATTTATAAGTTTGTATGTCTCTCTTCTTATAATTGTCTGTATACTTATTTGTCTTCATTCTTTACAGATGTTGCATTTAACCAGGACGATACAGCCACCAATTCTAGTGTGGAAGTTACAGTGAAGAGTTGGCTGGAACATGCTTAAGCGAGGCATGTGAGAGAGGTGTAAGTATTCGTTTGATTATTATATAGGTTTGAGCAAGGAGGAATAATTTTGGTCTGGATACTTTTTTGGCAAGTTGCTCCTGTAAAGGGAGCTCATATAAAGTAAATTTAAATAATTATTAAACATCTTGTAATACAAGGTTCACCCTTCCATGCTAAAGGTAGAGAAAATAGTATTGTTATGTATTATTTTCAGATGCAGATTCCACTACCAAGTAATTCAAACATTTGAAAACAATTTTTGTTCTGCATATGGGAGGTATAATTACCAAAAACGTGGTTGAAAAGGATCTCATGCTCTATAAAAGTTCGATGTATAGCACCTGTAGAACTTAAGAATGGGATAACTTATTCAACAGGGATAGTAGTTGCACAGTACTACAGAAGCTACTATTTTCTAGTAGCTCTAGCTAACTAAGATGTTTTGAAGTAGGTGTTTTTGTAGGAGCTATAGAAATTTCAGTAGCTCACAGCAGGCCTTAGCTGCTATTCCCCTGTTATGTCTCTGTCGAAATGTGAATATTGCCAGTGAGCTAGGTTGTCACTTTTGCCTTGATACCAGACTACATTAGAAGATCTATTTTAATTATTAAGATTGGAAGAATTCGGAGATCTAAATCATGGAATGGCCTTAACTACAGCAAGTTTTTGCTAGTTTTTCAAAGTTTCTATTTTTTTAAGTTGCATCTCGGCCAATGCAGCTAAGTGGTTTGTGTGCCAAATCAGTGTGGCTGTTTTCACACTAATCCCAAGAGATCTAGTTCACTTAAACTTCCTCCTTTAAATTTTCTAGTTTCCTTTACTCCTATATCATATTCAGCTCTTCTGCATTAGTCTTCCTTAGCTCCAGCTTATGTAACACTTTTCTTCACCTCCACAATTCACTCTAGTGTAGTCATAATCTTCAAGGGGAGACCAATTGTTCAGAAATATTATCCTCCATTTGAATGCTTTTTCCAATATCTTTTTCGAGACCTCTACTAAGCTGTCTGGCAAGGATGGATCAAAGAATTTTTTTCTAGATGGTGCACCAGGGTCTAACAGGCAACAGTCTTCTCATATTTGGGATTAAAATCTAGTTCAACAATTGTTCTATGAAAAATGTTCTTAATCATAATATATACATTACTAACACATTAATAATTTTACTCAAAATCTTTTCTTATTTAAGAACAAGAAAAAGTCAAAGAAAAGTTTGTAAAATGTATTCAGCCTGTAATGGACAGGTTTCCTAATTTTGAAACCTTAAGAATGTTAAACATGTGACTAATAAGACTGTAGCGTCCTGTCTTATGTAATCTGCTTGTTACGTACAAGATACAATTTCTTGCTACAATGAAATGTTTATATACTTCATTATTACAGGAGCAGTGCAGGAGAGCAAGACAGCCCCTGAAAAGGATGTGGAGGTTGCCATCCAAAGCTGGCTAAGGCACGCCAAGGAGAGGTTACAGGGGAAGAAAGTTTAAATCGTATGTAGTTTCTGGCATTGTACTGTTTTAAGAAGCCAAATAAATATTGTGCATGAAATTGATGCCTTATTTATTTAAATTCTTGTCTGGACCTATTATTTATTAGTATCGAACAAAATGCAATCCTAACCTAAACGTGTCCTGAAGGTGTCCAGAGCGGACAATTTCAGGTCGTCCATAGGCCACCTTTTTTACTGACATGCGGACTTGCAGCGGACATCATTTTGTATGAATTCGGCTGTCCGTAGGATGTCCATAGGCCACTTGGCGGACAATCACCGGATGTCCGAAAGGTGTCCGTGTGCTGTGTGGGAAGTGCGTAACGTCAAGATGGCGGATCGCCTCATCCTCTAAGAGAAATATCAAGGGCAATTTTTTAAAACCAATTTTAGGAAACAATAGCAACATTTAGGAAGTAAGATATGCCGTCGCATGTTCTCTGATAAATTCTGTACATTTTGGTAACTCATTTGTAGAGTTTGGTGCGTATAAGTTGAGAAAATGGTATCTATACAGTAGAAATAATATAGAAGATTAACGAAACAGATTCCCGACCATCAATCAACTGTGTAATTTTAAAAGCCGCTATAGCATAAAATGTGATTCCTAGGGATAAAAATATTTACGTATTCTCCAATGGGAGGTTCTCCACCCGATCCGTTCCCCATCCGACCACCAAACTAACAATCATTCTGGCTTCGCCCCTGACTCCATGAGTCGAGCGAGGGCCTACTTCCCTATCGGTGAAAAAGAGATAAGCCCGTGGCGGAAGACATATTGACCGGTGATTTTCATGATTCGTTGCCTCAGGAGGAGACAGTGACCAGCACCCCTTCCCTCTCCTTCGCCTATCAGTTGAAAAAAATACTATTCCATCCTGTGCTGCAAAGTAAAATAAGTGGCTTCTGGAAGTGGGAAGAAGAGGAAGAGGATTTGACTCGCGATTTCTATGACTAGATACTCATGCGTCTCGGTCCCCGTGCCAGAGGAAATGCTTCACGCCATTGAGTCACGAAATTTTCCCCAGAATATGTCAGAATACGTAAGCCATTTGTGCGGAACTATAGGATGCGTAGTGCTAAATATTTTTAAATCCCTCAACGATCGTGGATAGCTGGGATGTCTGACAAATATGCTAAGTCTCTCGTAAAAGAGACAGATAAATAGATAAATGGGCCGAGGGCAAATGACATAATTCCGTGATTTAAAATGCGGAAACCTATCTTTAGGCATCTATCCTACCTATCTGCCTTGTTTGTATGTGATTTTTTTCCGCTGCTAGAATCTAAGCTGCTTCGAAAACCACTTGAAATACTAAAGATATCTACTGCTTCGGTTTAATGCGTGGAAAAACTTATAAGTATGGAGAAAAACATTATAGTTAACGTACCCATTCTTCACGAACATCTATCACCGTTAACTTCTTATTATTTATGAGTATTAGTCGTGTTAATTTTTTATTTGGAGAGCGTGGAAATACTGGGTAGAACGCTTGGCTTATGACGGAAAAGTCCCTGGTTTAAATCTTTGGTAAAAACTTCGAAAAACCTTAAAATAACTAAAGTAAGAATTAGCCGAGGGAAATAAACATCTAATCTACAATGGAAATGCAAATTTCGTGCCTTGCCCCTTGGTCCGTGGTGCTGTTCACTCACTCATCAAAAGCACTGTCTGTAAAAATAGTTTGAGTAGCTCTATCGCATAAACGAAGCAATCCATTTCAATGAAA